>NC_060919.1:13091716-15731716 GCF_021234035.1 Daphnia pulicaria
ATCATGTAAGCTAATCCACCGGTGATTTCGTTTCATAACTGTCAACGTGCTGTCGACGTCGACGAATCCTTATGTTTTAAGTGCAGCGTGCTTTTCGACGGCTATTATCACTTCCGGAAGAAACACGTCAATTGCTCATTTTACTTTTTTTCAAGGAAATTGGACATTTCATGCTTTGGTGTCCAGCTCCTAACAGCAGTAAGTAATTCGCCCATTTGGTCCTCAAATACTCTGAGTGCAAAATCTCCCGTCATATGTTTTCCCTGTATATGTAAATTTTTCTCTAGAAACTAGTTGCGGACGTTTTTTGTAACGTGGCAGTAATAAAGGTTACAAAAGAGAGGTCAATAGACCCAGGTTTTTTCAAAGGAGATCAGCCTTACTGTACTCCTGAATTTGGTGGCGATTACTGGATAAAGAATACCTGCATTCATCCTCTTGAACATGTTAGTGTTGACGGCGAAATTTTTGGTGACCAACCAAGTTATTTTGAACCCGCAGTCTTCAACATCTTTAATAACTTGAAGGATAATAGCCTCCTGCTTGTTGAGCAGTAAAATGACTGATGAGAAAATAGGCCACCGGCACTTTAAAGTATGTGCTGAGTCCCACCACAAAATACCCTAGTATCTTGGTGGCCAGCTGATATGATCCTTAGGATCAACTATTCCCTCCATATCGACTTTCCCCAAAATTTGTTCGAAAAACGAAAAAGTTTACTTAGGTTTTCTTAGGTAAAGAAGGGTTCTAGGCGAGGTTTGGAAATACCGCAAATTTCTTTCAGAAAATTTGTGAAAAATTTAAAAAGACCAAAGACAGGCCGGGAAATGTAAAAAAAATTCACTTTTGAAGGGAAACGGGACACAAAATGATCGAAAAAAAATTTCTTAAGAATGATATTTTGATATTTGTGATTAAGATCATTTTAAAAAGATTCGTTTTTCGATCTAATATTAGATCGAAATTATAATCGCGATTATTTTCCAATCGTGATTGTGGCAAGACTGATAATAAATTTTACTTTTATCTTTGCCAGGAGATATTTCGACACTACACTTTTTACATTTCAAAAATAAAATTTCACAATTTTCATTTGTTATTGATTTTCGCGTAAAAAAAACTCGCCAAGATATAATGAAGCTTAGCAGTTAGAATTTCTGAATTCTGAAAACGGAGATCAACGGAATTCAAATAAAAAATTTTCTTCTCTTAAATCTTACTACAACTAATATAATTATATACGTGTTACAAATCACATCTGTCATGGCAATATAACGGTGATAATATAACTCTCAAGGGATTTCTTAAAGTCGTTCATGGTGTAAGAAGCTCCAACTATCGCCCGAGGGCTGTGTCATTTTTTGAGTCTGATACTCCAGGCTTGAATTTGTCCATCGAGTTGGCAATGCCCTATCACTTTGAGAGAAGAGCGCCATCTATCGATCTTGGTGGGTTTTATTTTATGTCGAAAAGTTTCCTCTGGTGGTTGGTTGCTTGGAACTACCGATTGTGATTCAAGCCCGCCCAGTATAGAACTTTTCTAATGTGCTACAGTTCATCAGTTTTTTATTTGCTAAATATATAATAGTTTTTGATCTGCGGAGCTAGTTGGAACCTTTTGGATTGTGGACATCCATGGTGAAGCAATATTTGATCAAAATACAGCCCTGCTACAAATGAGCATTAGTGGAGAAGTCGCACGACTTTTGGCTCTGGGGAACCGTTGCAAATTTAAAGATGTCTATAATTTAAAAAAGCAAAGTTGCCGATTGAGAATATAAGTGTTCTGTTTTAATATTCATATTTTGCGATGGCATCGCTGTATTTTACGCCAGCATCTCAGTTAATGAGGCTACAGCGTCGGCAGTAGATAGTTCTGTTGAAAGTTAAATATGAAGGAATAATAAAATATTCAATACTACCGATTAAATTGATGGGTCCATAAAATACAGGGAAGAACTTTTTTCATAAGGGGAACGGGGAACGGCGACAACTCTATTTCTGTCAAACCATTCTGGTAGGCAAAATGAACTAGATAGCGATGAAATGTTCTTACAGAAAAATCTTACAGAAAAGTGAGAAGTTTAGCCTAATTATAAGTTGCTGTTTACTCATCTAATCTGAATTGTTGCATTTCTATTTTCTTTCAAAGGTGCTGAAAAAAGAATCACTCAGAGCAGGAGTTGTTTTGGTGTCTTGAAAAACAACCCACACTAAACTCAATAGCCAAACCAGAGCCAAACAGGGTTGTTATTAAAGGATGAAAATCTTGAGGCTCTTAAATTAGAGAGGCGTACAACGAGTTAAATTGGAATACAAACAATCTACACTAATTCCTGAATAAATCAGGTAGACAACTCTTTATGAGACACTGATGAAAGCACTAGAAGAATTTTTAAATGTGTTCAGTAAGTAATCAATAAGTTTATCAGTAATAACACTTTGTTGAGAACATTATATTTGTTTTCTAGGATGCTGTGAAAAAGCTACATTTGTTAATGCATCCTGACTGATATCGACCATCCATGTAGGACCACACACAACTGTCAAGAAGCTCTTTTTTCTGCTGAAATCATCCATACTCAATGTTTCTTTGTTCCTAAGCCTAAAACTGTGTTATTCTTTATAAGATTTTTGTATCTGGTGTTGTGTTTGACTAAAAAATGACGCTATAAGCATTACCTTTCATGTAGCCTGATTAACAGTGCAATAAATTCTGCATTACATTAAAGCTTTACCTGGTTTCATTCATTTCGTAGAAATAAGAAAAACTTTGGGAAATCAACCGTGCAATTCCGAGTTGGTTTAATGAACATATATAGTGGAATAGGCAAGTGAAGTAAAGAGTGCCTTATTTTAAAAACCCCATTAGTAGTCATTTTTGCCACCCCAGTGCTGAAACAAACAACCAACCCTGCCAGTATTTGGGAAAAAAAACACTGCCACTTGAAACTCGCAAATAGTAGATGGCAGCCCCTATGGAATTTTTTATTTTTAATATAATTCGATCAGAATTAATTAAAAATTAAATGTCTTTTTTGAAATACATGCGTAATAAAATTATGTTTCGAATGAGCTATAATTGAATGACATAAACTTTGACGCTTTTAAAATATAATCGAATAACTGAGCCAAACGGCTGCTGCGAATGGCGAATGGAAACCAATGGTTATATAAGGGACACCGATTTCCAATAGAGTAATCACAGTTTTCTCAAAGTCAAAATGTTCAACCGCAATATGGGAAACGGACTTTGGGCTTTAGTAAAGAGTTTGTGGTTTTACGGCACCTTACCAGACCGTAATACTAAGCACAAGTTGCAACCCACCATGCAACCGATGCAAAACAAAATGGAGGAATTAAACCCCGACCATCATACCCGACCGTATTCGAATTACGAAAGTAATTTCCAGACATCTTGAGACGGAGACAGGGGAGGTCGCGTTGTGACGTCGGGAATCGTCACCGATGACATAAAATACCCCATTGGTGTCCATGATGTCCATGACACCACGGACGGTGAGGACACATAGTTCGACAAATCCAAGCAAAAATGCCATCACGTGAAAAAATCGGTTGTTGGCTTGTCGGTCTATATCGATAACGCTTATGATCAAACATAATACGATCTCGGTTGCCAGCAAGCTTGCGTAAATCACGTTGAGATCGCGGGCAGCAGGTGTTAATTCCGTGGCGATGAAGTCGTAAATGACTTTAACTAAAGCACCAAAGGCTTTCGCCATGGCGGCTGCTGCGCCAATCGTTACGGGTAGATTGTTCTGGACTTCGGCCTAGAGGAGAAAAAAAAAGTTAAAAGTTGAATTAAGTTAAACTAATTTTAGGGTTACCATTTAAAAAAAAAACTGTTGCAGGAACGAGACAGACGATACTTTAGAAAAAGACTTGAAGAACTTTACAACCTTCGACCTTCGACAGAAAATGAGGTTGAGGAAGCTTGTGCTGAACTCGCGTCAGTCGCGTGCCCCTTTTCATGAATTTTCTCGGCGTCGTTCGTTTACTCCTCTCGGATTGGCTCTCTTAAATAGGCTTCGTTGCCACGTAAAAACGACGGAAATCTTTTTTTGGAAAAAAATATTGTCTTCCGAGTGTGCATTAACTATATTGGTCTAAGAGACACTGAAATATTACTGTTGTCTAATTTTTTATTATTATTTTGCGTATCCAGTACGTTTTTATCTTATTTTTGAATTACGAACATTCAATGTCGTCTTTGTGTTTAACGCTGTTGTGGTTTACGGTGTTAAAGGTGATGTCTAGAGGGTTTCACCTCTTCCCCCTTTTTTTTGCTCTCCCCTCTATCCTTGCTCTTGAAAAGATTATGCCTAAAGGGGATAACGTCTTCCTCCGTTTTTTGCTCTTTCTTCAGTTTTGCCCTGTTCATGTTTTTTTTATGCTGAAGCAAACTTAGCAACCGAGGATTTTGAGATCGCTCAGAAGCGCCAAGCCTTCACCGCTAAGAAACGCAAAATCGACCTTCCATTAGCCATAAACTGTAACACGGCAGCAGTTGTAACGTCGCCAGCCTCCAAGCAGGTGGGTAAGAATTGCGTGCTACAGGCAGAATTACCTTGCACAGTCACTTTCACCTATATAGAATATAATGTTAACTTACATTGCAACAGGATGAAGTTCAATGGATACGCTCCATGCGCGTGATGGTGTCGAGGGTGGAAGTTATGCCACCCCGACAAGTCGCAGCATATTCAACAGATGAACAAATCCCCAACAGTATTAAAGAAGTCACTGCCTATTCAACACCACAAGATGGAAGTGACGTGGAAAAATTGCGTGCTGAACTAGCAGAAATGAAAAAAAATGGATTTTGATTAAGAGCACTAGAGGTAAGATTTAAATTTCTTTTTATAAATTTTAATAACAAATAATATATATTTCTTTATTAAGATATCCAGGGTGAATTTCCTATCAAAACGACCCTAATTGAAAGTGTAGGTGCTACTCAAAAAGAAAGGGGTTCGTAAAAATGCTGGTGCCCTTATAAGTGGGCTCTATAGCCCGCTCTACATTGAGTTGCATAAGTAAAACACCAATGGGAACGAAAAGGAGAGAATGTGAGGATCTATTCATTCCGTTGCCAGATGAAGATCTGCAAAAAATTAGAGGTAAAATATGTAAAATATATAAATGTGTATTAGGGTGTACAGTAAAATTTGGACATTTTTTTATTCATTTGGCATTCAAGATGTGGGTTAATAATGGTAAAATAAATAACTATCTTTCTATCTCGTAAGTCTTAGATTTCTAAAATAAAATAATCTTTCCCCACTCGCCAGTATAATTTTTGTGTTTTGTTGAAATTCATTTTTTTTCAGATATTTTTGGTTAAAAACAGAATTAAAACCAAATAAATTTAAACGGCGCTTGGCCGTTCGTTAGCTACATCTATGAGGCAAGTTTACTTAAAATTTTAGATTTCCACCTCTTTTTTTATCTTTACGCACAATAAAGGAAAAATAATTATATTTGGCTTAAAAGTACATACGTATTGTTTTTGTGCTATTATAACATTTCCATTGCTTCTTTACTAATATTTGAGATGCTGAAATTGGAACGGTGTTGTTCAACTAGCTGAGCAAGGGACTCTCTTTCTTTTATATCAAAGCAACTGTCTTTATAGTCGCCAATTGGCTTTATACCCCTCTCTGCGCAATTGTTAGCTGTTATTAACGAGTCAAAGAATTCCTTCGCCACTTGAAGGTCTTCAAAATGAATCCATAAATTACAAGGCACCAGCATCCATTCTTGGCGTTTGTTAAGTTTCAATAAATGAAATAAAAACCATGACCTACCACAATGTTTATTGAGAACTTAGTTCCACCACGAAACGATAGGCGACATTTCTTTTTTAAAAGGGTGGTCGGATTTTTATGGGAGTAACTGTACATCAACTGGAAATTTTTTGCAATAGAGATGCCAATCAGAAAAATCTGGAACCTTTTAAGTTATCGAGTTATTAATTCATTTATAGAGTTATGCCATTATTTTAATCTTCCTCCTCACGATCCTTAAGTTATCGTGATAAGAATACGCTCGGCCGGCAGAGCCAAAAAAAGTCGAAGCCGTGCAATAGAAACTTTCCCAGAATAAGTAAATCCCAACTAACAGTGAATCCTACGTCCAAGCGCTTTGGAGAAAGGGGCACGGACTGACTCGTTTAAGCTACGGTGGCAAAGCATCTCATCCATAATTCGATTTAGGTGTGGCAAAAGCCGGAAAACACTAAGCCCAGTACGAACTAGGCTACCAAGCCCACTCAGCAGAGGGGGGAGTGTTCGACAACAAGCTATACATGCACTAATTTGACATTCAGAAAACTCTGACTCAACTGAAACGGCTACCAATTGAAAACGAAACCAAAATTTGCCGAAGCATACAGACGAGCAGTGATCGAGAAAGCCCTTTGAACCCGTTTCAGACATCCAACACCACAAGGAAGAAAAAGGTCCTCAACAAGAGGTAGAGAAACAAGATCAGCATTCGAGAGTATGAACCAGTAGTGTATTCTTATGAAATAAAATGGCCCAACAGCCCACAACTACACGATCCATGCGCCGAATCACCTTGCTGTCACATCTATACTATTGTCTTAGGGGCCCCCGATAGGTCGCCTCCTAGATTCTCATTGTTATTTCGCTCTTATCGTCTTATCCCTTTTTTGTTGTGTTTTATGATCAGTGTGTGTGAAATAGACGAGGATGCAAGACATAGATTTCGAATCACCATTTTAATCTTCTAATTAAATGTGAGTATGGTTTGACATACCACTCCACAACTACTCTAAACTTAACAGGGTAACCCACCAAGACGCCCGATCACACCCAAAATAGTGGACGAAACACCAATTTTGCCATCTACTTCGGATGCTTAGAATCAGGCGTCTCCCGAAATACCAGCTCTAAACTTTGAATGCCATGATATAGGTCCTAGACAATTGCTGGCTTACGAAGAGAGAGTGGTTTAGAGAGCTCAATATCCGGTTGACGGATGTCAGTGAACACCTCCACGTTATAGTCTCTCAGAAGTCATGCAATCTTCCAGCAGCCTTGAAGCTTCTAAGATTTTATCCACTTGTGTAATTAATCTTCTTGAATGAAAAGACTCAAAAAAGTGGTCACTTTCTCAAGGTGTGTGTTCTTGGAAGGTTTCGTCTTCGCTCCTCTACTTCCCAGACCTTAAAAGATGATCAAGAAGCTACACACAGTGTTCCAAAGCAGACTACAGGTGTGGGTCACCAACAAGCTAACTTCTGCTATGAAGAGGATCTGTCAACAGAATGGTTTCAACATAGCTACTAAATCAAAAAATTGAAGTGGCCTGGAATTTTCAACATGTTCACTGGTGCATTCCTGATCAACCCCTACCAGCTTACATCATTATTTATCTTGGCTACCTTAAAAACAAAAATGAGACTGCAGAGCGTAATGCTACTTCTGTGTTGTACAAGGAAATTTTGGAAATGGAAGAGAAGAGGCCAAAACAAGATAAATACCTTGGAAAGGAATACCCTGTTCTAGCTACTGTGATGACTCATGATTTCTCCTCCTCCTGGATCAAGTTTTTGTGCAGACAATCCAAAGATTACTTGATGCAAATCCATGGACCATCCAATATGAAGCAGATTGAGGAATCAGTGTTGGATTTAATAGGGGAAAACACAATTGAGAACTTAGGCACTCTAAAAGCTAGTAGTGCTTTCAATTAGGACTGGTATGAGTTTGAAAAGTGAAGGGTCTACAAGAGGAAGAAGGTGATGGAGGCTGTTAGACCCGAAATTGTTGCAGAGGACTCAACACTTAGCATCCACTTATTCAAACCTGCCTTATCGAAAGTGGAGACACAGAAAGCAGAGAATGTTTGCTGGTTCAAGAAATCCCAGCATGGCGGCTTGCGCGAGATTTATGTGCTTGGAGTTGAAGAGAGGATTGCTCAGCAGGCCATAGAGACCATTACCAGTACTTGTATAGACATTTACAAAATTTTCCCATACAAGACCATGACAAATCCAGAGTTCAAAGGACGCAAGAATAACTGCCATGATAAAAAAGCAAAGAAGTCTGAACCAGTCATCAATGCTGCAAAATCTGATGATGCGCAACAGTGGAATCAAGGTCCCTTTACAACAAAATTGGCTCTCATACTCATTGAGTTATGCTCTAATAATAAGAGGGATATCCATGTTTACAAGGAAGCTAATCATGATTGATCCACACTTGATGGAAATAGTGGTTAAAAATCCAAGACCTCCCCCTTCTAGTGGGGCCTTAGAGATAGTGGTGCTAGTTGGCTCAATGGCCCTAAGTCGCAGTATATCAGAGTTGAAACTAGGATGATGCAGGGAATACGTCATTACACCTCAATTTTACTCCACTGCACAGTCATGAACTGAGAAATTTCACCAGTCTTAAGATGAGAAATAGATCAAGAAAGCGCCAACTGACAGGAGACTGCAAAGAAAATACGGTTGTATTTGATCTTGCTGTTTCCTCAGATGACTCTGAGATTTCGACTAGTTACCATGCATCCACATTCCACGGAGTCACTGTTTCGAATGTAATACTAGCAGTCTGCTACAAATTTGGAAGCATATTCCCTGAGATTGTTGGGATCTATGACTCAGTCAAAACATCATCACTACTCTACCAGTGTCTGTATTTTAATCAGATTTCACCTTCTGCAAGAATTGCAAATTGATCAAAAATGGGTTACAATCACCAAGAAATTGGCTTCAAATCTCACCAACGTATTATCTGGTGGAGGAAATTTTAGCTTGAATTGGAGGAGCAGGGAATTTTTCCAGATTGGTCAGCTCCTTATTCACTATAATCTTCTTAGCTTAAATGTATATCCAGTGTTCCAGCTTTAGAAGAAGAGTTGATAAGGCTCAATGATACTGGGAATGGGATATTTTTAATGGATTTCCCTATCTTTGCGTGGCTGATTGGTTTTTAATACAACCTTTGGAAGGGTGTCAATTCAACTGATCTGGGGAGGACATGAAGATGGGTAATTGCAAGATTTCCCAACAATAAGACTGAAGAGAAGAAAAAGCTCACAATTGAGACTACGGAGGAGACGACACTAGTGGAAGAAGGCTTTTGTTCACACCAGAGTTATCACCTGGGGAGAAAGGAAGAAAAATGGACGTGTTATTGAGAATATGAAGCTACCTACTGGCTGGAGGCAGCAGATCGATGCAAGCCTAATTGTCCTTTAGAGACCAGCCACCAACTCTAATGGTCCTACGAACCTACTAAACGAACCTTACTGTTGAAGTGTCTAATACTAAACCTGCAACAAACCCCCAACTAGAGTTAGGCAGCAATCAATTGACTTGTTGGATAAAAACGACGTATAGGTCTGCTGGGTGTTGTTGGGCCCACTCTTTCCAAGAAGATTCTTTTACAGACTGGGAATCGTGGCGCCATACAAAACACAAACACAACCACAAAACACTTATTTTCCTCAATAGCTAGTTGAAAAATTCTCTCACGAGGACAAAAATTTCACTCACCCCTCCATGCTGGAACTTCTTGAATATGCAGACATGCATGGAACCTTGTTTTTTACCTTGTGTAAAGCAATATTCAGAAATTAGATTGCTGTAGTGCAAGCATAACCTGAGATCAAAGGTCTGAGAGCTTCTGCAGCTTTTCTTCTGCTATAATTACTTTCTGGATCATACACTTGTAACAGCTCTCTTCAAAAGCACTGCTTGCTTTCGATATTCTTAGTTGTTCCAAGGTGTAAGACCCCCCGTTGTTTAGAATGCTAATCTCAAGTTACTCCATCACTGATGCACCACGCAGTTTCTGCAAAGTCTTTATTGAGTTTTCGCACAAGTACTTTACCTAGCTTGGAGAGAATTCATAGGTTCTGACATCTTCTACAGGAGGGTCCTTTTGTCCTAGGTAATCCCTTCTTTCAAGCTTCAGTTCTTCCATCTCAACTATCTTCTTGTATGACTCAGATAGTCCATTCTTCTCTGTAGCCTAATTCTTATTCTTTAGGTGACTTAGATAAAAGAGGGATGTCAATTGAAAAGGGCTTTATAAAAACCTTACTGTAAACATAATGAACATGTTCCCCCATTTCATCTAAGTTCCATGGATGACCCATGACCAACTCAAATCCTCTGTTTTGTTACTCTAATCTCCATTGCTGATAACAGTTTCTTGGTGATCCATGATTGCAATCTGCTTCTGATGATTGCAGGGAAAACTCAAAAATTAATTTTTTTAAATGTAAAGACCGTTAACTAAAGTGGCAGCGATACCGATCAAAACCTAAGAGTTTCTTAACCTTCACACGATTATTCTCTTTGTCCAAATTTGTTAAAATCAGCCAAACGAGAAAGACAACATAGACCACACTAAATCCTAACAAAAATGAATTGAGAATTATATCGGTGTTATCCAAGGTTTCAGATTTGAATTGTTTCAACACCGGCACTACTGCTCGAAAGAAATCCGTTATTTGAGCAAAATTAACGTAGTTAATTGCAGTATAAACTTTTACGGGTTAGGTTTTTTTTTATAATTACCTCATCTTTTCCTGTATCTGAAGAAGGCATTTCATCGTACTCGAAGGCTTCCAACAATAGTCTCATGGTTTCCAATTTGATTACTACAGTTTCATAATCGACCAGCATTTGTTGTTCAGCATCGGTTAGCTTTTTTCCTGTTTCACTCTTTCCTCGTAATCCATCCATTTTCAACTGCAAAGGTAATAAGTTTAAGTTTAAAGTTTAAAGTTTAAATAGTGTTTAAGATAATACCTTGAATTTTTCTAATTCCTTGAATTCCCCCTTTTCAGCAATGTACTTCTCGTATTTGTTAGACATCTCAACCTGTTTCAATCCTTACTCGAAGAAAGAAGAAATAAGTTTAGATTCTATGTCTTTAAAGACAGAAGATGCTGAACACACAACACAAGGAAAAGCAACAGCTAAGGAAAAGACATCCAGCAAATTAAGTTAAAATAAGTTAAAATCTAGGATCTGATATCTATCATTCAGGACTTCAATTTATACACTTTAATTTATACACAAGACTTATATTTTGAACATTTGGTTATGCAAATAGATTGGTTATTCCTTTAAGGTACATATCATGAAACTCAAAGTATGAACGCATTCCATTCTCAGAAAACAAAACAAAATACACTTCCATTAATGGATAACCTATGCAGAAAATGGGTTGATCTGGCAAGTGCTCATTCCGAAATCGAACACGTAAACGAAACCACAGCGGCCTAAATGGTTCTTGGATGTGTACGTGGGCTGACTGATGCTGGACTGATGTCACTTTCCCATCTGGCTAGACATATGAAAATGAAATCATTAACAGAAACAATGATGCAATATTATCTACAATAATTTGGTTTGCCTCCTCAAGGCAAATTCTTTAGGCATGTCGATGTGACATCCCCCTACTCTATCCCCCAGCTCTCTTTGGATTGTAGCCACCCCGAGATAATGGCCCCCAAGAATTGAGTCCCCCCTTGATTGGATCTCCCCTATGATGTTGTTTTGTTTGTTTTATTTATTGAGGGAATTCGGACGATTGTTATGATGGTGGCCGCCTTCTTGCTGACGTAAACCCTTCACATCTTGATGCTGGCCCTGCTAGAAATGATTTTCTATCTTGGCGGATTGAGGAGCTGGACGCCTCCAGGAGCAGCGCCAACTTCTGGAACGTGGCGGGGTATCTCGACGAATTCACGTCTCCCTTGACGTCCTTCTCAGTTTCATCGTGCTCTTCGGTTTCGCCACCAATTTCACCATCCTCTACGTCTTTTCCAGGTACTTGTCATTTTTTTCCTCAATTTGATGATGAACAACCCATTCTTAGATTGTGAATCGCAGGTCCAAATGGCTGGGGACGCCGGCCAACGTGTTCATCATTAACTTGACCATCTGCGATTTCTTCGCCTGTTGTCTCCACCCACTGGCCGTATACTCGGCGTTCAGGGGCCGCTGGTCTTTTGGTCAAACATGTATTTTATACGTAATGTCATTCGATTCTGTATAGTTTGTGCGTTCTAGAAATGGCCTCCAACGAAAATGCGATAGACGAGAAGAAGTGAGAGAAACGTCTCTGTGTTGCTGGTGGCCATGGCTGCGGGGTAACGTTAGACGGTTCACAGATTTCATAGTTTTCAAGCAGACTCTTGAATGAGACTTTGGGAAGCTGATAGCAAATATGCATCAGGGCCAGCCATATAGCACTTTAGCTTGTGTTTCTTTACTGTTTCCATCGTTGTACCTGAACAACTAGTTTAAGATAATGGAAAACAATTCGATTTCGCCAAATTTCGTCAATTTTTTAGTTCTTTTAATATTCTTTCTCCAATATCAAGTCCAGGATATCCCCGATCCAATGGGTTGGAGGATAGAAGGTTCAAACTGTAAAATAGTCATTTATCAAGTTTCAAAGTTAAGGGTAAACCTTGCTGGATACGTTGCAACTGCAAGTTCTTCGTTAAATTCGCCTTCTAAATGGGTTACCAACCCCAGCTGTTATTTTGCAACGTCAGAATCTTAGAGGGAGACTGTTATTCACATCTCAGCAATTGCAATAGAAAAACATCAATGATACATTTGTCAAGGAACAGTTTCAACTTCGTCAAGCCTACCAATTCTTCCATTCAGGGCGACGGAAAAAGTACCTTTCTCCCTTTTCTGTGAATAGCCCGGTACATGTTCAAATTTCAAAGAAGTGGATTCCTAGCGTTGTCCAATCTGTGTATCCAGAACGCAACGTTGTTCCAGCAAATTGTGGCCGTTGGTTTCTTAGGAATCGGCAAGCAATCAATCTCGAAAAGTCTCTCACCAACAATCGCCACTAACAACAGCAGCAATGTGAGTCATCGAGAGATTCGTCCCTTCGTTTGCGTCAGATTGCCTACCTATGCGACGGTCTCTCAACTTTTGTATGTGTTGCAGTAAGTGTTTCCGCACACCACCTTTACCGACTCGGACTAGTTTGGTTTCTTTATTCAAAGGAGGATAATACTCCAGAATAAGATTTCATGGCGGCGTTTCATGGATTGTAAGCCTCAGATGTTTGGCCTCCTCCAGCGAGGACCAGGGGCCTAGGACGGCCCGTCCTAGACTTTCCCATTCTACATCGCGAGTCGATCCTCCTTTTTGTTAGTAACCAGGATTTCGTTTCTCCTCAATGGGTCTTTCAAGTCTTTGTTTGATTCGTTGTAGCCGTTCGTATGGCATTCTATCCCATTAATGATGTTTCCTGCTTTTGTCTTCTTTTGCGTATACATTTATGACTAGTTCAGTAGTGGAAGTTTGGCAAAGCGTTTATTGAATTGGAGTATACAAGTGTTGGTTCTGATTCTTAATTTTATTGCGTTGATTGATTTCGACAGCTTTGAGAGTTAAATCTTTTTTATTCAAAGAATGTAGGCTCACTAGATGGCTAAGTGGCTAGTGAGAACCAAATACCACACAAATAAAATAGATAAATACACGACAAATACAAATCTTAACCCGGCGTCCAGTTGTGACAGACTCATTTATTAAAATAACCATTGTGTCTTACTTCTTAGATGAAATGGATCTCGTAATCCAACCCAGTTTTGGCTTTGAGAAAAGATCTTTCGCATCATGCTTTAAAGTAAATTTATTTTTAGGATTTTTTAATATTAGAAACACATTAGACTTAGGGAAGCCCGAGTTAGTTCGTAAAGGGGTTATTCCGTCCTTTGCGGAAAAAAAAGATTACTCTGAGATATAATTCTCTATTTTCTTTTACACTATGTTACTTGTATCCATTGCCTACTTTATGGTTAAGCTCTGTAAACTTGAATCTCGCCCTAGATGATCTGCTAGATGATCTGCAAAATTCCGTATCCGTTTCCCCGGGTAAAAGCCAATCAGAAGAAAAAAAGAGGTTTCAGCTTCGCCATCGTAGTTGGCATCCAATGTTCGGTATTCCTACCTCGTTAGATTGGAAGGGGAAATGATAATGCCAGTGCTGTGAAACGTTTGGCATCTACAGCTGCCAACTGCCAACGGTAAGCATATTTTTAGGTACTTCAAAATTCTAAAATGAAATGGTATTGAGTTTTTACAACTGAGTTTTAATTAATTTTCTGAAAGTTCTGGCCTTGCGCTCTTTGTTGGTTGGGTCAAAACTATTGGTATTTTTGCTTAAACACAAATGCAACTTTCTCTTGTTCTCTGTTTGATTTTGTTGAAAAAATTCATTTTTAGAAATTTCTCAAAATAACATAAATTAATTATTTGTTATTTTCACCAGGACGAGTAATTTCACAAAAAAATGTGCTTAACAGTCTGTATAAAGTAATTCAAGTTGTGTTATTCATGCCAACCAATTTGTTAAATCATTATTGGAAAAGGTTACAGCCTAGTCGAAAGATGAGCTGCATCAGTGAGTCTGTGGTTTTTACACCCTGAAGTCTGGCTACACGATCCCCACAAAACTCTTGCTCCAGTAGGACACATACAATGCACCCAGAAAGTAGTGCTACAGTGCAAGCAAGCGTGTAATGTTGGCTTTGGCTTCACTAACAATTCAAGAAAGAATTAAAACTGTTAAGTTAAAATTATCAATACTCATTTTCTCATTTTCAAACTGTACCTGGAGTTTTTTTAAGATCATTTAGCTAGTATAAGGAAACTTGATGATAAAACGGAGTGCTTTTATCATTGCAATTTTCGATTTTTCTGAATTTTGTATAACATGTATTCTTTTTCAGGTTCGCGAAACAAGGTGGTACGGTAGTGTCGTATATTATATTGTAAGCTATGCCCGTTCGCAGGTCTTTTCAAAGGCCTGCGAAACAGCTGTAGCGTCGTCCTTTAAGTTTCCGCCGATCAACTGACGAATAGTCCCAAACAACTGTTCAATGGGGTCACCGGAGAATCTTCTTTTGTACGAATTGGAAACCCAATTCTTCTATAAAATATCGTATGCATGCAACTATTGTATAAGTAGTATAAGTAAGGGCTTCGTATGTTTCTTGCGTTAGAAACTTTTTTTTCGTTTTCTTTAAAGCGTCTTTGTCTGCCTTGTTGTTGTTAGGCATAGATTTGATTAGACTTTGAATTTCTTGGTGCCAATCGCGTAACTAGGGATTTAAATGAAATTCCAAGAAATGTAGTCGCTCGTTTAGCGGATAATAGTAGGGCATTTTTCCGGTAACCGGCACCATTGATGCTCTTTAACGTTGCTTACATCATGTAAGCTAATCCACCGGTGCTTTCGTTTCATAAATGTCAACGTGCTGTCGACGTCGACGAATCCTTATGTTTTAAGTGCAGCGTGCATTTCGACGGCTATTATCACTTCCGGAAGAAACACGTCAATTGCTCATTTTACTTTTTTTCCAGGAAATTGGACATTTCATGCTTTGGTGTCCAGCTCCTAACAGCAGTAAGTAATTCGCCCATTTGGTCCTCAAATACTCTGAGTGCAAAATCTCCCGTCATATGTTTTCCCTGTATATGTAAATTTTTCTCTAGAAACTAGTTGCGGACGTTTTTTGTAACGTGGCAGTAATAAAGGTTACAAAAGAGAGGTCAATAGACCCAGGTTTTTTCAAAGGAGATCAGCCTTACTGTACTCCTGAATTTGGTGGCGATTACTGGATAAAGAATACCTGCATTCATCCTCTTGAACATGTTAGTGTTGACGGCGAAATTTTTGGTGACCATCCAAGTTATTTTGAACCCGCAGTCTTCAACATCTTTAATAACTTGAAGGATAATAGCCTCCTGCTTGTTGAGCAGTAAAATGACTGATGAGAAAATAGGCCACCGGCACTTTAAAGTATGTGCTGAGTCCCACCACAAAATACCCTAGCATCTTGGTGGCCAGCTGATATGATCCTTAGGATCAACTATTCCCTCCATATCGACTTTCCCCAAAATTTGTTCGAAAAACGAAAAAGTTTACTTAGGTTTTCTTAGGTAAAGAAGGGTTCTAGGCGAGGTTTGGAAATACCGCAAATTTCTTTCAGAAAATTTGTGAAAAATTTAAAAAGACCAAAGACAGGCCGGGAAATGTAAAAAAATTTCACTTTTGAAGGGAAACGGGACACAAAATGATCGAAAAAAAATTTCTTAAGAATGATATTTTGATATTTGTGATTAAGATCATTTTAAAAAGATTCGTTTTTCGATCTAATATTAGATCGAAATTATAATCGCGATTATTTTCCAATCGTGATTGTGGCAAGACTGATAATAAATTTTACTTTTATCTTTGCCAGGAGATATTTCGACACTACACTTTTTACATTTCAAAAATCAAATTTCACAATTTTCATTTGTTATTGATTTTTGCGTGAAAAAAACTCGCCAAGATATAATGAAGCTTAGCAGTTAGAATTTCTGAATTCTGAAAACGGAGATCAACGGAATTCAAATAAAAAATTTTCTTCTCTTAAATCTTACTACAACTAATATAATTATATACGTGTTACAAATCACATCTGTCATGGCAATATAACGTCATTTTCGTGGATATTGACATACTCTCAAGGGATTTCTTAAAGTCGTTCATGGTGTAAGAAGCTCCAACTATCGCCCGAGGGCTGTGTCATTTTTTGAGTCTGATACTCCAGGCTTGAATTTGTCCATCGAGTTGGCAATGCCCTATCACTTTGAGAGAAGAGCGCCATCTATCGATCTTGGTGGGTTTTATTTTATGTCGAAAAGTTTCCTCTGGTGGTTGGTTGCTTGGAACTACCGATTGTGATTCAAGCCCGCCCAGTATAGAACTTTTCTAATGTGCTACAGTTCATCAGCTTTTTATTTGCTAAATATATAATAGTTTTTGATCTGCGGAGCTAGTTGGAACCTTTTGGATTGTGGACATCCATGGTGAAGCAATATTTGATCAAAATACAGCCCTGCTACAAATGAGCATTAGTGGAGAAGTCGCACGACTTTTGGCTCTGGGGAACCGTTGCAAATTTAAAGATGTCTATAATTTAAAAAAGCAAAGTTGCCGATTGAGAATATAAGTGTTCTGTTTTAATATTCATATTTTGCGATGGCATCGCTGTATTTTACGCCAGCATCTCAGTTAATGAGGCTACAGCGTCGGCAGTAGATAGTTCTGTTGAAAGTTAAATATGAAGGAATAATAAAATATTCAATACTACCGATTAAATTGATGGGTCCATAAAATACAGGGAAGAACTTTTTTCATAAGGGGAACGGGGAACGGCGACAACTCTATTTCTGTCAAACCATTCTGGTAGGCAAAATGAACTAGATAGCGATGAAATGTTCTTACAGAAAAATCTTACAGAAAAGTGAGAAGTTTAGCCTAATTATAAGTTGCTGTTTACTCATCTAATCTGAATTGTTGCATTTCTATTTTCTTTCAAAGGTGCTGAAAAAAGAATCACTCAGAGCAGGAGTTGTTTTGGTGTCTTGAAAAACAACCCACACTAAACTCAATAGCCAAACCAGAGCCAAACAGGGTTGTTATTAAAGGATGAAAATCTTGAGGCTCTTAAATTAGAGAGGCGTACAACGAGTTAAATTGGAATACAAACAATCTACACTAATTCCTGAATAAATCAGGTAGACAACTCTTTATGAGACACTGATGAAAGCACTAGAAGAATTTTTAAATGTGTTCAGTAAGTAATCAATAAGTTTATCAGTAATAACACTTTGTTGAGAACATTATATTTGTTTTCTAGGATGCTGTGAAAAAGCTACATTTGTTAATGCATCCTGACTGATATCGACCATCCATGTAGGACCACACACAACTGTCAAGAAGCTCTTTTTTCTGCTGAAATCATCCATACTCAATGTTTCTTTGTTCCTAAGCCTAAAACTGTGTTATTCTTTATAAGATTTTTGTATCTGGTGTTGTGTTTGACTAAAAAATGACGCTATAAGCATTACCTTTCATGTAGCCTGATTAACAGTGCAATAAATTCTGCATTACATTAAAGCTTTACCTGGTTTCATTCATTTCGTAGAAATAAGAAAAACTTTGGGAAATCAACCGTGCAATTCCGAGTTGGTTTAATGAACATATATAGTGGAATAGGCAAGTGAAGTAAAGAGTGCCTTATTTTAAAAACCCCATTAGTAGTCATTTTTGCCACCCCAGTGCTGAAACAAACAACCAACCCTGCCAGTATTTGGGAAAAAAAACACTGCCACTTGAAACTCGCAAATAGTAGATGGCAGCCCCTATGGAATTTTTTATTTTTAATATAATTCGATCAGAATTAATTAAAAATTAAATGTCTTTTTTGAAATACATGCGTAATAAAATTATGTTTCGAATGAGCTATAATTGAATGACATAAACTTTGACGCTTTTAAAATATAATCGAATAACTGAGCCAAACGGCTGCTGCGAATGGCGAATGGAAACCAATGGTTATATAAGGGACACCGATTTCCAATAGAGTAATCACAGTTTTCTCAAAGTCAAAATGTTCAACCGCAATATGGGAAACGGACTTTGGGCTTTAGTAAAGAGTTTGTGGTTTTACGGCACCTTACCAGACCGTAATACTAAGCACAAGTTGCAACCCACCATGCAACCGATGCAAAACAAAATGGAGGAATTAAACCCCGACCATCATACCCGACCGTATTCGAATTACGAAAGTAATTTCCAGACATCTTGAGACGGAGACAGGGGAGGTCGCGTTGTGACGTCGGGAATCGTCACCGATGACATAAAATACCCCATTGGTGTCCATGATGTCCATGACACCACGGACGGTGAGGACACATAGTTCGACAAATCCAAGCAAAAATGCCATCACGTGAAAAAATCGGTTGTTGGCTTGTCGGTCTATATCGATAACGCTTATGATCAAACATAATACGATCTCGGTTGCCAGCAAGCTTGCGTAAATCACGTTGAGATCGCGGGCAGCAGGTGTTAATTCCGTGGCGATGAAGTCGTAAATGACTTTAACTAAAGCACCAAAGGCTTTCGCCATGGCGGCTGCTGCGCCAATCGTTACGGGTAGATTGTTCTGGACTTCGGCCTAGAGGAGAAAAAAAAAGTTAAAAGTTGAATTAAGTTAAACTAATTTTAGGGTTACCATTTAAAAAAAAAACTGTTGCAGGAACGAGACAGACGATACTTTAGAAAAAGACTTGAAGAACTTTACAACCTTCGACCTTCGACAGAAAATGAGGTTGAGGAAGCTTGTGCTGAACTCGCGTCAGTCGCGTGCCCCTTTTCATGAATTTTCTCGGCGTCGTTCGTTTACTCCTCTCGGATTGGCTCTCTTAAATAGGCTTCGTTGCCACGTAAAAACGACGGAAATCTTTTTTTGGAAAAAAATATTGTCTTCCGAGTGTGCATTAACTATTTTGGTCTAAGAGACACTGAAATATTACTGTTGTCTAATTTTTTATTATTATTTTGCGTATCCAGTACGTTTTTATCTTATTTTTGAATTACGAACATTCAATGTCGTCTTTGTGTTTAACGCTGTTGTGGTTTACGGTGTTAAAGGTGATGTCTAGAGGGTTTCACCTCTTCCCCCTTTTTTTTGCTCTCCCCTCTATCCTTGCTCTTGAAAAGATTATGCCTAAAGGGGATAACGTCTTCCTCCGTTTTTTGCTCTTTCTTCAGTTTTGCCCTGTTCATGTTTTTTTTATGCTGAAGCAAACTTAGCAACCGAGGATTTTGAGATCGCTCAGAAGCGCCAAGCCTTCACCGCTAAGAAACGCAAAATCGACCTTCCATTAGCCATAAACTGTAACACGGCAGCAGTTGTAACGTCGCCAGCCTCCAAGCAGGTGGGTAAGAATTGCGTGCTACAGGCAGAATTACCTTGCACAGTCACTTTCACCTATATAGAATATAATGTTAACTTACATTGCAACAGGATGAAGTTCAATGGATACGCTCCATGCGCGTGATGGTGTCGAGGGTGGAAGTTATGCCACCCCGACAAGTCGCAGCATATTCAACAGATGAACAAATCCCCAACAGTATTAAAGAAGTCACTGCCTATTCAACACCACAAGATGGAAGTGACGTGGAAAAATTGCGTGCTGAACTAGCAGAAATGAAAAAAAATGGATTTTGATTAAGAGCACTAGAGGTAAGATTTAAATTTCTTTTTATAAATTTTAATAACAAATAATATATATTTCTTTATTAAGATATCCAGGGTGAATTTCCTATCAAAACGACCCTAATTGAAAGTGTAGGTGCTACTCAAAAAGAAAGGGGTTCGTAAAAATGCTGGTGCCCTTATAAGTTGGCTCTATAGCCCGCTCTACATTGAGTTGCATAAGTAAAACACCAATGGGAACGAAAAGGAGAGAATGTGAGGATCTATTCATTCCGTTGCCAGATGAAGATCTGCAAAAAATTAGAGGTAAAATATGTAAAATATATAAATGTGTATTAGGGTGTACAGTAAAATTTGGACATTTTTTTATTCATTTGGCATTCAAGATGTGGGTTAATAATGGTAAAATAAATAACTATCTTTCTATCTCGTAAGTCTTAGATTTCTAAAATAAAATAATCTTTCCCCACTCGCCAGTATAATTTTTGTGTTTTGTTGAAATTCATTTTTTTTCAGATATTTTTGGTTAAAAACAGAATTAAAACCAAATAAATTTAAACGGCGCTTGGCCGTTCGTTAGCTACATCTATGAGGCAAGTTTACTTAAAATTTTAGATTTCCACCTCTTTTTTTATCTTTACGCACAATAAAGGAAAAATAATTATATTTGGCTTAAAAGTACATACGTATTGTTTTTGTGCTATTATAACATTTCCATTGCTTCTTTACTAATATTTGAGATACTGAAATTGGAACGGTGTTGTTCAACTAGCTGAGCAAGGGACTCTCTTTCTTTTATATCAAAGCAACTGTCTTTATAGTCGCCAATTGGCTTTATACCCCTCTCTGCGCAATTGTTAGCTGTTATTAACGAGTCAAAGAATTCCTTCGCCACTTGAAGGTCTTCAAAATGAATCCATAAATTACAAGGCACCAGCATCCATTCTTGGCGTTTGTTAAGTTTCAATAAATGAAATAAAAACCATGACCTACCACAATGTTTATTGAGAACTTAGTTCCACCACGAAACGATAGGCGACATTTCTTTTTTAAAAGGGTGGTCGGATTTTTATGGGAGTAACTGTACATCAACTGGAAATTTTTTGCAATAGAGATGCCAATCAGAAAAATCTGGAACCTTTTAAGTTATCGAGTTATTAATTCATTTATAGAGTTATGCCATTATTTTAATCTTCCTCCTCACGATCCTTAAGTTATCGTGATAAGAATACGCTCGGCCGGCAGAGCCAAAAAAAGTCGAAGCCGTGCAATAGAAACTTTCCCAGAATAAGTAAATCCCAACTAACAGTGAATCCTACGTCCAAGCGCTTTGGAGAAAGGGGCACGGACTGACTCGTTTAAGCTACGGTGGCAAAGCATCTCATCCATAATTCGATTTAGGTGTGGCAAAAGCCGGAAAACACTAAGCCCAGTACGAACTAGGCTACCAAGCCCACTCAGCAGAGGGGGGAGTGTTCGACAACAAGCTATACATGCACTAATTTGACATTCAGAAAACTCTGACTCAACTGAAACGGCTACCAATTGAAAACGAAACCAAAATTTGCCGAAGCATACAGACGAGCAGTGATCGAAAAAGCCCTTTGAACCCGTTTCAGACATCCAACACCACAAGGAAGAAAAAGGTCCTCAACAAGAGGTAGAGAAACAAGATCAGCATTCGAGAGTATGAACCAGTAGTGTATTCTTATGAAATAAAATGGCCAAACAGCCCACAACTACACGATCCATACGCCGAATCACCTTGCTGTCACATCTATACTATTGTCTTAGGGGCCCCCGATAGGTCGCCTCCTATATTCTCATTGTTATTTCGCTCTTATCGTCTTATCCCTTTTTTGTTGTGTTTTATGATCAGTGTGTGTGAAATAGACGAGGATGCAAGACATAGATTTTGAATCACCATTTTAATCTTCTAATTAAATGTGAGTATGGTTTGACATACCACTCCACAACTACTCTAAACTTAACAGGGTAACCCACCAAGACGCCCGATCACACCCAAAATAGTGGACGAAACACCAATTTTGCCATCTATTTCGGATGCTTAGAATCAGGCGTCTCCCGAAATACCAGCCCTAAACTTTGAATGCCATGATATAGGTCCTAGACAATTGCTAGCTTACGAAGAGAGAGTGGTTTAGAGAGCTCAATATCCGGTTGACGGATGTCAGTGAACACCTCCACGTTATAGTCTCTCAGAAGTCATGCAATCTTCCAGCAGCCTTAGAGCTTCTAAGATTTTATCCACTTGTGTAATTAATCTTCTTGAATGAAAAGACTCAAAAAAGTGGTCACTTTCTCAAGGTGTGTGTTCTTGGAAGGTTTCGTCTTCGCTCCTCTACTTCCCAGACCTTAAAAGATGATCAAGAAGCTACACACAGTGTTCCAAAGCAGACTACAGGTGTGGGTCACCAACAAGCTAACTTCTGCTATGAAGAGGATCTGTCAACAGAATGGTTTCAACATAGCTACTAAATCAAAAAATTGAAGTGGCCTGGAATTTTCAACATGTTCACTGGTGCATTCCTGATCAACCCCTACCAGCTTACATCATTATTTATCTTGGCTACCTTAAAAACAAAAATGAGACTGCAGAGCGTAATGCTACTTCTGTGTTGTACAAGGAAATTTTGGAAATGGAAGAGAAGAGGCCAAAACAAGATAAATACCTTGGAAAGGAATACCCTGTTCTAGCTACTGTGATGACTCATGATTTCTCCTCCTCCTGGATCAAGTTTTTGTGCAGACAATCCAAAGATTACTTGATGCAAATCCATGGACCATCCAATATGAAGCAGATTGAGGAATCAGTGTTGGATTTAATAGGGGAAAACACAATTGAGAACTTAGGCACTCTAAAAGCTAGTAGTGCTTTCAATTAGGACTGGTATGAGTTTGAAAAGTGAAGGGTCTACAAGAGGAAGAAGGTGATGGAGGCTGTTAGACCCGAAATTGTTGCAGAGGACTCAACACTTAGCATCCACTTATTCAAACCTGCCTTATCGAAAGTGGAGACACAGAAAGCAGAGAATGTTTGCTGGTTCAAGAAATCCCAGCATGGCGGCTTGCGCGAGATTTATGTGCTTGGAGTTGAAGAGAGGATTGCTCAGCAGGCCATAGAGACCATTACCAGTACTTGTATAGACATTTACAAAATTTTCCCATACAAGACCATGACAAATCCAGAGTTCAAAGGACGCAAGAATAACTGCCATGATAAAAAAGCAAAGAAGTCTGAACCAGTCATCAATGCTGCAAAATCTGATGATGCGCAACAGTGGAATCAAGGTCCCTTTACAACAAAATTGGCTCTCATACTCATTGAGTTATGCTCTAATAATAAGAGGGATATCCATGTTTACAAGGAAGCTAATCATGATTGATCCACACTTGATGGAAATAGTGGTTAAAAATCCAAGACCTCCCCCTTCTAGTGGGGCCTTAGAGATAGTGGTGCTAGTTGGCTCAATGGCCCTAAGTCGCAGTATATCAGAGTTGAAACTAGGATGATGCAGGGAATACGTCATTACACCTCAATTTTACTCCACTGCACAGTCATGAACTGAGAAATTTCACCAGTCTTAAGATGAGAAATAGATCAAGAAAGCGCCAACTGACAGGAGACTGCAAAGAAAATACGGTTGTATTTGATCTTGCTGTTTCCTCAGATGACTCTGAGATTTCGACTAGTTACCATGCATCCACATTCCACGGAGTCACTGTTTCGAATGTAATACTAGCAGTCTGCTACAAATTTGGAAGCATATTCCCTGAGATTGTTGGGATCTATGACTCAGTCAAAACATCATCACTACTCTACCAGTGTCTGTATTTTAATCAGATTTCACCTTCTGCAAGAATTGCAAATTGATCAAAAATGGGTTACAATCACCAAGAAATTGGCTTCAAATCTCACCAACGTATTATCTGGTGGAGGAAATTTTAGCTTGAATTGGAGGAGCAGGGAATTTTTCCAGATTGGTCAGCTCCTTATTCACTATAATCTTCTTAGCTTAAATGTATATCCAGTGTTCCAGCTTTAGAAGAAGAGTTGATAAGGCTCAATGATACTGGGAATGGGATATTTTTAATGGATTTCCCTATCTTTGCGTGGCTGATTGGTTTTTAATACAACCTTTGGAAGGGTGTCAATTCAACTGATCTGGGGAGGACATGAAGATGGGTAATTGCAAGATTTCCCAACAATAAGACTGAAGAGAAGAAAAAGCTCACAATTGAGACTACGGAGGAGACGACACTAGTGGAAGAAGGCTTTTGTTCACACCAGAGTTATCACCTGGGGAGAAAGGAAGAAAAATGGACGTGTTATTGAGAATATGAAGCTACCTACTGGCTGGAGGCAGCAGATCGATGCAAGCCTAATTGTCCTTTAGAGACCAGCCACCAACTCTAATGGTCCTACGAACCTACTAAACGAACCTTACTGTTGAAGTGTCTAATACTAAACCTGCAACAAACCCCCAACTAGAGTTAGGCAGCAATCAATTGACTTGTTGGATAAAAACGACGTATAGGTCTGCTGGGTGTTGTTGGGCCCACTCTTTCCAAGAAGATTCTTTTACAGACTGGGAATCGTGGCGCCATACAAAACACAAACACAACCACAAAACACTTATTTTCCTCAATAGCTAGTTGAAAAATTCTCTCACGAGGACAAAAATTTCACTCACCCCTCCATGCTGGAACTTCTTGAATATGCAGACATGCATGGAACCTTGTTTTTTACCTTGTGTAAAGCAATATTCAGAAATTAGATTGCTGTAGTGCAAGCATAACCTGAGATCAAAGGTCTGAGAGCTTCTGCAGCTTTTCTTCTGCTATAATTACTTTCTGGATCATACACTTGTAACAGCTCTCTTCAAAAGCACTGCTTGCTTTCGATATTCTTAGTTGTTCCAAGGTGTAAGACCCCCCGTTGTTTAGAATGCTAATCTCAAGTTACTCCATCACTGATGCACCACGCAGTTTCTGCAAAGTCTTTATTGAGTTTTCGCACAAGTACTTTACCTAGCTTGGAGAGAATTCATAGGTTCTGACATCTTCTACAGGAGGGTCCTTTTGTCCTAGGTAATCCCTTCTTTCAAGCTTCAGTTCTTCCATCTCAACTATCTTCTTGTATGACTCAGATAGTCCATTCTTCTCTGTAGCCTAATTCTTATTCTTTAGGTGACTTAGATAAAAGAGGGATGTCAATTGAAAAGGGCTTTATAAAAACCTTACTGTAAACATAATGAACATGTTCCCCCATTTCATCTAAGTTCCATGGATGACCCATGACCAACTCAAATCCTCTGTTTTGTTACTCTAATCTCCATTGCTGATAACAGTTTCTTGGTGATCCATGATTGCAATCTGCTTCTGATGATTGCAGGGAAAACTCAAAAATTAATTTTTTTAAATGTAAAGACCGTTAACTAAAGTGGCAGCGATACCGATCAAAACCTAAGAGTTTCTTAACCTTCACACGATTATTCTCTTTGTCCAAATTTGTTAAAATCAGCCAAACGAGAAAGACAACATAGACCACACTAAATCCTAACAAAAATGAATTGAGAATTATATCGGTGTTATCCAAGGTTTCAGATTTGAATTGTTTCAACACCGGCACTACTGCTCGAAAGAAATCCGTTATTTGAGCAAAATTAACGTAGTTAATTGCAGTATAAACTTTTACGGGTTAGGTTTTTTTTTATAATTACCTCATCTTTTCCTGTATCTGAAGAAGGCATTTCATCGTACTCGAAGGCTTCCAACAATAGTCTCATGGTTTCCAATTTGATTACTACAGTTTCATAATCGACCAGCATTTGTTGTTCAGCATCGGTTAGCTTTTTTCCTGTTTCACTCTTTCCTCGTAATCCATCCATTTTCAACTGCAAAGGTAATAAGTTTAAGTTTAAAGTTTAAAGTTTAAATAGTGTTTAAGATAATACCTTGAATTTTTCTAATTCCTTGAATTCCCCCTTTTCAGCAATGTACTTCTCGTATTTGTTAGACATCTCAACCTGTTTCAATCCTTACTCGAAGAAAGAAGAAATAAGTTTAGATTCTATGTCTTTAAAGACAGAAGATGCTGAACACACAACACAAGGAAAAGCAACAGCTAAGGAAAAGACATCCAGCAAATTAAGTTAAAATAAGTTAAAATCTAGGATCTGATATCTATCATTCAGGACTTCAATTTATACACTTTAATTTATACACAAGACTTATATTTTGAACATTTGGTTATGCAAATAGATTGGTTATTCCTTTAAGGTACATATCATGAAACTCAAAGTATGAACGCATTCCATTCTCAGAAAACAAAACAAAATACACTTCCATTAATGGATAACCTATGCAGAAAATGGGTTGATCTGGCAAGTGCTCATTCCGAAATCGAACACGTAAACGAAACCACAGCGGCCTAAATGGTTCTTGGATGTGTACGTGGGCTGACTGATGCTGGACTGATGTCACTTTCCCATCTGGCTAGACATATGAAAATGAAATCATTAACAGAAACAATGATGCAATATTATCTACAATAATTTGGTTTGCCTCCTCAAGGCAAATTCTTTAGGCATGTCGATGTGACATCCCCCTACTCTATCCCCCAGCTCTCTTTGGATTGTAGCCACCCCGAGATAATGGCCCCCAAGAATTGAGTCCCCCCTTGATTGGATCTCCCCTATGATGTTGTTTTGTTTGTTTTATTTATTGAGGGAATTCGGACGATTGTTATGATGGTGGCCGCCTTCTTGCTGACGTAAACCCTTCACATCTTGATGCTGGTCCTGCTAGAAATGATTTTCTATCTTGGCGGATTGAGGAGCTGGACGCCTCCAGGAGCAGCGCCAACTTCTGGAACGTGGCGGGGTATCTCGACGAATTCACGTCTCCCTTGACGTCCTTCTCAGTTTCATCGTGCTCTTCGGTTTCGCCACCAATTTCACCATCCTCTACGTCTTTTCCAGGTACTTGTCATTTTTTTCCTCAATTTGATGATGAACAACCCATTCTTAGATTGTGAATCGCAGGTCCAAATGGCTGGGGACGCCGGCCAACGTGTTCATCATTAACTTGACCATCTGCGATTTCTTCGCCTGTTGTCTCCACCCACTGGCCGTATACTCGGCGTTCAGGGGCCGCTGGTCTTTTGGTCAAACATGTATTTTATACGTAATGTCATTCGATTCTGTATAGTTTGTGCGTTCTAGAAATGGCCTCCAACGAAAATGCGATAGACGAGAAGAAGTGAGAGAAACGTCTCTGTGTTGCTGGTGGCCATGGCTGCGGGGTAACGTTAGACGGTTCACAGATTTCATAGTTTTCAAGCAGACTCTTGAATGAGACTTTGGGAAGCTGATAGCAAATATGCATCAGGGCCAGCCATATAGCACTTTAGCTTGTGTTTCTTTACTGTTTCCATCGTTGTACCTGAACAACTAGTTTAAGATAATGGAAAACAATTCGATTTCGCCAAATTTCGTCAATTTTTTAGTTCCTTTAATATTCTTTCTCCAATATCAAGTCCAGGATATCCCCGATCCAATGGGTTGGAGGATAGAAGGTTCAAACTGTAAAATAGTCATTTATCAAGTTTCAAAGTTAAGGGTAAACCTTGCTGGATACGTTGCAACTGCAAGTTCTTCGTTAAATTCGCCTTCTAAATGGGTTACCAACCCCAGCTGTTATTTTGCAACGTCAGAATCTTAGAGGGAGACTGTTATTCACATCTCAGCAATTGCAATAGAAAAACATCAATGATACATTTGTCAAGGAACAGTTTCAACTTCGTCAAGCCTACCAATTCTTCCATTCAGGTCGACGGAAAAAGTACCTTTCTCCCTTTTCTGTGAATAGCCCGGTACATGTTCAAATTTCAAAGAAGTGGATTCCTAGCGTTGTCCAATCTGTGTATCCAGAACGCAACGTTGTTCCAGCAAATTGTGGCCGTTGGTTTCTTAGGAATCGGCAAGCAATCAATCTCGAAAAGTCTCTCACCAACAATCGCCACTAACAACAGCAGCAATGTGAGTCATCGAGAGATTCGTCCCTTCGTTTGCGTCAGATTGCCTACCTATGCGACGGTCTCTCAACTTTTGTATGTGTTGCAGTAAGTGTTTCCGCACACCACCTTTACCGACTCGGACTAGTTTGGTTTCTTTATTCAAAGGAGGATAATACTCCAGAATAAGATTTCATGGCGGCGTTTCATGGATTGTAAGCCTCAGATGTTTGACCTCCTCCAGCGAGGACCAGGGGCCTAGGACGGCCCGTCCTAGACTTTCCCATTCTACATCGCGAGTCGATCCTCCTTTTTGTTAGTAACCAGGATTTCGTTTCTCCTCAATGGGTCTTTCAAGTCTTTGTTTGATTCGTTGTAGCCGTTCGTATGGCATTCTATCCCATTAATGATGTTTCCTGCTTTTGTCTTCTTTTGCGTATACATTTATGACTAGTTCAGTAGTGGAAGTTTGGCAAAGCGTTTATTGAATTGGAGTATACAAGTGTTGGTTCTGATTCTTAATTTTATTGCGTTGATTGATTTCGACAGCTTTGAGAGTTAAATCTTTTTTATTCAAAGAATGTAGGCTCACTAGATGGCTAAGTGGCTAGTGAGAACCAAATACCACACAAATAAAATAGATAAATACACGACAAATACAAATCTTAACCCGGCGTCCAGTTGTGACAGACTCATTTATTAAAATAACCATTGTGTCTTACTTCTTAGATGAAATGGATCTCGTAATCCAACCCAGTTTTGGCTTTGAGAAAAGATCTTTCGCATCATGCTTTAAAGTAAATTTATTTTTAGGATTTTTTAATATTAGAAACACATTAGACTTAGGGAAGCCCGAGTTAGTTCGTAAAGGGGTTATTCCGTCCTTTGCGGAAAAAAAAGATTACTCTGAGATATAATTCTCTATTTTCTTTTACACTATGTTACTTGTATCCATTGCCTACTTTATGGTTAAGCTCTGTAAACTTGAATCTCGCCCTAGATGATCTGCTAGATGATCTGCAAAATTCCGTATCCGTTTCCCCGGGTAAAAGCCAATCAGAAGAAAAAAAGAGGTTTCAGCTTCGCCATCGTAGTTGGCATCCAATGTTCGGTATTCCTACCTCGTTAGATTGGAAGGGGAAATGATAATGCCAGTGCTGTGAAACGTTTGGCATCTACAGCTGCCAACTGCCAACGGTAAGCATATTTTTAGGTACTTCAAAATTCTAAAATGAAATGGTATTGAGTTTTTACAACTGAGTTTTAATTAATTTTCTGAAAGTTCTGGCCTTGCGCTCTTTGTTGGTTGGGTCAAAACTATTGGTATTTTTGCTTAAACACAAATGCAACTTTCTCTTGTTCTCTGTTTGATTTTGTTGAAAAAATTCATTTTTAGAAATTTCTCAAAATAACATAAATTAATTATTTGTTATTTTCACCAGGACGAGTAATTTCACAAAAAAATGTGCTTAACAGTCTGTATAAAGTAATTCAAGTTGTGTTATTCATGCCAACCAATTTGTTAAATCATTATTGGAAAAGGTTACAGCCTAGTCGAAAGATGAGCTGCATCAGTGAGTCTGTGGTTTTTACACCCTGAAGTCTGGCTACACGATCCCCACAAAACTCTTGCTCCAGTAGGACACATACAATGCACCCAGAAAGTAGTGCTACAGTGCAAGCAAGCGTGTAATGTTGGCTTTGGCTTCACTAACAATTCAAGAAAGAATTAAAACTGTTAAGTTAAAATTATCAATACTCATTTTCTCATTTTCAAACTGTACCTGGAGTTTTTTTAAGATCATTTAGCTAGTATAAGGAAACTTGATGATAAAACGGAGTGCTTTTATCATTGCAATTTTCGATTTTTCTGAATTTTGTATAACATGTATTCTTTTTCAGGTTCGCGAAACAAGGTGGTACGGTAGTGTCGTATATTATATTGTAAGCTATGCCCGTTCGCAGGTCTTTTCAAAGGCCTGCGAAACAGCTGTAGCGTCGTCCTTTAAGTTTCCGCCGATCAACTGACGAATAGTCCCAAACAACTGTTCAATGGGGTCACCGGAGAATCTTCTTTTGTACGAATTGGAAACCCAATTCTTCTATAAAATATCGTATGCATGCAACTATTGTATAAGTAGTATAAGTAAGGGCTTCGTATGTTTCTTGCGTTAGAAACTTTTTTTTCGTTTTCTTTAAAGCGTCTTTGTCTGCCTTGTTGTTGTTAGGCATAGATTTGATTAGACTTTGAATTTCTTGGTGCCAATCGCGTAACTAGGGATTTAAATGAAATTCCAAGAAATGTAGTCGCTCGTTTAGCGGATAATAGTAGGGCATTTTTCCGGTAACCGGCACCATTGATGCTCTTTAACGTTGCTTACATCATGTAAGCTAATCCACCGGTGCTTTCGTTTCATAAATGTCAACGTGCTGTCGACGTCGACGAATCCTTATGTTTTAAGTGCAGCGTGCATTTCGACGGCTATTATCACTTCCGGAAGAAACACGTCAATTGCTCATTTTACTTTTTTTCCAGGAAATTGGACATTTCATGCTTTGGTGTCCAGCTCCTAACAGCAGTAAGTAATTCGCCCATTTGGTCCTCAAATACTCTGAGTGCAAAATCTCCCGTCATATGTTTTCCCTGTATATGTAAATTTTTCTCTAGAAACTAGTTGCGGACGTTTTTTGTAACGTGGCAGTAATAAAGGTTACAAAAGAGAGGTCAATAGACCCAGGTTTTTTCAAAGGAGATCAGCCTTACTGTACTCCTGAATTTGGTGGCGATTACTGGATAAAGAATACCTGCATTCATCCTCTTGAACATGTTAGTGTTGACGGCGAAATTTTTGGTGACCATCCAAGTTATTTTGAACCCGCAGTCTTCAACATCTTTAATAACTTGAAGGATAATAGCCTCCTGCTTGTTGAGCAGTAAAATGACTGATGAGAAAATAGGCCACCGGCACTTTAAAGTATGTGCTGAGTCCCACCACAAAATACCCTAGTATCTTGGTGTCCAGCTGATATGATCCTTAGGATCAACTATTCCCTCCATATCGACTTTCCCCAAAATTTGTTCGAAAAACGAAAAAGTTTACTTAGGTTTTCTTAGGTAAAGAAGGGTTCTAGGCGAGGTTTGGAAATACCGCAAATTTCTTTCAGAAAATTTGTGAAAAATTTAAAAAGACCAAAGACAGGCCGGGAAATGTAAAAAAATTTCACTTTTGAAGGGAAACGGGACACAAAATGATCGAAAAAAAATTTCTTAAGAATGATATTTTGATATTTGTGATTAAGATCATTTTAAAAAGATTCGTTTTTCGATCTAATATTAGATCGAAATTATAATCGCGATTATTTTCCAATCGTGATTGTGGCAAGACTGATAATAAATTTTACTTTTATCTTTGCCAGGAGATATTTCGACACTACACTTTTTACATTTCAAAAATCAAATTTCACAATTTTCATTTGTTATTGATTTTTGCGTGAAAAAAACTCGCCAAGATATAATGAAGCTTAGCAGTTAGAATTTCTGAATTCTGAAAACGGAGATCAACGGAATTCAAATAAAAAATTTTCTTCTCTTAAATCTTACTACAACTAATATAATTATATACGTGTTACAAATCACATCTGTCATGGCAATATAACGTCATTTTCGTGGATATTGACATACTCTCAAGGGATTTCTTAAAGTCGTTCATGGTGTAAGAAGCTCCAACTATCGCCCGAGGGCTGTGTCATTTTTTGAGTCTGATACTCCAGGCTTGAATTTGTCCATCGAGTTGGCAATGCCCTATCACTTTGAGAGAAGAGCGCCATCTATCGATCTTGGTGGGTTTTATTTTATGTCGAAAAGTTTCCTCTGGTGGTTGGTTGCTTGGAACTACCGATTGTGATTCAAGCCCGCCCAGTATAGAACTTTTCTAATGTGCTACAGTTCATCAGCTTTTTATTTGCTAAATATATAATAGTTTTTGATCTGCGGAGCTAGTTGGAACCTTTTGGATTGTGGACATCCATGGTGAAGCAATATTTGATCAAAATACAGCCCTGCTACAAATGAGCATTAGTGGAGAAGTCGCACGACTTTTGGCTCTGGGGAACCGTTGCAAATTTAAAGATGTCTATAATTTAAAAAAGCAAAGTTGCCGATTGAGAATATAAATGTTCTGTTTTAATATTCATATTTTGCGATGGCATCGCTGTATTTTACGCCAGCATCTCAGTTAATGAGGCTACAGCGTCGGCAGTAGATAGTTCTGTTGAAAGTTAAATATGAAGGAATAATAAAATATTCAATACTACCGATTAAATTGATGGGTCCATAAAATACAGGGAAGAACTTTTTTCATAAGGGGAACGGGGAACGGCGACAACTCTATTTCTGTCAAACCATTCTGGTAGGCAAAATGAACTAGATAGCGATGAAATGTTCTTACAGAAAAATCTTACAGAAAAGTGAGAAGTTTAGCCTAATTATAAGTTGCTGTTTACTCATCTAATCTGAATTGTTGCATTTCTATTTTCTTTCAAAGGTGCTGAAAAAAGAATCACTCAGAGCAGGAGTTGTTTTGGTGTCTTGAAAAACAACCCACACTAAACTCAATAGCCAAACCAGAGCCAAACAGGGTTGTTATTAAAGGATGAAAATCTTGAGGCTCTTAAATTAGAGAGGCGTACAACGAGTTAAATTGGAATACAAACAATCTACACTAATTCCTGAATAAATCAGGTAGACAACTCTTTATGAGACACTGATGAAAGCACTAGAAGAATTTTTAAATGTGTTCAGTAAGTAATCAATAAGTTTATCAGTAATAACACTTTGTTGAGAACATTATATTTGTTTTCTAGGATGCTGTGAAAAAGCTACATTTGTTAATGCATCCTGACTGATATCGACCATCCATGTAGGACCACACACAACTGTCAAGAAGCTCTTTTTTCTGCTGAAATCATCCATACTCAATGTTTCTTTGTTCCTAAGCCTAAAACTGTGTTATTCTTTATAAGATTTTTGTATCTGGTGTTGTGTTTGACTAAAAAATGACGCTATAAGCATTACCTTTCATGTAGCCTGATTAACAGTGCAATAAATTCTGCATTACATTAAAGCTTTACCTGGTTTCATTCATTTCGTAGAAATAAGAAAAACTTTGGGAAATCAACCGTGCAATTCCGAGTTGGTTTAATGAACATATATAGTGGAATAGGCAAGTGAAGTAAAGAGTGCCTTATTTTAAAAACCCCATTAGTAGTCATTTTTGCCACCCCAGTGCTGAAACAAACAACCAACCCTGCCAGTATTTGGGAAAAAAAACACTGCCACTTGAAACTCGCAAATAGTAGATGGCAGCCCCTATGGAATTTTTTATTTTTAATATAATTCGATCAGAATTAATTAAAAATTAAATGTCTTTTTTGAAATACATGCGTAATAAAATTATGTTTCGAATGAGCTATAATTGAATGACATAAACTTTGACGCTTTTAAAATATAATCGAATAACTGAGCCAAACGGCTGCTGCGAATGGCGAATGGAAACCAATGGTTATATAAGGGACACCGATTTCCAATAGAGTAATCACAGTTTTCTCAAAGTCAAAATGTTCAACCGCAATATGGGAAACGGACTTTGGGCTTTAGTAAAGAGTTTGTGGTTTTACGGCACCTTACCAGACCGTAATACTAAGCACAAGTTGCAACCCACCATGCAACCGATGCAAAACAAAATGGAGGAATTAAACCCCGACCATCATACCCGACCGTATTCGAATTACGAAAGTAATTTCCAGACATCTTGAGACGGAGACAGGGGAGGTCGCGTTGTGACGTCGGGAATCGTCACCGATGACATAAAATACCCCATTGGTGTCCATGATGTCCATGACACCACGGACGGTGAGGACACATAGTTCGACAAATCCAAGCAAAAATGCCATCACGTGAAAAAATCGGTTGTTGGCTTGTCGGTCTATATCGATAACGCTTATGATCAAACATAATACGATCTCGGTTGCCAGCAAGCTTGCGTAAATCACGTTGAGATCGCGGGCAGCAGGTGTTAATTCCGTGGCGATGAAGTCGTAAATGACTTTAACTAAAGCACCAAAGGCTTTCGCCATGGCGGCTGCTGCGCCAATCGTTACGGGTAGATTGTTCTGGACTTCGGCCTAGAGGAGAAAAAAAAAGTTAAAAGTTGAATTAAGTTAAACTAATTTTAGGGTTACCATTTAAAAAAAAAACTGTTGCAGGAACGAGACAGACGATACTTTAGAAAAAGACTTGAAGAACTTTACAACCTTCGACCTTCGACAGAAAATGAGGTTGAGGAAGCTTGTGCTGAACTCGCGTCAGTCGCGTGCCCCTTTTCATGAATTTTCTCGGCGTCGTTCGTTTACTCCTCTCGGATTGGCTCTCTTAAATAGGCTTCGTTGCCACGTAAAAACGACGGAAATCTTTTTTTGGAAAAAAATATTGTCTTCCGAGTGTGCATTAACTATTTTGGTCTAAGAGACACTGAAATATTACTGTTGTCTAATTTTTTATTATTATTTTGCGTATCCAGTACGTTTTTATCTTATTTTTGAATTACGAACATTCAATGTCGTCTTTGTGTTTAACGCTGTTGTGGTTTACGGTGTTAAAGGTGATGTCTAGAGGGTTTCACCTCTTCCCCCTTTTTTTGCTCTCCCCTCTATCCTTGCTCTTGAAAAGATTATGCCTAAAGGGGATAACGTCTTCCTCCGTTTTTTGCTCTTTCTTCAGTTTTGCCCTGTTCATGTTTTTTTTATGCTGAAGCAAACTTAGCAACCGAGGATTTTGAGATCGCTCAGAAGCGCCAAGCCTTCACCGCTAAGAAACGCAAAATCGACATTCCATTAGCCATAAACTGTAACACGGCAGCAGTTGTAACGTCGCCAGCCTCCAAGCAGGTGGGTAAGAATTGCGTGCTACAGGCAGAATTACCTTGCACAGTCACTTTCACCTATATAGAATATAATGTTAACTTACATTGCAACAGGATGAAGTTCAATGGATACGCTCCATGCGCGTGATGGTGTCGAGGGTGGAAGTTATGCCACCCCGACAAGTCGCAGCATATTCAACAGATGAACAAATCCCCAACAGTATTAAAGAAGTCACTGCCTATTCAACACCACAAGATGGAAGTGACGTGGAAAAATTGCGTGCTGAACTAGCAGAAATGAAAAAAAATGGATTTTGATTAAGAGCACTAGAGGTAAGATTTAAATTTCTTTTTATAAATTTTAATAACAAATAATATATATTTCTTTATTAAGATATCCAGGGTGAATTTCCTATCAAAACGACCCTAATTGAAAGTGTAGGTGCTACTCAAAAAGAAAGGGGTTCGTAAAAATGCTGGTGCCCTTATAAGTTGGCTCTATAGCCCGCTCTACATTGAGTTGCATAAGTAAAACACCAATGGGAACGAAAAGGAGAGAATGTGAGGATCTATTCATTCCGTTGCCAGATGAAGATCTGCAAAAAATTAGAGGTAAAATATGTAAAATATATAAATGTGTATTAGGGTGTACAGTAAAATTTGGACATTTTTTTATTCATTTGGCATTCAAGATGTGGGTTAATAATGGTAAAATAAATAACTATCTTTCTATCTCGTAAGTCTTAGATTTCTAAAATAAAATAATCTTTCCCCACTCGCCAGTATAATTTTTGTGTTTTGTTGAAATTCATTTTTTTTCAGATATTTTTGGTTAAAAACAGAATTAAAACCAAATAAATTTAAACGGCGCTTGGCCGTTCGTTAGCTACATCTATGAGGCAAGTTTACTTAAAATTTTAGATTTCCACCTCTTTTTTTATCTTTACGCACAATAAAGGAAAAATAATTATATTTTGCTTAAAAGTACATACGTATTGTTTTTGTGCTATTATAACATTTCCATTGCTTCTTTACTAATATTTGAGATACTGAAATTGGAACGGTGTTGTTCAACTAGCTGAGCAAGGGACTCTCTTTCTTTTATATCAAAGCAACTGTCTTTATAGTCGCCAATTGGCTTTATACCCCTCTCTGCGCAATTGTTAGCTGTTATTAACGAGTCAAAGAATTCCTTCGCCACTTGAAGGTCTTCAAAATGAATCCATAAATTACAAGGCACCAGCATCCATTCTTGGCGTTTGTTAAGTTTCAATAAATGAAATAAAAACCATGACCTACCACAATGTTTATTGAGAACTTAGTTCCACCACGAAACGATAGGCGACATTTCTTTTTTAAAAGGGTGGTCGGATTTTTATGGGAGTAACTGTACATCAACTGGAAATTTTTTGCAATAGAGATGCCAATCAGAAAAATCTGGAACCTTTTAAGTTATCGAGTTATTAATTCATTTATAGAGTTATGCCATTATTTTAATCTTCCTCCTCACGATCCTTAAGTTATCGTGATAAGAATACGCTCGGCCGGCAGAGCCAAAAAAAGTCGAAGCCGTGCAATAGAAACTTTCCCAGAATAAGTAAATCCCAACTAACAGTGAATCCTACGTCCAAGCGCTTTGGAGAAAGGGGCACGGACTGACTCGTTTAAGCTACGGTGGCAAAGCATCTCATCCATAATTCGATTTAGGTGTGGCAAAAGCCGGAAAACACTAAGCCCAGTACGAACTAGGCTACCAAGCCCACTCAGCAGAGGGGGGAGTGTTCGACAACAAGCTATACATGCACTAATTTGACATTCAGAAAACTCTGACTCAACTGAAACGGCTACCAATTGAAAACGAAACCAAAATTTGCCGAAGCATACAGACGAGCAGTGATCGAAAAAGCCCTTTGAACCCGTTTCAGACATCCAACACCACAAGGAAGAAAAAGGTCCTCAACAAGAGGTAGAGAAACAAGATCAGCATTCGAGAGTATGAACCAGTAGTGTATTCTTATGAAATAAAATGGCCAAACAGCCCACAACTACACGATCCATACGCCGAATCACCTTGCTGTCACATCTATACTATTGTCTTAGGGGCCCCCGATAGGTCGCCTCCTATATTCTCATTGTTATTTCGCTCTTATCGTCTTATCCCTTTTTTGTTGTGTTTTATGATCAGTGTGTGTGAAATAGACGAGGATGCAAGACATAGATTTTGAATCACCATTTTAATCTTCTAATTAAATGTGAGTATGGTTTGACATACCACTCCACAACTACTCTAAACTTAACAGGGTAACCCACCAAGACGCCCGATCACACCCAAAATAGTGGACGAAACACCAATTTTGCCATCTATTTCGGATGCTTAGAATCAGGCGTCTCCCGAAATACCAGCCCTAAACTTTGAATGCCATGATATAGGTCCTAGACAATTGCTAGCTTACGAAGAGAGAGTGGTTTAGAGAGCTCAATATCCGGTTGACGGATGTCAGTGAACACCTCCACGTTATAGTCTCTCAGAAGTCATGCAATCTTCCAGCAGCCTTGAAGCTTCTAAGATTTTATCCACTTGTGTAATTAATCTTCTTGAATGAAAAGACTCAAAAAAGTGGTCACTTTCTCAAGGTGTGTGTTCTTGGAAGGTTTCGTCTTCGCTCCTCTACTTCCCAGACCTTAAAAGATGATCAAGAAGCTACACACAGTGTTCCAAAGCAGACTACAGGTGTGGGTCACCAACAAGCTAACTTCTGCTATGAAGAGGATCTGTCAACAGAATGGTTTCAACATAGCTACTAAATCAAAAAATTGAAGTGGCCTGGAATTTTCAACATGTTCACTGGTGCATTCCTGATCAACCCCTACCAGCTTACATCATTATTTATCTTGGCTACCTTAAAAACAAAAATGAGACTGCAGAGCGTAATGCTACTTCTGTGTTGTACAAGGAAATTTTGGAAATGGAAGAGAAGAGGCCAAAACAAGATAAATACCTTGGAAAGGAATACCCTGATCTAGCTACTGTGATGACTCATGATTTCTCCTCCTCCTGGATCAAGTTTTTGTGCAGACAGTCAAAAGATTACTTGATGCAAATCCATGGACCATCCAATATGAAGCAGATTGAGGAATCAGTGTTGGATTTAATAGGGGAAAACACAATTGAGAACTTAGGCACTCTAAAAGCTAGTAGTGCTTTCAATTAGGACTGGTATGAGTTTGAAAAGTGAAGGGTCTACAAGAGGAAGAAGGTGATGGAGGCTGTCAGACCCGAAATTGTTGCAGAGGACTCAACACTTAGCATCCACTTATTCAAACCTGCCTTATCGAAAGTGGAGACACAGAAAGCAGAGAATGTTTGCTTGTTCAAGAAATCCCAGCATGGCGGCTTGCGCGAGATTTATGTGCTAGGAGTTGAAGAGAGGATTGCTCAGCAGGCCATAGAGACCATTACCATAGACATTTACAAAATGTTCCCATACAAGACCATGACAAATCCAGAGTTCAAAGGACGCAAGAATAACTGCTATGATAAGAAAGCAAAGAAGTCTGAACCAGTCATCAATGCTGCAAAATCTGATAATGCGCAAGAGTGGAATCAAGGTCCCTTTACAACAAAATTGGCTCTCATACTCATTGAGTTATGCTCTAATAATAAGAGGGATATCCATGTTTACAAGGAAGCTAATCATGATTGATCCACACTTGATGGAAATAGTGGTTAAAAATCCAAGACCTCCCACTTCTAGTGGGGCCTTAGAGATAGTGGTGCTAGTTGGCTCAATGGCCCTAAGTCGCAGTATATCAGAGTTGAAACTAGGATGATGCAGGGAATACGTCATTACACCTCAATTTTACTCCACTGCACAGTCATGAACTGAGAAATTTCACCAGTCTTAAGATGAGAAATAGATCAAGAAAGCGCCAACTGACAGGAGACTGCAAAGAAAATACGGTTGTATTTGATCTTGCTGTTTCCTCAGATGACTCTGAGATTTCGACTAGTTACCATGCATCCACATTCCACGGAGTCACTGTTTCGAATGTAATACTAGCAGTCTGCTACAAATTTGGAAGCATATTCCCTGAGATTGTTGGGATCTATGACTCAGTCAAAACATCATCACTACTCTACCAGTGTCTGTATTTTAATCAGATTTCACCTTCTGCAAGAATTGCAAATTGATCAAAAATGGGTTACAATCACCAAGAAATTGGCTTCAAATCTCACCAACGTATTATCTGGTGGAGGAAATTTTAGCTTGAATTGGAGGAGCAGGGAATTTTTCCAGATTGGTCGGCTCCTTATTCACTATAATCTTCTTAGCTTAAATGTATATCCAGTGTTCCAGCTTTAGAAGAAGAGTTGATAAGGCTCAATGATACTGGGAATGGGATATTTTTAATGGATTTCCCTATCTTTGCGTGGCTGATTGGTTTTTAATACAACCTTTGGAAGGGTGTCAATTCAACTGATCTGGGGAGGACATGAAGATGGGTAATTGCAAGATTTCCCAACAATAAGACTGAAGAGAAGAAAAAGCTCACAATTGAGACTACGGAGGAGACGACACTAGTGGAAGAAGGCTTTTGTTCACACCAGAGTTATCACCTGGGGAGAAAGGAAGAAAAATGGACGTGTTATTGAGAATATGAAGCTACCTACTGGCTGGAGGCAGCAGATCGATGCAAGCCTAATTGTCCTTTAGAGACCAGCCACCAACTCTAATGGTCCTACGAACCTACTAAACGAACCTTACTGTTGAAGTGTCTAATACTAAACCTGCAACAAACCCCCAACTAGAGTTAGGCAGCAATCAATTGACTTGTTGGATAAAAACGACGTATAGGTCTGCTGGGTGTTGTTGGGCCCACTCTTCCCAAGAAGATTCTTTTACAGACTGGGAATCGTGGCGCCATACAAAACACAAACACAACCACAAAACACTTATTTTCCTCAATAGCTAGTTGAACAATTTTCTCACGAGGACAAAAATTTCACTCACCCCTCCATGCTGGAACTTCTTGAATATGCAGACATGCATGGAACCTTGTTTTTTACCTTGTGTAAAGCAATATTCAGAAATTAGATTGCTGTAGTGCAAGCATAACCTGAGATCAAAGGTCTGAGAGCTTCTGCAGCTTTTTTTCTGCTATAATTACTTTCTGGATCATACACTTGTAACAGCTCTCTTCAAAAGCACTGCTTGCTTTGGATATTCTTAGTTGTTCCAAGGTGTAAGACCCCCCTTTGTTTAGAATGCTAATCTCAAGTTACTCCATCACTGATGCACCACACAGTTTCTTCAAAGTCTTTATTGAGTTTTCGCACAAGTACTTTACCTAGCTTGGAGAGAATTCATAGGTTCTGACATCTTCTACAGGAGAGTCCTTTTGTCCTAGGTAATCCCTTCTTTCAAGCTTCAGTTCTTCCATCTCAACTATCTTCTTGTATGACTCAGATAGTCCATTCTTCTCTGTAGCCTAATTCTTATTCTTTAGGTGACTTAGATAAAAGAGGAATGTCAATTGAAAAGGGCTTTATAAAAACCTTACTGTAAACATAATGAACATGTTCCCCCATTTCATCTAAGTTCCATGGATGACCAACTCAAATCCTCTGTTTTGTTACTCTAATCTCCATTGCTGATAACAGTTTCTTGGTGATCCATGATTGCAATCTGCTTCTGATGATTGCAGGGATCTTTTCAAGCATCTTGTGAGGCTTAGGAAGCAGGGGTAAGAAACCAATTCTTCCATGAACACATCATAAAATTATCAATCTTGTTATGAGATGTTCTTTAATTCAATATTCAAGTACATTCTAGTCGTAAAGTTGATTTAAAAAATGCCAAAACAGAAGACAAATTAAAAAAATAGTCAAAATGAAATAATTGTTACTGATAGTCAGAATGACACTTATTCTGAGAATCTAAAAAAGAAAAGGGACGATAGGGCAGAAATTTTAACTCCATCTGTAAAATCCTAATTGATTGATCAATTGATTCTGCTGGAAGAAAATTATGACGATCTCTTAGTCCAGGAAGATGATTTTGAGGTAAATGAACATGTGAAGCATACAAACCTCTTTAAAATTCCTATTCGCTCTCTCTTGTTGTAATGCCAACAATGATTTTTAAAGAGCTCGAGTAAAATGTCATTTCTTACTTTTTGATTAAAATGTTTCAAAGAATTATGTACACTTCAAAAATTTTAATGATCAAGAGATCAAGAGTTGATTTTGATGTAAGTTAACACTAGTAAAAGCATGCAAAACTCTTTGAAATTTCTATTCTTTCTCTCTTGTTGTAATGCCAACAGTGATTTTTAAAGAGAGCGAGTAAAATGTCAGTCTCTAACTTTTGATTAAAATGTTTCAAAGATTTATGTACGGTTCAAAAATGTTAATGATCAACACTAAAAAGATTCAATTTATTTACGGATGAATTAAAACACACAAAATTGAAACTCACAGAAACAACCATGAATTTTGTAATAAATATTTAAAAACTTAACAAAATAATCATACATTTCATTTCATTTTTAGTCTCAGCATACGGAAGCCTGCTAATTGGAAATTAGAGAATTGAAACAAAGTATAATAATATGCTAAAATTTTTATCAATACAAATACATTAACTTTTAAAATTTAAAGAAATAATTTAATTTGAGGAAAGGAATGTTATCGTAGATTATGCAGGAAATGAAGAAAATGGTAATAGCCAGCTCTTAGTTTTATAATTAATTAATAATAATCCTTCTTTTAGATTCAATAAATGATACCAATTCTCAGCATGGATCAAACAACAACAAAACACGAGACGACACAAATGACGAGGATGACGAAGATGAAGAAAAGTCTGAAAGTGAAATTGAGGATAAAGAAGGGAAGGTAATTACCTACGACAAATAAATTAAATTTTGAAATATTCAATTATTAATTTATTATTTACATTTCAGAAATACCCTAACACAACAAAATTGAACTCACCATCAGATTATTTTATTAATGCCATCCAGGAAAAAAATTATGAGTTATTGAAAGATTACTCTGTCATCATTCAAAATCTGAGTGAATTTAAAAAGTACAACATGTACAAGTTCGTAGGAGACGTTATGAGCAACATTTGCACTCAATATTACTTGAGAAGTAAGAAATAATTTACATTTCTATACTACTACTAAACTATACTCAAACTATACTTTTATTAAATCAATATTAACAATTGATAGCTCACAAAAGATCATTTCGTGGAGGGACGAAAGGAGCTACACGAAGAGAAGTAATGAATCCGAGGCATGTGGACAAAATCTTAACTATTTATTGAAAATTCATCCAAGAAAACATCTACAGTACCAAATAAAATTTTCTTTAGAAATTGCTAATGCTTCCTGGAAAACGATAAACTCAAATAAAGGCAAACCAGCTTCAAAAGAGGAAATCAGCAAATCTGCAAACTCATCCATGAGTTCTTTCCTTAATAACAAATTATATAGAAAGAAAAAAAATAAAGACAAATCTGTTTTTGCCAAACATTTATCTCTTAAATCTCTATTGCATTTAACGTAATGTAATGAAAATAAACAACGACTGGCTGATAAATTAACTCAACTTTACTAGACTTAAAGTTATACATACATCTGTAACATTATTACTGATAATCTATAACAAAATATCAACATTGATCAGCAGAATATTGGCTTTACAATTAAATTTCGTTTGTAACATAATCGAATAATCAAAAAAAAAATTAATTATTTTTTGCGCGCTTTGTTGATGTTGATGCAGTTTGTTCAATCTCTTGACTCCATATCCATACAATTTTGCTGCGTATTGCATAAACATTAAAAACCCATCGATTCCTTGCCATTTTTGATGAAGCATAAATGTTGCCAAATAGCTACTAATCATTTGTTTGTTACGATTTGTTTGTGGCATACTTTTTTTTGCTAAGTTCGAAAGACCTAGAAAAGTTATGTATGATGAAATAATAAGTTTTGTAATTCTTTTTCATGTTACCCTCAATCTGATTGGTATGTGCGCCAGTGTCTGGATCTTTAAATGTAACCTATGATTTACCTTGAGATGCTTGTAATCATTGTGTTCCCTATATTAGTAGATACATAAAGTATAAACTAAAGATAAATTAAGTAAATAAAAAGTTTTAAATAGGTATCCAATGCTGACTCTGGTTTATCATACGATTTCCAACAATCCGATATTATAGTGGTACCCGGTTTTATCCATTCTCTAATGTATGTATGTATGTATGTATCAATTTATATAGCGCACTATCGCAGAAAATCAATCCTGATCTAATGACGCTGTTTCGTTTCCAATTTGGAAGATGTGATTAAACACATCACCGTATGTTTAACGTCATATCCTTGAAAGCAATCAAGGATCCCTGTGTTATGCGTGCTGCCTTTCTCCACGGCGCGACTGCTAGAGAATGTAATGACAGCTAATAAAGTATAAGTTACACCATATCCCCCAATTTTCTCTGAATTGTGGATCATTATATCCTCGGCTACCTCGCGACAAAAACTTTCTCAATCTATAGGTGTTGTATGAGCTAACAATGAGCAAGAAATGAATATTGGTTAAGTATAGTTCAGTATAAGTAACATTATAAGTTTAGTATTAGTAAAATAAAGTATAATCGATACACATACCATGTTTAATTTCATTTTCAATAAATTTAGCTTTGAAACCATTCCACCAATAATAAGTGGAATTCAAGATTTCTGCAATTTTAAGATGTGATTTTAAAACCCAAGATACCTTCGAATAGAATATTTCCAACCACATCTTTTCCTTTTAAGTTTACTTCCCGAAACCGGGATGGAATTGTTACACTTAAATTCTATTCCATCAATCGCATCTTCACATAACATCTAAATTAATTCTAATGACTTTCTAATGTTCAAATAATTTTATTTACTGAATTATTACATACCAGACTTAGATATCCAGAACAAAAATCACATTTAGCTGATTTCTCATTGACTATGAATCCTATTTCTAACAAATATTTATACAAATCCATCGAAGATAAAACGTAACAAACCATATTAATTTTAAACGAAGTCCGAAATTGCTTGTCAAATCCTATCGCAATTTTCTCGCTAGACATATTTCCCCTCAACTTACAGTAATATTCTTTTAAAGGAGTTGCATATCCCTTAATTATTGCACTGGCAGATGAATTGAAGAAATCAATTAATTTGGACTTTGAATTCCGTTCACTGAAGCGTAAACACAACCAACACGAGCCAAATATTCAACAATACTGAACATTTTCATTCACCAAAATCAAACGCCCCCTTGAAACCAACCCTATCTACTAATCAGCAAAGAATTGTTTCTTATACTAAGCCAATACTTTTCTTTAATTATTCTTAACTACACTAAAGTACCCTAAACTAACTACTAATCAACACGAAATGTTTCTTGTACTATACTATACCCATACTTAACTAGTTACAAATGAGGTTATTACAAATTTTACAAGTTTAACTTATAATAAAAAATATGTCAATGTGGCAGTTAAATAAATGTGAGAACATTTTGATGTTTGAACCATTATCCACAAGTTTTACAGCTCAGCACTCTTCCGCACAACCATAAGACAACCTTTAAGGTGCGGCAAATAGTAGAATAGATTTGCTTTAACACATAGCAAATTAGTACAGTATAGTATGTAGTAAAGTAAAGTTGATGCAGTATAGTAGAGTATTTAGAAAAATTATGTATTTAGTAAAGTTAAGTATTTGTAGTACAGGAAGAACAGTACTTCACTGCACTTTACTAAATATTTACTTTATATTAAAGAGCGGCAACGTTGTATTATATTTTTGGCAACACTGCTTTGGCAACAATTTTCAATATTCCAATATTCAGTACATCACGTACCATCCTTATGGAATGAAGTGTATTCATTACTTTCTTTATTAAGTTACAGTGTTGTTCAGTTAAAGTAGAGTAGAGTTAAAATTAAGTAAGAATGGGTCCTCTAAAATAGACTTGATCCATAAGAACAAATGGCAGTGTCTTATAACCCAGTTTGTGGCAGGCATGGTCCTTTGTTTTAGTGGCTGCGTCGTCCGATTGACAACTCAGGGTCTCTTCTACAAAAACCCTACTTGAGTTGGAGCTAATTGAGGCTCGAGGATTTAAAATGGATGTAGCAGCTATCTCTTTTTTTTTACCCGCTTGCTGCCATGTGTGCGGAAGTGAATCCAGGGGCCCCCAAAAGAAAAAGAAACGGAAAAAGATGTTTTTTTCTTTCCCCTTTCAAAATCAAAAACATTTTCCCCTTATTTGTTATGCTAATGCTCCGGAGGAGTATTACCGGAATCCGCTCCGTAAATATTCGGTTTTCGTAGAAAGAAAAAAGTAGACTCTTTCGGTCTCTTTTCAGGTTTTTCGGACAAGAGTCGGTTATGTTTTGCACACTAGGCATTGCCATTTGAACATACACCTGTTTTTCTTCTTGTCGGAATTTACGGCCAAGCACCAGCACGCGTTCAAAATATTGAAAATGGTGGCAACCAGGAGGCACACGTTCGTCGCCATCCCCATTTCGGTAAGACCAAAATTGAAAGCCAGGATAATAAAGATGAAGGAGGTGAAACCGTCCATCAAATCCGCTGAGGCCAGCTGGTTCACATTTGAATTAATTGCCTGTTAAAAAAAATTATTAATAAAATTATGAAAATAAAAAATTAAATCCCCTTTACTTGTCGGTGTCCGCTATGGTTCGAACGGCGGCTGCGGCGGCGTGGAGAAGAACGTGACAACCAATTTTGGTCTGGGATGGACCGACGAGATGTTGGCGAGCGCACCAAAGGAGGCAACACATTTGATGAACGATCTTCCCGAAAAGTAGGTGACGGACGACGTGCCGGACGACGTGCCGGATGACGTGCCGGACGACTTGCCGGACTACGTGGCGGACTACGTGGCGGTCAACGTGCCGGTCGTTGAAGGCCTAGACCTGGTGGCAGACTTTTTTCGGGATAATTCGGAGATATGGGAAGAGTAATAGCATCTGTGTGCGGTATAACATGAGGTGATAATTCGCACAGGTTCCTGCTCCACCATGGAAATATAAGAGAGATGAAACACAAACTGTCAAAAGATGTCAGAGAGATGTCACAGATACATACACAAAATTCCGTGCACGGCCCGCCGGCGTGAAAACTGCTGCTTCCAAAGCTCTGCGCTGGGCCGGCGACTGTATCTGCTCCATCTCGAGTTCTACGTCCCCGTTGTTCGTTATTCTGGATCACATTTTAGATTGATATATAATTAATTGATATATATGTATATGTCTCGATTTCAAATCACCCGGATTGACCTCTCGATAGGCAATCCTCGTATTTAACATTTCGTTGTACATAAGTCACAGCTACCCACCATCCTCGTCAATACCGCTCACGGTTTTCCCGGCTCTAGACAGGATCTCTTGTTTGTTCCTTTTTAGCACAGAAGCAATGTCCTTCAATTGATGAAGGGTTTAGCGGCTGCATACTGTGAAATCAGCTTTAGTAATATATTCTTTTTAATCTTTTTTTCCGTTTGCTTCAGTATTTTTTGCGTTGATTCAAATCTTGAAAAATGTAGTCACCCTGCAATTGGGGTTGTTCTTGATATACTCTTCAATAATTTCAAATTGTTCGAGTGAAAGAACAATTTTTAATTAACTGTATGGTTTTACAACGTAACAGGGGGTATTGTGAAATAAGGGGTTGTACAGTTTTTTGTCTGCTTGTTATCAATTGATTCGATAATGAATGAATTTCTGACTTTGACAATTGTAATTTTTATTATGATGACATGCATCAAATTTTAGTTTATTTTAAAAAATTCATAAGCAATACATTACAAACACACATTCTGAAAGGTATTTTATTTGCATTTCAAAAAATGTATCCAGTAATGAAGAAAAAACACATGCAATGTGTTCAAAATTGCAGAAAAATATGTATCCCATATCCTATGTGTCTCAATCAACATCATCTCCAGTAAATTCTATCGAATTCCCAACATGTCAATTGATCATCGAGGTAATTAACCGTCTCCGGGATAGGAGCAGTGAGGGCAAAGGTCGACTCCTGGGCCTCCATTAGTGTTCTCATCCAAACACTCTACAGTAAAGGGAATCAAATCTCTAATTAAACCGTCGACGTCGAATGTTAAACAGGCGTATGGGGGCATCACAAAGACAACCGGGGAAGTAGACTTGTCCATCGGGTGGGATACAAGCAGCTGGAAATTTAAATAGTCGGTTTAAGAAGAATTATCGTAAAACTTTGGCCTTAGACCTTGGGGTCTACAAGTTTACAAATGTAAAAATGTACAATACCACAATGTAAAAAGCCTATATGATGGAAACGGGTAGATATCCTGAATAGTATGTTGGGTCATCAACATTAAACCAAGCACCCATTCCACAAAAAATCATCTCGACTAACAAAGAAATGTAGTGGAGTGAATTTATGGCAAGTTCAAATGGAGCCAGTCCCCGGGTGAAATACAATGTGACATAGACCATGGCTTCCACAGGCTTACCAAAATCTGCTATAGCCTGAATTTTTAGGGGTGTTGTAAAGTCTTGCAGGGTTTTGTGTAGCATTTGACATGTTCTACAGAAAGAGAAAATTAATTACATTAAAAAATTAATTACCAATTTGGTTTACCAAAACAGTTGAATCACGTTTTCGTGAGGTTGAATTGATCATGGAGGGAGTTCGGTTGCTTGCAGAGGTTTGGGTGGAGCTGGATGCTGTAGTCTGAAACAATGAAAGATGGTAAATGTTTTAAATCAACTTATGGAAATTCTTTTAAAGTTAGTGTTGCTTCCACCGCTGCTGCCACCGTTCACCGAGAACAGTGTTCGGTTTAAGAAGAATTATCGTAAAACTTTGGCCTTAGACCTTGGGGTCTACAAGTTTACACATGACATTTATACTTATAATAACTCGTTAGTGACTCGTATGGGAGTAGCATATAGTAGAGTAGTTAGTGGCCCAGTACCCCCAATACACGAAATCGAAAAAAAATGCGTCGCATTGGGAAATAACTGTGTAATTGCAGCGATTTCCACACAATTTTCGTCAGTGAAGACAACCTCGCGGATTAAATTATCATTGTTTTAGAATCTGGAAAATATGAAAGGTAGATTGGATATGTTAAAGATGTGAATACTATGTTTAATAAACTATTGCTAGAACCTGATACAAAAGATTGGTTGCTGCAACTGTTGACAAGAAATTTGCATTTCCTTTGTGTAAATTAGAATCTGAAAACCACTTATCCAAGATTGGTATGCCCTAAAACTTAAAAAGCAACGAATTGCACATTTTTCACAGCAACACTAATTTGAATTCTTTAGAATTTCATACTCAACCATAATGTGAAACACGTTCAGAAGAAGGAGATCCGGTGTTAATGTTGCACGTTATTATACTGTACGTGTCCAATTGGATGTCGTATTAACTAAAAACAAGGGAATGAAATGAAAAGGTGACAAATAAAAAACATCTGGATAAAAAAAATTCTTAGCTACAGTGAAAAAAAAATCCAAACGTCAATAGTTGAAGACGTAAGGGAGGCGTTTGTGTTACCATACCACAGCAACTGAATATATCTGCCTTATATCTGTAGGGCTAAAAGCTATCGCTACAAGCGCTAGGGTATTTGTCGTTTGGATCCCATGACTCTACTTTTTTCGCATTGGGTTTCAACTGTGTAATTGCAGCAATTTCTTCACAATCTTTGTCAGTGAAGACAACTTTGCTGGTGCAGTTATCTTTGCTGCTCTAGAGAAGAGGCGATGCATTGTGATCTTAAAAATGCAGTGTGTCTCTTCTAGTAAAGGTACTTCACCATACTTCAAACTAATTTTCCTTTGCTCAGATAGGTAAATAATGAACATTAAATTAACTTTAATTTTCATAATTACTCCTCAGCTTCTACTCATTTCATTCCTGAGAAGAGAAGGGTCCCCATCCACAAAAAGACCTAATTATAGGTATGTGGATATAAGATATCAGCTTTGAAAGAATCTTTATATTATATACTATAGCGTATAAGCTTTCTTAGTCTGTTTCAATGTTTAAAATAAATCTAATGAAATTTTTAACTTATATTTTTGACTTATAGAGTAAAGAAATTATCTCTTGACGACGATGCTACAGAGAAGGCCCTAGGAGTTTATTAAGAAACCCAAGAATTTGTTATTGCGTTTCAAGTGGCAACTTAGACAATGTCGTCTACACACGAGTCAGCCTTGTTAGTAAAGTAAATAGTCACTTTGATCGACAAGGGAAGGAGGAGCCCATCTTCGTCAAGGCTAATATCAAGTTGAGAGAGTTGGGCACACGAAGTTTATAATGCACTGATGCGATGAATGAAGACGAACGAGTATGGTGGGAGAATCGGCTGTCCTTCTCCCTCAGATGTCTGCTGGATAGCGCCCTGAGTGGCAGCACCGTAATAGAGCTCCCGACTCTTAACTCATTTTCTGTGTGTTCCGTTTGTGCCATTTTTGTTTACTTTGGTTAGTTTAATAGCCATTGTTCTACTGTGTCTCGTGTTACTTCATTCGGCGTTCTCAGTTATTCCTGCTTCTTTCTGTGCCCATTTGTTTATCGTCCTGCCGGCATGTCGCCTCAGGGCTTCTCGAATCAGCTGTCTGCCGAGCAGTTTTTCTCTGCTCGCAATTCTCCACTAGTGCCACCACTACTACCATTCAGCTTATTGTTTACTGTAAGAGCCTTGGGCATTGCCTCACGCAGCCCGACCAAGCGTTGCAGAAGGAGCGGAAAATCGGTGAGAAGAGGCTTGACGGTCAAAAAGTTTTTACAATGCGCCCTTGTTAATGCTCGATCCATTCAGTGCAACATGTATATTATTCAACATCATATCGTGTGTCATAACCTTGATGTAGTCGCCATTACTGAATCCTGGCTTCGTGAAGATAGTGGAGACGATATTTTACGCGAACTATGCCCGGCTGGTTATTCGTCACTTCATAAGCCGAGAATAGGCAAGCGCGGAGGGGGAGTTGCAATTATATTTCGCGATACTGTGCGCGTTCGTCCACTTAACTTAGACTTCGTTGCTATTTCGTTCGAGTTTCTTGCTGCATCCCTTACCACCAACTCTACGTGCTTCACGCTTCTCGTTATCTATCGCCCACCCTCCCACAAACCCAATCAGTTTATTGATGAGTTTGCAAGTCTGCTTGAATTCCTGGTTCATTCTCCCGGTCTCCTGCTTATAGTTGGCGACTTTAACATCCATGTAGACGACAAATCGTGTCAACTGGGCCAGTCATTTCTCTCTCTAATTGACTCATTCGATCTTCAGCAGCATGTGTCTGACTCTAGCCACGTCGGTGGCCACACTCTCGATCTTGTGTTATCAAGATCGTCGGACAACTTTCTAGTTGATTGTTCCACATCCGACTTCATCAGTGACCATCGTGCGATCCATTGGTGCGCCAAGGCACACCGCCCGTTGCGTCCAGTCAAGAAGGTAGAGTTCAGGAAGCTGAAGTCAATCGACTTTTCTTCCTTCTGCTCTGACCTGCTAAAGCTGCCACTTCTTACGTCCCCAGCTGGGGACTGTGAAAGTGCTCTGTCGCAGTACAACAACGGCCTTGCATGTGTTCTCGACTCACACGCTCCAATGGTCACAAGATGCTTCACTGTTCGCCCAGATAATCCGTGGGACAATGAGGAGATCCATGCGGCTAGAAGAAAAGTGAGGAGGCTGGAGAGGCGCTGGAAGCTGACAAACCTGACAATTGACAAGCAAATCATGCATGGCGAGCTGCGGAATCTCCACGAGATGATCAACCTGGCTAAGAGATCCTTCCTTGAATCTCAGATCCTGGAAGCTGGTGGGAAGAAGACCTCCCTCTTCAAGCTAGTTGACTCGCTGCTGCTCGTCAAACCTGGTCTGCGGCTACCCACTCATGATTCCTTAGCAGAACTCGTTGAGCAGTTTAGCCACTTCTTTGTCTCCAAGATCAACACCATCCGAGCGAACCTTGACGCTGCTGCTGGAAACTGGGAACCGGAGACACGTCAACCCGTCGTCGCCTTCTCATCCTTCTCTCCAGTAACAGTTTGTGAAATTTCGTCTCTCATATTGTCGTGTGCATCAAAGTCCTCCCCTCTTGACCCATTGCCTACGTTTGTTCTAAAGAAGTGCCTACCCTCATTGACTCCCTCAATTGCAAACATAATTAATTTGTCTCTCTCCTCTGGAGTGTTTCCCCAGGATATGAAGCTTGCCCTCATTACCCCACTGTTGAAAAAACATGGCCTTGATTCTGATGTGCTCTCCAACTATCGACCTGTGTCCCTTCTTTCATTCCTCTCTAAACTTCTTGAACGTGTCGCCGCTAAACAGCTTGTGGCCTATCTTGAGTCTCAGTCCCTCTTTGCCTCTGTGCAATCAGCGTACAGAGCTGCTCACTCCACTGAAACTGCCCTTCTTAAGGTACTTAACGATCTCCTCACTTCGGTTGACAACGGCGACGCTGTCATCCTGGCTCTCCTTGATCAAAGCGCAGCCTTTGACACCATCGACCATGGCATTCTCCTAGACCGCCTCTCTGCTCGCTTTGGTGTCTCTGGACTCGCCCTCACCTGGTTCACCTCGTATCTCGACAAAAGGCAGCAGTCGGTCAGCGTCAATGGCGTATCGTCATCTCCCACCCCACTCATTTACGGTGTCCCGCAAGGCTCGGTGCTAGGCCCTATACTCTACATCCTGTACAACTCCCCGATGCACGAAATAGCTTCGTCCTTTGGGATTTCTGACCACTACTTTGCCGACGATTCCCAAGAATATGATTCTTTCACCCCATCTCTGTCTGCAGCTGACCAACAACGAGTTTTCGATAACCTTACAGCGTCTCTCGTAGAACAAGGGAAATGGCTGGCTGCCAACCGCCTTAAACTGAATGAAGACAAAACGGATGCTCTCCTAGTCTCTTCAAAAGACAATGTAGCGAAGAAACGCATTGCGTCTATTCCTCTCGTGGTCGGTGGCGCCAGCATCATTCCCTCTCCTGTGGTCCGAAATCTTGGGGTTCTACTTGACTCTCACCTAACAATGGAGCAACAGATAAATTCATCATGCAAATCGTCCTACTTTCACCTCAGGCGAATCGCGAGAATAAAGAAATTCCTCTCTCTTCCTGCAGTGATACAGCTCGTGCATGCTTTTGTTCTGTCCCACATTGACTACGGCAACGCTCTACTGGTTGGTCTTCCCGCAACTCGCCTGGCGAAGTTGCAGCGTGTACAAAACTCAGCAGCTCGTCTCATCATGGGTGTAAGCCGACGTGAATCCATCACTCCAGTTCTCCGCTCCCTGCACTGGCTCCCAGTGTGTCAGCGCATCGAGTTCAAGATTGCTGTCCAAGTGTTCCGTTGCTTAGTTGGTCTCGCGCCACAATACCTCAGTGCACTAATCAGCATCCGTGACACCGGTCGTGAATCCCGCTCCTCCTTACAGCTCCTACTCCTCACCCCTCGCAGCCACATGAAAAGCTTTGGCGATCGAGCATTCTCAGTCGCCTCTCCTCGAATTTGGAATTCCTTACCCCCCGACCTTCGCTTACTAGCTCTCTTTCCTTACTCTCCTCTTTTCTCTCTCACACAGTTTCGTTGTAAGCTAAAAACATTTTTGTTTCGAACGGCATATGAAAATTGAGTTTCCCCATGTATATTGTCGGAGCTGATAGCGCCTTTGATCATGATTTGGAAAAGGCGCTATTCAATATTAAATGCAATACATTATTATTATTATTATTATCCTTGGTGTATCCCCTCACTTATTTATTTTAGAAAATAGTTCAGTCATTTGCCAAGAAATTCTATAGTCTCTTCAAGAGTAAGACCCAGTATGTAGAAGCTTAAGAGATTTCCAGATCAGCTTCTTTCATTCATCAAAAAATTAGGATCAAATTGATCCAGAGAACAGGCAATATACAAAAAAAAATTGTAATAATTTATTTTAACAAGCGATCCCCGATTCAAGTAAACCGAAATCCCGGAGCGGCTTTCCAGATCTAAATCCGGAAACGCCCTTAAAAATATATAAAAAATATAGTCATGTTCGTCTCTGCACGCCGGATTTACCTGCGTTTGCAGAAATACGAATTTCCCACCCGTTTACGAGATATTAAGCGTTAAAGTGTGGGTTTTTTGAATTTTGTCAGAAATGTGGGGTGCTTTTACATCGCTTTTCGGAAAAGCGGGGGAGCTAGAGTAAAAACTAATTTTATAGAAAGGTTTATTGCTATCTCAACTAACAAAATCCAAAAGGAATTTTCTTTCCGGATTTTATTGGTTGAGATATGGCAAATTTACTGAGAGGCTCATTTTTCCCTTTTCCCTCTCTGTCTGGCAGCCATTTTTTTGTACTCTCCGCCGCGCTCCTTGCGGAAGCAAGCAGAAGGTTTTATCTGTTGGCCTTCATTTTAGACCCATAGAAGTCATATCGGCCTTCATATTTAGTGGAACCAAGCTGGCTTCCGCAAGGGGCGCGGAGGAGAGTACAATAAAAATGGCTGCCAGACAGAGAGGGAAAAGGGAAAAATGAGCCTCTCAGGAAATGAGTCATAACTCAACCAACAAAATCCGGAAAAAAAATTCCTTTTGGATTTTGTTGGTTGACATAGCAATAAACCTTTCTATAAAATTAGTTTTTACTCTAGCTCCCCCGCTTTTCCGAAAAGCGATGTAAAAGCACCCCCCATTTCTGACAAAATTAAAAAAACCCACACTTTAACGCTTAATATCTCGTTAACAGGCGGGAATTTCGTCTTTCTGCAAACGCAGGTAAATCCGGCGTGCAGAGACGAACATGACTATATTTTTTATATATTTTTAAGGGCGTTTCCGGATTTAGATCTGGAAAGCCGCTCCGGGATTTCGGTCTACTTGAATCGTGGATCGCTTGTTAATTGAAAAATTGAATTTTATGAAACGAAAAAGGGAAAGAGACGGTATTTTGATTGCAAAATAGTGTACAAACGACAAATGGATCGGCTTTACGCTTTGCAAAAAGGAACGGAACCTAGCTCGCCAATCAAGTAAAATTCGGTATGTTTAACAGTTGTGTACATTACATACATTTTCTGTAAAAGTTTTTTGTCATTATTCTAGGAAATCGGCGATTCTTCCAGTCCTCCTTGCTCAGCTATCGATCATTTAAGTTCTCATCCACTCGATCGTTTCATAGTAATAAAGTTATAAGCAGCTTTTTAAGGTTTCATTGAACCTCTTTTTCTACTATATTCATTCTTTCTAGTACATTCATGTGTTCATTAATCATTTGCATTATCCTGAAGATAGCTTTAAAATAGTGCTAGCATTGGTAATTTCGTCGTTTATATTGGTCCCTGGTCTGTATCTTATTGTGGATTTTGACTTATGTTTCCAAATATGCCCCATGGCTGTCCCATATTGTCAGTCAGTCAGACAGTCAGCCACTGCCTATTTTTGTCACTATATTTTTTATAATGATGCAACGTCCAAGTGAGGTTATTAAAAATAGAATTTTAAAATATTATTGAAGCATTTATATAAATTGTTAGGTTTCTCGGCAATGACACTGTTTCTCAAGAACACGGATTCCCCTGGCCTCTCTCCTAGGAAACGTTGATATACGTTTCACTATCACTTCTCTCCTACACAACGTTGATATACGTTTCTCTACTGTTTCTATCTCGTGTGTTTTATTCTATCATCTAGTGTGGAAGTCTAAAACGGCTGTTCCTGTCTGTACAATTTAGGTAAAGTTAAGACGGGCAAAGATTCCAGACGGGCAAAGATCCCAAATACAAAGATTTTCCTCGTTCGAGAAGGCTGAGCAGTAAACCCTTTTTCTAAAAATCAAACAGAAATAATATCATTGAAATACCTGTAGTAGATTGCATCCAAAAAACCCGTAAGTTAAAGTTGTCAATGAGTAAAAGCAGCAGCGTCATCTTTTGAAACAAATTTAATTTTGCTTTTGGAAAGGAAAAAGTAGATAGAAGATTTTTGATTTTATTTATTTGTAACGCGCATTATCCAAGTAAAGTTCTAATGACGCGAATTTAACGTCACATCTTCGAAAGCAATCAAGGATCCTGTCTGATAACATTTTTAGTGTTATGCCGCAGCCTCAAGGCGCAATGCCAACAGTTTTATGACGGGTTCAGTCTGGGTTCGAAACTTGAGCATCATTACCTTTATTCTATATCGTTGATACTCTAGTCCACTACACCCCACGTCCCCAGAAGATAACCAAGCACTGTCAACATCTGGTCTACCTGCACAATACTTACTCCGCCACATTTTAATTATGCTTCCTCGTTGAGTGTAAACTTTAAGAGATTCATTTTTCAAAATTTCCCATTCCCTTATTTGTTCCCCTTTAGAGGAAGACAATACATCTGATCACTTCATACTCCGAGTATAATCGTTTTCAATTTTTACAAAAAAGTTCCATAACATAAAAGTTAATATTGTATGACATGACATTTAGTTAACATAAATTCACCAACACAAAGAAACCCCATTTGCCATGCACAAATAGTCAATTTTTAGCACTGAGAAACTGAAATCCAGCTTTTACAATCTGAAATTCTTGTTTTATTGCAATGGCAACTACGATGTAACTTTAAGTTTATTACTGTATTAAATTCTTCAAGATAATATAGCGTTCCTTTTGGCTACAGGCTGAATATGAAGATCGTCTGTCTGTTTACCTATCCTTATTGAGTGTTGCTTTCTATCCCTCGAATAACTTTATTAAAAAAACACTTGGTCATCATATAAATTTTCTCGATCTATCAACACAAGTTGCCAACAAGAAACTCACCAGTATGCATAGTTTGATGTCCAAGACTCCAAGTAGGCTACATTCATGACTGTACAAATTCGTTTAAAGATCGCAGTGAAAATAAAGTATATGGTTTACAATCACCCAAGTGTACAACTGTTGTTCTTGTTGTTGGAAAGGGCATATATCCACTATTTTGTATAAAGTTGTGGTCGCAAACGCGAAAAAAATCAAGTGACTGTATCGTCATTGAAGACAGATTGGGAAACAGCTTAAATTTTTCTTAAAATTTGCACGGGGAATAAATAAAGTTACCTAGAGCACTTATTTTATTCCACCTTATATCCTTGCCAACATTTAAAAAAAAATTGACAGAGAAATCTGGCAAAATAATCCACCCTACGAACTAACCGGCGTTATTGAATGATGATTGGCGAATTTCTTTATGGTTGATGTTCGGGTTATTCAAAATCTATTTCAAAAGTATTCCAATTTATTCAAGTTATTCAAAAAGGGTTATTCAATTTATTATTCAATCACTGTAGTAACGGTAATATAGTCAAATGAATTCGATGTTAACCATTCACTCCTTGTCAAGTAGCTCGTATTGAAATTTTATTTTTTCCAGCAAAGAAGTCTCTTCATCCGTTGACCCAGTGAATGTATCACATTCTTCTTCCAATCTGCCAAATGAAAATGTGAAGAATAAATTTCCTCTCAAACAGTATTATAACGGAAATACACAAATTACTGGTTTAATTCTAGCTCAATGGCTTCCATTTTAATTTGAAAGTTTGAATTTGGTCCTGCAATCTTTTGGTCCGTCATTTTGGCTTTTCTTCACTATAAAAAAATTTGGAATATCGGTGATGTTGAGCGCCGAAAATAATTCAATTTCAGCGGAATGACCCAGTGGGTTCATAATCGCAACATAATCTTTAAGAATTACACGGTTCACCTAATCCAATTGTTCCAGTTTCAACTATGTCATTGCAGAATTGACTTTATCTTTAGGTTGGTCCATGGTGAAATTAACAAAATTAAATTCCAGCACGTAGCGCTAGGGGTCTTTAGTTTACATTAAGTTGAAAAACAAGGAAAGTTTGAGAGTGCTGTGATGGCGTATAAAGGTATTAGCTGATTAGGTATTACAGCACCAATATTACTTTAAAAATCCCGGGAGAGACCAGCGCAAAAAAATAATCTTAGCAAGAAATGAAACTGTTAATATAAAACTGAATCAAACAGTTTTGCTATATGAACAATAAATTTCGCCATTCTGTTTTTACACCCTTTTTTTAGAAAATAATAAGTAGTGTAGATTCCATTGAAATGAAATCAAAATGTAGAAGTAAATATGTGCAAAAAAATCCGAAAGATTTTCTTAAGCATGGATAAGTCACAAACGTTTTCTTCTCACCAATTTATTCACCCTGTTAAGTGCAGGACATAACATCAAATAAATCCCCTGCCAAGTTAAAAAATCTAAATAACGTTTTGAATTTATCGGTGGAAGATTAAAAAGAAATGTTCATCATGCGAATCTTTGGACCCACAAAGATGACGACGAGATATCACATGATTTATACAATGCCTACCAAAAGTTTGGTAACGCGAGGGAGAACGTTGTGGGAACATACAGTTTTCTCAGCGCCCCCAAAAATGCAATTTTCGACAGAAAGCGACGATTTGTTAAGGGGGTCATTAGGGTTAGGGTTAGGGTTAGGCTAATATTTTTTATTTATTTTTTCAATCAGGGGAAGGGTAGTTTTGGACCGTGGTAGGATTGGACCGTGGTTATCGCCAAAGAAATGTGTGTGAATGTGACCGAATTCTGTTACATCAGGTGCAAAGTCGACTAAAAATGATGTGATTGAAATTATGTGCAACCTGAAAGTCGAAAGATTTCAGGTTTCAGATTACATTTTGAATGGGCTATTTGTCGCCCATGTCCTGAACATCTGCGTACAAAAAATGCTTGAAATTATTTCTCAACTTCTAAAAGAGGTGAAGCATAAAAACCGTTAAAAATGTGTTTTTCACATGTAACATTTCTCACTTTTTCTCTATTTCTATAACAGCTTTGCAATCTCGCCAAACTTGATATGAGCTTCAACTAAATGATTCAGAAATTTTAAAAGATCTTGAAAATTGCTTTTTGATTATATAACGAAGACTACCAAGAAGAAGAAATTTTAACTGGAGGTTATATTTTTACTAACAATGTTCTCCCTATCTTGGATTAAAAAACGCGATGGAGCTCAGCGTTTATTTTGTCAAACGGGCTTCGAAGTTGAGAAGGGTCATCGATGAAATTGCAACAGACGCAGATCTGTGAAAAAATGGAATGAACAACCGGTGCATCTTAAGTTCAGTGCTTGAATTTTTGGAAAGCTTTGCTGCAATTACTAAGTACATTGAAGGAAGTGGATACGATACCCTACTTTGTCGCTTGTTGTGCCAATGACTAATTATAATTCTTTTGCCAACTGCCAATAACTAATTGGCTGTTGATAATTTTGGAAGACGTTTCACAATCTCGTCTTGTATTCATCAAACATTCGTTTTTTGTAAGGGCAGCTGTTGCGGGTCTTGAAAAAATCTTCTTATTACAATAAGGTATGATATTATTGATAAGGTATGATATTTACAGCAACATTTTTGGATCAGAGACTAAAGATGCAATATTTTATTAATAGTGAGAGGATCAACTATAATCAGGGTTGTTAATATCACTGCGATGAACGATCAAATCGTCGTCGGGAATAAAAAAATTGTTTCGAGTGATTAACGCGCGATAGATTTCAAAATCATTCTCGATCGATAATCGCGTTTTCAATGCCGATGACGCGATAGCGATAGTTTTTGTTTAACTGCCGACTGCTTAAAAGTAGTATTAAGTGGTGACAGCTGAAAATGGATGAGCACTACAGTGGTGTATTCGCCCATCCAAGTTTTTTAAAATACCACGGCCCAGCTGGAAAACCAGGGATATTGTTAATATAGTTTTTCTGCTTTTGAAAAAAATTTGCAATAAAAATATTTGAAAATTTTTTTTTGAAATTTTGAAACGTTGTTAAAAGTATCGGCAACCATCGCCGATTATCGCACCGATACTTTTTTTTTAAACTTCATCGTTCGTTAGTTGGCAATTTAAAAAAAAACACCAGTATCGCTATTGCAATCGGAAATACTTTTTGTTGCGATAGTAACAACCCTGACTATAATTGACACTTATTTCCGGTGTCTAAATAAGTGTGTAAAACTCAATAAGTATTTATCTGACTCGAAATAAAACTTGATTTTCGTGATCCTCAATTCTAATTTGGGGTTGATTTCGTGTGACGGTAGAAAATATATAACAAAATCGATTATAATCGCGATTTTGATCAAAATATTATTGTTCAGGAAATTTTTCGATTTGGTAATTCTTTTTATTTCATTTGAAAGACGAAATTGACTGATTTTGTGGGGAATCACGAATAATTGGTGTAATCTGATGACAACTCAACAGTTAAAAAGCTATCACCTACTTCCGCTATACTTCCGGAAACTTTTCACAAAACCTTCAAGTGAGCTTTGCTCTCTATTCAGTTTTAAAGCTTTCAAGCTTAATTATTTGTATTTGCCGAGTATAACGTAACGATTTAAATAAATAATTAAAAGCGCACATTCTCTATTGGCTACCGATTTCATCTTTCTAGCCACCCAGCGGTAGATGCTGAAAATGCGTCATCTTTTTTTACCACGTTTGCCGAACAGGAAAGGACCTAGTATTACTCGATAAATCTTTAAATAATTTAATACTGTGTTAGCAAAACTTGGTATTGTTTTGCAGAAAACTTCTGACAATCAATCAAGTAAAATCCGTCTACTAAAATATAAACACAAGGCAGGTTATATTTGTTCCGGCATATATTTATTGTTTATACCTTTTATTTCTTGATGGAGAGTTTTTTTTCGTAATCTGCCAAAAGATGGATCCGTGTCTATTTTCCGGATGATGTATGGAAACGGTGAAAAAATTCGCATAAAATATTTAAACAAACGTTTCTCAATCTCACCAAGTACGAGACCTTGGCAATTCCGACGTGTACATTCGGCCATGTGTTTCTATATCCAGCCAAGTATCCGCTGGTTTTAGTTTACCAAGAAGTCAACCGCAACCGAAATAACGGGAGGCTGGAGGATTGATGATGGAAGATGGAAAAGGACATGCCAGCAGCAACCAGCAGTATACGGATGCCTCGACTGCATTCAAAGAACAGATATGTATAGTGTGTTGCAGTTCAAGTGCGAGATGTCTTCTGTGTGGATTGTATGGAGATTGCCCTCGGTGCCAGTTGATTTCCCTCGATCTTTTTAGGAGAAGAAAAAGAATCCGCACTCCAGTGGGCGCGCAACTTCTGCATCGCTACAACACACTTGTGCACTTGTTTTCTCTTTACAATAAAAAAGAGATTTTTTCTTCTTCCTTTTGAAAACGAGGAATACATTGGGGCGGTCACTTTTGGCACTGCCCAGCTATTGGAACATAGAACAGTGTCAGTCGGTGGTGGGAGGTCCAGCTGGCCATTTGTTCTTCGGTGCTTTTCACAGTGTCAAAATGGAACGACATAAAAGTGAACTGATTTTCAAACTAAATTTCAGGACAATAATGACCAACCATCAGCGAGTGCTGTGCGATTCTCACAGGGAAATTAAATTAAACTGATAGACGAATATGACGGCAAATAGCAACGACAGTGCTGAGTATTTGTGGGCGATCAACGCCACCCGCTGGTTTGTCGGTGACAGCAACGAGACGCTGGGCATCGATTGGGACGATTGGGACGTGTCGCTGTGGACGCCGGAGCAGCGCCAACTTCTGGAACGTGGCGGGGTCTCTCGCCGAATTCACGTCGCCCTTGGCGTCCTCCTCATTTCATCGTCCTCTTCGGTTTCGCCGCCAATTCCACCATCCTCTACGTCTTTTCCAGGTACTCGTCGTTTTTTTCCTCAATTTGATAATGGACAACCCATTCTCAGATTGTGAATCGCAGGTTCAAACGGTTGAGGACGCCGGCCAACGTGTTCATCATCAACTTGACCATCTGCGATTTCTTCGCCTGTTGTCTCCACCCACTGGCCGTCTACTCGGCGTTCAGGGGCCGCTGGTCTTTAGGTCAAACAGGTACTTGATACGTAATGTCATTCGATCCTGTATAGTTTGTGCGTTCTAAAAATGGCCTCCAACTGAAATGCGATAGACGAGAAGAAGAAGTGAGAAGCGTCTCTCTGTTGCTGGTGGCCATGGCTGCGGGGTAACGTTAGACGGTTCACAGATTTCATAGACTTCAAGCAGACTCTTGAATGAGACTTTGGGAAGCTGATAGCATAACTGCAAGCAGATCCAAGAATGGGCCACCTGACTATAAAGCCTGCCAGAACTGCTGCAGCAGACGATATAGGGATAGACGAGAAAAATTGGAAGACCGGATGCCCGGCACCGAGATCCTGGTACGCGCCGATTTGCCGATTTCTGAATGACGGGCTGCGCCAAAGCAGCAACTGACGGGAATAAGAATCAAGTGTCTTGCTGCACCAAAGATGGCAAGAAAACGGAAACAAATCACGAGCCCAACGCAACTCCCCCCTTCCCTTTCTTGCGCGCGAATCGATGATTCCGACATGATTTCACCTTGAGATATTCACTTTCGGAAGGAAGATTCCGTTACTGCATGTTATTCACAGTGACGCAATCGATTTTCCCAGCTTCTTCCTTATATACACTCCGCTTGTTTTGTGGAGTCACAATCCGTTTAGCACACCTATTTAGTTTTTTTTTTCACACTTAGCCTGGCCGCGGATGCTGGATTTGTACAATGCTTCCTCTAATATTTCTCCTTGTTAATTGGCGACACGTGCTACGGTGTGTTGAAGGTTGGCTGGAATAAACGCGACGAGCTGAGGGGCGCTTCACTGATTCGCTAACGAATCAATGAATCCACAGATTTCCTCTCTGCTCTCGCTCTCGAGGGCGCTCACCATTTCTTTTCTTCGAGAGGTTGACGAGTTTCTTGTCATCTCCGCAAAACAAAAATGAAAGGCAGACAGGAAGCCATGTCCTCCTTCAACTCATCCAGTCCTCCCGCCTATTGATCGCGTTTAGTTGAACGCGGATGAAAATCGACCAGGTTTCGGAACTACTACACTGCAGGGCCCTTTGAGACCCAGTTGTATAAATATTCAGTTTCATCTCGATAGCTGCTGGTACATAACGACCAAAGAGACGAGAGCTTCTTTTCAAAATTCTATCATCGCTGCTGCTGGGTGGGGGAGAGGAACGTTTGACGGACGGCCGAATTTTGTATATTCCATATTGTATGTACCAGTGAAATATTGATTATTACGATCTCGATTATTGTTTCTATGACGACTTTCCGTAAATATTTCGTATATCTTTGAATCATTTTGATTACTAAACTTTGTCTTTGAAGGCTGCAATTTGTATGGGATGGGCGTCGCTTTTTTCGGACTCAACAGCATCGTGACCCTGTCGGCCATCGCCTGTGAGCGCTACATCGTCATCACGTCCAGCAGTTGCCGCCTGGCTGTCGCCAAGTGGCGGATAACTCGTCGACAAGCGCAAAAATTGAATTTAATATTCTTCGCATGCATAATATATAAAGTACTTGAACCGGCTCATGCAGAGTTTCGTATAATGTATCATGCTGGGTGAGGGGGTGGTTATAGAGCTCTTTGCAAATGAACCGAAATTTATTGGCTTGGATCATAGCATCATGGGCGGAAATGAAACGCGCAGAATAAATAGCGACTATGTTTGCCTTAACGATGTCTAAATGAGCGTCGAATGTACTTCAGAGCTGCTCCTTATTAGCATTTCATTTGCATATCCAAAGAAACGATGCCCGGGACTAACACAAAACCAAAACAAATGCAGCGAACGTACTACTTTGAAGTATCGTCAGCATGACTCTCTACCGAGTTCACGACGTTTGTCTCAACTAAAGATCTTACATGTATGATACGCGGGCTAGTCAATGAGAGGATCACAATTTTGATTGTTGTCCTACTGTTGTCCTATTGTTGTCCAACTGCGATGAGCAAACCAGTTTTAATTGTAAAACAGTTTCTGGGGGATTAAACATTTGATAAGAAACGGAACAAACATTCATTTTAAAGGCTTGTGCTGGGATTTGGCTCCATTGCGCCGCTCTGGTGACTCCGCCCTGGATGCTGGGATGGTCATCCTACGAGCCGGAAGGAGTTCTAGTCACCTGCTCCTGGGATTACACGACCAGGACCCTGTCCAATCGGCTCTACTATTTGTACCTTTTATTACTCGGATTCGTCCTGCCCGTCTCCGTTTTGACGTTTTGCTACGCGGCCATTTTCCGGTTCATTTTCCACAGTTCAAAGGAGATGACCCGGCTGGTCATGGCCAGTCACGTCAAATCGCCGTTCAGCACCAATTCGACTTCATTCCGCAAACGGCGGAGGCAAACGGACGTCCGGACGGCGCTGATAATTTTATCGCTGGCCATGCTCTGCTACACGGCCTGGACACCTTACGCCATCGTCAGTCTCATCGGCCAGTTCGGTCCGGTTGACGAAGACGGCCAGCCCAAGAAACTGTCGCCCATGGCAACGGCCATCCCGGCCTTCCTGGCCAAAACGGCCATCGTTTGCGATCCTTTGGTTTACGGGTTTTCCAGTCCGCATTTCCGCTCTTCGGTCCGCCAGATTCTGAACAGCGGCGGATTGTGGGGAGGTCATTCGAATAACGCGATTGCCGGCCTGACGAGAGTTCAAACGAATCCGAATTGCCAGCTGTCTCACGTCAATTCCGTCGCCGTCCTGTCATCCAACCGATTCAGATTGAACAAAGATCTTTCCGTTTCAGTCAACAAACTAATGGTGTGTTCAGAATTGCTCCAGCATCAGCAGAGTATTCCATTCCAGCCAGTTGTTGGCGGTCAGCTCCGCAAAAGTATAACATTTACAAATTGAATTGAATTATCTCACGTATTACATCGATTTTTAGTATCCCATGATGAGCAGGTACAAAGTACAGACGTCGCCTGGATGAGAGCCGCCGAGCCGATTCCACTGACGGGCCAACTCATCTAATGCCCAGCAACCAGCCCGTTGTCCCGTCTCATTCCGCTTTTTTTCCAGAGCAGTTATTCACTCATCCGCAAAGTTTTTTGCCCAAAGAGCCGGAGAACGATCCTTACAAAGACACTTGCTTCTGAGTTTAACAAGGTGCTGGCCCACCTGTTGAGTTCATTTTTAAAAATGCATTTTGATTCCAAAAACGATCGACAAAATATTATTAGCCTAACGTATGTCCGGTTGCCCATCATTTTATTTCCCTCCTGATTTTATTCCCGAATGATGTATTAGCGATGTGGCCTATTTTAAATTTAGTTTGAGTTCGATTACACGCACGAATTGTAAAACCGGCCAATAATAATAATAGGCTACTCGGAAATATAGACAACAATGTCCTGGATGAATTGAACAAAACACTGGAAGAAAGAAAAATTCCGGTGGCGAGCCAGCAGCAATCCGAGCAGGAGCAGTCGTCGCGGCGTATGATAACAAACAACTTTTTGGCTTACATAAAAGATAAAACTTTACGTCCGATGTACATATGGTTTTCATAAATTAAAACTCGACATGTAAGTGATGTAACCGATGAATTTGACGTGCCGTTAACGGAGAGGATTTGTGGTGAATGGGTAGTGAAGCACGCTGTCGCACATTCCGGGCAAAAAACAATGTTGGCCAATGTAAACGTATGTTCATTTTGGGACGGTTCGCATTGGTTAATTGAAATTGGGCCATGGCTCAAAAAATAATGGGATTTCGTTTTCAAAAAGCCAAGTCAATATGAATTTTGTGCCAAGTTTAGATAGTCAGTGTTAACCAATGTAGGGGAGACTGGAGTAAGCCGGGACGGTTTTCTTCCCCCCCCCCTCCCATATCTCCCAATTTAATCACCCTATTTTATTTGATTTTTTAGAATTTTATTTGATTTTTTAAAATGAAAACACGAATTATAAGTTTTCTGTTTTTTTCCCCTCGATTCCCCTCACCAGTGTTGCCATATCTCAAAAACCTTTACTTTCCTTGAACGGAAAAGGGAGAAAGAGAAAAGGTATAGATTTTTTCTTCTTTCACTTTATTTTATTTTCATCTTATGTGTGGTGTCCCACAATTCAGTCTAATTTTGAAAGTATGCACAAGCTTCCATCCAATTGCCATTAACAGCACAGAGTTGGAATTGTTGTTGTTAAAGGTGGGAGCCCATCCCAATGTTGTTGACTAAAACAACTCTACCCCACTTCACATACTGGCAACTAAAGAATCAAGAAATTGCCGAATTTGGTCTTAATGCATTTCAGAGCTACACCAACAATGGTTTAAAAATTTCACCAAGACGGTTGAAGTGTTTTTGGACAGCAAACAACACCACCAATTCCATGACTATCCAAACTTTGATGGTCTACTTGCATGGAAGCTCTTACGTCGGATGCAGTACCCAGATCCTGGGTTACAATGTTTGCTATTTACCACCTTTAAAAAAGTCCCCTCTCTAACCTGCATGGCTGCTTTAATAGTACGAAAGCATAATATTGGTTATGAAGACATCCCCATTATTCTTCAGTCCGTTGTAATACAATTACACTTCATAATCTTGGTGAATAACCTTTGTGCGACCGACAGCCCAAAAGGGAGGCAAGTGAATTTCTTATCCTCCCAACAAAAACGGAGAAATTTTTTGAGCTCTTTTAGTACCGGAACGAACAGAGGTTGGCGTCTTTAATGTCTATCTTAGTCTTAAAGTCTCCTGGTTCTAAATGCTGTTTGACTGCGTCGAGGCCTTCCATTTTAAAAAGGAAGTATGCGACGAAGTTGTTGAGTGCTTTCAAAGTAACAGTGGGCCTATAGCCCCCCCCCCGCTTTCTTGGGTATTACGAAAAGTGCGCTTTTTAGCGCCCTTCCGTCTGAATCGGGCCCTTCTCAATGGCATTCTTTTCTAATAAGCTAACGAACCGCTTCCTTGTTGCATATCTTGGCAATTTCCCCTGCCATACATATCATCGGCGGTGTGAAGGATTGGAAAGGTACGGACACAAAATAAATGCGAAGGCCATATGAAATGATCGAAAGAAACCACGGGTCCGACGACAAACGCCTCCAGTTTGTCTGGAAATAACGTAACCTACCACCACTCAACGAGGCTGAAGGGGACATACCTTTTCCTTTGGACACCGCTTCGGTCGTTCTCGAAGAATTATTGCCCTCTGCCACTTGTCGATTCTTAAACGTGTTACCGGGCCTGAAGCTGCTTTGGTGGGTCTGGACCTGGTGGTTCACGACGGTTTAACTTTTCGTTTTTATCCACTTCTTTCAGCATGGCTTCGAGGAAGCGCTTAATACTGACGAACCTGTTTGTTTGCTCGAAAAGGATTTTGGGTCCTTCAACAAGTAGTCATATCGAGGGTCTGTATGGTTGAGGATGTTCTGGCGTCTTCTACGAGAGATGTTGTAGGACACTGTTACCGTTAGCTCCGAGGAAACTTTGACATTTTCTGACACCTCTTCCATGTCCATCGGGCGACCTCCCTACTAAGACATGGACGTCCATGGTATAGCCATGGGATGTAAATTTTGGGATCTGGTACATCCCATTTTACATACAATGGATGTACGGGGAACATCCTAATTACCTTCCCCTCGACGTACTGTGGGGTATATCCAAAGTACGTCCAAAATTTTCTGTAGTTAGGATCATCATTCCAATTGACATAAATAATTTAGGGTTACACCACCTTTATTTCTTTCTATACTTTTCTCTCCTCTTTCCCTTTATTCATTATATATCAGGAATTCATTTTATTTAAGAAGCTGTGACTATTTCGGGAATCGAACCCGGACCGTCTGAGTGGAAGGCTAGTGCTATACAGCTACGCCACAATAGCTATATATATTTTAGCATAGTTTTATTAAAGGAGTTTGTTACTTAATCGACTGTTTAGAAAGGGCATAGCATAACACACATTAGTAAGGTTTTATCTTAACGTACACTCACTTCCATTAATATGGTATACAGGCATTGCGAAAAACAACGCACCTATTTTGGACACAGTGGTGTACAGCCTTTGTTGTTTGTTATCGAGAGGGAAGGGTTAGATTTTTTTCTTTGTAAGAAAGAAGAATTTTGGTTAAAGCCAAAATAGGTGCGTTGTTTTTCGCAATGACTGTATACCATATTGATGGAAGTAAGTGTACATATAAAAGTTCTTCTTCTACTTTTAAAGGGTGATTTACGCCTTTACAGTTGGATTTTTACATAAGATACGAGTAACCTGAGCCCCGTTCAAATCCGGGGAACTTTTGTCTAGCGTAAAGTCGTACTTTTTTGCTATTCGCTTTTCTGTAGATTAATCATCTGCCCGTGTAATAGATTTTATCGTGGGAAATCTGCCCAGTACCTTACTTGAAGATTTCGTCATCACGGCGAGACACCTGGTGGTGATGCTGGTTGTTGCGTCACAAAAAAGAGCGCGTCATCACGGCGACGACATCTGGTGGTGGGCATGTTAGAGCATGTTCCATTTTGGGGGAGGAGCCTGTGTTGACACATTGTTGACACATGAATAAGCCCCTCCCCCAAAAGCTTGTTCTTTTATTATATATGGATTAGGGGACCATTTTAAAATATATATATATTTAAACTAATAACTGTCATACACATTAACAGTTGTAGCACATTTTTTTTTATTTACGTACAGAAGTCCGTAGCGTGTTTACTAATAAAGAAACTTAGGAATAAGTAAATTATAATAATAAAAATAAGTTTATTTTTTTCATTTATCATGTTTATTTAAGAAAGTTAAGTTCTTAACGGATAAATAATGCTGCTGGTAAAAGAAGAAAAGTAAAAAGATGTATATTTAATCGAAGATACGTTAAGGTGCGTCTACACTAGGGTCATTCCATCCCGACTCGAATTTTTTCGTCGCGGAAAAAAATAGAAATTGATGATTTTTTTACAGCGTGTTCCTTGTGCATCGATTATGCACTCTGTGAAATTTCAGATTTTTAATTCAAATAGGAAGCTGCGAAATCGGAATCAAAGTTTCCGGTTTTGAATTAAATTTGCAAGCGTAAATAGCGGTTTTGCTCGTTTTTCGACCGTTTCTACTTACGGCATCGAAAAAAAAAATACATGGAAAAATCGGAAATAATTCAGGCTTTCCGAATATGTATTTAAAAATCAAATTATGTTTTATTAAATCACCTTAATACTTATTTTAAATTTTAAATTTTAAATCCATTTAGATAAAATCTCGTTGGGTGTAGAGACTCGAAATTTTTATGGTTTATAGATATCAATAATGTTTATCGTCATAAAAATTTTCAGCGTCCGCCAGACCGGCGTGAATTAGTTATCATTGATTTAAAATGAAAAGTTAGCGCTATCTCTTAACACAGGATCTCCCCTTAATCGAGCCTTGGGCAACTCCCTAGACGCATATCCCTTGGGGACTCTCCCCCTTCTAGAACTTTTGTCCTATGTTAAAGGATAGGGCTATCTTATAAAATTAAATCAATCATAACTAATTCACGCCTGTCTGGCGGACGCTGAAAATTTTTATGACGATAAACATTATTGATATCTATAAACCATAAAAATTTCAAGTCTCTACACCCAACGAGATTTTATCTGAATGCATTTAAAATTCAAAATTTAAAATAAGTATTAGGGTAACTTAATAAAACATAATTTAATTTTTGAATACAGATTCGGAAAGCCTGAATTATTTCCGATTTTTCCATGCATTTTGTTTTTCAATGCCGTAAGTAGAAACGGTCGAAAAACGAGTAAAACCGCTATTTCCGCATGCAAATTTAATTCAAAACCGGAAACTTTGGTTCCTATTTCACAGCTTCCTGTTTGAATTAAAAATCTGAGATTTCACAGAGTGCATCATCGATGCATAACAAACACACTGTAAAAAAATCATCAGTTTCTATTTTTTTCCGCGACGAAAAAATTCGAGTTGGGATGGAATGACCCACTAGCAGTTTTTACAGACATAAAGACACCGAATTACGATCGTAAATTGTCTGTAAAACGGCTAGTGTAGACGCAGCATTAGATAGATATTAATACACAAGCTTTCATCTTTTTTGGATGAGAACTGTACGTACACCAAACATACTTCTGGTACATTCAGTGAATGTACTTGATGGTATGTCCATTGTACATGTTTTTCATATACTGTTGGGATCAAAGAATTTCTTCATTTTTTATCCATTTATGTACATACTGGTAGCGTACCCTGAACATCCACATGGGATGAGGGACGCCAACATCCCGTTGTACATACCTGGGATATCGCTTGGATGGCGCGTCTTAGTAGGGGCACGAATTTTAACGATACTAAACATTTACAGCTGTAATTGAAACATCAAAGACAATACTTGGCACTCTCAAGACATCAAATGTTTTTGTACAACAGCTCTTTTCATCAAATATTCCAGCACGATATGCAGCCGCAAAAAAACTACATTTCACAAGTAAGTAAGCGTCAACTTATCCTTACGCGAGAAACAGTATACAATACCGCAATCCTTCTTGTTATGTTTATCGATGATCCCAATAATTTATTCAAGTGCTTTGGCGTTGGTAGTCTTTGGTATTAAAGTCAATTTCAGATTAGTTCTCAGATAACAATTAATTGATCTAGGGACACTAAGAAATAACTATTTCGACTAAAAATTATTATTTGAAATACTATATAACTATTACACAAGGAGAATATTAAAAAGAAATAGACGACTTTATCCTGCATTGCGTGTAAGGATTGGCTGTAGCCGTCAATGCTATTATCGGAAAATTTGTGGAAAATGTTCGCAACAATCCCAACTTTCCGCAATCCTTTCTAGAAAGAAAATTACAATTACGAAAAAAAACAAGTAATTTTAATTTATGTCAAATCACTTAAAATCCCAACCGACAAGTGCTTCGCCAATGATAAATCGCTCAAAATAGCCTTCTATGTAAAGGGCATTCATAACTTGTCGCAGTCTGCTGCGTTCTCAAAAATCATTCAAAGACATTACACATTTCTCGTGTGTTAAATTGAAAATTTTACTGAATTATAACTTTCATTTGTTAATTCACTGGATTAGTTCATTTATGTTCTTGCCTGACCAGCTCATCTTGATTTCGACTGTGGTCGTCGCAAAGAGGCAATAAGTCTAAACCTATACTCTGCAAACTTAACGCCGGAAAAATTGCATTAAAAGTTCACCTTTGTGAATTTACCGCCGGAGGAAATGCGTAAAATCTTGCATTGGCTAAATACAACCGGTGGCCATGAGATATAAACTTCAACTTTGCATTATGATCGCCTGGTTCGTTTCGCTTCAACTTTTTTGCTTCTTTATTTTCTGCCCTTAAACACAACAGAATTTATTTTGGGGATTTATAAGGGCTAATTTGTTTTCCTCTTTCTTAATTAAAAAATTTAGGAAATGAAACAAAGGGTCAGATTGACGTCCAGTAAATAAAAAAAAAATTATTTTTTGATTTCTTATGTAGAATACAGCGGCTGAACAAAAAGCCTAATGATAAATTTAATTTGTTACTCAGACAGACCACAAATTAAAAATTTCGACGCCAGCCCGAAAAAACTGTTCATTGGCGACCTTTCCAACGAGTCAATTGAAAAAAAAACTGTACAAAAAGAATGTCTTTGGTCAATTATCCCTTAATAGAGGCTCGTCATCCCATTAAAATACTTATGTGGGACAAGAGAGAAGAAGCCCCAAATCCAGAATGTCCTTCCGATTTTTCGGATTTTTCGATTGCAGTAAGTCCCAAGTAGTACGCAAAAATGTACATGAACTTACAAAAAAAGAAGTTTGCTTACAAAGAGTAGAAATACATTAATCATATGTACACAATACATTAATTACATTATTTCACACAAGATGATTTACAATTCCTACCTGAAATCTGAATACATGTGATAAATAGCCGTGTCGCAAGTCTACTAGCATATTCCCTCATTCAACCATGTCTACTATATAGTACTATGTAACGAAGATACAACGGAGTTCAAGTTCAGGTGATATCAAGCGATATCAAGGTTAAAAATTCAACGTTAACGAAAGTGGGGCTCTTTATCACTATTCATACGGGAATGTGAAGGAAAAACTTCTTGGTGAACTTAAAATTTTTCCAGGCTTTTAATTGCAATACAGTACCACCTACGAAATTTGTACTCCGTACGAAATTGTTACACCGTACCAATTTCATCCGCTTTTAACACGGCGTCTTATGGCACTACATGTCTCTAGTTTTTTATGTTTAATTAGAGAACTATAAATTTGTTCGTAACAATTGTTTGGAGATAGGGTTAAAACTAAATTGTGTACAGTATCCTACAAAAAAAATCCGAACGGCGATTTTTTTGTTTTAAGCCACCTATCCATGTATCGGGAAACTGTGTTTGGCTTTTTTACATAAAGTTAGGGGGCTAGGAACAAAGCGAAAGGTGGGAAGAAAGTAATTTCTGGAATAGCCTTAGGCTCGTTGTCAATTTTTGGAAAAGTGACGAGAAAACTTAAAGGCTGCGGGAATAATTCGTTGTTCATTTTTTCGCGCCATGACAATTCCAGACAGCCTGTCTGATTTTGCTCGTATTTGGGGGGGGGGGGGGTGGAGACATGGCCATGGGCTAATTGAGCCTATAACTCCTTTTTTCATTCTTCCCAGTTCCCACCATTCGCTTTGTTCCTTGCCTTCCGAATTTAGGTCTAAAGCTAAACAGTTTCCCGAAATATGGATAGGTGGCTCAAAACAAAAAAATCGCCGTTCGGATTTTTTAGTAGGATACTGTACATGACATAACGTTTTTATTTTTTAATTTTAATTTCCCTAACCCTTGTTAGTGGCAGCAGCTGTAAAAATTTCGCCGATCGATTGTTGCGGGTGTTCGCGGTACATTTCTTATGGTGTTTCCGAAAAAGATCCTAATTTTAAAAATTATTTAAAAATCACGGTTGCATCGGCTCCCCAGCCGTGTTGGCTACCGGAAGCGCTCATCATTCCACCGAGTCCAGGGTTTACATGGTTGCTAATAACAAAAACAAAAAATACAAAGTAGGCATATACAGTCGATGGATGTTGGAGAGTGCCAGGACTTGCTCGCCCTGTTCAATGCCCCACAAGAGTCACGAGAACCGAAGACTATGGACGACGTGCCGCTAAACGAAAGACACTGGACACCGCTTCGTAAGGGGCGGATCCAAATTCAACCTGAACAAATTATGAAAATTAATATTTTGGGCTTCCAATTACTTTTTTTTAGAAAAATCCTGAAAATCACCTGGGACTCAAGACTGCAGTGGCTCTATCGCTGAATTCAAACACTTTGACGTAGTGATCTTTGAATCCAGTGATGAAAAAATTCCCACCTTGTCGTTGGTATCCTCGTGTACTCGATGCCGGCCATTGGGTCGTTGCCCACCGCCAGACACATGACGGCCGTCGCCTGGTGACCGCCACTCAATTAGCCAGTGCTGCTGGATTTACGAAGGTCCCAGATGCTGACCTGACTGCCGGCCGCGGCGCTTAGCACGGCGCTGCTCTGGCCACTCATTTAGTTGATCAACGTCTCGCCCTGTGGGAGCTGTAGACTTCGAGTTTTGGTCGTATTGGCCCTCGGCTATTGCCTCAAATCCCAAACTTTTACGTAGGCGGATGATGCGGTAAAGACGAGCCTAGTTTCCTGCGAATACTTGACGGCCACCACATCGTTGGGGTGACGATCCATCGACTGGATTTCAATCCCGAAATGGAGATCCAAAATTTTGACGGTCTAATCTAACCGTTCAAAATAAAAGAAAATCGTCATTATTTTGGATTGGAACCCAAAACATGTTTTCATTTCAAATTACCTTTTGAAGCTGAGAAGAGATTGCTGGCATCCGTGGCCCAAATGGAAAGTTCTGCCTGGCAATGCCATTTGTATGTCTGTGTGTAGGTTAGAGGTGATTAATTGCTGAGTTAAAAAGAATGATTGAAAAGGAAAAAAGGAATGTAATCACAACAACTAAAGATAATAGTCGGTGCAGCAAAAAAAAGAAAAAGATATACTTGGAACATGCACTGTAAGCTATTATTATTGCAATAAACCCTTGAAACAACTCTGACGACCACTATAGCCAAAGCTGTATTGACTCCGCAGACGACGAGTCTAGCAGACGACGCTGAGAGGAGCAAGGGAGTCAGTCTTGGCTAGCTAGCCTATTCATCTCGTTGTGCTCTCGTCTCCTCCCGACTCGACTTAAGGTAATACACTGTTTACCCCCATTACGCTGGTCTAAACATGGCGCAGTTGGTGCTTACCTATTTCCCTCGACTTTGAGTTGTTCCTAACCGTGTTGTCTCAATATCCTAGTTGTTTCTTTCGTGTTTTCGCCGGCAAACGTTCACCTCACGTGGCGCCGCACATTTCGGCCACTAGGTGCGCAACACGAAAGTCCAGCTCCCACCGGTTGATATTGCCCCCCTCCCAACAGTTACCTTATTGTACAATCGAGTTGACGAGCAACGTTTTATTCCCTTCACAGCGTGTCGGAATCCAAGCTTTCTCTCCCGTTTACCGCCATCGTCAAACCGGGCCTCACGCGCGACAACGGTGACGCTGTTCCCGCCATTCGCAGCTTTCCGCGGAAGTTACCCCACGCCTCCGCCAGGGGCGCCACAAGGTACACACCACAGCATTGCTTTTGCTTTTCATTTGATTCCGTGAGCCTTCACGCCAATCCAGCATCACAGCCAAGTGACTTATCATTGTGGCACTTTAACAATCTAAGGCAACGAGATTATCGACTAAGGCCGATGCAATAGCAGCAGCAGCCGCGGCAGCAGCCGCAGCAGCAGCCGCAGCAGCCCATCAAGCACCACCAGTCAATCCACCAAGGGCGTTTAAGCCTTACGGCTCACCACCGCCGTTCAACCTGGAAGCTGAATGCGATTCTTTTCCGGTATGGGAAGAAAGATGGAACATCTTTTTGGCCCTGTCAACAATAGATGAAGTACTCGACGCTGCCGCACGTCCCGCCTACCAAACGAACCAACTGAAATCGTGCCTGTCAACCGCTACGTTGCAGGCCGTCCTATCAGCGGGGCTTACGGCAGCCCAACTGGCAGACTATCTTGAAATCATCAACCTTCTCCGCACCCGCTGCAACGCCGGTCGAAATCGGCACGTATGGCGACACCAGTTTGCGTTATGCTTCCAGCTGCGCAACCAATCAGCAGATAACTGGTTATGCAACCTTCGCGACATCAGCCGCAAATGCGACTTTGGATCAGACTGCTGTGCCCACTGCGAACCAACTCTCATCTTGGGCCAACTGATTTCCGGCGTAGCAGACAACGCAGTCCGCATCAAGCTATTAGAACTAGGTGACGCACTTACCCTCGATCAGGCGCTCACCATACTCCGATCGGCCGAAACATCTCGCCTGCAGGCCGCGTCACTTCAACAAAGCGACCACGCTATCAATGCTATCCGCTGCTCCGCTTACAAATCCAGCAAGTCACCAACGCGCGACGACAAACAGACACGTTTTGCATTGGACAACAAGTCTCGCGGCCGTACGTCAGCGCCATGCCGATATTGTGGCGGGCCCCAACGACACGGCACAACTCAGTGCCCGGCGTTCGGGAAAATCTGCGACAATTGCGGGAAAGACAATCACTTTGCGTCGGTGTGTGAGAGCGAACCCAAGAATGTGGGCAGCATTCACATTCAACGAGTGGCAGCGATCACCGAGGAGGAGTCAGTGGCCATTAGCATCGTGGCCCATCCAAATGGACCAACAGTGACCACCCGAGGGCTACCAGACACCGGCTCTCAACTAGATGCCATCCCACACTCCCTCGACCGCATTTCATTCCCAGATATTCCACTTCGCCCAGGGGTTGCAGCTCACACCGCCACGGGAAATGCTATCACTTGCGTCGGATCATTCGCCTCAACAGTTGATGGGCTAGCAGACGACGGGGTGTCCCGCCCAGTCGCCACCAGCCTATAAGTGCTGGAAGACCTACAACAGCCGGTACTCTGCTCAGAGACTCAGAGAAAACTAGGCATGCTCCACATCAAATACCCGCACGCCCGCATCAACCACATAACTTCTAGACCCACGTTCCAGCCGTCGGAGGCGCAGAAAGAAGCGGAACTGGCGTCACTCATGGCAGAAGTCCCACGCGTGTTTGATGGAGTCTGTCGGGTGATGGCTGGACCTCTTTGCCATTTTGTGTTGAAAGAAGGAGCAGTCCCCGTGAAAATTCGTGGCTCCCGCCCGATAGCGAAACCACTCCGAGTACCTTTTCGCGACGAACTGGCGGGCAAACTCAAACAAGGAATAATGCGGAAAGTACGGCGGGAAGAAGTTACGCTCTGGATACACAGGGTAGTCGTCGTCCCTAAGAACAGGGCGGCATTCTCTTCTGCCCCGACTATCGCCCGATCAACAAATTTCTCATTGGCTCGAAATTCGACAACCCGACGCCCTTCCAATCGGTGCGTTCCATCCCCCAAGGAATGAATTTTTTTACGGTGGTGGATGCACTAAAGGACTATCATCAATGCGCGTTCGACGAAGAATCCATGGCGCTCACCACGTTCTCCACGCCGGAGGGCCTCTACCAGTACACACGCCTTCCCATGGGAATATGCCACGCCGGCGATGATTACGGTCGCCGATTTTCCGACATTTTCAGACATATCCCCAACACCGCCCGCTGCATGGAAGACCTGGTGATATACTCGTGCACCTATGAAGAACACGTCGACCTGCTACTCATCCTTTTTAAAACGGCCAACGACAACAATGTAGCATTCAACAAGAAAAAAACGGTCTGCGCCAACACAACAGCTATTTTCGCTGGCTACGAAATCTCAGCGGAAGGATTCCGGCCCAACCCGGAACTTACACGAGCCATCCGGGAATTCCCCCGGCCGTCCAACGTCACAGACCCGCCTAGTCCGGAAATAGAAAGAGAGAGATGGGACGGAGAGAAATATTAAAACATTTGTGTTGTGCTGTTTTTTTCTTCTTAATGAAAAAATACAGAAATAATTTGTTCGTTTTACGGCCTCTGCCAACAAGTGGGGAATTTCAGCGACAAGATCGCCGCAGCTTTGGCCCCTTTATCTCCACTTTTAAAGAAAAATATCACCTGGGAGTGGTCCGCCGATCATGAACAAGCATTCTGCGCCGCCCGCAGTACACTAGCCATCGTTCCAGACCTCGCCTTTTACGACTCGGGCCGTCCAACATCTTTAGCAGTCGACGCATCTCTGTTAAACGGCCTCGGATTTATCTTAAAGCAACAAAACGAGTCTGGTACGTGGCACGTCGTGCAAGCTGGTTCCAGATATCTCCGTTCGCCTGAAACGAGATATGCTATGATAGAACTGGAATACCTGGCCGCATCTTGGGGCATGAAACAAAGCCGCCAATTCATAGAAGGACTCCCCAACTTTGACTTGGTTACAGATCACCGCCCCCTAGTGCCGGTCCTTAACGACTACGCTTTAGACCAGCTCGACAACCCGCGGCTCCTTCGTCTACGTCTTCAGATGGCGCGATACAATTTTACCGCTCGGTGGGTAACGAGAAACCGCAATATCGAGGCCGACGCCCTCTCGCGTTCACCAATTTCTCCAGGCACACCCGCGGACGAGCTTGGGGAGGAACCCCAAAAATTCACGGCCAGGATCGCCATGGTCGGGGTCATTGCCGAATCCCCCGCCACAAACATCGACATTACGCTTGAAAAAGTTAAACTAGCAGCCACAGCAGATCCAGTATTAGTGGCGCTGCGCACCACCATACGGGAAGGTTTTCCAAACGAAAAGAGCAATCTGTCTCTTGGCCTTCGCCCATACTGAGACGCTCGCCACCAACTCGCCATAGACGACGCCGATGACATGCTCGTTTATGGCGCACGCATCGTCCTTCCACGATCCATGGTGAAAGAAACGATCCAGACACTTGTCGGCATGCACCAGGGCGCCTCAAAGATGCGCCAACGAGCCAGGCTATCGCTCTACTGGCCCCACATGGACGTCGATATTGCCCACGCCGCAGCCACATGCAAAGAATGCGTCAGCCAACTTCCTTCTTTACCGGCGGAACCTCTGCAACACCACGAACCAGCGACTCGGCCGTTTGAATTTCTTCACGCGGATCTCGGCGAGGTTGAAGGCCGGCACTTCCTGGTCATCGTCGACCAGTTCAGTGGTTGACCGGCCGTCACCATGTTCGCAGACAAAAACACAACCGCCCGGCGTCTCATCAACGCGTTCCGTGCATTCTTTATGGACACCGGGGGAGCCCCAGTAAAGATTTATGCTGACAACAGCCCATTCGGAGCAGCCGAACTCCAATCTTTCCTGCGAGACTGGGGCGTATCATTCTGATCTTCCTCCCCCCACTATCACCAATCCAACGGCAGAGCGGAAGCGGCCATAAAATCTATGAAAAAGCTCGTCATCGGCTCCAGAACCGGGAGCCAACCGGATCTGGACAAGCTGGCAAAGGCCATTTTGCTGTTTCGAAACGCCCCGCGTTATGGTGGGGCCTCCCCGTCCCAGCTAGTGTTCAACCGGACCATCCGTGACAGCTTGCCCGCCCACCGACGATCTTTCGCCCCCGAGTGGCAGAGAGCAGCCGACGTTCTGGAACAGCGCATGCATCGCGCATTGGCGCTAAAAACATCCCGTTATAATGCCACCGCTCATCATTTAGCCATATTTCCGCTTGGCGCTCATGTGCTCGTGCAGCATCACGCGACAAAAAGATGGGACACCCCCGCCGTCGTCGTAGAGGTAGGCGACAACCGCGACTACATCGTCAAAACGGCATCAGGACGCCTATACCGCCGAAACCGCCGCCTACTCCGCCAACGCGTGGTGGTCATGCCGGGACTCGCGGTACCGACGAACGACCCAGCCCAAATCGCCCCAGCTCCAGCCCTGGATCCAGACATCGAGCCGCGCCAGAGACGACAACGTCGGCCCAGGAACCACGGCCCGGCAACTCGACGTTCAGCCAGAACACACAGTGCCCCGCTCCGCTACCCGGCCTAGTGCCGGAACATGCGAGCCGCAACACGGGTTTTTCTTCTTTTTTTTAACCCCCTCCCGCTATTTTGTCCCCCTTCGTCTCAACAAACAAGCATTCTCATTTCGGCCCTTTTTATTATTCATGCCCCCCCGCCTCAAACCTAGTATGGCTACCAGGCCATGTATGTATCCAAACGCTATGTGTCCCTTAACCATTCTCATCCGTTTCCTCGCCAATTGAAGCCCGAAATAACAAATAACAAACAAACAAACACGGAAAGAAAGGGCATGTATTGACTCCGCAGACGACGAGTCTAGCAGACGACGCTGAGAGGAGCAAGGGAGTCAGTCTTGGCTAGCTAGCCTATTCATCTCGTTGTGCTCTCGTCCCCTCCCGACTCGACTTAAGGTAATACACTGTTTACCCCCATTACGCTGGTCTAAACAAAAGCCAAACAAACAAAAAATTGTTCATTCTTGTATGTTTTTTTATCTTACCCTGAAAATGGATGGACGACTCCGCGCCCCCACCACGAACAGACGCGGGCTGCTGGCCAACGTTGGTTCCGTGAGTCAGCCGTGAAAAACGTTGGGATTCAGTTTTGCCCAAGGTATATGAATCAATCAAAAATTAGACTCTGATTTCCTGATTCATTTTTGAACAAATGTTGTTTGGATCATCAAACTGGATATTCGACGCTCCAGTTTTGCCTGTTTCATTTGTGACAAGAGCAACGTGAAATTCAATCAGTTGCTAATCTTTAAAAGAAGATTTCTAGTCTCACTTTAGTGCTGGCGAATGCTTCCCTTCAAGCAACTCGACGGGGTCGTCGCAGAAAGACACAGACTTCTGACACGACACGGATTTATCTATACAGCAATACCTAAAGTTATAACAAAACAATAGGTTAATATTTGTAGTATCAGGGTTGGGAAGAAAATTTCTTCGAAAAAACAATTCTTGAAGAACTACAGCAAGAAGTGGATTGTGAGCAGGCTGCCAGGAAAAAAAACATCAAATGTTTGCGAAAGCCAAACAAGCCACTGGAGTATACACTCCAGTATACTCCAGCTGAATATGTATCCAAGCCCAGGAAATCGAAATGGTCAAACGTGTTTCTTGTGAAACACAAGATGACTAATGAGCCTCCGAAAAGGGGAGCAAGCACAAAGTTGTCAATGAACAAAAGGGAGAAAAACCTGTTGCTTAGTATGTTATTTTTACTTGTTACCGTAGACTTTACGTTGCTAATAGTGAGAATCCGTCTTTAACTTTTTATTGTCTGTAGGCACCATGAGGAAAGCTTGGTCTCAACTAGAATATCTGGATATGAATAGGGCTGCGTCACTGTTAGTTGGCCGAGTTTTCAACAATGCAAGACCGAAAGTCAGGCTGAATTAATCAAAATTGGTGTTGTTAATAATTGGTTACAATACAAAACATTGGTTTAATCTACTTACTTGTCACTCTAATTTTCATTGATTGGTCATTTTCATTCAATTTCATTTCTTGTTGTTAGGTCTGTTTTTATTGGGGAACTTGTGGAACATTATTGTCCATGAAACGAAACTTGATTTTAAATGATTTCTATAAATTATGTGTTGGGTGTTTGTTGGGAACCAGAGGGGAGGAGGCCAAGAAGATCTAGCGTCATTAGATATTACCTGGGAAACCGTGTTATACACTGTGTGTGTCTTTGGCATTGCTTCTGCTGCCGTAGTGAGAAGCAATTGAGTGTCGAGTCCATTTCAAAGTCTGCGTGTCCTCTTTCTACTTACAGTCTGTGCGACGCGCATTTTACCGAGGGATTATGTCGCTCCTGTTGAAGAGATACTACCAAGGGGGGGGGGGGAGGGGTTGGAGGCTGTTGTTTCAATGAAACAATTGACACACTGCAAGGGAAAGATAATACCAGATGATCAAAGAAAACTGGGACTAGAGTGAGAGAGAGAGAGAAGGGGGAAAAAAGAAAAGAAAGAGGAAGACTGTGGGACGTCGAGACGCCACGCCATAAATCTAGCTTCCCGCAAAGTCATAAAAATCGTAACATAAAAATCTTTTTTTTTCTTTTTAGATCACTCACCATGAACCAAGACGAAGAAGCCGCATCAACCTCCCGCCGCCATAGCCGCCACCAACGTCGCAAACGCGCGTGTCCGTGCCGCACGTTTCCGCAACGCCAGTTTCCGCGTCACCACATAACGCCAAATCTGTCAGCAAATAATTCTCTAAGAGGAGGGAACCAACCAGAAAGGGTAACTATTTAATCGTTAATTTATTTTACCTTACCGTAGGTATTAATAATAAACTTTTTTTTCAACAGTGGGGTCTAAACGTAAACGTCAACCTGTTGGCTGATGGCGTTTTTGTGAATGGGAGGCATTCCATGATGATTATAATGTTGAATTTCTCCCAACAGCTCATCGGTGTTGGATTCTCATTTATCGCATTTCTCATGATAGCCACAGTCAAACTGTTCCAGATCGCCATTACGTTCTGGTGTTTGGCCGTGGATTCTACCAGCAACAACAACAGACGCATTTTTAAGTGGCAGTGTCTTCTGACCACGTTTTCGGCAGCAATTTGTCTTTGTTTTGGAGCCGGGGTCATTAACCCGTTAAGCCGTTAACATTAAGCCGGGCACATTTTTTTGAATTCTACTCGGTTTGGGCCCAATTGAGACCGTTACGAAAGGAAAAGCCCAGAAAAAAAATTTTAATTTTTAAAATTGATTCATTGAAAAAAAACCTCGAAAACTTTTTTAACCAATATTTTTTAATTGAAAATCAGGAAAAAAGACCCTGTTTTCCGTGCGGCTGATGATGGCTAAATCTTTCGGTGCGCTGGTGAAGGTGATTTTTTACTTGAGGATTGATTTTCTCAAAAGCCGAGAGGAGTAAACGATAGGCAACGAGAAAATTCGGGAAAAGGGGCACGCGAGTTCAGCACAAGCTTCCTCAACCTCATTACCTCATTTTTTCTAAAGTCCAAGGTCTTAAAGTCGAAAACTCCTACGCAGTAGTACTTGTCTCCAAGTAAAAAAAGTCATCCGTCTATTCTCGTCCAACATTTCTTTTCAGAATGGTAAGTACCCTAAAATTAGTTTTACTACAAAAATTCAACTTGTAACTTTTTTTTCCTCTAGGCTGAACCGATTCGTCACAACTTGGCTGTCACGTTTGGCGCAGCAGCCGCCATGGCTAAAGCATTCGGAGCCTTGGTGAAGGTGATTTATGATTTTGTTGCTTCGGATCTTTCACCGGCAGCTCGCACTATGAACAACAGTTTCGCCAGTTTGCTCTCTCTTGAAATTGTTTTGTGTTTCATTACCTCATTTGCTTCTAAAGTTGAAAGGTCTTAAAGTCGGAAGGTCTTACATAGTACGTACTTGTCTCCAAGTAAAAAAAGTGATCATTGTCTATTCTCGTCACCTTCTTTTCTTTTAACAATGGTTAGTACCTTAAAATTAGTTTTACTACAAAATTCAACTTGTAACTTTTTTTTTCTTTTAGGCTCAACCATTTCTGCACAATTTGCCAGTCACAGTTGGCGCAGCAGCCGCCATGGCTAAATCTTTCGGTGCGCTGGTGAAGGTTATTTTTTACTTTGCAGCTTCTGATGGAGCTTGCACTTTGAATATTTCTTACGTCTCGTTCCTCGCCCTGGAAATTTTTTTGTGTTGCGTCATTGCTGTAATCGACATTGATAATGAACACAACGCCCCCCATTTTCGCTTTCTTTCTTTTTTTTCTAGGAATTGTTGAAATGTGCTGGCTTGCTGTCAAAGGGGTCATGGACATAATGGATGCAAATGGTTTGTTTTATTGTATTTAGGATCGAAACAACACCTCCATTGTCGGATAGTCCCTGGTTTTCCTCCCTTTGCCGCACGTTTCCGCGCCGCCGCATAAAGCTGCCGCAGCATAACCATGAAGGAGTGAACCTGACAGCAAATAATAATCTAAGAGCAGGTAACGCACAAGCAGGAGAGGGTAACTATTTAATCATTAATTTATTCTTACCTTGCCGTATTAATCAACTTTTTTTCAACAGTGAGGTCTAAATGTCAACGTCAATCTTTTGGCTGGAGGGTTTTTTTTAGTGGGTGGCACTCGTTGATATATGCTGGATTTCTCTCAACATCTTACCGATGCTTGAATCACTTTTTACGTGTTTCTGTTGTTAGCCACGCTGTTCCAGATCGGCATTTTGTTCTGGTGTTTGGCCGTGGATTCTGTGAATGTCAACAACAGAAGAGTGTTGGAATGGCAATGTCTTCTGACCACGTTTGCGTCAGCACTTGTTCTCTGTTTTGGAGCCGGGGTGAATAAATTGACAAACGATGCAAATTTTTATTTGAACTCTACTCGAGTTGGGCAAAATTGAGCGTCGCTCCGCCGCCATCCGCAGCTGTCTGATCTGTCTTATCTCTGTCTGATCTGACGGGAAGGCGTAAGGTAGCTAACAGCGCCTGTCCAGTTTTTCTATCAACGCGTTCCGTGCATTCTTTATGGACACCGGGGAAATTCAACGTAGTAGACGTTAAATGAAGTAATCGTAAATAAAAAAATAAAAATTAATTAATTAAATCAATAGCGTTAAATTTGACGTCGTATTGTCTCCCAAAATATGGATTTTTTTTTATGAATCAGTTTTCATATGGTTGTTAGTGAATAAGGTTATTTTTAGAATAAATGTTTAAAGTGATGCTTGATGGGATCATAATTTCTTAGAGACTGTAATTACATAATCCTTTGAAATAAACAGCTGCTTCTATCTTAAATTTGCATTTTGAGAAAACAGAAAATCAAATTTTAATCCGAAAGAAAACACCTTAGGGAAATTGTCATATTTTTAAGCATTTATTGCTGCATAAAAATTTCTTATGTAGAATATATTTGTTTACACCTGTGAATATCCCCTCTAATGTTAAAAAAATCTTCTCTACTTTTAAGGTCTTTATCCAGTTAACCAATATTTTTGAATTTTTCATTATTTCTTCATAAATAACTTTTTACAGAGCTATCTACTGACGACGCTGTAACTGCATCAACTGAAACGCAGGTGTAAAATACAGCAATGCCATCGAAAATATAAATATCAAAACATAACACTTAATATATTACCATTTTGCAATGTTGCCAATTCAAAATAAGACCTTTTTTAAGTTGCTAATAGACTACTCGACTTGACCATGGGTATGGAGAGATGGTTAAATGGTTGGAATCAAATTAAATTTTCATGTCTTAATAAGTGATTGCTTACACTTTCGGCACTGGGGTTAAATTTTGTCACATTCGGCACTATATACAACCGATTCGGCACTGTCAACAGTTTCGATGGACATACTGAAATGCACTGGGTATGCTTATTTGGCACTGATGGCACATACTACAAATTCGGCACTAAAACTGAGTGTAAATAAAAGAAAAAAACGAGTCAGAGAACTCAAATTTTCATCAATAGAAGTAGAATTTTATTTGAAAAATGAATGTAAATATTAATCATCAAGTTGACAGCAGCGAACATCATCAGGGAGGGCTTTAAATTTTTTAAGCATTAAAATCAGAGTACAATTTTGCAAGTGAGAGACTCAGACGAAATTTTTTTTCTGATTATCATTCCACAATTCAAAAAGCTTCGCAAATTCATACGGTATACGTCTTGCGCACATTTCAGAAACCTGTGCAAATTCCCAATTACTGGCTCTGTGGAATTTTAGAATTTTTAAAGGGTCTATAGGCAACTTTGCCGGATGAGAATATATTAAGTTGAATGTTTTGAGATTTGGCATTGACATTGCTGCATATTCTGTCTGCTTCTCAGTTATGAGGTGACAGCTTCGTCAACAGTCGTTAGCTCTTTCAATACAAAATAGGACATCTAAATGAGGTTGACTGGAAAATAAGTAACTTTCGAATTTCCTGAAGCCTATTTGTAATAGATTCTTGGCTTTCTTCTATTGCTGTGGGAATTGATGTAAAAAAGCTGTCGGAGCAAAAAGGTTGGGGTGGGGGGACTATACGATGCAGGTGTTGTTGGGATTTAATAAAAATTCTCCACAAGTCAACATGACCTCCATAACCTCTCTTATTGTAAAACACCCCATTTCAATCAATGCGAACATCAAGAAGGAGAATCTGCAAAAAGCAGCAGCATTGTCGTTCAGGTCAATGTTGACACATGCTATTATAAAGCGAAGAATGATCTCGAGCGCCAAGAACACGGCATAAGAAATGTTCATGTCGTAGGCTGCATCCGTTAGTTCTGAGGCTAGAAGGTTGTGAATCACCTTGATGAGCCCACCAAACGCTTTCGCCATATTGGCTGTAAAAAAAATGTCACATTTAGTTTTCATATTAGCGTTTCTTTACACGCCCACAACTGAAAATAGTACTTTGAAAATTGAAGTCTGAAGAGTAACACTAATATCCATACGTTCAGTAATTGGAAGTGAAAGTCAGATGGCTATGGCAGAACGACCTAACGAAATATAATCTATAGACAATTGTTTGAGAAAATTACACATTTGAAAACAAACCTAAAGAAAACCTTTAAAAAATCGGAGAAAGAGGACAGGACAAAAGAAATCTAGAGGGCAAGACAACTGCAAAAATCAAATCACTTACGACCCATTCCTAAATATAAAAAAGCCATTTGTAAGCGCAGCTAACACTGAGATTAGTACAAAGTATTTCTTAACCCGTGCACGTCTGTTTACTTCAACCAAATCCAAACACATGAGAAAAACAAGATCAAAAATGTAAAAGAAGGGGACATTCGTCCTGCTCGTCTCCGTCTGTGCAAAAGAGCTGGCGCTTAGAAATGAATTTTTTTGCGTGTGCTTGGTTGACCGCTTTTCCCGGGAAAAGGCGTTGTCGAGGGCTTTTTTTTACTGGAGTCTTCGAATTCACATTTAAAAAAAATTCAATTGACGTATTAGCTTAACATCGCAGACCACTCGCCACTCTCCACCATCCCCTTTCGAGCTGCTTGCGATGGTACCGTTATCGTTTTCCCCGTCTCCAGATAGGATCGCTTGTCGGGTCTTATTGATAACCGATTTGATGTGCTTCACCTGGTAAGGGTAAGGTTTTCGTTTTTACGTTCAACCAACTGCTTAATTCGCAAAAAATCCCTTATGTTGTCATTTCGGCATTTCATGCCAGCATTTCAGTGGCTTTTATTTACGAGTGAATACTTATGTTTATATTAATGTAACCTGCGCATGGATAATCAATTTTTGGATGCTGAATATTCAAACTTCAATGATAGTTTAATAATGATGCAGAGACAGGAAAAAGGTAGAATGAAAACGAGACATGAAAAATAAAGATAACAATGAGATTACAACACAGCATTTCTTTGCCATGACGCTTTTGTTAACTTCGTCCAAATAAAAAAAACTAAAAAAAAAAACAATTGCAATAGTGTAAAGGATGCTAAGTCCTATCAAAAAGTAGTTCAGAACTTGGGAATGGCTTGTGTTTGCCAAGTGTGGAGATGTGAAACTGAAGTTAAACTTACCGGACATTGGTCCCGTTCCAGCCTCCAGTAATTTTTTCAGGAAAACCGATTTCCACAAACTGAAGGCAAGCTGATCCTTGGTAGCTTCACGTTGTAGGTTTTCCTTAAGTTCGACACAGGTTCGGTTTGCGTAGTTGGTAGCTCTAGATGCAGAAGAGCAATTAGGATTGTGCACTTGATACGCAGCTAAAAAAAAAACACTCCAAAGCAAACACTGCAAATTAGCAACGGGGCTTTGCGGACTTGAGCAAAGCACTCTAGATGAATAAACAAAACAATGATTAGTGAACGTGTAAACATTTCAAAAGCCGCCCGCGAAATCAGCCGAACCAGTTCGTCAATTCGTTTGGAATATGTACACATACCAGAATTACCACTCGTTTCCATGGTGATATTTTTGTAAAACATTCAACTTATGAAATATCCAAGATAACCCATAATCAAATTCCAAGTTTCTACCTTCTACTAATTTATTTATTCAAAATGTCTCCCGAAAGAAATAGAAAAAGCAAAAAAAAGGAGAAGCCGAAGCCGTCAAGGGTTGGGATAATCTGGACAGCATGGTTTACTTTGAGGTCCCACGGACCCAACTGGTCCAAATTGGGGGACATTGAATTTGCTAAGAATGTTTTTACAATAATTGATGAATGAATAAGGGCCAAAAAAATGTGTTCTTGAAGTGAAAGTGTCAGGTATCGTTGCTCACGGTCTGTAGACTGAATGAAACCATTTCCTCTAAAAACTAAACAAGGGACCCGAGTAATAACGCAAACACATAGAAAATTCTAGTAACCTTTCAAAGACTACCTGACAACTTAAAATTAGCTACAATTAGCATTTTTTATAAGACAGAGCCAAAAACTAAAAAAAATTGAACGTTGTCGAATAAACGGTTCATCGCCACCCTCGGTTTTCTTCTTGGTCGTCTCTTGTTCTTGGTCACCGCAGTCGACAGCAATGGTTAGAAATCAGTGACGGCACTTGCAAGTACAACCACCATGAATTTAACTTTGGCCTCAACAAAAAATCTTGAAAATGAAACACTCACCAACAACCGATCACAGTCAGCAATGATCAGCATTGCTCAACTTGTTCCTCATTTGGTAGCTCGCATGCGTTGCCCGACTGCCATCCACCAACCAGTCCATCTCCATCGCCCAAACTAAAAAAAAATACACAAACAAACACACGTACACACAAATAAAATATACCCGTGTAAGTTAAAGCTCGCCAAAATATGGCAAACACATAAACAAACAGAGACAAGAGAACGAAAAAAAATAACCGTTCTTACCCATTAACAACATAACAGACATTGCTTGAAGAACTGGTAGCGACGCCAGTGTGAAATGTGAAGCTTGGCTCTCCTCGACAGATATTAACGAAATGACATCGCCATCTTTAACAGTTACCGTGTAAAGAAACTTGACTTTCACGCCGTTGACGAACGTGCCAGCCACTGTGTGACCTGTCAGCGCAGTTTTCCCATTCTCAAGCCTTCTCAGCGTGCAGTGCTTTGACAGTGCGATCCGCTTGTAAACGGACCGTACCACAATCGCAGGCGGAACAGTCACGTCTCACAAATAACCACGTCCAACCGTGATGGCATCAGCACCCTCAACCGGCCTATAACATGTAATTCATAGTCAACAAATAAACAATACGTTGATCAGCAAGCCGACTATACACACACATCGAAATTGTTACATTAAACGTATAATCAAAACAACCAACTCCTACAACTGAAACACGACAAGTACAGAAAACAAAGAAAATGAAATAAAATCACCTCAACGGAATTGGAGTAAAATGCTGAGGCGAGTTCCACACAAGCCATCCCAACGGCGAAAGAAAGCCATTATATCTTCCCGTGCCGTTTTACAACGCGAAAACGTAAGACTCGTTGACCAAATCGAGAGAAAGAGCAGAGAGCTCGAAGAAAAAGATGCTTCATCCGAGAAGAATTTGAAAGATTTGGAAAGTGAACACAACGACAACCTGGAGAAAATGAGAGGTTTTCACAACACCTTGCTCGAGAACCGTAACATCAAAATCGCTGAACTTGAGCAAACAATTTCAGATTTAAACCTAAAACTCAATGAATTTGAAGGTGACAGCCGGACAGAAATGGAAGGTATGAGAAAGAGGTATTCAATCGTCATCCGGGAGCGTAATGAATACTTACTGCAACTAGAATCCCGCATTGAGGAGTTAACGAAGCACAACAGCGAGTTAAATCTTGCTATTGACGAACTGGAACTCGCCTCCTACTCCTTGCCCAATTACTGCAAACTTATGGGTGTGGAACGCGGGAAGGCCTCCAAAGAAAAGGTACATAGTTGTTTCCGCAAGAAGATGCGTCCCATACATCCGGACAAGATGAAACCCGACGTGGAAAAGAAAGCCTTCGCTAAAGCAAAAGCATTAGAATAAGCTCTTCATAGAGGAAGACTGATTCTATCGGATCCGGATCTTAAAGAGCATTACGACGAATGGATTGATATGATTGATATAAAAAACGCTGAAGATAGAATTCGAGAGTATGAGGCCAATGAGGCTCGGTATCGAAGGAGGAGAAAATGGAACAAGTACTGACCTGATGGATGAAGCTCCCTGAGAGTGATTTTTTTTTATCGAAGTTAAGTAATGGTTGAAGCTGAATGTCAGTCTTGCGATTGGTAGTTGTTGATTTGTGATGACGCTCCCTCCTCGTAACAATCCGGAAGGAATGGTGGATGAACCTGTCAATGGAGTTGGTTTGGCTGGGATTTGCGTGGGGACTTCTGAATACTTGTACTTGTACGGGATGAGTTGTATTGGAAAGCACGAAAGTGTCTTATACATTATAGCTCCCCCGCAGCTGTCAGAGTGGTAGGTTGTCCTCACCTACATGGCAGTGTACATTTGACGACATTGGCAGGGGGTTTATTTACCCTTAATGAATCCACCATTTTCTTTCCTTTCTTTAGGTGCGTTGCGATGAAGACAGCCGTGCAAGATGACTATTATCGATTGTAGGGCTGGTTCAGCTTCTTTCATTTACGCTTTGGTTTTTTAATCTTTTTTTCTTTTTTTACTACTTCATTAGAATCAATGTTATCTACATCGACAAGACAGTCTATCAAAATAAATTTTTGTTTCTCTCCATTGTTCTGGCATTCCTTACATTAGTATTAACATTATATATTACACAGTATTAACCTGTTGTTTTACTACCTCAAACTGTTAATACACCTGATTGCGATTACTTCAACAGCATTTGTGAAGGTATGCAAGGTCATATTTTATTTCACAAAAACATTGACAGGATAGAGAACTATCGTCAACATTCTTTATTCCTTTAAATTTTTATGACAGATGAGGCTGAATTGCGATTGTAATGCTCTTATCTATCCATATTGAAAAGCCAGTCAATCAAAACCATTCTTACTCCTTTCCATTGTTCTGGCTGGCCTTACAAATATTAATCTAATGTTTTCCGGGACTTTTTATCTTATTTATTGCAGTTTAAAATCATTTGATATTTATTGTAATAATGAAGGCTCAGTACATTGTGTCATTTATTTTGATCTCAGGACAACTTTAACCATCTAAGTAAGTGTGGGGTGTTTACAATAACTATGTTTCTATTTAAAAAAAACGAAGAACATGTAGAATACTATTCGCTGCTCTTCAATTTAAAAAATATTATAAGAATCCTGAAGTCGAGGGAAAAATCAGAAAAACCCAATTGACGGAGTAAGAATTTTCTGACTCTCTCACTCTCTGACACGACTGTGACATGGACTCTTTTGCTGACACTATGGATTATTTTTTTTTACCGGATCAGTTTTCGTATGGTTGAAGATAAATAACATTTCTATTAGAATAAAAGTTTAAAAATGGCTTGATGGTACCATTAGTTTGTTAAAAAAAGCGTAAGAGCTGCATTTATCTTAAACTTAAATTGTGAAAAAAAAGAAAACAGAATTTTTAATCCACAAAAAAACACTTATTGTGATCTTAGGGAAATGTGACACATTTTTTAACATAAATTTATGCAAAAAAAATTCTTATGCAGAAATATTTGGTTACACTTATTAATATTCCCCGAATGAAGGAACAAAATTTTCATCCAGTTAACCGATAACATTGAGTTTTTTATTTTTCTTCCTTGTTGACAGAGCTATCTACTGACGACGCTGTAGCCTCATTTACTGAGAAACAGGCAAAAAATACAGCAGTGGCATCACAAATATGAATCTGAAAACATGCCATTTATATTTAAGTTCGGCAATATTGCCTTTTTTAATTTTAGACCTTTTGAAAGTGTATTTTCAGGCGGTATTTGATTGAATTAGTTTTCTAATAGCTGATTTTCACAGTTACTGTACAGCCATGGACTACTCTATCAAGAGAACGGGACACTTCGACGTGCCCTATGTCGGCCATGTATTTTTTTTGCATTAGCAGTAGAAAAAGCACAAAAAAATAAAAAGTAAAAAAATCAAAATGTGGTTGATCAAATAAGTGGGTATTCGATCCATCGTTTTGTAAAAAAATGACAGACGTTGCAAAGAATGTCGAATGATGATTGGAATGATGGAAGTTAAACTTGAAGACTTATTACACGATTTCACGGCTCACTTTATAACAAAGACCCAAAGCAAAGAGTAATTAAGATATATACTCTTCCCCGAAGCTGTTTGAATTGTTAAATCAGGTGGAGTTTTACTCAGACTTTTAGTCTGGCTTTTTCTCTGTGCCAGGTATTATTCACTGTGATTCATTTTGTTATATTCTTGATATCCTGTGTGTCTATAAGCTCTCTTAAGTTTGCTGCCCAATGCATTCTCTCAAATTCGTCAGCAATGTTATTTATTGTTTTTTAGTTATTCGTTGTAAATGTCACCAAACAAATGAGTGATGATTTGTGTGGAGTGATTTATACCAAAAACAGACTCACTGAAAACTATAAAAATTAAATTATCCTGGTACCTGATGTTTCACTTTAGTCGAGTCAAGTCAGTTTTAGGCAAATATGGTACACTGCAGAGTTCTGCACGAGAAAAGATTGTCTTGCTTGAGTAAACAAAAGGAATTGGCAATTTTTTGTGTCTTTTCTCGAATTACTTGAACAATTTGCAAACAATTGTCTCGGCCGAAATTGTTCATAAACAATGCAAATTGAAGAAACCCTTTAAAAAAATTTGGCAACGCAGACATCGCTCCAATTGAAAAAAAAAACAGTTATATTTTCTCGGATAAGAACAGATTACAAAAATTCGAGAGACAATACAAAAACTTTGACTTCTTTTTTAAACGTTACAGGTACAAAAACATTTCTTTATTGATTAGATGTCAATGATTTACAGTTGCAGTGTTTACTTTAACATTGATTTTTGGTAAGAATTCACAGCAAGTGTTTACTTTTTTTCGGGGGGGGGGGCTGAATTTCCGCTGAGAAAGATTAATTTGTCGACGTTTTGAGGATCCAATCGCTGGCGTTGTTGAGTTACAACATTTCCTCCGGTGCTAAAGGCTCCTTCAGATGGTGCGAAGGTAGCCACTATTCCTAATATTTGTCTGGCATATATTGCTAGTAGAGGAAAATCGTATTGACACCCCTTTACCAAGACATATCAAGCTCTTCCATTTCATCGGCAGATAATCTAGGAATAGCGAGGAACTTTTCAATTTCAGCCTCCAGAGGCTCTTCTGGGGTGCTATTTGTAGCAGGTTCCGCATGCAAGACGTCACCGTAAAAAGCCGAAATTCTAATTTTCTTGCTAGATGATGTCCCTGTCGTATTTGCTGTTTGTTTTGAGTTTTCTGTTAATGTCGAACTTGGAGCTGACGGTTCCGAAGAAGGAAGAGGACCCAACTTTTCATCATAATACTTTATGGCATCCATGAAGTCCTTGGCGTTTTTAAAAATAGATTTGTTGCTCTTGAATCTCTGATGTCCAAAGTAGTCGAAAGGCGAAAGATGGGATTGATTACTGAGCCATCCGAATTAGATGGGAAACGTTGCAACAAGTATGACAATTGGCAATTTGATTGTTTTAAAAAATGTATCACCACATCCAAGAACAGGATACCGGTGAAATAGAGACAGAAGGCTTACGACTTCTCGTAGAAAGACGCTCAAGGATGTTCCCGTGAAATCCGTCTGCAATGCAATAAAATAAGGTCACTCAAAAATAATTTTTTATTTCAGTCAAGCGTCATTGTGTTGATTGCTCAAGTGAAGAACTGAGGGAGCTAAGAATCAAAATTAGAAATCTTGAAAGCGAAGTAGACGTGCTGAAAGACAATAACGAGAAGCTCTAAAAGAGGTTAATTGACATGGGCAGCACTGTGAGCGAGCTTAAAGGGAAGGTGAGCGAGCTCCAAGAGAAGGTGGGCGACTTGGAAGTCGAAAAATCTGCTTTTAATGATTTGGTCTTCAAGAGAGACGTTGTTTATTTCAATTTTAGTAAAATATCGAAAGTTCAAGTATTTTTTCATGTGACTTAGAATAAGATTTGGTCTCAATTGTAATGTTTTTAAGAAAGAATCTTATTGACATTTTTTGGTTGAGAATAGCACTTAGACTAAAATAAAGAAAATCCGACCAAGTTAAGTCTGAGTCAAAATAATACGTGTGGAATGGACATTCAGAATTCGACCTAAATGATTTAGAATTTGCCAAGGTTAAAAACCTACAGCACTTAACTTATTCTCTTATATCCTTGGCATCATTTGATGTTGATGTTGATGTTGATGTTGATGTGGCAGAGAAATCTGGAAAATAGTCAATGGTTTGGTTGCTGCTCCAAATTCTTTTAAGGAATTGCACATTTGGTTTTGGTTCTTTACTAGGATTATTTGTGTATGGTTAAGTAATTTCGCATACTTTTTTTTAAATTGAAATAACAGGAACTCGCTTAGTTATTGGCAGAATCGACCAAAACATATAATTGATTAATGAATAGTTTGTTTTCAATTGACTCTCAAAAATTAGAGAAATATGAAGCCACTGTGCTACTTCAGGGGGTACCTAAAACGCGAAAGCGAAACTTGAAACGCGAAACGCGAAACGCCTAAAACGCGAAACCTCTCTGCGAAACGGTCCCAAAATTTTCAGAACTGTTTCGCAGTTTAGGCACCAGTTGGCCCCATGTTCCTCACCTAAAACGCGAAACCCTCGACGCGAAACGAATGTCTTTTGTTTTTGAATGACAGGAAGACGTAGTGTGTTAGTTCTTCAGTCTTCACCTTCTGTTATAGTACGTCGTCGCTATTAAATAACCAACTTGGTTTTCGTTTCTATTCATTTAATTGTGAAAGTGTAATAGGAGCGAGTACCAAAAGGTAATTTAATAGGTAATTCTATGACATTGTTGGCAAATTCTGTGTATGAATTCAAGAAATGAGATTTTACAGACAAAACTGTTTTCTTAAATCTAGATTGGGAAAGTTGGACACATTTGAAAAACTATTTTGAACATCTTAATTGGTTTTTTTGAAAATCTGAAGAAATCACTGGCCTGTTATAGCACAAGGTTAGTTCAAATTTGATATAATGACCGGAATGTGACTAATACCTTTGCATTTTACACACAGCCAGGTACCACGAGTAGATTTCTTTGGCCAGGATTCACACATCTTGTGAAACCATTCCTTGCAGATCAAGCACTCAATAATGGACCAGTCATCTGTCCTTTTTAGATTCCGGGGGTGATAAAATATTCTTCTACAGTGGCAGTAAACTATTGCTTTCTTAGATTTAGATGACACTGACACTAAATTGTCCTTGTTTGAATTTGATCGAGGGAACGGAGTGATCAATTTGGAAGTCAGGCAACTTTTAAGGTGATATCTCATGGCCTTTCTGCTGTAAATGCAGTTCGATGGATCTTGCCCTGATGCCAATGAAAATGCGTTGGCGATGGCATGTAAGCCGCAGTCATTTGGTAGTTGCTTCTGGCATCCAACACTTTGGTAAGAAAAACTTTTTTGGCTAGTCTGCAGTAGAGATGAAATGCAGCCTATAACCTGTTCTTCTACTTCGGATGAAGATCCCCCAAGGCTGTCATAAATTAAAACGCAATCTATTTCTTTAGATTTGGTCGCAACAACCCAATGGCCTTTTCCATCATGGATTATTTGTATCCATTTATCGCCATGGACAGGCGGGAAATCCAGATCCTATCCAAGAGTTTAATCGTACAATCCGCCAATGGATGGGAATTGTCGTTTTATCAAATTAATGGCTGCATTGATGTGGTCTGATTCCAGCCAATGCCCCTCGATGGTTATGTCGTCTAATTCGGCTTTCGACAGGATTAATGTTCGGTTGGTTCTCTGTGAGCCCCGCGTGTGATATGGACGGACCGGAGTCTGAACATGGAAAAAGATATACAAAGAAAATTAACCAATGATAAATTTTACTGATTCCATCGATCAATTGAAATAATTACTGTTTTCAGATGCTGGATATCATTCGGCGACCTCTTCTGTGACGTAGTGACCGAGTTTACTGGCAGTACGATTGCTGTCGGGGTAATACAGTCCGGCGATTTTGATGGCCTTTTGTCTGGCGATTTTGATGGTGACTTCCAATACGAAGATATCGAGGCTGGTCACTTTCCCAGCGATATTGATGGCGACTTGTCCGGTGATTTCGAAGCCGGCGATATTGATGGCGACCTGTCCGGCGAGTTTGAGGCCAATGAAATTGATGGCGATTTGTCCGGCAATTTCGAGGCTGGCGATTTTTATGGCGACTTCCAGTACAAAGATTTCGAGGTCGGCGACATTGACGGTGAATTATCCGGCAATTTCGAGGGTGGCGACTTGTCCGGCGATATTGATGGCGATTTCAAGTCCATTGATTTTAATGTTGACTTGCGTTTCGGCGATTTGAATGGTGACTTGTCCGGTGATTTTGACGGTGACTTCCAGTCCGGCGATTTTGATGCTGAACTCCAGTCGGGCAATTTGTAGTCCTGTGATTTTGCTGACGACTTGATGTCCTGTTTTATCGGTGACTTAAACGGAGAGTTTTTGGGTGGCCTGAATTGGACGTCGTTGTTGGTTACTCCTCTTGAATCTCCATTTGAATCCGAAAACTTCAGTCCATCATTCACAGGTACTTTAATTGATTTGTTTTCTTTTTGGGATTTAGACATCGATTTTGGTTTCTTTCTTGGGGGAGATTTTTTCCGTGTGTCGTATCCATTAGCAGAATCATACCCATCTGATCCAATTCTGTCTCCATTTAAATCGTCCCAAATGTTGGTAACATCATTCGGCCTGGGCCTCTTCCTTCCGGATGTTTTATCGGGCTTTTTTTTGCATTTTTGCGTAGCCGGGTTACATTTGGCCTTTTTCTAATTGGAGTATTAGCGAGGCCACACGTAAGACGTGCTGCCATGATATGGTAACATGTAGTTGTTTCAGGGCAGGAACATGATGGATTGGAGAATATTTTCACATCGCGTGTTGCTGTTGAACCAGTAACATTAAACGATCCTATTTTGTTGAAATTAATTTCAACATATTTCTTGTCAATAATTCGTAAGGCTCGTTCGTACGCGCTTGCCATGCTGTATTCATTCCCGTCGGCCAATTTATTTGCCGTGGCATCGTCAGCTCCCTTAAAAAATCGAAATTCAGATTTATTTGTTGGAAACTTTGTAGGTATAATGATAAATTACCGATTCAGTGGCCTTTTTAACAGAGTCTTTCAGACAATTAAAAATATCTTCTTCGGGAAGTAATGGGCAATCCTTGTTTAGGTCATACAGGTGTGCCAAGTTGGGCTGCAAATTAAAATTCCCACGGCCGTACCGGCCTCTCAAAATTTCAGCAAAAAATGTTACTGAAATTTCTGAAAGAGCTAAAATCATTGCATCGGCGGGTGATTCTTTCCAGTCAACAAAGCGCTTTAGAAATGCATTGATTGATTTATCTCTGTTGTTTGTGGCACTCGTAAGTCCGTGTTTTTGAATAATCCATAGTCCAAGACGGCAGACATCTTTATGGACAAACTTTCGAAAATAAATTCCGAACTCCTAGAATTAAAATAATGCTATTAGGATTTTAGAAAATGTCAAAGGGAATAAAGTATGCGTACGTTTTTCCATGAAGTCAACATCTTCAGAAGAAGATCATTGTAATGTTTAATATCGGGCTGAGAAAGCAGCTCTCTGATGTTTTGGAGATATTTTCCGACTTCGCTTTTGCTACTCACGCCGATTTTTTTTAGTTGAAGCTTAGCGTTTTGTAATACATGGTTCCAGCAGCGATAAATGTCCACATTGGGTAGGTTAAGTGACATTGCCGCAACAATGGCCGCCTCTTCATCGGTTACGATGAAGACGTTTTTAGTCTTTAATAGTCTCGGAAACATTTTTCGTACTTCCCTCCAAAAGGTGTCGTGAGTCTCGAAAGTTTTCCTTTCGTGGATCATGTAGAATAGCGGAATAGTAGGTTTGTTTACGAATTCGGGGTCTTCAAATGACAGAATTGAAACATAGTAGTCTCCAAGTTTAAATGTCGTATCGTAAAAAAAACCCTACAGGTTCCGCTATTCCAAGTAGGTTATTGAAAACTTCTGCTAAGTTGTCGTCCCAACCGATTATAATAAGTTCAGGAAATGTAACAATTATTTTTACAAAGTTTCCATCAAACGCCCTTACATTAACATTATAAAAGGAGTCTTCGTCAACCGCAGTTTCTGTTTAGCATTTTGCATTGCATTTTGCACTTGTTTTAAGTCCCGAGGGCCTTGGGCAGCTTGAATTCTTATGTCACGAGGCATATTGTCAATTATCTTCCGATAGATTTTTGAAGGGTTTCCCACGTTTTTCTCCTCCATTTCACGTAATAATGACGGCATTGTTGGGACGAAAGGTCTTTGTTTCTTCTCAGCTAATTTTGCGTTTCCATGGGGTAGTTTAGATGAAATGTTTTCGTCGCCCTTGTAATAAATTAAAACTTTCGGCAACGAAGGATGTTGAAAAGTTATGCAGGTGAATTAATTGGAACATAAGTCGTTCCCGTCTTTATCCTTCCCTTTAATCGACTGAAAGTATTTTTTGATTCCGATTGAATGACCCGGTCCTGGCATTAAATATTTAAAAGACCCTCCCTGACGCCATCGATAACCATCAGCTCTCCAATTTTCTAATTTAATAACAAAACTTATCAATATTCGCGTTTTTACAAAAAGAAGACGACAATATCGTATTCATTACCTTTTTTGTTGTCTGTTCCGTCCTTCCATTCGAAAACGTACTTAAATCCTCCTTTCGGTTGAAAACACGCATCGAAGGAAATAAGGCTTGCATCTGCAAAAATATCTTCGCTCACCTCGCAAAATTCTGGCTTCAAAATTTTAGTTCCCGTTCCAGTCATTTTTATTCAACACTTAACATTCAAATGATGTAGGCTACTTCTTCTTTCGACCGTGACGACACAACTAATAATGAACTCTCCAAAAATGTAGACTACTTCTTCTTTCGACTGTGACAACACAACTAATATTGAGCTCAAACGTGAGATACTGGACAGTCCATTTTTTTGAGTTAAAAACCCACCCACCCACTTCATCTTACCCTTCCCTTTTATTGTAAGTTGAACATAACTCTTCAACACTTTGTCTTACCATTCCCTTTCTTATGCTTTAGGCGAGAGACGATCGTGGGAATGCCGAATTTTCAATTTCCCATTCGAAGATCAACTAGTCATCTCTGTGAATGCAAGATTTGCACTTGGTTATCAGTTTATCACTAGTGCCATTGGAACTATAACAAGCAAGAGGATGTTCACATTGTTGATGAACGTTTTGTCTTCATGATATACCTTATGATGGAATGTGAGTTGATATCAAACACATTAAAAGAAAAAAGCAAGTCTTTTCATTCCACTTCTTTTATATATTTAACTGTATAATCTTAAATGGAACGTCATTTTTTGTTTCCGTTTTTAGGGATTTCACAAAAGGCCCGCTTTAGTTTCCTGACTCATTAGAAATGGCACAGAATTTCACCACGGAAAGTTGTAGGTTCATTAAAATTGTCAATCAACATGAAACCGGACGCATTATAATTTTTCCACTATCATTATGAACAAAATGATTTTTATGTCAACTCATCGTTATACCATCTTACTTTGTAACTATTTCCTTGCCGGCAATTGACCAATATTATTTGTCACAAATAAATTGTTACCTAGACTAAACAAAGTAGTGCAAATTATCAATATCCCATCGATGATTTGCTATGTTTGGAGTTTGGACATGATATATATGAACAGAATCTTCCGTCTAAAACTGAAAAGGATGTAGCATTTTTTGTATTTTAATAAAAATATCACATGGCACATTAAACATCTACGAATTATTTGTTTTAATCGGACCTTGTCGGTTTTCAAACTGAGAGTGGGTTGAATTTTGAAAAAGACATACACGAGGTTAAATTTACACTAGTTTATTTTACTGACTAAAGGCAGAATTCTTCAATTTTCTTTAAATGTAAAAAAAAGTCTAGCAATATTTAACATAATAATGCAAAAATTTTGGTTTCTTAAAGGTTTCGCACTTTAGGATTCCCCCCGGCGGGTTGGACCCATGAAACTGTCCTAAAATTTGGGACCGTTTCGCAGAAGGGTTTCGCGTTTTAGGTGTTTCGCGTTTCGCGTTTCGCTTTCGCGTTTTAGGTACACCCGCTACTTCATTCGATAATTCAGACAAAAAAAACTTTTAAAGGTCGCAATCCCTACTTCAAATACTACGATAGTAACCTTTTTCTATTGATGAATTCCTCGTTAGTTATGAAAATACGATTTTCTCACCTAATTCGACATTGATGGCTACCACTTTTAAACTTTATGATTTTAGCTCATTGAGAGAGGGACCCACGCCTGAGTTAGCTCATAATTTTTTAATGTAAATAAGTGATTGCTTCATCTTATTTTACTGGAGTGTCATGTGCATATTTTGTTTTTTTCTCAAAATAGACCCACTACCGCAAGAGTAGAAAACCGAATCCAGAAAATGAAGAAGAGGCAAAAAAAGCAAGAGGAGAAAAAACAAGGTAAATTGAGAAAACTTTGAAAATCCAATGCAGCTAGAAGGGTCAATTAGACAATAAAGATATACTTGAGCCCTGATCTAGGTGATGCAATGGTGCCAGTAGAGAACAAGAAGATCAAACTTGTGGACCCATATCCAAGTCACATAATCAGCGTTCACATCAACCTAATACAACACGAGAGAAATTGCATCCAACAGTAGAACTGGTTAGTTGCTTAAAGTGTTCTTATTTGTTGTCCTCTTTGGCCTCAATACTAACAAATTTCACCCGATACTATTACAGAAGAAAACAATTCCCATAATTGTGAGCATTGTCAAATGGACAAGGACCATACTCGCGATGTTTATCTTCAAGTATACAGTACCCACCAAACTATTAGGTACACCCCCCTATTTTCAATGCATTCTTATGGCACTACGTGTCCTAGAAAAAATGCAATAACTCTTGAACCGCTTGGGCTAGATTTTTTTCCTTTTGGCCCTGAGTAGATCTAATGATGATCTACATTTTTTCTACACATGAAATTGTCGTAGGATTAACCCCCACGGCGCTACGGTATCGTTCAGTTTATTAGGTACACCCGTTTTCCCCCCCATATGCGCCGTGTTAAATACGGCGTTTTCCAAAATTTACAAAAAATACTAAAAATCAAGCTAAAATCTTTTTCTTTGTGCCAAAAGATGCAGAATTCTTCACTCTATACGAATATAAAGAATAATTTACAATCAAACCAACTCAGAGAACCCTCCCCTATACCTCAAAGTTTTCCACTTCAAAATTTGTACTTTTTTCAACAAACTTGCACTTTCGCCAGCAGAGGGCGCCCAATTTCGCCAAATTTTGAAGTGGAAAACTTTGAGGTATAGGGGAGGGTTCTCTGAGTTGGTTTGATTGTAAATTATTCTTTATATTCGTATAGAGTGAAGAATTCTGCATCTTTTGGCACAAAGAAAAAGATTTTAGCTTGATTTTTAGTATTTTTTGTAAATTTTGGAAAACGCCGTATTTAACACGGCGCATATGGGGGGAAAACGGGTGTACCTAATAAACTGAACGATACCGTAGCGCCGTGGGGGTTAATCCTACGACAACTTCATGTGTAGAAAAAATGTAGATCATCATTAGATCTACTCAGGGCCAAAAGGAAAAAAATCTAGCCCAAGCGGTTCAAGAGTTATTGCATTTTTTCTAGGACACGTAGTGCCATAAGAATGCATTGAAAATAGGGGGGTGTACCTAATAGTTTGGTGGGTACTGTATATAAAAAAAACTATATTCATACTCAGTCTTGTCTCAATTTTCACCTCATATTTTAAAGTTCTAAGGGAACTGGTCTCCAAGTCCTAAGAGGAAAGCTGGAAGACCAACTAATCGCTTCTGAATAAAAAGCTTTGTCTAACTCTGTTAGTACTAAAGAAATGCAAGAAGGAAGATTAGAAAATGAGAAGTGGATCTCGATAACTAGTGGTCAGAAAAGAATTCTGTTGCATTAGAATCCTTTAAACTGCATCATAGTTGTATTTTACTATAAAATTCTGCTTCAAACTCTTCTATTTTCTTCAGGTGGATAATTAAAATTTGCCAGTAAATGTAATGGCACTTGGTACCGCAGTAACAGCCTTTGGATCACTAGTCAAATTGATGCGTATGATTTTGTAATGGAATCGCTCACCAGGTCAGCATTCTACTTCAATGTGTTCTATGTTTCATGCTTGGCATTTAAAACAGCCCTAGCATTTGTAATGGACTGTGTGAGCGTTGACCAGCCGGTAAATTCAAATATTTTAAGGAAACTTGCATACTTGCTGTCTTTTGTTGGTCCATAACGGAAAGAAAAATAGAATGGTATGCGGCGAATATGACTTCGATTGAATAATTTAATTTAAATTCCAGTTTTGTACTTACAGCTTATTTCCCATAACCATTACTTTTTTTAAAAATTGTCGGTAGTGCTAAAGCATTTTATGTAAGTACAATTTTATTTGCCAGAACCATTTTGCTTTTCGTAAAATTGTCTTTAATGCTGTAAGAACATTTTGTGTTCCCAAGGAAGGGTGATTAATGACTAGTTTTATTGTGTACCATGTTCATGATTTCACGCTATCTAGACTCACCAGTATCTACGATATTTCTTTTTTCGTTTAATTTATTACGTCTTTGTCGTCAGTAATTGAATACCTCCAAAGTAAGAGCACATCACACAGCCATTTCTTTGGCTATCCCAGGTAGCACACAGACTCTGTTTCAGGTCTGTTACAGATCTGTTTTTGAGAGTCTGTAAATTGTTTGTAGTGTTACACTTTTACAGACTGTCATACAGGTCTGTGACAGATCCGTAAAACGGGATCACCATTTACAGACCAAAAACAGATTTTGAAGAAAAAAAAGATTTGCGTCCCCCTGGTACCGAACCATCAACCTCTGGGATCACAGGTCAGTACGTTAACCACTACACCGTAATTCGATATTTGGTAATAGATATATTTAATAATGATCTATATTTCACAGTTTTACACTTGTACATTCAACGAACAGTCTGACATGTCTCTCTCACGAAACTGATTGCTACATATGACTACCACTGGTCTCTTCCGATAGTAACAAGACCAAGATTGGCCCCACACTAATTACAAGTCTTTATTATACCTATTTAGGTGATACTTCTCCGTCCGGTGGATAAACAACTATTGTTGTTGTTCGAGTAGGCCTACTGAACTAAACTCACCCAGGTAGCACACAGACTCTGTTTCAGGTCTGTTACAGATCTGTTTTTGAGAGTCTGTAAATTGTTTGGAGTGAAACACTTTTACAGACTGTCATACAGGTCTGTGACAGATCCGTAAAACGGGATCACCATTTACAGACCAAAAACAGATTTTCAAGAAAAAAAAGATTTGCCTCCCTCTGGTACGGAACCATCAACCTCTGAGTTCACAAGCCGGTACACTAGCCACTACACCATCAATCGATATATATTAATAGATATATTTCATAATGATCTATATTTCACAGTCAACAGACAAGTGACAAACATGGGAAACAGAGCTAAATCAGAAACAATTTTCTCAAGTAAAAAACAGATCTGTGACAGGTCTGTAGTGCAGTTAAAAACCAGATTTATGTATTACAGAAAGATAACAGATCTGTTCCAGATCTGTGAAACAAACTTTTACCAAATCCTGTAAAACAGAGCAATTCCAGACAAATTTCATGTAAAACAGAGATGTAACAAGCCTGATACGGATCTGTTTCACAAGTATGTGAAACAGATCAGTTACAGGAATCTGTAACAGCTCTGTGTGCTACCTGGGATACTTTATTCTATTTACCCGCTGGCCAACGCGTGTGCTGTAGCTGGCAAAAGCATACCTTCACAATGAGCCACAACGTATTCCTTTTTTTCTCGTTCTCCTTCTTTCGTTCTCCTTTTATCGTTCTCGTTCTCCTTTTTTTCACGTTCTCCTTTTTTTCACGTTATTTTTCGGTTTTTAACGTTTTTTTTTTACGTTCTTACGTTTTTTTCACACTCTCCTTTTTTCTCCTCTTTTCTTCTTCTTTCTTCCGTCATCTTTTTCTATTGCCTTTTTTTCTTTCATCCACAGGGTTATTTAAAAAAAAGATGAAATAAACCTTTGTTCCCTTTTATTCTTCTTCTCTTTCAGGAGGTTTAATCAGCCGTGTTACAACAATAGACAAATGTGACCGACATAATACCTTTAATTGTTTTATAAATCTGCACAATTGATCAAATTAGAAGAAAAGCGGGAATCATCATACATAATCAAAATCATCATATGAGAATCAATAATATATCGAAATCATATAAAAAATCATCATATAAATACTTGACACCAGGTACTGTACCTGGTTACGCCGCTTGGTTAACAATCATGTGACATGGTCGCTATAAGTAAGTCACGGAAAACTCGGAATTCTCCCAGCGTCTGCTAGTAGTAAACTTTTCCCTAATATTAAAACACGTCCTATACATTTCAATAAAACTGTAAACAAATTTAGTGAACTTAATAAAAATTATCCAAAAAATTCCCAAGCATTTACATCAATGGCATGTTTATAGGACGTTCGGTCATTAGTGATTTCACGTCGTTCAAATAACAAATTGGAGTAAAAAAAAAGTCTCCCGTGACTTACCGCCTTTCAATATCTAATGCAATTGACTCGAATTGCCAAACTAATCGCAACACAAGTCAAGATCAGCAAATCTTCGAAACACAAAAACAGAATTAGAGATGTAAATTTCGTTTAGGAATCCAATAAAAAAATTTTAAAGCCTCTTTTTTTTGGGGGGGGGGGGTATACATTCCCCTCTTGTTCCGCTTCATGTTCACCGAGTGTCATCCCCAGAAACCTCAAACCTAATTAATATAAATTACCGAGCCCTTTAGAATTTACCCTGCGAATCTATCATCGTAGTTTTGTTGACAACATAATTATCAGGTCAAGATGAAATGTACTAAAAAAAACAGAATAAAAAGAAATAAAATAGTTTAAACAACTGTGTTTCACTGGTCAGCGTTTTGTAAGAGACAACTAAGGCAAAAACAGCAAATTTCCTGAAATTGTTTCAACCCGGCCAAACGTGGCCCGACTCCAAATGAAAATTGATGCAAACCGAAATAAAAAGAAAAGTCGTTACTGTTGTCTGTACTGTGCACCTCACGGAACCAGTTGAGCTGGGCAAGAGAAAAGATTTTAGCAATTTGGTTTTTTAGCAACAGGGTCATTTTCGTCAGTCATCTGTCAACTGGTAGCGATCGTTTTTGACTACTTGGCAAAATCTACCTGAGATACAGTATCCTACAAAAAAAATCCGAAAAAATTTGAAAATAAAAGAGTGGCCAGTTGATAGAAAAACATAGTCAAGGGACTTCTGTTTTGAAGTCGGTTGTCATGACATGTTGTTTTGACAGTTGTCTTCTGCTTGTTTCACTTTATCAATGGGGCGTGTCATACCACAAAATATACAAGTATCCTCACAAAGGATCACCAGAAAAAGTGAGATGCAAACAAAGTTTTACATGTAATCTAGCAGACGAGGCAGGACGCCAGAAGCGAACCAGAAAAAGACGCAGCACGCTATCCCATTGTTCAAAATCTTCCCAAAAATATGAATATAAAAAAATGTTTAATAAGGCGGGGAAATTTTTTTTATGAAAACGGAGAAAACAAAAAAGGCTTGGTGAAAAGAAGAATCGGCCTGGCGCGAAATCTAGTCTTCAATGGAAATGGACTAATAGATGGACCTTATCTTTGCTTGCTTGCCCAGCAATCAAATTGAAACACGTTGCGGAAGTGGGTGATGGAGGTCCTAAGAAAAGGGCTACCAGCAGCACCAACTCTTCTAATTGGAATAAACAATTAATTAGCATTGAAAAAGAAAGAGTTGATGTTTTAAAGATATTGCTCGAAGCAAAGTAAAAAAAAACTGAAACTTTTGATCGTTTGACTTCTCTAATCGAAAAAGGTCCCAAAAAATGAGAATGAAATAAATGTGCTGAATCATATGCAAATGTATTGAAACTATTTATTTTATATTTAGAAACTCAGTTCAAAATTACAAAAATGATTTTTATACAATCAATTACATCAACAGATGGGATATTGCATTGCATTTACTTTTCCCTGCCAATTTCATCATTTTCTCTTTCGCCATTTTCATTCGCAACACCATCAAAGTTTTCATCATCAAATTAATCCTCATTCACATCCCAAGTTATTCACTGAAAAAGGTAAATAATTTACTGTCACTGATCACTTTCTTTTTGTAAACACTTCACACTTTACACTGACGTCAGATCGTGCTACAAACGGTACCAGATGGCATTTGATAGAGGGATCCAAATCATCGAGTGAAAATTTAGTCTGAGCCGACGAAATCCAAGGGGCTTCAATACTTGATACGCCAAAGGAGTCACGTTGGGCAGACGACAAGAAAGTCTGCCACCATGGAAGAAGAATTTTCACAACACTTTAAAGCAAGGCAGTGTTTTTAAAACTGGCAACTCCCGGCACCACGTATCATTCCCGCAATCTGGCATATTTTAGTACCCCCCATAAATTACGTTTGCGCACAATTCATTCTGCTGTTGCTTGAGGAGTGTTGTCTCTCCTTCTTCTCATCCTCCGTGCCATCAAAGATCAATGAGTTTTTGGAAATGCACACACTTTGCTCTTAGAGTAGAATCTTTTTGATACATAGTCTGAGTTTAAACAAAAACAAGAAAATGTTTAAATTAAAATTTTGATCCGATTGAAGATCCGATTAAAGATCCGATTAGAAATAAAGTTATGAAAAAAATCAATGAAAAGATGTTACGATAAATTAATTTCAAAAGAATTTTAATTATACATCTTCAGATGACTATAGCCTGTCTTTCAAGTTCAGATTCTCGTTTGCCAACGAGTACTTATTTGGCTTGTGTTTTATTGGTTGCCACAATAGAATGTTATCTTCTTCCGAGGGGTTCACCAATAATAGCTACAAAAATAAATAACAAATTTTCTTAGTTTAAAGGTATGAGAATGAACAAGTTGAAGGACTACTATTCATTTTGTACGCGGCTTCGGTTAGTTCATGGATAACTTTAATAAGTGTACTGGACGCTTTCGCCATTGTAACTGACGCAGTAACGGTGACTAGGAAAGTGTAAAAATACTTCTTTCATGGTAGGGTAGTTAAGTCCTACAAAAGATATACCTGCAACTTCTTCCGTGGCATAATTTGCTGTTTTTGGTGTATATAAATCATTAAATGCAAGGTCTCCTGTAGAATTTCTTACATAATACGGCCATCCCATCATAGGAAATTCAAGGTGACCCGAATTCAATGCATGATGATTCATAGATTCATACAATCTATCTCCGTTTATTGATCCTATTCCATTTGCTCCTATATCTGTAGTCATTTTGCAGAATTGAGGAAAGAATTTTTTTCAAGCTATTCTTATTCCAAGCTGTAATTCCAGTTTCCCAGACTTCTTCCATAAGCCTATAAAAAATAAACATAAATATTTCCATAAATAAACCAAGCATGGAACAATTCTTACCCATCATTCTTATCACCCCAGTGAACCATTTTCGCAGAAACATTTTTGATCTGGAAATAAATTGACAGATGAACTTGAAATCTAAAATCGGTGCAGATTAATCAATTCTGGGCGGGAGATGACGCAAAACAAGTACTCGTCCACTGTTAACACTACACTACACTGAAGCGAGGTCAGAAATGGAACGCAATCTCTCCCTCCTCAACATCCCCCAGGACTACCGTCACTAGGACTCAATAGCTCAATCCCTAAACAAACACAAAACAAAATTGCACGTGGCATTCGGAATTCTTGTTTTATCGTGGATATTATAGCGAGCATATGTGCATTACTGAATTTCACTATTACAAATACTCTTCGCCAACGTTATATTTTTTGTTACCATAGTAAAATATAGTTGTCAGGATTTAATCTTTCTACACAACGAATGAAATGCAAAAAAAAATAAGAAAACTATTAATACCGTTAAAGTTTTCCAGATATCACAATTTCGTACGGCAAAATGCATTAAGCTCAGCTTCCAACGTCACTTGTGTGCTTTCCACTCAGTTTTCGTTGAATTGAATTGTAATGGTATGGTAGTATCTTGTTGGGTACGTACCAACTAAAATATGCCAAGTCACTGTTTGGCGAAAGTAGTATCAATTTTCCTTTGGAATCGAGATTAAAATAGTCCTTACGCTTTCTTGTTCCCTAATTTTTACTCTATACAGGTAACAACCAATACTAGCTTTATTGGTTTGCTGGGGAGCGTGGCACCAAAGGAGGCAACAAATGTGATGAACGATCAGCCCGATAAAGACGTGCCGGACGACGTGCCGGACTACGTGCCGGACTACTTGCCGGACTACGTGCCAGACTACGTACCGGACTACATGCCGGACTACATGCCAGACTACGTGCCGGACGATGTGCCGGTCGACGAAGGTCTACACCGGGTGGCAGACTTGGTTCTTCGGGATGATACCAAGGGAAAGGAAATAGGAATAGCACCTGTGTACGGTGTAATATGAGGTAATTCCCACTGGTTCTTGCTTCACCATAGAAATATAAGAGAGATGAAACACAAACTGACAAAAGATGTCAGAGAGATGTCACATATACATACACAAAATTCCGTGCACGGCCCGCCGGCGTGATAACTGCTGCTTCCAAAGCTCTGCGCTGGGCCGGCGACTGTATCTGCTCCATCTTGAGTTCTGCGTCCCCGTTGTTCGTCATTCTAGATTACATTCCAGATTGATATATAATTAATTGATATATATGTATATGTACACACATACAGCCCTTTTCGGCGGAAGTGGAGAGAGCGAGTACAGAGCCAAAGCCCAAAGAGAAAAGCAGCTCTAGAACTAGATAGAGAGAGAGAGTTTAGTCGCCGTCGTAGACTATATATTCTCTCTGCAATTTTTTTGGTTGGCAATCAAAAACAAAAAGAGAGAGAGAAATGGCGGTGAATGAAACATCCTGTTTTTCATTCTAGGTTCTCTCAACCCCTAATTTAAAAAATCTTAAAAATAATGAAGGCTGTTAAATTGAACAAAATAACCAATTATAACCCCTTTTTATTGCCATTAACATTGCCAATCTTACGGCTTAAGTATCCAATAAAGAAACAAGTTTGACGAGGCGACTGCGTAAAACGTTACAAGTATTGCAACGTTGGTTTCCTCTCTCTGAAATGTTCTTTATTAAGACTTTTCAAACCCGAGCAAAAGGCAGAAGCGAAAAATGGCAACCAATTCAACGTAAAGTTCTAGGTCAAATGTTGGTTGAATAAGAAAAGTTTATTACAGAGTCGTTAACGTCTAGATAAAAAAAAAAGATTGAAAGTAGACGGGCAAGTGAATTTGATACCTTCACCATCGAAAGAGTTCAATATAAATGAGTTGCAATGTCATTTTTATATTTAAATTTTTCAGTAACAAGTAGAGTAAGAAAAAGTTTGTTTAAATGCTGCGTCAATAATTTTTACTAGACGATTGAAATTTGGCTTCTTTACTCAATTTAACTTTAACATTTTTTTCTTCACAAAAGTGGTTCTTTTTCGATAAAATTTGACAAAAAGGTTTTATTGGGAGTGGGTTCTTATGGATTCGTTTTCAAAGGGGAATAGAACAATAAACAAGTTGCAGTCAAACGATTTGATGCAATGTTTGAGCGTAAAGCCAAGAAAGAGGAAGAGGCTCTGAGAAAACTTGACCATCCAAATGTCGTCAAACTATATCACGTTGAAAGCGACCTTGATTTCAGGTGAAAAAAATTCTAAAGGAGCATAAAAAGAAAAGATGCTCTAATATTTTTCTTCTGTCAAATCAGATATCATGTGCTGGAACTGTGCCAATTATCGATGAATCAATAATTCAAAGGAAACGAGGAACAAAAAAAAATCGCGAAAAAATGCCCGGGGAAAAGGACGTTTGCCTCCAGTTGGCCAAGGGAATGGAATACATTCACGAAAACCGATTGATCCATCGAGATCTCAAACCGCACAACGTTCTCATCCAGGTGAATTCAACAGGGAGAGTGTCGATGAAATGGGCCGATTTCGAACAATGTGTACCAGTCGACGAAAGAGGATGTTACGACATCGTTCACGTATCACAAGTAGGGACCTCCTTACTGGCATGCCCCTGAATTAGTAGAGATACTTCAAAATGCGTTTAAAAGTGACGGAAATGGGATAGCACAAGGAACCGTCAAAAGCGGCCGAGGTTGTTTCAAGAATGACCAGCATTATATAGGGAAGACAACCAATACACAAAAATAATCTGTTACCAGCATGTTATCTCTTATAGAACCCTCTAACTATTCCGACCCCCCTCCTCCCCCCAAAAATGCATCTGCGTTACTGCCTTTATTCACAATCAAATTTTACCAAGTGCTAAAAATAACCATGACAATTCATTTAATTCCTCCATATGTCTTTTATCTGCGATGCAACATGATGTGCTTGACGCCACCATTACCTTTTTTCATGCGTATCGTTCATAATGATACTAATAATAATGAAATGAAATAATACACAAGTGTTGCTTACCGGGTCATCGCAAAGTTTTCCTGCTACTCCTGTTGGAACCGACAAAGTAGACGTTGTTGGTGCGGCCAGTAACTTCCACAGCCCAGCAGTTGGATGTCTATTCGTGCAATCTGGGCAGATTGAGCTCGACGAGGACTTGAATTCCAGCAGACAGTGCATATCCAGTGGACATACAGCACACATTTGACTTGATGGATACGACAAATTTCTTCCGTCTGCCGAGGTGCCTTGTCATGCATAGTAAACAGTAGGGTGGTGGATCCTCAGAGGTTAGACGACAGTAACACGGCTTTCGAAATCACGAAAAGCCATTCACCTATTCACCTGGTAAAACAACACATTGATGAATTTTCTCAAGTCATGGGTTATTCGCCTCATGTATCATTGCGTCAAATAATAAAAGACAAATGAATTCAAGGTATCGCTACCAGAAATACAGCTACCAGAGAGTCAGCGATAGATTCTTTACAATTAGAATCAGACAAAAATTAATTTTTACCCATTTTCATTGTAGACAAAACAAATGGAATACAAAATAAGATACACGGAGATATTTGAGTTGCGAGTTTTTAATTAGAAGGCAAGTTTAGTGAAACAAACTCGACTCTCTAGCTAGGGCACCGAAAGAATGTGTCAACCAAGCCGCAAACCCACTTTCTCTTTTTAAATATGCCGAATCAAACGAACCGAAAGTCTTGATACTTCCAAAGTCACAACAGGAAATCGCAATAAACAGTTTTGACTTTGTTTCCTACCTGGTGTATTTCGTGTCATCTTTCCAGCACGACGCACCAGTAAAGAGGTGGGAAAATTGGACAATCACTTTCTCCATCCAGGGACTAGGTCGGATGTCGCATCGTCAAGGAAACCTGTTGATCAATGAAATAGAGAAGATTCATTACATTTTATATGGATAATTTACTATAACTATAACTTGAAATGAGTAGGAAGGTTACCAGCACAAAAAAAACTGATTCAAATTATTACCAATAGTTTTTAATGTCTTCCAATAAATGAGAATAAGTGTTACCTTAAGGTAAGAAGCACACAATTTTTATGGGCCAAAACAGAAAAAGAGTCGCTCACCGAAGCAGCAGAGTCGTATACATAATAACTAATAATAATTTCGGCTGGGAAGTTTCGGTTCAATGCATTTGCGTGCATGCACTGGGTCGTAATAACTACTAATACTGAAAACACACTTCAACGTTAACTCTTACGTATAAACTGGGTTGTAAATCATGGCCAATTCGGACACAAGAGTAATGCAACCGCCAATGAAAATAATCGGCAGGATCTCTTAAGTCAATCACAGCAACACAATCAATCGGCCCGACGAAGGCTCGGAAGATGCTTTGATGAATAATACCACAACTCAACCCGCTCGCCAAAAGAAAAGAAACGCACGTCCGCACTATTTCATGGCGGCAGACAAAATGCCCAACTGAAACTCCCACAACAAAAATTATTCACTGAATGATGATGATGATTTTCTGTCAAAGCTGAATAGTTTCATTCTTTCATTCCTGTGCTCGTAAAATTACAAGTACTGGACATTTCATATTCTGGAGCGGATGACTACAGCTTGCAAGTTATAGGAATGAATTGCAAGGGATGTGACAACATGTCGGGTATCGGAGTTAAAAGATTTTGTGTTGGTGCTGCGCCGTATCCAACAAGTGAGTGTTTCGGACTGCACATATCTCTTATTTCCTTGTGTGCGATGAGAACGGCAATTACCCAGTAGGAGTTCAATTAACTTTGGAAAACTTTCGCAATTTCAGATTCTTTGATTTTGCTACTGTAAAAACATTGACAAAAATTCATGGAAAGATTGTCTTGTACCAAAATGGGGAAATGCCAAGGTAGGCTCTACTGTCTTTAAAAATCCCTCGTTACGTAAATTATCGCCCCAAAGCTATGGAATTTGTTGTGCGTCTGTGCCCTTATGTTGTAAAGGTAGAAATTTTTGTATTCGAAGGACTGTCAGATGATGATTTACATAGTCTGACATCTCTTGAAAATCTATCTACTTTTATTTTTAGTGGGAATAGAAACTCGTGTGTCAAATTTCATGGCGGAATCATTCCAATTTTAAAAGCATTTGGCAAATCATCACTCGAGTCACTTTCCCTATCACATTTCCTTGATTTAGATTTTCATTTATTGCTTCAGCTATGCCCTAACCTTGTAGTCCTTGACCCAATTGATAATGTGTCACAAACCGATAGATACTGGGCTAAGAGTAAGTCTCAAGTATTGATGCAAATAGAAAAGTTGCGATTTGCAGGTGACGACATTAGTCGCAAACATTTGATTTGCTTGTTGTCTGCGCCTTTGTTGTTGGAAATGGAAATTGTAAGATGTTCCGCGTTCAATGGCGACGTTTTCCAAAAGGTCGCGGGAAGTCGTAATTTCTGTCATCTTGAAAAGTTAAACGTTAGACGACGCCATGGTGTGACCAAGAAAGGAATCGATGTGTTAAAGAATGCTCAAAACTCTCTTAAATAAAACACACTTTTTTTGTAACAACATATCAGAAAGTGATATCGAAAATGGGGAGAAGCAAGCTAAAGACAACAATTGGGAATCATCCCTTTACTTTTGAGAAGTGGTCTTTATATATATGTGCTACAAGCTCATAACACTTGTTAATACGTATGATTTTGTAATGGAATCGGCATTCTACATCAACGTTCTATGTTTCATGCTCGACGTTCAAAACAGCCCTAGCATTTGTAATGGACTGTGTGAGCGTTGACCAGCCGGTAAATTCAAGTATTTTAAGGAAACTTGCATACTTGCTGTCTTTTGTTGGTCCATAACGGAAAGAAAAATAGAACGGTATGCGGCAAATATGATTTTGATTGAATGATTTAATTTAAATTCCAGTTTTGTCCTTACAGCTTATTTCCCCATCTTTTTTTGTAAAAAATGTCGGCAATGCTAGAGCATTTTATGTAAGTACAATTTTTTTTACCAGAACCATTTTGCTTTTCGTAAAATTGTCTTTAATGCTGTAAGAGCATTTTGTGTTCCCAAGGAAGGGTGATTAATGACTAGTTTTATTGTGTACCATGTTCATGATTTCACGCTATCTAGACTCACCAGTATCTACGATATTTCTTTTTTAGTTTAATTTATTACATCTTACGCGTCAGTAATTGAATACCTTCAAAGTAAGAGCACATCACACAGCCATTTTTTTGGCTATTCTTTCTTCTATTTACCCGTTGACCACCGTGTGTGCTGTTGCTGGCGGCCACATACCTTCACAATGAGCCACAACGTGTTCCTTTTTTTCTCTTTCTCCTTCTTTCGTTCTCATTTTTCGTTCTCGTTCTCCTATTTTCACGTTCTCCTTTTTTTCACGTTTTTTTCGTTTTTCAACGTTTTTTTCACGGTCCTCTTTTTTCTCCTCTTTTCTTCTTCTTTCTTCCGTCATCTTTTTCTTTTTCCTTTTCTCTTTCATCCACAGGGTTATTTTAAAAAAAATATGAAATTAACCTTTGTTCCCTTTTATTCTTCTCCTTTTTAAGGGGTTCGTTATAGAATTGGCCGTGTTACAGCAATAGATAAATGAGGCCCACATTTCTTTAATTTTTTTATCAATCTGCGCAATTGCACAAATTAGAAGAAAAGCGGAAATCATCTTATATAATCAAAATCATCGGGGATCCTCGTGGGAATCATCATATGAATACTTGAGACCAGGTTCTGTACCTGGTTACGCGGCGTGGTTAACCATTATGTGACATTGTCGCTATAAGTAGGTCACGAATAACTCGGAATTCTCCCAGCGTCTGCTAGTAGTAAACTGTTCCCTATTGTTAAAACACGTCCTATACATTTCAATGAAACTGTAAACAAATTTAGTGTACTTAATAAAAATTCTCCAAAAAAATTCCCAAACGTTTACATCAATGGCATGTTTATAGGACATTCGGTCGTTAGTAATTTCACGTCGTTCAAATAACAAATTCGAGTCAAAATCTAGTCTCCCGTGACTTGCCGCCTTTCAATATCTAATGAAATTGACTCGAATTGCCGAACTAATCGCATCACAAGTCTAGATCAGCAAATCTTCGAATCACAAAAACAGAAATAGAGATGTGAACTTAGTTTAGGAATCCAATAAAAAAAATTTAAAGCCTCTGTTTCGGGAAGTTACACATTCCCTTCTTATTCCGCTTCATGTTCACCGAGTGTCAACTCCAGAAACCTCAAACCTAATTAATATAAATTACCGGAATTCCAGCCCTTTAGAATTTTCCCTGCGAATCTATCATCATAGTTTTGCTGACAACATAATTATCAGGTCAAGATGAAATGTAGAAAAAAAAAAGAATAAAAATAAATAAAATAGTTTAAACAACTGTGTTTCACTGGTCAGCGTTTTGTAAGAGAGAAAAATTTTTAGCAATTTAATTACAACAAGGTCATTTTCGTCAGTCATCTGTCAACTGGTAGCGATCGTTTTTGACTACGTGGCAAAATCTACCTGAGGTACAGTATCCTACAAAAAAAATCCGAAAAAATTTGAAAATAAAAGAGTGGCCAGTTGATAGAAAATCATAGTCAGGGGACTTCTGTTTTGAAGTCGGTTGTCATGACATTTTGTTTTGACAGTTTTCTTCTGCTTGTTTCATTTTATCAATGGGGCGTGTCATACCACAAAATAGGCGTATCAAGTATTCTCACAACGGATCACCAGAAAAAGTGAGATGCAAACAAAGTTTTACGTGCAATCTAGCAGAGGACGCAGGACGCCAGAGGCGCACCTGAAAAAGACGCAGCACGCTATCCCATTGTTCAAAATCTTCCCAAAAATATGAATATAAAAAAATGTTGAAAAAGGCGGAGAAAGAATTTTTATGAAAACGGAGAAAACAAAAAAGGCTTGGCAAACAAAGAATCGGCCTGGCGCGAAAGTCTACAAGTCTTCAAAGTCTACAAAGTCTACAATGGAAATGGACTAATAGATGGACCTTATCTTTGGGGATGACCCAGCAATCGAGTTTAAACACGTTGCGGAAGTGGGTGATGGAGCTCCTAAGAAAAGGGCTACCAGCAGCAACAACTCTTCTAATTGGAAAAAAAACAATTGATTAGCATTGAAAAAGAAAGAGCTGATGTTTAAAGATATTGCTCGAAGTAAAGTAAAAAAACTGAAACCTTTTGACTTCTCCAATCGAAAAAGGTCCCAAAAATGAGAATGAAATAAATGTGCTGAATCATATGCAAATGTATTGAAACTATTTATTTTATATTTAGAAACTCAGTTCAAAATTACAAAAATGATTTTTATACAATCAATTACACCAAAAGATAGGATATTGCATTGCATTTCCTTTCCCCTGCAGCTGTACCAATTTCATCATTTTCTCTTTCGCCATCTTCATTCGCAACACCATCAAAATTTTCATCATCAAATTAATCCTCATTCCAATAACAAAACTCAATACACAAATTATGAATGCAGCAGGCTCTAATTACGAAGTCATGAATTCGGTTCAGCAGCAACACGTTGGATGATTTCATTCAGTATCGCTAGAGCTATGACAGTCCCTTGATCGGGAATCGCCATAAAAATTGTGTTCTTATTTTAAGTATTTCACTGAAAAGGGTAAATAATTTATTGTCACTTATCACTTTCTTTTTGTAAACACTTCACACTGTACACTGACGTCAGATCGTGCTACAAACGGCGCCAGATGGCATTCGATAGAGGGATCCAAATCATCGAGTGATAATTTAGTCTGAGCCGACGAAATTCAAGGGGGCTTCAATACTTGATACGCCAAAGGAGTCACGTTGGTAGACGACAAGAAAGTCCGGAAGGAAGTCATGGAAGAAGAATTTTCACAATACTTTAACGCAAGGCAATTTTTTTTAAACTGGGAACTCCGGGCACCGAGTATCATTCCCGCAATCTGGAACCTTTCAGTACCCCACCCCCCATAAATTACGTTTGTGCACAATTCAATCTGCAGGGGATTGTGGTGTGTTGTCTCTCCTTCTTCTCCTCCTCCGTACCATCAAAGATCAATGAGTTTTGAGAAATGCCCACACTTTGCTCTCAGAGTAGAATCTTTTTGATACACACTCTGAGTTTAAAGAAAACAGGAACATTTTTAAATTAAAAATTCGATCCGATTGAAGATCCGATTAGAAATATAGTTATGAAAAAAAATCAATGAAAAGTCATTACGATCAATTAATTTCAAACGACTTTTCATTCCACATCTTCAGATGACTATAGCTACAATAATAAATAAAAAAATTTCTTAGTTTAAAGGTACGGGAATGAACAAGTTGAAGGACTACTGTTCATTTTGTAAGCGGCTTCGGTTAGTTCATGAATAACTTTAATTAGTGTGCTGGACGCTTTCGCCATTATGGCTGACGCAGTTACGGTGACTAGGAAATTATAAAAAACTTATTCGGGGTAAAGGAAAAAATTAAAAGTTGATCTTTTTTAGTATTTCACTAATTCTAGGGTACTTTCTATGGCTTAACTCCGTAGATAACTCTGGAAAATAAATTTAATTGATGTAGCAGAACGCAGACACAGTAGAAAAATGGGAAGAAGAAACAATTTCATTCCCCATATTACAGAACAGCTTACATAGGTACACCAAATATAACAAATTTCATAGGAATAAATTAATCGTAGAGTAATTTCCAAGTTGGTATTAGAGAAATAGCTGAAACCAGGGAGGCAAACCAAGTGACTATCCGATGATTTTGGTGGTGTTGTTGCGATCATGGATGCCATAAAAAAGCCCATTAGCATCTAAGATGTCCATCACCCCTTTCACCGTGATGCAACACATTTCAATTAATCCAAGAAGAAATGTCACGTAACGGAAACAGGGGCATTGTTTTCGAATGTCAATGTTGATGCAAGCAATCAAGGCGCAATACCAAATCTCAAGGCCCAAGAACGTGGCGTAAGAAACGTTCAGTTGGAAGCCTTGACGTGAAAGATATGAGGCAACGAAGTCCTGGATTAACTTGATGAGCGCATCAAACAATTTCATCATTTTTGTAACGGTGACTGGTAAGTTATGCAAAATTGGTTCAGCCTAAAGGAAAAAAAAGTTACAAGTTGTCAATACAAAAGTCAATATCTGTTGATCTGATGGAATAAAGACAAAAACACACAGAGAGGCCATCACAACGCATTGCGGTCTCTCTTTTCCCATTTCTTAGATGAAATATGGAATTATTCTATCCATCCCTCCCATCGAAAATTTTTAAGGACCGTGTTCTTTTAGTTCTGACATCAGTTCAAAGAGGCAAATTTTCCATGACCATGGCTTACGCCGAGGTAAAGAAATAAATATCTCACAAGAAATTTAACCAACCTATGAGATGGATAATATTAACGGGGTCCGGTTACATTTTATTTTCCTTCCCCCTAACTCAAACTCCCTATATGTTAACTCCCGGCTATTCGATCAAACGTATTTGAATACGCAGAAATATAATTGACTTTCCTTTATCACATAAAACTAATTGAATACTCTATGTCAAACACATAACATGACGTATTTTTTTACATAACGGTTTTTAAATTATTACCATACCAATCTGGCCAAAGTTTCCTCCAATTGTTGTTTGATTTCGAGGACGTCGGTTTCCTCCATATCTGCAATTTCTCTCCTTCAGCAACTTCGACAACGTAGCTGCACCCGTCAGTTGCTTCCTGGAAGCTCTGAACAGGCAGCACAGTTTCTGTGGAAGATACAGGTGGTTCTGGTGTAGAGATTTCGGATGGGATGAAAACACCTACTCCATACAATGTTGGGGTACGTAGGTACCTAAATTAAAAAAACAATTTAAATTTAAAAAAATGTAAAAAGAAAAGATTTGACTTACCTTGTGCATTTTCGCAGGCTTGCTAAAGCCCGATTCACTTTTAAACACAGGTTTTGAAACACATCTATGAAAAATCCGGTCTATGAGACAATTTTATAGTGATTTGGTTGTTTGACCTTGGATTCAAAAGTTTGAAACATTTCTCGTAGTTACGGCAGGGAAACATTTTTAAATCAAGTCAAAACAGACACACGTGAGTCAAAATAACAGATATGAATGGATCTTTTACGATAGCCCCCATATGCGGCAGCGTCACCAACTAGAGTTTCATGGGAGGTATGAGGGTAGTCTAAATGGCGTCAATTGCTAGACGTCTACTGTTTTTGTGTGTCAGGACTATCCTAATCGTAATAATTACATATTCATAACTCCACATTAATTATACATTTTTTTTATTATCTCGTCAGGCTTTTGATTGGTAGTCAAATTCTGGACTCTGTTCCTCAGAAAGGCAACGCAATCACGTGATTACTTCTTCAGGCTGTAGTCTAAAATCTTTCATCATTGTGACGTAGCTATTTTTTGTTTCTATAGCTATATTTACTGCTATTGTAAATTTTATAATTCATTTCAGTTTGCTTTCAAGACTGATTTGACCTTCTTTGGTGAATTTAATTGAAAATTATTTAGAATTCCCCAAAAGTTATGTGATATTAGTGTAACCACAGAATCGTAAAGTACTGTAGGAGGTTGTAGTACTCTAATCGCTAAAGAAACACCAGCAACTTTGACAAACTATCAAGTTTTTTTAGCAACTATTAAGTAAATGTTGATACATTATGGTAGTGATGCACCGTTAATATTTTTTTTCTAATTTTTCAATCGTTTCGTTGTTCGTTTCGTTAACTTTAACGTGTCCCGTTTCTTCGTTTTTGCGACTCGTTATCGTTTAGTTAAAAAAAAATTCGAGCTCTTACATTTTGAAATCCACGTTAGAAAAATACCTCGGCAACATTTATTAAAGCAAAAGAATGTAAATGACTGAGTTCTAGCGAAAAAACATAGCGAAAAAACTTGACTAAAGTCGTTAGGGAGAAAAAAAATTCTTCTGCCAGAGGGAATAAGCAAAATTTGTTTCGATTTTTGACGGTGTTTGAACCGGAATTTTTAAACATAAATGAACGAAAATAACGAAAAAACAGCCATTTCGTTACGTTATTTACAAAAATCTCTCGTTATTCAAAAAGTCAATAACGAGGCTCGTTAATACGTTTATTTCGTTATCGTTTTTTTAACGCGTCATTATGGGTTCTCAGTATTTTAAAATTTCTATTTTTTTTCTTTTTTAACTTAAAAACTCATTTACCTTGCATGTTGGAATCACTCCGTGAATAAATCATATAGAGTCCTGGTAAAACTTTAAACACCACCGTGTTAAGCACTACGAAGATGGTTCTTTGCCATCAAACTCCATACTTTGTGCGCAGTGGTGAGCGTGCTCTATGGCCTATCAATCAAAGTGCTGCAGCATAACATGAAATACCATGAACAAATCCCATGAACTACGTATCATTTGTATTCATTCCTATTTAGATTAGTTTTGGCAGTGAAATATTTGCTATTTGTTACACATTTTTCTCCCTGTATGCTGTTACTTCGCACTAGGCACTAGACTATTTTTGGCATGAAGACTACTCTCATCTTAGTTTCAATAACATATTTCAGAAAAGAAAAAATAATGAAAAATAATGAGGCTATTATTCCCCGGAAATTTGTTTGTTGTTGTGTTTTGGTCAGGAGAAAGGTTGGATGTGTCCATGTTGAGAGAAACGAACAAAAAAGGAAAATGTGTGATGAGCAATCGATATACCACTCAAGTACGAGTACGTGAAGAAAGAAGGCTGGTGTTAACGAAAGAATAGTTCCTTTATACGGGGATATTTGTTGAGAGAAAATATAGAGATTTGTCTATGTAAACCAAATATAAATCGAATTCATTCATCACTGAAGACACTCATGATAGAATGTCGAGGGGATCATCTTCGGCTTCTCGATTAATTTTAGAATTCATGTCATTCAGATCCTCTAGCCTTTATCTAAGGCCTTTTCCTGATACCCAGCTTTCTTTGGGAATTCCCCAAGAAAAAGACTAAGCTGTGCGAAGTGTTGTGGACGCTGGACTTTTGACTAAACTTGTCGACTGCTTCTAAGTTCAGTGTTGTGTATTTCTTCGTGAAAATGAAGAAGTGAAGAAAGGAAACACCCAGTATTTAACCCAAAATTCCATGTAAATAATTTTTATGGTCGCCTCATATCATTAAGTTCATCAAATATTACACCTTAATAAAATGCTGCATCTTTTTCCTCTTTGTTAGTGCCTCGTGAGGTAAGTAGTTGCCAATATCGCGATTCCTTCATTCATAATGGCTGATTACTAATGTAATATTCATTTGTTCTAGTCTGTCTGTACACCAACTGCTGTCTTAAAAGATGGGGGACATGTCCCACAACAACAGTGATAGTTTAAGAGAGACTGTGACTGTCTTGGGAATCGTCAATGAAAAATTTCAACATACTAATGATCAAAGGTATTTCACACCAAATTCTATGTTATAATAATACTGGCTCACTCGTGTAAGACCCATTCAAATATACCTTGCCATGTTCAACAGGTTCCTTGGACTTGTATTGGTTTGAATCATTCCAACCTGGAAACAGTTTGGAGGAGCTTTGTATTAGTCGTGCCAATGAATAGTTCCAGTACTATCTCCCTAGCTAATCAAGGTAAATACCAATTCATTAGTTGATTCTTTTTGCACCCCAACAACTTTTATTTGATTGGGGCAGGTCTGCGTTCCATTGATTTGGATGACAATGTGGACAAACATAATGTAATGAGTGTTGTCGATGGTTCACTTTTGTTTTTTTTTAGTTATGAACAATGTATGTAGCGGATGTTTTGTTGACAGTGAACATTTCAATGGAATATTCAACAACATCATCAACGTAAAAAAAATGGGAGACAAGAACAAATTTCAGTGCCACTACGAGATGATGCCCGTTAGTCGGTTTAATTACACCAACAACACGACGCCGGTATGTGTACATAACAATGTGGAGATGATTTGCATGACTTGCATAACCTTTAACGCTGAAATGTTTGTGCAGAAATTCACGTTGACGGACAAGTTTCTGTGGGTGGCGGGCGAACGTGCGCCGCTGGACGAGCCTCCGTGCGGCTACCAGAACGAGCGTTGCAGCGACTCTGACACGCGTCTGAGAGATTACCAGATTTCCGCCAGAGTTCTCGGCTGCATTTTCCTGGCGGCCGTCATCACGACTCTCTTTGTCTATCGCAAATGGAAGGTTGAACAAGAGATTGCCAGTTTTGTTTGGAAGATCGATCCCAAAGACATCATATCAATGTCATCGCAGACTGCCGATGGCTTCATGGACAAATCCACCAGCAAAGTAAATCGAATTCCGCCTTTCTTTTTTTGTCTCAAACTAAATCATCGCTACTGCTGCTGGGCGGGAATCTTTTTATGTTAACTCAACTGCAAATAAGTCAACAAAATACACAAACAAAACGCGCAGATTATGATATGTTTTTATCGCGACCTTCAAAGGTCGACTTGAACTAACGAACTTATTAATCTCGTGCACCCAAAATCAAAAGATGGCCTTCACAAATTGGTAATCAGCGCGCGCGAAATTGATTCCGCCATTGGCAACAGAACAACCATGAATTTATAGCCACGTCGAAATCAGGAGCAGATGCTGTTGTGGACGTCTCGCATCAAAACCGGGACAACAACAACAACCCACTCAAATCTTTAGTGAATCACGTTGGCCGCCTTTTTATCGACTAGGGGAAAAAATAGTGACCAAAAACACCAAGTCGTTCAATGGAATATAAAAGCCTGAAACAGATGGTTTGTCTCTGTGTGTAACTATTTCGGTATAGTAGACGCTATATACGCCCTTCCGCTGGAATAATAATGGTCCAGGTTTTGACTGGAATACTTAAGAACAAGAAGAGATCGGTCAAAAATAAAGCGACGCAACAGCTCATCATCTTCGTCATTAAGCAACGAATAAAAATTAAGATACACCAGTTTGTCTTCGTCAACCATGTATTCATACATGAAATGGCAATACATTTTGTTGTAATATGTGACTAGAGTTTACTTAAATCATTTTACTTGAGTTGCTACGTGGGACATGTGGGGGACAATATTTAATATTACTTGATTAATTAGCAATTATGAATGAAGGAATCACAACACTGGCAACTAGTTACCTCATGAGGCACTAAGCAAACGATGGAGAATATGCTGCATTTTTTTAAGGTATTTGGGGATCTTAATGATGTGAGGCGACCATAAAAATTATTTACATTGAATTTTGGGTTAAATACTTGGTGTTTCCTTTCTTCACTTCTTCATATTAACCATATTAACGAAGAAATACACAACACTGAACTTGGAAGCAGTCGACAAATTTAGTCAAAAGTCCAGCGTCCACAACACTCCGCACAGCTTAGGCTTTTTCTTGGGAAATTCCCAAAGAAAGCTGGGTATCAGGAAAAGGCTTCTAGCATGGGGAACCCTATCTGAAACAATGTTTACGCGGCGTCTAGCGTCGTAAACCTTTTTTGTTCGAGGCTCCGAAGAAGGCTCCGACTCGGAGACTCCGAGAGAAATTAAAAAGTTAATTGCTTAGATTACAACGAATTATTCTGCGGAAATTGTGATGAACCTGAAGACACAAAAAAACCGTTTCACAAACGAGTCTTTTTCTCCAAAACACGACCAGGATAGAAGTTGTTTCCCACCAAATTCATTGATCACCATGGAAATATTTGTGTTAAGCGCGTCGGACTGGAGTTATTTTCCAAAAAATGCGACAAGTGCGAGACATTAATGTCTGGAGTAGCGAGATTCACGCAGTCTTAACACCAAAAATTATGTTTATTTATCTTTTTTTATTTGAAAAATGTTGTTAATTCATATATTTTTTTCTGTTTAGGATGTTCAACCTAATCTTTTGACGGAAAAGCAGAGTTTCCTTATTTATTGTGCCCTGTTATTTTCCTGATTCACCAGTCGAATATATTTTTTTGTTTAATTTTTTACATCTTTGGCGTCAGTACTTGACCTGACACCAGGTACAGTATCCTACAAAAAAATCCGAAAAAATTTGTAAATAAAAAGGTTGCCAGTTGATAGAAAAACATAGTCAGGGAACTTCTGTTTTGAAGTTGGTTGTCATGACATTTTGTTTTGACAGTCTGCTTGTTTCATTTCATCAATAAAAGTATTACACAATAAAAGGAGTCACGTTGGGCAGATGACAAGAAAGTCTGCAGCCATGGAAGCAGAAATTTTCAAATACTTTAATGCAAGGCAGTGTTTTTAAAACTGGCACCCTCTGGTCATCGAGTATCATTCCAGCAATCTGGCATCTTTCAGTACCCCCATACTGAAACATTACGTGTGTGCACAATTCATTCTGCAGGGGCTTGAAGAGTGTTGTTTCTCCTTCCTCTCATCCTCCGTGTCATCAAAGATCGATAACATCTGAGATGCACACACTTTGCTCTCAGAGTTGAATCTTTTTGATAGACAGTCTGAGTTTAAAGCAACCAAGAAACGGTTTAAATTCAAATTTGATCTAATATCCAATTCGAAATATAGTTATGAAAAAAATCATTGAAAATACGTTACAATAAATGAATTTCAAAAGACTTTTCATTCCGCATCTTCAAATGACTATAGTTACAAAAATTAACATCAAATTTTCTTAGTTAATAAACAAGTTGAAGTACTACTTCTCATTGTGTACGCGACTTCAGTAAGTTCTGCAGCAACAAAGTCATGGATGACATTAATAAGTCCACTGAACGCTTTCGCCATTGTGGCTGATGCAGTAACGGCGACTGGGAAATTGTAAAAAAAAACTTATTCGCCAAAAGGGAAAACATTTAAACTTTAATTTTTTAGTATTTCACTAATTCTAGGGTACTAACCATGGCTTAATTCCGTAGATAACTCTGAAAAAGAAATTTAGTTGACGTAGCAGAACGCAGAAAAACGAAGGTGGGAGCTTGAATAAATAGGAAAATTCAAAAAAAAAACACCAACTTATCTGTCAGTGCTTTGTATTTTCTCAACCAAACTTTGTTCTCTTCCGAGCAGTGATTAAATTTTTGCGTAAAGTAATCCTCAATACTTTCACGACGAGCATTTGTTTTCCCGCCATACGTCCCCGGATAGACTTCCTCCATCGTATCTACAGAAAAAAACACATTTTTGAAATATAAAAAAATATTTATATATTTTATTGTGTAGTACCTCGTATTTTTTGTAGTTCCTCCTATGACAACGGAATGAAGAGATCTTCACATTCTCTTCGTTTCGTTGCCTTTGAAGTTTTTTTGTGGAGTTCCACTTATAGAGGACTGCACAGCGTATTTATAAGCACCCTGGCAACCTCTCGTTCTCCAAGTTTTTTCACAGCTTTTAAACAATTGTAACGCGCTAACGTGTATTGTACTGACTACTGCACTAGCGAGAGCGATACAAGTGTAGTTACATGGTTATATAGGTGTTGGGCGTCGGCGGATGCTGACGCCACACTACCGGTTGGTCTACATACCAACGGGATCGTATAGCGGGGGGCAATGGCCAACGCGTGATCAATGATCAACGCGACATCCTTCCTTCTAGACGCAGACGTCCCGACTGCTACTACACGGCTTGTCAAGACCAAAATACTACATAACAAGGCAAGCAAACAAAAACAAACGAGACTAATCAAGCAAAATAAATAGTAAAAAGAGAATACAAATAGGGCATACAAAAACAAACAAGACTAACAAGCAAAATGAATAGTAATAAAGAGAACAAAAAAATAAAACGGAATAACAACAATGTCGATGAAAAGTAGACCGCTAGGCCTACACGCCAACTCTCCCGGGTCGATCTCCAACAGCTGACTCCAGGTTGCTCAACGCCGACATGCAAGTCTGTTCATGGAATGTCATACGGCCGTCTAAGTTCGTCAGACGCTCCAACGTATTTCCCCGGCGGCCTCTCCTATCTTTTGCTTCAGCCCGTAGGATATCCTCCAAGGCCAGTAAACGAATGCGTAGTCCACTCATCTCTGCAGTGCTCCCACCGCCACGGCGCCATACAATCCATATTGCCACGCCACACGCAGCAAACGTCATCAGCATTCCTCCCCACAGCTCGTATGGATATTGCCGCAGTCCTTGCGCTCCGTCTCGCCTTTCCTTGTCGCCTTCTTCAAGAGCACTAACAGTCTTACCAAAATGATTAGCACCAGTTTTGCCGCTGGCTATGCGCTTCAAGGACGTCTCCAATGACGTCTGGAGCGATGAGTTGACTAAACGCCCGTCCACGTCTGTGTTTACGTCACCCGGGTCCTGTGCCACAGCCCAGTTCACCCCTCGCAGCCGAGGCATAAAGATGCTGGCGTTCCGAGTAGACACTGTAGAAAATTTTTGGCTGGATTGTAAAACCCATTCGTCTGTCTGGATTGAGCATCCACGAGGAATTTCCACAATGCCGACTGAAGGCAGTTCCGCTTTCGGATGATTCCGCATGTCCCTTTGCTGAGGGCAGGCCATCACGAGTGATTGTGGTCTACTCATAGACACCGCCCACTGGCGTTGTCCCAAGTAAATGGCCTCTGGGCCTCTCCATTCAACTACAATTTGGTCACATTAATTTTTTTTCTTTTCAGAATCTTGTAAGAATAGCGCCATTGCGCAGGTCTTCTTAAAGTTCTTGCGGTAGATGGCTTTACTAGGTGGACAAACAGAGCCCGAACGACCTTGACAGACCCGGACTTCGGACTCCGTTAACTCCATAAAAGTCTGACGGTCCATTCCAACGGCCAGAAATGCGGGTATTGGCGCGTAGCGTAACCCAATATTCCCGGTCGTGCTGAATACAGGCAAGACAAAAATTTCATACAACTCATAAGATTGTGTAACTTCAATAATAGGCAGGTGGATGAATAGTCGCAGTCCGTTTTTTGTTGCGGCCGAAACGACTTGCGCCTCCTGGTATGCCCTCCACAGATCACCGGTCTGTAGGGCTGGCGTAAGTTCCCAACCGGTCGTCAGTCTCGACCGAATGTCCTTGAGCACTATCCGCAGCTGACTAGGTGGAAATAATTCAGGGGTAGCTTACCAGTTGCCAGCAGTGCTAGACCGACGCTGACGTCCTCCAACGTCATCCTCACCCAGTCCATAGTCTGTTGGGCAGTCCGAAATGCGTCGTCTATTCTCGCCGCCAAGAGCATCTGTGCTCAATCCAAGATCGGTATTATCGCCGGCTTCAGGTGCTCGAGTTCGACTCGAATCGCAAGCGAATGTCAACCATTGTTCTGTTCCCAGATGATAGTATCTGGCTTATTTGCAAAGGTGCTGAAAGCACGATAATTCCCAATTGTATTGGTGGTCCAATCAACCAAACTCTTGAACATATCAACGATTATGCACTTGTAAGTATTCTCATTTCTAATTTTCAGCCAACGATATTTTTAAAAGAAATTATTTATTTAGTTGGGATTGCGGACCTTGGCGATATCAGCCAGGCAACTTACTTCTGAACAATATGGGGGCATGATGGAAAAATTAAACGAAGCTAGACAGATGATGGTTGACCGAGAATTATACGTTAGCCAGATCTTTGATGTTATCGAGAGTGACATGACTCTTCTAGGTGCTACCGGAGTTGAAGATCAACTTCAGGACGGTGTAGCAGAAACGCTCGAGGCTCTCAGGGCCGCTGGGATCAAGGTACAGCGCTAACAGACATTAATCTAAAGACAGTTTCTGAACTCCCACTTTTTTACAGGTTTGGGTCTTGACTGGCGACAAGCTGGAAACGGCCATTAATATCGCCTACTCGTGTGGGCATTTTAAACGGGGAATGCAGTTATTGACACTTACTGCACAGACCTCACCCGCAGAATGCCAAGAGACATTGTGGAGATTAAGGTACGTACTCGCATTTCATTGAACGTTTTTTCTTTGGATCTTGTAACATTTTGTTCTGTTTAATATAGACGACGTATTTGGGATGAACCAATTCAAAATTTTGGCTTCGTCGTCGATGGTGAATCTCTTGCTCATTCTCTCAGAGAGCATAGACAACTTTTATCTGAAGTTTGTAGCCATTGTAATACGGTTGTTTGTTGTCGAATGTCTCCCATCCAAAAAGCAGAAGTATGTCATCCACCAAAGTGATCAAAATTCGGTCTTAAACGATTTGAATTCTGTGCAGGTGGTGAAAGTTGTGAAAGGGTTCTCCTCCAAACCTATTACAGCTGCTATTGGTGATGGAGCCAATGACGTCTCAATGATCCAAGAGGCCAATGTAGGAATTGGTATGAAGCACATTTAGACTTTTAACTTTTAACACTAACCCCTCACCCCATTTTCTTCTAACTCTTTCTCTGCTTTCTATTGAAAGTCTTTGGGGCCAGGTCAGTTCTCGTTTTTGATCAGTTGCCGTGCATTAATTAATTTTCAAATGATTTTTCTCAGGTATTATGGGTAAAGAAGGGCGACAGGCTGTTCGGTGCTCAGATTTCGCTTTTGCGAGATTCCGTTTTCTGCGGCGAGTGCTACTTGTTCATGGCCACTGGTATTACTGGCGGCTCTCTACTCTTGTTCAGTACTTTTTCTACAAGAACATTACCTTCATTACTCCGGCGGTCTTTTTCGCCATCTTCAGCGCTTATTCCACGCAGGTTTGCTATTTGCCATCATTTTTTGCCTGGATAACCTAATAACAATTACTTTTGTTTTAGCCGATTTATGATACGTTTTTCCTGACGTTTTACAATATCTTTTTTTACATCGTGGCCTATTTTGATTTTTGGTCTCCTCGAGCAAAACTTTACCTCTCGTCAGTTGCTCGAAAATCTCCATCTCTACAGGGACATTGCCAACAACGCTCGTATGAGTTGGTTTTAGTTTTTCAAGTGGAAACTTTTAGGTACTTGAAGTCAAATTTATGGTGTGATTCATCATTCAATCTCGTCTATTTACGTCATTCAAGGTCTCTGGCATTCCGTGGTCATCTTTTTCGGCTGTATACTTCTTTGGGAATCGGATTCGCGCGGTCTCACTATGGACTTTTGGAGTTTTGGAACGCTAATCTATACTGGTGTCATTGTCGTTGTGAGCTTGAAGGTATGATTGAGAACACCGTAAGAAAATTAATGGCGATTAAATGTTAACAATTTAATTTATTGTAGTTGATGATTCAATCTCGTCATTGGACTGCCCCCTTTGTGATCTCGATCCTGCTCTCCGTTTTCGGATTTATGGGTCTCGCCTTTTTATACTGTGGGATCTCAGTGTAAGTTGACTTGACGTTCCTTAATCGACCGATTGTATTCGGTAGTAGTGGTTACTTAAAATTCATTTTGATATTTACAGCTACGCGCTGAATAATGGGCCGTTAAAATGGGTTTACATGAATTTGCTCTCTACTGGACGTGTTCACCTAGCTCCCGCCAGGTCTCGTTCACGAGAGTTGCTTGTTGCGCCACGGCGAGGATGACTCCCGTCGTCTCTCGTCCCAGGGCTTGTAGCTGTCCGATCAGTCCTTCCAAATCGCGTCCGGTGGCCACTCTAAATAGCCACTGTAGCACTGTTCCTCCAGCATCAACTAGGCCTCGTTTGCTCCGCTTTTCCGGTCCAACCAGGGCCTCCCGTAGCGTCCGATAGCGTCCGCTCACTACTTCCAGAAGTTAAGTGAAACTTAAAGACCACTCCGTCCTTCACAAACGACCCGCGTTGCATTCCTTGGCTCGGCTGTACCCCCATGAGGGGTCCGAGTAGGCCCATTAACAGAAGAAGAGCCCCAACTGCTGATGCTTCACCCGAAGGTTCGAACCGGTCCGGGGCCCTCCGCGTTCGCGTAGATCGCCGCAGTGTGGCTCCCTCCATCTCCGGGCGACTACTTGTCCCAGCCTCCTCCTATTGTACCTGGTCAGCCGAGGTCTCCACTTCGCGTTTTTGGGTCGCCCAGTCTCCACTTGTGTAGCCGCTCCGACGTACCCGCTGCTTTTCTCAAGGGGCCTGGGCACAGTCCTTTCCGTCACTCCTGTCATCTCGTTATTCTGTCCATTTTCAGTCACCGTCCATTCTCCGTTCCTTACAAATCTCTTGATCCTCACGACGTGTGCAAGCTCCTTCTGCTTACCCCTTGGCTTCTTCACTTCGTAGTTGAGCGCCGATGCGCGACGAACCACTACATAGGGCCCTATTCAACGATGCAGCAGTTTTTCAGACCGCCCAACCTTTCGAAAAGGTTTGTACACGAGTACCTCTTCTCCAGGTATGAATTCTAGGGCCTCCCTGTGCTTTGCGTCGTAGAGCTCCTTCTGGCGTTCTTGTACCTGCTCCAAACGCGTTCGTACCTCCTCTCTCGCCGTCTCCAAATTTCGGGCCACTAAAAGCGGGTCATTAGATCCGATTGAAGGCCTTGCCCCTATAGCCACATCCACTGGCAACCTCGCCTCTCGGCCATAGGTGAGATAAAACGGAGTTCTCCCCGTCGACTCCTGCCTGCTGGAGTTGTAGGCGAACGTAACGTACGGTAGAATCTCGTCCCAGTTGGTGTGGGTGCTGTTGATGTACATCGACAGCATATCCGCCAGCGTATGGTTTAGCCGCTCCACTAGCCCATTAGCCTGCGGGTGATACGGCGTCGTGGTCCTGTGGTCGACCTCCATGAGTCGCATTATCTCTTTGGTGAAATCCGCAATAAAGCACTTGCCACAGTCTGTCACTACACTCTCCGGTGCGCCATGGCGCAGTACGATGTCCTCGACGAAAAATTCAGCCGCTTCGCGCGCCGTTGCTGTTCGCATAGCCCGGGTTTCCGCCCATTTCGTCAGATAGTCCACTGCGACGATAATGTTCACATTGCCGCCCGTAGTTACAGGAAACGGACCCAACACATCAATGCCCACTTTCTGAAATGGTCGTTCCACCCGAATAACTTCCATTAATCCTTGTGGTTCTTTAGAGGGGCACTTCCTGGTTTGACAAAGTGTACATGCCCTCACATAGTTCATCACATGATGCACCATCCGTGGCCAGTAGTATCTCTCTGTAATCCGGTTTATGGTCCGTGTCATCCCGAGGTGTGCTGCCCATTTGTCCCCGTGGCACGACTCCAATATTTCCTTCCGCTGCTCCGGTGGGACACAAAGTCGCAGGCGCATGGCGCACCTGTACGGAAAGCGCCCATCGTGCCAAGCGGCCCGCTAGGTCTTTCTTGGTGATCAACCAACAAAGAGCGTGATGGTCGGTTACCACCTTTACCTCTGCTCCCCAGATGTAGCTGTGGAACTTTTTAACAGCCCACACAAGCGCCAGACACTCCTTCTCGGTAATGGAATAGTTACGTTCAGCTTTTGTCAGCAGCCGCCTCGTGAAAGTGATTGGTCTCTCCCCCTTCGCCGTTTTCTGGACCAATGCTGCCCCAATCCCGTAGTCGCAAGCGTCGGGGTGGATCTCAAACGGTTTTGAATTGTCTGGGTGGGCCAGCCGAGTGGCCTCCTCTAGTGCCTTCTTTAAAGCCTGAAAGCTCTTTTCGGCGTCTTCTTCCCATTGCATAGGTCCTTTTGCCCCAACCAGGTCATGGAGTGGCTTGGCCGTCATCGCGAACCCTCTGACATATCTCCTGTAGTAAGATAAAAATCCAAGGAATGCTCGCAGAGCTTTAATTTGTTTTGCCTGGCTCGTCTCCAGTATCGGCCGCGGGAAATCACGAACCGCCTGTATTTTCTCGGGGTCCGGTGAGACACCGTGTTTGTCATTGATGTGTCCCAGCGCCTTCAGCGAGGGTCGGGCAAATTCACATTTCTCCAATTTTACCATTAAATTTGTGCCTCGCAACCGGTCCAATACCAATCGTAACCCGTGAACGTGTTCCTCGAATGTCCGTGAGTATACAATTATGTCGTCCAAGTAGACCAGACAGGTAGTCCATTTAAGACCACTCAGCACCACATCCATCATCCTCTGGAATGTTCCGGGAGCTGAACATAGCCCCATGGCCATAACTTTAAATTGGTACAGGCCGTCCGCTGTCACAAACGCTGTTTTGGGACGATCCGCTTCCTTAATGGGGACCTGCCAGTACCCGGACTGTAAATCCATGATCGAGAAGAATGCCGCCCCTTCCAGACGAGCCAACGTCTCCTCAATGCGGGGTAATGGGTACTTGTCACTGATGGTCACCGCGTTTAGGCGTCTGTAATCCACGCAGAACCTCCAGGTCCCGTCCTTTTTTAGCACGAGTAGCACACCCGCTCCCCAAGGGCTGTTCGAGGGTTCAATCACCCCGGCCTCTTCCATCTCCCTATACTGTTCTTCAACTATTACTCGCTCTTTCCATGCTCTGGCGTTCGGCGCTTGTCGAATGGGTTTGGCGTCCCCTGTCTCGATTGTGTGTTCTGCTGCCGTGCACTTTCCTAGTTTGTCTCCCTTTCGCGCAAATCGGTCGTCGTACTCCAAGAGAGCTTGCAAAATATTCTCCCGCTGACTCGGACTCAGCCCTTCAAAGATTTTTTTGTTGATGTCTTGCCCTCTGGCACTGCTGTCTTGTTCCTCTGCCATTACTTCTGCGATCATTGCTTCCGGTGAGTCCTCATCCGCTATTTTGTCTATTTCGTGGATCTCCCCTAGCACCACTCCGGTTTCCAACCACTGTTGCTGTTCTGATAGATTGGTGATTGCTATTTGCTTCAGTACCCCTACGATGCTCAACAACGCCTTCCCAGTCGAGACGCTTTTCGAGGCCAGCAGTTTCCCCGACGGCTCGACCAGCACGCAGTCCCCATATTTCGTCAGCTCAAGGGGTCTGATCGCTACTACCTTTAGGGATCTGGCCGGTACCCAGCAACCGGTCTGCATCCTTAGTTTTGGGACACTCTCTGGCCTCTCTTCCGCTATCGCCCCGATGGGCATTTCGCCGATGAATATTTCGGGTAGTGCGCCAATCTTCAGTCTTGTTCCAAGTTTTTCCAATAGATCTTCCCCTAACAGCAGGTCTATATCCCCGTCCAGCACAAGTGCCTCTCCCTCCACTCTGGTCTCTCCGTCCAAAATCACCAATCGAGCGGCTCCTCCTGGAATGATTTCCTTCCCGTCCACTGAAACTAAACGATTCGCACTCCATGGTCTCACTGTTAGCTTAAGTTCTCCCACTAGCTTTGGGGAACACACGGATACCGCTGCCCCCGTATCGATCACGGCCGGGATGCGTCTTCCTCCACACAAGACATCTTGGACCACCAAACGTTTAAAGTCAATTTTCAGTACTGGCCATACCTTCTCCTCGGTGTTCCTGTCCTCCGTCCCGACTAGACCAATCAGTTGTTGACCAGCACCGTTCTGTCTCTGCTGGGGCGGAGGTCCGCGTTGTTGCTGTTGTTGATGTTGACCTCCAGGGCAGAACCGTTAAATGTGCCCGGCTCCGCCGCAGCCATAGCACACAATCTGGCCATCCGGGGTCCGCCCGAAGTCCATCTGCTGCTGCCGATTTGACCTCGGGAAATCCCTCATGACATGACCTTCCGTCCCGCACTTGCCGCACACCGGCCTCCCGTCCGGAGTCCATCTCAGATTGACGGGTCGTCTACCTTGTCTCTGCCAGGGCGGTCCTCGTTCGTCGCCGGTCTTCCACCCCTGCTGAGGTGGGTTTTCCGGTTTTTTCGCTGCTACCGCTCCAAGCAAATCTTCCATCATCCGCTCCAGTCGGTCCATCCGCTCTTCCTTCGCCAGAGGTGTTGTTTCACCCAGCACACCTAGAGCCCAAACCTCGCTCCTCGATGTGAGTTCTTCGAGCCTTTTTACTTCCTCCAGGAATCCGTCGCAGGTTGTAGGTTTAAGGCTCCAGAGTTTCTCGATGACTCTCGGCTTTAGTCCTCTACAGAGGCATTTCAGCTTTTCGGCCTCCACCATCCGTGGATTCACTCTCCGACAGAGGTCCAGTACATCGTAGTAGTACTCCCTTGTTGTTTCTTCTGCTCCCTGCTTCCGAGCCCTCAGTTTTTCCTCATTGTAATCATCTTGATTTACTGGCCGGAACTGCCCCAGGATCTGGGTCTTCATCCCTGGGATGGCCGGGGGACCTGCTTGGTCCTGCCATTCGTTCGCCAGTTGCCCTGCTGCGTCCTTGTAGGTAAACCACTTAAGTGCAGCTCCGGAGAGAGACATCTCGACGTGGTCCCGCAGGGCGTCATCTCCCCAGCGGTTGTATCTTCCTATTCGCTCGTAACGGTGCATCCATTGCACGACGTCCTCATCCTTCCTCCCTGTGAACACAGGGGGGGACTGGAATTTAATTTGCGCTGCCATCACCGCCACGGGTTGTGGGCGCGGCTGCCGCCGCTGTCCAGTTCCTGCTCTCCCGCGGTTGTTGGCGGCCCGCAGTAGTCCACTGAGGATCGACGACCGCCCCCGGAAGTCCGAGTAATCCCACGCTGGCTGTTCGCTCACGTCGTCGTCCTCGACGTCCTTCCACTGTTCTGTATCTTCTTCACTGAACGAAATCTGATGCACCCCGTGTGCAGAAAGGGACTGCATTTCCGGCTGCGTCTCTTCTACCTCTACCTGACTCCGTCGAGTGGCTACTCCCACTGGGCTCCTCTCCTGACCTGGTTGACTGTGTGTTCGCGGGCTGGTGATGCTCCCGTGTGATCCTGCTCGTGCCACAAAGCGTCCGCGTGCGTCTCTGCTTCTCTCGTAATAACTGATGTTCCTCGACCTTCTCATTTGTTACACCGCGCTAACCAGCATAACAAAACGACACCGTTTGTTGTAGATCGCGGCGTGACATACAGTTTCTAAGTCATACAGTTCGCTCTTACACTCACACGTATGCGCAAACAAAAAACGGCATAAAACAAAGTTCAACTAGTCACTGACTATTCCGACTTGCCCATGCACTACACCGCGCTAACCAACACAACACAGAACGACACCTTTTGTTGTAGATCGCGGTACGTCATACAGTCACAACGTCCCTCCGCGTGCTTATTCTCACTCGCACGAAAAATCCAAAAACAAGTTTACTCTAATCACTGACAAGTCCCACCGTTTCCACTAGTCACTCTCAGTCCGTTCATCCCTAGTTTCACTACCACAAAAGCGACCCCAGGTCTTTCACGCGGCCCAAAAAAACTCGCTGCTCACTGTGCGCTTCCTACAACGACCCCGCTTCGCGGACAAAAGGCTCACGCTTTTTCCCTCAACGTGCGTTTTTTCCCAAGCGACCCCAGGTCTTGCCCGCGGCCAAAAAAGGCTCGCTGCTCACTGTGCGCTTCCTAAAACGACCCCGTTTCGCGGACAAAAGGCTCACGCTTTTTCCCTCAACGTGCGTTTTTTCCCAAGCGACCCCAGGTCTTGCCCGCGGCCAACAAAAAGGCTCGCTGCTCACTGTGCGCTTACAACCAACACTTCCACGCTCGCCTACCTGCAGTATACACGCGCACTGAGATATTACTAGTAGTGTTCGATCTTTCCACCCCTAAGTAGCTCGTCACCGATGGTTTCTGACCTCCGAAAGCTTAACCGCCGGCTAGTCACACCACTCAATAAGCAACTCGTCCAAAAAATAAGGGTGAAAATTCGCACTTACCAGCACTGCATCTCCCCTAGTGGCACACGATGGCCTGTGGATATCCACCCATGGTCTTAGTTTGAGCCCAAATGATGTACTTTGGATGTGTTTTGGACATCTTAATTACCGTTCCATGCCAAGTCTCGAGGTTATCTGTGGCTGATCTAAAGTACATCCTGTGGTCATCCATAGGAAGAAGGTTTGAACCATCGTCCTTGAGATTACCAGTCGAGTACTCTAACCACTAGACCATAGACTGATAGAAATTTATTTAATGAAAACCTATAGGTTGCTTAGTGTTTGCGACCTCTGTGTGTTAACGAGACTCGCTGTGACACGCTGGGCGTTGATAATGATGTTTGGTGATGAGGGAAAAAAAATAAAATAAAAAAACATAAAAAAATAAAATAAAATAAAAAAACATAAAAAAATAAAATAAAATAAAATAACAATTAAAAAATTATAATAAAAACGATGACCTAACGAATGTCTCCTGGAGGTAACAAGGACAAAAAAAGGACATCTTTAGGCTATCATTGCTAGACATCCTATGGCTGTCTTGTCTCCATCAGAAATTTTCAATTTGGATGTAGATATGGCTGGGATGTACAGACGTGCCATGGACGTCCAAGGGAGGAAAAGTGCCACTAGGGTCCACCATGTAACGCGCTAACGTGTATTGTACTGACTACTGCACTAGCGAGAGCGATACAAGTGTAGCTACATGGTTATATAGGGGTTGGACGTCGGCGGATGCTGACGCCACACTACGGGTTGGTCTACATACCAACGGGATCGTATAGCGAGGGGCAATGGCCAACGCGTGATCAATGATCAACGCGACACAATCAATAGTTTTTTTACTAATAGGGAATGCATCCTGAATATATTGACAATTGAGTTACTTAAAGTATGTTATCTACATATATTAAAATGTGAAAATGTTACCTTTAGTGCTTTTGTGTAATTCCCCAAAAAAATGTCGGGCGCGTCGTTTCATCGTGGATACGGTTAATCCACGCTGGATATGTTAGGTGAAGCGTTTAAAAAAATAGAAAAGTTCAAAAGTCATTCGAGAAGATGACGGCCCGGAAAGAGACAACCAAAATGTTTGTGCGATGAAGAGAAAGATAAATTTAGAAGATAAGATCACACAAAAAACAATGTGGCTAATCAAGTAGCCGGTGTAACCAACCCAGAAGCCGGTGTGGCCAACGAATAAATTTAATATTTATTAAGTCAAATCAATATTTCAAATAAATTTATCAAGTCGAATTCAATATTCATTTGATTACTATATCATAAAAAACTCCATCAACTTGTTTAAGAGAAAAATTACAGATTTAAATTCATAATAATTTGCCAAAAATATTCCAGCAAGTTGTACAGGCGGTTTTTTTTCGTTTCCTTCGAAATTTATTCAAGCCTATTGAAATATTTTCAATGGAACATGTACCTCAAGGAAAATAGGACCAGATGAAAGTGAGTTGCTTTTTTTTAAGGGTAAATCAAATGAGCGAATAACCAACAAAAAGAAATGTCAACAAAATCAAACAAATGTAACTGTTGGTGCCTGCGAGAGCCAGAAGCACAATAACAGTAGCAGCCATTTAAAAATCGATGTATAAATCGATTATCAAGCTTAGTTCGGATTCGTAAATCGATTTCACAAACAAAACACAGGATTTCAAATTTGTCGACAGTTTCTTTGATTCTTAAAATCCATTCTATTGATTTGAACATGGTGGTAACGGAAGAACAATGGGAAGCAATAATTGCTTGTGTTGCCAAAAATCCAGGCACAAGTGCTTGGGAGCTTTTTCCAATTCGAAATCTAACTGGACTAGTGCAACAATGTGATGTTGACAGAGAGCTTCTGAAATAGTTGGGCATGAGAAATTCGCCCCAGTATCCGTTTAACTGCGATATGATTCACAATCTGGAGAAATTTCAATAAGTTCTACTCTTTCGTCCATTCCATCCATTCTAACCTAACCTCCCCATAATATTAGCAGGGTTGTTAATATCGCAAAAAATAAGTATTTCCGATTGCGATAGCGATATTGGTGTTTTTTTTTATTGCCGACTATCGAACGATGAAGTTTCAAAAAAGTATCGGTGCGATAATCGCCGATAGTCGCCGATACTTTTTACAACGTTGCAAAATTTCAAAAAAATGTATAAAATATTTTTCTGCATATTTTTTTTCAAAAGCAGAAAAACTATTTTAACAATATCCCTTGTTTTCCAGCTCGAACGTGGTATTAAAAAAACTTGGATGGGCGAATACACCACTGTAGTGCTCATCCATTTTCAGCTGTAACTTAATGCTACTTTTAAGCAGTATGCAGTTAAAAAAAAACTATCGCTATCGCGTCATCGGCGATGAAAACGTGATTATCGATCGATACTCATTTTGAAACCTATCGCGCGATAATCGCTCGAACAAAAAATTTCATTTCCGATGACGATTTCATCGTTCATCGCGGCGATATTAACAACCCTGAATATTAGGTCCTAACTCTGGTGTCGACTGATCCTGGTTGGGAAGAAGAACACGGTCCCACCAACCCTACCCTCTGGAAAATTTATCGTGAAAGGTTGGCTGACCCCAAACTGAAAGAAGAATTCAGAGAGAAGATGGATGTTACTTCTTGCTTTCAGTGAAGAAATGTTACCCTAAACAACCCTGAAGTAACCAACAGTGGAGTGGCCTTTGAGATGGACATTTCTTTTGAAGAATGTTTCATTGTATTCCATCATGTAAGTAAAAAATATAGCCTACTTCAGTTACGGCAACGGAGCACAGATTCCCTCTGTGTCCTAAAGTGAGTCAAGACACCCACCCACCCTTACCTGCCAGCGGCAATCGTAACTAGGATTCCAGAAAATCTGGAATTTTGCTGCCGATCCAACTATTTTTTGGAATCGCCGCCGCCGCCCTCGCCACCCCCGCACAGAGCCAATGACGCCGCCACCAAGCCACCACCCCCTCTTAGAGCCGATGACGCTGCCGCCCGTTTTCCGTTCCGTTTTCCGAAGGTCTCACCAGCGTTGGGATGGCGTTCAACATCTCCATCATGATCGCCCCGCTGTTCAAGATCGGCATTTCCTTCTGGTGCTTGGCAGTTGATTCTGCAAAGGAAAAAAATTGTCTTGTCTTCAAATGGCACTGTCTTATGACCACGCTTGTGTCAGGCATTGTCCTTTGTTTTGGAGCTGGCGTGATCAGATTGACAGAGCAGGGTCGTTTCTTCGCTAACGCTACTCGAGTTGGGGCCAATTGAGGGTTTGGCAACTGATTTCACGGCAGCCGCGTTGGCAGCACCATCCTGCAGCAACCTCATCGTCTCATCGTCAACCTATCGTCGTTTTCGTTGAGGTCCATTCCAGGGTCCATAATAGTGATGAGTGGATGATGTGGATGTGACTGCATTAGATATTTAATTTACTTCATTTGCAGGTAGACCTTCTTCCATGGCAACACCGGCTGCTCGTTAGTATAAGGAATAACAATAAGCCGGATCTGAAAGATGGACTGGAAGTAAAATTTAGTATTTATAGAAGCAGTCTCCGTCAAGCTTCATAATGAAGAAAAAATAGGGAGAAAGAGAGAACCGGGCACATTTATGTCCTTTCCCGTTTCTCTTCCAGACAGCGCTAAGAGCGATAAAAAAAGAAAAAAATAAACTGTCACCGGAACTGGAAGTATATAACAAAGCAAAGAAGGCAGCCAAAAAAGAATAGAATGGAGGCGAATGATTCGTTTTAACAGCCAAGCGACAACAAATCTCCAGGCAGTCTTTGTATGGCTAGGAATTTTTGGGGTTCCATTGAACACTATAACGAAATTCATTACGCCAAAAGCACTTTTGTCGTCTTTTCCGACTCCCCTACTTAAATAAAAAATTCATCGCGATGAAGCCGGTCAAGTATGGTGGCTCGGCTGTGTAGAATGAAGTTTTGCAACGACAATTATTTATTTAACTATCGTTGAATCATTCAATTTAAAAAAAACTTGCGCTAGAATGTTATCTGCAGAAATAAAAAATCTGATTCCGAGTGTCGTAAATACCATTAAATACTCGTAAAAAGACTATCCTGCCACCTATCCGCTGCCTGGAAAATAACCGGTTGAAGATGTAGTCGTGTGGAACAAGGAAACAAAAAATAATAATTTAGTGACACCAACGAGTTTACGAAAGATACAAGACGGGTATGAAAAAGAACGTCAAAGTAGATTTAAATGTAGAACCATTCTAATACTTGCATGAGAGTAGAGTACTATTCCGTCTCAGACGACCCCGCGAAAATGAAGTTATTTCGTGTTCATGATTCAAGCAGATGGAATTCCGTGAAACTCCTCCACCCTTCACTAATGATTTACTACTATTTTTGTAACGATTGTCTTTTCCCGGAGTAAAAAAAGAATTATTAACAATTCAATCTGCCGCGTCCGGCAGATTGAGAGTCGACCCTCAAAATGACGTCCCTCCCTCGCGTTATTTTAATAGGGGGAAAATTTAAATAAGAGATTACAGAGCCTGGATGGCCTTCCGCCTAGATGGCAGCAAAAGCTGGCCATAAGGGCTGTAAAAATAGGGGTGAAATATAGCTGTAAAAAGAAAAAAATTTGCACGGTTAGTTTTTTTGGTTGAAAAGAAATCAAAACAGTGATGTAGAATAGTTCAAATCAAAATACAAAGAATAATGGGAAATTTAAAAATGTTGGGACCTCACGTTATGGGGAGTGTTTCAGATTTTGGGAATTGTTGGGACCCAACGTTTTGAGGAGTGGTTCAGATGTAGAGAGAAAAAAAGGGAAAAAAACCTTACCGTCCGCTGGCCAAGTAACGTCACTCATTTCGGATTGCTTCAAATACAAAAAGACATGAAAAACAAAAAGAAATCATCAGCTGCAAGGGCTGCTTGTTAGTCGGCAGCATTGGCTTCAGAATCAGCATCAACATTGGCACCAGCACCGGCTGCTCGGTTCGCGGCGGTGACTGCTATTCGGACCGCGGCACGAGCTTCCGGATTGACCACAGGGACATCTACCAGGTTGGCAAAACCAGCATCAACATCGGCAGCATTGGCTGCAGGATAGACATCAACATTGGCCGGCTGGTTGGCCGCACCATCCTGCAGCAGCAGCACCCTCATCTTGAGGCCCTGTTCGAGATCCATTCTCGGGTCCATTATTGTGATGAGTGGATGTAATGACTAAAAAGAAAAATATATATAATGTCACGCTGCACACACACAAACCCGAACCCAAAACACACCTTACAAATGGAAACAAAAATAAACCCTAAACGATGCACACACACACTCACAGCAAACTGGAATAATAATATCGAGTTGATCAGTGATCTAATGGTTAAAAAGAAAAAAAAAGTTGGCATTTGAAATGAATTTTCGTTGGGAAAAGTTGGAGCTGTTCAAAATTCCCTTTTTGAACCGCAAATTTTCCAAAAACAAACGAACAGAGCAAGCCGGTGATTGACGATTAAGTACGACTCATCCCAGGAAAATTTTGCAGGGCACAAACATTTAAAAGCTCTGCTTGTGTGTGTATTATGCTCTATCGTCTTATTATGTACAACAACCAACCACAACCTGGTGTTGACCCCCTGTTTTTAAAGGTTAAAAATTCCATGCCCACGCGTTATGTAATCCAACCCTGTTGCTCAAACAAACCCGTTGCATTAATTCGAATTTAATAAAGTTAGCTAACTCGTGATCCGGGTTTCTATTAAACATAGTCCACGATCACCTCCAACTGCTGTTTGGTGCAAAAAACCATGTTTACTGGGTACTTAGAATAAAGAGAATTGGTATCACTATATTAGCTAAATTTATCTATGCTATAGTGATTACAGCACTCACCAATCAACCAATGTTGTAATTGTTTTAGATTTATTCTGATGCATAAGTTAGATTTGGTTAGACTGTTTAGAATAATTTAATTGAAGAATATATTAACCTGCTTCTTGGTTCTGTTTAAATTTACGTAAAATGTCGCAAGAGAACGCATAAGAAGGTTAGCGGTACAGATTCAGCTCTTTCAACATTTCCCGGTCTGCACCCTGCTGTTCCAATAAGCCAGTCGGATTGTTTCAAATTTCATAGAGTTTGCATACCCGGTATTTGGCTTTTTTTTTAAGTCCTTTATCGCCTCCCATTGTCCTTTTGACATGCGCATCAAGGTCTTAGACATTTTCTTTCCTTTTTTAAGAAACAAAAAACCAAATTTTCACAGAATAAAAATAATGAAATAAAAAATAAAAAATTTTATTGTTGCTTAATTGATTCTTAGCTTGTCCTTTGTTGTAGCGAAAAAATAGACAAAACGAAATAACTTCGTATATTCTTTGTAATATCCATGTAACAACAATCCAACATCTATTTCATTGGTATTAAAATCAAAACAAGGGATACGTTATTATTATTTTTCTGTTTTGCGAATCTTTTGATATTTTTTCTCTCTGACAGAACACTTGTCGAGGAGAGCTGATTGGAAATGTCACCCTTATTAAGCAGAGGAAATTCGGATGTTGAATATCTCTCAATCTGATTGGGTTTCCTTCTCTCTGACAAATTAATTGGGTGGCCCTGAGAAACTCCTGGTCCTGGGGAGTCCGGTGTTCAGCCATGACAGAAATTTTGCAATATTATCCACTCTTTTACTAAAAAATAATTATGGTAAAATATATCATCCTCTGTTTAGGAAGTGATAAATTTCGTTTTGAGTTGTTATTGTATAGTTTAAGTAATTTCAGCTTGAAGAAATGGTGTAAACACTCCTTCGTGTTTTTTCCAGTACTTCTCCTTCTCAGTAGGAAAAACGACGTTGCAACATTTTGTTAAGTTTTCCTACCTATGTAAGAGGTAGGAAATAGTGCTCGCAAGCTCGTAGAGAATAGTGCAGAATGTCTCCTTCGTTGGTTGTCGTAGGCTTTACTTTTCTTCACGTAACGCCGCATACAAAGACCATTTGGTCAAAGGGAAAAGCATTTCGTGCGCTTCTTCGAAACGAGGCATTCAAGGGGGCTGGAATTTCCTCTCCATTCCTTTGGTATGGATAAACTGTATCAATAATGCTGGGTCTTGATAGAGCACCTCAATCGCCAACCCTCTTTCGTACTGACAAAGCTGGTGTCGTTATCGGTGTGCAAAATGTGAGGTTGGCTGTAAAGGCCCACGATCCGGCAAAAAATCAGCAGAGAATCGTCCGATGAGAATGTATTTACAAAATCCAGGTAAACTGCACAGGTTATCAGCCACGTAAAGAGCACGTCTCACGGTTTCGCAGTGCGTTTCTGGTACAGAAGCATTTCTAGAAAGTGAAACAGGTCACATGCAGTCATCATAAACGAAGACGAACCAAGCTCCAACCAGCCATTCAGTTGACCACCCATAATAAGTATTCCCGGACTTTTTCTCTCTCGCCGGCATTTCTCACACTTGCTTGTCCATCGTTCTTAACAATATGGATAGCTGCAGGGACACATTCAAACTTCAGAATGAAATTTTTTGTTTTTCCCATTTCGTTGTTGTGTGGACTTGTTTAACGATCACTTCCTCACTGTTGTATAAATGCCGGATTAAAACAACGGTGTTGTGGGCTTCTTCTGGGGAATGTCCAAGTTAACGAAGTTTGGTTCGGGCGATCTCCTTCTCGTTCGGAAAGGGACAATCTGCCCCTTTTTCGCATTCAATTGTTGTGGTAAAGAGAGCCGTTTCTCTAACTATCAAGGGCGGCAATTTTAATGCAAGACACAGTCTTTGTAAAAATTATTGTACTAATAAAAACCGCACTGAAATATAGGCAAAAAGAACTCTTAGACAGATCAAACAATGTTGCTGACACACGGTATGCATACCGGACACAGGTTATGCTATGGAAACAAAGAACAGTGGTTATTTGGAGGCGTGGAACGTGGCTCAAACGAATGCTTTTTGGTGGAAGTCCCAAACCATTCCCAAGTTACCCCCCATGAAATAGTTTAACGGTATTTATTTGATTCCCCAACTCTTGTAGATTAACGTCGGAAACTTTTCAAAGTCATCATGCCCTTCCAACAAAGGGCCATTTTCGTAAAGACGTGATACTATTGGATCACGGGAAAAATTTATAGATGACGGAATTGAGGGGCTATTGGATAACTCGCTTAACCACTTCACAAGTTGAGCTAAGGGATTTGAGCAATTTCTTATCAATTTTTTCAAACAATACAAGAAATTATCAAAGGGAAAGCAACTGAAACGATCTAATGAGCCAAATTAATGAACATCCAGAAGAAGGTGGATTAAACAGTGCACGTTAAACGTTAAGTTCATTTCTTGCTAAGATTATTTTTTTGCGCTGGTCTCTCCCGGGATTTTTTAATTAATATTGGTGCTGTAATACCTAATCAGCTAATACCTTTATACGCCATCACAGCACTCCCAAACTTTCCTTGTTTTTCAACTTAATGTAAACTAAAGACCCCTAGCGCTACGTGCTGGAATTCTAAATTTGATTTTGTTAATTTTACCATGGACCAACCTAAAGATAAAGTCAATTCTGCAATGAAATAGTTGAAACTGGAACAATTGGATTGAGTGAACCGTGTACTTCTTAAAGATTATGTTGCGATTATGAACCCACTGGGTCATTCCGCTGAAATTGAATTATTTTCGGCGCTCAACATCACCGATATTCCCAATTTTTTTATAGTGAAGAAAAGCAAAAATGACGGACCAAAAGATTGCAGGACCAAATTCAAACTATCAAATTAAAATGGAAGCGATTGAGCTAGAATTAAACCAGTAATTTGTGTATTTCCGTTATAATACTGTTTGAGAGGAAATGTATTCTTCACATTTTCATTTGGCAGATTGGAAGAAGAATGTGATACTTTCACTGGGTCAACGGATGAAGAGACTACTTTGCTGGAAAAAATAAAATTTCAACACGAGCTACTTGACAAGGAGTGAATGGTTAACATCGAATTCATTTGACTATATTACCGTTACTACAGTGATTGAATAATAAATTGAATAACCCTTTTGAATAACTTGAATAAATTGGAATACTTTTGAAATAGATTTTGAATAACCCAAACATCAACCATAAAGAAATTCGCCAATCATCATTCAATAACGCCGGTTAGTTCGTAGGGTGGATTATTTTGCCAGATTCATCTGACAAATATTTTTTAAATGTTGGCAAGGATATGAGGTGGAATAAAATAAGTGCTCTAGGTAACTTTATTCATTCCCCGTGCAAATTCTGGGCCAGGTTGTCGGTAAATTCAAATGTCTTCACAGTTTCTATTATTTTGAATCATGTTGATTAGGCGAAGGCAAGTGATGGTGTCGACTGCGACAACTAGAAATATCTTGTACAGTTTTCTTCCGAAATGGAAACCATCTTTCTAGCTTGTTGCCGACCCATGTAGCTAATAGTACAACAAACTTAGGTTCAACTTTGTAACTTTTTCTCTGACAATTTCCATCAGGGATAAAATGAATAGGTGTTCGTCTTGAGCTATTTTGTCTCGTCTGCATTGATCTGGAATATTAAGGTAAAATAGTCAATTTTGCCCTGTTACTCAAGAGTTCAATAAGCATTACCGACATCGCCATTTCTTTGTTCGTTTGAAGTATTTGATGGGAGACCAAGGTGTTCCATGAAAAATTTAAGCTGTTTCCCAATCTGCCTTCAATGACGATACAGTCACTTGATTTTTTTTGCGTTTGTGACCACAACTTTATACAAAATAGTGGATATATGCCCTTCCCAACAACAAGAACAACAGTTGTACACTTGGGTGATTGTAAACCATATACTTTATTTTCACTTCTATCTTTAAACGAATTTGTACAGTCATGAATGTAGCCTACTTTGAGTCTTGGACATCAAATTATGCATACTGGTGAGTTTCTTGTTGGCAAATTGTGTTGATATGTCGAGAAATTTTATATGATGACCAAGTGTTTTTTTAATAAAGTTATTTGAGAGATAGAAAGCAACACTCAATAAGGATAGGTAAAGAGACAATTGATCTTCATTTTCAGCCTCTAGCCTAAAAGAACGCTATATTATCTTGAAGAATTTAATACAGTAATAAACTTAAAGTTACATCGTAGTTGCCATTGTCATAAAAAAAGAATTTCACGTTGTAAAAGCTGGATTTTAGTTTCTCAGTGCTAAAACTGACTATTTGTGCATGGCAAATGGGGTTTATTTGTGTTGTTGAATTTATGTTAACTAAATGTCATGTCATAAAATATTAAATTTTATGTTATGGAACTTCTGTGTAAAAATTGAAAACGATTATACTCGGAGTATGAAAGGATCAGATGTATTGTCTTCCTCTAAAAAGGAACAAGTATGGGAATGGAAAATTTTGAAAAATGAATCTCTTAAAGTTTACACTCAATGAGGAAGCATAATTAAAATGTGGCGGAGTAAGTTTTGTTCAGGTAGACCAGATGTTGACAGTGCATGGTTATCTTCTGGGGACGTGGGGTGTGGTGGACTAGAGCATCAACGATTTAGAATAAAGGCAATGATGCTCTTGTTTCGAACCCCGACTGAACCCGTCATAAAACTGTTGGCATCTGGAATCTTTTCCCGTCTTAACTTTACCTAAATTGTACAGACAGGAACAGCCGTTTTAGACGTCCACACTAGATGATAGAATAAAAAACACGAGATAGAATTAGTAGATAAACGTATATCAACGTTGTGTAGGAGAGAAGTTATAGTGAAACGTATATCAACGTTTCCTAGGAGAGAGGCCAGGAGAATCCGTGTTCTTGAGAAACAGTGTCATTGATCGAGAAACCTAACAATTTCTATAAATGGTTCAATAATATTTTAAAAGTTTATTTTTAATAACCTCAATTGGACGTTGCATCATTATAAAAAATATACTGACAAAAATTGGCAGTGACTGACTGACTGACAATATGGGACAGCCATGGGGCATATTTGGAAACATAAGTCAAAATCCACAGCAAGATACAGACCAGGGACCAATATAAACGACGAAATTACCAATGCTAGCACTATTTTTAAGCTATCTTCAGGATAATGCAAATGATTAATGAACACATGAATGTACTAGAAAGAATGAATATAGTAGCAAAAGAGGTTCCATGAAACCTTAAAAAGCTGCTTATAACTTTATTACTATGAAACGATCGAGTGGATGAGAACTAAAATGATCGATAGCTGAGCAAGGAGGACTGTTAGAATCGCCAATTTCCTAGAATAATGACAAAAAACTTTTACAGAAAATGTATGTAATGTACACAACTGTTAAACATACCGAATTTTATTTGATTGACGAACTAAGTTCCGCCCCTTTTTGCAAAGCGTAAAGCCCTTCCATTTGTCGTTTGTACACTATTTTGCTATCAAAATACCGTCTCTTCCCCTTTTTCGTTTCATAAAATTCCATTTTTCAATTAAAATTAATTTTTTTTAATTTTTTTTTTGTATATTGCCTGTTCTCTGGATCAATTTGATCCTAATTTTTTGATGAATGAAAGAAGCTGATCTGAAAATCTCTTAAGCTACTACATACTTGATCTTACTCTTGAAGAGACTATAGAATTTCTTGGCAAATGACTGAATTATTTTCTAAAAGAAATAAGTGGAAAAAGTAATATAAAATTTTGTATTGAGATTGATGGTTGATATTAAGCCAAGAGAAAAGAATTGAACACCCAACAGTAGGGGGGATACACCAAAGATCTTTCGTGATCAGCTGCTGTAGGACAGCCGATTCTCCCACCATACTCGTTCGTCTTCATTCATCGCATCAGAGCATTATAAACTTCGTGTGCCCAACTCTCTCAACTCCCAACTCAACTCCCAACTCTCTCAACAACAACATATTAGCCTTGACGACGATGGGCTCCTCCTTCCCTTGTGGATCAAAGTGACTATTTACTTTACTAACAAGGCTGAATCGTGTGTAGACGACATTGTCTAAGTTGCCACTTGAAAAGCAAGAACAAATTCTTGGGTTTCTCAATAAACTCCTAGGGCCTTCTCTGCAGCATCGTCGTCAAGAGATAATTTCTTTACTCTATAAGTAGAAAATATAAGTTAAAAATTTCATTGAATTTATTTCAAACATTGAAACAGACTAAGAAAGCTTATACGCTATAATATATAATACAACGATTCTTTCAAAGCTTATATCTTATATCCTCATACCTATAATTAGGTCTTTTTGTGGATGGGTACCCTTCTCTGCTCAGGAATGAAATGAGTAGAAGCTGAGGAGTAATTATGAAAATTAAAGTTAATTTAATGTTCATTATTACCTATCTGAGCAAATCAAAATAAGTTTGAAGTATGGTGAAGTACCTTTACTAGAAGAGACACACTGCATTTTTAAGATCGCAATGCATCGCCTCTTCTCTAGAGCAGCAACGATAACTGCACCAGCAAAGTTGTCTTCACTGACAAAGATTGTGAAGAAATTGCTGCACAGTTGAAACCCAATGCGAAAAAGTAGAGTCATTGGATCCAAACGACAAATACCCTAGCGCTTGTAGCGATAACTTTTAGCCCTACAGATACAAGGCAGATATATTCAGTTGCTGTGGTATGGTAACACAAACGCCTCCCTAACGTCTTCAACTATTGACGTTTGGATTTTTTTTTCACTGTAGCTAAGAATTTTTTGTATCCAGATGTTTTTTATTTGTCACTTTTACATTTCATTCGCTTGTTTTTAGTTAATACGACATCCAATTGGACTCGTACAGTATAATAAAGTGCAGGATTGACACCGGATCTCCTTCTTCTGAACGTCCTTCACATTATGGTTGAGTATGAAATTCTAAAGAATTCCAATTGGTGTTGCTGTGAAAAATGTACAATTCGTTGCTTTTTAAGTTTTGGGGCATAGCAATCTTGGATAAGTGGTTTTCAGATTCTAATTTACACACAGGAAATGCAAATTTATTGTCAACAGTTGCAGCAACCAATCTTTTGTATCAGGTTCTAGCAATAGTTTATTAAACATAGTGTTCACATGTTTAACATATCCAATCTACCTTTCATATTTTCCAGATTCTAAAACAATGATAATTTAATCCGCGAGTTTGTCTTCACTGACGAAGATTGTGCGGAAATCACTGCAATTACACAGTTATTTCCCAATGCGACGCATTTTTTTTTCGATTTCGTGTATTGGGGGTACTAGGCCACTAACTACTCTACTATATGCTACTCCCATACGAGTCACTAACGAGTTATTATAAGTATAAATTTCATGTGTAAACTTGTAGACCCCAAGGTCTAAGGCCAAAGTTTTACGATAATTTTTCTTAAACCGAACACCGTTCTCGGTGAACGGTGGCAGCAACGGTGGCAGCAACAATAACTTTAAAAGAATTTCCACAAGTTGATTGAAAACATTTACCATCTTTCATTGTTTCAGACTACAGCATCCAGCTCCACCCAAGCCTCTGAAAGCAACAGAACTCCCTCCATGATCAATTCAACCTCACGAAAACGTGATTCAACTGTTTTGGTAAACCAAATTGGTATTTAATTTTTTAATGTAATTAATTTTCTCTTTCTGTAGAACATGTCAAATGCTACACAAAACACTGCAAGACTTTACAACACCCCTAAAAAATGCAGGCTATAGCAGATTTTGGTAAGGCTATTGATGCCATGGTCTATGTCACATTGTACTTCACCCGGGGACTGTCTCCATCTGAACTTGCCATAAATTTACTCCACTACATTTCTGTGTTAGTCGAGATGATTTTTTGTGGAATGGGTGCTTGGTTTAATGTTGATGACCCAACATACTATTCAGGATATCTACCCGTTTCCATCATATAGGCTTTTTACATTGTGGTATTGTACATTTTTACATTTGTAAACTTGTAGACCCCAAGGTCTAAGGCCAAAGTTTTACGATAATTCTTCTTAAACCGACTGTTTAAATTTCCAGCTGGTTGTATCCCACCCGATGGACAAGTCTACTTCCCCGATGGTCTTTGTAATGCCCCCATACGCCTGTTTAAGATTCGACGTCGATGGTTTAATGAGAGATTTGATTCTCTTTACTGTAGAGTGTTTGGATGAGAACACTAATAGAGGCCCAGGAGTCAACCATCGCTCTCACTGCTCCTATCCCGGAGACGGGTAATTATCTCGATGATCAATTGACATGTTGGAATTCGATAGAATTTACTGGAGATGATGTTGATTGAGACACATAGCATGGAATACATAATTTTTGCATTTTTGAACACATTGCATGTGTTTTTTCTTCATTACTGGATACATTTTTTGAAATGCAAATAAAATACCTTTCAGAATGTGTGTTTGTAATGTATTGCTTATGAATTTAAAAAAAACTAAAATTGGATGCATGTCATCATCAAAGTCAGAAATTCATCCATTATCGAATCAATTGATAACAAGCAGACAAAAAACTGTACAACCCCTTATGTCACAATACCCCCTGTTACGTTTTAATACAATACAGTTAATTAAAAATGGTTCTTTCACTCGAACAATTTGAAATTATTGAAGACTATATCAAGAACAACCCAAATTCCACGGTGACTACTTTCAAGATTTGAATCAACGCAAAAAATACTGAAGCAAACGGAAAAAAATATAAAAAAAATTACAAAAGATGATTTTGCAGTATGCAGCCGCTAAACCCTGACCAATTGAAGGACATTGCTTCTGTGCTAAAAAGGAACAAACAAGAGATCCTGTCTAGAGCCGGGAAAGTCGTGAGCGGTATGGACGAGGATGGTGGGTAGCGGTGACTTATGTACAATGAAATGTTAAATACGAGGATTGCCTATCGATAGGTCAATCCGGGTGATTTGAAGAAGACTCCATCAAAAGCGGAAGTAATAACTAAGGCTAGCAATACCTACCATGGTGGTGGTACAGTAACAACACCCACAAGGTCGTTTTGTGTCTCAATAGCGAGTACTTCCAAGCTTTATTTATACTTAACGGTTAATATATGACCGAATCAAACAGTTTTGCTATATGAACAATAATAAATTTCGCCATTCTGTTTTTACACCCTTTTTTTAGAAAATAATAAGTAGTGTAGATTCCATTGAAATGAAAACAAAAATGTGGAAGTAAATATGTGCAAAAAATCCGAAAGATTTTCTTAAGCATGGATAAGTCACAAACGTTTTCTTCTCACAAATTTTTTCACCCTGGAAAGTGCAGGACATAACATCAAATGCATCCCCTGCCAAGTTAAAAAATCTAAATAACGCTTTGAATTTATCTGTGGAAGATGAAAAAGAAATGTGTAGATCATGCGAATCTGTGGACCCACAAAGATGACGACGAGATATCACATGATTTATACAATGCCTACCAAAAGTTTGGTAACGCGAGGGAGAACCTTGTGGGAAAATACGGTTTTCTCAGCGCCCCCCCAAAATGCAATTTTCGTCAGAAAGCGACGATTTGTTAAGGGAGTCATTAGGGTTAGGGTTAGGGTCAGGCTAATCTGTTTTATTTATTTTTTCAATCAGGGGAAGGGTAGTTTTGGACCGTGGTAAGATTGGACCGTGGTTATCGCCAAAGAAATGTGTGTGAATGTGACCGAATTCTGTTACATCAGGTGCAAAGTCGACTAAAAATGATGTGATTGAAATTATGTGCAACCTGAAAGTCGAAAGATTTCAGGTTAGGTTTCAGATTGCATTTTGAATGAGCTATTTGGCGGATACGCAAGTTACCATTTGTATCCTCCCAGCATAAATGTGTCTTGAATAAACAAGTAAGAAATACAGATGTCTTCATTAAAATTGTGTGTAGTAAATAATTCAAAATCCATTAAATAAGATGATTTATGTGACTTAAAAAGTAATCTGTATTTTAAAACAACATTTCATCTCGTAAGTTGACACGCTGCATTGCAAGCAAAGTTGTCCAAACAGATTCTTTCCAAAATATAAGAACATTTTCAATAAGACTTTGCACATATTCCTTGACTATTTGTACATGTTTGTTTGTATCAAACTATAAGGATCAGCAACACACACAAAACATTCAGTTTCACAGAAATTTTACCGGGAACATAAATTAATTTTGGTTTTGACTTGGATGTTATCAGACATTTCATTTCAACCACGTGAGTTCTGTTAATACTGTCTGGTGATCCACCAAAAAAAGGCTCATCACAAGAAAGTGAAAGTCCCAGGGGGAGAAAATCATTATGGTTTCGGTCATAACTTTTTTAAATAAAGGTTTCAAATTTCATCCACTCATCATTGCTTTTGCATCTTTGAGGCACCGAAAAAAGAGTTTCCTGTATCCTTGTATCCTGTATCCTGGATCCTGTATTTTACATGTTGACACCTCGTAAGCTTTAGACTCTGGTATTCGATAGAATCCAGAGAAAGATACATATTAAAAGAAAAGAGAGGACATGGCATCTGCATAAAATAATATCAATGTATAAATATGTACTTAAGCCAAATCAATCTGTGATTTCTGCTTGACGTTGCGTTCATGATTCAGCTACTTCGTAGATTTCTTTCTTCATGTGGGATTTCACGAAATTAAAAAAATTCATTAACGAAAATTGATGCTCCATATTTGTGTTTGAATAATAATGAGATAAAATGAAAATGAAGGAGGGCACACAAGTTTAATTAGTGATTGACATACTAAAACAAAGTTAGTTTTGATTTTAACTATTTGATGCTGGCGAAAATGTTTTCACCCATACAGTGACTTCTACCAGAAAGCTGTTTTTATGATGTTTTGCAAGGTAGGTTTTGTTAATGTTTCGATTCGTTGCCCCATGAATATAGGGATTTTGCTTCAAAGAATTTGATAGTGGATCCAATTCTGTGTGTCCTTTTTTTGTTCCGTTTTTTTCGTTACAGATTTTTTCACTCTTTCTATGAAGCCAACCCAAAACCGCAAGTACTTGTTAACATCCTCCGTCCTCCCACGCAGCCCTTAGAGACAGCAAAAACTACTTCAATGGCAATGTCAACCAGAATCTCAACAGTATAACTTTAACTGCGAACAAATTGTTCGGAAAAGGCTGCGAATCTTTCTAATGATATTCCTTCTCCTTCCTTCCTTACCTTCACATGTTATATAACTACAGATAATGCCACTTCAAATTAAACCTTCATTTTCCAAATAGTTTACTTTACCAGGAACAATGCACAGCCTTTTGATAAAGATATGTGGATAAGATGTTTCGCCCATGTCCTGAACATCTGCGTACAAAAAATGCTTGAAATTATTTCTCAACTTCTCAAAGAGGTGAAGCAAAAAAACCGTTAAAAATGTTTTTTTCATATATAACATTTCTTACTTTTTCTCTATCTCTATAACAGCTTCGCAATCTCGCCAAACTTGATATGAGCTTCAACTAAATGATTCAGAAATTTTAAAAGATCTTGAAAATTGCATTTGGATTTTATAACGAAGACTACCAAGAAGAAGAAATTTTAACTGGAGGTTATATTTTTACTAACAATGTTCCCCCTATCTTGGATTGTAAAACGCGATGGAGCTCAGCGTTTATTTTGTCAAACGGGCTTTGAAGTTGAGAAGGGTCATCGATTAAATTGCAACAGACTCAGATCTGTGAAATAATGGAATGAACAACCGGTTCATCTTAAGTTCAGTGCTTGAATTTTTGGAAAGCTTTGCTGCAATTAGGGTAAAACAGCGAATTCCGAAAAGCGATCCGACTTATGGCGTTTGTGTGTAAACCCAAAATGCGAATTTCCGGACAAAACGCGAATGCCCCGGACATTTTTTCGAATTCCGGACAGAAATATTTAAAAAAAATGATTATATCAATCGTCGCAGTTTTTTTATTCTTAGTAAAATTACTTAAGACATGTAACACAGTGCAATGGAAGTATTTGGAGATATTTTGATTTAAAAAATCAAAACATTGAGCTGTAAAAAACTGATTTCGTCTGCCCAAACTTTTCTACTTGGGATCAAATCGACTTAACAACTTAAAATAATATTTTTTCAAATCCCATTAGCTTACTATCTTTCACTAAAGAAAATAGTTCTATAATTCCAAAACAAAAAAAAATTGAAATCTGTATTGGAATTCTGGAGAAATTAACATTGAAAGTCGGCTATACGTGACGCGAATGTCCGAAAACCACCAAAATTTGAAAAATTTCTAATAATTTCTAAATTAAGCTTTTTCAAGAAAAATTAGTGTGAATAAATGCAGAATAACGTCCTCCTTATACCCAGCTGCATGATGGTTCCATGATGTGAATATAAATCGTCTAATTAATGACGGTTCTTTCCCCTTTAAGCCCTTGATGCGAATTCTGGACAGCAGCCGACAAAAAATATGAATTAAAAAGGATTACTCTTTGTCCATTCTATCCATGTCAATATAGCTCAGCGGTATAAGATCAGCTCTCTATGATGAATGACTTACGTTCGATCCCAGTAAAGGGAAAGTCTGTCACTAAGCAATTAGTTAAATATTTTAATCGAAACTTCTGTAAGAAATGCAAAACAGCGGACATATTGAAAAGAGATAATATGGACATCAGCTAGCTTCATACGTAACAATGACATTGGCTTCTTCTTAACCCTTAAATATATCCATAATTATAACAATTATTTAAATAAGTAAAAAAAAATTATTATTACCATCACGTTACATAATCTTTAATTTTCTCAATTCCCCTTAATTCCCCTTATGGGAGCAAGATTGCAACTACATATAAGTGATTTTGAAACTTGTTGTACGCCATCCAAAAATTTGTGGGTGTACGACATTCAGGCCCAGTCATTCAGGCCCGCGAGGTTCAGGCCCACTTTTTTTTTACGTGCCTTTCAGGCCCAATTTTGACGTCATTCAGGCCCAAGTTTTTTTTTTAATAAAATTTTAAAAAAAATGGGGTATCCGAGTTCGACTCCCCCTGGTGAGCATAGTTGCTCCCACACCTGGGCACTACCACTACACTTATACAGTTCACACGCTACTACATACAACACTTACAAATCCACAAACATAGCTTCGGATATCTCTTTAGAAAGTCCTAGAAGTCGGCCTGGACAAATATGAAGAGAATAATAAAATTCAAATAAGAATACGGTGAATTGCAATGATATTTCAAAAAAGTGGTTTGGTTGAGTGGAAATGAGACCAAACTAATAAGTTGAAGTCCATACCATTCTGGCCCATGTTTATTCTAAGCTAATAAATTAACGGTGGTCTAATGGTCAGAAGCTCCGGCTGTAATGTCAAAGGACCGAGGTTCGAATCTCGGACAAGGCGAGATAGAAATTACCTTAAAATTTAAATTTTATAAAGACAATTGTACCAGTCACTGCTATATCATGCGGTCACATGCTGCATTACATTGGTCAGTGTCTTAGCAAAACTATACGGACCCATGTTTCCCCGTCTTCTAACATTTCACCGGTGGTCTAATGGTCAGCATTCCAGCTTGACATGTCGAAGAACCGAGAATCGAATGTCCAAGCACCTTCCGAATCGAGCAATTTCGAAATAATTGAAATTTTTAAAATTTAAAAAGACAATAGCACCTAGAGCTTCAAAATGAGTGTAATCTAACATTTTTGAAATGTTCGACCACCGATCTTCCACTTCCATTAACTCCGGAAGCTTTTTAAGTTTATTTTGTCAAAAATTGAGTTTATTTTCCTAACTTACTTACCGAGAATCGAGATTCGAACCTCACTCCTTTGACATGGCAGCCCGGATTGTTGACCATTAGACTACCGTTGATCTGTACAATAAAAGGGAATGCATGAGCTCTATGGTAGCTAACCATCGATTAAAGACATTGACTAATGTAATGCAACATGTGATCGCATGATATAGCAGTGACTGGTGCAGTTGTCATTATAATATTTAAAAATTTCAATTATTTTGAAATTTCTATCTCGACTTGACCGAGATTCGAAACTCGGACATTGCCATAACTGCCCGGGCTTCTGACCATTAGACCACCGTTGATATGATGGCATAGAGGAAACCTGGCAGTTTATGGTATGGCCCAGGTATACCCCGCTTTCACTCACCCCTCTCCCAGGGGTGCGCGCAGTCCCCGCCGCTCAACCTCAGCCGCAAAACCCTATATTAAAAATTATCATTGTAAAAAGATCTTCATCCCTGTATCAATCGTTTTTCCATAGCAGAAAACTTGTCTTGCTAGGGAACAAATCACTTTTGAATTATTCAAAATGCACGTCTGTTAAACGCTGATTGGCTTTCGATGTATTTATGTATTGTGTTTTTATGTATAGCCTTAACTGATCATTACTGATTGATCATTATTTTAAAAGGTTTAAAAATTCTTAGGTATGAAATGTATTTCCAATATATTTAACTGTGAAAAACATAAAAAATTATATTGGGCCTGAATGACATTCAAGTCCGCCTTTCAGGCCCAATTTTTGCGACGTTCAGGCCCAATAAAAGTGGGCCTGAAAGACACGGGCCTGAATGACCGGGCCTGAACGTCGTACACCCCATTTCAAGCGAAATGTGTGTGTGGTTTTCAAGCGAAATGGGGTTACGGGCATGGGAATTAAATTAAAAATCACAAAGACTTTAATTATTTTACAATAAGAAACATTCCGGACGAAAGATACACCATTTTTGGGAATGGTAGTCATTATAAAACTAACTGCTCGATTTTTTTCAAAAATTTTTTCACTAAAATTACTGAATTATTACGCCTTTTAAAAATATTGATAAACAAGTGGAACGGGAAAGAAAAATTATGACAACAGCTTTTTGGATCTGCTAAGATTCGATCCCCTTGTCGCTCAAATCTTTATTTTAAATAATGCAAAAACTATACAAAAAAACTTATAAACATTGCACATCAATCGATTCGCCTTACAATTCTGCGTCGATTGATGTACAGAGATATGAAAAAAAAGAAAGCAAAAAATTTTCAAAATTTTCTGTCCGGAATTTGCGTCAGCTGTCCGACATTCGCATTTTAGCCTGTTTTTATATTTTCATTGATATTTAAGAAAATTCTTTGAAATAACGACAAAACCTAAAATAATATTGTAGATCTTTTAATTCTCTATCCATTGATATAATGAGTTAAGGGATTATCACAGTTTTAACCTTAGAAATTTCTTACCCCGTAAAATTTTTTACTAACTCACACCACAGAGCCAAAATTTTCAGCAGTAAGCAAAATTTGGAAATTTCAATTCATGATTTTTCAATTAATACAGCGTATTTTTAGATGCCCTTTGGCTCAATTACGTATTCCCTGCCATATTTTGAAATTCTTTCATTAGTTTTTGTTTAAATTTCTTCGTATTTTAATAATTGTAAATTGAAAAAATCGAATTTTTTGTCCGGCATTCGCGTATCCGAGATGCTGTCCGGAATTCGTTGTTTTACCCCGTACTAAGTACATTGAAGGAAGTGGATACGATACCCTACTTTGTCGCTTGTTGTGCCAATGACTAATTATAATTATTTTGCCAACTGCCAATGACTAATTGGCTGATGATAATTTTGGAAGATGTTTCACAATGTCATCATGTATTCATCAAACATTCGTTTTTTGTAAGGGCAGCTGTTGCGGGTCTTGAAAAAATCTTCTTATTACAATAAGGTATGATATTATTGATAAGGTATAATATGTTTATATTTCAGCAACGTTTTTGGATCAGAGACTAAAGATGCAATATTTTATTAATAACCTTAGGAATTGTGGGGAGAATTACGAGATGCTTTTTAATCTCTAGACGATAAAATCATCTGAAGCAGAGCTATGCCAGCGTGAGTTATATTGAATTGGTATCATCCTTGAGGAGGAGTCCAACAAAGCGGTGAGTTACGAAATGTGAAGGAGGAAAATATCAAATGATGAGATTAAATGGAAGTGAAAGGAAATAGAAGAAAGCAAAAAAATGTTCCTTTCATTCCTGAAAGTTGGGGATGGGTTAGAAAAACGGGCAGTGGCCTAGAGTGGCACGGAATCACCAATCTAATCAAACTTAACGCCATTCGATAGAGCTCGTTAAGCCGATTCGAATGGTATATGGGAAAGTTTGTGCAAATGAACGCATCCCTGAGTAAATCGACTTTAAAGTTTTTGGTTTACCGGGCTTCCGTAGCGTCCTTGGCCGCCCCTTTGCGCACCCCTGAGCCCACCCCTCGTCCCTTGAGGGATCACCCCTATTTTATTTCTCGGTACCTGAGAGCCTTTTTTTCGAAAAATTTTTGTCCACCTACGGACTGTTTCCATAGTCAACGAATCGAACTTTGAACTTGTTTTTGCTTCGACTACCTCTTTACATAACGGTTATAGAAACATTATGTCACCTACTCCCCACCCACCCGACATATAAAAGTCTGATCGTAAAAAAAGATTTTTGAACTTACCGGGTAATGAAGGCGGTGGTGATCACAATCCACCAAAGTCGGTTCGACGATCTTAGAACTCATCCAGTGCTTTTCCTTGAACAGCGTCTGCTGTCATTTCAAATCAATTTCCGTCAACCTTTTCACATTAATAATACTAAAAGATTATTTCACGCGTTAACAATCGCAAGGAGCAAATTTACTTCCAAAGTACAGTACCCACGCCATGTATTGGATCACCCCGGTCTAAAAAAAAGGTTATTTTAACCCGCGCGAGATAGGCCTAACGGTGTCTCGCGCGTTTTATTTTTAAATACTAAGATTGCTTTTACGAGGTTTATTTTTTTTAAATCAGAAAGGTGAAGAAGTAGTCTTCATCTTTCTATTTTTAATTTTCAAAAATTGTTAGTGTTTTGTATGTTAATTCATCTTTTTGAAATATTGAATCACCCAAAAATATCTCGCATGGCCTGTCCCAACCCGCGGCATGGCCTTAGGGAATGGGGGTCAAGGGGGGGGGATTACGAACAAAGGATTTCGTGAGAACTACGTGATCCTTGTTTCACGAAGAATGCTTTGATGCAAAGAAATGGATTTTATAACGTGTTTTTATGCTTAATTTGTAAATGTCTACTGACCAATCCTCGACAAGCATGACGACGGCCTACGCGGGTTTTCAAAATTATATGAAATTTAGGGCTAGGTTAACTTTTATTAACTTTTTGAATTGACTTATACATCAACCATTTATTTATATAAGGAAACACAAATATGTTTAATTAAATTTAATTGATTTAGTTTGCTTAAACAGAATTTTACGTTAAATAAATTAAAAATAATAATAAATCGAATCCGTCAATTTGGCTTAATTATACAGTACCCACCAAACTATTAGGTACACCCCCCTATTTTCAGTGCATTCTTATGGCACTACGTGTTTAGAAAAAATGCAATAACTCTTGAACCGCTTGGGCTAGATTTTTTTCCTTTTGGCCCTGAGTAGATCTAATGATGATCTACATTTTTTCTACACATGAAGTTGTCGTAGGATTAACCCCCACGGCGCTACGGTATCGTTCAGTTTATTAGGTACACCCGTTTTCCCCCCATATGCGCCGTGTTAAATACGGCGTTTTCAAAAATTTACAAAAAATACTAAAAATCAAGCTAAAATCTTTTTCTTTGTGCCAAAAGATGCAGAATTCTTCACTCTATACGAATTTAAAGAATGATTTACAATAAAACCAACTCAGAGAACCCTTCCCTATACCCTAAAGTTTTCCACTTCAAAATTTGTCGAAATTTCTAATGCCTATGGGGGCGACAGTGCAAGTGTGTAGTAAAAAGTACAAATTTTGAAGTAACAAAGCATGGGTAAACTTGAAAGTTTGACACGAGATGCGCACACATTAGAGCTATTGATGAGTAAAAAAATTTTCAAATCGAAGTTAACATATATTCGCTAAGGTCTTTTTTTTTAAATGTTTAAAACCTAATATCCTTACTGAATTTTAATTTAATTTGAATTCCAAATAGATTATTAAAAAGAGAAACAAATTCTCTAACTTTCCTCTGTTTTTTTAATCTGTAACATAAACGGTATCGGCACAAATTGAATTTGAACGAAAAAAATAAATTTTTTAAATTAAAAAAACCAAAACTTTAGGATTTTTATCTCCCATTCGGTAAACGGGAAAAATTTTTCCCTTTACAGAAAAATATTATACAAACACAATGAACACACTGTAAAAAAATACAAAAATTCGGTAATGTCAAGCGCCGAAATTAATTCTATTTTAGCGGAATGACCCAGTATCACCTTTTTTTTATTTAAGTTTAAAATCAAAGGTACATCAACAATACACACAAGAATTAAAAATAAATGTATTCTGCAAACATTTTTATATTTAAACCCTAGATTCAAACGATTTCATGCAATAATCATAACAAACTAGCTATCAAAAAGGCACACTTTAATGGACAAGTAGACTCTTAAAGACTAGTCGATAATAATCGACTTTCCTCAGTAGAAAAAGTGACGGTGCGATTCGTCGCTAAGGATCGACGAGTAGTCTGCGACCATGTTGTCATCATCTATACAACAGACATACATCCTGTTGTATTCAACATGATGCCATGGAAAAACTCGAATCTGTCATCCCCTATCTTATCCCGTTCACCTGTGGACATTGCAAGACAACAACAGCGATGGACATCGAGCGAGAGGATCAACTATAATCAGGGTTGTTAATATCACCGCGATGAACGATGAAATCGTCGTCGGGAATAAAAAATTTTGTTCGAGCGATTAACGCGCGATAGATTTCAAAATCATTATCGATCGATAATCGCGTTTTCATTGTCTATGACGCGATAGCGATAGTTTTTGTTTAACTGCCGACTGCTTAAAAGTAGTATTAAGTGGTGACAGCTGAAAATGGATGAGCACTACAGTGGTGTATTCGCCCATCCAAGTTTTTTAAAATACCACGGCCCAGCTGGAAAACCAGGGATATTGTTAATATAGTTTTTCTGCTTTTGAAAAAAATTTGCAATAAAAATATTTGAAAATTTTTTTTTGAAATTTTGAAACGTTGTTAAAAGTATCGGCAACCATCGCCGATTATCGCACCGATACTTTTTTTTTAAACTTCATCGTTCGTTAGTCGGCAATTTAAAAAAAAACACCAGTATCGCTATTGCAATCGGAAATACTTTTTGTTGCGATAGTAACAACCCTGACTATAATTGACACTTATTTTCGGTGTCTAAATAAGTGTGTAAAACTCAATAAGTATTTATCTGACTCGAAATAAAACTTGATTTTCGTGATCCTCAATTCTAATTTGGGGTTGATTTCGTGTGACGGTAGAAAATATATAACAAAATCGATTATAATCGCGATTTTGATCAAAATATTATTGTTCAGGAAATTTTTCGATTTGGTAATTCTTTTTATTTCATTTGAAAGACGAAATTGACTGATTTTGTGGGGAATCACGAATAATTGGTGTAATCTGATGACAACTCAACAGTTAAAAAGCTATCACCTACTTCCGCTATACTTCCGGAAATTTTTCACAAAACCTTCAAGTGAGCTTTGCTCTCTATTCAGTTTTAAAGCTTTCAAGCTTAATTATTTGTGTTTGCCGAGTATAACGTAACGATTTAAATAAATAATTAAAAGCGCACATTCTCTATTGGCTACCGATTTCATCCTTCTAGCCACCCAGCGGTAGATGCTGAAAATGCGTCATCTTTTTTTACCACGTTTGCCGAACAGGAAACGACCTAGTATTACTCGATAAATCTTTAAATAATTTAATACTGTGTTAGCAAAACTTGGTATTGTTTTGCAGAAAACTTCTGACAATCCATCAAGTAAAATCCGTCTACTAAAATATAAACATAAGGCCGGTTATATTTGTTCCGGCATATATTTATACCTTTTATTTTTTTATGGAGAGTTTTTTTTCGTAAACTGCCAAAAGATGGATCCGTGTCTATTTTCCGGATGATCTATGGAAACGGTGAAAAAATTCGCATAAAATATTTAAACAAACGTTTCTCAATCTCACCAAGTACGAGACCTTGGCAATTCCGACGTGTACATTCGACCATGTGTTTCTATATCCAGCCAAGTATCCGCTAGTTTTAGTTTACCAAGAAGTCAACCGCAACCGAAATAACGGGAGGCTGGAGGATTGATGATGGAAGGTGGAAAAGGACATGCCAGCAGCAACCAGCAGTATACGGATGCCTCGACTGCATTCAAAGAACAGATATGTATAGTGTGCTGCAGTTCAAGTGCGAGATGTCTTCTGTGTGGATTGTATGGAGATTGCCCTCGGTGCCAGTTGATTTCCCTCGATCTTTTTAGGAGAAGAAAAAGAATCCGCACTCCAGTGCGCGCAACTTCTGCATCGCTAAAACACACTTGTGCACTTGTTTTCTCTTTACAATAAAAAAGAGATTTTTGCTTCTTCCGTTTGAAAACGAGGAATACATTGGGGCGGTCACTTTTGGCACTGCCCAGCTATTGGAACATAGAACAGTGTCAGTCGGTGATGGGAGGTCCAGCTGGCCATTTGTTCTTCGGTGCTTTTCACAGTGTCAAAATGGAACGACATAAAAGTGAACTGATTTTCAAATTAAATTTCAGGACAATTATGACCAACCATCAGCGAGTGCTGTGCGATTCTCACAGGGAAATTAAATTAAACTGATAGACGAATATGACGGCAAATAGCAACGACAGTGCTGAGTATTTGTGGGCGATCAACGCCACCCGCTGCTTTGTCGGTGACAGCAACGAGACGCTGGGCATCGATTGGGACGATTGGGACGTGTCACTGTGGACGCCGGAGCAGCGCCAACTTCTGGAACGTGGCGGGGTATCTCGACGAATTCACGTCGCCCTTGGCGTCCTCCTCAGTTTCATCGTCCTCTTTGGTTTCGCCGCCAATTCCACCATCCTCTACGTCTTTTCCAGGTACTCGTCGTTTTTTTCCTCAATTTGATGATGGACAACCCATTCTCAGATTGTGAATCGCAGGTTCAAACGGTTGAGGACGCCGGCCAACGTGTTCATCATCAACTTGACCATCTGCGATTTCTTCGCCTGTTGTCTCCACCCACTGGCCGTCTACTCGGCGTTCAGGGGCCGCTGGTCTTTAGGTCAAACAGGTACTTGATACGTAATGTCATTCGATCCTGTATAGTTTGTGCGTTCTAAAAATGGCCTCCAACTGAAATGCGATAGACGAGAAGAAGAAGTGAGAAGCGTCTCTCTGTTGCTGGTGACCATGGCTGCGGGGTAACGTTAGACGGTTCACAGATTTCATGGACTTCAAGCAGACTCTTGAATGAGACTTTGGGAAGCTGATAGCATAACTGCAAGCAGATCCAAGAATGGGCCGCCTGACTATAAAGCCTGCCAGAACTGCTGCAGCAGACGATATAGGGATAGACGAGAAAAATTGGAAGTCCGGATGCCCGGCACCGAGATCCTGGTACGCGCCGATTTGCCGATTTCTGAATGACGGGCTGCGCCAAAGCAGCAACTGACGGGAATAAGAATCAAGTGTCTTGCTGCACCAAAGATGGCAAGAAAACGGAAACAAATCACGAGCCCAACGCAACTCCCCCCTTCCCTTTCTTGCGCGCGAATCGATGATTCCGACATGATTTCACCTTGAGATATTCACTTTCGGAAGGAAGATTCCGTTACTGCATGTTATTCACAGTGACGCAATCGATTTTCCCAGCTTCTTCCTTATATACACTCCGCTTGTTTTGGGGAGTCACAATCCGTTTAGCACACCTATTTAGTTTTTTTTTTTTTTTCACACTTAGCCTGGCCGCGGATGCTGGATTTGTACAATGCTTCCTCTAATATTTCTCCTTGTTAATTGGCGACACGTGCTACGGTGTGTTGAAGGTTGGACGGGATAAACGCGACGAGCTGAGGGGCGCTTCACTGATTCGCTAACGAATCAATGAAGCCCCTCCACAGATTTCCTCTCTGCTCTCGCTCTCGAGGGCGCTCACCATTTCTTTTCTTCGAGAGATTGACGAGTTTCTTGTCATCTCCGAAAAACAAAAATGAAAGGCGGACAGGAAGCCATGCTGTCCTCCTTCAACTCCTCCAGTCCTCCCGCCTATTGATCGCGTTTAATTGAACGCGGATGAAAATCGACCAGGTTTCGGAACTACTACACTGCAGGGCCCTTTGAGACCCAGTTGTATAAATATTCAGTTTCATCTCGATGGCTGCTGGTACATAACGACCAAAGAGACGAGAGCTTCTTTTCAAAATTCTATCATCGCTGCTGCTGGGTGGGGGAGAGGAACGTTTGACGGACGGCCGAATTTTGTATATTCCATTTTGTATGTACCAGTGAAATATTGATTATTACGATCTCGATTATTGTTCCTATGACGACTTTGTTGGTCTGCACAGGAAAAAGAGTGTTGCGCTCAGAAATGCTTTCCTTTTGGAACTCAGCCTGGCAAAACGCTAGTACGGGTGCCCAGACCCGCTTGTTTTTTCCCTCAGTGGAATCAGCCTTGATTTTGTCTTCTTCGGAATTACCGTTCTTTCTCTGCAGCTTTCTCTCGGGCCACTGCGGCCTAAACAATTTTCTCTTTAAAATCAAAAAGTCTCCGTCACCGCTCTGTCCCTGCCTGTCAGGGGAAGTAGAAGATGTGGCTCATATTTTGTTTGTCTGTACCAGCCACGCCGTACACAGAGTCAGCCTTTAAAACTGCGGCTGAGTTAAAGCTGTCGTGGCCAGTCCCATTAGACGCTTTCTCCCAATCCAAAACTCTTTGGTCAGCGCTTGTTAAATACCTATGTTCTATCAAAAGACTTTAACCACCACCACCTTTTCCCAGTTCTTTATATTTTATTTCTTCTCTTAGTTGCGTTTTGGTACTCTGTACATTTTTGCATGGGTCCCTCGTGCCCTAATTTCTGGCGCTTTTAACCCTGCTTTCATCCTCAGGCTCTAGCGGGCGCCTTAACCGGACTGTGGCCGTAAGAGTCGTCCGTTGCTTCGCGGTGCTGGTGACATCCAAATCAGCATCTCGTCGCTCCGGACTATCTGGGGGGTCGGCAGCGGCGTCTTTTTTATTCTTGTTAGTCTTCTTATTCTTTTTACTCGTGCTCTTAGGTGCATTTTGGCCGCTCTTTTGTTTCGCATGAGTCTCTCGTGCCCTAATTTCTGGCGCTTTTAACCCTGCTTTCATCCCCAGGCTCTAGCGGGCGCCTTAACCGGACCGTGGCCGTAAGAGTCGTCCGTTGCTTCGCGGTGCTGGTGACATCCAAATCAGCATCTCGTCGCACCGGACTATCTGGGGGGTCGGCAGCGGCGTCTTTTTATTCTTTTTAGTCTTCTTATTCTTTTTACTCAGTTTTTCATTCGCGTGCCGCTCCGCTTCACTTTCCAGAATTCAAGTTTTACTTTTAATCTTCTGCCTAATCTTTCTTCCCGGTTCCCTCTCTCTTCTCCCATCCTCCTCTCTTATCCTTATTTTATCTCTTCTTCATAATAATGTGACTCTTGTATTTTACCATGCCTATGACAATAAATTGGTAACATTCGCCTTCGGCGAATACACACCTCATTTTAAAAAAAAAATGACGACTTTCCGTAAATATTTCGTATATCTTTGAATCATTTTGATTACTAAACTTTGTCTTTGAAGGCTGCAATTTGTATGGGATGGGCGTCGCTTTTTTCGGACTCAACAGCATCGTGACCCTGTCGGCCATCGCCTGTGAGCGCTACATCGTCATCACGTCCAGCAGTTGCCGCCCGGCTGTCGCCAAATGGCGGATAACTCGTCGACAAGCGCAAAAGGTGAATTTAATATTCTTCGCATGCATAGTATATAAAGTACTTGAACCGGCTCATGCAGAGTTTCGTATAATGTGTCATGCTGGGTGAGGGGGTGGTTATAGAGCCCTTTGCAAATGAACCGAAGTTTATTGGCTTGGATCATAGCATCATGGGCGGAAATGAAACGCGCAGAATAAATAGCGACTATGTTTGCCTTAACGATGTCTAAATGAGCGTCGAATGTACTTCAGAGCTGCTCCTTATTAGCATTTCATTTGCATATCCAAAGAAACAATGCCCGGGACTAACACAAAACCAATTCAATGCAGCGAACGTACTACTTTGAAGGATCGTCAGCACGACTCTCTACCGAGTTCACGACGTTTGTCTCAACTAAAGATCTTACATGTATGATACGCGGGCTAGTCAATGAGAGGATCACAATTTTGATTGTTGTCCTACTGTTGTCCTATTGTTGTCCAACTGCGATGAGCAAACCAGTTTTAATTGTAAAACAGTTTCTGGGGGATTAAACATTTGATAAGAAACGGAACAAACATTCATTTTAAAGGCTTGTGCTGGGATTTGGCTCCATTGCGCCGCTCTGGTGACTCCGCCCTGGATGCTGGGATGGTCATCCTACGAGCCGGAAGGAGTTCTAGTCACCTGCTCCTGGGATTACACGACCAGGACCCTGTCCAATCGGCTCTACTATTTGTACCTTTTATTACTCGGATTCGTCCTGCCCGTCTCCGTTTTGACGTTTTGCTACGCGGCCATTTTCCGGTTCATTTTCCACAGTTCAAAGGAGATGACCCGGCTGGTCATGGCCAGTCACGTCAAATCGCCGTTCAGCACCAATTCGACTTCATTCCGCAAACGGCGGAGGCAAACGGACGTCCGGACGGCGCTGATAATTTTATCGCTGGCCATGCTCTGCTACACGGCCTGGACACCTTACGCCATCGTCAGTCTCATCGGCCAGTTCGGCCCGGTCGACGAAGACGGCCAGCCCAGAAAACTGTCGCCCATGGCGACGGCCATCCCGGCCTTCCTGGCCAAAACGGCCATCGTCTGCGATCCTTTGGTTTACGGGTTTTCCAGTCCGCAGTTCCGCTCTTCGGTCCGCCAGATTCTGAACAGCGGCGGATTGCGGGGAGGACAGTCGAATAACGCGATTGCCGGCCTGACGAGAGTTCAAACGAATCCGAATTGCCAGCTGTCTCGCGTCAATTCCGTCGCCGTCCTGTCATCCAACCGATTCAGAATGAACAAAGATCTTTCCGTTTCAGTCAACAAACTGATGGTGGGTCCAGAATTGCTCCAGCATCAGCAGAGTATTCTATTCCAGCCAGTTGTCGGTGGTCAGCTCCGCAAAAGTATAACATTTACAAATTGAATTGAATTATCTCACGTATTTACATCGATTTTTATTATCCCATGATGAGCAGCTGCAAAGTACAGACGTCGCTTGGATGAGAGCCGCCGAGTCAATTCCACTGACGGGCCAACTCATCCAATGCCCAGCAACCAGCCCGTTGTCCCGTCTCATTCCGCTTTTTTTCCGGAGCAGTTATTCACTCATCCGCAAAGTCGTTTGCCCAAAGAGCCGGAGAACGATCCTTACCAAGACACTTGCTTCTGAGTTTAACAAGGTGCTGGCCCACCTGTTGAGTTCATTTTTAAAAATGCATTTTGATTCCAAAAACGATCGACAAAATATTATTAGCCTAACGTATGTCCGGTTGCCCATCATTTTATTTCCCTCCTGATTTTATTCCCGAATGATGTATTAGCGATGTGGCCTATTTTCAATTTAGTTTGAGTTCGATTACACGCACGAATTGTAAAACCGGCCAATAATAATAATAATAGGCTACTCGGAAATATGGACAACAATATGTCCTGGATGAATTGAACAAAACACTGGAAGAAAGAAAAATTCCGGTGGCGAGCCAGCAGCAATCCGAGCAGGAGCAGTCGTCGCGGCGTATGATAACAAATGTTCAACCATGTATGTGTGCGAGATTGGGCGCACCCAACGGCAATTCAAGCTTCATCTACTTTTCCCCGTTGTAATTATCTGCCGCCCACCGAGTCCCTCTGTCCGCTCCTCTTCCGCCCGACTAGCTTTCAACCAGCCCCCCACCCCTTCCCCGCCTTTGTTCCCCGCCGTTTCCATTAGAAAGTGAACATCGACCAACCCACCCACCCACACGACGGCACGTGAAATTCTCAAGTTGACATACGGCACAGCTTGAAATAATAATAATTAAAAAAATATATAGAAAAGAAAAACTCTTGAAAGTTGGGCGAGGATGACGTGCTGATGTCATGGTAACCGTGCGACGAGGACAATTATCATATTCCAGAAAAACCGGAAATCAAAAGTCGTTTATAAACGTAGAACAAAAAAAAAACATATAGGCTATATATAATACGGTACAGGAGAAGGAAATGTCATGGCAAAGATACATCTGGGTCTCTCTTGCTTTGCTCCCAATCGTCCCTCCTCAATAGAAAGTTGAGCAGCGAGACGATCCTGCAAGGATTTCCAACCTGCTGATGTCGATCACCCGACGAGAGTTTGGCCAGACGCGGAACAAACTTTTCTATACAAGCAGCAGCCGAGATTTTCCTCCAATTGGAAATACGCGATGAAATGTTGTTACGGCAACGTTTTCCTTCAGGCTAGACAAAAAAGGATAATTTTATTTAGCGATCCTGAATTCTAAATCCCCCCCCTCTTTTTTTTAAGCGTTGCATAAACGAGACGATCTGGTCCCAAGGATTTGATTTATTTTTTGCCTTCCGGTTTTGGGTTTTCTTCTTGGATTGAAATGGAACAGCGGGACAGATGGAATACGCAGAATAAACTGATCGATGATGACAACAACTGCTGCGTACGCTGTTAGAGATATGATGGACCGGACGGACTGTTGAATCATTTCATTTTTTTTTTCTTCATTTTTTCGTAGCTGCTCGGCGGAGTAGATTTGTACATACACACTGGATCGATCCGGCCGAGCGCTGGCAACTCGCCTCCGCACATCAATCGTTCCACCCGGCGCAATTTCTTCTTCCGGCGTTGACTCACACACACACAGACGTATCGATGAATAATCTGAGATGTTGGGCTCGATACAACACAGCACACACACAGCCACATCGCCTTAGTTTCATCCGGAAAACCAAAGATGCTGGATCGAGAAGGTCTTTGATGTTATGAGGTGCTGGTGAGAGTATACAGTATACATATAACAGTCAGGGAGAAGGAGAGAGAGCATAGAGAGAGGACGAGCTGCGAAATTAAACTTTGAACGCTCTAACGTGTTGTAACGCGGTTTGCCTCTGCTATCTGCTGTTCACGGCGGGCCGGACGGATGATCCAATCACGGCCGTCGCCACGGCAACGATCGAATATATAGCCTACTAATATGTTGGCGCCAGCGGAAGAGACTCAAAGTCGATGCCTGGCGACTCAAAGTTGATGGAATTCCGCGATTCTTCCTATTGTTGTTGTGTTGGTTCTCCCGCCGCCGCTGCTGCTGTGCAATCTGCTCGGAGCCGGCCCCAATATCGCGATGGATATTCGATCCGCGTCCGACATTCAACTGCTTTTTTTTTTTTCCTTCTTCTTCTTTTTCTTTTTCTTTTCTTTTCTTCCGCCATTTTTCTATAAATCGGGGCGCTATAGAGCTGCTTTGGCTCCATCATCTTCTTATCTCGACGGCGTCGTGCAATCCCGTGACAATCTCCGACATTTGGCCTCCATCAGTTTCTTGCCTTCCCCCCCTCGTCTCCCGTCGTCATTCAATTGCCAGAAACAATCTGAAAAGCCTCCGCCGTTTTAAGAGACTCATCATTACCTATTATATATTCCGATAACTTTCAAATCAATCGACTTTTACGCGCCTTCTGTAAGTTGACAAAGGCTTACTAATAGGCTAGACTAACTCTCACATGGAAAAAATAAAACAAATCTCTCCCTGCGACTTAATTCGAATGCTGTTGAGATCTTTCAACATGATGTATAGACGTCTGCAAAGTATAACGCATTGCGTAGCATTCGTCGACAATAATGAACGTACACAAACGTGTGTACTTGTGTCGTGCACTGCTCTCGTCTTTTTTAATTGGACCGGGACCCCTCAGTTTCTCTTTTCCTCCGCGGTGCTCAACTTGGAGTCACTCATCGTCGTGTAGACGATCCAGCCGGTTCACAGCAATCCCGTCCGTCCCGTACACTACACACGTCACGTCCTGGGGTAAGGAAACTCGAATCAAACTTAAAAACATGGAAATGCGCGATGCGCGCCTTTGAGTGTCTGAAAGAGAAGGGGGAAAAAAAGGGACATAATCTCGCGAGTCATTCGCAAAAGCAGCCGACTCTGTTTTCGTTTTTTATAGAGAAAAGAAGAGCCGACGAGTTTATTGATCGTCGCAAAAGTCGTCCGCGAACCCTCCCCATGTACGTATATACCTGCCGGATTTGAAGCCCCCCAGCAGCAACAGCAACATCTTCATTTTCTGAGAAAAAGAATGAAAGAAGAAACAGGCAATCTGCAATAGGACACATGTTTCCCAACATGACACACACACACACACGCATATACGGGAGGTCGGGTGGTTCATGTGGTGTGGTTTTTTTTTTATTCTGTTCCAACCCAGGTGATTCGCAGTGGCACATTTCAGGGTGGGTGGAGCTAGGGGATTCGTTCAGCTTTTATCACGATGAACAATGGAGTTGAGGACTCTGGGCTTTGCTGCTCCGTCACACAAAAGCGGTGGATCCTATACGGAAACAAAGTTGACTGGATCTCTATATGCTGTGTACACTAGCACGACAAAAAGGCAGCAAAAAGGACATGTCATTTCATTATTAATTTAAAATTTCGTTGTGTGTTTCTTTTTTTTTTTTTTTTTTCTTCTTCTTCTTTTTCCGGGAAGGGGGAAAAAAATCGAATTGTCCCGCGGGAAAAGTGATTCAATCCGACAAATGTGTACCGCACATAAAAGCATTATCTGCTGTTGTGTGCTGCTGCAGGCGGCTGCAGGTTGCATTATATAGCCTACACACGCGCGGCACACAGGTTCATTTGTCTTTGATTATTTCGGTATTTCCTCCTTATTTATTATGAATGTTTTTTTGTTTGATATTCCGTCGAATTCGTCGATGTACAGAAATTGAGGCAACATCTATAATACTACCAGGAAACGATTTCCATACTATAACTCCGTTTCCGTCTTTTTTTGCTTTTTTGGCGTCTACAGAATAAAATCCTGGCCGCCAGTTGCGTGTGTTATTATTATGTGATGGTGGAGAGACGCGCGTGTTTCCACTCGTTTCCTGCTACTCGGAGGTGATCCATCCAGCCGCGCACATCCGGCATCTCCACTTCTTCTTCTTCTTCTTCTTCTTCTTCGCAATAATTCCGCACACAACAAGAAAAAATGCCGAGTGCTCTTATTATTTTGAGGTTTTCCACAGCGACTATTTTATACCGGGGGGTAAAGAGAATTCCAGGGAAAATTGTGCTGCAGCGGCGGCGGCGGTGGCGTCGTGAATGTTCAACCGATTTCGGGGCGCGCCAATGAATTCTGCCCTCGTCCGGCCAAGAGTCTCGGACCGTGATTGAGCGTGATTGTCCAAACCCTTATCCACTTTGTCGTCGTCGACCCTGTCGGCTAGCAGACAATAACTGTTTTGAGAGTTTGAATTCGATTTCCGACGCTCTCTGCTGCGTTGCGGTGCTCTTCACGCGTCCAATCACGATGTGGGTCAGTATGTATGTGTACGCTGCGACCGACTTGCCCACTCGCCGGCGTCAAAACCAACAACAAAACGGCCTTGGCGTGACTCAGCCGAGCAAAAATACGGACCCCCACACCAACACCCAACAAAAAAACAAACAAACCCAAAAAGTTTCTTCTTTTATTCGAGTTCGGGAATGCACGTCGCGCGGTTTTTGTTCCGAGCCCTTGACTTCGGCCGGATTGAAATCGACACGACGCCGCCAATTGTTTTTTTTACCCGAAAGCGCGCTGAAAACCGACACTTTTCGTGTTTTTTGTTTCGTTTTCAAAATTGTATTCCGCGCGGGACAGCGATACCCGGACCCATCCACGACGTGCAGTAATCCATCCGCGTTTAAATAAGGTGGTTATTTTACACGAATTGTCACGGCTCTTTTATTCCGCGTGAATCTTTTTATTTTTTTATTTTTTTTTGCGAAGAATAAGGAACTAAAAAAAAAATCTACGCAGCGTCGACTCCTCTTCGGCCTTTTTTCGTAATTTTCGTGAATGCGCGCGCGCAGAAATTCGTGAATGCTTCCTTCCCCCCCCCCCCTCCTCTACTTCATCCTCCTCCTGCCCGGCAGCAGCAGCACCTAGGCACTTCCGCCTGGCTGAGGAGGTGGGAGGAGGTACGAGCAGCTCGAGCAACACATCCTCGGTCGTGAAGGAAGTCGAGCTCAAAGACGCTGCGCTCCTCGACCGCTCATCATCATCCGCCGTCACCGCCGCCGTCGTCGGTGATCGCACATCATTCACGTAACACAGCATATGTTACGTCATATCGCCAGTGCCAAAAAAGTGTGTTCGTTTTTTTGGGTTTTATTTTCATTCATTTTTTCCCACCACCACCAACCACCAGCGCCGGAATCAATCGAAAGAAAAAGTGTGAGCGCAGCCAGGATGCAGAGAGCGGAAGGAGCCAGCGCTTCCGGACGGCGAATTTTTCTCCTTTCGCATCCGGCGCCCCAGTTCCGTCGTCGTCACTGATTGGCAGACACAACACCCCACCGCCGACCAAATTATTTGTTTCGGGTGATTATTGGACGCGCGATGAACAATAGCGAGAGCGACGGCCCTTGGATGTGGTTCAACTGGACGCAAGTCGACGACGACGGCGATGTCACCTCGGGCGCTAATAACGAGACGTCGGTCGTGTCGTTGGACTGGGACGATTGGGACGCGTCGCTGTGGACACCGGAGCAGCGGCGCCTGCTGGAACGTGGCGCCATACCGCGGGAGGTGCACATCACGCTGGGCGTCCTACTGGCCCTGATCGTCCTCTTCGGCGTCGCCGCCAATTCCACCATCCTCTACGTCTTCTCCAGGTGCTGGCCGTTTATCGTTTCATTCATTTTCATCTCAAATGCAATTGACCGCTATTCTCCTGTTTTTTTTTTGTGTTTTGTTTGTTTGTTTTGCTTTTTGGCGTTTCTATCAAAAAAAGATGTCAGCTGCGGATTTCACATCATTAAGTCTCAAAAAACTTTGCTGTTATATATTCCGCACTACACATAACACACAACCGGATCTCTCTTGTTGTTCTGCGCTGGATTACAAGTTCCCATTGTAGTTCTCTCTCTCAAAAGCTCCTCCGGCACTACAACTAGTGTGTGGGGGGGGGGGGGGGGATTGCAGGAAGGAGAGACGAGAAATAAAAAGTAATGCGCGGGATCAAATCCCGTAGGGGATAAAGACACTTGAGAACTACTTATTCGACGTCTTAGACGATACATTCGCTATTTTTGTACTAGTACTAGTAGCTACTCTTAACACAGAGTATCAAGTTTAATTGTTGAAATAAATATTAACAGGTTCAAACGGCTAAGGACGCCGGCCAACGTGTTCATCATCAACTTGACCATCTGCGATTTCTTCGCCTGTTGTCTCCACCCGCTGGCCGTCTACTCGGCGTTCAGGGGCCGCTGGTCTTTCGGCCAAACAGGTAACGTCATAATCTTAATCCCCCCAAAATGTCTTATTTAACTAGTCCTTGTAGTGACACAACAGCCCCCAAACTGGATGATTGTTTTCGCATTTTATTATCGTCATGACGCGGGCGTGTAATGAATATAGCAGTCGCAATACAGAGCGAACTGTGAAGAGCTGCTTTCATTCTTGACGGGGAAAATAAAGAACGTCCCCGACGCTAATTGGACAGATCTCAAAAGCCAACCCCACAACTCTCTCTCTCTCTCTCACCCGTTGTTGTTGCGTTGTTGGTTCATGCACGGCCCAGCAGTTGGGAAAAATGATGAAAAGAATCGTCCGTATTATATTATCCCCGGCAGGACACACAGCACTTGCTCCTGTTTGGTAAGATGCTATATACAATAGCTGGACTTTTGGCCGACATAAGATATTTCTACAATGCTACAGATTTGTTTTTCTTATTTTTTTACCCCCCCCCCCCCCTCCATATCAATGTTGAGTCGCTGCCTACGGTCGACAGCTTATCCCATATCTAGAGAGAGAAGAGCTTGACATAATAACCGATCCCACTGGGCGCCATTTCGATTTGTGGGATTTCGGGAGAAGACGGGAGGGACCATATATCAATCGATTGTCAAGTTGAGCATCTTCTCTCTCTTGCATATTGTAACCCGTAGATAAAAAGGCCTACATATATCATATCGATTTCGGATGATGTGTGTGTGTGTATAAAGAACGTCGTCGGGGGATGAATTTCTTTTTCTTCTTCTCGTGCGGTTTTTCAACGTGATAGAGCAGCACTTTCTCTTTTCTTCGAGAGTTTCTTTCTCTGTCTCTCTCTTATGACTCTCTTGTTTGTTTCATTCTCTCTCTCTCGATGATAATCGCGGGCGAATAGAGAACAAGCTGAATCAGAAACTTTCCCAGCTTCTTCATTATCATTTGCGGGTGGCCCTCTCGATCCTTTTGTCCACAATCGTGTCGCTATTGTGTCCCGGCACTGTCCCCCCTCTTCACGACGACGGCCAGGATCCTCCTCTTCCCTCCCCACTGTGTCATGTTTGGTTGCCACTGGAAAATGTTTCTTCCCGCAGCAGCAAAAGGAGCGGAACTATGTGCGAATTGTTCACACCACACAGCACGCAGCAGATTCTGCCCGTCGCTCTGAGGATCGATAGAGCTCTGCTGACTGTCTCTCCGTCTTTGTATCTTTGGTGAAAGCTCGTCAACCTCCCATCACCGATGCTCTTATTATCCCATCGAAAAATAAAGTTGCCATTCTCTATAGAATATCGATCACGACCAAGTGGGGGCAAAAAAAAAAACTAAATATCCTCCGACCAAACAAGCGAAAGTGATTTAAATCTCCCGCCATTTTTGTTTTTTGTTTTTTTCAATTTTTCATTTTCATATTAGGCTGCAATTTGTATGGGATGGGCGTCGCCTTTTTCGGACTCAACAGCATCGTGACTTTATCGGCCATCGCCTGTGAGCGCTACATCGTCATCACGTCCAGCAGTTGCCGGCCGGTCGTCGCCAAGTGGCGGATAACTCGTCGACAAGCGCAAAGGGTGAAATTTTTATTTTTCTGTTATATAATTCGAGTGTAATTGACGACCCCCGCAGAGTAATGCCCACATGACTCTGCGCTGTCAAAAGTTTGCATAACTTTCCTAGAATGACGCCCACTCGCGTTATGTAATAACTTTTGTTGCCAGGCGTCAATTGTGTGCATGAGTCCGACTTTGCAGTGCCGGTAGAGTTGATTCCGTCTGCCAGCAGGAGATGAGTCACGCAAATCAACATTTACCCGTTTTATAAGAGTCGCTTATAATATATTCCAGTTGCTCGGCTAGCTCATTTTCGTGTTGCTGCGAGAATAAATGTGCCGTTCACTCCGGTGGGTTTTACGACTGAAGGGAAAAAAAGTGGAAGGAAAAAAGGCTGAATGAAGGGAGGATCTTACATTTATTTGACGAGACGCCGTAGAGTCATGACAACCATTGCTGTTGCACAATCATCGCAGAGAGATATAGAACTACTGCGGGAGTACATATTTGCGATCGCACGTATAAGGCACGTATACGGCCGGGATTGAATAAAAACAAAAAAAAAACATTGTGGTGTTATTATCCGGCGGATGAAAGTAAACAGCAGTGTAGCAGTGTGGGTGCCGTCTTATATTCTCTCCCCATTATAGATGGGGAACTCTGCCTGTCCGGGAAACGGGTCTTAACAATTTCGGGGTTTTATCTAGTTGACGTTTTGTCGTACATGTTTAACGTGAGGCTTAAACAGATGTCAACCCTGCAGTCTCTATCTAATATCTAGCCATATACCATCCAAGCTATATTTATATAATATCATCATACATGGTGCGGAAAGAAAAAGAATTGGGAGATCGATAAGCGATATGGGAATTTCAGCTCCAATTAGGATGCAGGATCGATCCTTGCAGCGCCAATTTCATCCAGACGCTATTAGCGGAACGCCGGAACCAAAATGGATTAAATTCAGATTAAATTATATCAATATCAGCTGGAAGGTTATAGGTTGGGTTAGGTTAGTTTAGAACAAAGCCCTTACATTACATTTAAATGGATTATTTAGTTACGCTAAAAAGTGTGAGTTAATTTGAATCTATTATCCGATAATTAAGGCTTGCGTGGCAATCTGGATCCATTGCGCCGCCCTGGTCTCTCCTCCTCTGCTCTTCGGCTGGTCGACTTACCTGCCGGAAGGAGTTCTAGTCACCTGCTCCTGGGATTACACCTCACGGACGACCTCCAATCGGCTCTACTACTTCTACCTCTTGTCCTTCGGATTCGTCCTGCCCGTCTCCGTCTTGACCTTCTGTTACGTCGCCATTTTCCGGTTTATCGTCCGCTCTTCCAGGGAGATGACTCGGTTAATTATGACCAGCGACGGACGGGCGTCGTTCAGCAAGACGACCGTCTCCTTCCGCAAACGGCGGAGGCAGACGGACGTCCGGACGGCGCTGATTATTTTGTCGCTGGCCATGCTCTGCTACACGGCCTGGACACCTTACGCCATCGTCAGTCTCATCGGCCAGTTCGGTCCGGTCGACGAAGACGGCCAGCCCAAGAAACTGTCGCCCATGGCCACGGCCATCCCGGCCTTCCTGGCCAAAACGGCCATCGTCTTCGATCCGTTGGTTTACGGATTCTCGCACCCGCAGTTCCGCTCTTCCGTCCGCCAGATCCTGCGCCAGCACAGCGTGGACAGCAGCGCCAACGGCGGCGCCCGTGCCGGGCCTAACAATACGACGATGATTGTGATGCGGCGCCCAGCCACCCGGAATTGCCACTCGCCGCGGGCCAGCTCCAACGTTGTGTTCTCGTCGTTAAGTCGCAGCATCCGGGCCAGCAACAAAGAAACAGCGTCGAGAAAGTTGTCGGCCAACGATCCTTTCACTTCGCTGGCCATGAGTCAGCAACCGAGCAGCAATTTGCGGTTTCCCACTCATCCGGACATGGACGCAAACATCCAGCAACTTCGCAAAAGTATACACATCCATTTATCTCTCTCTCTCTGCGCATACCAAACCAATTTGCAGATTTGCCATTTGCCATTTGTGGTCAATCGAAATTCCGGCCGCGCGTCTCTATAGACTCAATCCCGCTAACCCGCCAACGCTGTGACGGCCGGACTATAATTCAATTCCTGTGCCCGTCTTATTATTTTTTTGTTGTCGTTGATGCAATTTAGGTGAGAGCCTGCGGAAGTCGTGCATGAACAAGCGCAACCTCAACATTCCGGGCAGCGGTAAGAGCATCCGGCGCAAGGGCAGCGGCGGATCGGCCGGCCACTACCAGCACCAGTCGCTGTCGGCGGCCGAGGAAGTTTCCATCGCCAATTCCTCATCGCTCCGGCTGATGATGCTGCAGGAAGAGAGCGAATTCCACTTGTTCCGCCAGCAACAAACCACCGCCGGCAAACTGCAGAGGGCCGCCAAACGGGAGCGGATGATCCAACTTTTATCCATGGGCAGCAGCAGCGGCGGCGGCAACAACACTTCCGCTCGCCCACCGCCGCCGCCGCCGGATAAAAACGGCAGCGGCGGATCGAAACTGCCAAAAGAGAAGCAGAGGAGATATTCCGAGCCGGATCTCATGCGCTGTTCCGTCCGTATTATCCCGAACGCCCCCAACCTCAGCTGGGAAGAGTATCGACGCAAAAGGAACGAATACATCCGCAGCATTTTCTTCCGCAGTGCCGGCAACCTCCTGTTCAGCTCGTGGGGCAATAGCGGCGCTGATCCGGCCGCCAAAGGATTTTCCGAATATCCTATCCTTTTGCTGACGACGGGCGATGACCCAGCGGCCCAGCAGCAGCAGCAGCAGCTAGCCGGAGGCAATCAAAGTCCGGTGACGCCACTGGTGGGCCGGAAGTTGTCGATGACCGTCCAGTCGGTCGATCGCTTCCAGGCCATCAACGCTCGTCTGAGCGAGAAGATCCAGCATCTGGACAAGCCGAGATCCAACAGCACGACGTCGAGCCTGGGCAGCCGTCGGCGGCCGTCATCTGCATCCCTGTCGGCCGGCCATCAGCCGTCGACTAACGGATCCAACAGTTTGTCGACTCATCAGTTCCAGTCGCAGTCGCAGGCGAAGCGACGCTACTCGGCGTCGCCGGCCATCCACATCGAGTGTTGCGAGTGCGCCTATCTCCCGCTTAGTCAGACCGTCACCCTGGTCAAAGTTCAAGGGCCGGCAGCGGCGGCTCCGGCGGTTGAGAATAACGGCGGCCGGCCAGGACATTGGAGGGCCTGCATGGTCAGCGGCCGTGATTCCTTATCCTGCTCACTCAATAGTCCTTGAATGAGAATTTAGATTCCAATTCCTCTCTTGTTTCTTTGAATCTATCCTTCCAATATGATCCTGCTGTTATTATCCTGTCAAATATAAATAACCAAACGCACACAGACCCTATCCTATATTATACCGCTATAGTACAATTCCATTCAAATCGATCCCGTTTAATTCCCACCTGCTGTATAAAATCGATTATCTAAATGTTACATAGTCGCCCAAAATTGGAGAGCTCAACTGACATTTGATCATGTGTACAATCAAATGATTTAATTTGTTTTTTAATTCGATAAGAGGAATCAAATGGGGAGGCTGATCGCAGCACAGCCCCCTTATGATATTAATTATGATATCTACAAACGATCCGTTTGCCTGCACATTTCTATGAAATCTGTACATAAAATTGTTATAGGCCAATTCGTTCATTAAACAATCAGAAAATATTCTATTATATATAACCGTCGTTATTCGCTTCATATCAATTTAGCGTCGTCTGTATTCACCCAAATTGTTGAACGGGTCCTTGGTGATTATGTAATATATCGATGAAGAGAGATGGCAACTATTCCACACAAAAAAAGCGTTGGGAATCTAACCGAAGTGATCTTATAAATTATCTTAAATATTTAGCAGACTGTTAATAATTCTAATGAAGGGAATTCTATAATTCATTTGATATTATATCCAGTGATGATGTCTAGTTCTTTTTTGTTTTGTTTTTCTCTCTCTCTTGGCTGTGTGTATTTCTATGTACAGTTCGTTATTCTATGTCTACTTCAATAAAACGACACCTGATTCATTCTATTATATACCTTACGGCTTACGCGATGATTTTTTTCGTTCAAATCGGATTAAAAGGCCCGTCTGATGCGAAGGCCAACAGATGGCTTTTTGTGACGCAATCAATGCTGTTGCCCGTCAGATGTCGGCACTCTTTTTTTTTATTTATTTTAATTTTTTGATTTGTCGTCCCCCGTTCATCACAAATAAATGGTAATATTTCGGTTTGTAAGCGACGACATTGCATGCAACCCAATGTACCCAATTTACGTGATGAATAAATCAAATTGCGGTTTCGCCTGATTAAAGTTGCGGAACAAATAAATGTATTTGGGGCGGGTTCGATTGACGTCATCACCGCCGCTGATGACATTGCGGAATGAAAACCGCCACGGAATATATAATGGCGAAAAGTATAGACACAAAGTCGACTTTCCCCCAATCCCGAACCGTGAATCCGTGATATATCCAATTGCTTTGATCTATTAGGCGTATGGAGTGTGTATAATACGAGATCGAAATGATGTAAATATATTGGCTCTTCTTTTATTTCTGTGCCGTGTGTACAGTCTAGACGTAGTATAGGCCCCTGTTTGGATATTAAGAGAAATGCGCGCATGCAGATTCATTATAGCACGGCTGCGGCGGGGGGCTATATTCGTCACAATCTACTATATCCCATCGAAGGCTACATGCCGCTCTTACTTAGGATTTCCACGCCGACTTTTTCATCTTGTAACCTTTTCTTATTACGTTAGGCATATTATTGCTATTATTTATTTATTAAAAAAAAAAAAAAAAAATAAAAATAAAGACCTTCGGCTTCTAAGTATAGCAGCTCTTTTGGAGGTCTTCTTCCAGCCTACGGCTATTAACAGCCCAGGTGCCAACGTCACCCACATGAATATAGAGATAGCATAGCTATTATCTATTTATTGGTCTGATTTATTCAGATCTATATAACTGAATTCGATAGTATCGACACACACACACACGTCTGAATCAATTACACGCCCATCGTCATATAATAGCTGTGCATCAGTAGTATATATCTGATTAAATATCCACATCGACTATATTTTCATTGTTTTTTCTTTTTCTTTTTGGCTGCTGCTGTGTCGGCTGTCGCGATCCTGATCTATTTCCTCAGTCACGTAGTATAGAGAGCGAGATCCTTTATGGCAAATGATCGATCACGGCTCGATCGATATAGAATATACAACAAGCATATATAGCAGAAGGAGCGGGTAAAAATAAAAATAAAAATAAGGAAAGACGACGTTGTTGTATATGCCGAGATGTTTTCCAGCTCATCGTTGGTTATATTATGTACAAGAAAGATAACACACAGCCAGCAAGAATAAGGAAGTTGGGATCGAATTGATTATTTAGCGTGAGTCTATCTACTGTGTATCATATACTACTACATGCTGCGGCTTTTGGGTCTAACGTATACTATGTTGCACGGCCACTACGGTATAGCGACGTGCAGCACAAAAGGATATTAGAACAAAACCAGACAAAGAAGAGACATTGCTGTGTGTTGGTATACTATATTATTAACGAACCCAAAAGTCTTTTCTGCTCTTCTATTATTCAATCATCTTTACGTTCACGTTTCCTGTGTAGCGCCCTAGACATATCAAAAGGATACAGAGAGAAGAAAAGAGGAAGAATAAGTCGTTGGTCGTTATCTATCTTGATCCATCTCGTTCCCGATGCTGTTTTCAACTGATCACGCCCTTATTTATTCCTCCTCCTTTTCCTTTCTTTTTTGAGGGGGGGGGGGATTATCAATCGTCGTACGCCTCCTGGGCGGGATAGGCAATCGTCTATGCAAAAATTCAGTTTTGATTTATTGCTGTCGGAAATCTCATCCCATTTCTTTTTGATCGAATTGAATAAATGTGGCATTGTTTGAACTTCCATCGAGAGACCAATGCAATGGATGACCCGGGGTATCTACGGTGTCACTGGGTATTTCTATAGAGAAGACATTATTGTCACAAATATTATTATTATTATTATTTGAACGATAGGATAAAATAACAAAATGGCGGCTGAAAAGGGATTGTATAACAGCACACGGGAGCGGAGAGACGATGCTTGTTATATAGGTTCGTTGTCTCGGTGAATCCATCAAGCGCATTTGCTCTGTGCCTTTTACCAGAGAACTGCCGGCAGAAGAAGAAATGAGAGACACAGGCGCAAACACGTTCCCCGGGAACACACAGCAGTTGTCAGTTGAGTTGTCATCCCCCCTGGCTGTTTGATTTGATAAGATTCGTTTCACATCCGCAATTTTAAAAGACACTTCGAATTAAATTCCTTCTACATGTCGATGGCCGTTCATACTAAGGTATACATTTCGAGTCACTTGCGCAATGTCATACAATCCAGGAGGGCTTTTTACAGTGAGGAAATTTTGGAGACTCCCACAGGCTCTACGAGATTGGGTCATCCGTCGAAATAGATTCAATTATTACAGACGAAATATCGTTTTCGTAAGTGTAAGTGTACAAGTGTAAGTGTTTTCGTAAGTGGCCTGATGCAATTATATAACAAGAGAGCCGTGCAAGTGTCCAACATTTCAAAATTTCCCGCTTCCAGCAGCACCGAGTGTGTGGCGGAAATGTCTGATCAGGATGCGACTCTCATTCAATCACTCACATTCAGTCACTCCTGCAGCCACTACACCGGGTTGTCAGGTGCGCGCGGATGTCGTAATTGAATTAGAATTTGATAAAGGCGCGCGTGTAGGAACAGCAACCGGTAAAAGGCGATGACGCAGTCGGCGAAAGACACGTTGCACGACACGCTCCCGCCCCGATCTTATACTTTTTTCGACTTTGGATGCGCTGCCGTGGTGGTGGCGGTGCTGGTGGTGGGAGTCGCTGTTGGGATTTCTACAAGTAGTTGCCCTGATCAACGATATAATAATATCCACATCACGCAGGTTGGCCGGGCGGGAGCGGTAAGGCGGTAAGGCATTGCTCACACGCCGAGCATTCAGACAGGTTTCCCTTTCGATTGCGTCGCGTTCGAATAAACTGACGTCGTCGTTCGCGGCGACATTTTAAATTGTCTGTCGAAATCACATCGGCGGTTTGATCCCCCCTGGTTGGCTGGTGGCCCACCATCACCCTCTCACATGCCATCGACACGTGAATCGGCCCGGCCGTCTACATGGTAGCAGTATAGAGTCACAGACGTCATCGCAAAGTGAAAACCAATGCCGGATGCTGCTGCTGGGGCTGACGCTCGTTGATTGATGATTGTACGTATACATGCGTGCGTGACTGTAGACAAAAGAAATGATCCTGCGTCTATACACATTGGCACGTGCTCATATTGGCCTATTGCAATCACTTGACTGCCGATTACAGTCGTCGCGAGCGCGCTATATAGCTGGATACATTGCAAGCGACATATATTAGAAGGATCATGATAGTTGTGTGTCTTCGTCGTTGGAGAGGCAGCAGCGAGTTGAATTCATCCATGTTTGTTTGTCTATAGAGATCGAGGCAGCGACATAATGGCTGCGATCCTGGCTTTATTTGGATAGAAAAGAAACTGTTCCCAACGCTGAAGAAGAGATGGGAACCCGGATGAGGGATATATACATATTACGCCTGTGTGTCTCGTCAGCAGTTCCGGCCGGCCGATTGTATTCATTCAGCGGATACAGTTTCCGCGAAGCTCAAAATCAAATAGGCTATAGCGCGGCCTATGATGGAGTCGTTTTTTGATTACCATACGCCCTCCTGTTATCTCTAAATCGATTCGACTTTTTATATGAACAGCAGCAGACGAAATGAGCTGGAAATTTTGACAAATATCTAAATAGCCTACAAGGCACTTAATATTTTTGAATGAAACGATTTATTGGGTCTACTACCTTATGACAAAAAAAGAGGAGGAGGAACTGATATGTTGTATGTATATACATACAAAAAAGGTCTGGAGAATATTACAACGTCAAAGTCAGCACTTGTAACATGTAATTTCATATTGACACGCGTCGGTTGCAGCAGGCCGGTTGCAGCTGTCAACTCCCCCCAAAAAAACTCGTATGCGTCGCGACTTGAATGCATATTATATACATAGAGCTCATTAATGGTAGAACGCGCTGTGTGTCGAGTTATTTATTTCATGCAAGTTGGTGACAGACTTTCATCCCTTGGTTTTGTTGCATATGCATGAGGCTGTAAAGGTATAATACGGGAAAAAGTCGCTCATAAATAGACTAAACGGGCGTGTTCCACGTATTCCCGCACCAATGATGGATGATTTTGAATATGCCCAGCTCAATCATTCATCGCTTATCTCGGCGCACATCACGAACGGCTCCAACGGACCTAATGAAGGAATATTACCAAAATATTTAAGCGCAAGATAAACCCCCAAAATTAAAATCCCAGATTACATCTTGCGTAATTATTGGGTAATCTCATTTGAGCACGTTCTCGTCTAATATGTCATTAATCAGGCTAATAACATTAGTCAGGCTATAATACCGTCGAGGTAATGCCATAAGCCCATAACGTCGCGCATCTCTTTCAATTTCGGTAATGGGCTGGTAATTGTCCTAAATTGGTGAGTGCACCAAAACCTAGATGGCCTAATTATCACCTTGTTTGTTTACATCACCTTCATTATACAAATCTTAACCCTGCTGATGTTTCTTTAGTTGATCTTCAACTGGATTAGTCACCTGGTTTTGTCTTGGTGTAGTAGTTATTAGTGGACCAGGGGTAAGTCGATCTAACCGAGTTATAATCAACAACTTCTCGCCGGTTTGTCCGCGGGTTGCTCTTGTGTCCAGCGAAAGTCTGCGATACGTAACTTCTCTTTGGTTTGAAGATATCCCTGGCCACCTGGGGTATAAACAAGTGTCAACTAGCCAAATAGCCAATTGTGTGTTACCCGAGCCGTGCCAGTTATTAGTATAATAACGAGAGAATAGAGAATAAGAGTCAAAATAAAAGACCCAACAACTTGATGATTCACACGTCGATCAACTCGGCTGGCCGTCTCCCGTTTCATCCTTTTTTTTTCCCTCATTTTTTTGTTTTTATCCCAAGGAAAACTCAGCCAAGCCTCTCCAATGAATCTCATCAGCCGGTCTAACATTTCAGCTGACTTATTTTTCCAGATATCATATCCATGACATTTGGCTATTACACGCGCAGGACCCCCAGCAGTGTCAGCACAGTCGGGTGTACACACATTAGACGGCCCTGCTGCATGTGCTGGCAGTTGGTTTTTCTCCCGTGCAATTGCGAATAAGAATGTCACAGAGGCTACGGAATCCCGCGGGACAGACGAGAATGGCCCGACGCGCATGTGCGCGTTGTTCTTGGGCTTGTGTGTACGGTCGACCGCTCAACCGACTGTCTCTATCGCTCTCTCTCTTCTCCTCGTCCCCGTGTAATAGGCTGGAAGACACACAGACGGGCAAGGTTCTATTGCATATAAAAGCTTTGCATCTCTTCCAGTCGGCGTGTCTCATTTGGACGGCTGACGGCGACGGCGGGATCTCTCACACACGCCACCGGGCGGCCACTTGTTCACCTTTTGATTTATTATTGAAAGTGCCGTGCAAAATAAAAAAAAGTTGGACCAACTTTTTCTTCTTCTTTGGCATCGCCTCCAGGTGCTGGACCTCCTTAAATAAAAACAAAACAAAAAAAAAAAGGGAAAAATATGCCCTTGAAAAAGTTGTGAGAATCGGGCAGAAACCCAACAACTGACGGCCGGGCAAGCACAGTCATTTGTTTCCGTATTATCGGTCAGGAAAGAAAGGAAGAAAGAAGGAACTTTTCGACTTTGCGGTTGGTCCGTTCAGTAATTGAAAAGAAAAAAGAAAAGTGTCGACGTTAGTGTCCATTGATTGTCCAGCCATCAGCAGTTATTCGCTCCAACTCAACCGGCCGTCACTTAAATTCCAGCTGGGTAACAACATGTGAATTTCTCCCATCTCCAAAAATGTAAGTCGATTTTTTTCCCGAGCTATAATAGTCAATTCGGTTTAAATGAGGGTTATGTAAGTAAATTTCAAATTTTAGAAATTCCAGTTTATTACAATTCATTTCCTGGTTGTAAAAGGGGGAAGAAAAAAAAATATAGATAGCCTTAAGTAAACGTTTGGCAAACTGCTGTATAAGAGTGTAAGGAGATTTACGGTCATGGGCATCCTTGGACTTTGACAGGCGGACAGCCTTGACAGCAGAGTAAAAGACCGGCAAATTCAAATGAGGGTCATTCATTCACTTGTCACCTGATTTCAAACGAGCCGTCATCTATAAATATGCGGATTTGTTTTTTGTTTGTTTGTTTGTTTGTTTGATTTCCCTGTCCAGCTGCACATGGCTTCGTCATTATGGTCGATGGTCGTGATGAACCGCAGTCTGACCGCCCGCCACCTTCAAGACAATAACGTCAACCATTACAACCGGAGCGATCCTGAGACTCCCGTTTCGGCCGTCGACTGGGACGAGTGGGACGACTCACTGTGGACGGCCGAGCAGCGCCAATGGCTGGAGGAGGGCTCGGTCCCGCGGGAGGTCTACGTGACCATGAGCATCGTCTTAACTCTGATCGTCGTCTTCGGATTGATCGCCAACGCCACGATCCTCTACGTTTTCGCCAGGTCAGCCCGCCCCCTCTCCCCCAGGCGCCCATTAATTCTCAATTGTTTCAGTTCTCATCAACGACAATTTTGTTAAGGGCAGATTCAAGAGGCTGAGGACGCCGGCCAACGTTTTCATCATGAACTTGACGGCCTGTGACTTCATCTCGTGTCTCATCCACCCGATGGCCATTTATTCCGCCTACAGGGGCCGCTGGTCCTTTGGCAAAACCGGTGAGTCTCTTAGCCATTTTCATCTTTAATTGTTAACACTTCAGGAGAGAAATTCATCTGTCGGTCGCAGCAGAAGAAGCTATTTCTGGAAGTTGTTGGGTATATTTATATAGAAATCCGCCCAGCTTGTAATATGCCCGTCAATCGAAATGGGGGTACGAATCGAACTGGACAAAACGTCGCAATCGTCTAATGGACTATCGATCGACTCTCCACAGCGTTGAACAATCACACACCATTGACTAAATGACAAGGATGTGACATACACCACCACAACCACTTCCATTGCGGAATTAGTCCAACAGCCACCACGCCAGTGAACGAAAACTATGCCATATAAATCGTGGCCGAAGTATTTGCTATTTGATTTGATTGCCTTGTTCGGCGATTGTTACATTTAAAAACAATTTCGATATTATTGGCCGCGGTGGATTCCAATCATCGACTCTTTATCTTTTCCGCCCCCCCCCCATCCCTCCTTCCCTCAAGGCTGTTGCCATGGTTCCCTCCCAGACGCGGCTCCAAAAACAATGAATGACGCCTGTGTCTGCTCGCCTATGACTGCTATCTAATATCTTTTGTGTGTACACTGTTTTATGATTTTTTTTTCCTCTTGTTGTTGCCAGGATGCAATTTGTACGCGACTTGCATCGGATTCCTGGGCCTGAACAGCATCGTGACTTTGTCGGCCATCGCCTGTGAGCGGTACATCGTCATCACGTCCAGCAGCTGCCGGCCGGCCGTCGCCAAGTGGCGGATCACCCGCTGCCAAGCACAAAAGGTTCACAAGAAAATGAATTGCTATTATCTCTATAATGAAAAGCCTCAATCTACGCTATCCCCCCCCCCCCGCTTTGAAGGATCGATCCTGAATTTTTGTGTATCGATCGCAAAAAAATGTCCAGGGCGGATTTCCATCAACACGGACGGCTGCTGATGCCGAGGGATCGATCCACTGAAGAGCCTCAGCAGCAGCAGCCAGGATTTTCTATTGTGCAGATAAATCGATGAGTTGCTGCTGCTGGCCGAGATTTTTCTTGATTATCATTGGCGGGATTGCGGACATTTAATTGGGATTGTTCACGGTTCCCTCGTCCGTCCGGGCGTGTCTTTTCCCAGATTGACAAGTGAATCTTTCCTGCTTCTAAACTTCAAAGGGTTATACAATGTATAGTACAAGACGGGCGGCGGAAGGATATCTGATATGAGTTTCCAGTTTCTCCTTTGAGATGGAACGTTCTTATACTTTGCCTTTTCGGTTATCCAAGAGTTGCAACTAACAAAGGGGGGAGACGGCCCACCTAACTTGTCAAAGTCGCCAGAATCCCGTTGCAAATTAAATTTCACTGGAAATCTAATCATCCACTGGAAATTATCCACTGACATTTAAATTCCCTATTTTCTCTCTCTCTCCGGATCTCTCTCTCCGGATCTCTTGTTTAGGCTTGCGTGGCCATTTGGCTCCACTGCGCTGCTCTGGTGGCTCCGCCCTGGATGCTGGGATGGTCATCCTACGAGCCGGAAGGAGTTCTAGTCACCTGTTCTTGGGATTACACAACCAGGACCCTGTCCAATCGGCTCTACTATTTGTACCTCCTCTTCTTCGGATTCGTCCTGCCCGTCTCCGTCTTGACCTACTGCTACGCGGCCATTTTCCGGTTCATCGTCCGCTCTTCCAGGGAGATGACCCGGCTGGTCATGGCCAGTCACGTCAAATCGCCGTTCAGCACGACGACGACATCGTTCCGCAAACGGCGGAGGCAGACGGACGTCCGGACGGCGATGATCCTTTTGTCGCTGGCCATCCTCTGCTTCACGGCCTGGACACCTTACGCCATCGTCAGTCTCATCGGCCAGTTCGGTCCGGTCGACGAAGAAGAAGGCCGTTTCGAGCTCTCGCCCTTGGCCACTTCGATCCCGGCCTTCCTGGCCAAAACGGCTATCGTTTTCGATCCGCTGCTCTACGGTTTCTCGCATCCGCAATTCCGCTCGTCCATCCGGCAGATCCTGCAGCAGAACAGTTTCATTGAGAGCAGCAACAACGGGCCGGCCCACCGAGCAGTGGGGACCAACAACAAGGCGGCCGGCGGAACGACGATGATGATGGTGACGGGCGGACTGCGGCACACGACGACCCGGCATCCGCAGTACCGGAGCCATTCGCTGCACACGAGCTCGGCGGCCGTCTCTTGGGCCAGAAACAAATCAGTGAATGACCAATCCATCAGCGATCATCATCCCGTTTCTTCCTCGAATCATTCCGGAACCAGTTTTTCGCTGCCGGAAACAACGGCGGCAGCAGCCAACCATAGCATTTGGACCCGCCCTAAACGAGGTAATATACGAAGAAATATTTGAAACAAAAAAAAAAATTAAAAAGTTTAAACTCCTACGGAAAACGGCCTGTGAACTTCCGGGTTGTTTCCGGTTTCCCTTCACCCGAAATTAATTTCACCGTGTCGTAGTTATATAATCTCATTTGAGTTATTTTCATTTTCATTTTTTTTTTTGTTTTACAGCCATGAGTTTGGCGACGATCTTGTGGGGCAACAAGAACGTCCAGCAGCAGAACAAGAAAAAGTCCGGCAGTTCAGAGGCCATCAACAACATCAACCGAGGGGCCAGCAGCTGTCAAGAAGAAGTTTACAGGTGCTTCTGGTCGACGGCCCGGCTGTCGTCCGTGATCCGCTCCAAGGGCGACTCGTTTTATCTGGTCGGCGGGACGGATCAGCCTCCGCCCAGCTGGATGGACAGCACGGGACTCCACTCGCCGGCCGTCCAATTGGCCGGCTGGGCCATCCAGGAGGAGGAGGACAAGAAGAAGAAGACGGCCGGTGACTACAAGAGGAGGTCGTCGGAGCCGGATTTGATCCGCCGTCGGATTAGTCCTTTCGCTCTGCACAACTTGCGATCCGTCGGGGATTTAACGGTCCGCCAACAGCATCGTCCTCAGGAGCCGATTTTCGTTGTCGTTTCCCATCCGGCCGGAACGACTTCGTCGGTTATCGACGGCCATTGTCGCAACGGGCCGATCGATAGTGGAACAACAACAACAACACCAACCACAACAGCGTCTCATGTGTCGACGGCCCGGTCGGCCGCCAATCTTGGCCACATTTTGTGGCCGAGCAAACGATCCAGCAAAGGTAGTGGCAATCAATTATTCGAGTCACGCCGACAACATTCGCTCGTTTTCGACAGTCGGATCAATAATGGCGGCCATCAACCGGTCGGGCATCACAACTCTTCGTCTTGCCCGCTCATTTCACCGTGAAAATAAAAAAACAACAACCAACAAAACCAACCAAATCAACAAATGTTAACGTGATTGTGTTAAATTTCCCCCTTAAATATATTTAGACAAAGTTGTGATATCGCTCCAACCACCCGCAAAATAAATTTTATATTTTTCATAGTGTCACTATTCGTTTATGCGTGGACAGCACAGGGTTTTTTTTGTCTTTCTATTTCTTTCGACAATGACCTGAATTACATTTAATCATATCGTCTCCGTAAATAATTGAGCACGCACACAAAGAGAATCGCGGATCCAATCAAACCGATATGATGTATTCAATGATTCCTGATTATGTAAATATTTGTTCAATTTCGCTAGACCAAATAATGATCGATCGAATGAGAGAAATACACGGCCCAATTCAGTCAATTTTCTCCGAATGATTGCTCCTCATCTCCCACTCAGCTTTGATCAAGTGTGCGGAATCTTCGTAACGGGACAACTCCTCCTTTAAATAAAAAAAAAAAGAAGGAGGAGTGCTGTATTTAATAATGTCTAAATTCGACCTTTTCCCATTCGCTTCCGCGTGTGTTGGAGGGGTGTGTGTGTATCCCGAATGACGACCTGTTTGATCTTCTTTTTAAATTTATGCAAGTTGCCCGGCGCCAATAAGTAGGTATGCACACATACATTTCTGGCTGGCTGGACAATCGCCATGTACGGCCAATGCCAATCAATAACAAGCGACACGTTTCTCTGTCCGTTTATCATCGCCCCAAATGTTTTTTTCTCGATCCTTTGAGTTGTCGATGCTCCACATATCGCAAGAGAATCTCTATAGAATAAGAGATATCTTTTGATTTCTAAAATCGCCCCCGGGAAACACCCTTGACACAAATCAAATTTGATTGGATTGGATCAAATTCAATTTCAAGTGGGTCGAAGAGTCTGTGTGAAAAAAAAAAGAAACAAAAAAGTTGCCGTTCCATTTCAATTGGTTCGAAAAGTGTCGACTGCAGGATCGCATCTCACACAGCGACATGGTCTATTGATACCGAAATCATTAAAGAGTTTGTCGGAGGACTTTGCACTCGGATCGATCCCGCATATAATACAACATCCGTCAATTCATTTCGGTCAATCGCATATATACTCGTTCCAAACTTCTGAAAGGAAGAGAAGAAGGATCGATACGCCGACATCAACTTTGACCGGTTACACGAACAAGGGCGCAATTTCTTTATTTTTTGGGGTTTATTTTTCCGGGATCAGTTGCCCGTCGTATGACAGCCGACTGTGAAGCCCAACACGAGTCGGCCGTTCACGTGCACTTCCGCTTTGCATGTGCAGTAGGGATTTTATTTTTTGGGGGTTTAATTCCCTCCCTCCCTGTTTGTCGCTGTCAGAGACTTGGTGGTGCGGGGGCGTTTTCCTTCTAAATGTCAGCCGGGGGAGTCAACGTGAATGGGATCCCGGGGAACTGCTGATGTGCTGGGGCGGACCAGCGACACACATCTTAGTCGAATCCCTCGTGATGTAACTCTCTGTTCATATTGTAAAGACAACATATCCCGCCTCCCACACACATTTACAATTCAATTGTTTTCCATTTAATACTGAATTACGTAAGATGTCGATTTTTAAATAAAAAAGAAAAGAAAGAAGTGACTTCCAGCGAATGGTGATTTAAGTTTATAAAAAGGAGGGGGAACAACAATAAAAGAGGAACGAGGGCAGCAAAGATGACGGAAGTCGACCTGGATTCATATCCCGAAACCAGTCGTCTTTTCTGACCGAGAAAATGAAAAAAAGAATAATATCGCCAAGAGTTTTTGTTTGATGATGGCCTTCCATTTTGGATAAGGAGAAGAGAAAAACAGTTGGGAGGGAAATCATCTGATTCTCCAATTCCGTCGTGGCAGGTGTTTGGCTGGGCGGCCGGATTCCGGTTCTTCTCGTTCCACCAGTTCTTTTTGTCGCATCTTCTCTATTTCGCTCACAAATATCACGAAATGTGTGGCAACGGGATCTTGTCGTCTCTCTCTGACACAGCCCCCACCATCAGTTATGTACACATTTTGTGTAGTATGTTACGTTTATTCTTTCTTTTCTCCTGGAGATGTTCAATAAGCCCCCGGGCGGTTGGATCCCCACGCAACATCACGGCTAATGGCGAATGCATTTGGTTATTTTGTCAAATCAATTCCAACTAGGTCAACTATTAAATCAAAAATTACTAACAGAATATTTCATTTTCGATTTTGTCAAATCAATTTCAATTGGGTCAACAATTAAATAATAATAAAATTAAGCTACCAGAATATTTCACCTTTTTTTTCTGACCGGAGATTGAACACAATCGAATGCTCACGGTTTAATAACAATGTGCAAAGAGAGAAAGATAATAGACACACACACACACACACACACACACACAAAAAAAAAGAAATGATTTGATTTTCCCATTCTTCTTTTATCATCGGAGGAGAATAACGTCACAGTGTGCGGCGGAGCGCGGAATAGATCCGCACGCCATTTTCCGCCCAACAACAATAAAGAGGCCGACAAATCCTCCTGCATTCTGAAAGATCCCGACGGAGTGTGTAGTCGTATTACATCGCCATAATAGTCAAAGAAAGAAATCAGGCGGCAAATTCAAAAGAAAAAAAAGGAGGAGATACAACCGGCTGGATCGCGCCATTCTCATCTCATAAGATGTTGTATACTGTTGTGTACTGTACAACATCCATTGTGTCGTCGTTATTGAAGGACGGGTGATTATATTACATAGAGGAACGGCCTCGTTTTTGTTGGTTGGCAGAGAGAAAGTAACGACCCACACCAGACGGTATTAATCGAGTTAAAGGGAGAAAATTCGGTTTAACTAGTATATAACCTTTTTTTTCTTTTCTTTTTTGTTTTTACCTTGTAGGGAGAGGAAGAGTATTGAAATCTAGCGGATTCTTACGTGTGTAGAGCCCACAGGTGGGTGTCAGGTAGGTAGAAGAAGAAGAACGAAGGGGGGAAATGGCTCGGAAAAGAGGAATGAAAAGGAGAAAAAGAGAAAAATAACTGCTGCTGAAACTGCCTTACCATTCCTTTTGAGTCTCTCGTTTCGGTTTTCATTTGCTCCCTTCCTCCTCCTGGACCCTCCAGGTATGTTCGTGTGTATAAGGACAGGTAGACAACACGGGCTGGTCGGCATTCCCCATTTGGCATTCAACAGATGCGCAGCCGACACTCGCAGCTCAACTTGTTTCAACGCTAAACAAAGTGAAGTTAATCGCCCAGTTAAGTGCGTGCGATATCCATCGGGAATAATTTCGTTGTTTAAATCATTTGCACGTTCCACCAATCGTCCGTGAAACGATAATTCAACAGCCATGTGAACTATCGTGCATCCGCCAAGTGTTGTTCAATATAGTGAAAAAGAATGTTGGAGCAGTGAGAAAACTTTGAATCGGAATATTTATCGTGAAGAAAAAAATTGCCAAACTATTTTGTGAAAGAGCGAGGATGGACAGGTTGCCGAGCAAGAGGAGCGCCGGCAGGTATTAATGTTTATCGAAATTTAGAGAAAAACAAGTTGATGGAGAAGGGAACCGCATTGTTGAATGTGTATGTGGGGGCAGGTTTTCCAATAGGAGGAAATTTCCTAACGGTTTCTTGACGGGGCCACAAAAACCTTAAAAACCTTAAAAACCTTAAAAAAAAAAACGAAAAGTTCATGTCGTTTCGCAAGGATCTCGTTTTCGTGTCTCTTAAAATTTATAGATTTTTTTGTCGTACGGTATATTTTCCAATCAGCATTACGTAAAAACAATGGGAAATTGGAAAGTTTTATTTTTTCAATTAAAAAAAACCGCGCCCGACACATTTTTTTTTCACACCGAAATAAATTGGCCAAAAAAATATTTGTAGAAAAAATGATGAATTTTATTTTATTTTATTTTTTTTCGGCTGGAAGCGACGTGTGGAAACGGAAGCGTATAGTGGCAGTTTCATTTCCGTTGTTGTTGTGTCGGCATTTCTCGGTAATGTGGAATTTCTTTTTTTGAGGACACAACGGGGCAATGCGGAAACTTGTGTACCCCCACCACCACCATTATTGTGTGTGTGTCTATGTCTACCTGGGTCTGTGCTGGTATGTCCAGGTCATACCACAGGAGGATCAAGTTCCCTGGTGGTCGAATAACACTCTTTTTTTTTTCACCTTTTTGGCTGTGGGTCAATCTGACCCCAATTTGAAAGAGTTTATACCGAAAGTATGAATGAATCCACAGTTATTTGTTTGTTTTTCGACCTAGGACGAGCTGCCCAGTCTTTGCTCTGGTGTTGTTGGTTTGCCTGAGTGTCGCCATTGACGCCGAACGTGAGTTTATCGTTTTATTGTGTGTCGATTATTATTGCGGATATCAATTTTGGTTAATGTTATGTACTCTCCGCAGTCTGTGACATCGAATCCGGACAGTCCAACGTCATCCTGGACATTGAAGAGAGCCGCGGACCACGTAATATTATAGTTCTATATTTATAAGTTCCTGTCGCTTTTGTTTTTTTTCTATCTTTCGGTTGTCGTTATTTTCTTTCCTTTTATTTTTGGTGTGGAAAAAAACAAACGAATAGAAACGAATCAGAGCACTCGGCCAAAAGTGCTGCCCATTGTTGGCGACGTGCCCGCCGGTGAAATCAGTCTGACAATAGCCAGTTCCAGCAATCCGAACGTGTTTGCCCTGCTGGGCAAAGAACTCAAATTGACGTCGCCGCTGGATCGCGATCACCAAGACATTTCTTCCGTCATCCTCCAAGTAACGAATTAACAACAGCATAATTCATTCATTATCTCACGGACAACTTTGGTGACTCAGGTGTCGTGCACCAATTCGGCCACTGGCAGGCGGCGGAATATTCCCGTCATTGTCCGGATCTCGGATGTCAACGACAAGGCCCCCGTCTTCCTCAACAGCTCGTACAGCGTCACCATTCCGGAGGTATCAAACCCATTTCTAGGGTTTCCCATTTTTTCGAATTTCATTTGTAAAGGCCTTGTTGACGGGATTGACTCAATGGTAAAAAGGAGGGTTGACTCACTGATGTAACCGGAAACGGTGGCCAATGTTTCCTCCCATATCCGGCCCTTGTACGGTGGTCATTTGAAACGGCCAGCAGCAGCAGCAGCAGCAGCTCGACAATGAGGAATTCAGCAGAGCGTGAACTGGCCGCTATAGTTTCCAACAGCTATTACAACTATTGAGAGCCCACTGACCTACTCTTTGATTCAATCAATTCGCCATTGTTGTTTGTTATACATAGACTCCGGCCGGGGCTTCTCTCTCCTTTTAATGTTGCCTGCTGTCTCTCACTCAAATTTCCGGCCCAATAAGGGACCGTCATTTTCAAGTCAAAAGATGAGATAGAAAGAAAGCTTCTCCAGCTGGGCGTGTCAGCGACAATGGGGAGATGATAATAGAGACGTTATATGGAAGACGCCAATCGATAACTTGGCCTACATCTTTTGTTACATTGAATGTAACGTTGTTCTCTTTTGTTTTGTTATTGTCGCACAGGATCTGCCGGTGGGTGGGATCGTCATCCGCGATATTGAGGCTAAGGATGCGGATGCCGGAATCAACGCTCTGGTGGAGTACAAAGTGGTGCCCAATTCGCAACGAATGCGCAGCGGCGGAAATGTCAGCCTCTTCAATGAAACTAATCCGGCGTTGGATGCCTTCGATGGATTCGGCATGTTTGAATTCCCCGCCGCCCACATTCCCGTCATGACTCTGCGCCAGCCCATCGACTACGAGTCGGTCCGTCGCTATTTGGTCACCATCGTCGCTTCGGTCAGACCAAACATTTTTCCGATTATTTGAATATAATTTCTAACCGGATTGTGATGGGGATATTAATGCGATGCAGGATCGAGCGCTGAATGCCCAGGATCGGCTCTCGTCGACGGCCACTTTGACGGTCAAAGTCAGTGACGTCGAAGACCAGCCGCCGGCCTTCCAATACGTCGGTTGTCCGCTCAACGATCGAGGCGTCTGCATCACTCCGAATTACACGACGACCGTAATTGATCGCATCCATCGATTATACCGTCACACCCCACCTAACATTTTTCTTGTCTTTTTTTATTATTATTTTTTGTTCACGAAGATCATCAGCGGCGTCACGTCCGGTTTGTTGACGCTGAAGCCGGATCGAATTTTGGCTCTCGACACGGACCCTTCAAGCCTGGCACCGATCCGCTACACTTTCGACCAGGGATCTCCGCCCAATTTCCGAGAGTACTTCGAAATCAATCCCAATTCCGGCTGGGTAAAGCAGATTAAGCCGGCCAATCGCTCAGTGGTCAACAAATTCGATTTGATCGTCAAGGTGAGCGATAGTCACAATTTTCGATCAAGTTAATGGCCAATTTCAGTTGCGGATGGATGACGTCAAACATTTTTTTACTCCAGGCCGAAGAGATGACGTCAAAGAAGAGATCCTCGAGCGCCACGCTTAGCATTGAGGTGGGCAACGACAACAATTTCGCACCGCGGCTGGTTGCCGAAGCCCTGGAAGGTTTTGTGGATGAGAATTCGCCGGTTGGAACTCCCGTCATATCCGCACGAAGAAAGGGCCAACCTTTGCAGCTGAAAGTCGTCGAGGAAGACTCGGTATTAGAGCCATCATCGATGGGGAGGGGGAAATAACTCCACGCCAATTGTGTGCTGGGCCTCTTGTAATCCAAGTTTCATTATTGCCTCGGTGTCACGTAGGAATCTGAGAATCCGCTTTCTCAATATGAAATCGAGCTGACGTCGCCCGCTTTCCGAGTCAACAAGGTTGGAATCATGGAAGTTGCTGTGCCCAATCTCGATCGTGACGCACCCAATCCATCGACCCTGACTTTCCAGGTAACGCCCATTCATCAATTGAAACCGAAAGTGGGATAAAATCGTGATCGCCTTTGTATTCTTTGATTCACGATGTGTGCTTGGGCTTTTCGCACGTTTCACGACAAATAAGGCGATCGCTCGAAAAGCTGGAGGAGCTACTACATCACCGATTGCCATTTCCATTCGAATTTTGGACGTGAACGATAATGCCCCACGGTTTCCATCGTTTAAACCCGTCTTCCTTCAGGCGGGCGATTCGAAAAAAGTGGTGACTCAGGTGAGTGCAGTTAGCAATCTGACTCCTAGATAACGTGGTGTTCATTGTTTTTACAACTTTTCGTGCGGCCTCTTTCGCCTCGTGTGCTTGCATTTGAAAATAACTAGGTTCAAGCCGAAGACAAAGATTGGGCTGATAATGGCCGCATTGAATATGCTGTGGTGGACGTCACGAATAACGGAAAGAACAAGTTTGTCATTAATCCGCAAACCGGAGTTATTGATTCTTCTGGAGCCCTGAAACCTGGGGAGAAATTTACACTAACTCTCCAGGTTTGTCTAAAACTACTTTGCAGTTTGCCTAAAATTTTTCTCCCTAAATCTGATGATTAAATCACTTTCCTTCTCCACACACAGGCAACAGATGGAGGGGGTAAATCGTCTTTGGGGTTGCTGGAAGTCATCATCATTCCAGGACCGAACATTCAAGCACCAGTTTTTACTAAAGACTCGTATGAAATTTCTGTTGATGAGGGCTCTCCTGTCAATTCTCTTGTCTACACTTTTCAGGTAACTTTGGGATTATTCAAACCCCCATGTAACAACCCGATTAATTACAATAATTTTTCTCATCCCAACAGGCAAGAGATCAAGAAAATGATCGTGTAACATATTCCATAGTGGCTGGCAATGAATTAGGGCACTTCAAAATGGAAAAGTCCAATGGAAGTCTCCTTCTTGCTAAACCAATCGACAGAGAACAGCTTAGTCGCTATGTTCTCACCGTAAGAGCCGAAGATACTGGAGGATTGTCCAGTGTGGCCCAAGTTATGGTTCGGGTTCTGGATACCAACGACAGAAGTCCAGAGTTTATAGATCTGCCATACATTTTCCGCGTCAAAGAAAACGACCTGACGGGCTACATTGGCCGCGTTCACGTAACTATTTCTACCTCCGATTCATGTTTGTCTGCATATTTCAATGTTTTTTTTCTAAATCAGGCGAAAGATGCTGACATTGAAAAGAACGGACAGATCACATACTTTTTGCCCGCGGATGAAAATTTCGTCATCAACAGTCAAACGGGCGAATTGAAGTCTAAAGCACCACTGGATTACGAGAAAGACAGAGTAAATGAAATCATAAATCTTCAAGTTACCTTGTCTTAATCCTACTGAATTTTACATTGATTAGGTTCATCTTGTGGTTATAGCAGCTCAAGATAATGGGCTCCAACCACGAGTAACGACTGCGACTGCAACAGTGGTTGTGTTAGATTTCCCGGATGAGCGACCCAAATTCTCCCAACAGAAATACGAATCCGACGTGCCGGAGAACATCATTGATTTCTTTGTCGCACAAGTGCAGGTAAGCAAAATAATGCCAACTTTTTTTCTTCGAGTAATAGAAAATGCTGAATTTTTATTACAGGCGACTGACATGGATAGCGAATCTTCGGTGACTTACACCATACGTCAGGGCGATGCTGAAAAATTTAGAATTGATCCTCAGTCGGGAATTGTGCGAACCAGGCGCTCGCTGGATTATGAGCGACAGGCACAGTATGTCCTTATCATTGGGACACTCGAGAACACGGATGTCAACGACCCACAAGCGACAACAACTCTCTTTGTCAACGTCCAGGTAATAGGATACTTATTCGAGAATCGAAAAAAAAAGATTGGAAGTTGTTCTGGTTTTATTCAGGATCGAAATGATGTGGCTCCTGTCTACAGCTCCTTGCCAAGGCCTGTACGTCTCAGAAGCACTGTCCCAGTTGGTCAAGTCGTCACTACTGTCATAGCTGTTGATTCCGATGGAACGTCTCCAAATAATCATGTATTACTACACATTTCAAATTTACTCAATTCGATCACTAATTATACATCGTTATGTATATGATTTCAGGTCAGATACGAGTTGGTAAATAATTCCAATAAAGTTGGGCAATTCTTCCGCATTAATCCCGAGTCGGGAGTCATCTCAACCCGCGACAGTCTGCGCAAGGATAATGAGCGCGAATACAAGGTAAACGTGAAATTAAATATTTGATTTAATAGCGATTATTTTTCCTTTTTCCCAAAGTTGAGAATTAGGGCTTACGATCTTGGCAAGCCTACGTCCCTGAGCACGCTGGCCACAGTAATTGTGCTGGTTGATCATGTCGCTCCGCTTATCCAGCCAGACGTGACTCACATGTCGTTTTCCGAAATGACTTATTCAGTGTCTGTAGCCGAAGATGCACTGGCCAACACCCTCATTAAAAATTTATCCGTCATTAACAGAACCAACGACCTGCTTCCCGTCTCGTGCGAGATTGTAAGCGGAAATTCTGAAGGTATAAGGAAACAAATATTTATTTTCAATACTTGCATAAAATGGTATTAATCATCATTTTATTTTCAGATGCGTTTTACATGAAAGAGTCGGCAGATCGCAATTGTGAGCTGCGGCTCAAAAAAACTCTGGACTTTGAGGCCACGCAACGCTATGAAATTGAAGTTCAATTAAAGACATCGGCCAGCTTCGTTAATCAAGACAGATCTACAGTCAGGGTAAATTTGAATGCATTTTTGAGGATTGAATTCTTGTAGTATATGCCGTGTTTCATTGAAAAGGTGGACGTGACGGTGCTGGATGTGAACGACAATTCCCCGAAATTCTTGTCGAAGTACCCAGAGAATCGCTTCACCAATGGCAAGTTCTACGCAGCGATATCGGCCGATGCTCCCATCTCGTCGGTGTTGATTTTAGTGGCGGCCGAAGACGCCGATAGCGGGCCACTCGGTCAACTCGTTTACGATATCATGGAGGAGACCAACAGCGGCAAATTGTTTAACATTGACAAATCAACTGGTACCATTCACACTGAGAAAATGATGAGTGCAGTCCGTCAATTACCTATTCGGCTCATTGTGACTGCAAGGGATAATCCTGGCCAGCCCGTTGGCTATCGTGAAACCAACTGCCAAGTTGTGGTGAGTCAATTATTTCTATATTCTCTTTGAACCCCACACTTAATCTTTTTCGTTTGTATATTTTGTAGGTGAACATAATAGAACCGCAACATCGTTTAGTGCTGGTTTTGCCCAATTCATCGCCCGATCAAGTCCACCGCTCGCAGTCCTCCATCATCGATATCTTGCAAGAAGAGACAAAGATGATTGTGCGGGTTGAGAAACTTCAAGCGCTCACTAGCATCTCGCCCAATGGCACAATCTTGGTTGACCCATCTGGCTCAGAACTTTGGTTCTATTGCGTCGATCCTACCACGGAGACGATTGTATTAACCAATCACAGTCAAATAAACAGGCAATAATTTTCATTTTAAAGCTCAATTACTAAGACTGAATAATTGATTGTTATTTTGTGTGTGCAGTACGGTTCTGGAAATGGGATCGACGAATCATCTAGCCTACCTCATGGCAACCAAACTGAAATTAGACGTCTCTGAAATTCGACAGCCGTTGGACAATCGTTGGGCGTCAAAACCCTATGATTCGGATACTCCGGCCAACCGTCTATGGAACGGTTTTCCTGCCGCTCTCGTGGTAGTCGGTGTACTGGTCTTTTTGCTTGCTCTTGGCGGCATCGTCTATATCTGCGCCTCGTGGGACAGGTGTGTGGGATACGATCCTATTGCCATATATGAACTACCATTCATTTTCCAAACGCTTTTCTAGTAGGTTGCAGAGCAACACCGACAAAAGAGTCCAACCTTACGTGGTATTTCCACCGTATAATCCTGTTGTCATAGATCCTAACCCAAAAGAATATGAAACCCAAGTAAGATGCAATTAATTGTATAATTTTAAAAAGACTAATTTAAAATTGATTTTTGATGGCGTAAGATACTGCAGTTGAGTGTCAATAATAGCACCGACGATTCGGAATCGAGCGGTGATCACAACATGGATTACAACGCGAGACGAAATCGTGTTTTCCCTCTAGCAGTGCCGACCTACATTTCAGGTAGAATTCCACAAGTTATATTCGTCTCGCCACTTCTTAATCAAAACTGTGTTGTTTTAGGTCACCATATAAATGGTGCCCTCAATTCAGCCAACGCGGACATCGCTACCCTGCGTTTTTCCAGTTTGGCGGGTATGGGGCACTGTGAGTTTGCCCCCCACCAGTTTTTCCCTGAACAAGAGGAGGAAGACGTGTCTTCTATGATCATCTATGATGATCCACCCATTCCGACAACTAATCCACTATATGAAGGGTAAGTACAGTTACTCTCGTACGAGTTTCTAGTGCCCTATTATTCATTTAACTATTTTTTTCCCCATACGATTGCAGATCTGATGAAGATCCACTAAACTTCACCAGCGCAACCAATGCCAACGTTACCTTCAGGAGTAAACTACAGCGGTTTGGCATTCCTGAAGTGTCCACTGAGCTCTGAATAATTTGAGCTTCAAACAATGAGTCGAACTCGAAAGAGATTGTTTTTTTTTTGTATTTGTGTGTTGAAAGTTGAATCACGATATTTTTCTCTGTTGATCTTTATCGCTCTGAGGATTATCTTTGAACGAATAATGATTTTGTCCCATGTTTTCTTTGCCAAACCTCCCTGCTGTGAATAATAAAATAACCGTTGTATTATTATCATCTAACTGAGTAACTAAGACAGCGGTTAGTAACGTACTAACGTTAGTAAATATTCGATATGGTAGAAAACAAGTAAAAATGGAAAAAATCACAAATAAAAAATTGCAAAGCTAAATTTTAGTTATACGAACGGCCTGATAGATCTTTATCTACGATTTTCACGAGAACAAATTCTAATAGGCCTACGCTACTCGACTTGCGTCGCTAGGTTCCTCTCCGACAGAGGGGCTTTTTACGACAGGTGGAGTTGATTAGCGTTTTTAAAGGTTTCACGTTAAATTTTCGATTAATAGAAAGGAAGGCGAGTCGACGATAGTTACACTACTATTGAACTGCTAAATATTTTAAAATAATTCTGTCATTGAACTTTGAAGTTGTCTTGTTTATTGAAACTTGAAAAATGAACACATATTATCAAGAGTGAAAACAATTAAACGAAGAATTATTGCCTTATTGGAAGCAAAACAAAAAAAAAAAAAAAAAACGAAAAAAGAAAAGAAAAAAAGGGTGGTCCGTCACCCTATAGACCTTATTAAGATCCAAAGGTATGAGTCAAGCCGACCCCTTTGCGTCGCGTTGCAGTGTGAAGGGGTGCCATGAACAGAAGATTTTATTTGGCTCGGCCCATGGTGTTATTCTCAGGACTTGTCGGGTTAATCGTGCCCGAGGAAAGAATAGGGAGGAAAGAAAAGTCTGGTCCCCTCTTTTTTTCATTCTTTCCTTTCCTCCCTTTCCTTCCCTCGGGCACGATTAACCCTACGTAACTTAAGTACGTACCGCCGCGGTGGTTGTCCCGTCAGGCGGCGGTAAGTACCACCGTGGCGTTTTGAGACCAAGTTGGAATATTGAATTACGAATCCTAATGGCAACCCTGCTCGAAGCTAGTTCAGTTCATTCTTTTCACACCAGAGTTCTCTCCCCACACAGCGAATTCACAATGGCAGAGCAGGTCGTCGATGTCTTGCACCCTAGCAGATCCTCTATCCATAAGGAGGTTTCTGAGATAATGGCCAGGATGTACAAAGTCACAACTGATGTAGTTTCCTGCTTTGGTTTCCGTACCAACTTTTGTAGTGGCAAGTCAACTGGATTTCCCTTGGCCTCTATTCCATGGACTTCCTCAAGAAGTTGGAACCTAAGCATCGCCTTGCCCTGGTTAGTCACCCTTACATAAACACTCATTGAATGTGAACTAATATCTTGTTAGTCTCAGTAGAAGGGGATGTTCGAGAAGAACAAGGTATCTCACAAACAACGAAAGGAGAGAGCAGAATGAAGAAAGTCCAAGTCAATTTTCAATTAGTGGTATTTTGCATGCTGTTGCTGATCTGATTAAGTGGATAAAAAAGTATAAAGTTTGCCATTCTTGCTAGTCTTTTTTGTGATTTCTGTTACGCACCTCATCTTCCCTATGCCCATTGTGTATAATTATTCTTTATAATTACTAATACATCATTTAATCATTATTATAGCATCATAACTGTCTGCGATAGTTGATCATATTCATACCTGGAAAAAAATTTAGGAATTTTGTTTATTGAAAGGCCAAACAAGTTAACGTAAAACTGTTACATGACTTCGGTTCTAAAAAAGTAGAAAAAGTTTGTTATGACAGCTACGATTACCAAAGCAAGAGCCAATTGTTTTTCCCTCGGACGCGCTTTAGCCTCGTCATAATCGAGAAACAAAAAGATTACAATGAGAACAATGGAGACTACGGACAAAGCGAAAATCGATCCATTAATGAAATGACCAAGAAGAACTAGGTCGTTTTTATAGTCTTTGATGACTGGAACCAGAGCCCTCATGATGTCCATTATTTGGGAAACATTTACACAATTTATGGACGTGTTGATGGAAGGGGACTTGTTTTTGAGCTCTAGCTCCCTTTTTTTCAGCTTCGCACAGCAGCTTTCTCAGACGTAGGATTTCACTACGTTGGTCATCCATGGAATCAGGTGAGAGGAAGCTAGTGGAAGTAGTTTGAATGTTGTCCGATGTTGCTTCTGAAAATGTAGAAACAGTTGGTAATTACAGATATGATTATCAAAGCTAGAGCCAATCGTCTTACCCACGGACGCGCATTAGCCTCGTCATAATTGAGAAACAGCAAAACAACAATGAGAATAATAGAGAATGCAGACAAAAAGAGAATCCATCCATTAATGATATGACCAAGAAGAAGTAGTTCGTTTTTATAGTCTTTCATGACTGGAACCAGAGCCCTCAAGATGTCCATTATTTGGGCAACATTAACACAATTTATGGACGTGTTGATGGAAGGGATCTTGTTGATGAGGTCTTGCTCCCTTTTTTCAGCTTCGCCCAGCAGCTTTCTCAGACGTAGGATTTCATTACCTTGGTCATCCATGGGATCAGGTGAGATGAAGCTGGAAGTTGTTGGTGGAAAGTTGATCGATGTGCTTGTCCTACAAAAGAAGACAAAAATAATTAAGATTTTGTAAATTATTTCATGTAAAGTTTCAATACTTCATCATGGTTCTTTCTACATACCCTTCAGTTTTAGAATTCTCCTCGTAAAAAGTTTTCAGAAGATTTTTGGTCAATTCCAATTGGGCAACAACCCCATCATATTCGTTGATGCAATCTTGCTCCTCTGCTGTCAGAGCTCTTTTCCCTTTCTTTACTTTTTGAACAAGTTCGATGTCAGCCTGCAAACAAAGCATTCATTATGTAGACATGCAAAACAAGATTACTGGTGATATTATTACCTTCCTCTTCGCCAGCTCATTTAATTTCTGCTTTATAATGGAGTAGTAAGAATTGTAACCCGTTTCCGGAAAGTCCAATCCCTTCCTTTCATCCATTTCTATCGGTGTCGCCATTTCCATTCAGTTTGTGATAGAATCTAGTTGAATCCCGTTGGTTATGGGGCCTTATGAGTTGTCGGGTTCGGCAACCGTAGGCGAGTTGCTGCAATTCCTGTGACAGAAATGAGAAAATTTATAGTTGCCGAAACCCATTTAATGACATCGCTTTCCTCCCCCGACACATAACGGCAAACACGAGTTTGCATCACGCACATAATTGTACCGTACTTGTCGCTTAGACGCTACAATTAACAAACTTATTTTGCACAAAGGTAAATCAGACCACATTTACCACCACCTATGGATGATGATTCTCGGAGGAGATTCCGACAATGAATCAAGAGACGTAAATTGAACTTTGTTATTCTCATTTATTTGCTGTCCTTTTAATAACGTTCGAGTTGCTTACAGAACCAGAACGATAGACGATACGGTCAAAGAGGTCGTGGTTATTTGCGCTCCTTGTATAGCGAGTAGCAGCGAAGATGAAGTAAGTTGTACAACTTTTACGTATTTGATCACAGTTAATTTTAAACTTTTGAATATTCTAGGATCTTGATTATAGAAAACTTAATTAATTATATTAATTTAATTTATTGCGAACATCCCAGTATTCCCCCCCCCCCCCAGTTCATCATCACCAAGACCCGTAAATGCTTTTGTCCTGTCTCGTACGTGTCCTTTGTCACCCCGCTCTCCCCTACACATAATTCGGTTGATTTTTAAAATATTAAAAATTACCACGAGAATCAGCGTGAAAAACTGATTTTCACCATGTATGTTTAAAACAAATATAAATGTCTTGCAACGACCGTATTCCCCCGATTTTTGGAAACGCGTCAAAGAGTGGCTTTTTACATAAGCTTCTCTCGCGCGTTCCCAAACTTTGGGTAGGTATGCCTACTGTATGTATAATACATATAAAAGCAATATTAACTTGTTTTTTTAAAACTACTGCTAAGTATTTTGGTTCACTTAGAGTCTGTCCTTGGATAAACCCGATTAGGCTTTGAGACACACAGTTGAACTGAAATTATAGCCGTACTCTCACTTTTAAGCAGTACTTGATTTTATCTGTATACTCGAGTTCTTTTCTTCCGTTCTTCAGCTCGTTTGTTAAATATTCTAGTGCTCCTTTTGGGCGCTTTTTGGGGCTCAAAAAGGGCCACTTACTTTGAAGAACGGTTCAAACATTTGGGCCGAACTAGTTTATTTGTTACATAGCACAGATTGCTCCGGTATGGAATAATCATCTGTATCACCAGTCTTGGAATCATTTTCAGTTCTCATCCGCTGTCCATCATTGTGATCGATGTTGTCAAATCCGTCTTCAGCAGTGTGTGCAGCTTCGACTGATGTAAACAACGATAAACGTATGGAGAAAGAGGAAAAGTTACGTAAAATATCAAATAATTCCTCATAATTGATTGATTTCGTTAAATCACACAATTAATAACTATACATTTCGAAAAATTATTCGAAATAAATTGCATGTTTAATACACGATAAAGTTTGGGCTATTGGTTGTTGGATATAATTATCATTATTTGCTGTAGTTTGAACAGTATCAGTTTGAAATTGAGAAATATTTGGGCCTTGGCCAAAAAAGGGACGCATGTCGTGTCGCATATGGTAATACGTGGTTTTTGGGATGGCACTTCATCCACAGTTTAGTCTTTTCAGCCAGCATAAATAATTAACTGGTCTGTTCTTCATTCTTCATTTTCACTTTTTAGTTGTATAGTATAATAGATGCGCGCACGTAAAAATCTTCTATAAATAAACCCAAACAAGTTGTTTTTAAAAGTAAGAGATGAAATTGCCATACGTCTACGACGCCAGAAAAAATGCTTCACTAATCAAAGTATTTCATAACTTTTTTTAAATTTTGGTTAGATGACCCATCCCTAGTTACTTATAATCTCACACCAATAATTCGCTTTCTTTATCCTCCCAAAATAGCTTAATAATCCTAGTACCATTTTTTGTGTTTCCTATACACGCCCATCTTTTTTTACAAGAAAAATTATCTAGGTTTCTCCATTATTGTTGTGTTAAACACGGAACTCGGTCAAAAAGGCACTTAACTACGTTTCTTCAGCTTCTAAAAAAACTATGAAATAGAATTAGATTAAAAACATAAAAGTAAAGTTCATGAACTAGAATAACAATTTTGTTGATATAAATTCTTGTTATTACACATGAAAAGTGTATTACAGTTAAAATTTACTTTGATCACATTTCAATAATTTCCTAGTATGTTAGTTTTATTTTAGTTTCCGCAGTCTTCATCCGTTAACTCCTGACCAGTTAGTGCACATTAATACGGTGCTAAAACGGAATCAACAAGCGATCATATTGGAGAGAAATAAAATATCCAGCAACTCGAAGGGGGTGGCGAGTCGAGCGACGAGCAATGTACAACAGTCTACGACGCAATGTTGAACACGAGGATTGCACAGTATGGTCCAAAAAAATCCGAACAACCTAAAAGCCACCTATCAGTCATGCGGGAACTATGTTAGGCTTTTTGGTCCTAATTTTGGGGGATAAGAACAAACCGAAAGGTGGGAAGAAGGAAAAAGGAGTAATAGGCTCATTTAGCCACCGGTCATGCCTTTCCCCCCAAAAAAATCATGAATGAAACCAGACAGGCTGTCTGGAATTTCCTTTGCGGGTAAAAACGAATAACCGCATTGCAATAGCCTTAGGCCTTATGCCCTAGGCTCACCGTCAATATTTTGACAAGTGACAAGAAAAGGAAAAAGCTGTCCCAATCCTGCACCATGAAGCGGGAAAAATTCAAAGTTATCGTAATGTTGCTTTGAATCACGTTTCATGCAAGTCAATTTTGACCGAATGTCGTGACGTCAATGAAATCATTTCATTGGCGATTATTAATCATTTCCTATTTTTTTTTCTTATCCCATCATTTAATTAAAGAAGTAATGAAAAACGACAATTTGATTGTCAATTAGAAACGCCGAGACTTGAACTCGGGATCTAAGGGGTCGGAGATAACTACCGTAACCACTAGACCAACACAGAGTGTTTTATACATTTAAAATATAAAAACAAAACAAGAATTTCAATATTTAGTCTAATGCCCTTCAGCCTGACAACAGAAGTCTAAACGAGAGATCATTGAATCCGACAATCTCTCCCAGTATCCCAGTCCCAGCCTAGTGGATACGGGGGTTTTATTCTACCCCTAAGGTCTCGAGTTCAAATCTCGGTATCTCTAAAAAATGAAATCTCGTTTAATTGACAATCAAATTTTCGTTTTTCATTACTTCTTTAATTAAATGATGGGATAGGAAAAAAAATAGGAAATGATTTATAATCGCCAATGAAATGATTTCATTGACGTCACGACATTCGGTCAAAATTGACTTGCATGAAACGTGATTCAAAGCAACATTACGATAACTTTGAATTTTTCCCGCTTTATGGTGCAGGATTTGGACAGCTTTTTCCTTTTCTTGTCACTTGTCGAAATATTAACGGTGAGCCTAGGGCCTAAGGCCTAAGGCTATTGCAATGCGGTTATTCGTTTTTACCCGCAATGGAAATTTCAGACAGCCTGTCTGGTTTCATTCATGTTTTTTTGGGGGGGGGGGGAAGGCATGACCGGAGGCTAAATGAGCGTATTATTACTCCTATTCCTTTCTTCCCACCTTTCGCTTTGTTCCTAGCCCCCCAAAATTAGTACCAAAAGTGAAACATAGTTTCCCGCAATGTGGGTAGGTGGTTTTAAAAATAAAAATGGGTGTTCGGATTTTTTTGGACCATACTGTACATAAAGATGTCACTCGGGTCTTAAAAAAAAACAAGTAACAAAAAACGACAATTTCATTATCAATTCAACCAATTCCCATTTTCCGAGATTTGAACTTGGGACCTCGGGGGTAGTAGAAAACCATCGTTACCACTAGACCAATAATTCCAAATTAACACGGTAACAGATGACGAAAATTCTTGCCTTATTGCCACATATTGATTATTTAAAAATATTTATTCTTCACCACTCCAATTGGGCTAGTGGTAATGGTGATTATCTACTACAGTGCTGGTCCACTTAGAGAACCGCCCGGTTATAGAATCATTCCGGTTATAGAACCATTCCGGTTATAGAACCGAAATGGCTCTGCCGTGTTTCAGCGCCACCCACGGCGAATTGAAAAACTTCGTGGTACTTTTAGCGGCGGGAATTTAATAAATAGAATCAATGGAATGGCTGGATTAAATTAATGAGAGGTTAGGTAAGAAAAGTCAGACAGCCGCCTGAAAGAATGACAAAATTAATCAGTCTGTGTTGTCTCTCCTGTCATCACAATGGGGAAAACTGTGCCGAATCAAGCTAGAAAACCTCGAAAATGTTTATCTCTTAAAGAGAAGTGCAGGGCTATTGAACTTTTAAAAGATAAAAAGAGTGAACAGTTTATTGCAATCCGAAAGGACTCATAGTAAATGCCCTTTTGTATGATGTTAGGCCATTCGGGAAAAATTACAACGCTTTAATGCGTCGAATATTTTTAACATGGATGAAACGGGTTTTTTTCCGGGCTTTGCCAACACGAACATATGTTTGCAGAGAGGAAGGACAGAGAAAGCCTGTCAGAGGAACTAAGACTCTACGGGTGAAAGACAGGCTCACTCTAGTTCTTTTCGTATGCCTCTTGTCTGTATGGCGTATGACTTTTCAGTAGCGATTGAATCCCCCGTAGATGGCGGTGGGATCAAGTGCTTGGTTATAGAATCACCCGGTTATAGAACCGCGCACAGGCCGGTTCTATAAGTGGACCAGCACTGTACCCTTAAGGTCCCGAGTTCAAATTTCGTCGTCCCAAAAATTGGGAATTGGTTTAATTGACATTGAAATTGTCGTTTTTGGTTACTTCTTTTATTAAATGATAGAAAAATGATAGGAAATGATCAATAATCACCAATGAAATGATATCATTGACGTCACGACATTCGGTCAAAATTGACTTGCATGAAAAGGGATTAAAAGCAACATTACGATAACTTTGAATTTTTCCCGCTTTATGGTGCAGGATTTGGACAGCTTTTTCCTTTTCTCGTCACTTTTCGAAAGATTGACGGTGAGCCTTAGGCTATTGCAATGCGGGTATTCGTTTAAACCCGCAAAGGATATTCCAGACAGCCTGTCTGGTTTCATTCATAATTTTTTTTGGGAAAGACATGACCATTGGCTAAATGAGCCTATTACTCCTTTTTCTTTCTTCCCACCTTTCGCTTTCTTCCTAGCCCCCGAAAATTAGGACCAAAAAGCATAACAAAGTTCCCACATGACTGATAGGAGGCTTTTAGGTTGTTCGGATTTTTTTGACCATACTGTACATTTGTGCTGTTTGAATTAATTATATTTATTTTTTATCAATTTCCGTTTACTTTTCGTTATTATTTAATTTTCCATTTATTTTTAAATACGATTTGAAACGAAAGTTTGAAAAGGGGGGGGGCATACTTTCATCTTTTTCCTTTTCTTCCCTTGTGCCGATTCACTGTGGATTCGGTCATCGTTCAATGATTATAAGTTAAAATTTAGCACAAAGTAATATTTAAATCAACTTTAATCTGAGCTCCATAGAGCGCGCTTGAAACTAATACCACAAAGGGGATAAAAGGAGGGAGTAACGAAGGTGTAAGATAAAATGGTGAGGAAAAGTAAGAAAAACAACGAGAAAAGATGAACCTTTAAAATGCCACCGTTTCCAATTTCCATTGAGAAAAAAGACATTGGAAAACTTTAGAAAATACAAAGATAAAAATGTTAACTATTTTTTCGTATCTGGAAATAAATTTCCAGAGATGATTCGGTCTATAGACCTATTTTAGTAGGTGCCCTTTGAGCACTTATCAAGAAAAAATCAAATAGTTATTTAATTAAAAAGTTCATTTTGGTAAATGAACTTTGTTTTTATCAAGTACCTATATAAATATGAATACTTTTTAAGTAAACGCACAAATAATACTTAAGCTAAATTTAAAAAAACGCGAAAAACAGGGGGGAACACGAAAACTAAATATTTTATAACTCAATTTGTGTTGACTAAAAAAATAAAAAAAATTTAGCAGTGGACTTATGATCACCATATCGACATAATCTAAAATTTTCATCAAAATCCACGACTTGTTCGCCTCATCGATTAGTCGACTTTGCGTGGATCAACTCCGGAAGCAAAGCATCAAATCCTCACATTGTCAAAAAACACCGGAGGCAGTGAGGTATCAACTTCAAAAAGTCATTTTGATCAGCGTTGCCACATTCGCGATTAAAAAATAATCGTGTTGAGCGAATATTTAATCGAAAATCAAATTTTTTAAAATAAACTTAATTGCGTTCAGAAGGCCAAAAAATCGATTCTGAGAAATTTTGTTTTGATCATTTTTTTACACCTTTACCTTCAAATGTGGGAGTTTTTGTACCTTTCCCCGTCTGAATAAAAGAAGAAAACGAGTCAGAGAACTCAAATTTTTATCAAAAGAAGTAGAATTTAAAAAAAAAAATGAATGTAAATATTAATCATCAAGTCGACAGCAGCGATCATCATCAGGGAGGGCTTTTAATTATTTAGCATTCTAATCAGAGTACAATTTTGCAAGTGAGAGACTCAGACGAAATTTATTTTCTGATGATCATTCCACAATTCAAAAAGCTTCGCAAATTAATTCGGCACACATTTCAAAAACCTGTAAAAATTCCCAGTTATTGTCTCTGTGGAATCGTAAAATTTTTAAGGGGTCTTTAGGCAACGTTGCCGGATGAGAATATATTAAGTTGAATTTTTTTAGATGTATATTTGGCATTGACATTGCTGCATATTCTGCCTGCATATCAGTTTTGAGGCGGAAGAGTTGTCGTCAGTAGTTAGCTCTGTCAATAAAAAAATATGACATCTAAAAGAGGTTGCCTTGGAAATAAGTAACTTTTGAATTTCCTGAAGCCTATTTGTAATATATTCTTGGCTTTCTTCTGTTGCTGATGATAAATTAAGTATTGATGTAAAAAAATAGCGGTTGGAGCAAAAAGGTTGGGGGGGACTATACGATGAAGGTGTTGTTGGGATTTTGAAGACTTCCATAAAATTCTCCGCGAGTCAACATGACATCCATAACATCTCTTATTGTAGCACAACCCATTTCATTCAATGCGAAAAAGAAGGAAAATCTGCGAAAAGCAGCAGCATTGTCGTTCAGATCAATGTTGACACAAGCTATTATAAAGCAAAGAATGATCTCGAGCGCCAAGAACACGACGTAATAAATGTTCATGTCGTAGTCTACATCCGTTAGTTCTGAGACTACAAGATCGTGAATTACCTTGATCAGCGCACCAAATGCTTTTGCCATAGTAAATGTAGTAAATTTCCACCCACCAGGAAGTTAAATTGTGTGTTATAGTGGTCGGCCACAATGACAACTCGTTTTTGGGCCGCACATGCACCGGCTGCTCGTTGTTTTTTTTTTCTTTTTTTGTTTAGTTTTGTTTAGTTTTGCTTTAAGCACTTCGATTGTGTAATTCTCGGCAACGATTTTGTCCCTTTCGGCACTGTACATGTCAGTTTCGGCATCGCCACAAGTAATTGGTGGTGGCTAGAAAGTAAAAGATGTTGAAAGCCAGACCAGCACTAGTCAATCGTCTGGCGAAATCAAGCATGAAAGTAATCATCGCGTTGCATGCACTCAAAAAATTTCCATCCGCCAGGAAGTTTACTTGTGTGTCCGTGGTAATAGAAGCTTAAGTAATCGTTTTAAAATTTTAAAACGTTATTTGATATAATCCTTTCTAATGTAAAGCTGGATTCAATTTTATCCTTTTTAATAATAAAAAAAGGTTTATTTTTTAAACAGTGTTTTTACTTAACACAAAATCTGTGGGGGAGGGGTGTATCGTTTTTCAAGTAAATTTCACGTAAAATAAAAAAAGAACTTGAAAATGTTCGTTATTTAGAAAGTATGCTCTGGTAAATTACCTAAAAATGAACAGGGTTACTATTTTCTCATTTTTTAAATCTGAGTTTTGTGAGTTGTGACTTTGTGGGTGCGGTGTGTCGAGTGAGTCCGATAGGCTACTGGGATTGTTAGAACTGGCAACGTCCAAAGGGCTACATTTGGTTTGAATTTAGCAAAATTTAAGTTTGTTCTATTTTTTTTTTCTGATTTCGCTGGATTCTTTGAGTGATAAACTGATAATAACTTGGACGACAACGAATCGATAACGGTCGTGATTTTCACCCGATTCATCAATAACAATAAAAGAAGAGATTCTCTGAACACATTTGGTTTTTAATATTTTTATTCGACGAAAGTTTAGAAAAGTTTAATATTGAGAAACAATCAGGTTTTCATTCTGCTAAGTTCGGTTGTACGTTTGGCCAAAGTTTGTTCTTCACTTTTGTAGTTGTTTCCTGATGGGTTTTTATCACCAGCATTTCGTGCGATTCCAAATTCTGTAGGGGGAAATTGTGAAGAATATCCTGTTTATGTCGTGGTTCAATTGTGGAGCAATTTCATTTATGCGTTCGGTTTTCATGTGGTCCATGTCACTTTGATCATGTTTTTGAGTGGTTTTCTCAATTGTAGTGCGTGTTGGGAAACTAAAGAAGGCTCGCAGCGGTATCATAATGAATCCGACACCCATAATCAAAATAATCAAAACAACAATGATAACCTGTTGCATAAATTCCTTTTTTATGAACCGTTTGACGATTTTCCAATACTTTTTAATTGTGTTTTTTTTTTCAACCCGGCATCTAGCCACTCGAAAAACTCTTTTGGTTGCATTTTTTTATTGATGATTATGAATATCCTTCCCTGTCCTTAATATAGATTCGTCCAAGAAACTTCTTGTTGCATCCACATTTTCCGTGGATAAATGATTTTTTAATGAATAACGAGTTAGACATTTCATGACTCGTTTACTGAAATGGTTTTTAAATTATTTTTCACATTTAGTTCACCACAGAAGAGAATATAAAGAACTTAAATATATTTGAATAAATTCAAATTCCTTCAAACATATCCGATCAATTTCTGTAAGTGCTTATTTAAACGTATTTAAACAGTGCTTCCACTTCTAAAAAACAGGCGCCCCTAGAAGTTGCCAGATCAGGGAAATAAATCCCTAAAAACAAAAAGAAAAATCCCCAGAAAAATCCCCAAACCAGAGCTGTAGACTCCGAGTCTATAGCTCTGCCAACATAGTCTCGGGGGTTGTACGGAGAATGTTGGCGACCTGTTGGTCAGCCACAATGACAACTCGTTTTTGGGCCGCACGTGCATTGGCTGCTCGTTGGTTAGCAGCAGCAGGATTGTCACCAACATGTTCATCGGCATCTACTTCTCGTTGGTTAATAACTTAATATAATGCCAATATCTTATATTATAGTTAATTACTTAATATTACCGGCTTTCGTAAAACCATATTTTCCATCAGATTATGTCTGTTTTCGGTGCTAAATTTTTTTTTCGGGAAATCTTAAAGTTCTCTACGAGGAGGCTATGCAGGTTCAGTATAAGTTAATGAATCGTCGGAGAACGTGAAAAAAGGAGAACGAAAAAAGGAGAACGAAAGAAGAAGAACGAGAAAAAAGGAATTCGTTGTGGCTCATCGTGACCGCCAACAACAGCAACAGCACACACGGCGGCCAGCGGGAAAATAGAAGAGAGATCGCTGCTGCATCCATTTAAAATCCTCCTGCCTCAATTGGCCCCAACTTGAGTAGCGTTGGCGTAGAAGCGACCCTGATCTGTCAATCGGATCACGCCAGCACTAAAACATAGGACAATGCCTGACACCAACTGGGTCATAAGACACTGCCATTTGAAGAAATGACGATTTTCTTCTTTTGCAGAATTAACTGCCAAGCACCAGAAGGAAATCGCGATCTTGATCAGCGTGGCTAGCAGGAGGCAGATGTTGAGCGCCATCCCCGTGCCGGTGAGATCAAAGGAGAAAGCCAAGATGATGAACATCCAGGCGCTCCAAGCGTCCATCATATGCCCTCCGGCCAGCAGGTTCACGTAAGCATTGATCCCATACTGTTGAAAAAAAATTCAATTATTAATACCTACGAGAAGTTAAGAATAAATGAATAATTAAATATTTACCTTTTCTTGTCGGTTCCCACGGCGGCGGCGGCGGCGGCGTGAAGGTACAGCACGCGAAATCGAAGATAGGGACGAGGTCGATTGACGAGAGCGCATAGAACGAGTGGGCGAGCGAGGTGTTCGAGGAGTTGGGGTTTGAGGTGCCGGATCGGATGGCAGACGAGGTCGCAAACAATATGGTGGAGCAGGTGGCGGAACAGCAACTGTTCTCGGCGGAATTGCGGGGCGAGTTGCCCAACGAAATGGTGTAGGACGTTCCGGACCGGATGGCGGACTTGGTCGCGAACTAGATGGCTGAGCAGGTGGCGGAACAGCAACTTTTCTCGGCGGAATTGTGGGGCGGGAAAACAGGCTCCTGCTTCACCATGGCAATAAAGTATAATAAAGTATAATGACACGTCAAAGAGCGCTCCAATCGTACACAAAATGCCCACCGTCCAGCAGGTTCACGTTGACATTCACCCCCACTGTTGAAAAAAACAAAATTAAATTATTAATACCTACGAGAAGGTAAGAATAAATAAATAATTAAATATTTACCTTTTCTTGTCGGTTCCCACTTCATTGAAACGAAGAATTTGTTTGGTTCAAAGTTCTTTGCCGAGGTGGAACACGGCGGCGGTGGCGTGAACATACAACACGCGAACCAGAACTGCGAAATTCGAGCGCATCGAAGGAGTGGACGAGATGGACGGAAGAGATGGTGAACCAGGTGGCGGACGAGATGGCGGACGAGGTGGCGGACGATATGGCGGACGAGGTTACGGATGAGCAACTGAGCTTGGCGGAATTGCAGGGCGAGGCGAAAACAGGCGGCTGCTGCACCATTGCAATAAAGTGATATATAATCAAATATACATTCGGAAACAAGATACATAAGATAAAGATACATACCTTAAAGTGCGGACACGGCCCGATGGCGGCGGCTGGGGGGTCGGCGGCGGCGGCGGGGTGGCGGCGGCTTTATTGGCTTTGCGCGGGGCCGGCGTAAGCGGTGAAGGAAAACGAGAAAAAAAAAAATTAGCGGGTAAATTGTAATTTCTGAGGTCCAATAAATAGCAATTACTCATCATCTAAGTTGTCTTCTTCAGTTAATCAATTGCGTTTTGCTAATGTTAACCAGTGGTTAGTTCTAGTTGCGAAATGCAATTCACTTTTTCTAAAAAAAGAAACAAAACATGTACAATTATGACAAAGATGTTGTAACTAAATTAAAATTTTTCAATACCTTTTAAAATATTAAAAATGTTTTTACACACATCTTTGAATGCCTACCTTTGAGGCCTTATAAGGTTAAATTTTTCGGCAATCCTCCTGGCTTCAGAAGACCGTTAAAAAATTTTTAACACCAGTACATTAATCGTTTCCCCTTTTTGCCATTATTCCACCCCTCTAAACAACAAAATTAAAACAAAATTGTTATCTGAAATCCAATGTTGCAATTATCATATTATCCTCCAGTGACACCATTGCAGCTTTTGCTGTTTGTGGAAACACGAGCGCTATTAACGATTGATTGTTCAGCCCCGTCATCCAGGAAATTTCTTGTTGCGTTCTTGTAAACAATTACAATTCTAGCAATTTAAAAAAAAACGAAAGGACGTAAGGATTCAGTTCAATTTACAGTTCTTTAACGAATGATGTTGAGGCAGTTTTAGAAATAATTTTCTTTTCATGAAAGGGGACTAGTGTAAATTTCTTGCCCACCGATTTTGAACTTAAAAGAAAAATATAAAGTATAGTGTAACGAACGAACTTGAATTAAAATTTTAATCTTTATTTACCACTTATGACGGATGATTCGTCCTCGATGTCATAAAGATGGGGGATAATGCACTGATCGTCTTCTAATTCGTGTTCGCAATCGATATCTTCTAACTTCAAATCTAAAGTTTCGGAACAATATTTTTTTATGAGTAAAATAGTAGCAACTTTGGGTGTCTGTTCAACTCACCTGTAGCACGACCATCAACCTCCACTGATGATTCCGTTGACTGCTTCTTTCTCTTTTTACCTGATGACATGCATCAAATATATTCCATATGGTCTTTAGCTAAAAAAAATAAGCCGGATTAGAATATTTTATTGATTGGCCACATTTACTTGGTATGCAAAGAAAACTAATCTAAATTCATTTACATGATGTGTACCATTCCAAGTTTCTCGTAGACTTAACATTGAACCAATATGACTATAACCTGTAGCATGATCACCAAATTTTAGATAAGGATCAGTCGATTGCTGCTTCTTATTTTTAGTTGACATGCTTCGAACATATTTCAAGTGATCTTTATATGAAAATAAATTGAACAGGTATTGGAATATGTAGTAGGAATTTTGTGGGAGCAAAAATCAAACATCACCTGTAATTAAAAAAAATCCATTTGTTGATGAGATGTTGATTCTACATGAAGAAGGTCTACCATATGGTAACGACTCCCACCATCTAGTCAAGCTTACCACCGTGATTGCAGAAAAAGTTGCTCTTGACTTTTGTTAATCCTGTCCTAATCCAGCAAAAAGGGTCGCGAGAGATTCAACCAGTGTGGTTTCAAAAATGAAAATCAAATGACTTTAAAAATCGTTTAGATCGTCTTTACCACAAATTTGGTTCTCCTCTTGAAAGACTTGACTTTCTAGACATGGGCAAACAATTCCCCCTTGATTATATAGCACATTATCCTTGTCGGTGTTTTGAAATGATGGATGGCTCTGGATTTTAATTTTCGGTAACGTTGGACCAATTGATAAAACTCATCAACTAAATGAAAAAGACATTCTTGAAATAGGTTGAATTAAATTTTGGTCTAGGCAACGACTTTATCGCAAAGGACGTCCTTTAAGGGATTTAAAGAATTGGAAGGATTCTCTCCGACTGATCCAGTCATTTTACAAGACACTTTTCTAAAATATAGAATATGATAATCTTTTACTCTTTCACGTTGCGTGTCGTATTTTTCTCTCCCCTAAGCCTAGTCTAGATGGATTTGCGACATACAGGCCCGTACGTCATAAATTTAGGCCCGTCCGTCGTTTTTACCGTCACACGGGCCACCTTTTTTTATTCCTCTCCTAATGAATAAAACTTAAAAAACGTGATTTGCACCAGTAGACAACATTCTAGCATGAATGTTATTCATCAGAAAAATTCTACATGATTTATTATTTATGATTTATTTGGGAAATGTTCGAAGATGGCCCGCGTAGGTGGTGCAGGGCTTTTTTGTCACTGCAGAGATCTCATACGCCCGTTTACATTGCACTATTGAAGATTGACAGGCAGTTCTTAGTGTTTTTAAGTTCTCTCGGGGCAATCTGCTGGCGCAAATCATTTCCTGTCCTCACTAATGCAAGGATTCGATAAAGATAGGAATAATGTTGACAGTATTGAGATTATAATAGACAAGAAAATCAAGGATGTGGAACAACGCATGATGGCCAAAATTGAGGAACGACTTGGCCGCCTAGAGAAACGAACGAAAGAAAATATTTCGAAAATGTTTCAATGCTATTAGACCTGAAAACAAAGTGCCAAATAAATAGTACATTATACAAATGACGAACATCTATCTAGATTTTATCTTAAAAGAAAAAAATGTCTAGATTTTTACGATTTTCAATTCGGTTTGATGTACGATGCCGAGCATCTGGTTTATAATGTTCATTCCCCAATTCACCTTGCTAATGATTGTATCTATTTTAAGTGCTCTCTTAACGAATTGGCCTTATTTCCATTCGAGACCTGCTTAGAAAAGTAAAGCACATTATACAAAAAAGAGGAAAGCATCTTGCACACTTCTACAAAAGAATGGGAGAATAAAGCAGCAGACCTAGGATGTTAAGGAAATCCAAATTTGATAATGTCAATACAATTGGGTTTCACTGTATTAATCCAAAATCTTCACGTGATAACACTTGTAGATATCCGAAAATTTTATTGTCAAAGAAAAATCTATCAACACACATTCGGCTGTTGGATATGAGTATGTTCTCGAAGAAGAGGATTTCCTTTTAACTTTTTTTAATCGATTCCCAAGTTCTTCCTAAAAGCCAAAGTGTTTGTGTGTTTGTTTTCTCTGGGTGTATCACGACATAAAAAAGTTGGCCAAAAACAGAGATTCGATCAGTGTTTGAAAATGTGTAACTTCCCTATTGAAACTGATGACACTGAAACAAAGTCTTTGCTCATCCCAGTTTTGCACACTACATCCACTCTTATCACTCAATAACAAATGCGACTTGCTAGAATTTCAACTTTTATTTATTTCAGTACTGTAGATAAAAATAAAGTGTGTACCATTGAATGAGATATATAATGAAATACAATATAAATAATTTTAGTTGTTTTGTTACGTAACAGGAATGTACCGTTTATGTCGCTCTCCTTATATTAAATTATATCTCATTTTTGTATTCTAGATGGTGACTCTACACGAATGCGTACCAAAGATGGGCCAAATTGGTGGAAGAATCCATTCAGACGTTTGATGACCAATGTCTTACGCATCACTGGGAGGAGCAAGGTTTTATATACCGTTCAAAAACGAATTAAGTGGATTGATCAAGATAAATTTTATGAAGTCCAAGTCGAAAGTGCTATGCCATCTACAGTCTTTCGTCGCCTTCTTAAAAAATGGAACTGGCGAGACCATCCAGCGTCTCAGATCCGACAGCAGGATCAAATATGTGAATGTAGTGACTTCAAAATGGACGAGCGCAACGTATACCTCTGAGCAGAACGGAACATTGGAAAGGGTAAACATCATGCACGTGAAGTTCGATGCTTGCTAGTAGTGCTAAATTTGGGCAGAGGCTTTCAATTGCGACTGTCTACAATTGAAACAGGATTCCATCAAGCTCAAGGATCAATTCACCAATTGAGATTTTGAACAACTGGAAGCCAGATGTATCACTCATCAATAATTTTGGGTACAAGACCATATCCCACATAAGAAGAGGAAAAAACTGGAGTTAGGGAGGAGTTAGGGTTGGTTTCTGTAACACCACGAAATGGTAGTAATAATAATAATAAGTAGAGACGTTATTGCCAATGAATCAATTTTGAGATTTTAAGGACATCTCAAAGAATTTCCTATTTTTTAAGCTGACGTAATCTCCTAATGGATTGTCACCCGAAGAAGACTTCTCAAAGAATAAAGCTAAGACCAAAACTTTCATGAAATCTACCTTTGATTTGTTCATTGAACAGGTAACTCTAAGTTTTATTTACAATCCACTTATCTCGCATGAAATATTCTTTTGTCTAACAGTTCGGTCAGTGTGAAGAAAATTTGATTTCTCAAAACTACTTGCAAATCAAGGGCGATCGCATGGAGTTTAATCAAAATAACGAGCAAAATGGACAGCTATCTGAAGTAATATCTGGTTCTCAAGCCAACAACGAATGCATGGAGTGTGATTACAACGCTGATACGATGGGAAATCTCGGAAACCCTCGAAGAACAACTCGGCAATCGCATTGACCTTCCGCAAGAAGAGGATCAATTCCCTAACGGAACAGGAACGATAAATCAAAACACAAATCCTGATCCAAATGAACGACCAGAACCCAGCATAAGAACAAATTGCTGGACAACGATTGCCGGTCCCTGCCTTGCCAAAACCTGACCAATTACTACCTTAATGGGCACACATGGAGTGTGTTTATTTTCGGATGACTTCAAATGGAGAATATACCATTCTAATTATCTACGTCGAAGACGGACTGGCATACAGCAACAGACCCCATGTGCTTTCAATTTTACACTTTTATGGCGATATCGACTTTTGAGGCAGCAAATGGCAACGATCCACTATTTGATAAATTGGGAATTTTAGAACAATCACTATAAACTTCGAGAACGCAAGTGCAAGAAGTATCATCGAAGATCCTGAAAAACATCGTAGAAGTAAACACATAGCCGTCCGCTATTTTTCGTTCGCGATCAACAACATTCATTTCTCAAACTTTATCCCGTCAAATTACAAACTGTATATTTGCTTCCTTGTGAGTAACTCTTATGTCAGATTGGTTTTTTGTATTGTACTGAAAAAAACAACGAGCAAATAAAAATTAGACGAAAATCAATATACCTATGTTGTCCAGGCACTACAATTGTTCCTACTCAACTCACTAGTTTGAATTGAACCATGATATATGTTCTTTGTTTTCGATTTACAGCTCTGAATGCCGTATATCATTCTATATTGTATACTACTAAACTATATTTTATATAACAGTCTTTTCGAGAGTAATCTAAACATCACGCTAGGCTGCTTAATCAACAAATCCGTCAGCAACTCCTTCGACACGAACAAACTGAAGATGAAAATTATGCTCGACTGTTAGTCGAGACAGAGCGGCAAGCAGTTCTTCGTCAACAAGAAGCGGCAGTTATTCTTCGAGCAATAAACTGGAGACCAGAATATTATCATCCAAGAATTTCTTTGCTATTGATTCTTTGGAAGAGCGCCAAACAAGGCAACAACATCAGGCAGGAATGGCAGCTTATAGCAACAGAGAACCTCCTGAAGAGAAACGAGCTCGGTTTCAAGCGCAGGCATTGCGGAAGAATTCTCTGCGGAAAGATGAATCGGGTGCAGAGGAGTCAGCAAGGCTTCGTGAAGAGCAGACCATGCTGCAAAATTATCTGGGAAAGTCAGAGAACTTCAAGATCAATGAGAGTGAGAAGATCAAGAGATGCGAGCCAGAAATACGGTTGAACATGCCAAACTTTTTTCAATTGAAACCGAAGAAAAAGTAACTTTTCATCGCAGATGTAACTTGAGCGCAACCTAGCAGGAATTCCAAGAACACATCGAATGGCTTACAAAGAAATGGAGGACTAGGTTCACTTGCTTGACTCTACGCATCACTGTTTACAAGGCAAATATATAAGCAATATCAGGTAGCTGTCGGGTATTGATGGAAAAGTTAGGTGTTATGCTTCGAGAGAAGAATCCGCACGCCTTGATTAACCAGACCATGCGTTGATTTCTTGAAGAAGAATGCATTCGACGCCAAGCCAAAAATCTTCCTCATTACACTATCGCATGATTAACTTTTGATAGAAGAAATGTAGAATACCTGCACTAAAACTACCCGATAGCTCAAGAGATTGCTGTAGTTTCCTTACCTCTGGTGGAGCTCCGCCAGCCAAAAGAGATATTCTAGTCCATCTCTGTATTCCGGTCAGCGACAGAAAAAAAAGCGACATCACAAAAGCCGAGGTGTGATCCAATGTGTTATCCTCTGCTATTACACAACGGTGACGGCGGTTGGCATACCAATATGCCTTATACTACCACCAGTAATAGGGAAAGAGATCAAGTGGCAGCAACTGCAAAATTTTTGATGAGGATGAAGAGGAGCAGATTGATCCCCCTGTAAACCAATCCTTTAGTGTGTTAATTCGTGAAGAAATGGCCGCAGCTGATGGAAATACTAAGTTTGACACCGAGCAAGATGAAGAAGAGTGACTGGTTGTTGAGCAGAACGATGATCTGCAACCCGACAAAAATTGAGTCCCACGCTTAAGAGTTAGGTAAGCAAGAGCTAAATCGTGTTAAACCTTCGGTTACTTTAGTCACGTTATGGCTAGGCACCCTCACTCAACAATGGTATCGTTGACTCTTACGTCAAGATCGAGGCAAAAAGAGTGAAATACATCAGAGAAAACCAGGCAGAGCTGCGTGTTGAGAAGTACAGCTGTCTGATGGATTATGTCAATAATCGAGAAGGAGAGAAAATATTTTGGAATAGAGAACTAATAAAGTGAAATATCGTTGTATACTTGTGTGTAGTATAAGACAAGATACAATACACGTTCATTATTTAGCAGAAATGTCAAGTAAGAAAGAGAGATGTTACTAAACAGTGCCCAGAAAATATTAGATACAACCAACTTCACCTTTGCCATCAACACCTCATGGTGGTAATTGCAATTAAACATATTTTTTTATTTTCCCAAGAGAAATCTTGATCTTCGCAAAAAACTAAAAATTCTGTCGTTTCCATATCAAAACAAACAACAGAAATGATCGTACAAAGGCTAAAACTGATTCGTTTAAAGTCAAACGTCTCTAAAGCCATGAAATTGAACAGTGTTTTCTAGCGTAAATCTACCATTTTTTTGTTTAAATAAGGAAAAGAATATTTATGTATTTGACTACTTGGCTTAAAATTCAAGAATAAATTGGAACAAGGCTGTTGTTAAGCGAAACCATCTCTCGTCTCACATTTTCAACTAATTGACGACTGCAGGCATAAATTTGACAAGTTGTCAATTCTTGATTATTCGATTTTTTTCAACCAGATTCTGTAAAGATTTTTTAAGATTTTCGAGATGTAGTCAAGGGACTTTCTTGATTGTAAGATCGATTCTACTAGAAATTAGAAAATACCAAAAGCTTCGAAATCAAATTTGGAATGGGAGGAAAGAATTCTGGATTGTTTGCTGGTAACCATTTGGGCAAAGACAGAGGCTTGGAAAAACAAAAAAATGGTGCAAATTTGTGGACAAAATTCAAAAATGTCTCTCTTAATACAAGGCAGTAGAAGAAGACGTGAGAGATGCGTATGTGGGAGTGTCGAAAGCATGTAAGTTTTTCAATCTTTCCATAACCAATGCTGCATTATGATTATTGGAAAGAATCTCAAGACGAGCAGAACCAACAATATTTTTCAAACAAAAGTGTCCTCTAAACATTTTAAAGCACTAGTGGTACCCCTCAGTAACACCAATTACAATAAATTGTGATTCACCTTTCTTATTTTTTTCTTTCACGTGCGCTGGGAGGGGTAGTATAAGAGCAGCGGCTACAGAAAGCGTCTCTTCTGCACTTGTAAAAAAACAAGAAAGATAAGAATAAGAAGAGGAGAAAAAACAGAATAAAATATCCAGAAGAATAGCATAGGAAAAACCAGATAAAACGTCGAAAAATGGGTAAGGATGGACGAGCTGCAGTGGCCGCTGCTGATTATGAAAAGGTTCAACAGACGCAGCTATGGTCCAGCCTTACTTTATTACATACTTACACGTACCTTGAATGTAGCAAGCAAGAAGAAGAATTAAGAAAGAAAAGAGAAGAGAGAGAGCGCCACATTTCTCGTCGCAATCAATTGCTGGTGCCAATGCCAATGCCTCCAACTTCTTCTCTTCTTTAGTCGACGTTGAGTCTATTTTTTGGTTTATCATTTTCTTTCATTCGTTCAGCCAAACGCTAGACGAAGAAAAAGAAACGACTACATAAATAAAACTTTGTTGGATGCAAAGAATATTATTTATGTTATGAGCACTCCCCCCAAAAACAGACCCAAGAATTTTGTAACGAGCGCTCTCTCCCATAATCTGGGTGTTGAAGACTTAAAATATTACAATGGGTCCGTTACCCACCCTATTCTGACCCTATTCCAATGCAATGTATTTATAAACCTTGTGGTATACGTTAGCTTTAGGCCTACCTGTTTTTTTTATATATTGTAACGGCTAGATAAATAGCCTTTAGTCGAATAGCATAGCACGTGACGGAAGCATGCAGAACAGACCCAAACAGAAAGTTTCAGGTACTTCCGCCAGATAAGACATAAAAGAACATTCAAGCCAGACAACCGGGATCAGTCTATTGTATCGCATCACGTTGTATACCATCTGTCACTCTCAAGTCTCAATACAATATTTCTATCCATTGTTAAAGTTTTGATCCTGCGTATCCGCACTGTTCCGGGGCAGTTCGACTAGTGGCCATTCATCATTGACTTTATGAATTTAAAAACAATTCCGGAGACTTTTTTGTTAATTTTAGTTTTTATAAACTGATGGGATATTCTCTCACTTTCAAACTAAAAAAAAATTGTGTTAGTAAAGTTGCAAGGTATCGAAAGGTATACTTAAATCATACGACATCTTATACTCTTTTTAGTGCAATAATTAATTGTCACCAGTGAAATCACGGGGTGAAGAAATAATTAAAATTTTATCATAGGACTATTAAAAGAGGTCCGGTATTACGGTGTAATAGCGCAATTGTGGGACTTATTTGTAATTACATTTTTTCACCTGACAACACTTCAGAGAATAGCTGATCTTGAATAACGCAACAACTAGCAAAGGGAAAAACGCCATCAAAAATGGTTTTTTGCGACAAGTGGTAGTTAGGATTTCCATCAGCATCACACAGCGCAGGGTCAGGGGACCTAGCTGGGAGGTGGGGTGATGGGCGGAACAACGGGGGTGAATGTTGTAAACACCCCAGAAAATGTGTGTTCTTGTATAAGTTGTGCACCGTGTGTTAAATATACCAGGGGGATAAGCTCCGGGATGGAGTGAGCTGCCCGTGCAAAAAATATAGGAGTAAATAAATAAAGAATAAATATTGCTTTTAGCAAGCTAGTTTTGCACTGTCTGGTCTCTATATGGTGGAACCCAACTCTTCGGTAACATTGCGTGCCAGATTCCGCAACAATTCTGCGTTATAATGATTCACCTAAACCAGCGTTATGCATAACTTTAACGTAAACTGTAAAACAATGTTATTCTTTATTGCTAGCAATTTGCTGTGTGAACAATGTTTCTTACCAATCGGGAACTGCATAGCAATTTTATTTAGTAATCATAAAAACTTTAAACACTATCAAACACACCGAAAAAATAATACCAGTCAAACTAGAAACAAGTGTTTGAAGCATAATTCTAGTTTTGGTTTGCTTAGCGTAGTTCTCTCGGACAACTTAACGGCCAAAAGGCAATTTAGCTTACTTTTACATAAGATTTAGCTTAGGCTAACCCACATACAATATGAAAATAAAAAATAAACCACATACTTGTGAGTCAACAACGCGTTCTACTTTATATTCATCAACGGGTTCATATTCAACGTGACAGTCTGGTGGTGTATTGATATCGTTAATTTGGAAACAAACAGAATCAAGATGCAAAATCATGGGTTAAATGTGTTTACGACCGTAAAGCCATTTCAGAAAATGAGCGTGCAATGTGATTCATTGATCTGATTCCATTGCAAATGTTGTGGAAAGCATACAAAAGCGGTACTTACGAAAAAAGAGGATTTCTCAAAAAAGTGTGGGTCGACAAAGAAAAACAACTCCCTGTGCAGAGTCTGATATGCTTATCAACTTCCATGCACATGCCAAAAATCAGGACGTCAGTATATGCCCAGCGTTCCCACCTGTTAAAAGAATTTGTGAATTATTTGGTTTTTATTGAAATCTTTGACTAATCTTTGAATTTTAGTGGTGATGCCGGATATGGCTGGAAACTTTCAATTGATCCGCAGCCAAGAAGTAATAATGTGAGACTTTCTTGTTAGTGAGAAGCAGTTAAACACAAAATTGAAAGCAAACAAGTTTACATTAGTTCTTGTCCCAGCTGATGGATAAGAATCAAATGCTGACTACTTATTTCAGTTCATGAACATTTAGGAATTTCATTTTTCTTTTTATAAATTTTTGTATTATTTTTGTTGTTGTATGCTCTGTCCCACCAACTTTTGGAAAGATGAAGAAGAATGAGAAGTTTTTCAAAGACTTCAACGAGACTGATGAATCATTTACTGTGCACGGTAATTCGTTTTGTTTCAATTTTTGTATTTACTAGTATTTGGCAAATTATAAAAACATTAAACAAATCTTCTATAACCAGGCTGTTATGGTGGGCATGACGCAATAGCTTCGTTCGCAAAAGTGTTAATGTAATGTATTTTAATTTTTTTGTGGCGCTGCACCAAAAGGGAGTAAATAACCATCCAAGATGGCAATCTCGAACCACTAGGGAAAGGATTTCGAAACAAGTTTTTTTATAGTAATTAAAACATATAGAATTAAAACACTACATAATTACTTAAGAAAAAGAATTTTTTTGAAAAAAAAAGTAATCTAGCTATTCCAATGCAGTAATTTTCAGTAAAACCCCAGTAATAGCTGAGTAAAATTATATGAAATGCAGGAAATCTACTATATTTTAATAGTAATTATCAGCGAACTTCGCGTAATCGTATTTGGAACCATTTCCATCTTCGATCAGATAGATGTTTTTTTTTTGGGGGGGGGGGGGCACTGTTAACGATGTCTGCGACGGCCTAGAACCAAGACTATTTTTCACTTTCACAAACCTGTAGCACATTGTAGCCTAATATTGAAAAAACGACATTTTTTTCAAATCACAACACTTACAAATTTTTTTTATTTTTCAATTACATCACAAATTTACGTAAGACGTGAACACTTCAGACTGCACTTTGTTTTACTTTCTCAAGTGGGCGTTTTTAGCTTTTCTTTCTCAGACTCAAGCATAGACTGGTCGTTACGTACGTTACGCCGCCGTCCCAACAATAGCGCCCCACGAGGAAAACGACCCACACAACATTAAACGCACCGTGACCAGCCCTGACCCTAACGTTTACTTGAAACCGATTAATAGTTAGATGATTCATTACTGTCCAAAATGGACGGAATTAAAGATATACAAGATTTGCTTTCCCAACCAATGATACGGACGATCGCTGACGCGGCTATGCAATTCTTACAAGGAATTGCCAATCCACAACCATCAGGTAAAATCTCCAAAGCCATATTATCCTACCTGCCTATTTCTGTATGCCTATAATTGTAGTTGTTTCTTTTCTCACAGAAATTTCACCTGTCCAAACTCCATTTGAGAATCCTGGCATGAATAATTTCACAACCAACTTGGGTCCATCTCAGCAACCACCAGGTATCAAAATTTATGTTGGATACTTGCTTTATGATGAATGCCTATAACTATAACTGTTCCTTTCTCACAGAAAATTCACCAATTCCAATGCAAAATCCTGGCATGAATCCTATCACAAACAACTTGGGCCCATCTCAGCAACCACCAGGTATTTACACACTAAAGCTACGGAATACTCAAACGTTTCCTTATGCCTGTAATTGTAACTGTTCTTTTCTCAAGGAAAATTCACCAATTCCAATTCAGAATCCTGGCATGAATCGCTACACAAACAGCAAGTAAACAAGAAGCGGCACTGCGGTTACGTTACCGTTACCCAATTTTTTAATAAATAATTTTAGTTAACAGCTTCAATTGTTAAAAAAGTATATTTTATTTAATAATTTTAACAATTATAAACACTAAAGTTCTCAGAATTTATTCCATACTCGTACGTGATATAGGCATAATAAAGTCATGGGGTTTTTGTGTATTGGTTTTCGAATGATGAAATGAATGAATCGAGCGATTTACTTAACGAAAGATGAATAAAAATAAATTATGAGGACCGTATCGTCTTTGGCCTGCAAACACTCGAGTAAATTATACAAGACTATAATTAGGTCATAATCAAATTAATTGACTGATTAATTTTTTTCCCCTAGCTATCTGCCATGGTTGAAAGGATCTACTGGTCCCGCTGGACCACCCGGCCCACCAGGAGGAGCTTCTTCATCTTCCTCCTACGGCTACGACCAGCCGAAATACGTTGCTGGACCCCCGGAGCACCTGGAGCTTATCCCAGAGTCCCATTTTTTGGGGTTGTTATCAGCTAATGAAAGAGCAGCAGCAATCACCTCGCAACGCCTGTCCATGCAAGATTTGAAAGTTTCGATGAAGCAGTTGGCCAGGAGCGGGCCGAGCGTCAGCTGGAAAAAGGGCTGGTCGCGGATATCCTTGCAAAAGTGCGAGAGCCACTATTGCGACTCGGGAGCGGCCATGTTGAAGGCAGGATCGAGGACGAGCCCTGGATGGAAGGACGAGAAATGGATTCCAGTGCGTATTCGTGGTACAGAGCTGGAACATACATCGGTGAGAGTAGTGGCCCTTGTTGAAAGTAGCACCTATTATACTTTTAAGACTGGTTCACTTTTTCCATCATTGTTACTTGGTATGAAACACCACAAAACTGTGTAATAAGCAAAAACTCACTCACCTAAACAATTTCGCTCACTTCATCGATTAGTCTCCGTTCGTTTGTGACAAACAAACTAGAGCTGCGGCAAAAAATAATACAGATTCCATGACATGCACAATTTTGCAGCGTCAATGCCATCTAGCGTGAATAACATAGCCTTTTTTAGTGGTTAGCAGAAGACATCTACGTCAGAGAACCACGCCACACAAACTTGAAATATCTCATTGAACTTCAACATTTGGTCTGATAAATTTCGCTGCTGTAAACTTTGTCTTTGTCATGCACTAGTGATTTCCAGCATAACACAACATGCCTAAGGTAAGTTTTTTTGACAAAATTTATTGATACATCATTTGCTAAAAAACAGTAAAGTGTGAAAAAAAGGTTTTCAAAGGAGAAGACTCATAAAATTTGTTAATCTAAATAATGTGCGAAAAAAGAAAATTATTACTATTTTTTGAATCCCCACGTTACTTTTATGCACATTGCGTACAGTGAAACTGGCACAATACGCTGAATTATTCATATTCTCATTTTAAAATTAAAAATAGGCTACGTGTTGTAGTGAACTCTGAATAGTCAAAATCTGTCCCCCTTTGTGTTACCATCGTGGAATAAAACAACATTTTACCCACACGATCACATCTGACAAAATCAAATCCGTTATCCTTAGCACTTGCAGTGATAACTTTGAATACAATTATAATTCGGAAGAAATCTTTCATTCGTACAGTTACCGAAAGTAAAGTTGTTAAATGAACAAGTTATTTCAAGCATCTAGAGCAAATCTTTTTTATTATTGAATTAGCAGACTGTGTGGAAGTTCAGGAAAGTCATATAGACGTCTGTTATTAAAGAACAATTAAAAAACGATTACTAATCCACAGAGTTATAAAAAAAAATCTTTTCATCCCTTTAACTAGCACGTTGCTGCTTGAGTCAAAGGAAAACTTACGATTCGTCAACTCCTGTATAAAAGGATGGAACTTAGCAAATCCACGGCATTTGGCACGTTCTACAAATGCCGCTGCGAGGACTTCAAATTAGCTAATAAAGGTTTCAGAGTTATGGAGTACCACTTTTCATCGATAGCAGAAACATGGAAGGTAGTATAAACCATGCGATTAATTGATTTTGATTGTTATTTTTCAGTTACTCTTTCTAAAACTAAACTTTGATCAATACAAAACAGGCTCTCAGCAAGGAAGAAAAAAAAACCGTTCTATGATGTCACAGCCATGACCAACGCACTAATAGCTGAGAAGAAAAGGCCATTGATAAAGAAATAATCAGTCTTCGGCCTGGAAAGCGCCAATATAGCGGTTATACCATCTCCCGCAGGATTTCACAAAAGGACAAGCTCGCCGTGTACAAAGGTGCCTTTAATCCGATATTTTGGTAAATATCATTAAGACTAGTAACCTGAGCCAACCTGAACAAGTTCTCTTGGTTGGTTGGTTAGTGGATTGGTGCCCTGCTGCTGACGATCAGTCGCAGCAAATGGTCCTCTGGTTGAAGACCTTCCGCACCGGCGCTGCTGGTTGCTTACTTTGGCGAGGCGGGGGAGAGGGTTATTAAGGAGTTGTGTTGTGGATTTACAGGCCATCTAGCGGTCGAGGTTTGGACTGTGCGTTGCAAACTTGTCGGCTTGTCTGTAGCTACGTATATACTGGTCGTTCAGTACTACTTTTAAGCTATAAAAGAGTAAATAGATATGATGATTTCGTATTAGTTAGACATGGCAAGTGACTTTGATTCCTTCTAAAAATGGTGGGGGTGTTTTGGACGATTGTTCCGATTGAATTTTTGAATTTTTGAATTTTCACGGTGAATAGCGTCACCGCTAGATGGTGGATAGCTCGATTGAAATTTCGGGGCTTCCGAGCTTCCTACTAAAAAACCTGAATCAATACATCGTAATTTTTAAAAATGAAATTCGAAATACATAGAAATAAGTTTTCTTAATAACAATATTAACACCATAATTAATAATCGGTAAGCTACGTGCCTCAGAGCTCAGTGCCTTCTACTAAAACACCTGAATCATTTCATCGTTATTTTTAAAGAAGATGAAATTTTCAATAGAAATAAATAACGCATGATTACTTATAGCATTTCAGTTGTCAAAGCAGAGGAGAACCAAAATTTTCTTGTGTAATCGTACTGTTTGATCTCTGTAGCTATACTTTCAATATTTTTTTAACGTCCTCAGGATTATTCGATTGCACATTTAATATAGGAAATAGCAAGATGATGCAAATGCTTGTAAGCTTCAGCTTTATGTCGTAACTAGGTCTAGGTCGAACTATTAATGATATACAGTACCTACCGAAAGTCTTTGGAAGCCCGAGAGGACCTTATGCAAAAACGCTGTTTTTGCAGTCCTCTTAGTACTACAGTTTTTAACCAAATTCTTTCAAATTTGGTATGTACATTGATAGAGATAGTGAAAACACCTCTGATTTTTTTTCTTATTTTTGTTTTCATTTTCCGAAGTACTTTTGACCCGTTCTAAAAGTCTTTGGTAAGCCGAGAGGACCTTATGCAAATTAGCCCACTTTTGCCTTTTTTTGCAGTTGAACGGCTAAGGCTAGGGAAACGCGACTTTTTTTTTAATAGACCTGCGTTAGCTTTATATCAGGTCTGATTTTCAATTTTTTTCATTTATATTATCTAAGCTGAATTTTAAGTTGAAAAACGAAAAAGTAGAATTCCCCTTTTTTCCGCTCCCATCCCTTTGTTTTCTCTCGCACCAAAGAAAAACTCTCCTTTCACCAAAATAGAATGATCTATTGGCCCACGCCATCATCTTCTTTACTCCAAGAACTTAAACTCGTCCTGAGTCACGGTTGCGCCTTGCGCCTCCAACCTCACCAGACTGACCAGACCAACCTTCTTGTACTTCGAGTGCCTCTGTGCGACTATTTATGAGATGCAAAATGGCAATGACGGCATCTAACTGGAGTTTCCAATCGGTACAGGCACGCGTGTAGTTCCGTGGGCGTTGTCGTTCCGACAGTCAAATCCTGTCTGGAAGACCTGGGCATCTCTTCTAGAGGCCCCCCCAGGGCTGATGAAATCCTGGTTCATGTTGATCTGGTCCAGAATGTAGTTGATGTTTGCGTATAAATCTACTGTGATGTTTTGTAAATTCAGTTTCGACCCAAGGAAAGTTGACTATGGTTCGGCAAAGAATCGGAGGAAGACGCCGTACAATATCATGGAGAGGCCGAATGCCTTATCACGGCTGAACCCCGGTGTGAATACAAACGAAAATTTTACCAGGCCGTCGAAATTGCCCGAGTTAATTTGATCGACGATGCCTTGAATCTCTTTGGCGATGTCCGGTTGATGGACGCTCCTGTTGACAATTACCAAGGCGGGCAGGTCCGTCTGACAAGTCTGGTCTATTTCGTTGAGATTAATATGGGCTGTTTTGTTCCTGACCGAGATGACTTTGTTGACGTCGCTCTCGGACATGGGTACGGACAAGAATCCGAGAGTGTCGGCGATGTTTTCTAACTTGATCACTCTCAATAACAGCTGCATATCTACGTCTTGATCCGTCGCATTTCCTTTCCCCTTCCCTTTACCGCACACGAACTGCTGCATAACGAATAGCGAGAGGTTCAGAATATGCAATTGGATATATGCAGTTTTCAATGTTCGTATTTTGACTGGTTCCGCCAGGGGGAAATAGGGGACTAACTGTATCGCCGCCAGTAAGCATTGTTGGACGGTTTGTATGGGTCGGTGTATAGGATTTATCGCTCGTTGGACAGGATTTATGGATCGTGGATTGAAAGTCCTTTATTCAAGAAGAGTCATTTTCGCTTTCGTCACTCCACCATTCTTCTGAGGCGCCGGCTGGGCGTTGCTCACTGCAAGTTGCTTTTTTGTCTTTCCCATTTTCTTACTTTTGCAAATGGATCGCTTAAGTTAGAATACACGAATACATGTTGCGATGATTGGTGCTGCTTTTAAATCAACGACCGACCCGTTTCTTTGAGTAGCAAGTGCCAAACGGACCATTTTATTCAATGTAGAAATTTTCCCGTTGGAGGAAAACATTTCAACCATGGCTTCAACACATTTAAACCCACCTATTTCAATCAATTTCAACGAGCTTGATTATGTTTATCATTGAATAAAACGAGTTTATCAAGTCTCAAACGGGCATGTCCCAGTGGGTCCATCCGAATCCGCGCCTTCCCATTGGTCAATTCGAATTTTTATCAACGCCATCTGGACGCCGTCGTCTGCGAATCGATGATGAAATTAATAATTTAACCACAATTCAGGGCTTTGGAGTTTTGATGCCTCCGTTTAAAGTTATTTATGCAACGTCCATTGTTTATGTTGTGGCGTTTTTCCTTTTCACCTGGCGCTTCTACAGACGCAAAACGCTAAACAGTCGGGATCATTAAAGTCTAACTGAATAGAGTCGACTCGACATAAAAGAAAGCACATCTCTCCGCCAGCTGAAACTGATTGTATCAGTTGGTTTTTATATCGGTCGTTTTTCTTTGGTTTGTGTCCTTGTTTACTCTGAGCAGATAGTTCAAATGTTTTTAATTAGCCCAACTATTTTACTAAATCATTTTTATTTTTACCCCAGGTTTAGTTCAGTGGTGTTTTGCCTGGATACGTGAATGGAGATGTCAACGGCCGATGGACAGAACAACCGCCTTCCCTAATCATTTTGGAGTGGACAACTCCTGACAACTCGTCGCGTTCGATACAGAGGCAGCAGCACATTATTATGCTGGTGAGTGGGATCTACTTTTTGATTTTCTCCTTCCTGTGTTGGAATGTTTTTTATTTTCCTCATCCGGAAGACTCACCGGAAGTACTCGCGTTGCCAGTCATTTCAATTGAGGTTCAGATTGTTTTTACCAGGCGCCAGTTGAATTTGCGAATGTCAACTTGTCGATCCTTTCGATTTTTTTAATGTTGATGGAACTTTAAACCTTAATTTGCTTGAATAGAGAACCGCAAAAAATTTCAACAGAATAAAGTAAAGTGGCAAAAAAATCGAAAGGGACAACTGAAAGAATTGTCATTCAAATTCGGTTAAAGTAGGGGGAAAACATAGAAATAAAGACAAATTAAAGAAAAGTTTCTCTTAATCGGCACAAATTGCCAGTAACAGATCCGGTTCAATGGTCATGATCGACTATTGCCAGAACAGTTTGGGCTTTTTGTGCTCATCTTTTTTAATTCGTCGCTTTTATTTTTCTCGACGTCTGTCAAAAAAAGTTAACCAGCAACGATTCATCATCGATACACAAGATTTCAGACCGATGATGATCCACTGAAATTTAAAATTATTAAAAACAATTTCTTTTTACATTAATAAAAGGGGACGAGTGGGTGTATGGGTTAAGGCGTCATTTAGGAATAAGTGCAGTGGTGCACCTGGAAACCAGGGACCAGGGTTCGAACCCCGTGGTGAGTATTGTTGGTTGGTCATACATCCGCTCTGGCGCCACTTTGGCGTCACATAGACCCCGTGACTTGTTGCTGGAGAGGGAACTCGGAAGGGTTGGCTGGGGGACGTTTTCGTTGATATTGGGATCGGTCTAATATTCCTCAGTCGGCGCAAAAGGCGAATGAAAAGTGGGATAATAGCAAGAGGTAGAGGTAAGGTAGAGCAAAGTGCCCTTATTTGCGCAGTCATTGGGTTGAATGCCTTGTTTCCGTCGTGTTGAATTGGGAATGGGTTTCATACAAGTGTTCATACTATTATATAATAACATTGAAACTTTTTTCTGTCCTTTTTTTGTGAACTGTGTTAATAATAATTATGACGACGTTTAATTGAATAAGAATCGATAAATATTCAGTTCAAGTAATTTGTTTTTCCCGTTCTCGCTGAACTCGCTGGTTATTTGATTTTTACCCAATTGATTAGAATCAGACGCTTTGCTGGGCAAATTTCGACTTGTTCATTCCTCGTCATGTTCGGCATCAAACTGACTCGTAGATGGGACACTTTGATTGGTATTATTAGGACTAAAATATTTCCTCCATATCCAGACCCTCTATAATGTACAATATCGGCTTCTGCTGCTGGCGATACTTTGTTGGATAGTAGGGATTGAATGCTGATGGCACCGGAATGAATTCAGGATTGGTAATTTGGCTATTCAACGTCTTGCCGTGATAGGAAGGAGGGAGGAGCATATCCACAGATTCAGTCAATATTTACAAATGTAAAAAGGCAAGTGATTTTGTTATGTGCAATCGATGATCGTCAGCAACCACGAGGGAAGCGAAGAGGAAGGAAGAAACTCGAGGCCTGGCATAGCAACTCAACAGACTCACGACCGCAAATAAAAAGACCATTTTCAAACCCTTTTGATCGCCCATCCTTGTCTGAAATCAGATTCGGTTAAGACTCATTATTGAATAGAAATTGTGTTCATCCATCGTATTTCTGTTGAGATGATGCAGTAATGAAAACAAATATTTAGTTAATTTTGACTCAAATTCAGCTTCTAAATTGTGCAATTTCAAATGAAATTCCTTATTTCTTTTTACTAGCTAGATAGATTGTTGCAGAGGAGCTGATTGCGTTGTTTCAACTTGAACGACACTGGTGATTCACTTGAGAGCTGGGCTTCCGTTTTTATTGCGGGAGCCAAGACGAGCTCAAGATGCACTGCGGGACCGACCGCCCCCTTATTATTCAAAACTCCATCAACTGATTTGAATTGAGCCAACTCCCTTATAAGTAAACGAAAAAGGTAAGACATTTAATTTGTTTCCATAGCAATGTTTAAAACCTGCTCTCAGGTCAGCAACATTGATTGATTATAGGTTAAGAAGACCAGCCGACCATACCAAAGTCATCCATCTAAAGACACCAGCTGCAGCCGTTGCTTCTTATCATCTCCTGCCTACTTGAACTTCAAACTGCCCCGTCTACGTCGCCTGATTTACCGACCTCGACTTGCTGCTCCTTGCCAAACATTGCAATTTTAACGCCGTAATCTTTTTATTTAATCAGTTATTGCACAGATATTTATCTTCTTTGTTGAATCTAGTTACAAATTTGGATGGGGAAGTAGCCGGATGTGGGACGAGTTTGCCATGGGCTGGATTTAAAAAAAATCAACGCCTTTTACATGTCGTCGCGGAATAAGAGCTCCTTGAACAGAACGACGCACCCGAAAACGGAACTCCATGGCGGATTGAACACGGCCGACGAGATTTTAGCACTAATCGGTAATCGCTCTTGACACGACAAGTAAGTTGCGTATTTTTCTTTTTCTTTGTTTATTCTTTGACTCACCAGTATCGTAACTTGTTCAGTTCTATTTCCGAAAAGTTTCTTTTGTGAGTTTTCTTTCAAGTGGCTTCGAGTTTTTAAATTCATCGTTGAGTAGATGTGACAGTTGGTTTATTGGAAAGGGCCTAGGTAGCTAACGTCTGTTGTCGACCATCAAGCGCTTCATAATGTCAGATTTGCAAGACGTAATTTTCTAGTCATTTACCTTTGTTACCGGTGCATGCAGCAGTAGTAGGGAATGGCTTTCGTCAGCCATTTGTGTTACCGGAGAGGTTAACAAAAAATCCATGATGGCCGCACTACTTTCTCACCCCACCCTTCTCATTTGACTGGTGCGAGTCTTTGTCTTGTTTCATTCGCAGTGCGGATAGGGTTAAGACTCGGGAATGCGTTTTTCTTTTGCATTTTGATTCGATTTATTAGGCCGCCGAGTTTGAAGCAAATGCCCTTTTTTCAAATGATTTATCCTGGCCTGCTTAATTGTTCGTGTCTGTGACTTGGTGATTTCGCTTGAAATTTAGTTGTAGCTGATGGACGAGGGACGATTTCTATTTGCTGATTCCAGATTTATTACGGTCGTGTGGCGTTTTGATTCAAGGTGAATTTTTGTTACATTTCACAAACGTTTGTTTTTTTCTCATTCAATCGATTGCCGAGCTTCGAAAATGTTTACTCGTCATGTAGTCCCTCTTTTCAGCTAAAACCACCAACAGTTTGAACGAAGTTTTGACGCACGTTTTTTACAGGAAAATGAATAGGTTAAATGAGGAAGTAAAAATGGATTGAAAGATTAGATAATGACCCTTGATTAATGTTGACTATTCATTTTGGTGGTGGTGAAGTGGGTTGAGCTATAGTATCAGTTTAACGAACACAGATCTTTGTTTCGTTGGAAACCAACAAGAAACCAGAAATGCTCCATTTGATTCCCCAAATTTATTAAAGCATGCTGGCATCAATTATGGTCGTCTCTCCTCTTCCTGTGGGACCCAGTTACAAATTATTTTGCTTATCCCACTCGTTGATTGATCGAGATTATACCGAAAGTGATAGTAGTTAAAATTTCTATGGCGAATTAGAAAAAAGAGTGATTACATATTTTATTAAGTAATTTAGAGGTTTAACATGTACACAATATTACCACATGCCTTTCATACTATTATAATTACAAGTTGCGTGTAGAGTATGCTTAATTTTCACCTTCCGACACATCTTGAAAGAATTAGACTTGTATTTGCATCTTCAGAAATCTGTCTCCATCTTCCATTATGTCGTTGGTCAACTTAGCCAGCAATAACAGTTCCTCCAAACTCTTGATTCTTTCTGCCAATCCTTTTTGACATTCTCTCTTCTCGTTTTCGATCATCATCCGGATGTACTCTGGAGTCGTGAGCGGATTGCCGTGCAGCGCATTCTTTTTGAGTCTGTTGTTCAATTCCTTGATCAAGTCTATGCTTTTGACAATGTCCGTTTTCAGAATGTTAAGATCGTTTCTCAGTGCTGTCACCAGCCCTTCGGCGTCCATCTTCTTTCCTTTGGCCTTTTCATACCTTTCCCGCATCTCCTCCAGCGTGTGCGTCTCCTCCACGTCTTTGCAGATCCAGCGGAACTGTCCTTTTTCGTGCTCTGTGCTTAAACAGTTGCACATTTTACACACCGGATAATTTGCTTCATTGACCGCATGTTGAACACCAAGCGCAATCCAACCAAAGATTGGAATGAAAGCAAATCCCTTTGTAATTTCGCAGAATGCTTCACAATGAGCGATCTCAGTACTGGCGTTGCAGTGGCCCTGGCAAGTCCTTTGGCAATTTTTGCAGCTCAGCGCGTTCAAATTAATAGGGTATTTGATGTTCTTGGCGACTTTCACTCTGATCTCAAAATTCTGATTGGCGTCCACTTCCATTTTGTGCAACTCGATGAAGGATTCTTTCGTTCTCAACTCCTCCATTTTAGTCAAATGCTTCGGGATGACGTCCTGCATCCACTTGAGTTTCATTTCCAATTTTTTTCTGTACTCCAAGACTTCTTTCGTCATTTGCAACGATGTAGTTGGCATATGTAACAGCTCGTCGAAGAAGGTCTTGAAATTCTTCATTCCGTTCTTCCACAAGCTGGGTGACATGTCGTCCTCTTCATCTTGGTTATCCACGTAAAGGACGCCGTTGTTGAATTTCTGGTGGCATGGCAGCCCCTTTGAGTCGATACGGCAAGGAAGCCCGGTCTCTTTGATGGCATCCAAGACTAGCGGTCGCTTTCCGTCGGCGAATGTGGTGAGGAATCGGATATTTTCTTTCACATCTTTGCCGAAGATATTTAAAACCGAATTGAAAATGTATTTTTGTGTAACTGTCAGACGGACGAGTGCGGATTGAACGACGAAGCCAATGGAGTCCAATTCCTTGATTTTATAAATTTTAAAATAGCGTCATTAATTTCATCATTTTCCCGCCCCGCTCAAGCACATAGAATGAGTTTAATGCATACCGCAATGCCATTTTTATCTTTGAAGAGTTTTTCGATGGCCGTAGTAATTTCCTTGTCTCGCGCAATTCCGCCAGTGTCGCCAAATCCCGGCGTGTCGACGATCGTCAGCGAAAAGGGAATGCGGAATCCTATTCGGTAATGGAGGTCGTAGACAGTGACTTCTTGGGTTTGACTGTGAGCTTGTGACCCTCCTCTGAGATTTTCGTCGACGAGAATAAAGCGGAATAGATCGTCCCATTGGACACCAAGGACATAATTGACCATGGCGTTGATCCACGTCGTCTTTCCCGACCCCGTGGCTCCCACCACCAAAATAGTTTTGCTCGTATTACATTCAAATGGATTCTTTCTGCCAAACGAGTATCGCTTGACAATGGCGGATGCCTCTGAAAAGTTGGAGTTGTCTTTTAAAGGTAATTTGCACAACTTCATCTGATTCTCGTGTCTGACATCGGTGCATTGCTGTACGATGGTAGTAGCAAGTCTCTTAGTTTTTAGGTTCAACATTTTTATCTGCCAACTAAAAACAAGAAAGATAAAATTAGGAAGCGAATCTTTAAATACTTATCTATAAAAACATAAACTTCAATTCTTCTCAGATTGTATCAGTACAATGATTGACGTAAGATTCTTGGCCAATTTAGGTGCGTGAAATGCGAATGTAAAACTAAAGTACGGCTTACAAAGCGGAGTTGGTGGTAGTGTACCAGCAAGGGGCGATGGCTAAAGTTTAACTGATTGTGTCGAAGGCAGATTTGAGACTGAAAGTTAGTCCATTCAATCCCATTGCTTTTGTACCAGTTTTTCGTCGAAACAGGTTTTAATCACGACCCCCTTTATCAGCTGTGCCCACTTTCCCAGCCGGTTGCCAAGTAAAAATAGTGAACTTCTCATCATGTTCAAGATCACGGCAAAGAATCAAGCTGCTGTAATTGCATTCAAGTTTATCTTCCATTGCTCTTTGCACATGTTAAGATTTTCTTACCAAATTCAAAAAGTGCTTCAATGTTGTCATGCTCGATAGCTTTCGAACGAATCAGAATGACTAACGGAACCTATCCAAAGATTCACAGGACAAATTAAAACTTGTTTGGCGTAACCAAGTCACATTATTGCCCCTGTCGGACTCGAAACCTATTATAATTTAGGATGTTGAAAAATGTGATTGTATAATCAAATATCGCGAAAATGAAATAGTCTTTCTATTTGAGCGAGCAAAGGAGTAACAATTTCATGACTGCCAATTTGACTTTTCAAGCTTTTTTCATTATCATTAAGAAAAAAATAAAATTCTGATGAAGTTGTAAGAAGTGGCTTTATCATTGACGTCAGTTCTCCTTGTAATGGTTCAGTGGCTGTTCCGCTTTTGTGGTGGGAAAAGGGACTGTAAGGGGTTTTCCATTTTTAGATACATGACGCATTCGCCTTAAGGAAAACAACTTTCACCAAGAACCAGTTTGGCGGGGAATCCTATTCCCCCCTACCGCCACTTTCCTTATAAGCGTCAAATGTCACCCATTTCAAGGAAGCTCCGAAATGAGCGAAATCTTCCGAACATGGCAATACAACAGTGCGCTTTCAAGTTTTGGACGTCAATGGATATGCAGATTTTATTTTTATTGTGTCAATGCTGAAGCTGCGTCATCATTGCGACGTCATTGTTAGTTGTGATGGACTCGTATTGGCTATCGCCGTCCGAGAAATCTGCACTGCTGCAAAAGGATGGGGAGGCGCGTAAGGAATAATTTCATATTCTTCATTAGCAAGGCGAATACCACCGAGTTTTCAGATATTTTAATAGATTTCGCAATCGCAGTTCCAGGAGGGCAGCTGCGCACGTTCTTTTGCAGCGTCGATTCCTTTTTGGAAAAAAAGTTTCATATTTGGTGGTTAGAGCGCCACATAAATTTCATTTGACTGAAAATAACACAAAAGAGCAGCTTGACCACCCATCGCAAGTCCGGTTTGATAACCTGTACTCGGCAGCAGTTTCATGATTAGTGTATTTATTTATTTTATTATTAATGTGACTATTGCACAAGTAATTGTAGGCCTACATTTCTTTGTGGCTCCTTCCCAGTTGCCCACATTTTTTTTAGTCATTTTGACGGTTCACTGTGACTGTATACGCCAATCATCTCTTTTCCTTACGTTTGGATTAATTTTCAGATTTTCCCTTTGCTAATTACTACAATATTATTATCTAGGGCTATACAACATCATTTGACTGGTTCTTCTAATAATACGGATGTCGGGCTGCTGTTCTCTTTGCCCATCCTTGAATCCCCAGTGTACACTCATGTGAGTGTATATCGACGAGGATGTGCTTTTTCTCCCGATTTCTCCATCTTGGGACCACCGATCGCCCAACTCCGGCCCAACTGTAGATCTCTGCGGACGGAACACCTAGAGATGTCCGGCAGCAATTCTTATAGGGTTAGCGTGTAATTTAAATTAGGTAGGGTGAAATTTAAATTATTATTATTTTTTTTTCAATTGCCCTGTGTCATGCGTTCGTGAGATGCGGACAGGGTCTTAGATTTATTATTTACGGCGATGTTGAATTTAAATAGGTTTTCCCTCCTTGCCCGTATCTTTTGATCTAGAACAAATCAAAATGTATCTTTTGGCGTCCCGAGTTAGGTGCGAATTAAGACAGAATACTTTGATGGAAGCTCATCTTTTAGGTCTTTTTCGTTTGAATTTGCGTTGGCATTATATACTGGTTGTAATAGACTGGGAATTTTTGGTGCATGTCGCCTCTTTATTATTAAAGACAATTAACAATTGATAATACAATTCCAATATGGCAATATGCGATTCGTGGATTTCACAACTTTTGATGCGCAGCATCATTAGCACGCCGTGCTGGATGAAGTGAACTGCTTGGTGAATTTGTTATCATCATCGATGTCGTTGCTGTTGCCTTTAGCCGATTCCAGCAGTTCCTTCAAGTTATTGATTCTTTCCTCGCATCCAGGATTTCGGACTCTCTCTTCAGTGTCCATCATGATTTGGATGTATTCATATGTCGAGAGATGATTGCCGTGTAGCGCAATAGTCTTCAACTTGTTTTGCAAATCAGTGATGACATTCATGTTCTTGATGGTTTCGTCTTTCAGCTGATCAACTTCCGCTTGCAGGACCCTCTCCATGGCTTCTGCGTCCATCATCTTCTTCGTTGCGCCTTGGTAGTTGTTGCGAACGCCGTAGAAGGTCCGCGTCTCATCCTCCACCATCAAGACCCATTTAAAGTTTTCGTTTTTGTGGTGGCCATTGGAACATGCGCCAGGGCAGATCTTGCATTTGGGCGACATGAGGTTGGTTACTATATTTTTGGCAGCTTTCACCACCGTGTCCATGACGGCGCTCAAGACGGAATCCTCGCTGGGATTACTCAATAAAGACGTCACTGTTTTCTTTGGTGAGATGATCTCCTCCAACTGCCAAAATACCGGGCAGAATCCCGTCCACGAACTGGGGTGGCAAGGGTAGTGGCACGTTACTTGGCAATTTGTGCAGTTCAGGGCTGACGAACCGTCCATGTTCTTCTTCACCTTTTTGGCGACTGGCACTTTCATCTCGAAATTCTGGTTCGCGTTGACTTTGTCTTTATTCAGAGCGACGAGCTGTTTGGTCGTGCGCAATTCTTCCATCTTGATGAGTTGATTATTGATGCCGCCGAGCATAAAATCCCGATAGATTTCCAGTTGCTTTCGGTGTTCGATCACTTCGTTGGTCATTTGCAGCGATTTGGTTGGCATTTCGTTCATTTCTGCAAAGAACATGTTGAAATTATTCATTCCGCTCATCCATTCGATACGTGACATGTCGTCGTTTTCGTCATCCATTGGCTGGATGTAGATGGCGCCGTTGTTGAATTTTTGGTGGCATGGCAATCCCTTGGAATCCATCCGGCACGGAAGTCCGGCCTCTTTGATGGCCTCCAAGGCTGGCGGTCGCTGTCCGTCGGCAAAAGTGACGAGGAATCGGATATTTTCTTTCACGTCTTTGCCAAAAATGGAGAAGATTGAGCTGAAAATACATTTTTGCGAAATTGTTAGACGGACGAGTGCGGATTGAACGACGAATCCAACGGCGTCCAATTCCTGCCATAAAAATCGACAAGCAGATTTTTTAAATACAATTTGAAGAAACTGATTTTACGTGTCAAAAGAAATAATCGTGTTGCATATACCTGAATGCCATTTTCATGGTTGAAAAACTCTTGTATGGCCGAAGAGATGTCCTCGTCACGTTCCATCCCGCCAGTGTCGCCAAATCCCGGCGTGTCAATAACAGTCAGTGAGAAAGGAATGCGGAATCCCTCGCGGTAGTGCAGGTCGTAGGCGGTGACTCCTTGCGTTTGGCTATTGGCTTGCGATGCTCCTCTGAGATGTTCTTTGATCAGCATGAAACGGAATGAATCGTCCCATTCGACTCCCAGGACGTAATTGACCAGGGCGTTGATCCACATCGTCTTTCCCGATCCCGTCGCGCCCATCAGCAGAATTGTTTTACATGTTCCACCCGTTAGAATAATGTCGCTGGGTTCGCCGAAAGAGAATCTCTTGATGATGGAAGATGACCCAACATAAGCTGGGACTTGTTTCACTTTTAACTTGTACACAGTCATACCCTCGACGACCATAGACTCGGTGCATTGGTTTTTCAATTTAATCGGCAGTCTTTTCATATCTTCGCAAGTGAGTGAATTGCGCTGGCTACCGGAGTCTGCCCAGTTTTCCACTGGTTTTTGTGGCAGTTGAATGGGTTGTGGTGTGGTGATGCTTGAAACTGTGGCAGCCACTTGAACCAGCACATCAGTAGTCAACAGACCCAGTTCGGCTTTTAACCGCCGGATAGTGCTGGGAGAAATAGCGTTTGCCAGGACATCTCCGTAGAGTAAATCATCTTTGACGTCTTCCGAGTCAAGTAAATTGTTGGCCACTAGCAAATAACTGTAGGCTCCGATTCGATTGTTCTTGACGATGTCGACCAATTCGGGTGAGAGTAGACGAACGGCTTTTTGATTGAGAAATGGAATGATGTCATTCAACGAACTTGAACTTTTTTCTTTGACGATGTCAAAGTAGCTTCTGATGATTTCGCTGGTGTCGACACTTGCGTCTTGAAAGAGTTTTTCCAGATGCTCGACGTGATGCTCTTTCCAGCCATTCATTTTCTACCTGCACGCGTGCGCGGTGAAAGTATTTCGGCAGTGAAATTGCAGTAGTCCAGTTGGCAGTGTACGGTAGGAGACGATGGCGACTCGCGACTGTGGCCTAAATCGACTTGCGACTAACTTTTATAGACCGACGAAACGCTAAAAGAGTTTTACATATATATATACTAGATTTGACTGAAACAGGTTTCATCATCGGGATCGCGGGATCCCGAAGCCGGTGAACGAGTTATTTAACTGGGGGGGGAGGGGTAGGCGGCAGCTTTTGCCAGTGACGTTAGTTTGCCAAGCTTTTAAAATTCAGTGTTCCAAATTGATATTACTGACCATATATATACAACGTTTGTGATTTCCATTGACGCGAGGATGAAAAAAGGGAATATTTACAACTATACTTGGCAATACCTATCGTCCGTCCCAAAGAAAACAACATTCACCAAGAACCCGGATCCTCGGGGAATCCCATTCCCCTCCCCCCTTCCACCTCCCATTCTCATTTTAGAGTTAAAAAATCAGTTGAAGTACCCCGGTATTTCTAGTTAGTTGATCCCGATTTGATCTCGTAAAAGTTGTCACATTTTTGCATTGCAGCACAATCAAGCGAAATAGGAGATGTTGGCTCAATCTCGTCGCATCGTCTGCAATCAGAAATCAAGTTCTCTCTTATCTCTTATCAATGAAATGCATTCAATAACTTGAAATTGAAATTCCTGCTAAGAGTTAAGTGGTTGAAAAATTCCAAAATTCCAAAAAAGACTAATGAACTGATTTTCACATGCCGGGCTAAAGATTGGGTATCTTTACTTTGCTAATAACTTATTTAATTGTTTATGATAAACTTGATGAGTATGGACATGGACAACATGGAGAGAAGAGTCAGTGAACCTCGAATGGTGTCAAATAACTGTAAAATGGTGTTTATTTTCCAATTGCAGCGTTCGCAAGCAGAGCGATTTCACATTGTATTCAGAAAAATAGGGTTCCAACATATAATAATTGAAGATAAGACATGTTTGTTTATTCAGCAAGAATCAGACTCTCAACTTATCCTTAAGAAATTCGGTTGCATTTTCCACTATGTCTTTGGTCATCTTGGCCAGCGGTAACAGTTCCTCCAAGCTCTTGATTCTAATTGCGAAACCGTCTTTACGTTCGTTCTTCTCATTATCGATCATCATCCTGATGTACTCGGGAGTCGTGAGGGGATTGCCGCGCAGCGCGTTCCTTTTCAGACAATTGTTAATTTCTTTGATTATGTCAATGCTTTCAACGATGTTCTTTTTCTGGATCTCGACATCGTTTTTTAGGGCTGTCACCAGCCCTTCGGCGTCCATCTTCTTTCCTTTGGCCTTTTCGTATTTTTTCCGCATCTCCTCCAGCGTCTGAGTCTCCTCCACGTCTTTGCAGATCCAGCGGAATTGTCCTTTTTCGTGCTTTGAGCTCACGCACTTGCAGATTTTGCATAACGGATCGGTGGTCGCATTTACCAGATGTTGAGCAGCAAGCGCGAACCAACCCCAAAACGGAAAGGCAGCGCACTGTTCCGTAATTGCACAGAAGGCTTCACAATGAGCGATTTCAGTACTGGCGTTGCAGTGGTCCTGGCAAGTCCTCTCGCAACTTTTGCAGCTCAGCGCGTACAAATTGATTGGGTCTTTGACGTTCTTGGCGACTTTCACTTTAATCTCAAAGTTTTGATTGGCGTCGATTGCCACGTTTTGCATCCTGACGATTTCTTCTTTCTTCTGCAACTCCTCCATTTGTGTCAAATGTTGCGGGATGACGCCCTGCATCCACTTGAGTTTCATTTCCAATTAGTGTCTATTTGCCAAGACTTCTTTGGTCATTTGCAGCGATGTAATCGACATTTCTGACAAGCCGACGAAAAACGACTTGAAATTCGTCAATCCGTCTTCCCATTCGATGGGTGACATCCTGTCCTCTTCATCTTGGTTATCCACATAAATGGCGCCGTTGTTGAATTTCTGGTGGCATGGCAGCCCCTTCGTGTCGATCCGACAAGGAAGCTCGGCTTCTTTGATGGCCTCCAAGACTGGCGGTTTTCTTCCATCGCAAAAGGTGACGAGGAATCGGATATTTTCTTTGACGTCCTTGCCGAAAATTCCCAAAACCGAATTGAAAATGTATTTTTGAGAAACGGTTAAACGGACGAGTGCGGATTGGACCACGAATCCAACCGCGTTCAATTCCTTGAATGATAAATATTTTCAATTATTTTCAATTTAATTATCTCTTTCCCCAATGATATTTAATAGATTGAATAGATTAAGGTTCATAAAAATGTATACCACAATGCCGTTTTCGTCTCTGAAGAGTTTTTCGATGGCCGTAGTAATTTCCTTGTCTCGCGCAATTCCGCCGGTGTCTCCGAATCCCGGCGTGTCGACGATCGTCAGCGAAAATGGAATGCGGAATCCATCTTGGTAATGGAGGTCGTAGGCTGTAACTTCTTGAGTCTGGCTGTTGGCTTGTGAGCCTCCTCTGAGATTTTCTTCGACGAGAATAAAGCGGAAAGGATTGTCCCATTGGACTCCCAGGACATAATTGACCATGGCGTTGATCCACGTCGTTTTTCCCGACCCCGTGGCTCCCATCACCAAAATCGTTTTGCTCGTATTACATTTCAATTGGTTGGGTTTGCCAAAAGAGTATCGCTTGACTATGTTGGATGCCTCTGAAAAGTTGGAGGTATTTTCCAATGGTAATGTGCACAACTTCATCTGATTCTCGTGTCTGAAATCGGTGCATTGCTGTGCGATGGAAATGGCCAGTCCATTATTTGTTTTTTGGTCAGCCATTTTTATCAAACTAAAATAAATAAATAAAAGCAGGGAAGCGATAATAAATTAGGAATGATGTTCGTTCGTTGATTTTTGGACTAAGTGAATTAGTATTTTCTGATTGCCCTTCTACGTCCCCTCAAAGAAGTGATCACTATCCATTTTGCATATAGTGATCTGAAAGAATGCTTGACGATATACCCACACGGTAAATGCAGTCACACAATTACACTTTACAATTCACATTACAATTTTTTTTTTACTTTGAAGTAAAAAAAATTTTAAATCAAGAACCAAATTCCCATAATCCCATCACTAATTAAATAAGAGTTCTAAACATCAGCTCTTCCCCCTCCTGTAAAAAAAGCCTTGAAATATGTGTTATGACGACGACTAAATAAACTTGAACGATTGACGTGCTTGAAAATGCAAAGGACCCCCAAAAATATGTGTTGAACTTACAAAGCGAAGTTGGTTTAGTCTAGTACGCGTGCAACAGGTGACTGTGAGGCAAACTCTGTCCAAGAACTGGCTTGCTAGATTCAACAGTTTCATATCCTTTATATAGGAGTTTGGTTTTCTCAACAGGTTTCATCTGCGACCCTGGAGCTGCTGAGCCGACAGTGCCAGCTGAGCGCAACTTTCTCAGATTGCCTTGTCACAAAGTGTTAATTCTGCTCCTTTTTTGTTTGTGTTGGCAAAATCGATTCATCTTTACGGTTTGATGATGCTTTCTAAACATAAGAGAAAGGAGAGGGGGGAAAAAGTGACGTCTTTTAAGTTTAAAAGATCTAACAAAAACAATTTCACGCTATAGCCAAATGACTAAAAAATCCCCGCAGTTCGTCTATCTTTGGCAAGCAATTAACTACTTGTCGGAGATGCACAGTGATGCATTAGAAAGTTGCTTTTTGTATCTGTGAAGAAAATACGTGATCGATCATACTGGTCTAAAATACCAAGGAATTCCGTATAAAAGTTTCAAAAAATATTTGTGTTGTTTGTGCGAAAGCGGCGTCAATGCAAATCTGAACAAGATGGAGTCGTCCCATAATGACTATAATATAGGAAAGTATATCCATGATGGCTGCTGCTGAAAAGCTTGACTTGTTCTGTACATGTAGCCCAGTGATTGACCCTTCTGACTCAGACTGCATGGGTGACAGATTTGGATTATCCCAAATATTTGGTGAGTTATGCTTTTTAGCGAGTTTATACGGCGGTTAATTGTCGTATTATAGTAGTTACTCTGCGGCTGGAATGCACTGTGAATATTTTACTTTGTTCTGTGTTGCCATTCCTGGATGTAAGTTGTACCGCCGGATGTGGATTTATTGTTAACTTGGCCAAGTTTGGCGTTTTCGACCAGACGTAAAATAAATTTACAAAAAGTTTCACCAAGAACCGGAATCCCGGGGAATCCTATCCCCCCCCCCACCATGACTTTCCCAATAAGATTGAAAACGTCTGCTCTCTACCTCCAAATTAAGCTCAATTCGCCGTGCATGGCAGTAAATGGCACACTTCCAAGGTTTTGTCGTCACTGGACGTAGACATTTTGTTTCTTAATTTATAGACATTTTAATCATTTAATGAGGTGAAGTAGGACTCGCTGTCACTCGGAATGACGTCACCCATGGTTAGCTTAGTTGAGTTATTGGAAAACCAATTTCATGCCGATCGCGACTTCCTTCTTTCATTGAGATAGAACGGTTAGAACCTATCGAAATTCATTGTATTGTGGAGAAATTTGACTGTAATGTCACACAGCGGCGGTAGAGTACTTATTCAACATAGGCTACTTAATAAAAGGCCAGTTACACTTATTTTTCTATAGCACTTAAATTTTGTTCCTACTTATCTGTAATTTACAGATCAGTATTCTGTGCAGATAAGTAGGTTAACATACCTACCTATTTCTGAAATATAAGATAAGGCTGCTATGGGTAGGGGAGAGTGGGGTGATCTGGCGTTCGGGTCGGATGGCTCAATTGATTTCTTGATGGGTTAGAATTGCAATAAGATATTGAAAAAATCAGGAGATGTAGATGTTAGTAATGCGCATCTTAAAACCAAATTTCATGGCAGTACGACGAACGGTTGAGAAATGAAATAAATTTTTCGTCTTAAAATTGGGTCGTCCTACCTTGACTTTTGAATCAAATATCGGCTTTCCCGATTACTTTAAAATTATAAAAAAATATGGAAAATATTCTACGTTATCTCCTCTTTAGTCCTGTCTAGTTTGTTTTATATTTACAATAGTTTAAATAAGATATATTCAATAATATACCAAGACCCCTTTGTTGGGGGCGCATCGGCCACACAGCGTCGGGGCTTTTTGGCTTACATAAAATTGCATATGATAGCATTAAAATTATTTTTGGTCAACTTTTTTCGTGTTTTTAGTCAACTACCATACTTATTTAAGCTTTCTTATTGATATTCCGTTGGTGGGTTGCATTATTGGGTTATTTTTTAAAATTTTTAATTTCTAATGTCAGTCAACGTTTTTTCCGTAAGAATTACAGGGGCCGAGACACCCCGGCGGTGTGAGCAAGTGATCCCGTATCAGAGGCGGGTTTGCTTTTTTTTTTTTTTTTTTTAGATCGGTAATAACCTAGTCTTAATTTATTTAGATCGGATTGAAAAAATCACCATTTAAAGCAGGAAGGATTCTCTTTCTTTTAAGGTTTAGTGGATCTAAATACGTTGGAAAATAAGGGAATGGGAGCTAAGAGAAAAAATGTGAGCCAGTCGCCCCACTCTCCCCTATTAAACACGGGACTCCCGGGTCACATTCGGATACTCATCCACTGCGCCATTCTAGATATATTTTAATGTCTTCACAATCCTATGGTATTAGACAATGGGCGTTGGGACTTAGACATTTTTCTGAATGTCAGAACATCACTTCCAATTCGCTTCCTACCACCCATCACAAACACCACACAAATGAATTAAAAAACATGATGTGAGCCATTTGGCGACCCTCTCGATACATATATATTCTTAGCTAACTATATATCGACGGAGAAACCAAATGTATATGCCATTCCACGCACTGTGCTATGCATGTTAGCGTATGTTTAGACATTTACGTATACATATAGCATACGCAAGAACATGAAAAAAGTAGGTAAAAGTACTTAATGAAAAGTTTCTTTTCATAATAAGTATCTTAATTAAAATAAAGTATGTTGACTAAATAGAGTACTGTAACAGAACGCTCGTTCGACTCCCGTTTTTCTGTTACTTTCCCTTTCTACAAGACAATCTCTAACGTCGACTACTAGATGACGCTTCCGCTATACTCTATCTCATACCAGAGGAGGCTGCTACCATTTGAATCTTCCGCCAACTCGCCCCATCTCTTCCGCCAACTTGCCCCATCCATTTCCATTGTTACTTTCCCTTTCTACAAGACAATCTCTAACGTCGACTACTAGATGTCGCTTCCGCTTTACTCCATCTCATACCAGAGGAGGCTGCTACCATTTGAATCTGCCGCCAACTCGCCCATCTCTGCCACCAACTTGCCCCATCTGCCGCCAACTCGCCCCGTCTCTGCCGCCAACTCGCCCCATCCCTTTCCCTTTTTACTATCCCCTTTCCCTTTTTGCTATATTAACTTTAGGCGTACTTTTATCTTTTATGACACTATCTAAATATATTTTCCTTTTTCCTTCAACGCTTTTCAATAACAAATTCCCTTTTCGTCCAACTCCGCTCTGCCCATGTCTTAACGTGTCTGCTCACGTTTCCCTATACTATCCTCTCTAGGCCTAAACATGTCTGCTCCCTATACTTCCTCTCTAGGTCTATGCTAACCGTGCAGCCAGAATTAGTATAAAAACTGTATGTAAATATTATTCTGGACTACATTCTCCCACGGCATTCACACTACCATTGTGTGACGGACAGCCCGATTCTCCCCAGATGGGGCTTCCGCAAAATGATCCCCGCCATCGTCCCTTATCTTGCCCCCTAATACCTCCCTTATACCTGAGGCCCGTATTCCACAATCCTTTTCTTGTTTCATCATTTGTTTTCTCGCGAAACAGTTAATTGTATCTCGCCTTGCTGGCAACTTGGCGAAAGTCACTCTCTGTCTTGTCGACAATAAAAACCTTTGAAGCGATTTAGTGGCGAATCTATTTTTCATTTAAAATCTAAAACTCTAGCGTTTCGCATTTAGTGCCGCCGCACATTTGGTGCATCGACCTTGCATTCGAACTTGAAATCTAAATCGTGAAAATCTGATGCACACCTGGTGCATTTGAAAGAAAATCGGAGCTTCTCGTGGCGTCCCTCGTGCGGTTTCCCGAATTTGCCCCCCAGTCCGCAAACTGTTATCCGAGTAAACCCGTGGCATCTTATCGTTCTTTTGCGTTTCTGGTAAGCAAATAGCATTCCCGATTATTCTTTTTTGTATCGACACCTTTTTAAGGTGCTCCCGACTGGCATAGTATTTGTAACACGACGGCGTTGACGCTTCCCGTAACGCGTTCGGTAGTCATTCGTCAAGTATTACACCTGTTTAATTATTCCCTGTTGTAAAATTGCGATAGGCGTAGTTAAACTATTTGATTATCTAGACAGTCCAAATAAATAAGGGAGAAATATTTGTCAGAAAAATTTGTAAAAAAGAAAAAAACCATTCGCGCTTGTTCATTGATAGGCCCTGTAATTATCCCGTGTGCATACTTGTCCCTGAGTAGCTAACAGTAGGGGAGACTGGAGTAAAACGGGACGGTTTTCGTTTGCCCCCTATATCTCCCCAACTAATTCTTTAATTTCGTTAAAGTTTTTTTTTTATGTATTCTTTATTGTAATGTACCCCCCATATTTTTTTATAATTTTATAATAAACCATTTCCCCATAAAAGACCTTTAAAGTTTACTCAGATTTATGGGAGGAGCCTATTTTTTGGGGTAAGTGAGGACACTGGGGTGGGTGGTAAGGGACGTCCTCCGTTTTCGCCTTATAATTCATTAATAAAATTGAAAAAAATTGAAAAAGTGTTCCACTGCATAGACTCTTTGAGTTTATAAATGTTTCAATTAAATTATTGTGTTAATGAACCTTTTTTCTTATATATACAAAAACCCTTATGGAGCTGTAGGACATCCTGCGTTGCTAGGTCAGGAAATCGAGCCTCTTAAAAATGCTGTACGCTGATTGGTCCGTAACTGTCCCATTTTAGGCAAAAACGGCTGTCCCAAACAACCCGATAATGACTCTTTTTTTAAAAAGTTCATACCGTCTAAACAAATTGGTCTAAAATTCTAATTTGTGTTTTAAACGACCAAGAAATGAATCAGCTTCATTTCAATATTAAATTTACATGCCATTACCGTTTATTTGTTTCTATAAACATAAAATGGCGGAGACAAAAATTTATAAATAAAAACCGTTTTTTTAGTTTTGTCAATAACTCATGCAGTTATTGACAAAAATCAACAAAATTTCATGCCAAGTAGATTATACAGATTTACATAACATACTAAAATTTGTTAAAGTTTTATTAACATCTACTATTTTTCCCCCCACTGTCCCTTTTGACCCGGTGTCCCATTTTACTCCAGTCTCCCCTAGACATTTTTTTGCCTCGTGTAAAAAACGAGACAGGCCGCTCGTGTCCAGCACGAAATTTTTCCCCACACCCCGCGCGTGTCTCTTTGTAGTCGCGTATCGAAGCGCGCGTGTCTAGCAATTTTGTTCTCCCTCCCGTCTTTTTCTTTTTCATTCATCGCTGTGCATTACACATTCTCGTCCTTTTTTCTTTAATCGAGCGGCCACAGGGCCTATTGTACAAAACTACCGCGCAATCGTAACAGTCCAATCAGTAGGGCCGTCCAAGCCGCCGGGCACGAAGCAAGAAGGAACGAAAAGCGAGAAGCCTAGATTGCAGAGCGTAGAGAAGTGGAAGCTCGTTTTTTGGCGGAAAACCAACAAGAAGCCAGAGACGCAGCCGAAAGAAAGAAAGCAGCGATTGAAGAAGCGGAAAGAATTTGGCGTCAACTGATAGCCGATAAAAAGAAGAAGACCCCAGTTCAGCCCAGCAGTAGTCAACAGCTGGCCATATCTCCAAACTCTCTCCAGCAGGAAGACGAATTTATTCTTCAAATCAGCGAAGAGGTCCCCGAGCAATAAATTTCGCGTCTCTATATCTGCCAAGTCGGTGTAGTCCTAGGGTGCTTGGTCCTAGGCCGCAAGGTCCGTTGGTCCAGTGCTTGGTTGGGCTCGCTACTAGGTAGTCGGCATAAATAGTCCTAGGGTGCTTGGTCCTAAGTCGCAAGGCTCATTGGTCCAGCGCTTGGTTGGTCTTTTATCGCCCAGCATTCATCATTATTCCGAAGATTTTTTTCATCTCATCATGGCGGAAGCACCAAGCAGGCCGCCAAGTCGTAACGCGGATAATCAGACCGAGAATCACGAAGATTTCCCGCCATTGTTTTAAGCTAGAACGAGGAAGCAACTTAGGTCGAATGAAAAAAGAAGGCTGACGAATCTTTCAAAAAGGATTGAAAAACACATGGCAGAACGCGGTAGCAGAACCGAATTACAGTACCGCCAGTCGAACGACCTAGATCATGTACCATCCGAGGACTGGATCATCCAGCTAGAAAACGTCACCGCAATCTGGTATGGACGTATCGACGAATACATCCGCACGGTCAATCGACCCCCTTCAGCCGTGCCCAGCAATCCATCCGTCCGAAGCAGGCAAAGCATCCGGAGCAATACGACGTGGCTCGACCCAAACCATCCTGGAGCTTTTCAGCAACGAGAAAATGAAAATCCCTTCGACGACCGAGCCTCAGCTTCAATCAGCGAAATACACGATTTGCCGTCGGACATTGAATACGAAGATGATTTAAGACAGCGGCTGGATGACGAAAGATTGGCGAGAGAAGATTTAGAAAGAAGATTGCAACAGCTACAGACAGATATGGCAGCGAAAGAAAAAGTCGGTCCTGAAAACGAAGACAATGCCGCCACCGCAGCATTGACAGAAGAATTACAAAACCTCCGGCTACAGATGAATCAATGGAAGCAGATCCAGGATGCAGAAATGGCAAACCGCATCAAGCTGGAAAAGTCCTTACGGGGCGACATCGAAAAACAAAAAAGAGAATTGGAAGAAAAAAAACTCGCCCGTCAGACTGAAAAGTATCGGTACGAACGGGAAAAAGAAAGCGACTGGGACAAATTTAGGTCCGCCGTCGACGAGCGTTTTGCGCAACATAATGAGGCGACATCCACCAACAAAGCAGCGCACAACACGGAATCACATGGACAGCACCAAGGAGCAAGACCCAAGAAACCACCAGCCTCCGCGGGCAACCGAGGTTCCGGTCCGCCACCTTACACGGAAGATGACGTTTCAATCTACGCGGAATCAGTACAGTCGTCTCATCAAGACAAAGATAGCGATGGAAATAATTGGTCGTTCAATCTGAATGGCAAAGAAGATCGACAACCAACAGGAATTCATGGCTCGGCGCATTCCGTCTTTCGTCTCCCAAAGATGGACCTCAAGCCGTTTGACGGCGATCCGAAGAATTGGCAAGACTTTATCGCCATTTTTCGTGATTTGGTTCACAATAATTCCAGTCTGACAACGACTCAAAAAATGGCCATTCTCAAGCGCTGTCTGACCAGCGAAATACGCGACGGACTTGGTGATTCACTGAGCAGTCCGGCTTTGTACCAAGAGGCATTACAAGAGCTGGAATCAACATACGGACATCCCCAGATCGTGTCGAGGACGTACATTCAGTCCCTAATTCAGCTCCAGCGAGTAAGCGCGAATGATTACAAGGCGTTATTGAAATTTTCGCAAGCTGTAAACGGGGCAGTAGCCTCGCTGAGAAGCGGCGGCTACCAACACGAATTAAAATCATCCGGCCTTTTGGACATCATCGTAACCAAGCTCCCTTCCGAGGTACAAAGCAGGTGGGGGAGACAAATCGTGAAGAATAACCCTGTCAGTCAAACACTCCAAGACTTTGCTACCTGGTTCAGCAAGTTCGTCAAAGGCGAAATGATGGCAAAGCACAGTCAGATTTCTCTGACACCAATCACGCCAGCAAAACCGAAAAGCGGATCAAAACCGGGCCGGCAGCCCGACAACAAATCCGGTTTTTCACCGACTATAAACGCAGTCACGCATCCAGCGACCTCCGGCGGATCATCATCGTCAAAATCGAAGACGGTGCAGCAAGCGGAGGCGCCTCCAAAGAAGCTTATTTGCCTCCTATGCAAAGGCGACCACCGCCTGGGACAGTGCAAGACTTTCGTAGAAATGTCGCTCGAAGAAAGAATAAAAATCATCAAAGAAAATGGATGCTGTCTCCGATGCTTAAGCAAAGGACACATGAGCAAGGACTGCACAAGCCGGAAGAAATGCATCATCAACAATTGCGGTCAACCGCATCACTCATTGTTACACGACGCTCCGCGCTTGGCCCCAACCGAACCAAAATCAATCCTAAAACCAGAGAAGACAGTCACGCTACCCTTAAATGTAGCGACAGTCTCCGTCGACGACGACGAATCATGCACGGTAATGCAAATAGTACCGGTCACCCTCGAAGCGGACGGAAAAACATTAGAAACGTTTGGATTCCTCGATCCGGGAAGCCAAACGACTTTGATTTTAGATCGCGCTTCAGAACAGCTCGACCTCGACGGCGATGAAGAAATGATAAAGCTAGGAACGTTTCATGGAGACGACCCGACCATCAAAATGAAGAAAGTTAAGTTCAACATCCAACCAAGAGACGGAAGCCGATCGTTTCCTGTAAAAAAGGCGTTTTCTGTTCCCAAGCTTAACATCAACGCCCAGCAGATTGAATGGCCAGTCACAAAGCGTGAATGGGGCTATCTTCAAGACGTGGACCTGCAGTATATCGACACCAACAACGTGACCATCCTAATAGGCAGAGACGTTATGCGCGTCCATGATGTACTGGAGCATCGCAGTCCACCCGACGGAACCGAAGCGCCAGACGGAATCTTAACTCATTTTGGATGGAGCATCGCAGGTCCCGTTCCAGAGTCACTTCTGAAGCGACAAACTTATCGGCCCATGTCAGTTATGCACATTTCACGTCAACAATCCGACGAGTCCTTAAATGAAGCTGTCCAGCGGTTCTGGAGAACGGAATCGTACGGCGTCGGACTTTCTTCTCATCAAAACCTACCACCCGATGATCAAAAAGCGCTTCGCATCCTCCAAGATACCATCCGGTACACTGGCGAGCGCTACGAAGTCGGATTAATGTTAAAGAATCCGGAATTAAATCTTCCGAACAACGCCGAAGTCGCCTTCCGTCATTTCGCGTCATTGGAGCGCCGCTTTAAAAAGGATCCGGCGTTTGCTAAGAGTTATGCGGCCGTCGTCAACGAGTACATCGCGGCCGGCCATGCAAAATTAGTCGTCCCCAACTCTCCTTTCACTCGCGGACATGTATGGTATCTGCCGCACCATGGAGTCACAGCGGCAAGCAAGCCCGGAAAAGTTCGGGTAGTTTTCAATCCGTCGGCGCGCTTCCGCGGCACATCATTAAATGAAGAGCTGTACAAGGGTCCGGATTTACTAACTTCTCTCATCGGAGTATTATTGCGCTTTCGGCTGCACCCATGCGCAATTTCTGGCGACATTCAGAAAATGTACCATCAGGTACAAGTGCCAGAACATCAACAATCATTATTGCGATTTATCTGGAGAGAACCAGGCAGCACGGAAGACCCACAAACATTTCAGATGACCGTTCACGTCTTCGGAGCTGTCTCCTCACCGACAAGCTGCATTTATGCTCTGCGACGGACCGCCGAAGACTTTGGACCCCAATACCCAGGAGCCGCTGAGAAAGTATTGAAGAACATCTACGTAGATAATTATCTGGATTCAGCCAACACTGAAGCCGAAGCCATCGCCCAGCGCCAGGAAGTAACCGATCTTCTCAAGCACGGAGGATTCAATATGGTGCAATGGATGTCATCGTCCCGTCCCGTGTTGGCCTCTGTCAATCAGGCTGATCGAGCAAGAGCGCTGGATATCACCACCGATCCTTTGCCCGTCGAGCGCACCCTCGGAATTCTTTGGGATTGCCAGGACGACGCGTTTACGTTTAATTCCAACACTCGACTCGATGTCAAAACGAAGAGGCAAGTCCTGCAAGAGATCGCCTCGATCTTCGATCCATTGGGATTTCTTGTCCCAATCGTGATGGTAGCAAAAATCTTGATGCAAGATATCTGGCGATCCGGAGTCGAATGGGACGATCAGCTCCCACAGGCCCTTCTCGATGTTTGGAAGCGGTGGGTCGCTGACCTTCCCGCCATCTCAACCCTGAAGATTCCCCGATGCTTTCGTCGATCGACCCTGCCGTCGGAATATCAACTGCACGTCTTCACGGATGCCTCGGAATTAGGATTTGCCGCTTGCGTATTTCTTCGCGCGTCTTACAGCGAATCCCATGTTGGCCTCACTCTGATTATGGCAAAATCAAGAGTCGCTCCTCTCCGCCAACTGTCAATTCCGCGGCTGGAACTTCAAGGCGCAGTTCTCGGCGCCCAATTATGTGCCACCGTCATCAAGGATCTTGGCCCGGTCGCATCCGCCGTTTATTATTGGTGCGATTCACAGACAGTGCTACAATGGATACACTCGAAAACGTGTAAATACCACGCCTTTGTCGCCCATCGAGTGACAGACATTCTGGATAAAAGTGAAGCGACTTAATGGCGTCACATCCCCGGTGAGCTTAATCCCGCCGACGACGGATCCCGAGGTGTGTCCGATGCCTTCTTCACCACCCAACATCGCTGGTTTCGCGGCCCTGATTTTTTATTGATGCCTGAAATGGCCTGGTCGCCACCGATGAACATTGCCGAGCCGGCAAATGACGACCCGGAAGTCTCACCCGCCAAATGGATTGGTTCTATTCGAGTTCCGACGCCTCATCCCATTTTCGAGTTGATTCAACGTTCTTCCGACTTCATCAAAATCAAAAGGATCGTCGCCTGGCAGCTGCGCTTCCTTCGGAATCATTCTCTTTCGCTGAAAAAGTGTGTCATCCCGTTATCTCGATGGCTCACAGCTCCGGAATTGCGTGATGCCCAAACATTATTGATTCGGGTCGATCAGGAACATCATTTTGCCGTAGAGATTCGTTTTTTACGCAAAGGAAAACCCGTGCCAGTCACATCCAAGCTGGCCACGTTGACCCCCTTTATAGATGCGTCCGGAATTATCCGGGTAGGTGGCCGGATTCAACATGCTTGTCTCCCTGAAGACACAAAACATCCCATCGTCTTGCCTTCCGACAGCCAGCTGGCGACGATGATTATTCTCGACCTCCACCATCGACTGACTCACGCAAAAACGGAGCGTTTGTTACATAACCTTCGGGCGACGTATCGTGTGTTGCAGCCGCGGGCCACCATCAAAAGAGTGATTCGTCCCTGTTTCGAATGCAAGCGACGCGACAGCCAGACGGTGTGTCCACTCATGGGTCCCTTGCTGGCCAGCAGAATTAAAACACACCAGTGGCCGTCTTCTCACGTCGGAATCGACTACTTCGGTCCGTTGTACGTCTCCATGCTCCCACGGACTCTGAAGCGGTACGGAGTCATGTTTACTTGCCTGGATTGTCGAGCCGTCCACCTTGAACTGGCTGATTCCATGGACCTCGATTCGTTCATGATGGCGTTTTCCCGTTTTACAGACCGCCGTGGAGTTCCTCTTGTCTGTTATAGTGATAACGGAACCAATCTAGTGGCTGGCGAACAAGAGATCCGGGATGCGATCGCTCAATGGAATCCGGAAGCGTTGGCCAAAAATATGGCTGATCGAAACATCGAATGGCGCTTTAGCCCTCCCGCTTCGCCTCATTTTGGCGGATCATGGGAACGGATGATCAAGTCCGCCAAGCTCGCCATGCGAATTGTTTTAAAGGAGCGAGTCGTCACTCAAGAGGTGCTGTCTACCGTCATGACCGGTATCGAAGCTTTGCTGAACGCCCGTCCATTGACCCCGGTGAGCAGTGATCCAACCGAAATCGACGCTCTTACCCCTAATCATTTTCTTCATGGACGGCCAAACATTCAACTGCACTCCGACTTCGACGCTCAACCGCAGTTGCTCAGCAAGCGGCGGTGGATGGACGCGCAGGAGATCGTCAACCACGTCTGAAATCGCTGGATGCGCGAGTACCTCCCGTCTCTAATTGAACGGACAAAATGGCTCCGCCCACGGCGAAACCTAGCTGTCGGAGATGTCGTCCTCATGGAAATGCCCAACCCGAAAAGAAGCACTTGGCCAATCGACCGAATTGTTCGTGTAGAAGCTGGTGCAGATGGAGCTGTCCGGTCCGCCGAAGTAGAAGTCACTCGCGCTGTACCTGGCAAAAAGGGCCGAAAAACTCTTTCCGACATCAAGTCGAAAAAAACCCGCTACATCCGTTCAGCACACAAACTTTGTTTACTCGAGGCGGATGATCCAGAAGATGTTTTCACCACTAAAAACAGGGCCGGCAATGTGACGGACAGCCCGATTCTCCCCGCCGGGTCAGATGGGGCTTCCGCAAAATGATCCCCGCCATCGTCCCTTATCTTGCCCCCTAATACCTCCCTTATACCTAAGGCCCGTATTCCACAATCCTTTTCTTGTTTCATCATTTGTTTTCTCGCGAAACAGTTAATTGTATCTCGCCTTGCTGGCAACTTGGCGAAAGTCACTCTCTGTCTTGTCGACAATAAAACCCTTTGAAGCGATTTAGTGGCGAATCTATTTTTCATTTAAAATCTAAAACTCTAGCGACGCGCATTTAGTGCCGCCGCACACATTGTGTTCCAGTCGCACTCTCCTTTTTGGTATTGTATTAGTTATATTTTCCCTTGTGCTCAGTGCCTGTTATTTAAACTAAGTGCCATTTCCAACTGTACCTCGAAACTTGCCGTTTCTCGACAAGCCTAACCGCTCAGCCCGCTACCACATTTTCTCCATACAAGTAGTATTGTCTCACTTATTTATCGTCTCACTATTTAATATTATTAGTTCACCTTATTGTATGATCTGTCCGTTATCAATACATTGTTTAGCCTTAATTATTCCCGTTGGTCTTAGACACTTCACTTCGACATTGTAAGTAAAGTCGCCTCATAGTATTTAAGTTCTTCGTATCGGTGACACAATGATTCCGTTGTGTCGACCTTTACATCTGGTGGCAGCGATTTTTGAACTCACTTACAATGTCATCGTACGGTGCTAGGCCTAAGACTAAAAGTATTTTTCGTATAAACTTGGAAGATTTAAACGATATTTCTACTGATAAAACTGTACCGATTCTTCTAACTAAACTTGCTCTTTCTGTCCCAAATTACTTTCACTCCGCTCGCATCTACCGTTCAGAAGCGCCAAACAATAGACACTCGTGTTTTTAATAGACCTACTCGATCAAATAAGAATTATGTCCAACTAAAAAGTATTCCCGATCCTGAATATTTGTTTAAACGAAACGTAAATAAGGGAACTTCAAAATCTTTTGCGGAAAAATTCGTTAGTTTTTTTTCCCCGTCGCCGAAAAAATCTAAAGTTGAATCGACTATTTCTCCGATTAAGAAGCTTGCGTTTGACTGTTCCATTTCTCAAAAAGAAATTGAGCCGATTATTTCTGTTCCTTCAGTAATTAAATCACCAGAGACCGTTCAGTCTAATCATACTAGTATGGGGCAAATTAATATAATTAAAAAATCTTCTGGCGCAACTGATACTATTATTGAAATACCAGAAGATCTAACTGTAAACGAAATTTCAAATTTTCCTGTTAAAAATACTGAAAATAAGACCTTTTTTATTCAAAATAACGCGGAGATTTCAGTAACTAATCACAATTTAATCACGACGGTCAACGGCATCGATTGTCAATCAGCTGTCGAAGAAGAAGATTCTTTTTTTGTCTTTCTTAATCGTATTAGTGGATTAATACGCAATCTCCCCCCCCCCCCACAATTTTGACCACACCACTAGCGTTTAATAATTCAACTATCGAGGCCATTCATAACCCGATAACTTACACACCGTATATATTCATTTCGATAACGTTATAAGTGAACTGGGAAAGCATAGTATCGCTGTAGGGGGAGAGGAAAAATCAGTTGAGGATATTATCAAATTTCCCATTGAACAAACAATTTCCAATGGAAAAGAGGACGGCCGAAATACAATCAATTCGCAGCAAATACGAATATTTGGTGACGAACGAGCTGAAAAAGCCCCGCCAAAATTACACGACGAGCTTAGAGATAATAAAGTCAATTACGGTTATCTTGAAGAAGGGGCCAGTAGTAACAGATATTTCCCCACTTCGGGAATTTTTCAAAACAGCTATCAGGAATCGATTCGACCGATTTTCCCATTTCCCTCTTCCTCTTCCGGTTTTCCAAATCCTTCCGAGATTAATCCGTTTAAACGACCAGCCGACGGGGCTTTTGACTCAAGCGTTAGACACGAAGGCCCATTTAGCATTATATGCGAATCGTGCAGTGACCGAGCTTATAACGATAATCGAATTCATCAACGCGACTTGGGAATTCCTTCAGGAAGTGAGGATATTCAATACCAAAATAGAAACGATCAGTCGTGTTTGGGTCCCGAAACAGCAGGGAATTTTCTCTCTTTACCACCCACTCAAACGGCTATCGTCGATACTGAGTTGTCACCACCACGCACCGAAAGAAAAGTTAATTTTGCGTTACAATCTGACAATCAACACAATAAATCTGAGCGATTGCCGTATTCTTCCGTCGTTTTTGGGAGCGAATTTACTGCGCCTTTTCAGCCTAATTATCCAAGATCAGGAGTGCATTCTTCCGACATCGACACTCCCAATTATCTATCAGGCGCTTGCGCGACAAGCGAAGTTAATCAAAAATCCCCAGACGAAGATACAGTTTCAGAAAAAGTATTTAATTTCTGCAACAATATCGGCAGATTCGACTCTTTCGCTGCACAAACAGAGAGCAGAAATCCAAATACGGATAGAGACTTTGTTGAGAGGAATTGCAACACAGAGCAAACAAATAGACCAACAAAGCCCAGTAAAACTGGTATCAAAAAGACAAGTTACGGGGGGGGGGAAGAAAGAATCAATAAAGGGAAATATAGCTCAGAGAAAATGGCTGCCGATTCCACTCGCCCAAAACCCAGTTTTTTCGAGCAACATCAAACAGTCGATGAACCTCCCCGTAGGTCTAGAAAGGAAGGAGACTATGAAAGAAGAAGCGACGAAAGAAATCCCAGCGGATGGGCAGGTAGAGGAAGTAATTATTATAGACCAAGAGAGTCTGACACACAATCATCTGATACCGACGAATCAACCTTCTCCGTTGAATATCAGCCATCTCGTGACGATATTAAAAGCCTCAAACCAAAAGGCAATAATAATTCTTCTTCAATAAGAAGCCCTTCTCCCAAAAAAGCTAGTAGTCCCAATAGATCAAGCCAAAATTTTTCGGATACTCATAAAGGAAGAGGAGCTATGACCATGTTGAATCACAATTATACTGGAAGTCCAGCTGTTCGTTTTAATCGCTGGATTAAATCATTTGACAAGATAGTCGCAATGTTAAATTGGAATAACGCAGATATAGTCAATATGCTATGGACTAAAATGTCAGGAGAAGCATACGACCTATTACAGAATATAATGGAAAGTGGCAACCAAGAATATAGTAGTATCAAATCCCTTTTCCAAGAAAACTTTCATGGCGACGAAGATTCCGACTATTATCAGAATAAGTTCGATGAAATACAAAGAAAGCCTAAAGAAAATATTTTAAACTACGCGTTTCGTTTAAAAACAATATATCAACGCGCTTATCCTTCAAACAAACTTGAGTCGGTGGAAGAAAAAGCGACTCAGCTACGTTTTATCCGTCATAAATTCTTGCAAGGGGCCTAGAGCATGAGCTACAACATATTGTACGCTACAAAAAGTCTTTTCTTTTGAGGAACTTGTAGCAGTAAGTCAGAAATATGCGAAAATAGTACAGTTAGACCAGTTAAAGTTTTCTACTTCAAAATTTGTACTTTTTACTACACACTTGCACTGTCGCCACCATAGGCATTAGAAATTTCGAAAAATTTTGAAGTGGAAAACCTTGAGGTATAGGGAAGGGTTCTCTGAGTTGATTTTATTGTAAATCATTCTTTAAATTCATAAAGATTGAAAAATTCTGCATCTTTTGGCACCAAGAAAAAGATTTTAGCTTGATATTTAGTATTTTTTGTATATTTTTGAAAACGCCGTATTTAACACGGCGCATATGAGGGAAAACGGGTGTACCTAATAAAGTGAACGATACCGTAGCACCCTGGGGGTTAATCCCACGACAATTTTGTGTGTGTAAAAATTGTAGATCGTCATTAGATCTACTCAGGAAAAAAAGAAAAAAAATCTAGACCAAGCCGTTCGGGTAGTATTTGCACTTTTTTTACGACACGTAGTGCCATAAGAATGCACTGAAAAAAGGGGGGTGTACCTAACAGCTTGGTGGGTACTGTATATCATGCGGTTACATGTTGCATTGCATAAGTCAAAGTCTTAGCTAATGGACGGCTAGCTACCATACGGCTAATGCTTTCCTTTTAATCTCATGTCAACGGTAGTCTATTGGTCAGCAACTCGGATTGACATGCTAAAGGCCAGAGGTTCGAATCTCGAACGAGTCGGGGGAAAACTAAGTTCAATTTTTGAAATATTTATTTTGTAAAGCTTCCGGAGTTAGTGGAAGATAGGTATCCCTGAGGTATATTTATATACGAAGGTCCTTAACAATATAGGGTGCGGGGTATAGGGGGTAGGGTAGTAGTAGCTAGTAGTGAAATTCAGAGGGTTTTAATAATGTCCATTTAGTGTTCCTTTATACGTTTCTTCCCTGAATGACCAATCGTCACCAAATGTTGTACATAATTCTGTCAAAATTTGATACATTGCGGAACGATTTTTTCATTTGTTTTAATTCCTGTTTTAAAAATTTAATTTGCGTATTTGTTACCTAGCTGGTTGCCGAATCCTAGTTAGTGAATTCGCTTTGTTTGCTTAACCTTCCAACTGTCAGTGCAGTGAGTGCTCAACAGTGTAAACAAAAATAAAAAAAGTTTGAATCTTCCTTAGCAAGACAAGTTTTCATGATATGATATTGATATTTTGATGATATTTGATTTGATTTTTATTGTTCTTGTTCGATTTCGTCTTTATTGTTCTTATTATTTCCTCTTTTTGTTTACTGTTTTTAATAAATGATGATCTTGATTTTAATAAATTTTTTGATCAAGTAAAATTTCTATTCCCCTTTTTTTAACAGTTAGTCATCAACCAAGAAGTTGAGGAACATTTTAAAAATGTTTGATCATACTCATTTTGAAGCTCTGGGTCATCTCTCTCTTCTTCCCTTGTCCTCTCTACGGTCATCAAGATCTTTTGGCGGTCGTGAATAGTTACCACCGATCTTCCACTTCCATTTACCTCCGAAAGTTTTATAAGTGTAATTTTTCAAAAGTTACAAATTTGAATTTTCTAAACAACTTGATCGAGATTCGAACCCCAAACAATACGAGTAGCAGCTCGGGTTGCTAACCATTAGACCAACATTGACATAACGTCTAAGGGAAAGCGTGGTCCGGTTGGTGTGTACACCAAACAATGTAACGAAAGACGAAGTAAAGCTATGGTAATATCGCTAGCGACGCTACCATCGGTATCGATTTCGGAACCGATCATAAATCACTTAGGTTATATGCCTGAATTAAGATTTTTTCAGCGGTGGTTTAATCTAACTGCTATAAGACCACATCCATTTCTTTATAGTTTATATGTAACTAATAATTTTTCCAATTCCATGTTACTATAGTAATAAATGTTGCTAAAACTTAATCTAAACATAAAGTGCGACGTGGGGTGGCGGGGCGAAGCCTCCGCCACACCTAAGTCGCACCACTCACAATATTAACAGATTATTAGTCAATTAGTTATAAAGAATCAATTATGAAAGAGAATAAAGGGAAAAAGAATTTTCCAAACGTTATAGTATGTATTAATCTACCATAACCTTTATTTTCTGTCTCTTAAACGTTTAAAAAAATTACCGAAGGATATTACCGAAGAAATCTTGTCTTCTACTTCCATTATTTCCGATATCATGGTAAGAAGATAGAAATGACCATAAGCTTCAAAATGAGTGTAATCAAACATTTTTGAAATGTTCGACCACCGATCTTCCATTTTCATTAACTCCGGATTTTTAAGATAAATTTTTTCAAAATTTGAATTTAGTTTTTTAATTGACCGAGATTTGAACCTCAGTCCTTTGTAAGGCAGCACGGATTTCTGACCATTATACTACCTTTGACATGTGCTGTAAGGAATGGATTGTAAGGAATGCATGAGCCGTATGGTAGCTAGCCATCGATTAGCTAAGAAATTGACTAATGTAATGAACATGTCACCGCATGATATAGAATTGACTGGTGCAGTTGTCTTTATAAAATTTCAAAATTTCAAATATATTCAAATTTTTATTTCGACTTGTCCGAGATTCGAACATCGAACCTTTGCCATTACAGCCTGGGCTTCTGACCACCGTTGATATGATGGCCAGGGGAAAACATGGTCGCGTATGGAATGGCCCAGGTATGCCCCTCTTTCACTCACCCCTCTCCCAGGGGTGCGCGCAGTCCCCTCAGCTTTGCCCCCCTTTAGGCCGGCTTGGGCAGCGCGTCAGCCCCGTTAAACTTGATAGAAGAAAACTTGTCTTGCTAGGGAACAGCCGCCTGCTGAGGCAAATGTATATAATAATTCGGCCCAAAATTCAAATTTGGATAATCGATTGGACCGATTAACTGAATCGATCATTAACCTTGGAGGCCTAATGCAAGCAAACATGGAAACAAATAATTCTCTTAATCAGAATAGCGTTGGGCAATCTAATCAGCAAAATCATCAAAGCTCCGCCCCCAGAAATAATTTTAATAAGCAACGGCCAAACACTGGATTTCATCAACCGTCGGAAGGGAAACATATCTTTTTGACTGTCAGCCTTCCCATTATCCAAATCTAAATCTTCCACCGTTAGACTTTTCCCTCCAACCCCCAGTTCCGCAGTTTCCGCAGCCCGCACTTTCCTCAGGCTATTCAGCAGCCACCCCAGCAGACGAATCAACGGTTTCAGCAACCGTCCCGTCCTTTTCAACCCCCCCCCCCTCCAACCAACGTTTCAGCAACCAATTCGCCCACAGTACAGTGGAATGAAATGTACAAACTGCGGGTTGACAAATCATAACATAGAAACATGCTACCGTAATCAACGGCAGGCCTTAGATGCAAACGTTTGAATTATTGTAAGAATACTGGCCACAGGGCTAATGGATGTCCAAATAGACCAAATATTATTCGACCTGCGCCGCCTGGGTTTTTACAGACTCAGGGAAACGCGTAAGAGCCGACTGTAATAGGGCAGTCGAAATTAGGCTAAAATTTCCCCAAAAACCTAGACTAATGGCACAAGTTGCCGCTTTCAGCAAAAAATCAGCACCCCGGATTTCTATGAAAATTTTTAATTATCCGTTTAAAGCCTTGTTTGACACGGGCGCAGCAAGAAGTCTGCTCCATATAAATGTATTCAATAAAATTGTTTCGGACCAAATTAATTGCTCTGAATCAGGTGCGATGTCGCCCCAACAATTAATTTGCTCCGAATCAGATGTCGATTTGTTCGATATAAATAATAAGCCCTTATTAACAAAAGGGGTTATTACTTTACCAATTGTATATGGCAATCATGTATTAAATCAGGAATTTATCGTCACCAACGGTATTTCTAAGTTATGTGTAATGGGTCAAGATGCCGCCATTAATCACGAATTTGTGTTCCATAACCGCTCAAAGACAATATTTTTAGCCCGTGATAAATCAGAGGATCATTTGATTATTAATCAAGGGGCGCGTGTATCTGTTGAAAAAGAAATATCCGAGACATTAATGACCTCAGTCGGAAATGTTAGGATAGCCCCCCCCCCTCACCTCTCAGGTGGTGGAGGCTGAGATTCAAGGGCAATCCGATGTGATAGCTCCCCTCTCAATATTTTTAATTCTCTCTGAATGCACAGTTGCCGGAGGGAATCTGTATTCAAAGTTTCGTTAATAATGTTAGTATAGACAGGAAATACCTCATAGAGCTGGGAAATAAAAATAATCGATCGATTCTATTGCCAAGGAAATTTATTCTTGGAACTATTGAGTACTCTTGCCTAAAGGTGGGGAAAGTCTCCACCAGCAAGCAATCAGCTGATGCCGAGCAAGAGAATGATATTATAATTGAAGAATCAAAGACTGATCCAGATGTAGATGCTGAATTTAAAAAACCTATTGGTGAATTATACCGCGATTTTCCGAAATTTTTTGCGACGGAAAATTCTGAACTTGGTAGTACTGGGTTGACAAAACATTCAATTTACACCCAAGGGAAAGGGCCTATTCGACTTTGTCCCTATCGGACGGGGAGGAAACAGAAGGAGGAGCTAGAGAGACAAATTAAAGAAATGATGGCTACAAATGTTATTCAACACTCCACCTCTCCGTGGGCGGCGCCAGTTATTTTAGTTGAAAAGAAAAGTGGAGAACTAAGATTTTGCATAGATTATCGTAAATTTAATAGCTTAATAAAAAAAGATTCTTTTCCGCTTCCACGCATCGACAGTACGTTGGATAGACTTTATGGGAAACAATTTTTCACTACACTTGATCTTGCCTCAGGGTATCGGCAGATTGAGTTAGATGACCCGTCGATAGAAAAAACTGCTTTTAACGTAGAAAATAACCTTTATGAATTTATTAGAATGTTGTTCGGGCTTTGTAATGCGCCAGCCACCTTTCAAAGAGTAATGAATTATATTCTGAGAGACGTCTCGGGAGTTAAAGCTTTAGTCTATTTGGATGACGTAATTATTTATTCCGATACGTTTGAAAGCCATATTCAAGATATAAGAGAAATTTTTACATTAATACAAAATGCGGGATTAAAATTAAAATTAAAGAAATGTCAATTTATCAAGAAATCTGTTAAATATTTGGGTCACATTATTTCACGAGATGGAATAGACCCAGATCCAGAAAAAATAGAAAAGATAGCTTATTATAAAACGCCGGTATCTGCCGACGAAGTACGATCGTTTTTAGGGCTTGCTGGTTATTATAGGCGCTTTATTTCAAATTTTGGCAAAATAGCGCAATCTTTAACGGCAAAAACACATAAAGATGCGTTAAAAAATCCTTTTATTTGGGCGGATATTGACCAAAAGGCGTTTGACACGCTGCGTACTTGTCTCGTCACGCCTCCCGTTTTGGCATATCCTGATTTCAACCTTGAATTTTTATTATTTACTGATGCATGCGATTACGGAATCGGCTCAGTTCTTTCACAAATACAAGATGGTGTTGAAAAACCGATTGCTTACGCTAGTAGACAGCTAAAGCCGTCGGAGAAAAAATATGCTACAGTAGAAAAAGAAGCTTTAGCCGTCGTATTTTCTATTCAACATTTTCGTCACTACCTGCTTGACAAACCTTTTACCGTCATTAGTGACCATCAACCCTTGCAGTGGCTAGAAAATCAAAAAGACAATAATGGGAGATTGGGAAGATGGGCTATTTTGCTTGCGGGCACTAATTAAAAAATAAAGTATAGGCCTGGCCGTATTCACCAAAATGCGGATTGCCTTTCACGCCTTCGCGTTTCTCATGTTCGAATAGAAAATTCAGAAATTGATATTTGGGCTAGCCAAGCAGCTGACCCTCTTTGCAAGCAATAAATAATTATCTTGAGAATGGAGTTCTCTCAGAAAAAGACGACAAAAAACGGCCTATATGGGCGAAAGAAATTGAGCTATATTTTGTAAAGAATTGCATACTCAATCGGATCGATGAACCGACGGAAAAAGTAGGCGAAATATTCCTTGCCAACAGGTCGTTCTTCCTCTCATTCTTAGGCCTACTATTTTAAAAGAAATGCATGATAGCCCACTTTCAGGAGGTCATCTAGCATTTTTACGCACTTATTTAAAAATTAAAACTAGTTATTATTGGCCGACAATTTTGCCTGATGTAAAAGAAGATTGTAGAACTTGCGAAACGTGTATAGCCAACTCAAAATCTAAGCTGTGAGCTTATCTTTTTCCTCGTGAGCTAGCTAAAGCTCCATTTCAGATAATTGGTATATTTACAGATTTACAGATACAGTCAATATTTACAAATGTGAAAAGGCAAGTGATTTTGTTATGTGCAATCGATGATCGTCAGCAACCACGAGGGAAGCGAAGAGGAAGGAAGAAACTCGAGGCCTGGCATAGCAACTCAACAGACTCACGACCGCAAATAAAAAGACCATTTTCAAACCCTTTTGATCGCCCATCCTTGTCTGAAATCAGATTCGGTTAAGACTCATTATTGAATAGAAATTGTGTTCATCCATCGTATTTCTGTTGAGATGATGCAGTAATGAAAACAAATATTTAGTTAATTTTGACTCAAATTCAGCTTCTAAATTGTGCAATTTCAAATGAAATTCCTTATTTCTTTTTACTAGCTAGATAGATTGTTGCAGAGGAGCTGATTGCGTTGTTTCAACTTGAACGACACTGGTGATTCACTTGAGAGCTGGGCTTCCGTTTTTATTGCGGGAGCCAAGACGAGCTCAAGATGCACTGCGGGACCGACCGCCCCCTTATTATTCAAAACTCCATCAACTGATTTGAATTGAGCCAACTCCCTTATAAGTAAACGAAAAAGGTAAGACATTTAATTTGTTTCCATAGCAATGTTTAAAACCTGCTCTCAGGTCAGTAACATTGATTGATTATAGGTTAAGAAGACCAGCCGACCATACCAAAGTCATCCATCTAAAGACACCAGCTGCAGCCGTTGCTTCTTATCATCTCCTGCCTACTTCAACTTCAAACTGCCCCGTCTACATCGCCTGATTTACCAACCTCGACTTGCTGCTCCTTGCCAAACATTGCAATTTTACGCCGTAATCTTTTTATTTAATCAGTTATTGCACAGATATTTATCTTCTTTGTTGAATCTAGTTACAAATTTGGATGGGGAAGTAGCCGGATGTGGGACGAGTTTGCCATGGGCTGGATTTAAAAAAAATCAACGCCTTTTACATGTCGTCGCGGAATAAGAGCTCCTTGAACAGAACGACGCACCCGAAAACGGAACTCCATGGCGGATTGAACACGGCCGACGAGATTTTAGCACTAATCGGTAATCGCTCTTGACACGACAAGTAAGTTGCGTATTTTTATTTTTCTTTGTTTATTCTTTGACTCACCAGTATCGTAACTTGTTCAGTTCTATTTCCGAAAAGTTTCTTTTGTGAGTTTTCTTTCAAGTGGCTTCGAGTTTTTAAATTCATCGTTGAGTAGATGTGACAGTTGGTTTATTGGAAAGGGCCTAGGTAGCTAACGTCTGTTGTCGACCATCAAGCGCTTCATAATGTCAGATTTGCAAGACGTAATTTTCTAGTCATTTACCTTTTTTACCGGTGCATGCAGTAGTAGTAGGGAATGGCTTTCGTCAGCCATTTGTGTTACCGGAGAGGTTAACAAAAAATCCATGATGGCCGCACTACTTTCTCACCCCACCCTTCTCATTTGACTGGTGCGAGTCTTTGTCTTGTTTCATTCGCAGTGCGGATAGGGTTAAGACTCGGGAATGCGTTTTTCTTTTGCATTTTGATTCGATTTATTAGGCCGCCGAGTTTGAAGCAAATGCCCTTTTTTCAAATGATTTATCCTGGCCTGCTTAATTGTTCGTGTCTGTGACTTGGTGATTTCGCTTGAAATTTAGTTGTAGCTGATGGACGAGGGACGATTTCTATTTGCTGATTCCAGATTTATTACGGTCGTGTGGCGTTTTGATTCAAGGTGAATTTTTGTTACATTTCACAAACGTTTGTTTTTTTCTCATTCAATCGATTGCCGAGCTTCGAAAATGTTTACTCGTCATGTAGTCCCTCTTTTCAGCTAAAACCACCAACAGTTTGAACGAAGTTTTGACGCACGTTTTTTACAGGAAAATGAATAGGTTAAATGAGGAAGTAAAAATGGATTGAAAGATTAGATAATGACCCTTGATTAATGTTGACTATTCATTTTGGTGGTGGTGAAGTGGGTTGAGCTATAGTATCAGTTTAACGAACACAGATCTTTGTTTCGTTGGAAACCAACAAGAAACCAGAAATGCTCCATTTGATTCCCCAAATTTATTAAAGCATGCTGGCATCAATTATGGTCGTCTCTCCTCTTCCTGTGGGACCCAGTTACAAATTATTTTGCTTATCCCACTCGTTGATTGATCGAGATTATACCGAAAGTGATAGTAGTTAAAATTTCTATGGCGAATTAGAAAAAAGAGTGATTACATATTTTATTCAGTAATTTAGAGGTTTAACATGTACAGAATATTACCACATGCCTTTCATACTATTATAATTACAAGTTGCGTGTAGAGTATGCTTAATTTTCACCTTCCGACACATCTTGAAAGAATTAGACTTGTATTTGCATCTTCAGAAATCTGTCTCCATCTTCCATTATGTCGTTGGTCAACTTAGCCAGCAATAACAGTTCCTCCAAACTCTTGATTCTTTCTGCCAATCCTTTTTGACATTCTCTCTTCTCGTTTTCGATCATCATCCGGATGTACTCTGGAGTCGTGAGCGGATTGCCGTGCAGCGCATTCTTTTTGAGTCTGTTGTTCAATTCCTTGATCAAGTCTATGCTTTTGACAATGTCCGTTTTCAGAATGTTAAGATCGTTTCTCAGTGCTGTCACCAGCCCTTCGGCGTCCATCTTCTTTCCTTTGGCCTTTTCATACCTTTCCCGCATCTCCTCCAGCGTGTGCGTCTCCTCCACGTCTTTGCAGATCCAGCGGAACTGTCCTTTTTCGTGCTCTGTGCTTAAACAGTTGCACATTTTACACACCGGATAATTTGCTTCATTGACCGCATGTTGAACACCAAGCGCAATCCAACCAAAGATTGGAATGACAGCAAATCCCTTTGTAATTTCGCAGAATGCTTCACAATGAGCGATCTCAGTACTGGCGTTGCAGTGGCCCTGGCAAGTCCTTTGGCAATTTTTGCAGCTCAGCGCGTTCAAATTAATAGGGTCTTTGATGTTCTTGGCGACTTTCACTCTGATCTCAAAATTCTGATTGGCGTCCACTTCCATTTTGTGCAACTCGATGAAGGATTCTTTCGTTCTCAACTCCTCCATTTTAGTCAAATGCTTCGGGATGACGTCCTGCATCCACTTGAGTTTCATTTCCAATTTTTTTCTGTACTCCAAGACTTCTTTCGTCATTTGCAACGATGTAGTTGGCATATGTAACAGCTCGTCGAAGAAGGTCTTGAAATTCTTCATTCCGTTCTTCCACAAGCTGGGTGACATGTCGTCCTCTTCATCTTGGTTATCCACGTAAAGGACGCCGTTGTTGAATTTCTGGTGGCATGGCAGCCCCTTTGAGTCGATACGGCAAGGAAGCCCGGCCTCTTTGATGGCATCCAAGACTAGCGGTCGCTTTCCGTCGGTGAATGTGGTGAGGAATCGGATATTTTCTTTCACATCTTTGCCGAAGATATTTAAAACCGAATTGAAAATGTATTTTTGTGTAACTGTCAGACGGACGAGTGCGGATTGAACGACGAAGCCAATGGAGTCCAATTCCTTGATTTTATAAATTTTAAAATAGCGTCATTAATTTCATCATTTTCCCGCCCCGCTCAAGCACATAGAATGAGTTTAATGCATACCGCAATGCCATTTTTATCTTTGAAGAGTTTTTCGATGGCCGTAGTAATTTCCTTGTCTCGCGCAATTCCGCCAGTGTCGCCAAATCCCGGCGTGTCGACGATCGTCAGCGAAAAGGGAATGCGGAATCCTATTCGGTAATGGAGGTCGTAGACAGTGACTTCTTGGGTTTGACTGTGAGCTTGTGACCCTCCTCTGAGATTTTCGTCGACGAGAATAAAGCGGAATAGATCGTCCCATTGGACACCAAGGACATAATTGACCATGGCGTTGATCCACGTCGTCTTTCCCGACCCCGTGGCTCCCACCACCAAAATAGTTTTGCTCGTATTACATTCAAATGGATTCTTTCTGCCAAACGAGTATCGCTTGACAATGGCGGATGCCTCTGAAAAGTTGGAGTTGTCTTTTAAAGGTAATTTGCACAACTTCATCTGATTCTCGTGTCTGACATCGGTGCATTGCTGTACGATGGTAGTAGCAAGTCTCTTAGTTTTTAGGTTCAACATTTTTATCTGCCAACTAAAAACAAGAAAGATAAAATTAGGAAGCGAATCTTTAAATACTTATCTATAAAAACATAAACTTCAATTCTTCTCAGATTGTATCAGTACAATGATTGACGTAAGATTCTTGGCCAATTTAGGTGCGTGAAATGCGAATGTAAAACTAAAGTACGGCTTACAAAGCGGAGTTGGTGGTAGTGTACCAGCAAGGGGCGATGGCTAAAGTTTAACTGATTGTGTCGAAGGCAGATTTGAGACTGAAAGTTAGTCCATTCAATCCCATTGCTTTTGTACCAGTTTTTCGTCGAAACAGGTTTTAATCACGACCCCCTTTATCAGCTGTGCCCACTTTCCCAGCCGGTTGCCAAGTAAAAATAGTGAACTTCTCATCATGTTCAAGATCACGGCAAAGAATCAAGCTGCTGTAATTGCATTCAAGTTTATCTTCCATTGCTCTTTGCACATGTTAAGATTTTCTTACCAAATTCAAAAAGTGCTTCAATGTTGTCATGCTCGATAGCTTTCGAACGAATCAGAATGACTAACGGAACCTATCCAAAGATTCACAGGACAAATTAAAACTTGTTTGGCGTAACCAAGTCACATTATTGCCCCTGTCGGACTCGAAACCTATTATAATTTAGGATGTTGAAAAATGTGATTGTATAATCAAATATCGCGAAAATGAAATAGTCTTTCTATTTGAGCGAGCAAAGGAGTAACAATTTCATGACTGCCAATTTGACTTTTCAAGCTTTTTTCATTATCATTAAGAAAAAAATAAAATTCTGATGAAGTTGTAAGAAGTGGCTTTATCATTGACGTCAGTTTTCCTTGTAATGGTTCAGTGGCTGTTCCGCTTTTGTGGTGGGAAAAGGGACTGTAAGGGGTTTTCCGTTTTTAGATACATGACGCATTCGCCTTAAGGAAAACAACTTTCACCAAGAACCAGTTTGGCGGGGAATCCTATTCCCCCCTACCGCCACTTTCCTTATAAGCGTCAAATGTCACCCATTTCAAGGAAGCTCCGAAATGAGCGAAATCTTCCGAACATGGCAATACAACAGTGCGCTTTCAAGTTTTGGACGTCAATGGATATGCAGATTTTATTTTTATTGTGTCAATGCTGAAGCTGCGTCATCATTGCGACGTCATTGTTAGTTGTGATGGACTCGTATTGGCTATCACCGTCCGAGAAATCTGCACTGCTGCAAAAGGATGGGGAGGCGCGTAAGGAATAATTTCATATTCTTCATTAGCAAGGCGAATACCACCGAGTTTTCAGATATTTTAATAGATTTCGCAATCGCAGTTCCAGGAGGGCAGCTGCGCACGTTCTTTTGCAGCGTCGATTCCTTTTTGGAAAAAAAGTTTCATATTTGGTGGTTAGAGCGCCACATAAATTTCATTTGACTGAAAATAACACAAAAGAGCAGCTTGACCACCCATCGCAAGTCCGGTTTGATAACCTGTACTCGGCAGCAGTTTCATGATTAGTGTATTTATTTATTTTATTATTAATGTGACTATTGCACAAGTAATTGTAGGCCTACATTTCTTTGTGGCTCCTTCCCAGTTGCCCACATTTTTTTTAGTCATTTTGACGGTTCACTGTGACTGTATACGCCAATCATCTCTTTTCCTTACGTTTGGATTAATTTTCAGATTTTCCCTTTGCTAATTACTACAATATTATTATCTAGGGCTATACAACATCATTTGACTGGTTCTTCTAATAATACGGATGTCGGGCTGCTGTTCTCTTTGCCCATCCTTGAATCCCCAGTGTACACTCATGTGAGTGTATATCGACGAGGATGTGCTTTTTCTCCCGATTTCTCCATCTTGGGACCACCGATCGCCCAACTCCGGCCCAACTGTAGATCTCTGCGGACGGAACACCTAGAGATGTCCGGCAGCAATTCTTATAGGGTTAGCGTGTAATTTAAATTAGGTAGGGTGAAATTTAAATTATTATTATTTTTTTTCAATTGCCCTGTGTCATGCGTTCGTGAGATGCGGACAGGGTCTTAGATTTATTATTTACGGCGATGTTGAATTTAAATAGGTTTTCCCTCCTTGCCCGTATCTTTTGATCTAGAACAAATCAAAATGTATCTTTTGGCGTCCCGAGTTAGGTGCGAATTAAGACAGAATACTTTGATGGAAGCTCATCTTTTAGGTCTTTTTCGTTTGAATTTGCGTTGGCATTATATACTGGTTGTAATAGACTGGGAATTTTTGGTGCATGTCGCCTCTTTATTATTAAAGACAATTAACAATTGATAATACAATTCCAATATGGCAATATGCGATTCGTGGATTTCACAACTTTTGATGCGCAGCATCATTAGCACGCCGTGCTGGATGAAGTGAACTGCTTGGTGAATTTGTTATCATCATCGATGTCGTTGCTGTTGCCTTTAGCCGATTCCAGCAGTTCCTTCAAGTTATTGATTCTTTCCTCGCATCCAGGATTTCGGACTCTCTCTTCAGTGTCCATCATGATTTGGATGTATTCATATGTCGAGAGATGATTGCCGTGTAGCGCAATAGTCTTCAACTTGTTTTGCAAATCAGTGATGACATTCATGTTCTTGATGGTTTCGTCTTTCAGCTGATCAACTTCCGCTTGCAGGACCCTCTCCATGGCTTCTGCGTCCATCATCTTCTTCGTTGCGCCTTGGTAGTTGTTGCGAACGCCGTAGAAGGTCCGCGTCTCATCCTCCACCATCAAGACCCATTTAAAGTTTTCGTTTTTGTGGTGGCCATTGGAACATGCGCCAGGGCAGATCTTGCATTTGGGCGACATGAGGTTGGTTACTATATTTTTGGCAGCTTTCACCACCGTGTCCATGACGGCGCTCAAGACGGAATCCTCGCTGGGATTACTCAATAAAGACGTCACTGTTTTCTTTGGTGAGATGATCTCCTCCAACTGCCAAAATACCGGGCAGAATCCCGTCCACGAACTGGGGTGGCAAGGGTAGTGGCACGTTACTTGGCAATTTGTGCAGTTCAGGGCTGACGAACCGTCCATGTTCTTCTTCACCTTTTTGGCGACTGGCACTTTCATCTCGAAATTCTGGTTCGCGTTGACTTTGTCTTTATTCAGAGCGACGAGCTGTTTGGTCGTGCGCAATTCTTCCATCTTGATGAGTTGATTATTGATGCCGCCGAGCATAAAATCCCGATAGATTTCCAGTTGCTTTCGGTGTTCGATCACTTCGTTGGTCATTTGCAGCGATTTGGTTGGCATTTCGTTCATTTCTGCAAAGAACATGTTGAAATTATTCATTCCGCTCATCCATTCGATACGTGACATGTCGTCGTTTTCGTCATCCATTGGCTGGATGTAGATGGCGCCGTTGTTGAATTTTTGGTGGCATGGCAATCCCTTGGAATCCATCCGGCACGGAAGTCCGGCCTCTTTGATGGCCTCCAAGGCTGGCGGTCGCTGTCCGTCGGCAAAAGTGACGAGGAATCGGATATTTTCTTTCACGTCTTTGCCAAAAATGGAGAAGATTGAGCTGAAAATACATTTTTGCGAAATTGTTAGACGGACGAGTGCGGATTGAACGACGAATCCAACGGCGTCCAATTCCTGCCATAAAAATCGACAAGCAGATTTTTTAAATACAATTTGAAGAAACTGATTTTACGTGTCAAAAGAAATAATCGTGTTGCATATACCTGAATGCCATTTTCATGGTTGAAAAACTCTTGTATGGCCGAAGAGATGTCCTCGTCACGTTCCATCCCGCCAGTGTCGCCAAATCCCGGCGTGTCAATAACAGTCAGTGAGAAAGGAATGCGGAATCCCTCGCGGTAGTGCAGGTCGTAGGCGGTGACTCCTTGCGTTTGGCTATTGGCTTGCGATGCTCCTCTGAGATGTTCTTTGATCAGCATGAAACGGAATGAATCGTCCCATTCGACTCCCAGGACGTAATTGACCAGGGCGTTGATCCACATCGTCTTTCCCGATCCCGTCGCGCCCATCAGCAGAATTGTTTTACATGTTCCACCCGTTAGAATAATGTCGCTGGGTTCGCCGAAAGAGAATCTCTTGATGATGGAAGATGACCCAACATAAGCTGGGACTTGTTTCACTTTTAACTTGTACACAGTCATACCCTCGACGACCATAGACTCGGTGCATTGGTTTTTCAATTTAATCGGCAGTCTTTTCATATCTTCGCAAGTGAGTGAATTGCGCTGGCTACCGGAGTCTGCCCAGTTTTCCACTGGTTTTTGTGGCAGTTGAATGGGTTGTGGTGTGGTGATGCTTGAAACTGAGGCAGCCACTTGAACCAGCACATCAGTAGTCAACAGACCCAGTTCGGCTTTTAACCGCCGGATAGTGCTGGGAGAAATAGCGTTTGCCAGGACATCTCCGTAGAGTAAATCATCTTTGACGTCTTCCGAGTCAAGTAAATTGTTGGCCACTAGCAAATAACTGTAGGCTCCGATTCGATTGTTCTTGACGATGTCGACCAATTCGGGTGAGAGTAGACGAACGGCTTTTTGATTGAGAAATGGAATGATGTCATTCAACGAACTTGAACTTTTTTCTTTGACGATGTCAAAGTAGCTTCTGATGATTTCGCTGGTGTCGACACTTGCGTCTTGAAAGAGTTTTTCCAGATGCTCGACGTGATGCTCTTTCCAGCCATTCATTTTCTACCTGCACGCGTGCGCGGTGAAAGTATTTCGGCAGTGAAATTGCAGTAGTCCAGTTGGCAGTGTACGGTAGGAGACGATGGCGACTCGCGACTGTGGCCTAAATCGACTTGCGACTAACTTTTATAGACCGACGAAACGCTAAAAGAGTTTTACATATATATATACTAGATTTGACTGAAACAGGTTTCATCATCGGGATCGCGGGATCCCGAAGCCGGTGAACGAGTTATTTAACTGGGGGGGGGGGGGGGGAGGGGTAGGCGGCAGCTTTTGCCAGTGACGTTAGTTTGCCAAGCTTTTAAAATTCAGTGTTCCAAATTGGTATTACTGACCATATATATACAACGTTTGTGATTTCCATTGACGCGAGGATGAAAAAAGGGAATATTTACAACTATACTTGGCAATACCTATCGTCCGTCCCAAAGAAAACAACATTCACCAAGAACCCGGATCCTCGGGGAATCCCATTCCCCTCCCCCCTTCCACCTCCCATTCTCATTTTAGAGTTAAAAAATCAGTTGAAGTACCCCGGTATTTCTAGTTAGTTGATCCCGATTTGATCTCGTAAAAGTTGTCACATTTTTGCATTGCAGCACAATCAAGCGAAATAGGAGATGTTGGCTCAATCTCGTCGCATCGTCTGCAATCAGAAATCAAGTTCTCTCTTATCCCTTCTCAATGAAATGCATTCAATAACTTGAAATTGAAATTCCTGCTAAGAGTTAAGTGGTTGAAAAATTCCAAAATTCCAAAAAAGACTAATGAACTGATTTTCACATGCCGGGCTAAAGATTGGGTATCTTTACTTTGCTAATAACTTATTTAATTGTTTATGATAAACTTGATGAGTATGGACATGGACAACATGGAGAGAAGAGTCAGTGAACCTCGAATGGTGTCAAATAACTGTAAAATGGTGTTTATTTTCCAATTGCAGCGTTCGCAAGCAGAGCGATTTCACATTGTATTCAGAAAAATAGGGTTCCAACATATAATAATTGAAGATAAGACATGTTTGTTTATTCCGCAAGAATCAGACTCTCAACTTATCCTTAAGAAATTCGGTTGCATTTTCCACTATGTCTTTGGTCATCTTGGCCAGCGGTAACAGTTCCTCCAAGCTCTTGATTCTAATTGCAAAACCGTCTTTACGTTCGTTCTTCTCATTATCGATCATCATCCTGATGTACTCGGGAGTCGTGAGGGGATTGCCGCGCAGCGCGTTCCTTTTCAGACAATTGTTAATTTCTTTGATTATGTCAATGCTTTCAACGATGTTCTTTTTCTGGATCTCGACATCGTTTTTTAGGGCTGTCACCAGCCCTTCGGCGTCCATCTTCTTTCCTTTGGCCTTTTCGTATTTTTTCCGCATCTCCTCCAGCGTCTGAGTCTCCTCCACGTCTTTGCAGATCCAGCGGAATTGTCCTTTTTCGTGCTTTGAGCTCACGCACTTGCAGATTTTGCATAACGGATCGGTGGTCGCATTTACCAGATGTTGAGCAGCAAGCGCGAACCAACCCCAAAACGGAAAGGCAGCGCACTGTTCCGTAATTGCACAGAAGGCTTCACAATGAGCGATTTCAGTACTGGCGTTGCAGTGGTCCTGGCAAGTCCTCTCGCAACTTTTGCAGCTCAGCGCGTACAAATTGATTGGGTCTTTGACGTTCTTGGCGACTTTCACTTTAATCTCAAAGTTTTGATTGGCGTCGATTGCCACGTTTTGCATCCTGACGATTTCTTCTTTCTTCTGCAACTCCTCCATTTGTGTCAAATGTTGCGGGATGACGCCCTGCATCCACTTGAGTTTCATTTCCAATTGGTGTCTATTTGCCAAGACTTCTTTGGTCATTTGCAGCGATGAAATCGACATTTCTGACAAGCCGACGAAAAACGACTTGAAATTCGTCAATCCGTCTTTCCATTCGATGGGTGACATCCTGTCCTCTTCATCTTGGTTATCCACATAAATGGCGCCGTTGTTGAATTTCTGGTGGCATGGCAGCCCCTTCGTGTCGATCCGACAAGGAAGCTCGGCTTCTTTGATGGCCTCCAAGACTGGCGGTTTTCTTCCATCGCAAAAGGTGACGAGGAATCGGATATTTTCTTTGACGTCCTTGCCAAAAATTCCCAAAACCGAATTGAAAATGTATTTTTGAGAAACGGTTAAACGGACGAGTGCGGATTGGACCACGAATCCAACCGCGTTCAATTCCTTGAATGATAAATATTTTCAATTATTTTCAATTTAATTATCTCTTTCCCCAATGATATTTAATAGATTGAATAGATTAAGGTTTAATAAAAATGTATACCACAATGCCGTTTTCGTCTCTGAAGAGTTTTTCGATGGCCGTAGTAATTTCCTTGTCTCGCGCAATTCCGCCGGTGTCTCCGAATCCCGGCGTGTCGACGATCGTCAGCGAAAATGGAATGCGGAATCCATCTTGGTAATGGAGGTCGTAGGCTGTGACTTCTTGAGTCTGGCTGTTGGCTTGTGAGCCTCCTCTGAGATTTTCTTCGACGAGAATAAAGCGGAAAGGATTGTCCCATTGGACTCCCAGGACATAATTGACCATGGCGTTGATCCACGTCGTTTTTCCCGACCCCGTGGCTCCCATCACCAAAATCGTTTTGCTCGTATTACATTTCAATTGGTTGGGTTTGCCAAAAGAGTATCGCTTGACTATGTTGGATGCCTCTGAAAAGTTGGAGGTATTTTCCAATGGTAATGTGCACAACTTCATCTGATTCTCGTGTCTGAAATCGGTGCATTGCTGTGCGATGGAAATGGCCAGTCCATTATTTGTTTTTTGGTCAGCCATTTTTATCAAACTAAAATAAATAAATAAAAGCAGGGAAGCGATAATAAATTAGGAATGATGTTCGTTCGTTGATTTTTGGACTAAGTGAATTAGTATTTTCTGATTGCCCTTCTACGTCCCCTCAAAGAAGTGATCACTATCCATTTTGCATATAGTGATCTGAAAGAATGCTTGACGATATACCCACACGGTAAATGCAGTCACACAATTACACTTTACAATTCACATTACAATTTTTTTTTTACTTTGAAGTAAAAAAAATTTTAAATCAAGAACCAAATTCCCATAATCCCATCACTAATTAAATAAGAGTTCTAAACATCAGCTCTTCCCCCTCCTGTAAAAAATGCCTTGAAATATGTGTTATGACGACGACTAAATAAACTTGAACGATTGACGTGCTTGAAAATGCAAAGGACCCCCAAACATATGTGTTGAACTTACAAAGCGAAGTTGGTTTAGTCTAGTACGCGTGCAACAGGTGACTGTGAGGCAAACTCTGTCCAAGAACTGGCTTGCTAGATTCAACAGTTTCATATCCTTTATATAGGAGTTTGGTTTTCTCAACAGGTTTCATCTGCGACCCTGGAGCTGCTGAGCCGACAGTGCCAGCTGAGCGCAACTTTCTCAGATTGCCTTGTCACAAAGTGTTAATTCTGCTCCTTTTTTGTTTGTGTTGGCAAAATCGATTCATCTTTACGGTTTGATGATGCTTTCTAAACATAAGAGAAAGGAGAGGGGGGAAAAAGTGACGTCTTTTAAGTTTAAAAGATCTAACAAAAACAATTTCACGCAATAGCCAAATGACTAAAAAATCCCCGCAGTTCGTCTATCTTTGGCAAGCAATTAACTACTTGTCGGAGATGCACAGTGATGCATTAGAAAGTTGCTTTTTGTATCTGTGAAGAAAATACGTGATCGATCATACTGGTCTAAAATACCAAGGAATTCCGTATAAAAGTTTCAAAAAATATTTGTGTTGTTTGTGCGAAAGCGGCGTCAATGCAAATCTGAACAAGATGGAGTCGTCCCATAATGACTATAATATAGGAAAGTATATCCATGATGGCTGCTGCTGAAAAGCTTGACTTGTTCTGTACATGTAGCCCAGTGATTGACCCTTCTGACTCAGACTGCATGGGTGACAGATTTGGATTATCCCAAATATTTGGTGAGTTATGCTTATTAGCGAGTTTATACGGCGGTTAATTGTCGTATTATAGTAGTTACTCTGCGGCTGGAATGCACTGTGAATATTTTACTTTGTTCTGTGTTGCCATTCCTGGATGTAAGTTGTACCGCCGGATGTGGATTTATTGTTAACTTGGCCAAGTTTGGCGTTTTCGACCAGACGTAAAATAAATTTACAAAAAGTTTCACCAAGAACCGGAATCCCGGGGAATCCTATCCCCCCCCCCACCATGACTTTCCCAATAAGATTGAAAACGTCTGCTCTCTACCTCCAAATTAAGCTCAATTCGCCGTGCATGGCAGTAAATGGCACACTTCCAAGGTTTTGTCGTCACTGGACGTAGACATTTTGTTTCTTAATTTATAGACATTTTAATCATTTAATGAGGTGAAGTAGGACTCGCTGTCACTCGGAATGACGTCACCCATGGTTAGCTTAGTTGAGTTATTGGAAAACCAATTTCATGCCGATCGCGACTTCCTTCTTTCATTGAGATAGAACGGTTAGAACCTATCGAAATTCATTGTATTGTGGAGAAATTTGACTGTAATGTCACACAGCGGCGGTAGAGTACTTATTCAACATAGGCTACTTAATAAAAGGCCAGTTACACTTATTTTTCTATAGCACTTAAATTTTGTTCCTACTTATCTGTAATTTACAGATCAGTATTCTGTGCAGATAAGTAGGTTAACATACCTACCTATTTCTGAAATATAAGATAAGGCTGCTATGGGTAGGGGAGAGTGGGGTGATCTGGCGTTCGGGTCGGATGGCTCAATTGATTTCTTGATGGGTTAGAATTGCAATAAGATATTGAAAAAATCAGGAGATGTAGATGTTAGTAATGCGCATCTTAAAACCAAATTTCATGGCAGTACGACGAACGGTTGAGAAATGAAATAAATTTTTCGTCTTAAAATTGGGTCGTCCTACCTTGACTTTTGAATCAAATATCGGCTTTCCCGATTACTTTAAAATTATAAAAAAATATGGAAAATATTCTACGTTATCTCCTCTTTAGTCCTGTTTAGTTTGTTTTATATTTACAATAGTTTAAATAAGATATATTCAATAATATACCAAGACCCCTTTGTTGGGGGCGCATTGGCCACACAGCGTCGGGGCTTTTTGGCTTACATAAAATTGCATATGATAGCATTAAAATTATTTTTGGTCAACTTTTTTCGTGTTTTTAGTCAACTACCATACTTATTTAAGCTTTCTTATTGATATTCCGTTGGTGGGTTGCATTATTGGGTTATTTTTTAAAATTTTTAATTTCTAATGTCAGTCAACGTTTTTTCCGTAAGAATTACAGGGGCCGAGACACCCCGGCGGTGTGAGCAAGTGATCCCGTATCAGAGGCGGGTTTGCTTTTTTTTTTTTTTTTTTTAGATCGGTAATAACCTAGTCTTAATTTATTTAGATCGGATTGAAAAAATCACCATTTAAAGCAGGGAGGATTCTCTTTCTTTTAAGGTTTAGTGGATCTAAATACGTTGGAAAATAAGGGAATGGGAGCTAAGAGAAAAAATGTGAGCCAGTCGCCCCACTCTCCCCTATTAAACACGGGACTCCCGGGTCGCATTCGGATACTCATCCACTGCGCCATTCTAGATATATTTTAATGTCTTCACAATCCTATGGTATTAGACAATGGGCGTTGGGACTTAGACATTTTTCTGAATGTCAGAACATCACTTCCAATTCGCTTCCTACCACCCATCACAAACACCACACAAATGAATTAAAAAACATGATGTGAGCCATTTGGCGACCCTCTCGATACATATATATTCTTAGCTAACTATATATCGACGGAGAAACCAAATGTATATGCCATTCCACGCACTGTGCTATGCATGTTAGCGTATGTTTAGACATTTACGTATACATATAGCATACGCAAGAACATGAAAAAAGTAGGTAAAAGTACTTAATGAAAAGTTTCTTTTCATAATAAGTATCTTAATTAAAATAAAGTATGTTGACTAAATAGAGTACTGTAACAGAACGCTCGTTCGACTCCCGTTTTTCTGTTACTTTCCCTTTCTACAAGACAATCTCTAACGTCGACTACTAGATGACGCTTCCGCTATACTCTATCTCATACCAGAGGAGGCTGCTACCATTTGAATCTTCCGCCAACTCGCCCCATCTCTTCCGCCAACTTGCCCCATCCATTTCCATTGTTACTTTCCCTTTCTACAAGACAATCTCTAACGTCGACGACTAGATGTCGCTTCCGCTTTACTCCATCTCATACCAGAGGAGGCTGCTACCATTTGAATCTGCCGCCAACTCGCCCATCTCTGCCACCAACTTGCCCCATCTGCCGCCAACTCGCCCCGTCTCTGCCGCCAACTCGCCCCATCCCTTTCCCTTTTTACTATCCCCTTTCCCTTTTTGCTATATTAACTTTAGGCGTACTTTTATCTTTTATGACACTATCTAAATATATTTTCCTTTTTCCTTCAACGCTTTTCAATAACAAATTCCCTTTTCGTCCAACTCCGCTCTGCCCATGTCTTAACGTGTCTGCTCACGTTTCCCTATACTATCCTCTCTAGGCCTAAACATGTCTGCTCCCTATACTTCCTCTCTAGGTCTATGCTAACCGTGCAGCCAAAATTAGTATAAAAACTGTATGTAAATATTATTCTGGACTGCATTCTCCCACGGCATTCACACTACCATTGTGTGACGGACAGCCCGATTCTCCCCGCCGGGTCAGATGGGGCTTCCGCAAAATGATCCCCGCCATCGTCCCTTATCTTGCCCCCTAATACCTCCCTTATACCTGAGGCCCGTATTCCACAATCCTTTTCTTGTTTCATCATTTGTTTTCTCGCGAAACAGTTAATTGTATCTCGCCTTGCTGGCAACTTGGCAAAAGTCACTCTCTGTCTTGTCGACAATAAAAACCTTTGAAGCGATTTAGTGGCGAATCTATTTTTCATTTAAAATCTAAAACTCTAGCGACGCGCATTTAGTGCCGCCGCACACATTGTGTTCCAGTCGCACTCTCCTTTTTGGTATTGTATTAGTTATATTTTCCCTTGTGCTAAGTGCCTGTTATTTAAGCTAAGTGCCATTTCCAACTGTACCTCGAAACTTGCCGTTTCTCGACAAGCCTAACCGCTCAGCCCGCTACCACATTTTCTCCATACAAGTAGTATTGTCTCACTTATTTATCGTCTCACTATTTAATATTATTAGTTCACCTTATTGTATGATCTGTCCGTTATCAATACATTGTTTAGCCTTAATTATTCCCGTTGGTCTTAGACACTTCACTTCGACATTGTAAGTAAAGTCGCCTCATAGTATTTAAGTTCTTCGTATCGGTGACACAATGATTCCGTTGTGTCGACCTTTACATCTGGTGGCAGCGATTTTTGAACTCACTTACAATGTCATCGTACGGTGCTAGGCCTAAGACTAAAAGTATTTTTCGTATAAACTTGGAAGATTTAAACGATATTTCTACTGATACCGATTCTTCTAACTAAACTTGCTCTTTCTGTCCCAAATTACTTTCACTCCGCTCGCATCTACCGTTCAGAAGCGCCAAACAATAGACACTCGTGTTTTTAATAGACCTACTCGATCAAATAAGAATTATGTCCAACTAAAAAGTATTCCCGATCCTGAATATTTGTTTAAACGAAACGTAAATAAGGGAACTTCAAAATCTTTTGCGGAAAAATTCGTTAGTTTTTTTTCCCCGTCGCCGAAAAAATCTAAAGTTGAATCGACTATTTCTCCGATTAAGAAGCTTGCGTTTGACTGTTCCATTTCTCAAAAAGAAATTGAGCCGATTATTTCTGTTCCTTCAGTAATTAAATCACCAGAGACCGTTCAGTCTAATCATACTAGTATGGGGCAAATTAATATAATTAAAAAATCTTCTGGCGCAACTGATACTATTATTGAAATACCAGAAGATCTAACTGTAAACGAAATTTCAAATTTTCCTGTTAAAAATACTGAAAATAAGACCTTTTTTATTCAAAATAACGCGGAGATTTCAGTAACTAATCACAATTTAATCACGACGGCCAACGGCATCGATTGTCAATCAGCTGTCGAAGAAGAAGATTCTTTTTTTGTCTTTCTTAATCGTATTAGTGGATTAATACGCAATCTCCCCCCCCCCACAATTTTGACCACACCACTAGCGTTTAATAATTCAACTATCGAGGCCATTCATAACCCGATAACTTACACACCGTATATATTCATTTCGATAACGTTATAAGTGAACTGGGAAAGCATAGTATCGCTGTAGGGGGAGAGGAAAAATCAGTTGAGGATATTATCAAATTTCCCATTGAACAAACAATTTCCAATGGAAAAGAGGACGGCCGAAATACAATCAATTCGCAGCAAATACGAATATTTGGTGACGAACGAGCTGAAAAAGCCCCGCCAAAATTACACGACGAGCTTAGAGATAATAAAGTCAATTACGGTTATCTTGAAGAAGGGGCCAGTAGTAACAGATATTTCCCCACTTCGGGAATTTTTCAAAACAGCTATCAGGAATCGATTCGACCGATTTTCCCATTTCCCTCTTCCTCTTCCGGTTTTCCAAATCCTTCCGAGATTAATCCGTTTAAACGACCAGCCGACGGGGCTTTTGACTCAAGCGTTAGACACGACAGCCCATTTAGCATTATATGCGAATCGTGCAGTGACCGAGCTTATAACGATAATCGAATTCATCAACGCGACTTGGGAATTCCTACAGGAAGTGAGGATATTCAATACCAAAATAGAAACGATCAGTCGTGTTTGGGTCCCGAAACAGCAGGGAATTTTCTCTCTTTACCACCCACTCAAACGGCTATCGTCGATACCACCACGCACCGAAAGAAAAGTTAATTTTGCGTTACAATCTGACAATCAACACAATAAATCTGAGCGATTGCCGTATTCTTCCGTCGTTTTTGGGAGCGAATTTACTGCGCCTTTTCAGCCTAATTATCCAAGATCAGGAGTGCATTCTTCCGACATCGACACTCCCAATTATCTATCAGGCGCTTGCGCGACAAGCGAAGTTAATCAAAAATCCCCAGACGAAGATACAGTTTCAGAAAAAGTATTTAATTTCTGCAACAATATCGGCAGATTCGACTCTTTCGCTGCACAAACAGAGAGCAGAAATCCAAATACGGATAGAGACTTTGTTGAGAGGAATTGCAACACAGAGCAAACAAATAGACCAACAAAGCCCAGTAAAACTGGTATCAAAAAGACAAGTTACGGGGGGGGGGGGGAAGAAAGAATCAATAAAGGGAAATATAGCTCAGAGAAAATGGCTGCCGATTCCACTCGCCCAAAACCCAGTTTTTTCGAGCAACATCAAACAGTCGATGAACCTCCCCGTAGGTCTAGAAAGGAAGGAGACTATGAAAGAAGAAGCGACGAAAGAAATCCCAGCGGATGGGCAGGTAGAGGAAGTAATTATTATAGACCAAGAGAGTCTGACACACAATCATCTGATACCGACGAATCAACCTTCTCCGTTGAATATCAGCCATCTCGTGACGATATTAAAAGCCTCAAACCAAAAGGCAATAATAATTCTTCTTCAATAAGAAGCCCTTCTCCCAAAAAAGCTAGTAGTCCCAATAGATCAAGCCAAAATTTTTCGGATACTCATAAAGGAAGAGGAGCTATGACCATGTTGAATCACAATTATACTGGAAGTCCAGCTGTTCGTTTTAATCGCTGGATTAAATCATTTGACAAGATAGTCGCAATGTTAAATTGGAATAACGCAGATATAGTCAATATGCTATGGACTAAAATGTCAGGAGAAGCATACGACCTATTACAGAATATAATGGAAAGTGGCAACCAAGAATATAGTAGTATCAAATCCCTTTTCCAAGAAAACTTTCATGGCGACGAAGATTCCGACTATTATCAGAATAAGTTCGATGAAATACAAAGAAAGCCTAAAGAAAATATTTTAAACTACGCGTTTCGTTTAAAAACAATATATCAACGCGCTTATCCTTCAAACAAACTTGAGTCGGTGGAAGAAAAAGCGACTCAGCTACGTTTTATCCGTCATAAATTCTTGCAAGGGGCCTAGAGTATGAGCTACAACATATTGTACGCTACAAAAAGTCTTTTCTTTTGAGGAACTTGTAGCAGTAAGTCAGAAATATGCGAAAATAGTACAGTTAGACCAGTTAAAGTTTTCTACTTCAAAATTTGTACTTTTTACTACACACTTGCACTGTCGCCACCATAGGCATTAGAAATTTCGAAAAATTTTGAAGTGGAAAACCTTGAGGTATAGGGAAGGGTTCTCTGAGTTGATTTTATTGTAAATCATTCTTTAAATTCATAAAGATTGAAAAATTCTGCATCTTTTGGCACCAAGAAAAAGATTTTAGCTTGATATTTAGTATTTTTTGTATATTTTTGAAAACGCCGTATTTAACACGGCGCATATGAGGGAAAACGGGTGTACCTAATAAAGTGAACGATACCGTAGCACCCTGGGGGTTAATCCCACGACAATTTTGTGTGTGTAAAAAATGTAGATCGTCATTAGATCTACTCAGGAAAAAAAGAAAAAAAATCTAGACCAAGCCGTTCGGGTAGTATTTGCACTTTTTTTACGACACGTAGTGCCATAAGAATGCACTGAAAAAAGGGGGGTGTACCTAACAGCTTGGTGGGTACTGTATATCATGCGGTTACATGTTGCATTGCATAAGTCAAAGTCTTAGCTAATGGACGGCTAGCTACCATACGGCTAATGCTTTCCTTTTAATCTCATGTCAACGGTAGTCTATTGGTCAGCAACTCGGATTGACATGCTAAAGGCCAGAGGTTCGAATCTCGAACGAGTCGGGGGAAAACTAAGTTCAATTTTTGAAATATTTATTTTGTAAAGCTTCCGGAGTTAGTGGAAGATAGGTATCCCTGAGGTATATTTATATACGAAGGTCCTTAACAATATAGGGTGCGGGGTATAGGGGGTAGGGTAGTAGTAGCTAGTAGTGAAATTCAGAGGGTTTTAATAATGTCCATTTAGTGTTCCTTTATACGTTTCTTCCCTGAATGACCAATCGTCACCAAATGTTGTACATAATTCTGTCAAAATTTGATACATTGCGGAACGATTTTTTCATTTGTTTTAATTACTGTTTAAAAAATTTAATTTGCGTATTTGTTACCTAGCTGGTTGCCGAATCCTAGTTAGTGAATTCGCTTTGTTTGCTTAACCTTCCAACTGTCAGTGCAGTGAGTGCTCAACAGTGTAAACAAAAATAAAAAAAGTTTGAATCTTCCTTAGCAAGACAAGTTTTCATGATATGATATTGATATTTTGATGATATTTGATTTGATTTTTATTGTTCTTGTTCGATTTCGTCTTTATTGTTCTTATTATTTCCTCTTTTTGTTTACTGTTTTTAATAAATGATGATCTTGATTTTAATAAATTTTTTGATCAAGTAAAATTTCTATTCCCCTTTTTTTAACAGTTAGTCATCAACCAAGAAGTTGAGGAACATTTTAAAAATGTTTGATCATACTCATTTTGAAGCTCTGGGTCATCTCTCTCTTCTTCCCTTGTCCTCTCTACAGTCATCAAGATCTTTTGGCGGTCGTGAATAGTTACCACCGATCTTCCACTTCCATTTACCTCCGAAAGTTTTATAAGTGTAATTTTTCAAAAGTTACAAATTTGAATTTTCTAAATAACTTGATCGAGATTCGAACCCCAAACCATACGAGTAGCAGCTCGGATTGCTAACCATTAGACCAACATTGACATAACGTCTAAGGGAAAGCGTGGTCCGGTTGGTGTGTACACCGAACAATGTAACGAAAGACGAAGTAAAGCTATGGTAATATCGCTAGCGACGCTACCATCGGTATCGATTTCGGAACCGATCATAAATCACTTAGGTTATATGCCTGAATTAAGATTTTTTCAGCGGTGGTTTAATCTAACTGCTATAAGACCACATCCATTTCTTTATAGTTTATATGTAACTAATAATTTTTCCAATTCCATGTTACTATAGTAATAAATGTTGCTAAAACTTAATCTAAACATAAAGTGCGACGTGGGGTGGCGGGGCGAAGCCTCCGCCACACCTAAGTCGCACCACTCACAATATTAACAGATTATTAGTCAATTAGTTATAAAGAATCAATTATGAAAGAGAATAAAGGGAAAAAGAATTTTCCAAACGTTATAGTATGTATTAATCTACCATAACCTTTATTTTCTGTCTCTTAAACGTTTAAAAAAATTACCGAAGGATATTACCGAAGGAATCTTGTCTTCTACTTCCATTATTTCCGATATCATGGTAAGAAGATAGAAATGACCATAAGCTTCAAAATGAGTGTAATCAAACATTTTTGAAATGTTCGACCACCGATCTTCCATTTTCATTAACTCCGGATTTTTAAGATAAATTTTTTCAAAATTTGAATTTAGTTTTCTAATTGACCGAGATTTGAACCTCAGTCCTTTGTAAGGCAGCACGGATTTCTGACCATTATACTACCTTTGACATGTGCTGTAAGGAATGGATTGTAAGGAATGCATGAGCCGTATGGTAGCTAGCCATCGATTAGCTAAGAAATTGACTAATGTAATGAACATGTCACCGCATGATATAGAATTGACTGGTGCAGTTGTCTTTATAAAATTTCAAAATTTCAAATATATTCAAATTTTTATTTCGACTTGTCCGAGATTCGAACATCGAACCTTTGCCATTACAGCCTGGGCTTCTGACCACCGTTGATATGATGGCCAGGGGAAAACATGGTCGCGTATGGAATGGCCCAGGTATGCCCCTCTTTCACTCACCCCTCTCCCAGGGGTGCGCGCAGTCCCCTCAGCTTTGCCCCCCTTTAGGCCGGCTTGGGCAGCGCGTCAGCCCCGTTAAACTTGATAGAAGAAAACTTGTCTTGCTAGGGAACAGCCGCCTGCTGAGGCAAATGTATATAATAATTCGGCCCAAAATTCAAATTTGGATAATCGATTGGACCGATTAACTGAATCGATCATTAACCTTGGAGGCCTAATGCAAGCAAACATGGAAACAAATAATTCTCTTAATCAGAATAGCGTTGGGCAATCTAATCAGCAAAATCATCAAAGCTCCGCCCCCAGAAATAATTTTAATAAGCAACGGCCAAACACTGGATTTCATCAACCGTCGGAAGGGAAACATATCTTTTTGACTGTCAGCCTTCCCATTATCCAAATCTAAATCTTCCACCGTTAGACTTTTCCCTCCAACCCCCAGTTCCGCAGTTTCCGCAGCCCGCACTTTCCCTCAGGCTATTCAGCAGCCACCCCAGCAGACGAATCAACGGTTTCAGCAACCGTCCCGTCCTTTTCAACCCCCCCCCCCCCCTCCAACCAACGTTTCAGCAACCAATTCGCCCACAGTACAGTGGAATGAAATGTACAAACTGCGGGTTGACAAATCATAACATAGAAACATGCTACCGTAATCAACGGCAGGCCTTAGATGCAAACGTTTGAATTATTGTAAGAATACTGGCCACAGGGCTAATGGATGTCCAAATAGACCAAATATTATTCGACCTGCGCCGCCTGGGTTTTTACAGACTCAGGGAAACGCGTAAGAGCCGACTGTAATAGGGCAGTCGAAATTAGGCTAAAATTTCCCCAAAAACCTAGACTAATGGCACAAGTTACCGCTTTCAGCAAAAAATCAGCACCCCGGATTTCTATGAAAATTTTTAATTATCCGTTTAAAGCCTTGTTTGACACGGGCGCAGCAAGAAGTCTGCTCCATATAAATGTATTCAATAAAATTGTTTCGGACCAAATTAATTGCTCTGAATCAGGTGCGATGTCGCCCCAACAATTAATTTGCTCCGAATCAGATGTCGATTTGTTCGATATAAATAATAAGCCCTTATTAACAAAAGGGGTTATTACTTTACCAATTGTATATGGCAATCATGTATTAAATCAGGAATTTATCGTCACCAACGGTATTTCTAAGTTATGTGTAATGGGTCAAGATGCCGCCATTAATCACGAATTTGTGTTCCATAACCGCTCAAAGACAATATTTTTAGCCCGTGATAAATCAGAGGATCATTTGATTATTAATCAAGGGGCGCGTGTATCTGTTGAAAAAGAAATATCCGAGACATTAATGACCTCAGTCGGAAATGTTAGGATAGCCCCCCCCCTCACCTCTCAGGTGGTGGAGGCTGAGATTCAAGGGCAATCCGATGTGATAGCTCCCCTCTCAATATTTTTAATTCTCTCTGAATGCACAGTTGCCGGAGGGAATCTGTATTCAAAGTTTCGTTAATAATGTTAGTATAGACGGGAAATACCTCATAGAGCTGGGAAATAAAAATAATCGATCGATTCTATTGCCAAGGAAATTTATTCTTGGAACTATTGAGTACTCTTGCCTAAAGGTGGGGAAAGTCTCCACCAGCAAGCAATCAGCTGATGCCGAGCAAGAGAATGATATTATAATTGAAGAATCAAAGACTGATCCAGATGTAGATGCTGAATTTAAAAAACCTATTGGTGAATTATACCGCGATTTTCCGAAATTTTTTGCGACGGAAAATTCTGAACTTGGTAGTACTGGGTTGACAAAACATTCAATTTACACCCAAGGGAAAGGGCCTATTCGACTTTGTCCCTATCGGACGGGGAGGAAACAGAAGGAGGAGCTAGAGAGACAAATTAAAGAAATGATGGCTACAAATGTTATTCAACACTCCACCTCTCCGTGGGCGGCGCCAGTTATTTTAGTTGAAAAGAAAAGTGGAGAACTAAGATTTTGCATAGATTATCGTAAATTTAATAGCTTAATAAAAAAAGATTCTTTTCCGCTTCCACGCATCGACAGTACGTTGGATAGACTTTATGGGAAACAATTTTTCACTACACTTGATCTTGCCTCAGGGTATCGGCAGATTGAGTTAGATGACCCGTCGATAGAAAAAACTGCTTTTAACGTAGAAAATAACCTTTATGAATTTATTAGAATGTTGTTCGGGCTTTGTAATGCGCCAGCCACCTTTCAAAGAGTAATGAATTATATTCTGAGAGACGTCTCGGGAGTTAAAGCTTTAGTCTATTTGGATGACGTAATTATTTATTCCGATACGTTTGAAAGCCATATTCAAGATATAAGAGAAATTTTTACATTAATACAAAATGCGGGATTAAAATTAAAATTAAAGAAATGTCAATTTATCAAGAAATCTGTTAAATATTTGGGTCACATTATTTCACGAGATGGAATAGACCCAGATCCAGAAAAAATAGAAAAGATAGCTAATTATAAAACGCCGGTATCTGCCGACGAAGTACGATCGTTTTTAGGGCTTGCTGGTTATTATAGGCGCTTTATTTCAAATTTTGGCAAAATAGCGCAATCTTTAACGGCAAAAACACATAAAGATGCGTTAAAAAATCCTTTTATTTGGGCGGATATTGACCAAAAGACGTTTGACACGCTGCGTACTTGTCTCGTCACGCCTCCCGTTTTGGCATATCCTGATTTCAACCTTGAATTTTTATTATTTACTGATGCATGCGATTACGGAATCGGCTCAGTTCTTTCACAAATACAAGATGGTGTTGAAAAACCGATTGCTTACGCTAGTAGACAGCTAAAGCCGTCGGAGAAAAAATATGCTACAGTAGAAAAAGAAGCTTTAGCCGTCGTATTTTCTATTCAACATTTTCGTCACTACCTGCTTGACAAACCTTTTACCGTCATTAGTGACCATCAACCCTTGCAGTGGCTAGAAAATCAAAAAGACAATAATGGGAGATTGGGAAGATGGGCTATTTTGCTTGCGGGCACTAATTAAAAAATAAAGTATAGGCCTGGCCGTATTCACCAAAATGCGGATTGCCTTTCACGCCTTCGCGTTTCTCATGTTCGAATAGAAAATTCAGAAATTGATATTTGGGCTAGCCAAGCAGCTGACCCTCTTGGCAAGCAATAAATAATTATCTTGAGAATGGAGTTCTCTCAGAAAAAGACGACAAAAAACGGCCTCTATGGGCGAAAGAAATTGAGCTATATTTTGTAAAGAATTGCATACTCAATCGGATCGATGAACCGACGGAAAAAGTAGGCGAAATATTCCTTGCCAACAGGTCGTTCTTCCTCTCATTCTTAGGCCTACTATTTTAAAAGAAATGCATGATAGCCCACTTTCAGGAGGTCATCTAGCATTTTTACGCACTTATTTAAAAATTAAAACTAGTTATTATTGGCCGACAATTTTGCCTGATGTAAAAGAAGATTGTAGAACTTGCGAAACGTGTATAGCCAACTCAAAATCTAAGCTGTGAGCTTATCTTTTTCCTCGTGAGCTAGCTAAAGCTCCATTTCAGATAATTGGTATAGACTTTTTGGGCCCAATTCCCCCATCTCGCCTAACGACAATAACTGTATATGTGTAATGACCGATTATTTTACTAAATTCGTCAAAAAAGATCTACAACCCTGTAGAAATCGTTTTCCGATAGCAGAAAACTTGTCTTGCTAGAGAAGAGCCGGGCGTCCCAGAAAAATCCCTTAGAAATATATTATTTCCAAGTTAATCTTAAATTGTATTTCAAATTGATATTTCTGACAAATGGGCTTTATTAATATGATTGCATTCAACCTTTTCATTAAAAAAAATTTTAAAAAGTTTTGAAATATAAAAGTTACAAATGAAAAACGAACAGGAATATTACTAACATGGTTTCATTGGCTGAATAGTATATCAACGGTGCCGAATCTCCCAATCCGATCTAGCAAATCCGACAACGATGCCAGATCTAGAAAATCATAAAAGATCTCTTACCTGGTGAAATAGGAAAGGTAGAAATAGGACTGGCAATAATCAGTTGCAAAAAGTAGTCCTACTTCGACCAGTCCTAATTAGACTAGTCCTAAAACGTAGTCCTATTTCTACCAGTCCTATTTCGTTTCAGTCCTATTTCACCGTCTACCAGTAACCCAACCCAGCCGTCGAGTAAAACGTATTGCAGATTCACCGAGCGATGACGACGACAAGAATGTATTTATTTTAACGATATCTTACTTTTCATATATTTTATTTCAAATTTGATTACTGTAGGTTTCGAAAAGAAATTTGTACGATGCCCGCGAAGTTGTTACACGAGTGAATAAGAGGAGACAAATAGAATGATTTTTAGTTCTTCTCATAGAAGTAGGTCCAGAATCAAAAAGCTCAGTTATGGCTTTGCTTCAATGTTAAACAGTTTTCCATGATATTTCTTCAACCAACGTGCATAGTTTAGGTGGTTGAAAGTGAAGAAAAAATGAGCGAACTGGGGCAACAGAAAAAAATATAGTCGATGATCGCCTGTCCTTGCTCGTTCAACCTTGAAATCAATATAAATCATCCAAAATTCAGCAGTTATCAGTGGTCTCTATTAATAGTTTTCTGGCAATAAAGGTCACATTTGTGAAACAGTTCGACGAGGTTCGGTGAAACAGTGTCTGCAATTCTTTTACACTGAAAATCTTCTCTTTCAATATATTTAACTCGGATCTCAATTCAATGTCAATCATTGGGTCGTAAAGGGAAGAAAGAAATTATTGAAAGTGAAGACTGTAATGCAGCCGCAAAAATCGGATGAACATTTTTACGGTTATTATAATGCTTTCCACTGAAAAATCCCAAAAGGGATTCAGGCGCGAGTCCTCCGGTCTTGGTTAACATATGCGGTTCCCAAAAATCTGCGATGCAAATGAAAATTTCAAAGCTGGATAAATATTTTTTTATCTTTTGGAGATTTTTTATCATTCTTGGCCTCTTGATTATGGCTCGATAACGAAACCGCGAATTTTCATATGCTCTTCTTTTTTCTGATTCCGGGAACAAATGGATTTCTCTGTCGGTCGGCAGTTAATTTTGAAAGATTTGAACTTGATGGATTATCTTGATACACAAGCCAACAGTTATGTGTAGCGTTTTTTGCCCAGAAAATATGTCTACACATACCGATCATAGTTGTCGTATGCAACCCCTGTGTGCAGATTTGGTAATTTTGTCATTCCGTCAGGTAAAAATCTAAATGCATCTGAAACCGAATATGTAAGCTCCTTCTGTTTCTTCTCCTCTGTTTCAAGCCCCTTCGAACAAAAAAAACTTAGTAGTAGTTTAAACGAAACAAGTAAATATTGTTTGTTTATGTATTATACATATTGATAATTTGTTGTTTACATAAATTCCCCAATATGAAAAACCTCCATTAGTCGTGCACAACAGGCCAGGTATAGTACACTGAAAAACTTAAATCCAGCATTTGCAACCAGACAATAAACATGAAATTCTGATTTTGATGGCAATGATGACTAAGATGTAATTTAAATTTTATCGTTGTTTTAAATTATAGCAAAGACAAATATAGCGTTTCTTTGGCAATAGGTTAAAAATGAAGATCACCCGTTTGTTTACCCCCCCCCTTTTTGTAGGGTTGCTTTCTATCTTATAAATTTATTGCATAGTTTGATGTCAAAGTACAGTCATGACTGTACGTCGACAACTTTTAGAACTGCATGTAAAACCCGAGATAAAAATAAAGTATGCTTGCCGATCACCCATGGTAAAAATATTCTTGTTGTTGGGAAGGACAAATATCCACAGTTGCGTCAAAGTTGTGGTTACAAACAAGAAAACTAAAAACATCCGGAATTGGGAAAAGAAAAAGAACCCGAGAAGTCAAAGGAAAAACAAGACCCCATCAAATTGAATGTATCTCAACTACAACTACGTAAATGTTGCACAAAATACGAATATCTTTCGAGCGATAGTGCCGGTTGTGAAAGAATTTAAAGCTGAAACCTTGATTCTTATCGACAGTATTCTCAATGGATTTTTGCTAACATTAAGTGGGGGTTATGTTTTTTTTATAATTTTGTAGATTTTCAAGGATTTGGACAAAGAGAAGAACCGTGTTTGTGTTAAGAAACTATGTGTTTTGATCACTATCCTGGCCACATTGATCAATGGTTTTTTCATTTTTAAAAATAATTGGTAAGTTTTCATGTTCCATTTTGTGTCAAAGAAGGGTCACTAGGTGGCAAAAAAATTCACAATACAGCATTCTTAACACTGCGTCAATTCGAGGTACTGTGTAATCGTACAGTCGCCCCTGCAAAAGTTGGGGAAGCTAGAAAACATAACCATAGCCATGCACATAGCCTGTAAACTGAATGTTCACTGAAACCTGCTTAAAACTTTAAAAGAAATAACTCTTAAAAAACTCGAGGTTAGTTTGTGCAGGGGATGGATCGATATTTTTATAAAAAAGAATCGAACGACTCTTGGACTTATTGGATGGAAAATATAAAAAATCCAATTGATTCATTCTTTACAATTAATAATAACTTGTAAATTTTTTTTAATGTTTGGAAAATGAAATAACACGGGAGATTTTTTACGTCATCAACAAACCATATGCTTTTAATTTTTATCGGACCTTTTTTCAATTGACACCCCTGTTTTCAAAGGCAAAAAATATAATTTTCTTTAGTGAGTTAAAAAGAATTTTCTATTGGTGGGTTTAGTGACGGGTCATGAGCATGAAGTACAGAAGAAGTACACCAGTGGCAGAGGGGCATTGAGAATGACGGACTTTAGGGTCCAACTAAAACTAAAAGTAGTTGATTAGCCAAAAGTGTAGCGCAGCTTACGCTAATTGGCACCACTGTGGTTGATAGCTGAACCAAAATATTTGTTTATGCTTGATTCCTCTTGATACCTCTTGCCTGCTATATCCGTCAAGCCAAAAAATGGCCTTGGAGGAGCACTTCCGTGGCCGCGAGAGGAGTGCTTGATCCTCACGGCTAAACAGCGGAGCCCACGCTGCATAGGAGACGTTGCCAAGTGAGAATGTATTTTTCCCGCATTGATTTATACATGTTTTGCAACACTGTATGATGGGAGAGCCATCAGAATGTTGGAAACTGGGGTTCGTTAAGTGAACGACTTTTTGGTCGTTTTTCGGCATTGCCAGATTTAAGAAAATCTAAGGGTAGTGGAAAAACAAAGTATTAAAACAACAGGGAATTTAAGTAATTTGCACGCTGTTATTTTTTACCACGAATTAGTAAAAAGAATCTCCTTCCCTAAGTGTACAACAAAGTTTTTTTTGTGAAGTATCAGAATCGAGTGAAGAAAATGGAAATGATAGAAGAAATTGGAATTTTATTAAATCAATTTCTTGCGTTTATTCAACTGGCTGATCAAGACGACAATAACTTTATAGAACAAATAGTGAGAAGAAGACGAAGATATATTCTCAGACGGATTTTAGAACGCCATCGTGTAGTTTTGATGCGAGTCGAAGAAAATAGGTCGGTATATTACTCGGCATATGTCGGAACTTGGTTTGAAACTTATCCCGAACGACAATTCAAACGAGACTTTCGCTTTACTAAACCTACTTTTCGGGTAAGAAAACAAATCGTTACAAATCCAGAATTCTCTTACTGATTTAACAAAGCTATTTTGACAAAGAATAAAGCTATTGTTGCGAATTATATAGAAAAAATTGTGTTTTTAGGTACTTGTTGAGTCAGTGAGCCCCTTCATACTAGGAGATTATGTATATAACGGCCTTCCTGTCACAGACAAATTAATGATGGTCGTCTGGTGCCTTGCGAATCGAGAAGCTTATCCTGTTTTATCAAGACATTTGCCATTAATCAAGGAACTGTACACTACGTAGTGATGAAGACGACGAAAGTTATCTTTATATGGCAAACCGATTCATAAGATGGACAAGGTTAGAAGACTACCAAGAACTATCAAGAAATTTTGAAATTGTCAATACTCTCGGTTAGTTAAATCACTTAAATGTCTAGTCAAAATTTTCTTATAGATTATAAATATTTTTATCGTATAGGGGCACTTGATGCTTCGGAATTTGAAATCCGCCAACCCTTAAATCAGCTGCCTTCATACACCAGCAGAAAGTGTAAAACGACGATAAAGCTACAGATAGTATCAACGCGTGATTTAGAAATCATCGATGCAGCAGTGGGATTTCCCGGAAGTTTGGGAGATAGTAGAATTCTGAAAAACAGTCCTCTTTCCCAAGCATTGGGTGTCAGGCTTGGCCAAACAGATTACCATATCCTCGCTGATACAGCCTATCCTCTACGTGAACATATTCTTGTACCGTTTAGAAATAATAGAGATCTAGAAGACCACGAATTAGCATACAACCGGGCCGTAAAAAGTGACCGTCAGGTTGTGGAGAGGGCATTTGGTTTACTCAAGATGAAGTGGCGACGGCTTAAATTTTTAGACATATTCAAAATGAAGTACGCTCATCGAATGGTCTTGGTTTGTTGTTGTTTTCATAATTTCAGTTTACGTCATGATGGGTGGATAGACGATGCCCCACAAATTGACGATGATGATGAAGTCGATCCAGACTATGAGTTCGATGAAGAACGGGAGACGGAAGCTGGTGTCGAAAAACGTCGACGCATCGCTGAGGAGTTCATCTTTTAGAGTGTCTAAAATAAACTTTATTTTCAACACAAATGTTAACTAAAATTTTCGTTTGTATTTCTTTCTTGAAGACAGGATTGTGTTGAATGAGATCACAGGACAAAGGCATTTGAAAATGAAAACTTAAATTACAGTCGAACTAATTGTTAAATAAAATAACAACAAAAACTGAGATACAAACGTTGCTGACTTGAACTGAAGAATTGCTTATTTTTTTCTTGAAAGGACGAAACATTTTCTCACAGGGCAGTCTAGTCGATTTCTTCAATCTGAAACTTGAGGTTAAAGCAACATCGTTAGAAAAATTATAAATTGTTTAAAATTAAATAGATTATTAAATGGAACTTACAGCTTTGGCCACTTTATCATCTTCAACGACTCTTCTGTATTTGGCCAAGAAAGCCTCTGAAACCTTTTCAATAGCTTTAGCTGCAGAAATAATAGCGTTAGATTTAGCAGAACTCGTTTCGTTGCTTGCTTTTATCTCAGCTAGAAACTCTTTGTCCATTGCAGCCCTATCCATTTCTAAATCTATAAGACGAGAGATTGATTCTGAATTCGTGATTTTTCCTTTTTGTCTTCTCGAGCGAGTTTATTGGCTATTTTCCGATGACGGACGGCGCGTAGGTGAAGGAGTTGAATCCCTAGATCTCTTTTTCGAGGTTGCAGCTCCAACTCCATGGACGTGTTCAAGAGTTGACGAATCTTCCAGCCCTAAGACTTGGTTCATTCGCGAAAAAAAGCCACTGGACGCGTTTTCCCCTGTTGGCTTCAGGAATTTGGTCATTGATTTCATTGAACTTTTTCTTCAGAGAGGCAAATTTCCCGCTGCACCGATCTGCAGTTGTATGAATTCCACGCTTCATCAACTCAACAGTAATCTGCAATTAAATTAATTGAGTGTCACTTTTACGAAATACTATGAGCTTAACTTACATGTAGATATATGCATTTAACTTATGTAACAATGATAGTGGCATTATAAAATAGAAATGATTGAAAAACTTTCAAAAGCTTATACCTCTTGCCACAATTTTGACGCACGCTCGTTTTTTTTGTTAAATCGTGGCTGGAATTGTGAATACACGTCCAATAAAGCTTCAACTTCTGCGAATGTCCAGCGTTGAACGCCAGCGTTGATGGACTGTGGCATGGTAGACTGTGATAAACCTATAACGAAAAAAATCAATAAATAAAATCATTCAGCATAAAGTCTAAACAGAAAAAGATAGTTGAATGTACCATCTTTCATGTGTTCAACAGTTTGGTTCTGGGCGATCGGTATTAGTCGACTGGCCACAACTGGTTTTGAAACCGACAATATTGCTGAATGAGAAGCAGAGATATCACAAGATGCTGATGGAGCTGATGAAATGGAGCTCGATGAAAGTGCTGTGGTCCCACCTCCTGCACCTGCTAATATTAGAATTTGTATTACTAGAAAATACATTTTCAAAATAAATAAAAAAAATCAATTAAATTAGTAAATTACCAGTCTCATATGTAAGAGACTACACGGCGCGTGCATCTTGTCTCTTACGGGAAACGAATGTATAAAATATGAGGCGTGACTCAACAATGATAATGTTTATTAATATCAGTCCAGAAGTACAATTGATAGAAAAGGATATAACTAAATAGGAGAGGAAGAATAAAGAATGAGAGACAGTACCTTTACTCGGTTGTAGTTGACGAGTTGCACAACACAATTAACACACACAATTGGAAGAGAGTTGTATTACTTGAACTGAATCGGAAACACCCGATCGGTCAAACTACAGAAAGGATCTGCGCCCAGAAGAGAAGAATATCGCACCCTTTTATACGAAAAGAGGAAGGATGCGTCATTGTATAAAGAAAACGATAGGAAAAGTATCCCATGTAAAACCCACCCCCGAGTGAGTTGACAGTTCTGTCAACTCACTTAATTGGGGTTTAAAGAGCATTTAAATGGGGTAAAAGGGGTTTGAAATATGCGTGGAGGACGCGTAATTTATGCGTAAAGATGCAATATAGAAAGGGTCAAGAACCCGGCGACGGCAGAAGAGGAAAAGGGGTTGCACCGGAAGCTGTACAGGTGTGATGCGTCATCATAGCCGTAGGCCAAATGACGCACACGCCGTTCTATTACACATATTTTAAAAATGCAGGATCTCTCGCTTCTATTTTACTTCTCAAAAGTTTCGCAAAATTTTGCATTAATGTTGGCTCTGCATACAAAATTTCAAAAAAAATTGAAAGAATTAAGACAAATTAGATTCACACGATTTTTACCTGTTTGAATTCTGTGTTGCCCATCCTTATTTATTGGGATAAGAAATTTCCTCCCAGTCAATTGATATTCAAAAAATACGCAGTTTGGAGATTCTTCTAACGCCATGACGTTCGCCATTTTGGGCTGCTAAACGAGTGTGACGAAAAGAAATTTTTATTCGATTTGTTGGCTACAGCACTGCCATATCGCCTAATCAAAAACTATACTTCGCATCAATTCTATCTCGTCAAAAAAGAAAGAGAGAAAAGGTCCGCCGTTTATTGCTAGAAAACTATCCTCTGTATTGGCTAAGAAACCTTGTCACGTGACATTTGGCAACGTTGATTGGGCGGTTTCCAAGTCGTTCACTTAACGCCCGCAATCCCATCGAAGGGTTGGGTTCCAAATTAAGAATTTGATTTTGCTGATCTTGATTGATGGAACGGATAGAAAGTCTTTCACTTAGCAATTTACCAACAGCAATGGCAAAATTTCTGCAACCAAACCAAAGTTAACTTTCCTTTTGTTAAGTCTTTCACCCTTGGAAAAAGGTTGCCATTTTTCAAAAAAAAAACTTGTGGTTTCTGTTAACGCAAATCATCTTCCCTATGCCCATTGTGTATAGTTTTTGTATATAATAACTAATAAACCATTTTATCATTTTCGGTTACATTTTGACTGTCTGAGAAAGTTGATCATATTAAAATCTGTGAAATTTTGGAGAAAGATCTAATTACCTGCAAAGCTGCCCATGGACGTCCCATGCTCATCGCATCGACCAATCACCACGCAGAAGTGCTGCCAAACAGTGATTGGTGCTTCGAGTCGTTTTCTAGTCCAATCTAACGCCCCAATCAAGGACATTGCCTATCATAATACGACGTCTACGCTTTTCTGGATAACTGCAAAAGGTGTCAGTCAGAGTAACATTGGCAGACAGACACTCATCTACAAGATCAACGACGTGATGCCTAGTGGTTTGGCTTTGGACACAATCACGGGGAATATCTATTACAGTGCTTTTAAAAATGGAACCAGTTCCGATCAATACCTGTCCGTCATCAGAGTAATCTCCAAATTCTTGAAAGGTGAAGTAAATATCATTACCGCCCTTGCCGTCATCACAGATATCGCTTTGGACAATCAAAATGGTCTCCTATTTTGGTCGGAGTGTAATAAACCTGACACAGGACGAATTCTTCGTTCAACTATGGATGGGCGAACTGTAATGTGGCTGTATGAAATTGACGAGATTGTGTGTCCGACTAGCATTGCAGTGGATCCCATAAAGTCGCGTATCTATTGGGCTGATATCATACTCCAATCCATTTCCAGCAGTGACTATAACGGCATCAATCAAAGGCGAGAAGTTGAAAATACGAATGGACATCCAACAGCACTCACCTTTTTTTAAAATAGTCTTACTTGGAGTCTTGGCGATCAGGACGTCCTTTATAGCCACGTAATTAACAGAAACTTTACCTCACAGCACAAGCTTCACAAACAGGTGAAAGTTAACCGCCTCATCACAGTTCATTCCGTCTTGGAGCCGGAATCGCCTAACCATTGTGCATTATCTCCTTGCAACGAAGAAATTTGCATTTTCAAGAACAGTTCTAAGTTTACGTGTCATTGCCCAACTGGTTCAACTGTCCTCTCCGGTGTTCCATTCAAGTGTTCTGGTGGAAGCTGCCCTCGCTACTTCATTCAATGCCGGCCTGACTTGAAATGTCATTCACGCAAGCTCGTATGTGCTGGAGATGCAGCATGCAGAAAACTTTCCGTTAAAAGTCTGTGCAAAAGACTAAAACGTAACGAAACATCCAGAGCATACACTCAAACTAGTGAGACTTTGCGTGAGGTGTCATCCAGTACTACTACACCCAAATTAACAACTCAACATGCATTGCATCATAGTTCTGATTTCTCCAATGCAATGCCTTCCTTCGAGGCATCGTCTATTCGGCTACCTTCTCAAGTCGGTCAAGTTGTTGCTGAAGATATCTTTTCACAAATTGAAGAGACCTTACCGGCTGTACTGGATGGACCAGTTCACGTTCTCAGTCGTCTCTTTACTAGAAAAGGCCACAATATTGGTAAGTCACCAAATTATTAGACACTTGTACATAAAACAAATTATATTTTAAGTTAATTTAATTTGCCAAATGTAGACTTCGCCACCATATTCAGCATGGATAAGACTCCTGTTCCTATAAACCCGGTATGGGACAGTTTTACCAATAAAACACGATTTGTAGAAGATCTCCACATCCAAAATGGAAATCGATTGTAACAATTCTTTATTTATATGAAATAATTGTTTTTGTTTTTAATTTCATTACTTTTTTTTTACCTCAGGGTGCTTTGGAAAATTTTCCGCCCTCAAGCTTATAGTTCTGATGGCAACCTGAGAACTGTACACCATATGGAACTACGAACTCTTAAGAAAATGGGATTTACCTTTATTTTTATCATTAATCTTGCGTCTTGGATTGAACTTTCAGAAGCTAAAAAAATCGTGTTTGTCATTTAACAATTGGATTTGGTTCTTCTGAACCCAGGTGTTTGACATTGGAATGATTAATACAGCGATTTAAATAGTATCATGCAAGTCCTCAACTTCAAGAGGTAAGTTAACACGATTTCTTATATTTTCGCCGAGTTGCGTTACCTAAGAATACTTGAGCAAATGGTTACTTTGTGGCTGACCTTCCAAGTTGATCTACAAGGGTTGTCGCATCTAAACAAAAAGGTGTAAATGGATTCCAATGTTCCAAGGTATATAGCCAAGCCAAACCAAGATTTAGCGAAAGTTAAATGTTGCCACGGAAACAAAATGCTGTGAAAAGTTTGAAACAGGCGCGCATTTGTTTCACCCTACTCTTTAAAGGTAATATAAATTACTTTTTTCTGAAAAAACCGAGTGATTGTAAGGTGCGAAAGTGGATGCTTAGATTAGGGCAATAATGGGCGTGGTTGACCGTTCTACGATAAGATGGGTAGGGAGAAGAAATGTCAACACGCAAATAGATAGACTCTTGACTGATATCGGCATGTGTACTTGTGTAGTAGATTATGTAGTGCATTCCTTTAATATTAAACCGCAGGTTCATCGGATATTTTTACGAACATTGATGTTTCCATTATCTTGCTCTCTTTAGTTCCTTCCCCACAGAGTGCTCACTCTTAGTCATCATAAAACTTCGACAGAACCAATTGAAGACGTATGAATTTGTCAATTGCGTATTTTCAAAAGAGAGGTGAAGTTCTACACATTTTAACTTATCTCTGTTATTTATTTTAGTTCTTTTACTTCTCTACTTCTAGGCATTTCAAAATTACTCCTACTCCGGAGACTAATTCAGTTCCACGACAACGCTCGTCTCGAGGTTCCGATGCATTTCTTATTTGAAATATTTTCTTTTTTCTAATTCTTTCTACGTGAACATTTCAGAGAACGTGAATGGAAACGATGGATTGTCATTACCAAACGAAGATGGAAACAATTCACTTAACAGTATCAAGAGATTGAGCAACGATCATTGTAGCGACAAGAAGAAGATCAAAGAGCGAAGAAGAAGATTGTAGAGACATGCGGATGAAGCGGCAGGTAAAGAATTTTCTACAGCTACGAGAGTTACATCAACTCTACTCCACTTCCACTCAAGAAGACACAACCAGCCAGAAAGTTCGCATGGGTATTGAACCGGAACTATTAAAGTAAAAATAAATTATTAATTAGATATATTCAGATACTCCTGGAAGACCTTTGATGGTACCACCGGTAGTTTAGATATTTAACTTACTCCTGGGATTGGATTTTCTGGGAGACCTGCTTCGTTGGCCACACCGGCTGCTGGGTTGGCCGCATCGGCTGCTGGGTTGGCAGCACCTTCTGCTGCTTCACCGACCTGCAGCACTCTCATCTCACCGTTTGCTTCAAGTTCCATGATAAGGATTAGCAGCATCAAAATCGCAGCCGCGTTGGCCGCACCGTCCTGCAGCAACCTCATCTCGTCATTTTCATTGAAGTCCATTCCCGGGTCCATTATAGTGATGAGTGGATGATGTGGATGTGGAAGATTGCATTAGATATTCAACTTATTCCATTTGCTGGGAGACCTTCTTCCATGGCAACACCGGTTGCTCGTTGGTCGGCAGCATTGGCTGCAGGATCAGTACCAACATCGTGGGGTATGGATGTAGTGATGTTGAATGCTGACGTTCGACCGAAAAATCCCGGATTTTATTTTCACGGCTTCGCCGTGCTGATCCCGAATGTGACTTTCACGGTTTCGTCGTGCTGATCCCGAATGGGATTTTCACTGCTTCACCATGCCGATTCCAAATGTGAATTTAACGGCTCCGCCTTGAGGGAGGAGGGCGTACGAACAAAGGGGACCCACGTTTCCTCTTCTCCCCCATTTGTCCTATTCTCCCTCTTCTCCCCGTTCTTCCCTAAAAAAACGTAAACAACGCGTTTAAATAATTTTTAATAAATAAATGGGAATAATAAAAATAAATACATAAAAAAATTTCCTGTTCAATCCCTATTTCACTGTTGCAACATATTTTACCATTATAAACTAGAGTAAAATTACAGACTAAAATCTAAGGGACCCTCCCAAAACCCACAAGAACTCCACATAGCCCAAAGTGAATTTTCACATAATATGGCCGCCGCGAGGTTACCATGGCGTGGGGTACGCGTCATTGGTTTGCTCTCTACAGCCAACTTTATGGCTTGCTAAGCCTAGTTGATCTCTAGTCTCTCTTATTCTTCTCTATTTATGAACCACACACGATCTGTTTCTGTTGGTTTCTTACAAAGTTTTGTATTCACCTTTTTTTCAACTTCATAGCGTCGCATAGTCTTGACAACAGATAATTATTTTGTATCGGGGATGGTGATTTAGACATAGGAAAGTAAACTCGGGAAAATCTGGTACGATCAGTCATGAGACTGGTCCAAATTGGATAAAATTGTTGACGAGACCACTGATGCTGTCATATTGATTTTCTTGTCATGATCCTACAACTAAAAACATGTTGTAATGCTTGGTTGAACCAATGGAGTTTTTCTCGCTGCATTGGTAATCGGCGTGTTAGGGGTGGAGGATGTTTTAGTTGGTTTCTCAGGTTGAAGTGTGCTGCTACCAGGTGGAAGAAAAATCTGATCTTGACGATAACACCGATCATCATAATTTCTTTCAACTTCAATCCTTTCTATTTTTGGTTCTTGGTTGCAATGCAATTCCAATTTTTTTAAATTCTACCTGTAATATTGCCTAAAAAACCATCAAAATTTTAAAAATGTATCAAACTTTTTTTTTAAAACCTTCATTATGGGATCTAGCAATTCTTGAAAATGCTCTAGCCCAATTTTGCCCTGTGAAACATTATTCCAAGCTATTTGGAAGTTTCGGTCGTCCATCTCGGTTGCCATATCATAATATTTCGAAATTGAATGTTGAAATTCTGAGTTATTTTTTATTGACTTATTTGTTAATGATTATTGTGGTTACCACTCATTTTGTGTGCATCTTTGGCCTTCGTTCGTAGATTTTCGTAGTGGCTTTCATCTCTCTGGAATGCATCAAGGCATCATGAATTATTTGAATGCAGAGAATCGATAGGTTTATACCATGACGGAGAAATTGTTGTATCCGAGCTTATAACTCACGTTTTTCTTGCTGTTGTGTTTTGTGATGATCGCATCAGTGGTACCAAACCGTTACTCAAGGATTCTTTAGTTGTGTTGTAATTTTGGCCGTTTTTAGTCTGCTAAAATGATGACAAATTAAAATGGGATTCGATTTACTTTCTATATTTTTCTGTATTTTTTAAGAGGAAATGGATAAAGGGAAGGCCTAATATAGCAAACCGTAAAAAATACCTTGTAATTGTCCGGGATCAGTTCTGCTCAGATAATTGATCAGTGCTTCTCCGTAGACGACGGTCAAGACGATGTTAGCGATGACAAATGCGAAGAGCAACTTCATTTTGACACTGCTGGGAAATTTGGTCAACAAACAAAAGGGAATGAGAAACAAATAATACAAATTGAAATTAACAAGATCTTGACATTTTAAATGTTGACATGTTGATAAATGAACCAAAGAGAGATTTTTATTTTCACTTATTTTTAATTTCAAGTGGAAATAGACTGAGAAATAATGAACAATTATCCATCCACACAAAGTGGATTCAAGGAAGTCAATGAAGGAGTCTTGGAAGAAGTTATCGTCCTAACTGAAAAACAAGGAGTTTATTGCATGAACCCAGCACATTTAGGATCTGTCTGTAATGTTAGGAAAGATAACTTCTTCTGCGATACCTGTCATCGCTATGGTCCTCCGACTAAAGAATTCAAGAAACAACTACCCGAATTACAGCCGATTATATTTTCACGTCCAATCTTTTTTCGTTGTTGTTTTGGTATCTCGTTCCTCGAATGGACACGAAATACCAGAGGAATTGTACGTCAAACTGAGGAAAATAATCGAAACACAACAAAGGTAAGTTCATTGACTGAAGTTATTAGGAAATAATTGGAATCGTAGTATAATTCGATGATTTTCCTCAGTAGTATAACTAAAATTGAAAAGAAATTCAGGATAAGATTCGAGTTAAGATATTCCTCGGTGTTGAGCTGCATTGTGGAACTGTTGAGCTGAATGCGCGGCATTATGTTTGTTTAAGACAAATATATAAATCACATAAATATTGCGGATGGGGAAATATAATAATTGAAATAAAAATAACAACAATATTTTGTTGTGGTGTGAAATATACTAATACAAATTAATGTGCATATAAGCAGAGTATTTAAAAAAAGGGCTCTTCCCTAGCAAGACAAGTTTTCTGCTATCGAAAAACGGTTAATACAGGGTTGTAGATATTTTTACGCTGATCATTTTTCATATATGGTTTAGGGTGTGCAAATGAGCGGGAGTGCCCGTAAAACGCGTTCAAAGTTTCGAGTTTTACGGGGCTGACGCGCAGCCCACGCCGGCCAGAAAGGGGGTCGAGCGGGGGGGGGGGGGGGTGGCGCGTACCCATGGGAGAGGGGTGAGTGAAGGGGGGTATACCTGAGCCATACTATACAACACCATGTTTCCCCATCGGCTCCCATGTCACCGGTGGTCTAATGGTCAGCATCCCGGGCTGATATGTCGAAGGACCGAGGATCGAATCTCGCCCAAGTCGAAAAGAGAATTTCGAAAAAATTGAAATTTTGAAATTTTAAAATGGGAATAGCATCAGTCAATGCTATATCATGCGGTGAAGGCCTAAGGCCTAAGGCTTTTGCAATGCGGTTATACGTTTTTACCCGCAAAGGAAATTCCAGACAGCCTGTCTGGTTTCATTCATGATTTTTTGGGGGGAAAGGCATGACCGGTGGCTAAATGAGCTTATTACTCCTTTTCCCTTCTTCCCACCTTTCGCTTTGTTCCTAGCCCCCCAAAATTAGTACCAAAAAATTTTTTTGGACCATACTGTACGTGGTTCTCTATTTTATTTTTAACCTGGAAACGGCTCCTTAAATAAATTTAAATTGAGAATACATGTATGGCCTAAACTTTCAGTGTAGGCCTACTACATATTATAGTACAGTACATCAAGGAGATACCAAGTACACTCACTAAAGCGTGTCATAAGCTTTTCAACAATCAGATATGATTGTTGTTCAAAGGAGAATATACTGTTAAACTATTTCTAGGATGGTAAATTGGGTACAGTTTGTTTCTTTTACCAAAAAGCATCGGTTTCAGCCTCGTTACATGCCTCCAAATCAGGGTTGGACAAAGCGCGCTCAAATTCCACTCCGATCACGCGATCTATCTGTTAAGATTCAATACAAATAGATGGCTTAACAGCCAGACAACACCTGAGATGACTGTATTTGTTGAGAACCAGAGAACAAGAACAAGCATACAAGATGAGATACAAGACAGAGAACAGGATATACGACGTTGAAACGTTATAGAACGACAATGAGACGATCTTGGTGAGTAGACGAAAGAGAGGTTAGTTTGCATGAATGACGCTAGATGTCATGAAACTTAACACATCCCCTCAAACCAAGCGATAAAGAAAATACTAAAAGTTGAATTAAGAGATCGGTATAGTTTCGTGAAGAGTAGGCCTATCGGTTAGTTAATGTTTAGTGCATTGAGTCTGAGCTGGCACTGAGTGCCACACCATTGCCATCTTCGCTGTCGTATAAATTGGCGAAATTGACTGCTCTAGCCAAATTCACTTCACGGAGCCTATGATATCTTAGACTTGCTTCTCTCGTTTGCTGAGGCATTTTGTATAAATATTTAGGTGCAAGTTTAGTCCAAATGGCATAAGCAGTTTTTGCAGTTGACAAACGGCTGTTGTTCTTTAGGAATAAGGATCACTCTGGCGTCAGTGTCTTGTTTCTTCCAATTTTTAATCTCTTTTAAGTTTATGATGCTTCCGGAAACCGTGTGAGGGTTTGGTTCCTTAGATCTTCCCTGAGATGATAAGGTTATGATTGGCACGATCTGATAATGATTGAACACGATTCATTTCAGTGTAGTTGGGATAGAGTTTGGGGTTTAGAACGATCTGTTAATGATTAAATATGATTCATTTTTCAGTGTAGTATTGCGATTAGTACGATCTGATAATGATTAACATGATTCATTTCAGTGTAGATGCCTCAACGATTTTGGGTAACAATTAGCCAGCAATTATATTAGCAATTATATTTCCACAATTGAATCTAGAAAATTGGTACAATTAAATTGTTCTACATGGCTCAATCTAGACCGATCTAGACCTCCCAGACCCAGCTAGCAGAGTATATTTCCCAAATATTGCTAAAATATTATTTTCCTACAATTGAGATGTTGGTAAAATAATTTTTTAAAATATTTTTCCAATATATTTTTGCACCCAAATTTGTTGGCTTAAAATATTTTTTCAACTTGTTTTACTTATTTTACTTTTATTGGTGAAATAACAGTATTACTACTTTTAAAATTTTGACGGAAATCAGGTTGTTGTGTTTATGGTTATAGTCCAGCGTCGAATATTTATTCATCGCCAACTTTTTATTAGACAAGTTCTTGTTTTTGGTCTTGAGTGGGTTTGAACCCTCACACCTTGAGTCACCAATCCATAGTGATGGGCCGTTATTGGAGTGCCGTTAGTAATAGAAAAGTTAGAGCGGTTATTGTAAAGGAAATAAAGGCGCCATTTCATACTGTTTTATGCTTACTTGACCCCAGAAATACCGTCAAACAAAGAAAAAGTTGACCGAAGGCGCACCTTTTTAGTATACGCACTAGCTGCTGCAAAGTTTTCTTTACTAACGAAAAACATTCGTTATCGTTAACGGCACATCACTACCAATCCAATGCTATAACCACTACACCAACAGTGTTATTTCAAATGTTTTTTTACTTCAGGCAATAAAATTTTTAACTTCTAGAAGCCACGTAAACAAGGGTTAAGAGGGGATTCCCTATAGGGGATTGTTCCGACAGGCAATAGACAGATCCAGAGGATCTCGCCAAGGATGTCCCTACGGCCAAAAAAGGGATAAGTCTAGTCCCGTAATGGTAAAATATTGTTTTCCGAGAATATTCTTCGGTCGATAACCCACATATTGGTATAATATTAGATTATTACTTTGCTGCGTCAAGGTGGCTGTTAAATTGTTTTGTTGTTTTCCCAATGAATGACTATTATGAAAGATGAATAAATCAATATTACTTTTTGTTATTTTCCCAATAACGGACCATTAAAAAAGTAATAAATAATTTTTTTTATGAAAAAGCTATAGTCTTTTACATTTAACATGCGTTCAAAATCCTAAATGTTTTATATCGTATTCAATTCGTTAGTTCTGCATACAATTGCCTAAATGAACAATCCAATTGTCTTAAAATCCAAATCTTGCACAAGTATCGAACAACTAACTTACGTAGGGTCCCGGACATTCAGGCCAGTGACATTCAGGCCAGCGACATTCATACAGTGGCCTGAAAGTCCCCGCCACTGGCCTGAAAGTCCAAATCCTTTCAGGCCAGTGGCGCTAGTAAGCCTGTTTCCGGCGTGTACTACCAGCGCCTTCGGCTAAGTCACCGAGCTACATTGTAAGAATTACGGGAAAATTAGCTAAAAATTTTAAAGTGATGTTTTAACATTCTAGTTTGAAAACACCCCCAAAAACGGCAACATAAATGTCAAATTCATTCGTTATGTGCACTGTTTAAAAAATTTCACTGCACGGACGGACGTGGATTTCTTTTGGACTTTAATCACTATAAAATCTCACTTTAAAAGAAATTTTCCCCGAAATCAAAACCGGAGAAAACGGCAAACTTCTGGATGAAGTGCACACTGAGTTGACGAGTTTAGATCAAGAAAAATCTACTTTTGAGGATGCGATTAGGTTTCTAAAACGGAAAACGAAGAAAAGTGATGGCGATTTAACAATAAGGGCGGGAGGGGCAGAATCGAAGATCCCCTCGGGTTAAATAGGTTTCCTGGACTGGATTGCATCCGCGAACCCTGCCACTCATCCACAAACGGGTCGCTCAGTAAGAATTCTTCGTCATTAGCATCTGTTCATTTTTGAAAGTTAAACGACAATTTCTATTCAGTAAATGGAATATATAATTTTTACCCTTAAGATTCCGAATCCACTGGTCAAAATTGAAAATTCCAGCAAGGGACAGGGCAGCTGTTATTTTTTTCAGGAATGCCTCAGCCTATGCCCGTTGGGCCACTTTGTAAACGTTTCAGTTCAGTCAGTTTCAGTTTCATGCAACACATTCAACATAATTTTTTTTTACTGGCCTGAAAGTCCCCTGGCACTGGCCTGAATGTCTTCCGTTCAGGCCAGTGGCCTGAATGTCGCTGGCCTGAACGTCACTGGCCTGAACGTCACACATCCACTTACGTACTTCGAATTTAAAACTCTACCTTCACGCTAACGTGATATAATTTATCTTAAACGTTAAGTAGATGAAATGTTAAAACTGCTATTATTATATATCCATATAGGTAATTCTATGGAGGTTGGTTCAAACCCACTTTCAGCAAACAAATGACTTATGAAACAAATAGGAAAAATCCTTAGATTAATATAGAAATGATAAGGGTGAGAAGAGTTGTCTGATCACCGGTAGCAATTGAATTTTTAGTTTTTCTAAAAGTAAGTTTAGAAAAGTAAGTAAGTTCTAAAAGTAGTAAATTTTGTATTCTTATTTTCATTTTCATTCAAATACGCTTAGCATAATCAAAAAATTTGTTTTTCTTAAAAATATAAAGCGCCAATTTTGATAGGAGTGTTGATCGGGATTTGATCGGAAAATATGACCAGAGATTCGATCGGTTATCGGAGCAGGATAGAAAATTTGGGGAAAGCGCAGGATTGGAGGGCGACAACAAAAAAGCCTGATCGTGTCCAACCCGCCTGCTCCAAATAACCGCTGTTTTTTTTCTCCTAAATAACATTCCTTCAAGTTATGTCAACAATATTGTTTTATCTGTCTAGTAGTTCGTTTTTTGAATCTTTCACTGGGGTTTTATCACAATCTAGAGAGCGTGTCACAAGCCTTCCAACAATCAGATACGATTGTTATTTCAAGACGAATATACTGTTAAACTATTTCATGGAGAGTAACTTGGTTACGGTTCAGGACTTCTACCAAAAAGCATTTGTTTGAGCCGCGCTTCCAAATAACTACCGTTCTTTTTTTTCCAAAATAGCATAACCTGTGTCCGGTATGCATACCGTATGTCAGCAATATTGTTTTATGTGTCGAGAGTTCTTTTTGCTTATATTTCAGTGCGGCTTTTATAAGTACAATCATTTTTACAAAGAGTGTGTCTTGCATTAAAATGGCCGCTCTTGATGGTGGGAGAATCTTCTCTCTCTACCACAACAATTGAATGCGAAAAAGGTGCAGATTGTCCCTTTCCGAACGGGAAGAAGATCGCCCGAACCAAACTTCGTGGACTTGGACATTCCCCAGAAGAAGCCCACGTAGTGTTGTTTTACTTCGACATTTATACAACAGTGAGGAAGTGATCCTTAAGTCCACACAACAACGAAACCGGAACAAAAAAAATTCCATTCTGAAGTTTGAATGTGTCCCTGCAGCTAGCCATGTTGGTAAGAACGACGGAGAAGCAAATGTGAGAAATGCAGGCGAGAGAGAAAAATTCAAGAAATACAGATTATGGGCGATCAACTGAAGGGCTGGTTGGAGTTTGGTTCGTCTTCGTTTATGATGGCTACATGTGCCCTGTTTAGCTTTCTAGAAATTTGTCTGTACCAGAAATGCACTGCGAAACCGCGAGACGTGCTCTTTACGTGGCTGATAACCTGTGCAGTTTACCCGGAGTTTGTGGGTACATTTTCATCGGACGATTCTCTGCTGATTTTTCCGGATCGTGGGCCTTTACGGCCAGCTTCACATTTTGCACATCGATTATGGCACCACTTCTGTCAGTACGAAAGAGAGTTGGCGATGGAGGTGTTCTTTCAAGACCCGGCATTGATACAGTTTGTCCATACCAAAGGAATGGAGAGGAAATTCCAGCCCCCTTGAATGCCTCGTTTCGAAGGAGCGCACGAAACGCTTTTCCCTTTGACCAAATGATGGTCTTTGTATGCGGCGTTACGTGAAGAATAGTAAAGCCTAGGACAACCAACGAAGGAGACATAAATTCCGCACTATTATCTACGAGCTTGTGGGTCTGTTAAACAGGAGGCCTCTTAGGGGAGACTGGAGTAAAACGGGACACCGGGTCAAAAGGGACAGTAGGGGGAAAAATAGTAGATGTTAATAAAACTTTAAAATTTTTTAGTATGTTATGTAAATATGTATAATCTACTTTGGCATGAAATTTGGTTGATTTTTGTCAATAACTGTATGAGTTATTGACAAAACTAGAAAAACGTTTTTTTTTAAGAAATTTTTGTCTCCGCCATTTTATGTTAATAGAAAGAAATAAACGCTAATGGCATGTAAATTTAATATGGAAATGAAGCTGATTCATTTCTTTATCGTTTAAAACAAAAATTATAATTTTAGATCAATTCATTTAGACGGTATGAACTTTTTAAAAAAGAGTCGTAATCGGGAAATCGGGACAGCTGTTTTTGCCTAAAATTGGACAGTTACGGACCAATCAGCGTACAGCATTTTTAAGAGGCTCGATTTCCTGACCTAGCAACGCAGGATGTCCTACTGCTCCATAACGGTTTTTGTATATATAAGAAAAAAGGTTCATTAACACAATAATTTAATTGAAAACTTTTATAAACTCAAAGAGTCTATGCAGTGGAACACTTTTTAAATTTTTTTAAATTTTATTAATGAATTTTAAGGCGAAAACGGAGGACGTCCCTTACCACCCACCCCAGTGTCCTCACTTACCCCCAAAAATAGGCTCCTCCCATAAATCTGAGTAAACTTTAAAGGTCTTTTATGGGGAAATGGTTTATTATAAAATTATAAAAAAAATATGGGGGGTACATTACAATAGGGAATACATAAAAAAAAATTTTAACGAAATTAAATGATTAGTTGGGGAGATATAGGGGGCAAACGAAAACCGTCCCGTTTTACTCCAGTCTCCCCTACTGAGGTAGGAAAACTTAACAAAATGGTACAACATCGTTTTTTCTACTGAGATAGAGAAGTGCTGGAAAAAACACGAAGGAGTGTTTACACCATTTCTTCAAGATGAAATTACTTAAACTTTACAACAACAACACAAAATGAAAAATTGATCACCTCCCAAACTGATGAAATGTTTTATCATAGTTATTTTTGTATAAAAGAGTGGATAATATTAACAAAGAAGATTTCTGTCATGACTGGGCACTGGACTCTCCAGGAGTTTCTCAGGGCCCCCAATTGATGTGTCAGAGAGAAAAGGAAACTAATCAGATTGAGAGATATTCAATTTCCAAATTTCCTCTGCCTAATAAGGGTGACATTTCGAATCAGCTCCCCTCGACAAGTGTTCTGTCTGAGAGTAAAACCATAAAAAGATTCGCAAAACTAAAAATAAGTAATGACGTACCCCTTGTTTTGATTTAATAACAATGAAATAGATATGTAATTGTTGTTACGTGGATATTACAAAGAAAATAAGAAGTTATTTCAATGCAAGACAAGATATATGAATAAGATAAGAGCGAATTCTTAAAGTGAAAAATAATGATGACAAAGATCAAGCTAGCAAAAAAGAAATCACTCAAATTACGTCCTCATCGCTCAAAGACCTCAAGATGGAATACACCCTACTAGCACAGCGATGTACCTTGGATATGACTGCATTGTATCTCCCTTATCCTTGGGAGTACAATGCAGTCAGCGATGTACCTTGGATATGACTGCATTGTATCTCCCTTATCCTTGGGAGTACAATGCAGTCATATCCAAGGTACATCGCTGTGCTAGTAGGGTGTATTCCATCTTGAGGTCTCATCAATCATCAATCATCCTCGACATCCTTACTTTGAGTTCTACGATGGCCTGACTCACTCCCTCTGAGTGCCGACTTAGCGATCGTGCTAGGTCGTTCGTGATTTTCTCACCCTGGTCGAAGCCCACCTTGATATGATCATCGAGATACAAACAGCATATCCATAGAATGCTTCATGTTTCTCGTTATTTCTCCTTTTTCCCGCACGTACAATCTGTATGTCACTTGTATATAGCTGTTTGTGTGTACACAGTATCCTTAAATTGCATCCATCTCTGGATATGATTTCTATTAGAGATAAAATATAAAAGTTTAACCCCAGGATTGTACTACTGACCTTCAATTCTGTAGCTCATATCTCTGACCACACACAAAATTGGAACAAATGTTCGGTATTAATGGAAATTGAGATATGTTTAGCAGTTTCGTCCACAGTGTACCTAATATGGTTATACTGTGATGTACATTCTGTGTATGTACCAAATGGTATCACAACAAAATCATACCCCTGGGTATATTACTTTGACGTACAATCAGTATATTAATGAATATACGCTGGTGAATCTACGATGGATACTCTTCATTCGATTCCATCCTAGATCCGAATAAATTTATACCTACGCTATACTACCGCCCCTTAATTGCGACCTGGATCTATGCATCCCATATTTACTTGCATCTTACATAAAGTTGATGAGCCGTGTTAGTAGGGCAGTTTTTTCCGAATACGTCAGTGACATCATGACTGCTGTGTATCCTTTAATTTTTGCCAAAAACAAAATTTGCGCAACAAAATGTAAAACGAGGAGTAGCCCTAAATGAATAGTCACGAAGAAATCGAGGGGTTGTCAACTCTAATTTTTCTAGAAAATTGTTATTACCACGCACAGTGAAGTAACCAAAAAAGTGCGGTATTCTTGTTAAATTTCCGTACTGTTCCCTCTCTAACCTTTGTCCACAAATTTCCAATTTCTCTATGTCCATTTCTTATTCTACCCCTTTTCTTACATTTTTCACCTTTTTCATTAGAAAAATTGGAAAAATTTGGAAAAACTGGAAATATTACAAGATAATACCCCACTTTTTACCACATTTTCTTTCCTTACTCCCTCATTTTTACGTCGAAAACGTTGTCAGATTTCACTATCGATGTCCGCGCGAAATTTGAATATGGCTACTTTTGCGTTGCCTGAAGATCTTGCATGAAAACTGGGACAGTCGCTAGGTTCTTACGAGTATCCTGTGTAGAACCCCTAGCGGCTGTCCAAGTTTCCATGCAGGATACTACTTGCGCTAGTTTTGCTACTGACTCTTTCTTGGTTTTTACCCCTGATCCGCCCATTTTTCAAGTTTTTCTAATAGAAAAATTGCAAATGTTCCGTGGGTTTTCCAAATATCTTCCCTTTCCTTATTTTTTTTTTACCTTTCCTAACTTTCCTGCCATTTCTCCCAAGTCAAATAATGACCCAACCCTTTTATCCTTTTTTCAAGTTTTCCTTGGTTTCCAACGTTGGAAACATCTCTCAAAACTATCCAAAAATCCGAGGGGTATTAGAGTTGACAACCCCTTGGAAGAAATATTAATTTCTGACAAAGACGTTGTTTTTTTCTGTTTTGTCTGGGTAAAAAAAAAACAGAAAATGGTTAATGTAGTTAACCTTCTCTAAGATTAATTCTTTTAAAACTAGTTCCAAGTAATTTTTAAAATCTTATTCTTGTTACCAAAATGAACACTCCATGACTGAATTGTCGGTGGTATATTAAGCAAATATTTAATATCAATTTGGCCGCACAACAACTATTAAGATGTTCTACGATTTCATCATTAAATAATAATTTTGTTTTAATCGGTAATTTTCACTTTAATTTTATTTTCCATAAGAACAAACAGTTAAAAATTTATCAAGGCCATCTTGTTAGTACTGTTGCTTAATTTTTATTACTGGCAATCGCTTTAGTTGTCTTTCTTTAAAATCAGAAATGTACAGCAGGCACCCAAAGTATCCGGACACCCGGGAGAACCTTAGGGAAAACGCTGTTTTCGCAAGGCGAAAAAGTAGTCAAATTTTCATTCGATGTGAATGCAAATTTTTCTGTAGGTTCTCTTGGGTGCCAGGAACAATCCAAATTTTTTTAGAATTTTAAAGTAATGGGAAGGATAGGTTTTTATCGAAACCAAAAGTATCCGGACAGTAGAGAGGCCCATATGGGCTTACTTTAAGTTCAAATTGTGACTCACTGGGAAATGCTAGAGAAACGCAAACGGTCTTAAAAAAAGATCTGCGTTTCTTCTATGGCACCCGTGAGTCGCGATTTTTTAAAACAATTAGTATTCTTTCCCTACCCACCCTCAAAATTGATTTCGTTCAGATCTCCGATTATGAGAGCCAGGCACTGCTGTCGGGTCTACGGAATTGCTTACTCTCCCCCCACGTTTTTTGAAACACAGGGGTTTAGTAGGGACTGGATTATGTATAAAATTGGGCGGGCCACCTCGTAGGCATAATTCTCGACTTCATGTACTTTTTTGGACAACAAACGAATCATACGAAACGAAAAATATAAAAATTTGAAACAACAACAAAACACAAGTCCAAGGGCCAAAGGCCTCCCCTGTCCGTTCTTTAGAGAGATTTCAAGTAGCCCCATTCCCTCCAGTCCTTCTCGGCCTTATATATACTTAGTCTTTGGGTAGGTGCTGTGGGTTTTACCATGGATATGATCTCCTCGATGCATCCTTATCCTTATAGACGCAAATTGATGCTGAATTTTTCAATAATTTTCACAAGAAATTTCTATTTCGACTTGATTGAGATTTGAACACTGACCCTTCAGAATTGAAGCGCGGGTTGATAACCACTAGACACCCCATTGGCATGTACAAAAAAGGGAAAATATGGGATCGTATGGTATGGCCAGGTAAACCCCCCTTAAGCTCACCCCTCTCCCATGAATGCGTGCAGCGGCGTGCAGCCTCCCCCCGCTCGACCACCCTTCTGGCCGGCTTGAGCAGCGCCTCCGTCAGCCCCGTAAAACAAGAAACTTAACAAACTCAACCGCACCGAAATACCCCCTTTTTTCCGGAGGTCGTTATCGGATCTTAATCCGGAAAAGGACTCTAAAAATCCGGGCTTTAGTAATCAACACACCCGCTGGGGGTTCTTGTCATAGCCGCCTCAACTTTTGCAACAAGAAGCCCCCAGCGGGTGTGTTGATTATTAAAACTGAAAATGACGATTGGGGGGGTCTACAAAAACATGAATAACTTAAAGAAAAATCGGTCCCGCCTTCAAAAAGCTAATAGAAACTTGAAGTAGAAGAAACTAAGAATAAAACGAGACTAAGTTTTTAATTTTAGGTCGTTTAGGTTACAAATGGGAGAGATTTTAAAACTTTTCGTTTCCCCATAAGCGCCATGTTAAACCGCGCGAAGAAATTTTCGACGGCTCACCGATTTTTCTATAGATTTTAATTTTTTAAAAATACTCAATTACATTTAAATTAAACCAAAATTGAAACTTAACTTAATCTTGCAATTCTCTTTAACACTGTATTTTTTAAATTAAAAATTTTCAATTGAAAGACACCATAAACCATAAAGTTAATTTTTAAACATATTTTTTATTATGATCCCTTTATTTTTTCTTAGGCGGGTTTTACACAGAGTAAGAAAACATTGGTATAAATAATGCTCATTAAAAAAGTCGCTTTTAACAATTTGTTTTGGGTTAAAATGCTAAAATGACTGTACTATATGTCATTATCATCATTACCAATAGCACACTGCCAATTGCTACTTTTAGCGAAACTTCGATGAAAAAGAAAATTCTTGTTTAGGACAAATCGTGTGAATGGGGATAACGTTTAAACGAAATGTGGTAGGTATAGTAGACGTAACATACGAAAAAAACTGTTTGTTGGTCCAACAGGAAATTTCTGAACTCTGGAATAATGATATTGAAAACTGATATTGATTTATTCCAAAATTTGCTGTTGAAAACTGCTTATCGTTTGAAATTTTCGGGTGCTATTAATCATATTTACAATGGGAATAAAAAACCAGCCTTATCTAAAGGAGTTTCAAGTAAGTTTACGAAAATTTAAATTTTTGTATTATTAATTGAAAGTAAGGTGCTCTCTTTTAATCAAAATCGATAAAATTATTTGATCTTCTTGCAATTTTTTGGCCGAAATTTTCGTGATGGTGGTAAACAAAGAGATTTTCTTCTCTTGAAAAAATATTCTCTATTTTTTGGGCTTACTAATTATTAATATTAATTAATTACTAATTAACTGATATTATATATTTCTTTATTATTTCTCATATTTAACTATTGTAAAAATTACAGTATATACTGACGACCCTGTCGCCTAATTAACATTTTCTAAGATGCATGCAGAAAATCAACAATGCCAACGCCAATTAAAAGGTGTGAATTTCTTCATTTCAGGGAAAGCAATAAATTACATGCATTCCTGGGTGTGCTTGGACCTTAAAAGAAATCGATCATAAAGTAGACTGGCTGAGTCATGACAAGCTCTTAATTAAATCTGTCACATCGATAGGATATAAAGCCGTCAACTAAAAAAATCCAATAAACAAAACAAACTACCGGTAATTAACCGTAATTAACCACCAAAATTAAAGGGTGGCAGACAAGTACGGACTATTTTTATTTATAAAATTTATTTATAAAATTTATACAGCGCATTTTACATATCACAAAGATTGGATAAAATGACGCTATTAAATGTCAGCGCTCGTTGGGGATGAGGGATCGAAAGTTTAAGGAAAGAAAAACAGTTCCGCACTTACAATATGATAGAAAACGTGTAATAAGAACCGATAAACTTGCAGATTTTTATAGAAAATATGAAAAGACATGTAAGACTATAGATTCTAGTCTCTAAATGTCTCACATTTTAGTGTTCTAGTCACTAGAACACTGTCATTTCACAACGAGATCTTCGTATCGAACTTTACGTTCGAAAAAAAGGTATCATCAGGGATTCATCCTGTGCTTCTGCCCACTGGACTGCCACCTACGAGCTCGCGAATCTACTGCGTACATGAATTTTTCGTGAGTGTTTCATCAACGGGTTCTGCCAATTTACTCTCGCGGCACGAAATTTGAATTTTCCATCAAAATCCGTCACTTGATAAGTTGATAATGAAGAAAATTTTTAATATTATTGCAGTACAGTTTAAGCATTCGACATCATTTTATTTGACCTTTTGGCCCACTTTAGACAACAATCAAGAGTATATAATAATTTGATTACAAATACGTTAAATTTTGGAAAAAAAAATTCTACCGGAGGCCATGGATTTGAATAAAGCACGTTGCTTATTGAAACATCTTGAGAATTTGACAAAGAATTAGAGTATTAAAATAAAGTAATGTCGTAAATTAAAAACTTATTAGCCTCTCCCTCTGGATGGTGGCTAATTTAACGATTCATTAAATAATTTTAAAAAAATCGCTGTTGTTTAGGTCATTCAAGCCAATATGGAAAAGTAATTACCGATGCGTGTCACTTCAGCCATAAACCAGGTAATTTAAAAGGTGCGCGGTGCGCGATGCGCAACAGATGCTAATTGTTTGGACACAACCTCTTCGACCTCCTGAGAATGAAGACGAGTGCCTCATTCAAATGGAGTCGACGATAAGTCCAATAGCTATTTTGGGGGAATGATCGAGAATCCCAGTGTTGTTTTCACTAGGATATCTACAAGTTTCTTGTAACAATTCCTCCTTCTCCAGAAGGACCATTCTGGTGGTTTCTGCCGTTGGATATGGTATACAAATTCAAGCGAATCTGCACGTGCCAGCAAAATGAATAGAGTTAAATGTACAAGGAAAAGAAACAAAAATTTCAAAATTTACCGTGGAACAAGGCGCCGCTGTTTGTGTGAATTAAACAAGGGGAATTTACATAGGCTCCACTGATGCTTGGCAGCTCTTATGGCCTTTCAATTCCACTTCCGTTTTTATGCAGTGATCACAGGATTTGCTAGCTGCTAAGTTTCCTAAGTATTGTCTTGAGCATGCGGAGGAGCTTTGCATGGGCTCGGAAGATCGCCTCTGCTGCGGAGTCGTCGAGTTGAGAAGTTGAATCACTCGCTCTTTTTTGACGGATTGTTGTACTTTGTCAACACCCGCCTCCTCTTGCACTTGCAACATCCGCAATGAGGAAGATTTGGTGACAGAAGCCTCTTCCGTTGCCGAATAAGACTGTAGGCTTTGTTTGCTCAATCCGCTTCCTTTCCGCCAATTCCGGCCGCCTCTCGGAATATTCAGGCTGTTGATCCGCTTCATGCAAGACTTTTTCAAGTTCCCACCTAAATCAATTTAATTTAGAAGCTACCTTTTTTACTCTTGACACTTTGACAAGAAATACCTCCGCAAAGTTGCTGCTGTTCGTCTCTGGCGTCAGAGTGAAGCGAAGGCTTCGAGTGTCTTCCTGAGGCGGAAGAATCGTTCAACTTATGCGATGCCGAATCACCGGAATTAATTCTGATGCTGCGACTTAAAGAGGAGAACACCACATGTAAATTGGACCGAGCCGAATTTCTGTTCTGATTCACGGCTCCTCTTATAACAATCATTGCCGTGTTGTTGCCTCCTCCGCGAATTCCGCCGTTCCCGCTGCTGTCCACGCTTTGACGACGCAAGAATTGACGGACGGAATTTCGGAACTGTGGGCTGGAGAATCCGTAAACCAAAGGATCGAAGACGATGGCCGTTTTGGCCAGAAAAGCCGGGATGGCCGTAGCCATGGGCGACAGTTTCTTGGGCTGGCCGTCTTCGTCGACCGGGCCAAACTGGCCGATGAGACTGACGATGGCGTAAGGTGTCCAGGCCGTGTAGCAGAGCATGGCCAGCGACAAAATTATCAGCGCCGTCCGGACGTCCGTCTGCCTCCGCCTTTTGCGGAAGGAGACGGTCGTCTTGCTGAACGACATCCGACCATCGCTCGTCATAATTAACCGGGTCATTTCTCGTGAAGAGCGGACGATAAACCGGAAAATGGACGTGTAGCAAAAGGTCAGAACGGAAATGGGCAGAACGAATCCGAGTAATAAGAGGTAGATGTAATAGAGCCGATTGGACAGCGTTCGTGAAGTGTAATCCCATGAGCAGGTGACAAGAACTCCTTCCGGCATATAAGAGGACCACCCAAATAGCCACGGTGGAGTCACCAGGGCGGCGCAATGGAACCAAATACCCGCACAAATCTTTGAAGAACAATTTTTCATTAGAAATAATAATGTCGTTATTTATGGCGGTACCACTACGTTTGCCCTTTAGCGAGCACTTTACATCTAATTTGAATAATAAACATGCAAAAAAGAAAGTAATTGACGAGCTGATTCCATTCCACCCACCATATTTCTATCATGTTTTTAATTATTCAGTAAAATAACTAGGCCAACATAGATTGTTATTGGCTCTCAGCCCCAAATAACTAAATGCTACCACTAAGCAACTGTTGCGCGTAATGCGATTAAATATCCTAATAATATTTCTATTTATGATATGGCACAAATGATAATAGAAAAAATAAAAAACAAAAAAACTCATCGATGTAAATCATATTATAATAATCATTTTAAAAAAAGGTACAATTTGATCAGTAGACGTATGAAATGTGATTTACTTTTTGCGCTTGACGTCGAGTTATCCGCCAGTTGGCGACAGCCGGCCGGCAACTGCTGGACGTGATGACAATGTACCGCTCACAGGCGATGGCTGACAGGGTCATGATGCTGTTGAGTCCGAAAAAGGCGACGCCCATCCCATACAAATTGCAACCTACAGGAATAAATCAGTTGAGAGAGAGTGTCTTGTTATCGATTTGTTTGTGTGTGTGTTATCAGATTGTGGCACGCGCATATAAGAGGGGCCAATACGTGCCCCGAGATGGGTCCGAATCGTGTCGGTCGTCGTTATTTCGTCACTAATGGGGTCTTCAAAACAGCACGCTCAATTCTGATTCTTCTGTTTGTCGTCTCGTCTGTTTGTATATGCGCCCAATGAAAATGTAATTACAACAGCAGGTACATCTACAAAGGGAGTTGTTTCACGTCCAATTAAACGCAATCAATACCCGAATAGAGCTCACTACTCCGCAGCATCCCAAGCTCCGGTTGTGATTATGTCCCTTCCGTCGTCGTCGTGTCTTGTCCGCCTTTATTGCGGAAGACAAAGGACATCATCGTCATCTGAGAGGGGGACATACACAAAACAATCCAAGGAGCCGTGAATGGCTGGACCGAGAGCATTTTCAAATGTCTGCTGCGGGTTCGATCGATCGGGGAGAAATCACGCTGCGTCTTCTACTATACTCGACTATACTACTATTTCACAACAGCGAGAAACGACAAAAGGATCCTGAACCATGTCGAATGCTGGGTTGGCGGACGAAAGTCAAGAGCCAACGCGATGGCCAAACAACAACAGAAAATCATCCCGTACATGATGAACTATTCACCAGAAAATCGACATTTTCCTAACAAAATGTCGAAGGATTCAGGGGATTTCCTCTTCTTCTGGATTCGCCGAATAAAATTTGCATACCTGTTTGGCCAAAAGACCAGCGGCCCCTGAACGCCGAGTATACGGCCAGTGGGTGGAGACAACAGGCGAAGAAATCGCAGATGGTCAAGTTGATGATGAACACGTTGGCCGGCGTCCTTAGCCGTTTGAACCTGTTTGATTAGTAGTAGAAATAAAACTTGAGGGCTCGTTCAATTATAAAGGGAAAAAAACACGTAACTAAAAATAAAGGAGCCAATAATCTTTGAACGCTGTGTCATTAAAAATTGTCGGTTGATCGAATTCTGTACAGCAAGTGTAGCTGATTGATCGGAAACTCGGTTCTGATCGAAAAATCTTTTTTGTGCTGCCATTGGTGGGATACATCATATAAAGGTCATCGTTTACAAAACGACAAGACCTCCATTTCCACGGTCAATTTTCCGCCTGGAACTACCTTCCGGCATTTTATTCAATTGAACGCACAAAAGAAAAGAATTTATCGGCTAAAATGTCGTTATAACTGCGGCATTTTTCGTCTTGCGAACTGTTTTCCAATTTAAATTTGCACACAAAGCGGGGATTGCGGGAGTACAATTTCACGGTGGCAATCGAATTTCCGGTTCTGTTACCTCGCGAAGACGTAGAAAATCGAGGAATTGGCTGCCACTCCGAATAGGACGATAAGAGCCAGTAAAACTCCGAGCGTGATGTGGACCTCGGGCGGGATTGCACCCCTTTCCAAAAGTTGGCGTTGTTCGGCCGTCCACAAAGATTGGTCCCAGTCATCCCATTGGACCAGTGACGTCCGCTCTCCATCGAGACTCAGCTCACCGCTGCTGTTGTGATCAACAAATAAGTTTTCCGAGCTGCTGTAATTAAGCGTGAATTCGTCTGATGTGCGGGCCCCAGCGGGAAAACTAATCCAATAAGTGTAGTCGTCACTCGTCGTCATTTTCTCAGCCGAAATGTTTTCAAAACTTTGTGAACTGTGAGAAACTAACCAACACTTTGATCCGACACAGAAATAAATACCTCGGGGGAGGTTACACGGTGTCACAGCATCGACACGACATCAAAAGGAGACCCTCAAGAGCGAGAGAGAGAGAGAGAGAGAGGGTGAATCGTTGGGTTGAAACTGTCACGCACGACTGTGATGTTTTGTTGGGATATCGTTGCGTGTAGTGGCTGGCTGGCGGCGTGTAGTGCCGACGGGAGTGCGCGCGCCGCACCAACGACGTCAAGGCGCGGACACTGGACTGAGAAGGGTGGCAAATTATTCAACGCCAAGAGCCCAAGAGGCCATCAAACTCGGTCCTCATGAGAAATGCAGAGAAAGAAAATATGGGGGCGAATAAATTCATAGCCGTTTTCCTAAAAAGAATCTATCCAGAGTGGAGGCATGGTCCACTTACGTAGGCTCGCCTGCATTACATCTTCGGCGTCTTTCTGCATTATATTGGAAAAGGTGACGACTGGCAAACGAAATGGTGCTGGAGAAACACGATCCTCCACTCGAGTCTATTCCTTTTGACGGCCCTTGTCTTTTTCTTTCTGATGTTTTCTCCATTTTCACATTTGATGAGCCGATCCTTTCTCCTTCTAGAATTATTAAATTTCCCACTATTATTTGACGTAGACAATTTTTCTTGTCACGCATCGAAGGAATATAGATGAGACCCTAAATATTAAAAAACGATGATAAAATGATGAAGATGAAATGAAAACCAGGGTTTGAAATGAAGGAGAATTATTACCCGACTGTGTCGTCGATGTTGACAAATAAGTATTAATCCGTGTGGAAGGACAGTGTAGCAAATCAGCCTCATTATGCATCTCAGCTCCAATCGGCGTTTGCATAACGACGATGTTTTGTGCACACTGATTTGACCTTGTCGTCACTCGTCGTTCGATCGATAAATCTAAACGGCGCCTGTGAAAATCCTGTTCGTCCTCACGATATGTCAAGCGATTGTCAAGCTTTTTTTTGTGTGTGTGTCGATACTGGCGAATATCAAACGAATATCAAACTCGACTTCCAAGTAGACAAACACCCACGTATTCGGAGAAATTCTCAGTCGTTTCTGTGCAAAGTGCCTTTCTCATCTCTACGGGATTTCGTTTTCATATTTATATAGACTCTCTGGGGGTTGCTGCCTGCGTCGAGATATTCTTCTCTCTGCTCTGTGTTATTTTGACTTTAATTCAAAAACTCTAAACTTTCACGGCGGCCAATAATTGACTTTATTAGGCAAATGACGGAAAAACTCGAGCGGAGAAAAGAAATGCTGTGATGCTCCTCGCTTCTCAAGTATTGTGCAGCACTTGAACATCAAATTTGTGACTAAGTTCATTACCAGTTTTTATTTTTCCAGGTTACATCACACAACTTTTGTTCAATTTGAATGTGTTTCGTCAGGCGGGAATGACATCAGGAGGCCTTTACCCGCTGCTGAATTGAGGGCGACGGGTGGAAGAATCTGAAAGTTTATGGATTCCAACTTTTTACTCCACAAACTCCGTTTTTATTTTGATAGTCTTAGTTAAGGATTTAGCCGAGATTGCTTTTTCTCAACGATGCGACCGTGTCGAGTTTAAGCTCTCAGAGTTTCCGTGTCACGCCGACCGTGCATTTGAAATCAAGTCGCCAATTTCACGGAAACCAAAACGGAGATGTCGGCTGCTGTAAAATCAGGGATCGGATTAATTGCTTGCGTGTGTCTTCCCCCACCGACTAGAGAGATAAGAGTAAGGTATACCCCTTCACCTGTACTCGGAACGACAGACCAATTAATTGTAGACACAATTCTGACAAACGGTTAGGCCTTTGCATGTGGAATCGATCGGTGGCAAAATGTTGTAAAATTTGAATTTCGTTCAAGAGAATAAAAAAGACCAAAAGTCAGCGAAAAGAGATGAGAAAGATAATTAAAACCAAAACAGATGATGTGGCAAAAAGAAATCATTATAATAATAAAAGAACGAATGGGGAGAAGGGGGGGGGGGGTGAAAATATGCCGAGCCTATTGCTAATTAAAAATTCAAGATTCAGCATATTTATGCTGATGATGCGTTACAACCCTAGCAATCAAATTGTAGGAGGACAATAGGCCTTTTGACAATGGCACACACAAATTCTGAAAAGCTCTTAGAAATTACAGTGTAAACCTACCGGGCAATGCGAAAATGTTTTTACCTTCCCACGGGCATGTCGGGTACACAGTGAACCCAATTATCTGAAAGGGAGGGAAAACATTCATCTTTGAAAGTTATGAAAGTGAATTTTCATGTTCGAATGAGCAATGGAAAATGAAGCAGACTTTACAACATTTGCGCCAGGTAGACGGCCATTTAATCAAAAAAGATGTTAAATATTGTGCGTGTGTCAAGGCACCGGCAAGGGGTCCGCAACTCAAATTTACTTTTTATTTTTTTTCCTTTTTCCTTGCTTTATTTTTCCTTTTTTACTTCTGAGATAGGCTTTCCTTCAAGCGAAAATAAAAGGGTAGGGAGGGGATGGGGAGGAGGGGGGGTTCGTTCGCGCGCGCCCTTCTTTTAGCACGTAAAGTAAATTTCCTTTTTTTTTCCTTTTTTCACTTTTTTTTGCTTTTTTACTTTTTTTATTGTAGTAAATTTGAGTTGCGGACCCCTTGGGCACCGGCACCACGAAACTTTGGTGCCCGGCTCCCGTCCCGCCACATCAAAGGCGGGATTTCCTATGGCCTTATTTCATCATTTAATTTTTCCTTTGGCATCGTCGTGGATGTAATTGAAACCTACCGGATGGCATCCGCAAATACCCCCCGTCACCAACACAAAGGAAGAATTTTTCAGGTTCACATCAAAGCTTCGATTATCCTATGATGGACCCCAAAAGGATTCTTACGGACAGTGTATACGTTTGAGGTAAAAAAAAAATTAGCCAATAATATGATAACCTTATTTGGTAGGTTAGAGCATCCCCAAGGGTAGAAATGTGCCAAAAGAGTCAAAGGATCGAGAGGCGGATGGCTGGCCGAGTGTAATACCGACAACGACATCCAGGACCAGCCGATCGATATAGCGACACAGACGAAATGGATATTCCAGACGTAATATTTTCAATGCATTTCTGCAGAAAAAAAAAAAAAAAAAAAAAAAAACGTGACAACGCGAGACGGGACCTGAAAACGCATTTTGATATGTTTTCGGAACGGATCGTTCTACATAGCAATCACTCCCGGATTTCATGCATCAAAAGAGGAAGGAAGATTAAAACCATCAAAATTCAGAAACTGGTTTCTTTTTAAATTATTTCCGTACGCTTCGAATGGAATTGTATCCATTTCTTTTTCTTTCCGGGTCGGGAATATCCACATTTCCCGAATATTCTAAATGACAGTCTCTAGTTTCTCACTTGATCCATATGAGAATGTTCGATCAGTTGCCCCCCCCCCCTCAACGGTCAGCTACTCCTTATCAGGTGTCCAATACAAAAAACCTTCTGACGATGTCTTCGTATTGTAATCTAGGCTTCTTTTGTTAGTCTAGTCAAACGAAATTCAATCACGCAAAAACAATTAACTCGTATTCTATCAGTTTGTTGTCGTTTTAAATTTCTGGATCTCCAACGACAAGGAATGAGAAACTTTAAATGTTCATTTTTCAACTTTCTTACGCAATGTGGTAAGAATCTGGCGGCATTTGTCATGTGTGGGCCAAGTCCTGCGTGCGTCATCAACGGTTGTATTGTGTCATAGCCACGTACGTCTCCTTCTACTGCCAACATGTTGTCCACGTCTCAGCCTCGTCAACATTGAAATACTAGTACATCCATTACATATTGCTCTTCTGTGTCTAGCACTGCCAGTTCCCAGCGGATTCCGTTGTAAGTCATCGTTTTCTTGTAGACACGAACAACTGTCAGTCGGATACACATGGGAGGGAGACATTAGGGCGGGCATGAAAACAGGAGCTTCCACAGTTCTTTCGTGGATAAGGCTTTCTTGATTTCACAGATCCAACATGAACACAAATGTTTGTCAATACGTATTTAGTCTTTTCCGTTCAAAAGTGTTAGTACTAATTTAAATTTCTAGTTCGCTGAATATTGAAAAACAAAAACAGAAAGGAACATTTGAAAGTAGGACTCATCGTTTCGGAGCTGAACTACACTGCTACCTTTGCTTCCGTTGCTGCTGAACTCGTTGCCCATGCTCATTCCCCAGCCCACGGCTCCTTCTTACTCTATCCGGTGACCAGTGCTACTAAACTACCCTGTCAAGGATTCCAAAGCGAAGCTAAAGCTCCTCAGAATGTCCAGTCCAAGTCTTCTAAACTATTGCGGAAATGACAGTGATGTTTCGCCGGCTTCCGAGTTGCAACCAAAACGGCCGCTTTTGGTCCGAATGGGAGCTTTAATAAAGTAGGATTGATCAAATTGTAAAGCTCGTCCGGTTGAGTCGGCGGTTGTTGTATGCAAGTGGTAATGAGAAATGGCGCATTCAACGCTGCCTTCCGTTACAATTCGCTGAATAGTTACCCTGTTCTTCCGAGAAATTCCTCGCTGTCAAAGCCTTGAACGCAATAACAAACTATACCGTACCCAGGCCTTTTGATTTCGTTTCCCGATTGTTTCTCATTCAGACGGTACAATCTTCCTCGTTTCCTTTCAGGCTATACGTCGTTGGTTCATCATAAAATAAATACGTGGAAATCCTTTTTGTCTTCGAAAAACCATTTCTAGGCAACGGCATCGCTTCATCGTGCTACGCAACATCGGGAAATCACGAAGACCTTAATCAGGAAAAAAAAAAACGTGATTTTTCAGGGCGGTTTCATTATGGCGAGCTAGTGCGTACTACGTTAGCCGCACGTCATTCATTGACGTCAGGAAAATCGCACACGAATTGAATATTATAAATGCCATTTAAACTAAAACGAAAAATGAATAACATTTACCGTGTATTTGGTGCATTCTGGATATGTCAATCGAAATATTTGATTGGAAAAATGTTTTACGCAAATTTAAACATGAAATCATTGGTCGAAGGATGTGCTCACTGGTAGATTTTTCCGGCGTTTTCCAGATCGGTGCATCATATCTGCTTCCGAAAAACGTCGACGGATCCGTTTATTATTCCCCTGATGATCTATTTTGTTGGCTGCAAGCTCAACATTGTGGGATGGTTGATGGTGGAGTAAATATAACTCGTCCTCTTTCCGGAAGATCATTTGCCGCAGTGCCAGCGAATGCGTTGACACGTCCTCCAGCAGAGAACAACGGCTGTTGCTCAATTTATTTTTGTGCGGAATGCTTCCGGCCAGAATTTTAAAGCTGTTTTTCCGCTTCATGCAAGACTTTCTCAAATTCTCACCTAATTGTAATAACACGATAATATTGATCCAGTAAGACACAGATTCATTTGCATAAATACCTCGGCGAAATTGCTGCTCATTGATGTCCACGTCAGTTGGAAGACGGAATTGTGGGATCTGCTGTAGGCCTACAGCCAGCGGCGTTGAAACGGAAGGATCGTTTGACGTCTTTTTGGAGAACTGATCCTTTGGAAACATCCGGGCATTGCGACTGAAAGACGAGACGGTGGCGTGCGAACTTGCACGCGAATTCTGGATCGCCGTCCTAGTCATTGCCATGTTGTTGGGTCCGGCACGATTACCGGCGTTGCCACTGCTGGAAATACTTTGCTGGCGGAGAATTTGGCGGACGGAATTCCGGAACTGTGGGCTGGAGAATCCGTAGACCAACGGATCGAAAACGATGGCAGTTTTGGCCAGAAATGCCGGGATGGAGGTCACCATGGGTGAAAGCTTCAACTCGCCATCCTCGTCGACTGGGCCGAATTGGCCGATGAGACTGACAATGGTGTACGGCGTCCAGGCCGTGAAGCAAAGAATGGCCAGCGACAGAATGATCAGCGCCGTCCGGACGTCCGTCTGCCTCCGCCTTTTACGGAAGGATACGGTTGATTTGCTGAAAGATGTCGTGCCGTCGCTCGTCATAATTAGACGGGTGATCTCCTTGGACGAGCGCAGGATGAACCGGAAAATGGCCGCATAGCAAAACGTCAAAACGGAAACGGGCAAGAAGAATCCGAAGAACAATAGGTAAAAGTAGTAGAGCCGATTGGACAGCGTTCGTGAAGTGTAATCCCAGGAGCAGGTGACTAGAACTCCTTCCGGTAGGTAAGAGGACCATCCAAAAAGTAAAGGCGGGGAGACCAGGGCGGCGCAATGGAGCCAAATCCCAGCACAAACCTGCGTCAAGTTCAATCAACCAAATTTCTATTGAAGACGAGCGAAAGGTAATAAACTGTTTCACCTTTTGCGCTTGTCGACGCGTAATCCGCCACTTGGCAACAACCGGCCGGCAGCTGCTGGACGTGATGACAATGTACCGCTCACAGGCGATGGCTGACAGGGTCACGATGCTGTTGAGTCCGAAGAAGGCGACGCCCATTCCATACCAGTTACAACCTACGGTATGAAACAATTAAGGTATTATTATTGTAGCACAGTACGTGAACTTGCCTTTGTTTCATATCCTTGGTATTTACTCTAGCGGAGTCAAAACAAAAGTTGGTTGGTAATTTGAAAAAAAGGGCCTCGAATCAAAATAAAACCTTTTTCTCGTCAATTGTATATGTTCATTTGCAAGTTATCAACGTACTGAATAGCTTCTCCGGATTGTCATGCCTCCCAACTGTCATTCAATCCTTGTCTTCCTCCAGATTATTCATTATCAGTCCTATTCAAAGGAGTAAACAAAAAGGCGTGTGGGCCGATGAAATGGAAACTTTTGAAACTTAGCTCCCATCGATCCATCAGTGAAATCCGTGCTCGAATCTTTACGCAATAGGGCACGAGGAACGAAAAAGCTGGTCGCTTTCACATGAGATGCATCTGGGCGTGTGGCCGGATGCATTTGCACCTTTTCAACATGTATGTGTGCCCTATCGTTCTTTGGTCTTGTGAGCTCCCGAAAACTTGAGAAACCTTACTCGATGACATTTAACCGTGCTGGGCTTGATTAATAGCATCAAAATTAAACGAAGTCAGAGATTCACACTTGTCTTAATAAAATATTTGCTTAATTATGTAAGACGTCGGGGGTTCTATGGGTCAACCAGCCTGGACTCGTGTCGCATGTCCTCTTATCCTCCACCCACTGCATTGTGTAATATTTAGCTGACAGGAGTAGCAGCACTGACGATGGCGGAATAATGGATGGAGCCGGAAGCGTACTAAAATGCCAAGTTTTTCATACGCAAAGCTCCTCATATAGGAGGGGAAGACCAGCAGGGACCTACCATCGTTTCTTTATTTGTTAATAACAAGGTCGGCTCTCTAAGGATTTTTCAACAGCTTTTACGACAAGTTCTTGGGAGTGAACCTTATTCTTTTCACTTCAAGAGTTGAAGAATAACGTAAAGTTACTCCTTGCTGAATGCATCAGAGATATCTCATAAGTTGTTTTATTCGGCTGGCGTTTCGGAGATGTTTTCCATTGTTGAACGCAACATCCAGTTCCTCATTACTCGGCTAAGATCTTGACTCTTTGGCAGGGATGGGGGGCAAAGGGAGGGAACAAGGATTCCGTCTACGAGGATCGATTAGTCAAGTGGCTCTCGCTTTTAAGGGATGCCATATTCGTCAACACTCTCAGCACTTATTTTCCTTCTCGCCATTTGCGTCAGTTAACAGCTTGCCAAGCTTTTCAGTAAGAGTTGCATCCACCTAGGCCATAGGGACTTTTCAATTTCATAAACGTCTAACTAGTTCTAGTTCACTGCACATCAGCACTTTTACTCCTTGACATCTTATATATATATTCCTTCTTTGCTTACATTGACTTTACAAAAGGAATACTAAAATGGGGCTCAATACTTTTCACCTTAAGGACTAAGTTAACTGAAGGGAGGGGGGTGGGCCAAGTTAACTAAAAAAAAATTTTTAACAGGCTCTTATTCTATTGAGTTATATTAATAAGATCTTTGTAAATTCAATAGGTCTGTAGTAACTCCTACCTGTTTGGCCGAAAGACCAGCGGCCCCTGAATGCGGAGTAGACGGCCAGTGGGTGGAGACAACAGGCGAGGAAATCGCAGATGGTCAAGTTGATGATGAAAACGTTGGCCGGCGTCCTCAGCCTTTTGAACCTGCGATTCACAATGTGATAATGAGCGTCCATAATTTAATTGAGGAAAAAAATGACGACTACCTGGAGAAGACGTAGAGGATGGTGGAATTGGCGGCGAAACCGAAAAGGACAATGAAACTGAGGAGGACGCCAAGGGCGACGTGAACTTGGCGCGGGATTCCGCCATGTTCCAGAAGTTGGCGCTGCTCCGGCGTCCACAGCGACACGTCCCAATCGTCCCAATCGATGCCCAGCGTCTCGTTGCTGTCATCGACAAACCAGCGGGTGGCGTTGATCGTCCACAAATACCCCGCACTGTCGTTGCTACTTGTCATATTGGTTTATCAGTTTTATTTTATTTTCCAACGAGATTCGCACAACACTCGATAAAGATTCTTCCAACATAAAAATAAGAAAGTGGAGTAATCACTTTGGTTGATATTCGGTCCCGTAAAGGCGCCAGAACTAATCCCGACACCATGGTCGATCAGCCGTTGGCGGCTCGACACTGGAGTCTGCCAGTCAAACTTCCCGGCCGCTGGTTAATGATTCTTTACGGAAGGAGGATGAGGCGGAAGTTGAAGAATCATCCACGCACGGGAGATGTTGCGCGCGCATCGGTATATCCGTGTGAAATTGTTTCCATGTGAAGGTTCGTAAATTAAAGCCAACCGGAACTTGTACTTTTACAACTTTGGGATCTGTTTGCCACTTTACACATTAATCACGACTGTCATCACGAATTACAAATTGAGATGTATAGGTCAAAACTGGTGACTTTCAGAGGGCCTAACTTGAGTCGATTATTGACGTATCTATCCTTTCCATCGTCTATTTACGACACAAAAATGTATATCAATAGCAGGCATTTGAATAACGAATTTAAAAGGAGAGGCGCTCTTAGACTAACACGCAATACATTTGTTAACTCCTGTGTTAATAATGTCATACGTCGTGAATATGACATAGATCGCAAATTGATATTTCAAACATGGTATTCCAACATTGAATTTCTTGGAAACCAAATCAATAGAGACAGACTTTCTGTGTAGTCTTTAAATCTATTATCACTATTGGGGGAAACATCGCGTAGACCATCGGAAGTCAGTAGTCACACGGCAAACAGAAGCAAACCAGCAGCAGAATTTTTCGGATGTCGGTGCAGGCAAATGTCATCGTACAAAAGGTCGGGGGAAAAAAAGGAGAAAACAATAATAGAAATGGAAGCAGTACACGTAGGAAGATGACGGCAAAGTGATTCGAAGTACATTCAATAAAAGAAGGTGAAAAGACGGCGAAAGTGAATGCGGATCGATCGTTTGTTCGAATTTCCGACTCGAAACCTTAATGGTAGTTCAACAGATTGAACGGACATGGAAAATGTACTCTTGAATAGCATTTTCTAGGTCAACTCATATTGCATGAATTCCATTTGCCGAGCAATGCGGCTGCTTGCTGGCCTCCGTCCCGCGTTCTTATTATTAAGAACGAATTCAGCGGTCCACATTGTCGGAGGTACGCTGATTCTCATGGAACCATTGCTAATTTGATTAGCAAGTTCACATTGGAATTCGTTGTCACGCTTGCGGAATTCGACCCGTACGAATGAACAATAAAGGCGCCTTCATTGCTACGACGCTCACTGTGACAATCTAGTCAAAGACACACACGCAAGCAAATCGATTCGCGACCGCATAAAACATACATTACTTTTACGCGATCCTATTAGGTTGGCGGCCACCCACCGAAAAGAATAGATTTGCTGAAAAAGTTAGGGACATCAAAGCTTCGATTTATCGATAATATATCGGCTATCCTCAATGTGTGGAACGTATTAATCAGTGTAGTTCATCTCCATTCTCCAAACTTAGTTCACTATGTCGGAATACAAGGGTAGGTAAGTTGGGTAAGTGGAGCGCATCGAGGCCGAGTTTGAAGTGGTTGGCGTTGATGTACTGCATGGCAGGACACGAACGGGGTAAATAAGTTAAGGCCAGCGCAAAAGGTCCAAAGGGACCGTGAGAGTTTTGTTCTAAATACACTTGATAAAACACACAATCAACAATGATTATCAGTCCATTCGAAAACCGCCATCCCCAGTTACTTTTCATTTTAAATTTTACTAAATTTGGATTACAATCGACCGGCGGTTTGTATTATGCTGTTTTCAACAAAAAAGAAAATTCGAAACGTTCTCCACCCTAATGTCAAACAAGGTTTAAAACATGAAAACTGTCCCTAAAATGAATTTGATTATCAACACGGCTCATTCTTTTTATGCAAGAAGCACATGATCAAAATCGGAATATGTAAATTGATAAGACCACTCGAATATTTAAAAATGTGTTTCTTAAAATTATATATTTTTTTTCAATCTTCATCTGGCACAATGACACCTTATTTTCAAACAATTTACATTTTCTCCTACAGAATATATTGGTATTGGTATCCACGCGCGTTTTTACCATCAGTTTGAAAGTCTTCTATTAACAAAATTAACCCGATTTTAAGCACTCTGTTTTGTTTGGAACAAAGTGAACGAAACCGTCAAGTCAAGTCAAACTATGAGACGTAATTATACCTTTGCATCGCTGTCGAGGGTCAAGGGTGTTCAGCCGTCATCATAATTTAGAACGCCAAGTTAATAAGTTATTGTTAGACCCCTTTTCCTATTTGAGAAGTTGGTTATACGTTTGCCTATCATTTTGTCGTCACAGACAGGCAAGAAAACTAATTGAACCGTCGGTCAGTCCTCAAATCTATTCGGAGTTTTCAGACGTCTAGCCCAGTTGTTTAAATACAAGCCGCAATGTCCAATTGATCTGAAATTAATAGCTTAATCTAAATCCACTACCGGTAGGCATAACGTCGCAAATTATGCCTCTTTAATGTGACTTAAGTCACAGGTGTAAAATGTCTTGGAGAAAAGAACTGATAAAACCAGTTTAGCTGACCTAACCACGCGCTATTGAAAACCCGTGAAACGAGAACTAATTACTTACACGCAATTGTCAAATAGTTTTTCGAGAAAGAAAATGGGTGCCAATAAGGTGTACGGGGATTGGCCGTTTTAAAGCACTTTCATTTGAGATTATCAGTGACGATCGCCAGAAAATTTATTCATGCATATACCGAGCCAGTAATAAACAATAATGCATGGCGGCACTAAGCAAAACCCGTTTAACCACTTTTATAGTAACAGACCTTATATTCACCTATATTCACTTATATCTGAAATGAACTAGAATTGGATCCTGTCGGTCTTGATTTTAATTAATTAAATATATTTCGATAAATTCCAATAGTAGTATAATTTGATTTAGTAAGTGTGTTTCAATAAGCTCTTGGGCGTAACCAATACGGTAAAAGAGCAGGGCGATCGTAGGAAGGAACTGGAGCTTTGTATGCAGGAGCTGCAGCAGGAGCTACTTGCACAGTTGGTGCGTATGTAGTTGAGTAGGTAGTCAAGTATTTTGGCTCATCATACGTTCTACCATAGTTAGAAACCAGTGCATTATAAGAAGCAACTGTGGGCTTGACATAATAGGTTTTCTCTTCATCACTGCTGTCATCTTCATCGGACTGGAAATCAAAGATTTTTAAAAGATTAAAATTAAAACAATTGTCTGGCCGCCTGGCGTACACACTGGAGACTCACATCTTCATTTGACTCAGAAACAGCTGGAGTTTTGAAGTCAACTGAGTATTCGGAGGGAGCAATTTTATAAGTTGGTTTGGATTGGGAATAAGCTAAAACCGCAGAGACGGCCAGCAAAAATACGAAAACAACGAGCTAAAATATCAAAAAGGTTAAAAGTTAGTTTTCCAGCTAAAATTTTGTTGAAAATAATTCCTTCATGGCTAAGGGATTAGAATTGGCTCGAGTGCAGTTCACGACTGATACTCTAGTGGAGTTGTTTAATTAATTTTATACCAAATCCAAAACGGTCAGGGATTGGAGGGGTTTGCTCTGATAGACTTTTGAGTGAAAGTAATGGGGTTATCGGGATAAGTGTAGAAGGACGAATCTCTATTGCACTTCTTCATACAATCATACCACACAGCATGGAAGCTGGATTAATCCCGCCAACAAACATGAGAAGTGTGTCAAATCAACCTGTTTGGCTAATGGCTAGTCACGATCGCACAGACTGGTTTAGACTGCCAGGCGTGCCCAGCGTGTATATCACGTACACACTATGGCGTAAAATGCAATTCGCAGTGTTATTAGTTATAAAAATTACATTAAAAAATTTAAATATCGCAAACTTTTAGTTAAGATAGTTTGTCAAATATACTGCATGAAAATTTAGCCGTTAGTTCGTAGTGAATATTAATAAGAGAAAGAAAACTTGACTCCAGTGAATCTCCTAAGCACATACAGTACGTTTGCCTTTTTTAGGAGTGAAAATTTGCATCTCAAGGACTTAATTCTCTTCTAGCTGGAATAAGTAGAAATCTAACGATATGTCCTCGGACTAGCTCAGCTCCCCAACGACAACCATACTTTCGAAATTGGTAAACACTATCTATCATAAGAGTTTTCTAATATGGAAATCTCTCCTTTATAGATCACAAGGCTCTACCGTGGCTATTGTTTTTAAAATTCAAACAAATTTTGACATTTGATTGAAATTTAAGGTTTACTCATCTGGAACATTTTATTCTATGGAAAACTAGAAACATCATTTTCGATTTTTTCAAGTCTATTATCCAATAACAATCTTCGATTTCATAAGCAATAAATAGGAACAGTGTGAATGAATCAGAAATTTAGTATGCCACATTATTGCCGTAACCAAACGGATACCTGTTTCCCATGTAACCCGCACCATTTGAATAGGAACTGGAACCTCCGTATACTCCATTAGACATTCCGTTGTACATATTGTGGTTTTGTCCACAAAACGCTCCACCATAAGAAGCGTAGGGAGATGAAGTAACACCATAACTGCTGCCAACTCCGCTGTATCCACCATAACTTCCGGCACCATATCCAGCAGCTCCGTAGTTTCCGTAAGAGCCGAGCATATTACTAGCGCCATAGGGTGACTGAGTGACGCCATAATTGGACCCCATGTTGTTGCCGTATTGCGGAGTAGCACCATAAAACGATCCTAAGTAAGACGATCCTGCTCCATAGGTTGGGCTAACCATGTTGCCGTAAGGAGTAGGATAAGCGCCATAAGATGAACCGCCATAGGAAGAATCCACGTTGCCATAAGCCGATCCAGCGTAAGATCCTGACGGTCCATAAGCAGGTGCAGGTGTGACGCCATAAGTTCCTGACCCATAAGCTGGAGCAGGCTTGACACCATAAGATCCTGACCCATAAGCAGATGCAGGTGTGACGCCATAAGTTCCTGACCCATAAGCAGGTGCAGGTGTGACACCATAAGATCCTGACCCATAAGCTGGTGCAGGTGTGACGCCATAGGATGCTGACCCATAAGCAGAGGCGCCATAAGATCCAGATCCGTATGCAGTGCTGTAAAAAGGACTTTGAGTAGCTGCACCATAAGCTGATCCGTAGGATGTTGCAGAGTTGTAGGCTTCTGCATGTGGACCGGAAGGGTACGAAGGAGAACCACTGCCATAATTTCCGGAATAAACGGACCCGTAATTGGATCCACCAGGCATTGAATAAGCGCCATATGCTGATTCTTGTCCACCATATCCAGAATATCCAGAGCCACCTTTTAAAAGTATAATAAATATTCAAATTCGGCCATTCAATAGTGAAACATGAGATAGACGAGATAAAAATTACTAACCTAACATACGAGGATCTAATTTCCCTTCGGTGATTCCGCCATGTTTTGTAATGGGGTCTGTTTTGTTGGTGGCCGTTTCAACTTTTGGTTCTTTCAAATCGACCAAAATACTCGCTCCATTCGTCTCGCCGAAGGCAATAACAATTATCACCAACACCTGATACAATTGAAAACATTCAAATTAAAAATACAATCGAATAGAAAAACTCAAGAAAGTCACAACTTACCGCAATGAGGCTGCAATGACGAACGATCTTAATGGGAAGTGCCATGGTGAGAGAATGGTGCTGAACAACGACACGTCGTCACATTTTATACAAAATTTCTAGCAGAGGTAGGGAGATCTTGATCACGTGGATTTTCATTATCCAATCCTTGTTGCCCTGTGAATGCCCTGCAGTTATTTGTCAAGGTCTTTCTAGGTCATTTCACCTGGCCGGATACTTTGGTGTCTTTCCTTTTAATTCAAAACTATACAATATAATTCACATGAAATCAAATTTTCAAAAATTTCTGCGTTAAACATTGCGGCTAAATTGACGTTTAACTTACTGTGGTTTCTATTTGATTCAATCAAAGTTTATGAAATGCAATCGCACGGTTGTGAGAAGAGAGGGTGGGGTGACGACCTGCTGAAACAGCCGCTGGGGTATTACCGGAATCCCATCCCCTGGACAGGTAGACAGGTATAAAAAGAGAGTTCACACACCTGTAATACATCAGTTGAGTCTTGGTTTTGATTCATTGCAACTTCTGTCTAGAATTTCTTATTCTTTCAATTTATGTCTGCCACTGCCACCATGGGTAAGAAATCTTTTAAAGTTTTGAGTTACGTACATACATCACTTTGAACTGTGTTTCTTGCAATCAATGTCTTTTGTCTTTTCTTTAATTTATTGGCACGAATTAATTTTGGCTTAATTATTCAGGTAATTATGGCATAGTATTTTTACTGGCCATCACCTCGTTGATGGCCGCCTCGACTGTGGGTGCTGGGCCAACGGTTTCACCGTACTACAGTACTACCCCAGCGCCCATGTACTACACCAGCCCGGCTCCAACATACTACACCAGCCCGGCTCCAACGTACTACGCTCAACCGGCTCCAGAGTACTACACCACCCAGGCTTCAGCGTACTACACCACCCCGGCTCCAGCGTACTACCCCACTCCGGCTCCAGCGTACTACCCCACTCCGGCACCAGCGTACTACACCACCCCGGCACCAGCGTACTACACCACCCCGGCTCCAGCGTACTACTCCACCCCGGCTCCAGTGTACTACTCCACTCCGGCTCCAGCGTACTACCCCACTCCGGATCCAGCGTACTACCCCACTCCGGCTCCAGCGTACTACCCCACTCCGGCTCCAGCGTACTACCCCACTCCGGCTCCAGCGTACTACCCCACTCCGGCTCCAGCGTACTACACCACTCCGGCTCCAGCGTACTACACCACTCCGGTTCCTGCGTACTACTCCACCCCGACTCCATCGTACTACTCCACCGTGGCTCCAGCGTACTACACCACAACATATGCTGCTCCAAGCTACTACTCTGAAGCCACTCCGGCGCCATACTATCCTACTGTAGCGCCATCATACTATACTACCCCGTCGCCGTACCACCCAACGATGGCACCGTATTCCTCTGCTCCAGTTCCAGCATCTTACCACACTACCCCAATGCCATACTACACGACAACGTACGCTGCTCGAAGGCACTACAGAGACGCTTCTAGTTATTACGCTACAACTCCGGCGCCCTACTACACAACCCCATACGCTGCTCCGATGTATTATACTTCCCCGAGTTACTACACCACTGTTACTCCAAGCAACTATGCCGAAGCTCCTCAATACTACCCTTATCTCAATTCTGCTTCCAGCTATTCCATGACTGAGGCTCCGGCAACCTTTTACAGACCAATGACTTCTTCTTACACCACAATGGCGCCGTATTATACTACCCCGGCAAGTTACTAAACCACAAAGGCTCCTTACCACGCCATGACTTATGCTAATCCAAAGTACTACACTACACTACACTACACCACACCACACCGAATCCCTTAGCGTTATATTACTACTTATTCTATATCCAGCAGTTACACAGCGGCTCCAACACTCGGCACCAACACCGACACCCAGCTTTAAATGTGTGAAGAATTCTCATAAGTTTCCCTTTGTTAACTACTTGCTCGATAATGTTTAATGTTAATAAAAATAAATTATACTTGTTAACTAACCAAAAATTTTATTGAATTGGCTATGCTGTAGTGTTGTCAAACCTTGAAACATATCTCCTCGAAGTTTGTTTGACACCGTTGCAGAGAAAGTTTATTTTTATTCAAAAGCTTAGATTCGAGATTCAACTTGCCTGTTCTCATCCAAGCATCCATAATGAAAGAGAGAGTAAGAAAGTTACTTTTCTCCTATCGATTTTTTTTAAAGTTTTAGATTCATGAGCAGTATTGTAAAAATAACTTTCATTGGTTATTCGAAATGTCATGTATTATTAATTAGCCGGCATTAAGAAAAGGAAAAAAATATATGAGGCTCCAAATAGTTGGGGGTAACTCATCGGAGTGCTCAACGAAACTTTCTCTTTCAGACTTTCGATGCACAGTATGGAGCGCGAAGCTCCTTCTCTTGGTTTTCCCTTTCTGATTATTTTGATAGCTATCTTGTAGGAGTTTCTCATGTGTCAAGAAACTCTGGCTATTCTCTAGTTCAATTAAAAAAGATCAGCGTTATCGAGCGTTATCATTTCTAAAGATGGCGTGACACTATTACGTCCAGGAGGGAGAAACTGTTTCCGATTCAGCGCTACCAATAGCGAAAGCTAAACAGTAAACACCCGTTTCCTCATCAACTCTCTTATTTTTAGTCCGATGCGCAGTCAGCAGCCCATCTATATATAAAGTAGACCAGACCGAATTAGTCGACAGTACAGTTTCAGGTGTTCAACTTGTTGCTTCTTAATCTTCACTCATAGGCATGCAAAAACATCTATAGAATCAAGTCGTCTTCCTAATTAATAAAATTTTTGATTTCTTGTTTATAGGTTAACGAAAATGTTTGTTGTTTTTATCATGGCAGCAGTTTTGATTGCTCAGACGCAATCGGCCGCTATAGTCTTGCCTACCGAAACAATAGTAAGTATTAAAATTGTTATACTAGAAAATAGAAATGAAAACTAAATTTAATTCCTTTTATTTAATTTTACAGATTGTCGAGACGGCAGAAAACAAAGACGCCAAAGCTTCGGTTGATGAATTCGATATTAGCCTTCTGTCTGCCAATTACACACAGAAAAGTCACGAGAAGGACGTCGATTTGTACCTTGACACTGCCGTTCAAGTTGATAAATTTGGATGCGGTTCTAGGTTCGTTAATAACTAAATTATTCTTACCATTTTAACGATTGATTTATCGCTTATGCTGATCACATCAGGCTGATTTGTGAACTGCATCGAAGAGCTGAAAGTGAATTGCTTCCCGAAGAAATTCGCCTTCGTTCAATGCTTCTGTAGGTTTGAATCGCGTTGTTTATTTTAGGATGGAAATTATTGATAATATTTAATGTAATTCTAAAATCAGCGACCAACCTTTGGCCGTTACCACTGATGGACCCAAAACTGCCAAAGGTAGAGGAGTGTTCCAGTATGCGGCGTACATCGGATCAACGGCCAAGAACTCAGAAACTTGCAGCCGGGCTTTTGCCCGTTGTCCTTTCGATTCTGAAACAATCCTTCTTGTTTTCCGGGCAATTGAAAATTACCCAACTCTCAAATCTCTTGCGCAACCTTTCCCTAATCAAAGACTTCAAGCACCCAAAGAAACTCAGTCATCTTAATTCCGAATGTTGCAAATATCCTGTTTTAGGTTACTCATTTACTCACGACTCTATTCATCAGCATATAAAAGGGTCTACGTTTTTTTTTTATGTTGTCACCAAATCAATACAAATTTTATTACTATTTTACTAAGCCAATTGTCTTAAACTAAAACGATCTTTGAGAAAAATGGATCTTGGTAATAAACTATTATATGAGCTACATCGTAATGCAAAAGATTTCCTGAATTTAACTCGATTAATTATCATTTATGACCTACTTTTCAAATTACATATTTATTCGGGTTGCCGTTATTATTGCTAGATGGCGTATGTTACCACTGCATCCGCTGGAGCATCGATTATTCGATTCAGAACAGACGATTCCTCTCAGGCTTATGGAATCGAGTGGGAAACTGTCGTCTTCGTCTTTAGTTCTCGTAGTACGTAGTCTATGACCGTAGTCTATGACCGTAGTCTGTGGTTCCACAATGAAAATCATTTGTTTTGACTTTTGAGCAGTTAGTAATAAATGTAATATAAATTGTTTATTTCAGAATTATGGCTACGAGACCAAGCATAGTGTTTCTCTTCGATCTAGATTTGCCTTCTGTCAGATCTGGTAAAAGTTTAGTGAACAGTGATGATGATTTCCCCTTGCAGTGTATCCGTCTCTTCAGACACGTCGTTCTCAACATTTTGAACTGTTTCAGTGGGGGTTCACAAATTAACATTCAGTGGGGCTACCGCTTCTACTCTTCATCAAAATATCAATTAACTAACAAAGCTCGCTTTGTGGAACTTACTACCCAAACTGTGGAGACGTTTGAAGAAGCATTGCATGACAGTTTTGAACAGAACAATGTCTTCATTGAAGGAGCCACTTTGAATCAAATGACTGGAGCTAGTGTTCTCAGTCGAACTCTTCAAGATATATTTTCAGATTACGAATGGAAAACTACTTCTAATGCCCTGACTCCTACCAGAAAAAGGAAAAGAACTGGAAAACAACTTGATCAGAGCTTGCAAAATCTTGTTTTCATATTTACTGAAGTACCAACTGATGAAGGAATAAGCTCATTCTGCAGATTCAGTGTTCAAGATGAACTGTCCACTGTCAAATCAGTTACTGATGCTATATTTTGCCTAAAGAGTTGGCAAAATGCTTTCAAGAGTTTCAACTAAGTCTGAATTTCATTGATTTGTCAAATGATAAAAAGACAATATTTAGAAAAATTGCTGGTAATCTACGTGGGGCAGTAATTAATGCCTTGTCATTTACCTCACCCTTTAGTTTTAGTCAAATTTTGCAAGCTTCATGCTTGGCAGAAGGCTACTCTAAAGAAATGTCTTCTTCTTTCCAGTCTCTTTCACTTGGTTCCAAAACAGTTACCTTAGTACTCAATGAACAAGAGATTGAGTTTCAGTTGCAGTGCTGGAACCCTAGTTGCATCAAATCTAGTATTTGGTATTAATTTTCAATTTTTTCTAAAAAAAGAGCCAATTGATTAAATTCTTGTCTTTCTTTGTTTACACATATCCATGGCCAAACAGTTCGGAAGACGAAAATGTTAACACATCTGTAATCAATTGCAAGACTGCACAGAAAACTTCAGTCCCAATCTTAAACTGGTTGAGGTATGAATCACTACATCTACTCTCCAGCAGGAGTGCGTTGATACCGAAGCTTTTTTCACAGAAAATATCATGGGTATTGAGTTAAATCTTACTGTTTTTAAAATTTATATTCAAACTAATCCTTTTGAATATGATTTTCTCCATTAGATTGGTCAGTTGAACGACAGATTTGGCTACGTTTCCCCACTAACTTCCCGTACAGCTTTTATGCTATTCCCATCCGCCGATTGCATTTCCTTTCAATCCTGGGCCACTATTCTCTTTGGTTCAATGAACCAAGAAAGCTCCACGGTAACAAGGACTCGGAATTTTGTTGAAAGAATTGTTGAAGATCAGGGCAGAAGTTCGACATTTACGGAAGATCTTTCACCCTCAATTCCTAACCAGTGCCTCAACTGGTATCCACTCAGTCACCTCAAAGGAAATTATGTTGAAAAGACAGGGGTTCAATGAGGAACGCATTGGCAAAATTTAAAACATTAGTAAGTCGGATCTATTTTATCTGTACAAATAATCTATGCTAAATTTCCTGCTTTTCAGCTTTCAGAGTGAAGAAACAGAGGAAAAATGTTTTAAAGAATTCAACAACAATTCCTTTGATCAACTATCCCGCTCACTTCCTCAAAACGACACGCATTCAGGTTATTTGGCCAGTGAAGGAGGTGTACTTAAAAAAATTGGTTCTAATAGAATTCAAAACCTTCGCGGGTCTACTCTTCTGCAAAAAAGTCAGGAAGTTCGAGGAAAGAACGATGAAATAGAACGAGAAAAAATTAATCGGGAGAAACAAATAGCCGAAGAAAGAAAAGAAAAGATCTGGAATGAACTTTAAATGTACTTGTTAAGTCTGCGTTCATCGATCGAATTTGGCGAAGATAAGGTTGAAATAGTTCCAAGCAGAGTAGAATTTGTTCATCAAGAGATACTGGATCGCTGTTTAAAACTTAAAAATCAAGAAAGTAACTCACAGCTTGAAGACTGGCAACTATTCTGCCTAGTCCAAGTGATCGTTAGTACAATTCTCTATGTATGGAAAGAAAAACAATCAATAGTAAGTAACAGCTCAAATTTATCTAAATCTTACGGCTTGTTAAAGAAAAACATTTTTAAATAGGTGAAAGGATTTGAAATAATTCGGCAAAACTTCCTTAAAAAACCATGAACAGTTAATCGCTTAATCCCAAAAGACAACAAAGTCCTCGAATTCAAGTTTCAAATTATGCTTCGACTTGAATTATGTTGGGTAAGTTTCAGTTTACGAAAGACTATTGTGAAATTCAGAAACTAACAGAAAGTCATGCACATAAAAAGGTTGTCCCTTCGCTGATTGGAGAAGAAGAAGAAGTGCTGCAAGACACAGTTAGTTTGTTCCAAATGCTGGCAATCCATTCTAATCCTCAACTTATATCAAGTTTTTTCCAGGACGGTTTGGTAGTCAGGTTGTATGATAATCGAAATTTAAAATTGAGGTGGCATTTCAATATTTATGTGGTCATCTTGACATCTTCCTGTCCAGCTTCGAAAACATGTTACCCGAGTTTCTTGTTAACTTGGGAGAAGAATTAAATCAGCCTATTCCGGCCAGCTTGAGTGATATTGTGCGATCGAAAAATTCAGCGCGAACTCCTAGTCCAACAATAAGCTCCAGAACGTTGTCGGTTCATTCCGTTTCTCGGAACGACACATGGGACAGCCAAAGATCAGTCACACGCGATTTAAGGTGAGACTGATGTGCTTAAAATTGCTTTGTTTTCAGTAATTATAATGGTTTTCTTAATTACAGGTCGAGGAAACTGTCTAGGCAACTAAGTCTAACTGTTCTTCAGCACAAAAAGCAGATTATCCTTCCAAATAAAGTCGAGAGGATTCCTGTCGCCACCAAGAAAGAAGGTAATACCATTTTACAATTTTCGTAAAAATTGAGTCTGATTCGTGTGCTATTTTTCGATTAGAGCCCAACGAGGTCGTACGGGTACGACGCAGTTTGCAGTTTGGAGGAATTGATGCACATCTTAAGAAAACTCCAATCAAATCTTCGTCTAAAGCAAAATTTACATTCAAGAAACTGAAAACGTCGTTCGAACCACTAGCGCAGTTCACTACACCTAGCAAAGCAACGGGTATGTCTTTCAGTGTTTTGTTCACCTTTCACGGGCACACAGTTTTTACTGTTTGTTTTATGTTTTCCAGATCAAATTTTGGTGCCAGAGACCCCATCACGACTTCGCAGCGATAACAAAAACAAGAAAACTGATGGAATTCACGTCGTCGGTGAATCCCCAGAAATTAAACAAGAGGGTAAAATTCGTGTATTACTTTGTGACATTTTGTCATGTCTGTAAGTAATTTTTGTTTCTTTTGTTTGTTTTTTTTTTTTTTTTGCTCTAGTTTTGCGAAGGAGTCCTCGAAGATTGGAAGCTGCCATTGCTTTACGACGGCGAGCGTCTTTTTATTCGACGCTAACCTCTGATGGAAACCCGGAAAAGGGGGCGTCACGGAACTGGACCAGGGGGGAGAGCCAAGTCTGGTCAGAGAAGGCCAAGGCTAATACTAGCATCCAGCCTATGGAAGAAAACAGTCAACAAACTGGACAATCAACACGCTTTTTCTTTTCGAAAATTCTATCGCGTAATGATTCAATATCCACCAGTGAGCTAGGCTTTAGTCATGGGGTTGGGGTGAACATTGTCGTGCCCGACACTTCAATGCCAATGCCATCACTCGGCAAGTGTGGCATCGGCAGTTACTCACGCAATTGAAGAGTATGATGTGATAGGCTTTTCTTGGGCTAGCAATACACCTGGTGAAGTAGTGAGAGCATAATGTACTACGTATTTCTAGCTCCCTTAAATTGCCCGAGCACGCCAACTTGCCCTGACAAAAGGTGTCGTTTATGTAATCTTATTTTTATTTATTTGATGTATTCATTAGTTCAGTAGGGCGGCGCACTGAACGCTTATGCCGCGGCATTCGGGTTCAGGAAGCTGAAGGCCTTTACGTGCTCGTCTGATGTATTTGCTGGTGTCTTATCTTCAACAACTTAGAATACAGTGCTGAAAGCAGACATAAGATGGAGCAGTTGGTTTTTCGTACCTGCAATTAGTGAAAATTTTAGGTGTATTTCTTTCGTGAATTTTGTGTCAATCGAGACACATTGCGTTTCCCATCATCATTGGAATAGATACATTAAATTGCCAAACAAATCATCGTTTCTATTTGAATAAGCACGAACGCGACTTCAATTCCAGCTAGAAATCTATCTCCTGAATCTGATGGAGATTGTGGCTCATGAGTCATCTAAGGTAGTCTACGAGCGGCGATTAGTCGGTAGTCGCTTTTGAGGCCATTTCACAACTTTGTCGCATTCCAGGTAAATCTGAAGTGAATGAAAATTGAAGGTTTTGAAATCTAAATATCCCTTTTTTTTTAAATTCAGGCTTAGTGACGGAGCTCTGCTTGAATTGCGATTTTGATTGCCATATGACCATATCGGATTAGAGCTCATCAAACATCTATCGAAGAATGTTGTCGGTGGGCGGTGGGATCTATACAATTCACTTACTATCGTTGGAAGCTTTGCTTATTGTCGTGAACTCGATCTAGGCCCATTGCCTCATCCAGGTAAGAATAAAAGGTTATTAGTTATTTATATGTATAGTTGTTCTCCTCATTATTGGAATTGTCAATGACAGGGGAATGGCAAAGGTAACGGTCAGTTGGAGCACGTCTTTTTCAATGCCGCCAGCAGCTAGAAAGAGCCGTTTAGTCAAGCCAGCTGCAGACGTGCCCTCGAAGGAACAAGTCTCTTCAGTACGCCATAAAAAGAAGCTGTTAATGGGTGCTGAGCAATTCAACAGCAAGTCCGCCAAAGGAATTCATTATACAGGAGAATGGCCTTTTGGTGGATCCATTAGATCCGATGCATGTAGCCGCTTTACTCCGAGAATTTTCACGACTTGAGAAGAAGATGATTGGAGATTACATCTGTAACGGAAAAAGTATCAACGTGCTCGAAGCCTTCGATTTTCTTTCGATTTTCACAGCATCCGCATCGATGAAGCCCTGAGATATTACCTGGAAGTATTCCGTTTCCAGGCTCCGTTTATTTCTCCATTGATGGAACAGTTCCCTGACCACTAGTTAAAATGCAACGACGCACCATTCTTCAATGCCGACGCATTTTTCACGCTGGCCTACGCCGTCATCATGCTCAAGGAACACGAACGTCGAAAGCTGCCAGCCAATGAAAAGTTCGCGAAAGGGGGGTCGCCGGGTTGGCTAGGGTGGCAAAATTCACGCGTCAGGGGGGAGGGACTTCGCTATGTGACATCGGCTGGTTCGTTGCCAAGTGCCAAGTCCCAAGTCGGGCAAAGTAATCGGTATCGTCAAAAGGCAATTAGGCAACCCCGGCTCTTCTCTCTATAACAAAAGCAGAGTTTGACGAGTCTGACGAAAGGCGATGTTTTGATTGCAATTGTTTGCAATATTTATTTTATGAGTGGAGGTCTCTTTAATTTGTTTTGTGTTTTCTGAGCAATTTTAATCAATAGAGAATCAACTATTGGATAAATATTTTACTAACATTGAAGGATCTTGGAAAAAGAATGAGTAAGGCATTTGAGTTGAAATTGCATAGCCCTGCTGGTTCAGATCCTGATGTTTATGAGTGGCCATTGACTTATGGACAGGGAGCTGTAAGTAATTGTTGTCATTATAGTTACTTGGGCATACCATTACTTGTACTTGTGTTGAATCAAATCAATGTATTTCAAATTTTAAAAAATGTACTAATTCAGTTTGTTGACAGACATTAGTTGTACTGATTGTATAGTACTTAATTTGTCCTGTTGAGCTCATCTACAATTTTTTAATAATTTCTTACATTTACAGAGCAAGAACAGTGGTGCCGTAGAACTAGTAGAAACAATAAGGTACACCTATTTTCTACCAAAAAAATTTTCGTGTTAGCACAGACGATGAAATGAGAGTTTTAGATTATAGATTGTTAAAAATCTACTTTACCTCAAATTTGTCACTAAGTTTCTCTGCAGTCTACACATACAATAAAATCTTGGTTAATTATTAATTGTTTTACATCAGATGGGTTTGCCAGGAGTTTCCTGAAATTGTTTTGGCAAGCAATATCCTCAGCAGTTATGATACAAATAGGTATATTTAAAGTGTTATTATTCTATATTATGCTAAGTTTAAAAATATTTGATATATCCCATTATTTTTTTCCAGCTATGAGAGTATGAAGAGCTTAGTAGATGAGTACAATAACGCTATTGACGCCTTTCTTCAACGTGTAAGCTCTTACAAATTTTCAGATTATCTTCAACTGTCTAACAATATTATACAGGCAGCACATACGACACGTCCTAATGAACGATTTAGTACAACACAACGCCGTACTTCACGAAATTTGCTACGTCATATTCTTCAACAAGTCTACGTTCACGCCGTAACAAATCCCAGCAAACTCAATCAGTATGAGCCATTTTCACCAGAGGTTTGTCATCTTAAAGTTTATTAACTGAAAGTTCAGAATTCATATCCAAATTTCTCTGTCAGGTGTACGGCGAAACTTCTTACGAATTAGTATGCCAGATTATTGACCAGTTAAATATTACGGAAGAAGATACTTTCCTTGATCTCGGTTCAGGAGTAGGTCAGATAGTTCTACAGGTGGCCGCTTCTACATGTTGTAAAATGGTCTGGGGTATAGAGAGATCTGATTGGCCCAACCTCTTCGCGGAGGTAATCGTTTATTTTCACAACTAATAATCTAGAAATACTGTATCTAGCAGTTTTTTTTCTTTATAATGCAGAAAATGGATTTGCACTTTAAGCGATTGATGCGTTGGTGGGGGAAACCATATGGCGAATATCAACTCATTAATGGCGACTTTCTAGACCAGCGTCACAGCGATAAGATAAATTCAGCAAGCGTTATCTTTGTCAACAATTTTGCTTTCGGTCCCAATCTCGATCACCAACTTAAAGGTTAGCCAATAATATTAAAAGTTACATAGCTTATACTAATGATTTTTTTTTGCAGAACGTTTTGCTGAACTACGAGATGGCGTCCGCATAATTTCGTCAAAAGAATTCTGCCCTATAAACTCCAGACTAAGCGAACGCAATTTAAGTAGTAAGCTTTACAGTTTCGACTTCCATGCAAACCCCCTTCTGATAAATTTCTTTCATTTCCTAGATATAGGTACAATCATGCAAGTTTCAAAGTTGTCGCCACCTCAGGGATCAGTTTCTTGGACTGGGAAATCTGTCTCTTACTACGTCCACACCATTGATCGAACTAAGGTATAAAATTTGCAAATACTTTACCAATAATAAACTAACTCATCTGTAATATCAGTTGAAGGTATACCTCGAGCCGCTTAAGGTATTTATGACGTAAATTCACGCAAAATCGTTTGATCAATTTTAACTTGTTTTATTTAAAGGAAACTGAAAACACTGCAATCGCATCAACTAGCCACAACAATAAGGATGTTGACCGAACTTTAGAACCGTCAGATTTGGTCGATACAAGCCCACCAGTTATAGAAAGTGGGGTAAAATCTTCTGAAAGAATTAGGACACGAAGATCACTTAACGCAGAGAAAGGTATAAAGTCAAATTGTTGAAGGAAAATGGTCAGAAAACTTTAATCTTTTTTTTTTTTTTTTTTTTTTTTACCGCCAACTCAACTAACACAGGGAATCCTGTTAAAATTGGTGCAATATCTAATTGTAATCCAGCTGGCAAACCTGTTGGGCGAGTGGGAAAAAGAGAAGATCCAGGCATCAAGAAGAAAAATTCGATCCGTGAGTTGAAATTGGTTAGCTCTCAAAGCACAAATTCATCTAAGGGTAAAAAACCCTCGCTTAAACAGCAGCAACGTTCCTGTGACATTTCATCGGTTGATGATTCTATAAAAAATCGGACTACCCGAACTACCGCTGTAAATGACGCAACCGAAACCCCTACATCCCTTCAGGTATGTATGTTAAAGTTGTGTAACATCGAATTAACTGCTACTTTATATTATTTTTTAGGTTTATTTGGACACTATCCGTAGTCAAATGATGGCGGCAGTGGCTATGCTTAAGGATGAAAACTATCGAAGGAGTTTAATGAATGACATCGAATTCGAACGCAAACGAAAGAATGAAATGAGCTTGCAGGCTGCTGAATTAGACGCAGAAGTATACATGAGAATATCCCATTTTAAATGTCTCCCCGTTCTATCTGTAATACTTTTTATTGATTAGATTTCATGTTTGATGCAAACAGAGAAAAGGCTCCGACGGCAACAGGAAGTAATGTACCGTAGTATAAAATTAAGCCGAGTTAATGCGGTAAGTCGGGAAAAGGTTCTCTCAGTTAAATTGCTTACTAAAATTTTTGTGTTTTAAAGGATGCTACAGACATTTCAATCGTGAATCAAGAATCCTTTCTAACAGAGATTTCATTGGCCATTCATTTGCGCAAGAGGCTAAGCTGCAAAATCACCAAGGTATCGTCAGAAGTCTCAACTCCGAATCAAACTGCGATCGACGCTGCACTACGGCCATCTGCTTCCAACAGTTCAAGATTGAAGACAAGTTTATCTTCTCCAATTCAACAGCAAGCAGTACCTTGCGTTAACGCACAATCACGAAATCTCCAATCTGAGTCGCCCCATCAGCCGATTGGCCAGGAAACTTTTCCAGTTCCTTCAGTTCTTCTTGGTTATGACTTGGAAGATCGCTTAAAGAACCTCATCATTAGTGTATTGAAAGACAACGCTAATCTTGCTGTAAGGCAGATTAGATATGATCCGTTTTTTTCGAATCCTCGTGTGAAACATTAATGTACGGCCCATAGGCCGAGCGATGAGCGCATAGGATTTTTTGCTCCGTCTCCCGTAAAACATTTCATTTTTTGACATTTCAACCACAAACAATCATACATCAACGTTTCCTCATTAAGTAAGCCGTCACTAGTCATCGTTGGATACTTCCAAACCCGTGGTGGAATCTTCTTTCTAATAGATAATCTATTATTTCAAGTAATTGGGTCACCAATTTTTCATTACCGTTTCAACAAAACGAGTCATTCAAACGACGTTTGAGAAGATTATGATTTTCATTTTTGAGCGCATAAAATTTACGAACCATATTTTTAGCTGCACTATTTTACTGAGTATCAACTCCATTTTCTAATCAATTTCGAGCACAATGGCGAAAGGACAATTGGGAGTGTACTGTTGTCCCTGGACTATTTATTTCTTTAAAAATTACCAATTGTGTGACTTGGTTATCAATCGTACATGTAAAATTATGAAATCAAATATAATAATGCTTCATCATTTCAGATCATAGAAAAGTTGATGTATCTGTCATCCACTGCTGCAACTTTTCCCCTTATCTCAATATTTAAAATGCTATTCAATGTGGGATCTCTGGTGTCTATGTACAATGAACCCAATCAACACTCACGGTACACGCGACTGATGGCCAACAATGAGCTTTTCCATTCTATAAACCGGGAGAGAGATCTATCCAAAAGTTTTGTATAGAGACGAACAATGAGACTGGGGAATTGGCCATCCAAGTCACTTTCGAGCCCGTGTCGTTTAGACGTAATTTGGATCCCGCGTACACGTAGTGTGTGCTGCTATAATATCCACTTCTTTATAATATCCAACCAACTCGATTAACACTCGAAAGAAAAAATCATCAAAATTTTCCTTTTTTTCTTGGGCGGGAAAATCTTAAAATTTTCAAATTCATTTTCTCCGAGAAAATCAACAAAAGTGATTGAAGTCTAACTTTTGCATAATAACGCATTCAAAAATGAAAGGGGGGTCATTAATATCCCTCGGGTCGGATTAGAAGACCTTCAAACTGAAGGTAAAAACGCGCGTGGATACCAATACCAATATATTCTGTAGGAGAAAATGTAAATTATTCAAAAATCAGGTGTCATTGTGCCAGATGAAGATTGGAAAAAATATATAATTTTAAGAAACACATTTTTAAATATTCGAGTGGTCTTAACAATTTACATATTCCAATTTTGACCATGTGCTTTCTGCATAAAAAGAATTACGTACAAAAAAATTCAGTTATGTCGTCTGCTAACGATGAACAGTAAAACTAGGGCTGTTGTGGCCCGGGACGTTTTTAGCGGTTTTTTTTAATGGGTTTTTTAGACGGGTTTTTCTTCTTCCGCGGGTCGGAGCGGGTTGGGCCAACTGAGTGAACGGGTTTGGCCCGGGCCAACCCATGGGTCAAAAAATTTTTACCGGTCGGGTAACGGCCCGGGTTTTTTAACGGGTCAATCATACTTTTTAAAAACTCTTACTATGTTTATCAATAATTGGCAAAATTGTCTAACGTTTACAAATTTAATTTGTATTCTTTGTTTTAAATGAACCCCCAAAAAAACATTAATACATGAGAATTGATGTAAACATACATCAATGAAACGAAAAGAAACTTAGAAGTAAGTGTTGGAAGTAAACATCCGAATTAACTGAAAGTTATCGAACAGCAAATACAAAAACAAAATTTTTAAAAATCATCATCTTCTTCTTCTTCTTCGCTTTCCAAAAGTAAGGTGTCAAAGTTTTCTTCCAAGAAATCGTAGACATCCTTTACCCCCACTAATCCTGCTTTGTACCATGAACGTAGACAGATTAGGGCTTCAACGGTCTCAGGTTTCAAGCTCATTCTAGAAATGCCAAAAACATCCTTGCCAACACTAAAGGCCCTCTCGCTAGCTGCGCTTGTCGCTGGAATGCTGAGGAGATCTCTAGCCATTTGACCCAATCGTGGCCATCGACAAGAACTGTTTGCCCAATAAGTGTAGACTGCAGTGAGATCACAATTTAACGGTTCAGGTTTCTCTATCTCGTACTCTCCCATTTCATCCGCTACAAGCGTCTCAGATGGTCTATTTTTTCCGAGGACGTTAGCAATATAGGTTTGGTCGAAGGTAGGTCGTTTGCCAGTTTGTTTGTCAGTCATGGTGGACGCAGAGATGTTTTCGCTGGCCCCATTCAATTCATTTATCCCAGCATTCATGGGCACATCGTTTAGCTTGTAATCCTTCCAGACCGATTGTATACTAAAAACAAAACAAATTATTGATGAATATGTGGGTAAGTAAAGCGTACTTTAGATGAACTCACGCTGGCTTCACTCTGTTTGCGATAAGATTCTCTTCAATGGGTTGAAATGCATCTCCCGATTCTCCCCCACAACTCATATGGGATGCTTTGTCGTAATAGGCAGATAGTTTTTCCAGGCCAGCAGTAGCTCCCTTTACAATCAAGGGATGAGAAATTGATCGATGGAGATGGTGTGAAACGTCTTCCAAAATCGTCAACAGCCGATTGTACATCGGTACAATTTGAAATTGTCCCAGTCTACGCCAGGACAATTAGAATTGTACGAGATTGTACGCTTCGATTTGAACTTGTGTTGACCGATGTATTCAACTGTTTTTAAAGGGGGGTAGGGAAAAAGGGGAGTAACCCGGCCGTCGCCTCCTCAGACCATTCATGATAACAGAGGTAGGGAGGGGGGGGGGCGGGCAAATAAACAAACGGAACAACAAACAAACAAACAAACAAAGGAAAGGGGGAGCAGCACAACAATGACTCCGATCTCCTGCGCGGCTTGAATTTCTCACGGTGTCTAAGAGATGGCTATACGACTCTTAGTCTCCTCGACCACGATATCCCCGGCCTCTTCCTCGGAAAGCGTTGTTGTTTCCGGATGATCTAATTGAAAAAGGAAAACCATTATGATATTAATTCGGATCTACCTAGGACGGACCTCACGAACGATAGATTATTTGAACTGTAAGTGGTGGGAATGGGAGGGATCTTTACAGTTCAAATCGAAGCGTACAATCTCGTACAATTCTAATTGTCCTGGCGTAGACTGGGACAATTTCAAATTGTACATATCGATTTACTAATCGATTTGAACTTGTGATCTTTAAAGCGACTAAAAATAAATACCCACACAAACTTACGACCTTTTCGAATATTACATCCATATAAATTAACGGGACGTGGTTCTCCCCCGTACAATGCATATAAATAAATGACGTGAACTGACAAGAACAGGAGCAAATTAAATACTTGTTTTTAGCTGCTGATTCCATTCGTCTGAAGAACAACTCCGACCAGTGATGGGTCCGTCGTTACTTCACGATGATAAAACTTTCTGAAGGTGGACGCGGAGGCCCAGTGACCCGCGCGCAAGACCGTATCAACTGAGATTCCAGCTGCGATTGCCTTCGAGGCCGCGGCCCCCCGTGTTGAGTGGGCCGAGAACATATTGATGTCTATGCCCGCCTCTCTCAAGACTTATTTGATCCAGCCAGATATCGTTACGCTCTTGACCAGATTGTGCTGACCTACTGAGCTGGTAAACAGCGAGCCCTCGTTATGAGGGCCCCTGAACACCTCTGTTTTCAAAATGTAAGCTCGTAGGCACGCAACCGGGTCCAGCAGCTCGTCATCTAGTTTTTCTAAAGAGAAGGACTGCAGCGATCCCGCTTTCTGAGCCTTGCGGGGTCTGTTGAGGGCGAAGGAGACTCTATTTTCTGCGAATTTTATGGACTTTAAATTTACCGACGCCAGGTCCGACGCTCGAAACAAGGTGGCCAGGGCCAAGAGTGTAGCTAATTTCGACGCCAGCGCGCATAGAGAGAGTGCCGCATTTTCTTTTCTTTTGAGATGAGACAGCACTGTATCTACATCCCAAACGGAGTCATACTTGGCTGCCGGTGGTTTTTTGTTGTAAATGCCTTTCATTAATAATAAAATCTTTGGATGTTGGCCCACTGGGAAGCCTTCAACCTTTTCTAGTGTGGCGGACAGGGCGGATCTATACACATTGACCGTACTGTATGATTTTGACCTGGATTGCTCCGCCAAAAAGGCCGTTACCACGATCAAATCATTACACATGAGATCCGAACCCCTTCCCACACACCAATCTGCCCAAATTCGCCAGGCACTACCGTACGCGCTGGTTGTATTTGATCTGATGGCCCCAACGAAAAGCTCGACCACTTCTCCCGAAAAACCTTGCTTTCCGTACATCGCCCTGACAATTTCCAGGCGACTAGCCGGAAGCCCGGAATGCTGCATAGTGGATTCGTCTCCCCTTTGACCGATCTCAGCAGCCCTGGGCTCGGCCTCAAGACCCGAGGGGTGTCGCACGCCATGCTCAACAGCGTCGGGAACCACGGCTGGGCCAGCCAAAGTGGGCAGATCAATAAAATCGACGCTTTTTCCCTCCGCGCTTTCGACAGGCGATCCCGAATGACTGCGAATGGTGGGAACGCATATGCCCCTTTCAGCTCCGCCCAACTCAGAGAAAACGCATTCCATGCCCAGGCTCCGGGCTGTGGGTTCCAGGACACAAATCTTGGCAGCTGCGCGTTCCAGGGGTTCGCAAACAGGTCGATCGAGACCTTCCAAACCCTCAAAAGAGCTTGAAATGTCCTCGGATCCAGTTGCCAGTCGCTCCAATCGATCCTCCTTCTCGACTCCCTGTCTGCGATAACGTTCAAAATTCCCGGTAAATACTGCGCCCTTAATGTAACATTACGCTCCTCACACCAGCGCGCAACTTGGACGGCCAAACGCGTCAACGATTCGGAATGTGTGCCCCCTTTTTTATTGATATACGCAACGGCCGTTGTGTTGTCCAGTCTGAGCTCGACAGTGCAGTTCCTTTCAAAAGCGGCGAACGATCTGAGCGCATTATAGGCGCCCAACAACTCCAACTCATTGATGTGGCGTTCCGCCTCATCTTGTGACCACGTCATACTGGTGCGGAGACCGTTACACTCCGCCCCCCAGCCCGAAATTGACGCGTCGGCACAAATTGACATAATGGGCTCTGACTCAAACATAGACTGGCCTTCACCGGTGGCCAGGTTCTTTGCCCAACACTCTAACTCTTCTTTCGCCGATCGTGAAAGGACAATTTTTCCCTGCAGGTTCCCTTCATTCGCTCTTGCGCCTTCTATATAAAGAGCTTGCACCTCTCTGTAGTGAGCCTGTGCAAACGGCACAGCTGTTGCCGCCCAGGTAAAACTGCCTAACAGACTCGCTAGCTCCCTCAGTGCTACCCTTGATCTTTTTGCCAATTCCGCACTCCTGGTTCCTATTGACTCGACCTTTTTTTCTGGCAAGCGGAAACGCATCAAAATTGAGTCAACCAACATGCCCAAAAATTCCATCAATTAGGACGGAGTCTCTACAGACTTCTCCGAATTGATCACAAAGCCCAGAATTTGTAACAATTTTTTAATAAAATTTAGTTGCTCTACGATTACCCTCCTACACTGATTCAGCAGGATGATGTCATCGAGATAAATGATCACCCTAAACCCGAGGCTCCTCAAGAAAGCTACAACTGGTCTTAAAAGTTTAGTGAATGCCCAAGGGGCAGAGGCCAGGCCGAAGCAAAGACAGGTAAACTGGAACACTTCCCCTTCCCATATGAATTGAAGGAACTCGTGGAAATCACGATGGACGGGGACTGTCAAATACGCGTCTTTTAGGTCCAGCTTCACCATCCAATCCCCTTTTACGATCAAGTGCCTGAGCGAGGCCAGGTTCTCCATCTTAAAGTGTCTATATACCACAAATTGATTGAGACTTTTCAAATTAATTATAGGTCTAAATCCTCCCGACTGTTTCTTTATAATGAACATCTGGCTGACAAACCGGATCGTGCTGGCCCTTACCGCCGCTCCTTTTTGAATTAACGACCTAACTTCGTCCCGCTCAATGTTCAATTGCTCTTCTCCCATTCGTGCGTTCGACGGAAAATTAAGCATCGTGGGAGGTGACTCGAACTCAAGTTCCAGCCCGTTCCTGACCACATTAAGAATCCAAGGATCGGCTGAAATAAGTCCCCAAGCTCTCCAAAAATGTCTAATTCTTCCACCAATAATACTTAAAGCTATTGGGGGAGGGGAGCTAGAAAGGGAATATATTAAATCTATTGCGTACCTATTGTCGCTCCAATCCTGCTGGTTGTTATTCCACCGGCTAGCCGATCCGGGCCCTTGGCGGCCCTGATCACCTACGCCGTGTCTGGTATCTCGGGAATCTGGTTGCTGAAAACGGACGGCATGCCGTTGGTTACCGTTGTCATCTCGGATGTTACCGGCTCCGCGCTCCGCCACTGCTGTGGTTGGTCTGCCGGCCTCGGTAACTGCTCTGCTGATCGTGGGAAGAGGGTAAGGAGACCCGCTCTTTGACTGGCAGCTTGCCCTTTCTCTGCCCTCCTACGTCCAGGTCGACCAGCTCTCTGACGAAACGCCCACTTTTCGATAGCCTCTTCATGACGGAGCTTCCAAACAGATCTTTTCCTTCACTGACTTCAAAAATTTCACGGTCTTCTAGAAGCGGAATGATCGCAGGGCCCACTATCTCCAAGATGTTCCGACGGCGCAAATCAGAAACGTTAAAATTGGATCTTCCGATTAACTCAGCCAAATGACGGACTGCTTTACCCGCCTCTCCTTCCAACTCTTTGGACTCCAAAAACGCAAGCACTGAGAAAACTGGGAGCATGGATTGTTGCACTTTGTAAAGAGTCTTCTCAACTTCATTGACTCCTTTTCCGGTTGATGGGCTTAACAACTTTTGCAATTTTAAGTGCATCTCGAAGTCGATTGACGGGACCTTAAAGTCCATGCTGTCTTCCACATCCAATCTGTATTTGGATTTCAGCTGCCCAACTCTCTTGTTGCTCGCTCCTCTTCTCAGTCTTTTCAGCATGCGCCTGCTCTGCTTGATTGAAGGCTTGAGTCTTTTCTTCCTACTACTTTTTGGGGCGTGCTGAGCTTCTATGAAGGAGGCTAGTTGTAACAGGGCCTGCCCCACCGCTGGAATCGGTCTCTCCTGAGCCACTCCGTCTGCTGCTGCCACTCCGTCTGCTGCTGCCACTCCGTTTGCTGCTGCCACACCGTTTGCTGCTGCCACGGCACCCGCCGGAGCAACCATTCCGCCTGCATCATCATCTCTTCCTTGGGCTGGGACTTCTTCACCGGCTCCACCCAAAGTTGCACGAATAAGATTTGACAGTGCTACTGAGGCTGCGGCAGCACTCCCTGAACCACTCGCCTTCGGATTGCTGGGATTTTTTTGGATACGATCGGGGGACGTGTCCCTTTTACTGCCCTTCTTCCTACGCGATGCGACGTACGAGTCGGTGGACGAGGCGTCCGAAGTGTCTGTCGAAGACGACGAACTTGAAGATTCACTAGAACTAGAAGCTTCCGATTCCCTACGCCTTTTATTCCCCATCTTGCAATCGAACTTTCACAAAATAATTAACTGGTAAAGAACTACCGAAAACTGCAACTGCTCCCCGTCAACAGCTAGAATGGTCTGAGGAGGCGACGGCCGGGTTACTCCCCTTTTTCCCTACCCCCCTTTAAAAACAGCTGAATACATCGGTCAACACAAGTTCAAATCGATTAGTAAATCGATATGTACAACTAGAGATAAAGTGGGATATCCACTTCCCTCAATATACTTTGTAATTGTGGCAAACTCTTCCAACAATACAAGAACTTGATTCAAGACACTCCACTCGTCTCTATTCAATTCATTTTTGCGGAGATCCACATCCTTTGCAATTTCATCGATGGGCCTTCTCAGTTTGACACTTCGTTTGACGAAGAAATACGCTGAGCTCCATCGTGTTTTGACATCTAGGATCGGGAGAAGATCGCCAGTGATGACAGCACCATTGGTGGCCGCGATTTCTCCTGGTTCATAAGCTTCATTTTCTAATCCAAATGATTTTAAGATCTTCTTGAATTTTTGAATACGTTGAGGCGAAGCTCTGATCGAGGTGACAAGATCACGAGGCTGTAAACAAAAAAGTATTAAGAAATAGGGACAAACTAAAAAATTTCAAAGGGGTTTTTATGCTCCATCACCTTTTGGAGAAGTTGCGATATTATTTCAAGAATTTTTTGAACGCAGATGTTCAACACGTGAGCAAAGCATCTGACCCACATATCTTTATCGAATGGTCTTGAATTATTTCTTGTGAGATGAACCAAGTGATCAATGAAACATCCGTTAGAACTAGCGTTGTCTGTGGTTACAGATAACATCTGGGGACGAAAGAATGGATAACTTGTAAGTTATAAGCAAAAAGGTAAATGTTATTAAAGATGATTGATACGTACTCTTTCTTGGAGATCATACAACTTAATTGTATCATAAAAAGAATTGCCAATGTTCATCCCAGAATGTTCCCCTAACAATTGCTTGAAACCTATTATCACCTCAATCGGTTTGAATGCTTTCGTCAGGTACGAAGCTGTGATTCCCATAAATGCCAATTTATTTGGCGAGGTCCATAAGTCTGTTGTCAGGGCTACCTTGGCTTCTTGAAGAGTGGAAGTAACTTTTGCTCTTGCGTCAATGAAAGTTGTCATCAACTTATCTTTCACAGAAATTCTTGACAAGGGCCTGTACAATGGCTGTAGACTGGCAACAAATAAGCGAAATGCATGTTCTTCTCCCAAGGAAAACGAATGATTGTTTGCTACAATAAATTGCAGGAACAATTGATGTGATGTGTCACTGTTAAACTGAAACACGATATACATTTTTAATGTTTGCTTTAGCATAAAGGTTCACAATAAAAAAGAGACTACCTTGAAGGGTGCGACTAGTTTTGCACTTGAGGTCAGAGTGCACTGTTTGGTGTCCTTTAGCTTTTCACTATGTTTGTTCTTTATATGTCTTGAAATAACTCCTGTCCCATTCCGAAGAAATGTCTTCTCACAGTACATAGGGGAGACTGGAGTAAAATGGGACACCGGGTCAAAAGGGACAGTGGGGGGAAAAATAGTAGATGTTAAAAAAACTTAAAATTTTTTTAGTATGTTATGTAAATCTGTATAATCTACTTCGGCATGAAATTTCGTTGATTTTTGTCAATAACTGCATGAGTTATTGACAAAACTAAAAAACGGTTTTTATTTATAAATTTTTGTCTCCGCCATTTTATGTTTATAGAAACAAATAAACGGTAATGGCATGTAAATTTAATATTGAAATGAAGCTGATTCATTTCTTGATCGTATAAAACAAAAATTATAATTTTAGACCAATTTGTTTAGACGGTATGAACTTTTTCAAAAAAGAGTCATAATCGGGTTGTTTGGGACAGCCGTTTTCGCCTAAAATGGGACAGTTACGGACCAATCAGCGTACAGCATTTTTAAGAGGCTCGATTTCCTGACCTAGCAACGCAGGATGTCCTACAGCTCCATAAGGGTTTTTGTATATATAAGAAAAAAGGTTCATTAACACAATAATTTAATTGAAACATTTATAAACTCAAAGAGTCTATGCAGTAGGACACTATTTCAATTTTTTCAAATTTTTAAAATGTATTTCAAAGAGAAAACAGAGGACGTCCCTCACCACCCACCCCAGTGTCCTCAATTGCCCCCCAAAATAGGCCCCTCCCACAAATCTGAGGCAACTTTAAAGGTATTTTATGGGGAAATGGTTCATGATTAAATTATATAAAAAATATGGGGGGTTCATTATAACATGGAATACATAAAAACAAAATTTTAAAGAAATTAAATAATTAGTTTGGGAGATAAAGGGGGAAAACAAAAACTGTCCCATTTTACTCCAGTCTCCCCTACAGCTGTACTTGTCAGGTTGTCCTTCAACTTTAATCAACGAAGCATGTTTCCAAATCCATGATTTTTGCTTGACTTGCTTGACTTGCTTTCCTTTCTTCGATGGCACACTATCAGGTTGTGAGATATCTGTATAGATATTTTGACAATTAAATGTGACCATTAAATTAAACAGCCATTAAAAGATAGACTAATTTATACCTTTAGGTGGAGCAGAACTGGACTGATTGGTTACTTCTGTGCTTCTTGAAGGAATCTCATCATCATCATCGCTGTCAAGGTTGATAGGTAAACTTCTCTTTTTCCCAGCAGAATTGCTCGAGTTAGACGAACTTTGACTTTTACATGATAACTCTTCGCCATTAGAAGTAGATTTACGTTTAGACATATTGCCTTCACGTAATCACGTATTCTGACTTCTGAAGCTCTACAAGTAGCGTATACTTAAAACGTGGTCGTGGTGACTGAACATCGAATGTCAGCAATTCTGACGGCTATCCTATCCTCCAGATCTTTCTGGCACTTTCTAGCTGTGAGATTCTTTATTTGACTACTAGATGGCGCCACATCTCGGGTTGGCCCGCGGGCCCGTTGGTTAGACCCATCGCCCGCCCCGTTAAAAAAATGCCTCGGTGGGTCGAGTCGGGTTGGGGTTTTTTTCGTTCAGCCCGGGCGGTGGCCCGGGTTTTCATCGCCCGGGCCACAGCCCTAAGTAAAACAGCATAGCCTACTTCAGTTACGGCCACAGATCTGTGATTCACCCTGGGTGTCAATTTTGTTCGAGCCACCCACTGACCCTCAGCTGCCTGTGGCAGTTATACCTATGCCACATGCGTTGCCATTTTACGAAAGTATGATTTTAAATTCCTGTTTTCCGCAAAATCTTTGATTTGATTCCACCACGATTCTCTATATATAATCAATTGGTAGCCTAGTGGGAATAGCGGAAGATTCTCACGAGAGAAGTATTAGGTTCCAATCTGTGCAGGTCTTTATCCATTTTTAATCATTTTTCCTTGTTTTTTCTATATTTTTAAAACAAAATAGATGGAATGCCTAGATTATGTAAAAAATGCGAGTTTTTTCACATTTTTTAAAACAAAATCTGAATTTGTTTTCTTTGGCAAGGAAAAATGATTAAAAATGGACGAAGACCTACACAGATTCAAACCTAACACTTCTCTCGTGAGAATTTTCCGCTATACCCACGAGGCTAGACCAATTGCTCACAAATTACTCACTTGCTTATAGAATGATTGTGTTATTGCAGGAGCCAAAGAAGAATTGCTTAAGAAACTACGATCGTACGCGAAAAGACAGCACGAGCCAGAGGTTGACGAGGATCATATCGACGACATCGAGGGGTAGTCAACTCGAAAAAATATCCGTACACCCCCGTATTTTTAATGAAAAAATATGAAAAAATATTAAAAATATTAAAAGTTTTAACACGAAAATTTTTTTTGCCTTGCATAAAAAGGTTGCACTGAACATATTCAGCATGGTATAATAGGTTGAAAGGTACCTCCACTGGGCCCTTCCCGGTTGGGCCCGATTTCAGGCGGTATGGTGGCGCTAGTTGAAGGTGAAGGGAGTCTTAACATGGGAAAGATAGGAAATAGCATCTTATTTTTTATTCTGTTAAGTATAAAATTACAGTTTTAGAATAATTAATTTTTTTTATTGTTTAAAATATTTGTAGCATCACATTTCATTTTGTCATGTGATGATTCGTTAAATACAATATTTTTAAAAATTTTAATGTTGCGCTCTTTCGTTTTTCTAGCAACAGCTAGTTTGGTAGAGGTCGCGGCGGGTATATAAAGGATAAAGGGGAAAAAAAAATTGTGAACCAGTAGAAACCATGGCAATCAAGCAGAAGAACCATCTTAGCCAGCCGTCATTTACTCAGTTTCTGTTTGTTTTTATTGTGTGAAAACTACAACGACGATATATCGGTAATTAAATAATCAAACAACTAGGTTTTAACACATTTTGAACGCGTTTTATTGCTTGAATTGTTTCTTCATCTGTACATTAGTCAGTAAGAAACTAAGAACGGCAGTACGGTAAAATGAAACAAAGAAAAAGAGACTAAGAGATCACTTTAGCTTGTTTACGCAGTGATTTTGACTTTGATTGTTGACTGAATTCTTTAACCACTTTTTAGTTTCCAAGTAATTTCTGATGATTAAATACTCCAAAACTAATTTTCCGACAAGTTCCTTCCGGTGTGTGTTGCAGCAAATGGTGGGATTGAATTTATTTTCCTTCACCAGCACACCCAGAGTTTCCATCGATCTTTCAAACCAGTCCAGGATGTTCAATTTCCCTAATTCAACCTATTTAATAGATAAAATTTAATTTTAACTGTTTGGTGGAAAGCGTGTAAGAATTTATGATTTCATGAATAATAAATGCACCAAGCAATAGTTTTGAAATGTTTTTTTCTTAAAAACTAAAAGTACCTCTGCCCGATAAGCTTCTTCAACAATTATGAACAAGTCGAACATTTTTTTGATGCAATACTTTAGACCACCACGATCCTTTCTGTTTGTTGCAATTGCTTCATAAAAATCAGGGGGCAGCAATTCCAAAGACGTTTCGAGGGTATTTAGGCAATCTTCACATTTCAGTAAATACTTCCTAGAGTACAATAAGTACCCACATAGGTTGTAAACCATGTGTCTTCTTATTTTCTGTATCAACAACTCCTCTTCAGAAGGAAGGTCTTGTTCTTCAAGTGCCAGCTCATCAAACGATGGAAATCGAGGCCATTCAGAAATGGGAATGTCTTGTTCGGAAGTTACATTTTCATGTCTCTGATCGAATAGTTCTTCGATAATAGTATTTCGCATTGTACTTCGTAGAAATTCCGCTTTTTTTGGTCTCCGTTTTGCATCTGCCCAAAAGGCATTCTTTGTAGGAAACCAATAGTTGCACTTGCTCTTCCTGATCAACATTTCCACCAGAAACAACATCCTTAGTAGGGAAATAGATGCAAAACAGGCGATACAGTTGCATAAATGTTTGGATGGTGGGATGCTCATTTGAGCCACCTGCATTGCGGATTATTCCGAAAAACCTCTAAAATAAAATTTTGATTAACATACATTTCAATTAATAGACTGCTACACATTACTTCAATGCAGTCTTGATTGAATTTGCCCGTCAAAACAAAATCATAGTTATTGGATAACAGGTCTTCCGTTAAATCAATTATGCTGAGCAAAGTCAGACGAAATGCCTCAAGGGTTGTTTGCGACAAAAATGGAGTTTCATTTCGTTCCTTTGAAATTCTCTCAGTCATATCCAGAGTGTTGTTTCCAGAATCTTATAAAAGAAAACCAGGATTATTCATATGTAGGCCTACTATAAGAAAACCTCACTATTACTTTCTTCTTCGCTTGCCAATTTAATTTGGTGATAGATTCGTTCCTGCATCGTCCATTGAGGACGTCAAAAGAGTTATTCAACTGTCTCACCATTTTTACAGTTGGCTTGGTATCCTTGAACGTATCTAACTTCAAGTCATCGGCGTAGTACTCAAAACCACACGCAACTGATTCTGAGAACAACTGGAAAATAGAAATAAATTACATGTAAGAAATTCGTGATTCTATTAGCTACTTATTTATACCTGAGTGCATAACTTGACTGTCATTTTCTCCCAGGTATTGGGGAAAATGTGGGAAAAAGATAACTTTGGGCATATTCCTGATTGGTATTTTTCTTCCGCGTGATAGAGATTTTTGAAGTGATCAAATTGAACATATTCACCTTGAAACTGTAAAAATTAAACATTTCTTTATAAATAATTTTAAGGAACCGTATGACTAAAATATTACCTGCACACATTTGTGCGTGAAAATATGATTCCTTATGCACTTCATGATATGGGGGACATCAAAAAGGAAATATATTTTTTCGTCTGGATCGGTTGGATGTATAATGTAATGTTTGACGTTATCCATTTGACCGCAAACACCTAAGAGTCTATGAACTCCTTTATTAGTCTGGTGACCATCACACACAACATTGTTGACAATTGCCCCTTTTTTTCCAAAGCTGTTAATGCTTTGACAACAATGGTTTGAATCACATTTGAGCTGGCCGCGCCACTGGTTGCGTACACAGCAATTGGCTGCACCCATTTTGACCTATAACAACGGAACATCAACACAAGTGCATGATCGGCTAGTTTGTTGCTTTTGTTTGTTAAACAATCTCCCCCATAATCCACTAGTCCATCAAATTTCATTTTTTGTTTTGAAAATTTTAGCGCTTTTTTCACCGACATTTCATCCCAGATCAAAGAACCCTTTCGGAGATATTTTTCTTTTCCACTTAAGTTACGCCCAATGACATCGATTGAAAAATCGTTAAGACCAAATGAACCCGGAATACCCCTTATTAGTCTTTGAATAGTGCTATGCGATGGTAAGGGAAGGATTCCATTTTCCCTAAGATGATCATAACCCTTAGGGCTCTTAACTCTCAGCAGCAGGCACTGGAACAACCACTCAGTGTCGTAGCGGATCCCTTGTTTCTCTTGACATTCAGATTTCTTTAAAATAGCTTTGATAACCATTTGTTCCTGTATTAATTGGTAAAATAATAGCTTCATTACACAGAAATTCATGAACGTAATGGAAATTGCAACTTGAAAAGTATAAACATAATACATGACATTGCTGAGGTTGCTTGATAAAGTCAAGATGGAAATTATAATTTAGAATGGGAAACAAAAATCTGGAGCGGAAATCCAAAAAAATAATCATGACGTACAGGAAAAGTGTCATACTTCAGAAAGTAATGGAAAAAAATGTCATTGTTGAATAGAAATGAAAAAGTAATGTCAGTAATAGCAATATACTATTCAATCGGTAAACTTAATGTCTAGAAAAAATAATTTGTGTCAACCTGAGGTTCCATATTCAGTAAATATTGATCGAAGGCTTCTTTGGAATTAACAGGAACAGAGGCTTTGGCGCGCAGTTCATGAAGTTCCGATTTAACCCTCTACATAAATAATATTATCAATTTTAATTTGCTATATGGATGTAAATAACGATACCTTTAAAGCGGCAGACTTCCGTGCGGCTGTCTTCAGAGCATTCTTTCTTGCTTTTCTGCATTTCAGCAATTGGTCTCCAAATTTTTGTTGGTTAAGGTTCCATATCTTCTTTCGGAGGGTGTCTTTGAAATAACGGCAATCTTTGCAGGCAGTGTGCTTTATTGCGTTTGGAAATTTGGACGATGGAGGTTGTAGTAAATGCTTACAAGAGTAAGAACGCCACACACCGCTGTCTTCATAACCTTCGTTAAATTCAATCTGTTGTAATTTCTGGAGGACAATTTTTGAATTTACGTTAGGAACAGTAACTCCACCACAAACTTCCAATCCATCAAAAACGTTGATAACGTTTTCCAGCATAGCAATCGATGCTAGTAAAGATAGCAGAAATTCTAGAATCTGTGGAACTACAAATTTCTTCACATGATAGGAAACAATTCCTTTACAAAGAACCAAACTTTTGTCGACTTCCAAACTTCCTTTGTCACTCAGTACTTGAAATATGTTGAAATTGTCGTTTTCCTTGGTATATGACCAATGACTTGGAAATTTCATGTTGATAATTCCCGTTTCCCAATAAAGGGTCTTCTCAGTTTCTTGTAATGGCATATGTTGAGCTTCATGTGCTTCATGTTGGCTGCATGTGACTTTTGTCATGTGAGATGGGCAATCTATAACACGATAAAAAATATTTTATTACAGTGGATAATGCAGCCTAAAGACACGTAAACAATACTTACTAGGAAATATCTTAGGAATTGCACCTTCCCCAACAGATTCCTTGGCATCTCTCACAGTAGTTGCTACGTGAAGTGGTTGATCTCTAGACTTGGTATCCATTTTTTTTTTGGCTGCATGTGACTTTTGTCATGTGAGATGGGCAATCTATAACATGATAAAAAATATTTTATTACAGTGGATAATGCAGCCTAAAGACACGTAAACAATACTTACTTGGAAATATCTTAGGAATTGCACCCGGTTTCAGTATCCAATTTTTCCGTTCCTGGAAAACTTGTTGTCCTGCAACAGTCAAGAAATACCCTTTGTCTATGTCACAATCTGCAAAATGATGGGCGCAAACCCTCGACTTATCAGTGAATATGTAATTTTTTCTAGGGATAGGGGAGACCGGACCCATATTGGACAGTTTCGATTTTTACTCCATATCTCCCATCCCCTTGGGCGAAATGGAGAGATTTTTTCTAAAAACACGCGGAATTGTTTCTCTCACCCCCTCGAATTTTTTCGTAGTTGTAGCTTTAAAATTAGAAAAGTTACAACGATTTCAATTTTTCGGTGTTTTTTTTCCTAAACTGGGGTTATATTGGACAGGCGCCTGTACCAGGTTAGACGGGGTCTTTACAAGGGGACTGAATCAAGCAAAAATTTTGAAAAAAATAAAAAATATAGGGAATTACATGATAATATCATGTAGAAAGTTTGGAAACTATAAGTGGAAAAATGATAAAGTTTTCTTATAGGGAAAGGAATTTCAGGCTTTGTATAGCAGAGGGGTGGAGCTTGCCCAAGGCAACGATCGGCCAAAATTTATCGGCAACCTTAACAGGTCCAATATCACCCCCCGTTTTTGTCCAAAGTAACCCCAAACTACTACCCTCCGTTAAAATCAATATTACGGCTTAACCGTTAGATACAAAATTAAACTTTTTTTACAGTGTTATAGGCAATTGAATTGCCTATGCAATAGTATGAAAAACTTAGTAAAAAAATTGTTTCTTTTTGAGTAATAATAGTAAAAGCGGAGAAAAAATGTGTAAATTTTGAGTGTGTTTTTTATTTTGTATCATAACACACAAAATAATATATATAAATGCATGAAAATTTATACACATGAAGAATGCATTAAAACTAACATAAAATTTAAAAATTAGATTTTTAAAACTTATTTTACTATTTTTAAGGTCACTGTCCAACTTGGAACAGTGTCCAATATGGGTCCGGTCTCCCCTATATTTCATCCAAAGTTTTTGCATTTTTTTGTCTTTTGTCGAGAACAACGCAACTTTTTCTGGGACAGTTCCCTTTCTTACATAACCAGAAGTGCACATCGGGACACAACAATAATTCGGCATTTTTTACAAATTTTTGTAATAACCGACTGTCACTAAGAAAAACGAAAAACATTGATTATTGATTATTTTTTTTTTATTTCCGCTCCAGATTTTTGTTTCCCATTCTAAATTATAATTTCCATCTTGACTTTATCAAGCAACCTCAGCAATGTCATGTATTATGTTTATACTTTTCAAGTTGCAATTTCCATTACGTTCATGAATTTCTGTGTAATGAAGCTATTATTTTACCAATTAATACAGGAACAAATGGTTATCAAAGCTATTTTAAAGAAATCTGAATGTCAAGAGAAACAAGGGATCCGCTACGACACTGAGTGGTTGTTCCAGTGCCTGCTGCTGAGAGTTAAGAGCCCTAAGGGTTATGATCATCTTAGGGAAAATGGAATCCTTCCCTTACCATCGCATAGCACTATTCAAAGACTAATAAGGGGTATTCCGGGTTCATTTGGTCTTAACGATTTTTCAATCGATGCCATTGGGCGTAACTTAAGTGGAAAAGAAAAATATCTCCGAAAGGGTTCTTTGATCTGGGATGAAATGTCGGTGAAAAAAACGCTAAAATTTTCAAAACAAAAAATGAAATTTGATGGACTAGTGGATTATGGGGGAGATTGTTTAACAAACAAAAGCAACAAACTAGCCGATCATGCACTTGTGTTGATGTTCCGTTGTTATAGGTCAAAATGGGTGCAGCCAATTGCTGTGTACGCAACCAGTGGCGCGGCCAGCTCAAATGTGATTCAAACCATTGTTGTCAAAGCATTAACAGCTTTGGAAAAAAAGGGGCAATTGTCAACAATGTTGTGTGTGATGGTCACCAGACTAATAAAGGAGTTCATAGACTCTTAGGTGTTTGCGGTCAAATGGATAACGTCAAACATTACATTATACATCCAACCGATCCAGACGAAAAAATATATTTCCTTTTTGATGTCCCCCATATCATGAAGTGCATAAGGAATCATATTTTCACGCACAAATGTGTGCAGGTAATATTTTAGTCATACGGTTCCTTAAAATTATTTATAAAGAAATGTTTAATTTTTACAGTTTCAAGGTGAATATGTTCAATTTGATCACTTCAAAAATCTCTATCACGCGGAAGAAAAATACCAATCAGGAATATGCCCAAAGTTATCTTTTTCCCACATTTTCCCCAATACCTGGGAGAAAATGACAGTCAAGTTATGCACTCAGGTATAAATAAGTAGCTAATAGAATCACGAATTTCTTACATGTAATTTATTTCTATTTTCCAGTTGTTCTCAGAATCAGTTGCGTGTGGTTTTGAGTACTACGCCGATGACTTGAAGTTAGATACGTTCAAGGATACCAAGCCAACTGTAAAAATGGTGAGACAGTTGAATAACTCTTTTGACGTCCTCAATGGACGATGCAGGAACGAATCTATCACCAAATTAAATTGGCAAGCGAAGAAGAAAGTAATAGTGAGGTTTTCTTATAGTAGGCCTACATATGAATAATCCTGGTTTTCTTTTATAAGATTCTGGAAACAACACTCTGGATATGACTGAGAGAATTTCAAAGGAACGAAATGAAACTCCATTTTTGTCGCAAACAACCCTTGAGGCATTTCGTCTGACTTTGCTCAGCATAATTGATTTAACGGAAGACCTGTTATCCAATAACTATGATTTTGTTTTGACGGGCAAATTCAATCAAGACTGCATTGAAGTAATGTGTAGCAGTCTATTAATTGAAATGTATGTTAATCAAAATTTTATTTTAGAGGTTTTTCGGAATAATCCGCAATGCAGGTGGCTCAAATGAGCATCCCACCATCCATTCATTTATGCAACTGTATCGCCTGTTTTGCATCTATTTCCCTACTAAGGATGTTGTTTCTGGTGGAAATGTTGATCAGGAAGAGCAAGTGCAACTATTGGTTTCCTACAAAGAATGCCTTTTGGGCAGATGCAAAACGGAGACCAAAAAAAGCGGAATTTCTACGAAGTACAATGCGAAATACTATTATCGAAGAACTATTCGATCAGAGACATGAAAATGTAACTTCCGAACAAGACATTCCCATTTCTGAATGGCCTCGATTTCCATCGTTTGATGAGCTGGCACTTGAAGAACAAGACCTTCCTTCTGAAGAGGAGTTGTTGATACAGAAAATAAGAAGACACATGGTTTACAACCTATGTGGGTACTTATTGTACTCTAGGAAGTATTTACTGAAATGTGAAGATTGCCTAAATACCCTCGAAACGTCTTTGGAATTGCTGCCCCCTGATTTTTATGAAGCAATTGCAACAAACAGAAAGGATCGTGGTGGTCTAAAGTATTGCATCAAAAAAATGTTCGACTTGTTCATAATTGTTGAAGAAGCTTATCGGGCAGAGGTACTTTTAGTTTTTAAGAAAAAAACATTTCAAAACTATTGCTTCGTGCATTTATTATTCATGAAATCATAAATTCTTACACGCTTTCCACCAAACAGTTAAAATTAAATTTTATCTATTAAATAGGTTGAATTAGGGAAATTGAACATCCTGGACTGGTTTGAAAGATCGATGGAAACTCTGGGTGTGCTGGTGAAGGAAAATAAATTCAATCCCACCATTTGCTGCAACACACACCGGAAGGAACTTGTCGGAAAATTAGTTTTGGAGTATTTAATCATCAGAAATTACTTGGAAACTAAAAAGTGGTTAAAGAATTCAGTCAACAATCAAAGTCAAAATCACTGCGTAAACAAGCTAAAGTGATCTCTTAGTCTCTTTTTCTTTGTTTCATTTTACCGTACTGCCGTTCTTAGTTTCTTACTGACTAATGTACAGATGAAGAAACAATTCAAGCAATAAAACGCGTTCAAAATGTGTTAAAACCTAGTTGTTTGATTATTTAATTACCGATATATCGTCGTTGTAGTTTTCACACAATAAAAACAAACAGAAACTGAGTAAATGACGGCTGGCTAAGATGGTTCTTCTGCTTGATTTTTGAATCAAGCAAAAATTTTGAAAAAAATAAAAAATATAGGGAATTACATGATAATATCATGTAGAAAGTTTGGAAACTATAAGTGGAAAAATGATAAAGTTTTCTTATAGGGAAAGGAATTTCAGGCTTTGTATAGCAGAGGGGTGGAGCTTGCCCAAGGCAACGATCGGCCAAAATTTATCGGCAACCTTAACAGGTCCAATATCACCCCCCGTTTTTGTCCAAAGTAACCCCAAACTACTACCCTCCGTTAAAATCAATATTACGGCTTAACCGTTAGATACAAAATTAAACTTTTTTTACAGTGTTATAGGCAATTGAATTGCCTATGCAATAGTATGAAAAACTTAGTAAAAAAATTGTTTCTTTTTGAGTAATAATAGTAAAAGCGGAGAAAAAATGTGTAAATTTTGAGTGTGTTTTTTATTTTGTATCATAACACACAAAATAATATATATAAATGCATGAAAATTTATACACATGAAGAATGCATTAAAACTAACATAAAATTTAAAAATTAGATTTTTAAAACTTATTTTACTATTTTTAAGGTCACTGTCCAACTTGGAACAGTGTCCAATATGGGTCCGGTCTCCCCTATATTTCATCCAAAGTTTTTGCATTTTTTTGTCTTTTGTCGAGAACAACGCAACTTTTTCTGGGACAGTTCCCTTTCTTACATAACCAGAAGTGCACATCGGGACACAACAATAATTCGGCATTTTTTACAAATTTTTGTAATAACCGACTGTCACTAAGAAAAACGAAAAACATTGATTATTGATTTTTTTTTTTTATTTCCGCTCCAGATTTTTGTTTCCCATTCTAAATTATAATTTCCATCTTGACTTTATCAAGCAACCTCAGCAATGTCATGTATTATGTTTATACTTTTCAAGTTGCAATTTCCATTACGTTCATGAATTTCTGTGTAATGAAGCTATTATTTTACCAATTAATACAGGAACAAATGGTTATCAAAGCTATTTTAAAGAAATCTGAATGTCAAGAGAAACAAGGGATCCGCTACGACACTGAGTGGTTGTTCCAGTGCCTGCTGCTGAGAGTTAAGAGCCCTAAGGGTTATGATCATCTTAGGGAAAATGGAATCCTTCCCTTACCATCGCATAGCACTATTCAAAGACTAATAAGGGGTATTCCGGGTTCATTTGGTCTTAACGATTTTTCAATCGATGCCATTGGGCGTAACTTAAGTGGAAAAGAAAAATATCTCCGAAAGGGTTCTTTGATCTGGGATGAAATGTCGGTGAAAAAAACGCTAAAATTTTCAAAACAAAAAATGAAATTTGATGGACTAGTGGATTATGGGGGAGATTGTTTAACAAACAAAAGCAACAAACTAGCCGATCATGCACTTGTGTTGATGTTCCGTTGTTATAGGTCAAAATGGGTGCAGCCAATTGCTGTGTACGCAACCAGTGGCGCGGCCAGCTCAAATGTGATTCAAACCATTGTTGTCAAAGCATTAACAGCTTTGGAAAAAAAGGGGCAATTGTCAACAATGTTGTGTGTGATGGTCACCAGACTAATAAAGGAGTTCATAGACTCTTAGGTGTTTGCGGTCAAATGGATAACGTCAAACATTACATTATACATCCAACCGATCCAGACGAAAAAATATATTTCCTTTTTGATGTCCCCCATATCATGAAGTGCATAAGGAATCATATTTTCACGCACAAATGTGTGCAGGTAATATTTTAGTCATACGGTTCCTTAAAATTATTTATAAAGAAATGTTTAATTTTTACAGTTTCAAGGTGAATATGTTCAATTTGATCACTTCAAAAATCTCTATCACGCGGAAGAAAAATACCAATCAGGAATATGCCCAAAGTTATCTTTTTCCCACATTTTCCCCAATACCTGGGAGAAAATGACAGTCAAGTTATGCACTCAGGTATAAATAAGTAGCTAATAGAATCACGAATTTCTTACATGTAATTTATTTCTATTTTCCAGTTGTTCTCAGAATCAGTTGCGTGTGGTTTTGAGTACTACGCCGATGACTTGAAGTTAGATACGTTCAAGGATACCAAGCCAACTGTAAAAATGGTGAGACAGTTGAATAACTCTTTTGACGTCCTCAATGGACGATGCAGGAACGAATCTATCACCAAATTAAATTGGCAAGCGAAGAAGAAAGTAATAGTGAGGTTTTCTTATAGTAGGCCTACATATGAATAATCCTGGTTTTCTTTTATAAGATTCTGGAAACAACACTCTGGATATGACTGAGAGAATTTCAAAGGAACGAAATGAAACTCCATTTTTGTCGCAAACAACCCTTGAGGCATTTCGTCTGACTTTGCTCAGCATAATTGATTTAACGGAAGACCTGTTATCCAATAACTATGATTTTGTTTTGACGGGCAAATTCAATCAAGACTGCATTGAAGTAATGTGTAGCAGTCTATTAATTGAAATGTATGTTAATCAAAATTTTATTTTAGAGGTTTTTCGGAATAATCCGCAATGCAGGTGGCTCAAATGAGCATCCCACCATCCATTCATTTATGCAACTGTATCGCCTGTTTTGCATCTATTTCCCTACTAAGGATGTTGTTTCTGGTGGAAATGTTGATCAGGAAGAGCAAGTGCAACTATTGGTTTCCTACAAAGAATGCCTTTTGGGCAGATGCAAAACGGAGACCAAAAAAAGCGGAATTTCTACGAAGTACAATGCGAAATACTATTATCGAAGAACTATTCGATCAGAGACATGAAAATGTAACTTCCGAACAAGACATTCCCATTTCTGAATGGCCTCGATTTCCATCGTTTGATGAGCTGGCACTTGAAGAACAAGACCTTCCTTCTGAAGAGGAGTTGTTGATACAGAAAATAAGAAGACACATGGTTTACAACCTATGTGGGTACTTATTGTACTCTAGGAAGTATTTACTGAAATGTGAAGATTGCCTAAATACCCTCGAAACGTCTTTGGAATTGCTGCCCCCTGATTTTTATGAAGCAATTGCAACAAACAGAAAGGATCGTGGTGGTCTAAAGTATTGCATCAAAAAAATGTTCGACTTGTTCATAATTGTTGAAGAAGCTTATCGGGCAGAGGTACTTTTAGTTTTTAAGAAAAAAACATTTCAAAACTATTGCTTGGTGCATTTATTATTCATGAAATCATAAATTCTTACACGCTTTCCACCAAACAGTTAAAATTAAATTTTATCTATTAAATAGGTTGAATTAGGGAAATTGAACATCCTGGACTGGTTTGAAAGATCGATGGAAACTCTGGGTGTGCTGGTGAAGGAAAATAAATTCAATCCCACCATTTGCTGCAACACACACCGGAAGGAACTTGTCGGAAAATTAGTTTTGGAGTATTTAATCATCAGAAATTACTTGGAAACTAAAAAGTGGTTAAAGAATTCAGTCAACAATCAAAGTCAAAATCACTGCGTAAACAAGCTAAAGTGATCTCTTAGTCTCTTTTTCTTTGTTTCATTTTACCGTACTGCCGTTCTTAGTTTCTTACTGACTAATGTACAGATGAAGAAACAATTCAAGCAATAAAACGCGTTCAAAATGTGTTAAAACCTAGTTGTTTGATTATTTAATTACCGATATATCGTCGTTGTAGTTTTCACACAATAAAAACAAACAGAAACTGAGTAAATGACGGCTGGCTAAGATGGTTCTTCTGCTTGATTGCCATGGTTTCTACTGGTTCACAATTTTTTTTCCCCTTTATCCTTTATATACCCGCCGCGACCTCTACCAAACTAGCTGTTGCTAGAAAAACGAAAGAGCGCAACATTAAAATTTTTAAAAATATTGTATTTAACGAATCATCACATGACAAAATGAAATGTGATGCTACAAATATTTTAAACAATAAAAAAATTAATTATTCTAAAACTGTAATTTTATACTTAACAGAATAAAAAATAAGATGCTATTTCCTATCTTTCCCATGTTAAGACTCCCTTCACCTTCAAATAGCGCCACCATACCGCCTGAAATCGGCCCCCCCATCTTGGTGGGGACTCCTCTCAGAGTGGAGGTACCTCTCAACCTATTATACCATGATGTTCAGTACGTGTTTTAGGGTACTGAAAAGGAGAATTTTTGCACTTAATGTAAAAATTTTACACTTAATATGGAGAACGTACTTAAATAATCTTAAAATAAGTGTCTTTTAAAACAATTAAGTACTTACAAAAATTAAGTACTCTTTGGCAATGTACTTAATTTAATTTGCATACTTAATAATTTTTTTAAATAAGTGTCCAATGGTACCTTTTCCTCCTTAAAATAACTTTGCACTTAATAAGTACTATAGAAAATAAGTGGCACGGTAATATTTCAATTTTTTTAGTGTATAAAATAGTTTAAGTACGTTGATACTATTCAGTAGGCAAATATTACTCACAAAACAACATACATATAAAAAAATATAAGAAATACAAAAAATATAAAAAATACGAAAAAATATAAAAAATACGGAAAAATATAAAAAATACGGAAAAATATATTTTTATTTAAATATTCGTACACCCAAATCATGAGTTGACTACCCCTCGGACGACATGGACGAGGTTATCAGCGAATCGGCAGTCTCTGTCCCTGAGCAGCTGAAGGATTCTTACCGTGTACCGTTTGATTCCATGTCCAATCGGTCAGAGGATACTAGTGTATTCTCTGGAGAGTCGGGCGAACTGAAAACACCGCTACCTTTGAACAAGATGACCTCGAACTTTGTGGCGACAGCACACTCATCAGCGGCACCTGCTGCTCATCGTTTCAAATCAGATTTTACACCTCGCCAATTCCTGCCCCGTTTTCAACGAGGATTAGGAATGAGCAGTAACGGCAGTGTCCCATTGGCATCCGATACAGTTTCGTCTAAAGGTAACCGTTTTAGATTTCATTTAGCTTATTTGCCCTGAGTGATTTGTTTTCAATTCCGAATGAAGGGTCATTGGATGGAAATCTTTCTTTGAGCCAACATCACTACAAGGACTACCCAGAAGATAAATCCGAGTCATTTGATTCCCGTCTACCTATATCCAATCGAGATAAGCAGCCTTATTACCCTCAGTACTATTCTTTATCGCATTTTCAAGATCATTCAAACAATAGGCCTCACTAAAGTCCGTAGAAGATTTTTTTTTAACGAAACGCGTCTAAATTTGAAGTACATTTTCTTTTTTTTTCCTTTTTTTTGCTGTAAATTATTTAACGTGTGAATGAGCAGTGTTGATAATAAAATTCATTTTAGGGACAGTTTTCATGTTTTAAACCTTGTTTGACATTAGGGTGAAGAATGTTTCGAATTTTCTTTTTTGTTGAAAACAGCATAATACAAACCGCCAGTCGATTGTAATCCAAATCGAAATCCCAATCGAACCAAAGTGATTACTCCACTTTCTTATTTTTTGTTGGAAGAATCTTTATCGAGTGTTGTGCGAATCTCGTAGGAAAATAAAATAAAACTGATAAACCAATATGACAAGTAGCAACGACAGTGCTGGGTATTTGTATATGATCAACGCCACCACCTGGATTATCGATGACAGCAACGAGACGCTGGGAATCGATATTAATGAGACCAACCAAAAGCAATAAGCATTAGCAGAGTCATCCAATTCGCCATACACAATAGTGCACCGCGTATGGGTCACACAGTGACGGCCGAAAAAGTCCATTGTATTGAGTAGTGGATTTAAGAGCTTGTAACACAGACAGCACTCGTCATTATTGATTTATATGTAGGTTTCAGCTATTTTTATTTTATTGCCGTGCACTTTTCTCTCCGATTTTGTTAATAACGACTGGACGGCACGCGCAATATATCCCACAGCTATGTCGCCCTCCTCGTCTCTCCCCCAAGCAGCCAAAAGAGAAGACCTATAAGGAAAAAAACGGGGCTATATTAGACCTATAACTTGTTGATTTTTCTAGTCTTTTGCGTCCGAGATATGTATCTTGTTCATCTTCCCCCTTATACATTCTTAGACACGGACGTAGTTTTTATTCTCTGGCTCCTATTTGTTATCTTCTAGATGAAAGCCAGAGGACAAATTATATAGAATATGATGGGACAAGGTGTCGAACTCTTAGTCGCCAGCCTTTAGCGTCGTTATCATCATTAAACCTCGCAGCGCATCTCCTCTGCCGAGTTGGTTAAATAGTATTTAATGTCATAAAAAAAATCGAAATTCAAAAGGTTTTTTTCGTTCAGAGTTCGCCATCTCTCATATCGTCTATTACAGCAGTAGCCAACCCTCGAGTACTACGGCTTACAAGAGTGTCCCACGTCTTACGATGATAATCGATCTGACTTGCCCCAACGAATTTATCTCAAGTTTTTTTTTATATATATGCCGTGCATATAATTTGTTAGTAGTTGGTAGTAGTTGGTAATTTGTAGTTAGAACTAATGTTGGTAGTTAGTTTTAGTAAGGGTTAGTACATGCATGGTTATTGGTTATATTGTCGCGGGCAGGTTATACGGGATTCACGTTGACACGGCCGATCAATAAAAGTAGTTCACGGAGCTGGCTTGTCTATAACACTGGCTCAGTCTCAGAGAAACACCTTCACTGTCGTCTCTAATCTAATCTAGCTCTAATTCACTAAGACGACAGTGCCCTTCACCAATTACACCAACACAGTAAGAAGTCTGGGAGAATAATCAACAAGAGGAGAACTCGGTGTTAGATATATATAAGAAAATTTAGGGGTGACCCCACTCCGCCAAGGAATCGTCAGGATACGTAGGGGTTTCGTCTAGGGTCACCTTACATGCTATTCTAAGAAAGACATGGGTTTAATCGTAAAACGTTTGCATTTAGTTCCAGTCGTCAAGCCCATACAAGTCTCTGTCACCTTGTACGTGACATTTCCCCCCCCCCCGTCCAGTGGGAGGATCGACCCGATCCTTAGGAATGAAAATAGTCAGGACGTCTAAGGGTAGATTGGGGTCGGAGGAGGTGTCTGCGAGATCTCGTAATGGTAGAGGGAAGGGTTTGAACTGCTCGCCCGATCTCTACTATTTCTTGAAATGGAGCGACTTCAGATTCTTCCGACGTGACCGCTTTTCTAGGAACTTCACTCCGGGGAATGTTTTCGCCATATTCCTGGTCGAGGGCTCGTGCGTGCTCTGTGCTCTGCGCCCTGCTTTGCGCTCTGCGCTCTGCACGGTTGTGCTCTGCGCTCTGCGACTTGCTCCGCGCTCTTCACTCTGCTCCGACACGACCATCACTTGGGAGAGTTTTCTTTCCTGTTTGACTCTGGCGTAGTTGGAGCTTCACTCCGTTGGGGTCGTTTTTTCCCCGTCTACCTCCGGGGCCGTTACCCGACTGAACGTTGCTCGTCCTTTCGTTTGGTCCTGGGTTCAATGGACACTTTGTTCTGGTACCAACTTCATGGCGTGCGTAGTAAGGTTTTAGATTGGTCACGTGAACTCGATCTCGGGTCTTCTTCTTGCCGTTAAACAGAACAACCACATGGTTAAGATCGTTTGTTCTTTCCACGATTTTGAATGGTCAAAAAAAAGATGCAATAGTTTCTGTGAGCGTCCTTTTTTCCGCAAGGGGCGATGCACCCACACAAGGTCACCGATCACAAAACGCACTTGTCGACGCTGACGATCAAACCGTCTCTTTTGTTTTGCTCGTACAGCTATTAATCTTCTTTTCACTTTCTCCCTTATAACAGTTAGCCGACCTGAAAGTTTGCGTAGATTGACACTGCTTTCACTGTTGGTTTTACACACCGGGTTTGGGTTGTTGCCCAGACACACATCGATTGGGAGCACAGCTTCACGTCCGTATAGCAGGTAGAATGAGGTCGCGCCTGTTGACTCCTGCCGACTGGTGTTGTAGGCGAAAACAACAAAGTCCACAACGTCGTCCCAGTATCGTGGCAGGAGCTCACATACATGGAAAGCATCTCCGCGAAAGTATGGTTGAACCTCTCGACCAGGCCGTTGCATTGGGGGTGGTATGCGGTCGTCACGGAATGGTTTGACTGAAGGGCTCGGTACATTTCCTCAGCGAATCCAGATGTCAAACATTTCCCTCTGTCCGAAATGAGAGTCACGGGTGCGCCATGCTGTAACACAATTCTACGTACGAAAAAATCGACCACCTCCCTAGTCCCTGCATGTGGGACTGGCTGGGCTATTACCCACTTAGTCAAATAATCCACTGCGACGACTATATACTTGTTTCCTGTTTTTGTCAAGGGGAATGGGCCTATAAGATCAATTCCCACTTTTTCAAATGGTTGGGTAGACTCATACTTTTCATCATCCCTGCGCGTTTCTCTGTAGATCTCTTTTTTGTTTGACAATCGACGCAACTTCTCACATAGAGAATGACCTTCTGAGTAAACCTTGGCCAAAAGAAGCGTTTGCGGATTTTATCTAAAGTACGGGTGATGCCCAGATGCCCGGCTGTCACATCGTCGTGACAGGCCAGTAAAATTTCTTTTATTAGTCCTTCAGGCACGCAAAGACGGAAATATTCACGCCCCTCCCAGATCACACGGCGAAATAGAATCCCATCCCGTATTACGTATTTATTTTTGAGGCGACGCGTTGTAGCAGAATCTTCTTCCGATCGCAACCTTTCTAAGATGGGCTTCCACCACCCAGATGTTTTTTGTCCGTTTTTAATTCTGTCCACGTCGGTAGACAGTATCATTAGCGTGGGGATGTCCTCCATTGTTCCAGGCTGATCGACGGGATTTCGTGAGAGAACGTCGGCATCAGAATGCAGTTTTCCACTCCGGTGGAAAATTTCAATGTTCAATTCTTGAAGCTGCAAACTCCAGCGTGCAAGGCGACCGGAGAGGTCCTTTTTTTCATCAGCCAACATAACGCGTGATGGTCGGTTACTACTTTGATTCTTGCCCCCCAAATATATGCTCGGAACCGTTGTACGGCGAAAATCAAAGCTAAACACTCCCGTTCGGTTACCGAATAATTAGTTTCCGCTTTATTTAATAGACGACTCGCAAAACAGATAACCCTTTCCCCGCTTTCTTGTTGTTGGACCAAGACCGCTCCCAACCCGTACCCACTCGCATCACAGTGAATTTCCATGGGTAACTCATAATTGGGATGGCCAAGGATAGGTGACGATTGTAAGGCACTCTTGAGGGCTTCGAAGCTATTTTGTTGCTCGCTCGCCCAGACGAAAGGGTTGTTCTTTTTTGTGAGATCCGAAAGCGGACGCGCGATGTTTGCAAAATCACATATAAATCGTCGATAGTATGTACAAAACCCGAAGAAACTCTGGAAGTCTTTGACGTTTTGTGGCACTGGAAAATTCCTGACCGCAAGAACTTTCGATGCATCGGGCGATAGTCCCTTTCCGCTAACGACATACCCCAGTACTTTGAGGGAGGTGGCAAAAAACGAACACTTAGATATTTTTAGTTTCAAATTCGCTCTTTGAATCCGCGCCAACACTTCATCGAGCCTGGATAAATGTTCGGAAAAAGTTTTTGAAAAGACCACTATGTCGTCGAGATAGACGAGGCAGGTATTCCATTTTAAACCGGAAAGGAGTACGTCCATCATCCGCTGGAACGTCGCTGGAGCATTTGATAAGCCAAAGGGCATTACTTTAAACTGATATAAGCCATCCGGGGTAATGAACGCCAATTTTTCTCGATCCTCGGGCCTAACTTCGACCTGCCAGTATCCCGATTGCATATCCATAATCGAGAAATAACGAGACCCTTCCAACCTACTCAGCGCATCTTCAATTCGAGGGAGCGGGTAGACATCTCGAGTGGTGATTGCATTAAGTTTCCGATAGTCCACACAGAAACGGCAAGACTCGTCCTTTTTTTTAACTAGAACGACGGGAGCCGCCCACGGGCTGCTGGATGGCTCTATCGCCCCTATGTTTTGCATATACTGGACTTGATTTTGCGTAAGTTCCCTTTCCTTCAAAGCGCTTATATAGGGGGCCTGATGAATCGGTTTGTGCGTGGCGGTGTCTATACTATGCTGAACTATATTGGACTGTCCCAGGTCACGATCGGAAGTGGCAAAACACCCGGCGCGTTTTCGTAAGAGTCTCTCCGCCGCATCTCGCTCTTCCGGTGCGAGTTCCTCGTTTATCACGCCCTCGAACTGCATTTTGGTATTTTGGGAAAAAGAATCGCCTGTGTTGCCGTCTAGTTTTTCCGATTCTGATACTACTTCGACTGGCACAATTTTTCCTAACACGGTTCCTTTGCTGAGCCATTGATCTTGACGGGAAAAATTCACCAGCTGAATTCCTTTGACACAGTCATGATGGTCTTCAGTGGGGAGCAGAAGGTGCCCAACCGAAAAACCTTTATCAATTAGTATTTTTTTCACTGGCTCAATCATTAGGCGCGTCCCCGACGGCCCTGTCTGAACGTTGTTTAATTCTGCGGTAATCGTAACCACCGAATATGCTGGTATGACACACGACTCCTGGCTAACTATAGACCCTAGCTCATCTTTCCCCTTTTCTGTATCGACTTCCGCCTCCGGTGCTACTGAGAATACCGCCTCGCCACCTTCCCCATAAATTATCGAGATCGACTCAAGTTGACGTAATGCGTCGTTCCCCAGCAAGAGTTTGTACCCATTTATAGGCAACACCGCGGCTTTGACGTAGAAGGGGATTCCCGTTATAATAATTTCGAGGGTTACGGAGCCTTCTGGACACACGATTGAGCCATTCGCCATCAAAAGTTTGGGTCCCTCCCATTGTTTTTTAGGTACAAGATTCAGATATTTACAAAATTCGGGCGAGATTACAGTAATTCCCGCCCCTGTATCTATAATAGCTTCAACATGATTATTTCTGCAAATTACCTTAGAAAAAACGAGATTAGATCAATCTGGTGGGGGCATGTTAAAAACGACAACGGTGGATTCCCCCCTTTTCACCACCGAGTCTAGTTTTTTGAATTGGATCCGGAAGGCCCTGATTCTGGTTTGAATTGCGTGGATGGTTCGTCCTTTCCTTTTGAATTCTTGTCCTTCCCACAAAACCGAGCGATATGACCGGGATATCCGCAATCATTACAAATGGGTCGCCCGTCCCTAGTTCGCTTATTCGTCCCGTACCTAGCGGCTGGTCGGTCCCTATTTCCCTGATTACGTTCTGTCCCCTGTCGACTTGCTTGCTCTATAGCCTTCGCCACGTTGTCCAAGATTCTCTTTTCCATCTGCATCAATTCCTCCCTCGAAACGGCGTTTGTCTCTTTAGGAGTATAAGGGGGAAGGGAGTTTGGGGGTAAGGAATTGGTAGATTCCTCTTTTTTTACGTGTAGAACGGGTTGCGCCAGTGGGATGGATTCTGATCGTTTTTCCCCTTTTGCCGCAATATCCTCCCCTTGCAGAAAGATTTCGGCCTCCCTGAATAGGTCATTGGTGGTACTATTAGGTGTTATGAAACGGTATACTCCTCGGACTGTGGCCGGTAGCAGTCCGCGAAACAAGTGTCCAATTTTACTCCTTTCTGACATGCCTGGATCAATTCGAGAGCACATGAACAAAACATCGTGAAAATAGTCAATGAATGGTTACTCATTCCCCTTATGTGTTCTAGAGCGAAGCTTTGTTTCAAGGTGTTCCTCGTAATTAACTGGTTTGAAAGCTCGGAGAAGTTCCTGTCGAAATTCGTCAAATGTAAGGGGTGGTGGTACCCGGGTCATTAGGCTACAATACCATTTTTCCGCTACCCCCTCAAAACACATTCCGATGTGTCTAAGACGTTGGTCAGGGCCCCATTGATTAAACTCAGCTATTTGTTCGAATCGAAAAATCCAATTTACAACATCTTCGTCAGCCTTCCCGTGAAAAATGGGTGGGTCCTTATGACGAAGTGGATAAGCTGGCTGTGCGTTATTAGCCGAAGGATTCGGCCCTGGTACGACATCAGCAGGGTCTAGATTCGGAATATTAGCCCCTCTTCCGCGGCCCCGCCCGCCTCCTCGAGCCCCCCCCCCCCCCCCCGAGCCGCCATTTTGTTTCACTTAGATTAACGATAGTTTATGCGGCCGTGAGAATGACAATAGAAACGACCAATAAAACAATTTCCAAAAAGAAGGGGACACAAAATAAAGAAAGAAGAAAACTTATGATCCACGGCGCACGGCTGCTGCCGTTGGTTAAAGTCCAGATGCGATGCTGGAATCGCAACGTCCAGCTCCAGCCGTCCTCTCACGAAAATGAAGACTCGGAGACAAGAAGAATCGCGATCCGGATGAATCGCTACCGTAGGCTCGCCCGTATCACGCCACACTCGAAGAATTCAATTGATCAGGCCACACGTGAATAGTAGACCCGTATTACCCTGCATCTCCACCAAATGTCGCGGGCAGGTTATACGGGATTCACGTTGACACGGCCGATCAATAAAAGTAGTTCACGGAGCTGGCTTGTCTATAACACTGGCTCAGTCTCAGAGAAACACCTTCACTGTCGTCTCTAATCTAATCTAGCTCTAATTCACTAAGACGACAGTGCCCTTCACCAATTACACCAACACAGTAAGAAGTCTGGGAGAATAATCAACAAGAGGAGAACTCGGGGTTAGATATATATAGGAAAATTTAGGGGTGACCCCACTCCGCCAAGGAATCGTCAGGATACGTAGGGGTTTCGTCTAGGGTCACCTTACATGCTATTCTAAGAAAGACATAGGTTTAATCGTAAAACGTTTGCATTTAGTTCCAGTCGTCAAGCCCATACAAGTCTCTGTCACCTTGTACGTGACAATATTATACAGGGCGATATGGGGAACAACAATGGGGGACATTATGGCGGAAGTGGGAATACAACGCTAGATGCTATAACCATTACACCATGGTCGCATATCCTAACCAAACTATTTCCGGAAGTAGATCATATCCTAAAAAAGTATTGGCTGACAAATTATAGCAACATATCATTCCCCTAAGCATTATGTATAGTGGATTAGTAGTATAGTCTAAAATTGATACGCCAGAGACCCGGGTTCGAATCCCATCGAAGACATCCAATTATTCGGTTTCTGCTAAAAATCTGCGAGCAGAAAAAATAATCGAACAACAATTCTGTTTAATTTTTAAGTCTGGTTGCAGCAGAATAGGTCACCTTCTATTTAGATTTATTTTTAAATGGAAAACAAAATTACTTAACATCCCTTCCGTTACCTTGTTAACGAAGCGCAGGTAACTGACAATTTTTTCTCCGGTGCCCATATTCTTGCGTGTTTCGTATTTGATTCCAACGGCACACAATAGATGACTCCCGCACGCGTGAAAGGTTTTTCCAACCACGAACATTAATAAACATAAACGAAAAATACGGGAGGGGAGGATGATTGGTTTGCTTAACTGGGTTTCCCGGTTATCATACAATGTTACATAATATCGACTGGGACCCGATTGATAGATTTCCTTTCCTTGTGACAGCTCAAATTGGAACGTAAGTGTTTTGTTCATATGTAATACGGACACGCCTATACATCATCTTGCAAACTTGCATATTTAAAGTTTTTTTTTAAAACTCCCGCGCAAAATTGACTTTCTCTTTTCAAAAAAAAAACGTCGAGCACTAACCTTAAAATAGGCATTGCGTAGCACATGCGTCTACATTCTTATGTCACACTACAGTAAATGTATTCAATTCAAACGCGAGAAAGCTTTTGCATTTGTCAAAGCACTTTCGGTCAATTACTCGCAGTAAATTTTTTGATACATCACTCGGGAACACTCCGATCTCATAATATTTAAATTATGCTTGGAATATTTCGACGGAAAAGATAATTCCACTCATATTTGTGTGTATGTAAAGACGAAATCAAATCCGCTGCGGTATTCAAGTCCATATTTTTCTGAACTGACTTTTCCGTCCTATCTTATTCATTTATCGTAGAGCACATGACCTCAAACAAAGAACTTTTCAAGCAACAACAACTTAAAGTCGGACTTGAAAGTATACACGGTCGCCAATTTCAATTTCACAACAGCACGCGCATATTATTCAGTTTCTACTTCCACAGAACAATCAATCCGGATATTGGGGAAATGCTATTATGTTTCTGGTTTTGCTCTTTTCTGTACCTCATCAATTGTCGTGAGCCAGACGGAAGGAAGACGAAGTACCCTTCTCGTCTGCTAGTCGCGCCATGAGAAGGCTGCACAATCCAGTAGCTCCCTGTTTTAGTGTTTTAGCTTTTTTAACCTTTATTTACCGTGTGTGTTTTACAAGGTTTACTGTACAGTTTCATCTCGTACACTTCTTGGCCCAATTAATTGGATTCCTGTCCATCTAAGTGCAACTGAATTTTCGTTCTCAAATCTTCCCTGAATCTGTCACTCTGGTTCTTTTTTCCACCGCCAGTGGAGCCACTTGAACACACTGTTTACATCAATCAGCAAATGTGTCCTCCTATCGACCGCGATCTATTACTTGCTCTCAAATCAGTTGGTGAGCAGCTGGAACTTCTTAGCTGGACCCCTTGCAAAAATCATCATTCGTTATGGCAGCACAACCTTCTCAGATCTTCTTTTCCACGAACAAGAAGAAGCTACCGGGGGGGAAGAGCTGCTGTCGTCAGATTCGAGGCTAGATGTGCTCTCTACTCCGTGAATCCTTACCAGTTTGCTCGGCCCGCTACCTCTAAAGAGAAGAAGATCCCTCCTCGCGTCTCTGTTCCCAGGCTCGGCTTACTTAATGCCCGCTCGGTTTGCAAGAGAAAACACGACATAGCCGATCTAATCATCTCCTCAGGGCTCGACTTCCTTGCGATTACCGAGACGTGGCTCAATGTCACCCATGGTGATCACATTTTGAAATCGGCATGTCCTCCTGGCTACATGTCATTACACGTTCCTCGTCTGGTCGCGAAGAAGAAGAAGGGTGGTGGTGTCGGTCTAGTCTTCAGGGCGTCTTTTAATGTGAGGGCAGTCCACCTTGACATCTCCCTGACTAGTTTTGAGCTCCTCTGCGTCCAGATCAGTTCATCTACCAAAACTATCCGACTCTACGTCATCTACCGTCCGCCAGAGCGCCCTGGTTTTCCATCATTTTCGACTTTTCTATCAGAGTTTCGTACTCTACTTGAGTTTGCGGTCGACAACAACGAGGAGCCAGTTATCGTCGGTGATTTCAACATTCATGTTGACGACTCTAACTGCAACAAGGCTCGTTCCTTTAACCAGCTAGTCGAAGAGTTGGGCTGGAATCAGCTTGTCTTGGGTCGTACTCATAGTGCGGCTCATACACTCGATCTCATTCTCACTCGCAGTGGAAGCAAATTCGTCTCCGACGTCCAGGTAGCTGGCCTCGTCAGCGACCACCACCTCGTGATCTGTTCCGTCGGGCTTCGCCGTCCGGTGACGGAGAGAAAGTCATTTTCTTTCCGTACCTACAATTCCATCGACTTGGATTCTCTGCGAGCTGACCTGTCCCAACTACCATTAATTGCTGCTCCGGCGTTCGTTCATCAAGACCAAGTAGCGACTCTGGATTCGCTTGTCGACCTGTTTCAGGAGATTCGTGGCGTCGTGGAGTCGCACGCCCCGCTGAAGACTAGTGTCGCGGTGCTTCGTGACCCTGCCTCGTGGATAAACTCCGACATTCTTGTTTTTCGGCACAAACTTCGAAGAGCTGAGAGAATCTGGCGTGGTGGTGGATACCTTCAAGGCCATTTTGAATCATACAAGTGCCTTCGCTCTGAATATCGAAGACTTTTATTTAAGGTGAAGGCCGACTATCTCTGTTCTACTATTGCCGACTGCTCTGGCGACCAGAAGAAACTATACAAGATTGTTGACTCATGGCTTGGTCGTTCTAAAGAGCGATCACTCCCGACTCATCAGTCTTCAGCTAATTTGGCCAACGCCTTTTCTTCCTTTTACAGCGACAAGGTAGACGCAATCAAGGATGAACTTATTGGTTCTAGAGCTAGGATTGATCCAACCAGTGTCATTGGCTCGGTTCACTTTTTGGACACTCGAACAGACTCTGATCTGCTCACTGAGTTCTCCATCGTCAGTATCGAGGAAGTCCATCGTGTGATCGTTGCCTCCCCCACAAAATCCTGCGGATTGGATCCTATTCCCACTGGTATCCTTAAGAAGGTGGCCCCACTGCTCGTTCCAGCGATCACTTCCATAGTCAACCTATCTTTCCAGACCGGCGTTTTCCCTCAGATCTTCAAGCACGGTCTCATTACGCCTCTTCTTAAGAAGCCAGCACTCGATAAAGAAGTTTTCTCCAATTATCGACCAGTAACTAATCTCTCGTTCTTGTCTAAAGTTCTTGAGCGACTAGCAGCCCACCAGCTTGATGCTCATCTGGCCAGCCATGAGATCCTTTCACCGACTCAGTATGCCTATCGCCCTAATCACTCGACCGAGACCGCGCTACTGGCACTTCAGAATGACTTACTTCAAGCTGCTAGTCAGGGACATGGCTGTGTCGTTCTTCTTCTCGATCTGACCGCCGCTTTTGACACGATCGATCATGAAATTCTTCTTGATCGAATCTCTTCCCACTGTGGCATTGATGGAAAGCCTCTTGCCTGGATCGCTTCATATCTAAGAAACCGGACTCAATCGGTGATCGTGGATGGTGTTGAATCGGTTCCGGTTCAAGTTAAGTATGGAGTCCCCCAAGGATCTGTCCTTGGTCCTAAACTCTATACCATTTATGTGAACTGTTTACGGCTGGTGGCTGAGCGGTACGGCATCAGCATCGAGCAGTACTCCGACGATACAGCCATCTACCTCGAGTTCGGTTTCTCACGTGACTGTCTCGACCAATTCGACGCCCTTAGGATCTTGTCCGAGTACGCCGGCGACTTAATCGACTGGTTCTCATTCAACTGGGTCAAGTTGAATCCCTCAAAAAGTGAGGTTCTTTACTTTGCCCCCTCCGAGCTGGCTGGAAAATTAGCTCCACTGCCATTTCGTGTTGGTGACAACCTTGTCACACCTACTACATCAGCGAAAGTTCTCGGTGTTCACCTTAGCTCTGATCTGACGATGGACCGTCAAATTTCGGCCATATCAATAGCCGCAAATTTTAATTTATATCGGCTCGGCAAAATAAGAAGTCATCTGACAACGGAAGCCACGAAGATTCTTGTGCACTCGCTTGTCATATCACATCTTGACTACGCCAACTCCTTACTGGCTGGACTTTCAAAGGAGAAATTAAGACCTCTTCAATCGGTGCAGGACTCAGCCGCCCGCCTAATTCACCGAGGCGTTTTTTCCACTGAAGAGTCAAGATTTCGACTGCACTGGCTCCCTATCCACTACAGGATTCTCTTTAAGGTCCTACTTCTTGTCTTCGACTGTCTGCAAGGAACTGCACCAGTCTACCTACAAGAATGCGTTGCTCTCCACGTATCCGGCCGTGCAGGTTTACGCGCGGAGGCGAGGAGTCTTCGTGTGGTGGCCTCCACTAGAACTCGGGGGAAGAAGAACGCTCCACCAAAGCCAGCCTACCAAAAGCGGTCGTTTATCTCTTATGCACCGCACTACTGGAACGAACTTCCACCAGCTATCCGGTCAACTTCTAGTCGCCAAGATTTCAAGAAACTCCTTAAGACACACTTTTTTACCTTGTCATACCCTTTTTTAACTGCCCGTCACTAAAGCACAGCTCACTTTTAAACCGTCATTTGAACGTATTGTTATTATATGAGAAAGTGCGGTATATAAATGTTAATATACATACATACATACATACATACAATGGAATTCTCTAGCCAGCACCAACCCATCGCTGCTGCGCGCTCATCTATATTGCCTTTTCTGGTTGGGTTATTAATGAATGCCCAGAGTGACGAGGTAGTTACTGTTGAATATTAACTAAATTGAGACTCACGTTTTTGTTCACTGTGATTACTTTTCTTTGTATTTTAGTTTGTAGCACAAGTAAGTTCGTGATTCGAACGTATTCAAGTAGCAGACTGAGTTACACACACAGAGAGAACACTCGATGAGAGAGAAGAGAGGGTAGGGAGGGAGTTGCCAGATTTACACAATTTAGGATTGACAACATAAATTCAACATCCCCACTCAAACCAAAATTGGGTGAACTGATATATCTTCCTTCTTAAGTCCTGGAAAAGCTGGACCAGCAAGCGCCTTCGTTCCGCAAGTTGTTCTTTGGTTCCGACGTGACTAACCACGATACTTCCATCCGTTTGTTGCTCACGAACATAATGATATCGTACGTCAGTATGTTTTGTGTGGCGATGAAATTCAGGATTGGACACCAACTTGAGTGCTCCTTGATTGTCGCCAAAGAATTCCGCAGGCTGCATTTTCGGGTTGCACTCCAACATCTCGAATCGGCGAAGAATCCGATTGGTGTATTGCTCCTGAGAAAGATGAATGACACGGCGGGTGCGATCCCTGTCAATTTTTAGGCCAATAAAGAAGTCTGCGTCCCGTGCTGTGATGTTTCGACGATAAACACACGGATCAGCCAAATTGTTCCTTATTCGGCGGCGACCTTCAAGTAGTGGTTGAAGCTGCCAAGTCTCGTTTAATCGTAGCGATTCCATCACCTCCTCCATCGCTGAAATCCATTTGGCAGATTCTGGGCATGAGATCGCCTCCTGGTACGTCTGTGGTTCAAAAATGTCGTCAGGAGCAACGTTCATAACAGTGTGGCTCAGAAAGTTTGGATCTTCAATTAGCCGATTTGGCTTCTTCCGAATGCGAGACGGTCTTTGAGGTGAGTCCACACTGGGTTCGAGATGGTGATCTCCAAGAAGCGGCTTTTCTGGCTGTTCAAATCCATGGAAGGGTTCCGCAATGATGTCAGAGTCACTTGCAGGTTGACCACACTGATCGTTGGACACGGTGGCACGTCCGTTGGATGCCTCGTAGGCATCCCCACCCACTCCAATTACAGAGACAGTTTCTAGGTCAGTGCGAGGGACAGCTATGGGAAGTAGTGAAGGTGCTTGAATACTTTCATTGAAGATGACATCCCTTGAGATTTTAATTTTTCCAGATGATGAACAGTTGGCGAAATGCATCAAATAGAGCTTTTTCTGCATCCTTGAGCCAGTGGCGACTATTTTTCCGTTTTTTCTTAGCTCCATGCCGTTTTTGTCGAACGTAGCTGTGGCTCCACGCTCCGTTGTGGCTCCAATTGAGAACAGGTTGGCTCCTAGATCTGGGACAAACAAGACGTTACGTAACAAACCATCATGCCATTCGCCATTTACTTTGGTCTTGATGATGACATTTCCAACTCCAGTTGCGTATAATGCTTCGTTGTTCTTTCCCACGCCTTTAATTGTTCGGTCACCACGATTGATGGGGGTGATTGACTGAAAGATAGATTTCTGATCACTCATATGCTCACTGGCACCCGAATCTGCATACCAGCATTCGTTGTTGAGTTGAAGATCTGCTGACTTGAAGGCATAATAATCAAAAACAGGTGCGGTTGTTTTCTCTTTTCTAGGTTGAGCCAGCATTGCTTCTTCACTTCCAGCATCTTGTCTTCCTTTGAGATAGGCCTCTTTTATCCAACAATCTTCTTCACGATGAGATGCTCTACGGTTAAGATTTCGGCAGTGACCACAGACAGGTTTAAGACGATCATGTGAAGAAAAATCTCTTGATTTTGACTCGGAAAAAACGACTTTATTCTTCTTTTTGCCAGCAAAGAATGCTCCATCTGAAGAGTCGACACCCATATCAGTTAGCTTAAGCATATTTTCTTCAACTTGAAGTCTGGACGTTAGTAGAGAAAGTGTTTTGATGGCATCATCAGTACTGTTCCATGCAGACATGAAGGACCTATAGTTGCGATTGCCATTTAGTGGAAGAGTAGATGTGATCTTGGCCATGATTTGATCGTTTGAGATTGGTGAATTCACATCACTTAGTTGTGATGCAAGAGATTCAACTGCTGAAACATGAGACATTATGTCGTGGGTAGGGTCATATTGATATGCCATAAACTTGCCCATTAGTAGATGTTTGTTTTCAACAGAAGCCAGCTCATATTGATTTAAAAGCCGAATCCACATCGAATTTGAAGTCTTACAATTCATAATGGTTCTCATTACCTTCTCTTCCAGAGTAGCAACAATGTAGTTTTGTGCAGCAGTGTCTTTCTTGTCCCATTCACCAATCTGAGTATTTCTGGCGGTGACTGCAGCATTGTTTGAATTATCAGCAAGGAGAACAATGGCCGTGGGTTTTTGTTCATCACCTTCAACAATCTTGAGTAGGGCATGATTCTTCAGTACAAGTTTAAGTTGAAACTTGTAAAAGCTAAATTGGTCTCCCTTGAATTTCGTAATGTGCGACACATCTTTTGCAGAGAAAGTTCCAGTGGCCATCTTGGCTCTGTTCCAGAAACAACTTGAATACTTTTAGCCTATTTTGCAGTTATTACAGTAAGTAGGTAGCAATTGCGAACCTGGGCCCATAACCTGTTGAATATTAACTAAATTGAGACTCACGTTTTTGTTCACTGTGATTACTTTTCTTTGTATTTTAGTTTGTAGCACAAGTAAGTTCGTGATTCGAACGTATTCAAGTAGCAGACTGAGTTACACACACAGAGAGAACACTCGATGAGAGAGAAGAGAGGGTAGGGAGGGAGTTGCCAGATTTACACAATTTAGGATTGACAACATAAATTCAACAGTTACATATTAATAGGTCTAATATCGATTCTTGTGGAAACGCAGCATCTGGCAGCTTTTCTTCATCGAACGGCAATAACCTATACATTTCTGAACCGTCTGATGATATTTGATTCCCCTATAGGCCTATACATTAACAAATAAAACGCGATTGACAATATCAGCCAAGTCTGTGGATCGATCGCCATCAAGCGTCTGGTACCAATAAATTATGCACGTGCCGCATTGATACTGGCCCAAAAGGGAAAATTTAATGAGAAATAAAAAGCACTGAGCGACATTTTTGGGAATGAAAATTTTTGTGAGCCCCCGATATTGAAAAAAGCGACGAGTTCAGATTCAAACACGTCGATTGTCTACGCATTCAGATTCGGTTATGGAGGACATATTAAATAATTGGAGGAGCTCGAGCGTGCCAAAGAGAAAAACCAAACCAGGCTGGATTTGCCGCCGATATTATATTATTGCCAGGGAAACAGCACTGAAGCCAATTCCCTTTCTCGGTCGCGAGATGTAATATGACTTGCCCTAAATCGTTCACGGAACAAAAGGCGGATGGATTCTTTGCCATAAAGAACGGCAGACACGGGCAGACATGAGAGGAATCTTTTGCCACCAGATTGAGCAGCTTGTCAATTATTGGCTACGAGAAGATGCGTTCAATTACAGCCAGATGCATATTAATGCACTACTCTAAAAGGGCATATAGAAGAACCCTGATGTGGGTGCGAAGAAACAGTTTAAATAATGCCAAAATGTCAAAAGTCTAAGGTTGCTGTACATTTTAATTTGTTTCAACAACGAGAATTTTCCATCTGATAAGGCTGCAGCACTCCTATAATACATTATAGCCGGCATCAGCACCGAACGTGATTCCTAGAAATGACAAACTTCTTATATCAGTACTAATAATATACCTGCGAGTAAGCCGAAAATCTTTAGACTTTGATTCAATTCTTTAAAAACTTGGGTCTCAACTGTATTTTTCAATTCAGCCAAATGTATGGCGAAGCTTTTCAACATGGTGGGCCATCAACTCTTGCACAGTGGGAAAGTCAAGTTGTTATTTTTTTCAATGTTTCAGAGTCATAAACTAAGTAACAAGTTATCCAATTCAATGCGTGCATATAGTCAGAGTAGAAAAAGGGATAATAGAGCTAGACATTTTCTCGCAAAATAGCTTTCAGGACTATAGGTTTTGTTCAATAATATTTAAAAGCTATAATGAGCTCGAACTTGGCGACCGGCTTTTTTTATCGTCACTTGATTTATGAGCAGCTTTTATTATTGTGCACCCTATATACAATAACGCGGTTAACTTTCGAAATTTTACAGATTGACTATCTGACGACCCGAACAGAATTTCGACTTATTAAAGACATCAAAAGATATTTCAAGTTAGGAACCCAATGGCTTCGAAGGCTTTGATGTCGATAACGTCGAAGATGTGGGAGTTGGTAGTATAAAACTAGAAATATCCGTGTTGAGATCACAAGGCCAATACTAAAAAAGGATCAACGAGTGGAACAAGTTCTATACCTAGATAGCTGAGCCACAGAAGTTGCTGCCGACTCTTTTGATCTCGCATCTGCTGCGCTGCCCTTTCTCTGTAATGGCTGATGCTCTTTCTGGTTCACCAGACTTGAATAATGTGTTTATTTTCTTCTTATTTTGGGTCGCGAGGCAACGTGGCTGTCTTTGCTCGCTTCGTTTGCCGTGAAGGCGTAAAGTTTTAATCTGCTCGTCTTTTTTATACCGTCTAGATGCATCACCATTCATTATGAAAGATATATAGCAGGCAGAGCTCTATAGTGGTTGGGTGGCTTTTACGACGTTTAGACTGGAATCAAAGTCGCACGATTCTTCGAATCACAGCGTATGAAATAAGATAAATAAAAACCCACCAGGGGGTAAAAGAAATCCAGCCATCGCAAAGGAAAACCAATTAGGGTAATGTGGCACTGCAAGCGAAACGGAAAAAGAAAATTGAAAGAATAAGAGCGATTAACACGCAGCCGCTTTCTCTTACTATTAGTCGCACAGCCATCAGCTATACTCCTCCCCGTACTCATCACCTAACGCATCATAATTATTGTGCGGATTCCATGTCTCAGCAAACTGATCCATTGTGCTGGTCTGACAGTTGGGAAAATTTTACTGGGAAATCTCGGATCCCGGATACTTGGAAGAAATGATTTTCACTCAAGTCGAGATCAGCAGTGAATCGAGTAGATGAACGAAAAATAATTTCTCTTTTTTTTTAAAAAAATCTACCCCAGTTAACATTTGATTTTAAATAAAGATTCTGTCATTTTAAAAAATCTTTCCTTTTCAAAAGCCATCTATTTCGGTTCTATTGATGGACATGTCTGTATGTTTCTACGTAGGCATTTAAATGCAACAGGTACATAATTTCCGCTATTTTCTTCTACCTAATAGGCAACAGTCGCTAAGAAATTACATAGATACTAAAGAAGAAAAAATAGACTCGACAGAGTAGGCTACCACAATCCAGGTCGGTTAGTACATCTTAGTTTCTTGAGCTTATGTGTGTACAACTATAGAGGTTTCCCTGGCAGCATAAACCTGTTGATTATACACGAAATATCAAGTTTGGTACGAAAGAGACTTATCAGTCTGTGCTACATCTTAAATGGCTCGGCTCACAAAAAGCCATCTCGTGACAACTGTGTCACAAACTTGATCATGCGGAGTGGGGATGAGTGAGAGAACAAGTAGCAAACAACAGAACTTAGCGAGTGTCAAGGAGCCATCAAATCCCTCCTGACACACAAGAAAAAAACGGCCTGGCGGATGAGAAGTTGCTATAGTTATACAGACGACCGAATCAAAGGATCCCATTTCGTAATAAGTTTCATATCAGGCAACCGCCGTAATAAGTCGCCATCCCCATCACTAAAGTTTACATGTCTAGTGGTTTGAAGTCAAAGTCTTTTAAATTTCCCCTCTGCAAGAAATAAAGGACCTGTGGTTAGTTTGAATAAGAAGATGACAAAAGCTTCCACTTGAAGGGACGAATTGGGCTGTTCTTGAACATATACAAAGTCTGAGGTACGGATCCAATTTCGTATTCCTCTGGCATCTAATCTAGGAGTTTACATAAGCGTGTACCTTGTATATTGGAGAACATAACACTACAAACGGCTTCCCTTGTCCCTATTCTTTCTCCCAGTCAAGCCTTTCTTTATTTCCGATCTTGAAATGGGAATCTTCGTTCGACATGGAAAAAAGTCATTTAAATTATTATTCTCTTATGCGATAATAACGAGGGGGCAAAAGTTTGAAACTGGGCGAGATCAAAAACTTGCTCTGACTTTGTCATCTAGAAAAAAAGATGACTATAGCGGAAGAATAAGAAATTCTTGAATAGAAGTGAATGATGGATGATGATGTAGGTATCCCGATTATTAAGACGGACTCTTGGAGATAGACTCACTTCTCTTGCTCGACAAACACTCCATTTCGACTGAAATGGAAGATAGGAAGTCGCTTGACATGCACAGATAGAAAATCATCTTGGAATTATAGCGTAAATGAGAGCAAATTTGTTACAAGCGACTTGATTTCACTTTCAGTTCATCGAGGGGTTGTCAACTCAAAAAAATCCTCGTACACCCTCGGATTTTTTCAAAAAAATCCCTAAAAAATCCCAAAAATCAAAAAAATCAAAAAATCAAAAAATCAAAAAAATCCCAAAAATCCCAAAATTCCAAGAATTTTGGTTTAATAAATCGACAAAATTTTACAAGAATCGATTTTTTTCGTTATCGATTCTTATTCCCCTTACTGTGTTAATAATTCCCCTTGGGCTTCTGTCTGTCTCTTGGTCTGTCGGCTGTCAGTGCCATGCTAGGAATTTTTGATGGGAAAAATGACTTCTATAAATTCTGGTATTTCTAGAGAGGATGACGATACATGGGAATTGGATTGTTTGTGATTGTACCTACCCCCTAGGTAAACATTTTGTTACCCCCAATGCATATCTATGTTCTGAACTCAATGCTCATGGGTTAATTATGTTAATAGTCAGGCTAGGAAAAGACAACACACCACAGCTGTTCAAACCTTGGCTTTTTTCCGCTTTTTTCTAGTCAGCCATGCGAGTCATATTTCAAGGCTTGACGCTCTTTTTCACCGGTTGGGAGCACCCAATTGACGTTTACATTGCTCGATTTTTTAATTCACCGATGTAGGAAGGCTGATGCCCACATTCGTTTAACATCCCTCGGTTCAGCTGATAACATTGTGTAGGGGCTATCCGAGGCATATTAAAAACCAAGAACGTTATGGCAGCCTGTCGGAGGAAACATACCTGTGCGACACACTTCCTTCTTTGGATGAAATTAAAAATACGATGGAAAAGGCTAGGGTCGACGCCAAAATGGAATTGGAAGCACTGGGGGTTTGTTTAGGCGACTCAGATTACAAAATTTTCAATGTTGACGCGCGTTTAGCCTTTAAATTAAGCGAGTCGTTGGAAGCGCCAGCCCCTACTGATGATGACGTTTTTGAATTTGATGAATGTGAAGAAGTTGCTTGCGAAGGAGAGGATACTTTTAATTTCATTGATACCTATGAAAAGAGTTTATTGAAATCAATTGAAGGCGCGCAGCTTACAGATTACAGTTCCTTGTTAGAAAGCAGACTGATAAAATATTGCGAAAAGGAAAAGGAAAAGCCAGTTCGTGATACTGATGACCAAGAGATTTTGTCTAGTCCTTTAATCGCAATAACAAGAGAAGATGGGGCCGTAGTAACTTTTAAAAAGCAGACAATAGTATGGCTTTGTGAAAATGGAGTTAAAAAACAGAGTAACGATCGCCTCAAAAGAGTTACTCAGAGCTCAAATTTCTTACTTGCACAAAAATTGATCATAAATTTTCCGGAAAAAAGGAAAATTCGTATTGGGGATTGGTGTTATGTTTAAGAGTGATGTAACTGGTAGAGGTAAAAAAAAGAAACAAAGAGTTTTGGTGGGACGTGTACTATCTTTTATGTTGATGTCCGGGGGGAAAAATGAGATGAAGCAAATCATTTATAAATGGGACGGAGAGAAAAATGTGGGTGCTCAATGTGATTGGTATTGTTTTGATCATGTCAACCAGCAATTAACAGGAAGACTTATCGAGCAGCCAATGTTTGCGCACGGGTATCATTGCTGTAGTAATTATATATGTAGTTTGCCTCCCCCTGTGATAAATAATGAGTCCCAAATTTTGTTTTCTTCCCATATCACTGTTATGGAAATGAAAAACTTAATAAAAGAATTCTGTCTTTAACTTGTTTATTACATAAGTTTAAAAAATTTTGCAAAATATCTTAAAAATCACGAAAAATCACGAAAATCTTTAAAAAATCGAAAAAATCTTAAGAAAATCTAAAAATCCCCAAAAAAATCCAAAAAATCGTAAAAAATCTGAAAAAATAAAAAAATCTGAAAAAATCTGAAAAATCTGAAAAAAATCTGAAAAAATCCCAAAAATCTGAAAAATTGATTTTTGGATTTAAGATCCGTACACCTTCGGATCGAGTTGACAACCCCTCGCAGTTCATGGAAAATGGAACTTGACGAACTCGCACATGAACCTCATAACGAATCGTTTCTTGTTTACTTCCGTCATCTCATTTATTTTCAAATGAATTTACCATCCGAGCGCACATCATTTTAAAGCGGTAATGCAATAAAGATTTATTTTTCTCTTCATTTTCAAAGCCCACGTTCAAATTGATTTTCGCACAGACTCACATGCTGTACAAGCATGCGCTTATCCTTTGCAATCTGTAGCGTTTGAATTTTACATTGGGACAATCAGCACGTTTTGAGGGAATCATAAATATTGTACGTGGGCATGAATTTTTTAGGGAAATCATTCACGTAACAAAACTACAGCATCCAATACTTATTGAGCCAGCAGTATCAAAGACGCATCATGTTCATTTGATTTACAATCATACATAACTCGATATTGGCTTCAACTTCATTTTCGAATTGCCTTGTGATTTGAGAACGTGTTTGGAATTTCTAGTGAATCCACTTTGGCCTAAAATATAATTATACCTACACGTGCCAAAAGTCAACCGAAAAAACCTTAAAAGTCTAATTGCCTTCGTATACCCTATACCGAAAGTTACGATTGGCATTTCAATGTTCTTTCATTCCATTCGAGGATATGAACAAGTTAAAAGTTCAAATATTTTTGAAATTGATTGTTAACCTATAGACAAAGTTGTGAGGCACAAAAACCGGACCTGTTCTGCAGTCGTTCTACAAAATGATTTTTTTTTTTTTTTCAATACTTTCAATTTTAATTTTCTATTGATTATTTAATGAACCCTAACTGAGTAGCTAAACAATAGTAAAGAGAAAACAGTTTCAGTCAAGGGCCTATAGCTCAGGAATAATCGTACTCCGCACTATGTTCTAACGATTTTTAACCAAGGCCACCAAACAGTCAAAAAAGAAAGAATAAAGATACATTCGTCCTACCTTTAATCCTGGGAAATACGGCCAGGCATCCATCCACAAGTGCTTCCATCCATCCGCTGAAAAAAAATTGAATCCACCAGTCGGGATAGGAGAAAAGCCGCCCTCGTGAATACCCCCACAACTCACATGGGTGTACACGAGGACATTTAAAGAAGGAGGAAATAAGAAGAGATCCGTAACTCGGCCGGTGGTTTCTGCAATCAAAGAAGATGCTGGTAATCTAAATAAAAATAAAAAAATTGATTAGGCCTACGAAAATTATTGACATTAAAATAACTAGCAGGACACATGTTTAAAAAAAAGTAACGAAAATGAATTAGGCCTATACCCAAATGATGATGTGAGATTGCTGCTAATGATCCATCACAAGCAAAACTTGCTTACAATCTTGTGGTTATGAGGGGTGTAAAATCTGCACAAACGAAAAGGTTACATAATGGAAACCAAAGCTAAATGCTAGTTGTATGCAGTTGAAAACTAGTCAGAAAGCAATAGTCACACTCTCGTCCTTTTTTGGGCTACATATTTGTAGCTGGTGTACAAATTCGTCTTTGTACATGAACCGATCGGGATTATTTTATTATTAATCGTTCGGCGACTCGACAAATTACACTCTTACACTGATGATGAGCTACGACAGTCTGACAGATAAAAAACGAATAAAAGTAAGAATTTGCACGATTATTACTAACTGCGTCAAAAGCAAACTCTTCTGGAATCTGGAATCCAATTTTCTTGGATCTTGATTGCAATTTAAAGTTTCATTCCGTGGGTGGATGACGGTAAATGAGCTCCCGCGGGTGTGACGTCATTTGTTGGACTTTTCGCCAGTTTGAGTGGGTGTAGGGAAAGGTTGCATCTAGTTCGTATTACGTCAAAACTCACTTTATCAATCCCTTCAACATTCGTGGAAAAACAACAGCAAAAAAAATAAATAAATAAATAAAATTAAAAATTGATTCCGACTCCAGGAATGAATTATAGTTGATGTAAAATGTAATTCTGCATATAATAAATACATTCACTTATACTCGGAGGCTTGTATAGTTTCGTATTTGTAAATGTCGGAATTGTGCTTCTACAGTCATTTGCTTATTTGTACACACACATATCTACACTGTCTTTTAGCTATAGGACAATTTTTAATATGCCCTGATTGTTTGAACAGCAACAGTTCTCTGAATTAAACGTGTGTGTTCGTGCGTTCGTGCTGGTTGACTAAACGAGAGAATCTAGCAACTTTCCGTTCAGAGAATTGAGGGGAAAAAAAGACTCAAAATATTCAAACAGGTCGCTTCGGGTCGAAATTAATTAAAAACAAAATGAATTCATGTCGAGTTATTACCTAGTGTTTTGAGAAATGTAAAAATAGCTGAAATAGTTGCGCCGGCCCAGCTGTATTCGTTACAGAATGCAGTAGCAAACGAAAACATTTGCGCAATCTCTCGGAATGTATATACACGCGTATACACAACGAGCGGCAGTTCAGCATTTTTCTCGGGAGAGAGTCCAGGACAACATTTATAATAACAACAACATCTGCTGGAAATAACAAAACGCCCACCATCGCTGGGGAGGTGTCTGAGCGATTAATGCCTTTATCGAATGTGTTTTGATAGCGCGGTTTCATTAATTTATTAGTCGAGCTCTGGCGAAACGAGAAATTACGACACGCGTGCTGTCAGATGCACACAACGACCAAAACTATCTTTCTGATGGTGGTTCTAATCAAAGAGAAACTTTGTGCTGTTAATATAGATCTTGTTATTTATATCAATAAAAGAAATGTGTTTTTAGCCATGTCGTCCGCTGGTCTTGCCTATTATTTCAGCAGAAAAACACGATTCAGCTACATGAAAACAGCTGAGAGAGAAGATGTTGGATTGTTTTTCTTTCTTAGATGCTGCGAAAGAGATAAAAGAAAACGTTCGTGGCGGATAAGATGGCGACGACGAGCTTCAATATAGTAGATTGTTACGGTACAGACTTGTTCCGTTGGCTTGTTATTTCAAGCCTTTCCCCTTTCCCAGGATAGGGAGCCGGAAACGAGCGAGACCACGCCTATTTAGTTGTTGATTGCTGCTGCTAGAAGGCCAACGACGCGACGGCTCATCTGCTGATGTATATAATCTACACAATATAGTACACTAATACATATCGACTTTTATATATTAGTTATATACTACATACGACATGTATAATGAGTTGCGGATAACAGAAAATGGTTGTTTCTTCTTTTTCTAGAAATGTTTGATGGGCGAATCATAATATGTTTTTATGACCTTGTAGTACATTCCAGTTGGAATAGGACTAATGAGGGGTTATCGGGTTGTATCTAATGTTATTAGTTTGGCATGCCAACTTGATGGCGTATATGCTGCTGCTGGGCAGTTTCGACTCTCTTTTCTTTTGGCGTGCGCTTGTTGATGAACCCAATGGGGATGAGCTCGACGGAAGAGGCCAAGAGTATTATTACAAATAAATATAGTAGGACCTTTTTTCTTCTTTCTCTATATTGCCACCGCGCTCCATCCCGGTGGTGGTGGACGTCGACTGCTGTCGAGCGTGAAGCGCAAACGAGCGACGTCTCATTTTCTTTTTCGCCCCTCGCGGGAGTTGCTGCTGCTGCCGGACAGCACACGCAACTATCGTTTTATTTTTAACGAGCTGTGTCTCGTCCTCCTCATTGTTTGGCTCTGTTGCTGCTGCTGCTGTCGAGTTTTTTGTCCTCAGCAATGTCCGCCTCAATTAATTCCCCAATTTGAAACGCGTGCCCTAAATGCAACTGCCGCGTGAGACTCTCGACGTCGACGACGAGGTGCAATAATCAAGAGACGACGCCCGATCAAATTTTTCCAGACAATGATGTAACGAAATGTTTAAATGGCTTATATGTTAGCCAAAATGGTGTTCAGACAGTGAAACTCACTGCATCTTCTAATAGCTTATAAGTATAGCATCAGTTGATGATTCGCCTTATTCCAGTCTGATGATAATTCAACCCAATGACACTTTCTGCTGATTATTATATTACGCATGTCTCTTTCTTCATCTGTGCTGTGTAGACTCTTGGCGAACTAGTAGATACGAGTTTGAATGACAAAGACGGAATTAATAACTTGCTGTCGCCGGAAGAAAAGCAGCCAACTTGGGTACACAAGGAACATCGCATGCTAGTAGGTATATAGATGAGTAGACATAGTCTAGAGGATGAGGGTGATTATTAGGATCGGATTACACGCGCCAAGACTTAATTAGATTTCAGCAGGTCCCAAAAAAAGAGTCTTATACATAAATCGCAACAGACTCTATAAACTAGATCTGTTTTCATTCCTTATATAGTTGTCCAAATTTTTCATCAGCCATCCGCAGCACACGTCAGCTTAAAATTCAGTTTCAATAATTATATCTATATTCGGCGCTTTTATATTTGTTTTAGAAAAATGGGAAAGCCTAAGATACTTTGCCAGCATCTTCTGCATTTTTTTTTTCTTTTAAATAATAGGAGCCTCTTAATGAAAACCACAATTAATTGAAAATGATATCAACAACAGAATAATATGCCTATAATGAAATTTGCTCTTGGAGAACTGACGAATATCGCGGCGGGTCCCAAATGAAAACTGATTGGAAAGGTTCAAGCTGCTTGATATTATCAAGGCCCTAATCACGTCGACGTCCTTATTTTGTTTTCCACGTATCAATTAATTGTATATATGAAATTGTTAATTGACTCGGCGAATGTATAATATAATGTGTTCCCTGTCGTACCTTGATGGGGCATAGTACATTCTTTATTGGACTAGTAACTATATCGCAAGTCGGATGGACATAATCCGTCGGACGTCATTTCAGCTATTAGAAGCCATAGTGTGACCGGCCGGCCGCTATATAATTTATAGACGCGGGCACGTCGTGAGCGGATATGACATCTTCACACGAGTATATACGATGCTGACGCATTCCAACCATCAACCGCAGCAGCAAATAGAATACGGTTGGTGGCATCCATCATATCACGTCCTACAGGTCCCCATCATGCGAGACGTTTGTACTGTACGTACACATCAGATGGGTCGTCCGTCGTCCGCTGATTGGGCTGTCACTTTGGACTATGTGTGTCGTGTTGCCATGGCGACTGATTTCAGCTGCTGACTTGGGTGCTGTACTGGAAGACGCAGTCGGCCAAGATTGTACGAGCTGTAGGAAGAAAGTTGATACACGGTCGACTCGTGCTGATGTCTAATAGTTTGGTGATGTGTTTTAATCGAGTGGCGTCTGCTGTGAATGTCGAGAGTGCAGCATCCACCGACGAGGAAAAGGAAGAATCTGCGCTAGATGATACGCTGTTACATTATGCACACCCATCAGCATGTATAGCGGAAATGTATACGACGTCAAGTAATACACGACCGCGCCCTTATTCATCCTCTCCTAATTCAATTCCATTTCACTCTGCTGGCTCTGCATTTATCGAGAAATTGGATTGAACGTATATAGGCAAAGTAGCTTACAGTCGATCCATTTCAATCTGCACACTTGAATGACGTATTCCTGTGTGTCTATTTCGATTTCATTTTTTCCAGCCAGCGCTATACAAAAAAAGCATTTGAAGAGGATGGAACTTTGTTGGAGGGGGGAAATTTGTGTCGCTCTTTGATTCGGCGCAACCGCGGTGGCTGTTTCTTTCAACCCCCATCATCCACTATATAGATTCCAATCTCTTTATTATATATATAGATAGACACATCTCGACGATGGCATGTCAGCAGGCCAACAACGACCTATAGCAGCATCACCAAAGAGCGTATACCGAAGCTATACTACAGATTTTCCTTTTCTATTTGATTTCGCTTTGATATTGCGCGCTGTACAGGAGCTCTCTGGTCTATCAGATTTCTTGTTGCATTTCCCAACTGTGGGAGATCTTGTGCGATGGCTATACACACCGTCAGCAGCAGCAGCAGAGTAGCCTATACATGTACTAATACTTCTTCTTTTATATGCTGGGTCTCGACGACCTTTTTCCCTTTTCAACGCGACGACAATCTCTCTCTACTGTGCCTATTCAAAGGGGCGACAGCATCACTGATTCATTTCCAGTCCATTGCTGCGCCAGCCGCCGCTCTAATGGAATAGAATGGAGAGGAAAGAAAGAATATTATTATTATTATGTTACTGCTGCTGCTGCTGCGGTTGTCTATATACGTTGATGCGCTGGGTCCAATTCAATTCCCAATAAATTCCCCAGCACACACAAACTGATTTGGCGTGTCCGGGGTGAAAGAGAGGTCGACTCTATTATATAAATAAGATGAAACCATCATTTTCAGTTTCAGCTGGACATGCCGAAATGTCCGTCATCAGACTGATTCGATTCCATTCGCATTGTCGTGTCCTGATCGACCCCATCAACCATGTCATATACTAGGCGTCTAATATTATTTTGGGAAACGAATCGTTTCGTCACTTGCAACTGTGTGCATAGAGCAGCACAGATTGTATATAAGTTATTCAAGATAACACGGCGATGTGTATATATAGACTAATGTATAGACATGAGAGCTAAATTGGGTTTTAATGTCCCGTTCATAAGAATTTAAATATATCAATTTTGGATCACCTCAGTTATTACATTCTGTGGTTGGGGAACACTTGAAATGTGGTTGAACTTCAATAGACGACCATTGCGCAAACCTGTATACTGTATAGCAAATCCTTGTGTTTAATTTGCCCCCATGCAGTTGTCACCACCAAGTTGTCAGTATAGTGGCTCCGGGTTATATTCAGTTGATTACATTATTAGGTTGGCCGTACAACTTTGCTTCTGTCTCTATCAATTCTTAATTGAGAGGGCAGCAATTTGCTTGGTGCTGACGTCTTGCCCACCACCACCACCACCACTATCATCTCAACTATTGATAAGTTGCGCCAACATCCAACAATCAGTTGGGTTCCTTGTTTCCGGCCGCGACAGATTGACGACACGTGCCCTTCCTGGAAAGTGGTTCAAACTGTTAGATTCGCCGCTGTTTTAGATAAATTCAATTGGCACTCACGTTCGGGACAGCCATAAACCAGTCGAAAGACACTCGAAAGCAAAATCACCTCACAGCACACGAAAGAATAATAAAAACTGTCTTATTCGATGTAGACGAGAGAGCAGAGATTGGTTCATTCACAGTCCTATAGTACTCGACTATACTGTAAACATCATGCTGGAGGAATACCAACTAGGTGTTAAGGCCCCCCTTAACACAAAATAAATTAATACAAAAGGGGGGAATGAAGAGCATAAAAGAGCAAAGAGCACTCAGCAGAAACGTAGAGAGAATGGCAAACGAAGCGGAAGGTGGTGGGGGTTTTTGGGGTCGGATTTTCGCATATGGCATATGTAGGCTGCTGCCTCTGAGACTCTCGTCTTTTGAATCCATTATACACAGTCGACACTCGACACTCGACGCTTTATTCCCGCAAAAACAGACTTGGGTCTTATAGAATAGTAGACACGCATCACTCTAAAACTACATCAGGGCACAAGTGCTGCTGGTGCAGCATAGTATAGTTGACGTCGTCGCAATGGACAGCAAGAACTATACAGCAGCCACTGCTGGGTGTGTGTATAGTTGTGAAAATCCAGGAGCCCCTAAAAACCACCGACAACTTGCAGCTCGGCTTTAGTCGTCGTCTCACCCCACGTCAGTTCACACAGCTATACTGGATCGGGGCGCGCGTGAGCTGCCCATTCCTTGTATAGCCGAGCTTTTTTCTTAGAAAACCTCCCCACGTAATCTCATCAACTCCTATTTGGGTGCACCATCACTTGATATAGGACAAAAGTGCCTGTATAATGACGTTGGTTAATCCAGCTTTTCGATTATTGCTGCGTTTATCACTACCTTTGGGCTTTTCATCCCTTATCGGAGATTAGCTTTAGACAAAAAGGCGCTACCATATCCGCAGTTGCTGATGTGTGCCAGGATCAACGACGATAATATGCGCGGTTGATGTCATTCCCTACTGATTTGCTCCTTTCAGTGCTGCTGGGTGAATAGCAAAAGTGTAGCCAATATGAACCGTCAAGCGCTAGAAACCGAACAAAAAGTGAACGTTATTCTCATTAAAAATTAAGGCCAACAATTCGACTGTTGGATGATCTTGTGAACCGCGTTCGTGTATTGTGCGCACACAAGTTGGTCGCTTCAAACTGGAATTTCCCCCCAGCCTGTGAAATGTTTGAAAAAGGACGGCCGAGAGCTATAGTCTTATCGAGTAGATCCCGTGATTAAAGTTCAACACCCAAGCAGCAGCGCCAAGGTATATCAATTCCAGCACCTCCTTCTATTTCGTCCGCCTATATTTTTGTCGGGGTTTGCTGTGTAGAGATAAGTGGGCGGATTGAGAGAGGCCAGCATCGCAGCATCTTGCGTTCATTCGATCGGCCCAGTCAGCACATCATCGCTCAGACTATTTAATTATTATTACCTGGACTCTGTTTTTCTCGTCTATTTCTATTCTACACGACATTGGAGTGTATAGGTACAGCCTTCTCCGCCCTATTGTGATCCATCGCGGCAGTGCGTCGGCGTCGTCATCTCTCGCGGCGACTGTGCTGCTGCTGCTGCCGTCACATCAAAGTTGAACGGGTCGTGTCGTGTTGAATTGGGTTCGATTGAACATTTCCCTGTTGGCGTCAATCGCGGCAGCTGCTGCTCATCTTTGACTCCTCACCTCCAGCTCACATGAATTAATTGTTAATTGTCCGAGTGTGAAAGAACACAAAAGGCCATGGCCATTTACGACGATTGGGCCGTCACGGCCGATTTGACTATTGGTGATGTTCAAAGTGCCGCTCCTGGCATCAGCATCAGCAGCGGAATTAACGCAAGTGACGTGAATTTCCTGACAGATGTGATGATGCTGCCAGTCAATAATACCAGTGATGGATCGTCTCAATATTATAACAATGGCAGTTATTCCAGCTGGATGAATAGCAGCACTTACTGCAGTGGCAGCATCTCATTGACGGACGGCGGCGGTGGCGACGTGAATTGCTCCTGGCTGTGCCCGCCCTGGAACGAGACGGAAGACTTCAGCGTCAACGCATTCACGCCGTCGGCCTTTTTCCAGGTCATCATCTACAGTCTGTACAGTGTCGTGTTCGTGCTGGCCCTGGTGGGCAACATGGTCGTCTGCGCCGTCGTCTTCACCAGCATCCGCAAGTGGACCGTCACCAATTTCTTCATCGTTAATATGGCGGCCGGCGACATTTTGATGGCCTTCTTCTGCATCCCCTTCACCTTCCTGCCCACATACGTTTTACTTTACTGGCCGTTCGGGGCCACCATGTGCCGGATCGTCAGCTTCTCCCAGGCCGTGTCCGTCTTCGTCTCTGCCTACACGATGGTGGCCATCAGCAGCGACCGCTACCTGGCCATCGTCTACCCGCTCCGCCCACGCATGACACGTAAACAGGCCAAGGTATGTGCCAACATAAACGTTTTATATTTATCGCGTGAACATCATGTAAGCAGTTGGAATTATTTAGACGCTATGGGGATCGAGAGAAAACTACGACGTCTAGCGGCGCATTACTATTGAGCACGTACGTGTTCACACGTGAAATATGGCCCAGCAATGCGGGATTTCTTATCTTTTATTATTCGGTCCGATCAGCAGCTATCAAACTGCTGCAGGCCATACATCCGTGTTGTTAAAAAATAAAACATGATTCACGTTCGGAATCAATTCTCTAATCGTATATAACACTGGGCGAGAGATGACGAAAGGCGGGGCACGCATGTCTCATCGGATTGGGGATAACAAGGTTGAGAAATGTGTGTTGTTACACATGTTTGGTTTTGTTCTTTTTTATTTATTAAATATGCGATAGTTCGTGCGCTGCTGTGTGACATCTTATCTTTATTTATGCTGGCTCGTCACCATTAACAATCACCCCCGGGACAGGCCAGAGTATACAAGTCACGTCATTTGTCAGTTATTTACATACTCCCGGATTATTTTTCTCCGTGAACTGCGTGTGTGCTGGTATCTGTTAAATTATAAGCCACAACAAACTATGCGACTATTTCCTATTTTCCATCGATTGACGCTTGCGCAAAATAATAATGTTTTAAATGCATAGAATATTTGAATTCAATCGATATCAATCAACCATCGGCTGATTTTAAAATTTCTGTTATTTCTTGGCAGCAAGCGCCAACGGCTCCAATGCGATTTCCCGCAGCGATTTATATAAATTAATTTGCATGTGCTAGCGTTGCAAATCTACTTTTGTCAATATCTACTTATCTAGTTTTATCATATTATCCGGTTTTATTCGATTTTATTATGTATTTTTTAAAGACAAAATCAATGAAAAGAACTCGATAATAATTTCAGAAAAACTTTCAAGTCAATTTTCGACTCATTTTGGCAATCTGGCAAATGCTTATTCGAAAAACAATCCCAAATTGCAGACTTCGATTTTGCCAACGTCACGTGAAATTTCTTTTTCTTTTGAAATTTTAAAGAGTACGAAAAACATGCTAGAAATCGTTGATAAAACCTATAAGTAAATAGTTTGTGCACCTCACAATGGACATTCTACCAATTTTGGACAGGTATGTTGGTCTGAATTTTGCAAACCAGAGTGAGAATGAATGTTGGTTGTATTGTAAAAAGCTGGCAGACACAGACATATAGAACACTTTCTTTGTTGTCAAAGGACAAGGCCGAATTAGAAGAAAATGATGATCATTTCAGGCTTCTCAGAGTTTTCTTGGCCAACATCATCCATGTGAACAAGTCACTTGGTGGTTCTCTTTGGTGAAGCCAAAGAAACACTCGGACCTAAATCAAGTCTTGAAAGTCTTTTTTTTTATGCAGCGAGTTCTAGGAATTTGTTTAGCGGGTTTTTTAATTCAGTTTAATAACAAGATAAAACTGTTATATCATTTCGTTTATGATCTTGTTTAATACCAAAAACTAAATTTTTGTTTCATCGTGTTACTTAAGAAAAAATCAGATTATTGAATTTAGTTGAATTTAGTTTTTTTAAAACTTTATTGCAAGGCTAGCATGTGCTCGACGCTAATTGACAGATGAATTCATCGAGCTTGGTACTAATACGCCATTTCCAGCCAGTCTTCCGTCTTCATGACTATCCAATGGCTCGTGTTACTAATTCTAGGGTGATGTAATTCGAACCGTGTCAGCAGCATCAGCCAGGCATTGGAAATTCTATTGACTCATTTTCGAGCAGGATAATATTATACGATGCACGTGATGGTAACTATGCCCCCCGGCTCTTGAACCCTATCCATTATTTCAATAGAAATGGAAGTTTATTGAGTTAATAAGGAGCTAACGCGGGCTGGCAACTTAGTCCAGCATCAAGGCAGTGCACAAATGAGTGTTGCTGTAATGTGAGACTTGCGTCATATCGCTCAAATTGCGTAACAAAGCCTCCGCAAAGCCAGCCAAATCCGATGCCTTCACTCTGCAAGGGGAGCGTATTAGAATATTGATGGATGAAAATGCGGGAAAGACGAGGAATTTTAGATTTCAACAAAAGTTGTACTAGGACAACAAAGTTGCCACTTGGATGTGTACGTAAGTTTGGGTTTACAGCGTCTTGAAATGAGAAAATAGCTGGTCCGACAGACAGAAAGTATCGTCTTTGATATGAAACGTGTAAATACTCGCATTTCTTCCGTTGATAAAATTCCGGTAAATATTTGAAAGCGGCCAGAGACGAAAGTGATGAGAACAGAGCGTCTTTTTCTCTCTTTTTATTTCTTTTGGCTTTTCCCCCCCCGCTAGTTCGTTCGTGTTGCTTTTAAACGTGCAACATTGCTGCTGCAACAGCCAGCCAACTCCTCGTGCAATCAACAAACGAAACGAGCAGCTTCTTCTTTCTCGGTATCGTCAATGCCGCCGCTCCCTCTGCTGATGTTTATGACAATGAAGAACGCCTTAAGTTGAGTTTCTAATTTTACAATCGTTTGGTATTTTTATTTTCTTCTATAGTGGATCATCGTGGCCGTTTGGCTGGCGGCCTTTGCGACGGCCATGCCGTTGCTCCTCATGTCCAAGCTCATCATCCCGGAGAACAGCAATTGGCACATTTGCTCCGACCGCTACATTTGCACCGAAGTGTGGGCCGACCCCATCCAGCAGACGCAATACACGACCGTCCTGCTACTCCTGCAGTATTGCTTCCCACTGGCCGTCCTCGTCTTCACTTACGGCCGCATCGGACTGGAAATCTGGGGCAAGAAAACGCCGGGAGAGGCCCATCAGCACCGCGATCTGCGATTGGCACGATCCAAACGCAAGGTACTACACATCATCGACTCTATCTTGATCGATTTTTCTTTGCGATTTTGCATATAGAGTAGAAATGGCGAGATTGTTCCGGGCAGTCTAGTTGGAATAATAGAATCCACGGTGCAAACTGGGTCGTATATATCTGTGCTGTGTGTGTGTGTTGTGTTTGTATTCCGTTCGTTTATACACTCCGGCACGTAGCGCTATCAGCGGGTGGGCGGATTGGAAGAAACGGGTGCTAGTCTCTTGGCTGTCGGGCCCAGCAAAATCTCTCGACGTGCACCGGACAGCACCTCTCAGAGAGAGTCATCCAAACAAGTAAAGATTAAGTATATACACACACGCGCGCGCGCTAGCAATGCTTCCGGATCAACAAGGAGTTGATTATAGACAGCACCAAGGCCGGCCAACTAACAACAGCAGGAGTTGTTTGTTTGTTCATTGACTGCGCTGCTGCTGTGAGACTGCCGACCCTGTCATATAGTTGCTATTAGGAACGTACATGGCTACAGTAGGTTCGTGTGTGTGTGTCTACGTGCTACTGCGTGCTCGCTAGACAGCTCAGATATGTGTACACATGTATATGATGTGCGTGTGTGTTGATTCCAAGTAGTCAGGGGTGGGGGGAAAGGTCCAGCTGAGCCAGAAGACGCTAATTTGGTCTCCATCGGTCATCATCTCCTCACATCCCCCACGCGCTGCTGAAAAATTCCCAGAAAAGCAACTGGAGAAATTCGGAGGCGCTCACTAAAAGCTATTATCGAAGGGGCAGGGGCAATAACTATGACAGGAATAACAGGACGTAAATTGGTCCGTCGTGACCAAAACAAAGGACATATCGAATATGTGAATACGACACAGAGAAGAAGAAGAAGGCCGAGTGTCTGTCGATAGGCACAGCAGTCTCCTGATACATGTCGCAACGGTTATTAGTTGCCATCTTCTCAGGTCTAATAAGATGTGAACGAAGATAAGTTGTTATTGCCGACTGATGATGGACTTTTTTGTCTTTTCTGGAAGCGCTGCTGCTGGCAAATTTTATTACAAGACTCTCTTTTGTGTTCCTGGTAATGGCTACAAAAAGCTTAGATACTGAGAAGTAAAAGGGTGGAAAGAAGAACGACCCCCTTTGATAGAAAGAAAAAAGACAAGAGAGAGACGCTAATATTACTAATAGGACACGCAAGTGAGCGGCAGCAGCGGGAGAAGCCTAGCGCCAGATCAACTGGTGCTGCATTATGGGAAAGACGACGCATGGCTACTGCCAGACAGCCAAAAAAGAAGAAACAACAAAAGAGAATCTCCCAACTGATCAATATATCTCGGGATAATAATCAAGTCTCCCAGCAGGTTCCCCCCCAGCTTCGATATCTATCCAACTGCGATCTATATTGATCGTGACACTTGACAAGATTCCGTCTTACCCTTTTTCCCACGGCTATGGACATTGGCAGTAGCGGACGACAATGATCCGCATGTGCCGAGCTGTTCTCATTATTCTATCCACATTTCGGATGATTCTATTTGACTTTGGCTGATGGAAATCGAAATCAATTCAAATCAATTCAGTTCCATTTGGGTAGCTTTTGCTCTATCTCTTTCCTTATCCTGCCAATATTATAAAAGATGACCCCGTCTAAAATGAATGTTTTGGATTCTACAGATGATCAAAATGATGATTATCGTCGTCTTCTTCTTCGCCTTTTGCTGGCTTCCTTTCAACCTTTTGCAGGTATGTTTTTCTCGTATACATTTCCTTGAATATGCACGTCAAACAAATCTAGACGTAATAAAAGGAACGAATAATATTATTGATTTGGGCGGATGGTGGATCGATGGCTTATACAGATCATCGGAGATCAGTACCCGGCCATTTGGACGTGGAGCAAAATCAACTTTGTGGCTTTCGCTTGCCATTGGCTGGCCATGTCGCATTCGGCCTACAATCCAATCATCTACTGCTGCTTCAACTCAAAATTCAGACAGGTAAAAGCGCCAGACAGACGCAAAATTCATTTTTTGACATTTTCTATTTAATCCCGCCGGCTGCGGCCCCAACCGACGCCTCTCACGCATCTCTGACTCTTTGAGTCTATATAATGCAATCATGATGATGTGCGAAATGTTTGCTATTAATTGCCGCCGACGTCTGTCGTCTACTCTCTCCGATATTAAAACTAGACGAAGGCATATAATCTGCCCTGGCGGCTATATACCTTTTTTGGGTTTTTTAAATAAGTCTTTCTAGTCGACAGGCTCCCGATTTATTCCTCTTTAAATTAATGACATCATAGATGTAGTAGATGCTAGGTATAATCTTTCTTCGTATTGGCTATATTTGAATTAGCGTAGGTTGCTCTCTGATCCTCGAAAAGAATCGATTCTCCGTTATTTTTGTCAACTTGTTGTCATCTGGCTGCTCTTTTTTTTCAAAACTCGACGCCATCTATAGTTGCCCTCCTTTTAATGCGATAAGACGAATCTCATGAATCATTACATTTAAAATGGCCATGCGCTTCTCTCTCTCTCTCTCTTATATTTTCTCTCTCTTATATAATCTTCCCCTCACTCTATCTCTCTCTCGGTTGACGAAAGACGAAAGGTAAGCCAACTCAAGACAAATATATATCATCTCTAGCCTTCATTTTATTCATTTTTATTTTTTTTAAATCTACTAAATATATATAACCTGTCCTTTTTTCTTCCTATTTGGTTCATCCCTCCCGCTTGCATTTGCTGGGCAACAGATATACACGAATTAGAGAGACAAAATCATCGAACCCCCTCCTGTGTGTGGATACAATCGCGTCTGGAAGTTGTGTATAGTACGCATCAAGTACTATTACAAGTTGGTTTTTTCCTCGTCTTTCTTTATTGCCGGCCAATCTGTCTAGGATTCCGGCCCAAACAAGTTGCCAAACAAATACAAAACACAACAAAACAACTTGCATACGTAACTGTATACCCTCCAGTATTATATACTCGGATATAAAGGGCGGATGAGACTATTATATAGCTGATCTAAAACATAATATCTATACATCACAAAATCCCCAAAGAGCAACTACATAAAGGACTAATGGTTCCACTGCATGAGGTGCGCACGGTTTTCCGTCGAATTCTTATTTCCCTTTTTCCGTTGACGACCAAGTAAATCGAATCAAAAACCCCCTGCTGTGCTATGAAATACTAATCATCCTTGACCAAAAATAACCCAGGCTAATAAACCTGTGATGTACACGTTGAACTTTCTCTCCTTGTGTGCACTTATAAAAGCTTTGAAGCTTTTATTTCCCAAATTAGATTTGTTTTTGAAACATCAAATCGGTCCCCTTGTCTCTTTATCCTATTGTGTGTCGTTTGTTATAGATTTCTAATCGTTTGTTAATCTTCTCTAAATTGTTAACATCTGGCGAGTGTGCGTGTGTGTCAAACTTTCATCTCAAAATTGAATCGAGTATTTTGAGCCTTGGTTTTATTTCCCTGTGTGTCGATACGGATCGAGTCTTTCATGTTTTATTATTTTTTATTATCGGTGGCCATTTTTGCTTTTTGTGACGTCGAGGGAGCGATGTTTGACTTCCGCTTGATTGGCGCAATTATTAGAATATGAAATCAAATCAATTGAAATGACTAATTGTTTTATCTGTCGTTTTTGCGCCCAGGGTTTCCAAGTGTTGGCCGTGCGTTGTGGCTGTCGCTGTTTGATGGAGAGCGAACGGGAGTGGAACGACCGAACGGCGGGCGACTGCGACTGTTGCGGCGCCCGTCTGAGCGGCACTCACGGGAGCGCCCATGGCGATCACGGCTGTGCCCCGCTCCAACGGGTCAACACCTACACGACCTGCACCGGCGGCCACAACAACCATTTAACTCAACCGCAGCAGCAGCAGCAGTCGCAGCACAGCAAGAACTTGTCGTCGTGCCGCGTCCTATTGCCAAGCAGCAGCAACCACCACCACCACAACCAGCAGCATCAGCCCTTTACCGGGCCAGTGGCCTACAAGTCCAGCTACTCGGGCCGTTTCCAGCATCATCAGCAGGAATCGGCCAGCAACGGCGGTCCTCCACGCGCAAGGTGTTGCTCCTCGTTCAACAGCAGCGGTGCCAACTCAGCGCAGCGCCGCTACTCGCCGTCGTCATCGTCGCCGGCCGTTTGCGGCGCTGCCGTGAACAGCAGCAGCAGCCGCTCCGCTTCTTCAGCAGTTCGCCCGCAGAAGTTTGTCTTCCGCACCAACTTCCCAACGCAGCAGCAGCAGCAGTCGTGCCAATCAGCCCAGCAGCGGCTGCTATCTGGTGCTGGTTCGCCCACGAGCCTCACCATCATCAACCCATCCGGCGGCAACACCACGGCCGAATCGCACATTTAAAGGACAGCAGCAGCGGCAGCAGGGCCCACCTGCAGGCCAGCAGTAGGCGCAAGTCCCTCATCAACAGCAGCACCACTGGCGGCCGCTCCAGCAACAATTACAAGAACAAAAGAGATCTGTCAGCAGCACAGTGGCAACCACCACCACCACGCCCTTCCAGGGTCTAAAAATATAATTAGGTTCCGTTCTTCTTCTCATCTTTCTATCCAGCCATTGATGGCGACTCTATTCTTCTTCTCCTCTTGTTGTTTTGACTTTTTTCACAGCAGGAAAAGGCCGTGTGTCTCTCTATTATTATTGGCTGGCTCTTCTCTTTGCCCAGCGTCAAAGAGTTGCGATCCAGTCAGGCGTGAATGACTCATTAGTCTTAGATAAATCCATTTCGAGGTTTCCCAGGAAATTTATAAGGACACATCAGCGGCGCTCAACTTGGCAGCGCAATATCCCTCCTACAACTTTGGAATCAATTCTTGTTACAAACATGTGAGGAAACTATTATTATTATTATTACAGAGAGATCCGTCGTCTGTGTGTACAAATGTATGTAAATGCGTTTGAAAGTCAAAGAGCGAAATGGTTAAACAGAATGGCCAAACTATTTGGCCAATAACTGCGCATGAAAAGAGAAAGGGAGCTCAACTTTTCTCGACGTTTTCCCTTGACCCGTTTATCGACCAACTTCGGAGCGACACGGCCCCCCCGTCTTGTACGTCCGACTGATTCTATTTCTTGCTCTCTACCACGTCGTCGTCGGTTGGACTTTTGACCGACTCCAAGTCAAAGAGAGTGTGCCCTTGACCCTGTTTGGTTGTGTCTCTCCTTTTACGATTCCAACCGACAGTGTCGTCGTCGTCCGTCTAAATCGGCGCTCTGATTAGATCAGACAGCGTTCGCCCTCATTTCTCACCTTTTTCTTCTTGTTTTTTTTTCCTTCGTGTTCAGTTTAATCGCCACTTTTGTGATTTGGAGGAGGCAATTATGATAATATCGGTGTCGGCGTATTACACAAATGTGGCACCCAGTCCAAGTCAAATGGTTTTACACAAACGTGGAGGAATGTACAAGATTCTCTCTCTCAACTATTGGCTGGCAATCCAAACTTGAAAGCTAAACTATATAGACCCCTTGTATATTTATAACTCGAGTCATTTCTTTTTCATGTCAAAGGTTCGTGAATTTGCCAAAAAACAGAGACTCTATAAACTATATTATATAATCAACATGTTTCTCTCCTTCCACCCTGTACTCAATGTTCTACTCTAAATTGAATTGTTTCTGATCAAATCGCTACAGGCCTACCTGCAATTCATCAATGGTGTCTACGCATGCCTGTATTACGAAGAAGCTAATTCACGTCGATGTGTGTTAAACTGGATGCATGCGTTCGTCGTTGACGTCAACACCTTTTGTACCTGCCCAAGACATGAAACAATATGGAAACATCTATTACACATTGCCAAAAACACAAACGAGTTTGACTTTCAATATCAACTGGTCCTAATTTCTTTAAGAGGACATGTGGAATAATCGAGCAAGGTCTAACATTGAAATATTTCAGATCGATAGCGAAATGGAACGAGCGACTTGTAACAAATTGGATCTGGTTGACTTTTCATTTGGATTTGAACTTGAAAAAAGAAACGGAACAATAACTGAATATACTAGAGGAACGTATAACCTGTTGGTGAAATGATTGTTTTTTTGTTTGTTTTTTTGTTTTTTTTTCATTTTCTTTTCATTCTTTTTTTTCTTTCGATGAAATAAGAGCAAAAGGAAGTTGTTGGAAAATGTGATTGGAAAAAAGACTCTCCTCCTTTTGGACGCCCGGAGCAGCTACTGAGAATGTTCGACCTCTTTTATAATATACACTCGTCCACTTGTTTCTTTCATTCCGGCTGCTCCGTTCTCTTTTCGATGAGTTGACTCGCAACGGAAGGTGACGCCGGGGAGCAGTTAATAGATCACGGCAGTGTGCGTTGATTGTGTTCTAAACTGTTTGTTGTGCTGCTGCTGGAAGAAACTGCGGGAAGCTGCGCACTTTGCCAAATTAAATCACACAGACAAGCGAACAAAATAAAACAGTGCCGCCAACCGCTGTGGTTCTCCTGCGATATTGCCGGTGCTGTCCAATATATATATTTATTGATTTTCAATTTCGTTTATAAATCAATCGAATCAATCTTCAGTGCGAGCGTTGCAAATCGTTTTACCAATTTCTAGTTTTATCGTATTACCAGGTTTTATTCGATTCATTTAATTTAATTTAGTTTTATTTTATTTTATTTGTTTTAAATCATTTTTATTGACATTAAGACAAATTTAATAAAAAGAACTCGAAAATAATCATTTAAAAAAACTTGTCAATTTTCGGCTCATTTTGGCAATCTGGCAAATGCAAATTCGAAAAAAACAATCCCAGATTGCACATTGCAGACTACAATTTAGCCAACGTCACGTGAAATTTCTTTTTCTTTTAAAATCTTAAAGAGTACGAAAAAATGCTAGAAATCGTAGATAAAACCTATAAGGTATTAGTTTTTGCACTTGGCAATGGACAATTTACCATGTGGACAGGTATGTTGGTCTGAATTTTGCAAACCAGAGTCAGAGTGAGAATGAATGTTGTAATGTAAAAAGCTGGCAGACACAGACAGAGCTTTCTTTGTTGACAAAGGCCAGGGTCTGATCAAAGAGGATAAAAAGATAAAGACATCATTTCAGACAACTCAAGAAACTTTTCCTTGTCCAGCATTATCCAGGCGAACAATTCACTTGGTTGGTGAAGCAACACTCTGAACCACGTACAGTGTGTTCTAGGAATTAGTTCATCAACTTTTTTATTTAGTTGTAAAACAAGATACAACTGAATCATAAACAAAATATTATCTTGTTTACGATCTTGTTTAAGGCCCAAAACTAAATTTTTATTTCATTTTTTATCTAAACCTAATGATTGAATTTAGTTTAATGTCGTTCTAAAACTCGATTTGCAACGCTAGTGGGAAGTTCCTCTCGACCGGAAAAATGCCGAAGCTTTTCGAAGATCCTGGAGTGGACGAATTCCGTGGATTGAATTTACGGAACCTGAAAATCGATGAGGCCTGGATGGTGGTCACCTCCCACTTACCCCGACCGACTTGGCTCTACGTCCTGTCGGATGACTGCGCCCAAGTAAGTCTCGAGTGGACAATTTATATCGATTAACTTTGACTTAACTCTATTTTTCTACCGTGATAATGCGCACTTTTTCTCCCGTACGGATCGTGTCACACTTTTACGGCAACTGGATCCTGGTTTTTTCCTGTTTGTAGAGTGTCTTGAATCAATATAGTAGGGGGGCAAAGTAAACTTTCGGTAGTGATGTCGATCACGCTAAGCGTTGACTCGATTAAGTCTCCCACACCCGACTATTAATGTGATGCACTAGAAAGACGAGCTGCTGGGAATTTGAGAAACTTTAAAGAATGTGGAGGACATAAAGTAATGGAACACATAGAAATGTAGACATTGTCTATTTGGGGTGTCTGATATCGACACCAACTAGAGCTAGTACAAGCAAACTTAGAAACATTATTCGAAAATCCCGCGCTTTGAAAACGATGCTCACTTTGTAATGGAATCGCGTGTTTTGACATCCCCCCCCCCCCCCTCGCGAGATCGTTGTGCTGATGACGATAAACTGAAATTAAGACCCAAAAGCTGATGTTTATTCGTTAGGTGTTTCATCGCCGGTAGTTTATAAATTGGGAAAAATCTCCGGGAAGTTTGAATTGCTCTTCTGACAGAGCCAATCTCTTTTTCCTTGTAATGGAATGACAACATTATTATTATTAATATTATTATTATTATAGCTCAAACAAGGTCTTGCCAGGCTTCTTGGGTTATCGCGCTTTCTTTGATACATTACACAATTCTGTCGTACACAAACATGTAGCGATTGGGAAAAGTCATTTTTCTGTTTGACATTTCCCTTCCGCTTTTCCTCGAAGAGCTGACGACGAATGAATCATACGATACGCTCTACTATTCGTTATCATTGCTGCTGTAACGCGATAACGGCCGGATAGTGAAAGGTTAGACTCTGGAAAAAAAATAGATGCCTACAGACTCTTGAAACGTGCAGTGCCTTATTTTATTTCCCCCTCAACAGTTAATCAAGAGGAAATGTAGAACTTTTGTTATTTCTTCCGAGAAGAAATTGTTAGATATTCGTTGCTGCTCTTGTGAAATAATCATTTTGACTTCCCGTCAAATATTGATCACTCTTCCTTCATCCACCCACAAGTTTTTCTACGTTGTAACGGCATATCAGAAATTCTGGTAAGATGACAACGTCAATGAATATTTTTATTTTCTAAAGAGAGCTGAGCTTAGAAATCTTTTTTTTTATAGAAACCCGGTATAGAAGCAATTTAGCTGAGGCAATCAAAACAGTTGCGTGGCAACTCATCAGTCTTAGAAATGATGTCAGCGTTTCAACTTCCATGGGAAATGTATCGAAGAAAATAAGCCGACCGTAGATTTTTCCAATACAAACAGACTCTTCGGTGATGTTTTTCAATCTTTGAACGTACGGCGCAGAGAAATAAAACTGTGATCGATACGACCGATGTGGGCCAACCTCCTCAACTTAACATTTGCACACGCATGTTGAATACTATCCGGAGCAGAAAGATGATTGAACTTATGTTTTTGCCCCATCTCTTTGACGTTGATCCAGTGCGCTTTCAAGTTGCTGTCCTCCGTTGGTGCCGGAAGTAACAACAGTTTAAAAATGGACGCCACCCATGGCTTGACGTTGCGCTTCAGAGACGACAACTCTTCAACCTACGCCCCTCAACTCGGCGACAGGTAACAAAATATTCCATCCGGATTTTGTATCCATTGCAGTCGAAGTTTTGTCTAGTCTACAAAAAGATGTTTTCGTACCCACCAATAAGAACTAGTGGGTTTCTAGCCAGAAATTATTATTATATAATACGGTATTATAGCAATAACACGCTCTGCCAAGTCCACGTTACCATGGGAGAATTCGGGGTCTATGATGTGAATTTGGACTCGACGGACGCTGGCCGGATCGACTGTCGTTTCTCCACTGCCAAGGAGCCTGTTGATATCTACGCCCGTAAGCCTATACTCTACTATTATTATTATTATCATATCAAGAAACTGGAAATATTTATTGCACTCACATAATTATTAGCTTTGCTGGCCTGCTTCCTGTTCTACGTCGTGCTGGCCTTTCTGTGGATTGGCGTCAGGGCCGTTTTAAGGCGAGGCTATTTCGACGGTTGCCTCTGCGCTTTGAAGTTGAAAAAGAGACAAAAGAAGACGTCAGTCGAAGGAAATGAGAATCCCGGAGGATTGGCCGCTCCCACCATCGTCCCGGCGGTGGCAGATGAAATAGCTCCGAAAAAGAAGAGCTCCCGACTCAAATCTTTGGACACATTTCGCGGGTGAGTTGACAAAGATGGATCTCCTTTGAGGGAAACCACCAAAATGTTTTGGCCCAGCATTTAAATAGAAAGGCGCCGATTGGACGAAGACACATCACGTCGTTAGAATTCTCACGTTCACCCCCACCCCCGTCGATCTATAGCAATGCAAATAAGAAACGGTATTAGAATAACAAAAGGGTTTTCCATACTACAGCAGCTAGACATTCAATTTCCAAACTTCTCTTCCATTTTCCTTCCTATATCCTATCAGATTTGATTCAGCGCAGCAGAGACATGGTAGTTTATAGGTCTATTTATATATCGGAAATCGATTGATGCACATGCACAGGTTCATCCGATCCCCCTCGTCTTTCATCTCTTTTCTATGTACTGTCAAGTGCCGGTAATTCAATTTGCCTCGATGTAAGATTGTCTAGTCTGTAGAAATGACTGGGCTTCCGCACAGCAATAATAATAATAACGACATTTTTCTCTGAGGCTATATCGACATCATTTTTAGCTAAAGTCTGTGCAAACTAGGGAAGTATGGGAGCAATTAAAGGATCTATAGCAAGTTACAAGTAGTACATTCAGTGACTGTGTTGTCTATTTCTATCAAACGATTGCGCCATTTCCATCTTCGTTCTCATCGACCCAAATCGGCAAGTTGAATCAATACATAGCGTCAAATGTAAGATCCTCTGGGGAATCGCAGCCTTGCGAATGATGCGGTCCGACTTATCGAAACCGCATTGCTCTAACATGCGTCTCAATCCAGCAGATTATCATCATCATACAGTATAATTATCGTACTGATTGGTATTTTCCCAATATTAAGATCCCCGCATTCCCGTGCACGTCATATACGTGATATTGGAAAGAATTAGAACTACGTACGCATGCGGCAGACACCACACAGTCGACAAGAGATGATATAGCGGCTAAACATTTCATTACGCAACAAATCAGATTGTTGCGCAGCGCTCGGCGGGCGCATTCCCCAGAGGCTTTTCACATTTTCGACATTCAGCGCGATATGCATTTTTCGCTTTAATGAAAAATGTTGTTTCGCCTCAAGCCCACTTTTGTGGCCCTTTTTTACTGTTACTGGCAACAAATCATCAATCGAATCCGCATATGGAAATGTGTGCTGATTTATAAGCAGCCACAACGGGAATTACTTTGCCAAATGTTGAATAAATCTTTTGATTTTCAAATATCCCGCCATTTTCTTTTTGTGTAGAATCACCATTGTGCTCATGATCTTCGTCAACGACGGTGCCGGTCAATATTTCATCTTCCAGCACGCCACTTGGAACGGACTTCAATTGGCCGATGTCATCTTCCCTTGGTATCAATTTTGCTTTCTCAAAAATGATTATCTTCCATTCAACTCGTTGGATTATAATGAGGCCATTTATTTCAGGTTTATGTGGATCATGGGCGTTTGTATGCCCATCTCTCTTAGATCCTCCCTGCGTCGCAAGGAGAGTAAGCTGACCATCTTTGCCGGCATTTTACGTCGTTCGTGTCTACTTTTCTTCCTGGGCATCATGAACAATTCACTCGGTGGTCCCGTCGACCTGGGCCGGTTGAGAGTTCCAGGCGTACTCCAGCGCTTCGCCATCACTTACTTAGCCGTTGGCACTGCCGGCCTCCTCTTGACTCCAGCCGATCTCTCGGCTCCTCATCCATCAGTATTTAATTTCACATTTCATTTCCCGTTTCATTCTTCAGTGCAGCCTAATTCTTTTTCTTTTGGAAATGTTATGCTGCCAGAGTAAGGTGAGAAAAATGTTCCAGGATATCGTCGTCCTCTGGCCGCAGTGGATTCTCTTCCTGCTCCTGGTTGCGGCTCATTGCTTCATCACGTTCTTCCTACCAGTTGAAGAGGGCTGCCCAGTCGGTTACTTGGGTCCCGCCGGACTGCATTTAGATAATGCGTACCCCGGCCATTGCATCGGAGGCGCTGCGGGATACATCGACCGACTGATCCTCAGCGTCCAGCACATTTTCAACAAACCAACTACCATTGGAGTGTACGGATCCGGACCGTACGACCCAGAGGGGATTCTAGGTAAGCCATTTATCATCATTTCGTTCCAGCATCTATAATCACGCCTCTTATTAATCCTTATATTCATTCCCCTGCGTCTTTTATTATTAGAGAGAAGGCGATTATGCATAAAGGGAATATATGAGACTTGAGCTAATTCCCGACTGTCTGCCTGACAAAATGGGAGTTTTCCACTTTTTCCCATTGGTATAACTTTCTTTTCTTTTTTAACAAGGGATGTGTAATGTGTATGGCCTAGGCCAGTCTGCATTGATCACTGGATCTATTGATCAAACAGTCTCAGAGAGACGGGACCTGAATCCCGATGTGAATTCTTTTTTTAACTTATCGATTCTGTTCGACCTTTTCTACTGTCTGGTTGACTAAGACATTACACATTAGACATTACACACATTTCATGAATGATTACATTCGAGAAGGCAGTCACTAGGAAAATGTGAAGTGCTAAAAATACGAGCAGAATCGAAAGTGTTTCAAGAGATGTACGCACCAAAATGTGTACGGGCAAAACGCAATTATAACACAGCAGAGAATCTCAATTGGTTTCGCACACGCGCATCCAGACATTATTTATTTCCCTTCTATATAGAATTCGATCTGTATATATTGCTCCTGGAAGCCACAGATTTGTGTGTGGCCTTTCATCTTCCACGCCAGCGGGCTTCTTGATTTTATTTTCTTTCCCGATTTCTCCGCCTCTGTATCTCTCTGTGCTCGTTGTTGGCCGCCTCCGACGGAAGATTCTCTGTTGTGTGTCATTGCGTTTGATTGTGCCAGAGTGCACAAGTGTGAAGGACGAATAGAGGCTGCTGACGAGATGCTTATTGTGGGGCGGAGATCTAGACAGTTTCCCGCTGATTAATCGCGCAGCATGTCACTCTGTTTTTATTGTTGTGTGCGATGAGAGACGAACCACATCTGCCAGTTTTATTTTCCCCCATTCCGAATGGGCGACTTCTTCTTTCATCGTCCTAGAGACGTCGCTCATCGGTGCAAGTCTCTGATTTGATTAGAAATCACCGCCGCGGACTCTTTTTGGAAAAAGATTGTGGCCGCTATTATATAATTCTTTTCTTTGACTGTTGCTTCTTTCTTCTCCAAATCAGATTGTCAGTTCCTCGACAATCGACATGTAACCAGCACCTGCTAGGATCTATAATAGCGCCACAACATCAGTTTCAGAGCTTTGTTTAGCGTTTCTCAGAAGTGCCATCGTCTCTCGATTATTACGCCGATGCCATGAATAATGTTTTCTTTTCTTTTCTTTTTTTCTGCGTGGCTATATTTGAAATTCAGGTTCGATGCTGTGCACCTTTCAAGTTTTTCTGGGAGCCCAGGCCGGCATGACACTTTTGATCTTTAGCGGATGGAAGTCGCGCCTCATCCGCTGGTTGGCCTGGTCCGTCTTGACTGGATTAATTGGCGCTCTTCTCTGCCTGGCGTCGCAGAACGACGGCTGGATTCCTGTCAACAAAAATCTCTGGTGAACTTACCCAACTGTAGTTACGATTGTGCTGCATGGGCATCTAATTAACGCTCTCGGCAGAACTTGACTATTAGATGCGCGCATTCAAACGAAAACCAATTGTTGTCTTTTAGGTCGCTGTCTTTTGTCTTGGTGACGACGAGCTTGGCCTTTTTCCTCCTGGGCGCCTGCTACTGGCTCATCGACGTCCGAGAATGGTGGAATGGCGCCCCTTTTCTTTACCCCGGTATTTTTATTTATTTATTTCGATGAGTTTAAGGAGTTCAGGATTCATATTTGTCGCCTTTTCGGATTCAACGCATTGGAAAAAATAGGAATGAACGGGATTCTGATGTACTTGGGCCACCAAGGAGCCTACAGCCTCTTCCCGTGGCACTGGGAATACGGTCCGATGAACACGCACTTTGCAAAGCTGGTCGAAACACTTTGGGGAGTTTCCCTTTGGGTTCTCACTGCGACTTGGCTGTACCACAAGAAAATCTTCTTAGCCCTGTAAACGCTTTGACACGTGTAACATATTCACAAAGTAAATATGACAGGTCCCTTCCTGCTGTAATCCGTTTGTGGTTCGTAGAATCCGTACGAAATGTAAGAGAAAGGAATGCTAATTCATTGGACATCTACCACCATACCGTCTATCCACTTTAATAATGTTATTTATAATAATTGAAAATTGCAAACAATAAAATGAAATATCTCATTGCTATAGACACGACAGTTTGTCTTAAATTCCCTCTTGGCTTCCAATTAGGAGTCCTCTGGAGGGTCTTACTCTTATTGTGGCAGTTTCCAAGTCATTATCTGTGGGTTTCCTCTGCAAATTTTTATTTAGAACTTTTTTATACTAAAAATACCTCCGCGGATGAGAAACCGCTTTTATTGTTTTTGATGAGCGTTCTGGATTGAGATGGTTCGATTTTTAATGACTTTTTCGATCGATATCTTAAAAAAGTTTGACTATTTAAAAATGTCGTCTGCTTGCAAGTTACGTATTGTTTATTTGTTTGCAAGTTTCGAAAAAGAAAAGTTCCTGAGATTACTGAGAAAATGGAACGATTACTTGTTTGCTGGAAACGTACGTAGTTGCACATATATAATAATGAAAACAAATAAATTTACAAACATGTGCTCTTTGTGTCAACTCTGAACTCTGGTCACGTCCCTTGATGGAATCGCTTCATACTGCTTCATACACAACTCCATGCTGCTGTTTGACAGGTAAATTAAATTAAGATTACGAATCGAATGACTATGGGAGCTGAAATAGAAAAGTTAAACCTGTTCCAAATTTGTGACTATTAGTTCCTGTCTAGCATTCAACTGGGTATAACTATAGCATTTGTGCTGTATGCCCCCTGCCGATGCATGGCAGTTGGTTTCCATTATGCAACTTTTTTCTTTTGTGCAGATTTCACAACTGTGCCAGCCCTTATAACCACAAGAGTATATGCAAGTTTTGCTTGTGCTGAACCTGCATGTCATCAGCAACAATCTTAATTATAACATCGCCTGGGTAATGATTTTTGTTACCTTTTTTTAAACCTGTGAATAGACATTTTAATGACATATGACTTGCACAAGTCTATTACAAGGAAACCTTAAATGATCCTCTTTATTAACAATTAGGGTTTACCCACTGTTTCATTTTAATTTGTTTTTTCTGTCAATAATTTCTTTATAAATTTTTGATTTTCTATTTAGATAAACATCATCTTTTCTTATTGGCGAAAACTACCAGCCGAGTGACGGATCTCTTCTTCTCCTTTCTTTAAATGTCTTCGTGTACACCCATGTGAGTTGTGGGTGTATTCACGAGGGCGGCTTTTCTCCTATCCCGACTGGTGGATTCAATTTTTTTTCAGCGGATGGATGGAAGCACTTGTGGATGGATGCCTGGTCGTATTTCCCAAGCTTAAAGGTAGAAAACATCTATCCTTATATTCTTCTTTTTTTTAACTGTTTGGTGGCGTTGGAGTACGATTATTCCTGAGCTATAGGCAGTTGACTGGAACTTTTTCCTCTTTTCTTTTCTTTAGCTACTCAATTAGGGTTTATTATACTTGAAACACTTTTAGACATTTTTACGAGCAACGAGGGACCTGCCGCCCCACCGACACCTCCTCTTGTATGCATCTAGCAGAGTCTATTTTATGCCATTTATTTGTCTGATTATTCTGGCTATATAACAAGTTGGTATGCCTCAACAAGTCAACATTCTTGACATCAATCATGAGCAGCTAGCGATCGCAACTGGGAAACCTGCAGCATCAGTCACGATATTAGCGCGTCTAGTCCCGGTGTAGCTACGAAACGTTCACGGTTCACAACCATTGCCTTTTTAAAACAACTTGTGACCAGAAAATTCTTGGAGAGTGAAAAGCCGACCGTGAATTTTTAAAAAGGAATCAGAAAAACAAATTTCTGGCGGTTTTGATAATAAGGATCTCTGGGAACTCTGCGTCGCCCGTGACTTGCCGTCAGTCCGGAAAAATAATTCAGGCCTCTCCGTCGACAGCCGAAAATTTATTGCGCACGGCACACACACACATCAGTCGGTTGATTTGTTGCCTTCTGGTTGACCCATATTCGATTAACACACACTGCACTACTACTGACAATGTCGTTGCTTCAGTCGGCACAACAATACAGACCATCTGTTATACAGTTGTGCCCGTCAGGTGGCCTTTTCCCATACATATTTAATTAAAACCATGTTCTACGACGGTCAAGACAAGAATGAAAATCTCCAGTTTGCTTCTGATTCAATTTTGAGAATAGACGGAATAACATAATACAGACGCGAGCAACTGTCTATACGATGTGTGTAACATATAGCTGCAGGCCCAATAACTATGCATGCGATCCGTACATTGTTTTTAATAGGGATGTACTCTTATCGAGTTTAGTAAGTTACGTAACCAACGCCCTTTTCTTCACATCTCCCGCGGGTTATTTATTTACGCACGTATTCTCCAAGTGGTTTAGCTTCGACGTAGCTGTTTAATGTACTCGCTCTCAGCATAGACAACAAAGACACGTCCAGCAGCACGCTCAGCTAATATTAGAAAAATCGATATCAAGTCTGCTTACGTTGGGCAGCATCCTCATATAAGCTGCTGCCTATATTTATCTTTCATTTCGGACGGGAAAGCAACACGAGCCCTTGTAGGCGTAACCCAACTGATGTATCAGGAGCCGAGTTCGTCAAACTTGTACAAGTTTCCCCCTTTTTTTAAGTAGCCTAGTGCTATTATATTACGACCGCCGGGTCTGCTATAGATAACGAATAACCTAGGAGGAATTGGGGTAAACTGTATGTCCAAAATAATTTCTTATGGTATATAAACTATGGGCAGCACAAACAATACGCTTGTGCACGCAAATATACATCCATCTTATCCTAATTTATACATTTTGAATAACGACAATCGTTAGCGTCGACATTTCACACCTTATGGTATATTTGCCAACGTCCGAGAGATATTGTCGCCTTCGTTTATGTAACGCAGTTGATATATTATCAGCCCGCATTGTACAATATTGTGCGTTATTTTGTTTTAATAAGCCGCAATTTAATCTCAGGGGGGAGGGAGCTGACGAGACCAGCAGCATTCGAAATTTAATTTTCTAATAGTCCGCTGGGATTTTCCAAAAATTTCATAAAGTATCTTAACTATAGATGATGCTTTAATACATTTGATTTTTATTGATTAGACCGGATTAGACTAAAAATGAGTGAGTGACGAATATTCCAGCACGTAGTTTCATGTGTCTATAATTCGACGTACAGCATAGGTGCCAGTAGTGGTGGCAATACTAGGTAGTATTACCTAGTTTTACCTAGTTACCTAGTATTACCTAGTTTTTTTTTCTCTACTTTTACCTAGTTTTTGGCCAATTTTTCTACCTAGAAATTACCTAGTAATAGTAATACCTAGTTTTTAAAAATTATTACCTAGATAATTACCTAGGTAATTTCGATTTTTATGCAGCGTTGTCAAAATAATGGCAACGATGTTTTTTATTCATTTTTATGTCACCCACTTGATATTTTTCGCTCCCAACCTCATGGTTTTTCGCGCCTACAGGCACAGTCCCTCACCACGTCTTATGAGTCATGACTCTCATCTCTCACACTCTCATGTTTTAAGATTTTTCGCCATTTTTGTCTGAATCTGAAAGAGTGAAGTTGAAAATTGTTGATCATATATCTTGCTGTTCGGTTTGGCTTACGACTCGAGTGCTTCTGCACAATAGAGTTTACTCAGTTGAAATATCCAATCTCCTTCTGTCATTATTTAAGTAGATTCATCTATTTTTTCTTCGAACAAATTTTAGACTAACTCTCTTGCTTGTTCTTTTCAAAATCTGATTCAAAATCGAAGTCTATGATCATTTTTTATTTCGTATGAGTACTGCATTTTACATTTCATATTTTGGGAAATTAAAATTTTTTGAAGAACCTAGTTTAAAAGTTGTACCTAGTTAGAATTTTAAAACTAGGTACCTAAATTACTAGGTAATTACCTAGTTAAAAATTTTACCTAGTTATTTTTAGTACTTTTTCTATTACTTAGTACCTAGTTTTTTTTTCAATTACCGTACCTAGTTTTAGCGAAAACTAGGTAAAATAACCTAGTATTACCTAGTATTCTAAAAAAACTAGGTATTTTACCTAGTATTACCTAGTAACAAAAAAAAACTAGGTTGCCACCACTAGGTGCCAGAGAAAAGATGTGTCGTGCGTCATTAATAACGTGATTGCGCCGAAATGATTGCCCCTCCCCCGTATTTTTTTCATCCCCTTACTTTCTTCTCTTTCCTTTGAGGGTTCTTCTCTCTTCCAAATAGTTACATCAGGCTAGTACGTAGTTTCTTCGTCCATAAACTTCCCATTGCAATGCATCAGTCTTGGCCTCCAACTATTTAGACGAGTCGCAGTTGCTGAGAAGGGCAGAGAGTTTCTCACAGTTGTCACAATATTCCTATTACTCGCTTGCAACTTGATTTAACTAATTAATGCAGTCTTATGGAGATGCTGGGGGAAAACATCTGCTTTTGACTGGACTAATACGTATTTGATACGGGTTACTTGATTAGCTATACTGTCGCTCGCCAAACTTTGGTGGAACAGCAATCAAATAAGAAAACTAATTGCAGTTAAATTTGACGAAAGGTGTCGAGTATACCATCATTGATTGCATTGGACAATTAAAAACGGTCCTGCGCAAAACTATTTTTCAATTAGACTATAGGTTCTAGTATGTGCAACACCCACCCCTGGCCATCACCTTAGCCAGCCAATTATATTGATCGTGCGCGATAGGCTACTAAGTTGATAATAACGAGCTCAGTTTCACATTGAATTCGGCTCGTTAAAATGAAACGACTGCACATCTTTGTTAAAATGAAAGACCTAAATCCTTTGAGTGTGGGAGGACGAGCGGAGGAGTAGCTCCCACACTCCCGCACACTCCCACCATACTTATAGCCAGGGTATAAATTGAAAAGCTTATGACATGAATCAATTTGATTGCGGTAATCGCATTTAGGCTATTTAGCCGCGATACATTTACAGCCACCCGCTTTTGTGTGTATTATATAGCATATTATGCAATGGTAATAACACTGACGGTTAGAAAGAATTAAATCGTTTTGAAATGTTATACTCTAGTTACTAAAAACTGAACTCCGGCACGTTACTTATTACTTATAGAATATTCAAAATTGTACTGTGTACCTATGTGCTGGTGTGTGTTAATTGAACAAACGAAAAAAAGAGTAGGCCTACTTCTAAAGTGACCTATATGCACAATTAAGCGCAACTATAACCTTCATGAGGAGAAACTTTGAATCATTGGTCGACCATTTACATCTTTCAATTCACATTAAAGACGCATGGAATTTTCTATTCCCTTCTAGGATTCCTTTATACGGGGAAAAAATTACAAAGCAAAGAAAATTATAATGAAAGTATAGAACAAATTATCTAGAAAATCCTATGTTTCTTTTCTACTTCTGTAAATAATAGCATAACTTTTTTAATGGTCAAAACAATTGTGACTTTTGCTAAAACGTCAGTCCTCTTAAGGGCTTTGGCCTTGACTATGACATACAATCATCAGCCAACAACAAAGAGCTGCAGTTGAAATGCAATAAGAATCAAACACTAATTGCCATGTATTCATCGACGTTTCCAGGGCAACCAACTTCATTGAAACACGAGTTGGAAAATAGAGAAAACAACGACAGAATTCAATGGTCTCTGACTTAGAAACGGAAAATACTTCACAATATGGTCGTAAACAACCGGGGAAAAAATCTATAGGTCTCGAAGAATAAGCAAAGGTTTTACATCACTTCGAAAAATGATGGGCAAATAGCCAAATACTACCGCCAAGTTGCTGAATTATTGTAATATCCAAGGGTAGAGCCAAACTTGCACATTTTATTTTAAGACAAAAACAACAATATTAAACGCCCTAGCGCAAGTTAAGTTAAGACAACTATCAAGCTATCTTAGGCGAACGGCTCAGAAGGGAGACGCTCACGGGAGAAAAAAACTACCAAGCTGTTAATACGAGTGAAAGCAAGAAAGAAAAACGACCTAATATAAAAGTTACTGCCAGATAGTGAAAAAGCCTAATAGGAAAAGGCGTTCGACCCACAGTGAAAACCAAAAGTTGTCGAGTCGACACGGTCCTTTGTCTCCTTTTTATTCCCAAGCGATTCTGCACCAATTAGTTGAGAGTAACACGTAGTAGATACACACAAGAGTCTTTTTTTTTTCGTTCACTGTATAAGATCCTGCCCAGCTTATTCAACAGTTTCCAATTGACACTCGAGTATTTGTTTGTTTGTTCTGCAATTGGCGGTAGCGACGGCAATGCAGAAAACGGAATACATTTCAAAAGCCTTTCTTTTTTATGTTTAACTACTGGAGGCTATAGCAATCTGCTCCGAGTAAATGCTAATATTAGTTTTCCTTTCAAAATCACATAACTTTTTTTTTCCTTTTGGCCGGTTTCTCATCGGCTCACACACTCGGCGAGGAAAACACTTTGGCTGAAATATCGATTGATGAGATCGTAGATGGGCCAACACTTTGAGCGCGTCGAGGAGCAAAGTTCAGCCGTTTAGGAAAAACGGGACGATCCAACAAGTTTCGAGAATCAAACTTTCCAATAATCCTATTTCTAATCATATGCACCAGTGAAGAGTCCCTTTAGCAATTGAGTTGGAGCAATGGACCGACGAATTCGCAAATAAAAACCAAGTTTCCAAATCCTATTTCGCTATTCTACTCTTTGTGTTGGATAGCGTTCAGCTGAGCAAATGTCGACGACAGGCGGCCGTCTTTCACTATTATTTATACGGCGCTCAAACTTATACTTTTGGCCTGTCGCGCTTCACTTGTACAATAAGTTCATCCCAACTTTGGGCTAGAGAATTCGTTTCTAGCGTTTTTCTTCTCTTATTCAGAGAAGAGTTGGTTAACGGTCGAAATTCAAATGGAAATCATTTCATCGGAAACATCAGCAACACTTTGTCGGTTTGCAGCGCTGCTGCTGTGCAAGTACAATGCCATGCCAATAACAGTTTCCTCGCACAAAACCTTACATAAATCGGAAATGTTTCTTATGCAACAGGGACAAAGAACAGCGCAGGGTTCGTTGGTCACATAACAAAGTTTCCACAGTATTCGTAACAAACCCTCCCGTATTTTCATTTATTTTTTAACTCGGTTACTATTTGTGGGTTACGTAAAGTCAAGGCATTGTGTGTGGCCATGAATTGACAGCATGTAGAAAACCTTTTATTATAATGATGCTCGGCAACTGTCTTTTTAGTAGGCTTTCAGCAGCACTTTCATATCTCTCTGAAGCCGAGCCGATTGTTGATTCACTCGATAACTCGTTTATTCTTATAAAATGTATCAGCAGTCAATGGGAAATGCCGCATTCATTCACCGCACTCGAGGGTGGCGCTGTTATACCTTGAGTGTTGCCCCAAAAATATATGCCAATGCGCGTGTGCTCGGCTGTTTGTCGAAGCATTTGCCGGATTTGATTTGATGTTTGCCTTGCTGTTGGATTGCGAAAAACTATTTTTCTTATACCGAACCATTCAATAATTGTATAGACTAAAAGAATAAGCTATTCAAAATAAAAAAGAACTTTACAAATAGTATAAAGCCTATAAAGGTATTCTACCTAACATGCAGCAGATTTCTGTTGCGTTGCAGAGAACGCGTATTGTGCGAAGGATATTGACTATGTGGTGAACCACGCAGGATAGGATATGAGTTATTTTAAGAATGGAACTCTCCAGCAGCGACATTCAAAAGGTAATTCAGAGTACGACAAAAGAGGCTTATCGTCAAATATAATATATGTCGTCAAAGCCCGAACGTGAAACTTCAAAACATGCTAATAATTTTAGTTTTAGAATAAACGTACCGGAAGAGCCGGAAGAAAGTGAAATTGCCAGGCGAATGCTCGGTTGTAAAGTTTAGAGAGCACCTCATACAAGCCCACTCTCGGGTGCGATTTTCCCGTCACATAAACCCATTTGATGTCTATGCGTTGGCTTGGAAAATGGTCCCGACGCGAGCCCATCATTTTCTATACACTTTCAAATCAGGTTATACCAAAATTTGAATGGCAATAAAAGGCAAATGAGGTGAAACCTACTATACAGGAAATACTGCGCCACGTGTCGGGATTCGGGAAGCATTCATAAATTTCCCATTCACCATTGGCTTTCTATCTGGAAATTGGCAAACGACATTTCAAAAGTCTAACCTAAAAAAGAACCCGGGTGTACCACCGTACCCTTACATGACCCACCAACCCTACCTTGCTGGGGTACGTAGCCTACGCAATAACCGCTTTCTGGGTGGCGTGCAAATAATTAAAAAAAAAAAAAAGACAAACTTTTGATTATAAAAAACCCCGAGAGGCAAAGAAACCCCGTGCACTTCCATTAATGTAGGAACGTCGGATGATGAACGGCAGAATTGTTGGAACTTCCGCAAATATTGATTTTCCTTTTGTTCGTTTCAGATTGAGGCATAACCAATTTTTGCGTAACTTGTTTAATTTCCAAGAATAACTATTTAACTAAGTCTGTCATGTTTTTAAAAAGTCGTTGGATAACATAAAGCGACTTGCCGTATTCAAAATAAAGAATTGAACAAATTTAATAAATAAAATTAATTAAAAGATTGTATTAAAAATAAAATAAATTGAAATAAAAAATAAAAAAATAACGCCCATTTCATACAAGCAAAAGGATTTGCTTCCTGGTAGTGGCCGCTAGTCGACAGTTGTTTTTCAGTTTAGTAAACAACAGGTTGTCTTGCTGTTTAGTATTCGCGATTGAAGGGATTCAAGACTTATTGGCTTGAGTCGATTAGTTCAGTCGAGTTGCTAGCCAGCCTTCAGACTTTTGTGTGTATTGGACAATTGAATAACTGTCATTTCATTGTGATTTAACATTAGTTTGGCCAACAAGTGGTGAAAAATGAACAGCCCTCTGCAAAGTCCAACTGACGAGCAGAAAGGCATCAGATGGCCTGTTTTTCTCGTCGTATCTTCCACTGATGGATCGTCCCTTCCAAGTGCCTACAAGAAGCCATTTTCTAGTGAGTTGATTGATTTTATCCATTGCATTTTTAACTTGCTTTGCCAATCGAGATATTGTGCGTATTGAAGCAAGTCTTGTCATCCATTTGTTTTGTTTATGTCTATTTTTACGAGAATTCTCCATTTCCTGATTGAAATGCAAGCTTGGCCATCTATCATTGGAAGATTAGACTACGAATAGAATCTAATCTTACCGCTAGGTGTCGCAATTGGATTTCAACAATGAACGATTTGTTTTGTTTTCAAAATAACAATTAAGACACATTTAAAATTAGAAGAACAAATTCTCAGATATAAAAGTTAATAAATATAATGTGCACAAGGAAATCTTTGCGGAGTATTATGTAATCCTTTTAGTTGTACCGTCAAGTGCTTGTTTTTATAATGTTGCTTTGTTTTCAAATTTTCGTTTGCCGCGCTACGGTATAACATTTTACTAAAGAAAATATGTTCAACTCGAAATAATACCAAATATCACGACCCAACAATTAATAGGTGCTGTAATTTCAATCTGAAAAATGACAATGAGAAGAGCGTACAACAATCATGCGCAAAGGGGAAATTGATGGTTTTATTGATCGGGTGGTGGGGTGGGGCGGTCGTTCGGAGTGTCTACTGAAAGCGTTTCATAGTTGCACATTTCCACTTTTTGTTGGCCTCGTTTGAGCTGAGTCGAATGTGTCATCGGGAAACCAGATCAGGGAGAAGCCAACGAGCTTTTTCTATGATCTCAATGGATTCTTTCCCCTGTCGAATCAAGTCTGAAATGTCGAGCATCAACGACACGATTTACCTGTGCAATTTCCGCGTCTCGGTCGACGGCGACTGGCTCTGCCTCAAAGAATTGCACGAGTTGCAGTCTTGCGAGTATCCTTCACGCCCTGCGTTTCTCAGAGAAGAATACGGTTGGTTTGTCGTCTGATTTAGTTGTTTCATTTGACGATTTCTTTCAATTGTGTTTTTGTTGTTCGTTAATGGGGAAATCCGGGAAGCCATTTGACAACTACCCGCCACACGCCGTAATTCCAATCGTCAAGTGTTTAACAACTAAATTGAGTGCGCAAAAAGTTTTAACATGGATTGGAGAAAAGTCGATTTTACTTTTAAGAAATAAATGTAGAATTATAATTACTTAAATTCTGATGATTTTATTTTCTCAAGTTTTAGTTTTAAGCAAAGTAATAAAAACTAAAACTAAAATTTTATTTCTATTTACAGAACGCGACCCAGCTCAAGTAGAGAGAACCAACCTGGTCAACTTGTGTAAACTCATCGTCAAAGAGTTGATTGATTCGTCGGTCCAGTATGGGCGCATGCTGGACTCGGATTTCGTCCCCTTGCAACACTTTTTTATCGTTTTAGAACATGCTCTCCGTCATGGTCTCCGACCTAAAAAGGTACACAACGATTAGAACTGTACCGTTTTTACAAACTTTTGGTTATTATTATCATATTTTTATGTCACAGGGACTTCTTGGACCCAAAAAAGAGTTATGGGACCTTTTACAAACTGTCGAAAAGTCAGCCAATGAAGCCTGTGACATTACAGCAAGTGTAAGGGACTTGCCAACAGTGAGGTAGGTTATACTAGTTTTCTCTTTTTCCCAATGGGGATGTTACTTATATAGAAATTCAATTCTTTTTTAGAACAAGTTTAGGTCGAGCTAGAGCGTGGATCCGCCTTGCTTTGATGCAGAAAAAGCTTGCCGACTATTTGAAAATTTTGATTGATCAAAGGGATAGTGTACTCCATGAATACTATGAACCTGGGGCTCTTTTACTGTGCGATGAAGCCGTCATTGTCCTGGGTCTCCTCCTGGGTCTCAATGTCGTCGATTGCAATTTATGCTTAAAGGTAAACAGTTGAAATTAATGCCGATTTTGTTCAACAATAAAAACTTTGATTTCGCACTCAGGAAGAAGACCTTGATAGTCAACAAGGAGTAATTGACTTTTCGCTGTACTTGAGGACAGGTGGCAACAACTCTATGAATCCCACTACTGACACAGTAGACTCCTCCAGCATGACAGCTGTGTTGGACCAGAAAAATTACGTGGAAGAGCTCAATAGACATTTGTCGTAAGGATAATAATTCCAAATAAAGTTTACTCATTATTAGTAAAACGTTTGTTTTTCCCATAGGGCAACCATCACTAATTTGCAGACGCGATTGGATGGGACGACGACGAGTAATACGCTCATGAAAGAAGAACTTGCACTGACCAAGCAAGCTCTGACTAAAGCCCAAGAAGAAAATACGCTCCTCAAGGAATATGTGCGGAAAGAAAGTATGCGTTGAAAACTTAACGGTTAAAGAATAGAGAAATGACATTTTATTAATTTAAAAGGAAGTAATTCCGGTTGTCAAGAAATGGAGCCGGTCAATTCCAATTCAACCAACAATCGCTCCAGCACCTACATGGCGGCAGAGGACGCCATTGCCGAGGTGAAACTCCAGTTGGCTGAAGAGAAGAACCACCGACTGGATTTGGAAAAGGAACTGGAACTGCAGATGAATATGCGAGCGGAAACGGAAGTGGCTCTCAAGTTGCTGGAGAAAGACATCCACGAAAAACAGGACACCATTATCTCGCTCCGCAAACAATTGGAGGACATCAAAGTCATCAACTTGGAAATGTTTCGTAAACTCCAGGTGAGTCTTTCTTAAGGGTTCCTATGTATTACGCTTGGGTCACATTAGGTGGTTTCCCTTCAAAGTCTTCCACCGCATAGTTTATTATATCGGTACTAAACATGGCTTCTTTCGCCGTCATGTCGTTGCTTAATTGCTCCTTTTCCGTTTTTAACTTTTTCAAGCAGTTTTGAATTAAATTCTTCGTCGTTTTTCCTCGGTATTAGCAACATTGTGACGTAATCGTGTGAATGATAAGGAATACTTGTAAGGAACAACCCAATAGCTTATGGTGCCTACTTTTATGAGAAGAGGCATTTTAGTTCTTGCAGTTTTAAGGCTTGCTTAAAGTGTTAGGATCGACCAATGTCGGATGAAACTAACGCTTCGTCACTAATGCTGGTCAAGGAATGCGAGCTAGAACTTCGAGATAAAGGGGAGATGGTCGGTCGTCTGCAGACTAAAGCCGCCCATATTTCTCACATACTGACCAACCTGGAGCAGTGTCCTAATCCGAGCTCACCGCCGCCACCACCGACGCATAATGTCACCAACACAACAACAACAGATCGTTGATGTTGACGCAACGATGCCACTGACTTTCGGCATCACTTTTATTCTTCTCTATTTTCTTTGATATCTGTAACAACTGTATAACTTCCTTTTCATTGATCTGACCTACTTAACATCCTCCTCCCCCTCATGCCCGTGGATCATTTGCAGCATATCAATCGTGTAGCAAATCACAGGTGTTTTGCATGGCCCGGTTGAAAGCGTGTACACTTTTTTAGCTAAAAATAACATTGCAGCGTGTAATAATATTCCGGGCGACCGATTTTTTCAAATGAATCTGATGGTTTTTAGAGTATCGTGTTAGGATGATGCAATCCATTTCGGCTTTGTACAAATCTCAGCGTCTCTTGCTGTGTTGTTTGAATACATGTGTTTTGAAGAAGCCATCGCAGTCGTCATCCCTTTTGCGTTTCTATATGATCCTGTTGTATTTTTGGTTTCTCTCTCTCTTTGGTTGATTTTTGATTTTTCTCCGTTTGACATTAGGATCAAGAAAAAACTGCCAATATCAAGAACGAGTTTATCGCCAAATTAGAAGCAGAAAACGGTGAAAATAAGAAAAATCTACGCATTGCCCAAGAACAGTAATACGCATTTGAATCTATTCAATTCTTAATTATCTCTTTTTAGAGCAGCGTCATTCATCTTTGTCCTCTTACAGAGTCGAGGAGATGAAGTTGACAGCCAAAAGAACAGAAGACAATACTCGTCGTTCAATGAAAGAGAACATGGAATTGCAGTCGCAATGTCGAACATTAGAAGAGGATCTGCGCCTTGAAAAAGAATGGCGATCTTCACTCCAGGATTCCGTCGTGTCCGATCGCACGACTATGGCAGAATTAAAACAGAAACTCGAGGAAACTCAGGAAATCCGAATCGTAATTCACTGAAATTATTATTTTTTAATTGTCACATTTCATTAAATGTTTTGTGTTATGTAGGATTACGCTGATTTGGAAGGGAAACATCAACGGCTGTTGAAACTCTGCACTGATCAAGAAAAAGCTCTCGAAGAAGTTGGCGTTCGGTTGCGCGATACCAAATTGGAGGCGGATAATCTAAAGTGATTTAAATTTCGAAATTGTTTGTCATCAAATATCTGACTGAGGTTATATTTACCTTTACCTAATAGAGAAGCGACAGTTTGGGTTTCTAGAGATGCCCAATGGGCTCCTGATGAACTGGTGACCCACTGTGGACTGTGCGAGAAGGAATTTAATCTAGCTCGTCGCAAAGTAAGTACCCTAAACCATTTTGTTTCTTTCACAACCAATTGATTGCTCGTATTGTAGCACCACTGTCGTTCGTGTGGGGAAATTTTCTGCGCAGCTTGCTCTGACCAACAGGCACAATTGGCGTCTTCGGCCAAACCTGTCCGCGTTTGCGACACCTGCCACACTCGTCTACTCCAACGCTATTCCGCCGCCTCTTAAGTGTGAACCCATTTTGATACTTTTTGTCAAATGCTTGCTCTCATTGGATTTCGGGTGAGCAAGCCATTTATTTTATCATTCCTTCCATTCGATAAATTCTATTTCCTGAAATTGTCTTCAAATCTTTAAAAAATAGTGTGCCTCCCATATTCTCGGGTGAAATTCTGTTTTATATTTTCAGCGGTTATATGCGGTTATATATTTTCAGATTTTGTGGGTGTATTGAAAGTCGTTAAAGATTTGCATGAAATTCAAAATACATAAAAAATAGGCTTGAATTGAATTGGTTAATGAAGGTGAATGGACCAAGGCCTGTATGGGAGAAAAGCAAATTGGAGAATCGCTTTAGTTTTTATTAGTAGGTTTTGAGAAAGGGAAAAACCTGGAAAATAATTTTTTTTTAGGAACATTTTTATTTCTTTATTAATTCTTTATTAATTTGTTTTGTTTTTTTGTCTTTTTGTTGGTTTTGCGGTGTATCACAAAGCGCACGGTTCATGCGATAAAAAGTCGTTCCGGATTGAACAATTCTGAGCGTACAACAGTATAGAAAGCACTCGGGTTGTTGCTGGGCTTCACGGAAAAAACTGATCTAATAAGTCAAAATTAAAAAAAACGCATCCCCTTTTTCTTCCATTTTCGTCAAGAAGAATGTTTTAACTGGATAGGACGGCAAAGTGTTAGATAATGATTAAAATAATTCTTTGGTTTTTCCCCCCAGTTAATTTACATAGGTGTTGCATTCTCTCCTTCCTCTAATCCAAAATGTTGTGTTCCGGGTGGCGCACGGTAAGTTGGAAAGTTGGCGGGCAACTGGTTTTGCGAGAAAAAGTCCCGGTAATTCTTTGGTTGACGGCGGACTGCGCCAGGGGATCGCGTAGGTAACTGTTGCACGTCTGTAGTGCTGGTTAAGCCTTTAGGAGGCCACACCTGTGTGAAAATGGCAGGTAAAAATAGTTGTCCTAAATTTTTTAAATTAACGCTATTACCATATCTCCCAACATGCGAACGGGAGTAGTGCCCCGCCTGAAGAAAGACTCTGTTCTGACGGTAGGAGCTTCTTTGAGGAAAGAACCGGCCGATTTCTTTACTGCGGCCGGCCGAAGCAAGAGTCCCGATGGCGGAGCTGGCTTGGCAATCAACATTCTTTCTCCGACCAATTCGTTGGAGGCGAAAGGTTCTGGCATTCTGCGTGATGACATTCTGATTGATTTTTCTTCGTGGCTTGGCTCCTAACAACAAATTCAAGGTATGATAATTGAAAAATTTCGAGCCGTATAGCTAATAACACGCTTCAACGAGCGTTGATTACCCGTTCAGGTTGAGTAGCGCTGTGCTGCTGATGAGGGGTGTCAGAATACCGTTCGAATTCACTTCCGCCCGACGTGACAAATGGATCCTTTTGTGAGACAAAAAAGAAAAGGGTAATACCATAATGTAGAATTCAGAGTGAACACCTTTTAATTCAAGGCTTTATTTGTTTTAGTTTAGAGCTCTGAAACAATTCCCCTTCACATCGGTCGGCAACCACGTAACCAAGTCTCTGTGAGTTGTCGACCTTGGAAAGAATAGAACGTCCCCAATGAAATTATCCAATTAATTGTTCGCACCATCTAACGAAAAAGACGAAACTGTTGTGTTGATTCAATCACTATTTAGTCGGACAACAGCTGGCGGAATGGCGACGAGGGAAAAGGAAAGTGATGTGTGCCTTGGCCGCTGCGTTCCAATGGACTGTTGTTGGACCAAGGGGCCGGGGCCCAACCGATTTGGCGTCTGTGCTGCTCTTTGCTTTGCGGCCGCTTTAGAGTCGATGCGAAGACCCTTCGCGTATCCGGAGCAACGCCGAATCTACTTTTGGATGTTGTACTTTTGGATCGTCGTCTACGACTACTTTTTTTGTCCTAGTTTCCCAATTCACCACGCAACTCTCCCCACAGCTTCATTTCGGCAGGGAGTTTTTCAGGTTAGTTTGAATTATCAACCGTAAATATATATACAAATAACTTGCAGCCCTGATAGAGTCAAGTGTTAACGCTAGCCAATTTTTTGGGGGTAGAATAATCGGATCGTTGACTGGCCTTATCTTATCTTGACTGACAAAGAAATAGAAGGCTAATTTCTGATGAAATCCAGTTGATGATTGAATGGCGACTCCACCAAGTCCCATCATCGGCGAACGCCGCCCACTCTGACATTTTTAGGTGGTGACCTGTATTCGCGAAGCTGACTCACTTGGGCCGTTGTATTCTTGGGATATAGTAGTTTACATGGCCACTTTGGCCAGGGGAACTGATACCGTGAAGCTATGGACTGCCATGTGAAAGTAACGAAAAGTTCTTTTTTACGTTTTTCTTGATAAACGCTTGACAGTTGATACAATAATTCACCATTTTTTGCAGGAAAAGACCTATCTCTAAATGACAACTGGGGGATTGCAGCTGCGAAACGTGGAAATCCAGGGGGAAAAAGAATCGGAAATAATTTCCCCTCTGAGATTAACTTCTAGACCGACTGGATTTATCTATTGTATGTACAATAACGAATGTGTAACCAGCGCTGGCTTCTACAGAAGATCAGGTAAGAAATAAATTCTGTCAACTTGTTTTTTTTACATTAAAACAACCAAACATGTAGCGCGGTATTTTGTAAATTAATATTCGTTGGTGTTAATCGATCAAAAGGTTGACAAAAAATTGAGGTTACGCTAATTTTCTTTGCATTGCTTTAAGCTCATTCATGTCACACCGTAAAACAATGCGATATCTTTGAAAGCCAAACAAAACAACAACTCCCCTAGTTGCCCCAGTCGATGTTGTATGTCAGTGACGCATCGCAGTGCGGTTATATGGGCCAGTCTCACGACTCGGGAATATTCTTTCAATTCTCGCTGCTGCTGCTGTAGTTGTCGAGCGCCTCCCGCTCCCGGCGTTTGCCAAGTGCCACCTCACTGAGCGCCACGCATTTTATAACGCTGATGTTTCAGTTACAAAAATAGACCGAAGCGACGATGGGCCATCACAATAATATACAGCCGGTCTATAAGCAAGATTAGAGATCCATCTGCCGACAGTTTCCCCTAAATTAGCTGCAGGAAATTGAAAAAACCAACCAACGAACTCTGTTGGTTGATATCAAGACTAGGGCGTGCGGGAATGCGGCTAAATGTGCCGAGTTTCGCTAACCTGGGCGTCCGAATAGGAACGAAGAATCGGTTTTCGATGAACTCGCGGCGGAGGCGGTGGCGGAACTTTAGGACTTTGCTGCTTTGTGACTGGCTGATTTAGCGGCAAGTCTTCCGGTCGATTTTGATACAGCTCGTACAGCTTCTGGGGGATTAAATCGTAGTCTTGTTGTTTTGGAGGAAAGAATAAATTTGGCTGTTGTTTCGTCGGTGGAGAAATGTAGGCTTCTTGATTTTGCGGCTGGAAAATTGTGTAAGGGTTGGGCTGCTGCTGCTGGATCGGAATTCCAATCGTTCCGTCGTCGTATCCGTACTTGCGTGTTTCCATCGTTTCGATTGGGTTGGCTGGCGGTGGCCAAGCGACACGTTTCCTTTCTATTATAGTATCAATCAAATATTAATTCCTAAATGACAAAAGCAGTTGACTTGATTGACCTGAAAATTCCGAAGTAACCGCTGAAATCTGTTGCCGGTGCATGTAACGTAGTTGCGGCTCTTCCTCGGAAAGCATCTTGTAAACTTCTGAATTTTTCAAGTTTGGTACCGACAACAATCTGAAATCAACCCTGAATAATCCGATTATTAAACTATTTGTTAGGTGGTGCTTTCATCTCTAGAATCGTACGTCACATTCTTTTGCAGATTCTATTTTTAAATGACCAGGCAGCCGTCAAAGCGGATTGAAACAAACTTGAAAGGTATAAAACCCGACGGAGATGTTATACCGTACGTATCTTTTTCATATCAATACATAACTTTAGGTCAAGATTATACATACAAAGCTACATCAATGTCCATAATAGTAAGTAGCCAACTCTGGCGAAACTTGTGCGAGCCTCCTTATAAAAATAGATGCGACTCTCACTACCGACGCCTCGTAACTACTAATGTTCCTTCCTTTTTATTAACTAGCAAGGAACTTTGGTTTATAATGGAAATCGACCATTCTATAGGTCTCTCTTGGCCTGACTCATTCTCTAGCAATGCCCTATCGTCTACGTATAGGCTCCCCAAATTTAGAATAGATAGCACGTGAACAACAGTTTATACAGCGCTCGCAAACACATTTTCAATTTCTTATTGTACTAAATTCTTCCTATTTTTTTAAATATTTTCCCGTCGGGGTTTAAAAATTTTTCGGTCGGTTTTAAGAACTAGAGAATTGCGTACAGTATTCGTTCGTAGTTGACAAGTTTTGATCACGTCAGTCACTACAAGAATGTTGAGAACGGTATGCATATTAAATTCTCGTGAACAACAAAACAAATTCAATTTCAGCCATTTACTCACGTTTGTACCTCAACTCCTGTAGGGACACTGTATTGTTCAATTCGATCCGGAATAAGAGAAACACCAAATGATAAACGAATTCAATCCAAAGAACCAGCAAGAAGTAAGTCAATGTTTTTGGTCGCCAGCTGCAAAGCAACTGTCGCCTATGGGTTTTTCTATTATGAATAACGCTGCTGGGCAACAGTAGGAGGTGACTTGGCCGTCTCTCAATAAATGCAAGAACTTACTAGTTGATTTGTTTCTACCGCCAAGTATAAAAAAGAGAATACGGGGGCAGAGAAAAGAATCCAAATCGTTCGATATTCCACATATAAAAAACAAATTCCATCATGACTCATTATATTTAATTTTATCATCACGTGAGCTTGCGCAACGTTATACGGTTGTATTAGCACTACCTGCAGATCTTAAATCACTTAAACAATGTAGCGGACATGCCAGTATGTAAATTTCACGTCTGTAGCATCGATTATAGAGACCTGCATATTGCACCACCTGTCTGTTGTTCCATCATGCAACATGTTTTGCCAAACAGCAATCTACACTAATGAGTTAACTTAAGTGTTTGAACAGAAATAGCATTAAGCATTTGTAATTGAACAATTGTTAGATGTCAATACTTCTAACTCACCCAACAGCCCCGTTGCCCAACGGACGGGTGTGGCGTTGTAGCGTTTCAACTACTTCTTCAGTCGAGGACAAATCTAGCGGAGAATAAGAGTTGATGTTCATATTCGAATTTTACAAAATTTCAGTATGAAAGGACAATGTTTTTGTCTGGCCAGTTGGCGTTGTAGCCAAGCAGCAGCATGACTGAAGCAGATACCTCCCAGAGAAAGAGAAATCTCTGGAGATACTACTCTAGCAAGCGTTGAAAGCTTAAAATAGTCTATATCGTAGCGATTGTTCCAGATTTCATCGCTAGGAGACGCAGTTTCAAGTAACAATTCAATCACATTTGATTTATCAAATTGTGTTAGGCCAGGGGTATGGAGAGACTCTTACTCTCTCCATGCCCATGGTTAGGCTGTTAAACCATCTATCACCGAATTGTTCAAATCTTCTTGGACTGTCATTGGTCCCCCAGAGTTGTATATTTGTTTACATTATGTTTCAAAATAAATATTTGAAAAGCATTGTTGAAGTTACTTACACCTTACTTACCTTACCTTACCTTACTTACACAACGACACCTTTGCTTCGATTAATTTATTTTGTCTAAGAAGTGATTTAAATTAGTAGTAGAGTAGCAGTAGCTTACATGAGAATGAAGAGAGGAATAGACACCACTAACACAGTAGATTAGTTAGATTGTTTCAATAAAATTAGATTGGTTTACAGGAGAAGGGAGTGAGGACGCAATTTTATTTTGAGTGTGGTTAGGGATTGAGCTATATTCAACCGTAGTGGTGTTGGTAATTTTAAGGGGATTCAGAAGGGGAGGGGAGTTTCAGTTATTCACCTGTGAAAATAAAGTAGGTACATCTATAAGGATGAGATAATAATGTCGTTTTGATCAAAGTGAAAGCAAGATATTTATGTATTGGTTTCATTTGCTGCTGTATTGGTATTTTTTTTATTTTAGCGCGAAGCGGAGATTCCTATTACCCTAACAGACAAACTTCAAAGTAAAAAGCTATGAAGAATATCATGAGCAGAGCAGTGTTCATAGAAACTATTTCCGTTGAAATTACAGATCCCGTTTTGAATATAAAAAAAAAAAAATATTTATTTCTTAATAAAAAAAATTAGACACGATGAATCGGCAATGTTGCTTTTCATTTGCAGTTGTTTACGTTCAATATGAGCAGACGAAGTGTTCACTGTTGACAGGTGTCGGATCTGTTACATGTTTTGTGGTAGTATCATGGTATAATAGGTTGAGAGGTACCTCCACTCTGAGAGGAGTCCCCACCCCGATGGGGGGCCCGATTTCAGGCGGTGTGGTGGCGCTAGTTGGAGGTAAAGTTAGTCTCAACATGGGAAAGATAGGAAATAGCATCTTATTTGTTATTCTGTTAAGTATAAAATTACAGTTTTCGAATAATTTATTTTTTTTATTGTTTAAAATATTTGTAGCATCACATTTCATTATGTCATGTGATGATTCGTTAAATACAATATTTTTAAAAATTTTAATGTTGCGCTCTTCCGTTTTTCTAGCAACAGCTAGTTTGGTAGAGGTCGCGGCGGGTATATAAAGGATAAAGGGGAAAAAAAATTTTTGATATAGAAGAAACCATGGCAACCAAGCAGAAGAACCATGTTAGCCAGCCGTCATTTACTCAGTTTCTGTTTGTTTTTATTGTGTGAAAACTACGACGATATATCGGTAATTAAATAATCAAACAACTAGGTTTTAACACATTTTGAACGCGTTTTATTGCTTGAATTGTTTCTTCAACTGTACATTAGTCAGTAAGAAACTAAGAACGGCAGTACGGTAAAATGAAACAAAGAAAAAGAGACTAAGAGATCACTTTAGCTTGTTTACGCAGTGATTTTGACTTTGATTGTTGACTGAATTCTTTAACCCACTTTTTAGTTTCCAGGTAATTTCTGATGATTAAATACTCCAAAACTAATTTTCCGACAAGTTCCTTCCGGTGTGTGTTGCAGCAAATGGTGGGATTGAATTTACTTTCCTTCACCATCACACCCAGAGTTTCCATCGATCTTTCAAACCAGTCCAGGATGTTCAATTTCCCTAAGTCAACCTATTTAATAGAGAAAAGTTAATTTTAACTGTTTGGTGGAAAGCGTGTAAGAATTTATGATTTCATGAATAATAAATGTACCATGCAATAGTTTTGAAATGTTTTTTTCCTTGGTATATGACCAATTACTTGGAAATTTCATGTTGATAATTCCCGTTTCCCAATAAAGGGCCTTCTCAGTTTCTTGTAATGGCATATGTTGAGCTTCATGTGCTTCATGTTGGCTGCATGTGACTTTTGTCATGTAAGATGGGCAATCTATAACACGATAAAAAATATTTTATTACAGTGGATAATGCAGCCTAAAGACACGTAAACAATACTTACTGGGAAATATCTTAGGAATTGCACCTTCCCCAACAGATTCCTTGGCATCTGTCACAGTAGTTGCTACGTGAAGTGGTTGATCTCTAGACTTGGTATCAATTTTTTTTTTTTGGCTGCATGTGACTTTTGTCATGTGAGATGGGCAATCTATAACACGATAAAAAATATTTTATTACAGTGGATAATGCAGCATAAAGACACGTAAACAATACTTACTAGGAAATATCTTAGGAATTGCACACGGTTTCAGTATCCATCTTTTCCGTTCCTGGAAAACTTGTTGTCCTGCAACAGTCAAGAAATACCCTTTGTCTATGTCACAATCTGCAAAATGATGGGAGCAAACCCTCGACTTGTCAGTGAATATGTAATTTTTTCTAGGGATATATTTCATCCAAAGTTTTTGCATTTTTTTGTCTTTTGTCGAGAACAACGCAACTTTTTCTGGGACAGTTCCCTTTCTTACATAACCAGAAGTGCACATCGGGACACAACAATAATTCGGCATTTTTTACAACTTTTTACAACCGACTGTCACGAAGAAAAACGAAAAACACTTACAAGAAATGAAACGCCATTTCTTTTTCTAATGACAGCCATTTGTCTGCTTGGTTGCCATGGTTTCTTCTATATCAAAAATTTTTTTTCCCCTTTATCCTTTATATACCCGCCGCGACCTCTACCAAACTAGCTGTTGCTAGAAAAACGGAAGAGCGCAACATTAAAATTTTTAAAAATATTGTATTTAACGAATCATCACATGACATAATGAAATGTGATGCTACAAATATTTTAAACAATAAAAAAAATAAATTATTCGAAAACTGTAATTTTATACTTAACAGAATAACAAATAAGATGCTATTTCCTATCTTTCCCATGTTGAGACTAACTTTACCTCCAACTAGCGCCACCACACCGCCTGAAATCGGGCCCAACCGGGAAGGGCCCAGTGGAGGTACCTTTCAACCTATTATACCATGGTAGTATCCTGGAAATCTCCTTGATGAATAATGATGTGATGGTGTGACCGTGTAGAGGTGCAATGAAATTACCTGAATTAAAAATTTATGTGAAACTTCTTCATCATTGGAATTGGAACATGAATCATTTGAAAACACAGAGAGAAAACCTGTATAATACTATTGGCGTTCCTATATGATTTTATGAGGTAATTTTCATTAGCATCTCACAGACTCACAGAGTCACAGTGACTATCTCAGCAACAAAGCTAACTTTTTAGATTTTTAATAAAATGTGTTTTTTTGCTACTTCCGATATCCAAATGAGCCAGTAGTTCAGTAAATATTCATTAAAAGCACAAAAGAACCACATATTCGTGATCGTCGTCAAATAATCAAATCGGAAAAATCTTGATTTTGACCAAATTCTTGATTTCGTTAAAATTACATCATATCGACGGCATAAAACTAGCAAGTGAGCTTTGTTCTCTGTCCAGTTCTCAACTTGAATGCTAGGTTTATTAAGCGAACAAAAATGCGCTTTTCAAGTTTTGTGAGTATTTTAAGATCATTCCTTCAAAAACTGATTTTTGAGACGCGTGTCAAATAGATGGCGTGTTGATTGTGTCAGTTATGGGCTTATTATGGCGGTTTGCTGTCAAAAGTTAAGCCGTTAAGCTATCTTCTTCATCAATGAATTCTTAGATAAGTTTTAGTGATTTCGTCTGTGTTCTATTCCGTGTTTATGTTGGATAGCCTTAATGTTTCTCATCAACTTACAGGAGGAAACGCGAGAATGTCGTGCAGTCTATACCGTCAACTATTTTGTTAAATATTATTGTATCCTACTGAATGTTCTGTCGAAATGATACAGGTAACAACCAATACTAGCTTTATTACAGGATTGCTGAAACATATGTTCTTCGACTCATCTATTATTAGAATCCATCATAATTATCTGCTGTTTGTATTGGACTTGCTAGATCACCAACTCCAGCATGGACCAATCTCTCATTTCATCTTCTAGACATCTAGAGAACCTTGGAGAACTGATCGGTGGTTCCATGTGTGGTTCACTTGACATGTCACTGAACTTTATTCATTGCAGTCTAATATGTATTTTTTTTACAGGTTCTAAGTCACAGGTTTCTAAATTGGCATGACAGACTTTATGAGAAATCGTATGTAATTTCAAGAAAAAGGACAGCCTGGACAGGACTATGCAGTCAACACGATTCCTTGTTTGCTAACCATTGGCTGCCACCATTGAATCTCCCTTTTTACTTCCTTAAACGGGCCCTCTTGATTTGAGGTATTGTTTTCTATTGCTTCAATTTTTTTTAAATTATTGTCATCCTAAATAAATGTTCTTTCTGTTCTGCTTACAGGGTAATCCTTCGCTACTTATCGTGGACTTCATCCATTGCTCATTGCTGAACACCGACGAGAGCATGCAGTCATTCAAAACTGATGCATTGTGTAGTTGTTAGATAAATTACAAGTGTATATCTGGGCTCCCTTCTTTTCTGTGGCCCCGTTTCCCTAATTAACCACTAATCAACGCCCGCCGATGGTCACTCAGTGTTCTTCTTAGAAAAGGTAAAGATTGATATCCTTTATTCATTTTTATATTTTCATCCCTACTAACACGGCCCATCCTCTTTATGTAAGATGTAGATAAATATGGGATGGATAGATCCAGGTCGCAATTGTGGGGCGGTAGTATAGCGTAGGTATAAATTTATTCGGATCTAGGATGGGATCAAATAAAGAATATTCATCGTAGATCCATAAGCGTATATTCATTAACATACTGATTGTACATCAAAGTAATATACTCGGGGGTATGATTTTGTTGTGATACCATTTGGTACATACACAGAATGTGCATCACAGTATAACCATATTAGGTACACAGTGGACGAAAAAGGTAAAAAATATCTCAATTTCCATTACTCCCAAACGTTTGTTCCTAAATTGTACGAACAGTTGGTCAAATGGTTAGAGAGGTGAGCTACGGAATTGAAGGTCAGTAGTTCAAGTCTCGGGGTAGACTTTTATCTTTTAATCTCTGACAGAAATCATATCCAAAGATGGATGTTATTAAAGGATACTGTGTATACACAAACCGGTATATTCAAGGGACATACAAATGGTACGTGCGGGGAAGGGGAAATAAGGATAAACATGAAGCATCCCATGGATATGCTGTTTGTATCTCCCTTATCCTTGGGAGTACGCTTCAGTCATATCCATGGTACATCGCTGTGTTAGTAGGGATTAATGTAAAACTTTTTTTTTTACAAAGCACGCAGTTTCTTTGTGGAATCGTGTGGTCCTGGCACGGAGATTCTTGAGCCAACGCTGGCTTCTGTCCATGACCAAAGTTCTGCTCCAACCTTATCTTCCCGACGTAAGCTCATCCAGCTTCTGCTTCATCGCTTCGTACACAAAAATACAACTCGTCTTACTTCACTGACGAGTTGGAACACTTCAGTGGTCGCTTCCATGCCGCTGTTACACACCTGCAGTCACTCACCACGGGATTATGCCCAGGTACCCGACAATTTACTTATTTTCGTAGATTATCTATTCTAATAGTTTACTTACTTGTGTCTGTAATAATTCCGAAATCAGGCCCTAGTTGCGCGCAAACGTATTGTAACTTAGACGTTTTTTCTAACGCTAGATGGCTTTTCGATAATAGTCAGCTGTCGAAACAGTCAGTTTCAGTTACTTTAAAATCTCTTTAACCATGTATCGGCAGCTGTTGTGTGGAAATTTTTTAGTGAAAACTGACGATAACTCCCCAACAAAGCTCACTTGTTAGATTTTTAATAATGTGTTTTTTTTTTCTATTTCCGGTTTTCTGATTTCAGTCAGTAGTTCAGTAAATATTCATTTGACGAAGTCCATGTTTTTTTTTGTACGTTTTCGTACTTCCGGTTTTGAGAATTATCCTGACCTATAGTTCAGGAAAATTCTCGATTTTGGCCAAATTTTGGATTTCGTTTAAATCACACCTTATCGACCCCAAATTTCCTGGAGATTATGAATATGTGGTTTAATTTGACGACAGCTCAGTGGTTGAGACGCTGTGGGTACTTCCGGTATACTTCCGGAATTTTTAAAAAAAGACTAGCAAGTGAGCTTTGTTCTGTTTACAGTTCTCAATATTGCTTGATTTTAAGTTAAAAAAATTTAATCTTTAAATCTTTGAGCTTAAAAACCTGATTATTGTTTCTATCTGTATTAAGTAACTTTTATTGGCTTTTATTTGTTCAGGTAATGCAGAGGAGACGTCGAGAAGATGGACTAAAACATCTCCAAAATGTCAGCGCGGATCATCATTTGTTGTTGGTAATATTTTTGTTGTTGTTTGTGTTAGTTAACCCGTTGTCTGCCACGCCTTTGTTCTCCCCTACCTCCTTAGCACGGGCCTCCTAGAGGCCTCCCAGAGGCGTGCATTCCATCTTCTCCTCATCTCCTGTCACCCTGTCAGCCCGGACTTGTCAGTAATGGCAAGTCCCACCTTGGTAATGGATCCTTCAGACAAGGCGCGTAGAGAGTAGAAAACAACCTCCGGGTTGTATGGCGTGGCAGCCAACGGGTTAACTTAAGTGTATGTATGTATGTGATTGTAAAAAGTGGTGGAATTGTGGGTAGAGGTGGAACAATAAGGCGATTCCTTTTAACTTTTTTGTTTGCTGTGTCTTATAACTTATAATAAAATCATGTTTGGCACTTGACTTGTATATTTCTTACAACTTTGAAGTTACATAAGTTATCGGCAGAAGTGGCTGATCATCTCCAGACTCTTTTAATAAACTTTTATGAGGAACCAAACACTATCTGCAACTGCAACTCCTATGGCACAGCTATTTCAGGAGAACACCAGCACAGCTACTTCAGTTCTTTTTCTTTAATCCTGCATCGGCTGCATAATCACATCTCTCAACAGGAAACAGGCTTCGAAACCACTGCACATGCTTTCATCCGGAAGCAAACAACTCTTGACAGGTGATCCATCGGCCCAGCAAGGTAGTTGTAACCGAATGTCGCGCGTAAACGGCGATTTCGTGTACTTCTTGATCAGCCGTTTTGATCAATACGTGAGGCTGGATGAGATTGATCAAGGCAAACGGCAGAAATTCGTCTGGCTGCGACGTGTAGATGATGACACAAACTCGGTTAGAAGTAAAAAAATGAATGAGCTGGAAATCCGGCCACTTGTTGCTCTTTCGAAGACAAGTTCGTAGCTGCCGAAAGAAAAATATTCATCCATTGAATGTAATAATCGATTTGCTTGGCATCAATTAGCAACTGGATATCGCTGGAAGAGTTGACCTCAATGGCTTGCCCGGCAACGAGACATTGCTGTTCCAGGCTGACAATCGGAGGAGCGTAGATCACTCGCAAAGAGCAGCGAGCTAAAATTGGAGTCATTCCAACACTTGGCTCCGATGGTTGCTCTTGACGAGCGTTCCATTCCAGCGCTGGATTTTCCGCCATAAGTCATTTAAGATTTTACATTAGATTGCTGTGATAAGCTTGTACCATGGGACTTATGGATGTTGCGCATTTCTTTCTGGGTCGTAGGAACTTGTTGTCTGCTAGCAGACAACTAGCCAATCATAGGGCTCGGCCGAGGATAAGGGCGCGCCTCACAGCAGTCTTTTGTTTTTCAGCACGTGTGTGGCATTTGCTACGCGCTCGAGCATCGCACGAGCGGCACGTTTTCGTCACGACACACATTTTGTAGCACTTCTTTCCTTTCTATTTTTATCTACTTTGGTTCCATTTTCATCATGACAGGCGCTTCTGAAACCACGACTAAACATCTAAATGTAAGTTAAAGAAAATCTGTAAAAAAATAGAAAGGATATATGTAAAATTTTTTTTAAATTTAGTCTACAAGTTCTATAACTGAAATATCTCCCCCATCACCACAACCCCAAGACCCAGAGACCGTGAGTTACTTGAATTGTTTTAATTTTCTTAGAATTTACTTTAATTTTTATCAATAGATCGATCCTAATTCTCCACGGAACAATACAGCCCAAAGCATGATGGCAGTAGCTGCCTTTGCCAAGTCATGCGAGGCTTTCACTTACGCCATTCTCAACATAATCCGGGGACTAACTGGCTGGGGGCTGGGCATCAGTATTTTCCATTGCGCTTTCCTGCTCTTTCAGATGGTGATCTGTGCCTACAGCACCCTGATTGACATTGATGATAAGACACATCAAAAGAAATTTCTACCCTTGGCCACAATCTTGATGCTCTTTACGTCCGTCGACCTTTTTTGGCGCAGCAGCCGCCATGGCGAAAGCCTTTGGTGCTTTAGTTAAAGTCATTTACGACTTCATCGCCACGGAATTGACACCTGCTGCCCTTGATCTCAACATGATTTACGCCAGCTTGCTGGCAACCGAGATCATCTTATGTTTGATCATAAGCGTAATCGACATAGATCGCCAGCAAAACAACCGCTTCTTTCATGTCATGTCCTTCTTCCTTGGATCTGAGGAGTTGTGCGTCCTGACTGTCTCAGAGGTGTGGACTTGAAAGTTGATCTAAAAGTTTACGCATTCACTAATCATTGTTTAATTTATTTATCTAGATTGTTTGGCTGAAGTCCGCAAAGCCCCGTTGCTCATCTGCAGTCTTTGCTTTGGTGTGTTTTTGGAAAACCCCGCCTTTAAAAAGCACACTCCTAAATGCTCTTCCACACCAAGAGCAACAAACTACGCCTGTGACGATGTTAAGGAAAAGCTACGCAAAGCTACAGAGGATCAGCTTGCCTGCAGATTATGGAAATCGGTTTTTATGAAGAAATCACTGGAGGTTGGAACAAGACCAATGTCCGGTAAGGTTAATTTCAGTTTCAAATCTCTACAAGTTATTTATTATGCTTTTTCTTTTGTATTTTACAGACGTTGAACTTTATGAAATGTGGGAAAACAATTACGATGCCGCTATGTCCAAATGTCGTGACATTTTCTCTCGGGCTGCTGAATATTGGATGGGAAGTTTATAGGAATTTCGGTAAATATAATTTTCAAAATTAAGGTAAAATAAGTTTCCGGGCAGGATACTGTACTTCTGTACAGCTAACAACGGACGACGTTTGGGCAAAATGGAAAGCAGTTTCAGCCCACGTGATCGATTGTTCCCCATCAACCAAGTGGAAATTATATGCTAGACTGTGAATTCAGACAGCAACGTTTAGGATTAATTACATTTAACATTTAAGAAATCCAAACTAGAATTTACCATTCAATTTCAATGCTGAAAATGTAGATCGACACCGCAGACCAGCTTTTCACTTGGCGTTTCGGAAAAAAATGGCGAAAATTACATCCCCTCAAAGGCTCAAAGACACTCACGTCATCTGGCGGCTGGAGGACAACTTAATTTTAGCCACCTACTGACGGAGCCAAAAGATTCCACAATTACCATGTTTGACTGAACGGAAAGGAATAAAGGATGATGGATTGTCGGACATTTGAGAAAACTGTAGGCAGCGTACGTACGCCGCAAGGTACCCGAAGGGAATGTTAAGGGTATTCTAGTTGGTATAGTAGTATTGGTATAGTTTTATAAAGACAGAGCTATAGAATACTTATAGAATAATAAAAATATTCTGTTATAAAGGTAGGCCTATTATTAAGATGAATTAATAACATTTAAAAAAAAAATTATGCCCTTAGTTTCCGGAAGATTGTAATAAGCAGAAATCGAGAAAGAGATTAAAAGAATATTTCCGCATGTTTCTATCCAAACATTAAATACAAATTAAATTCCAAAAAAACCTAATATGATATGGCGCGGCGTAAGGGTAAGGCGTGACTTTGGTGCGGCGGAGGCTTCGCCCCGCCACCCCACGTCACACCGGATCTTGTTAAAATTAAATTTAATTAACTACCTATCAGCACTTCTGTTACTGGAGATTGATAGCGTTCGGTGATAACATACAGTGACTTCTATTCTATCATACAATAGTAGTAGATTGTCACGTTACGTTTATATCCCTGTCACATGTCTCTGTATTATCGTCTGCTGTAACAGCTATTGAAATTCTGTAAAAAGGTAACCAGAACTCCGTTTGATCAAATGCCTGAATCGATTGCAGCCAAATTTTCAGAATAGATGTAAAAAATTGTAAGCTACCGATTACTGCCATTGAAATGCAATAAAATTGTTGATTACAATCAATAATTGCCAAAAACTAGTGCATCCATCTATGTAGTGTTACGAGAACTGAGGGTGCCCATGTAAACCATACTGCAAACGAAACTTTGACCAGTAACCCTTCGGGTAATTAAATGGAGTTCTATTGTCGGGCATGAAAATAATTAAAGAATTTATTGGAGTTATATTGTCGCGTAGTGGAGTTCTACTGTCGGCAGTATCGGGTATTTTTAATAATATTTAAAAAAGGAGTTCGTCTTATGTTCACTTATGTCTTTAGAGTTCTACTGACGTTGGAGTTCTAATAATGTCGCACACAAAGAAATTTTTATGACATTAGGTTTTTTAAATATTATTAAAAATACCCGACAATAGATCTCCAGTGCCAGACAGTAGATCTCCGCTAAGCGACAATAGAACTCCAATAAATTCTTTACAAATATAAATCTACATTCTTATAAATCTTTTACCAATACAGCAGCAAATGAAACCAAATCTTAAATAACTTACTATCACTTTATCAAAACGAAATTATTATCTCATCCTTATAGATGTACCTACTTTAATTTCACAGGTGAATACTTCGGTTGATGGGCATAAACATAGAAATACATTTTTTCCTACCAGTTGAAGTTGTCCATTTGATCAGGGCATTAACAAAACTAATATGTTTTTATTTGATGGTCATTCATTCGCTACCGGGTGTCGAATGTGTTGTATTGCAAAGAGTCTACTATAAACAAGTTCAATAGCTATTCAAATATTGTTTCGCTCAAACAATTCAAACTACACGGATTTCTTCGTTTGTTTGAAACCTTTCTGGACTAGTTCCTGTGCTTTCGGTGCTGCTGTTGGATTGTAGGAATAAGTTTTCTGAATTGGACCAGTACCCGCACGTCTGAAATTTGAATCAATAAGACGCTGGCGATCGTTAAGTTCAGCGGTGATTTTCTGATTATTCCAAGCTAAAATGTTTAAAAAGTTACGTTTAAATATTTGTAATTGATCAACAAAACCATCTTTTAAAAATAAATCGGCACTTACCTTCTTTCATTCCCTCCACGAATCCTTTTTTGGGTCCGGCCCCTTTAACTGGCTGAACAACAACTATCGGATCGATATCGAAATAGCTCCGGACTTTGGGAAGGCGAAGGAAACCGACTTGAACGAGTGAAATGACATTAGTGGTCAACCAATAGCACAGAATAGCCTAGAAATAAATTGTAGTAAAAATCGGGTTCTCATTTTGAAAATCAGGCACAAATACTACTCACTCCAGAGAAATTCATCGTGATGGGGAACATAATGAATGGGATGGCTCGGAAGAAATAAATTAACAGGGGAAAGCCTTGAGACGAGAGTTTGGCGGAATCCGCTCCCAACTGTAGAACGTCAAAAAGATTTATAATTCTACTGTTGAATCAAACGAAAAAACGAAGACATACCTCCATTGTAGCCCACACTGTAACGCTTGTTAGCATAGGGAGTATGTAATAAGGATCACAGACTGTAAGATCTGAAAACCAAAACAATCCTCCGTACTGCATGCTCTCTACTGGAGCATTGGCCATGCCTTTTAAGGCAAAGAAAAAACTCATAAATACTGGTGCCTGTAAAGAAAAAAAGTCTATGTGAAATGTATTGATGATTAAAATTTTACAAACTTTAAGTTATTACCTGAATAAGAGGCACCATTAGATTTTTTAAGGGATTGAGTCCTTTCTCTTTCATAAAACTTTGGATCTCATAACCCATCCGTGCAGCTTCAAAACGACGCAAAAATAATTTGAAAATTCTAAATAGAGAAAAAAAAACTTGGAACCTGTGTAGATAACAAAATACCTTCCATGGCATTTCCTGCCTGTCTGGCATCAGTCATTTTTTGCTGAAGGACTTGCAGTTGTGGCATGTTGTTTGTCATTTTGGCTGCATTTCTCTGGGCTTTAATTACCAGGGGAAACATGAGTGTACGGACAGTAAAGACTCCTACAAGTATTCTTGTATTAGGTTTATCATCCTTGCCATGGTACAACTCAGTTAAGAAAATTTACCTATGGCAATGCAACCCCACCAAGGGAGGTCCACACCAATATGTAACCATTCCAAAATACTCTGGATCAGACCACTTGGGGACATTCCTCCCAACCCGATTTCTGTAAAAGCGGGCTCTGCTAAACTACTTGAGGAAACTGCATCTGACAGTGTCTCTAATGTTGTTGATGTTGGCACTGGAGGAGCAGGTATATCAATGAATTCCTGTCAAACAAAAAAAAGGGTTAAACATTTTTATGATGTTTAACATTATTTACAGAAATTTACTGAAGAGCTGGTGGTTGTTACTGCAGCTGCAGATGAAATTCCACCCAGTGGTGCCCCATTCCTTGAATAAGACGAAAGGCTCAGCTGTCTTGAACTACAAAATTTCACATTGAAATCTTTGACGATAAGCTTTGATACTCTGCTCTGGCTGATGAAAATAGATGAAAACGCTGGAGTGTGATACGATTTTACTGGGATCACTACTGCTGATGCACGAACCGTGCAAGTAAGCTAAATGAAAAACACGAAACCGTTTAGAACAGAATTTACTTGAAGGCAACAATTTAAACTTGTAACCTGTTTCCGTAAAGGAAGGAGGAGGAGTCGAGTCGTCTGTGAAATCATCATCGCGAAGTTTTACTGTTTCTTCAAATGACTTGCGAACGTGAACGGAAATTCACGTGCAAAACTAGCATCAAGTTTAAGTTGGGTGCCTCGCAATTCTCATCCGGCAATTCGTCTGCATGTACAAACACAGTCGACGCCATCTATCAACAAACAAACACACCTTGCAGATTTAGCATTCAAATGTGGAAGCAAAATCTAGATAGCCTACAATCAATGAAACTGCGGTCTGCTGATTGCGGCTGATTGTTTCAACTAAAAAGCATATGTTATCAAGCGATCAACTCAGATCACGTGTATTATCAATTTTACATTTTCCTGGACGCAAAAAGATGCAAACGCGAAATAAACCACACACACCTATTTTAAAATTTGTTGTTTTGCTTTAAAACTGGATCGACAATCAACAGTATACAGCCTTGACGGGGGATCAATCAGCACATGGAAAAATGAGGGATCAAATTATTTTAAAAAAAAAGAGAGAGAGAAACAAACAATCAATGAAAAAAATTTTAGGATAAATGAGAGACAAGTTAGATAATAATTTTTGTTATGTTGTTGTTAAATTAAGAGTAAAGCACTTGTGAGACCCGACAAAACAAAACAGAGTAACGTCGGGAGCAATGACTGCTGGCCACTGGTGGGGCGGCTATTGCTACGACCGTCCAGCGTTCCCCATCCTTTGGTTCCTTCTTCGTCTCCACTCCAACCCGGATAAGAAGAGCATTGATTTTTGCAGTCGTTTGACTGGCAAATGTCGCACACGTTGGCTGGAACTGGTTCGTAAAACACTCGAGCACGTCGAGCTAATGGAAAGAGGGGGAAATCAGTTGATTAAATTCCTGAAATTTATTATCAGCAATCTGAGACTTACAGCTGTCGTAGTAATCGTACATGACGACGGGCACTTTACGTTGCTCGGCCACTTTGAAAACGCGATACGCTTGAACAGTTGGGCAAACCGTATTCCTCGTCATCTAAAATTTTAATTAACCTTCTCGTTAAATAAGGAAAACAGTCGCATTAAAAAGGGGTTTTTACCTTGTCGAAATACAAAGAAATTCCAGTGCCACCTTCTTTTGTTTCAACTTTCTTGACATCTTTGATGGCTCTGAGACTCGGTAGGGAATCCTCGTCCATGACGTAACCCGACGGCAAACTGATTTCCATAACGGCCATGTTGCTCTCCTCACCGACGAAACTGAAATCAATTCCAATAAGTTTTAAATGAAATTTGAGACTATAATTAGACAAGGGATTCAATTGATACCTGGAGCAGATGGTCAACTGCATGCGGTTCTGATTGGCGTTCTTAAAGAGTTGAGGATCCAGCGTGAATAGCGGCCACTCTCCGGTGACATTCAAATTGTAAGAAGTTGACACTTGGATAATGGAGAATCCACTTCCAACGGCTGAAATTTCCACATGGGTGGTCTTGGGAGGAAGCTGTCGTTACAGAAAAACCAAATGAATTACTTGTTAAAATGGAAACAGAATAAGTTTCAGTGGTTTTACCTTGAACTTTTGGAGAACCATGGCGTTTTCACGACTGAGAGAAAATGTCTCCGCACCGGTGTCGTGTTTGATTTTGACGTTAATGTTGGTGTTGGGCACTGTAATCTTCTCGGCTAATTTGGCCAGGGCGTACAAACCAATTACCGTGTCCTGAGTGGAAGAGAAACCGCCGTTCGAGTTCCTGTTGGCTACCATCCATTTCATGATGGGCAGGGCCTCAATCACCAGTCCACGTTGGAGGAAAGTCAACAAGGCGTAGGCCGTCATTTCCACGTCGACAGACGTCGTCAAGCTGGACCAAGGATTGGATTTGTCCTTTTCCGACTTAGGTTTCGACCAGAAACGGAACTCTTCTTCCGTCGTGTTGGCTTTAGCCTGAAGCATATCAAAGGCCGTATCCCTCTCTTCAACCTCGGCCAAATGAAGGGCGTAAGTCACCAAGGACAGGGCATAAGGATCCGTGATGGAGGGCAGTTCCTTGACGAGAAACTCGGCCGCTTTCTGCATACTGGGTCCGTAACGGAGTCCAGCCTTGTTCTCCAGGAATGCCAAAAGGACGTAGGCCGTCAGGGGGACACCTTTGCCGGATCCACCCTGCATGTCCGTGTGAGAGACTTTGCCCACCTCGGGGAATGATCCGTTGGGCGCTTGATTGGCCGACAGCCACTTGAGAGAGTCTTCGATGACGTGATCCTCGATGGTGATGTAAGGCTGAGCTTGGCGGAAGGATCGGGCCACAAAAGCCGTCAACCAGGTGCTACCAGCGACATCGCTTTTACTAACATTTCAAATGATGAATTAAAAGACTGGACGCATTGTTGTTGGAATTAAATATTTACCCAAAAGCACTGAAGGATCCATCGTCCCGTTTGTAAGTCAACTCTTTCTGATAGCCCGTCTCCATGAAACCCAAGGCTTTGGAACTGATGGCGTCCGTCAACTGGCCGATATTCTTCAGATATTCCGTGACGACAATGTTGGGCACAAAGAGCAACATGTTCTGCTCTCCGCATCCGAACGGCATCCGCAGCAACGTGTTGAGATTGTTGATGCTGGGACCCATAATGTCGACGATGGCCGAAAGCTCGACGGCGGCCGATCCGGGCACGGCGTTGAAAGGGATGGTGACGGAAACGTTTTTGTTGTAGTTTCGGATGGAGCGCAGGTCCAGGAGATAGGCTTTGTTGCGGTAAATGGTTTCTCCTTCGGCTTTGACGAGGAGTTTTTTGACGATGGCGTCACCGGCCGTGGCCGCTTTGGCGGTCAAACGGAGATCAATGTTCCCCAATGTGGTGGGACGGATGAGGAAAGAGACGGGCGTGCCGTCTTGAGCTGGAATTCGCACCGATTTCTTGCGGAAAATCGCCTCACCTTTGTAAAAATGAGCTTATTAGTTTAAGTTTCGGGGAATATTTAATCAGTTTCTTTATTTCTTACTTGAAATTTCGTTATCTTCCAATCCATTGTCGATAAACTGGAAATCCCCGATATTCTCAAAAGTCAATTCGGCCGTAATTTCCTTGTTCATGTAATTAAAGACGACAGCCTGGATGGCGACGACTTCACCGCGAATAACCGAATAAGGCAAATTCAGTTGGATGAAGAATGGCCGGAAGACTTGCATCTGAGAAAAACAAACAACGGAAAATCACACACAAGAGTTATTAATAACTGGCGTTGGTTTGTTTTGGGCTTGGCTATTTGTTTACCTTGGCAGGTTGTTCAATGACGCCCAGTCCGTGGAATGTATCCAAAGAAAAGGCGGTAATCACCCAGGATGTGATGGTATCCGGGGCTTCTTTAACGAAACGGGCAGTGCCGTCAGTCCTTTTTTAAAAAGCATTACCGCGATTATTAGTCAAATTTCTTTGTAAATGTCTGGTGGGAGAAGAGAGAAAAAGTTGGAAGGAATGGAGAGAACCAACACACACAAAATTAATTGTTGTTCATGCCACATACACATTCCCCGCGCCTCAATTCAAAGCAAAAAGCCCCGAATTAGTTAGCGAAAATGAGTCGAACTTTTTTTTATTTTCATAAAATTTCATTCGTGGTAGTCTCGTTAAGAAAGTGAAATGGGTTTTAAAAATTGTAAATAAAAAGGAAGAATTTTTGTTTCAAGCGAAAAACCAACCCCGCAGTGGTGGAGTTAAAGAGCCAGACTTCTGGGAAAAGGCGGCGGACGCGAATGTTGGTCGCGGATGGATCGGCATCGTCGTCGACAGTTACCGATTTCAAATGGGTACCGCTTTCAAGAGCTATCGAGTCCAAACTACGCCACGTCACTAATTTGGATAATAAGCACAACAAATTTCAATTTTCTACATTTTTTTAAGTCACATTTTTTTCTTTTGTTTTTCAAACCCTCCCCAAAAATTGACCGAAAAATTGTCTTTTTTAAAAATAAAAATATTTAAGCCGATGGAAAGATGGACAGAAAAGGGAAGAAGCTGACAACGATAAACGTCCGCACGCGACACAATAATGATTAAACTCTAGTTTGCAAATGGAGTTAGGCTACAGAAATTGTTGATCAGTGGATTAGCGACAAAATTAATCCACGCACACAACATTTGATTTTTAGTGGCTTAAAATTTAAAAAAATGATGAATAAAAAGAGAGGCGAAATGATGCCGATTAAAAGAGATGGATTAATTCCGGTTCATGTTCAACACGAACACGATGTGAAATTCGATGCATTGGTATAATATGTACCCGGTGTCGACGGATGAAAAAATCCAAGTCGGGGGAGGATCGCGTAGTAAATAGATTTTAGGATTGTCATCCGCTGGAGTTGGAATACGAGAAAATGCGTACGGTCCCTCTAGCGGAGGACGGATCTGGATAGGCAAAGTAAATGCCGGTCCCTTGTCGACGGCCACCGTGGCGGAACCGCGAGCCGGAATGGGCCGATTGGTCGGCCGATTCACCGCTTTCGGTCGCAACGTCGTTTGTTCGTTCCCTTTTTACATTTTTATTTTTTTCAGTTATTAAAAAAGTTTGCAACTTTTGTACGACCATTTCAAACATTTTTTCAAAAAATTTCGCCTTTCAATTTAGGAAAAATTGCAGGGAAAAGATAGCAGAAGGAAGAAACTAGTTTGATCACACATCAACAAACACACACTCGTCCAGCACACATTCTTTCCTTGGCAAAAGCTGTTAGTTCCTTCCACCTTTTTTTTCGTGTCCACCACCGGAAAAAGAAAGAAAAACAACGTGGTGGTGGTGTATAGAAATGTAGGGGTGGTACCCATTGACTAGCAAATTCTGCCAAAGCCACGTCTCGGGGAAATTTGTTCTCGTCCGTATGGGATTAGATAGAGACGACGACTTTGAGGAATCGCCATCCGATAATGGATCATTAGCCGGAGCACCTGCCAATGGGGCACTCTGATCGTTCGCCCGATACGTCACTACTGAAGGGGAAAGACAACAAAGAAACAACACAACGTCCAAAAAAGTCATCAGTATCCCCAAATGTCAAACCGTCGTCGTCTTAATAGACTCAATTGGTCGCAACCCCTAAACAGCCCAATAGCTTGAAAATGGAAAATTGAAAACAATTATACTACAATTAGATATGTGATAAATTAGTACTGTGTCATCTCGTTAAGCCACAACCAAGTCTCGGGAAAGTGTTGGCGAACCCGACTGGACGACAACACGTCAGGATGACGAGGATCAGACGAGGGAAACGTGGTGATCGTGTCGAAGGCAGCCCGGTAATACACTTTTGACGGGTATTTTAAGATTAGTTCATTTTGTTAAAGAAAAATCGATAAAGCATTAAATGAAAAGCTTAACGCTACAACAATGGGAAGATCAAAAAAAGAAGAAAAGAGATCGTGCCAACCAGTCGACCGAGAATATCCATATCGTGTCAAAAGAAAAACTACACCCATCAACTTTCACTCAAAACATTTACGTTCGGAAAAGAAAGGAGCCTGGAAACTTTCTACTACTAATACAATAGTGGCTCATCCGGCACGACCAGCATATTTGACACGACAAGAATCTCTCGGCGATGAAGCGAGAAAAAACAGATAACCACACGACATGTTGAGAAAATGAAAGAAGAAGTGAACTGTTATAAGTGAAGTACCCCAAGTTGGTGATATGAAGCCAGAGGAAAGTTTCTGGGAAATGTTGACGCAAGGCGATCGGTTCCTCCACCTTAGAGAAAGAAACATCCACGGAAAGAGTTGGTGCGGCTAGTCGTAATTCCTCACACATTTTTGCTGAACAGAGGAGGCGGTTAAAAATACCAGAAAATGTACCGTTAGCATAAAAAGAGTTGGTGTTAGAAACGATCAGTTGCCAAGTCGAGAAGGGGATTAAGTGCAAGTGAAAATAGCCTACAGCTGAACATTCGACACGCTGTCCACTTACCTCCACACCTCCTGTGGTTACATATTACATTTCCTCTCCAGAATTCGTAATTACAATCAAACACATCATCTGAATACATATCCACTACCCTCAAGGCTATTTTTCATATTTTCTTCAATAACTTAAAAATGGAAAAAAGGTCACTCACCGAACGGCATGCTCTCCTGGATGTATCCATTAGTCAAAACCACAGTGCCGGAATTCTGACAACCGAGAAAAAAAAGGAGGCGGATGAAATAACGGTGTCAGCTAGAGCAGCGGGTTTTTTCCACTATAATGTTGTAATATAAAATTAGAATAAGAAAAAAGAATTACGCTGAAAACTTCGCCGGCTGTTGCGGATGAAGGCCACCAAAACGAACGTCCTCCAACTTCAGGTAGCCAAGATTCAAAATCTGGGCGACGGGTAGAATCATAAGATTTCACTTCATCCAAAACGTCTTGCTATAATTAAATGAAATTTTCATTAGACCAAACAAAATTTAAATTTAGAAAAAAAAAACACAAAATTTACGCGAGAAATGTCGTTTCCGGTTTTCAACAGCAAGACACTCTGATCGACGCCGAGGACGCCGACGTAGGAATTGGGTTTAGCTTTCACCACAATGTCGACAGCTTTGCCGGGCTCGACTGAATCCGGCGTCACTTGAATGTCCACCTATTTTTCACGACAACATTTGTTAACTTGTTTCATTGGAAAATTAATGAAATGAGACGTACAAAGTTCTGGAAAGTTCCATCTACATCGAAATTGAGGGCGTCGGCCACAACTTCTCCATCGGCTCTGACGTAATAGACGACAACACGAGCCACAGGAGCCATGGCGGCCGTGGCTTGGAACCGGAAAGTGTGTGACCTATCACCAGATGGTGAAACAGAAAAATTTAGCCAAAAAGAAATCCGACATTTCACTTGGATGAAAAGTGTGTACCTTTGGTTTCCGGCCTGAACGGTGCGGGCAACCACCAAATTCCCACGACCCATCACCTCGTAAATGTAAGAATCCAGTGGAGCCGTCGAGTTGACTTCGATGGCAATTTCTTCATTGACTTTAGGATTTTCGGTTTTCAAAATCACTTGGATGAATGAATTGCTGGGCGACTGGGCTCGATTGATGGTGGAAAACCATTCGACTAAATCCTGGTACTGAGTCTCAATGCCCAAAGTGTAGACGTTCTCATCGACTGGCGGGTAAAAGTTGAGTTCTAGAATTCCGTTACGAGGCACGGGATATTCGGTGCGATTGTATTCGTCTTGATTGTGCGAAAATCCGTGCTTGACTATGACGACACCGTTAGCATCTTGAATGGGTGTGTTGTCTTGATAGGCCAGCTTCAACTATTTTTTAAAAATGATTAGTTTTAAAACATTGTACTGTAAATATAAAAGAATAAAAGAGACTTACAAAGGCCGTGTACTTGAGACCGGGCTTGAAACTGTCTGATGTCTTAATCAACTCCATTTTATACTTGTACTTGTACAGAGTCAACAATGAGCTCATGTTTTGTTTACGTTCAGTCAAACCTTCAATAACGGTCACGTCGAACCGGATGTCTCGCTCAAAATCATCCACAAGTCTAAAAAAACAAAAGAAAAATGAAATGATAAATAAACAAATAACAAATTTGACGAGAACTTACTTGAGTTCTTTAAACAAATTGAAATCAACGTCAACTGTGCCGTCAATTTGAACCGTTTTCCGAACGGGTTCCGTGAAAAACGGCTGAATGTACGAGACTCTGTACTGCGGGTAAGCGGCGATGGTGACGTTTCCTTTGACGGGTTTGCCGTACGTGTATTTGGCTTTGACGGTGGCCACCATTTTGGATTCGTTAAAAGTGAGATACGTCGGCAGGTCGATGGTGACTTGGAATTTCGGCAGAATGTATTCGGCAACTTGGAAATGTTTGGAGAAACTCTGACCAGACACGACGGCCGTGATGTTCCAGTCACCCAAAACGGGTTGATCCGACAATTGCAGCTCTGATGCAAACACACCTTGTTTGGTAAATACTCGATTCCATTGCTTGATTCTGTTTCCCTTGCCGTCCTACATTGATAAAAGAGTACGTTTTGTAACTGTTCGAGATAATGTGAAAATAACATACCGTCATGTAAACATCCAAAGAACCGACGACAGATGGTTTGAGTTGAGGATTGACGACAATGACGCGGAATTGTACCAAATGTCCCGGTTTGTAAATGGCCTTATCCGTCTGGATGAAAACCGAGTGACTCTTTTCAGAGTATTCCAGTTCCGTTGTGTTGACAAACGTCAATCCACCAGATCCACGGGCTGTCAAATTATATTTACCGGGTCCCAATTCACCAATCTGCCAAGAATAAATGGGTCAAATAAGAATTGAAACAAGAGATTTAACTTTTCTGAATAATACCTGGAACTTGATGACTTGAGTGGAATTGGGTTCAACAGTGGCACTTTGGGCGTTGCGGACTTGCCCTCCGCCGTCCTGTTGTCCTTCAATGGCCACCACCAGATTGGTCAATGGAGCACCACCGTGTAAACTGATGGACACGTGATAATCCAAACTCGGTCGCAGAACTTTGGGGGCCACAATCGTATACGTCCTGAAAACACCCAAAGAATTTTAGTAATTAACGATCAATCAAATCGAATACAAGAAAAGACTCACCCGTCATTTTGTGCCAATGTACAAGTGAAGAAAGCAACTGCCAGGAGCAGTCTGAGAAGCATGATGACGTCACAGGCGTCGCGAGTGGGATCCTTTTCCGACCTATGGCGCAATAAAAAACAGATTCGAATCACTAAATAAAGAGAGAAATTCTACTTCCGCTTGACACCTTTTTACCCGACCCTCATATTTCCCACACAGTGATGACGTCACTTTCAATAAACAATAGGCAGCACACGCCAAATGCATTTAGACTTCTTGGTTCTTGTGTTAAATTGTAATTGGAAACCGAACCAAAAACGGGTTTCAGTTTGCCTTTCGCTTTCTCTCTTATTTCATGCCAAATTTGGACTTTGCCGTTTTTCCAATCGACTTCACGGCTGCTGGAGTCACCGACCACAGCAGCAGATGACCAAGCTGGAAAATTCCAATGACGTTTGGAAATGATTTTTCTAAAAGGAAAAGGGCAAGCTAGCGGTGTGGTTCCGCAATGTCTTTTTCTTTTTCCCGATTCATTTTATGGTTGTTTGGTACGGAAGGTAGAAAAAGAAACGGGTATTTTTTCCTAGCTCAACTTCCGGGGGGGACTAGGCAAATGCCCAGTGACAAAAACAGTCAGAAAAATTTTCGCATGCCGGAAGTCCTCTTTTTTTTTCCACACATCTTTTTTCTTTTTCTTTTCTGCTTTGAAAACTACATAGAAAAAGAGAGACAACAACCTGTTGCACGTTTGCAGGTGGAATAGATATACGAGAAGAGAATTCTGTGGGTATAGTAGCCCCGAGGCCTTTATAGTCAAGAGGGGCTACACAAGTCGTTCACACACACAAAATATCAAGAAAACATTCCCCTCTTTGTCAAGGTCAATAAGACGAACCACTTTAAAAATATTAATGATTTGGAAAAGAATTCACACAAACATACCCGGGCCAAAAGAGTTGCTAAACGACGCCAAGACGAACACACTCACACAATTTAGCACACGATCGCGAATGGAAACGAATCCTAAACGACTGCTGCTTATTATAACTTGACACGTCCTACACCAAATAAAAGTTTCTCCCACAGACCAAGTTGTTAATTTTTGCTGAATCACACTAAAGAAAATGGATTCCTTTTTCACCACGCAAGGGAATTTATGTGTGTGTGTTCACTTTGCCGGCAGGAATGAGACTGAACTGAATGCCATTTCACCTGTGGGCTGTGGGCGATTCGGTATTAACGGGGCAGGTACGTAGATGGCGCGTGTGGGCAGACTCTTTTTTGTTTTGACGGCGCATATGTCTCTTTCGCAACTGTTTTCAGGTGAAATTGCAATCATTCGGGGATTGGCAAATAATTCGCTTCATCATCCTTCGAGTAATGGATTTAATGAATATTTTTATGACGCGATATGTTAAGTCGATTCTATGCTATTTGCATTTTTTAATTCGGATAGGATTCATATGCAAATTTTATATTACCTTTTTCTACACAGGGAAGCCATCTAGCGGTCAAATTATTCATCTCGTGATACAAATTTCGAAACGTACCAAATCTTGCCGCGACAAACTGTAGTGTTAAAATTCTGTAAAATGATTTCATTAATGTAGAAATTTGCAATGAAATAAACCCGCTGGGAATCAAACTTTTGTAGAAAACGGATCCCCGTACTAATAACCTACTCCTCCTCTTTATGTGCAACTCAAAAGGAATAGGTCGTCACCTCCTCTCCAAAATGATAAAGAGAAAGTTGCTGCTGTACCAGTAAAGGTAGGACAACATCCGTGAGAAGAATGAGACGAATATGCAGATGGGGTTTTCCTCAACATCCGGGAATATATTAGACATCCGGATGATCTCAATATTTTTTTCGAAACGCCATTTTCACTTTGGTTTCCGCTGATGATTAGATTTGGAATAAATCAATAACACGGCAAGAAAAAAAAAGGTGGCTTTCGTAAATTAACCGAAATCAAACTACCACAATTTCCTCTTCAATCAGAGACATAATTCTAAATTGGAATAAATCTGTTGCATATTCCTGTTCGAGATACAGTACCGTTCAGACGTGAAATTATATGATGGCCTCCTCCACCGGGATCTTCGCTTATTGGCTATTCATTGCCATGACTCTGTTCATCCTTCAAGGTTTGAAATTTAAGAAATTAATTTGGTTTACTAAATAAAGTAAATGGAATTTTTCAATACAAACAGGTGTCGTGGGGAGTCCGATCGATTTTTCGGAAGATGATTTACGTGCTGGTATGTATAATTTTAAAAATGTCAAATTCTAATTGTTTAAAGAAAGTCTAATTTATAAAACCATTTTTGGGAATAGAACGAGAAGTAGGCGATCCAACCGATTACGAACGAGAGGAGCGTTTCTGGCGCCCCTTCAAAAATTGGATCTTGTTTGGCTAATCGTTTAAATGTTATCCACCTGGAATGCCAAGACTTTTGTTGGACATTGCTATTCGTGATTTTGACGATTCAATCTGTTTGCTAAACTCTACTCAATTTTTCCAAATCTGGTAGGATATTGAACTCCTATGCCCATACAATCAATAATACATACACGCAATTATCATTCAAATATACTACTGCTTCAACCCGCCTCCGAATTATCCCTTTTTTAACTTAGGCAGGTTAAATAGCACATTACAGCTTAGAAGTTAATGTTAAAAGTTAAATTTTCCATCCATAAGTGAGACCTTTAGCTTAAATGTCACGATCGGCATCTAGTCAGCATTTTTCATTTTGGCTTCCTTCAATGATAAGAGATAATTTTATTTCGATAAGTAAAAGATATACAAACCGAAGCAAAATTTAGCGGCCACTATTTCCTCTTTAAACGGAGAAATTCCAAAATTCCAAAATGGCACAAATTTTCTTCGTATTCTTGTTCAAAATCCAGTACCGTTCAGACGTGAAATTATGATGGCCTCCTCCATCACCGGGATCTTCGCTTATTGGCTATTCATTGCAATGACTCTGTTCATCTTTCAAGGTTTGATTTCAAATTAAAAAAACGTAATTTTGTAAAACGAATCAAATTTGTGATTAACGGATATTTTCATTAATAACAGGTGTCGTTGGGAGTCCGTTTGATTTAACTGAAGGCGAATTACGTGCTGGTATGTAATTTTTCAAATTCAAATTTTTTAAAGAAACAGATTTATATATATTTTTGTGGAATAGAACGAGAAATAAACGATCCAACCGATTACGAACGAGAGGAGCGTATCTGGAACCACATCAAAGATTTCTTTGGTGGAATTTTCGGCTAATCGTTTCACGAAAATGCTTCGAATTTATAAAATGTGTGTTTGCACATTGTTGTATTGGCGATCAAACTGTTTCCTAATCTCTCTTCAATTTTTAAAAATCTGTATTCTGTAAGGATGTTGAACTCGTATTCCTGTAGGAATATACATACATTATCATTCAAATAAACTATAGTGCTTCAGTCCACATCCAAAAGGTCCCTTCCCTTTCTTAAGTATAAGACATTTTTCTTTTTAATTTAGAGTTTTAGGGTTTTAGTTTTCCATACGATGAGAGAGAAAATGAAAACCTAACCCTCCCCCCTCCCATCGTAGGGCAGAAAAATAACACATTAAAACTTAAAAGTTATATTTTTCCATGGACAATTAAACCTTTTGCTGAATGTTGCGATTGCGATCGGCATCTCGTCAGCATTTTTCATTTTTGGTTTCCTTCAGTGATTAGAGATTATTTTTATTTTGATAAATAAAAGATTAACAAAGTGAACCAAATTTTGGCGGCCACAATTTCCTCTTCAATCAGAGACATAATTCTAAATTGGAATAAACCTGCTGCATATTCCTGTTCGAGATACATTACCGTTCAGACGTGAAATTATGATGGCCTCCTCCATCACCGGAATCTTCATTTATTGGCTTTTCATTGCCATGACTCTGTTTATCCTTCAAGGTTTGTAATTTAAAAAATTAATTTTTTTACTAAATAAAATTTGAAATTAATGAAAATTTTTATTAAAAACAGGTGTCGTAGGGAGTCCGATTTATTTTTCGGAAGACGAATTACGTGCTGGTATGTCATTTTTAAAATTCAAATTATTGAAAGAAAGTCTAATTCATAACCATTTTTGTGAAATAGAACGAGAAATAGGCGATCCAACCGATTACCAACGAGAGGAGCGTTGGTGGCGCCACATCAAAAATTTCGCTGTAGGATTTATCGGCTAATTGTTTCACGAAAATGTTATCCACCCGATTTTCTCAAACGTTTGCACATTGTTTTTCGAGATTTGGACGAACCTAACAACTGTTTCCTAAACTTTCCCCAATTTTCAAAATCCGGAAGGATATTAAACTCGTATATGTAAGCTGTAAGCATACAATTACCATTCCAATAGACTACTGCTTCAACCCGCATCCGAATTGTTTACCGCCTTCTTTAATTGAATTACTAGTCTTCCACAAGGCGAAAGAAAAAATCATCATTGAAGATCTCTATTCTAGAGCAGAGTAATAGTAGTAACACATTTGAATAAAGTTACATTGTTTTTAATGAATAAGTAAGACCTTTTACTGGTAGTATGTCGTCATCGGCATCTAGCCAGCATTTTTCATTTTGGTTTCCTTAGAGATTAAAAATTATTTTTATCTCGGCAAGTTTACAGTTTAAACAAAATAAGTTGGCGACCACAATTCTCTTATTAAGAGGATAATATTTAAAAATAATAATAATACTTAAAAAAAACGCAGAAAATAATTTTTTCATTAATTTTCAACCATAAATGTTGTGGTGTTGATAAACAAGAGATTCAAATACCAAATCAAGAGGCGAACCACAGTTTCCTCATTGCAACCAACACAACCGCAGATAACAGTCGAATTCTATGTTTAAAAAAAAAATAACTGAGTAAAAACACAAGGGGTTATATAGAGACTATAGATTATTAACTTTATTCACTTTGGAACTTGGAGTGAACCTACCTGGACGGTCACGACAGAATGGCATCCCACAAGCGGAAGGTCGTTTACTTCTTTCTTCTAGCTGCCACACTTTCAATCATCGCAGGTACTACAATCTACGAATAAGAATGTAATCCAATTAAATTTAAAAATAATAATTCTTGCAGGTGCTTCAGCCAATCCCGTAAGTTTGGAAGATGCAGAATCATCGCGTAAGTCAACATGATGAAACATTAATCAACAAAATTAATAACACTTTGAAATAACTCGACAGTCAATCAAGATTTGGAATTACAAGATGAACAACGATGGGAAAATAAATCGGAATTTGAAACACCTAACGAATCATCTACTGACGAAGAACGACTACAACGACAGCAAAAGCACCCATTTTGGCACAGAGTCGGCATGAACATCAAACATTTTATAAATGGGTTTAGAGAAGGTTGATCGACACGCGCTAATAAAGTTGCTGCCTTTTCCATGTTGCATAACGTTTCCATTGAGTTAATCCGAGTATCTGTTGAACACACAAATTAAATTCTCGTCTTCCTTCATTTATCCCAAGACATTTTGTCATTAATATCACTATTTGTTTAACAACCTATCAAATAAAATGGAATTCAAATGTGCGTTAAGAATCAATAAGGATGAGTAAACTTTAGTTTCCATTAATTTTCTGCCGGATAAATACCCCCATCATGATACGGCAGGGTAACAACACATTAGTTCTCAAAAGTTAAATTTTTCCATGAATAAGTGAGACCTGTTCCTGGTATTTCGACATCGGCATCTATAGTCAGCAAGTTTCATTTTGGTTTCCTTCAAAGTAAAAATTATTTTTATCTCGGGAAGTAAGATTAAAAATTTAACCAAAAGTTGGCGACCCATGGCGACCACAATTTTCTCATTTACAAGAGATATTCCAAATAATAATTTTAAAAACAACAACCCCAGAATAATAAGACTTTTCTTTGTATTTAATTATCAACCACAAATATTGAGGTGTTGATATAAATAAGAGAAAATCAAAATGATGAACCACAGTTTCCTCATTGCAGCTAACACAACCACAGGAAACACGTCAAATTCTGTGATATGCCAAAAATATAAATGAGTTAAAACACAAGAGCTTGCATAAAAGCCATAGATTATTAACTCTATTCACTTTGAAACTTGGAGCGGACCTACCTGGACGATCACGAAAGAATGCCATCCAACAAGCGGAAGGTCGTTTACTTCTTTCTTCTAGCCGCCACACTTTCAATCATCGCAGGTACTACAATCTACGAATAAGAATGTAATCCAATTAAATTTAAAAATAATAATTCTTGCAGTTGCTTCAGCCAATCCCGTCAGTTTGGAAAACGCAGAATCATTGCGTAAGTCAACACGATAAAACATTTATCAACCAAATTAATAATACTTGCAATAATTCGACAGCCAATCAAGACTTGAAGTCTCAAGATGAACAACACAATGAAGCTAACAATCGTTCGACAAGATGCTTAAAATCGCCTTGCCCTCGTTTCGGATGGGGTCGATGGGGATTTGCAACACCTAACGAATCATCTGCTGACGAAGAACGACAAAAACGTGACGAAAATAATTTTTGGTACAGAGCCGGGATGAGGACCAAACTATTTTTTAAAAACAGGTTCAGAGGTTGATCAACATGCGCTAATCATGTTGAGACAGCCTTTCCCATGTTGCATTAATCTAATTATCTCTGTGGAATACAATTTTAATTCTAATCTTTCTTCATTAATACACAAGGCATTTTCTAAATTCATATCATTCTCTTTTTAAACATGTAGCTAATCCATAAAATAAAATGGAATTAAAATTAGCGTCAAGAATCGACAAGTTATTTACTCACAGGTTCCGCTTTTTGTTTATGAATAAACTGAAGTTCCCATTAATTTTCTGAAGAAAAATCCAGGAAGTGTGTTGAAACATTTGTCTTGAAGTCGTATCCAACGTTGAACGTTGCCCCGTGTTTGGCATGATTAGCATAAAATAACCATAGGGATATAATCGCGTAGTCCTACCTTGACGATAAATATTCATGAATACTTTATAATTATAACAAAACAAACCTGAAAACTAACTTACCAAGGAAATGAATTTTCAGTCACGTAAATTTCGAATGGCCATCCTCAAAACGAACTCACTTAAAACTAAACATTCTCAAACAGCAATCTTCTCTAAATATCTGACAATAAAATGACGGAGGTAATGCGAAGATTTTCTTTATTAAATAATACTGACGAATTAATAATTTTGAATAGCGTGCCGAAAATATGATTCACCATATAGTAACCGATTTGAGCAAAATGGACTACCTTAAAACAGATGGTTGAACTCTTCTCAATTTACCAGGAAGGGGAGATAGCAAAATGGCTTGGAAACGACAAGCCAACGTACAGGAAAAGGCAAACACAGAAAAAAAGAGTTCAATGTGCGCTTGTAGCTGCAATTTTAACGTATTGTAAACGTTAAAACAATTAATAGCAATGACCCACCCCAAGTTGACCAGAAAAATGAAATTCAATAAATAAAGGGATAACTTAATAAAGAAAGCACAAACGTCTTCGCGATTCTAAGGGCAAGTTCATTGGAATGTTAGCCGGATGAAGCAGTCTCTCCTTCATCACATTGGCCGCCACCAGACAGACGATTTTCCTTCTTTTGGCGAGCAAGTTCACCGCGACGATCCTACAACCGCACATAATTATTGTTAGCGGCATCTTTTACATTAGGAATGAACAAAAATAACAAATTACCTGTTCCTTGAGCTTCTCTAACATCTCCTTTTCAATCTCTTCGCGTTTTTCAGCCGCCAGTTGAATCTTGGAATGGATCTGCTCCTCCATGGCTTTGGTCTTTTCTTCACTGCTCTGTTTGACAGACTTGATATGTTCTTCCTGTAATGAATTAATTTCATTTAATTTCTAGTTTCCATTCGAATAATTGAAGACATTATTACGTGAAGGCGTAGCTTCTCTTGAAGTTGTTTGATGATTTCGTCACGCTTCTCGTCAGCTGATTTCAGCTTCTCGTCGATTTGCTTTTGGATATCTTGAAGCTTGGTGTCGTTAGTCACCCTGACCGTTTCCACCCGTTCCAACTACACACGATGAATAAGTTTACCAGATAATTTATCTTTACAATGAAATACACTTACATGCTCCTTCAACTTGGTCTTGAGAGAGTTCAAGTGAGCCTCTCTCTTCTCCTGAGATTCCTCCATCTTAGCATCTAAATTTTCTTTGGTTTTGGTGACAAAAGTGGAAACAATCTCTTGCCTCTTTTGCACAGCTTGGTTGATTTTCTCATCCACATCATTGATGGACCTATTAGCCTGGAGAAATCACATAATACCCTTAAATAACTGTGACCAGTTAAATTGCTTCTTTGACCAACCTCACGTCTTTCCTTGGCAGCCAATAGCTTCCTCTCAATCTCTTCTTCAGAGGGCTGAGGACGAGTTGGTGTTGAAACAGTGAGTGGTGAAGGGGGGCGATCGCTTACTGGTTCTGCTAAGATAACCTAGTTGACAATGAACCATGAGGTTATGCTTCAGTGAACATGTGGCAAGACTTTACCTCATAACTCAATCCTCCCTTGGATTTCTCTTCCCCACGAATGGCAGCAACTGTAAGCACCATAATACCAAGAGTTAGGTAACTCTAAACCACAAAAAATTGACCAATGAAATCCTACATACCTTCTTGATCAATAGGGCTAGACATAGCTGTAGACACCTAATCGATTAAGATCAAATCAATAAAAAGATTACGTCATGAATTCAGGCGTGGTCCTCGTCACGATCAATTCCAACAAAGGAAGTTTAAACAAGGATTCAAAATTCAATTGGCAAGTACAAATATTAACCCTCTACTCAAATGACAGTGTAAATTAACGTTGAACAATTACCTTGGCAAAGACAAAATTATAAAGGAAAAAAGTCTCTTGGAGGAGTTCGAACCAACGTTCTCGTTTGCAAGCGAAATGGCGAATGAATGCAAGTGAAATAGAATAACGAAACTGGCTACTGGGGATGGGGTTCAGTTGACATGGCGACCGCCTTTTGTTACTTACCCCCTCCCCATTTTTGCGGGCGCGGGAAAAGTGAAAACTCTTGCCCTGCAGCTGATTTTTATGAAAAACGAAAACTGGCGCCCTTTTCAATTTTTCGCGCCATCTAAAGCTAAAAAGTTGCACTACGTATCAGTAGCGTCTGCTAGCAGACAATCCGGCTTGAGCCATTTTCGAACAGAGACGCATTTCCATTTGGGAAGAAAAATGACTAAACTAATTCATTCAATCATGGTAAAGAATTTGGGACATTTTGCCATTCTGGTTATTTTTATCAATTATCTGGTCATTTTTAGGACGTTGAGAGCTGTAACTCGTACGTTGACAACCTTTACGACGTAGACAGTGCAAAATGCCTAGATGCTGTCATGTAAATATTTTTATATTTGTATTCCAAGAAAGGAAAGTGATAATCCAACAGTTGTTTTTTCATAGATACATCAAAAACATGATTATCGGTTCAAACAAGGCCAAGAATATGATCATTCAACAGGGTATTACTCCAAGATTGATTCAGTTACTCGACGATCCTATTGGTGGTGATGATCTCAAATTAGAGGGTAAATATCACATTCAGAAATAGAGTGTCACAACAATATATTCAATCGGTTTTATTTGTTGATTTTTAGTGATAGCAGTGATTGGATCCCTTGCACGAGGAGATGAAAACCACATTAAATCCTTAACAGCAGCGGGAGTTATTCCTTTCCTACTAAACAGTAACATGATTTCCTTTGTAGCTTAATTGAAACTAAAATCTGAAACTTTTCTTTTTTCATGTCACAGATGTCTGCGCATCAACAAATCCCCAAGTTATTGAATTTGCCCTCAGAGCCCTGCAACAGTTATTTCAGAACGAAGCCACAAAGACTGACCTCCTGTTTGCAGATTCAAGATTGGTGCCCCAGCTGTTGAAACTCATGCCCCTGTCCGTTTGCAACCAAATATCTGTCACTTCCATCTTTACCAATGCCTGCAAGGTGGATAGTACAATGTCACTAATGCCTGAAAAATTGATACATTTCAATTTTTTTTTAACCAAGACGTCTGAACACCAAGCGATTCTCTGCGCCAACGGAGCCGTTCCAGCCCTGGCCGCTTTGCTCAATTCTCCTGTAGGCGATGTTCAGTTAGCCACTTTGGACGCTATCGCTTCCCTGTGCTATCAGAACCAACGCGTTTCGGCCCTTCTGACTGTCTCCAGCTTCGGCGGCAAATCCGTGACGGACCACTTGGTGACTTTGATGGCCCGTGACAGACCGGTGGCCATGCAGTTGGTAGCCGCCCGTTGTCTGACCTATCTACATCGAGCTGGAGCGATCTGTGCTGACGATGGCAAGATCTTGTACAAGACATTGCCTTGTCTGGTGCGGATGTGCCGGAAAGAGAACAGGCGATCGGAAAAGGCTCTTGGTGCGGAAACACTGGCCTATCTGATTGAAGTTGACACGGAACTGCAAAGAGTGGCCTCCATTTCCGACCACCTCATTCAAAATCTTTCTCTATTTTTGGCTAAAACTCGAGATAACTCGTCGGTGCAGCAACTTGGAGTCGAGTCGATTGACGAAGACGCTCCTGCCAGCGCCAAAGAAGTTCAAAATCTGAAACAAGCCGCTCTCCGGGTAATTCATTCAATTCCATTCAAACGAGAAAGAGATACTTAATATGATTCCTTGTCAAAAGGCATTTGCATCGTTGGGCGCCAATGACGAAGACATCCGTAAAAGGATCATTGAGACGGACCAGTTGATGGATCACGTGGTGACGGGATTGACGGAATGTGGGGATCACAGAGTCCAGTTGGCTGCCGTCCGGTGCCTTCATTCTCTGTCTCGATCTGTCCAGCAACTACGAACAACTTTTCAAGTAATTCAATCACCCCCCCCCCCCCAAGCAAATTTGAGCCAGCCAAGGTCTGTAACAAGGTGACGTTCAATCCAATTAGGATCATTCAGTGTGGAAGCCGCTGATGAAGTTATTGCAGAATGCGGACGAAGATATTTTGGCCGTGGCATCGTCGACGCTGTGCAATTTGCTGTTGGAATTCTCGCCGTCCAAGGAGCCCATCCTCGAGTCTGGTGCCGTGGAACTTTTATGCAATTTGACGCGTAGAGAAGATTCCGCTCTGAGACTCAACGGCATTTGGGCCCTGATGGTATTTGTTGATCGAGTCCAAAGACAACAACAAAATCGATTCAATTGACCCCCGTCTTTTATATAGAACATGGCGTTCCAGGCCGAGCAGAAAATCAAGATTCAAATCTTGTCGTCGCTGGGCACGGACCAAGTCTTCCGGCTCCTCTCTGACCACGAAGTTGGCGTCGTCATGAAAACGCTTGGCTTATTGAGGAATTTGTTATCGACAAAGCCGCATATTGATTTGATTATGGCCCAGCACGGTCGCCAGATCATGCAGGCCGTCATTCTGATATTGGAGGGCGAGCACAGCCCCGACGTCAAGGAGCAGGCCCTGTGCATTCTGGCCAATATCGCTGATGGTGAAACGGCCAAGGAATTTATCATGTCCAATGAGGACGTGCTGCGCAAACTCACCAATTACATGGTATCTAATATTTTTAAATCAATCCATCGCCTCCCAAGTTTAATACGCCAATTCCATTTCTTCCAGTCGCATTCGAATGTCAAACTGCAGACGGCCGCCACGTTTTGCATCGGCAATTTGGCGTGGAACGAAGACAGCGGCTGCCTCGAACGTCAGGCGCGTCTGAGGGAAATGGGCGTTTATCGAATTTTGCAGCAACTCCTCTGCACCAACGACGCCACACTCTTCGAAAAGTAAACGGAGAATTTCATTGACCTTGACGTTGCATAACGTTTCCTTGTCTTTAACAGGGTCAAAGCGGCACTGCAGCAGTTCTCCTAAACAAATCGGAAGTCTCCTACACCCCCACCACGCCCTATCAAATATTTGTGTATTTTACATAATTTGGAAATACTCGGAATCCGGCAACTGTTTATGTCTCATAAGATAACTTTATTATCATCATTATTATAATTCTAATAATAATAATATATGTCTTATTAATCTGAAATAATCGGTTGGCGAAAAAGAAAGATACAAGATAAAAGCCGGAATCTTCTTTTGTCCGCCCTTCCATCGGCGCGCCATTATTACATAGGAAAAGAAGGAGATATATCCAATTACGCGGGGATCCTAATTAGCTTTTAGCGTATGGCATTTCGATGCTGCTGCCGGGTTAGGAGCCGAGGAGGAGGAGGTGATCGATACTACACGCGCCGGGTGGTGTAAGACATTGCCCGAAATGAAAAAGGAGACGAAGAAGAAGAAAAAATCCCTTCCGCCCCGAGACGATGGATGTGTGTGTGGGTCGAGTCGCGGCTGCGCGCGCGGGATGGTGAGCAGCTCCTCCTGGCAGATGTGGGGTTGGTTTTTTTTTTTTTAGATTTATCATCTCTCTCTTCTCAAGCCGAGGAGGAGAGAGAGATAGAGTTGGTACCACCTTTTGTGTGTAGCAGTCCATAACATATCGACGTTTTCTGGAGCTTGTTGCAAAAACTTGTTGGTGGCACACATTTTGACAGATCTGATGCTGAGCAGCAGGATCCCAGTTGTCGTCGCTTTTTGATGGAATGGATGAACTTTCCTCCTCACAAGTCCAGTAGAAATTGTTGTGGATTTTGTCATTTGCTGGTGCCAGTCTCAATTGTGTGTGGATCGGAATTTTGTTTTGAATGAAGGAATGACTGCTGCCCTATCGCCATCGTCCATCACTACTAGGAGGATCGCCACGTCTACATTTTGGTTATCCGGCCAGGATCAGCAACAACATTGTGTCGATTCGTCACTGACAACATCCGATCCCGTTCAATGTCTCAAGGTAAAAATCAATTTCATCAAATCAAATACAAATGACATTTTTGTTCTAATTTTACGATTTTCAAACACCCCAAAAAAGTTGCTTAGGGAACTCAATGGCCAGGTATCGGCCTATCATCAATTGGCCACGTCTTTGGGCACATCCAGTGGAGACGGCCAAAATCTTCGCGGCCGACTGAAACGCACCAGGCGACGAGCTCGTCAGCTGGCCAGTATCGTTCGACGGTTAATCCTCACGTAAACATTTTTAACAATTGCTCTTTTTCTCCAGTTTCCTTTGATTATTAAAATTATTTTTATTTATTAAAAATAGGTTGGATAGTAATGTGGGTGGTGAGTCGTCTGGCCGGCTGTGGTGTCTCCTCTACTGCTGCCTTTACGTCCTGGGTTTGTGACAAATCATATTTGATCATTTTATTATTGATACTTTTGGTTACGATCAAGTTTCTGATTTTTGCAGCGCTGGAAATGCAGAGGACGTTGCAATTGCAGTGCACGTTCGCCCTTTATCCGGCTGCGGGATTCATCAACACTGGGCTGGTGGTTGTCCAGCAACAGCAAATGAAACCGGCCAACAAGCAGCAACAAAAGAAACAAAAGAAGAAGAAGCCGAAAGCCAGCAACAACAATCGGACCAACAATCGTCGGCTGCAAAATCACATGGAGTCGAGTTGTTTGGTCGACGATGACGACGACGTCCCACTGGCGGATCTCTTGAGCCTGGAACGGGCCGAAATCAATCAACTCCAACAGTAAGAATAGAGCCATTCATATAGTTGTGCAGCATCAATATTGATTTTTGTCTTTTTTCTCGACCACTTTTTTTTTTTGAAAAATCGTGGCCAAAAAAGGGAAATTGAGGAACTGGAAGGAGCGCTGCAAGAATTGCGTACCAACTACAACGTAGTGGAGATTGAATCTTATCTGACGATGACAGATCCACTGGAACGACTGGGCTGTGATTCGGCCTCATCGGCCGTGTGCCAACAACACAATAGATCGATCATCAACAACCAGACAACAACATCAACGACGACGACCTGCTATTATTACAACAGCAACGACAGTGGCGGCGCTAGCGGCGGCTATTGCAATGTCGCCGACGATTCGATCGGTTCATTGTCCTCGTCTTCTTCCTACCACGAAGAGGAGGAAGAGGAAGAGGAGGAGGATTCCAGTAGTGTAGTTAATCAACGTCGCTGCCTTTGTGTTGTCATGGCAATCGTCATCATCGTCTTCATTTTGGCCACCATTCTCGGTGCTTCTCTTTAACTCAACTCGACTCTCTCTCTCAACTTGATTCAAATGTTTTTTGATATTATCCTGCGAAGGAAACGAGACGGATCAATACAATTTTGTACAGAGGCGGACATTTGACGTGGTTGCAACTCGCATAAAATGATGGCCATTGCAAGTTGGGAGAGAGAGACGTGCCGGAATTTTATTTGATGATGGATCTTTTCTTTGGCTCTTGTCGAATCAGAGCTGCACTGGGACATCAGCCTTTCTCTATTTCGCCAACTAGATCACACAATAGGAGCCGGCCCCCACCCACCCCCCGTTGTGTGGGTTAAAGCGAAATGACAGCCAACGCTCCTGGGCTGCAATGGTACCATCGATTTTTTCTCTTCCCCCTCCAGCAGCTCCTGAAAGGAGTGAAAAGAAAAAAGGGGAAGAAGAAAAACGGCTCCTGCTGGAGGCAGGCAAACGGGGGAGGGGAGTTATTTGATCGATATCAATGGGAGGCGTGGCCGAGGAGCGCCAGCAAAGGAGTGGGCGGGAACTGCATTTGAAAGAAGGGTATGTACTACGACTATACGTTTAGATATATAAGATGGCCAAGAGGGGAGTCTGACATATGCACCCTCCCTCTCCCCTTATCATCCTCCTTTATATATTCCAGTCGACTATCGCACACTACTACTATACCTATAATACTGGCGTGCGTGTCGCTTTTAAGGAGCATTGCTACAGCGACAGCCGATCCGGACACAGTGTGGCTGCGTGAGTGTGTGAGTGTGACGTGTGTCTGTCTTGTTTGTTGTGTGTGTGTTTCTGTACTACCGCCAGGAGAGTCCCCCCTCGGGAGCCATTTCTGTTTTTTTCTTTTTTCCCAGGAAACAACATCTCATTATGGGTGACGGCGATCAAACTTTCTTTCCTAATTGAACACAACTTTTGACAGAGAAATGGTCCATCAAGTGCTGTCGCCGATTGACGTCCGTGAATTGGCGTGTTAATAATAGTAGGACTCCAGGATGATGTCGACGCTGTTGGAGACTTTCTACTACCACTGGAGGAAGAAGAAGAAAATCCGGCGGCTCAATCAGCATCCGTCAACTTTATTGGCGTCGTGGCTGACGAAATTATTCGTCGTCACATTCGTTAGTCTTTTGTGCTACGCATCGGCGGAGAAAAACAAACACTGCAAGTTTACCCCCATCTTTTTTTGTTGTTGTCCTTTTGATCCAATCTCATTTGCATATTATGCACATCGTCGGGGGGATTTCAAATGTTTGGTCACGATGAGAGAGAGTCACGACTTCAAAGTGATCTGATTTTTCTTTTTCTCCACCGACGCGACGACCCGCTTTGGTGGAAATCTTTTCCTCTCAGACTACGGTGCTGGTTGGGCTAATATTGCCGGGGCTATAGTCTCTCTCTCGGTTGTGATGATGCCGCTGCATCCACAATGTTTCTCTCTCCCCTCTCTCTTCCTGTCATTCCATATATCCTTTCCCAGTCTTGTATATTCCCAGGGCAGGAGCATCAGCAAGGAGGCGATCGATACTTGTTCCTCCTTCCAGCGTCGCTCCATTCTTTTCTCTCGCTCCCTTTTTTCTTCTTCTTCTCCCATCATACTATAAAAGAGAGCGCGGATAAAACCTTAGGCTCAGCTATATAATATCCCATCATGTTAGCCAGAAACTTGGATAGGCTGCTCCTGCTACTGTGAGTGCTCCTGCTGCTGCTGCTGCTGCTGGTGTATGGCCTTTAGAAACTATTACAGATAAGGACTATAGTAGGCATATAATCTATAGTCGGGTCTCCGGGACCCGCCATCGGCTATGTAGGATCTTTTTGTGCAGACCCCTTTTTTTTCACGAGATTTAGCGACGAACTTGACACACAAAAGATGCCGGAGGGTAAATATCTCTACACAGATCGATGGCTTCTAATCAAGTCTATATAGTTTGGTATGAGAACGTGCGCGGGAATATTTGAAAAAATAAAACTCGTTAGGTTGCTGCTGCCGTCATTGTCAAAAAGTTGCTGATGGCTAGCGGGTCCAATGTAGAGCTCGTGTAGTAATGACCGTCATCACGCGATTGAATAGCCTACAGTCACGCATAGGTGTTATTATTCTCAACTAATTGGGTGTAAATTCGGTCGTATAAGGCGGTAGATGGAAGTTGATTTAACGCGTTTTGACGCATTATCGGCAGATCACGTGGCGTCGCTGTGCAAGAGCCATTTCCTGCAGCAACTTTATCGCAAAATCGATGGGGCCGTTTTGAGGTCGCAGAACGAGCACAATTTGGATTGCCTCATCACTTTCCAAACGGAAACGGTCCTCCAACGTTTCATGCTCCGCTTCGATCAACTTCAACTCGACTGCAACGATCATCTCTTCATCTACGACGGAGCTCACGCCACCGGCGTTTACAAGGTACTACTATCAATCATTGATTGTTTAGAGAGTACATTAATCACTTTTTCCCTGACTGATAGGCCGACCTGTCGTGTCGTCACACGCGTCAAAGCGTCGGCACAATAACCACACGAACCAATTTTGTCACGCTCAAATACGTCACAGATGCTTGGGGCACTGAGACCAGCGGATTTCATCTTGTCGTCACCGCATTCAAAGATAAAAGTAAATACGACGTTTTTAACATTTCAATTTGAATTTTTCTTTAAACAATTTTTAAAACCATTTCGTAGCGGAATTTGTTTGCCGGGATTTCCGATGCGCCCAAAAGGATTTCTGCATTTCCACCGATTTGCTCTGCGATGGCGTCAATCACTGCGGCGATAACACGGACGAAACCACCACGTCACTCTGCGCAGACAGCGATCAACATTTCAAGATCCTCGGACTGAATTTGCCGGTCTTTGGTGCAGTGGCCGGAAGTATTGGTGTTGTCATTCTCTGCGCAGTGACGGCCATTATCGTCGTCTGCTGCTGTCGGAGGAAGAAACCGCCTACAACAACTTCTGGTAAATTATAAAATTGTTTCTAATTGCAAAACCGAATAATAGATATTATTGAACACGACAACAGCTGGAGCAGCAGCAGCAAGTAGTAGCAATAACGGTCGACTAGTCGACGATGGCAACCAGCAGCAAAAACCCATTGCCAATTTGTTGTCCAACGATTCTGCTGTCAAAATGCCACTGCCCACCACCACCACTACACCCGGTGGGTACATGACACTTCCGTTGAATAAATCATCAGCAGTCACGATGTCGGGAAACCGGCATCCCCCTGCAATCGATCAGGGCCATTTTCTTCGACGAGTCACAACAATGGGAATGCAGCTGGCACATCTCAGCAGCAGCAATTCTCCTACCATCACTCGCAACAGTTCAGCACATTGCAGAGGCACCACCATCAACAACACGACAACAGTTCATCTGCTCAACAGCAGCAGTTTCAACTTTTGGTGCCTGGCAATATGAAAATGGCCGTCTCGGACAGGTAACTAGCCTTCTTTTTAATTCATTATTCAAGACCATTTTTATGCAATTTGTCTTTGTCAAATTTCAGTGACGGAGCATCAAACAATAAAGACGAATGGTTCGTCTAATTTTGGTGAGTTGACATTTGGTACGTGATTAAATTAGCCAAATTTTAATTTTTTCCATCTTTAGACAGCAACCGTTATCAATCGACTGCAGGGGGTTTCGCATATTTTTACAGAATAAAAAGCTGTAACGATATTCCAGGGCGTATAGAGGGAGAAAGAAGATATCTACATAATCATCATTATAATTATTGGATATTATTCCTTTGGATACCAAGATCATGTTTGTTTGTTTATTTCATATCAGTTGTGCTGGTACTCGTTCATTTTTCTTAAATTGCATATCTATTGGCAGCAACAGCAAATGGCTGGTTTTGTTTAGCGAGTCAACAAGTACTTATTGTAATGATGTGGGCGATCCACAAAACATTCGCGTCAAAGTACTTAAAATAACGTAACAAAAATTGAACATATCGATGGATATCCGCCGTAATAAAGAGTCAAATTCCTGTTTTTTTTTCACCCCAAAGCTAATTCGTTAATTAAATACAGTTCCATAACCACTCCATTTCTGACTTTATATCATGCGACAATTACGGAGACGCGTGTATCTCGAGTCTCAACATATTGACATCATATTTATTACCGGGTGCACATCGCCACATCCATTCATATTACCCGGCTTACAGCATAAATACAAATGTTGTAAATTTTGACACTAGATGGCGTTTAGTATTGTTATAAACAAAATGTCCGAAAGTGTTGCTTTATCTGTGTTTCGAGTGTTTTTGTTTTTATCGGTTTTTACGAACCAAATTAAACCTTAATTTGATATGCAAGCAAGTATTTAATTGTTAATTGAACACCATAGATAATTGTTACATGCATATCTGTATTCTACTATTGCTAGATATTGTGTCTGACTGTCTGTTATGTTGTCCCATCTGTCATTGGCATTCCTAGTTTTAACAACGAGTTCCTGAATATTTCATGTTAGCCACAACTTCAGCTACCGATCATCAACTGAATGACCAATTTTCTTTACAGGCACCAGTATTTATGAGTTTTTTCTTTGCATTAAAAGGCATGGTCAATGCTCCAGTAGAGAGCAGAGCAGTACGGAGGACTGTTTTGGTTTTCAGATTTTACAGTGATCATTATTATTTATTACATACTGCCTTCGCCAACTAGCATCACAGTGTGGGCTGCAATGGAGGTATGTTTTCGTTTTGTCATTTGATTCAACAGTGTGGTTCTAAATCTTTTTGGTGTACTACAGTTGGGAGGGGATTCAGCCAAACTCTTGTCTATGCGATATACTATTACTTTACATTTCCAACGGTTTCCACTTCTGATAGAAATTATACAACAAACTTCCAACTACAGCTCCAGGTAAAACTGCATTGCTCTACATTAGATTTATCTATCTGTGCAATTGAAAAAAGTTTGTGGCTATTTTCAGTCAAGATCAAGGTAATTTACAACCACACAGAGTCTAAACTCTGTTGTCGACACAGATATACCCTTAAAATTAGTCAGGGTAATTAAAGCCCAGAGAAATGCAGCCAAAATGACTAACAACATGCCACAACTGCAAGTTCTTCAGCAAAAATTGACTGATGCCAGACAGGCAGGAAATGCCATGGAAGGTATTTTGTTTACTACACAGGTTCCAAGGTTTTTTTCTCTCTATTCAGAATTTTCAAATTATTTTTGCTGTTTTGAAGCTGCACTGATGGGTTATGAGATCCAAAGTTTTATGAAAGAGAAAGGACTCAATCCCTTAAAAAATCCAATGGTGCCTCTTATTCAGGTGATAACTTACAGTTAGGAAATTATCAATACATTTCACATAGACTTTTTTCTTTACAGGCACCAGTATTTATGAGTTTTTTCTTTGCCAAACTCTCGTCTCTCAAGGCTTTCCCATTTTAATTTATTTCTTCCGAGCCATCCCATTCATCATGTTCCCCATCACGATGAATTTCCCAGGAGTGCCTGATTTTTAAAATGAGAACCTGATTTTTACCACAATTTTTTTCTAGGCTATTCTGTGCTATTGGTTGACGACTAATGTCATTTCACTTGTTCAAGTCGGTTTCCTTCGCCTTTCCCAAAGTCCGAAGCTATTTCGATATCGATCCGATAGTTGTTGTTCAGCCAGTTAAAGGGGCCGGACCCAAAAAAGGATTCGTTGAGGGAATGAAATAAGGTAAGTGCCGATTTATTTTTAATGCATGGTTTTGTTGATCAATTAAAAATATTAAAACGTAACTTTTTTTTTACATATTTCAGCTTGGAATAATCAGAAAATCACCGCTGAACTTAACGATCGCCAGCGTCTTATTGATTCAAATTTCAGACGTGCAGGTACTGGTCCAATTCAGAAAACTTATTCCTACAATCCAACAGCAGCACCGAAAGCACAGGAACTAGTCCAGAAAGGTTTCAAACAAACGAAGAAATCCGTGTAGTTTGAATTGTTTGAGCGAAACAATATTTAGCTATTGAACTTGTTTCCTTCCTTGTTTCCACTCTTTGGAATACAACACATTCGCAACCCGGTAGCGAATGAATGACCATCAAATGGAAACATATTAGTTTTGTTAATGCCCTGATCAAATGGACAACTTCAACTAGTAGGAAAAAAATTATTTCTATTTTTATGCCCATCAACTGAAGTATTCACCTGTGAAAATAAAGTAGGTGCATCTATAAGGATGAGATAATAATGTCGTTTGGATCAAAGTGAAAGCAAGTAATTTAAGATTTGGTTTCATTTGCTGCTGCATTGGTGAAAGATTTATAAGAATTTAGATTTATATTTCTAAAGAATTTATTGGAGGTCTATTGTCGCGTAGTGGAGTTCTACTGTCGGGCACTGGAGTTCTATTTTCGGGTATTTTTAATAATATTTAAAAAATAAGTTCTTTGTCTTTGGAGTTCTACTCTCGCATACAAAGATTTTTTTTTTTTACGTTAGGTTTTTCAAACTTTTATAACCCACCCCCCTACATCTTTACCAACACACTAGCATGAAGTAAAGAGTAAGTAAGTAAGAAATGGCGTCAGTTTGCATAATATTGTATTTGTTTGTTGACCACATAAAAATGTAAGAAAAAAAGGGAATACAGTTGATGTAATCATGATTATCAACTTCAATCTGATAATATTTTTGGAAGATTTTTGATCAATAATTGAAAAAAATTTTATTGTGCAATGTAATCAATAAACTTAAATTTGCTTTGTCAGTGACAGATTCAATGTCGAATCTGAGTGGGGTTTAAGGTAAAATCGGCAGAATTCTTGAATTTTTAAATAGATTGACTTTTATGGAGCATGAAACAGTTGTTAGAATTTAAAGGCTTTTATCAGGAATGCGGCAGGAGCAGGCCGATGGTAGCTTGTAAATGTCAATGAACAAGCCTTTGTAGGTATCGCAAGGATCAAAGGAGAGCATACGATGATAGACGTACTTCTGGACACAGGAGCTGTGATGACAAGGAGCCAAGGTACGGCAAGATGCGCCGGCGAACAAGCAAGTCTCCACCCGCTGGGTTTGGGTGTAGTAGGCGACATTCTGTACGATGACACGCCATTCGCCTTCGACGTTCATTGCACGGACGGGACGGGCGTAAATAACGTCGCTGGGGCAGATGTATCCTTCACCGCCAATCCAGTTGCTCTCGTCAAAAGGTTCACCGTTGTAGTTGGAGTAGTCGAATTTGTTCTCTTCCAATGATGTGACACCACCGACCAGGTTATCAGCCGACTGAATAGCGACTTCAGCGTATTTCTTCAGAATCAACGGGTCGTACTCGATGGCGTACTAAAACATGACAAACTTACAAATTATTTGCAATTCTGGATTCCATAATAAATAAAAAACTTACCTGAATTTCTTCAAGTGGATATTCGTAATCGCTAAGGCAGTAGGGGACGGATGCATTTGCGCACTTTGGTGGAGTGCGGGGGTCACAGTAGTAGTTATCCTTCTTGTAAGAAGGGCCGTAACTGGGTTTGGCGTAAGGTTGAGGATACCCAGGTTTAGGATAAGACTCTGGGTAATCCGGTTTGTAATAATCTGGTTTGTAAGCAGGTTTATGGTAACTGGGATTGTATTCGGGCTCATATCTAGGGCGATATTGAGGATCTGCAGATGCCTCTGCCTTTGGCTCCGGTTCGGCCATTGCGGCAACCACCAGCATCAAACAAAGCAGCATCTGCAATAAAACATGAAGGTAAAATTTAAATGTGATCAACATAACTCGGAATCAAGAGAAAACACGTTAGTTTACCATTCGTAGGTCCATCTTATTAAAAAATCTGAGAGGCTGAAAGTAATTCGGAGGTGATGTTGGCTATTGGAATTCAACTGAGAAACTAATGCTTTTGTCAGTTGATACCATCGCTTTTTATACCTACGCCCTAGGTAACTCGAACAAGTTGCCGAGTGTTGTTCACTGTGCAACGAGACACGGTTAAGTGAGTAGGAGGTTGAAGCAAATTTCAAAGCCGTTCCTCCACAGATAAAAACGAAAAGAGTAAACTCTACTTTTCCTTTTTATTTTCAGTGTCCGAACGTTTCGGCACATCTGGACCGTTGACCGTGATCTAAATAATTGGGTTCTCGTCGGTAATAATAACGAGTTTCTCTCCCAATAATAAAAACAGCGCCAGACCACTTAAGAAAATTCAATGGTATGGTCACCAATGGGAAGATCTCATGCTGGGAATTGTAATAAATATTGCGTGGGCTTTCAAACGAAAAACATTTGTGAGAGCGCTTTATGGCGGCAGGCCTATAAAGCTCATACGAGCACTGCCTCGGCCTGAATTTAAAACATTTAATTTACGAATTGTAGCGTGTCAGGTTTCGCCTTCTTAAGAATGCCGCCATTTTCAAATGTATGAATTTCGCTCGTTTTAGACAGTAAATTATCCTATTTTTAATACATTCACAGGAAAGTAAAAAAGACAATGTTGTCTTTCGAAAATGGGTTGAGAGAAACGTTTGTTTAGAAATTTTTTTTACTGGCAATTCTGTTAAAAAGCTATAAATTTTCCTAGCGATTTCGTGAATTGTCTGGAAGGGTTTGTGAAAAACATAACAAGTGATTTTTGGAACCATGCACAAGTTTCCCTGTACGGAATGAAAGTGTGAACACATCATTGGCGAATAGGTGAAATCTTCACTATCAGAAAACCATCATGCTTCGTTCAACAGCCTTCACTTTAAAAGTCGTTTGTTACATCCGCTTGATTGACGACTGTGAAGGCCGGTCGCCTGAGAATACATGATAATAATCTAACAAAAATTTATACTACCTAAATAGAAAACGAATGTTTGGGTGCATTGCGTAACATGGGAGAGGGGAAATGGGTCTAAAAATAACGATTATCAATTGGATGAGAATTGTTTTCTAACAACTTGGGCAATTAGCACCAAACGTGGATTCACATGCGCCCATATAAACGGTTGATCAACCAAAGGTAACGACCCTGCGCCAAGAAAGCTATGGACAGCTAGACCACTTAATAAATAATGAATGAAGACCTTACTCTCCTTTTTCCAAGTTCCCATGCGTCCCATTATTCTTTACAAATATCGACTTCAACTGTTGTTCTCGCACACGGAGAAAGGTATATAAAGCTAGGTGCGGATGTCTTGGGACAAGCCAGACGCTTTTCAACGCTGATCCCAGCACAACCACACACATCTTGAAAGACAAATTGGAAATCGATAATGTCGTTTAAACTTATGGTAAGTTGATGCCAAATGATAACAAGATTAAACACATTAGTTATCTTTGGTTTACAACAACAGATCTTTGCCTCCTTGATGGCTGTCGCGATGGCCAATAAATCCCCTTCCAAACTAGGCTATCCAGTACCCAAGTACGAAGACGTGCCCCTCTGCGCCAAGAACTCGACGAAGCCGTGGTGTCTCGATGATGAAGTTTACCCCATCTACGACATCCAAAAGGCATTGAACAACTACTATCAAGAAGTCTTGGCGCTCTACAAGGACCTAAAGGCCATCACACCCAACTCGGTCGACGGACTGAAAGACTTGTCCGAAGAAACGTATCTGTGCCCGAGTTCTACCGCTTACGTTCAACCCATGCGAGCTGTCAATGTCGACGGAAAGTGGCGTGTTATTGTCAACAAAGTCGAGTCTTACAATTACCAGTTCACCCAGACGGCCCGCATAGAGGAATGTGACATCGCCATCGGTTCTTCGTGCCCATTGGTCCCTACTTGCTACGACTCCAAATGCGTCCAGAAGAACATTTTCCACCGATTCTTGGTCTTCGATCCCTACGATTATTACTTTCCCTTCGCCATTGAAAATTTCCAACTACCTGCTTCTTGCGGTTGTGTTGTTGGCGCCTATTTCCCTTAAAAAGCCAAGTGGACCCAGTTAATTTTACAAATAAATGTCATTAATATATTATGTCTAACTGAATTTCAATAAAAAAAAAAAAATCATTTGAAAAAGTTCGCAACGCATAATAAAATCAGTCGATTAAAAAAATTGAAGTCTACAGAGAATAGTTTGGAAATAGGAGTGAGAAGTAATTCAACTCTAGGAACATGCCAGGACGAGACCAATTCAAAATAAGTTACCGAAATTGCTGCACTACTAAATGTCCACCTCGATAGTTTTGCAGCTCACAGGTCCTGATGACTCATTCCAACACAACGACAGGCTTTTTTCTGGGCATTTTGATATGCTTTACAGCCGAAAGCTTGAGTAGCTGTGTACATCAATTTGGCAGCACCTTTACAAGCTTGAAATAAACAAAGTTTGTTTTGAAATATTCAAAGGAAAAACCGTCAACACTTACATACCTTTCAGTTCATTTACTGTCCATTCATGTTTCCTGCTTTTACAGACGCTGTAAAGACACGTTTTAAATTCGAGATCGCAAATATCTTTATCAGCGCCGCATTCATCGTAGCAATGATCGTGGACATTACAGCAATCCTCAAGCCCTTCGTCGGGTAGCAAATCCTTTTTCCACTGTACATTCAAACAATATTTTATTAGTAAAAGAATATACAAATTTATTAAGGTAGAAACTTACCTGATAACCAAAAGAACCACAGCCATTACTTTCGGAAATGAAATAAGGATTCGGCTGCCTCACACGACCTTCAATAGAAAACATGTTAAAAGAAGTGTTAATAGAAACTAGAGTAAGCCATTTTACCTGCTGGACATTCCTCGACGTAGCAATCCTCTTCAATCGTAGCGTCAATAATTTGTTTGATTGTGTCAAAGTCAGTCAACTCGTTCATCTTCTGGCTGATCGTGGAGAAAATTTGATCGCCCCAACCTACAATTGCGTCATGAGCACCGCCCTTTTTATCAATACTGGCGTGACATGCCATAAGTGTACATAAAATGGCCAAAAGGATCACAGTAGTTTTTATGAACAATAAATGTCTTGACTGCTCCATGGTAAAAAATGTAATGTTTTTGCCGGGGTACCGAAAAACGGCAGACTAAAACTGTTCGTCAATCAACCAGCGAGATAAGATAAGGACGAGATCCTGGCTTACTTCCGTTTTTCTGTTGATTATAGAAATGACATCACAATGACAGGAATTATTAATGCAATATCAAAACTTCTTTACCATGAATTGTTGCAAGAGAATCCATTCGCGGTGAATGGGCGAATCCAGAGTAAAACAAAAGGCAGCAAGTTTTCCACTTATTAACAAGACTAGATGAGCCTATAATAATTTAGTCAGGGGAAAACGCGATGAAGAATACAGAAGTACACACGAACTTAAGGACTGAGAGAGGCATTTAAAAAACTTTAGGAAAAGCGATGGATTTTTCTTTCGTTAATTAGTTTCCTTTTGGCAAACTGAAATATTAATTAATTATATACTTGAGTTTCACTAAAAAAACTTTTCCAGAGAATTTTTCTCATGTCATAATATACGGGAACATTTGGGTGGATTACTTGAAGGGATTCTGTTTTACTCCTTCCACTTAACTAACGGCGACCTCTTTGGTTCGAAAAGGAAACTGAAGAAATAAGGGAATTTGAAGAGAATCAAATAATGCATCAAACACGACCAAAATATCTAGAAAATGAAATTTAGAATGGAAGAAATTAGTCAAATTTTGTAAAACCTAAAACTAACACTTTATTATTTAATTCAATTATTTCTAATTTTGATTAGAAATGGAGGATTTTTTACAATGGATTTAATAGTTAAGCATATCATCACGAAATTTTTTTTTTCAGAATTCATCTCTTGCATAGCATTGACAGGCCTTATTCTGTGCTTCTCGATAAGCCTGGCATCCCAAAGCTAATGTTCCTGTGTACATTAACTTTGCAGTCCCTTTGCAGGCTGAACAGAAAAAGGACATTTACTAACATTTTTAGAAAAAAAATTATTTACATTATTACCTTTCATGAACAGCAATGATAATTCTTCTTCATGATATGAACATACTTTGTAGAGGCACTTTTTAAAATGCAAGTCACACAAATCTTTATCTGCTCCACAGTCATCATAGCAATAATCGTGGGTGTGACAGCATTCTTCTAACTCTTTTAAAGGCAGTTTTTCTTCTTTCCACTGATGATATTATTAGCACAAGATATTAAATAGAATCAGCACACACTAGGATTTCTTCATTTACCGTGTATCCAAATGATCCACATCCATTACTTTCTGGGATGTGCAAAGGATTTGCTTTTCTGATAAATCCTTCAACAAGAAACAGCATCAAGAAGATATTTTAATCCAAGCAAAATTTGTTTTTTTATTTAAATTAACCTTTTGGACACGTGTATGGCTCACAATCCTCATCGATAGTTGCGTCAACAAACTGTTCTACTACTTGAATCGTTTTGGCCAACTTAGCAAGCCCATCAAGCCCAGTATGCAAAAAACTTTTAAGGTTGTGCATTGCATCCTTGATTTCATCAAAATAACTTTTTTGTCCGTCGACAAATAAAGCAGAAATTGTCACGAATACTAAAAGAATTCTGAAAACTCTTGCTCTTGGAAATGATGACATTTTGAACTAGAGCGATAAGCGTTGCCAGTACGACTGTAAAAAAATTAAACAAAAAATTTATTTCACAAAAAAATATAAGAAATCAAATAATATTTTATAATTCAATTTCAATGTCAAAATCATTAAGTTATAAATATTACTAATTAATAATGAATATATTTATTGTGTTTCCTCATTTCAAACAAGGTTGCCTTTTGAAATGAAGTAACAGAGAACTACGTACGTCAGATCAGATGGTTGAGCGTTATTCCTTTTGCTTATTTATTTGTAAGTGATATGTTTTGTTTATCTTAGATCCAACTGTGAAATTACTACACTGGATATCTCTGTTTCCTTTTCCAAGGTTTTCTTACCTTGTTTAGTACAAACACTTGTTTAGTGGCTTACTTTGATTGAACTCATTCGATCTAGTCGATCAACACACTCGTATTTACTTTCTCTAGACAAGCTAGTTGTAGTTGTGTGTGCAATTTCTCAAGAAATTACGCGATATCCCTATGGAATTTAACTTCTAGTGACACTTATTCTTATTCCAACATCATGCTAAAGCATTTATCAAATGCATGTGACTTTTTTAAGGCTTAAAGTCGCAAACTGTATCTCAACTAATTATCTGTTTTAAATAGGTAATTAAAGTGGCAGAAGCTTCTACAAAGATGACTATGGGAGAAGAAAGCATGTTGTCTTCTTTAGTGTTGCCTATTTTGGTGGGCCCATCTCTGGTAAACTTGGAGAAACAAGATCCAGGTGCTGCCCAACTGCTGAAAGCTGCCTTTAGTAATGCCGAATCTGCCCATCCAGGCCTCTGCCACAGTTTCATTTTGGGACTGATGAAAAAGGCAGAATTGTCACAAAAAGTCAACATGAATGAGAGTCTTTTAAGAGTTCAAGGAGCAGCCTTGGATCAAGAATCACCTGATTACAGAATTAACCGCTCTGAAGATGCCTTTCAGGTAGTTTTGGCTCCACTTTAAATATCACAATTTCAAATACTCATGATAGCCCCTTACTGAACAGGAACTGTGTAAGAAGTCAGTTGGTTTGAAGAAGATCCTGAGTAGAATCCCTGATGAGATTGGAGACCGCAAAGCCTTTCTGGAGACTATTAAAGAAATTGCAAGTGCCATAAAGAAACTGCTTGACGCAGTTAATGAAGTGGCCGTCTACATAATATTCGGCTCGGGAAAACAGCGCCTGGAACAGCGAAAACGAGAATTCGTCAAGTATTCTAAACGGTTCAGCACGACGTTGAAAGAATATTTCCGCGATGGACAAGCAAATGCTGTCTTCCTGAGTGCCCTCTGCTTGATACAGCAATCCAATTTCATTATTACAACCGTTAAAGATTGTTGTGAATAAGTTTTGTTAAAAATCTTTCAAGCTGCGGTGAAGGTCGATGCTCGGAGACGTCGCAATTCGGTAGCGGTTTAAGTGGTGACACACACAGTCGTGAATATTTATATTTCAAAAAATAAAAACACAACTTAATCCGTTCTTTCATCGTTTTACACCGTCCATTTTCAGATCAGGTGTGAGTACCCTTGAGGGGGTTGTCTGCATCTCTTCATCCCATTTTTTTTCTCTCTCTCGTTATCTTATCATCCACAAAATCCTTATTGCTCGCCACCTCCTAGACCGCTCCTAATGATGAAATCCGTTGCATGTTATCCTAGCCCGACCTAACATTCCAGAGAATAAACATTGTTGAACTTTCTATAAGCAGTAATTATAAGCCTGTTTATATATATGCGGTGGTTTCGTGTTATATATATAGTTAAAAAGTATAGAATACACAGTATATCTTCGCAGTCTAACATAAATGTTGAGATTTTATTTGAATAATACAGACCAATTCAAATGTTCTAATCTTTTCTCTTTTGAGCTCCTGAAGAAACACCTTCGAATTTCAAATGTTTTCATTGGTTATTCTGTTAGACAGTTCTACTAGCAAAAGGAAGCATGTGTAGCTTTTGAGAGCAATATCATAAACGAAGGGATAACTGCACGAAGAGTATACGGCACAAATAAAAAAAAACTTGAAAAGTAAAATGTAATAAGGAAAAAAAAAACGAAGAAAGTTTCTTCCAATAACAAAACGAAAGTACGCTGTAAACTGGGAACGGTTTGGCAAGTCTCAATAATAAGCCATTTAAAACAAAAACAAAAAGTAGAGAAGAAATCTACTCGAACAAGTTCCGGAGGATTACGATAGCAATGATTGTTTAAAGTTGTTTAAGTAACCCAAGAAAATGACGTCATAGCAAGAAAGAAAGCTCGTAGTGTAAATTCTAGATTACACTGCAAATTATCAGTATTTTCCGCGTCAACTAGACTGGCGGAAAAGGACAATTTCCAGGGGGGGGGGGGGGGGGAATTTAAATAGAAAGATTTTCAACCTGAACAGACAGTGGAGTTTCACCTATGATCAAAAGTACAAATCCATTTATTATTGAGTGGATAACAGCATTCACTTGTAAAAGTATTTGTACCGTTATCAACCATCGTTTGATTCACATACGCGACTGCGCACCCAGTTATCGCCTGTTGTGCCTCTTTTTCCGTTTCGTAGGTCTATAAGGAAAATTCTGCATTAGAAACTTGCAGGTTAACAAGAACTTGTGAAATTAACTTACATCCGCAGAAGTGAACATGTTGTAAGGGAGGCCCATTTTCGGAATAGTTATCTAATTAAAATGATTTAGTGTCACCACTAATTAGTTTGACATTGTAAAATCAATATCACCTTGGCCAAATAACGTTCGTCTACGCCTTTGCGGAGTTCGATTATTGGCTCACCGAGATCGTACAATTGACACAAAGAATCGAGTATCTGTAATAAAAATTAAAAATTCGAATTGAAACAAGGACAAAACAAAATGGAAGGAGATAATCAAGTAAACTGGTGACCTTTACGTTATCAGTGTAACCTCCATTCGTCCAGGGCATGTACAGGTTCATGTGTGAGGTAGCAGCGCAAACCTAGAAACAAACAACAACTCAATTTTTAAAACCTCTTCACTACGATACACGATTAGATCATATCAAGTTACGGTATTTTCATTCCTCTGCTGACCGATGAAATTCGAAGTTGTTTGAGGTGGATAATCGTTGCAATATAAATTAATTGGTAATTGGTTGTGTCTGCGACCCGGCATCATGTAGTTATACAAGGTGTTCCTAATGAGCAGCAAACAATCAATTTAAACGTCTATTCAAAAGTGTTTCCGTTTCTTATACTGTTGGGGATAGAGCGGATAGGACGGATAAGCCTGGAGCGGTAGACCGTTTTGAGGTTGAATAACGCCAGGATGAGAGAAAGTGAAGTGTGGCCACATTTGTTGAAATGTTGTCGCTGGGTATCGTGTTTGACGAGTCATCCCCGAAGTAAACATCATAGTGGAGGAAGCTACCAATTTGTTTCGTGCGTTGCTACGTTTGGGCTTATCCCCGACTGGTTTCGCCCATGTAATTTGCATTTTGATCCCATTCAGCTCGCGATCTATTTAACAGACGACGGGTTATTCCTTAATAGGGAATAAGCATGTATGAGACTCTAATACCTTGAAGAGCATCCATGGCTTGCTGGGCCTGTGAACGGCTGCCAAAGTGAATGAATGCGAAATCATTTAAGATTTTCACTTTTTCAACGCCGCCATTGCCGGCCGTATCAAACAGCTCTTCCAATTCCTTCTCTTTCGTCGTTATCAACAGATTGCGGACGTAGAGCACACGCACCTGAATATTGCGGTTTGAATTACGATAAGTCAATGTTTAAAGGAGAATTTAATACGATAAGAAGGCCCCGTTAAGAGTATTGATAAAGCGGTGAATCATTTTATCGGCACTTTACTTGTTTTCTCATTCACCAAACAAACAAACGAAATGAAAATAGAAATTTTTACCTTGGACAGGATTTCTTCTTCGACTACGGGTTCGGGCTCTGCCCAGTCAACGGCCACGTTCTTCCCCCACAGCAGCAACCGATCCGGCAGGCATTTCCTACGAGCCAAAGCGGCAGCTCGATGCGATTCGTATTCGATGAAAGCAAATCCCCTGTTCTTCTTCTTGTCGGCTACTGAACTAAACTCACCAAAAATAAAAAATAAAGGTATTTAATTACAGGTGTAAATGTATGACTAATAGTAAACCTTTTTACCTGTAGAGAATAACGCGGACGACACCCTCTGTAATGCGTGACATTTCTTTGTGTATCTCCTCTTCGGATTTGTCTTTGGGTATTCCACCGATGAATAGGCGACAGTTGTCCATGGACCTGATGACACCAATGAATCGACCGGGTCGGATTTCGTAGCGATTCAATTTCTGGATGGCTTTGCCTGCGTCCGCTGGCGTTGCAAATGTCACAAAAGCGAATCCACGGTTCGTCTCATTCGTGTCCATCATTAGACGGATTTCGTAGACTGGGCCGACGGTTTGAAAGACGGGCAGGAGCTCGTTCTCCATTAGATCGCGGGGAATTTTCCCAACAAATACTTCTCCGCCTTTAGAGGGCGGTGGCCCTGTCCAGCCTTCTGGCGGCCCACCGTACCTCCTTTGTCCACTTCGCAACATGATATTTTACTAGAGAATCAGATTCGGACTGCAACCGGAGATTCACTAAAGACTCTCTCTCTCTTTCTCTCTAGAAAAGGATAAGTCTGTTGAGCTTCCGATCAGTTGACTGTACTCGAGAGAACTACAGTTGGGCACGTGAAAGCCGACGAGCTTCGAGTGATTTCCCTTATCTTTTTAACTGTGCGTGTGTATCTGCTGGGTGAGTGTGTGTGTGTGTGTCATTCGAGTGTTGGGAATTTTCGAGTCGCGGAAAGGAGAAAAAAAAAACACTCCCTCATTACGCTGATAACGTCTGATCACAAGGCTGTGCCTCATCTGAAAAACGAAGCTATTCAATTCACCCTGAAAAGAAGAAAATTAACCAGCCAAATGCTTTCACTCAAAATTAGGGAGGTGAACCGTGAAACACTTGAAAAGGAGTAATTCGTCCTGATTATTCGTCGTTATCGTTTCCTTGCCGACTAATCTCACGAAAATATCCCAAAAACCGGCCGGCGCGTCGACAGTTGGGCAACACAAAACACTGATGAAGGGAGGGGCTGGACTAGGGTTCTTTTTTTTATCGTCGCATTAAAGAAAAAAGATACAGCACTAGGCATTCGTAGAATTAACCGACGACGAGTCAATCGATGACGAATTTCCTACTGGATTAAAAATGGACGGTGATAAAAACATGCCGAAATCAAACATGACTGCGCAACTGGTTGCCCTTTACATGCTCCGAAGGCCAATTACAGAAAAAAAAAATAATAAACATCACTAAAATCTATTGGCAAAATTTTAAAAAAAAGGGATAAAAAGTTTTGTCTACAGTTGGAAATATTTTACGTTTTTCCCTCCCATCATTTCAACATTATTTTATTGTACTGAAAATAATAATTAAAAAAAAAAAGAATAACATACATCGGACTACATTTGTAAATGTGGAATGAAAAATACTAACTGGAGGAGGTTTTACGATTCTATGCCCATCTCTCAGATGTCTAATTCGCAAAATAGTTGGGAACAGACTACAACTGGACGAAAAAAAGGAGGGGGGAGCCCTAGGAAAATTTTAATTTTTTTTTGTATGAGCGATCGAGTGACAGAAGAAGAAAAAAAAAGACTAGATCACGTATAACGGAGAGCACACTACAATCGAAAAGAATTTAGAGAGTATAAACTTCACCAAAAATGGGTCTCCCGAATCTCGCCGATAATCACGCTGGCTCGTTGAAGTGCCTCGAGCATATCCGCAGCTTCTTTGCGGCGCTGAGCTATGTGCTCCGACTCGGCCAGCAATAAATCAATTTGATCGGGGCGATAGAGGTGAGTTACCAATTCCGACTGCAAGTTGTCCTTGACGTGATTGACCAGGAAGTGCATCACAGCTTTCGGCACGGAATCTTGGATCGATTTACGGACGATGTAAAAGTAGGTTTTAATCAGTCGCTCTAAGGAGGAGAAAAGATGAGTTGTTTTTTAATTGGGACGTCGTTCAACTGGAAAATATAAAGTTTGACGTAGTAGTATACCAATAACTTCACAATCCCTCTTCTCTCGCTCAGACAACTTCCGCTCGGGTTGGTGCACAGCTTCCGAGAGCAGATTCACCGGTTTCTGATGCCCGAAAGGGTTCTGAAGTGGAACGGGTGATGCGTGATGAGTAGGCGTCGCGGCCGGGGTGTTTTCGCCAGAATTATCGTTCATCATCAAGTCCTCTCGTCCGGCCGGAAGCAAATTGCTCAGCCAATTGGTTTGTTGCACAACAGGAGCACCGCCACCATTGCTATCAATTAACGAGACTGTTGTTTTCTGAACGCGAATCTGTCGATGGCAGCAACAACATCTTTTGTGACGGACAAAACTTTTGGAATCAAAATGTTATCGAAATCGTACTTCTCTAGACGGAGAAGCCTCGCCGTTGGGAATAGCCGGAGGGAAGAGCACTGGTTGTTTTTTCGACGAAACTTGTCTGGATGGTTGAACTTTTTGAGAGACCGGCTCTTCAATGTGAGAATGCATTAGTGTCGAGACGAGCGAAGCTTCACGGTGAAAGTCGGGGTGTTTGGTGTTGATATAAGCCAGCTCAATGGCGACAAGGTTTTCAACCTAAAACAACAAACGTGATTCAATCAGAGCGGACAACAAGTTTACCCCCGGTATTTACCATGATGTTGGTGGGAGGAAGACGCTGTCTCAACAGTGTAGTGACTACGTCAACAATTTTCTCGTGAAGTTTAGGGAAGCGAAGCATTTCCTGTTGAACTTCCGTGCCGCAATGTTGAATGATTCTTTGCATCTCCTCGTGAACCAATTCAATGCACCGCAGCGAAGGATCTTCGAGGCGGCGAATTTGACGTTTCACCAACAATTCAAAAGAAACCTTGGAAAATAAATCAGGTTAATGCATTGCATGATGAATAGAGGACAAGTTTGTTTTACCTCTGGGACAAATAAGGCAGGCCTTGGACCTGTTGCATTGCGAATAGCAGTGAGTATATCTAATGTGGTTAAACCAGATAGTGGGTGAATAGAATCTAAAGTCCTTCCAAAAGTTTCGTGGAAGATGTAACAAATCCTCGCACCACCACACCTGCAAGACTTAACTATTAGCGAGAATTCAGTTTGTCGAGAATTGATGAATGTCACTCACAGTTCGGTGGTTTCAATATTCCTGGCCGTGCCTTCGATCGTGGCGCAATACGACGAGGCAAACTTGGTGATGATTTGAAGCAAAGTTTGACTTTTATCTCTGACTTGATCTCCATACGAGTGAAGTAGCGCTTGAAATTGTGACATCATCAAATTGACTCTTGTTTTGAGCTCAGGGAGGCAGTCGCGGATGTGGTGCATCAAGAGTCGTTGCAGGGTTTTCCCCAAGTAGGCCGTTCCGTTGCGGGTAGCCAAAGTGGGATAGCGGCGCTGGAGAAAGCTCATTTCATCTTTTAACGCTTCTTCGATGCTCTGGTTTACATAGAAAACGTTACTTCTTCAGAAAACCAATCAATGTGTATATAGCACCGAGCATTTACTTTGTTATTTTGTATGTCTTTTTGAGACCGGTTGACTAATCCAATAATGCCGAGTTTAACTGGAATAACTCTGCCACACAGGACATCTATGGCATCCGTTCCTGAAAGAAATAAAAAATTCAAATTTTAAGCCCCAGCTGAAGAGAAAATTGAAATTGAAACATTAAAAACTCACCTGCATCCATGAGATCTAACTTGGTCATGACAGCTAATGTTCTCCTACCCTCTGGATCAACTTCTCTTGCAAGTTTGAGGGCTTCAGAAGTAGCCAAATCTGTCGTGGCTGGAGTGACAGCCAAAATCAAGCTGTTGGGATTGCTGACAAAACTAAAAATCAGTTCATAAATTTTTGCTTCAATATCCTCTGGTTGGTCCCCAACTGGAACTTTTGTGATTCCAGGAAGATCGACAAGTGTAAGATTGACTACTTTAGTAGAGTACACCTGGACAATGACATTAGATCACAGTTAATACAGGGGCAATAACAAAGAAATGGAGTCTAATCAATCACCTTCAAGCTCATGGGCTCATGGGCTATTCCCTTGTTGTGCCCTGCTACCCGATCAGTTTCATGTTCAATTTCGCTCAAGACTTCCCTAAAGTCTGTAAATATTTTGTTTTTAAGATGCAGAAACTTTGCCCATTCTTCCAAGTGTAGTGTCCCTGAAAATATTGACCTTGAAATAATTGCAATGAGATAAAAAGAGTATTGCACAAACAACCTTCATCTGCAGAGCGATGTTCTTTATCTTCTAGTGGGGTATAAATAAGTTGGAGGACTAAAGGTCGTCGTGTAACAATTCCAGTTCCTCTGGGTAAGAATGTTCGGCCTACAAGCCCTTCAATGACTGAACTTTTTCCTGAGCTCTAAAAGAACAAAATTTACAATTATTTATTGCCTTAAAGACGGAACTGAATCGAGAAAAAAAATTTTACTGTACCTGCGTGCCGACAACAACAATCTGTGGTAACTGAATCGTATCGGCTCCGACTGTGTGAAAAACATCTTGCAGTTTGTTAATGACAGGAATTAATTGTTCCATGCTTAATAAGATCGGCTTGTTCACCACACGTGAATATATTTGAACGTGGGGTTCTAACTAATCCCTATATAACTTCAGTGTACGTTATTAACAGTTTTCCGCTCTTTATTAAGCAGACAACGGTAGACCAATGAAAGAACTAGACGATGGCCACCTGGCGGTCTCGATAGAAACTGATCATCAGCTGCAATATTATAAAAAATGTGAAATTATGAAAAAGAAAATAATATGCTGATTCCAAAAAAAGGAGAAATCCGCTTCAGGTATTGCGACAGTAAGGAAATAGTTTGATGACGAAAATCAATTTTTGCGGCAACTCAATGCGCCAAACTGAAGGGCATGGAAAGCAGAACGAAAGGGGGAAGTCGGAATCAATAAAAAAATGAAAAAAATGATAACGCATATCTACATTATTTGATGTTCTCTTGCTGCTGCTTTATAAAAATGGCTCAAGGTGTATAACACACGCTTAAGTGCAGTTAGATAAAAAAATATTTTTATGGCCCATAAAATTATTATTTCTTTTTTAAGAACGTCAGTTGCAAAGATGAATAAGAATTTATTACCTCGCCCAAGAAATAATTAGATCAACTAAAATTACTGGCTTGATAATCAATAATAACCCGAAAAAATATAGGGCGGCGGAATGTTGTAATCGGGCAATCCCGTTAACTATTGTTTATGTTTTCAAACTAGCAGACGATAAAACTCGGTTCGAGTCAGTTTTAAGTCAAATGTGTCTTTCACGTCAACTCATAAATAAATAATCCCTTGAGCTTTTTTTAACGTCTATTCCAATGGCAGCAACATCAATAATGAAAATACCGTGTAAAATGGCAGAACTGTCCCTGGATATTTCACTGAATTGTGGACAGAGTTTCAGGTTGGGGAAAAAAGTACATGGATAATCTGTCGGCTATGATTTGAAAACATGTTTTTAAAATTCTCAGGTGGAAAAAATCCCTCACTGGCGAGTGGATTGGTGTGTTGGGAGGCTATTTGTGGCTAATGACTCAGGATGAGACTTGCATCAATTATCGTGTTGTCCAACCCTCAGTGAAAATTGAACCAGCATCGAGCCCATCAGCCGTAAAGACAGAGTTGAAGGAATGTATTGATTACGAACACATACTCAAAGACTACTTTCAATTGGATATTGATTTGGAAAGTCTTTACAGGCAGTGGTCACTAGCTGATCCAAATTTCAATCAAGTAGCCAAGAATTTTGCAGGTGTGCGAATGCTGAGGCAGGACCCGGTCGAAAATCTGTTTGCATTCATTTGCTCGTCAAACAACAACATCCAGAGGTGTTTTTCCAAAATAATTTCTCGAATGTATAAAGTATAAAAATGTTGTTCCATTCCCAGAATCACAGGCATGGTTGAAAAATTGTGTGAAAACTATGGAAATCAATTATTGACGCACGAAGACGTTGCCTATTATTCATTTCCAGCGCTGGAATCGCTAGCCGCTGACAAAGTGGAATCTCGATTGAGAACTCTGGGCTTCGGTTACCGGGCCAAATTTATCCAACAGTCTGCAGCCAAGATTGTCGAAAACGGTGGCAGAGATTGGCTCATGAATTTGAGAAAAGTTTCCTACCCTGAAGCTAAAACTGCCTTGATGACTCTACCAGGAATAGGCGCAAAGGTATATCAGACATTTCATTTATTTTTTAAATTGAAAATTTATTATTTTTATTTTATTTTATTTAAAAAAAAAAGGTGGCTGACTGCATCTGTTTAATGTCGCTGGATCACAGTGTTGCAATCCCGGTGGACACGCACGTCTTCCAAATCGCCAAGGCCAGCTACGTGCCGCACCTGAGCCAAACGAAAAGTGTGACGGACAAGGTCTACAAAGAGATCAGCGCTCATTTCCAATCTCTGTTTGGACCGTACGCTGGATGGGCCCATTCGGTATGACAACACCTTTTTATTTTATTTTTCAAAATAAATTTGTCTGTCGGACGCGATTGAAATTTTAAATAATCAAATTCAAAATAAAAAAAAACAGGTTCTTTTCAGCGCCGACTTGCGCCATCTGAAAGCCGAGCCGTCACCGGCCAAGAAAAGGAGCCGTGAAAAAAGTCAAGACGTCAGCAGCAAAGAGAAGCCGAAAAAAGATGAAATCCGCCGCAAGTCTAAGAAATGATGGTCGTCGTCGTCGTCACATATGTTTGTTGTAACGGCCGAGACATTTATGTTTTTAAATGATCTGTTTGTTTGCGTACATTGTAAACTAGGGAAAATACGAAGAAAATGTTATTTTGTCAAAGGAAATGGACTTGATTGATGATGCCCGGCCAAGTAAAGCCCCTCGGAATATAGAAAGAAAAACACACAGTCCGTGATTAATGGACTTATCACATCTTTTTTTAGCTTCTTCTTTTTTTCTAATAAGAATAATAAGACGGGTGCTCTGTAATGCCTTGAGGCTCTCTGGTCTTTTCCAGTTGCCTACCCTCCACACCGAATGCGCGCCAAAGTCTTTAAATGGATTAATAAAATACCAAAAAAGGAAAGAAGCAGATTGGGTCGCCGGAAGGTTTATTTCACGCCGATTAAACGTCTCGGCGTCTTTAACAGGATCGGACAACTTTAGACTATTTTATCTCTACAACAACAACAAGAGTACGAACGTATTGCCTGCTGGTTCGTACTGTATGTGTTTTGCTTTCTGTGATCTCGGCAGAGTGCTGCTGCTGCCCAGGGTCTTTTATTTTTTGTCCTCTCGCCCTTCTAGATGGGGGGGTGGGCTTAACAGTCGGCGAGATGGATACAAGACTCCGATGCTGGTCTCTATGGCAACTCCCTTTTCCATCCGCACAAGGATCACAGACGTACACGAGAGAAAAAGAAGAATGAGAGAGAGCCCAGGCAACTCACCTCAACGACTATTGATCGCCCAGTCTCTTGCTCTGTACACACTACACCACCGTCGCAGTAGTACCTCCTATTATGATTGGCCCTATCCCCCCCTTCCTCAATGCAGTGGCCAGGCAAAGAATTTCGACTATTTTTTCATCAGAAATAAATAAGAAAAAATGTCTCTATGGTTTTAATCTTTTTCGCCAAAAATGTTTGGGGCTCATCTCTCCCCCTCAGTTTTTATATCCCCCCAAAGAATCAAAATTGTCAAAAGTCTTTTTTGGAATGAAAATGGAGAGAGGGGTGATGTGTGTGAGTTAGTTTTAGGTGTGGGACTTGTGTACAACACAAGGATCTAGCTAGTCTACAGAGACACAAATCCACAGCTGAACACAAGAGAGAACCTTTTTTTGTGTGTGCCCAGTGAATGAATGAGAGGGGGTCTGCTGCTCCTGCTCCCAATGATAAATGGCCCCCAATATTTATATCATCTCTACTTTATATGAAGAAGAAGAAAGAAAAGAGATGCTGAGCCAGCACTGCTGGGCCTCTTTTTGTATGTGTCGGGAGCATTTTTGGGAAGGGAGAGAGCGACCGACTGGTGTGTTTCACGTGTCATCGGGCCCTGGAGGACCCTGCAAAACATACAAGATCCATCGACGTACTACAATAGACGAGAGAAAGAAAAGAGCCGTACATGTATAGCAGCTCTAGCCTAGGACTAGCTGAGAGTAACTGGGCTGGGGTGTCTGTCGATCCTATTAAAAGGGAATTCCCTCAACGGGGACCTTAGATTAATGGTGTCATCTCTTCTATTACATTCTTCTTCTTTTCTTTATTCCTTTTTTTATTTTTTGGAGGTTGGTCGTCTTGTTCTTTCTCATTCGACGCCACAGAGATGGAAGGCGATCAAAGTCCGACGTGGGAAATGGAGACAAGTCAGCAGGGTCGCCTTTTCATCTTCCAGCTCAGCACAAATCGAAAAAATAAAAAAAAGATCCAGTGCAAACCGAAAAAGGGCTCGCACACACAGACACAACATTATCATATATATTAAACGACGACGCATTCTCTAGACCCCCCAAAATAATAAACCACACCCTTCTATTTATATGGTAGAGAGAGGAAGCAGTATGTAGTACAAAAGAACATTGAGGATCGATTTTCTACGCGTAGACGTGCACAAGTCAAAAATAGACGGAACAAATTCCAACGGACGGTGTACTAGATCGGCGGCGTCAAGTGTTTAGCAGCTTCAAAAGTTTTTTACTTTTTTAAAATTGAAAATAAAATGAGAAAAACAGTTTCATAAACAGGCCGGGGCCTTCTGGATTTTTCCGTCGAACAAAAATTCCAGTACGTGGGGCAATAAGGTCGGGGGATTTAACGGTCAAGAGTCTCTCCCAACATTTATTTGATGCCTCCATTTCTTTCTTATTTCTTTCGGGGCTAAGCTCTTTATTTATCTAGGTGCAAGTGAGAAAAAGTCACAAGCTTTTTTCTCTTTTCTCTACTTCTTCTTCTGGTAATATTGGGAGTTTATAATCCGATGGCGAGGTGTTTGGACCACGTTTTCTGCCCAGCTACGACAGATTGAAATAAATAACTGGGTGTGTGTGTCAAAGGCAGAGAGCTGCTATAGCTATTGTCGCTGGGGCGTTGTTCCTCTTCTCTCAAAATGTCTATTGACGTTAAATCTAAATGCAATACAACTTGTAATAATATGGGCCGGATGGATAGGAACGCTCGGAGAGTGATTAATTGGAAAGCTCCTCGTCTAGGAGCAGCAGGAGCAGCTTGGTTCTTGTGTCTATTGAGTTTTTGAATAGGCAAAACGGGTGGAAATGGTACGGTGGATGGGGGGGATGGATCCTTTTGTTTGCTGGGCTCCTTTCTTATAGTCAATGCTCATCGCTTGATTCACACATTATACAAGAGAGTGGAGGAGGAGGAGGAGAAGCGAGGCAATGGCGATTTTCCAGGCTCCGCTCATCGCACACATGAATATAGTCAGTCGGTTCGTTCAATTAATGATCTACTATTTCGTAGAGGGAGAGCGGGAGAGAATGGCGAAAGGAGCTCGTTACGCTACCCGACGGCATTTGCAGTTGGCACAGTCATTATAAAAGCGACAGTTGCAGTGCTGCTGCTCGCCCAGAAATATATATTTTCAATGGCCCTTCTATACTCCACTGGTAGTAGTTCCTTGATTTTCTTTTGTTTCCAGCCTCTCCTCCCCTAAGTAAAAGCGTCTTCTCCCGTTTTTCAAGTGACTCTTGATAATCTCCCGACGGCAGACTCTCTCCCTCTCTCTCCTCCCGCCGACGAAGACGACGTAGTCCCCAGCTCGACTTTTGTGCCGGGAGCAACAAACAATTGATTCCAACTCTCTCTCTCTCCCCCCCCCCCCCCCCTCCAGCCCGTTTGGAGAGAGACGGACGGACTCGGCTCTTTCCTCTTTCCTCCCGGCACACACACACACGACGATCCCTAAAGGCGATTCAGTGTCCAAACAGCCGAGAAAATCCCGTCGTCCTGGTGGCTCTCTCTCTGCTGGGCTCTCCTCAAATTGTATTTTGCCCGGCAAAGTAATCAGATCCCGCCGCCCAGTCTTAATATGCACCCATTTACGTTTACATGTATAGAGAGACATGGGAGGAACGATTCTAATTGGTTAGACGCTCAAAGACACGAAAGCCATTAGAAATGGCATCCATCCGTCCCGTCCCGTCCCACTTGTGTGCGGATGGATGGATGGATTGGATGCTGGAATTCAATTCAACCACACAGCCGCCCAGGGGTAGTATAGGAGTAGGTTGGATACTTTTTTCGGGTTATCTGTATTTGTGTGTGTGTGTTTGCCATGTCCAATCGGCCGTGTCGATCTTTTTCTGTTTGAGAGAAAAGAAAAAAGTTGCTGGACATGAACTGTGCAAACACACTCCACCAGGAGGAGGAGGAGGGCGACGGACCACTTGGCAGTGGTGGTGGTGGGGGGTGAAAAATCTCTCACACTCTTCGCCTTGGCAAGCAATTGATAAGTCATTCAAATAAACTACAAGAAAATAAAGAAGAAGAAAAAGGTTTTTTTGAGATTTTAGCGCAGTCCCGCGAAATATTTTTCAAAAGGGGGAGATAACATTTGGTGCCAGTTGGTCAATATTTTGACACCGGCCAGGCAGGTGCTGCTTTTTATTTAAATAAAGAAATTTCCATTTTAGGTAATAATAATTTTGAAAAAAAGATTTTTATTTTGTTGGGTGAGAGCATCTGGCGCCAGTTTCTCTCTAATTCAAAATGAAATCCGAGTCGTTTTTCTTTTCGGTAGGTTTTACGCCATTGAATTGAAACGGAACAAAAAAAAAAGTGATGGAAATGTTCAAATGAGCGAAACTTGATTCGACGGCAGACCACGCCCCCTACCTCACCAGTCGCAAAAGCGGAACTATTTCCGGTTGCGGTTTTTCTTGTTGGCCAAATGAATTGAAAATGAAAGAGAGAGGGGGGGGAAAACAACAAAACACATTCGTACGTACGAGTGGTGGTGGTGGGCGGAGTAGCACGTGTCGCACGTCCTCCTCCGCACAGCACACATCCTACCAAACGTACAGCTACGGATGACTGGACAACTTCTTCTCTTTTGGCTCCTAATCAACTCCTCCCCCTTTCACCCACCCACCTACCCACCCAGTAACTATACAACGGAGGAATGTAATGGGAAGCATCTGCCCTTTGACACTTTTGACTAAATAATTCAATAAGTGGATGAGATAAAAAAAAAATGTTCGATCGAAGAAAAATGGCCGGGATGATGAACTGTTTTGTCCCATTGGAGTGAGCCGACGTTGTCCGCGTCGGTGTGTCGCGGCTGGGCCGGGGCTGGGCGACTATCGGTGAAATAAATCACTGTCACGCGATTAGTTACACAACAGACAAGACGGGCGGGACGGTTAGGTAGTAGTAATACACACAACGTCGTGTGTTGTTGTATACCAGAGGCTTAAGCCCAAGCTGCTGTCTCCCAACTATTTATAGGAGCCGACATCTTTTTTCCTTATTTCTTCCAGGACGGAACATGTTGAAGGCTCTCCCGACATCTTTTTTCTTTTCTATCTTTTTGTAAAAAATTTCGATGGAACGAGAGATGCTCCGGCCGACGCGTGGAATATATGAAAAGATACACACACACACAAGACAACACACACACACATAAAGGTGTGGTGGAATATTCCAAAAAAGCAAATATAAACAGAGATCCCATTCGTTTCTTATAAAAGATATTCCTCGTGAGGGAGAACGTTGTGCAAACCGATCAATATGAGACGACGACGACGACGCTGGTGGTGGTGCTGGTACGAAGGGCGCCAGGCTCAAAAAATACAAGACAAACAAAACACCTTCTCCTTATTCTTTTTTCCCCAGTTGAAGACAAAATATTCTTCGCCCCCTTACAAGACACAATCTAGACTCTCTGTACACACAACAGACAAATGTCTAAGAGGCTTATCTGTCGACTCAATCAGCGAAACAAGAAGAAGAATTTAAAAAAATAGGATCCACGGGAGCGATCCATCACCAAAGGACGAGAAACGGCGGGTGGAAAAAATATTTGAATAAAACGCACTGGCACTTGAGAGAGAAAAACAAGTTTCTAGCAGAGATGGCATTAGGCGATTGCATTGAAACGCAGAAGCAGATTATCATCCGTGTGTCTCGGGAGGAATGAAACAAAAGAACAACATCAAAAGAAATTAAACAACTTTTCCTTTTTTCTTTTCTTTTTCCTCTCTTTTCTTAGATCGAATATGATGAAGAAAAGAACTTGTTACAGCTACTAGCGATGGCGAAATGCGCCCGACTTCATTGACGATTCTTCTTTCTTTTTCCGGAATATGAAATTTCCTTGTTTGAATTCCCCGCGTTCAAATATTAGACACAGAGAAAGAGAAGGAGGGGTGTCGGAGGATTAAATGTTCAGTCCAATGCCTTTGCTCGGGATAATAACAAGAGACGCAGCAAAGCCTCGCAGCACCAGAAAACGTGCAAACAATAGACAGAGAAAGAAAGAGAAGGGTGGGGGGGGACGTCCATATAGATCCCAACACAACACAAGAGGTCCTCCTCCTGCAATCTGTCACTTTTTTTCCTCTTTCCAGAAGGAAAAAGGAGAAATATAAAAAAATCCTGTCATCAGTTTTTTTGTGTGTGTATGTTGAACCCTGGGCGTGGAACTTTCACTTAGGAGACACACACAAAAGAATAAAATAAAAAAAGGTCCAGTTCACAGTCCTCCTCCTGCTGTCTTATTATAAATGATTTCTTTTCTTATTCCCGTTGTTGTTGTTGTTGTTGTTGAGAATAATGAGCTGCTGCTGGACAAAGACGCTTTCTTTTTAAATGCGTCAAATCGTCAATGACTTTTTACTTTGCGCTACGATAAAATAAAATCGAAAATAAAAAGTTGGAACGTGTCGCAGCTAAAAATGAAATTCCTCTTCTCCACTTGTTTATTTTCTTGGTCGAAATAAAAATTCGGTGAATGTCGAAACTGTTTTTTCGCCTCGGAGTTATTACGCGACGGGAATCGGCTGCTGCGGCTGCTGCTGCTGGTGGTGTGTGGAGGAGAGTGGGGGAGGAGGCTGGCCCTACCCAGCAGCAGTTCAACCAATGGGATGTGACGAGTGGAAAGGCACAAAACTGGCGGCCAACCCTTGGAGGAACTTTAGTTCTCCTGTTGACTCGGTCGAGGCTTCATCTCTTTTTCAGCGCTCCGCCACATACAATCTGAAAAGAGTTTCGTTCGTGCGTGTCGTATTCAACACCGCGGTAGTTTTTTAAAAGAAAAACGTGATTCCATTGTGTGTCTAGTGCGTCTAGTGTTGTTTTGGGGTTCTCCATTGTTTCCAGCGACAATTCGAAAAAGGTAAGACAATTCGAAAAACTCGAAATGACAAAAGGCAATTTGGGCCAATTATCGGGAGGAAATGGACGCACTCGAATGTTAGAGAGATGAGCAGCAGACTCTCTTACCTGATTGATGTAGTTGTTTTGGTGTAGTAGTAGTCACCGAGTTGACATCAATTGGCCAACTCCACAAACGTCAATTGGAGCATTTCGAGTGGGTCTTTCATCCAGCAGCCGTGGCCATTCTCCTATAGAAAAGATAAAAATAGAAAATCTCGATCAGAATGGATAACGACACAACAAAAAGCGAAGAGAGAAGAGTTTCTTTTCATCAGATAAGATCCGGAGTGGGTGGGTGGAAGCAGCTAGTAAACGACAATAGGGAACGGAAGTTGCGTTTTGATAGAAGAATATTCTTATACAACACACAGCCAATATTATATACTACATCTCTTTCCTTTTTCTGATCGAAACGACTCAAAATATCCGGATGATGGACTCTATTATATAAGAAAAAGAAGACGAAACATCTAGTCGCGAGTGCTGTAACCCATTCACACTGGACAACCATCGAGCGCTGAGCTACTCTCGTTTTCCTATTGTGTGCGTCACACACCAAACCGACAAACACAATAGAATAAATAGACGAAAAAAATATATATATTTTTTTTATTATTTCGTCTTTCCCGGGGGGTCGTCGTCATCGTCACCAACGTTCACAAAAATCCTATTTTCCTTTATTTTTCCTTTTTTTTTTGATTCGGGTAAAGTTATATTTACGCGGTCACATGTCCCACAACCAGAGAAATAAATGATGGAGTACTTCCACTAGGATAAACTCTTGTTCATCTTCTTCCGGCTCAACAGCAGCAGCAGCAAACGAAAAGAATAAAAATAAAAATGACGGGATGTCCGTTCGATCCATCTCTTCCCATCACACGGTCAAGTGTCCCCCCCCCCTCCTCTCGACTGTGTAACCCCCCCGAAAATTTTTTTATTTGAGATATCGATCTTCTTTTTTTAAAAAAGGAAGAAACTAAAAAGCTTTTTTTAAAAGAGCCACTTGAAAACAAATATTTAATTTCTCAGTTCATTTTCTTGACTTTTTTCCTTGCCACTTTGAAGTTTTGCTGGAAAATTGAATCCACCCCCGTCGGGAGGAGAAAAGAAGAAGAAAATTTGTTATTTTTTATTTCAGGAGAAGGCCTATTATGCACAGACGAGAGTAATCGATACACATATGGGGTTGTGTACTGGGTAGAGAGAATCATTTGGTAGGGCAGGGGGTAGCGGCGGTTTGACTTTGGCCAGGGCGACCAGCAGCAAATGGTTTTTTAATGTGTGTCGCTTTTGTTTTTCCATGTCGTGTAATACAACAAGATCCATTGATCAGTGTCGTCCGTCCTGTTTGTCGGTACGTCGTCGCCAGATGACGTGAGAAAATAAAAATTTTCCCCCCACCCCGTCCCGCGACATGTACATCATAACACGTCGGATCACATTTCCCATCACAATATGATAATCCGTCCACGGGCCAATATCGATAAAAAACTCAACAAAAATTTTAAAAATGAAATTTTTGAAAAACCAAAAATTCTGTGGGGGGGGGGGATCGATCGAGAGAGATGAAACAATCAAAAGTGAACAATTTGGTATTTTTTAAACGTATTCACAGGCGCTGAGGGATAGAGAATCAACTTAAAATATTCATAGAAATTCTTTTTCTTTCATTTTTTTGAACGATTCAACTTTGTGAAAACAAATCACCGAAAAATAGGAGAAAAATCTTTTACGTGTCGACTTATAATCAAGTGGGGAGAAAAGAAGGTCGTCGTCGTGGTGGATCCACCCGGGGGATTATTCGCCAAATGAGAAAATTCTTCTTTTATTTTAAAAATAAAAAAACATAATTTTTTCCTATTTTTCTTTTCTCCTTAAAGGCCAACCAGGGCGGGATCCATGGCGGGTCGTTAGGACAGACACACCGGAAGCTGCTCCTATTTAAGACTTTTTCCTCTCTGTGTGTGTCTCACAAAGCCGCCAGACGAAAAAGAAAACCCCCACGAAAATCTCATCATCGCAAAAATAAAGAAATCCACCGCCCACTGGACGACAAACAACTTTTTTGGTTGTTGGGGTTGTTGCCGGCCCGGTTTGTTTTTTTTCTACTTCGGGGCAGGGCCATCTGACAAACGTGAAAATGAAGTCGCGTGCTGCTCACATTGGCGTCGTCGTCGTCACGTCGGCTTTCATCTTTGTCACATTTTTCATCCGGCCCATCACTCCGACGGGTAAGGATAAGAAAACCCACCAACAAAATTTTTATTCTTTTCTCATTTTCTTTCACGTGCAAAAATTGTCGTATCGATTTCCCCCACCACCAGACGTGTGCGCAGGGACGGCCCTGGGCATGGAATCGGGACGGATCCCAGACTCTGACATTAGCGCCTCGTCGTCCTACGCCCGCAGCGTCGGTCCCGAACACGCCAGGTACTTGCCAACAAACTGGACAAAAAGTTTTGAATATTTTTTTAAAAATTTTAATTTAAAATATAAAAGGGTCCGGGTGGAGAAAGGGGGAGGAGCCTGGTGTCCCCGTCCGGCCATCCAGCACAATGTCCGCGAGTGGCTGGAAGTTGCCCTTCCATCCGGTCACGGCCCCTTCCTGGTGACGGCCAGCGAGACTCAGGGGCGATTCGGAAACGGCCAGGGCCAGGAATTCGCCGAAGCGTTCGTCATTGAATATTGGCGCCACCATCTGGGCCGTTGGGTCATTTACAAAAACGCAAATTCCCACCAGGTATACCTGTCCGTCCGTCCGTCCGTCTGTCACTTTATTTTCACGTCATAGAAAAGAAATTAATAAATGAAAAACTCCATGACATGGATGATGAATTAGATTTTGCCGGGCAACAGCAACCCTTGGCTGGCCGTTGTCCAGCAGCTGGATCACCCGTTTGTGGCCGAGAGGATCCGTTTCCTGCCCTACAGTCACCACCCGCGCACCACCTGCATGCGGGTAGAGATCTACGGCTGCCCCTGGACAGGTAAAGAACAAACTCCTGGGCCGCCAGGGCCGGCCCCCCGTTGCCACTGAGACGAAAAGGAGAGAAAAAATTGTGTCCATTAACTTTGATGAATTTTTTGCTGGTCCATCACAGGCGGATTGATGGGCTACACGTCACCAAGATGGCCGGCCGGCCAACATCTGGTCGTCGACTGGGCAGAGAATCTCGACGACATTTCCTACGATGGAGATGAGACGAGCAATCTCGGACTGGGCCAGCTGGCCGACGGAGTCGTCACCGACAACCGGACATCCATCAACGGGACATTTTTCGGTCAGTCCATTTTTCTATTTTTCTCTTTTGTCTTTTTTGAAAATGGGGAAAAATCGTTGAAAAGTGGGCGTGTGTTGAATGGGCGGATCCATTTAAATAACATTAAGAGTTTAATGAATAATCATGCTGACATTTTGGGTCTGTCTGCGTGTGTCTAGGCTCCAGCTGGGTGGGCTGGATGAATAATGGATCGTCATCTTTATCCTCCACTGGCAAAGTCCAACTCGTTTTCGAATTCCATACGGCCCGCCAGTTTACCGGCCTGACGCTCCATTTGGCCCGGCCACCCGCCAGCGACTCCTCCGCACCACCAACGGCCAATAATAACAAAACGATCAAATCAAGAGGAGGATTGGCCGGCTGTCTGGTCCATTTCGCCGTCCACCGGGCCAATTATCTGGGCAAAGTTGTCCGCGCTCCAATCATCCCCAACACCCAACAACAACAACAACAACAACAAGCGGCCATTTACGACGTCGCGGTCGATTTAAAAGGCCGGGTGGGCCGCTACTTGAAATTGGAACTGGAATTCGACGGCCAGTGGCTCCTGATGAGCGAAGTGAGTTTCCAGTCGATTCCGCACGACGGCAACGTCACCGCCCATTCGCCGGAAGCGGAAGAAGAAGAAGAGGAGGAAGAAGAAGAAGAAGATGCGATGGATGCCAATCCATCGGAAGAGGAAGGACCGGAAATTCCCATCATCGACGACAGCGACGGCGGATCGCACGACGACGACGACGACATTTTCGAGGAAATTTCCACCGTGGCCGAGGATCAGAGGACGGCCTACATCGGATTGGTGGGCGGAGTCTTGTCCATCGTCGTTTTATTGCTGGGCACCGGCCTGGTCGTCTACCTGAAGCGGCGCAAAAATCGACACGGCAAACAAGTGGCGGCCATTTTGCATCCGGGCGGAAGCAGTTGCGGCGTTAACGGCGGATTGAGTGGCGACGGACTTAACAAGTTGTCGTTGACACCACGCCAGTCGTCCAGCAGCGGCGAATCCAGCAGCAAGCAGCGGATGACGCTGTTGAGTCTCAAACAGTTGGGCCACCACCATAAAGCCAATTCGAATTTGGCGCCATCGGCTCGCGACGGATTCTACGGTCCAGTCATGTCGTCGATGGCGACGGGCGAGTCCGACAGCGACACGTCCTCTTTTTATCACGAACCTTATCAACAACAACAACAACAGCAGATGTTGACTGGCCAAGTCAAGTACAGCAGCCACAATCACGGGCGGGGTGGTGGCGGCGGATTCCAGCGGAGTTATTGCTCCTCGTCGTCTGCGGCCGATCCGGAATACGGATGTCTCATCCAGAAGGAGCCCTTGCTCCTGACACCAAAGGGTCTCCACTCCAAAGGTTTGTTTCACCATTCGGCCGCTGCCACCTTGTCGGCAACCACCAACAACACCAACAACAACCATTCCTTCAATCCGCTGTTGTCGGCGGTGGCCACAATGCCGCCGGCCATGCCGTTACCTCGCCCGCCCTTGTCGTCGTCGGCCGTCAAGCCGCTCCTGATGACTCAGGAGACGTCCAGCACCAACACCATGAGCAGCACGACCACCACATTCACGGCCCTCCCGTCTGAAAACTATTACGCAACCACCGATCTCATTCTCGTAAGTTTTAATTTTTCATTTTTTAATTCATTTAAATTTAATTTTAAAAATAAAATAAAATAAAATAAAATAAAAAAGGGCGATCGGGGGGTGTTGAAGCCGCTGTTTGAGGACACCTGCAGCGAGTCATCCGAGCAACAACAACAACAGCAGCAGCAGAGCAACAACAACAACAACGGGAGTGGCGTGGCCTTTTTCACGGCGCCACCACCGCCGCCGCCGCAACAGCCGCACCCGGCGCCACCGTTCCCGTCGCCCGTCTCGCCCTACGTCATCCCCGCAGAGTCGCCCGTCGACGACGACCTCTGCCCGCCCGATTTGGGCCGCCATCAAATCGGATTACTCGAGAAACTGGGCGAGAGTTCAACGGCAGCCCACGGCAACGCCTTCGGTCCGGCCGTCGTCTCATCCACTTTATCGTCGGCGGCCGTCGTGACTCACACGGCCCTTCATTTCGCCGAACTGGTCGATACCGGCAGCTTTGCCGGACGCAAGTGCGTCTTCCTCCGGCTCATCCGGCGCAGCAACAACAACAACGTCGATGCCGCCGAATTGATTGGCCAAGTCAAGAGATTGGCGGTGCTGCGGGACCCGTCCATCGCCAAAGTCGTGGCCATGGCCACCAATTTGTCGGCCGGCAGTGACGACAAAGTCGCCATGTTGGGACTCATGACCGAGTACCTCGAGGGCGGACCCCTGCCCATTTACCTGCGACAGTATCGCCTCGGGGCGGCCGACAACTTTGATCCAGGAGTCAAAACAATCAGGTTCGTTTTATTTTTTGAAAAATTTCATTTGGCGGGAAATTTAAAATTTTTTTGAAAATTAAAAAAAAATTAAAGTTTGGGCGGCCTCGTCTACATGGCGACGCAAATCGCTTCCGGCATGAAATACCTCGAGTCGCTGGGCTTTGTCCATCGCGATCTCTCCGCACGGTAAGTTCAATTCCGCCCATCTCTCAGTTCTCATCATATCCTGTGGTCCGAAATTGAATTGGAAATTTCTCTTGTATTAAGTAATTGCCTGGTGGGCAAGGGATTCACCGTGAAAATCTCGGACGTGGCCGTCTACCGGACGCTCTTTGCTCGCGACTATTACTACATCGACGGACGCGGATCGCTGCCCGTTCGCTGGATGGCACCCGAAACTTTACTTTGGGTAAGTCCCATCCTCCCCACTACCCATTTATAATTGCCAGTTGATGTGTGTCCCCAACCCCCCACCCCTGGTTATTCAGTTGCGATCTGCAACTTTTGACTGGGCAGCAGCATCCGATCTCGTTTCGACGTTTAATTAACGGAATATCTGCGAAACACAGGAGGAATGGAGCAGTCACAGCGACGTGTGGAGTTTTGGCATAACTTTGTGGGAACTGACTGGGCTGTGCCAGCAGAGACCGTGGCAATCGATGGGCGAGACTCTGCTGCTGGCCAGCGTCATCCAACGGTACCAGGCCACCACTGCCACCACTGCCGTTTCCTCTTCTTCTTCATCCACTTCCTCTTCATCGTCGCCGGAAACGTCGCTAAACTCGTCCACCGCTTCCTCATCCATCGACAATTGCCCCTTACCGGCCACGTTACCTCGGCCGGCTCACTGCCCCGTCGAACTCTACCGATTGATGGGCCAATGTTGGACGCAAGAGCCGGCCAGCCGGCCCACATTTCACGACATTCACGCCTTCCTCCAGCGGAATAACAAACACCATCAACTCTAGACTACCCACCTTCCTTTTTAATTATAAAATTAATCTCAATTCAATTCAAGTCATTGTGTCAAATTTCTAATTAAACGAGAAAAAATGTTGAAAAATCTGTGTGTAAAAATGAGCTCAAAATTTTAGCGAAACCCCTCCCACCACCACCACCTCCTAGTTCATTAAAATATACTCGTCCTCTTCCAATACGTATGTACATATACAACCATCTTCCCCCCCCCTCAATTTGCATATCAGAATTGTCGTTTTTGTTTGACAGGAAAAAAATGTGTGCGAGTGCCAAAATGATTTGTCGACAAGAAGAGAAAAGAAAAAGCTGGTCGTTTAATTGTGTGTGTGTGTCCCGTTCAAAAACTCTTTCATCTCTTTTCTCTCATCTCGATTCCATTATTATTATTATTATTATTATCGAAAAATATAACATACGTAATGATATCAAGTTATACCGTTTCACTTTCAATTCTTGTACCCTGAGGCCTGAGGGGGGTTAAAGAACATAAACCACCGGCCATTTTTACATTTCGTGAGAGCGGGCAGTTTTGTTTAACGGCCGACACGGGACACGACAAAAAACAAACTTGTCACTTGACTATAGGGAAATTATCTGCAAGTGTCAATCTACTACACAACCAACAACTTTTATTTTTTATTATTTGGCTGGGCGATCGTAAATCATTTGGCCGAGTCGTGACTGGAATAAAAAATAAAATTCCCGAGAAGTGAGAGAGAGAGGGAAATTTGTTGGGCAAACAAATTTCTCTGATTCTTTTTTGTTATCCAAATAATAATAAACGGGTGTCGGCCGGAGGCGAATGTCGTGTGTTACACATGTAAAGAAAAAAGAGATATAGGTCGTCGTTGTGTAAAACTTTCTTCTTCTTCTTTTCGTTTTGATTTACACAACACCTGGACATTCCACAACCAACCGCCCGCGCAATTTATTTCTGGCCGTGCACCACCGAGAAATATGTGTCGCCGGACATATTCATATCTCTAAACTGGCAAACGGACAACAAAGTTGTTGTGTACAGCTGTTGGGGAATTGCATGTTTTTCGCGCTGCTGGGAAATATTATTATTATTCCAATAAAAATGGGACAAACAACATTTTTTTGAGGGAGTTGTTGGAAATGTTGTTGTTATGGCCAGCACCGATCCGGCGGCGGTGGTAAAGAATTCGATGCGGAGGAGAATAAAAGAGCCGGAACGTTTAGCTTTTTGATTTGGTCGGTGATGGGTCTCCATCATCTATCTGCTGCCCAGTCTCGATTGGCTTTTTCTTGTTGTTGTTGTTGTTGGCATTCATTTCCCAATGTGGAAATGAAGGCCAGTCTAGCAGCAGCAGCAGCTGGTGATGCACACACACAGTCCAGTGCACTTTTCATCTTAATGCCGGTTTTTATTGACGGAGTTGCCGGGCAACAATTCGGGAGAGAAAAGAGAAGGAGGAGGGGGGAAAACTAAGCGGTTGGGATGGGAAGGGCGGCAGATGGTGTCGTCCCAAATTTTCCCATCGGGTCGCACTTTTGACGCTGTTGTCGTTGTTGTTGTTGGGCTTCTAAAACGTCGCTTCCAGCTCATACGCAACTCACCCGCAATATTTGGATTTTGATTAATTTATTAATCAAAACCCATCAGCGGCAAAAACATAAGGTGATGTGGCTCACGCAAATTGAATTTGGAACCTTCAAAATCCCGTTGAACGGGGAATAAAAAATGGGCGCCAAATTTGAATGACATCATCTTCTCTGCAAAGGGGTTCCAAGAGTTAACTAATCCCCTTTTTATACAGGACTTATACATACTATATATTCCGAATGTACACGGGAGCCAATGTAATCATACAAGGGGCTTATGGTTCTCTCAGACTAGAGATTCAATATATATAACATGCCCATGTTATGGAGATGGGCCAGCCACTTTATTCACACACACCCCCCTCTCTCTAAATAGATAAAAGATGGATATAATATATATAACGGGGAGTAAAGGAGGGGGGGGGATATTACGGTCCCAGTGCGATTTAGACACAACACACAGGCGTCGTCAGGAAACTGTTGTTGATCCTTGGCTACTACCCGGGTGAAACTGTTGAGAGGGGGGTGAACAACGTCACAACACAAAAACTTAACTTGGCCGTTCAAAACTGGTGCGAATCGAATGTGTCGTTGAACAGAGTTGAGCACGTGTGTAAGAGTAGGAAGGGGAGGGGGTTATTCTTTTTCATTGGCAAACACTTGACAATAATTTCCGTGAAAAAAGAGTCGCCGCCCTCCTCCTCCTCCTATTTTTGTGTGAGTGAAATTGGAGAGGGGATGACGTTGTATTCATTAAACACTGGGGCCAAGATATGGACGTCGAGTTACGCCGCCTTTTGTCGCGTTAGAAAAGAAATCTTTTTTTTCAACTGATTGTGTCATTCGAAACCTCCAAAAGTTGAAAAAGAAAGAAGCGACTAAATGGGGAAAGGATGGCCCCGCCCTTACTATAGACTCATCCCTCACATGTCTCTCATTAAAAAACACAAACGCGAGAGAGAGAGACAGACTCGCGGGGTGGACTCATTAAGAGTGACACTCGGGGTCCAATTGCTGGGCATTCGTCAATTGTTTTTGGCTAGCTACACCCCGGAAAAATAAAATAATATTCAAATAAATTCAAAAATTCAAAAAAGAACTAGAGGGGGGGCTACTGGAGAATAAAAACCCACCCAGGAAGGGAGGGGGTTGTACAAACATGCGGTGGTACCCACGAACTAGAAGAAGAATTTTCCCTTTTTCGACCCTTTAACCTCCTTGTCTTTTTCACCCAGGGGTCGCAATTTATTAACGGCAAAGTGATGCTCTCCGTGTTCTTTAACACAGTGACAGTTTGTTTTTTCTTCTGTGTGTGAGGGGTAGGGGTGAAAACAGTTTGAGTAACAAAGTGGGTAAGAAAAAATAATAAAACCCCAGTGTGTGGATTTTTCTTTTTCGGTTTTTGGCTCTTGACTGTTGGGAATTATTTTTAAAAATGAACTAATAAGCGCTGAAAAATCTCGATAAATCATTTCTGGCCGGTTGGTATTTCCCGAGCCAAAAACAAACACGCACGCACACACACACACACACGGCCGGGGCATGATATAACTTATCCGTAACAAACTGTCCCCCTACACACCGCAAACACACGTAAGCAATTTCGGGTCGATAATGAAGTCTTTTTTTTCTTTCTTTTTAAAATAAATAAATAAATAAAAATCTAAAAAATTCCTGCGGTCATAATAGAGAAGAAGAAGGATTTCAGATGTTATTGAATTAAGGAGGGCGGGACCGCCGTTGATTAGCGTCGGGACTGGCACACTGGAAGCAAGGAGAGAGAGAGAGAAAATTCAATAAAAGACACTCGAACGTAACAGACAGACAGACATCGCCAAGACTTATACGGTCGTGGTGTGTGTGGAGATAATGAGATTTCGCGTCAAGAGTATCAGAACACGCAACGCCGGGCACAGCACAGCCCGGCCGGGAATGAATTAAAAAAACGAGATCTAATCATCTCGTTTCACTCTGCTCTGCTAAGAAAGAAAAGTGATATCAACATTCTTGTACCATTTACAATTTGATTATTCCAACAACAAGTCGAAATCAATCAAGTGGGCCACCCTCAACATCCATCCATCCCCCCCTACCCATTTAGTGGGAAAACAATACCAGACACCTCACAGTTTAGTTTTGAATATCTTTGGGCCTACAGCCATACGAAAGGTATAAGCGGGGGGTCCATCCATATTTATTTATTTCGACTTGTTTTTTTTCCAGGGGGGTAACAAATTTTATATTTGTGATTATAAATTATCCTTTTTCTTCTAATATCAAACGGAATAATTTAACCTTTAGGGGAGAGGGGGGGAGGAATTTATGTGTTTTCACTCGAAGAAATATACAAAATAACATTTGGCTAATGGTTTGGGAAAACTATTTTCATTATTACATCAAAATGTTTCAAGTCGAAATTGAACAAAATAAAAAGGGAATTTCGCCCACCCTTCACATCCATCCATCCATCGCCCCTTTTTTTTCTCGTGTGTAAGATTTTTTTCATATATAATGGCGGCATCAACAAACTTTTTCTGACAGCCAACAAATTGGAATTTTTTTTTTTTATTTTTCGTTTCCCTCCAGAAAATCCAGTTAGTCCAGTAAAGAAGAAGAAAAGTCCCAGGTAAGAGCCTGGAATGTCTCAAGTGTCTCGACGACGGACCCTTTTTTATAAATTTTCTTGTCTAGTCAAATATTGTAATGGGCCAGCGCGAGAGAGTGGAGATGATATTCCGCGATATTTTACGAGTGAATCTGATAAGGAAAAAGTTGAAGACAATCAAGAACACAAGACCCCCGTTTATCACGTGGCAATTTTAACGAGCATCTTCCTCTTGTTCTCTCTCCTTTCTGGCGTGTGTGTGTGTGATGACATTCGTTTCAACAACATCACTTGAATCATTCTGTCGACTGAGTCGCCTCCATCTTTATAACGATCCCAGTTATTATAAATCTCTTTCCTTTTTTACCTTTCCACTCGAGTGTCGACCATTTTCTTTCTTCTTACGTATTTCCCTCCGTCTAATAACGCGAGCAATCCCCGTTAGTTATGCTCGATCGATACACTTCAACTGTTGTATACGTCAAAAAGAATTCGTTCGGCTGGAAGGAGACGAAAACAGCTGCGCGCGGTAGCAAGTGGGGGGAATGAATTACCATCAAATTGCGTATGTCTTTAGGTATTTAATCAACAGCACGAAGAAGAGACTAGAGAGACTAGGGGGACGCCCCTTTGTCGGCTGTACTCATCTTCGTTTTTCATCCAACAGAGAGAAGAGAGAGAAAAGATCATTTATATTTATAACAGGCGTCCCGATGAGTGATGATGGGAAATGTGAACGGAACAACACCACCACCAACCTGATGCTCTTCCCAATGACACCCTCCCCCCTACCATATCCATCCAACAGTAGCTCATCAGTATTCCCCCCTACAACTCCGTGCGGATGGCACTCGGGCTGGATATTAATAAAAAGATGTGGAAGAATGATCACGTCTTCACGTTTTTTACTCGAAATAAACATGGCAGAAAGACAAAAATAAAAATAAAACATTTTTCTTGTTTCCCCGGCTGGATCAAAGTTATTTTTTTCGCCGGGAATCAATCAAAGCCTCTCTCTCTCAAACTCTCTTGTATATATAGAGATATCACACACAAGTGAATTGAACGTTGTTTCGCGGCTTTCCATTTTCGGGATTCCAGTCACGAATTCACCGATTCGTGCAGCGCCACGAATCGGGTCAGAGATTATTAGCCTGCACAGCCAGTGCTAGTCTGCTCTCTAGCCATTATTTAAGGCCCTTGGGCCAAATGTCCGGGTTATTATAACGGTGACGCAGCAGCGGGTCAGTCCGTGAAAAATGGGAGTCAAAAGAAAAAAAAAGACAATGAAAGACGAATCAATCAAAAAGGTCCACTTTGATTCACGCCCTCGGTTTAGATTTTTATTTTTGGGAAAGTCTTGATCACTTTCCTTCAATCCCGTTTTGCCGATACGTAGAATTTGGGGCCAGCGAGATAATATCCATCGATCGAGTCGTCGCGCAAGTCAATTAACCCACAACAGGAAAAAAAGGATTATTCCCTAATCATAATATAATACAGCAACGGCTCGCACAAGAATCTATACGAGGAGTATAGAAGTCTACTATAGATAGAGTTGATTCGATTAGACCCAGTGGGTGGTGTAGGCGGGGGCAGGGGATCCTCGGGCAATTAGACCATGAATCCTTGTTGCATGCTACGGGATAATTGGCCTCAGCAGCCAAAAACCCAATTTCCTTTTTTCTTTCTTTCTTTCTCTCTCTCGTGAGCCCCAAAAGTAAACCGCCGACAACCCAAAAGCTTTTTTTTTTCTTTTAAAAGTTATATAGCTATTATTATTATTATTGTTAAGTAGACTCAGTGTAGATGAGTCTAGGAAGCAGCAGCAGCAGTTATAAACAAATGAAACGCTAACGAGCTTTTATCCCCTACCAACTCCTGTACTGAAATTGCGTGAACCAATCAAACAAAAGAGATGAAAAACAAAAGTGGAGAGATCATTGCCACCTCATTATGAATATCATTCACCCGTTTAATTACGGCTCACCAAATCTCGTCAGAACTCGTTAAGAGTTGCCGAAATTGAATTCAAACCGACACATGACGACCTCTCATATATATTGAAAAATCGATTTCAGAATTCAGAATGATTGGATTTCGTTCCTGGGAGTTTTGTTTATCCATCCGATTGATGGGCTGTTGTTGTTGTTGTTGCATTTTCATTTCGTGGATTTAAAAAAAGAAGAAAAAAATAAGATTCTTTTCAATTTAGCCTTTAACAATTGAATTGGATCCGTTTCAAATAGATATACTACGTATATATTCTTTGGGCCCTTTTGTGTAGTAGTTCCTCTTAGGATATTATATCCGAGAGGGCGGGCGGAGGCTGGATGGATTCAGCAATATTAGAAGCTCTCCGGCTTTTTGGGCCCCCCCTCTGAATATAAACGTATATATCTACTGCGTACTGCACCCATAAAGACTTATTGCACACGTGCCGGGGTATCAAACGGATTAGAACCTTCTCTCCCCCCTCCAGCGGCACATACACCCCACAACAACAACAACAACAACAACTAAAAGTAAGAGAAAGAGAAAAGTAACATTTCGAATCTGGCGCTCTCACGAGACGACTCAAAGTGTACGGGGGGGTTGGTTGGTTGGTTCTCTAATCCTAAGCGATTGCCCCCTTCGCCTGTACATCTCTAAGAGTTTGACTGGGCAGCAGCCAGCCCACAGCTATATATATATATATATTTATAATCTACAATGTTTTTCTTTCTTTTGTGTTGTTGTTGCTGCTGCTGCTCTGGCTGGATGTGTGACAGGAGGATCTGGAGGTCAAGATTAATGACGCCCTGATTACCAGCCCCCAACACGATTCCTTACTTTGATGATGATGATGCCACACGTACGTAGCCCACACAACTTCTGCTGGGCCCTGGTTTTTCTCTCTTTATTTTGTTGCTCTATATCTAATCAATGGGGAGGCTGGCAACCCCCCTGCCCCAACGGAGAAAAATACAACAAGCGCTGCTGCTACGGCTTCTATCGATATTGATGGATTTCTTCTTCCGACTGGAGGGCCGAAGATGATGGAGTTCAGGTAAGATACCTGCCGGGCCCAAAAGGCGATCGATAGTGGCTCAGAAAAGAAATCAAATAAAATAAAAACACGGAAAATTTCAGAAAGGAAAATAGAAAGAAGAAGAAGCTTTTAGAGCGATTGGATGGAGACCCAAGAGGCGCTCCTGAATCATTGATCTCTCCTCTCTCTATCCAAAAGGAGCCCATCGCTTATTTCCAGTCACACACGATGCGTCAATCTTTCACGCCGACGTTTCTTCCCTTATTTTTACTGCTCACGACGACCGCCGCCGAGTAACGACTGCACTACATGTTTATTGTATGTGCTGCTGCTGTTGTTGCACTCTGACCTTCTTCCAACAAACACACAACTCGGGGGTCTCTCTAGAGGGTTCTCACCACCACAAGGGAGAATCAACCAATCGATTCGAGAGCTTCAAAAACTTCTTTGGGCAATCAACTCGACGCTTTTGATTACTTTGCTGCTGCTGCTGCTGCTGAGACCGCCGACTCTTGTTTGTGTTGATAAGAAGATGAAAATTGACTCAATTTGCAATTCCAATCAGCTCGAGAGACTGTGAAAACAAGCGATACAGTCCTCGACCCATCATTCAATTATCCCCACCCACCACCACCACCACAGAAAATGAAATAATTTTTCGGGAAGGAAACAGAAAAGTCAATAGGGATTTTCACCAGCGTCCGTGTGACTATTTCCACCTGCCGGCCTGTTTTCAAGTGGGAGGGGGAAATATTTAATCAATGTCCCTAATTCCATCACACACAGAGAGAGTCTTATATGTATAAAGGAATCTTCCATCTCTCAAAGAGATTTCCCCCACATTCAATGGGGTTGGGCGACAACACAAATGGACTGATTGGTTTCCCAACATTCTTGGCGAGAGAATTTCCCGTTGGGTTGTTGTGTTGTTCGTAGGGCTGGATGGATGGATGAGGGGGTTTCCGCTTCGACAAAATCCAGAGGATATACGCACATTGATATTATATATATATACATATCAAAAGGGGCGGGCGATAAGAATACAAGGTTGAAGAAAAGAGGCGGATAACAATAGGCTTTTACCGTTTCAATTTAACAGAGATTTTGATATAAATGTAGCCCTTTTTTTTCCTGAGCATATAATACCTTTTTCTCCTTACTTTATTCTGGCAAGTTGATTGAATTCCGAGTCTGACTTGATCAAGGTTTCCTTTTGATGTTTCCCCTACGAGCAACAGAACGGAGGAATCAAAGGAACTGCGCCACCCACCCACGTAACTGATGCTCCATTAGATGATTTGCTGCTGCTGCTGCTACGTAGTACTCGATTCTATTTAATAATATGACAAGTTGGGCAAGACATTGAAACTAGTCCAATCGGGGCGAGCTACTTTGACGGCGTTAAAAACTTCAACTTTGGCGTTTTTCACGCAATCAAGAGAAAAGAATAAAATTTCGATGAAACCAATTCATCGACATCAAAAGGTGTGTGTGTTGTAGATATCGGCAAATTCGATTTTTCAAATATGCGCATTTCTTGGTAGCAACACCATCTAGCGGTACACAAATGTAGCTCTTTATCTGGCATCTAGCGGCCAAAAATGAAGCTTTTCATTGATTTGGTGTAAATAAAGTCGTGAAAAAGAAATTTGAACCACGTGAACAAATCGTTCAAGAAAAAAGAAACTTTAAAGACAGTCAATCAATGACAAGAACTGTTCATAATTGCACAAATAGGAAAGCTTCCTAATAACAAAGAAAAACCGCGAAGTAAGTAGCCTAACCGCATACCGTGTCAATGTGGTAATCTTACTCAATTTTTTGGCTCATCAACCAAGATCCCAACAGTGCAAAGGATCTCAACAAGAAAAGACCAGCAGTTATCAAAGAATATGGTTTCAGATAATAAACCAGCACAAAGACTTGGAATAATATTTGAATTGAAATGATAGGTTGTCACTTACAATTTCGGGGATTGCCAGCAGATGATTTCCTCCATTGTCGGTAGCTGTTCTGTCTGTTGTTGAAGGAAAGTCATCTACGCCATTTTCATCCCTCGATACTCTGGAGATGGTAGAACTGGTCAATCTCTTTGTCTCTTCCCGGAATAGGTTTCGAGGTCTGCCACAATATTAAAACCACTAAATTCAACCTTCTGATGTTCACACTTCCATTGAGTACACAGGCTTAGAGATCTTATGGGTTTGTTTTAGTACATTTAAAGGTCATCAGTTAAAAATTCAAGTTCACTTTGAGCAGTTGAATAACTTCGAACCACGTGTGGCCATGGCCGTGAGTATATGCAAGATTAATCGATTCGTTTTTTAAATCACGAAATGAATTCACAGTAAATTTTTTATTCACCCACTATAATTTAAAATGTAAATATGAAAGTTTATCACGTGCCTTTACCATTTTTAATTTTTTAGAGAACTCGAATCGTGAATGTTTAGCTGTTACCTCGTCAACACGTCGAAATGAAATGAAAATTGTTACGATTTTATCCCGCGAATTTTCTGTTCTTGTCGATTGCCAAATCTACTGATTATTTATTTCAATGATTTGAAAATATAGATATTTTTCTAAAACATCTTTTCGAACATCAACACTTTTAAAAATCAATTTCAGAAAAATAATAATAAAAAGAAGAATCATCAGTTGATTTCAGTCTTTGAGTCATTTATCGTGTTCACAGTACCTGAGGTTATTCATTCTTTAGGCCTATGATGGTACAATCTTGGTAATATCTAATTAGTTCTAATCAATTTAAAAAGAAAAACCAAGCATTGGAAAAGAAAGCATAGCACTAGCAGTAGCAACATTTGGTGCTGGGAAAAATGCTTCACATGAAGGAAAGAAGTTGGATCAAACTTTAAAAAAAAAATAATGGATTTAAGCAGATGACACTGAAGGTTGGAATAGTTGAAGGGAGTTATTTGTTTGTTATTTATTGGAAATTGAGATTCGTGTGAAATAAGAAATTCAAATGGGGAGAAGTATGCGCGCGAGAAAAAATGTAATACGTGACGTGACCGTTAGATGGCATAGAAAGGGGGAAAATATTTGTGTAAGGTTGAAATTGAACTCAGTGGCTCAGTCCCGAAAGGAAAATTGAAGACGTTCAGTTTCCTAACTTACGGGGCATCATGCCCACTCACACCCACCGATTTATGCAACATATGCAATGTATCAAATTATAGTTGCCCATTTTCGTGTGAAAACTGGACAATATGTGGCGATTCAATTTTTGTACATTTTCTCTTCTTGCCCTCGGCCGTTCTTCGCTACTTCTTTTGATACGAGTATTATTAACGTTGTTTAGTTGAGGGCTGTATAATAGTCTAAGAGAAAGTTAATTTACCATTTCGTCGACTTGGTTTTGGAAATATAAGACCAGGAGAATTCGATTTAAAGTTGCGGATTGCGGTTAACACCTCCGAAATAAAAAAAAGTCATGTTAAAGTGACATTCAATATTTATGCCACGTTTCCTGAGCCGAACGCAACCAGCCGAAAGAGAAAATACTTGTAACTCGTCGACAGCCAATTCTTTATTTAGGCCGCTATTCAGTGGCTATAAGTTGGCGTGGGCAACTGTACAATTGTACACGGTCGGACACCACGAGCCTAGTCACGAACCTTCCCACTTCAAATTAACGTTAGTCTACTAGTTATATACGTTCAAAAGTTACACGCCAAAACAGTTCACAGCCGAACTTACCAGATTCGATATACTTCATCCAACGTTTCGTCGCGTTATAAAATGTAAATCATTTCAGCAATTAAGTGCAAATCGAGGTGGATGTTCAATCATTCTGATTTCTCTTTAAATGTTTTAACAAGTTTTGTCTTAGCTAATGAATGTGCAGTTTCTCATTGAAATTTACTTTGGCCATCTAAATTATTGAAACCCACTCTCTCTCCTCTTTTATTCACCGTAATGAATGTGACGTAGGATCGAAAATGAACCAAAAATAACGAATAAATGGTACCCGTTTTTCAGAGATTTTTCCGTCGGAAACAAAAATCTAGCAATAGAAAATGAATCAATGTAGCCTCATTAGCTTTGCTGTTCTCAATAATTCCGGCAGATTTTCTATTGCATTGATAATTAGCGACGTAGAAGTGTACGGTGATACATAATAAACCTATACAATTTATACATGGGCCAAATTGAACTCTATGGACAGCAGATGGTACTGCGCAACTGCCGCCGTGTGGTGTTAACAAAAAAGGAGCTGGCTATTCAAATAAAGAGCTCTTCCATAGGAGCATCAACTTACATCCAACAGAACTTGGCCAGTGGTAAAGACATCACCGACGGGCCGCATTGACTTGTAACGAGGTTTTACCAGGAAATTTTTTAAACTGTGTGCACCTGCAATTCAGGATCAAGACGTGCTGCAAGCAATTCTTCGCCACCAGTTGAGACTTTGATACGCCCATCTGAAAGAAACACGAGATCTTGAAAGAATAGGTAGTATAAACAACGAAGCAATTATTTTTTTGCGAAATTAAAATTGATGAGGTTTAAACTAATTAGTGGTAGAAGCACTTGGCTTTCCAAGCCTTCATTTGTTTTCTTACATCGACAAAGTTTTGTTTTGACGGTGACGACATCAGTTTCAACTAATTGGAGTGCGGGTGGGATGTTTTTTTTTAAGTGGGTTGTGATTAAAATGTCATGTTTAATATTTCTTTGATTATTGCAGTAAAATTGAATGGATATGTTTTTTTTTTAGATAGGCTACTAATGATTCATTGGTAGTGCAATGCGCTTCTTTTCGTGATCTGCATTACTTCAAATCACGCATCGATTCATTTTTTAGATATTTATTTTCTGCGCTAAATTCAAAGGATAAAAAGAAAATTGTAAATTCAATTCAATCATAGGGTTCCGCTAATTAATTCAATGTCTTTATGGGTTTAAAATCAAATGCAGGTGCCGAAAAATAGTCCCAACATGTTGATCAGCCATCCCGAATTCAAAACGTCAGCTTGTTGTGTACTTATCTTAACTATAATGGTGGCCAACAGCGCATCCGGAGCTGCACTGGAAGGGCAAGTTGATGATCGATCGACAGAAGAGGAACATCAAGATTGGCGTCAGCCTTTGCCGACAGTGAGTATCTTGGTCCTAGTTGTTCATCGATGTGCACTAATCGCTCATAATTGCCATAAAAAGAGCACTGCGGGAAATCAAACGAAATTTGTTGGGTAATGAATGAGCATGACAGTTCCATTATTATTTTAGGCCTCTTCATTGTTTTTTTTGTTTTGTTTTGGCTAATCATTCGTTAAGAAAAGAAATGATGCCTACTCCACTATAAAATTCGCCGAATTGTGCCTTATGTCATCGCGCAAACAGGAAGAGAAAATCGTCTTCAAAAATTCGTAACTGCAACCAACTATTATAAATCTTAAATATTGTTTACTTTCCACTTTAAAACTTAAATTTTAACGCCACGGAAAATATGTATTATTGTAGTTCAAATTGGAATTTCACAGAGACTTGACGTTCATTTCTGTATGGGGCAAGAGGAAATGAAGAACAAAAAAACACTTTTACTTTTGACTGATATAAAATTTAGTAGTATACCGATAAACACGATCTGTAGTTTGAGTCTTTCCAACTCTCACGATGAACCCTCTTTTAAAATGCTGTCCACACACTATCCGCACTTTAGAAATGTATGTTCGATTTTGGACTACTCTTAAGGACCGTAAATAATAAAATCGTTCACTTATAACCTCTATTGCAGCTGATAAATTTTCCAATGGCAAATATGATCAATAGACTTTTTCCGACTTTTTCCAACAACAGGTTAAACGTGCAGTTGCTTTGCTTAACAAACTAGTCATGGTTGCTAACCGTGCCAATAACAACAAGAAGCAACGATATCAGCAAGCGAACCCTTTGATTAAGCACCAAGGTCAGTCGCCACATTTGAATTACATGCAACATCGGGAAGGCGAGCAATTGCCGAATAATTCAGCCGAAAATATCGACGACAATCACCACCACATCCACCAAAAAGCTATTGCTCTACCTCGCGTAAGTTGCGTCTTTTTTTCTTATAGTCCAATTTCGGGCCCCTGAATGACGTGGGAGGAAACTGAGGTGTACTGTAGTTGTTTAATGAAAGCAAGACTGGCTCTGATAGTAAGTCGCTCCTTTGAAATAACCGTGAGTAATTGTTTGCACGAAAAAAGTCTTACACCCTATATATACGTTGTTTTTATCGCGAGCTGCTTGGAAATCTTTTTGCCTGAATGTGTGCTAAGTAAAAAGTTATCTTTGTTTTTCTCATCAACTATTTCTTACCAGCCACTCAATTCACTAGACTAGGTTGATAGTCTTTCAATTTACGGGAGTAGATCCCATTGAGTCCCTTTAGAAAGCACCGTCAACAACAATCCGTTTTGTTGACGATCAAACTGATATAGTCTCCTTACAACAACAATTTATGCTAAGCTCGTCGTTTACGTTCAAGTCATTCTAAAGTAGACCTCATTCTTTCTAGAACATTTTCTAAAATTTCCATGCAATTATTCGACGATTCAAATTACTCCGGAGCACTTTGTCTCTTCCGTTTCAATTTTTCTATGATGATTTAACGAATCCTATTTTAAATGAAGTACTCAATAGTTTTCTATTTTCTGCAGATGGGATTTGAACGACGCGGCCAATCGTCGCAGCGAGTCTTCTGGCGATGCTACTTCAATGCAGTCTCTTGCTTCCGCTAACGATATTAAAAACAACAATTCCGCTTCTATCGCCACGACGCGATGACAGGAGTCAACTGATTTCGACTATAACAAGACATTCCGACGCCAAAATAAACCTTGGGACACCCAAAGGCCTATTCAAAGGGGCATCATGTATTCAAATTACACTGTTTTTTTCGTGATTGGTAACCCCGAAAAAGTGGTACCCGTTTTAACAGTATACTCGATAACAATTCGTTCTTTTTCTTTAATGTTTCAATTTTCTCCATGACCCCGAACGAATGTATCAACTATCAAATGTGAGAGTCGTGTTCTATAGGCTCAGATACAGTTAATAATAGCATATTAGTTTGCATTTTCTCTTTTATTCGCCTTCCTTTTTTATTTATTAATAAAAAATATGCCATCTGCGAACTTTCTGTTAGATACAGTGAAACGTGTGCGTTGCTATCGTAGCGCAAATGTATCAGTACAGACGCCAAATTAGAATTGCAAAAAATGGTTCAATTCTCCGATTTAAAACGAAGGTTGATAGAGTTACATAATTAGTTACATAAAAGCTGCCCTTTAAATATTCAACCACTCTGTTTCATTTGCTTAAAAGAAATTAAAAGGCTCATCAGAATACACGGTTTCTGTTGGAAATATCAGACAACAATTTAGAACCGGATTTAATACAAGAATGTGACGTCATCAAAGTTATGGTAGATATGCTGAATGGCCTCCAACAATCAATCGGCAAAATCTTTGTTCTTTACGGAATAGTTCCCGGTACTAAATATTTCAAACCTCCCAACACAAAACAAAGGCTAGTTATTTTTACCTATGACGTCAGAATGTCACATGATCACCACTTCAATTACAAATTTAAAATCAGAAACCCTGTGCTTTTTTTGTGAGGTAAAGGTCAACAGATTACCCGGATTTAATGCCGATTACATCACTGATGTGCATAACAAAGTAATGTCAGAATAAATTAGCTCGGAAACCTATGGCGATGACTTCGTGACATATTGAAGCGTTCTATCTGTAGCGCTAATTAGTCCACGGCAACCAACTGCAATTTCCGTAATAACAGTTAAACATTGATAGCATACGACCAGCAACAGTTGGCTAGCTAGCCAATATTGGCCAATTTAATCATTGATCGTCTCGTCCAATTTAATTGTTTTTATATAAAAGGATTAAACACTTTTTTCCGTTCCCGGTAAACTTTTCCAGTGAGAAGAAGAAAAAAAAATAAGAACTCGATCCACATTTGAATTAAATTGTTCGTCGTAGGTATAATAATAAGCTTTTCCAGTTCCATCAGCAACTAAAACTCTATTGACAGTGACACATAATTTTTAAATATTGCCAGTAGCTTTTCATATTTAAAATGGCTCTGCAGATTACGATCTCTTTTTTAACGTCTTTATGACAGATTACTTCAAGCGACAGTTTTTAGTTTAGGAAAAAACGTGGGCGCTCAAAGTGAGACTAGACATTTTACATTTGCATCAAACCGGATTTAGAATTTTTCTTTTGAAGTCTATCACTTGAAAAAAGTAAAAAACTGCTCGAGACATTCTCACCTTAATGCAGAGAATAACTGACATAAGATTTGACAAAAGCGCACCGAAATTCTTCATAAATATACACTGCGCCTATTGCGACGAATGAATGAAATGAGGGGAAACCCAGCAGCCAGCGGTTGAGCCGTTACCCAAGATGGGGGGATTGATTACGACGACCACGTTTGATGTTATTAACACACGCGGAAAGATTGGGCCAGCAGGTATAAATAATCTAGCAACTGAAGTGGACTGCGTAGTTTCATGGAGGCAATTTAGTGGCCATTATAGAGTGATGATTCCTAGGTATCCGCTTCTAGGCAGAAGACGTTGAAAGATCGCAGTGGGCCACTATCAAATGAGAAAAGTCAGAATGCATATCCCGCCTGAGCTTGATTGACAGATGGTGACAGAACACAAGTAGGCGTATATGTCAACGGTGCATGCCCTATAGGCTTTATAATGTAAGAGAAGAGATCGACTGAGAACCAAGCGCAAGCCATTAAAGTATTCCTACCTTCGAGCGTAAATAGACTTAAAAAAGAGACTGCCGTAGAAAGTGCTACCATATCAATCACGTTTTAAATAAATAGGCTGTTGGATTAAAAAGCTTTCTGATACCTTGGCTAATGACATTGATATTTTATGCCATTTCCTATAGGAAGTTCATCGATACCCTTAGGAATGTGACATTTTCGCTACTCTTTTGCGCGCGTGCTACTTTAAGAATAAAACATACGTCACTTTGCTAACGTATGCAGCATGCGTAATTTCACATTTCCGCATCGGTATCAAAATAATAAGACAAGGTAATTAAGTAGATCAATTGATAATCAAAAGATGAAGCTGCATTTCACGGCGCGGGCACAGTTACGTAAATCGCATGGTATTAAAGAGCTTCGGGAACAGAAGAATCTAAAATTAATTGAAGGCGGCTTTTAGAGAATAAAAAGCCTTAATCGCTCTGTACGATCTATATAGTGAAAATGACAATCATGGCAAAACTAAGCTGCGCCCACCACCGCCGCTCAGCCTATATAAGCCGGCGCACACTGGCACGCAATCCACAGTTCGGCCTAACCTACTGCGACGCTCAAATTTCTCCTTTGCTGTAAGATCATCCACATACTTTTTTCTCTTCTAAAAAAAGTAAATTCAATTTAAACTGTTATTTTATTTAAAATCCATTTTTAGTGCTTAAATTATTCGTCTGTTTAAAAAAAAATACTTAAAAGTTACCAATAACTAACGGCACGAACCTAATTATTTTGTCAACCCACTAACAAATTATGCGCATTGATATTTTAATTTTAGGAGCAATTTTAAAATGATGGCAAAAATCAGCGCTGTCGTTCCGTTGGCCATTTTACTCTACTTAGCAGCGTCCGTAGCAGCCAAATCAACAGATCGAGAAGAGACCGAAACAACTGATTTCGGCCAAGACATAGAGGTTGTAAAATTCAGACATTTTAGCACAGATAAAGATGAGCTAATTTGTTTCATCTTGATTGAAAATATTCAGTTGGGAGCAGTGCCAGACGACGGAAGTGTGGAAACGGCTTTACTGAACTAGTAAGAAAATTAAAACTAAAAAAACAATTTTCTGCAATCGATTTGAATTTCTTTTTTCTTTTAGTCTCTTTGCAAAGCAGATTGTGGCTCGCCTACGTACCAACGCAAACCCCCAAGATTTGATGAGAAAACGATCGTATTGGAAGCAGTGCGCATTCAACGCCGTCTCCTGTTTTGGCAAATGATTGGATCAAGAAATGTTAAAGCAAAATCAATAACTTTTTTTTTGTTTCAAACTGTGGATCTGTAACAACACACTCTGGCTGTTTTCATTGAACAGGAGCAATCGATTTCTTTTTATTATTGGCATCACATGTTCAAGTTTTTTTATTCAAATGAATTAGAATAGATTGCCGATGGAAATCACAATAAATATGTATAGGCTAAATCATAGATTGCTTGCATACACATCTAGACTCGACTTCAACACCATTAAAAAATTTTAGAAGCTGATTGTAAACGTATTTAGAAAAGTACAAAGTTTAGAGTATAGATGTTTACTGTTTACCACACCCTTTTAGTTGAGTAACAGTGTTCTCTCCTCTAAAATAGCAGAAAGACAAAAAAAAAAAAGAAATGTTGGCAAAGAATGAGGTAACTTTGAAATTTTAACCATTCAATTAGATATCGTCTTATGCGTTAAAAGAGAACACAAGCGTACAATCTGTAGAAATTTCCTACCGAATAAAGTCGTCAGCCAGTAAACTTTATTTTAAGAGTTTTTACTTTTAGCCCTTGCCATTAGTTCTCGCCACTCTATATACAGGCTAGATTTACGCTTTCATTGTTTGAATCGTTTCCGTTATCGCTAACCTTTTGAAAATGGCCATTGCTCTATGTATACGCTGCAGTAATATACTGGTGATTTTCTCGTGGAAATCATGACATATATACCGTAGCCTATATATATGTTGACTCTTTTGAAAAATAAATAAGGCTACATTTCTTTCTATTCTCAAAAGGTCGTTTTTTCTTCCTGTGAACCTCATCCAATTCAGCCCTGCCAAAATTGCGTATTTGATTGGAGTAAAACAGTGAAAACGCGCGTATTGATTAGCCGTTGATTTCTCTATGATAGCCAACAGAAATTAAGATGTGCGCATACGGATAGTAAAAATACATGAGACAATCCGACAATCTATATACTTCATCCTAATAAGTTTGACACCTATCTAAATAATCATCGAGTACTTCCACGTTTAAACATTAAAACCCATCTCGCACGGAACGCCAGTTTTCGAATTATTAAATAAAAATAAGCCACCCTATCCCTAATAATTTAACGAAATACTCGGAAATACATCTGCTTAAACAATCCGTACGGGCGCCGCAGCTAGTGAAAGTTTTAAGTATTTTAAAAATTACAATTTCATTGGACATTAAGTGGAATAACGACAAACTTAATTTGTCTTCTTTTTGTTGTGCTATTACTTATATCTACAGGTAATAAATAAATAAATAAAATGTTTTCTCCGGAACACCAAAAGTACGCCATCTAGCGGTAAAGATTAAGGCTTAGCTTAAGACTCTGTCATCTAGCTGTCAAAAGTAAAGCTTTCGGATTTACATTTTTGTAAACAAATCGTCAAGAAAAGAAATTTGAACTCTACAGTGAATCAATCACAAGCATTCTTTATAATTGAACAATAAAGGGGAAAAAATCTAATTCTCTTCTCAGTAATAGACTGAAAAGTTAAGTACCCAAGTTTTACTTGTGTCAATATGGATGATGGAATATGGTTGACCCTAACCGTACCCAATATTCAAAATGAACTAACACTTCAATAGTGCCAAGGTTCTCAACAAGAAGGAACTATTAATTATCAAAGACTATAGTTACAGAGAATAGACAAGCACAAAGACTCTTACTAACATTATAATTGAAACGATAGATTCACCACTTACCAATTTCAGGATCACCGTGGGACATTTTCCACCACCAGTTGTTCAGCCTGCTGCAAGAGGGGAGTCAACGACACCATGTCTGTCCTGCTTCTCTCATTGTGGTGTAGATGAAGAAGCAGTCATTCCAACTCTCCTAAAACGTTTCTGCAAAGTCTGCCACAGATAAACACAGAATTCAAGCATCTGAGGTTACACTTCCAGCTATAGTACACAGGCTTGAGTTTTTTATGGTTTGTTTTAGTAGATTTTAAGGTCATCAGATCAGATAATCAAGTCACTTTGAATAGTTGAATAGCCTCGAGCCACGTGTGGTCTTGCATAAAGTATATGTAGCGATTATTCGATTTCGTTTTGAATGATGACGTTCAGAGTAAATACTAAATCACTAGCAAATATGAAAAGTTAATCACGTGCCAATTGCATACCTTTAACCACTATGTAGAGGAAAACTCGAATCGTGAATGTTTAACTGTTACCTCGTCGAAGTGAAATGATCGAAGAAAATCGACTCACTGTTTGCTTCTGGGCCAATTCTCGCGCCAATTTTTGTTGTTGTTGTCGGATCTCTAAATCTAATGATTATTTGTTTTATACAAAAATAGAAAAACAATAAACAATTTTTAAAATGTAATTTCTGGTAGTAGAAAAAATGAATTAAATTGATTTCAATCTTTGAGCCTTGGCGTGTGTATTTAAAAGGGACTTTTTTTTATAACTTTGTTATTATCGTAATCTCAATGAAAAATCAAAACAAGGATCGAAAAGCGTAACATTAGAAACCACCAATTATTATTGGTGTTGGAAAAATCACTGGGGGGGAAGGATAAAGTTGAATTGCCCGAACTTTCTTTTTTAATAAGATAAAACTTGAGCTGAGCATCTGATGGGTGGAATCGTAAAAGGGGGTTTTGGTTTTAGTAGCGCGCATCTGCAAAAGAAAAGAAACAAAAATCGAATCATATAAAACGATCGTATATTGTATAGAATAACTCTTTTTTTTTCTCTCTTAAATGTCCAACACAAAATGTTTTAAGTAACAACTAAATGACTAAGATTTATTGTTGTAAAATGCTTTGGTTTGTCGAGGCGGATGAGACCGTGTGAAATACTGCTGTTTCATTCCCCTTCAGTGAGGAGAGGTAGAAGAGAAATCCTTTTTGGCTAACAATTAAAGACATTTGATCATCAACAACCAAAACACCTGTCCCGTCACGTGATCGTGAGAACCGTTACTCTCATCGTTTTGTCTCTCGACCATATGTTTTTTTTCCTAAATAGAAGTTTCGTTGAGATAACTCTTTCTTTGTTGGCCTTGGAAGGATTTATTATTATTATTTGACTGTTTTCCGTAGACGAGCCGGGCCGTGTTGGATGCTGGATCAAACACCAAATTGGGTGAGCTGGCCGATGACGGCGCTCTTTTCAAATCCGTTACAGTTTTGTTAACGGTTACGTTTCTGGCATCTGGCGATTTGTTGTAATTAAAAACTAGGAATTCGTCCGTGCAAAGCTCTTCGCCACTGCTGCTGTACTCTTTCGTCATTTTCTTCTTATTGTCGACCTTCTTCGGTGATTTCGCCTTGTATTGTTTGATCCGCCTGGCCACTGGACTTTCCACTGGGACCTCGAGAATATCCAGCGATTGTGTCCGTTTACTGAAACGGACATTCTTCTTAATTGGCGGCTCGAAATTGGCGTAAAAATGCGGTTCTTCGTCTTGTGGGATAGGAGGGGCCGGTCGATGACGTCGAGGACTTTCCTCTTGGAAAAGAAGGGGCTGCCTCGATTCAACTGAATGACGTTTGCGATACTCACTTTGTTGGCGTTGTTGTTGTTTCTTCGATGACTGGTAGTCCAAATCGGATTCGTCTAGCGCCGGCAAGGCTCGAGAAGTTGGTTTTTCGCTCATGGCAATTCTATACCCAAAAAAGTGATTTTGTTGTTATTTCATAAATCATTAAAAGTTTTGACAGGTTGATGGATGAACCTGCTGTTGTAAAACTGATTGAGTTTGTTGGGAGATGATGGCAAGTCTTCTGGGCTGATGTAAGACCAAGGACGTTGGTTTTTCAGCTGATCCGAGCTGTTGGAGAATCGATCAAACGATTCACGTCGTATGGGCGAAGCAAATCGAACGTTTGGACCCGATTCCGCATCGCTCGGAATGGCGGCTCGTGGCTGGTTGCTCGACGTTGGCTGGCGTCTCCGATCTTTTAAAAGGAAATAAAAGTATAAAGAAAATGGGGATAAAAATGGGAAAAAGTATTTATAGACCTTCGTGAAACTGCGGAGCGCCGACGTAAGCCATTTTCCGATCGGAATTGTCAAAGTAATTGGCAGGCGGCCCTTCGTAGCTGATATTTGATTGGTAATCGTCCGGATAACGTGACTGGTTTCGCTGTCTAGGCGGCGAAGGGCGTCGATCACTCATCCTGTTCCTGTTTGATGATGAATATGGATGCTGGACAGATTCGTGACTTTTACCCGGCACCTGCCCCCGAGTGCCAGGCGGCAGAGCGGCCTGTTGACGACCGCCCTCAAAATTCCGTGGCTCTCGATAATTCGAGGCGGAAACGGCGGATGGTAAATTCCTGCTGGGTGAGCCGTACCTGAGATTGTAATAAAGGCATAATTCAAATTGGATAAATCTTCGCGTAGGAGTTTTTTGGGGCGGGATAGCGTACCGCATTGCCGGACTGACGATAATTTCATCGCTGCTGTCATCGAATTTCCCTGGCGGATGACTGACTACGTCCGGATAACGACTCGCTTTATAAGGTGACGGATAAAGATGCGGCTGGAAAGGCTCCGGTTGATAAGGCTCTGGCTGATAAGGTTCGTAAGGCGGTTGATGATCACGAGGCGGACGCCGGGACGATGGACCCCTTTTATTCTTGTTCGAAGATTTCGGCTGTTTCATCTTTTTATAGAAATTAAGAAAATAATGAGTTTGAATTTAGGTCGTGGGGAATAAAAGTGTCGGCACCTTTGTTTTGGGTAATTCGTTAACGAATCGCTGAACAAGACAGGCGAATATCACGTTGACTATCAAGAAGATGGCGAATCGTGACACGATCAACAGCATCACTTGGAAAATAAAACAGTAATTAAAAAAAATGTTGATGAAATCCTTCTTTTATCAAATGTTGATTTAACGTACCAATGATGTTGACCAACATGCTCTGCTTAGTTATCCAAGGCGTATTCGGGTTTCCCTCGAATTGCTATCGAATGCAAATGAATTACGAAATCATCCGAAAAATGGAGCGGGGAACAAAATCGATTTACCTTGTAACTCTTGAAATCCAAAGCGAACAAGACTATCAGTATGACGTCATAAAGGATAACGGTAAACTGCGTCGATGCGTAGGTCACATAAATCCATCTCGATTTGAGTACGCATCCTATCACGATGAAACAATTTCATTGATTAATTATAATTATCACAGACGGGAATGACGAAGTGAATACCGAAGAAGAGGAGAACAGAGCAGAGGAACCACAGGCTATTTTCCACCAGGTATCCGATAAACATTCCATGCACCTGACTGGATTTCGTCACCACACCCGTCTGCGTGTCGTTGATGTCTTTCCAGTACGGCTCATTCCGAGCGATGCAACTATTCCGGACTAATTAAAACGACACATCAAAAGGTGATACATTACAAAAGGAGTACTTAGTAGTACGTAGGAGGAGATGATGATCAAAACGTACAGTGAAAATACTGAAGGTAGAAGCTGTTGGTGAAAGCTACCAACGGGCTCGGAATTTGGGTAGGGTCCGAGATTTGAATAGGCGTAGGTGTCAGTTTGCAGTCGTACATGAGCATGGCCACGACGCCGAAAGAAATGCATAGCGCCGTTTGTAACTATAAAAGAGAAAACGATAAAGAAAGAAAAAAAAACGATCATTTTTTCGCCTATTTATCTCTGCGTCGTGCAGGAGAAAATAAATAAAGAGATTAGAGATTGCGCAATCCCTAGGGCGACCAAAAGTGCGGCAGACACGAAAAGAAGAAGAGCGACCCGGAAACACACTTGCGCGAATAATTGCGGCGGCGGCCCGGAAAATATAATAACAAAAAACACTCACCAACGAATTGACAGCTGCGGCGAATGTGATGTCTCGACACATTTTTCGTCTCCCAATAATCGAACTGGTGGCACAGAGATTTTTTACAAAAAAGTTTTTAAACGTTTTCCTCTTCTTTTTAGAATTGTGAATCCATATTATGAAAATTCGTTTGACCAAGTGCGACACACACACACACACGAGAGTTGAGAAGACGGGAGGCAACAGGTGTGGCTCAAGGTTGACGGCGGTAAAAACACTCTGCTGGCCGCCCGTTCACGGACCTGTTTCTCTTCTTGTGAGCTGGGAACGAGTTCGACAGCCCACACGAGCCGACGAGAGTTGGTCGGTAGACTGAAACCGATCCAAAGTGGATAACAGAGTAAAGTAGTCTCTCTCTCCCGTCCCGTCTCTTTTTTTGTGTGTGCAATGGAGGCCAACGTACAAGTTTTCTTCTTCTTCTTCTTCTTCTTTCTTTTTCCCTCCTATCTCTCTGATTTCACCATCTTTCTCTCTTTTGCTCTTATATCCCGAGATAATTGCCATGGCAATCTCGTCATCGTCACACGAGTGCGCCCCGTTAGATCCCACCAAATACAATACGTACGCTGATGATATAGTACGTACGCAGCATGATTCAATAGACGGGCGGTGTGTGTGTGTGTGTGGGCCAGCAGCTGACCGGCCAACTGTTGCTCCTACTTTTTTTTTTCTTTTAATTCCATTTGTAAAAGGAGATTTTTAAGGCTGGACTTACCCGCGACGCCATATTTTTCCGTCCGATAAGAAACGCGAGGGGGTAGGGAATTATTGAACTAATGGAAATATAGTGTAGGACATTAGCGACGCCGCACGGCTTCCTATCGAAAAGTAGGTAAATGACATTTATTTCAAATTTCACATAAATAAGGATTTTCGATTGTTCTTACCCGACAAAACACCCGCCGACACTGCTGCGCTGCACGTTCATTAATTGTAAATCATGTTTGTGGATAAAAAATTCAATTTCCTTTGGAAAATCAATTAATTGTCCATTTTTTTAATTTGGAAAAAAATATATAGTTAGTTATAAGAACAAGGCTCGTGTTTGCACAAGTTCTTTTATCTTTTTGTAAGGCCGGGCTTTATACATACCCGGATGATAATGAAATGGTTTCAAATCTCGTAAATCTTTTAAGGAAAAACGTACAAGAAGGATGTGGAAATGGTCAATTTGACGTGAATAAATAAAATGCTCTTGAAGCAATTAAACTAAACAATATTTTCGAAAACAAGATTAGCCTCGAGGAGAACGAGCTGTGAGATAACGTCCGGTTGAACAAGTTTCACATCAAGTTCAAGTTAAATTTTGTTTCAAATATTTATACCTTTTATTTTTGCTTCTTTGGGGCAGAGGGGAGTTACATTTTCACTTGTAACGTGTCTCCCTATTTGGATGTCAGACAGAATTTTCGACCGTGATAATGAAAACTAAAAAATAAAAATGACTATTTAAAGGCATGTCATGTGAGGTGTACAAAAAGAAAATGAACCGTTACCAGAAACGTCAAAGATGGACGTGACAATTGAGCTAGAGAGATGGCATATTTCGACCTGGATTTCTACTCCGGAGGAAAAAAAGGAAAACCTAGAACGAATGATAATAAAATGTGCTAATGAAATCCCCCGTCGTTTACGGGATAAAAACACTTCACTGAGCCATTAACAAAGCCATTAACAACTCAATGGAATGCTGTGCAAATTTCCAATTCAAATGTAACTTAATTATTTACAGGTGATGATACACAAGAAGAAAAAAAAAAACAGAATCTTGGACATGTGCCAAAAATGACGAGTTCACGAGTGTAGAAAAAATGTCAACCGGTAAATATTCCGGTCTGGTTTTAAACGATAAACGTCACGTGACCAATTGCACACGTCATTGCACACTAACTGGGAAAATTACAAAACCATATGAAACTGGAAGGAATAAACAGGGGAATTTTGCACATTTGCAACGTGTTTGCCGAAGTTTCAAATTTAATGTTTAGACATAAAACGTGGTTATTGAACGTAACTGGAAATTTTTAAAACATGTGCTCAGCACTTCAGCAGGTTCGTGAGAGACACGTTAATATTTCATTCACCCTTCGAGTCTAAAACAAATTAAAGGTATATATTTAACAATCAAGGGTCTGAATATTCGATATCACTGTCTCAAAAATCAAGTTTCAAATTTTTTTATTGTAACGAATGCAAATTGCAAAAGGGAATATTGATTAAGTTTCGCTAAAATGGATGGAGACGATGTTTGTATCGTGCGGGCGACGTTTGTCGCCATCTAGCGCCCAAAATATACACCGGGTGTTGCGTGTATTGTTGAAACCAAAATAAACCCATCCTGTTACGAACGATCGGAAGGAAATGGGATTACGAATAAATCCCAGGACAATGTCATGTGTACTACTTCCTATAATACTAGAACAAGGATGACTGTGATTGCCAATGTCACTGTTATGAATGATGTAATCAGAAAATCTCAGGTATCTTGTTTGGTAATCCACAATGGGGACTGTTTTGTTTATTGATTTTTTCTTTTTTTCTGTTACTCTCCTGTCAACCAGATGGAATATGAATGGTCAGGAGAATTGAACAAACATGCCGTGTATCTTCAATTATGAAGAATGACAAGCTCAACAATCTGCATAGACAGCCATGCAGAGAAAACATTCCCACTCTAGTTTATGAATGAACAAAAGCAACAGAGGTCGGAACACCATTGGATACTTGCCTAGCAACTGTTCAAGGATGGCTACTGGGAAATAATTACCTGCAAATGAAAACTTACTTTTCAGGTAGTAATATTAGAATCATTTTAATATATTTTCTAAGCTGAAATTATTTTAAACACACAGGACAAGAACTGCAGTTATTTTCCAGTTCGATGAAATGGAGTACTGCACAAGTTATTGCCTGTACAATCAATTTGGTATTGCTATACTATACTGATGTGATGTGACTCTCCAGTCTCCAAGAAGTCACTTTTCCCACTCTTCACCCAGATTGAAAGTATTTGTGATGGGACCTCTCAACCAGCCCTGGCACGACCCCCAACATTCTGCCAAATGCCTAGCTGTCGTATAAAGTACATATCGAACCATCCGAATGTAAAAACGGCCAAGTTGGCGATGGCCTGGAGAAGATGCGAAAGAAGAAGAAGATTTCCATCACTTGTGTCGGGAGCATCGAGCAGCTCTCCTAGGGGACGCGCCGTCCAAATTGGGAGTCAAAAGATCCTGTAGATTTCTTCAACCCTTTCCCTTATTCATCCGATTCCAGTCACGTCCACCCGCGGAAGAATCTCTTCCGGTCGATTCCCGGAATCAGCACCAACAATCTACTCATCAGTGAATCAATTCCCGGACGATTCCTTTTAATGAGAATGTGCTTTTTTCCCCACATGATGTTAGTCGTGCCGTCAAATGCAAATGAATTGAATTGCGAATGGCCGAATTTGTCAGTCCGTGTGAGGTTATCCGTCCGTCCTTGCAGCTGTGATGTAATAGAGAAATTGGGAGGCGCCTCTGTCTGAGCCGAGAGAAAAAGAACCGCAACGTTGGGCGCCGCAACGGCGTCCATCTGACATGTCCATGGCGAATGTTCGTGCCGTGGAACCCGGTGGAACCCCGAATGGAATCATTATGACTTGCTGATGGCCGACTAGCGTGCCAATGTTAACTCCCGCCAACACCGCATGTTCGTATACATGTAGATTCGGGGACTACCGTCTGAACTCTGCTGATGATAACTATTATTATAAGGTCCGCTATATGCATGTAATTCTATTACGCACACGTCCAGTTGGCTGTGAGAGAACAAAAAGATCCATTGCCCGGGACCCAACACATGCATCAATTTTATTATTATTATGTGCTGCTGCTGCTGCTGTAGTGCGACGCAACTTTTCTGAGGTGAATTACATTCCAAAGTGGATTTAAGTCTCTTTTTCTTATCTCCTGACTGCTGCGACGATGGCCGTTAATCAAATTGTCTATTTTTTATATAAATCAGGAAATCGTCTGCCATTTTGCTGGGGAGGGGGGGGGGGGGCATCGATTTGGCGAATCAGCAATGGCTCACAACCGTTTGATTTATTGTTTGCCTCTGGGATGTCTACAACACTTTCTCTGTTTTATCTCTTCCGAGCTGGAGGCGACGGCAGTCGCGGGGGTTATTTATTCGTTTGTTTGCCCAGTTTTGTCCGTTGCCACTAATCGTCTTATATATGGAAGGAGCAAATGGACGGGAATAATGCAGTTACAAAAGAGACGGTGGGTGGATGGGGAAGGGACGAATCCAGCAATTAAGAATGATTTGCTTTTGAAATTTCCCGCGCAAAGTCAACGGAGCGGCAATAAGCGGAAATGTGCTGATTCCGCAGCTCAATCAGCACATCGCCAATGAACCGCAATAGCAAATATTGTCCCGCGCAATCTTCTCCTTCTCTTGGTGGATGTCTATAGATTGGAACAGATAAGGAATCAACGAGTTGGCAATAATCATCATCGGGGGGACGGACCCTATATTCCTCGGCAACATTTTTCACCCTAAAAATCGACCCGCTTTTCTTTTCCTTTTTACGCCGGAAATTGTTTTCTGGCGGGTTTTTCTGAGGCTTTTTTCAATCCATCGATCGTGCAATCTTCTCTACCCAATAATTGTCGTCGTCGCTGACATTTCGGGTGATTCATCTGCAACTCCACCAAATATTTCCCATTTCTTATCTATAAGAGCCGCGGTTGAAATCATATTGATTCGAGTTAAATAGAGCGATGATGTGTTTTGTTGATGGAGCGGGCGGATCAAGAGACGGACGTCACGTGAGAATAAAAAAAGGGGGAAAGAAATGAAAGAAAGCTGAGCAGCTCACGAGGATCTACACATCAGCTTGGAGCGGAGAATGTTTGGTCACTTTGCCAGCGGGCGGAGGCGGCCGGGATCGAGGCGAGAGAGCCTGGATTAAAGAAGACAAAATGTGTGTCAATGTTTGCTCTCGTGTGTCCCTCGGTGAGTGTGTGTGTGTGTGTGGGTTAATGCCGCTGGCCAGCAGCGAATAAATGTCTTTTTGTTTTATTTGTTTTTACGGCTCCTTCATTATCTCTGATTGTACAGAGAGACTTGTATGGGTCTATCTAAGACTCTTTTAACTCGATGGATCGGCTTGGGTTGGGGCCGGTATTAAGTTATTTGCTTTGGCTGGTTGTGTTGACACGGCCGCTGCTCGGCTATTTCCGTCCGGTTTTCTCCGTTACGCAGCAGCAGACCGGCCAAACTTTTTCTCCTTATTATTATGATTATTATTATTTCCTCTCTCAATTCTTATGTTTCATCCTGCAGGATCGTGCTAATAAATCCCAGATGGGACTCGCGCGCTGAATTTTTTTCTGCTGGATTACAATTCCAAAGTCAACGAACAAGAAAATGTCGCCCAGTTTATTTTTTCTTTCTCCCTTTGAAATAAATGTGCCAGTCGTATAAGAGAAGATGGGAAAAATCGAGTCTCTCGGCTTGTACAAATGTACAGGGTCTACGTACGTACGACGATACATAATGGATGCTGTTGTTGTCGTCGTTGTTTCTTTTCCTTTGATATTTATTCGACAGGGTAGACGAGCGACGGCAGTTATTGCCATCACGAAACGACCCGAAACACAACAGCAACAACAACAACAACAAAAAAGTTGTGCATGTCCTCCGTTGGTTGGTTCGTTTTTTTCTTTATTCCCGTCCCGTTGTGTCGTTTGAAGAAGTTGCACGGAGTGACTATAAAGAACGAGGTGATGGATACAAGGGAAAAAAAGAATCAAAAGGAATAGCCGCGTCGTGAGCTAGGGGGAACGGGAGGGGGGGATTTATGGCCGCCGTTGGTTCGTTCAACCGACAACAACAACAACAACAACAACATATCAACCCCCCGTGCTCAACTCTATACGGAGAAAGACGAGAGAGAGAGACGAGATAAGGCGGCCCGGCTTTTATCCTTGACAACAACCTAGTCCTCATGTGCGCACACGACAGACGACACAGAGAAAGAGAGAGAGCGGGATCCATCCAACACACAATAAGTCAATCACGAAAAAACGAAAGAAAGAAAAACGGGAAAAGTCAACCGGGGGTCAGATATTTTGGCGTTTGACGATTTCCTCGGTCAACTAAACTACAATTTTCTTGATCCAGTTGTTGTGTTATCGGACACAATTATAACTTGATGACAGAATTTATCGGCGACTTTTATTTTATTTTTTTTGTCTTTCAACCTCTCAGATAGGGTGGGTGGGTGGTGGGGGGGGGCGGGAAGTTGTTGGAAGAGCGCATGTGCCCCACCCCACCGATCTAATCACCCGCTCGTTTCCTTCTTCTTCTTCGGGAGTCAAAAAAAGGAAGGAAAAAAGAAAAATATATTTATATATCGTCGTGAGTGAAGCCAACAGCAGAGGAGCGGGAAATAATATCCAAGTGGGCGGAGTGAACTTGGGCGGTGGCAGCGGTGGCGGACGGGCGGCAAGTGGAAAGGGAGGGGGGATCGCTGCTGCCGGCCGAGTGTAAAGCCCAACCACCAGACGGAAGGAGGACAAGACGGTGGATCCACATCCACTCCTCTGTGGCTGCCGCCGCCCGTTGGGATCAGTTGAGATTCTCTTGTGTGTCCGGCTCGTCTATCCTATCCTCTCCTCTCTCTACTCTACACTCACTCCGCACTCTACACGTGTCACATAAATATCATCGCCGCGCTTCTCCTCCTCCTCCGTTCGGGACCCGCGTTGATTCGACCCCCTCCGCACCGCTGCTCCTGCTCCAGCTGATACCCTGAACTGGTTGGTTGGGTTAGTAGAGAGACGGAAATGATGTCGATTGCCGAGACTCGACAACAGTCCAAGTGAACTCTCGCATCATATCGGCATTTGTAGTGCCAGCTGGGCGCTAATTAAAAGCGGAAATCCCAAAAACAACTTTTCATCAATGACGTGCACTGCGACGCCACCAACTTGGACTAATTGAAACGGTAAGGATTCTTTCTTTTTACTTTTGGGCGTGGATATTGAAATTGATTCCGGATCTAGCATGGCTGGAAGCAGCTAGATCAACTTCCTTCCGACTTGTGTGTGTCTCTGATTGAATTTCAACCGTCCCAGACGATTTGCTGGTATTTCGGTCGACAAAATCGCCATTCAATTCTTTTTTTTTTTTTTTTTAAATAAAAAAGAGGCGGAAGGAAATAAATAGATTTTGGGCGGAAGAAGAAAAAAAGGAGGTCGCCAGCCAGCAGGCGTCATTGGAAAAACAAACATGGACCCCCTCCTCCCCCTCTCTATATTTAGGCTGATGGATATTCACGTTGGGTGGGGAAATGTAATAAAAGTAAAATATCCATTTCACTAATAAATGGTGTCGATCGGTTGCCAACGTCAACCAGCCACGATCGAGTGCAAAGCCTTTGGCGGTGGTGGTGGTGATGTCACCAGAGAGAGAAGAGCCCGATCTGCTGCTGTGACTAAGTACTTTTGCTGCTGCTGCTGGGCCTCTGCGGGAGAGCCAACGCTGCGTGTGATTGAGCGATCCCTCCTCCCTCCCTCTTTCCTTATCTTGTCTTCTCTATAGAATTATTGGCACATTAGAAACGCCCTTTCCTTGCTGCTTTGGTAGCCGAGTGGATTATTTGTGCTGGAGCTAGCGAATATAGAGCAGCAGGAGCAGGAGCAGTGGATAGGATCTCTCGGCAGAGGAGTCTGATGAGTTATTGCCTTCCATGGCAAGTGGATGGCGCAAAAATATCAAACGGGGGCCAATTTTCTCCTTCTCTCGGCTATGGGCTATATGCCCCGGTGCCAATTGCACGACGATCCCCCTACACATAGACACACAGGCGGATGACAAGGAGCTTTCAAAATCCGTCTCAAGTCCTACACTGCTGGCTGCTGCTGCTGCTGGTGCTGGCCATTTTTGCATCGACTGATTTTGATGTCGAGAGGGCAGAGATCCATCATCGACGCCCGTCCTGCACCCACGGCCATGAAGAGTTAGAAAGAGAAAGAAATATTGGCAACATCAGCAATGCGGCCGGAATAACTCGGATAATAATAAAAGAGAGGAATACATTTCACAATGCGCAAGAGAAAATCGGCCGACGATATCTTCTCCTCTACTCGCACAGCGTGCGGGAGTTGGGGTGCCACATAACAAATGGCCGTCCATTTTCCCTGTTCCATCAGCAGCAGCCACGCAAAAAAGGGGGGAACCCTATGAAGAAAAACGTATTTAATATCCATCCATCGGAGGAGAATTGCTGGGAGCCGAGCTAGTCGTAAATCTCCTTTCTTCGCGGGGCTCCAGCGGGGCGCAATATCTATTTGGAAGCCTTTGATATGATAGGGCCCTTTTTTTCCATATAGGCGCGCTAGCGGTCATTCTGTCAATTTATCATCGACGGCCATCGTTTTTCATTACGTTTTACAACAGGCTAAGATGCCTTCCAGCCGAAGCGGTGATGTAACATCTTTTTCTTCCATATAGATTGTCCTAAAAGCTCCGGCCCTGCTTTTTTAATAAAATAAGGGACCCGCCGGGACGGATTCGTTCAAGCCTGGTCCCTCCTTGACAGCGATTTTACCAATCCATCCTTAGCTGGCGAATAATACATATCTATGATATAGTCTAATAATATAGCTACTAAAACACTCTATCTCTACTTCTCTTTGAGTTTGAATCTATATTAGATCTAATATGTAATATGTAATATACGCCGAGTCTTAATACTCATCAAAGCGGCTTTGGTCGACTTGTCTGTGTATATTCCATCCACTTTTAACGAAGACGAGAGACACGAGTGGATCGTCGACCATATCTAATCGCGACGACGTTACATAAAAGCGCTGCCGTCCTTCTTCTTTTGCCTCGATCTACTTGGACTTTGATCTCTTTTCTCTCTTATCCGGCCGTAAAGAGAGAAAACCGGATGGATGAATGCGAAAGAGAGGTTATTATATTTGTCTATACACACACTTGATATTATACTGCTATATTGATTGATTGGAACCTTCTCCTTTCAATTGAGATGCAATCAATCAGCCAACCACGACACAAGAAAAAAAAGGGGAAAGCAACTTTTTTGATGACGTTTTCTTATTACACGTCACATCATTTGATTATGGAAATTTTAGACCGTCGAGTCCAACGGCTCCAGCACTTGACGGACGATAAATTATCAGAGACAATCCATTTAAATGACGTGCGTATACTATATAGGATCGAGTAGGAGGCCGTTGACTCTACTGGCGAATAATAATATTTTCTTACAAAAATTGGAGAAATAAAAAGGAAAACAAATATGACGATCCTTTTGCGTGTGTGGTATGCTTCGATTCAATTGCCATGGCGGGGGAATGAGCACGGACAATTCGATTATTGTCTCCATTTCTAATATCGATTGCAACATATTATTATAGAGAGTCAGAGGAGAGACCACGGGTTGGAGAAAATGTCATGTGGATAATGTTTGGCGGCAGCAGCTGTCTGGCAGCTCAAATATAAATACGCAACGAAACTTTTTTCCCTTTTGTCACATAAGGAAAGAAGAAAAAGAAGAAGAAAAAGAGACAAAGAAGACAAGATTTTCTGCTCGAGATGACATTTTCCCAGGATACAAAAAGAAGAAAAAGAAGAAGAAAAGAAATCATCATTCGCCCGGTTATGATCTTTTCCCCTTCAATTGTCTCTATGCAAATATGGGCGGCGGCGGCGTCGGCGTCGGCGGGGAAATGTCTAAGCCCGTCCTGCTGCCGCGTTTGATATGCATAGCATCCACAACAGTTTTTCTCTTTCTCTGCTCAATAGCGACGACTTTGAGTTTCATTCAATCGTAGAAAAATAAAAAAACAAACTTGCACACTTGATTCAATTTACGTCAGAGGGAAAAATAGTCAAAACTACAAATCACTCTTATCTCTTCTCAAATTGCGCCCGCTCCAACAAATGTACGATATCCAGGCTATTCAAATATTTTCAAGGGGAAAAATGAATATAAATATATAAGACGACACTATCTCTTCTTTTGTGAAAGGGTGTTGACAGCGGAACGACGGCGATAACCCAAAAATAACCCGCGTGAATTTAGACGTTGAAATGCGCCTGGCACCGAAATCTCCCCCCAAAAGAATAGAAAAAGTTTAGTTTGTTTTCTTATTTCTTCTTTTTGGTTTCGGGAATATCTAAACCTTATCGTCCGTGCACAACTTGGATATCTTAGTCCAGTATATAGGGGGGCCGGGGGGGATCGGACCCAATGGCCTCTCTCTTTCTCTTTATATTTATACGTGTGCACGGCGGTCACGCTCATTCAATTATAAATTCAATCTCTGCCCCCAACCCACCATGGAGATGACTCACAGATGGGCCTCCGCGTGACTCTCTCCCGAGAACGAAAAACAAAATAACCAATGAAAAAAAAGAAAAACAAATGGCGAAAAAACGGGAAAAAATAGAAAGAAAAATGTCACGAAGGGAGAAAATCTATGAGCCGTGATATCAGTCGAGTCTTTGATGAATTTCGGTTCAATTCCTCTCGACTATTTTCATAACGGCGCACATTCCCGCACATTCCCGCGTGCGCTAGCTGCTATATCCTTCTTGTCTGGCTGTTGTTCACGCTGCCACTACCTTGCCATATTGTCATTTCCTCCCGCACCATAGCTGGCCCTGTATAGACACACATCTCCTTTGGCTGCTGCTGCTGCTGTTGGTGTAGTAGTAGTAGTAGATATTCCTCCGGTCGGATCAATAAACCTGGAAGCGGAGGAAACCGTGACGGGCGCGGTATATATCCATATAGATATACTATAGAGAGACGGAACTGTAGCCCATCCATCTGTATGCATTTGCCCAGCCAACCCCACGACTCCAGGCCGAACCCCAGCAAGAAAAAAGAAAAGAAGAAAACGCCCCACCGTTCACAAAGGTGAGCGTAGGTACATAATGGCAGGGATGGAGAGAGCACCTAAGAAGAAAAAGAAAACATCACCGGATATCCATCAGTCGCCGGTGTAATAAAGAGGCCACACTGTACCAGACTAGACGTGTGTCTCTGCTCCTGCTGCTCCTGCTGGTCCCCTATATTACATAGCCACTCGCTAATTGATACGGACGTTAAGTGAATCTGGGCGGACGAGGATAACATACACACAGTACACAAAAGGGATGGCCAGTACACGTCGGACATAATTAATATGATAATGGATACCCATCTCTCTCTATGTATACGTACACAGAATATCCGTGTGTGTATCTATTCGGTCGTTCTTTAAGTCGACGAGAATTTATCCCGGAGCCGGATATAGGAGATTGGTAACCAACCGGGAGGCAGGTATTAGATAGCGGCTTAGACATGATATTGCTCCTCCCTGGATCAGATCCCCGCCAGCCCTGGGAAAAGTATCAGGTTCGATCGACAAAAAAGGGAAAAAGATGAATGCAACTTTTCCTCCTAGACTCTGCCGTGTAATCTCTCTCCAGCTCCTGTATAGACTCCTGTGTATAGACGCGGAGACTATGTCGATATGCTAGTCAAAAGATTATCGATCAAAATAGACGACGACGACGACGAAAACATGATGCATTCAATGTGTATGGGAATATGCACGTATAGATATTTATTCACAGCTGCAGTGGCGCATTTTAGCAGTCGACTGTACATGTCAATAATAATCCGGCGGAGAGAGACTCGCAGAGAGAGAGAAAAATGTAGAAAAGTAGGAAAATGACGGGACTTGTTCGCCATTGGTTGTGAGAGATATACGGAAAAGGGAGGACTGGATTATTGAATATCCTGCGATGCATACACAATAACAAGAGAGCAAGTCTTCTTCTTCTTCTTCTTCTATTGTCGTCTGTCTGTGTAAAAGAAGAAATGACGGGAGCGGAGGGGAGGTGCCGGAGGTGGGTCTCTCCCTCTCAAATAAGAAAAGCGAAAAAGAAGTGGGAGGAATAACAGATCCTGCCAGGAGCTCTACTGTAAATGTAGTAGTACCCTTGTGTACTACTACGTGAGTGTGTGTGTACAACATGTACAGAAGGTAAAGCTAGAGGGCTGGGGGGGACGAAAAAGAAGAAGGGGAGTGAAACAAGTGCGGGAGTAACAGGTGAGTCGGCATGGCGACTGGATGTGGATTCTTTTCACTCTCCCGCCGCAACCGACCAGCACCACCACCAGCAGCAGCAGCAGCAGCAACTTTGGCGACTTGTTAGTGACTATTTATAAACTCTGGCCATCCCCTTAACCACCACCACCACCACCCGTCTCTCTCGCCCCCTCGTCTGATAATTTCGTGCTCTCTGCTACTCCTCTACACTCACGCTTGTATCTACTCCCCAAACTCTGTCTTGCTTCGACGACTCCCGCGCTGAGAATCGACAGGTTAATTGACACAATTTTCTTCCTCGTAATTTGGCCAATTTCGGTCTATACAATTTGAATTTTCTTTGGAAACCAAGGGCGAAGGAAAAAAAGAAAAAATGTTTTTCGTCGAATTTTGGAGGGGGGGGGAAATGTAATCAAGCGGAAATTAAATGGAGAGGCTTAAATGTCAAACATTCAAGTGAGGGCTTTTATGCGAGTTTGTGATGTGAGAAATTGGAGCGCGTTGTCACGGCGACGGCCGTGTTTGTTTGGCTCGAAACTTTCGCCCTTTTCCTATTTGGAATGATTTCGTCGCCAGCATCCGCCATCTAGCGGTGGCCAACCGCACTCGACACGACCATTTTTATTAAATATATTCCCTTTTTCTTTCTTTCTTTCTTTTTATTTTTACAGATCAAAGAAAATAAAAAGAGGAACGACGTCGGTAAAGAAGAAAAGAAATAGAGCGGGGGAGAAAAGAAATCAAGCAAAAGTGGTTGGCTTCGTACTGGGCCATCAACCGGTTCGCATCGATCCGGCGGCAAACAACAACAACAACAGCTCGACTCTTATTGGTCGCCTGATTCCTTCTTCAAGTGCAGCGATGATACCCGAGACGACGACGCTTCACGGCGGCGGAGGTGGCGGAGGCGACGCCGACGGACGCCCCATGGTCATCGGAGAAGGGCCTCAACATCGGCACAAGAACAAACAAGCCCGCGAATTTGAATTCGTTTTCGGATGTGAGTTTTCATCCATTTCCACATTTTTACGATCCTTGGTTTTAATTTAACTTTGGCTATTTCACGAAAAACCTTAACCGCCTAGCTCAGGAATAATCTTCCGACTGTCACAGCACATAGTACCAAAAAAGAAGAATAGACATAAATTTGTCCTACCTTTTAAGCCTGGGAAATCCACAGCCAGGCATCCATCCACAAGTGCTTCCAGCCATCCGCTGAAAAAGTTTAATCCGCCAGTCGGGATAGGGAAAAAAGGGGGTCCTCGTGAATACCCCCACAACTCACATGGGTGTACACGAGGATATTCAAAGAAAGGGGGGATAAGATGAGATCCGTCACTCGGCTGGTAGCTTTCACAATCAAAGAAGATGCTGTTTATCTAAAAAAAAAATTACAAAAATAAATTAAGACAAATATTGACAGTAGGAACAAGTCAGGAAACGTTGAAAATAAGATACTGGGTAGAGCCAAATTGTTAATCAATTTAAGATTTAAATACAATACACTTGTGCAAATCATGCATCATTCGAATGCCTAGCAGGTGCACAAGTTAATCAAAGTAACGAAAATCAATTACCCAATCGACGACGAAATGAATTGATGATGGCAGGTCCAGCACAAGCAAAACTTGCACATAATCGTGTGGTTGATGATGGTTGGCTCAGGTGTAAAATCTACACAAAAGAAAAAAGATTACAAAGTGCCAACAACACAAAAACAAAAAAGCGAAACAGGTTTAACTAAACGGAAGCAGACGACACTTTGAATTAGCCATTCATACAAGATGTATCGATAGAAATCATTTAAGGAAAAATCGACGTCTCTGGCTAATTAATTAGAGCAACCTTCTCGTAAAGCCGAGAGGGAATAATCAAAGTAATTGATCCGCGCTACATCCTGCGGTGGCCAGCGGCCGTCACGGCTATTCAATGTGTGTGTGACTTGCGGTGGCTATTAGTGGAGGGTGGGGGGTGGGATTGATATCAAGCGTGATTCGCCTGATTGCACGCTCCATCACCTCCCACACACGTCCACTCTGTCTATTAAAAAAAAAAGGGAGGAACGAGGCGGATCCTCGCTCTTCCGGCTGGCGATCTAGGGAAATGGCGATCCATGCAAGTCGCTCTGATGTGTGTGCAAAAGAGAGTGGATGGGGGGAGCGCTGGAGATGAGGAATCGATTCGGCGTGTGACTCTTTCTCTCAATTCTTCTTCTTCTTGTTCGGGTTGGACGACGACAGATTGACCTTGAGGACGGGCCACACAAAAAGTGTGTCACACACATCATCGGCCGGATGGCAGAGAGAGAGAGAGAGAAGCCTCCATCCGTTATCCAACCGAATCCGCCCTGTCTAGCAGCAGCTTCCCCCTCTCGGGCAATAATTCATTATTTAAATCCGCTGGATATAGGGACGACAAAGCCTTTGAATCAATAAAACATCAGCTAGAGAGCCTCTCCAAAAACCAATTTGTCCACATCCGGCTGATTACATCATCACAAATCCATCCAGGGAAAAACAGACCAGATCACAACATCATCCACGGCAGGAATCGCTAGCACAAATCCGCTGGTTGGTTTCTCTTTCTTTCAAATGAGACAATCGATTTTAGACTGCTGCTGGTGATTTCATTCCGGTTGTCCAACTTTTCCCCTTAGCTCGCTAGTCGCTCGTTACTCAAAGAAAATAATAAAAGATGAAACAAAAGGAAGAAGAATCTGAACAAAAATAGGAAAAGAGTTGCCATTCGGGCAAAGATTATAGAGAGTAGTAGTTCGTAGTTCGTAGTAGTATCCAGATGAGTGAGGAAGGGGAGAACGCTCGTGTGCGCAACCGCCGTCCGATATTTCCTTTCAAATGCAACACATCGGCGCACGCTCGCCCGCGTCTAACCTTTTCTGATGGTGAAAGATTAAAAACCAACTCCCAGGCTATTCTGTTTCCTTGGTCTTTTCTACATGACGAATAAATTAAGAGCTAGAGGCGGAAAACATGGATCCATCCTGTATGTAAGGGTGTGGTGCTGGAGGGGGGGCGAGTCATACATATTCCGCACGACGGATGGATGGATGAGTGGAGAATCTATAAATAATGACCGAAGAAAATCGTACACCGTAAAGACACACAACACGAAGAGTTGAAAGGAGAAAAAAGTCAAAAAACAACAAAATGTTCGGCTGCTGGCCTAACTCCTGTACCGCTTGGCTGGATATATTCGCCTGTTTATCGCCTATCCATCCATCCATCCAGCAACAGCTATATAGAGCTAGAAAGAGAGATGCCCAGTGGCAAAAGGGGTGGTGTCGTGGTCTCGTCTCTTCCGTGCAGGTCGTGGCCTGTTAGACACTCCCTCCTCCTCCTCCGTTTTGGCCGCTAGCGGCGGGGTCGGTCTGGTGGCGGTCCTGCCCCAATGTCATCCACTGGCTCTTATTCCGCCGACATCCGGCCGTGAAGATGGACGTGAGCGAGAAGCGCCACACTCCTCCTCCACCTCACCCACTCGGATCGCCTCAGTTTCTGACTCCGTCGCGTTAACCAAGAAAACAGTGCGGACGTGTTTGCTCTTTTGGTTTTTTTTTTACTCCCGCGGTGGTGGTTTGTTTGTCGTTCGCTTCCATCCATCAACTACCCCCCCCCCTCCACCACCACCAAATAATTAAAAAAAGAAAAGAAAAACGAAGTGTGTGTGCGGATTGATTTGGCCTAGTCAGTGCGGGAAATGAATTGACTGACAAAAAAGGGAGTGACCGTCGAGTCGCGGATGTGTCACGCGGTACAACTGATGGAGACTGCCGCCGATTCTTTTGCCACATCCTCCTCCTCCTCTGCTCTTCTGCAACAACAACCCCAACAACCGCAACAACAATATGAGACTTCTTCGCCCGTTCCGTTGGTGCTGGCCCTGGCCAACGCCGGACGGCGAGTCTTTGAGCCGCAACGGGTCATCAGCGACTACCACAGTCACGCCGACATCCTCCGCTTCGCTTCGCCCAGCAACGCCTTTATCAAAACCTACGGTATTATCGTCATCATTGTGTAATTCAGCTTCCCATCCATTTGCATAGAGCCTCTCTCTATACGCGGGTGGGAAATTGCAGTCGAGAGACGGACATGATATGGTTCGAGGAAAGTATTTAGAAGAAGAAGAATGGACGGGCCGACTACTACTCGTTTCTTTTCACTATAGAAAATCCACGTCGTGATGTCGTGATGGACCGAAAAATCTTTTGTGCCTTTTATATGGGCGACGTCTTTATAGGCCCGTCCGTCCGTCCCTCCGTCCGTCCTAGCGATGGGTATTTTCTCTCTTAAAATGTCTAAACATTTCTGCGCACTCGGCAATGGCCGACCGTCGAGCTGTTGGCGACGTCGTTTATTCAAAACCCAGAAAAGCCATTGAATATTCAAGTATATGGTCGTTTCTCTCTCTGTGTGCGTTCGGGACCCTTTTTTCCGCTCCTTTGGCTCCCGATAGCCGAAAAAAGGTTTTTTCTAGCCCAAAATGTCTGACAATAAAAACCTCGGGGGCCCGTTTGAGCGTTTTCCGATCCGGCCTCTACCCGTTTTAGTGTGTGTGGGGGGGGGGGGGGGGGTGAAGGAGAAACAAATCAATTCAAAGTCGACTCAATTATTACCATCAATCGCATCTATCGAATTCATGGAATAATTTCAAGCGGAATTGTTTTATATTTAGTTTAGGTCGGATTATTATTTTATCCCAGAGCGTGTCGTCTGGTGGTGCCCTTTTCTTTTTTTTATGTCCACTAGAATTCGATAGAACATTACATATCTCGATAGATTTAATTGACGTTAGAGTTGATGGGCAACCAATCCGTTTGTAATGGCCCCACCCCACGGACGGACCATATATCCATCGAGTTTTCCAAGAGACACACGAAAAGGGAAAAAGTTTCCCCTCGTCGTCGTCGTCGTCGTCGTCGTCAACTGGGCAACAAACAACACGCGAGCCTCGCGATCCCCCCCCCCCCCCCACAAGTTCCATTCTACACTGGGCATCTCGGGCTGTTTTTATTTTTATTTTGTTGATTTTTCAATCGGAATAAAAACAAGCCGGAATTGTTGGGCGATCGATGGCCGCTGGCTGGATATTTATTTCGGCTCTTATTGCCAGGATCGCCGCTCAAATGGCTTTTTCGTGAAACATGTCTAGGGGCTATATTTAAGGATCGATTGGCCGTGGCATTTCGGACGCGATGGCGATTTGTTTCACTCGACGTGTATATACTATCGGCGAGGACCCGATAGAGATTTTCTATTTTCCCGATAGAAATTCTCAATTGATGTGGAAACTTTTGAGATGGAGCAGATGCACACGCACTGGCGGGATTAGAGAGCGGAGCGGCCAGTCAAATACGCTGTCCTATTTTTATACGCATGTTGTTATTTATTTATTGCAAGTCTCTCTCTCTGCCTTATTATATGTGTGTGGGTCGTCGGCATGGCAACCAGCGGGACTCGCACATTTTCAAACAATCAACAGAAGACGTTGGACGTAGAGACCCTCCCTCGCGTCAGCTGTTATTCAATTCAACCGGACCGATGGCCAGCAGCCAGGGTTCAGGTGATGTGTGTATATAACAGCCATTGCGATGGTCATTTCGCCAAACAGTTTGGTGCCGGACCGCCGGATAACAACAAGTCGCTAACGAGACAGACCCCAACCCAAACAAAAAAACAAACCCCCAAAAAAGTGTCGCTGGAAAATAACAAAATGTTGGAGCCGGCCATCATCAAAACCAAAGTGGCGCCTCAATTCGGAGGTCCAGCGCTGGAAGGATGTTTGTGTCTTTGCCAATTTTTTCACGACGCCACCAATTTGAGAAAATAAACCCAACATTTGTTTTTCTGTTTTTCTTTTGGAATTTTGCAGCTGAGGATAGCGACACGGGGATCGGCGTGTGCGGATGGATCCTGACCATCATCTGCTGGCTCCTCGTCCTCGTCACCATGCCCTTCTCCTTCTTCATTTGCTTTAAAGTAAGAGGCCACCCCCGTATGCAAATTTCGCCTTTGATTTTTTTTTTCCCTTTGAAAGTGAAAATTGGGGATGGGACATCAAGGGGCGTGAAACAAATGCTAATTTAATCATCCCACGCGGGGCGGGAAATTTAAAATGTTAAATAATCCCCCCCAAACCATTTTGTGTGTGGACATGATAATCTCCTTTGACATCAGTCCAACGGCCTATCTACAAATGAAAAGGGAACGTTTAACTCGCCCACCTTGAGAGTTCAGCTCGTCGGATTTCATATGCTAATCGCGCAATCAAATCCGGCAGTTGAGCGACAATCCTAAACAGTCGACTGAATTTGTTAAAAAATAAATGTTGTCTCATTTCATTTCTCTTCCCCCCCAAAAAGGTGGTGCAGGAATACGAACGGGCCGTCATTTTCCGACTAGGACGTCTCCTCTCCGGCGGCGCAAAGGGTCCCGGTCTGTTTTTGTTTTTTTAAATATTCCCGTTATTTTAAATAAATAATTGATTGTTAACAACCGACCCCGCTTTGATTAAAATTGAAGGAATTTTCTTCATCCTGCCGTGCATCGAGACTTACACCAAAGTGGATTTGCGCACGGGAGTCTTTGACATTCCGCCCCAAGAGGTTTGAATCGATAGCAATAACAATTGAGTCTCTATGACAATTGTCACAAGTGACGACCCACTCATTTGTCTACCAATTGTCGCCCGGTTGTCGCAGGTGTTGACCAAGGACAGCGTGACCGTATCGGTGGACGCCGTCGTTTACTTTCGCGTGTCGAACGCGACCGTGTCGGTGGCCAACGTGGAGAACGCCCATCACTCGACTCGCCTCCTGGCCCAGACGACGTTGCGCAACATTCTCGGCACTAAGGACTTGCACGAAATTTTGGGCGACCGTGAAACCATTTCGGGATCCATGCAGGCAGTTTGCGCTCATATAACTTTTCACCTCAACCTCCCAATATTCCCCCGCGCCTTTATTTTTTAATTAAATTTAATTTCTTTTCCATAATATTACAACCAGGGAGTATCTAGTAGACTATACTATCTACTCTGTATATATCTTATTCAAATTTTTATTTTTTTTATTTTTTACACTCACGCCGGAGATTTGCGGGATTTATACGACCCCCCCCCCCTCCCGTCTGCTACTTTCCTACTATAGTACTAGTAGAATAATTTAATAACTATTTTGGTATGCGGCGGAAGGAAATATTGCGGATTTTCTTTGTAGATTGGTAGAAAATCCCGAAATATGGAAATGGCTGGCGGCGGGGTCTTTGGGTGGGCGGGAAGTTTCAAACGTGTCGTGAATACGAAACACGAGATGCTGTTATCATCTTGTCGGGTGGGGGGGGGGGGGGATGGCATCAGAGTTTGTGTTGGGACTCCCATTAACCCAAATAAAAATAAAAGCAAATCAAAAATAAAAGCAAATCAAAAATAAAAGCAAAAGAGAGATAGGACGGCACTTGATGGCCACGGCGGATGATTCACGTCCCAACTGATGGCCATTTCCCGTTTTTAGGCCGCGCTGGACGAGGCGACCGAATCGTGGGGCATCAAAGTCGAACGTGTCGAAATGTAAAAAATAAAATAAAAGTTTTCATTTTAAATAAAAAGAAAACCATAATGTCTAATGGCGAATTGGGTAAAAAAACAGAAAGGACGTGCGTTTGCCGGTGCAGCTGCAACGGGCGATGGCGGCCGAGGCGGAGGCGTCGCGTGAGGCACGAGCCAAAGTCATCGCCGCTGAGGGAGAATTCAAGGCCTCCACTGCTCTCAAGGAAGCCTCGATGGTGATTGCTCAATCGCCGGCCGCTCTCCAATTGCGATACCTTCAGGTATTTTTGTCTTTTTTTAAATTTTATTCCATCGAATTCCGGCCGGAATTTGGATTCATTTTTCCCCGTTTGATTTGACCCGCACAGACTCTGAGCACCATCTCGGCCGAGAAGAATTCGACCATCATTTTCCCGCTGCCCATCGATTTCCTGAGCCAGTTTATGAGATAGATCATCGGCTGAAAAGCGGGAAAAACAACAACACATTTAAAAGCGGCCAACGGCGGAAGATGCGGATGGAATATGAAAAAAAAATAAGGCCACTAGATAATTCATCGAGCAGTTCACTCAGCAAAAGAAAAAAACAATTCACCAGACAAAAAATCTAATTCGGTTACAAAAATGTGTAGCCCCTGCTGCCAGGGATTTTGTTTTGCATTCATCTGCTATAGTTTGCAATTCATTTAACCAAAAAGAAAAAGAAATGTTCATTACACACACACAAATTCACTTAACAATATTCAAAAATAACCAAACCAAACAAGTTCAGGTGCCTGACACAAAGTCCCTCGCAATTTCTGATTTCATTTCGCCCCCCCCCTCTCCCCTTTTGTACGTGTGTGTCGTTTGTGTGTGCGTGTGTCCCTCACGTCCCGCTCTTCTTCTTTATTCAACTCTTTTCGGTTGTAAAAAACAAAAACACCTTTGACAAAAATTCTATCAATGTGATGTCCGACTCTTGTGCCGTTGAACCAACACACAATTAAAACAATTTCAAAACATTTAATTTCACTCACCGATTTGAATTTGGCGCGGTCGATTCGCGTGGCCCTTCATTTATTTATAAAAATTAGAAATAAAAATAACAACCATCACCCCCGGGGGGGATCGTTATTACCATTTCAAAACATATATGATTACGATATTTAAACGAAGGTTGTATGTCAATTTGCTATAATTATTCAATACACGGCGCATAGAGATACAGCAGCAGCAGCACCGACTCAGCTGTTTTTAACACATGTTCTTGACCATTAGCATCGCATAGCGACGACCTTTTCTTCCACTTTGGCTTATCGATTTTCCACGTAATGAAATCAAGTCACGCTCCTATCAAATTGTGTTGAACAACATTTGCAATTGGCTCTAATCACGAGAGGCATCGCCATGGCAACTGACGTCCTCCTCTCTGTTGACGCTCGGCGTTGGCAACAAGTTCATTCCGACACACAAACTTCAGATATTTTCAATTAGAACAACACAGCAGAGGTCACTGCGAACTTTAAAATGAATTTTTGATAATGTGACGTCACATCTATTCTGAAATTTTTAAAAGATGCGGTTGACGTGCGTCAAATGATCGATCCCCTCGACTTTGTTTATATTTGCTGCGGCTATAATCTTCCGCTACTTAAATGGCCGGCCGGCAGTTGATTCTCGATTTCAAATGCGGAGGAATGTCGACTCATCTAAACAAGAACTGGAGAGAGGGGGATCACAGATATGTTATAATAACTAGTCACGCAGACCTTCGATCCCGACGACCGATTCAATGGTGTACATATCAGAGGCAAATATTGGCCGGCAAAAAGCCATTCGGTTTGAAATTCACATGAGCCCGTCAGGCTGAGACAAACCAAAATGGGCGTCCGACTTGTATTTAGGCCCGCGGTCTCATATTCGTGCAGAGTCTCTTCTTATTGCACGACTTTCATGTGGATAAAGGGGAAGGGGGGGGGAGAGAAATCTTCTCTAAGGGAAACCCTATGTACAAAGGGTGGGGGGGGGGGGGGGGCGGATGTGTTGAATATGATGGACGGATCGATGCTGACCGTATCCAGTCGGATCTTCTCAACTTTATGTTATAGCGACGAGGGGGGGAAACGAGCTGTGCTGACATGACGACAAAACTTTTGGCGGGACGAGGGTCGTGAAAATGTGTCCGTGATGGTCATCGCTATCTAACATCGCAATGGCACATCAATCAAAGTTGTCCGGCTGATTGCGTTTGATATTTTAGTACATTTGGAGAGAGGGGGGAGGGAGATAGAGATGAGCCTTAAGGAATTAGGCTCTCGTCGCGGTACATCATTGACGTCAATGGAAAAAGTAACAAATTTGAGTGCTGGATATTCCAATCCGGATATTTGTTATCAACACACGAGAAAAAGAAAAAGACAAAATGCGTGGCTGGCTGATTATTTGTTCAACAGACAAACAGTTGAGAAAGTGATGCCGCCAAAAACCCCAAAATATTTTTCAAATCATCAAATGCTCATCATCGCGGTATTTCCCCTTTTATCTTCTCACCCAACGACCTCTCTCCTTCTCTCCGTGTGTAATTATTTGACACACATTTGGACAGAGCAGGTAGTACGTCATCCCATTGTTTGAAATCGTGTCCGACGTGACGTCTCATTCAACAAAAGTATCTGGATCCAACTGGAAATAAGGTGACGTGATTCTCTCATTGTTTTAAACCAAAACCGTTGCATTAGATTGGCTGTAGCCATGGCGTCCAGGCTATCAACAGAAGATGCAGGTCCCTCTGGCTCATAAAATTTTCTATTTGCACTTGGCTTCAAGTGTTTAAAGTTTAAACAGTTTCGAATTCGATTGTTTAAACTCGCAAAGACAAAGTTGTGAGGTACACAAAAACAGGCCTGATCTGCAGTCGTTTTAAATATTATATGAGCTGTGCGATGAACCCTGACTGATGAGAAACCCAAACGACACAATCGTACTCTGTAACAATTTACAATCAAAGGCACCAGTCAAAAAGGAAGATAAGAGATGGACATTTGTCCTACCTTTAAGCCTGGGAAATCCGGCTAGGCATTATTCCATCTGCAGAAGAGTTGAATCCACCAGGAAGGATATAGGAAAAAGGGCGTCCTCGCGAATACACCCACAACTCGATCGGTAGTCTCTCCAATCGACAAAGAAGTTGCTGGTTATCTAAATTAAAAATTAAAAATGGGTTACGGAAAATATACTGACAGAAACCAGTAATAAGGAAAAGTTGAAAATGAGACACCAGGTGGACCCTAATATTTAATCAAACAGGGAGAATGTCCTAAGGTGTCTATGTAATACACTTGTGCAAATCATGCATTATTCAAATACCTAGCAGGTGCACAAATGAATAAAGTAACGAAAATCATTACCAATGTTGTTGATGAACTGAGATTGGTGGCCGATGACAGCACAAGCAAAACTTGCACATCTTTTTTGTCGATGATGGCTGGCACAGGTGTGAAATCTGCACAAAAGGAAAAGGTTACAAAGGGCATCGAACAAACTGCCATGCAGCAACAGGCAGTTACATGATCAATGCTAGTTATAGGAACTGATAGCACTTTACAAATTTGGAATTTGTTTAACTCTTTCATTTAAGCCTCATAATCATTGTACTCATATTCTTAGTTTTATTTAGGCTACCTGCTAAGCTGCATGACTCACAGCATGGAGACTTGGAGAGCCCCAACAACAGAGTTTTGTCATTTTTTGGCGAATTTTTTATTGTCCTATTTTTCGTGCATCCATTTTCCCCTAAAATTAGTAATCGTTTGGTCTCCCATAGTTCATTAGTTATCACAATCATTCACCTCTCTTTGTCTCGTTTTTCGAACTTTGAAAACGACAGCAGACGACACCAATATGCTAATTAGTCAAAATTAAGAAATCGATATAGACATTTATTAAAAATCGACCCCTCCAGTTTTTTTATGAATTTTATTTCAATTTTTTTTTTTTTTTTAAATTTATAAAAGCGAAAAGAAATTCTAATCTCGAACCATAAATGCCAGAAAAGTTTGGGTGGGATGACCGTGAAAACGGACCCAGCCATAAATAATGTCTCCAATATGGAATTTTCACTTCCTGGCCGTAATAGTATAAGGCCGATAAGAATTAGAAAAAACTCGAAAAGAATGCGTTTAAATCAATAGAAAACAGGAGAAAACGATAAGGAAAAAGTTGTAGATGAGAGAGAGTCCTCGATACGGATGCCGAACGCGTGCGCAACCATCGGGACGGCGATAACGAGCAGAAAATGACACGACAAAAAATGACGTCATCGTTTTTTATTTAAACTTCAGCCGGCGGCGGTTGCACCACCGGCACCTTATACAAAAGTCTCACCGTGCAATACGGAACCCCCGGCCAAGTACGGCGGCGGCTTGTAACGATGACGTCGGCAAAAATTTCAAGTGGGAAATCAGAAAGGCAATTAGCGTCGCCGTCGTCACTTGTTGGAATGTTGATAATTGTCGTGATTATATACTCCCGCCGACTAGGCAACACACAAACAACTTTTGGGATGCATAATGACCAGCAACGGGATTGCGTCAGCTCGGCGTTTGCTTACGTGATGATACCAACACGGGTCGGTCGCTGGGCAGAATTTGATTTCCAAAACCCCCCAAGCCCACCCACCACCCACCACCCATCTGGAGAGATGACGGGAAACTCTCTCTCTCTCTCACTCTATTCGTAGACGAAAAAATCTCACTGAAAATATAAAGCCGGCCCCGGCTATAAAGAAAAAAACGTATAAATACTAAGGGACCAAGTCGGGACTCGTTCATTATTCCATTCAGAGTCTTGACCGGTGGATACCCCAGCACCACTCCTATTACTAGCCACTTGCTACTGTAATTTTGGTTCTAGTTCAATCGCAGAAAAAATGAATTCATTCAACATTGTGATTCTCTTCTCCATTTTTGTCGTTTGCATTGCAGGTAAATCTTACATAACCAAAACCAATTCATTATTATTGGGAAATTAATTTTAATATGAATTGATTAGCGGAAGATGTCGATCCGTGCTGCTCTTATCCGTGCCAGAATCAAGGCGTTTGCATGTCCGTCAACAGCCACAAGGATTTCACCTGCGACTGCACCGGACTGGAATATTACGGCAAAACCTGCGAAACTCGTAATTTTCATTGATTCAAATTAAAACCTAATGAATGAATGAATGAATGAATGAATTTTGAATTTTTCCAACTTTTTGATTGACAGCCATTCTGAGCCGGCGGATCAAGAATTGGTTGCGTCCGTCTTTGACGACGATGCACAAAGTGTACACGGGCTGGCCGTGGCTGTGGAAATTGGTCAACAACGTGCCGTTCCTCCACCGGGCGGCCATGCGCTACGTTTACCTGAGCCGCGGGGCGGCCATCCAGTCTCCGCCGCGCTTCAACAGCGGACACGATTACATCACGACCGAATCGCATTTCAACACTTCCTACTACGCCCGCAGCTTGCCGCCCGTCCCCCAACATTGCCCTACTCCCATGGGCGTCGCCGGTAGGTTCCGTCCGTCCGTTCACAGCTGGACGCCAAATTTATTTCAATATTTGTTTGTTGCTCCCACAGGCCATCGGGAATTGCCGGACATTGACGAGCTGGCCGAGCGTTTCTTCAAGAGGAAGGAATTCATTGCCGAGCCTCACGGCACCAACATCCTGTTCGCCTATTACGCCCAGCACTTTTCCCATCAATTCTTCAGGACGGACAGGGCCAGGGGGCCGGCCTTCACCAAAGGAAACGACGGCGTCGACGTCTCCCACATTTACGGGCTGGACAAGGGAACGCAGGACGCCCTGCGCTCCTTCCAACTGGGCAAAATGAAGGTCAGGATCGACGCTGACGGCCAGCAGTTCCCGCCGCTGCTCCGCGACGCTCCGTCCGTCCACATGATCTACCCGCCGCACACGCCCGAAGAGGAGAAAGTCGCCTTGGGCCACGCCCTCTTCAGCATGCAGCCGGGCCTCTTTGTCATGGCCACCGTTTGGCTGCGGGAGCACAACCGCCTCTGCGACGTCCTGGGCGTCGAGCATCCCAACTGGGACGACGAGCGTCTCTACCAGACGGCCAAGCTCATCGTGCTGGCCCAGAATTTGAAGATCACCATCGAGGAGTACGTGCAACACCTGAGCCAATACAAAGTGAAATTGAGTTACGATCCAGAGCTGCTCAGGGACGAACCTCAATTTCAATTCTCCAATCGCATCCACGTCGAATTCGCCCACCTGTACCACTGGCATCCCATGGCGCCCGAGGCCATCACCCTGGGCAACAACACCTACACCCTGGAACAGATGAGCTTCTCGACCAAAACAGTGGCCAAACACGGATTCGCTTCTTTTGTCCAGGCCATCGCCACCCAGCCGGCCGGAGCTGTAAGTTTTCCGCATTTCATTTTTTTTACAATAATATTATTATTATAATGACTAATATAATTGTTTTAATTAAAACAGTTGAGGCATCAGAATCACGGGCCGATGTTGCTGGACCAGTTCAAAGACGTGGTCCGCCAGGGCCGTCAGTTGCGTCTGCAGAGTTTCAACAATTACCGGCAACTTTTCGGCATGCCAAAGTACGCGAGTTTCATGGAATTGACGGGCGGCGACGTCGATCTCTCCCGCCAGTTGGACAAACTTTACGGAGACATTGACGCGTTGGAATTCTACCCGGGCATGTTGCTCGAAAAGTCCGACTCGTCCGTCACGCCCTTCACCATGGTCAACATCGGCGGACCGTACGCCGTCAAGGGAATGATGGCCAATCCCATTTCCAGCCCGCATTATTGGAAGCCCAGCACATTCGGCGGTCCGGTCGGTTTCGACATTGTCAAATCGACGACCATCAAGGACTTGTTTTGCCGCAACATGAAGCCGGGCGAGTGCGGTCACATTGCCTTCCATTTACCAACGGCAGAAGGTCATTCTCAACAACAACAATCCAACAGTGTAGAACCTTCTTCTTCTGGGCCGTCTGGAATTGTTTTAGAAGCTTCGCCCGTCCCGAATTACTCGACTCTTCCGGGCGACATCCAATCGTCGCTGATGGGCAGTAAAACTTTTTCGCCTCCGGCAGGAATGACGAGCACTCCGCATTACGCCACCAATTACCGTCGGGCGTTGACGGTCGACGATTTGGATTTTATCGAGTGCCAACCGCCATCGGCCGCCCAGTGGTCCAGCAGACATAACAATTATTGCCGTTTGAGAGAGGCTCATCCCATATGAATATTATGAGGGGGGGGGGGGGGAGAAAACAACTTTATTGTGTTATCTCAGCAATCAAGTCAAAACTATTTAGGATTTTATCGAATTTTTAAAGGAATGTGTTTGTATTTTATATTATTATTGAGCTGGGCGCATTTTTTGATTGAACTCTCAGACTGTGATTCTCTATTGATTAGTGTTGCTGTGTATTTATATTGTTATTCAATATTTTGTGTATTTATTTTATATTCTACGGTGATGACATAATTATTAGTACTCTTGTTTGAAATTGTACTCTAATCAAATAATGACGTCACTTGATTATACACACCTTCTGGCTTTATTTAAGATTTACCATGACACGACAACATTTAGAAAGTGACGTTGATTGTAGTTCACGGAAATTAATGTGTTAACATAATCTGTCCAAAGTCGATTTGATCATTTGCATCCTGTTTCGGGATGATAAGGAAATCCATTTTTACCTGGTCGACGTGATTGTATAATTATAATAAAGCTAGAGCGTGCTCATTCATCATAAGATAAATTTACAAGAGTCATGTGCCCACACTGAATCATCCCCCAAAACAAACAAAAATCAAAAAAGATTTTGGGAAAAACCCCGGTGATATAAGCTGACTGGGCAAACGGCCATTTAAGGAGAATCTCATAGCCTACACGTAGACACTTTCACGTGCTGTCGAGCGGTGCTGGCGAGTCACGCTGACACATTCCGTGTTATTAGTTCGGCAGGTGAAACTTTAATCAATTCGGTTTTTACCAGTATCTCTCGCCCGTCTCTGATTGAAACGACAAAATATGCGGACATGTCTGGGCAGAGTCGGCAGGGAATCCCGCATGATAATGATAAAACAACTGAATTTTCAGTATAAAGTTTCTGTGTAATTTTTGTCTGAATTACAAAATATTTTGTATAAAATTTAGAATGGATATAAAATAATTAGCAGATGACAATTCATCAATTAATGGGTGTATCCAGATGGTAGAATGGGTTCGACCGGACCTCCGTTCAATACATAGAAAGACGACTGGGCCAGCTGGGCCAGCCATTGAGGTGGCATGGCACAGCAGTACCGTTTGACTCCGGTCGCACAAGTTTTACCTTTCGTTATTTTTAAAAATGACCGCAAATCAATTATTATTTTATTTAACTTGGATATTTTTGAAAATGGATTTTACCGTCGCCAAATTTGCTGGTGGATGCAACAAATTCGCCCGTTTCACAAGCTCCAGCGCAGGCCGGTGCAGTGCCGGACCAATAACAAAACGGCTCCGTTATCTGATCAGCCTGGACCATCTTTTTTTAAATCAATTTAATCATTTTAAAAGAAACAAACAATTAAAAAAAGACAAAATCAGGTAGTGTTACCGCTACAACAGCGCAAAGGGCGACGAGGACGGCCAAACAAGCGAAAGTTTTCATCTTTGATATTCGAGAGATGTTGGACTGCTACTGCAAAGACTTGTCGAGTTCAAGAGACCAAATGTTATTCACAACATATGTCAAACGATACTTTGCGGTTGGGCTTATATACACATGCCCAGCTGCTGGATATCCCGCCCAGCCCCTTTTATTTTTTTTAAACCCAAGCCAAGAAATCAAAACAGAGGTATCCCTTTTTCTTTTTGTTTTCAATTCGAAAATTTCACCCAAGAAACTGTTGGCGTTTCTAAGAAATCTGTACTTTTACTAACGTTAGGGACGAGAGGCCAAGACCAAGAGAAATCCCACTGGGAAAAACCCAGATGACGAAAGAAGATTGCGCGGTGCCCTTATGAAAACATGTATAATAAGCTTATATAGAAGAGAGAACTTATATCTGATATTGGAATCAAAAGGGGTCAAGGTAAATCTTAAACACCTTTCTCTCAAGGGCAGAGTTGAAACCGCCAGCCGAGAGATTTCACCTGGATTTTATACTAAATAACGTTTGCCAGTTATAATCAAATCAGATGGCAGTGATTTCATCGTGCAAAGTGAAATGTATACGAGGCTGCTGATTATTATTGAGACTGTGTACGATGAAAATGAATGCTGGATCCTGTTGTTGACTGGCATTCAGCAATTTCCGGTGTGCCAATCTCTCGTTTCCCTTTAAGAATTCAGCAGCGCAGTCGTGTACGTTAGACTTATAAGGCAACGCGTCTTCTGCCATCACATCATTCTTCCTAATTAAAATTCCCGCCCCGAACTCTGGTTATTCGACTAGCTGCAAAGTCAACCCAGCCAATAATCCCAGCGCGCTGCTCAATCAACTTTGATTTCGTTTTATATAGTATAAACAGACTTTATCGTGTATTGGCAAGTAACAACCGAGTTATATACGAAACAAACGGTCGACTGTAGACAAGAAATCAATACGATAGGGGGGTAAACCGATTACAGATGATTAAAGTGCTGCTGGTGATGCAAGCGACCAGCGACGTCGTGGGCAGCAATAACTGACCCGGCCGACTAGGCAAGGAATTCCGTGAACTGTCGTCGATATGCCGACAACTTGGTCTCCCGGCCGACAGAATCGATTACAAATTGGGGCCATTCCCGACCAATAGCATCCTCTACCTGCTCGCAATTCTTTGCTGGATTTCTCCTGCGACTGTGAATTTTTACAAAATAATCCACGAACGTTAATAATTGATAGACAAGCGGAAAAAGTTGGATCTCACCGCTGCTGCTGCTGACAAGGAAAAGACGAAACAGAACAAGACGACGACCACCAGGAATTGACAGGCGGCCATTTTTGTGTGTGTTGAAGATGGATTATCAAATCGTGAATTGACACTGATGTCAAAACAGAACATGTCGCCGGGTTTATATACCGGCGTGAAAGGTGCGCAAAATTCCGGAAGACAAATGATTTTATAACGGCATTTTGGACTATGAGGGATGAAGGCGAGCGCATACTAATTAACGTCCTGTTTTAAAATAACCATTTCTATCCGGAATCCCATCGCCAAATCCTGATCACGTTGTTGACAGTCTTCGTCGTCAATAACTGCGACGTAGTATACGTACACTTTAATTAAGGCCGGATGTTGTATTGCGGTTACGTGCTGATACAATCTTGTTCCTGTTGGCCAACCGGATGTGTTCAGCTCATACGAAATGCAAAGGGATCGATGATTGTTGTTTGGAGCTCAGCAGTCTTGGGGCGATGGCTGCTTTTCACTTGTTACTCATTGCGTTTCATTTGCTGATGATTGTCGACGGCCAGCTGGCTCAAGTTGACGGTAAGGTCAAACAGATCCTCATTATTATTCCTTCATCATTTATTCACGACATGTTTTAGAGGAACCCACCGCCGTCACGTTAATACCAAGCGATGAAATAATTTTCGTCGGAAAAGGTCAGATTCTTGTGCTGATGTGCCAAATTCAAGGTCCAGCCGTCAGGAATTGCTCCTGGGAGTTGAACGGCGTCGTGCGGATGCTGGACAACATCACCATCGAAAATCGACTAGTCAACACGGAACATTATGGAAAGTGTCGAATTGCAGTAAGTCGCTGGAGCGAATAGATCCGCGTCGGTTATGATGTATTCGCATGAGATTATTTGATGTGTTATGTGCATAGATGAAGGTGACGCCGGAAGATATTGGCAAATGGACGTGCAACATCTTGACAGACGCCGTCGACGCCCGTCCCAAAAGTGCCACCACCCAAGTTTCCCTCTTTCAAGTGAGTCTCATATGAAATATTCAATGTGTTCTCCTCGCTTATTGTCCCATTTCTCTTGATATAAAAGGCCCAGTGACTTATTGCGCAACTCTGTGATCTAATAATCTCAACAACTCCTTTATACCTCCCCCGGAAGGGAATGCTAAGAATTTATTATTCTTGTCTATTTGACACCTAGGGGAAGCCGAAGACTATTGCCGGACTGGTCACCATCGTTCTCATAGGCGTTATTATCTTTACTACGTACGTCATCAGTTTCACCCTCTTGAAAATGTGAGTCGAAATTTGATTCAAACCTGCGAAAAAGTTGGACCATCCAATTTTTTGAATTGTATTTGATTTGGCAGTTGCAGGTTTGACCACAAGCGAAATTTCAAAGGAAAGAAGAAGAAAAAGGTCTCAAAAAAGAGATTGGTGTCGGCAGTCAGTCGAGGCTCGTCAAGAGAAAGTAGCGACCAATTTGAAGAAGATGTTGCCATGACAACAAACCCAGCATAGCCATCGATCGTCCCTGAAAAAGAACTTGTCGAGAGAGGACACATCGAAAATAAAACTCGCGACGGAAACAATTGACGTTGTATTTTATTAATTTCAAAAGTAGTCATTGATACGAAACAGAGGAATATATATAACTTGCTGCGCTGCAAAACAATCGGCGGTCCCATTATTGATGATATTTGCACCGATGCGTTCCGTTTGTTGACAAACCGGGACCCCAGTCGCCAGGACGATATAACATAGGATCTTTTTTGGTTTTTTTATTATTCCAAGGTGGTTGGGGTTGTTGACGTCGTTGATGATTGAATAATTGATGTTGTTGCAATGTTTGCATTCAGGCTGGTGATGTCCGTGTCGGCGGATTTCTGTATTCGGAATATCAAAGGGACGGGCAGGACGTCGGGCAGATTGAAAAACGGTTCAAACTTTTTCGGGGCCCTGGCCGGCGTCGGTTTTATCGACGACGAGGCTGGTATTGACGGCCCGGTTGCAAGTGACGTTGATTCCGTTGCTGTTGAAGTCGACCGTGCCGCCAAAGTCGTTGATTCAATTGACGTCGAAGACTTCGTCGCTGTTGCTGTTGTAGTCGATTCTGTTGTTGTTGTCGTCGATGCTGTCGGTGTTGTTGTCGTCGACTCTGTTGTTGTTGTTGTTGCTATCGTCGATGCTAGTGTCGTCGATTTTGTCGGTGTTGTTGTCGTTGTTGTCGGTGTTGTTGTCGTCGATTCTGTTGACGTCGCTGTCATCGACGGTGTTGTTGTTGCTGTCGTTGGTGTCGTCGATGGTACTGTTGTCGTCCGTGTTGCCAAAGTCGTCGGATGTCGAGTTGGATGTCGAGTTGGATGACGAATTGGATGTCGAATTGGCGTCGAAGACGTCGTCGCTGTTGCTGTTGTCGTCGATTCTGTTGTTGTTGTCGTCGATGAAGTCGTTGTTGCTGTCGTCGACTCTGTCGGTGTTGTTGTCGTCGATGGCGTTGTCGTCGATTCTGTTGTTGCTGTTGCTGAAGCAGTTGTCGTAGACGGTGTTGTTGTTGCTGTCGTTGTTGTTGCTGCTGCTGTCGTCGGTGTCGTCGATTCCGTTGTTGATGCTATTGTCGTGGATGGTGTTGTTGCTGCCGTTGCTGTCGTCGTTGATTCTGTTGTTGTTGTTGCTGAAGCAGTTGTCGTGGATGGTGTTGTTGCTGTTGTTGTTGTTGTCGTGGATGGTGTTGTTGCTGTTGTTGTTGTCGTCGATAATGTTGTCGTGGATGGTGTTGTTGCCGTCGTTGATTCTGTTGTAGTTGTTGCTGAAGCAGTTGTCGGCGATGGTGTTGTTGTTGCTGTTGTCGGTGTTGCTGTCGTTGTTGTTGTTGCTACTGTCGTCGGTGTCGTCGATTCCGTTGTTGATGGTGTTGTCGTCGATGCTGTTGTCGCGGATGGTGTTTTTGCTGCCGTTGCTGTCGTCGTCGATTCTGCTGTTGTTGTTGCTGAAGCAGTTGTCGTCGATGGTGTTGTTGTTGCTGCTGTCGTCGCTGTCGTAGATTCAGTTGTTGTCAATGGTGCTGTCGCTGTTGTCGTTACCGTCGATTCTGTTGTTGATGGAAGAGTCAATAACGATTGATCCATCGCCAGAGTTGACGAAGTTTCCGACGTCATGGAAATCGACGTCGACACGTTGGCGGCTGTCGGAGTCGACATGACCAATTTCCGTTTGATTTTGACGATTTTGACGCGATTGGTGACAGTCGAGTTGATTGGCAAACCCCTGGGCGTTGGCCGACGTCGCGCTTGAAAAGGTCTCGCACTTGTCCAATTGGAAATTGAATTGTTGACATTGTCCATTTGTCCGATACTACTGCTGGTCGTTGTCTTGAGGGGCGGCGGCGGCTCTTCGGTCGAGACGGGCGCGGTCGATTGTTGTCGAGCGCAGCAAAACTTTTTCTGGCCACTCTCACATTTCCCTCCTGTCAATTCAATTGTTTTTAATGTTTCAACTGTGTTCACGGCGTTAACAATTCAGTTATTGGTTATATATCTACCGCCGTCGCCGGTGGGAGATTTGTCGGCCACGTAGTCACCAAACTTGCAGGATCCCAAACAAATGGGCGCCTTGCCCACCCAGTAGCAGGAAGATGAATTGCCGTTCGTCATCTGGGGATGCGGGAAATGAGATCATTAGTCATTGATTATTAAACCCGAATAAAATAGTATGTCGAGTCTGGCACTTGTTTCACGGGAGCAGCCTCTGTAGTGATGCTGCTGCTGCCGGGATGAGTGTGCACGTCATTTAATGTGTTATTGGTGTCAGAGCCTTTGCAGCAATATTTCTTTTTCCCGACAATGCACGTGGATCCTGTAAAAAATAAATGAGCTGAGATGTACTATACTTTCAACTTAATTTAAGGTCAGAGATATTGGATCGGGATTATAGTACCGTTGGCTGTACGGGACGTGTTCACCATGTAATCACCTTCCAGGCAGGAGCCCTTGCAGTTTGGGGACTTACCGACCCAATAGCAATCATCTTTCTAAATATGTGATTAATAAACATCAACAGCCGGGGGGAATATAATACCAGGGATCAAACAACATCTCTATACCGTGTCTTCTAATAGGAGCTGTCCTTGTGTCGACGACGAGTAGGTTACTTCAATTACGTGTTGTCGTTTCACATGGTGAAGAGCCACTGGTTCTGTTCCGTTCTTACTCGATAAAACAGCACCACCCTTGCAACAATACCTTTAAACATATTTTTTCGTTAATTCATTAATATTTCGATAGAATTTTCTTTTAAATTTGTACATTTTCTTGCCAATGATGCAGCCATTTCCTGAATCATCAAATAAATGTTAAATTTAAATCGAAAAGACAATTAATATGTGCAAGTATACCGTCATTTTTCTTCGATTCGGAGACGACAGTTTCTCCCGCCCGGCATTTTCCATCGCAAATCGGCCCCTCGCCCGACCAATAACATTCGTTAACCGTCGAAACATTTCCAGCCTTCACCTGGGTACTATCCGCAGCATCATCTGCCGCACGCACTAAAAGCAAATGAGTCAGCAGTAGCGGGAGAAGAAAAAGAAGAATCCCGCACTCCATGTTATTATACACTTCCAAGTTTGATGCTCTCCAACAAAACACTCGCGTAGAGTCGAAACTCTTCACTCTCATTTTATACTACAACCCAACTGCTGCTGTCATCAATCTTCGGGTGGTTAAACCCTCCTTCTTTATGCACTTTCACTAGAGTTGGGTTTTCTTTCAGACGAGAGGCGCGGCTTGAATTCACCAATTCACTGCGCTCCGTGAATAATAAGACTGCGGTAACATCCCTATACTGCTGCTACTGGCTGATTGGTATTTACAGCAGTGCCTGTAGTTCCTGTTGAGATCAAATTTCAATAACAAACACGCAGTGAATTTTTTAAGGGGGAAAAAGTTTTCTCCGGAGAAAGTTTCTTACGAAAAAGTTTGTGTGTGACCAATTGGGCTAGAAGATAATCACAAGTTGGTCAATCGGTTCGGTGCGAGATATTCCAGATTCAGTGGGTGTCCAATCGTTAATAACAACATGCGCGACCGGCATAGACTGTCCACTATAACTCACATACAACTCTCTCCCTGATGAGCACGGAATTCTAAACGACTCCTACTGCACATCCTTTTGTTTTTCTTAGCGGACGATTTCCCTTTTTTTACTATTTGTAACATCTATATAGTGCAATAATAACTCGGCTTTTCTTGGCTGGCAGATAATGACGGAAGCGTGCTCACAGACCCGTTGTAAAGTTCCATTTCGGTGCGTCGTTCTGGTCGTTCCCAAGAGGCAGCGGCGTGAAAGCATCATAACGGCAAAACTGACTGCAAATCACTTTTGTGTGTGTGCGCGCAACAACTTGTTAAATTCTACACTTCAACTGGGCTCCCTCGACAGTTACGAGTCGGTTTCTCTCTCGTAGCCAAACAATATCTTTATTTAGCCCACAGCGCAATCTACACAACTGGTGCAAGTGGGGGGCCATTGTTAACAAGCAGAATAATATTTCTTTGAAACCCAATAACAAATTTGCTAGCAAACTAATGACGCAAGGGTCGTGGTGGTAAATTTCTCTGAAATATACCTTTAAAATTCAATACTAAAAGGGAAATCGGGGCTGTCGTTATTCCAGGTGACGTGGCAGAAGCGACCATTGCAATCAAGACTGTCAATGTACTGCATGTCACTTTCTCCAATTTGGAAATCAAAAATGTCAAAGTTCTGCTCGATGCGAGTCTTGGTGACCGATTTTGGTATGACAATGACACCGCGCTCGACCTGCAAATAATTCAAAGTTTAAACTTGCGTTCAAACAGGACAAGTTGAACCAAATTACTTGATAACGAATCAACAGCTGCGCAGTCGATTTCTTGTAATTGTCGGCAATGGCTTTGATTTTGGGGTCCGCCAACAGACTTGGATCTTCAGGCTTGGCCCAGGGACGATCAGGAGAACCCAGGGGACTGTAAGCAGTGATATGAATGTCTCTCTCCTTACAGAAATCAATCAGTCGTTTCTGATTCAAATAGGGATGACACTCGACCTATTCTTGTTTAGATAAAAAGCAATGAAATTAAAGGGGAACCATAATAAAGATAAATTATCGAATTAACCTGGTTGACAACTGGCTTGATTTTACAATTATCCAAGACATGTTGAATCTGCTTGCTATTGAAGTTTGACAAGCCAATCGAGCGAACCAGCCCTTGCTCGACACATTTTTCCATAGCGTGCCAGGTATCGACGTGGTCAACAGACTTGTACAACGATTTGTCATTATCGTCTTTTGGGAAGAGCTCGCCTTCTTTATCCTTAAATAATATAGAAAAAATTTAATTTAATTCAAAAGTTAAGATAGAAACCTGTAATACATACAATGAAGGAAATAGGCCAGTGAATGAGGTACAGATCCAAGTAATCTAATCCCAAAAGACTCAAGGATTTCTTCAGTGCTGGTTCCACTGATTCTGGGCTATGGAAAGTATTCCAAAGCTATTCAAAAAGAAAACCATTCAAGGAAAAGTAATGTGTTTGCGTTTAACATGTTAAAGTACTTTGCTGGTTATGAAGAGCTCCTCTCTTTTAACATCACCACTTGCCATTTTCTCAGTCAAGGCTTGGCCAACTTCCGCTTCATTCTGGTACACAAATGCACAATCAAAGTGCCTGTAGCCAGCATCAATAGCATCTTTGACTGCCTGGGTAACCTCACCAGGTTTTGACTATACAGAAAATAATGTTATGTAACAAAATAAAAGTTATGTAACATTTGAGGTTATGTGACAACCATCACTACTTACTTTCCATGTGCCTAAGCCAAGAACAGGCATTTCGTGACCATTATTCAACTTGACTTTTGGAACCTTTTCGGCTAAGCTGGCCATATTTAAATTGAAGATTTATCTGGAAAGTTAACCTAAAATATCAATATGAAGAAATTTAGTGGACATAAATGAAAAAACAAGATTAATCAGGATCAATTGGACTATGAATAACAAAATAACAAGGCATAAATGGCTTTGAATAACCATAGATAAAGACCACTGCTGGTGACAGTTGCCCATGTTAAACAACAAATCAGTGGTCTTTATCTATGCTGTAACCACAGTAACTGTATAACTAGTGAGCACTACCTGTAGCCGGCTTAAGAGATGTAATAAACAGAGCAGAATGTTCTAGATATTTAATTAGTTATAAATGTAAGATAGATTTATTAACCAAATTACGTAAAAGCACGTATAATACGTTTCCTACCACAAGAATAAAAACAGAGTAATGAATATGAATGTTAGATTAGTGAACGTTTACCGGTTTTACGTTGACAGGTTCGTTTCGTGGCTTTTCAAGAATGAATGACACAACATAGTTTTATCGTCTACAAAAGCAGACTACTTTTTCAGTAACCATGGCAACATAGCGATCTGGCGCCAAAAAACCTAATGTTTTTCATATTCAAATGAGGAAGATTCATCGAACAGTTCGTGAAGGCAATAGATTGACGATGGAAAATCCATCAACCCTTATTCATTGGTAAACCTATTTTGAGCATGTCTACCTGTGTCAACAATTACTCATATACTGTAAATAAATTTTTTTTTGCAGGCTTACAGAAGACAGTCGGAACAAAATGTTTGAGGGAGAGGCAAATGTCTGCGGATTGCTTCTGCTTGTTCCATCCCCATCAAGGTGCAGTACTGCTAGAGATGCACCTCTTATTAAAAAAACAAGAGAAAGGAATTATGTAATATTCACGCACCACCTATGAATTTGTGAAGTAGTTTCATATCTTAGCTCAAAGGTTACCTTTAATTCTCAACTCTGTCATTATTGCAGGTAATTTTGTATTGTTTCCTTATGCTTTTTTCCATAAAAACATGACGATGTCAGCTTCCACTTGCTGCTCTAACGGCACTATAAAATTGCAACCTGAATAATTATGATAACAGATTTTCTGTAAGTACTGAACGGCAAAGTTAACCAATTTTTAAAACTTACTTCTAGCCCAGGTAGGAATAGTTTTTTTCGGCCTGTACCACTTGTCGGGTGAGTCATCTGCGCGCAAATCACCGATATCATAGTTGTCGGGATTGAAAGGTTTTCCATTTTTGGTCACGTGCACCTTGGAAAAAGAAACGTCGATGCATTTAAACGCAATCCCAAACATTCAAAGACATGGTCATTTGCATACTGGCGTGATCTGGTAGTTTGCAAAGAGAGACGAAGGCAGCGTGACGGTAGCGTTCAACGTGGAAGGTCCTGGGACTGCCACATCAGCGAAAGCGCCAGCTTTGGCTTTTTCAACCTCAGTTTGCCTGAGAATTAAAACAAGTTTGACATAAAATACTTGAAACGTTAGAGCAAAAACACATTTGACTTTGAAACCTCAAGAAAAATAAACGTTGCCACGGCGTTGCCACTTAATCACCAACGCCTTACCGTTTTGCCTTCTCTTGGTTCCCAGCTTGCATTCTCTGCTTCAAGTGGGCACTCCTTTCTCCTTTGTCCTCCAGTTGTCCAATCTTTGCAAAAAAAAAAAAAAAAAAAATCTTTGCCGAGGCACGCTTCGCTCGGAAGGCATGGGAATGCCTTGCCAAGGCACGCTTCGCTCGACCCTCGTGTTTCCTGCTGCATTAGAAATACGACATAATGAAATGAGAACACCAGCTGAGGTGACGAACAAGGTAAATAAATGGACGAACCGTTTTTGTTCCTTGACTTTCAAAGACTCTTCGCACTTGCGAGCAGACTCATCTTCTTTTCCCTTTAACTGCTTTAGTTTCAATTCCTTGCGCTTGAGCTCGTTCTCTCCAGTGGCTTTAGTAGGCATCATTCCCACTGGCTTAGTACATGTAAACGTGTCAATATCTGGGACTATATTTGCCACCGGTTTTCCTCGAGTCCTGCTCACAAATTGATTCGATGATGAACTGACAGATCCAGACGACCCAGAAGCGGTAGCGAAACGAGACTATCAAATGAACAAAAAATTTCAATAATCTACAAATTGAATCAAGTAAACGATTATTTTACTAAGCTTACTTTGTTTGTTAGTGTCTTAGTATTTGGGTTTACGTGAACGTTGAGCTTTAATGAAAACAAATTTAAAAGTTAATCGAGCGTAAACAAAAAGTATTGGATAAGAACTTACGCTTTCAGTCGCTTCGTCGACAGTCGCACTGGCCAGTAACTTATTACGAGCAGCAACGTTATGTTTAGCCTTGTCCAAACTTTTCCGTGCCGAAATGTGAGTTATAGTCTAATTTTGTAATAAAAAATTTAAAAAATAGCAGATGAAAGAAAAAAAAATGAGGAAACCACCAAACCAACCGGTCTTGTTGATTTGTTTCCGGCGTCTTTGATTTGTTGATCGGTCAGGCGATGCACAACAACACGAGCTTCACGAAGAATACCCATCGTGCCTTTTCGACTGGGTTTGGAAAGATCCTGAACATGCAGATGATGTAATTATCTAAATGGTCATTTAGAATAATTTTGAATTGAAACTTACATCAAAGGCCTTGCGTCTTCCATGGTTGGTTCGTGCATCATAACCGCTTGCTTGTTTAGAATGAGGAGTAGAGTCAGAACAAAGCAGGATAAAGGAATCATTGTCATCCAATTATCTTACCATGGGAGCTAGATACAGCAGTGGTGGATGCAACAACAGCAGAGGCTGAACTTCCTTCGAGAGGTTTTCTCTGGACCAATTCAAAGCGAGTCGCAGTGGACAATTTCTTAGTATGAGTGGCAACAGCAGCAATATTTATGATGTTGTTTTTTTTTGGTGCCAAAACTTGAACAAAAGATTCATTTCCATTTGCAGAATACATTTTACTAATTTTAGAGTTTGCAACCTGTAAAACAAGCAATTTTTTAACAGGTCTAGAATCATTTTCATAAACTCATTATTTACAAGGAAGGCCTCGCGCCTTGGTTGCCCATCCATTTATGAAAATTTAGTGTAAGGGGAAATGGGAATGTCGGACGATTCGGCAAAAACCATTTCGGCAAATTGCCGAAAACCGTTTCGGCAAAGTTGCCGAATTGTCACCTATGAAATTACCGATTCGGTAAAAGTCGATTCGGCAACTGTGCAAATGTAAATTGGCGGCTAAAAACCCAACTGATCTTTTTTTTCAAATCAAAATGGACTTAATGCCCACTTCGTTTTTTAAAGGAGAAGTTGCAGTTGGTTCTAAACGTCAATTAATTTTCATGACTGACGAACAACTAGCGCTTTTGAAAACTGCCGTTCGATGGTATGCCGACGGAACCTTTAAAATCATAAACTTCCCTTTCACTCAACTATTTTCCCTCCATGGGTTTCTAAAAAAGAATGGGCAGTTAAAGCAGGTTCCACTTTGTTTTGTGTTTATGTCGGGAAGGACTCAAAGAGATTACCGCAAGGTTTTCGAAAAGATTCTGGAATTGTTGGGTGGAGAATGTGCTGTGAAGGAGTTTGTTACAGACTTTGAACGAGCGATTGCACGAATGATTGTAATTGTGAAAAAATAATTGTATGAGTAATAAAAATGAGAGTGTGACGACAGACAGTATAATTCGCGTGTTGGTGGTGGCGCTGATTACCCGAAACCCACACAGCTAGCGCCACTGGCCTTACAACGGCATTTTAAACAATTTTGCCGAATTGGTTTTTTACCGAATTGGTATGTACGATTCGGAAAAATAACAAAGTCAACCAATTCGGCAAAAACCAATTCGGCAAACGTCAAATTTGCCGAATCGTCCGTATACCGATACGAAATTGGGAGTCCACATCGAAACTGTGCCCTTCGAGTGTCCGCAACAAAGGACAGCGTTTCTGGGATTGTGACACAGAACATCCAGTCTTCCAAGGTGTGTGTGAGTCCGCTTAACCATCTTTCATAATTCATCTTAACCATCAGACCACTTGGGGACATTCCTCCCAACCTGATTTCTGTAAAAGCGGGCTCTGCTAAACTACTTGAGGAAACTGCACCTGATAGTGTCTCTAATGTTGTTGATGTTGGCACTGGAGGAGCAGGTATATCAATGAATTCCTGTCAAACAAAAAAGGGTTAAACATTTTTATGACGTTTAACATAATTTACAGAAATTTACTGAAGAGCTGGTGGTTGTTACTGCAGCTGCAGATGAAATTCCACCCAGTGGTGCCCCATTCCTTGAATAAGACGAAAGGCTCAGCTGCCTTGAACTACAAAATTTCACATTGAAATCTTTGACGATAAGCTTTGATACTCTGCTCTGGCTGATGAAAATAGATGAAAACGCTGGAGTGTGATACGATTTTACTGGGATCACTACTACTGATGCACGAACCGTGCAAGTAAGCTAAATGAAAAACACGAAACCGTTTAGAACAGAATTTACTTGAAGGCAACAATTTAGATTTGTAACCTGTTTCCGTAAAGGAAGGAGGAGGAGTCGAGTCGTCTGTGAAATCATCATCGCGAAGTTTTACTTTTTCTTCAAATGACTTGCGAACGTGAACGGAAATTCACGTGCAAAACTAGCATCAAGTTTAAGTTGGGTGCCTCGCAATTCTCAACCAGCAATTCGTCTGCATGTACAAACACAGTCGACGCCATCTATCAACAAACAAACACACCTTGCAGATTTAGCATTCAAATGTGGAAGCAAAATCTAGATAGCCTACAATCAATGAAACTGTGGTCTGCTGATTGCGGCTGATTATTTCAACTAAAAAGCATATGTTATCAAGCGATTATTTAATAAGCAATATTTATATTTTAATAAGCAATACAAAGATTTCCGTCGTTTTTACGTGGCAACGAAGCCTGTTTAACAGAGCCAATCCGAGAGGAGTAAATTCGCGCCGAGAAAATTCATGAAAAGGTGGGCACGCGACTGACGCGAGTTCAGCACAAGCTTCCTCAACCTCATTTCCTGTCCAACAGTCGAAGGTCAAAGGTCTCAACTCTTCTCGTCTTTCTGTAAAGTTTCTCGTGCAACAGTCTTTTTTAAAATGGTAACCCTAAAATTAGTTTTAATTTTAACTACTTATCAACTTTTAACTTTTTTTTTCTCCTCTAGGCCGAAGTCCAGAACAATCTACCCGTAACGATTGGCGCAGCAGCCGCCATGGCGAAAGCCTTTGGTGCTTTAGTTAAAGTCATATACGACTTCATCGCCACGGATTTAACACATGCTGCCCGCGATCTCAACATGATTTACGCCAGCTTGCTGGCAGCCGAGATCGTCTTATGTTGATCATAAGCGTAATCGACATTGATCGCCAGGACAACAACCGATTTTTCCACGTCATGGCATATTTTCTTGGAGTTGTGGAACTATGTGTCCTCACCGTCCGTGGTGTCATGGACATCATGAACACCAATGGAGTATTTTATGTCATCGGTGACGATTTCCGACGTCCCAACGCGACCTCCCCTGTCGGATGGTAGTCATCCAACCCCTGCCGAAACGTCATTTGCAGCCATCTCTGTCTTCTTTCCCCATCTGTTCAAGGCTACAAGTGCGCCTGCCCTGTTGTTAACAAGCAAGCCATCGGAAGAAGTCAAAAGAGAAACCTTTATGATGTAATTTAATTTTTTTTTTGTGTTGTGTTGTGCGTAAATTTTTAATTAAAATCAAATGTCAAACGGAGTTATGTTCCTGTTCAGTTCTCTTAACCAGTTCAACCAGAAATAAAATGCATTGTTAATTCAAAAAAATCTTAATTTATTTTAATGAAAACGCACCTATTTCAACTGAAACTGCCACAATCACAAGAGTGGGGTTAACAAAATCACCCAGAATGTCTCCCAGAACACCACTTTTTTTCAAAAGAAGATTCACTAAAAATGAAAGCTAAAAAAGTAATCAAAACTTTGACACTTGGCTGGACCCCCGCGATGTGACCGACCAGCTACAACAACAACAAGAGCAGACTACTTTTCAAAAAGTAACCATGGCAACATGGGTTTGGCGCAAAAAAAAAAACGATTTGGCGCCGAAAAAACCAAAACTTTTTCCTTGTTTTTCATATTCAAATGAGGAAGAATCATCGAGTCAAGTAGTCATTCACAGTCAAGTCATCCACGAGACAACCACGCTGTGTAGATTTGCGAAATCAGTTTAAGTTCGTTAAAAGAAATCAAATGTAATAATCAGCTGACTTTTAACCACTTTGCAACTTTTTAACTAAAACTTTTGGTGAAATCCGTGAAGCGTCATGTCTCGTGTGTGATAAACATTATTCACCAAGTGTGGAACACACACTTGCAGTTATTACTCAAGCTCTTGATACTTAAAAGTGAACATCTATGTAGTGAAATTGCTTAGCTTGAATAAGCTGAGTTCTGCAATGTTTATTCTTGAAAACCTAAGACTAACGAGTCCTGTGATGCCCTTTCCTGTGTTTGACGAGTTCCTGGAATGGTATGCATCATACTTTTAGAATTGTTGAGATGTGTGCTAGTTTGCCTAGGATACCCATGCTGTTTGTTGTTTTTGTAGCATATCACCTGAGACCAGTTTCAATGGCAGCCCTGAAAATGATGCTGTGAGATCCTAGCCGAGTTTGTCAGAGTAAGGTAGGCTAAAATTGCATTCATTCTTCAAAACAAAGGTCTCAGTCTGAGATGAACAATTCCCATATCCTCCACGATTCGTCGACTTTTCGTTATTTTTGAATCACTTTTTGTGATTTTTTTTTACCTGAAGAAAAAACACTTAGGTTAGGCCACTTGTTTTAATATCAAATCCATAAACCTTTGTATTTAAAAAAAGTATCAAATTCTATCCCATTCTAATAACAATCTTTGAGTCAATAACCAACAACTGTCGACAGCCTGCAATAATATCGTTTTAAAATTCAACGTTGAATGGATAGTATGGGTGATCTTTAACCCAATCAAGGGCGCAAACTCGTCCATTGCAATCGAACGTTTCGATGTACTTGACATCCTCTTCAGTCAATTCGAAATCGGTACAGTTCAGATTATCAACGATACGTTCTTTGGTAACCGATTTGGGAATGACTACTACACCACGCTGCGTCTAATAAAACAAAAGGCGAATTAATTTGCGTTGCAACACTAAAATTTGCTCATTTAAATACTTGAAAGCGCAAAATGATTTGAACTGGCGAACGGTTGTACTTTTGTGCCAATTCTTTCAATTTTGGGTCTTCAAAAATGACGGGATCTTCAGGCTTGGCCCATGGTCTGTCGGGTGAACCTAGTGGGCTGTAAGCTGTGACGACTATGTCGTGCTCTTTGCAGAATTGAATGAGTTTCGAGTTATTCAAGTATGGGTGGCACTCGACCTAAGATCATTTGTTGTTTACATTTCTGAATTGAAACGTTTCAAATTGACATCGAACCTGATTCACAACCGGTTTGATTGTTGCATTTTCCAAAATTCTCTTGAGCTGCAGGCTGTTGAAATTTGACATTCCGATGGATTTTGTCAGACCGAGTTTCGCACAGTGTTCTAAGCCTTTCCACGTTTCCAAGTAATCAACATCAGAGAAGATAAATTTCCCTTCGTCGTCTTTTGGAAAGTGCACAGTGTTCTCCTAATTTGTTTTCAAAAAGATGACAAATGAGTTGGAATTTGAGATTAAGTTTTAAAAATAGAATCACTTGGTAACCCAGCGGCCAGTGAATGAGGTAAAGGTCCAGGTAGTCGAGCCCCAAATTTTTCAGACTTTGTCGAATAGCTTCTTCCACCTTGTTGAAGCTGTGAAATGTATTCCACACCTGAAATTTGTAATTGTTGAATATGAGAATTAGCCACCTTTTTTAAATCAAGATAAATGTCTACCTTGCTTGTGATGAACAAATCATTCCTGGTGACAGTGCCATCGTCAATCTTCTGCTTGATTCCAGCTCCGACTTCTTCTTCATTTCCATAAGCGAAAGCACAGTCAATGTGCCTGTAGCCAGCAGTGATGGCTTCAACAACTGCTTGCTTGACTTCGCCAGGCTTTGACTGGTTTTATTAGCACCAGAATCAAATCAAATATTTTTGAAAGATGAAAGATTAAATCAACTTTTTTTGTATGAATACCTTCCAAGTACCCAATCCGACTATTGGAATCGTGCAACCATTGTTGAGTTTGACAGTCGGCACAACCATTTTTGTTGTTAAAAAATTTAATGGTGGCGATATATCTATGTTCATATATAGATATATCAGTTCTTTTAGATATGAAATGATGCTGTTATCGGTATCAGTATTGATAGATATCAAACGACACGTAGCCATCTAGCGAGGAAAAACGAACTATTTAAAGACCGCCATCTAGCGATAAAAAACGAACTATTTAGTCCGCCATCTAGTGATCAAAAAATGAACTATTTATTAGAAAGCAACATCGTTTTCCCCTCCCGGACTTCCCCTCTTTTTATCACGCTCTTCAGCTATCAGCTAATAGATATTTAGCGTGAATTTTGAACGATATGCGATTCCTCTGTGGTTCTAAAGTAAATTTACTTTTGTCCAGAACAAGTGATGAACCGTCAATCTTCGGCATGGCAAGCTAGAGCTATACCACTGACCCAATTGAACATTTCTGCTTCCTCTATTCAAAATCTAGTTTTCAACTCAGATATCTAACACAATCGATACCGATAAATCTGTATAATATAGATACCGATATCGATATATCTAAAGTCTGCACCTGACGATATATCGCCATCTCTAAAATTTATAATGTTCCGCGTCGTCCAGGGTTGCAACGTTGAGTCTAATGTTTTTTTTATTTCTTTTCAAACATGCGAAATTCTTTAGTTAAAAAAAGAATCTTTTGATTTCAGATGTAAAACTGGTTTTTGTATTTTTGTAAAGAAAGCCAATTGTTGAAAGAGGAAATGTATATTGCCCGACGAGAGTTTGACGTTTTGGGGAGACAGCCATTTTGATGAGATTTCTTGGTGGGTGGGTAGATGTGATCAAACAGGCGTGTCACGACCTATAGGGTCCGGCGGGAGCACAACAGCAGCCGAAAATAATAACCATAAAAAACAACAACACCCAAACAAGGAGATGGCGTGATAGGAGCCGTGCGCGCTGCTGCTGGTAACAAGGGCCCATAACAAGGTTATATACATACAGGCGATGATAATCTCTCTCTCGGCTGGTTGGTCCGGTTCAACTGCTGCGCCCGTTTGCGGATGGGCAGTCACGTTGCACGCAGCTCTCAAATCAAAAGGCGAGAGGGAAATTGATAGAGTCAAGATCGTCGTTTTCCCCCCCTTTGAGTCGTCACTTGGATTTTTTCGAGCGCTTGACAGGTGTCGGGGCTGTTTCTCACCAACGCCGCCAGGTTTTTAAATAATCCCGCGCTCTTTATTTTGGTATTTTTCTTCTTCACGATGGATTTATGCGCCCGACGGACGGACGGCCGGCAGTGGGCAAGGGTCCAGAATTTTTCGGGAGCCAAAACCAGCCAGCGTAATTTATAGTGAAAATAACAATAATTCAAAAAGGAGAGAAGAAAAAGAAAAACAGATGCGGTTTAGAACGTTGGTGGTGGTGGTGGTGGGATTAGATATGTGTGGAACGCCCGAGTTTCTTTTCTGCGTCGACTATATTTATAGATGTGTATCTTTCTTGCCACTTCTTTCTATCCTGTTTTCAAGTTGAAAAAATCTCTTTATTATGCGCTGATGCATGAAGGAATATAGCTGTCACTTTTTGAATCCCCCCCGCTTGATTCAAAGGTTGAGATAAGCTGACGAATACATTTATTATGCAACGGGACAGCGTGATATCCCGTTTCTTATATTCTCTGGCGTCGAAAAGCTTTTTCTCTCTCTCTCTGCAACCATCGGCTTAGATGTGTGGGCAACCCAGCAGGCTACTAAAGCTCCTTACAGTCTATTCCATCCATTGTGTGTCGCGAGTTGTTGGTTGTTGTTGCTTCCTTCCATCCATCCATCCATCCGCATGTATAGTCTAAAAGCCGACGAGAGGGGTGGAGTGCACCATTAGGCTACTGCTGCTCTAGGTGGAGAAAGAGATAGGATCATGTCAGTGTGAAATGTGTGGCAACTTCTTCGTTTTATTACATTTGGACATTTTTTGGGCGAGTGGTGGAGGCCAGAGATTTACGAGTCGACACCGACAGATGGCTCTGTCTGTCTGACGGCCTTTTTTCGCGTTCCGGCGAAAAAATAAACCCAAAAAAGAGAAAAATGGGCGGACGGGAATTTCTCTCTCGGTGATGATGGATTTCCATCTTGATAATTTCCCGTCTTATTCGGGTGGGGCTGCACAAGTCGACATCTTCCGCACGATGAATCTTTCTCCTTCAAGAACACTCGAGTGTTAACAGTTGAATATCACGCTCTCTCCTCGTCCGTCTGTCCGTTCGCTCCTTGGTTTTTTTCTTTCCCGAGAGATAATCAATCAGTCGCGTAACACTCGAGTGAACCGGATCGCGTGTTGTTGCTGTTGCGAGAGTAGCCAGTCAGTCAGTCAGTCAGCAAAAACCCACTAGAGGGTCGTTGTCTCTTTTTGGCCTCCTTCTTCTCCTTCTTGTTTCATTTTTTATCTTTTCCAGACGGGATTAATCTCTTCTCTTTTCTCTTTCTTTTTTTTTCATTTCATACACATGCGCGCACACACGCCATCACCGCGATTTGAAACCCGTCAGTTTGTTCAAACACGACAGGTGAATGCCTGTCCGACTCGATTAACGCAGACGATAACGAGGCCTCTCTTTTTGAAACGGCATTTGCATATTATAAATGATGGAATTCATTGGCGCGAGTGTTTTAATATTTTTTGAAATGAAGCGAAGCGTTTACACGATTAACTGTATTTTATAGTAGGAACTTGATTATTTTTGACTCTTCTTGTTTGTCCTCTTTTTGACGTCGGATCTCTTCAACTCGTAGGCGTACTGGTTGTTGTCATAGGCCAGCGGATTCTCTGACTCACGCTCGGCAAGGTCCTGGGCCAGCTCGCCTTCCGTCACCTCGTCCAGGGATTTGCCCTGGCCGTAAAAGAACTCCTCCCTGTAAACGCGGTCCTTTTTCCGGTAGGTGCCGTGCAACTGCCGAGATGGGACAAGAGTTCGATAATCAACCAACGGCATTTTTGAATATTTCACGCGCGGCATTTTCAATTATGTAAAATAGGAACCCCGACTTTATACCTTATCCCAGTATTCAATATTAAATCCGAAATTGACGTGAAAGTATTGATGGTGGTTGTCGTGGAAGATGCAATGCGGTTGCCATGGCTGCCACCAGTAGGCCTTGAAATTGATTCCCGAATGGTCGATGATGCCGTGGTAGTAGGTGTAGAACAGCAGGATCGTGATGGTGACTGGTAGTAAATCATTAAACAATCAATTTTCTACCATACCAGCTGCCATACTATCAAAATCATATAAGACTTACTCCAGTGGGTGGGGACTAGGAACATGGGCGAGATGAGGATGCATTGGAAAAATAGAAATTCGGCTGGATGGATGGCCGTCACGGAAAAGGCCGTCGGTTGCTTATAAGTGTGGTGTAATTTATGAAAGTGTTTGTACAAGAAAGGCATGTGGAAAGCCCTGTGACCCCAGTAGGTCAAATAGTCCTGCGCAATTTGAAATTTGAAATTTTTTAAAAATTTGCATTTGAAAAAGAATTATAAAAATTTGAATGAAATGGTACCTGCCAGATGAAGATGGCTGGCCACTGGAGCACAGCCCAGAGGTATCCGTAGTCGGCGTAATTGTAATAAATGTAGGTGTCTCCGCCGTTCATGATGTAACAGGACATGATGCCCGACAGGATGGAGCCGAATAAAAGCGACAAGGAGCCGAGCAGGATCTCGTGCCTTTCCAATTCGGGCGAGAGCCACTTGGTCGGCTGACACTTCCATTCTTCGGGTCGGTCGCGTTGACGCACGTAGTAGTACCAGTGCAGGAAACCGCCGACTCCGAAATACGTCACGTACGAGACGATGGTCGCCGGGATGATGTAAAGCGACAGCCCCTGCAGTTTGTAATCCTTGAGCGAGAAATCGCCGTAAATCGACGAGTCCTCCTCTTCATCACTAGACGACATTGTGCTGTTGTTGTCCTCTTGTCCGTGGCGCAAATATTTGATAAAGTGCACCAGGATCAGCAGCCAATCGCCTTTTTTATTTAGATTTTTAAAACAAAATTAGAATCGAATTTTGGGATTAATTGTTGAATTGAAAAAATTACCGTGAATGGAAGATCCGAGGATGAAAACGGCGGCTGTGGCGATAAAGGAGCCGACGAAATTTGGTAATTTGGCCCAGACTTTTTCGAATGTTTTATTGTAACGCTCGGACCAGGTGACGGCCATGGGATCGACAGCCATCCGGTTTTGGATGGCCATTTTGTGTCGTTCGTATTTGCCGACGACTTTGGGAGAAAAGAGAAAAAAAAGTGTCCCGACAGGGCCCCCAAATTGGAATAAGGAACGTCTCAAGGATAACTGGCCCTTTTATATCAATTTGAGATTTGTCAAAGTCCAAAAAGCTTTTCACGTCCGTCTCTCTTTCTTTGTTCAATTGTGGTTGATAGCGCGAGATGCAAATGATTTTGAACTTTGATTCGACTCCTTTTTCTTATTGAAATTGTCTGCAACTTGTTTTATTTTGGTGCGGCCGTACTGTATACACCTTTCGGTACACGTACACCTTTTCTGCTGGCGTAGCGTTATTTTCTTTTCGATTAGATAGTATTGAATTTACCTGTTGATTTTTTGTGTTTCTCCAAGGGGCGTACATATGAGGTGGTATATACGTTTTTGTTTTGAGATGATTGATTCTTTGTAACCGGTTGTTTCGGCCTCTTGACACACGGCCACGCCATCAACCGATTAACTGGGAAATGTCTGTATATTCCTCGTCGAATTCAACCAGAAGAAAAAGAAAGAAAGAAAGAAACTATTGGCATCTGAAATGTAATGAAAGTAAACTTTAAAGTCGCATCCAGTTGACGAGAGAAAGAGAGAGAGTTATTTTAACGAGCGATCGTGAATCGTGAATGCCGAGCTTTTTCTGGGTTGTTGTACACGCTGCAGCTGTTGTTGTTGGTGACCGTCTTTAATATATTCGTGTCGTCTGTTTGAGCTTAAGATTGTTTCCGTCTTGACGTCTGTGTGTAAATATATAAATACGTGGAAGAAGAAGAAGGCTGTGCGTCGTCGTCGAAAAAGAGCTGGAGCCAATCGTTAAATAGCGTTGATTAGTGATTATTATATAGGCTATATATCGCAGGCTGCTGCTTTTTACTGTTGTTGCGTTTATTTTACGCTGCAGACAATATAAAAGTAGACGAGTCTAATAAAAAGGCATCAAAGTCCTGGTGGTGGTGCTGTTTTCTCACTCGATCCGCGTCGGATTGAACGACGGCCATTTAAAACCAGCCTTTTATTATTTCCCGGTTTTAAAATTCTCCTTTTTTTTATTTTTTCTGTGTGCGAGTCACGCACCAACTTTGCCTCGTCTTTTGGTTTTATTTTTTCGTCTATTATCTATTGAGGAAGTGAACACGGCAGACAAAGGTGAATCGATCTGTAATTTGCTCTTTGATTATGATTTGTTTGTTGCCACATGACGCAATGTGTCGAATTGTAGAGTGGCATCTATTGAAGAGATTGGGGAACTACGCTCAATTAATTTGTGGCAAGACCTTGTCGAATGGGTCCCAGAGTCTCCAGCTGGGCGGTGATTATTATTATTATGATTATTGTCCGTCTGTCGTGTTTCTCTCTTTTGTGTGTGTTGGTGGAAGAGGATGACATTGAGCTGTCGGCGGTCTAGTCAAAAATATATTTAGACTGGGCGATGAAAGGGAGAGAAAAGGGGGGCCCCTTTTTTAAATGGAGCTGCGTCACGCGTGTGTCTTTTATTTGTCTAGTTATACACACACACAGAGAGAGAGAGAGAAAGAGATTTTGAGTGACAGGCCAGCAGCAGCTAGAGTCTCCCCTCCCGGCTGCTCCTGTGGATGGCACGTTGCCTTTTTTGCGGCTGTCTGTCGTCCATTTCTCGTGTGATTTGTGATGTGAATGTCAAGTCGAAACAGTTTGAGTGAGTGACGGCCAGCGATGGCCATCTTGACGTGGAAAATGAGAGAGACAGACAGACAGACGTTGTGTTGACCTTAGAAAAAAATATATCCATTTCTCTGCCAACAACAACAACCACAACCAGCTATAGGAAATGTTGTTCCTTTTTTTTCCGCCGAAACTGTCAATTTTTTCTTTTTCCAAAGCTGATGCTGCTGGGCGCGCGCGATGGCAGTTGCGTGTCAGGGGCGGACAGCTCTGATTGCTCGCCCGTCTTGCCCGGCATGATGTTGAACGCGCCGGACTGACGTTATATTTCTTTGATATCAAAAACTGTCAGCCAAAAGGGAAATTGGAGCGGCGGCAACGCAGCAGAGTACCATTTTTCGCTTATTCATTTCGATCGTTTCTTTTTTATTTTTCTTATATTTTCTCTGGTCAGCTGGAATTTTTGTTCTGGTTACATAATGTGTATAGTATCTACTACTGAATGCAAATGAGAAATGGTTATCTGTTAATTGACAGCGACACGGTGAATTGACGAACAACAAGTCGATTTTTCTTTCGAGATTGGACTTTTTGTTGTTTGGCTTGTCATCGTCAATCCGAAAAAGGCGGTTGAGATTTCGGCCATTTTTGTGTGTGTCTGTGTCAGGGCGTGTCCTCGTGTGTGCAACTACCAACTGCGCTTCTGCAGTTGTGTGTGTGTTTCTCTGCAATGCGATGCCATAGAAAATAAAGAAAATAACATCCCAGTCTCTCAGACAGTGAAGCATTGATGGAAACTTTTTTTCTCTCTAAATGTATAAATACAAGTTTCTACCTCTCCCTTTTTCTTCTTCCTTCTCTATACTCTTGACGTAGTACACACACGTATATACAAAATGCCGACTGGCAGGGGCAAAAGTTTTTCTCTCTTTTTTATTTTATTTTTTTGCGCCGGGCCCTCATCGCTCAACAAGACGGATCGCCCGTCCAAAGTCGGTCCGTCGATCGTCTCTCTGCTGCTGCTGCTGCCCCCGGTCGTCTCTGTCGTCTTTTGCCGCTTTGATTTTGTTTTTCTTTCTTTTGCATCGCTCCATCCATCGCAGGGAAACAAATAAACGAAGCAGTCGGCAACATTTTCTCTGATATTTCTGCAAAGGGATGCCACTGATTTAAGGGGGTCTCGTAATCAATCGAATAATAATTCGAAACATGAAAATATAAAAACACACAAGAGTTGGTTCTTCTTAGCTTCTAGTACTGGCTGTGTGTGTGTTTTGTTTCAACTGATGGAAGATTTCTCTTGTGGCCCTCGATGGACTCATTAATACTTGTCAGATGGATGGATGGGTGGATCGTGGTCGTCGTCTCTTTTTTGTTGTCTGCTGCTGCTGCCTGGGCGGCCCTTTTCCATCTTGTTGTTTCCATTTTGTTGTCTATTCCGCCAGTGTTGCAGCAGCTCAAGATGGATGGAAGGGGCCCCCTTTTGTGTGCGTTTCTGCCATGCGGATAAAGTTCGATGAAGAATAAGAAGAAGGAGAAGCCCGTTTTGGGTTGTTTTGGCTGGGCAGGAAAAAGAAGAAGATAATATCCCGACTCGTCTGTTTCTCTCTCGTTCTGAAATGTGTTGCCAGCGGCCATGAAGAAACGAGGCACAGATAGATACGACAGTAGCAGCAACAGGAGCAACAGCAGCAGCAGCTAGCGATAAATTAGAGTGTGAGAGCAGAGCATCAGCAGAGGACGGGCGTAGCCGCCAGAAATGGGCAGCAGACGGACGACCGTCTATAAAAAGCTATACATAACACACACAAGCTGAGGCAGGATCACCCCCTCCAATCTTCTTCTTCTTCTTTTTTCCTGAAAAATATAAGGAGCTCTATAGGAGCGGCTTCATTAGTAATACAGTAGCGTCTTTTTCTCCCTGTTGCTGCTGATGCGCCCAGCGAGTCTGTGCATAGATCAATCGGGCATCAGAGAGAAAGAAAAAAAGGAACCAAGTGAGTGTATCATTCATCGTCGGCACATTTTCTCCATCTGACAAGAGAGAAAACAGCAGCCGACAGTTTCTCTGTAGAGAGGAGAGACAGACAGACAGACGGATCTCTTTTGTCTTGTCTTGTGTGCCTGTCTGTCTCTTGTCTTGTCTATAAAAGCACAAAAAAGAGTGGCCGCCGCTGCTGCTGCCGCCGTCTTCTTTTACCTGTTGGCTTTTTTTTGGACGGGATAGAAAGACGGGAATGGATGGGGCGGACAGACGCTGCGCATAATAATGTGGCCGTCATCAGTTTTCTCTCTCAGCTTCGCTGGATGCCATTTCACCAGCAGCAGCTCAATCTGTCCGTCTTGTCTCAACTGTCGATCGCCTTCGCGTGCAGAAACACAACCCAACACACAAAAAAGTTCAAGGCTGGAATTGTTTTGTTGTTGCCAGCGCATTCCCGTCAGCCAACCAAGTGAGGAAAAAGACGGAAAAAAGATGGATCGACGTCCATTCCGCTAGATGTCTCTTTGCCCAAATTTCCTTCTATTTTGTGTGATAAGGAAAAAAAAATGTTTCTGCTGGACTATCCGTCCTTGGATTTGTTCTTTTCCCTTTCGGCCGGTTTTTTAGAAAAATACCCGACTGCTGCATGGCATTGTTGTATCCAGTCATGATGTATGGCTTCCTGCTGTTTATGTTTTGTGCGCCATGTTTCTAGTCTACTGGGAGGCTAGTCCCTTGCGTGATTGTCCCCGTGTCGTCCTATAGGAATGGGCGCTGCTGCTGCTGTCATTTAGCGGAACCGCAAACTTTGATTGAGGCGCCGACTACGACGACTATGTCGTCGAATATTAATTTCCTTTTTTGATAAGAGGACGGACGGCCCCCAACTCTTTTTCAGATCCATTTCGCTGAAAGGGCCAATTCCCACTGTGTGCGTTGCAGCAGCCGAGTTTTTTTTACGACAGCGGCAACGAGCGACTCTCGACGTGTTTATAAAAAGAAAATTTATGTCCGTCCGTCCGTCCGTCTGTCGGCTCTTTTTTTCTTTCTTTTTCCTAAAGGGTCCGCGCGTTTTTATTGGTGAAAACGGGACGGCTCGCGCCTTGCTCACATTTCCGTTTTTCCTTTCCAGGGAAAAAGGAGTCGGCAACCGTCAAACAGATCACACTGGGCTGATAACGATGAGGGACTTGTTGAGGGTCGCCGGCGGTTGGAACAATTCCAAGATTTATGAGACACACGTTCGTAGACTATAATATTTGATACATTTTTTCCCCCCTGCGGATTATCAAAGTATTATACACAGACATTTTGAGATCCATTTTTCAATTGGTGGACGACGACGACGACGGGGAGACACTGTGTGTGTCGTTGTTGGGTTAAAATAACCGAATGATGGATAAGATGTATCTAGTCGACATGTTGTTGTCCGTCTAATATTCGAAATATTTCATTTTCCTGGAATGCTTTGAAGATATTTCCCAACTCTTGTGTGGAGGAGGCCGTGTCTGCATATAGCCCGAGGTGAGTTTGATTGTCTAAGCTATTGCTGCTGCTGCTACCACGTCGTAACATTTTTGTGATGTATAGCGGCGGCGTCCGTGTCTAAGCGGCGGCACTTGTGATCTCTGCACCGTTGGAGCCTTTTTCTTGGCTGGGCTGTTGGGGGGAATGATGAATCATGACAGATTCTCTCCATCACAGTTGTATAGATTCCCTTCATGGCTCCTTGTGGTACGTACCGTAGTCGTCGTTTTTCTTTTCTAAAAAGAGGCTTTGATTGAGCCTATTGAGTCGAGCAACGTCTTGATTCCCTTTCAGCGCCTTCCAGGCTCTTCTCTTTTGGTCGAGTGGATGAGGTGACGGCACACTGGCACAGGGAAAAGTAAAAACTCACCGCAGCAGCTGTTCTGTTCATTCACCATCCATAATAGACAAAAATCAATAAATAATCAAAGCGAAAGATATTTGACTGCCAGTGTCCAGGCACCCCCCCAAAAAAATGACCGGAAATGTGTACACGGTCGACTGGATCTAAATTACACGACTCGCACAATGACCGCGCGATGGATCATTTTTCTTCAAAAACACAATGGGACAATCTAAAAACTTGTCGTCATCTTTTTGGGGCGGCGGCATGTCACGATGGAGAGACCACCTTGATCGTTTGTATCTCGGACAAAAGAAGAACACAAGAAGCTTCTCTTTTCCCATTCTTGTCGGGGGGTAGCCTATGACGAGGCGTAAAAATCAAACCTTTTCGGCTCTAGAAAAATGTTGAAGAGTCATGACAGGTTTCAGTTCAGCCGCGTGACTGAAACAAAAAAATATAAATCCTTGGGTATTTTTCCGACTGTGTCACTCGCCGCCCAAAAGAAAAGGAAAAAAACAAAAATCCTTTTGCTTTTATTATTCTTCATATTATTTATCGAGACAATGGGCCCTCTGTGTGTGTGTCGGTTAGGTTGAATCGTTTTAATTGTTAGCAATTTTGACCACCATTGCGGCGAGGCCAGAGCACGCGCATCTAATCGGCGTAAACTTGTGACTAATTGTTCATCGGGTGACAGCATATCAACTGGGTGGTGGGTTCTCTTTGCCGCTGAAAATAAAACAAACATTTGTGTACCGCAGCAGCAGCAGTTGTCTATAAATTTTATTGTTGCCACAGCGCAGAGAGCAGAGAGAGTGGCTCTTTGATTTTGTCGCCGATGTGTGGGTGGAACAACAAAAGGAACACGGCGCCATTGTCTCTGGAGTAGTAGGCGTTTGAAAGGAAGAAGAAAAGCTTTTTTTTGTTCTTGTCGTCTAGCGCAATCTGCTTATAAAAAGGAAACTTTTTTGACGCTGCCGCCGCCCCCTAAGCTGCCCGGAGAAATTGCTCAGCAGCAGCGGCGGCACAGCCACTCTGTTTTCTCTCTCTCGAATGAATCTCCAGAGGACGACAGCAGCAGCAGCCCCCCTTGTGTGTACATATATATATGTTGCCGAAAAAGGGTGTGGTGGTGGTGGTGGTGGTGGAAAGGGATTTTTGATGTGTCGGGAGATCGTAAAAAACCATAAAGTGCCGAGCGCACACGCGGCGCGTCCAGGCGGCGGCGGCAGCAGCGGCACACCAGCGGTGGATGGGTTATATCTCTCTTTCTTCTTCTTCTTCTATAAATATAAACCACAGCACTAGACTCTTAAGAAGAGCCTTGGTCGCTCTTTATATTCTTTTTTTTTTTTTACTTCCACGAATTTATGGCCGGCCATTTCTCGCCTGGTTATTCACTCTTGACAGGGCCGGCAACAACGCCACCATATCAAGAGAGTAAAGAAAAGAGAGAAATACGATTTACAGTTTGTTATAAAAATGCACACGCCGCCGCCGCTCTTGTTTTGTCTTTGCCGCCCGCTTTTCTTCACCCAACACGAGAACAATTGACAGATTTGAGCAGCCCCCTTTTTTCTTCTTTACTTTTTTTTTGTTAATCCGCACCGCCCGGACGGATGTATGCAGAATTTCCCATTTTTATCTCTCAAACAATTCCGACAATCTTCTTTTTTTGTTTTGTTTTTTTTTAAAGCTCCTGGTTCCGTTACGGCCAAGCGCTGACAGGTGTGATGATTTGGGGGGGGCTTATATGACCACGCCCATTAGACTATTTCCGGCTTGTCAACACTCTGCCGAGATTGAAATCTTCTTCTTGTTTTGTTTTTTTATCGGCAGACGCCATCTTGTTTGTGAGGTGATGAATGGCATGGACTCTGGTGTGTGTTTTGTTTCTCCGTTGGCTCTATAGGAGAACAGGAGCAGCTAGGAGCCGTTAGTTGTCATATATCTAAGAGGAAAAGAGGAAGACGAAATAACGCGCGTGCCTCGGTCGCTATGGCTGCCGCTTGGCGGGAATGTCGTCGTCGAAACGACGAGCTCAATAAAGTTTGTCCAGAAAGAAGAAAAAAGAGGATCTTAAACTAGGAGGAGGTCATAACTCGCCGGGGCGCTAGGAGCCGGCGCACAGCTTAAGTACAAGACGATGGAAAGAGGAGGAGGAGGCGGTAGAGAGAATGGAAATAGACCCCTGTCCTCCTTCTCAAATGGATGTGTGCAGCAGGAGCAACACTGCACTGCACTGGGGGGATGCATGGTGGTTGTAAATTTCCCGTCTTCTTCTTCTTCTTTTGGCCGCCAGCAGTTGCCGAGCTACAAAAACCCAATGGCCGCTCCATCTGTCGCCGCTGGGGCTGTGGTGTAACATCAAATAACTCTTCCCACACGCGGACGTCGTCGGTCGCCAAGAGAAGAAGAAGAAGAAGGAAAAGAAAAAGGTTCTTCTTCTTCTTCTTCTTTTCCCTTTTAGCTGCTGGGCTGTTATATATACACTAGGGCGATAAAAGAGAGAGAGACGGGCCCCTATTTTGCTGGCGTTCGCTCTGACAGTTACGAGCTCATAAACTTTCCTCTTTCTTCTTTGCTGTGTACCAGCGCTGAAATGCTCTTCTTCTTTTCTGGCCCTTTTTATGTTGTTGTTGTTGCTCCCAGCAGAAGAAATCGTCACACACACCAATTGTGAATGTTGGGCGCTGCCGATAGATTATTTGATGACGACCTGAAATCGTTTCCGTTGCTCAGTCACAGATGATGAATAAATTCTTTGGCCTCCCCCATCTTCACTCGCCATTTATTTATTGACCAAATTTTCTTTTATTGTGGCGTATAAATTATACGTGGGGGGGGGAGAATAAAGAAGAAGAAGAAACAACTTTTCTATTTTTTGGTCCACCCCATACTGTGTGTGTGATCCTTTTGCGCCGCAGCTGGAAGTAGAAAATCATTTTCATTTTCTTCTTTCTACCGATTTATTAATGAAGCCCAACGACTTGAAAGGGCCCCATTTGTAATCAAAACTGTTTTTGGGACCGTTTCTTATCTCCAAACTCCCCCGCCATTAAAAAACGGAGCGTGAAACGGTCGCCACATAAAATGAAGGGGGCCAGGGTCTGCCGGGGCAATTTATTAGACGTGACTATAACACGCCAACATCTTTTCCCTTACCGTCGTCGTCGTCGTCGTTGTTGTTGTCTTTGAACCTTTCAACGTTTCTTTACGGTTATGATTATTGCAGTAGCAGCTCAACAGACAGACGAGCGTTTCCACTTTCGCTTGATGGCCGTCGCGTGTTTTGACAATTGATTTTTTACTGCGCACACGACGACACATTTTCCGCTGCTTCTCTACTGAGCAGCCGACGCCCAGCAGCAGCAGCAACAGAATAAAGAAGTGCGGGACGGTCGCCCAGGTGCCCTAGAGGCTTATTATAAAACATCTCGCTCGCCGTCCTGCATGTCATTTGAGATGGATAATAAACAACCAGGAGCGATCTCTTACTAGTACTCTACTCGAATGTCAGAGGGAAATGTTTTTTCGTCATACGGCGATATGATTGAAAAGGATATCAGATGATTTTGACAGCTGGAGTTCTTCTCTTGTTGATAACAAAGGACGGAAATCATAGACTCGGTGATATTTTTCCACGTTTTTATTCTTCTCCCCCCCCCCCCCCCCACGTCCTTTTATGTCAAATGTTGACACGTCAGACGTGCCGACACACAAAGTCGAGGGGTGTGGCCCAATGACAAACACAGCTGCACACAAGCAACACCTTCTTCTTCTTCTTGTACTACTCTCTTTTCCTTATTTTTTCATTATTAGTCGGTAATATGCAGATGATATTCAAATCGCTCCCCCACCTGGAACGCCAGCACCGGATGCGAAATGCAATCCGGTCGAGATTTCGGCTAATCTCGTCTCATACAACTGGGACGACATCTGTCGGCGACGGTCAGTTTGGTGGTTAAACGAGAAATGAAAACCGCAGGCGGATGATGATAGGAAAGTTGGTGTTGCCACTTGTTCTGCTGTTAGAGAGAAGGAAAAGGTCGTGATGCGGATGAGCGATGAGCGATGAGTGGAGAGAGAGAGTTGCGAGTAGTATCGATGAATCCATCACTCTTGTCTGGCTGCTGCTGTAACGAATGAAAGGCGAGTCGTCAAGGAGCTTCACCTCTCAGCTAACTACACACGATCCTTCATCTTCTTTTTCTTTTTATTCTTTTCATGTTTCTCCTCTTCTGTCTGTGTGTGCGATGCGCGTCGAAAGGAGAAGAACAACAACAACCGTCTCCTTCTAGGTTGTTGTTGTTGCTGCTCACTCCATATAATGCAGAGGAGGAGGAGGAGGAGGAGAAGGAGCTGTCAAGGAGCGCATGACTTATGATCGGTGCTGTGGGGGCCGGGCCGCCTTGTGTTGTTGGATGGGGGGATCCAGCACAGGCGCTCCTGTGGTCGACAGTCTGAAAAACGAACCCCTCCAGCTCCCCCGCCGACTCTCTTATCCTATAGGGTCTCTTTTCTTTCTTTTCTTTTCTCATCCGTTATTTACAAGACAGAATTATTACCGAGCAGCACTCGTAACGCCCTGCACTACCCCCCCGAGGGTCACACACACACTCACAATCGTCCGTCTTCTTCTTCTTCTTCTTCTTTTGCCCGTCGTTCATTTGATCGAACAAGAAAATGGGAAAAGGCAGGAATTAGCGTCAACACAGTCGTCCTGTAGCTCCTAGTACAAAAACAGGAGCGGGAAAAATACAAATAAAAGTTGGCGGCTCGAGTGTCGGACGGATATTATTGCGGGTCGTGTCGTGGATTTTTGATCGGAAATTCCCTTCCACTCCGAAAGTGGACGGGAGAGATGCGCATCTTGTTGTTTTTCACGCAGCAGCAGCTGGCCCTTTTGTTTTGGGGCTCTTGTCAAGTGAATGGCTGCGGACGCGACTCGTTGCCCCGTCGGGGGGGAAGGAGCTTTCAACGCCCAAACTAATGGCCATTTTACGACCAGACGACAACCGGCGTCGTCGTCGTCGTCGTCGCCGCTCAAACTGCCAATGGGCCTGACACACGCAGACAAGGCGTCGACCGACGTCTAGTAGCAACTGTCTCACCCCCCTCTCTCCCCCGTTGAAATATTGACGACAGTCGGAGGGGAATAAAAAATAAAATTCTATTTAGGCGGTTTTTCAATTCAGATTTTTGTATTTTTTTGTAATTATATTTACAGTCGTGTTCGTGTCAAATATTCAAAAAAGGTGAAATCTTCCAAAATGTTATTATTTTTAAAAATTTTATCCACAAATTTGCTGTTGAATCGAGAGAGAAAGAGAGAAGAAACGAATCGAAATGTGTTAATTAATTGTGCCAACTGGTAATAACTCCTATACACACACACACACACACACGAAGAAAGAAATATAGAGTTAAAGAAAATTGAATTTTGGTTTGAAAAAAAAAGAGGTGATAAAAAATAAAAACACGGCAATTAAAATTACAACAAAGAAATAATTAAAAAACGAAAATTTTCAAGGTAAAACTCCAGCGCCGGCCAACATCCGCTGGCTGTAAAGCGAATAAGGATGAGTGGGGTAGTAGCTGGGCAGGCCGGCCAAACTGGCAGCAGCCGCGTACGGGTTGTGGTGGTGATGGAGAGAGAGGAGGGCCGGATTGCTATTGGGGGGTGGTGGCGCTCCGGCTGTCGGCGGTGGTGGCCCGGCCGACGTTGAAAGTGGCGAGTGTTGAAGTGCCGACTGCTGTCCGCTGCTGGACAAATGTTTGCTGGAACTGGCGGCGGCAGCCGTGCTGTACGGGTGGTAACGGGCCATGGACAGGGGACTGAGAGGCGGAGTCGGATAAGTCCGGTGGAGGGCGGCGGCAGCCGAGGCGGCCAACAAATGGGCGCTGTGCGGATGTAGCGACGGATTGAGCAGCTGGTGGTGATGGGGATGAATGCCTCCCGGCGAGTAACTGGACGACGACGGAGAACTCAGCGACGGCTCGGCAGCAGCTGACGACGTCACGGCCGGCGGTACTGACAGACTCGTGTGGGTGCGGAGGTGCTGGAGCAGCTCCTCGGACGACGGGAATCGCTTGCCGCAGTAATGGTCGGCCGCGATCCAGTTGCAAACGTACGGCCGCAATGTCAGCAGAGTCGAGTCGGAGGCAGAGGCCGGCGTGACGATGGTCGACGGAGTCGACGTGCTCATCGACAAACTGGACGACAGCGCCGCCGTCGAACTGGTCAGGCCTAGGCCGCCACTGCTGGAACTGCCACTGCTGGACGTGAAATGATTGGCGGTTGTTCTCGTCATGTGATCGCACTGGGTGCAACCAGCCGGGCAATTACTGCTCGATGTCATTGAAGCAGTTGAGGTTGTTGTTGTTGTGGCTGCTGGAGAAGAAGACGAGTTGTTGTTGTTGTTGTTGTTGTTGGGGGAATTTGAAGATGAAACGGCGGTGCTGGCCGCTGCTGATGCCGGGCTGCTGTTTGGACATCCGGTGCAATAAGGATCGCGGCAAATGCCGGCCGACTCGCCTCCCGCTTTGCTGGACGAGGAGGTTTGATGTTGTTGTTGCAATCGCTGGCCGTAGGAAACGGCGCTGAGCGCTTGTTGGTAGCTGGCCAAGGAGAGGCCCAGCGAGACGGGCACGTGATGTACCGACGGATATCCGCCCAAATGGTGGGCCACTGCTGCCGAATAGGCCGGGTGTCTGAACGCTCCCAGGGCGGCGGCCGTGGCGGCGTCTAGGCCGGCCAATCCCGGGTGGTGGTAGGGGCTGAGCGGGTGGTGGTGATGCCCAGTCAAACTGCCAACCGACAGCGGCGACGGGAAAACGGGCGAGGGTCGGTGCTGGTGGTAAGCGGCCAGCATCGATTGCTGGATATCCTTTGACAACTGATTTTGCTGTTGTTGTTGTTGTTGCTGTTGTTGCATGGCCATGTCCAGAACCATGCGCTGCTGCTCGACCATAAATTTCGAATCTTGTTGAGATTGTTGTTGCTGAGAGTTGTTGTTGTTGTTGTTTGAAGGTGAAGTGGCCGACGCCGATTTGGTCGACGGACTTTTGAATCCCGATTTGTTGCTGGACGATTCGGACGATTCTTTGGCCGACTCGTGACGGCCATAAGGATCGAGATACTGTTGTTGTTGTTGGCTTTTTGATTGCGGCGGAGTCTTCCGGCTGGATTTGTCGCTGTTTGCGCCAGCATCGGACGAGTGGGCGAGTTTCTTCGACGGTTTGTCGCTCAAATTTTTGGTGACGGAAATGGACGACGAAGACGACGACGACGATGAAGAAGAGGACGACAATGTTGTTGAGGTTGTTGTTGACGGGGTGGGATCGGCCCCGATTTGGCTGCAAGTCTGGGCCAGCAGAGCCAATGGACTCCTCTTTGAATCCAGCTGTTTAATTTTTTAAACAATTTCCCATTTAGAAATGAATTTCTAAAATTGATTTTAAAAGAGAGTCGAAATGTTTACCGTAGTGGTGAGATAATCCGGCTGGATGTATTGGTTAGATCCGTTGGTCAACATGTTGTTGTCGTTGTCGTTGTTGTTGTTGTTTCGATGCGTTATAGAATCAGATTCCAACACTTGGAGCATATCCGTCCGTCCTCAATTTAATGGGCCACACTAAAGCCAAAGTTGTACGAAATCAAAACTTGTTAATAGAACACAGAAAAACACGTCCGTCTGGGTGCAAGTCTCGACTCCAACTGACGCTCCTCCTCGAATAAAATGGAGTTGTGTGCTGGTCGCCCCTCTCTTTTTTCGGGGGGCCGATGGTGTGTGTGTGTGGGGTGGTCCGTCCCTTTTTGCTATATTCTCCGCCCGCCCGCCCGCGCACGCTCCGTGGAGAGCCTCGCCCCCATGCAGCGAGCAGAGAGAGAGTCTCGGGTTTATCTCTTATATATATACTACGCGTCAATCCAACAACATTTCTGTACAGAAACAGAAAGAAGAAGAAGAAGAAGAAGAATGGATTGATCGGAAATGTGTGTGTGTGTGTTGTCGCCCGTTTGGTGGCGCGATATTCAAACCACCGACAGCCCCCACCATCTCAAAAAGAAAGAAGAAGAAGAAGAAGAAGTAAAAGTTGTGGTTTCTGTACCACCCAGAGCGCGAGTGATGATGACAGCCGCACATTTTTACAGAAAATTCTTTTTTTTTATTTTATTTTTTGGCTGGAGAAGAAGAAGAAGAAGAAAAGACCCACCGCTGACCAATCGGCGAGCGACGGGCGTCTCCTTTGGGGGCCCTGTCAGACTCCACGATTGAATCACTTCTTCTTCTTCTTCTTTGATTTCAAACTGGGCAAAAGTTTCGGTACACACAACTACCGAACCGCGCGAAACGGATCTATTTGGTTGTGTTTTTCCTCCCCAATGGCGGCAACAGTCGCCAATTTGAAACAATAAAAAGAAAACTGGGCGAATACGAAAAAATCTTGGAATAAAAATATTAAAAAGGGGCGTCCCAATAAAGCGATAAATCTTTTTCCTTCTCCAAAGATGGGGGGAAGAAGAAGATAGATATGGTGTACATATTTATATGATATAACGCAATAAAAAAAAAGAAGGGCCTTTTGAGTTTTTTATTTGTTGCCGCTTATATTAGACGACGAGTAGTGGTGGTGTAGATCTAATAGATGTCGCTGTGACAATTCCTTCTCTCTCTCGTATATATCCTCGAGGGTACACGTACCAATAAGTGCCGCCGCCGCCGCTAGAGAAGAGAGAGAAGAGCTGGGAAGGAAATGGGCGCGGAATGACGACAGTAAAACATCAAAAAGATGCCGAACCGCCGCCGCCGCCGTCATCTTGTCGCCGCGTTATTGCCCCCACTCTTTTTTTCTTTTCTTTTTCTTTTCTTTTTTCGGCCATTTCATCACACACAAACGGGCCGCCAGCGCCCGTTTGTCAGCGATTAAATGAGCACTTGTCTCCTCTATCAAATAGGTGTGGTGATTTATTTGAATGATACGACAAGCAGCGCCACCGCTAAAAGTCATGCCATCCCTCACTAGAGTCACTGGGAAATCGAGTGGGAGGGAGGTGGGAAATTATCTCGTAAATTATTAATGGAATTAAGAAAAAAGGATCGACAGACAAGTGGCGGTTAGAAGAAGAAGAAGAGGTTAAAGGTTCTTATTCCTCCAGTCAGAAAAGAGTATAGACACCCGCCCACCCGCCGCCGCTGTGGCGGGTCTCTCCCAGCAACAACCGCGCCATATAATAGACGGAAAAGCTGGTCATCACATGGATGTGCTGCTGCTGGACCGTTGGATCCCCTTTTGATTTGGGAAATTTATGACTTTCCTACCCCAACGACTGAAAAAAAAAAGTTGATTATTCCATTCGCCTCCTCCCCCACCACCAGTCCAAAGGGGGTTGATTATCGCTCAGGGTTTCTTTTCCCCATAGCAAGAAATGCTAATGTCTTTTCTTGAGTTGTTTTTTCTTCTTCTTCTTCCATCCAGTCGTCGCTTTCTCTTGTGTTTTGATTCACGACGCAAAAACAAAAAAGGGGGGAAGCCGAAACGATGGCACTTAACAACTCCTCGTTTTTCTCTGTGTGTCGGGAAAAATCGTAAATTACATTTTTTTTATTTTTACTAGAATACAAAAATAAAATACGACTGGCGACTTTTTTTCCAAGGGGAAAAGTTATTTATATGACGGCCGTGATGATGAACAATTTTTTTTTTCAAATATTTTTCCTTACCAAAATGGCTAATGATTTATCGGCCGTTTCCCGCAGTGTTGCCACCTCATCGCAGTAGTAGTAAAAGAAGAAAAAACCCATTTCTCTTATTAACTAGAAAACCGTGTTGGGCCGTCGTCGGAGCGACACACAAGTCAATTTCAAAAGAAGAAGAAGAAGAAGAAGAAGAAGAAGAAGAAAAGTTTTTCCCGTGGTATCGTTCAGTGGAATAGACGTGTCAATCCATCTTCCGCTTTTCTTTCCCTCGTTGCTGGGGGGCCTTGACGAGATGATGGATGACCTTTTTTCCCGTTTCACATCCGTCTCGTTTCCACTGGTGCGTGGGTGGCGCAGCATTTCCACCCCCCTCTTCACCGTGCAGTGCAGGATCGATTGTTTGCTGCGACTGTGGTATAGTCTAGAAAAACGTGTTTGATCATTAGGTGGTCAACAAACGAGCCGATGGCGTTATAGACTGGGGCAGGCCAAAAAAAGGAAAAATGAATTATTATCGTACATATCCCCCCTCTACTCCTTTTATAATATTATTATATTCTCCGTTTTGATGTGTAACAACTGTGAAAATGGGGGAAAAGATTTATTGAAGCCAGCGGGGGAGAACCCAACTAAATTTCATCACTGCCATAAAAATAAATAAAAATTTATATATGAAAAAGAGTAAGACACACAATCTGCGAGTTTTGTAGTGACACGTTGGTGCCAGAAGAATTTCTCGTCTCTTTTATTTCCTTTTGGAATTGGTGGAATAAAAATAAAAAACAAGAGTATAATCAGAGTGGGCCATATAAAAAAAGCCCCCAAACTGCCATAAAAATCAAAAAAAGAGAGATAGCGCGCGGACGACGGCCCTTTTGTGTTTTGTTTCGGGGCTGGAGATTTATTATAGAGCCGCGCTCGACTATCGGCTGATGAAGAATTATTACGCCGCCGCTCGTCATATTATATTTTTGTGGGTGGCTGCTGCTGCTGAGATCCCCCCCTCTCTTTCTCTCTTGTGTGTCTTCTGGTTTGTCTCCACTATCTCCTGCCCGGTCTACCCGGCGGCTTCAATAATTGATGTGTGTGTGTGTCGGTCGGCTTCTTGACTTTTGTAAACTCACGGGGGACTGGCCGACTGGTCGGTGCGGCTATTAGCCATCAACAAACGACGACGTTTTATTTAGATTCTCTACTGCTGCTGGATAGGCCAAGCGCACGTCTGTTTTTCCTCTTGCACAGCCTAAACAGAAACACTGGCCGGCCACGCCACACATTCCCACCGGCCAATAAGACATTAGCGAAATGAGACGTGCGTATATATACGAAGGAACAAGAGACAGTCGCCGCCTTTTTTAGATTTCTGATAAGAGCCGACACCGCCGCTTTTGATCTGCCGATTTTTATTGTTCACCCAAAAATGCGCCTGTCGTTGAACTTTGCTCCTAACCCCAAAAAATAATATAAAAATGGTGGAAAAAAGAAGAAGAAGAAGAAGAAACGTCACCTAAATCATGTTGTTGGTGGCCCCCCCGAAATAAATAAAAAAGGAGAAAAATCCTTATGTGATCCGCACACAGCCGACAACAGGGCCATTTACACGCACATACATAAACATCCCAGTCAAGTATATATATATGGCTCCCCCCCCTCTCTCTCTCCATGCCGGGCAACAATCCTCTCTCTGTGAAAAGAAGGAAAAGTTATAGTAGTTATATATATTATAATAATATATGTGGGCAGCTTAACAGCTCGACAGGGGGGCTGGCTGCTCTCTCTCTCTCTGCTGGGCACACAAAAACGAATAATAAACTGCCTCGTTTTGCTGTGTATGTCTATGGATGTGTGTACAGCACGCACGCCGCCGTTGCCGTTGCCGCCGCCAGTCGTCGTAATTCATTTGGAAAAAAAAGGCTCGAGGCTTTTATTCTTATGAAAACGCAAAAATGACAAGGATGAAGGATGGCCACCAAACACGGTGCGCATCCATCTCTCTCTTTTTTCCCGTTTTTTCGTGAAAAAATCTAACGATTTTAGGCCAAGTCAAAGTCAAAGTCAAAGAAGAAGAAGAAGAATGAAAAGTTGTTGCGTGGGTAGTTGTTGCCTAGAACCTTTCAACATGTCAATTGTGTGTGTCGTCCTTTATTTCCTCTTGTGTGTGTTGAGACAGCCCAAAGCTGCTGCTGCTGCTCCCCCATCCATCCATCCATCCACCGCATATTATCCATCGTTGGATGGAAGGAGAGAAGAGAAGAGGGTGGTGATGGTGGTGGTGCTGTCAAAAGACCATGTCAAAATAAGCTGTTGCCTTTGGGTTGCAGGCGACATGTGAGTGGGTTGGTGGGGCGTGATGACGCTGAATCTGACAGGTTCTCCTCCGTCCGACTATTTTCATCTCTTTTGCCTTTGATAATGGACTTTTCTCCTTCTTCCCCCCCTCTCTCCTGTCGGCTGACAACTGTCACCTGTCAAAAAAATCGGAAAAAGAGAAAAAACTTCTTTTTCTATATGCGCGTCGTCGTCTTTTTGATTGCGCTTGGCGCCGTGTGCCATTGCGACACGCGGGAATAAAACCGGTCCTGCTGGCTCCTGTGTGTGTGTGTGTGTTCCACCTTTTTTTCTTTTTTTCCAGTTAGGAGCCGCCTCCTCGTTTTGACAGTCGGTGTCTCTTGTCTCTCATCATCTTTTTCTTTTTCTTCTTCTTTTTATTTCTTGACTTTTACCTGGGCGCGCTCGAGCTCACCTTGTCATTACCGGACTCCACCCACTCGGCGCAATGGACGGACGGCCGCCGTATCTCTCTCTCTCTCCCGTGTGTTCCAGAACAAATAACATCCATTAGCGCTTTTTTTTTCCTTTTTTTCTTCCATCGACGCCCAAATGAATTTTAATAAAGTTGGTGGGCCTCGTTTCCGCCGCGACTCTTTTGCTCCCGTTTGTTTTTTCAAAAGTAAATCTTAGGTACGTTATAGTCCATCGAAAACGACGGGACTGCGTACATGTCATTAGCGTTTCGTCAGACTCCCGTCGACTCCAAGGCCACAGTCACCACTCAAAGTCCACAGATTACACACACAAGGGAGAGAGAGAGAGAGAGCCGGAATTGTGTGCGGAAGGAGGAGGTGGAAGATGATTATTATTAATCATCATTTTTCCAGCCCCCCGTGTTTTACCCCTGGATGGACGTAAGAAATGGCGACTAAGTATACAGAGAGAGACCAACGGACATTTTCTCTTGTCCTAGCGGGACGGGAAAAAAAGAAAAAAGGCCGGGCGGCGGCGGCGGCGGCGGCCATAAAAACCAATTTTTAGACATTTAGAAATGGGATATCAAACATAAGGAGAGAGAGAGAGAACAGAAAGAAAGAAAGAAAGAAAGAAAGAAAAAAACATTTAATTTTATGGAGATGTAAATGGCGGGAAGCGACGCATTCGAAACAGACACACAAATAATAAAACAACCCCAAAAAATAACGTTGCTGGTCAAAATCGTCACCGGCATTTTTCCAAATCGGCAATAAAGTCTCGACTCAATTGCTCGTAAAAAGAAATGCCATAAACTTTTTTTCTTGTGAAAACAAAACAAAACGACCAGCAGCAGCAGAGAAGAAAGAAAATGACCAACAGGAAATCACGTGTGGCTCACGAGAATCGCCAGCGGCCGGCGGCCCATCCAATAAATTGTCTCCCATCCGTCCGTCTATAATTTTCAAAATTCCCGCCGCCGCTGCCGCCATGTCCGACAAAATGTTTTCCCAATAAAAAAGTGAAAAAAGTGAAAAAAAAATCCTACGCGAAATTGTCCATTTTTTAAAACAAATAAAATGACGTCATCGTCGGTTGGGTGGGGGGAATTATTGGCGAAGATGACGTGATTTTGTGTGTGTGCCGCTCTGCTGTGGTAATTGAGCGTGTCATGGAGAAGAGAGAGGGGAAGGGGGAGAGACGTGTCACGTACACACAAGACACACACACGCACACACATGCAGTCAGGCAGACAATGAACGATGTCGTCGTTGATATAAACAGCTGACAGCTACCAGCCTCCTCCTCCTCCTTCTTCTTCTTCTTTTTCCTGGTGGTGTGTTCAGTCAATAGTCACGTCCTTGTGTAATATAAGAGAAACGCTCTGGTGGGTGGGTGGGTGGGTTTGAGAAGGTCATGTGGAGCTGTCGCTTTTCATGACGTCCATTGGCTCCTCTTTTTTCTCAAAAAGAAGAAGAAAATGGGGGACGTGCGCATCTCCTGTAGGAGATAAGGAGCCGAGTGCCGACACGGGAGACGTTGATAAACTACACGGCAGCTGATGGCTGACTGGATGGCTGGGTGTACTCGAACGGGAGCAGCACAGCGCATTGATTTATGAAAGTCGAATGGAGAACAACAGGGGCGACGTAATGACTTTGAGCATCTCTTTTTTGTACTTGACGTGTCGTGTTGTCTCCTATCGAAATTTTTATTTTTTTTTTTTCAAGTTGAATTTTTAGAGATGGCGCAATGTCGTAATTCACGTTGTTTTCGGTTATTTCGCGACTAGCTCGTGATTTATTTGACGGGCCCTGCGGTTTTTTCTTTAACTTTTTCTTTTTTTTCAGGTTTTTTTTGGGTGGTTGGGTTGGGTTGGATTTGATGGATGGAGTTGGGCCATTGTGTTTGGGGGGGCATGAAAACTGAGCAGACACGAAGGGAAACTGGCAAGACAAGACACAAGATGGATGACTGCCGAGTGTTAAAAATAGTTGGTAAGGAGTACAAGGAGAAGAAGAAGAAATGCAGAAATTATTGATCTGGAAAAGACAATTTCCCAGTGGCAGGTTCTTTTTCTTTTTTCTTTTTTTGGCGTTGTCGTGAGTTGACACATCCATCTTTGTCAGCGACTTGTTGTTTTTCCTCCCATTTGATATCGCGTGTGCTCCTTTTGTCGACTGCGACAGTTGCAGCAGCAGCGCCATATCAGAAAGTTGAGAATTTGGTTTTTCCCCTTTTATTTTTCTCTTTTTTCCATTTTCATTTTCTTCTGACCGGTTTTTTTTTTATAGAAGCCGAGTGATGGATGGGCACGAGCACAACTGACGGGCATCGATCCATATTCTTCGTCTTTCTAACTTTTTTATTTTGTATTTTCTTTTTTCTTTTTCTTTCTCGGTTCGATTTCTGGTTGTTGTTGTTGGGTAATTGCTTGAATTTCCCCCTCATTTGCATGTGACTATAGTCGAGAGCCGTGGATCAATGTCGGTCGGCTGGGCCGGAATTTGTTATTCACGACGTGTCTCTCTTATACCAACATTTGACTCTTGTGTTGCTGCTGCTGCTACCGCTGGGCCAAGAGGAAATAGAAGAAAAAGAAAAGAACTTGTCGATCGATTGATGTTTCACCAGATATCACATCCAGCGGGGACTATGCGGAGGGACGACGTTGATGACAGGCAGCAGTGCCATCCATCCTGCCGCCCGTCTCTTCTTCTTCTTCTTCTTCTCTGTGTCCTCGCTGTTGGGGAAATGATGAAACAGACAAGTCTTCCTCACACACAAAGATGGATCGACCCTTTTCGTCCTTTTCGTCCTTTTTTCTTTTTTTCCTATTCGGTCGTCACGGAATTCCATCACCATCCATCAACCCCCGGAAGAAAAATCTTTCGTTTCTTGTTTCGCCGCGTTTATTTCAAAAAAATTTCTAAAAATGTTGATCGGCGCAAAATGTCGTTGGCGAATCAATGGGCGATGATTATTGGCGTGATTTGCTCCACCCACACAAGTCAAAAGAAGAAGAAACGGCCGAGGCATTAACCTGTCAGCACCGGCCATGATTTATCGACGAAAAAAGAAGAAGAATTATTATTAAAAAGCAGCAGCAGCAAAGAAGAAGGTGGAAATCGACGACGGCTTAATAACAGGAGTGTGTCAGGTCCAAGGCAGTCATTAACCTTGATGGCCTGCCCCTTTTCTTCTTCTTCTTTCCTAGCTGCTGGGCACATGACAAACGACGCGCGCGCAAAAGAAACAGACGGGCCAGCAGCCCAGCCAGTCCAGTCCGCCCTTTTATTTTCCCCCCCATCCATACCCTTTGGAGTAGTAGTAGAGAGAGAAAAGACAGGCCGATCCATCACTTTGGGTCGTCGAGGCCGCCGCCAGCAACGACCCGAATGATGTACGACCGACTGACTGACTGACTAGAGAGGAAATAGACATCGGGTGGTTGCCGGGCTACAAATAAGACGGATGGATCCGCACTAAAGGGGAAATTCTTCTTCTTTTTTTTATTATTTTTTTCGCGATCCATCAAATGTTTTGTACTTTTTGTGTGTGAACCCGCAATGATCAAATTGTATGTGCGGTGTGTTGAGCGTTGGAAAAATAATGGCCCGGTTGGTGTTGTTGACCTTGTTTTTTTTATTATTTTGAATTTGGCGCCGTTTCAAACTGCCGAAAAAAAATAAATAATCAACTCACAGAGATGAGAGGTGTCGTGCCAAGAGAAGAAGAAGAATAAGAGACACACATGTGGTGGACGTCCGTTCGTTCATCGTGAAAAAGAGAAAAGAAAAAAGACAAGTGGATGATGACGCCTTTTGTGCTGGCTCATCGCTCCTCCGACTCACTTGACGTGAAGATGACGGATGAGTTTGTACTCCAACAACAACAACACCAACAGCAGCAGCAACAACCTTGTGGGAGCCATTGGGCCCGAGTGTCTGACAATGTCGACAGCCAATCAGTCGCGCGTCATTTCACGACGTCGTCGTTCCCCCAAGTAGAAGAAGAAGAAGAAAGTTGGGCGCAAAGTGGAACAGACTCACTTTGCTCGGCGTCAGCAACTTCAAAAACAACCAGAAAAGAAAAAGAAAGAAAAAGAAGTTTCTTATATTTTTTTCCTCGTGCGGACGGCCGCGCCCAGGGGACGGCCATGTGCGTTCGCCGATGGGGGGGATGCATTAACGACGTGGCGATGGAAAGACATCAGAGCCGCCGCGACGGTAGCGGATGTGTGTGACGTCACACACACACAACCAACAGAGTCGATAGAGTCAAAGAAGTTGCCGACACTTTTTTTGCTCCTGTTTATTTTTTCCGCCCGTCCGCCCGTCAGCAGAGATAAGAGGAGGACAAAAATGACACGCCAGAAGCTCCTGCTGCTCCTGTCGATCCTGCCTTGTACACTACACAATATGTACATTCTAGTAGTCAAAGAGAGGTACGATGTTGAGCACGAAAGATATGAGGAGAGAGACGCCTAGTTTCTTTCGAGTGCGTGACGTGACGGGTGGAAAAAGAAGAAGAGAAAAAACGGGACAGCAGCAGACGATCCATCATTCCGACGGCGGCCAGTCGATTCATCATTCCGGCGGACTTGTTGCCCCCGTCGCCTCAAGGTGCCGTGCCCGTCTCGTCCTACGTTACAATTTGGCGATATGGCTCTCTCTCCTTCCTTCTCTCTTTTATTCTAACCACCCAACAACAACAGCAACAACAACAACAACAACAACCCGAAACATGTTATCAAGGAAAGTATAGCGGCGGCAGCACCAGAGAGAAGAAGAAAACCATCAGTCATGGCCGGCTTGACATTCGGTCGTGTCTTTCTCTACTTCTCTGCCAGTCTGGCAGCAGCTCCTTTTGATGATCCCCCTCCTCTTACTAGCTGGAACTGGATGGCTGGGGCTGACGATCCAGGCGGAAGGATCGGCCGGACATGATGAATGATGAAGGGGTCGGGAGCCCCAGCAGCTCATTCTTCTTCTTGACTCGTTCGCTCATTTTTCTTGACTGCCGCCCTCCCATTCTCTTTTTTATTTTATTTTTTGATTATTTTTTCGCCCACAGTTTCTTCTTCTTTGCTGGCCAACAACTTTTTCCTTCTTTTTTATTTGGTGGGTGGGTGGAAGGGATTGCGGTGATGGATGGACACACTGTGTTGTGTTTGATCCAACAGAGTGTTAATGATGGCCGTCCTGGTAGAGCCAAACTAAAAACGGCTGCCGGCTGTATAGCCTACAGTCCTACAGTCGAGCGGATGTGTATCAGCTGATGCGGCCCATTAGCTCATCCATCTCGGGTGTAATGAGCAGCTGACACACACACACGGCCAGCCAGCCATTTCCCCCCTCTCTACACTACTCCGCTTCCACACCCAGACATGGAAGGTAAAGGCAATCACGGCGATGGCGGCGGCAGCGGCTTGTCATCAATCGAATGGTTGGGAAAAGAGAAGTGCATTGGGGACCTCCCTCCTCAATAATAACCATAAAAATCATCAAAATCAGAAGAAAAAGAGAAAAGAAAGAAAAGTAGGAGGAAGACTAAACAGTAGCCGCCGCCGCCAATGCGCCACGACTGGCAGTCTCAGCAACTTGTGACGAGGGCAGACAACAGACAAACTCAGTCGGCTCCTGAGCTTCGTCCCTGCTGGACGTGTACGTGTTCTCCTTACCACCAACCCCTTTGACTCTCCCAATAAAAGTGTCAATTGATATTTTTAAAAAAATTACAATTTGGAAAGAAATAAGAAATAAGAAAAGTGTGCGATTTCTTCCCAGCAGCAGATAATGCTTTCATCCAACGGCAATCCGTATTTGCGACCGGAATATCTCAACCCGCCACCACCCACCACGGTATGACATTTTCACGTGATTCTATACTCCAAACTCACATGACCCAAAGGGGTCGCGTCTAGATCAATCCAGTTTCTTCTTTTTTTCTTTCCATTTTATTACGGGGCTCGGCATTTTTCTGACATTTTTTTATTTTTTTTTCGACGGATGATCCAGATGGATTCGAAGAAAAGTCCGTTGGCTCTGCTGGCCCAGACTTGCAGTCAAATCGGAGCAGATCCTCCGGCCGTCAAGACGTCGTCGTCGTCCACTTTATCGTCCAGCGGAACAACAACAACAACACAACCAACAACAACGGAACGCAAGAAAAGTGAAAGCAAAAGCAGTCCAGTCTTGTCCGTCGACAATAACAACCGATCCAGCGATCCGGCAGTCATCACTCCAACGACAACAACGACTAAAAACAAAAAGAACAACAACAACGAAAACAACAACCGACTGACGCCAACGGATCGCCGATCGAAAAGCACTTCACCTAAAAACCCCAATCGATCCAGCGGTGGTGGGCCAGCAGCAGCAGCGGGCCAGAATTTATCGTCTGCTGGTCCCCCGATGGATCACCAATCACCGACGACAACGACGGCGGCCAGTGTGTCAACAGGATTGATGAGTCACCTCCTCCTACACCCGTCACAGCAACAACAACAACAGCATCCTTCCATCCATCCATCGTCTCACCACCACCACCTAATGATGGCGGCAGCACTAGCCGGATCACCCGATTCATCTTCTTCTTCTTCCGTCGCTGCCTTGTCCCTTGCCAACAGTTACAAATCCCTGATGGCCGCCGCCGCCGGAATGGGCGGTGGACCCTACGGCTCCCCTTATCCGCCTCCTCCGCATTCATCTCCTTACGCAGGAGGAGGAGGAGGTGGGGGTTACGGTCCGCCTCATCATCCGTCAGCCATGGATTTCGGCGCCTACGCCAGTGCCTTGAATGCCGCCAAATCTTCCTCTTCCGTCGCCGCCGGACACAATCCTTTTATCCCCACATCCACCGCCGCTGCTATGATGAGCGGCTACTTGGCCGGCCATCCGGCCGCCGCTTATTCCGCCGCTCTCCAGCAAGCCATGCAACAGCAACAGCAACAACAATATGGCAACGCTGCAGTCAATCGAGCCGGATCCAAATCTGATCCAAATCCTCCGTGTCGTGATCCTTACTGCACCGGATGCCCAGCCAACAACAACAACAACGGACCACCTTCGTCGTCAGGAGTTCACATGGTGTGCACGGCCGGATGCGGTTTGGGCGTCCAATGCGACCACCTCAAAGTCCCGATTTCTGCCCAGCACTTGATGATGTCGTCGTCCAGCCCCGGCCCGTCTTCGCCGCACAACAACCGGCCGTACGTTTGCAATTGGATCGTGGGCGACAATTATTGCGGCAAAAGATTCGGCTCATCCGACGATCTCCTCCAGCACCTCCGCACGCACACGAATCTCTCGGCAGCCGCGGTGGCGGCGGCCAATTCATCGGACGGCCCAGTGAGCGCGGCAGCTTTCGCTCATCCATCGGCCCATCCATCATCGATGATGCGGGCAGCCTATCCGACTCCGCCCCTCAGTCCATTGTCAGCCGCACGTTATCATCCGTACGGCAAAAGTAATCCGGCAACCACACAACAACAGCAGCAGCAACAACAACAACAACCGAGTAGTCCTTTCCCGTTCCATCCGCACCATCATCCGGGAATGGCGGCTGCCATGGCGCAGGCTATGGCCGCCGCTGCCGGACCTTACGGCCCAGCACCACCTCCGTCGACGGCATCACTTTTCCAGCATTTGAATCCGGCCCTTGCCCCTTACTACTCTCACCTGTCACTTTTCGCCCATCAGCAGCAGCAGCAGGCGGCCAATCAGCCGTCAGGTTCTAGACAGCAGCAGCAGCAGCAGGGTGTAGTCCTTCCGTCTGCGGGTCCCGCACCTCCAGGAGGAGCAGCACCGCCTTAATACAAAACTGGAACTATTTTGGTTCCTCCAAGTGTACAGCCCATCCACCCCAATTTGAGTGCGTGTCGAGTGATTCGGCCATTGTAATTTCGTTTTTCTTGTTTTGTTTTGTAAAAATAGTTTCGACTTTCTCTCCCGTTTGACATCCGTACCAATAAAATAATCAGGAAAATTCAAAAGGAAAAAAATTGATTTTTTTATAATTTTTCTTATCTTAACGGTGGGGGATACGTCTAACGGGCGGATGCCTGGGGCAGTCATCATCATCATTTTTGTGTATGCAGATGATGATGATGATGATGACGATGCTGATGTGTAATAAACGGCCGGAAAAGGGCGGTCCTTGTTTTTTGACGGCTGGCGGCCATGCCCGGCCATCTTCGCTCAATTTTCCACCGACAACCTGTGATCACCGCGCGCACAAACACACACAGGCGGGGTAGCAGGTGAGCGGCGTGCTGTGTGTGTGTCTGTGTGATGGATCGTTTCTTCTTTCCCAGTTGCTTTTGCCACAGTCTACTATTAGCAGCAGACGAAGAAGAAGAAGAAAGAAAGAAAGAGAGTTGCGCTCCAACCTGATGATTATAACCGGCCACTAATTAGGGAGAGAGACGGCCAAAAAACTGGAGCTTTCCATCCATCCATTCCCCCCACACACAGACAGACAGACAGATAGGTAGACGGGCGATATTTTCACTTTTTGATGTCGTTCACGCTTCTTTTCTTTTTCTCACCTTTAATATTTTTTTTTCTGGGGGAGGGGGGGAGTATTTCTCAGACCAGAAGAGAATTGATCATCGTCCGGCTGATAATATCAGCCGCGGCCAGACTAAATAATAATAATACATATATACACTATAAGGTGATATATATTTCTCGTCTGATGTATGTGGCGATTGCATGTTGGCTCGTACTCACATCATCACATTTTTCCGTCCGTTCGTTTCGTTCGTTCAGTGGAAAACAACAACCACACGACGTAGTATATAATTCAAGTGCGCACATGATAACAATTTGGTTCTATCGACCGCAAGTTTCTTTTTCCCCGAAATAAATTGGGAACGAGCACCAAAAACACCAACTTCTTTTCTTTTTCATTTTAGTTATCCAAATGTCTAATAAGAGTTGAGCGTGAATTCGTTCAATGGAAAGTTAATTTTCAGTCGCGTGTGTCGGGTGTATTTAATTTTTTTAAAAATGGACCATTAATAATAATATTTTTTGAACCAGACTGTGGGTTTTTTATATAAAATGGACCTTGGAATGAATTGAACAGAAGCTGAAAACTGGAAAAATAACGTAAGGGCGGGTGTAATCCTCGTTGATCATTCGGGATGTGTATTGTGTATTTTGTCTGGCGCGAATCTTGTATATCAAAGTTGATTGGAAGCGAATTGAAATTGCACAACAACTTATGGATCGTGGTGGTGGTGGTGTTGTTTGGTTCTCGGACATTGTGGGCCAAGCGGGAGTGATGGTGAAGGGGGATGGATGTATCATTAAAATGATTATATATGGAGACGCTGGCTGCTGCTGCTGCTGTTGCTGTATATATTTAAGGACAACTGGAAAAAGAGGAGCCCAGGAGCCGAGGCCAGGCCAGCCCCGCGCTTCGTCTATATATATATTTATTACATCTACCTGTATATTATTATGAGGATGATGATTATTGTAGGCTATTGCTGCCTGCGCCGAGCTACACACATGTATAGTTGGTATGGCTGTATATTGCTGCCGTGTATATTTTACCACACGAAAGGAGAAGAAGAAGAAGAACGGGGGGAATATAATCTAACGACGGCCCATTTCGTGTCCCGCCCCTTTCTAGTTTTAATGGTGATGATTTTCAATCATCCATTTCTCTCTCTCTCTCCCCCACCACTATCCATCCATCCATCGTTGATTGCTGTACATGCCCCCCCCCCCTTCTTATCCCGGGGCGTTTTTTTACGGGTATGAAATACACGGCAGCGAAAAAGTCGTTCTTCTTCTTCTTCCACAGCAGAAAAAACATATCCATCAAAAACACAGCCACAGTAGTTGCTGTAGTTGTTGTTGTTGTTGTAGGAGTGTGTATAAAGGCAGGCGAAACGGCAATCATCTCCCCCCAAACTACCAAACAGCCTTAGTAGTAGTAGGTAGTAGTAGAGAGTTGTACATCATCATCAAAGCGACGGCCGGGGTCTATATGTTAAGGGCGACGCCAGGCGTCTACTAGCTATCCAAACCCATCCATCATCCGGCCGGAATCTTTCGACTCTCACACGCACATGCTCTCCCCCCCCCTTCCACCTACTAAATAAAAAAAGAAATAAAAAAAAAAGAATCAAAATGAAAATTGCCATTTCCCAATCAGCCCGAAAATGGGAATCTCTCCGATACAATTAAACTTTGTAGAAACGAACATGTAACCCGAAAAAATTTGATTATTCGGGTTGTATTATCTGTGCCGGGAGATCGCGGGAGAGTGAATAAATGAGCCGGTCAAACATCATCACAGACAGGTCCCGTTTTCTTTTTTTTCCAAGGGTTTTTAATGAGCTCAAACCAAAAAAAAAAGAGATTTTGACGATTCAATTCACGTCTCACTCTCGTCTGATTCTCGCAACTGTGTCCTCTGTTTTGTGTCGTAACTTTTTTTTTCTTTCTCTCATTCCGTCGGGATAAAATAAACGAGGCGAGTCATCACGCAATCAGCCACCCACCGTCTCTCTACTCTGCCCGCTTGTGTATGTGTACACCTTTATATGGACGACGAGAGGGGGGGTGGGGGAGCAGAGAGAAAAATGTCGGCGCGTGATCAATCACCTGCCAGAGGGTTTAGGAGAAAAAAGAAGGAAAAACTTTTGACTTTGATTGACACACGAGCGACGGACGCGCGACGGGCAATTGAATTCCGCCCGACTGCTGCTGCTGCTGCTCGACATTTGGCGAAAGAAAGATGACGTGACCAAACTGATCCAGCAGCAATAGTAGACCTAGTAGAGACTCGTTTGAGAACCAGTTTGCCCGGTAGCCCGGTAAAGAAAAAATCACGAAATAAATTCACGATAGAAAAGAAAGAAAGAATAAGGGGTGTGGAATTTAACTGGAAAGTTTTAAAAAAGGAAGAGGAGGAGGAGGGAGAATAATGGGACAGGTCCATCCATGGGAGTCCAGAAGCAGAGCCGGGCAGCATGCACCTGACAGCCGACCATATGTCTTTCAATCACACGACATTTATCTTCTCTCTTCTCTTGTCTGTACTGTGAGATGCCAAGGGCTGGCGCGCTGTCTGTTTGCCTTTTGGTCATGTCCAGCCAAAAAGTCAAGTGGGGCCGGCCCTGCCCTTTCTCTCTTATTGTCCAGTTGCCGACGACTAGTAGAGAGCGGGCGGCAGCGACTTGTTATCATTTTCTTCTTATTTTTTGGATAAGGACGGGGATGATGGCGCGTGTCCTGTGTGTGTGTGTGTCTCTCCCGCGCGCCTGGACATCTATCTACACACACACTGGACGGGAAATTTTATTCAAACTCATTAATCTCGCGCGCGCAGGGGGGGACTCGTGTCTCGTTTGATATGCCCCCCAGCGCAACACATCAACTTGGACGAAATGTCCGTAACATTTCGTGACGCTTTTTCTCTTTTCTCCCATCAATTAAAAATAAAAAAGTAAAATGAAATCATTTCAACAAAAAAAACACACTGGAAATTCTCTGCGCTAAAATAAAAACGGGTTTTTTTATTTTACACGCGAGTCTCCATGACAACTTAATAACAATGGACGGGCGCGTTTGTTTATTATTATAACGGAGGCAGCAGCAGCAGGAGGAGGAGGAAGAGATTTTAAGCTGCGCCGTGGTGGTGATGAATGGGCCCCCGACGTCATTTTGGAACTGGGGATGAAGCGCGCCAAATTTGAATTACGAATTTGTAATAAGTTTTCAGATTCTACCGCCCGTAACTAAGGCTTTGACGTGGCACGACACTAAAAAGACGCGATGGATGGATTTGTGTATGCTGCTGGCCCGACTGTCGTGATGGCGCGTATACACATTAAAAACGGGTGGTTGGGTAGGAGCTAGGAGGGGGGTGGATGTAGCTTTATCATTTTGCGGGTTGTGTGTACACGCTGTGGATGCGAGTTAAAGCCCCTTTGGGTGAATTATGGGCCATTTATTTCTGGTAAAAAGAAAGAAGAAGAAGAAGAAGACGTGTCGGTTGCTATACGCTGTGTATGGCGGTTCTTATAAGGGCGGCTCGTTCGTTTTTCCAACAAGGAGCAGCCAAAGAGAAGAGAGAGAAAATATTTATAAAAATGTAGAAGAGAGGGGAGTGAATAGCTAGTAGCCTATAGTGCCTACAGTGGTGGTGGTGGTAGACTAGTGTACATGTGGGATAATATAGGAGAGAGCCATTTATCTTTTAGCTCGGTCGAGCCGACACCACCCCACCATTTCTCCCTTTTCTTTATCGCTGCCATATCATAAATCAAAGAACCTTTTTTTCTTTTTCTTTTTCTTTTTCTTTTGTGTACTGCTGTACTGCTGCTGGCCTGGCTGGCCCCCCCCTCCTCCTCTTGCACTACACATCAACTTGACTGGAAAACCTTTTCTTGATATTTATAATGAAATGACCTTTACTCGGTCATTGATCATTTCACGTCGAGCTCAATCGATTTTGGGGTTGCCAGCCCTTCATCTCTCTCTCACCTGCTGCTGTGCCCAGCCAAAACTACTTTGTACATTGTGTTGTTGTTGAGCTCTGTGTGTAAGGGGCCATAGATTATAAAGAATAAGGACGGGAAAAACGTTTAAATGCATCCCGCTGACTTGTCAACAATAAACCAGCAACCCCCCGGGTCTATGGGCCCCTCCATCCATCTTCACTCGAGCTGCAGCTAGCAGCTTCAATAGATGTACACGTGTTTTCTCTCTCTTTTTAAAAGAGAGAGTTGCTGGCCTGCTGGGTTGACATTTGTAGAGCCACTTTTGATTGATGGCACGGGAGTCGGTCTATCCAATGACATGATAACGTCAATCGCGACCCCGTTTTGATATCCATCAAAGAAATTCCTTTGTATTGATGGGGGGGACTTGAAACTGATGGGCCTGGGCCGGTTTTAAAATATTGACGAGCGACGGGACGTCATCGTTCATCCGTCAGTGCTGCTGCTGCTGATGATCATGTTCGCCTGTTCGGCCTTGCCGCCCATCCAACAGAATAATAATAAGAGAACTCGTCTGATTACGTCTTATAAATAATGTAAGACAGAGCAGAGAGCTGAGCTGAGCGCGGTGAGCTGTGTGTGTCTATATATCGATGGCAGCTGGTTTTTAATGAGCCAGATTTACGACTTTGTCTTGTTGGAAAGCCATGGGAGAGAGTTGTTGGCTCTCTCTACTCTACTCGCGCCGCCACGCAGGAGAATTTATAATACACACAAGGAGCAGCAGCAACAGCAGCAGGAGCGTGTGGCGCGTCGAGATGTATTTATATACATCATCATATCTATAATATACATCTACTCACATATAGACAACCAACAGTCTGAGAGATAATATAGTACACAAGAGTCTCTCGATCCACCACGGGGTCATTTGTTACGTCTTCATTTCGCCTGGCAAACTCCATCCATCCATCCATCTTTTATTATTATTATTTTCACATTTTTCCTTCCAGGGGAATTCCCAATTTTTTTTTTCTTTTTTCTTCGCCTTTGGTTCAACGCCAACAACAAATTCCCGTCGAAAAAATTTTGAGATTTTTCTTCTTTTTCTCTTTCGGGGGGGCTGTTTGTAACTTTTGAGAAGGAAATAACACACACACAGCAGCAGCAGCAGGAGCAGCAGCACACATGTTTGCGGGAGGATAAACTGATAGATAGCCCGACGACGTGTGTGTGTATACAGAGCGCATTGGCTTCAAACGATGCCGACTGCCATTAAAAAAGTGCCTTGTTGTATTTTATATGGCCGCGTCAGTGCTGCTGCTGTTGCTCTGCTGCTCCTGCTTTTTCTGTGTGTACATACGTAGCAGACCTTCTTCTTCTTCTTCTTCGCCGCTCCTTTTTAAGGGTATGCCATAACTTCTTCTTCTTCTTATTTTTTGGAAAGGTTCAAGTGGAACGCCGAGTCTCATTTTTTATTTATTATTGGACGTCGCTCAATAACATCACGGCGGGGGGGGGGGGGGAGGAGGATATATATGTGTGTCCAACATTTCTTGGCCGCGAATTATATATATTGACTCTTTCTCCAGATTTACTATTGAGCCTTTTATCACGTGAACCTTTTTACGTAACACAACGTTTTTTTTCTTCTTCTTGTGTTGTGTAATGACGGGGTTTTTCGTTACATTTATTATTACACGAAATATTCGTTTCGCCTTCTTTGTCTGTAATGCCGCACGACCGATAGTTTTTTCTTTTTCTTTTTGAAATATAAAAGGAGGGGAGGTCGGTTCTTCTTATTTTATGGGCAACAAAAGTTTTTTTTTCTTTTTCTTTTTTTTTTTTAAATTTCCCGCAGTTAAAAACAAAACAGACGATCGTCTCTTACAACGACTCTGGAGAGGTGAGCAGCAATTTTTATGTCGGCTATTTCCTTTCGGTACCGTGTGTTCATAAAAACAAACGGCATGACTGTTGCTGCTTCGAAATGATGACAATCTCACGGTATTTAAAAAAAAAAAAGAGGAATGTTTTTCAGTTTTTCTCTCTTATTTATTTGAAAGAAATGAGTATGTAATGTAGACTAGAGCGCTACTGCTTCGTTTCTACTCCGACAATTATCTCTACACATTATTTTTTTTTACAGCAAAAAGATTTTGTTTTACGATGCAATTGTTGTGTGTGGCATAATACACACATCAGAGAGGGCTAATAATAATATTCCCGGTGAAATTTCATCGAAAAATTGCGCACGTCAACGCCATCTAGGATGATTTGTTGAAATCGACCGCTAGATGTCGTCTCGTGTAAATATTGCAGCCAACATGACACGTGTACAAATTTAAAAAAAGCTGTGATTTGGCAAATTCAATCTCGAGATTGGGGCCTAATTGGATACCTTCGTCATACTGTTAATAACAGGTAATGTTGAATTGATTATTTTATTAGTTATCCAGTGGTTTAGAAGACTAGTTAAGTTCGAGTCTTTTCTGTAAACAAAAATGGTTGCATTCGGCTTAGGCGACTGCTAGAAACATATTGATTTCTCTTAATCACATCTAAATTTCTCATTTGTTTCAAATAGTTAACGATGACAAATGAGTGTTGCATCCCAAATTGCAAAAACACACTAAAGAGTAATCCGGAAAAGTACACATTGTTTTGGGTCCCCAAGGATAATCACCAGCGTAAGAAATGGGAAAACATCTTGCCAAGGAAAGGCCCTTTGAAGCAGACACACAGAGTTTGCGCTTTGCACTTCCAAGACCATGACATAATCAAAGGTAAAGCAATCATCATCAATGGGAAAAAAGATTTCTACCAGTATCATCCACTGCAATGGAGACTGAGACAAGGGGCCCTTCCAAAAATATTCCCAGGTTAACAACACAGTGTGTCAACTGGCCAAATATTTCTACCTTGTAACAAATGTTTTTCTTTACCAATAGCCTCCATCTTTGACGGCATTTCTCAACGTTCGCCTCGAAGCTATGCAAGTCCCCAACAACAAAAATCGCCCCACACACCTGCATCTACCGGTAAATAAGATATTTTTTGCCCTCCATTTATTCCGTCGAATAATTTTCGTTTCGCATTTTTCTAGGTCGCAGGTCGACTAGATCCATGACCGACGAAGACTTTGCCTCCAATCGTGCCAAAGTTTATTCTTATGATTTCGAGAGCGACAGGGCCAGTGAAATGTGCGACGACATCGAATTGGACCATTCCTCATCTTCATCAGATTATTCCGACTGGACAGTCGAGAGTTCAGAGAGAATGTGGACACCCATTCCGGCTAAACGTGCTCGAATTAGAATTTCCAATCCCGTGACGCTGAACAGCGGTTTATATCTGCCCGCCGAAGCGTTGCGTCCGTCCGATCTCTTGACTCCGGTACACTCACGTATAACTCCTTTCCAACCCCAAATGGGCGACGAAGTCATTTACTTTAGACAAGGTAACTTTTTGCATTGTTTATCATTCATTGTCTTGTTAGTTTATTCACCTGTATTTTTTATCTGTTACAGGTCATGAACTTTACGTGGATGCAGTCAATCAGCAAAAACATTCCGACCTGCATCTGCGTTCGCTCCCTTGGCTGAATGAGCAGGAGCTGGTAAAAATAATCGGAATAAAGTACGACATTAAACCACCAAACAGACTTTTCTGCTTGAAGGTAAAAAATTGAATTGAATGTCTAGAATCTGTGGATAATAATGATAATATTCCGAATTATATTAGCTTCGCCTTACGCCCGATACCGATTCCAGTCTAGAAACAAAGTCGGGAGTCTTGAATGGCGGATCGTTTACCGTCAAGTACCACAACGTCGACGGAGTTCCCGATTTCTTGGTTCTCAAACATTTTTACGATTGGGCTATTCGGCGTGACTGGCAGCCCGGTGAACGATTCCGCAGCTACAGGAATGACTCGTGGCGGGAAGGACAGATTGAGATGCGGGAACCTTTCAGCACGCACTGCCCAAATTCCTTGTTTCTCTGCTACCGCATCAGATGGGAAAATGGCGAAATGGAACGCCTGAGTCCTTGGGATTTGCACGAAACCACAAAGAAGCCAAGAGGGCGGCCAAGGTCCGTCAACAAAGTCAACATGCCAGGATCGATCGACTGCCCCGACAGCGCCTCATACAAACCTCAGATCGTGGACTGGCCACCAGTAGGCGACATGGACTTTGAGTGCGACCGCATCTCGTCCGGAATCAGCAAAATCATGAACCTGACGGCTGCCAAACCTTTCACTGCGCCCGTCAACCTTGAGGCCTACCCGCTTTACGTATTTGTAGTTAAATATCCGCCGATGGATCTGTCGACGGTGAAGTCGAGACTGGACAACCGATTTTATCGGCGCCTGGCCGCCGTCCAGTACGACGTCCGCACCATCTGCTCCAATGCCTACAAATTCAACGAACCAAAGTCAGACATTGTCCGGAACGCGTCCATCATCTCTGACCTGTGTCTCGAAGTCATCCGCAACCGCGATTCCACCGACGCCATCACTTCCGTCTACCAACAGCTCGTCGAAAAGTACAAAAGTCAAAACGATGAAGTGATCCTGGAAAATCCTGTCACGTCCGTCGCTAAAGAATGCGATCAACCTGCTCCAACTCCTCGTTCCGCCAGTCGACTCAACTCGCCTCACTCACAGCCTGCAGAAGAAATCAACGGAATCGTTACGTCTAAATCAAAGGTTAGTGTGTGTGTCAATTTAGTCAAAGAAAGAAAATTAATTCGTTTTCCCTGTTCCAGGAGAAGAAAATTTCTACCCCGAGACCGTACGGAAATGCAACGCCCATCTCCAACGAGAGAAGCCAGTCGACTGCACCACTCACCGCGACTGCCGGAATGGATTGTGCCAATAAATCCGATAATACGGTGGCGATTTATCCCAAGAATTCTTGCGTTTGTGCCATCGATGTCCTTTTGGAAGATAAAGTCCAATATCTGAATGAGAAGGAGCAGTTGGACGTTGACATCGAAAATCGTTTTCGTACGCTGGTGACGACCATCGAGTCTGAATTGGTCAAAGAACGGAATTTGCTATCGGAGCAGAAGCAGAAAATCGCCGCCCTTCGTGTCGCCATGTCCCAGCAAACTCGCGACGAGACGTGCAGACCGGCGGACAGTCAATGGCCGGAGATATTGAAATTGACGCGTTTAGCCGAAGAAAGAGAAAAAGTTCACAGTCCACTTGTTCTCGTCGAAAACAAGAAATTGACACAGGAAATGGCCTTTTTGGAACAGCAAATAGTGGTCAAGAAACTTCAAGTGGAACTGAATTTAATGGACGCCAAAGAGAACCCGCAACAGTTTCGTGCCATTGAAAAGAAGCTGGAAGAAAGTAAACTGCAAGCCAAGCAGATGGAAAACAATCTGAAGCCAATCAGCGACGAATTACTGAGTTTAAAGCAAAGAGAAAAAGATCTTGATCGTCAAATAAGTGAGCTGAAAGCCAATTTCAACAACCTGTTGGCCACCATGGAAGTGATAGCGACTTCCATACAAAATCAAATCTCCAACATGGATACGAAAAAGAGGGACATTATCTGTAATCTCAAAGAGCGCATTCATGCCAGTAAGATGCTGGAAATGAAATTAATCAAAATTGCTTATCAAGAAGCCATATCCGACAGCCATAAGAAAGCGGAAGAGAGGTTGAACAAATTAGACCGACTTGCCGAATCGGATCCACTTGAACTCAACGATGCCATGGGATGATTACTCAGAAATTGCCATCTCAACGTGTTCCTACCTTGACAGTATTATGCATTTTTTAGTGTTCAAAACCAGTGCAACCCATTCTTTCTTTCCAGACCCAAAAGCCCCCAAACAAAAAAACAGCCCCCAAACAAAAAAATAGGTGACATTTTCCCCTAATCCTTTTCCATTCTTAATGTTTTTGTTGGAAACGTTTATAATATACTCTAAAAATGTTTTACATTAATTTTCGTATTTGTTTTAATGCCAGCGATTTTCTACAATGTTTAAATCTTTTCTGTTGGTTCTTTTCTTGATTGTAGAGAAAACTGTTTGGAAGGGGTAAGGTAGGGTATTAATAACCTTGGATATAATGAAAATGACATCTCCGTTTCAGAATACATCACACTGAATTTATTTCAATCATTTATGATGTCCCATTCTGTCTGTTACCCCAGGGTAGAAATCCCAGACTTCCCACCCCTTCTGTGAGCGCAAGACAATTTCAGTTCACACTTCACCTTGTGACCTTGAACCTGAACGTGAAGCTCTACTGAAAAGTAGTGTCACTCGCTTTCCGATTCCAGTCGTGCAAAGGTTCTGCTTATAAACGGTAAGATTGACAAAAGTATATTTTCTTAAGTTACTTTTTTTTTCATTACTAGTTGTTCTTAAGGTTACAAAGAAGAAAAATGGATAAAAGTACTTCAGCTGTCCAGTCCAGTCAAGAAGCAGAGAATAAAAGTGAACCAACAACACCAAGGTTTTTTTTTTTTTTAATTAGTGTTTTTAATAAGTATCCATCTTTCCACTTGCTTAATGCATGAGGATGATGCAACTTTGCAAGAGAGAACCACAATAACTGTATTTTGTTTTTTCTTTGCTCAAGATTTAAGTATTCATTTGTTTATCTGTGTTGCAGTGAATCCTCTGGCGAGCCATCTCCCAATTTGATTGAATTGCAAGCCGAAAATGAGTCATTGAGAAAGAAACTTGCTAAGATGTCACAAATTAAATTTATATTGGCCCAGGCTCTTGACGATCTGTGTGTACTAAATTCCCGAATGATGGTAGAGCATCAATCCAGGCTTGAGGCTGTGCTGAATGACCTTCCACTGGAAGTTCTTATGGAACACTTTTCTTCAAATGGGGGTCGATCCGGTCGAAGCTTGGGGACGGGGACGGGGAGAGTTGACAGTTGAGGCAAATGAAATAGATTTGTAAAACATCCATATTTTTGTTGGAAACGTTAAAAATATACTTTGAAAATATTTTGCGTTAATTTTTGTATTTTTTAAAATGTCCACAATAGTTAAAATTTCAAATCTTTTCTGCTGGTGCTTTTCTTGTGAGAAAAGGTTGATTCAAATACTGCAGAAATTCCCTCTTAGATCGACCTACTCTGGATCGGGAAATGTGGAGACTAGATGGCGTCGCTGTCTTGTCAATAGAGCAGACGATATTGTCAAATCACTCGTTGAGTCGTTGGTGGAGTGACAGTGTGTCCACTTTGTTAAGCCAAAGATAAATAATCAATAAATCTTAAAAGTGCGTTGTAAATTGTTGCTTTCTACGTAAATAGCACAAAATGGGTCGTACCTGTGATATCATTGGATGCACAAATTCAAATTACAAGACGGAAAAATTAAGCTATCACAGTTTACCATCAAATGAACTTTTGAGAGGAAAATGGCTAGAGGCCATTAGTGCAAATGGAGGATTTCGGCAGTCTAAAACGAGAAAGAAAGCGCACAACTGCGACAACACATATATTTGTGGGGAACATTTTTCAGAAGACTGCTACATTCCGACATCAAAGCAGAAACATCTAAAACCTACCGCTGTCCCAACATTCCCTCCAACAAAGAAACAAAAGTGTTTAGAAAACAACAGTTCAGGTTAGAATATTTTTTTAAGTTGTTGTAAACAACTAACTGACTTTTAATTATAGATGATGCCACAGAAGGTTATGTTCACAAGAGTGAAAGCCCATTTCAAGGGACACCTGAAACATCTGGAGATGAATCACCACCCAAAACTAAACGAGCTTCTAAATCAAAGGTAAAACGCTAAACAATTAAGCAGGTTCAAATTCCTGTTTTCATATGTTGAATTGCATTTCAGAAAAAGAAAGCTGTAGAAAAATCCAGGAAGAAAAAATCTCCAGTTCTGTCAGATATTGTGATAACAAATATTATTGATCAATATAGAGAGACTGTTACTCATGGTGAAGAAGAGGTAATAGATTGATTCTCTGAATAGGATTTCACAAGTTAACAATTTTGTATATTTTTAGTTTACCATCAGATGTACTTCTTCTCAAAATTCATCGGTTGACGGAGAGGAATCTGTGGGCACCCTCAAGCAATTGGAGAGAGATATCGAAAATGGCTTCCGGACATTGGAAATGCTTGACAGTTATTTGCAGCGAATATTTAAGGATAAGCAAGAACTTGAGCTTGGAGAATCCTTGGCGCATTTGACGGTGCAAAAGGAAGAAACTCAACAGCAGCTGATCCATAGAAGAGAAGAAAAATTGACAAAAGAAATGGCTTGGACAGAAGAACAAAAGTCTGTCTATGAACTCCAACAGAATTTGCTCAGCGACGATAAAAACACGGAGCACTTGAGAGAAATGGAAAAAATCTTGTCCGAAAGGGAAGAAGAAATCAAACAGTTGAGAAATTTGACCAATGACGAGATATTCGTCCTGGAGGAAAAAGTAAAAGATCTTGACCGACGAATCTCTGAATTCCAAGACAATCGCTCGACTAAACTGGAAGAACTACTCAACCAAGAATCGACTTTGCAAATAAAAAAGAAGGATCTCATTGAAGATCTAAAGCAAAAAGTCGAGGAGTCAAAAGTGCTTGAAATTAAGTTAATCCAAAATAAAGCTGCAGAAAGATTTAATAAATTAGATCGGTACACTTCTTAGTGTTCAGACTTTAGGCGGGAAGTATTTGAAAATGTGGGTCCAAATATATGTACTGAATACATATTCAACTAAATACACAGATTTTTAAATGATGTAGATGAAAATCCAAAAGTTTATGTGTTTTTTAGTTCTTTTTAAAAAATATCTCATAAAATTTATCTAAAAATGATCGTTCACCTACAGATGGCGTTGAATGATGTCAACAGGACCACGCTTTGTCGATTTGATTCAATTCACGCAGAACTAAGCAGGTTGTTCATTTTATTTCGTCGTCTACAGAGAGGAGGTAATCGAGCACGTGAGTTGAGTAAGGAGACTTCTTTCGGAAAAGATCGGTTTAGTTGAGGGTATAAAAAAGCCAATATGGACGACATGGAAGACAAAATACATCCATCTTTTTCTGACTTGATAGAAACGGCCCTTGCTTTTGGTGAGTTTTAAAATTCAAAGTGTGATGATAAAGTTTGCAATACTACCATGTCATCAAACTGTGTGTGTTTCTGAATTTAAGAATATCCTGGAGGACCACTTGAACTCAGTAAAGTTACATCAGAAGATGATTTTGTGAAGCCTTATACTGGACATCACTTTACATTTCGAATTCCTTATTCTGGGACATTTGTTGAATGGGAAATCCTTTTTGATCCCGAGAATCCAGCCCAGTCACCTGATTTTGTTTGTGCTGATGACATAAATTGTGATCCAGAATCCTACTGTCAAATTATGCAGTACTGGGATTTGCAAAGTCCCGATTGTTTAGCGAAATTGATCAGTCAGTTGATCCATATCTACAAAGAATACCAAGTAAGATACAAATAACCATATTTGAGAGATGTCTAAATCAGTAAGAACCCAATTTTCGTTGTTATTTAGATTTCTCAAATTCTGGGCTTCGGAAAAGCAGCTGAAACCTATCACTCCTTGGTGACAGCAGGCGTCTTGGTTGAAAACATTGAAGCATGTTACCTCTCTCGAGAAAGAAAATTCAACTTTTTGATCAAGCTGAATGTAAATGATGAAGATCTCCCTGTAGTCAAAGGGCTCGGAAGCATTCTAGTATACGCTGGTCTGCTGTTTTCTTTGGGAATGGATGGAAAAATTCTAACCCATTCACTAGTCATTTCTCCCTACCTTGAACACCTCCTTGGCTCTCAACTGCTGGACCAATTACAGTCGACTTCCTCGTTCAGCCAAAACATTGACGCCCTCGTCCTTAACGATTTCAGTTTATCATTGTATCGAATTCTGAAAAAGGTCAGAGAAAACCATAAAAGACGCCGTGATACTGTATCTACCCTACTCAGTCTCTATCCAACTAACGTTGTCTTCTACGACGAGGAACTGTACAGCCATATTATCCTACTCTTCAAGTTAGATGATGCTCGCTACGTAACCCGCCTGGAATTGAATGACGAGGCTAAATTTATTTTCTTTGCCATGGACTGTCCCGTCAAAATCGCAAAAGAAGAAACCATTCCCTACACAGAAACTGAGACGCTCTCCTTTGCACACAAACCTTCCACCGCTGAGTTTTCCAAGTACCTCCACAAAACGCTTTGTTCTAAATTGAAACTGTTTGTCAACAGAGCCCTGAAAAGTGTTACACCAGCTTAATTTTTTAGCTTCGACCTAACCGGTAAACATTTGTTCTATCTACTTGTCAACTGACACGAATTCACTTCAATACATACCTTTGTTTTGTTCATTTAACATCAATATATATTTTTTTATATTTCAGAATTATCATCTTCAATCAATATGGTTGCATTTTGAACGTAGACTGTGCTATTAGGAAATCGAGCACCGGTTGCCATGGTAACGCATAATCAATTGTTATGTCGAACTTATAACTCATGTTTTGCGGATTTTTTTTTTCAGTCCCTCTTGCTGGTCTTATTGCGATTTCTTCTATCGTGAAGCATTCCTAACACGAAATGTAACATGAAAAAAACAAAAAACAAAAAACAAAAAAAAAACAAACAAAAATGTGAAATCGATTGACCAAATGTGTCGGTTAAAAAACGTCACCGAGGTGAAATCGACCCAACAGCAGCCCTGTCAGTTCACAATACCGAGTTGGTTTGTAATAAGTAGTCTTGATGGCCAATTCGGAAAGAAAAATTAGTGGAAATTAGTGGAAGGATGGCGACGAAACCGGAAGGGGTAAACGTCATCTTGGGCGGAGAACCAGCATCTTCCCAAGCGCAGCCGACAGATGTTCGACTCGAATTCCTCTCACACGTCATTCAGAAATCTTTGCGTTTAAAGGCCGATCGTTGGATCAAAGTGTTGACTGTCGAAGAATACCGCAAGATTATTCAAGAATTTCTCGAAAATGCCGAACCTCCTCTCCTCATCTTTACGCAGAGCGGACCAGGTATTTTGGCTGTTAGCAATGCTCCACTCAACAGCCCGCAACATCCGGCTGTGACTCTTACAACTGGAGGCGGGAGCTCGGCTGCTCGTATGAAATCGCTTTATTTCCTGAAGAAACGACCTGAGCCAGTCAACCGCGAGGATCCACGTAGTTCCTTATTGTTCGGTGATTTGGCTCCGCATCCGCTGGAGCAAGTTCTCACCTTTCTGGATGACGTACGATATCAATAGTTATTTCTCTTAATGCCTCAACTGATGTAAATTTGTTTTCAGGTAGTGGCGCCCGTGTTAGATCAAACATCTAAAGGACGAAAGGATAATCAGAGTTTGCAGTTGCCATGGCCACCTGCCGTATCGATGGAATTGGAACGCCAGGCTAGAAATATTCGCGGAACTGTCAATCGAGCTCGAGGTCTTCTTGATGGCAAAACGGTTTTGTATTGGCCCTGGACAGGTGCAGCTAGGTAAAATAAATAAACAAAAACAATTGTTGATTGAATATTAAGCATCGTTTTATACAGGACCGAGCTACCAAGTCGAATGGAAATGGAAAGTTGCGTCCAACAGTGGACCACCCAGCTAACACCTTTACTAGAGGCCGAAGAGCGTGGTATTAGCGAGCGAGCGTCTCTCAATGACGAAGTGATGTACTGGCGCAACCGCAGCCAAGATTTGGAAAATATTTTCGAGCAATTGAAAGAAGGAGTCGTCCGTCAAATGGCCGCTACGCTAGAAGAAATCGGCAGTGCTCAATCTGCCACTTTCAAAATGCTTTTGCGCAGGTTGATTGCCGCTCTGGCTGAAGCTCAAGAGATCTCGCTTCACCTCAAACCCATCATCAAACCACTGGAAAACCTGGAAGCGGCTGATGTGACTGAAATGGCCCAACCGCTACGAGTTTTGCTCCACACAGCCTCACTCGTCTGGTGCACCTGCGCTTATTTCCGCCAGCCAATCAAATTAGCCAATCTAATCAGACAAGTAGGAAACGCTTTGATTGACCGATGTCGGGTCTTTCTCGACTCACGTTCCATCTTCACCTGGGAGATTGAAGAAGCCATGGAAAAGACTGCGGCTGCCCGAACCATTTTCGGTCATTTTCGCCAGTTTTATAATGAAGAACGTGAAAACATCCCCAGCCTGACTACACGTCTCCGTGAAGCCAAACGCTGCACTTTAACGCTGAGTCGATCAGAAGCGAAAGAACTCTGGAATCCGCCCACGCAGATCGTCTTTGAAAAAGTGACCATCTTCGAGAAACGATTGGTGACCATCGTCAAAATCTTCCAATTGATTCAAGAATTCTCACGACTGAGCCGAGTCGAATTGAGCGCCATGGGTGGACGGAGTTTAACCGCTCAGGTGCAAAATATCTGCAACCAATTTTGCGATATTAAAGCACCAGTTGTCAGCGGTCAGTTTGGTGACTGTATGGACCCGGACAACCACCAATTCGAAACCGTAGCCGTCGATTTTCAACATTCAGTCGTTAGTCTGGAAGAGAAAATGATTTCGATTGTCAGTAACGCCCTCACTGATGCCACGACACCTTTGAATGCTTACCGAGTCATTCAACTACTGGGCAGTTTCCTCGACAGGCCGGCCATGATGCAGAAAGTCCGCGAAAGTTATCCTCGTCTAGTCACCTTGGCTCTACAAGAAATATCTACCTGTTCCGATTATCTCAAGAGTTTACCGAATGCCGTCGAGTCCCTGGACTTGGTCAGTTCCGTCCGACAAATTCAGCAAATCAGCAGGCGGGCTCGTGGTCATTTGGCCGCTTGTAACAGTCTTGGAATTGAAAGCGATGTGGTCGGTATGAAAACCCTGGAGGAAAAACACAAACACCTTGAAGACGCTGTCCACGTTAAGATGAATCAACACCTGGAATTGTGGACGGCCCGTATGAATCGTATCGCTATTCATCGTCCGCTTTTAACCGTCGCCGAGGCAGGAAACGGGCGGGTACAGAGCGGAGCAGAAAACGCCATGGCCCGAATGGTTACCGAGTGCCGCCAGCTGCAGCAGATTTTGGATTGCTCCACCGTTCCGCCCAGCTGGGAATCCTGGACGGCCATTTATGGTTCACTCAAGATCAAGATGAAGTTGGTAGATATCATCGTCAGTTGCTGCAGCAATACCGAGGCTTCCCTGACCCCATCCACTCGCTGTCTACTCGAGCCACGCCTATTGACCATCAAGGCTGAAATTGTTACAAAGTGCCAGAATTCGACATGGACGTGGGGCAGTCAAGATACCACGGTGAAGGATGAGCTTCGCGTGATGGCCGAGACGACACTGCGACTGCATCAAGCCATGAAGAAGTTTTCGTCGACTGCCGAAACCGTCCAGTCTATCGCGAATGGATGGTCCAAGGCTCCCATCGTCGAGTTTCAAGAAGGAATGGTATGAATTACCCTTGTTTTGTTTTGTTCTTATTTATGTTCTAAGTTAGAAATTCTCACCAATCTGTTTCCCCCCGCAAAAATAGCTACCGTCTGGCGAACAGTTGGTTGAATTATTCAACAAGAAATACAGCGAATATGCTGCCATCTCCAAGAAGATTGGATTGATTGTCGGAGAAGCCCAGCAAATGATGCCAGACTTACCAGCATCAGATTGGGTCACGTATTTGGAGATGATTGACGGAATCATTCTCGAAGGTTAGAAAATAAAATGTTTTAGAAAAACGACGTTTTTCACTCCAGACCAATCCTTATCCACTATTACATTGGTTATTTCCTGATAAATTTGACAATCAACCTTTCGCAATATTTTCCAGGTTTACTCAAAGCAATCACCAACACGTACCAGCACTTTATCGAAATGACTAATAAAGGCAATTTATACGAGCTACAACTGAATATAACCACGGAAGGTATCAGCTTCCAGCCGCCGCTAACGACACCAACCAATAACGGGACGGAAGCCCAAGTGGGCTCAGGAGGCATCATGCAGCAATTCGCCGTTTTAATGACGGGTGTCGCCAAAGTGGCCAGTTCAATGGTACCCCTCAGCAAAGAAGTTCAATTCCCGCACAGCGTCGACAATAACACGCAAGTGATGACGCTCCAACAAGACTTGAACGCCACCGTCTCAAACGCCGTAACTGGAGTTTCCGAATCTGTTCAATCGCTGGAGCAGTATTCATTCCTTTGGAACACGGACCCCAATATTTATTTGCACAACTTTTTGCATCACACTTGTCTGCTGGGCGAATACGTACATGACAACGCCCCTGCGAATCCAGCCACCCTTCCGCACTTTAGACAGCAACTGGTCCAACTTACGGAATGGAAAGTCACCACCTCCGATTGCATCAAAGAATTGGAGAAGGTTGGAAAAAGTTGTAAACTGAAACTCAACGTCAAACCGGCCCTTCAGGTATTATTCAATTGAATTAAATCAACGCAACATTTTCACAACTGCTTTTATTTTGTAGAGCATCAAAAACATAATGCGATCATGGCGAGTGCTCTTACTGGAACACGTTACCAATTACGTCATGGACAGTGTGTGCGATCTCGAGACATTCTTGCAAGAAGCCGAAGAAGGTTTGGTCTGGCGCACAGGTGAAAATGAGAACGGAGACTCTCACAATGGACGCGAGGCTCTGCTCCGCATGATGGGTCATTTGGCGGAAGTACGTTCCAGACAGTCGGGCACCGATGCTCTCTTTGCTCCACTGCAAGAGGTGGGATTACGTAATCATTTTCACTTTTTAAAGGATTCAATGTAATGATTAATTTGCTGATTATTCTCAGGCGGCTACACTATTGAGGGAATCGGAGAATGAATTATCCGAAGAGATCCTTCTCAAACTGAAGCATCTTCCTGAAAGGTGGGAAGACATCAAAGAATCTGCTCATGTAGCCAAACAACAAGTCGCATCGCTGCAAGCCAACGAGATCGCAGCAGTTCGCAAGAAGTTGGGCTCATTCGAGTTGAGGCAACTTCAATTTAGAGACGAATTTCATCGCCAAGACTTTTTCCGGTTCAATTGTGAGGATCCCTACAAGACCCTCGACCATATCCATCACCGTATCTGCGCCATGGAGAAATATCTAGAAGAATTATCCAACTGGGCCGCTCTGTTTGAAGTTCCCGTCTCCGAGTTCCGAGGCTTGAAGAACTGCCGACGCGAGACGATTATGATAAAGCAGTTGTGGGACTACTCGTACGTTATCAGATCAAGTGTTGACAACTGGAAGACGACGCACTGGAAGGAAATCGATGTCGAGCGAATGGAAATTGAATGTAAACATTTTGCTAAAAATATCCGCGGTCTCGACAAGGAAATGAGAGCATGGGACGCTTATATTGGACTCGATGCTTCCGTCAGAGATCTCTTGACTTCACTCAAGGTTTATTTTTTTTTAAAATCTAATTCGTGTTATTAAAGTTTCACGATCAATTTATTTGTTTAGGCTATTTCTGAATTGCAAAATCCTGCTGTACGTGAACGGCATTGGACTCAACTCATTGAAGCCACTAAACGAAAAACATTCCTCAGGTCAGTTTTACTTTACATTATACTACTATCAGATAATTTATGGACTTTTCTTTTTGTTTTAGAGACAACTTTACAGTCAGCCTGGTTACTGGCATCGATACTACACTAGCAGATTTGCTGGCCTTGGATCTTCACCGTTACGAAGATGAAGTGAGATCGGTAGTTGATAGGGCCGTGCGTGAAGTGTCAATGGAGAAAACACTGCGAGAGCTGGAAGCTACTTGGGCCACTCTGGAGTTGGGCAAAGAAGAACACGCTCGAACGGGATTGACTTTGCTGAAAGCATCAGATGAGCTCATCGCAACTCTGGAAGATAATCAGGTGATAACCTGTCTGCCACCTCCATGCGGATGTTATAACCAACCAATCTTTTTGTTTAGGTCCAATTGCAAACTTTGGCCAGTTCCAAGTACGTTGCCCATTTGATGACCGATGTCTTGGACTGGCAGCGTCGCTTGGGACTTGCAGATCAAGTGCTGGCATTGTGGTGTGAAGTCCAGCGTTCCTGGTCCCATTTGGAGTCCATTTTTGCCGGTTCTGGCACGGACGATATTCGTCAACAACTACCCGAAGACTCTAATCGTTTCGACGAGACCAACGCCAATTTCAAAGAACTTCTCGGCCACTTACTACTGAAACCCAACGTCATTAGCGTGGCCACACGTCCCAACGTCCTCAACGACTTGCACCGCATCGATTCCCAGTTGCAGCTCTGCGAGAAAGCTCTTGCCCAATACCTGGAATCGAAACGTGTCGACTTTCCGCGCTTTTATTTCGTCTCTACAGCCGATTTACTCGACATTCTTTCCAACGGCAATAGTCCGCAGTTGATTCAAAGGCATTTGACGAAATTATTTGACGCTTTGGCGCGCATCAAATTGGAACCCATCACAACTACCCAAAAAGATGGTAAGACTAGAATTTTTTAGGTATTTTAGATCAATATTAACCGATCCTTTTTACTTGGCAGGACCTTATCAAGCGGTGGGGCTTTGGTCTAAAGACGGGGAATATGTTCCTCTGTGTAAACCTATCCAGTGCGTCGGCCAAGTGGAGGGCTGGTTGAATGCGCTGGCCGATTCCATGCGAGTCTCTTTGCGTCTTTTACTTCAAGACGCTGTGGCCATTCTGGAAGAAAAGACTAAAGACACGTGGATTTGGGATTTCCCAGCCCAAGTGACTTTGACGGCGTCTCAAATTGCATGGAACGCTGAAGTCAGCGCAGCTTTCCAAAGGCTGGAAGAAGGTTATGAAAATTCTATGAAGGATCTGCATAGAAAACAGGTATTTTTATTTGGAAAGTAAAACTTGTTTGTCATGTGCTAATAATTTATTCTTGAAGATTGTCCAATTGAATTCGCTTGTTGGGCTACTTGGAGGCGACCTGAGTCCAAACGACAGGCAGAAAGTTATGACCCTGTGCACGATTGACGTTCACTCACGAGACGTTGTCGCTCGACTGGTCCAGCATAAAGTGGAAAGCAGCCAGGCTTTTGCATGGCAATCTCAGCTTCGTCACAGGTACAAATTTTATTTCAGTTATTCGTTAATGTGTCAAAAAATATTTTGGTGCCCAACAGATGGAATTATACGGAAAAGGATTGTTTCGTCAACATTTGCGATGCCCAATTTCGTTATTGGTATTTTTAAACTTCAATATTTATTTGTTTAATTATAGCCATCTAACCCTGTGAATTGTAGGTACGAATATCTCGGCAACACTCCACGTCTTGTAGTGACACCTTTGACGGATCGTTGTTACATCACGCTGACACAGAGCTTGCATCTCACTATGGGAGGTGCACCGGCCGGTCCGGCTGGTACCGGTAAAACGGAAACGACCAAAGACCTCGGTCGAGCTCTGGGCATGTTGGTCTATGTCTTCAATTGTTCAGAACAAATGGATTACAAAACGTGCGGCAACATTTACAAAGGACTAGCCCAGACGGGCGCGTGGGGATGTTTTGACGAGTTCAATCGTATCTCGGTCGAGGTTCTCTCAGTCGTCGCTGTCCAAATTCGTTCCATCTTGGACGCTCTACGTCAGCATCGAAAGCGCTTCTTTATGATGGAAGAAGAGATTCAACTTCAGCCTACAGTAAGTCGTTGATAGATGCAGACAATTTAGAACTTCAACTGATACAATTCCTTTTAAAATATAATAGGTCGGTATGTTCGTCACTATGAATCCTGGCTACGCTGGAAGAACAGAGCTCCCAGAGAACTTGAAATCACTCTTCCGACCATGCGCCATGATCGTTCCTGATTCCGATCTTATTTGCGAAATCATGTTGGTCGCCGAGGGTTTCCTGGAAGCCCGAACACTGGCCCGCAAGTTGGTCACCCTCTACTACTCCCTGTGCTGCCGTCTGCTATCCAAACAGGATCATTACGATTGGGGATTACGAGCTATCAAGTCTGTGCTAGTACTAGCTGGTACTTCCAAACGAAACAATTCCATTCACAATCTGAGCGAAGAGCAGCTATTATTAGGTAAACGATAAATTACTTGCCACTTGTTATCGCCTAACTTAAACTTTTCACTCTTTGCCAGGTGCTCTTCGCGATGCCAATTTGCCGCGTTTGGTTTCTGACGATGTTCCTGTATTTTTGGCTTTGTTGGGTGATCTTTTCCCATCGGTTGAACTCAATCGCATCTCTGACGCTACGATGGAAAGAACTATTCGGCAAGCTGCTCTGGATTTAAAGTTGCAGCCAGAGGATATTTTTGTGACTCGAGTTGTCCAGTTACACGAACTTCTTCAAGTTCGACATTCAGTTTTTGTGCTCGGTCGAGCAGGTACGGGGAAAACGCAAGTCTGGCGGACACTTTTACGAACGTACGCCTTGATGAGATTGCGACCCGTCTGCGTGGACATTGATCCAAAGGTAAAATTCGAAGTAATTGTGCTAAATTTCAATTTGATTTTTACGAATTTGTTTCGTTTACAGGCTGTGACATCCGACGAGCTTTTTGGCTTCGTCAATCCAACCACAAGAGAATGGAGGGACGGTTTGTTGTCATCAATCCTTCGAGAACAGGCCGCTCAAAGCGCAAACAAACCGAATGCGGGACCTAAATGGATTGTCCTCGATGGTGATATCGATCCTGGGTACTATTATTTCTATTATTATGTCAATTTTGATAGCTGTAGCAATTCTATTTAGATGGATCGAGTCGCTCAACACATTGATGGACGACAATAAAATCCTGACACTAGCCAGCAACGAGCGTATCGCATTGACGCCTCAAATGCGGTTGTTATTTGAAATTTCACATCTGAAATGTGCTACCCCTTCATCTGTTTCCCGAGCTGGCATTGTCCATTTGAACGTGCAAGACCTCGGATGGACTCCTTACATCACCAGTTGGATCGAATCGAGGACTGAAGGTTCGGGCACTGATGAAGAACCAGGTCCTTTGGAGGATATCGACTTACCTGGTGGTACTCTCCACCAGGGCGAACGACAGTACTTGACAATCTTGATGGACAAGTATATTCCCAGTTGCCTGGAAGTTATCCGCACACGTTTCAAGACCATCCTTCCCATTCCGGAAATCTGCCACTTGCAAATGCTCTGTCGCTTGCTGGATTGCTTACTTACACCAGCCATCATGACATCAGAAAATCCTCGTGAACTGTTTGAACTTTATTTCGTCTTTGCATGCGTCTGGGCTTTCGGATCCGCTCTACCCGGTGACCTCAATTGCAACCAGCGAGCGGATTTCAGCACTTGGTGGGTTAGCGAATTCAAAGCCGTTCGATTCCCCGTGGCATTCGGGTGCCCGACCGTGTTCGATTTCTGTATCGACACGGAACTGCAAACGTTGGTTCCCTGGACTGAGCGAGTCCCCAAATTTGATCCTGATCCCGACCTGCCTATTTACACGACTTTGGTTCCAACTGCCCAGTCCACTTGCCTTCGCTATTTCCTCGATTTGCTGATGCGAGCTGGCCAACCGATTTTACTGGTCGGAGCTTCGGGTAGCGGTAAAACGGCCTTGGTGGAAGAGGCCCTGGGTTCCCTCTCTGAAGAATACATCACTCGTGCCGTACCTATGCACTACTACATGACGTCAGAAATGCTGCAAGGTGTGCTAGAAAATTCCCTGGAAAAGAAGGCCGGAAGAAGCTACGGACCTCCGGGAACCAAGCACATCATCTACTTTTTAGACGATTTCAACGCACCTCATATGGATATTTACGGCACTGCCCAGGCGCACACTCTACTGCGACAGCATCTAAGCTACGGCCATTGGTAAATTGCGTGGTCTCAAAATAACATTTCTAACATTTAATTTTAACTTATTTTTAAAGGTATGATCGAATCAAGCTGGTACCCAAAGAAATTAAAAACGTCCAGTATATTGCCTGCATGAATCCCACCGCTGGAACTTTCACCATCGACTCGCGCCTTCATCGTCACTTCATCACATTCGCCGTCAGCACTCCGAGCAATGAAACCCAGGAATTGATGTTTGGTTCGTGGCTCCAGCGTCATTTCGGCAATCCGGTGCAGCGGTTCGCCCCCAATCTCCTCAATCTCGTTCCGGCTTTGGTGGTGGCCTCCATGACGCTCCACCAACGACTTTGTTTGATTTTCCAAGCGACAGCCAGCAAGTTCCTCTACGGATTCAACTTGCGCGATCTATCTGCTCTCTTCAAAGGATTACTCCTTAGCACACCGGAAACCGTCCAGACCAGTTTGTCGCTGGTCCGGCTGTGGGCGCACGAAGCTCACCGCGTCTACGGTGATCGACTCAACGACGACAAGGATGCTGATATGTTCAAAAAAGCCTTGGTCGATACGGTCAAGAAATGTTTCGATCGACAGTCGGCGTCGGATCAAGCGCTCGAGTCTTGCTGTGCTGCGCTGGCCGATGTGGACGAAGCCAGTGTCATGCGGACACCTTTACTGTTCTGCCACTTTTCACGCGGACTGGGCGACGCTAAATACGGCGAGGCAGAAGGATACACTTCACTCAACGGCATTCTTCATCAGGCGCTGGCGGCCTATAACGAACTCAATCCCGCCATGGAGCTCGTCCTCTTTGAAGATGCCATTTCGCACGTTTGCAGGATCAATCGAATCCTAGAGCTGCCGAGGGGACACGCCCTTTTGGTCGGCGTCGGCGGAAGCGGCAAACAGAGTTTAGCTAGGTTAGCAGCTTCCGTCGCCGGATACGATGTGACTCAACTGCAAATCCGAGCGGGTTATGGCATTCCGGAATTGCGGACTGATTTATCCGCTCTCTGCCTCAAAGCTGGACTGAAGAAACTACCGACTGTGCTGCTAGTCACCGATGCCCAGCTAGTCGACGAGACACTGCTCGGTCCAATTCATGATTTTTTGGCAGCTGGAGAGATTCCGGGACTCTTCAACGACGATGAAATCGACAATGTCGTTCAGGTTAGAAATTTCATTTTATTTTCAGTTCTTCATCATTTAATTTGTTTTCTACGTTCAGGCCGTCCGCAATGAAGTCAAAGCACTGGGCTTGATGGATTCCCGTGATTTGTGCTGGCGATTCTTCTTAGAACAAGTCAGGCGTCATTTGCACATCATCCTGTGCTGTTCACCTGTCGGTTCGACTCTGCGATTACGGACGCAACGCTTTCCTGCGCTATTGGCTAGTATGGCCATCGATTGCTTCTTACCCTGGCCTCACGAAGCTCTACTTTCCGTCTCATACAAATATCTGTCGAACATCACTGTTCCAGTAAGTGTTCTGTAATGCGTTCCGTTATTCCGGAAAGAATATTCCCATTTAATATTCCCTGTCTTGTTTGATAGCTACCGGATGGATTCGTCGATTCCGCTTCGCAGTTCATGGCCTATGTTCACTCGAGCGTCAGTGACACTTGTCGCTCTATGCTACAAACGGAGGGCCGTTACGCTTACACGACTCCGAAATCATTTTTGGAGCAGTTGCAGCTTTTTGTTCGACTTCTCGAACGACAGACCTCTTTGCTCCAGGCTAAAATTGGGCGACTGGAGAACGGCCTGGATCGATTGCGGGTAGCTGCATTACAAGTGGACGATTTGAAGGAAGTTTTGGCCGTCCAGGAAGTTGAATTGCTCAAGAAAACTGAAGAAGCTGACCGTTTAATCAACGTGGTGCGGATCGAAACTGAAAAAGTCAGCAAGGAGAAGTTGTTGGCCGATGCCGAAGAGAAGCGTGTGGCCGCAATGGCCATCGAAGTAGCGCAAAGGCAGCGTGAGTGTGAAGAAGATTTGGTTAGAGCCGAACCAGCTTTAGTAGCCGCACAGGAAGCCCTCAACACCCTCAACAAAGCCAATCTGACTGAGCTCAAGTCATTCAGTTCACCTCCGCTTGCCGTAACAAACGTGACAGCCGCCGTTCTAGTCCTCTTATCCCCGCAAGGTAAATCTATAAATTGATGCACACTTATGTTTATTCATTTGTCTTCTATTTACTAGGTAAAATCCCAAAGGATCGATCATGGAGGTCATCAAAGATAATGATGGGAAGAGTCGATCAATTTCTGGATTCGCTGATCAATTACGACAAAGAGCACATCCATCCGGATGTTATTCGTGCAATCCATCCTTATCTGGACAATCCCGAGTTCGATCCTGAATTCATCTCGTCTAAATCATCGGCTGCTGCCGGTTTGTGCTCGTGGGTCATCAACATCATCCTCTTCTACGAAGTTTACTGCAACGTTGAACCCAAACGTCGCGCGCTGGAAGCGGCCGACGCCGAACTAGTTGCAGCCCAAGAAAAAGAAGCCGCCATCAAATCCAAAGTCAGAACTCTGGAAGCCACCCTGGAGCAATTGACGGCGGAATTTGAGAGAGCCAACGCTGAAAAGAGGGAATGCCAAGAAGAGGCGGAGCACACCAATCGGACATTAGTCCAAGCCAATCGACTGATTCACGGACTGGCATCTGAGAAAATTCGCTGGTTCCAGGCCGTTGAATTCCTTCGTCGTAATGAACTGACGATGGCTGGCGATGTTTTGCTTACCACAGCTTTCGTATCTTACGCCGGAATCTTCCCGAAACGTTACCGAACTCATCTGCTCTCTAAGGCGTGGATTCCATTCCTTAACGGACTTGCCACCAAGCCAGTCCTGTTGTCCGAGAGCTTCGATCCTGTCAATCTTCTAGCCGATGCAGCACAAATAGCTACGTGGAACAACCAAGGACTTCCGGCCGACCGGATGTCGATTGAAAACGCCGGAATTCTAACAACTTGCGAGCGTTGGCCGCTATTGATTGACCCTCAGTTACAAGGATTGAAGTGGATCAAAGGACATTATGAAGATCGTTTGCAGATCACTTCATTGGGGCTCAAAGGTTTTCACGAGATGTTGGAGCGCTGCTTACGGGAAGGCCGAGTTCTCCTCATTGAAAATGTAAACGAAGAGCTGGATTCGTCGCTGGATCCACTGATGAGCCGGCAGTTTGTCAAGAAAGGAAAAGCCATTAAAATCGACGGCAAGGAAGTGGATTTGCATCCCGATTTCCGGTTGATTATTCACTCCAAATTGGCCAACCCACATTTTCGCCCGGAATTACAAGCTCAGGCTACTCTGTTAAACTTTACCGTAACTCGTGACGGACTGGAGGAACAACTTTTAGCTGAAGTTGTGCGTGCAGAAAGGCCAGACTTGGAGAATTCACGAGCCGAATTGGTCAAACAAGAAAATGATTTTAAAATCGCTTTGAAAGCTCTTGAAGATGATCTCCTACTTCGACTATCTAAAGCTCAAGGAGCTTTCCTGGCCGATTCACAGCTGGTAGATTCTCTGGAACAGACTAAAGCTACCGCTAACGATATCACACAACGAGCGGCTGAAGCGGCCCAAACGGCTCAGGCCGTCAACGAATTCCGTGAGCTCTACCGTCCAGCTGCATCTCGAGCTTCGCTTCTCTTTTTCATCATTGGCGATCTGCGTCAACTGAATCCCATTTATCAATTTTCATTAAAATCCTTTATTGGGGTTTTTCAACGGTAAAATTTTTGTTCAAATTTTAGGATCGAAAAATGTTATCGTCAAGTGTTTTGATTTGCTGTTTAGGGCATTGGCAAAAGCCACTCCTTCGGCGGATGTGGCCATCCGAGTCAATTACCTGGTCGACTCAATCACCTACGCTCTGTTCCAATACGTAGCCAGAGGATTGTTTGAACAGGATCGTTTGGTTTACACTGTTCAACAGACGTTCCAGATTCTCATAGCTTCAGGAGATGTCGATCCTGTTGATGTGGACTTTTTCCTCCGCTTCCCAGTCGTTTCTGGTCTCAACGTTTCCGGCAGTCCAGTCGATTATCTCACTCCCTCTACCTGGAGCGTTGTTAAAAGTAAATTCAATTTAAATAAATTAAGTAAATTCATTGTAATAATTTGGAAAATATCGCAGGTTTATCGTCGACGGATGAGTTCCGGCACTTGGATCGAGATATCGAGTCTTCGTCAAAGAGATGGCGCAAAATTATTGAATCTGAATTTCCCGAACGTGAACGACTCCCCCAAGACTGGAAAACCCGATCTGCACTTCAACGCCTGTGCGTATTGAGAGCCTTGCGGCCCGACCGATTGTCTCACGCTCTTCGCCTCTTCATTGAAGAGAAATTGGGATCACGCTACGTTGAATCGCTCACCGTTGAATTGTCGCAATGTGTCGCGGAAATGTCGCCGACTACACCGTTGTGTTTCATTCTTTCGACGGGTGTCAATCCGTTGCTGGAAGTGGAACAGATTGCAAGAAAAATGGGTCGCACAGCCGACAACGGCCTTCTACACCTGGTCAGTTTAGGACAAGGCCAAGAAGGGAATGCAGAGAATGTGCTGAAAAAATCATCCGAATATGGCCATTGGGTCATTCTTCAAGTAATTATATACCCTTTATTTGATTTATTGGCTGATTATTCAGTGTTAATGGTATTCCTTTTATATCCACAGAACATCCATCTTGTGAAAAAATGGTTACCGACATTGGAACGCCTTCTCGAGCGATTCGGTGCCAATGCACACCCAGAGTACCGAGTTTTTCTCAGCGTTCAACCGCCGACTACCAAGACATCCAGCGTCGTGCCTCAGGGTCTATTGGAATCCTGCATTAAATTGACCAGTGAGCCGCCTCGTGGAATCAAAGCCAATCTGCACATGGCACTTGATCACTTTGATCAAGAAGCGCTAGAGCAATGTTCCCGTGAAGCTGAATTCAAGACGCTCCTGTTCACTCTGTGCTATTTCCACGCCGTCGTGACTGAGCGTCGCCATTTTGGAGCTCAGGGCTGGAACAGAACGTACCCGTTCTCTGCAGGTGACTTGACCATCAGTGTCAACGTGTTGCTCAATTACATCGAGAGTAGCGGCAATTCCGGTCGAGTTCCGTGGGAAGATTTGCGCTACTTGCTGGGCGAAATCATGTACGGTGGCCACGTCACAGATGACTGGGATAGACGTTTAACCCGCGCCTATTTGGAAGAACTTTTACAACCGGATCTACTCGATGGAGAACTGCTGCTAGCGCCCAATTTCCCTGCGCCACCCAACAGGGATTACTCCGGATATCAGCGTTATATTGACGAGTCTCTGCCGCCGGAATCAACCTATCTCTACGGATTACACCCCAACGCTGAAATCGGCATCTTGACTCGCAGCGCTGGAATGTTGTGCCGTGAACTTCTGGGACTGCAGCCCAGACAGGGTGCCGGTGTCAGCGGAGGCGCCGTGCTGAGCAAAGACGATCGAGTCAAACAAATTTTGGATGAGATCCTCGAAAAGTTACCGGATGAGTTCCCGTTGGTAGAAATCTGTAGTCGATTGGAAGAAAAGACGCCCTTTATGGTCGTTATCGTTCAAGAATGTGAAAGAGTCAATGGCCTTTTGATTGAGGCCAAACGATCACTCCGCGAACTCGACAAGGGACTTAAGGTATTTTGCTTTATTATTTATTATTTTTAAAACGAGTTCTTAATAACTTGTTTTTCTTTTTTGTATAACCATAGGGAGAGTTGTCCTTGACGGAGGATATGGAGGAAATGTCTTCGTCTCTTTACCTCGATCAAGTTCCGGTTCGCTGGGCTAAACTGGCCTATCCATCAATGTTGCCTCTGACCGCCTGGATTACCGATTTACAACAAAGACATAAAGAGCTGGACATTTGGCTTGTCGATTTCCAGGTATTTACTTGACATCAAATGACACTTTGGCCCAATTGATTGGTTTAATTATTTGTTTAGACACCTCCATCGGTTTGGCTTGGAGGATTTTTCAGTCCTCAGGCTTTCTTAACTGCTGTCATGCAAACCGCCGCAAGGAGGGCGGAATTGCCGCTGGATCGAATGACTTTATCTGTAGAAGTTACCAAAAAAACCCGTGAAGAAATATCGTGCGTTTTCTTTTTCTCCTAATTTTTTTGTCATGTTGGCATTGAAACTGACGTCATTTCTTTGAAATAACAGGTCTGCCCCTCGTGAAGGCGTTTACATTCACGGCTTATTTTTGGAAGGTGCCCGATGGGATTCCAATCTTGGTGTGTTGGCGGAAGCGAAACTCAAAGAACTGCATCCACCCATGCCCGTTATTTACGTCAAGGTATCCATTTTTTTGTTGTTGTATTGAACAAAAGAATAGCGAGCATTTATCTAATCGGATTACTTTAGGCTGTCACGCAAGATAAATTAGATATTAGGGGAACATACGAATGCCCGGTCTATCACACGCAACAGAGAGCCGAGACTTACATCTGGAATTTCCAGTTAAAAACGAGAGACAAGCCATCGAAATGGGTTTTGGCCGGCACAGCTTTGCTACTTCAAGTTTAAACTATTTAACCCATTTAAAATCTTGAATACTATATACACAAATCATCTTCTGTAGATGTAGTGTATTAGCACACCTTGTAACTTAATAATATATACCCAACTAAATTCGCCTCAAATTAACAGCATTTCCTGTAGTTAAATTGGAACTTTCTAACATTATCTATTATCATTAATTAGTGGGTGTGTAGCAACTGGTTAACCAAGAACACCGTTTGTATTATTCAGGTAATAAAATTTTTTATTACTACAAATTGATATGAACGAAAATAGAGGACATGATGTAAATAACAGATTTCTCTTTGTTATCAGGTTGTGCAGTATATCCATGGCTTATTGGTGCAATCCTTCATCCCACTTTACAATCGACGTTGTACCAATAGTCACAGAGTTGCTTTTCATCGTGAAACAAGGTACATGTCGGACAAATGAAGGAAACGATGGGGTTGTCTTCGTAACAGTAGTGAAAAATCTAAAAAGGGATAACGACGTTAATTTTCTTGTTATTTTGATCACAGCTTGTAATACCTGCACTTGATATTTGTTACCTTGCAAGACGCTTCTCGATCTCTATCTGCGTAATAACCCGGTTTGCGGTCATTACAAGAGAATTCCGTTACTGGTATTGAAATGATTTTTGTTACGGGTAAATTAGATCCAAAATGGTCCAGCGCCAAGTCAACATAAGGGTCATCTGGCAGCGAACAGGCACCGGCTTTCGTCAGTTTTTTGGCAGCGGACAACATGGACGAGAAACGGTGCTTGGGCATGGGTGTAGCAAGGTGTCCTTCAGCAACACTTCCTGCTAGGCCACTGGAATTCTCGGTGAAATGTTGGACTGCAGCCCCTTCTGGCATTTGGTCGTCTGCGGTAGTCGACTTGAATTGCGCCCACAACTTTTTTTTTTTTTTTTAATTTTCACCCACCGGAAAATAGATTTAGCACCATAAATGAGCCTACGGAAAATAAGACACAAGTAAATTTTACCAGAAAGGTTGCGCACATCACCATAAAGACGGACGGGGCCATTCACCACCTCTCGATCTGGAGTTGCTGCGTTCTAAACGAACGGCTGATTGAAGACTGCGACAGAAGGTTAGCTGTGTCGGGGCAGTAGTTTTGAACAATTCGAAAGTAAGCAGCCCATATATCGTCGGTCTAACGTAGAAGTGTCTCAAGGTCTACTACTCATATCAGATATTTGTTTCCCGATAACCTCCAAATTGATCCACGAGAAAAGTCTATTCTGAAATCACTAGCATAGGTTACAAGATATCATGTGAAAGGGCTAATTCTTCCGGTTGGAGAGGGTGGACCCTTGAGGATGGGTGGTATATCGATAGCCGGATGTCAAAATTAATTCTAGTCATACACTGCGTCGACATAAATTGTGATCGCAAAAGATAATGTTGTGGAATCTTTTATTAATTACAGTTACAGGTTAAGTAAGAATTTAATAGACAAGAAGAATTTTTAATTCAGATTAGCTTTTTTTTTCAAAATTATTTTCCACTAGAGGCGCTTTCTTCTGGAATTTAAAACTAATTTGAATTGAAATATACCTAAATGGTAGTGGTGAAGAATGCAGGCTGAATGTGGGGGGTTTGAATATTTCCCTTATTAAAAATTTTTATTTATAATGTGACATACGATCCGATGGTCTGTCTGGGAATTTCAGATTGTTATTATTTACCATAAATAGTTTAATGGTAGTGTAGGCGTAGAGGACACGACACATGATGATGATGATGGACTGATCGAACAAAATTACTAATAAAAAGAAATAAAAGAATCTTTTTTCGCTTTAATATTATTTATTGTTTCACTTGTAAATTTTCATATCTCTGTAGAGGAGGGCTGGGGGAGATTCTTAAAGTGTGATGTCACAAACGCAAAATTTAAAAAAATATTAAATCGAAAAAAATTCTGTTATTTTTTTCACTTGAATGATCCAAGATAAAATGCTTTTATCTTTAATTAATTATAGCTTAAAATTTCAGGGGGTTTAGCAATTTGTGACGGCATTTTGATGGGGGGAGACACATTTTTTGTGACAGTCCGTGACAGAAGGGGAGGGGGGAGTTGAAAAATCTGGAAAAACGCGTGACGTCATTTATGGACGGCCCCTTGGAAGGGGTAAGGTAGGGTAGTAATAATCTTGGATAACAATGGAAATGACATCTCCGTTAAGCAAGACATCACGCTGAATGTATTTAAATTTTTTATCATGTCCCTTTCTGACTTCCCACCCCTTCTGTGAGCGCCTGACAATTTCAGTTCACACTTCACGTGAATAAGCTCTACTGAAAAGTAGTGTCAGTCCTCAGTCGCTTTCCGATTCCAGTCGTGCAAAGGTTCTGCTTATAAACGGTAAGATTAGAAAAAGTTTATTTTCATTAGTTCATTTGTTTTATCTTTTTTTTTTTAAATTATTATTCATAGGGTTGCAAAGAAGAAAAATGGATAAAAGTACTTCAGCTGTCCCCTGTCCAGTCCAGTCAAGAAGCAGAGAATTTAAGCGATCAAACAACACCAAGGTTTTTCTTTTGTTTTTTTATTTGTGTTGTTAATTACTATCCATCTTTCCACTTAGCTTAATGCATGAGGATGATGCAACTTTGCAAGAGAGAACCTGAACCACAACTGTATTTTGTTTTTTCTTTGCTCAAGATTTAAGTATTCATTTGTTTTTCTGTGTTGCAGTGAATCCTCTGACGAGCCATCTCCCGTTGCGGCCTATAGTAACGAGAATTTGATTGAATTGCGAGCCGAAAATGAGTCATTGAGAAAGAAACTTGCTGAGATGTCACAATTATTGGCCCAAGCTCAAGACGAAGTGCGTAGGAATTTCTCGAATGAGCTGGCAGAGCTTCAATCCAGGCTTGAGGCTGTGCTGAATAACCACCAATCCTTGGGTCAGCGCGTTGAACATCTCGAAGTTCTTATGGAACAAGCTTTAATTGCCAATCCCAATATTCCTCGTTAAATTTTCTTCAACCGGGGGCGAAGCATGGGGACGGGGAGAGTGGAGGCAAATGAAATAGATTTGTAAAACATCCATGTTTTTGTTGGAAACGTCAAAAATATACTTTGAAAATGTTTTGCATTAATTTTTGTATTTTTTTAAATGTCCACAATAGTTAAAATTTCAAATCTTTTCTGCTGGTGCTTTTCTTGTGAGAAAAGGTTGATTCAAATTTCAAATACTGCAAAAATTCCCTCTTAGATCGACCTACTCTGGATCGGGAAATGTGGAGACTATAGATGGCGTCGCTGTCTTGTCAATAGAGCAGACGATATTGTCAAATCACTCGTTGAGTCGTTGGTGGAGTGACAGTGTGTCCACTTTGTTAAGCCAAAGATAAATAATCAATAAATCTTAAAAGTGCATTGTAAATTGTTGCTTTCTACGTAAATAGCACAAAATGGGTCGTACCTGTGATATCATTGGATGCACAAATTCAAATTACAAGACGGAAAAATTAAGCTATCACAGTTTACCATCAAATGAACTTTTGAGAGGAAAATGGCTAGAAGCCAATAGTGCAAATGGAGGATTTCGGCAGTCTAAAACGAGAAAGAAAGCGCACAACTGCGACAACACATATATTTGTGGGGAACATTTTTCAGAAGACTGCTACATTCCGACATCAAAGCAGAAACATCTAAAACCTACCGCTGTCCCAACATTCCCTCCAACAAAGAAACAAAAGTGTATAGAAAACAACAGTTTAGGTTGGAATATTTTTTAAAGTTGTTGTAAACAACTGACTAACTTTTAATTATAGATGATGCTACAGAAGGTTATGTTCACAAGAGTGAAAGCCCATTTCAAGGGACACCTGAAAAATAAGCGAGCTTCTAAATCAACTGTTGCAGACGGCACAACTAAACCAAAATTCTTCGTCAACGTAAATTTGTTTATGCCAAAAAACAGTGCAGGAAGAATTCATCCCGTTAACGCTATTTCGTTTGCCCTGACAACGCAGGATACGAATTAGGCCTACAGGTAATCTAAAATTGAGCGAAGATGGTAGACAAGAGTAGCAACGCAGAAGCTGCTCACCTCTGGAAGGCGTTGAGCGAAGATGAAATCAAAGTTAATTGCAGTTGGTTCCGTGTCCACTGTCCAGGTGTCCTCCACTTCCAAATCAGTCGCTCTTTTCAGAGCCTGATTGAAGTGATTGAAGAATTTGGTAAATTGGTCCACCCATCAAAGTGTGAAGTTCCCTTGATGGATTTAGACGTAATAATTAAACAAAACAAATTTTTTATTGTTGTTGGCACCATGTTGTTGGCTGAGACATGACATCTTGTGGCCAGGTTTGTCTTCAGTTTTTGGGCGTAGGCTAGCCCTTTAAGGCCCCCTACCTTCTTGGTTCATTGTTAGTTGGATCATGAGGTTCTGAGAGAAAGAGTCGCCATTTTTAGACCTTTCTATTATTGAGGTTTGAATTTTAATGTTGGCTTAATTAGCTGGATTGCCACTTGTGACTTTGTGAGGCATTTCTTAGAATGTGATGGGTTTTAGTTGGTTCGGGTTGGCAGTTCGTGAACTTGCTATTATTCTTGGTATAATCGATTCGATCAAATTCTATTACATGTGCAGTGAAAGTGGCCTGAAAGTGTTTAATTTCATTTTTTATTTGTAGACTAATTTTGATGCTGAAAGACTTGGAAACCATGCTTTCGACCATGTCGAGAAGCTGAGTAACATTCTGCTTTTACAATGGTAAAATTAATAATTAAACTGATTGAAATATATGTGGATCATAACATTTGTAATTTTTGATTGCAGGCACCTCTTAATAAAAGGAACTTAAGCCATCCAATCTAGGGCTTCCATCAAATCGTGCAGGCTGCATGGAAGTCGCATTTACCTTTGCTGTGAACATCATGAACACATACACTATTTGAAGGTGACAATCTTATCCAGTTATAGATTTTATAATTAAAATTTTATTAAGCTTTACATTCATTGGTTAGTTTTAACATTTTGGGATTTCGTCAAGTCAACAGGTATTTCCTTCAGGGTTGTGTTCTGTTATGGATTATTTAAAGGGGAGTTTGTTGTATGCAAGAAAGGCAGATTGTGAAAGAAGTTTTTTTTTGTTCCACTGTAGAGTATCCTTTAAAGTTTAAATGAATTTGTATTTAAATCTTAAATGAGTCATCTGGTTTCATGTAAATTTATTAATTCAAGTTTCCACGATAGGTATAAGATAATGTTGCCATATAATATTTGGGTTGAATATTTGAAGTGATATTTAGCATATTTTTTAAAATTTCATACAGCATTTCCAATGATGCTGAAGATTAATTTTACTTCGGTTATAGGTTCATGTTTACGTAATACGTAGCAGTGCTGGTGTTGCTGTCCAATGTGGCGTGTTGTTGCAGCCTATGGTGGTGAAAGATATCTACATCAAGTTGCTGTTCCTTGTGCATCCAAGGTGCTGGTTTTGTGCTACAGAAGTGACATCCAATATTGTGTTTAATTGCTATTTGTGTCTTTGCAGTTAACCTTTATTTGAGAAGGAACAAAAAAAAAATAGTAATATGGGGAGGTTTATGTCAAACAAATAATAAACATGTCCAGGATGGGGGAATGAGGAGGAAGTGGGGGTGGGGTATTTGGTTATGATTTACTAAAAAAAAGTGAGGAATAATTTAATGAATATGAAGTACTTGGTGATAAAATCTGTTGTTAACCTATACCTTCCTGTCAACCTATACCTTCCCCACTTCCACTTACACTTCCATTCCCCAAACCTCATAAGCACCAACATCAAATCCCACATCCACTCACATCAATTCCTAAAACCCCCTAATCTCCAACATCAAATTACACAATTTTTGTAGATCTGTAATCACATTTATATTTAATTAAATAAAAGACCATCGCAGATAAATTTTGTAAATCATATTTATTATGAAACACATGCAAAATTTATAATTCATTAAACAGAGCGTCCGGTTCTAAACAATTTTTTTTGTGCGAGGCTTTTTAGAAAGCAATCCGTCACCCAATTAGACAAAAAGTGATAGTTTGTTTTCACGGAAATTGCGTCAGACGGTTAAAAAATTTCTAGTTCAAAAATCTCATGTAGAAATTAGCATCTATTCTACTGGTGCAAATTCCGATTCTTTAAGCTTGATTAATTTAGATGATGTGTTAAAAGCTATTGTGGGTAGCTAGCTTTTTCTGAATATTTTGGTTTTAGATCACTTTGTTGTTTTTAGATTTTCTTGTGATCTGTCTTCAAAATATTCTGAAAAAGCGAATTAGTTCAATTTTTTAGCTACTGTAAAGATCCATCCTCTCGGACGGAATAACTTTACAAAGAGAAGACTAAAAATAATAAAGAATAAACAACCAGAGGCGTTTTACCCACAAGCCGATGTATTGGACTAACACTAATAACTAGTAGCACAAATAATAATTAAGAATAACATACCGTTACTGAGATGAAAAATAGAAGAGACAGGATAAGACACTTGTTGACACAGCACTAGAACTCAACACAGAGCTCAACACTAATAACTCTCGGTACACAAGAAGGGACCGGTAACTGTTAGAAACGATTGAAGAAGGGAACTAAGATGAATCAAGACTAGAACAGGAACACAAGACGGAAGTAAATCAAGAACTAAAGACTGGAAGAGAACTGACGTAAATCAAGAGCTGAAAGAGACTGAACTGAAGCTGGCGGATCGAGAGTTCCTTATAAACCCTCGTACAAAATGCTAAATATAAATGTTTGCAAATCGAGAACAAAGGTAAGAACATTCCAGATTGGCAGCTGCAAACAAACGTGTTTGTAGCTGCAAATCTAGCTTCATAATTCTAATTAAGCTGGTTTAAGCATAATAAAATTATAATAATGGAAGAAGCAGTACATGAAGCGTATACAATAAAAGCTTGGCCAAAATAACTATAGCGCTTGTTTCGCACATGACTATATATGGTATGCGTGAATAATATTCAAATAAAATAGTATAATAATTCAGCGCGCGCTATCTAAGCGGACGCTTCATTACATCACTCCCACCTCCGTTGAATTACGCCCCGTAATTCAATTCAAAGGACGGCGCGCGCGTGGATTGACGGCGGTGGTAGCTTTAGGTTTGCATAGAAAACAGCAAAAACTTTTAAGCAGATTGCAACAGCCACAAGCTATAAAAATGCGAATCAGGATAATAGCGATGATGATGACTACTGCAAGAAGAAAATATTTCTTTATTTTTTCAATCCAATCCGGGTAGACAGACAATTCTTCGGCGTTGACTAAGATATTAGTGGTCCTTGGAACGTGAGATGGCGTGAAATTTCCGGCGGAGTGATCGTTAATTGTTGAAACGATATCTGCTAGCACGTTCATGCTGTCCAATAGGGCGTCGTTATAGGCTGGATTAGATTGATGCACATAATCAAAATATTTCACTTCATTATAGCGAAATGAATGCGCCAAAGTTTGTGTTGGGACCACAATCTGTGCGACGATTGGCCGCCAAGTCCCATTGCTGTAGGCATACGGCTTATCATTAAAGTTTATAAAGCCTACAGACCAGTAACATGGTGAAAACGGAACTAATTCCCAACCGTCACGATTTATGGTATATTTTTCAAATTTTGGCTGAGGTCCACAGTTTGTCACTTCTGCAGCGAACGACACGTTGCGCACTTTGCAAGTAATAGCTAGCACTGTTTTCCCGAACGCGCTCAGTTTAGTACACTTCGGAAGGTTGACCATGGATGCTGCCAGCCATCCGTTAAACTGGGCTGTAGAAACAACACGTTCATGGGTAGCTTTCCTTTTTTCGCACTGTAAGTTCTCTATTTCTCGAGTCAAGTCGTTTTCGTTGTCGAGGAGCTGGTCACGCAAGTATTGAAAGTTGGCGACGACATCAATACTTGCATCTTCTTTCAACACCGGGCGTTTTCTTGACACTTCCTCTAGCGAAGAATTTTTCGGAATAATTGGTGTTGTGAAAATGTATAGTTTAGGTTGGCCTATCACGTCAAAAGCATCTGCTTTAACGTCGCAAGTTGTCAGTGGTGGGAGGCACCTCTTGTTCGTTATTTGTATGTGAAATTCTAGTTCTTTTTCTTCATCGTGCATTCGGAATTTATTTGGTGTGCCGGTTGTTATTATTATCGCGACACCAGATTCAACCAGACGTGCTTTAGGCTCTGATTTTACGGTAAATGTTTTATCCCAAATTAAAGTAAGGTGATTGTGGGATATGCTGCCCGCTGTTGCTGGCGCTATTCCAAGGGGAGTTGAAAAACTTTCCCCTTCTGTTTCTTGGTACAGTTGGATTTTTTCGACGGCACAGTTGATAGTTTCGGCTGTGACTGTTTCCAACCACCATCCATCTTCCACTGGTTCTTGATCGTAGAAAAATTTATTGTCGTTGATCGTCATTGGTTGTTCATTGCACCGACGGCTTTCGTACATTGTTAGGCACTCGAGAGGTGAAGTTTCCAAGGCAATTTTGTCAGGCACAACCACTTTTTGACCGAAGAAGCTTGTAGTAATGTGTTTGATTTGCTTCCATCTTGCACAAATATAGCCAGGGAATTTTAATTCTTCCCGTTTTTCAGTGTATACTGAATAATTAACTGCATTTGTGCGATTTTCATTTTTTTCGGGCTGACAGTCTTCATCGGAGAATTGCAGAACTCCTTTTTGAGACGCTTGCTCGCAATCACAGACGGTGACCTCGAGAGCGGTTAGGCCTAGAGCGTATAGGCCTAGCAGCAGTAGCATACGGAGAACAAACATTCCCGTGCTACTGATGACAAAAATTTATAGAGTAATACAAAATTCACACATAATATAACAATACAGTAAGAAAAGATTCAAAGAATAAAAATTATCATTTAAAGCATTTATCAATCATCGGTTGTGGGTTTTTTTTTCTATTAAGATTTTCTCGTAGCGAAAGCGATTTTTGTTTTTTATGGGTTACAAAACAAATTTAAGACAAAATATAATCAATTATAAAAAGAACACGATGAATGGGACAATATTAAGATATTGGATAATAATGTGGGAGGGTAAAGATTTTTTTGGAGGGTAAATATATATACTGGACGCGCAAGCAAGGGAAATATTCAAGAAAAACGGCGTCTACAAAGAAAATAAATTCGTTTTTTGTTCTAATAACTAGGCCTACCGTCATTATCTTGACCTAAAAGTAAATTTACTGTTTGAAAATTTCAAGCGTTTGCACTATTGACGCGGAATAGGCTACTATTTAAATCAAAATGCAAATATCAAAATGGTTTATTCTTTTTCTCTTGTTTTCTACTTCTTATTCTTTCACGGTATGCTTCCTCTCATGCCCTCCCTCATTCTTCCTTCAGTCTCCGTCTCTCATAGTATGCTCCCTCTTATTCTCCCTCCCATTCTCCCTCTTATTCTCCCTCTTATTCTCCCTCCCATTCTCCCTCTTATTCTCCCCCTTATTCTCCCTCTTATTCTCCCTCTTCGTCTCTCATAGTATGCTCCCACTTGCTCTTTCTCTCGCTCTTTTCTACTCCTTTTTTTCATTCTTTGTTATGTTTTAAAACTTCTTTTTCCTTCTCACTATTCCTGTTTTTCCTACTGCTCTTTTTTTCGATATTTACTGAACAATTTATTTATTTTCTATTTGATGCATTAAGGTAAAGTATATTTTTGTTGGGGATAAGCATATAAGAGAATGAACGTTTAAAAGCATGTAAAGGCGTACATAGCCTCAAATGGCAAAAAAAAAAAACAGAACATCCAAAACAACAAATTTTTTAATTAATTTTCGGGACTTTCTTCTTCCCGCTCCCACTCCTCTGCAGGTAGCCCGCTCCGATTGGAACGGCCCACATTCCCTTGTTGAATCCAATTCGGTTGTGGATTTTCGATTAAATGGGGCGCTGCCGGTTGGCCCCAGTACATATCCCACTCTTCTGGGTGTGGGTCTACTGGGCTGTTTCTTGGAGATGGTATGGCCCACGCATCCGGTTCTTCTCCCCACGGGTCTCCATTGTTGATGCCTTGCAGTTGCTCGCGTCTCCATCTCACGAATGGGGATTCGCGGCCATCATTTTCTTCTCTTTCGTTTACATCTTGAACGGGTCTTACGAACGGGACTCCGAACCCTTCGTATTCCTCTTCTCGTTCTTCCCTTTCTCTTGCGTCAACGGGCTCGTAGTTGAAGTGATGTCTTTGTTGATCCGGGACGTTCCAATTTAGTGGTGAACGTCTGTTTGCCGGATCCACATCGAGTATAGCTCTCATGTTCTCCCTCACTTGAACCCAATTGCCAGTATTGACTGACTCCGATAGCCTGTTCATATATACCGCTGTAATCAAATTTTTTGAGAGCTCACTTCGACGGCCTAGAGCCTCCCAGTGGTCCTCACCTGGACCCAGGCAAACGTCACCCGCGTTGTAACGGTGATAAAATTGTAAGTCCTGTTGACTACTACGCACTTCCATAACTCTCTCCTCGGGCATTCTGTTTGGAAGGTGCACTACCCGCCCGTCTTCAAACTCGACCCTACGGATATCAGCACTGTCGGTAGAACTTTCGCTGCGTGATGGGGAATCCATTTTTTTTCTTTTTGAAGAGAACTTTTAACTTTAGGAGAAAACACAAACAAATATTGCACACTGTACGAATGTAAATGTTGGAGTGGGTGAACAAGGATCGATCTCTTGGCTAATAACCCTCTTTCCTCCTATTGAATCCGTCGTGGGCGTTTCTATGTTTTATTAGATGTTTAATTTGGTCAAGATTTTTCTTTTTCTCTTTTTCTCTTTTTTTTTTTTTTTAAACATCTGTTCTATAACGGGCGGGTTCGCGGCGAATTCTTTTGGGTCTTTCATTCAAATATTTGGGATCGGCCACTTTTCTTGTTTCTTTCTTCTTTATTTCTTTCTTTTTCTCTGCCGTTGCTACTGGGTGTAAATTTGCTTGAAGGGGCTGAGTTGGTGTTGATGGTGCGTTAAATATGATATCAGCTAACACAGGGGAGGGTGGACAGGGGGAAACGCGCTCGCGATAAGGACGCGAGTTTCTATTTTTAGCTTTTTGAATATTGCTCCCCTTTTTCTCTTTACTTGTGCTTTTTCTCCCCGTATGCAATCCTTTTTCCTTTTCGTTTGCATTGACTTTCGTTGTTTCTTTTTCGGCGTTATTCTTATCTATGCTAGAATTTTCCTCGTCTGTTAGGCCTACGTCGTTTACGTTTTCTTCGTTTTCCGTTTCAATTGAATCGCTTTCATTACTAAAAGTTTCCCAGCCATCGTCATTACTTTCACTTGAAATACTTGATTCTTCGCTATTTATTTCGTCATCTTCATCCTCATTACTGTTACTAGAAATATTTGATTCTTCGCTATTTATTTCGTCTTTTTCATCCTCTGCTCCTTCTGTTACTTGCGTACTTATTGACTTAAAGCGCGGGTCTTTTATTTCGGCTGGTTTCTCTATTTCTGGGCACGCTTCGTCTTTCCACAGCATCGTTTCAAACAGCGGTTTTAGCCTATTCACATGCACGCGTTGGATATTATAAGAATTGTCGGCGATGTCTACTGTCTTGTTATTATAAGTTTTAATTACTCGAAAGGGTCCTTTATATTTTGAAGTAAATTTCTTACTGTCTCCGGTTTGTACTACCACTATATCTAATAGAACTCTATCCCCTACTACATATTTATTTTCCTTTGCTCTTTTGTTATATTGTTCTCGTTGCCGCTCCCTCGCTTTTTCACTTTCTTCCCGTACTCGTTGAAAAGTGTAGCGTAAACGATTGACCAGATTTCCTACATAGTCGGAGGGTGAAATATTTGTTTTAGGGATTGCTCCCAGAAATTCATTTATAGGTATGTTGGCATCTCTACCGTGGATGATATAATACGGGGTCTCGTTTGAAGAAGAATGAATTGAATTTCTATAGGCAAAGAGTAAAGGGTCGATTAAATCTTCCCAATCTTCATAATTACCGTCTTTTAATTGTTTTCTTAACATGGTCGTTATCGTTCTATTAAATCTTTCTGTCTCTCCATTACTAGCCGGGTGATAAGAGGTCGTTAATCTATGTTTTATTTTCAATTTTTCGCAAAAATATTTAAATAATTTTGAAGTGAAATTTGTTCCTCTGTCTGAAACGATAGCATTAGGCATTCCGTGCCGGGTCACTACTGTGTCAAATAAACATTTGGCCGTCGTTAAAGCTTTCTGATTCTTTAGCGCGAATGCTTCTGGCCAACGGGAAAAATAGTCCGTGACTACCAAGATATATTTATTTCCGTTTGTTGATGCTGGTGTTATTGGACCCAGGAAATCAATTCCTATGACTTGAAAGGGTGCTTGTGCAAGGTCATGTGGATGTAAATAGGCCTTTAACGTACACTTGGAATTTTCTGTACATTCTTTACAAGCTTTACAATATTCTTCGATTTCTTTTCTCATTTTTGGCCAATAATAGTTATTTTTAACTTTCAAGTATGTGCGAAGAAATGCTAAATGACCTCCCATTGGTCCGTCATGAAGCTCTTTTAATACTAGCAAACGAAGCGAAAGGGGGAGAACTAGCTGATGGTTTATTTCGTTTCTCTTGCTCTTTTTTGTTAAAATTTCCCGTCGGTAAAGCACTCCGTTGACTACTTCAAAATATTCTATTTCTTTTGCCCATTCTGGTTTCTTGTTTTCATATTTTTGATCTAATTCCCCGGTTTCTAAATAAACTTTAATCTCTTTACATAATTCGTCTTCACTCTGCTTTTCACATACATATTGAAATTTATCCGTCGATTGGATTGTTACTAGGCTCGCTATCTTCATACGTGAAAGAGCATCTGCGTTTTGGTGAACTCTCCCAGGCCTATACTTTATTTCGTAATTTACTCCTGCTAATTCTATAGCCCATCTACCAAGTCTACCGTTACTATCCTTCTGATTTTTTAACCACTGAAGAGCTGCGTGATCAGTAATTATCTCAAAAGGCCTATCTAGTAAATAATGTTTAAAATGTTTTATTGCATAAACTATCGCCAATGCCTCTTTCTCAGTAGTACAGTATTTCATTTCTGGCTTCGTCAGCTGTCTACTTGCATAGGCTATCGGGTGTTCTTCTCCGTTTTGCACTTGCGACAGTACGGCTCCAATTCCGTAGTCACAGGCATCGGTGAAAAGTAAAAACTTTTCGTTGAAGTTGGGATATGCCAGTATGGGCGGCGTCACAAGACGGTCGCGTAACGTTTCAAACGCCTTCTGATCTTCTTCCGTCCAAGTGAACGGCTGTTTTAACATATCCTTATGCGTCTTTCTAGTTAATGGTTTTGCTATCGCGCCAAAATCTGGTGAAAATTTTCTATAATATCCAACAAATCCTAGAAAGGAACGAACTTCATCTGCTGATGCCGGTATTTTGTAGTTCTTTATTTGCTCGATTTTTGCTGGGTCTGGTTTGATACCCTCCGCTGTTATCACATGGCCCAGATAATTAACTGATCTTTGCAAAAATTGACATTTTTTGAATTTTAACGTTAATTTTGCTTCCCTTATCAACTCGAATACTTCACGGAGGTCTTCCAAATGTTGTTCAAATGTGTCTGAAAAAATTATAACGTCATCCAAATAGACCAATGCCTTCTTCCCTAAGACGTCTCTCAAGGCATAATTCATTAGCCGTTGGAAAGTTGGTGGCCCGTTACATAATCCAAATGGCATTCTCGTAAACTGATAAAGGTGATCTTCTATTACAAATGCTGTTTTTTCTTTGGCCGATTCTTCCAATTCAATTTGATAATAGCCTGAGGCCAAGTCCAAAGTGGAGAAAAACTTTTTTCCGTATAACTTATCTAAAGTGTCGTCAATACGAGGCATCGGAAAAGAATCTTTCTTTGTTATACTATTTAATTTACGGTAATCAACACAAACTCTTATTTCTCCATTCTTTTTTATAACTATAACTACTGGTGCTGCCCAAGCTGAAATTGATTCCTCTATAATCCCAGCTTTTTTCAAGTCAGCCAATAACTTAAGAACTATATCTTTATATTTTACATGTAAGCGATATGGGCGTAGTCTGATAGGGCCTCTCCCTTGTGTGTCTATCGTATGTTTTATTAAGTCGGTACTACCCAACTCTGAAGTTTCAGAAGCGAAAATTTTTTTAAATTCAAAGATTAAGTCCGAAAGGGGTTCTCGAAATTCTAAATCAACGTCTGGGAATTCAAATGAATCAACTTCTGGATTTTTACCGCTTCTCTCCTTTTCTGCGTTCGCGTACGCGTTTTCAGTCTCTATCTTTCTACTCTGCTTTAAATAATCGCTTGACCTTAAATCTAAGCTTAAATCACTATTAAGATCCTTTGGAACCTCATTATAAAATGTCGGCTCTTTAAGATCTTCTGCTACCTCCATAGGCTTGCAAAAAAAATCTGTTGCCTCAAAGCTCCGTCGTAAATCAACTTTAGGCTCTTTTAAGCTTTCTGACGCCACCAGGCTCCTTCTTGGATAAACCTCTGGCTCATTTATATTTTCTGACACCGTAAGAATCCGACGGGAAAAATCCTTAGGTTCGCAAAAAAAATCTGCTGCCACAATGTTCCGTCGTGAATAACCTTGCGGCTCTTTAAAGCTTTCTGGGTCCTCATAGTATTGTCTTAAACAATCATGAGTTTTATCCCCTAAACTACTATCATTATCTATTTCAACTTTATCTGGGTCCTCACAGTTTAACCAAACTTGAGTATTATCCCTTAATTTATTATCATTATCCATATTTCCTTTTTCTGGGTCCTCACAGTTTAACCAAACTTGAGTTTTATCCCCTAAACTACTATCATAATCTATTTTTACTTTTCCAATGATTGAACTCGCAATTTCAATCGTTCCTAATTGAGAAGATCTTGGTAAACAAACAGAATGCATTGAATGATTTTCTACTAATAAACTATATTTTCCATCGTTCGAAACGGTGCTAACAAAATCTCTTATTTCTAGACCACCTGGTAGTGTTTTATTAGACGTAAAAACCACTGTCGCTTTAGGAGAGACGTAAGGAAATGATCTCTTCATCTTTGCCTCAATTACCATAACTGATTGCTGGGGTATTTTTACTCGTTGACTTGCTGTAATCGTCATTTCGGGCGCTGGTCCCGATGTGCCTTTTTGTTGGTCTGGCTCCTCTCTAGCTAGATAAATGCTCTGATTTTCCCCATTAATTGTAAAGCCATGTTTCCTAATAGCATCCCATCCTAAAATACAATCTTCTGAAATACCATCACTAATCACAAAATTTTGGAAAAGTCTAACATCTCCATAATATATAGGCAAAATCACTTGTCCAAACGTATTTAATTTTTTGTCATGTACATCATATAAATCAAAATCGAGTTTGCTGCAGGTCCCTCGACTTCGCTGTGGAAGAGATTGAAAAAGATTGTAATGCATGACACTTCTAGCTGCTCCTGTATCAAATAAAGCCTGAAAAGAACGCTGAAAACTTGAAAGAGGAATTCGAGGAGTTGATTCATTTGTTAATGTAGTTAACTTAGCAATATTTCGGGATTGAAGAAGAGGCTCACTATCAACTGACCCGAAGCCACAGTTGATACTTATTGGTTTCCCTGTTTCCTTGGAGGGGGTCCTGGTAAATTAGGATGACCTGGGCCCATTGGTTTCATTTGACACTCAAATGATTTGTGTCCGATACCTCTGCAATTGTAACAAATTGGCGGTTTTGCTGACTCTAAAGCTTCGACTTGTTGATTCTGAGAAAAATTTTGTTGAAAATTTTGTTGATGATTTGGCTGAAAATTTGGTTGATAATTTGACTGAAAATTTGATGGAAAATTTGGTTGAAAATTCTGTTGCCTTGGAACAGGGCAATTATTCTTTACATGGCCTTCTACACCACACGAAAAACAAATGAGTGGGAATCTAGTAAACTGCTGGGTCGGAGTGGATGGTTGATTGGGTATTTGAAAAGGTGTTGGGAAATTTGGTCTAAACCCTGGCTGCTGAAAAGCATTTTGATTCGGTTGCCACTGCTGTGATCTGGGTGGTCGAGGCTGCCAACTTGGTCTATTATAAAAAGGCTGATTCTGTTGCGTATTATTACTGATAAATGGTTTATAAGGCAATCTGAGACTATTTCCATTATTGGGGTAAGTTGGCTGAAAATTTGGCATTTGATTTTGAAAGGTTACTTGTTTCTGAACGTGTTGTTGTTTTCCGTCTTTTGTCAACAGAAAGCTAACAGCTTTTGAAAGTTCCTGTATACAATTAGCAATTTCACTTTGGTCAGTAGCTGTTTCTTCTGCCTGTTTATTCCCCTGTTTTAATGCAGACGCTATGGCATTGACCGTTTCGTGTTGTTCCCTTACTATCTGTTTGATTTCTTGTATCTCTGAATTATTCGAGTGGCTAGTCTGATTGATAGCATTAACAAATTCGTGTCTCTCCTTATTGGATTCAATAGCTTCCATACGAACCGAATATTTTCTTGTTGCGGCAACAAGTTCGTCAAAGGTTCTGAATTCTTTATATTTAACTTTCATTTGTAATTTTTCATCAATTCCATCTATGAATTTTTCTTTTAAAATAATTTGAAAGGAGTCTTCTTCATAATTCTTGGGATAAGCGTATCTGAATAGTTCCTTAAGACGAATAGCGAAATCATAAATCTTTTCCCCTGGTTTTCTATTTGCTTTTTTAAACTTTTTTAAAGACTTCTCTGTCGTTTCATCTCCGTGAAAATGGTCCAATAATTTTTCCTTAATTTCCTCAAATTTGTCATTCCCACTGTGTAAAATATATTTCATAGTTCGATGTGCCTTATCTGTCATTTTCTTATATAATTCTAGAATAGTGTCTTTTTCCGTCATATCAGAGTCATACATGATGGCTTCAAATGTTTCTAGCCAAGTGTCAAATCGCTGGAGAGCACCTCCAGAAAAAGATGGTAAAGATTGTAGGCTTGAGCGGACATATTGATCTTTTTGAAAAGCGGATAGATCTGAAGCTGCTGCAAATCTAGGTGTAGTATCGGTATTCATTTTGGTAATTAAATTTGTGTTTGATAATAAACAAAAATCCTCTATTCTGGCACTACGCTTAGGACTAGTCTGAGGCGTGCTTGGAATCTTTCTATGTTGTTTCTTATTTCTGTCTCTATAATCGATTGACTCGATGGGCTCAGTTCCCTTGTTTGTAGTGGTGTTGTTACGCGATTCTCCAAAATCTGCGAAGATCCCGTCGAGCGTCTGCTCCTTTGTGATCGTCTTCTCTGACTGGGTACTGCGTAACACTCCAAATCTCTGTGATTGTTCTGAAGGCTCTGTCTGTCCACCTGGACTGGTTCGACGCAAGCTAGAGTTCTGTTCCCTCGCGATCGTCTTCTCTGGTTCGGGACTGACTGATTCTCTGATTGTCTTTGATTGACCTGAAGGCTCTGTCTGTTCACCTGCTGGACTTGTTCGACGCAAGCTAGAGCTCTGTTCCCTCGTGATCGTCTTCTCTGGTTCGGGACTGATTGATTCTCTGACCTGCTTTGATTGACCTGAAGGCTCTGCCTGTTCACTTTCTGGACTTGTTCCTCGGAAGCTGAAACTGCTAATGAAATTAATTTCTTCAAATTCTTCTTCGTTTTCTTGATCAATAATTCTAACTCCCGGACAGATATTTTGCGTGAGAACCTCTTGACTTGGGGAAGCTGATTTAATTTGTTCGATAGACTGATCAGCTCCGGCCTGAGTGTTTCCAATGGCCCCGGATTGAGTGATTGTACTTGTCCCAATTTGTAAACTAAGTTCAGAAACGTGTAGAGGGCTTGAATATTTCTCAGAAAATTGGCGTGTGAATTTATAAAACTTTCTAGCACGAAGTAAGACGCTTCTCCAATTTCTTGAACTACCGAGTGATAATCTCCGTCCTCGTCTACTCTTTGTATTTCCTGGCTTGGAAAATAATTTAGGAAATGTTCTTCTCTTTTTGGTACGAACGGAAGAAGTTCGTGAAGACACAGAATTTCCCCCAGAAGGAATGTCAATGTTTTCCTCCCGCAATTTATCAATACTTCCGTCAACAGCTTGATTCCCCGGACTGGTCCGCTTGCTTCCCTCAGCTCTGGCTGGGTTAGCTCTAGTTGGGATTTCGATAATTCGGTTGTTATCTCTGCTAACTTCGTCGCCGCTGATAGATCTATCAGCTCCGACTCTGTGTCCAACTCCTGAATATTCTGGAATAACCGAAGTAATTGCGTCCAGACTGCTTGACTGTTTTTTTGAAAATCTGTCTTTCTTTCCTCTAAGTTCTTCAAAGCTAGGATTAATGATGGAAGTAGATGAACTACTTTCGGATAAACTGCATTCGGCCCTAGTATTACTCCTTCTACTGTTCTTCGAATCCGAATTTCTATTTGTTCCGCTACTAATCTGTTCGATTGAATTTCGAAATGGTCTGCCATTCGTTGTTTTCTCTTTGAAATAATTTGAGAGACGACGTGTCCAATCTATTATTGGTGTAATTCGACGAGAAGATTTGGGCGTGGAAGAATCAGTGAGATAAGGCAACAAAGGGGAGGAAACGTCGTCACTACTGTTAAAAACTGTTTCTTCTTCGCGAATCCATTGTCTACGTGGGGGTGTTTTTAATAACGGATCTACTTGCTGATAACCGGAGTATGATCTAAGTTTTTTCTGGATTTCACTGTACACCCTGGTTCTTAATTCTTTATCGGTAGATCCCTGAATTTTCCGGACAGGATCCTGGATGAGCTTCGCACTTCCAGTATCGACAATATTTGCAAAACTTTCTTGATAATCAGAAACTACAGAATTCAACGGAATCGGGGAAACAGGTGGGGCATGGATCTCGACTTCAACAACGTTGTACAAGGGATTCGATACACTTATAATAGGCGTGCGTACAAGTTTAGGTCTAGCACCAAATACATCATTATTCAACATTGTGGGTGAGTTCTAAAATCGCTGCCACCATTATGTAAAGATCCATCCTCTCGGACGGAATAACTTTACAAAGAGAAGACTAAAAATAATAAAGAATAAACAACCAGAGGCGTTTTACCCACAAGCCGATGTATTGGACTAACACTAATAACTAGTAGCACAAATAATAATTAAGAATAACATACCGTTACTGAGATGAAAAATAGAAGAGACAGGATAAGACACTTGTTGACACAGCACTAGAACTCAACACAGAGCTCAACACTAATAACTCTCGGTACACAAGAAGGGACCGGTAACTGTTAGAAACGATTGAAGAAGGGAACTAAGATGAATCAAGACTAGAACAGGAACACAAGACGGAAGTAAATCAAGAACTAAAGACTGGAAGAGAACTGACGTAAATCAAGAGCTGAAAGAGACTGAACTGAAGCTGGCGGATCGAGAGTTCCTTATAAACCCTCGTACAAAATGCTAAATATAAATGTTTGCAAATCGAGAACAAAGGTAAGAACATTCCAGATTGGCAGCTGCAAACAAACGTGTTTGTAGCTGCAAATCTAGCTTCATAATTCTAATTAAGCTGGTTTAAGCATAATAAAATTATAATAATGGAAGAAGCAGTACATGAAGCGTATACAATAAAAGCTTGGCCAAAATAACTATAGCGCTTGTTTCGCACATGACTATATATGGTATGCGTGAATAATATTCAAATAAAATAGTATAATAATTCAGCGCGCGCTATCTAAGCGGACGCTTCATTACACTACCAACAATAGCTTTTAACACATCACCTAAATTAATCAAGCTTAAAGAATCGCAATTTGCACCAGTAGACTAGATGCTAATTTCTACATGAGATTATTGAACTAGAAATTTTTCAACCGTCTGCCGTAATTTCCGTGAAAACAAACTATCACTTTTTGTCAAATTGGGTGGCGGATTGCTTGCTAAAACTCGCACATGCAGTGTCGGCGTAGATCCAGGGAGATTACCTGGAAATGGAAGAGGAGAGAAGAGTACGAGGCAAGTTTTTTCTGGGGAGCGATTAGTCATACTAGTCTTCCGGGTTAGACTCATGACCCTCAGATCATGCGCCTTCCAAGTCCCCGTTCGACCAGAGCCCTCCCCTCCTCCTGGTTTCACAGCGGGTGAGTGACCACCGGCGGGCATTGGTTAGTGGTTAGATAGGGAAACGGGGCCACAGAAAAGAAGGGAGCCCAGATAAGCACTTATAATTTAATCTAACGATTAAACAATTTATCAGTCTTGGATTACAGCATTCTCTCGTCGGTTTTCCCCAGTGGTTGAAGTCAATGACAAGTAGCGAAGGATTACCCTGTAAGCAGAATGAACATTTATTAGTATATCAATAATATTCAAACAAGATTGTAACGACAGAATAAGCAATACCTCAAATTAAGATGGCCCGCTTTAGAGAGTAAAACGGGAGATTCAAGGGTAGCAGCCAAAAGGTTAGTAAACAAGTGACCTTGTTGACTTTCTTGAAAGGACACAACTTCTCATAAAGTCTGCCATGCAAATTTAGAAACCTGGAGTTAAGATCCTGTAAATAAAAAGAGAAAAATGTCACATTTTTTATAATTTGTGTCATCAATGTGCTTGACGTCTATGATCTAAAAGAATAAACAATTATCAGTATACACTCAAAAGCGTCTCTTAAAAATTAGATAGACATAAGTGGAGATCAATAGGCCTACTTTAAATACATATTAGGCTGCAACGGCAAAAGTTCAGTGACATAATAAGTGAACTTACACATGAAACCACAGCTGATCAGTTATCCAATCTTCTCTCGAGAAGATGAAATGAGAGATTGGTCTATGCTGGGGTTGGTGATCTAACAAGTTCAATACAAACAGCAGATAATTATAAATTCTAACAAAAGACGAGAAGAATATTTGTTTTAGCAATACATGAAATGGATAGAGCTAGTGTTGGTTATTACCTGTATCATTTCGATGGCACATTCAGAAGAATACAAAGATTTTGAATAAAATAGATGACGGTAGGTGGCACGACGGCAACGACCCTTTCATGTTTCCTCCTATAAGTTGATGAGAAACATTAAAGTTATCTAACACATACACGGAATAGAACACATCACCGACAAGTTAGAGACGAAATCACTCGAATTTACATGTGAATTCATTGATAATTTTCGAAGAAAAGATAACTTAACTTTTGACAGCAAAACGCCATAAACCCATAACTGACACAACAATCAACACGCCATCTATTTGACACGTCTCAAAACTCAGTATTTGAAGGACTGGTCTTAATACGTCACAAAACTTGAAAAGCGCATTTTTGGTCGCTTAAACCTAGCTTGAAATCTTGAGAGCAGTGCAGAGAACAAAGCTCACTTGTTAGTTTTATGCAAATTTTCCAGAAGTAGACCGGAAATAAGCAATAGTGCCTTAACCGTTGAGCTGCCGACAAAATAAACCAAATATTCGTGATCTCCATGAAATTTGGGGTCGATTAGCTGTAATTTAAACGAAATCCAAAATTTAGTCAAAATCGAGAATTTTCCTGAACTATAATAGTCCAGGAAAATTCTCAACACCGGAAGTACGAAAACGTACAAAAAAAATCATGAACTTTACCACAAATTTGACGAGGATCACGAATATGTGGTTCTTTTGTTCTTGGAATGAATATTTACTGAACTACTGACTGAAATGAGAAAACCGGAAGTAGAAAAAAAATTAATTTTTCAAAAATCTAACAAGTGAGCTTTGTTGCTGATTCAATAAATGTTTAGTCATCAATAAAAATCGCATCTCAGCAACTGCCGATAAATGTTTCAGAGACGTGTAAAGTGAAAAATAACTGAAGAAAATATGACAAAGGCAAGGTTTAAAATAATTGGAAATAATTCCCGCTTTAAGTAATCGACACTCATTGAAATAACAAAGAAATACGAGAAATCAATACTTACGTAATATGGTCTTCACTAAATAATCATCTCCTCATCATAAAAAAACCGCCAACACATCACCAACTGCAAAATAATTAACTCCAAACGGTGATCAATCCACAATGTCTGCATCCTGCAACACGCGAAAAGTAAAAACAAAACACAAACTAGGCACAAGTTATTTTTAATTACACATTTATTGATTTAGTTTTATACTGCCGTATAAAAGCAAGAGTTCAGCGCATCAGGGACTAAATCTAAAAACAACCTTGACAAGCAAACACTCAGTCAAACCGATTGTCCACACGGATGATCAAAACACAAATCCGACAAACATACTCCTCCATTGCCAACACAACACTGCAGAATGAAGACTGAAAGAATTAAAGAAATAGTCACGAGTACCCCTTACAACTACTAACACTACTGTAGATCAATCCTTAAACACTCTCTATGTAACGTCCTCTTAGATACGCAATTATAAATGGAATCATGCTAATGGATGTAAATATCCAGTTTAAAAATAAAATTTTAACTTAACACGTTTCTTTTTTTATATATATTCGCATTTTTCTGGAAGATGCAACAGAGTTCTCTGCACTTCTGCTTCCTACCCTCTTACTCCTCCATTTTCCGACAAGATTCAAAAACAAAACTCGTGACAATTTGGAGCTATAACCAATAGCTACCTACTGTGTTGCCTAAATTAAAACATTCCACAGCATTCTCAGCCAAACCTTTAAAGGATCTGATTAAATTCCCGAGATTTATCAAATTGGATTTTGGACCACTGTGTAATGGTTGCGGACCCTAGTGATGATAAGAAAGGCCCCAGGTTCATTTCCTACTCCTTCCACATGTCCCCCCTCTATTGCCTCCCAATGTTTCCAATGTCTGTTCTAGTGTTCTTATAATAAATAACACCATGCATGTACTAACCCAATACTTCCCCAGTCAACTCTTACAAAAAAAAATACTAACATTAATGCACCGCAGCATTTAAATGACAAAAAACCTTGAATAGTTCAGCATGTACTATACCAGCTTTTCGTAGTAGGGTATGAACTCATTTCAAACTCGGAAGTAAACAGGATTATTAAAAAAACTAACAAGTGAACTTGGATGTAAAACAACTGCTGTCAGTTACCACCCAAAACACAGATACCTCACAGTAACTGCCACACACTTGCCACGTCTTCACAGTAATTTTTTTAGAGGTGTGCAAATAAAAGTAACGGTACTGCTTCTGACCAGTGATCAGCCAGTCAAGGGCTATCAAAAAACGTTTTGCACAGCAAACGTCCTCCCCTCTATCACAGTCATCCATACTCAACGGAAGTAAAAAATATCTAAACAGGTGACAAATACCTCTAGTTACGCAACGCTCTCCACGCCAAATCATCATAACCTCGTAGTTATCAAGACAGGCCATCACAATTTACAAATCTCGTCGTCTCAGGCAATATTAAAAAATAGTATTACACTCTTTACTTGAAGCGCTTTAACTTTTTCACGTGTTATATTCTGAAACTGACTGACTGCAAAAAAAAAAAAAAAAAACAAACAGAGCAAACAAAAAGAAACAATTAAGCTTCGCAGACAAATAAACAAAAAATTCGGGGTTGCCACACACAATACACAATTTTAAAAAGCAAAAATTTAACGGAATAATCGTTAAATCGAGTCGTTAAAACCTGGAATCGGGATCTGGAGCAATGAGAATAACCCATATTTCTGAATTCACTTCCAATCCGAAAATTTTACAATCAATAAAAAGAAGAAAGCACAACCAAAAACAAGAAAGTGTAAGACAAAGTTAATCATCAGAATCTGATTCGATGGTGACTGTGGGAGGGCCAGCGATCCTTTGAGTAGCCATCACGCACAAATCCGGGAAGTCGGTTGCAAATTTTTTCCATTGGGGCTGGTAACACAAATCACGCAAATTGAGAACAATAAACTCCATGGTAACTTCGAACAGCTTCGTAATGGAGTGCATTTGAGACCAAACCAATAAATTGATCGCATTGTCTAATGAAACTCGTTTCTGCAATACGTCAGTGCACTTCCGTTTTAGTGCCTCGACTCCAAAACTGTCAGCTGCCTGGTAGAGTAACTGCATCATCCCGTCATCTTTTTCTTCAAATTTGGGGACACTACCAGTGTATAAGAAGGTAAGTATCTCGTAGAAGATGTCGTACGTAGTCAGTCTGCCAATTTCCACTGTCCGTTTAACTGGATCGGGACGATTCAACATGATTGAAAAGACTGAACTTCCAGCTGAAAGTATCGAAACGTGGGCACCGATTTGGTGACCATCGCTGAAATGGAATAAGACGTCGCAACAGCTTTGGGTGTAAAACATTTGGGCGATTCCGCTGATGAGATTTCGTTCGTTTTCAGTAGAGGTGCCAAAATCAATCCACAGCGTGAGCGATTTTCGGGGAGTTTGTCTCAATCTGTGTCGTCTCCACTTGCCAGATTCCAGTTTTTGTTTCAATGAAATTTCATTCCCAAAAAGAACTTCACTGTTGATCCACATGTAGAGAGGCCCTGAAGTTTTAGAAACCTTTTCAGCAGCTGATTTGACGATCTCTTCAACCACAACTTTATACTGGTACTTGAATCCATATTTAGCACTCGAGGCCTTGGTCACTTTATTAAGACGATATGTAATCCTGTAGGAACGTTGAGATTGGGATACATTTAGTTTGAATTCTTTCGTATAGATTCCCTCTTCATCCATGTCTTTAAACTTCCACTGAATTCGGAATAAGCCAGGTCTTATTTCAAGCAGCTTGACGTGTCGTGAACTATCAGACATGTTCGAAGTCATACTTTTGTTGGGTCGCTTTTGTTGCACAACAAGTAATGGCGTCACACTTATAAAAACACGTCAGTCAGTAACAAAACAATTCGGGAGAAAAAGTGCAATTGGCGAAAATAAAAGTCAGTTGAAGCACACAAAATTGATCCACAGCACTGTAATTTTTGCACAAGTGAGTAAGAATAGAGCAACCGACTCACCAGCAAGAAGCTGCAAAGACCAAACAGGAAATGATTAATGGATTCCGATAACGTCATAACGACGACCGAATAGACTGGAATCCAATGTTGCCGTTGCGACGAAAGTTGTATATTCAAATTTCAGATATTTTAGAAAAGCTCCAATAAAACACAATCTATAATGTTCATGTTTTTTGTTTAAATTAATCTAGAAAAAGTTAAATGTTACTTGTTGGAACTTCTAAATCAAAATAAAATAATTGACACAAATGAAAAGACCACTAGATGGTTCTGTCTTTTGTTTACGTAAAAACAAAAATGTCAAAACAAACAAAGCAAACGTAAGTGTGTAATCATTTCGTAAAAAATATTTTGTGAACCAAAGAAAGAAATGTTATTGATATTTGAAAGGAAAAAAAAATAAATAAGTGATGCAGCACATAACTAAATGAACACAAATTGATCTTAAAATTCCACACACAAAAAGGGAACAATATAGCTTCACATTGTCAGATCTTGAGTTTGTTAGCAGGGCAGTGAGGCCATTCGTTGCATAGCCAGCACGCACAATTCCGGGTAAGTTTTCATGAAATCCAACCACTCCTGCATAAAACAGAGTTCACGGAAATGACTGACCACACAGTTCATACTGGAATCGTACAGTGAGGGGACTGAATGAAAATGTGACCAAATTAGCAGTTTAATGGCGTTCTCCTTTCTCACCCGTTTCAGCAAAAGGTCGACACATTGATTCTTGAGTATCTCAACACCATACTTTTCTGCAGCTTCAAGAAGAGGCGGAATCATGCTTTCCTCTTCCAATTTAGGCGCATAGCCAGTATATAAGTAAATGAGCAGCTGGCGGAAGACTTCCGTTGAAATGTCAGTGATGATCACTCGCCTAGTTTGAGACTCCACCATATCAGACTGGAACATGGCAGAGAAAACTGGGCTTCTTGCTGATAGAATGCTAACGTGAGCACCGATGGTTTGTCCGTCGTTTAACTCGAATTGAATGTCACACAATATTTGTTTGTGAAACATTTCGGAAAGTCCGTTCATGACATCCATTACGTTCTCGTTTAAGTGCGGATCCGCCCCAAAATCCATCCACAATGTTAGGTTTTCTCGAAATGTCGGATGGACGCATTTCATCATCCACTTACCAGCAGTTATCTTGCTTAATGGTATTTCATTACCATGTGCAAATTTGTTATCCATAAACAAATAGGCACAATCAAGAATTTTGGGGTTGCTGGACGATGCATCTCTACTTGGTTGGCATTCAGATTTTTCAGCAACAGTTATGGAGTATTCATATTTGCATCCCTGCTTAGAGTTTTTTTCAGTTGCGCTTTTAATGTGGTAGTTGATTGTATAGATTCGATGAGACTGGGTTCCAGACAGGTGAAATGCCTCTTTATATTCACCCAGTTCCTTTTTCATAACTTCACTGAAGATCCAATGAATCCGGTATAAACCATTTCTCACTTCTTGAACCTTAATTGACGATGTATCAGTCATGTTATATCTGGTTTGAAAATTTAGACAGCCAATGAAGGTCCGCAGCTAAACACTTAAATGTCACAATGCACTATGAGGAATCAAAGGTTAATGAAAATACATATACTTATGAATTATGAAAACACAGCACATATTTGAAATTTTATTTACCTTTTTAATCTAATTGAGAATCACAAAAAAAATGAAATTAAAGATGAAGTATGCAATATGACAGTTTCTGTTGCCTAAAAAGAGAAATCAGCTGAGTTGCCATTCCCATTGGAATGCCAACTTGACGTTTGCGACAAATTTAAAATTTATAGCAAAACTTTATCTAGAAGTGTTTTATATAATTAAATAGACAATGAATTGATCAAAATTATTCAAGAATTTTACTTCATGATAAAATGAATTCACAAAAGGGATTCATTCTACTGTACTCCTGTCCCCTGTGGCGATGAACATTCTAGAGCAAAAACGAACGTTAACTAGGGTATTGTTCCTAATTCGGGACACTTTTTGGCTATTGCCGTTTCGCATGCTTTAGTATAGGCCGAACACCTTCCTAAGTCGGGACACCGATAAAAAGTATGGGACAAAGAAACCAAATGCGGGACAGTCGCCAGCGCCATCTACCGTTGGTTGTGTAGCAACAACCACTTTTTGACAGTAATGAAAACAGAAATCAAAACACACGATTGGTCTTACGGATAGCATGTTGACCTATCAATCTCACGTACAACAGGTTAGGGTTCGACTCCCTTCACATCTAAAAGTGTCTTTATATGAATAAACGTTAATCAACATATTTGACTGTCAGCATCCCTCTTATTCCGAATTGCACGACTATTGTCAACGGTATTACACAAGAGATCATTTTCGACAGTGTTTCATGGCACGTTGGATTGAGTGACGGATAACGAAACCGTTACCGTTTTTTGTTCATGTTTCAAATCCCAGGAAAGGCATTTTTAAAAATATTTCGAATATCGCCTCAGGGCTGTCCCGAATTTATAGCACAGTAAGGATACCCGTAAAATAAATTTGACGGTCATTTCCCTTTGGTTTTCATCATCTGTTGAAGAGTTCATCACATATTGTCGTATTCCGATGGCACAGTGGGTTCAGTCGTTGGCTGGGAACCACGTTATACTTTTGATTATTGGTTCAAATCCCAGGAAAGGTATTTTTAAAATTATTTCGAAAAACGCCTTAGGGCTGTCCCGAATTTATAGCACAGTAAGGATACCCGTAAAATAAATTTGACGGTCATTTCCCTTTGGTTTTCATCACCTGTTGAAGAGTTCATCACATATTGTCGTATTCCGATGGCACAGTGGGTTCAGTCGTTGGCTGGGAACCACGTTATACTTTTGATTATTGGTTCAAATCCCAGGAAAGGTATTTTTAAAATTATTTCGAAAAACGCCTTAGGGCTGTCCCGAATTTATAGCACAGTAAGGATACCCGTAAAATAAATTTGACGGTCATTTCCCTTTGGTTTTCATCATCTGTTGAAGAGTTCATCACATATTGTCGTATTCCGATGGCACAGTGGGTTCAGTCGTTGGATGGGAACCACGTTATGCTTTTAATTATTGGTTCAAATCCCAGGAAAGGTATTTTTAAAATTATTTCGAAAAACGCCTTAGGGCTGTCCCGAATTTATAGCACAGTAAGGATACCCGTAAAATTAATTCGACGGCCACTTCTCATTGGTTTTTATCTAACATAAAAGAGTTCGAACCGACGAAAGTCGGTTGTATTGACACAGTGGTTTAGTGCCTGTCTCTTACGAAATTTTTGGTTTGGTTCTGTGTTCGAATCTTACTTTGGTTATTTTTAAAAAATATTTCAATCTGAAGTCTATCGAAATTATCTTCTGAATTTGAACACGGGGCTGAAAACGACATTCAATGAAAATGTCATCTATGTCAGCAATTAACCCGTTGAGCCATGAGAACAACGAAAGTCTTCTACATCGGGGAGATTATGTTGCCTGTCGAATTATTTTTACATACGGGTACACTACTGGCTATGGCTATGGCTTTTAGCTAACCCCTGTGTTATAAATTCGGGACACCCCTTGGGCGATATCCGAAATAATTCAAAAAATGCTGGTAACAGGATTCGAACCCATAATCGATTACTAAAGCTTGCGTTAGAACCAGCCACTAAACCATTGTGCCAATACAACTTATCGATATTGTTCGAACTCTTCTATATAAGATAAAACCCAATGAGAAGTGGCCGTCGAATTAATTTTACGGGTATCCTTACTGTGCTATAAATTCGGGACAGCCCTAAGGCGTTTTTCGAAATAATTTTAAAAATACCTTTCCTGGGATTTGAACCAATAATTAAAAGCATAACGTGGTTCCCATCCAACGACTGAACCCACTGTGCCATCGGCATACGTCAATATGTGATGAACTCTTCGACAGATGATGAAAACCAAAGGGAAATGGCCGTCAAATTTATTTTACGGGTATCCTTACTGTGCTATAAATTCGGGACAGCCCTGAGGCGATATTCGAAATATCTCAAAAAATGCCTTACCCGAGATTCGAACCAACGACCAAGAAAGATAATCCGATTCCCAGGCAGCCACTTTATCCACTGAGCCATGGGAACATACAAGAATAGGGCGATCTCTTCAATGTATGATGCAAATCGTAGGATAGAACACGCAGAATTAATTTTACGGGTATCCTTACTGTGCTATAAATTCGGGACAGCCCTGAGGCGATTTCCGAAATAATATCAAAAATGCCTTGGATTTGAACCCACGACTGAGAGTTTATAAATGCGATTCTTAGTAGAGTCACTCAACCCACTGTGCCACAAGAACTTTTTGGGGAGTGTCTTAACAAAATTATATAGAATTAACAATTAGGGGCAAGACTCTTATACAAAATCATAAAAGACGTAATGAAAAAAACTTTCATCATCAATATTCGACCTCACAATAAGTGTCGTCCAGGACGGAACTTAGAAGTTAGATAGTAAAACCCTGATTTTGACAGTTCAACTAGTGCCATCTTGCGTACATTATACTGTCCCGATTTTGTGTACTTGGGTGTCCCGATTTTGTGTTATGGGATTTATCGCCAGCAAGCTTCAAGTTCGATTTGATGGAAATTTCTTTATTTTTCTTGCATTTCTATGCATTGAATCTAAAGATTCTGTCGAGCTCTTTATTTTAAGACTAAATTCAGCTCAAAATAACCCCTAAATATCTTAATATTGCAAGATTGCAAACGTCCCAAATCTAGCTTTTTTCTAAGTCCTTTTTCCCAATATATTTTTTGTCATATCTTTAAAATTTGTACAGCTACATTGACATAGTTGTATATAAACGTAGATCCGTTCATTTTCTTTAATTTCAGCAACTTTTCTTATCGAAACTCGGGTTAGTTTTTGTTTTAAACTGAAAAATGTTATTTCGTCCCAAATAAGAAATTTTCGGGCCTGTCCCGAATTAGGTACTTTACCCTACAACACACAGGGACGCAGGAGAAAATAAAGTTCGACAAAAAATTTAGAGTTCATACTTAAAAATACTATTTTAATTTTGAGAAAATGATTTCAAAGGCTTTCTATAATAAGCGATAATTATCAATGATTAAATGACCGCCTAGGAGAAACAAGACCCGCTCTTTGTGTGAAGCCATCGATGCATCACCAACAAGCACAAATTCGGGTAATTCTTCGTGAAATCCATCCATTCGGGATTCGAACACAGTTCACTGCTGTTTTTACCTGCGATTCTGTAGTAAAATAAAAAATGCATTTGAAACAAAACTCCGTCGCTCCCGCGTGAGTCACTCACATTAACAGTTTTTAATCGTTTGCAAACGAGGCATAATCAAAATGCTAATGACATTGAAACATTCCATTCAGACACACATCAATAATTATTATATCTATCATTTAACTATTTGACACCAGTCAAGCAAAGATCTGAGATTTTCAATTTAAGGTTTACTTTTCAGAATTTCTGAGTCTCAAACATAGCCTGCACAAAATTACAAATTGATTCATGAAAAGGAGATGAGGAGATTTATGTAAATTAAAATACCATGACCATCAATAATAGCAATGTTGTCTTTTGGAAACAATTTGTTTCTTCTGGATGTCCATTTAACAGATAAACACAAAAAGATCTAAAAAATAAAAAAAGTAACTACAAAAATTTCAAGAACAAAATTTACAAAAGAAAGAAGCATTATAGGCAAAGAACAGGAGAGAATTAATTGTCAGGCGATGGGACGGTCGATGAGGGGACCAGGGCGACCATACGCTGAGTGGCCAACACACACAAGTCAGGGTAGTTCTTGGTAAAATCTATCCATTCGGACTGAAGGCAAATTTCGCGGCAGTTTTCCACCAAAAATTTCATGGAGGTTACGAAGAGTTTCGGGATGGTGTTGAAGTGAGACCAGGTCAACAACTTAATGGCATTATCGACTCTTACTCGTTTTAATAACACGTTGACGCAATCGCCTTTCAGTGTTGACACTCCATACTTATCTGCGGCCGCATAAATTAACTGTGTCAGATTTTCCTCCGCCAGTCTTGGAGCGTTGCCCGTGTACAGATGAATCAAAAGTTGTTGAAATACTTCAGCTTCACAGTCGGTGATTTTCACTTGCCGAGTTTGCGACTCCAACATTTTCAAATGAAACATCGCCGAGAAAACTGGACTCCCGGCTGACAGAATTACAGCGTGAGCACCGATCGTCTGCCCGTCGTTAAAATGAAATTGAACGTCACATAGAATTTGATTGGTAAACATTTCGGCCAGCCCATTACTGATGTTCCGTTGACTCAAAGTATTCGTCCCGAAATCGATGTACAGTGTGAGAAGATCACGTGTCTTGCTGATTTCACTCGATACTTTCCACTTGATTGAACTCATTTGTTGTAGTGGCATGTCTCTGCATTCAGCGTAAGCACTTTTTAGCCACATGTAGAGGGGGCGAAGGACTTCAGCTTCTGGTGCCTTTACATGTGATGATGATCGATTTGGTTGCAGTGTCTTGAACTTTTCAATGGTGGAGTCTGATGCTTCATTACAGCATAGTTTACAGCAAGCGCAGCTACACAGACTTTCTTCAACAGTGACAGTGTATAGATAATTTAAACTGCCACCTGTGCTTTCCAGACGGTAAGTGATTGTGTAGGTCAGTCCCAGTTGATATCGATACAGACAAACTGTCTCTTTGTACACACCAACTTCACTCATAAGGCCAATGAAATCCCAATGTATACGGATCAATCCTGGACGTACTTCTTGTAACGAGATCATTGACTTGCTTGACATTTCACACAAGACAGTAGTATTACGTATTAAACTGCTTCAAGTTCCTCTTCAAGATCGAAAATTCCAAGCAGATAAGCTGAAGCCTGTAGAGAGAAAAAATGGGTTTAAACAACTGACAAAATTAATGGGTATTTAACAGCATTACTAGATGATTCCATAAATTGCCGAAAGTTACGGGAATGCTTCCAAAGTTCATGAAAATGTTAACAAATTATAAACGTCAATCACTCGAGTGTGTGGATATGATATGAAGCTACAGAGCTAGGTGCATGGTTGCCATTTGCATGTATTAAACCATTTTACCAGTTTTCGAATTTCAGTTGGTACAAATATTTAAATACTTTTTATCTAAAAGTATAGAACACACAAACACAAAACATTACTAATTATTTTAACTGGGACAATGAAAATTTTCCCAAGAAAGAGTTTCAAAAGTGTTACTTGCATAGAGTGCAGTGCATACAGCATACACAGACTGTGCCTGCAGAGCTGAGCTACAGCAGCAAAACATTACATATGTTATTACAATACTGTGAGCAGTTATGTCTCATGGGGTTTCAATGCAATTTGAAATGAAAACATAGCAGTTTGATGGAATGAGATAAAGAAAAATAAGGGGGGGGGCAATGCAACTTTTAAACATTAAAACAGTTTAAAATTGTGCAAACTAACTTGGTTGTCAATAAATGAAGTTCTTACAATAGACAATAAAGAAAAAAACGGACATGAGACGAAGAAAGAGCTTCCAAAGTGAAAATTCGTTGATTTTCTCAGTGAAAGACTTCCTCTTCGTCGTCTTCGGAGTTGGTATTGGAACTAGGGCAGATATGCGCTGTGTGACCAGCACACTCAATTCTGGGTGGTTCTTGATAAAATAGAGCCAGTCAGGTTGGAAACACAGAATGCAGCAATTTTTCACCAAAATGTTCAATGCAGATTCGTGCAGCTTCGGGAGCGAGTGTAAATCAGCCCAAATTAACAAGCTGATGGCGTTGCTCATTTTTTGAGCAAGAAGACTACCGAGTTTTAGTGATACCCCTGTTTTTTGGGGGGGGGTTTTTTTCGGGGTTGCCAACCAATCCACCTAAACAAACCAAGTTCAATATTTTTTAAAAAAACAGACGAAGACTTTTTACACTTCACAGTAAAATAACCCGGTTATTACACAACTCAAAATAAACGAGACATGTTTCAATAAGAAAACAATATCCTAAAAAAAAAAATGAGTAGGAGATAAAATGCAAAAAAAACAACGACTTTCTGTATTGTAAAAGAAAAGAGATAGGGGATAAAAGCAACAAACATCAGTGACAGTAAAGGTACAGGACGAAGCTTCTTTTATACCAGGTTAACCATACGCTGTGTTACTAGCACAGACAATTCCGGGTGGCTCTTGACGAAGTCTAGCCATTTGGGGAGGAGACAGATTTCGCGTCTATTTTGCACCAGACACTTCATGGCTGATTCAAATATCTTCGGGACGAAATGCAAATGAGACCAAATAAACAATTCGATGGCGTTTGTGACACCCAACTTTTTCAGTAACACGTCGATGCATTCGCTTTTGAGCGTCTCAATGTCGTATTTATCTGCAGCTATGTAGAGCGGTTGGGTGATGTTTTTTTCTTGTATTTTTGGTGCAATACCCGAGTACAAGTGAATCAAAAGCTGCCGGAAGACTTCCTCATCGATGTCGGTAATGATAATGATCAGTTTCCGGGTTTGCGACTCAAACATGCCCGACTGAAACATTGAAGCAAAGACAGGATTGCGTGCAGATAGAATCAAAATATGCGCACCGATCGTTTTCCCATTGTTGAATTGGAAGTGGACATCGCAACGATGTTGGCTGTTGAACATCTCAGTAAATTCGGTGATCATGTTTCGTTGGCTCATAGTAGTCGTACCAAAATCAACGTACAATGTAAGATGATCTCGGTGCTTATTGGTCCCAGCATCATTTTTCCAATTGCAAGAATCAACCTTTGTCAGTGGAAAGTCATTATTTTTTTAGAATAAGGCTTTGGACCACATGTAGATTGGGCGAGATATTTCAGATTTGCACAATCTTGAATGATTTTGTGATATCTTTTCCATCAACTTCTTTTTGTTTTCTTGTTTTTGATTCAGCAGCATTTCTTGAGCAACTTTACTTTCGGGGCTCAATTGTGAATCATCACTTGTGAGATTATTCCAAGAGGTTTCTTCTACAGTGAGCACACACTTATATTTAAATTCTTGTTTATCTTTTTCTAAATTCAAGTTTTCATTGAAAGAGATTGTAAGTTTTTTCCCAATCTGAGATCCACAAAGTTCAATTGTCTCTACTTTTGAAGTACTGTCTCCAATTTCCACATGAATACGGAATAGTCCACGCCGCAATTCTTGAACAGATGTTGCGTTCATTCTAAACAGAATCTAAGAAATGCAAGAACGAATAATCGGAATTTTTGAGTTTGTTCACCAATCACCACGTGTGGACGATGTCCGGTTCGGCGGTTCCTAGTTTGTAACCAAACCCAAAACGAAAATCAAAAACTTCGACACGTTTGAATATAAAAATTATGAGAGATCGTACTTTGATTTAAATAAATGTAATAAGTCACTTGCATAACGTAAAAGTGCGTCACAGTCCAACACAGTTGCTAATTAGTAATGTCAAAACTTATGTTTGCCGCTTTACATGAAAGGGGGCGCTGTTTTTCAACCGGCTTGCAGGTTGAAGTATTCAAATAGCCGCTAGATGGATTTTGTTTTTCGATTTGAAAAAATAACATCAAGGCATGCGTTGCGATGGGCGTGACGTTGTAACAATCTGCATAACACTTCAAAAATTGTTACCAATTGTTAAAACAAACAAAAAAGAACGCCAATCTAATTCAACCGTCACTTTCGTAATGGACCTGATCAAGTCCTTGTTACTATCAAGCGTTAATGGTTGACATTTCCTTGTGTGCAGGATGTACACCTGTTAATGTTATCCTAATTTCTTATAAAAATATCTGGTTGCTAATAAAAGACGAACAGGAATCCCACGTCATCCAATCATCTGATTAAAAATTTCAAAAATCTCATCTATTATCATTAAGCGATCTAACAATTGAACCTAGTTTTAAAAGATTTATTTCCTTATTACATTAATTTCACGAAGTTCTAAAAAGTACAAAAAGGTTTTCTGTGTTGTAAAAAAAAGTATACGCGCTGTGCAATCAACATACAGTAACAGCAAAAGTTTTTTGTTTTAATTTAATCACATTAAACAACCATACGCTGTGTGACAAACGCACACAATTCCGGTTGGTTCTTGGTGAAGTCTAGCCATTGGGGACGGTGGCAGATCTGGCGTCTATTTTGTTTCAAGAACTTCAGGGCGTTTTCAAACAACTTTGGGATGAAATGCAAATGAGACCAAAGTAACATTTCGATGGCGTTGTCGATGTCCAATTTTTTCAGTAGCACGTCGATGCAATCGCTTTTGAGGGTCTCGATGTCGTATTTTTCCGCAGCTATGTAGAGCGGTTGGGCGATGTTTTCTTTTTCTATTTTCGGTGCACTGCCCGAGTACATGTGAATTAATAGCTGCCGGAAGACTTCCTCATCGATGTCTGTAATAGTCACCTGACGGGTTCGTGATTCCAACATGCCCGACTGAAACATTGCAGCGAAGACGGGACTGCCAGCAGACAAAATCAAAATATGGGCACCGATCGTTTGTTCATTTATAAACTTGAACTGGACGTCGCAGCGTTGTTGGTTGTTGAACATCTCAGTCAATCCGGTGATGATGTTTCGTTCACTTTTCTTAGTCGTGCCAAAATCCACGTACAAAATAAGAGAATCTTGTCGCTCATTGATACAGTGTACAGTTTTCCACTTGAAAGAATCAACTTTTTCGAGCGGAAAGTCTTTTCCTTTTATGAATGGGCTTCTTATCCAAATGTTTATGGGACGGGACATTTCAGATTTCAACAGTTTTGCAGGTGATTCTTTTTTCACGAATGTTTCTTTGTTTACTCCACACACCTGTTCTTGAACCAGTTGCATGTCTTGAACAACTTGACTGCTAGGACTGAGTTGTGAATTATCACTTCCTTCCACAAAGAGGGTATATTGGTACCTTGAATTAAAATTGCCTCCTTCTCTTTTGGAATCTTCTTTGTAAGATATGGTTATTCGTTGTTCCGCCTGGGATCCACAAAGCTCAACTTGTTCAACTTTCTTTGGTTTCTTGGAACTTCCTGCAAATTTCCAGTGGATATTGAACAGACCACGCCGCAATTCTTGAACAAATATCTCCGACATTCTAAATAGATTGAAGAATTACACAAGTACTCGAAAAAAAAACCTTTAAGTTTTAAAGTTTGTTTACCAAGTGTGGAATGAGTCTCTCAGACCCCTCAAGTGGTATCCAATTTATACAGAAGAATAAACGAGTAATTTTAATTTGCTAGAAAGAATTGGAATCAACTTTGTCACTGTCAAAATTTTATGAGCTCCTCATAACTTTGAAAAGAATCAGCATAACTTGTTAACTGCACCAGATAACCGCAGTGCAGCGCATAACAACACACATTTTGGAAACGCCAATAAGCTAAAAATAATCAAAGGTGGCAGCACTGTATGGTTCAATTCACTTATGACCGCTAGATGGTTCTGATTTTAGATTTTAAAAATAGATTCCCACGGGATTGCGATTGACGTGATTGAATTTACAAATGAACAGTCTACAATCTAGCAACCAACTTGACTACACTGTATGAGAAAAAAATCATTGATTCACAAAGGTTCAAACGAAAAAAAAAATGCCAATCAAATTTAACGATCACATTCATGGGGGACTTGTTCCAAGCCACTATCAATCGCTTGGCCTTCCTTGTGTGCGGGATGTACACCTATTATTCCTTGTTAAAACTAAAAATACAGCTGGTTGCTAATAAAAGATGGACCGGAAGAGCTATACTTATTCCGTTACACTTTACCAGGTGCCACGTCATCAAACAAACTGATTGAAAACGTCAGTAATCTTACCAATTATAATTTAATTGATTTAATAATTAAACCCGGGTTTAGGAAATTTATTATTAAAAAACTAGATTTCAGTGAGTTCCAAAAAAAACGACAAAAGTTATTGCTTTCTGTGTTGAAAAAAAAAAAGTGTAGGGACTTCAATCAACACAAAACAACAGTAAAAGTTGTATGGTTAAGTTAAATCAGATTAAACAACCATACGCTTTGTGACAAGCGCACACAATTCCGGGTGGTTCCTGACGAAGTCTAGCCATTTGGGGAGGAGACAGATTTCGCGTCTATTATCCGTCAAGAACTTCAGTGCGAATTCAAACAACTTCGGTATGAAATGCAAATGAGACCAACCTAACATTTCGATGGCGTTGTTGATGTCCAATTTTTTCAGTAGCACGTCGATGCAGTCGCTTTTGAGGGTCTCGATGTCGTATTTATCCGCAGCCAGGTAGAGCGGTTGGGTGATGATTTCTTCTTCTATCTTCGGTGCACTGCCCGAGTACAAGTGAATCAATAGCTGCCGGAAGACTTCCATTTTGATGTCGGTAATGGTCACCTGACGGGTTGTTGACTCCGAAATGCACGGCTGAAACATTGCAGCGAAGACGGGACTGCCAGCAGACAGAATCAAAATATGGGCACCGATCGTTTGTTCATTGATGAACTTGAACTGGACGTCGCAGCGATGTTGGTTGTTGAACATCTCTGTCAATCCGGTGATGATGTTTCGTTCACTTTTATTAGTCGAGCCGAAATCAACGCACAATAAAAGAACATCTCGTTGCTGATTCGTAGTGCCTACTGCTTTCCACTTGAAAGAATCAATTTTTTTCAGTGGATAGTATGGTCTATAGATGGATCTGCTTTTAATCCAAATATGTATTGGGCTGGACATTTCAGATTTCAGCAATTTTAGAGGATCTGCTGATTTTTTTTTCACAAGTGTTTCTTTGTTTACTTCATACATCTGTTTTTGAACCAGTTGCATTTCTTCAACAACTTGACTGCTTTCGTTAAGCTGTGAATCATCACTTGTGGTGTTACCCCATGAAGTTTCTTTGACAAGGAGGGTATATTCATATTTGTTCTTGGATTTTCCTTTTGTGGAGTTTTCAATGTAAGATATGGTTATTTTTTGCCCCACCTGGGATCCACAAAGTTCAACTGGTTCAACTTTCTCAGAACTGCCTGTGAATTTCAATTTCCAGATTATACTGAACAGTCCACGCCGCAATTCTTGAACGGATATGTCCGACATTCTAATGTAGAATAGAAGAAAAATTATACAAATATTCGAAACAACCTTTTAGTTCCTTTACCAAATGTGTGGAATGAAGTCTCTAGAGTCGAGACCCCCTTAAGTTCAATTAATATACCCTAAGAAAATACAAGTAATTTCAACTCTTCATGAAGTTTTAGAATTTACTTTGTCAAACTTTGTCACTTTCGAAATTTCCTCAGCTCATAACTTTGAGAGGAATTAGCATAAATGCACAACGTCAGTGCTCAATGCGTCACACTTACGGGTAACGCTGATTATGTTAAAAATGTTCAATTAGCACGAAAGGTGGCAGCACTGTGTTGAAACCATCTAGCGGCCGCTAGATAGTTCTAATTATGATTTTGGATTTAAAAAATAGATTCCCAGTTTCCCACGGATTGCGATTGACGTGATAAATTTACAATGAACACTAACAGTCCAGCAACCAGCTCGACTTCACTGCATGAGAAAAAAAATCATAGATTTCAAAAGTTCAAACGAAAAAAAATGCCAATCAAATTTAACCATCACATTCATGGGGGACTTGTTCCAAGCCACTATCAATCGCTTGACATTCCTTGTGTGCGGGATCCGGGATGTATACACCCGTTATGCTAATTCCTTGTAAAAATACAACTGGTTGCTAATAAAAAGATGAAAACAGGAAGAGCTATGCCGAGATTGAGAGATTCACGCAGCTTCTAGAAGTAAAGATTTGGGTCAGATCTCAGAGTAAAATTGCCCCCTAGCAAAACATATAAATAAGCGTCGACTGAAAGAAATAGTGGATTTAAATGTTCTTTTTCTTCCTCCTCCAAAAAAGAATTCCAGGACGTGAAAATTAGGACGAGAGTTCCACAATCCCATCACTCAAATAAAATTAGAGATCAGTTCAAAAATTCGGCCAGTGATGCAATCTTCTTTGCATAATTTCGATTCGTCATGCAAAGTTTTAAAATAAATTTGCCAGAGATATTCAAATCCCGAAAAAAAAACAATTGGTTGTTTATTGCCAAGCATTTCTTTTAAAAAAGGCTATATACAAAATTATAAAAAATTTGCTTATTCGTGTGGGTGTGTGTACGTAAAAAAAAATGAGCAAAAATCCAGCAATGCGGATGTGAGCATATAAAACTTGTGTGTGTGTGTGTGATGTAAAAAAAAAAAGCAGCCAATCACAAAAAAGATCAGCACATAAGCGCGTACTTGAGCCACTGTAAAAATGAAAAATTCAAATTAATAATGAAATTCACAAAATTAAATTTGACAAAATTTACCTCTGTGAGTGTGAGCTTGACACTTCCGTTCTGGAGCGGATCACGCTTATCAAAAGTTCCTGTCAAATCACAATCAAATGTTTTTACAATCAAAAATTCACGTCAATGAAATAGGAAACGAATTGTCTACCAAATGCCACGGTGAGGTGGAGGACGGCCGAAACGAAATCTCCGAATCTGAGGGTTCCATCTTTGCGCATGTGACGTAAAATGAGGGCCGAGAGAACGTCGTTATTCACTTGGAATCCGACGTCGTGAAGGGCGTCACGGAAGCGCTCGGCTCTCAGAATGCCCGTCTTCTCCTTCGTGTGCGATTTGAAAGCCGTTTGCCATTGTTTCAGACTGGCCATAAAGTCACGAAAGTCCGTCAGTTTCAGTCTACCCAGTCCAGACACCTAAAACAAACAAACAAAATTAAATTCAATCAGTTTCGAATTAAATCGCCAAAAGGCAAAATTCAAATGATTACATCAAAGACGAGGACGAGTTGCCGGCAAACGTCCAAATTTGCGCAGCTCTTGATGTAATCTATTAAAAGAAGTTGAAACACATGTGTATAAATTTCAATAGCAATGGAGCAAAGAGAGTAGCGTTACCATTGGGTAGACAAGCCTCGAGCAATTCGTGCAGCTCGAACGCGTTAACGGTGCGATGCTCATCGGCCAATTGGAGGAAGACGGCCTCGTATTGGGCCACGTTTTTACCGTCAGTAGTCTGCGTGCTGTAGCCGTTGATGACCGGAGGGGCTCGAATCAGAGTCGGTTTCATTTGACACGGCAACATATCCACCAATCTGTTTTGTCGTTTTGGGGTTGGGTTGGGTATGTTATAACGGGTTTTTATCATTTCCCAATGTTTCAATGCCAACGACTAATTAAGAATCGAATTTTTATACTTGAGCTTGATGGCCTGAGTGCTGTACACCCGCAAAGTGAAGGATCCTTCGTGACCCGCTTCGAAAGTTGTAGGAACGATCAAATAACCGCCTTGATCCAGTTGGGAGCGCTGACTCACCTGTGATGAACGCATACAACTCATTAGCATAAGGAGAGATAACCGAATTTTAATCAAATTAAATTGACTGACCTGTCGACTGTTGGTGTACTGCGAGTTGACGAGACTTTTGGTCTTTTTGAAGAAAGCTCGATTGATAAGGTCTGAGCCCGTCAACTTGGGCAGCGGATAAACCGAGAAGCCGATGACTTTCGGCTCGAGGACGCTGTGCTGGTTCAGCGATATGACAACCTCGTCGGCATCGCTGACAATCAGATGCAGTTGCGGATTAATGTGGAATGTCTCTGTATACGAGCGCACAGCCGCACACAATCAAAATGGGGAAATCAGTTGTCGTTATTTTTATCCTGTGCACACAAGTCTGCGGTCAAGTTGAATTACCGGAATTATTGCGGCAGCCGCCGGCGGTGACTCCACGTTGCCAACATCCCTGGTAAACTCGAGTGATCCAGGCAACTGGAAATATAAAAAAGAGATGGAAATCAATTGTTGTTGTTGTTGGACAACAATTGGGGATGGGCGATTGTTGTACCTCGCCCCTGCAAGGTGGGCTCGTCGCGACTGGTTTCGGCGTCCAGGTGGACGCACTCGATGGCCGTAAACGTGGCGATAAAATCGGGAAAACTCAGATAAAACTCGCCGTCGGGCAGTTGGTCGGGACCGAGTCGCTCGCGCTCGGCCGCCGACACGGAAACGGACGTCTCCCAGTTTTTGGCGTCGCCACGGGACCAGTCGCCCGTGCTCTCGCCGTGACGCCCGTACGGGCATCGCAGACGCAAAAGTGGCACGCTCTCCTCCGTCAATGTATCCACCTAATTCATTCCATTCCCAGACACACAAATGGAATAAAATTTGAATAAAAATTTGCCTTAAAGATATTGAAAACATTCGCCGCACCTTGTCTACTGCGCAGATTTTGTAATTGATGCCGACGAGGATGCCGATGGGCAGCCGATCGGTGACGCTGCGAGATGATTGTTGCTGTTGTTGCAGTGATTGCTCCTTGGTTGTTGTTAATCCATTGCTTGTGGTTGTGCTGCTGCTGTTGCAAGAGGACAAGCTATTATTATTGTTGTTGTTCTCCTTGTTGTTGGGCTGCGGCGACGTCAGGCTGTTGGGTTGTTGCTGCTGTTGCTGCTGGATGGTGCCGGTAGTAGTAGTAGGGCGATGGGCCACGGCCGTCAGTATGGAAGTGTTGGCCAGGAGGCGGGCCAGGAGCCGGACGTGAAAGGACGTGTCTTTGTTGATGTGACCACCGCCGACCACTGAAAGGCTTTCCGTTACTCCGCCGGTTAGATCCGCCAGCCCGTCCAATGTGGTGCCGTATTTCAACGCTTCGTACGAGCCGTGCAACCTGGTGGACAACACGATCCAAAAACAACAACGAACAAAAGGAAAGCAAATGATTAAAAATACAAAATAATAATAAAACTATTTCCAGATGATGAACTCTGTTGTCCGTCTGTCTGTCTGTCCTAATTGTGGCTATACTGACTTGGCGTAAGCTTTCTCCAAGAGGCACGGCCAAAACTGACCGGAATTGAGGCAGTGGGCAAACACCAGACGGCCATTGACAGTGGGCAGACGATCGTCCACGGTCTACGAGCAAAAGAAAAACAAACAAAAACAAACAAGACAAAATGGTTTAACTCGCGTTCTCGGTTAAAAAAAGACATAGTAGTCGACGAAAGAAGGAAGGAGGTAAGACATAATGAACCGGGCGATGATTACCACTTCGACCCATTCGCCGCACCACCAGACCCGAAACCGGAACGCTCCGCAATAACCTGCAGGGCGAAACGAAAGAGAAACAAATCAAGATGATGTGAGAGATGATGATGTTTGTTCCGCTCTCATTCACTTGACAATTTTCTTTTTTTAGACTTTAATTGTTGGGTAAAACAACATGGAGGAGGATCTTTGTTTTCTCACCTGTCGACGAATTTGTACCGTCCAGGGCCGTGTCGAATCCCTGGTCGGCCGGAACGACCCGGTAGAAAAATCCTTTGGTCAAAAAGAGGCAGCCCAAAGTGGAGACGAGCCAACGGTCTCCCAGTTTACCCGGAACAACGTCCAGCACCGAAGTTCCCTCGCGTATAAACACCGGATTGGTGGCCAGTTCCTAATGAAAATAAAAATAAAAATGTCCCAACGAGAAAATCAAATTACAGTGGCGGTGGTGCCCGGTGTTGTAACGGAATCGACAGTCCATTGATTCCAAATAGATTCGCACGCTGCTCGTTCCGTTTTATCGGGTTTCGACTTTCACGAACATTTTCCCTTTTTATTTTCAGACATTTTCGGTGGATTTTATTTTATTTACGGTCAGATCAATTTTTTAGGAGAAAAAGAAAGAAACCAAAAGCAGAAAAGAGAAAGTTTTCCCTCCGTTTTTCTTTCGCGTTGTTATCCGCGGACGATTAATTTCCGAGACTTGCGTGTCGGGGATCGCGCAACGCCACGTCACTTGACGGTTGACGCGCTGCCAAAAAACTACTACACACTTTCCATTCGTCGGCTGCTCGATCGCAATAAACGAGGAAGGAGAAAGGTGTTGTTGTGAAAATCCAAAAAAAATATCCGGCTTTTTTCCTTCTTCCGGGGGGCTTAATCGATCCATCACAACACAAATACACACCCAAATGGATATCCATTTCTCCGACTAGGAATCCATGACGTCAACATGACAACTCAAAGGAGAGAGACGTGGGATTTGGGAAAGGGATATAAAAAGGCGAACAAGGACTGGCCTTGAATGTTGTTGCAACAACAACAACAACCAGTCGGTGAAAGTCGGGCCGGCCACTTTCACAATCGACCTTTTTTTCTTTCTTGTGTGTTGGGCGGGTTTGTTATCTCTCTCTCTTCTCTTTAAATAGACGATGCGACAATTTTTCGGCTTATTATTATTATTTACCTTGGGCCGTTTCCAAACAAATTGAAATGGCGGCGACTGGTGGTAGAAAATGGACGTCTGCGTCGTCGGGAACTCCGTGTCCTCCCAAAGTTCGCCGCGTTTGAGGCACTGGCGCCGGATGCGTTCGTATTCGGACGCCATCGCGGTGGCTGGGTGGAGGGAATTTCTCTTCAAATATCCTGCGCATAAAAATGTTTAGAAATGTCAATTTCCAGTAAGAGAAAATATAAAAAAACTCGTTTCCACCGCTGATGATTAGCACTTTTACAAAAACAATTTCTGGGTGTGTGTTGGTTTTCTATTTTCAGACGGATGTTAAAAATGTCGCAGATTTTCTTTCAGTAGGTCAACAGGTCGTCGGCAATGGCAGGGGGGAGACAAGCCTCATCATCATCATTTGACGGTTGATCTTATTACAACTTGATGGCACGCAATTCTCCTTCTTGTCACGATGTCATCCTCGTGGAAATTTCCACCCCAAAAGACCGTCGTGAAATGTCGCCCGCTAATGGGGAAATTTTTCTTGGCAAATAAATCGCGGCCAAACACGTAACGTGTGGTGGCCGTGAGCGGCAGGTGCGCGCATTTAAAAATAAAAAATAACCTTCTGTGCCCACACCAGAGAGATGACGAAACAGCTGTGACGCAAAATAAATGGCAACTCCCCCCCAGATTTTTTTTTTCTGTAGAAAAATTTGTCTGTCCCGTTTCAATTGCCAACGATCCGCAGGCTAATATCAAATCAAAAAAGCGAATCTAATAATCGTAAAAAATATAAAAACCCTAAAATCCCGTTTGAATAGAGATACTATTTTCGGGAGACAGGAAATGAATGTTTCTTTTCACGCTCTTTTTCGTGTGGATTATCGGTTTCACATCGGTCGTGTCCAACTCGTTGGAAACAAGAGAACCAAAAATATTCTCCCGTGTGGGCGACGTGAGCAATTTGTTAGTCAAAAAAAAAGGGAGAAAATAAATAAATACAAAAAATTCATTATTCCACCAAGAAAGAAATTCCTATTTTTCCTTGGGCGGTTTCGAATTTCCTCCCCCCACACACCGATTCTCTCTCGACCTGTTGCGTGTTTGTGTATGATGACCAACGAGTCAGGAATTTTCAATAGGTCGAAGTGATTTACCACACGGGTGAAAGTTTCCCTCTTCATCCCCAAAAGATCTTTTGTAAAAATACCAATCAATTCTTAGTGTGTGTGTGTTTACCTGATGAAAAGAAACGTCGTTGGTCGGCCAGACGACTCTCAATGAGCCATTCGAATTTGTGGAGGGAAATCAACTACAAAAAAGTTTCACTCGCAAACGGCCACAGCACATCAACACAAACACAAAATTGAGAAAGAAAATAATAAAAACCGGGCGACAGCTGCAACTTTATATTGGATGGAGAGAATAAAAAGCGGACCGCACTGTGTCACGAGCTGAACGCAACTGATGACCATGAGGTACTGTACCAACCAACCAACCAACCACCTCCTCCTGTAACACCACACCAAAATATATAATACTGCCGCCGCTGCTGCTCCTGCTGGAAGGTTCTCTCTTTTCTTTTTCTCCTCCTCCTTCTTCGGGCTTGGCAAGACGCAGGTAAAAAAAAAACCAGGTGAGAGCCTCAGGGCGAAATGCCGCAGTCAACACACACACAAGACTCTAGCCTCTAGCTAAGACTAGAAAAAAAAACACAAAATTCAAAAGGAAAAACGTTTTCTATTGCCTTCGTCTCTTGCCTTTTGAATGTTGTTATCATGGACCATCTTTTTTGGTATTCAACTTTTTCTTCTTCTTCTTCTTTTTCTTCGGCGACGGCGGCGACCGCACCTACGCAAACAAACAAATTCCCGGAATGGCCAAGCGGACGCTTTCAACAAGAAAAAGAAGAATAAATATTAGGAGGAACCGTGATGACTATCCTTTAAATTTTTCTTTTTATTTTATTTTATTCGATTTGACTTTTTCTTCAGGGTCGGAGAGAGGAAGAAGATGCTAGGCGATAGTGGGTGTGATCTCATCCGACTTGAGTTAAATTGTTTTTCCCTTTCTCAGCTTGTGAAACCTTGAAAATTAAAATCGGCAAAAAGGGCAAAATATTTCATTTGATTTTGAATAATGGCGCGCTAGAATTTTTTTCATTTTCATCAAAAAATTGAGGTGCGGGTTTTTCCCTGCGTGATGTGAATGCAATCGATATCCACTAACCGTGAAGAACCCGTACAACACACGCCGGACAAACGGTCACACACGTCTAAGATTTCGGCAGAAATTCACGAAAAATTCAACATCAGATTTCACCAGAAAAATTTAATTTAAAAAGAAGAAGAAAAAGTTTCAAATTTTTGGTTTTTTACTACCCCAACTAAATGGGCGACAGTAAACTAGAGAATATAATGTTCCGTGCTGGACCATTGTTGTCGCTACAGTTTTAAAAAAGTCACAAAAAAGACGAGATGAGTACGTGTGTAGAAAGTTCCGGTGACATCGATGCCCGCTTAAAACTGGCGCCCGGATTAACTTTTCTCTCTCTTATTAGCTACTAGAGAAAAAGATGATTACTTTTCTGCGGTTCCGCCATTGCGCGGAGCATTTTCTAACAGTATTATACGGCCCAATAATTTATTTCCGTCCGACACATTCAATTTCCAAACAGTCAAACTAATCTCCTCTCATTTTGTGTCTTTCCTCGAGTTGTTTTACATCACGGCCGCCAATGTGTTTCTTCTTTCTTTCTTTCTTGCTGGCCGGGCTGGCGCTGGGCTGTTCCACATAGGCAGCCGACCGACATGACGTGCCAAAGTGTTCCAGCAACGGTGCAGATTCCCTTTATTCTCTTCTTTTTATTGTTATTTGTTTTCCACTCAAAAAGAAGCTAAAGAAGTAAGATATGGCGTAAGAGTTTGCCAGCGGTAGCAGGTGTTTGAAATCATTTCCTGACTTGACTGCAGTACAGTCCTCCACTGCAGTGTAGTACAAAAATGTATTTCAAAAAATAAATAAAAAAGGAGTTCCAATAGTCTAACGAAACGGCGGGACCATCGATTATTCAAGCCGACAAAGTGCCGGAGCTCAGAAAAATATGAAAATGAGGTTGTTGTGTGTATCCCCTCTCCACCCATGTACTAAAGAAAAACTTATTTTTCTTTTTGATCAAAATTATTCGCTCGTTCTATTCCCAAACCGAAAAGATATCAAATTGATTTGCCCTGGCTCAAATCAAGTAGGTACATAACGACACACACAAACGCACCGATGATTGGATTGGAAAGCCTATCAAAAGTCGCCCGTCTATTTTTCTATCCGACTGGGTTACCTTGTATCCGGACTAATTGGTTGCCCTGGATTTCCGACACATTCCGACAATGTGCCGAGGGTTTCGTTAAGTCGCAATGTCATTCCAATAAATTATAATTCACTTCAACATTTGATCAAAAAATAAACCCCGGGAGACAAAACGACACCCTCCACCCACCTCAGGTGGACCACCACCCCCCACCTTGTTGTGTGAACAAAAAAAAAAAAAAACACGCACGAAACGGACGGACTAAAAAAAGAGACGGAAAAAAAACGGTCGTAGAGCTTCGAAATCCGTTAGATCAGTGAAATAACGCAATGGAAGGGGGGAGAAAGAAGGCGGATCGAGGTATACATCTACTTCAAACGTAGTCGTCAACCCCCTGGCTGGAAAAAAGAAAATCATAATTCCATACCTGGTGAAAGAGAGAGAGAGGGTGACGGGGGCGGACATGCGCTACGGCGACAATCAGGTCCGTTGCGTTACATTTTTTTATTATTTGGCAGCCCGTCCGCCATCGAGTTGCAACTGGGCGACGATAATGTCGGAGCCCGTAGTGTGTCACTTCATCTAGACGGTCAAGTCGATTGAGCTGGACCGGAACAGTTGTCGTCGTCCGCGAATTCCGTACGTGTGAATGTCTGTGATGAACAACGGGAGCACAACGACGCCCAGCAGCAGCAGCGGAGGAGGAGGCAATGTCGAGCCGGATGATTCCGGCAGCTCGTCGTCCTCGTCGCCGTTGAGACACTTCCGGCTCAACTGTCTGCCGCCGTCGTGCTACTCGATTCACGACATTTTGCACTACAATCCAGCCAGTCCGGATGATCCCACCGTCTCCATTCAATCGCAATTCGATTCGCTCGATTGTCCTCCGTCCTCGTCCGGCACTCAGCCGCCTCCGCCACCTTACAGCAACAACAATGGATTACTCCTTCTAGATCATCACGTCCCTTCATCATCATCCGCTCATTTAGGTAAAAGAAATTCCCTTTTTGATTCTTTTAAAATATAAAATCAAATCTACTCGCACACAAAAAGTCGTGAAAAGTCAAAATGTCGTGATGCTGGATCCCCCCTTTCAAGTCTTGCATAATCATCGTGATACGTTGATTTCAGGGTCTCTTATAAAATATAAAAAAGAGCCATAAAAAGAGAGAAAAAGAAAAAAGAAACAACCTTTCATTCAACCACGTACACTAACAAAAGAGTACTTACACAAAAGCAGAGAAATCGGTTGGTCCTTCGGGAGCCCATCCGGGTGGTGGATGATGAGGTGACTGAGAAGATCTGGTAACTGAAAAGCGACAGGTCCCAGCCCAGTCTAACTTATATGTAGAATTTTCGCTAGTCAAGAGAGAGAGAGAGTATAGAAGAGCTGTTATAACCTTGTTAGAGGATAGTTGATTCAATTATAGAGAGCAGAGCACCACACACACACAGCAACAGCATATACACACACACACACACTGCTACTACTACCCCATCGACTCTATAATGTTCAGGTCTTCGGCAGGGCTCACTAAAGGCATTTCTAACTAAATTAGGCTAAGCTAATTATTCTAGATATTATTTGTTGTGCAACTATACCTAATCTGATATATGTATGGATGTCCAGGATATATGTGAACCAGCCCTTTTGGTTATTCTTCTTTTTTTGGGGCTTTTATTTTTGCCACTAGGGGTGGATGGTGTGGTGGTGGAGGATGAAGCTCTTGGTTCACCGGAAACTCTGAATCACGACAGTGGCGACGACGATTCACCCTCGACCTCTTCGACGACCCGTTCCCAGGGACAGGGACTTTCGGTGACGCAACAATCCCATCACCAGCAGCAGCAGCAGCAGCAGACATCTGGCGGAGGTGGTCACGGCCCACTGAAACGAAAGCAAAGAAGATATCGGTACTTGCACACACACACAAAATATATATAATAAATCATAGATAGTCGAAGATAAAAAAAAGAAAATAACAAATGAAAAATTTGATTGGGTATAACAAAATGGTGGGGAAAAAACAGGACGACTTTCACCAATTTCCAACTGGAAGAGCTGGAACACGCATTCCACAAGACCCATTACCCCGATGTCTTTTTCCGTGAAGAATTGGCCGTCAAAATCGATTTGACCGAAGCGAGAGTTCAGGTTCCAATTTTCTTATTAATATTTTTACGACTATCAAATTCTTTTACCTTTAAGGCTCTCATTTGCATATATTGGTATACACGACGGACTAATCTATCGACATTTTTTGTTTCTAAAAGCGGCTTAAAGAGAGCCGAGCTTATTACATAAAAATGGCTTTTTAAAATTTTGAGCGCGGACGCTAGCGCCATCTACGAGTCGTTTCTTAAACTAATTAATTTTTCAGGTTTGGTTTCAAAATCGTCGCGCCAAATTTCGAAAACACGAACGAATTACTCATCACCAACACCACCAGCATCACCCGCAGCAGCAGCACCACCTCGGCCAACAACAACAACAACAACAGCAGCAGCAGCACCAAGGCCACGACAATCCTTTCGAACGTGACCCATCGGGTGGCGCGTCACTGACGGCCGACGTCAGCGGTTTACTGATGCAACAGCCCGAAGCCTCGTCGTCATCGATGGTCAGCATCGTTGGCAACAAAGTTGATTGTGAACAGCAGCAGCAACAACTTTTCAGTCAATACCTTCATCATCACCACCAGCAGCAACAAAATGTTGTCGGCCACGAAACGTCCTACATTTATCATCCGGAACCTCTTTTGCCAGTCTCCACTAATGGTGAAACACAAAATCAATTCAATTCAATTGATACAATTTAGATTTTTTAAAATTTGTAAAAATAATTTTGTTTAGAAACGACAACTGGTGAATCGAGTCAGCAGATTTACGGTAAACATTTTTTCCCCTGAATAAAATAAGATCAAATTGAATCAGAGTGAACTAAATCTCAATGAACCGGAATGCGACAGTGAACACGAGCGGGAGCGTGACACCTTCAACATTTCTGGCCCACTTGTCGGCGTCTCCATCGCCCGACTGGCCCCATTACGTCAATGCAACGACAACGACGACAACAACGTCGACGGCATCTTCGCCAGTCTACCACCACCCACCGCCGCCCACTCAGCAGCATCCAACGTACCGGGAATCGGACGAGCCCGACGACCACGGGACTGAAGAGGACGTGGGCGTCGGCGCCAACAGCGACGATTACCATTTCTTCGCCAGTCACGGCGCATTGGATTTGGCCTCGTCGTTCATGAATCAAAACAGCAACAACAGCAGCAGCAACAACGCCACTAACAACAAGGAATCGGACCCGTCGCTGGCGTCTCAATTGCAGCGCCTGGGGCCGTCTCAGCCGCAGCAGCCACCACCGGATGTAACGGACGACGACGCCGATATCGGCGATGAAATCCACTTAGCCAACATGGCGTTTATGAACGCGACATCCAAAACGGGACTACACCTACAACACCACCACCACCATCACCTGCAACAACAACAACACCACCACCAAAAGACAAACGACACCAAAACCGCAGAAGAAGAAGATTATCCGCCACATTCCGGCGACTTTGGAGCCGCCGATGCTGACGACGAAGTTGTTCTCAGTTTAAACGACTCTTGAACAAGAAAAAGATGGACACATGGATGATGGATGGTTGTGTTGTTGTTAGCCTCCCTCCTTTTAATTTTCAGTTTGTTTGTGTGGATGTTTCATGTTGTTGTTTGAATATATAACATCCCCCCTCCCTAACCTATTAGAGAGACGTAACGGTGTGTGTATGTGTTCCTCTCTGATTTGTCCCGTTACAGAGTCCATTTCTCCCCTCCTTCTCACTAATGTGGGATAGAAAAAGAACAAACAATATGTGTGAACATTTTTTGGAAAAAGAACATCAAGTCTTTCCCCTCACCATTTTTGTGTTTACCTAAACGTGAGACGTGTAAACCTAAAGAACTGGACATTTTTGTATCCAGGTGAACTGGTCGATTAAAGAATTGCAAACAAAAAACCAACGAAAGAAAATTTCTGCTCATTAGTCAAAATGGAAATTTAGAGTAAAAGAAAACGAGTGTTTGGAATAATCTGTCTAGCAGAGGAGTCGGAATTATTAGACGAGTTGTTTTTGGACAGGATCCCAATGACCTCCATAGCAGGACAGGTCTGAAAAAATGTTTCAAAAAATACACTTCCGTCTCGATATAACATTTAGAGTGTCACCTTTCTCATCCACTTGAAACCTTTTCTTTTTTCTTTGGGAAAACGAGTTTTCCCCCCATTTAACCGCAATAGATTTTGGTTAAAAGAAATAAACCTTGGGTTGGTTGACTTTGGACCAGTTTTTTGTTTTGGGGTTTCTGCTGTGCGACGAAAGGTCGTCCAGCAAAGTCACGATTGGGGTGGAGAAAATGTTGAGTCAGGGAGTCAGCAAGAAAATGATTGGGTGTCGTACGCTCTGCGGATCAAGTCGGTCATCGTCTTGCTGTTTCCTATGCCGCAAATAGGCCAAGATGAAATTTTCGTTTGATTCTTTCAAGGGGAGAAAAATCATTCGGAAACATGTTTCACCGCAAGAAGAATTGTTTTTTCTTGGGGGTGAAACATTCGAGGGTGACTACATGAATAATTCAAGTTCAAACAAATTGAATTATTCACCCCCCAAAGGGAGAAAAAAATGAAAAATTGCCGTAAATTAAAAATCCGATCACGTAAATCGACGAGTGGGTGGGAATAGAAAAAAAAAGAGAATTTTCGCCCAGTTGATAATGGCATCACCACAGCGATGAAAAATGCGCTAGTTCACCCCCAGGGGAGCGCGCAAAAATAAAAGAAAGAAAAAGAAAAATAACAATTCAAGTGTAGCAAGCGAAATCGTTTGGCCACGCCTCACCGCAGCCGGTTCCTTCGTTCGTTCGTTCGTTCACGGCTCATCCGCTTCCTCCGTCCGCCATATGCTCGTCGTCCAAACGTCGTCGGTCAGTCGGTTACCAGTGTCGCAACAGAGTGGTCGACTTGAAATCTTCATCAATCTTTCAAGTATACTTTTAATTAAAATTTCCCCCTTTTTTCTTCCGTTCGGGATTGTTTTTATCGATTATTGCACACGAGCGTCTTGGCATTTCACCGATTCACAATCATGGCTTTCAAGTAAGTTTCTAACATTTGACCACAAATTTCTAATTTTAAATCTGATACAACGAAGAACAAAAAAAGCAATTGAAAATTCCAATTTGATAACCGGAATTGCGGGTTTGCATGGCACGTTAACAGAGAATATCCTACAACTGGATTCGAAAAGTATGTGAGCGTGCGTTAGGGCCGGTCTAGACAGGAAATGGCGATCATCATCAAGGAAGTTACAACTAGTTACTTCTGTCCTACTCCTCCTTTATTTTTTTCCTTAATTGATTGAATAATTCCGGTTCAAGCCACTAGGGAAAATTGGTGACCGAATCTAGTAATTACGTGTGTACCTCGGCCTTTAATTCTTCTTTTGCAATCAATGAGAGAAAGCCCGGCCAACTAATTTTGTGTTCCAGTCCGGGAAATTTCAGCGGGGTTTTTCCTCAATAAATTTTGACATATACACATCTTATCTACGCCGTTAATTACATAGCACGCCCTTGCTGTTAAAAAATGTGATGGCCAATCGACAATTTTTTTTAGACCTATCAACTTTCACGTGGGGGGCAAAGAGAAATTGCTCTGACAATCGTCCGTGAAAGTGGGTTATTAAAAAAAGAAGTTTTGGCGATGATACAGCACAACTAGTTCGATTTCCACCCTCGGTATTTTCCCACTCAAATAGTCAAAAGGCCTCTCGACATGGATAGAAACGTACAAGGACCTCTCCTTGTTGTCGAATGAGAAAGCAAAAGTTGCTGGCGGGGTCAAGCTGGAAAGAATCCATGGGAGAAATATACAACCCACTAGAAGGAGTTCAAAACCGAAAGAGCTATACAAGTACACAAGAGTCAACAAACTCTAGTGCATTTAAAAAGCTGGCCCAGCGGCAATGGAGTTTACTACGGGGTACCACTTTTCGTTGGGCCGAGTATAGTAGATCGTATGGAGCGGGTTGCACTATGAAAAATATAAACGTAATCATCGAGGGGAGAGAGAGAGAAAGGGCCTCGAGGCTTATTTCCCGATTTCCATTACGCTGTTTGGTGGCTCAACACACACACACGCTCAAGGCTTTTTCGGGGGAGACGGGCGTCCCACCACGTTCGTCCACTTCTCACACGACTGCCAACGAGTCCGCACCACACACACAATCGCAGTTGTAGTCGGAATCGGACAGGTGTTTTTTTCTCAGAGTGTGTCTAGCAGTGAATTCAATCCTGTGTTTCTAGTGTGTGTGATTTTTTAAAAATAGTTGTTCTACCAATTGGAAGTTTTACGCCATGGTCAGGTGAGTTGCGACGATGAAATTTGAACCGATTCGTGTCAATTTTGCGCAGTAGATTGAACCTTGGAAGACGAGAAACGAGTTTGACTAGCCTTGAACGTTTAGATGTAGCATTCGATTACGTCAAAGAATACCGAAACAATTTCGAGTGACAATTCTACAGGAAGTAGGTCATCAAATGGCTCCAATATGTCCCTGTCCTGTCTCTCAGAGTTGCTCCTCTTTGTTTCAGCCATTTCCTTTCGAAAACAACAACTCTGTGCTTGAACTAATAGACAGTAGTATAACCTTGCTACTTTGGGGGCAGGATCTTGTTCTCTAGAGAATGGCACGATGCACACACACAAAAAAGAGAGAGAGAGTAAAAACGTCGGTATCATTTGACGACCTCCATTATAAGATGATTTGGAGTGGATGAGGGGGGAATAAAAAGGGGGCCATGGCGAACAACAACAGACTTACTTGTGTCTATTCCATTTAGATCTGGTAAGGTAGAGACGGTGAGTATCTCGGAAGAAGGATCATCCAGCCCGCCTAATTGGTGTTTCTTCGGCTGGCTCCTGGCTCTGACTCAACTCCTGTTGCACGGCGCCCTCGGCCTGGTCCTCTTTTGGGTCATCTACTATCTAGGCGGATTCGGATGGCAAGATCAACCCAAACTGGAATTCAACTACCATCCAGTCCTCATGATTGGAGGATTCGTCTACCTATCTGGAAATGGTAAATTACCCAACACCCTAAAAAGAAAAAGAATTTGAATATTTAAAAAAAGGCTATTTTAAAAACAACAATGGAAAAACATTTAAAATTAAAACCATAACCTTTGTCTGGGCAAACAAAGTTCAATTTTCCTCACAAAAATTAAAGCCATAACATGAACTTTGAAAGTGGGGGGATAATAAAACGTAAAAAATAATCTCGATAGAAAATCGTAAAAAGAATTTCAGAATGGTCCATTTCTTAGACTGCCCTAAAAACATGTTACATTTCTCTACAAAAACTTTAACAAAAAACAGCTCTATTGTCGTACCGTTCGTTCGGCTGCTGCCGCCACATCTACAAGAAATTATTTCATACGGTGAGCGACCGCAGATCTTTTTGTAGGGAGTCGTTTCTTTATTTTTCACGACACGTTTTTTCTTTACCCCCCAGGTGTTCCACATTTTGGCCGTGCCGGCCATCGTCATGGGTTTCATCACCGTGTGGGATTCTCGCAACTTGAGCGTTCCTCCCATCGCCAACTTCTGGAGCCTCCATTCATGGATGGGTCTCACGACCATGGGCCTATTCGCTATCCAGGTAGTCAGAATGGTAATAGAGTTAGTGTACTACAAATAATAAAGATCGCCACTCTGCTGACCGCCACACATCGTCGCCCACCCAAAAAAAAACCACCACCACCGCCTTCTTTTTTTGTGTTAATCCAACCCTTTTCAAAATTCACCAAACAGCTTGTTATTGGCTCATTTTTATTTTTTATTTTTTCAAGCACGACAGCCTGATGTCGTTCGTCACGAGATGCTTACATCATTTTACTCACTAATCACATAATTCTAAGGAAAATGCTTACTAGACCATAACAGGCTACCGGCTTTTCATTCGACCTAAATATCGCGCGACAGCTTTTACGTCATTGTGTGTGTGTGGGTGTGTACCGCCAAATAATGGGGCAAACAAGTGGTTTCGTCAATCAAAATTGATACTATTAACAATATCTATAACAACTGGTTGATTCCCCTGTTAATTTGAGGACGACTTTCTTGTTTTTCTCCACGTGTACAGTTGGTTGTCGGATTCTTCAGCTTCTTGATCCTGTTGTGCTGTGAGGCTAGGACCGCTGCCTTGAGGGCAGCCTTGGTTCCGGTGCACGCTACATTTGGACTCATCACTTTCCTTATGGCCATCGCTACTTGCCTGACTGGCATCACAGAAAAGGCCATCAACAGCCTGGGGTTAGTACACACAATTTATTCACTTGCATTCTTAAGTATGTGGCATCAATCCTACTCACCACAAGAGCTGCCCACTCGGGGGGTTGATAGACCCTGGCTTTTTACCATAGTTTTATAGGCACTCTCGCATCTTGTTGAGCTGGAAAAACTGAAAAAAAATCACAAAGATTTAATTTCAAATAACAATTAATTTAACAAATCTATATACTCGTTTAATGTGATGTAGGGCAAAGTACAGGGATCTTGGTGACGAAGCCATTGTAGTTAATGTCCTTGCCGTCACCTTGCTGGCCCTGATGATATTGATGCCAGTCCTCCTGCTCTTTGATAAATTCCGTGCACGACGCATCCATGTTGTTGCAGTCCATGGCCTCTAAGAATCCGTTGAAAGCAAAGCGACATATACATATATATACCTCTCATTTATTATGTGGACAGTTTTATTCTCTTTTATACTGTAAAATGGTTTGCAAATCAGGACACCGAAAACAACAACCACATTTGCCTAATATTTAATATCAATGGTAATTTGAAATGCATGAAGAGGGTTTTTTTTCTCTCTTTCACTATCTCATACAATACCTTAAACAACAAATGGGTGTACCTGGTTCTCCCCTTTTTAAATATTCATGGCTAGAATGTTGCCTCGTTGCCTCACAAAACACGTTTTCTCTCACAATTCCTCCTTTCGTCTGCTTCGTTTCCCATGGCAACGAAAACTTTTTGGCGCCAAAAGCTCAAAAAAAGCTCAAAAGCGCCAACAGTTATGTTTACCGTTGGGTTAGCCTTTCAACTTTTATTTTAAAAGCGGTTGAGGATTTTTATTTCTCATAACTTTATTTTTATGAATTCCTTCCTTTTTTTCCCTAATTTTAACTAATTGAAAATAACCTGCTTTCAACACTTGTGAACAAAACAATACAACAACCACTACAGAGACTGGTACACAGCATTCCCACCCGAAGGATTGGTTGTCAATGTTTTGGGAGCCACACTGATGGGACTTGCAATCCTAATGCCGGTGCTGATGCTTATTCGGTGCCAACATCGTGGGCCGTCGTCCATCTCATCTCATTCTAGCGGCGATCACGACGAGGAATCTGAGAGACTCTAATTTGGCTTATTTGTCCAAACACAATCTCCTTCGCGTAAACACACACACGCCACAAATTGCATGTCTTATTAGTCTGTTATATTTCTTTCGTACAATCACAGCCTCTAGCAAAACTGCTACTGTTGATTTCTCTATTCATCAGACCGCCATTTTTCAGTAACAACATTTTTTACTTTCTCTCTAATAGTTTTCCTGTGTCTGGCTTGCATGTTTGGGTGTAACAATACTTTCACTATAAAACAAAAAAGCAGGTGATTGTTCTCTTATTAATCATATAAACACACATACACAGCAGCTTCTTCATCATGTACATATTTTCTCTTTACCAACCTGCTATATTGTCATCCATTTTAATGATTTAGTTTCCCGACCATCATGCCACGTACCCACCAACTCGTTTATTATATTTCCTTTTTCCTTTCGAACTTTATTTCTATCTCTATTCCCGTTTACGAAATGAGTTCTATGAAAAAAATAATAATGGCTGACTTTTTGAGATTAAAATACAAATCACTATCACACGGCCAATCAAAATTGTTTCATTCTTTACGAATATTTCGAGTTCCGACGATATCAACTGATTCGTTGAATTAGAACCCATAAAATAAATAATACACGAAAAAAAAACAGTTACGGTAAGGCGATTCCTAATCAAAGTAACCACATAATCATCGTCGAATGGTTTTTTAAAACTCCGTTTCGCTACAAACACGCTACATCAAAGTTCAAAGGGAGAAATTTCAAGTTGATCGATTTCAATTTAAAAAATTTAAAAACAGATACCAATTGAATCTGATGTAAGTGTCATCTAGCGGAATGTAAGTGTCATCTAGCGGACATTTTTACAAAATAATATTGGTCATCTAGCGATAGGAATTACAAAGAGAGTTAAATTTGTTATTGTTTTTATCGAATAGTATATAAACGTCAACTCACAATAAGCGTTAAATTTTACCGGTTACAACTATTCTAGGAAATGGAGAATAATTCTCCAGGTTTGAACCGCCTTAGGACCCTCTACCCATTCGTTTGTGAAGAAGACGGCTTTCCTCTGCCACTCTGCTGGAGTTCTGAGGATAAATTCTATTTTGTTGGATTGTCAGAAAACAACCTAAGAGTCAGCTATCAAGGTATGAATAATTAAAAAAAATTTTATTCTTGGGATCAGCACCAACTCTTATGGTATGTGTTTTCTTTCTTAAGTAACTTGTCATTGATTTCCCCTACCCCCAATTCTATTCTAGGTTACGGCAAAACTCAATTGGACGCAGTAAGTGTCAGGGCTACTCACCCTATTCCATCAGCTTGTGGCCTGTATTATTATGAAGTGAAAATTATCAACAGAGGAAGTGATGGGTATACATTTATCTTAAAGTTGTTTCAACTACAAGCAGCTAAATTAGCTCTCCTTTTATAGTTACATTGGGATTGGTCTCTCAGCTGAGGAGGTTGACATGAATGCACTTCCCGGTTGGAGAGAAAACTCATTTGGTTATCACGGTGATGATGGAAAGTCATTTTGCTCATCTGGTACTGGCCAAACATATGGACCTACTTTCACCACAAACGACGTTATCGGATGCGGGATAAACTTCATCGACAACACTTGCTTTTACACAAAAAATGGACTCAACCTTGGAACAGCTTTTGTCGATTTGCCTTTAAATTTGTACCCAACAGTTGGTTTAAATTCTCATGGTGAAGTTGTTGAAGCCAACTTTGGTCAATGTCCCTTTGTATACAAAATCGGAGATGATATGAGAGAACTCAGGGCACGTATAGCTTCTGTTATTCTTAATTATCCCATTCCTGACAAACCAATGGAAGCTTCAATTCAAAGGTATCGCAAAATTTCTTGATTTTTCAATTACATCAGACGCTATATGAGTTCTTTTTTCCCCCTAGTATGATTGCTACATATTTAGTGCACCATCCACAATGGTATGTTTTGAATTATAGATTTCTTAAATTATATTTAGTTTTATCAAATATTTTACTTATTGATTATAGGTGTGACGTACCCAGATCTGCTTCCTCAGCTTCTAGTTCCTCAGGAAATGTCTCATCAGATTCCAGTTTGTCAGATATCGCCTCGTCAACAACAATCAGCTCTCCTGGCTCGTCATCGTCCCTATTATCACAATTTTGGTTCAATCGCAATTTCTTCCACGTCAGCAAGGTGAGTACGATTTGTTGAACAAATGACAGTCTGAATAAAAATTTTAAAAAATATTACTGTATTTTTGTACAGGACTCTAGAAGGAAAAGAAAAGCTGACGATGCCTAGTAGTTGCCTTCTTGGCTTTTTCGTCTCGTTTTTCATGAGCTTAACATTATCATAAAATTTCTTCGAAACGCATTGAGCCCCTCGGAAGTGCTCGCATTATTCAGCCATTTTTCCTAATGAGAATGCAAAAATTGTCACACAAATTTGAACAGATCCCCAGCCGAGTGTTGTGATTATTAGCAGCTCAACAAATTTTTAAACTTTAACTTGTCCTTGTAATTAAGTCGACCCTGAAATTGTTTGATACTGTACGAATTTATTCTTTTAAATAGAGCTTGCGAAATCTCATCAAATAACTTACGCATCAAATATTCAAATTGCATAACTTAGTTTTCATTTTTTCAGTTGGACAAAATAAATGTGATATTTACGAGATTAGTGAATTCTCCCCATAAATGAACCCAAATTATCATTTCTGAGGTGATGTGACTTCAAACAAAAAACCAAATGAAATTTAAAAGACGAATAATGAAAATGTCTTATACCTCTACATCGTGAATTACTGTCATCGACTCTTCGGTATTAGTTGTCCTAAGAAGAATTAACGATTAAAGAAAGTTTACAAGGCTGAAATTTCAAGTATGTAGAAAAGGGCAATGTCTATTTGATCATTAAACTCGAAATTTTGGGATAACCTTGCAATAGAATATCCAATTTAGGATAACTTTGAACTACGCATATCGTACTTGAAGTCTGGAAGTTGAGCAATTTTTAGCAGTTACATAAAATGGACACATCGCATAAGCGAACAAACAGCTAAGAACGCAAAAACAAACAATTTAACTTGAAACGGTTGAAAGCTCAGAAAGTTAAGAACTTTAAAGGGAACTTTAAGGTGTTTTGGGGGGGGGGGGGGGGGGTAGGGATCAACAACAATACATAGATGTTCATTCACTGCTTTGAACAAGTACTTTTGTGATTAGCCCAATCCCCTCGTTGACATTGAACATCACAGTAATAAACATTGCGACAGCGGCCACACTGCTTAAGGTGTGGGGAAATGGTGTCACATGCGGCACAGCGATATCTGTCATTCACTTGTTTTCCTTCCATATAACGCAGAACTGAAGGTGAGATATTACTCTCCACATACTCGGTGTCAAGCGGACTTTCTTGGTAGAGCGGTGTAATGAACGTTGCCAACCATGGACTGTTCTCTCCAAGCGGAAGATTTTTGCGTTGCCAGGCACTCGGTGTGATCTTAGTGGAATTCAGCCGTAAAACGAAGCGGAGTAACTGAGCTTCTTCTGCATTGTCAATCAGGATCGTAAGTGGGTTACCTTTACCATTCCCTTTTGTTTTACATCTTGGAGATTCCCAAATCCGCAATAAATCTTTATCAGCACGAGACTTCTCCAACTTTCCTTGCTGCACAAGTTTTTCCGTCAAACGCTTGTCAACAGCTGATATGATTAACAAAGGAGCGCTCAGCGGAGTAACGCGATGTGGGGAGTGAATTCGAATATACCAATCGAGACTTCCCGTTGAACCTTCTCTCTGGATGCGAACATATTCATGGCCGTTGACAAATGACTCCACAAACAGTTTTGCTACAATTTCCCGGACTTTTTTCAGAGCCAAAATTTGCGGATTCGTAGAGTAGACCCGGGCCACGCTGCCTAGGAGATGAGTTAAAAGTAAACATTTGTCTTTTTCCCATGGTTTTAAGCAATCCGCATTCAATTTGCAATGATCCACTTCAAATTCACAAGGCCAGGGCTCCCAAAGAGCCTTCTTCAAGACTAATTTGATCGAACGGGTTGTGCGGTGAAGTGTAGCATTGATTCCGTCGACAAGGATGGGATGAGGAAAGGACAAAACCAACGGTTCCATGTTTTTTGGCTGACTCAACGATAGCGTCACATCGTGGATAGACTCACAGGGTAGACATTGGTTTGTGGAGACTTTTAAACCTAAAAAAATAGAAAAGATCATTAGCGATTTCAATAAAAAGACGATGAAAAATAATGTATGGGATTTTACCCGAGATATTTCCGACACATTCAATCATTATTTCCACGGCGTATTGGTACGGATCCTCGTTGCAACTGTTGACGTCCATTCGCACTGCAGACAGATGTGGAAGTACTGTTGGTACTCTAGAATTCCATGGGAATGAATGATCATATTTTGTCACTCGCATAGCTGACACCAATCCAGAGTTCACTATTGGCACTCCAGTCATCAGTTCAAAAAGGACGGCACAATGCGTATTTTCAATGCCATGATTCGACACCAGAAGAAATGACACAACAGTTTTGCTGATGTATCCATCCGAAGTCTTCTGTACATCCATTTCGAAGTTTTCGATAACGTGAGCATTAGGTATCTTCAACCAGGGCCTCTGTTGAGAACGAATTTCCGAAACACATTGATCATAGCAGTGAACTTCGTTCTTGGGGATGAGCATAAGCCTCAACACAGGGGTTTTTCTCAGTTCGATTAACCTTTTGAGCAAAAAATTCTGGAATGGAGAGCCCTTCAAAACAGCAGAAAATTTCATGACAATTTCGTTGTTCTTCCAGCTTTCAAAAGTTCGCCAAGTAAGTCTAAATATAGACGGCAGTTCCAACTTCTCGATGTCTTTCAAAAAATCACCTCCAACGCGCTGAATCATCGAGTTCACTGCGTAGCTGAACGAGAGAGGGGTGTAGCAGAGCATACCACATGACTTCTTAGGATTTTCGTTCCGAAATTTGTCTGTCCATCCTTCTCCAACTAAGAAACACTTTTTCGCAAGTTCTTGAAACCAACGACTCATTTCCGGAGACGGACTCGGTACTACATTACGGAAAGGCGATGCCCTTTTCCAGCAAAGCTTAATGGAGTACAACAAGAAGCATTCAAACGTAGGTAGCGAAGAACCCAATTCGATGTGATTAGCCAGTTTCAATCCGTAAAGTGTCGGAATCATGCTCAGAGGAGAACAAAGAGCTTCTTCGACGTATTCCACTGCAGAGATTGTTAAGTCTTGCCAATTCGTGCTCTCGGTTAAGATAATAGCTTCAGGAGTATCGGCCAATTTCTTGCTACTTCCCACGATGAGATTAAGTAATCCAACGGTGTCCGATAAGCTTGAACAATCAATGACGTCAAAGGTTAGGTTGGTTGTGTCTGAATAGAAAAACTTCATGGAATCTTCCAGGTGGAAAACAATTTTGACTGTTTCTAGACGACTTCGATATCCGGTTATTTGGGTCGTGAGTATTTTCTGACAAGAACGAATGAGAATTTCGCCTTCAGACATATCAAGCTCTTCCTCAGTTAACGGCAGAAAACTATCGAATGGTGATAGTTTAGGAGCTACATTCCAATGGGGAGTCGTTGGATCTAGCATCATAGTTGGGTTGATGAAAGCATCGTTCGAATTTCCATTTCGCAGCCGACAGCTTCCTTTTGAGAAAAATAGCATAGCTTCTTCGTGAACTTTTTTCCTTGTTGCATCACCGAGATGTTTAAACTTGGAATCTAGATGAAACGCAAAGTTATCTACAGCTTCTGGAATCAATGATTTGCTGTATATCCCCTGCGGATTTATATCTTTGCCGTGGAGTTGTCGCCAGCCTTCCACAATATAGTTCAGCCTGCAGTTTGACAAAAAAAAATTGTCAGTATAATATAACATTGGCTTACTTATTAAAACAGACTTGTTTGCGTGTTTCAACTTTCAATACCTTTCTTCATTGATTTTCTCCAGCAGCGATTTTCTTGCTGAATGGGATTCCAAAGTAGCGAAACACACAAATAACCACCATGATAACCACACTGTTCTTATGTTTTCCATGGACTGACTGTTGTTAGAGATGGTAATGTTTTGTGGTAGATCATTGTCCAATAGGTCCCTCAATACCAATTTAAATCGATGTTGGGTTTGTTCTGGCCAATCCATATTATACCAAACATCCCATAGGAAAGCAACATCTTCATCATTCTTGGTATCAAAATGCTGGGAGGTTATGATTTTGAGTATCAACATGTTTCGTGCCAAAACCAACGGGGAAGAACAATTCAGATGAAATTGGAAGTGTTCTACATTTCCTGCTGATACCGTCTTCAAAATGTTTCTTAGGTCCACACATCCAAGAAACAGAATCTAAATAACAATTACGATATATTAATACATATAAGTCTATTTTCAACACCATCTAGCATACCTTGATTTCATCACCAACCAGTTCAGTAAACTTGTAATTTTCTAGCACATTAACGGCAAATGTGTCACGGTATGGATAGTAAGGGTGAATTAGCGACTGAATTCGATTAGTTGGAATCATTTTTACTGATGCCAACTTCCAAGCTCTAACCTTGTTTCCACTTAGGCTGTTATATAGGCAGAAATGGAAATAAATACATCCATCTTTAAGTTGTTTTCAAGCTCAATCAAATTAATCAATAGGTTGTTTACCAAATACGATGGATAATAGCAGGAAATTAAAATGTATCATCCCACGGAACGTTAATTAAACATTTATGAAGGTCCGAACTCCGAACGTCTGTCTTGTGGTGGAGTTTCTAACCAAGAAACCAACTGATAGTTTTTCTAGAAATTCAATGGCGTCTAATAAGGAAGGCGCGGGAAACGGAAATTCGTACGTGTTTGCCAAACTGTTATAATTAAAAAAACATTTTACAAAAACATTGCCGATTTTTACAATAAAATCAAAATTCAAAAATTATCATAACATTTTTGAAAAAGAACCAGAGGCTGACATTGAATTTATTATAATCTCCTTCTGTCAATAAACTTGTAAATGGTTCAAATTAAATCAAAAGAGATAAATTGCCCAAGTCTGGAGAGTACGGTATGATTTTGCGTAGAGACTGCACTGTGCAGCAAAAGGTGTAACCATTGGCCAACCTAGTTCTTTCAAATTTGATCCACGTCACTTGATTGCAAACATCGGGACAGAAAACGTCAGCACCGGTAATGACAGTCAAATAGGGATTGTTAATGCCAATCACTGCCGTCGCTTTTCCACTTGCTGGATCGTGAATTACTTTCCAGTAGTATTTGGGCACAGGAATCTTCCCATCTGACAGTGTGATTGGTTTCTGTTGTCCATGGACATCGGCGAGAGTCAGAATTCCAAACGTGCCAGTGTAAATAGTGAAATCGGCCATCCGCCCGGAAGCCAAATTCCTGACGGCCGTCTCGAGCGCTTTCCAGTTTCCATTGTTGAACGACTGCCATTGGGGTGCGCAGTTGATGTAATAATACGTCATATCCTGACTAGCGGCATCCACAAAATCGCCATCTGGTGCCAGATGACCTCGAGATAAGTACCAGCTCTTGGAAGGATCCAGGTATCGTCTAGCCAGCTCCGCCGAGCCAAGAATCCTTGTAAAAGTAGCCATTTGACTGGTTTGCAAGTAAGCTCGATTAACGTTAATTCCTGCAAAGAAAGATCCTTGGCGGAAGGGTGGACGAGTGTTGGATTCATCGTCAGCCAGAATTGAAGCTCCCCGGATGACGCTGGAAGAGTACAGGGTGTTGGCAGTGGATTGCTGGTGACAGATGGTTATCTGTTTGAGGAAAGAAGATTTAATTTGCCATCCAATCTCAATCAAAGTTCCTCCGGTCGAACATTTTCCCAGTGTCTTCAGAGTTTCTTTCGCTTGAGTTTTGCAACCCAACGATTTGTAGCCAAGACTCTGGGCGCCCAAACGGAGTTGAGATGATGGCGAAACGCATTCGGCTGCACTGACTGGCAGATTGGCAGCATTTAAAACGTTGTTCCATCCTGCACAGGCGACGATAACTTGCTGACCGACTGGTAAATTGATAACTCTTTTGTTGGCCACCAAAACCGGTTGAATAATTACATTCTTGGTAGCGTCAAATAAATGCGGAGGATATTTGGGCGATTCTTGATCCAAATTAAAGACGCAACCTAAAATAAAGAGGCGGTTGAAATGACGAAAATAGAAATTGCAAAATAAAATGAAATTCACGAACCTGGGCCGTTGGCATTCCGTACATTCGCTAATGCAACCGAAACGGTTAGAAACGTCCAAACAATAAAAAACGAAGTCATTATTTTAAACAAATTCTTACAGAAAACAAAGTGAACCATCAACGACGAATGAATGTGAATCACAATGTGGAACGGTAGCCTAAAGACCCCTGAAAATCCGACACGGTGTCTGCAGGATATCCTGGAAGGTTAGACGCAATCGTTTGGAAAAGATTTCAAAACCACCGACCCTCGTTTTCCTGTCCCTCACGTCCTTGATGAATTAAATCGGTCTAAATAATTTTGTTGTCAAGGCGAAAAAATAGAATCACGTCATTCGTTTATTCAAAAGATAATTTTTTTTCTAGTTTCTTTTCTTTTTCTCTTTCGACCGGAAAAAAAAAATTAAACAGTAGCAGAGTTATTATACTATATATCGGAGTGTGTTTTGTGATGCATAGTTAAAAACCGAAATATAAAAGAAATTATTATTACAAATGAGAGAGGGGGAATAATAGACACTTGATTTGATATGGCAAATGGGGGGAATGTATAAAAACAAATAGAAAGTGACAGATGAAGACACACGATTTGAAACAGTTTTCAAGAGCCAACCTGCGCAAATATTAGCGTCAAATTGTAGAACTCTTCTTCATTCAAAAACAAACATTTGGCCCGTAAGTCGTCAAGTTTTCAATTTTGTTTTTTTAGTGCGAGAATATTCAATTGACGACTGGGACTATTTATAGTTAAAAAAAAGAAAATAATACTCTTTTCTTCTTTCTTTCATGGACGGTTCCGCGATATGTACAACACATGATTTGCTCTTACTTTTTCAGCTTAATTTGTGTTTTCAATGTAAAAAGAGGGATTGGAATATTTAAAATAGATTGGTTAATGGGGACAGACTTTGAAGATTTCCGCGTTGGGTTTGTGTTGAAAAAATAAACAGTTTCTTAAGTTATTTACAATTCAACAGTTTTTTTGATCGAGCAAAAAAATGAAAATGAAAATGGACTTTTTTCCTTTGAAAATATTTCAAAGAAAATCTGACCAATGGACTGCACATGCATTCGTTTTCAAAGTACTTGATAGTTTCATATTTTTTTGAGTTTGATATTAACACAGATACCTATTGTCCCTATATAATTAGCTGAATGTTAGCTGCTGCTGCCGTCGCTGCTGCTCAGACTTTAGATCCTGTCAAAGGAGCCGGTCTGCTGGGGTTATTTTGGCTGCCGCTTCCGTAGTTGGATGCACCATAAACCGATTCCCGTTGAGATGCCCGTCCTTGATTGCTTCCGAATTCTGCAAGTTAAAAATAATCCATTCATATTCAAGTGTATCAAAGAACATTATGAAATTCCGAAATAACAGAACTAGACGTACCATGACCAGTGCTGTTTCTATCAGGGCGCCGGAAAAATGTTGTATCATCGCCCTGCATGGTGGGTGGGCGACGATTTCCCGATTGTTGTTGTTGTTGCTGAGGTCTGAGAAAGTCATTAAAAGAATTTCGTTAGTTTATTGCACAAAGGGAAAAATCGGAAACGTGTGTGTATGTGCAATATTACTTGTAAGGTGGTCCGCTTAATGCGACCTTGTGACCAGCAATGTGAAGACTTTCATACTCGAAATAGTTGGAGACGGGCCGATCGGCACCCGACCAACCATTTCCACCAGGTGGGCTCATCCGCGTCTCGCGAGCCGATCGCTGCGAGTGATAGTGCTGCTGACGCCGACTGCAAAAACAAACAAATGAAAATGAATTAATACAAATTCCAATCAAAATTTAATTAAAAAAAAAAAAAAAAAATCTACCGAAATAAAAACTAATAAAACCAAAAAATTAAACTAGGGACCATGCAAAATCATAAACGAAAAAAAATGCAGGCGACGGATGCGGCGAATTCAAACCAACCGAAGAAAAAAATAATCAACTCGCGCTACTTTTGTTTTTGGAAATTTTGTTGATTTCTTACATGACTTGCCCCTGTTCAACTTTGAGTCTTTGATGACGGACCAATTCCTGCATTTCACGAATCTGAACCGGGTTCAAATTGCCATTTCTTTTCGTAGCCAAAAGAGAAAACGCCCCAATCAAATCACAAAACCGTTAGTTACATGTTGGTCGAGTTAAATATTAGTGCAGACACGAACAACAACAACACGTTCATTGCAAACGAACGAAAATTCAAAGAATGTCTGTGAGATTGGAAATAAAGATATTTACTTGAGTTGAAATTCGTCGTAATTGTTGTTGTAGTTGGACGTGGAGGAAGGCACGGCCGGAATGGGCATAAGAGTATTGGGTTCGCCGACAGCTGCCCGGCTACGGGGTTTCCTCACGTCGTTGTAAGGGTCGTAACTGGCCGAGCGTCCGTGTATGATTTCCGGCACATTCTTTTTATTCGACCTAACCAAAACAAGTCAAGGGAAAAAGAAAAAACGTTAAAATGTCATTTCCATCGTCTGCAATTTGAATATTTTTCATACTCGAACTGTTCCGTCGGCGTGTGAGTCGACTGTCTTTGTTGTTCGGCGTGCCGTTTTTGGTGCTGGGCGCGCAGCTGGTGCAGCCTCTGCGAGCGGTCACCAGTTGTTGTTGAATTCCCTTGTTGTTGCTGCTGCTGTTGTTGTTGCTTCTGCTGGTGATCGTGAGCGGCGGCGGCCTGGCGTTGTTGCTGATCCATCAACCGTAAATAATGATGTTGTATTCTCTTCTGCTCATCTTGGGCGGCCTGTAAGAAGAAAAAGAGAAAAGAATCGAACAATCAAATAAAAGAGTTAAAGAATAAAACCAGAAATTCTAAAGCCAGAACAGACAACCGTTAGATGGCAACAGCAAATGGACTAGAAACGGGGCCACTAATTTCTTCCGCAACGGGAAAATAAACATTACGATCGAAATGGTTTACAACTCACAAAAATTCTTCGATTACAAGCCTATACTATAGCCAGAAAAAAGAAAACTGATTTTCCCAAAGTGAAATCGTGTGTCTTTCACGATGTCGCTTGTGTGCACTTGAAAAACCGCAATATCCCGTCATTCAATTATTCCAACCCTCCTCTCTCTCGCGTAGAAAAAAAGGGAAAAAATAGAAAATAAATAAAAAGCCGCAAATCCTGTGTACACGAACTTTGGCTCCCTGTGAACGCGTGGGAGTCCCATGAATTAAATGCGTAAAAAGTCGAGACTCGCTTTTAATCGAACATCATTATTCGACGAAACAATCGAGCGTCGGTGAAATGTTTCCGGTGAATCACTTGTTGTTTTCCCTCCTCTCCTTTTAGACGTCACATAAGGCGAGATGACGTCAACCCCTTCTTCTTTGTCCTTAATCATCCGCACGAATTTAAGTTTTTTGAAATTTACCTGGCGAGCGACGGCGATGGCCATTTGGCGTCCGAGTTCTGCACGGTCACGTTCATCGGGCGGAAGAGTTCGTCTGAGGACGTGATGGCGGTCCACTTCGGTCACGGCAGACGACCTGCCGATGCTTCCGGAATGACCGGAAGAAGATCTCCGCTCGTTCTGGTGGTGATGGTGAGATTGGTTTCCGGACGAAGGCATAATCATGTGGCCGCCGGCCATGGAATGATGACCCGAAACTGTCGGATCCGATCCGGATGACTGATGACCGGATTCTGGACTGGCTGGTGCGGATTTGCGGTGCTTGCCGAAGCGGAACATGGAGCCCAGGCCTTTCAAAAGGAGTCCGGCCGCGTTGGCGTTCTTCTTTTTGCTCTTGCGCGTCTCGTTCTTGTTGTTCAACATGGGAATTCCGATGTCCGATGGAGAGCGTGGCGGTGGCATCATTTCATTCACCTCGACTTCCAACGCTTCGTCCACTAAATCGCAAAGAGAAAATAAATAGAGAAATTAAAAAAAGAATGTTCCAGTCTACTAGTCCGGAATAAATCCCGAGAGTTTCACGAAATTTTTCAATGGACATAAAACATTAGTCTGGTAAAACGCTTCCGGGTTGCTTACGTGTCTCCATGGGCTCTTTGTTGGTGCCGTCAGTTGGCTGGCCCGACTCGTCGTAGCTGCGATCGACAGCCGCTCGGAAACTTTCATTGCAGCCGCGTCCTCGAACCACCCGGATGGCCGTCGGCCGGTGATAGCCGTAGCAACCGATTTGAGGCTCCTCCTCCTGCATCTGGATCTCCTGAACGACCGTCTGGAGCGACTCCAAACTAGACGATTTCTTCAACCCCAAAGTCGGGCCGATGTCCCTTGAAGAGTTTCTTGAAGGCGGGTCAACCGGACGGACGAAAAGCGGCCGGCTATTCTCCTGCGACTTGTCTATTCACGCACATTATAAAATCCACAACGGTTATCATTATTTAAATTTAAAAAAATGGCAAAATTGAAAAAAATAAAATAAAAATAAAAACCGGATCGAACCGGCAACCAAAAAAGGAACGGAATAAAAAGCGTTACACCCAGCGCGATGCGATAAATAAAAATAAAAAAACGAGCAAGCATAATAAAACAAAGAGAGGTGCACACAACCACACACACACCATCAAGCGGCAATTGCGTTACGTACATGGAGGTAGCAGCGGCGGCCGTCTTTGGCCTTGTTGAAGGGATAGGACAGGTGACGGAGCGATTAGGGGAAGGGATTCCACCGAAGAGACACGAGAACGTTGATGCTGATGATAATGATCCGTCATCATCATCATCATGGATGGGGCCACAGAGAGGCGACTACCCCGATCAACCGTGCCCGCAACCCCCCGGCGATTCGCTATTTTACCAAAATCCAATTCCAATCCAGATAAGGCCAAATAGAGGGTGGGAAAAAAAGAAATTTCAGTCGAGGTTAGTCTCTTGGTTAATTTGCGTGTGCAGAAAAGGAGAGAGAGAGAGAAAGTGAAAAAAGATTTATGGCAATTAATCCGCAATAATGAACTTCTCCGGAATTGTGAAATTCCGCAATTTCAAATGACTTTGACCTTCACGAAAAGTTCATTATTTCAGAAAAAATGTTGTTAAAATATAAGTCACCAGAAAAAGAAAGTTCAATGACAGAAGGAGACCGAGAAGGGGGGCCATTAAAAGAAAGTTAAGGGACAGCAGCAACAACAGCAACAACATGACAGACACACACACACCTGTAGCCACACCACCAACACCCCCAACAACATCGTTGGGTTGATAAAGATTGGGACTGGATCGGTGATAGGTGGGTGAGCTGAGGTAATCCTTCTCCAGACGCGAAACCAAAGGATGGGCGTGACGACGCTTGACAGCGCGACGGATCACCCGACCTGAGTCACCCACACAACAACACGCCAGGGGACACGCAATGTTTCCATTTCAAGTCGGAGGAGTTGAGGGTTGTGGTAGGAGGGAGAGAGAGAAAAAAAGAACAAAATTCGAAGGTTCACGGTTAGGATGAGATTATTATCTAAAAGTCTAAATGAATGTTATTTGTTATTTCTCGTTACGTGGAAAAGCATCAAAAGGAGAAAAAGGTGAGAGAGTTAAATAAGCCGAAAGTAGTTAACGAATACTGCGAGTGTTAATATTATTCCCGATAAAAAAAAGTACGCCGACAAAAGAAGCTTTTAGCCTATCACCAAATACACGGCACGTCCAGGTGAGAATTTGTGAAATTAATGTCATTTTTTTTTTACCTGATGGAGGCATGTTCTCTTTCACTGCGGATGTTTGCGGTTGTTGTTGTTGCTGTTCGCTTTCAGGCTGGGTCTGTTTCTGACGTTCTCTTTCCTCCCTGTAGAATTCAATAAAAATATTTCCGACGTGTTATAACCGTATCGAGTCCCGTACGCTTCTAATTGTGTAATAATCATCGTTTTGGTCGTCTTGGTGACAATAGGAAAAAAGAGGAAAATAAAATCGCGTTGGTTCTTCTACCGACCTGAGTTTCTTATTCCTTTGATAAGTGTCCGTGTTCTTGGCGTCCAGCGAGGCGTGCCGTTTTTCCGACATGCTCTGACGACCAAACTGGTCGCGAGAAAAGCCGGGAGCGTTCGGGTCCGTGTCCAAAGAAGTCCTTCAAAAACAGAAAAAAGAGAACAAAGAAAAAAACAAAACAATGAAATGACAAATAAAAAGAATTTCCCGAAACAATCAAAACAAAAAATAAAACGTGACGTACTGGCTGGTGTAGGTGGGCGCTTCCGAATCGCTGGGACGTCCATCGGATCGCATGGATGTTTCCGACAGGGGACTCTGGGGCGGCTGCGGCTGCTCGGCATTGGGCCACGGTCGGTCGCGTCCATCCGTCGGTCCAGAGCGTTGACCACCGGGACCACGAATGTTATTATTGGAATGTTGTTGCTGTTGCTGCCAAGGCAAGTTCATGGTCATATCCGGTGTAGAGGCCACCGAGGAACCGTTGGACGTCGACATCATCATCATAGAGGGTGGGCGTGGCCTCGACTGCGGCAGGTAATCACCGTCAATCGAAACCACCTCGCCCGGCGTCAAGTGGACCGTTGGGCTGTTTTGCGAATGCTGTTTCCGCCCTGGACCCTGCTGCACCACACTCGTCTGGTGCCCACCGTTCGATTTCGACGAATTCATCAAAGTCTCCTGCAACTGCGTCGTGTTCCACGTTTCGTGCGTGGCCTTCAAAAAATAAACAAAACAAAATTCAATTCAAATTCAACTGGGGAAAATCAAAAAATTGAAACTTACCCGGTAGTAACTCTCGTTGCGGAGGTCAGAGGAGATTCCGGAGAGTCGATTGTCTTTCACGAGATTTCTCTCACGACTGTCTGATCCGCTTCCGCTGACAAAAATGACGGTGGAACCAGATTGGTCGCTACTGCCTCCGGAATGATCGTAACTGCCGGAGCTGTCGCCCCCGTTGCCGCCCAGTCGAACCGTTCCGTTCACCGTGTCGTCCTGCGACTGCCCTTCCAGCGTCACTTCACGATCCTTGAGCGCGTGCATCTTGCGGGCAACCGTCAGGGTGATGTGCCCGGGCTTGGGACCCTCCTGGTGGACGGCCCGCCTCAATCCTTCCATCGCTTCCGTGTTGGATCGCCCCTGCAGAGAGACGCCGTTGACGTGAAGGAGCTGGTCGTTGGTGCACAGCCGGCCGTCCCTGGAAGCGGCTCCTCCGTGCAGAACCGATTTGATGAAGATGCCCAGGTCGCTGGTGCCATTTCCCGATGACGACGTCGTCTTGCCTTTGACTGAAATGCCGAGGCCGGCCTTTTCCGTGTCGTGGACGGGAATGTCGAGTGTGAGGATCTCGCGCTGCTTCCAGGGCAGGAGCAGCAGACTCTCTTCGCTGGCCCTGCTGATGGATTTCATCTGCCTGGGCAATTTGGGACTCGTCTGCTGAGTTTGAGTCGACGATTGAAGCTGAGACGATTGAATTTGTTGATTTTGCAATTGGTTCGACTGTTGGATTTCTTCTTCCGTTTCCTGTCGGGAAATTAGGAGACGGGCGACACCGCCGCTGGGAATGTTGCGCAAAAGGCTAACCACCTCGCTCTGAGTTTTGCCCGTCATTTCCACGCCGTTGACCTCCAAAAGTCGATCACCGGAGCGCAGTCGGCCATCCTCAATCGCGGCACCTGCAAACGGTTACAACAACATGTTTTTAAGTCAAATTGATTGTCATTCCAGAAAAGAACAACAGGGAGGATTCCAGGAAAGAAAAGAAGGTTGGAAAACAACCTGGGAAAAAACGGAATTTGACATTTCTGAGCCAAGTCAAGAAAAACGAACGACAAAACGAACCTCTGGGTAAGATATTCTTGATGTAAATGGGGCAAAGCCCTCCAGCCGGATTGTCACGCGTCGTGACACTGAAGCCGAGTCCTTCATGGCCTTTCGTCAGCTCCAAATCCAGTTTTTTGCCGATTTTCCTCGTGCTGACAGTCATGAGGGCGTTGCTGGCTCGGCCCGTTCCAGGGACGACGGCCGGTGTCTTGCGAGTTGGCGACACGGCGGCCACACGGGAAGGGGGCGCCTGTTGTTGTTGAGTCTGTATTAGTTGCGGCTGTTGCAGCTGCTGTTGTTGTTGTTGCGTCATTTCATCCAACTGATCCGACGCCGGGCCGCGACTCACTTCTCCGTTCGATTTGACTATCCGCAAACGAAGGTCACGACTCTGATTTTCCCAAATGAAGAAATAACAAAATAAAAATAATAATTCGATGAGGGTCTTCATTTTGGGAATGAACCCGTTTTTATGGATCGTGACTGGCGGCCTGATTAAGTAGACAATCAAGGTCAACTCAGAGAGGGGGAGGGGAGGGCAGGCAGGCAGATAAGCAATCGAAACGATAACAAAAATGCCAGGGCCAACAGCTCACAGCTGGGCGAGAAATCGTTCAGGAAAAAAAGGAAAAGTTTTGCATTTTTGGTAGTTTACAAAATCAAATGGCCGGAACGACCTTTTCGGAATGTGGCGGGAGGAGGAAAAAAACAGAAACAGCTGAGACAAACGAGATTAGCAAAAATGTGATAAGAGAAAAAGAAATATACCTGGAGGGCGTTGCGGAAGAGCTCCTGAGCTCGGTGGAAAGGCACGTCCTTGAGCGGATGCGAATTGATCTCGACGATGCGGTCGTGAACGGCGATGCGTCCATCCCGGTAAATCCGGCCGCCGGGCTCGACGCCTTGCACCAATAGGCCCAATTCGTTACCCAGGGGCGAGTAATCGGGAACGACGTGGATGCCCAGGGGTTGGCCGCCTTCATTAGGCAGCACCACCAGTTGAGTTGTTGCCAATTGGGACTGCATGTTGTTGTTGCTGCTGTTATTAAGGTGGTGCGGCTGGTAGAGGTGGTGATGGCCGTCGCTGAGCGGAATCGATTCGCTGGTGGCGCCCACCGGTTCCCGTCTGAGGCTGCGGGTCCTCCGGTGCATCGTCTCCTCATAATCGGGCGGAGTAGTTGCGGTCGGTGTGGCCACCCCCGTCGGAGCCGTTGCGGCGGAAAGTAAGGCATTGTCGGCCGCTTCTGCCCACCGATATCCAGCATTGTTATGGCTTCCGCCGTTGGCGGCGCTGCCAACGCCTCCGCCAAAAATTTGCATCGAGACGCGAGCGCCGGATCGAGCGAACCGCGGGCCGGACGGGTGGCGTCGTACGACTTCCAAGTCACGTTCCTCGCAGTCGGAATCCGATGTGGGATCCACAATGGGGGCTGCCGACCACCTCTGCTCATGTGGCCATATGGTATTGACCCACATAATGTACAACAAAAGATAAACAAACAAACGAAAAATAAATAAAATAAAATTCCAAACTGCAATTCACTGACACCGGATCAAACCGGTGCACAAGGATAATTCACACACAGAGAAAACTTTCAAGGATTATTATTATGATTGCCATTTTTTATCGAGAAGAGAAAAGAAGCTCCAAGGCTTTTTTTCTCTTTCTGTTTTTGGCCAATGGAAAAACAAAAAAATCGATTGGCTTTTTTGTGGGGGGGAAGCTTTCTCCTGGAAAAGGACTCCCAGTTTGGTCATGTGTGTTACGTTACCTTGTAGTCTCTGCTGTTGGAGGTGGTAGGTGGCATGTCTGCGTGGTGGTGGAGGTGATGGCCGGTGGAGGCTGAAGAAGATGAGGAGCCTGTGGTGTTTGGCGCGGTAGACGGAGCGTCGGGACTGATGCGATTGAGAGCCGGCTCTGATCCGCGTCTGACCTGCAGGTGCAGGTGATCGACCATGAGACCCGTGGCCGCTTCTTGGCCCGTGACCTCAATGTCCTTTCGACTGGCTGGATGACTGCTGCTGCTGCTGCCGCCGACGACGCCGTAGCCGTGGTGATGGTGATGGAGACCGAAATCGGTCGGCGAAGGTGAACCGGAGTTGGAACTGGCCGAAGTGCCGTCGCCTCGCAGATTCATCAATCCGATCCGCGGGCCGAGCACCAAGGGGACACCCAGGGAAGGCTCGTCCAATTCAGATCCGCTGCCACCACCACCGCCGCCATTGGAAAGGCAAGCGGCCAACTGTTCCCGATCGTCGACGACATCGGCCAGTCGGTCATCCGGATCTAGAATGGCGCCATCCGATGATCGAAGAGCCGCTACAGAAATGGCAGCATCATTTGACTGAAAAAAACGGGAAAAACGAGAAAATGAAACACAAATGATGATATTCCATCTTCTTCTTCGTCTTCTCCTTCTCATTAGACATTCAGAAATGTCAAAGCACCAAAAAGGGAGCGGTCGGCCAATGGCTTTCTCTCCCTTCAGCCACAGACACGTACATACAACTCTCTCCATCTATCCATCCCTCACCACCACCCAAAAAACAACAACGTATAGTCGAGCGAATAGAAGAAAAACGCGAGAAATGAATTCAGCCGGCCACAAGAAATCGTGCATGGGAATAGACGACGAGGTCTTGTTTTGTGTTTTCTTTTTACCAGGTGCTTGTAGACGCCGTTGGATAAGCCAGAAGTGGCGTCGTCGAAAATGTCTAGAGAATCGCAACTATCCAACTGGTAGGATTGAACGCGATGGGAGAATAATCTGCACGGGAAATAATGAACCAGTTGAACTGCTCGACTGTTACAACTTTTGTAAGCCATTGCCAAACACACACAACCGTTTTCTTTCACATCTTTCTCCTCCTGTTTCTACCGTTGCGTCTGTGCTGTAGAATATCCTCGGGTCACAAGCGAACGCACACACAAAGAAAACGAATAAAGAAAACGGTCCCGACAACTTTTTTTTTCTTTTTCGGTTGGGTCGCAACGCACCCGGTAACTCACGAACGACGACTGAGAACGGACAATCAGGAAAATTTCTACATGTACTGTGATAGTCAATGGTGGCCGTGTGTGTGTGGGGAGCTGGGGGGCACCTGATAACAGGCAAAAAAGGGCGGGCAATGTCCGGTTTTCCAGAATAAAAAAAAAAAAAAAAAAATACAAAACAACAAACGGAAAATGAGGCTCTGCCAACTCCACCCCTCGGGATGGACAAACTTTTCGTTTGAAAATTTACTTCTAAAAAGAAATAAACTATTGCCATCTTTGACAGTGTGACCTAATAGGGGGAAGAAAAAAGTCCAAGAATTTGATTTACAAACACACAAACCAAAACGTCAGAGAATATTTCTTATTTTGGCAGGAGAAAGAAAAAAGGAAAATACGTGACATACAATCATGATGAAGACAATGGCGGCCGCCAGGTGACACACAACACTCGGATGGTGGTGGTGGTAAGGGGATTAAAGCTGGTCGATTGGATAAACTCCAACGCAATGTGTCAAAAGTCGATTAGCCATCGGAATTTTGAATGCCAGCAGAAAATCGCCCACGGAAAATGAAAATGGAACGAAAGAATTCTGCCCAGTCTGATAAAAAAAACTATGGGCGTGTTTTCATGGTTCCTCTAATGACACAACAACAAACACACGACACCACACGTTGGTCAGAGTCACAATTTCGGTTCAGGTACTGAAAACGGACGGGAGTCAAAAATACACCCAACTGGCGGTGAGTGCGGTAGAGGAAGCACTCAGCAGCCAACTAAACCAGAGACTGTTTTTTTTTTTACTTTTTTTGAAAGGGGGAAATGTCTTGCATGAGCTGCCAACCAGAACCCCACCAACTATCCAAGGCAAACATCAAATGAAGAAGAGAAAAAAAAACAACATTTTCAGACCGGAATGGTACATTTTTCCACCTTTCCATCTCCTCCCCCGTCTTTTACGAACAAAAACAATGCGCCACCGCCATCTAGCGGCCAAATTGCCAACCCGTTCTATCTTTTTCGCAACTGTCAAAAATTTTCAAAAAAATGTCAACAACTTTCTGGTAAACAATTCCTTTTTTCTTTCTCCGACTAAACTATAGTTTTCCATCCGTCTTCCTCCAACTGACATTATCGCATAAAAATAAACTAGCCGTTCAAGTGATCCAACAGGTTTCCTTCTGTCGCACGTTTTTCTTTTGTAAAACCTGCGCGTTATCTGGGTCACGTCCACAAACATCCAAGTTCAGACGTCAGACGCCAAAGTTGTCAATATTGAATGATTCCAGAGCACTACTACTATCGTATCTCGCAAACTTTCCTGGTATCAGTAACAAAACTCTGCGTCAATATTTGACGGTCGATAATTCCTGATGCAAAGAACAAACAATCCAAAAATTAGTTTTAAACTTAAATGAATATCGTCGTGACACAACCGTCTCCAGAGTAAGATCCTGTTTCGGAGAAAATAAAAAAAGTAAAACATGATTTGACCACTGGGAATTTGGTGCCTGGGAAAAGATGTTGTTGCCACACAACTTCAAGATGAAGAAGAAAGTGGTTTCTTTTCGCAGGAAATGTGCTTCACATTTCGACATTGAAATGTGACCTTTATGGTCGTCCTTTTAAAAGTGGCAGAAATTTTTACTCGTTATACTTTTCCTTTTTTCTCATCCTGCCTACGGATGACTGTTATATACACACACACAACAGCTGTGTGTTTCACTCGAAAACGTCAAACGTTTCCAAAAGTGGGCGGATGAGGTCAAGAGGCCATACGAGAAGAGGAAACGATGTCGTGGCGCTATTTGCCACTCGACTCTTTTCATCTCATCAAGATAAAATGAATCAATCAATACGGCAATTAAATCTGGAAAACATAAGCCGGAGGGAGGGTAACAAAGGGCTTATCGATCCACTCCTAACTGGGAAGCCTTACATCATCACGAACGGGCTTTTTGACGGTTTGTGTATCTCGTCATGTCAATCCCCCCCCCCCCGGTACACACAGACACACGACCGGAAAAATCGATCGGTGACATCATCATCCCGTCTCGATTTTCAAACGACACGCGGCGACTCCCCAGTGTCAATCGAGGGAGAAAAATGGAGAAAAAGTAAAAGTGTGCGCACGTTTCTTTTCTTCTTTTCTAAATAATACAGAAGAAGAAGAAGAAAATAGTCTCAAATATCGTCCACAGTCTGACACCAGTGCAAACTTCCCCTCTGGGTAAAATTATCCAACGGTCGTTCTTCTTCTTCTCTGCTCTTATTATACAATTTCCCCCCACCCTCAACTCGACTACGAGGGTGGCAGATGCATTACGAATCAAAAGGGGCCTAGAGACACATCACGGCAGCTGTTGCTCTATGCCACCCCTTGTACTAGTCGCTTTTATCTGATGAACAGGAGAGCTGCTGCTGCTGCAACACATCACGGTATAGTGGCACGCGACCGTTGGAGAGTCAACACTTTTTACGAAAAATAGCAAAAGTAGTCCGCTACCATAGAGTTGCACCGCTGGGATAGGGGACCGACAACAACAACAACACAAGCCAGCCGTGAATTGGGGTTCCTTCTTTTTTTTTTCCTGAGAAAAAACGGTGGCGATAGAATCCGTGCGTGGGCATATCCGCGTATTGCTACACTCCCGTATAATGTTTGTCGGGTTGCATCCAGCCTGAAAGCTAACGTACGATGACGAGGAAAGAAAGAAATTCCGACAGCATTTGTTTTTTGGAGAAATACCGCAATGGAAGGTCGTTTGAATGTTCTTCTTCACCCCCTCTTGTCGTTAACGAAAAATCCTGAATGAAATGAACGGCCGTGCTGGACCGACGGGAACTACACTTACACGCCTCGACGAAAAACAGAAAAATAAATACCCGTTTCCTATTTCGATTACTTGGCTTCCTCCCCAACACCACCCCAAACGAGAAACAACAAATGAGAAACAACAAACGAGTGAAAATAACTAGAAAAATGGCTAGCCCATTAGTCACTTCACCTATCTGGGGAATGCAAAACAGTTATTAATGACCAAAGTCCAAATTTGGCAAGGGGTTGACTTGTACTTTGTCCACCTCTCAGACAATGTGGAGCACCAAGATTTCAGCACAAGATAAGATAGAACGAATGAATGGAAATACCTTGTTGGATGCCTTTCTGTATCTCGTCACAGCCTGGCTGATGAGATCTCTGACCAAAATGTCTCCATTGCCACAAGGAACCACCACGCTGACAGGTCCAAAGCAAACAGTGACTTTCATGACGAAGAACTGCTGCTGCTGATGTTTGTGTTAATCTAAATGAACATTTGGCCCGTTAATGTAAACCAAACTTGCTGAGCACTGAGGGAGGAGAGCAGGCGGTCCACAACAGTCAGCAACCACCTCACTGTTGATACTGACGGTCTTCCTGTAAGAGAAACAAAGTTGTCAGCATCTCCTGGAACACACACACTAACACCGAAGGAGGCAAACTTCCAAACTGAGACTTGAAATGCAAGACAAGAAACGAACTCAGAAAGAAACTTGGGTGGAGGGAGGAAAAAAAAAAGTAAAGAAAAAGGACTCGAGACGTGTGCGATCTTTTCCCTGGGAAATTCGTTTCGAATTACAAGAGTCGAACTGGGGTTTCATACCCAGCCATCATTGACAGGAGGGAGGGTAGGGGGAAAAAAGGAGGGGGAACCACGATGGGGGGACGAGTTGCACTGCTTTTTCTACCAAGAGGGGGGTTAACAATTACACAAAAGAAGAAAAATACGAAATATCTAAATATATATATCTCACACAAACTATTAGTATGGGTCCCGGACGAAGTTACTTCACAAGACAGACGTCGGTTGAACTGAACATCACGATTCACAATGGGGCTCTGCAGCACACAACCCAGTTCTTCTTTTTTTTCCGTTTTTTCTTCTCCCAGTAAATATATCTCGTTAAACTGTTTCGTAGTTGGGAGAGAGAGAGAAAGCGCTGCTGTGTGTGCCTTATAAAACTGCTGCTGTTGTTCGGCAACCGACACGACGAATAACACTGGAGGGCTTGCCTAGGTGGTTGTGAAGCATAAAGGTGGGAAGACCGCGCCGCCGTCAGCGCCATCTACCAGTAGGAATGTCGACTCGACGCAATAACGCAACACCTGTGATTTCTCCAAACAACATTTCCACTGCTGCTATGTACTAAAAATGGAAGGGAAAATAAAAATACCGCTTACAAAATCACATACACACACACACACACGCGGGTAATTGACTTTATCTGCAAGAGGCATCAAATTTCAATCGGCGATTTGGGAATCCATGGGTAAACGACGTTATCTCTAACTGGAATGTGTGGGTTTTTATCGGCTCTCTTCTGCCAGGAGGAACACACACAATGAATAGTTTTACATAATCCACACACACACAAGGAGAATCTAACGCGCCAGACTGGCCGCTACAATCTTCACACCCGTGAGAAAAATCAATGATGAATGATGGATGAAGTATAGTACTACATGAACTCGTCTTATTCCAGAATAAAAGAAGAAAATAACAAACCCTAATTAACGAGATCTACATGCAGCAGCTGGTCCCGTTTTAAATTTCACATTTCATCCGCGCGCTAATTTCAAATTTCCGTGCACAAGACAAACTATAAATAACAGTACAAGACAGTCATCTGCATGTCCTCAAGGTCCATCCTTTCTTTTCTTGCATTCAAATTATTTATTTACCAGCAGACGCGAAGGTCTCCACATAACAATTAGCTAATATTATTTCTCATCGCATTCATCAACGAGATTGCAGCAGGGGCCTCATGGGAGGGCCACTTACGAAAACTTTTGAAACGGGAGACGGCCAGAGAGTCCTTGGCAGTCGCGCTGAAATAACACACGAAAATAATAATCAAAAGAAAAATTCCGTTCATTTCATCATCAACCAGCAGCAGCAGCTCAAAGAGGGGGGTGTGATTTCCCAGCAGCAACGCGGCGGATTGAATTTCATCATGTATGGCTGCCAATGGGAGAGAGAGAAGCTATTGGATATTTATTTGATTGTTTTATTTTTTGTGTAAACCCAAGACGATGATGGATGGTCGCTCAATTTTATTTTGAAAAAATTTGGGCGTTGGAAAAATTGCATCCACTCTCACTAGCTGCTGTCGAGATTTTCCCTTTCTTTTCACTCTCTCAGCTCAGACACTTTCTTATGAATCGCACAGTAGTTGGAAACTGAATAATGATCACGGATCATCCACTCTCTTACACAATAAGCCGGTTTTTCTTGTTAAGTTGGTCATGTTTGTGTTCAATGGCCCGTTGGTTTGACACGTCAAATCCCATCTGTCATAAGCCTCTCGGCTGCCGAACGCGCAAATGTGGCCTGACGTTGATCAGCCTCTTTCTATACACACAGTTCAAATTATAATACACTATAAGGTCGTCGTGTTAAACAAGAGTTAACTGCACGGCCGGCCCATACATGTACATAAAAACTCGGATCGTTCAATCGTGAAATATTCAGATTCATATCTCTTATGTAAATTCACAAGACAAACTTGTTTTATCCAAAAAACTTTTCCTTGAGATTTTTATTTTGACTTTCTCGTCTATAACGCCAGTGGCTGAGACTAGGCTATATCAGCAACTCTCCAACCGTTATCAGAGAAAGTGTACACACGTGAAAGGGAATATTCAAATCAAACCCAAAAATAATACGGACGTTCTTTTTCTTTTCTTGAGGACAATATTGACTGGAATAACAAGAAAAACCGGTCACACACATTCTAGACTACACCATATCTCTATATAGGGGAGTAGGAAAACCTCAAAAGTTGACAAAGGCAATAAAACATAGAGAGAGAATTCGGCTATAGATTAATTGAAGTCTCTCTCATCTGCATGGCGGCATTTGTTTGTTCGACATGCACACATGATGACAACACGCTATATCCTTATCCGGAATTTAGAAAAAAAAATTTCACTTGTAAATCGACCCAACATTTTAAAACTTAAATAAAAAGGTTTTTGAATTTTTCAAACGCCTTTTTCCCACTGGGCGTGGCGGCAAATCCTCCTTGTTTTTTCGTACGCATTTGTTAAATCACGATTGCGGATCTACGCGGATCAACTGGCAGGCGGCGCATTGTACACAACGGACACGCCCATTTGGCGCTGAAAATTCGTGTTAAGGACCACAATATTTAGATATTGATCGCTCTCAAAGAATTTTCAAAGCTTTATTTTAAAAGTTGTTGAATTGCGTTCAAATGGGTTGGGTTTGTAATTCAATCCATCTGCTCCGGCAACAACACTTCTTGGGCGAGTGACTCATTTTTGCGGTTGATCCAGAGAACAGGAAACAATTTCAAATAATAATAATAATAACGAGTTTTGTGTTTCTTAATTATATCGTTTCCAGGAATGTTGTTGGACGGCAGTCGCTTTTATCGGGGGTTGTTATTTTTAAAAATATTTCGATTTTATTCGCCGCCACGACATTGAAATTCAAAGCGCGTCCAACTCGGGGAATTAATAATCTCAGGCTAAATGTTGTTGTTCATGTAAAATTACCAGCCATCAACTATAAACTACACAGAATAATATAAATGAATGGCGCTTACAGTTAATCAAATTCAGCCGTTTCCTGTCGTCATGACAATAAAAGAAAATTGCTCACGCAATTAAAAGAGTCGCCCAAGACGGTGAGAGAAAAAAGAGAATTCTCGATTAAAGTCGATATAGAAAATGGGGGAACTGAAAGAAATGTTGTGAATGCGCGGGAATGGGGTCACGCGGGACTAGTGACTCGTGTGTGTCTGCTGCTGCGCATCACGCCCTATTTCTCGCATTTTGTTACTCGCTGCTGTTGCTGCTGCTGAGGTGAAATCATTGGCTATATAACTAGTACGCAGAACAGCCAATATATATAGTTTTGCTCGCTATGGCCATTTTGATCAGCTGACGGATAAAGTCTCTCTCGCTCCCAATTCCTTTTCTTTTAATTCCACCCACTTTTTAAAAATGTAGATATCTAGGGCACTACGTACACTACTTGGTCATTCAACATCAAATCTGCATCGGGATTATATGTCAAGAGCTGCTGCTGTAAGGTCTCTGAATAACCTCAAACACGAGATATTACTCATAATAGCTTGTTTATTATAATAATAGGCGCTTATGGACATGTAGAGAGAGATAAGAGTCTTATCTTCTTTGAACTGGTAGAAAGACCACACCCGGCGCCCGTTGACAGCCGGATAGACCCATACAGTACGGCCGAGTGTGTCTATAATAATACCCCCCAAAAAAAAACTTTCTTCCGTCTTAGTACATATTTCTCCGAAGAAGATAAAGCCGTGATTGTACATATAGTCCCCCCTTCCCATTGTGTAACCCCGTCGTCGTGGTTCAAGGTGTGTTATCACGTCGCTTGTTGGGGTGAAAAGCGACAATAGGAGACGCTGTAAGGGGATGATTATTAGGACTCTATTATACATATACAACCGCCTATTTGAATCACAGAAGCGCACATGGTATCGGGCGTGTCTTTCTGGATAATGTTTCATCTTGTGTACATATTTGAATTTCTCTTTTCTTTCTAAATAATATTGAATTTCTGACCTACTGTTTTTAACTGTCCCATTTTTGAAAGTGTCGGATATAGTAGCCAGCAGCAGGTCGAATAAGCGCCAGACTTGACCGACTTTTGCGCTGTGTGTGTAACATTCTCAACAGTGGCGTGTGGGGGAGGAACGCCGATATATGGAAATAGAATAATGGGACTCTCCAGTTTTGACCCTGTGTATATATGTAGAGAGAGAGAAGCTCTAATTATAGCAGCAACAAAAAAGGGACTCGACACCAGAAAGTCGAAGAAAAATCCAGACGCTTCGTGTCAGGACGCAGTTGGAACATTGGATCACGCAAGTCGGGATATAACGCAGCATTGTCTCTCCCAACACACAATCAGTGCAATTAAACTTGAACGCAGCGCCTTATTGATCAATTAATTGTGATGATGAATCGAGCGGAATCGCCGGCCAACGGCATCAGCAGCAAAGTGTGCGCATTGTGTCGTTCAAAAGCCTCGCAAATCTGCGGAGGATGCGGTGAAATTTCCTACTGCTCAAAGGAACACCAGAAACAACATTGGGCCAATCACAAGAGCCAGTGCAAACCTTACAAGATTGTTTTCGACCAGAAATATGGCAGGTATTTAATAAATATCTAGAATTCATTTAAAATAAAAACATATCGTGACTATATAAACGTGTTCTATCTTTTAGGATCATGGTGGCGTCCAAGAATATCAAACCGGGCGAAATCATATTTCGGGAAAAGGCCATTTTCACGGGACCCAAACAAGGTTGTCTGCCGTGCTGTTTGGCGTGCTACACCAGCCTGGAGAATGTAGAAGAGGCCAGTCTCTTCCGGTGCCCTGGATGTAATTTCCCGTTTTGTCAAGAGAAATGTGCCAAGGTAAAATCATATAACCAAACAATAACAATAACTTTGACTTTCTAAAAACGGTCCGTCCGTCAAAATACGTAATAATAGAGTCCCGAACATGGCGAAACGGAATGCAAAGTTTTGAGCCGGACCAAATCGCGCATCACCATAACCGACATGAGCAAATCGCATCCGGTCTACCAATGTATTTCGCCACTCAGAGGACTTTTATTGAAGACGACCCAGCCCAAATTATTCGAAGTATAAAACCAAAAAACAGCAAATTAATTAATTAAAATAATTAATTAAACACAGTCCGTTTTGTAATAATAAATAGCAATTCAACGGATTGGAGAACCACAACGACTTGAGGAGAAAGTCGGACTATTGGAGCGTCTACCAAATCAACGTTGTCGAATTTCTCCACAAGGTTTGCGAATTATCCGATCAATTTACCCAGGAAGAAATCCACTCGGCTTGCGGGGCCCTGGACGTCAATGCCTATGAAATCAGACCTCCCAATAGTGGCCAGCAACGCATCCTCGGTCTGTTCCCTCTGGCCTCGATGATGTCTCACAACTGCGTGTCTAATATGAACCACGTCATCGATGCCAAGTAGAAATCAATTCAAAACTTTGATACCGAAATAATAAAAACCTAATCAAATTTCTTATGTAATAGATACCAGATGACAGTTCGAGCTTCAGTTCCTATTATGAGAGGAGAGCAAGTCTTTTCCAGTTATGCCCTGGCGCTCGAAGGTAATATTTAATCCAATTAAATTATTACGTTAAACTGAAAATGACTCTGATTATACATTTATAATTACAGGAACGAGAGAACGTCGATCTCTGTTGCGTCAGAGCAAATTATTTGAATGTGATTGTTCCCGCTGCTCAGATCCAACGGAATGTTCAACTTATTTATCGGCCCTGCGCTGCCAGAAATGCCCCACGGGCTTCGTGCTGCCCATCCGCCCGCTGGATGAGAAAGAAACGGAATGGAAATGCAATTTGTGCTCGTACAAATTGACGGCCGTCGTCGTCAACCGAGTCGTCGACAAACTCAAAGAAGAATTCGAAACCATCGGACCCAACGAAGTGGAAAAGTATTTTGAGATTTTTAAATCTGATTATAAAAGTTGCAATCAAACCTTTTTTTTGGGGCCGGAAGGTTCGAAGGATTCCTAAGTCGACACGCCTCACTTGTCCATCCCAATCACTTCCTGTTCACGAGCGCCCGGCAGTCGCTGAGTCAATTGTACGGACGGGATGAAAAGTATTTGCTCAACACTTTGACGATGGAACAGCTGGAACGAAAAGTTGTCATCTGCCGGCAGTTGCTGGATGTGGCGGATGTCGTCGAGCCCGGCTTGACACGAATCAGAGGTATTGAAGTAAATGAATTATCTTTTCACATCACTTAAACAGCAATTTGATTGTTGACTAATAAAGGTGTGACGCTGTACGAGATGCACGCTCCAATGTTGCTGATGGCCAGACGGACGTTCGAGGCCGGCCAAATCAGTTCGGCGGAATTCAAAGAGAAGATTGAAACTGTCCGGTCGATATTGTCGGAAGCCACTAGAATCCTGTCGCTAGAAGATCCTGCCTCGACGGAAGGGGCCATGGGTAGTGCGGCCGTTCAAGCCCTGGATCAAATCCAGCGATGGATCTCATCCATGTGATGCACAAGTAATAAGGGAAAATAAACGAATTGATTTCTCAGCACAGTTGTTTGATTTCCTAGAATAACCCTCCCTCATGTATGATATTACCTTTCATTCATTTGGAAATTACAGCAGCACTTTTAAATATAGAAGAAAAGTTACGTCTCACTGTCAAATGAACCGACAGTGAAATCACCACAGCTCCTTTACGCCCTCTTACGTCATTCCCGAGCAGTTTCTGGGGATGAATATGATGACAAATGTTCACATAAGACGAGCGTTAATTTTAATTACGCAGTACATTTTCTGCTTTTACAAATGATCTGTAATTGGAAATCATCTTTAATTAAAATTACGCATATTATTCAACTTAAATTAAGCCCACTAAGATTATTTAATTGAATTGATCAACGGAATGTTTTTTATGACGCAATATATGGATACTGCGTAGTAGGCATATTACGTAATTTAGGCAATTTAGGCATATTAACGAATTTTTTATTTCGAATATAATTCGATCACAGTTAAATAATAAAACACAGTTCCTTTATAACCTCTTACGTCATTTCCCAAGCTGTTTTTGACTTAGTAAGATGATAAATATTCATATGAGACGGGCGTTTATTTTAATTACGCAGTACATTTTACTGCTTTTCCAAATTATCTTTAATTCGAATTAAATTGAATTTACGCGAATTATTCAACTTAAATTAGACCCAGTAAAATTCCATTTCATTGAATTGATGATCAACGGAATGTTCCTATTACGCAATATTGCGTAATAGGAACATAGGACAATGTATTTACATGGATACTGCGTAGTATGCATATTACGCAATAGTAGATGGCAGCCCCTATGGAATTTTTTATTTTTAATATAATTCGATCACAATTAATTAAAAAGTTAATTCCTTTTTTGAAATATATGCGTAATAAAATTATGTTTCGAATGAGCTATAATTGAATGACATAAACTTTGACGCTTTTAAAATATAATCGAATAACTGAGCCAAACGGCTGCTGCGAATGGCGAATCGAAGCCAAAGGTTATATAAGGGACACCGATTTCCAATAGAGTAATCGCAGTTTTCTCAAAGTCAAAATGTTCAACCGCAATATGGGAAACGGACTTTGGGCTTTAGTAAAGAGTTTGTGGTTTTACGGCACCATACCAGACCGTAATGCTAATAAGCAGAATTTGCAACCCACCATGCAACCGATGCAAAACAAAATGGCGGAATTAAACCCCGACCATCATACCCGACAGTATTCGAATTACGAAAGTAATTTCCAGACATCTTACCAGACGATTAATTCAGGAGCTAAACCATTGTCCCAGACGGCTGCTGCTGTACATATTCCACCCTTGTCCCAGCAGTCTAAAAATCCATTCATATGTGCCCCGACATCACCTCAATCGGTGCCGGCCGTGCCACAAGTTTCAAGTTGCTCTAATCGCTCCCGGAAGCTAAAACATATCGACCTGTTGGAACGGAGAGTTGAAGCTCTAGAAAATAAACACGATTATCAGATCCGTCTAGAGTCGGAAACAATTAGTAAACCAAAGTACCCGGATTTTTCCCGCTTGTCCACTGTAAACCCAATCATACCTGACACTGTTCCGGCAGCAGTTCCGGAAGTAGACGAACCGCTCACACCGGCCGAAATAAAACAACTTGAAATTTGGTTCCCAAACGGAGTGCCGAGAGAAGCATTCTTAGTTGCCGACAATCATTTGCCGATTCCTGAAAATGTTACGGCAGCAGTTCCGGGAGAAAAGGCCCTATTACGAATTTGGTATCCCAACCGCATTGCTGCGCCGAAAGAAGTATTACCGATGATCGAAACCGATCCTTATTATTACAGTGTCATTGAACCTGAATACGCAGTTCCAAACGAAAATTTTTACCAGACAACCGAAATGGCCGAGCCAAAAGGCCTAATGACAGTACTACCAGACAGTCCTAATCAAGACAAATCACCTGTGCCGGAATCCAATTGGATTAATCCATTGGGCCAAAAAGTCCCTGTTCCTAGTCAAATCCAATATAAGAAACCAAAGCTGGATAATAATGACACCTGGTGGAATAAGTTGACAAAGTTAAAAAAGTTTCTACCAGCCAAACGAATGAAATTACCCGATGACTTAAAGCCGACTATTATTTGGGATGAACAGAACGGAGTTTGGAAGGACACGTCGAGGAACTTACCGCCACCACCGCCCGACAAGTTTTATAATTGGAAGGGAGCACCACTTTCGATGGAATTTGACGAAGCAACCGGGAATTGGGTTGACCGGAAGAAGGAAATGGATGGGGTCAATCTTGGACCACCCGGACATCAACATCACAGCCAAAAGAATATACAGAAACTTTTGCAAGATTTGGCTGCAAAAAATATCGGTGATCTTGAAGCGAATAGATTGGCCGGCTTATTAAGTCCGGCGAAATATAATGAGAAAGTCGTAGCCGTTCGAGCGATCCTTTCGGAATCTGCGAAATTTCCTTCACTTAAAGATCCTGATTGGACGGAATCAACTGTGCATACTTCTTATGGGACGATCACACCTTTGGGTCAAAAGGACCCAGCACTTGCTGTCCCACCCAAAGTTGGGTCCACACCCAAGATGGATAATAATCGGCTTTTGGAGGACAATCATTTGCCGATTACCGAAGCCGATCCTTTTGAGAAAAATGTGATTGAACTGGCGCCCAGGACGCCGCTACCCAACTCCCATCCCCCGACCAAATGGGAGAATCCAGCATTTTTTAGTGCCAGGGAAAATCCTTACCAGAGAGTCAAGTTGCAGCAGCCACAATATGGCAAGATGGAATTACTACCTTCGTCATTCTTTCAAGAGATCCATCAGCAGCTTCCGGTACCATTCAGCACAATTGATACTACGCCCAAGCTAGCTAACGACAACTGGTGGAAAACTATATCAAAGTGGCTCCCAGCCAAGAAAATGAAATTACCGGACGATACTACTAATCCGATCATCTGGGATGAAAAGTACGGAGTATGGGTGGACACGTCCACCAACTATCCGCCGCCGCCCGACAAGTATTGCAATGACGCAGCAATTACGATGGTATATGACGAACATACTGAAAAATGGGTTGACCTGAAAAAGGACATGGTCGAGGGTCAAAGAAAAAAACAGCAACTGATGCTAGAGTTGGCGGCAAAGAATACCGCTAAGATCGAGTCGGATATCTTGGACGGCTTATTAAATCCGGCGGATTGCCAAAAGGAAATCGAAGCCGTTCGAGTGATCCTGTCGGAAGCGGAAAAAATTCCTTTACTGGTAGATCCTGCCTCGACGGAAGGGGCCATGGTTATGGCAGTTTTAGAATGTATGAAGCGAATTCAGCACTGGATAGTACAAGAAGATAGTACAAGAAGATAGTCCGCCGGAATCAAACAAAAAAAAAACGACTTTTATTATTTTCGTTGTGCAGTGTGTCGTGCGGAAGCTTCGCAAATCTGCGGTGGATTGAATGTGTGGAAGACGATAATAAGTTGAATAAACGAGCAAATACCCGATGTGGGACAAATCAACCCGAATGGTATTCTTTTTAATATAGATAATAAGATTGTGTTTTAAACGGTTTTTATAAATAAAATGGTGACTACATAAAATCCTCATCTTCATCAACGGTCAGAATTTTCAAGACGTTGTTGTGATCAAATTCGACTTGCTTTCTGATTTCTCTTTTATTTATTTTTGGGATCCCAATCACTTGCGGTGTAAATCAATTTTCAAAGCAGTTAATCACCAAGTGCTGCAATCATAGTCATGTCGCTAAACGGAACATACCAAAAAACGAAAGTCAAATAAAACACTCTCACTTTAAACTTGTCGACCAAAATAATTGTGACAAAGTGATAAGAATAAGAGATAGGCGCCTGTCCCACCCCCTTTGTAAACAAAATAAAATAATAATAATTTTTGAAACTATGAAAGGTTATGCTCAAAGAATTTTTAGTCCTTACGCGTCTTTACGTTATCTTAATAAAGTCGAAATACAAGCCTTGCCTCACACACAGACTGCAGCGAACCTGTGAAGCGAAGCTGGCGATTGGAAGAGCAGACTAGTTGGCGCAAATAAGGGAAATGGGACACTTGCATCAGAGCCAGCAGAAATTGTGGGAACTTTTCCGGAAGATGGTCGTGAAGAATAGAGAACAGATCACGGATTTAGACAGATTTAGATGAACAAAAGCGAAACTGAACGTGTTAAAATTTCTGATTTAACGATTTATTCTGCATAGCTGTTCTGTCAGTTGATATTCTAAAATAAAATTACTTTAAACTTATACAGTAGCATGCATATATAGTAAGCTATTACGGTAGTTAGTTCAACAAACATAATAAAAAAATTGGGTGATAAAACATTAAATTTGACTCATTACTCTAAGTCAATAAGTTCCGAAACGGTAGTGCACATGCTGGACATGTCAAAATCATCATAAATCATATGCCTACTAAATAGCTGGATTCAGGTTAAACAAGAGAGTTTCCAAATGGAAAAAAAATTTAGCAAAATTCTTCACAGATATGTCAAAAAAAGTTCGTTTGTATGTGTTGTGGTCGGGTGTGTTGGTCGGGAAGAAATTTAAATTATTAAAAAAATAATAATGCGGAAGGTCCAATGGACCGAATATCTCGTCGGCCTCTATGACTGTCCTCATGTCGGGTAGACAATTTTCATCATAAGTCACCAGCAATCGAATTTCATCTTCGATATCTCGAAAAATGTTCCGTATGTGGGAAATCCAGTTACGCTGCTCTTGCGTCAGAGTGCTGTGGAACGAGTATATAACAATACAGATGGCATTTATTTTTTCAATCTCATTTGAGGATCGGAAACAATCTTTAATTCGTAGATAGATTTTTTCGTCATTGTCTTGGTGGCCAGTAAACGTTGGTGCGTCTACAATAGTCAGAGGACAGCCAATCCGAGATCCTTCCTTCTTATTTAAATGGTAGAAAATCACTTGGTCCATTTGGTTGTGATCCTCGTCAATCAGTTTGAAACGGAAGTCGTCTTTCCACTCGACGCCCAATACGTAATTTGCCATGGCATTGATCAGATTACTTTTGCCTGAACCTCGGTCACCCACTATCAAGATGGTCTTTTGCATACTGCTGTTGCTGGCCAACGGGGTCTTACCGAAATAGAAACGGTCGACACGTTGGGTGTCCCGATTCCGAACTTCTTTAAACGGTAAATTGTAGATATCGATCCCATAGCTGATAGCACTCTTCTGACTCATGCGACGGACGACATTTGCTAGCCTATTATAGCCTGGTTGCAATGTAAGTTGATATTTAAGTTGGTCAAGAACTTGTTCCAAATCAATTCTTTCATTTGGTTGATGTCGAAGCATTTGACGAATGACATCGAAGCTGAAACTGCCCTTATTTAATTCTAGAAACAGAAAAACAAACACGTTAGATAGACACGATGCCCACATTTAACTATATAATAAAATATCGCGATATATACTGTCAAAGTTAACTGGGGTGTCCTTAATGATATTTCCGGCAATTAAATTATCTTCGCCGAATGGATGGATTCCTCTTGTAACAAAATAGAAAAAGACGCATCCGGCCGAGAAAATGTCACTTTGAATTGAGCCTTTAATTGGAGTTGAATCAGTTACGGATATGTTCAACATTTCCTGCGCCATCCAAATTCCTGTTCCTTTCAATGGGCCACTGACTAGATACGTGTGATTGGTGCTAGTCTCCTTGCACAAACCGAAATCGGACAACTTGATTCGACCATCCAAAGAAATGAGAATATTTTCAGGTTTGATGTCCCGATGAATCAATTTCTTTGAATGGATGTATTGTAGCCCGGTGGCAATCTCAATCAGCACCGTGCAATCTGACGGTAAATCAGGCCCTTGATATTTGTTATTACAAACATCTGCCAGTGTGCCTGTACACAGTTCCAGAACGATGTACCTGCGACAAAAATAAACCCGAATGATATTCAATAATAGGCTGAGATTGCCGATTAATATGGCGAATATTGTGACTACCTGAAATCTGCATCTTGTTCAACAGTCAGAATCTTCAGGACGTTGTCGTGATCAAGTCTGACTTGCGTTTTTACCTCTCGATCTTCTTTTGACAATGTATCCACTACAATTCTCTTGACAGCCACTGGATGACGTTCATAAGACCCACTATAAACCACTGAATTGCCTCTACCGAGTACCTTGTTTTTATCCAACTCGATTTTATTCGAAAAAGGTTTTGGGTAAGAATCCGCCATTTCGTCGTTCACTAATGTAACTGATAAACATCAAACTTGTATGTACGTGTTTCACGCACCGACACAGTGCGACCCAAGCTGATAAAACTGATAACAATCTTTTATCACACAATCAAATCATATTAGATATTTAACTGATAATGTATGAAATTCACGAAACGAATCTGACGTTGCCATTGCAGAATTATTTTAAAAAGAAGCGCTATTGTAGCCAAAAAGAAAAAAAAAACAATTTCAATACGCTGTGAGATGAACTTGAACGTCCACAAAGATATGGCATCTGTCCAAAACCATTTAAAACGTCATAGCATAAATACTCGAAAACATTCACATGCGATGATGAGAGAGAGATATATCTTTCCGTCGTTTCAATCTTTTTCCGTCCAGTCAACATCCGCGGATGCGATGCCGGAACTCGCCCAGCAGCAGTCAAATCGCTTGACTTTAGTCGACCTAGACCCTTGACAACTCCCCCACCACTATATTTACATTTCACACGGCGCATTTCTTATTTCGTGAATAACTCAACTCGTCAACAACCCCGCACACGTGTTATGGCATCTAAATTTAGAGCAACAATTGCGACTACGTATATCCGATGTCGAATAATTTCCCTGTATCTAATTTAAATTAACGCTTAATTAAGTCTTTTCCGGTTAAGGTTGCAGTGCGGAGAATGGACGAGCTGCTGACACGATTCGTCGTCGGAGATATTAATTTGAATCTATTTGGGCCATGCCCATCAGCCACAAACCCCAACGAACTCTCCCACGTACACATCGCATCGATATGGAAATAGAATTTTCTGCTTGTCCGTTTTAGCGGGGGGATGAATTCATGACCAACAGCACGTACGGGACTGTTTTTAAAACAAAACCATAAAAAAAGGAAAATAAGGAAAAATAAAAGGCGGGCTGCAAACTACGACGCAATATCGAGAAGGTATTACAAGACATTTCTAGAAGCTTCCCACCATCAGATGTCTAGAAATCTTGGCGTATTAGGAGGGACAGCTGGAACGTTTGATCGGACAACAACTCTAGCACGGCAGCTCTCCATAGTGTTCCATTAGTGTCTCACTACGCTGTGCAGCCTTAAAACAGTTTGATTGCAGAGATTATCGAAATGGACGAAACGGAATTGTGCGCAGTTTGTTGTTCGAAAGCCTCCCAAATTTGCGGCGGATGCGCTCAAGTCTTTTACTGCGCCAAGGATCACCAGAAACAACATTGGCCGATCCACAAGAGTCAATGCAAACCCTACAAGATTGTTTGCGACCAGAAATTCGGACGGTATCAATTAACTTTGCGTTTGCACTGATTCAAATTGTTTTAAAATAATGCACATTGGATTGAAATAGCTTTATGGTGGCGTCCAAGAATATCAGACCGGGTGAAATAATATTTCGGGACAAGGCTTTAATCACGGGACCCAAACAAGGTTGTCGTCCGTGTTGTCTTACGTGCTACACCAGTCTGGAGGATGCGGAAGAGGCCAGTCTCTTCCGGTGCCCCGGATGTGACTTCCCATTTTGCCAAGAAGAATGCGCAAAGGTTGAAAGATAATTTAGCAAATCATTTCATTTCATTTAATCAATAATTATTACATCAGAGTCCAAATCACGAAGCCGAATGCCTCGTATTAAGACGAGCTCAAACACACATTGACGACATGAACGAATTCCACCCGATTTACCTGTGCATTCTTCCACTGCGGGGCCTTTTACTTAAAACGACGCAACCGAAATTATTCCAAGTATTTCAGAAATGACTTTTACTTATTAAGTAAACTTAATCATTTTGCAAAAGGCATTCAGCGAATTGGAACATCACAACGACTTGCGACGACAGTCGAAAATGTGGGACGTTTACCAAGTCAACGTCGTCGAATTTCTCCGGAATTCGTGCCATTTGGCGGATCAATTTAGTCAAGAGGAAATCCACTCGGCCTGTGGCGTCCTCGACGTCAACTCGTACGAAATTCGATTGTCAGACGGCCAAGGAGCGCTGGGCATTTTCCCATTAGCTTCGATGCTATCACATCATTGCATTTCAAACACTCACCATATTATCGACGACAAGTAAAATTCTATTAATCCCAAATTGATTTAGAGTCTAATTAACCTGAAATTATTCGCATGCAGATATCAGATGACGGTTCGAGCAACAGTTGCGATCGATAGAGGCCAGCAAATATTCGCCAGTTACACTTTACCGCTGGAAGGTATTGAAGCACTTTAATGTGTGCGTGTCGAAACCTTGTAAAAACCTTTTTTTTTTTTTAAAACAATTTCCAGGAACAAAAGAGCGAAGGGCCGTGTTGCGTCACAGCAAATTATTCGAATGCGATTGTTCCCGCTGCTCCGATCCGACGGAATGTTCAACTTATTTATCGGCCCTCTGCTGTCCAAAGTGCACGACGGGCGCCGTGCTGCCCGTCCGGCCGCTGGACGAGGCGGAAACCGAGTGGAAATGCACCCGGTGCCCTTACAACCTTACGGCTTCCGTCGTGAACCGAGTGGTCGACCGGCTCACACAAGAATTCCAAGCCATCGGACCCAATCAAGTGGAAAAGTATATTTTATAATCGAATTGATTCAAAAAAACAATTTCGCGCGTTTTCATCGCGACGGATTTATATGCAAAATAGATACGAAGGATTCCTAAAACGGCACGCCTCACTTGTCCATCCCAATCACTTCCTGTTCACGAGCGCCCGGCAGTCGCTGAGCCAATTGTACGGACGGGATGAGCGGTTCTTACTCAACACTTTGACGATGGAACAGCTGGAACGAAAAGTTGCCATCTGCCGGCAGTTGCTGGATGTGGCGGATGTCGTCGAGCCCGGCTTGACACGAATCAGAGGTATATGAAGTAAATGAATTATCTTTTCACATCACTTAAACACGCAATTTGATTGTTGTCTAAAGGTGTGACACTGTACGAGATGCACGCTCCAATGTTGTTGTTGGCCAGACGGGCGTTCGAGGCCGGCCAAATCAGTTCGGCGGAATGCCAAGAGAAAATCGAAGCCGTGCGAGTGATCCTGTCGGAATCGGCCAAAATCCTTTCGCTGGAAGATCCCGCCTCGACGGAAGGGGCCATGGGGACGGCAGCTGTTCAATCCCTGGGGCAAATTCAGCGCTGGATGTATTCTTTGTAACGGCCCCCACCCATTCGCTTTGTCTAGCCATTGTGATCCCAGTCTTTCAAAGTTACCGACACGTAATAAATAGTAGGAGGACCCGTGAGCGTTATACAAGGATTTAAAAAAACGACTTATATGGTAATGTTGATTCATCTGTGCTTAAATAAATAACCCAAACAGCTCGGATTGGGACGTTTGTTTATCGCCACATGCCCCGAATAGTTTGAACTAAATAAAAATATCGCAGACGAAAATAAAAAGTTTGGGATGCCGCGGTGATCAAAATTTCCCGACGTGAAAACTCGGGAATGGAATGACATGGTAGACGCTAGAAAATGTTGTTTACCTTCCAAACAGTAAAAAAATAAAAATAAAGTTTGTTGTTGTTGTTCCAGCTGGTAGATATATATCGAGTAAGACGATACACAGCAGTCCTTCTTAAGGAAGGACGCAGCTTTGATTACAAGTTAACAAAACTGTAAAATTATCCGGCTACTAGTTATCCACACTACCGCATCAAATTGTCTTAAAATGAATAAACAAAACGTATTTTTTACAACCAGGTGTGTGGCAGTCAGTTATTTTTAAAAATTTTTATAAATGTTTAATTTAATTTAATTTAATTTAATTTTTACAAAATTAAATAAAATAATTTTTTTTTTAAATTTAATTTTTAAATTTATTTGATGAAATCCAATGCGGAACGAGAGAAAATGCGGATGAAGCCATTGAAAAAGTTATAACCGTCGGCGCCGTCTTGCCAAAGAAATTGGCCAGGTTTGAAAGTCACTAGGTCTTTTGTGACTCCACGACCCCAGGAGAGAAGAAAAACATTCCCAGGCTAGGCACAACGAACCCGACACGTGCTGCAATGTGTAAAAAATTCCATCTAAAATTCCAGTCGATTTTAACCTTCGCCGCAACTATTGTCCTAGTCAAGTTTACCCTTCCAGCGCCTTCCAGGAAGGATACGATAGGACGACGTTAGTTCTATACGCCCAGCCAACGAAAGGATGCCTGTTTACAAATATAAAGTTCTAATGTTTTCTACACGTGTCGCCCTATTCAAATGAAATGCGGAAGATGAAACTGCGAGAAGAGATTATCATACACAAGGCGACGCTGAAGTTGATGGATGGGCTGATGACATTGTGTGCATACAACAACATTAAACTTGGCTCTCCATTGTGAACCTCATCAGCACGGGCAGACTCTCGTGAGCCAATCCAAACAAGAAGAAGAAGCTCTGCTGACTCATTATAGGCCACCACCAGACGACCCCCCATATAAGTGGAGTAGTCCCAAAAAGACTAAAGATACATTTCGTCCAGCAGCTTCATTTGTATCCGGGCGTCCAGAAGAAATTGTTGTGCAACCATTTACTCGCAGCTCTGTGAGGGTCCCTTTTCTTATTTGTTACTAGGCCGCCTAAAAAACGGGAATTTTTAAAAAATGAATCGAACGGAATCGAACGGCAGTTGCGCAGTGTGTCATGCGGAAGCCTCGCAAATCTGCGGCGGATGCGGTGAAATTTCCTACTGCTCAAAGGAACACCAAAAAGAACATTGGCTAGTCCACAAGAGTCTCTGCAAGCCCTACAAGATTGTTCACGACGAGAAATTCGGACGGTAAGTTAATTAATAGCCATTTCCCCGTGTTAAATAAATACAAGACTATACGTAAGATTTATTGCGCCGCAGCTGCATCTTTGCGAGTAAAAACCTCAAGCCTGGAGAAATTATTTTTGGAGAAACGGCTGTTATCACTGGACCCAAACAGGGCTGCACACCCTGTTGTCTCAAGTGCTATGCCAGTCTGGATCGTGTACAAGAGGCCAGCCTCTTTCGCTGCCCCAATTGCAATTTCCCATTTTGCCAGGAGCAATGCGCAAAGGTATTCAACTATCGATTTGTACATTAGTGCATTTTGATTTTAAAAATTTGATTATAAAGAGCCCTGAACACGAAGCTGAATGTTTAGTTCTAAGTCGAGCTAAATCTTGCATTGTAATCAATGATGTCCATCAAATGCATCCGGTCTACCAATGTATTACTCCGCTCAGAGGACTCTTACTGAAAACTACGCAGCCAAAATTATTCAACGTATCGACAATTAAGTTAAAAAAAAAATCATTTTGTACTTTTACAATTCAATTTTTTAAATTAGGAATATAAAATATTGGAGAACCACAACGACTTGCGACGACAGTCAGACATGTGGAGAATCTATCAAGTGAACGTTGTTCAATTTCTCCGCAAAATTTGCGGATTGGCGGATGGATTTAGCGAGGAGGAAATTCACGCTTCCTGCGGCGTCATAGACGTCAACGCGTTTGAAATTCGACTTCCCGGGAATCAATATCAACAAGTGTTGGGTGTGTTCCCCCTGGCGTCCATGATGTCACACAACTGCGTAGCCAATACGCAGCACGTCATCGATGCCAAGTAAATAATTCCTTTAAATTTAATTGTTAAGACTTAAACTTGATTATTCAAATTTTCTATAGTTACACGATGACCGTTCGAGCCTCAGTTCCAATCATTAAAGGGGAACAAATATTCACCAGCTACACTTTACCCCTGGAAGGTATTAAACCCCGTAATTATTACGTTATGCAATCAACACAAATTTTCTTTTCGTTGTATAGGGACTAAAGAGCGAAGGGCCGTGTTGCGTCAGAGCAAATTGTTCGAATGCGATTGTTCCCGGTGCTCCGATCCGACGGAATGTTTGACTTATTTATCGGCCCTGCGTTGCCCAAACTGTTCGAATGGCGTCGTGTTACCTGAACGGCCGCTGGACGAGCCAGAAACTAACTGGCAATGTTCCCAATGTCCTTACAAATTGACGGCAGCTGTCGTGACACAAGTGATTGACAAACTCAAAGAAGAATTGGAAACCATCGAACCCGATCAAGTGGAAAAGTAAAAATGAGGGGGAAAAACAGCTGTAAAAAGGAAAGGTTTGTTTTTCAAATTTTTGTTCGATTGATTATGACGGAATAGATTGGAAGATTTCTTCAGTCGACACGCCTCGCTACTCCATCCCAATCACTTCCTGTTGACCAGAGCCAGGCAATCGCTGAGCACTTTGTACGGGAGAAACGAACGATTTCTACTCAACACTATGACGTCACAACAGCTGGAACGGAAAGTTGACATCTGCCGGCGATTACTGTCTGTCGCCGATATCGTCGAGCCCGGCCTCACCCGAATACGTGGTCTGTTTTCTTCTAACTAAACTAAATTGACACATACAAAAATGATTCACTCACCTTACGTAATCAAATGCCCATGCAGGAGTGACGATGTACGAGATGTACGCCCCGTTGTTGCTGCTGGCCCAAAGGTCGTTCGAAGAAAGTCAATGTAAAATTTTATCCCATTTCAAGAAACAAATCGAAATCGTTCGAGACATTTTATCAGAGTCGATTGAAATCCTTTCACTGCAAGATCCTGCGTCGACAGGAGGAATTGTGAGTGCTGTTGAAGCCATGGAGCAAATCCAACGTTGGATATCAACCATGTGACACTATAGTTTTTAAATACATTTTTATGTTTTGCTCTCCAAACCGTTTATTTTGCGTCACGAAAAAAGTAACACGTATACAAATGGGGGGGCTGAAATCGGGGCTAGGGGGTTTCTTGTGGGGTAGAGATGGATTGACGGACACCAACTTGCACACACACAGACAGACACACACGAGGGAGTGAAAGAAAATTGTTTGTTTGTTTTCAACTTAATTAATTAATTGTCTGCTTAATCTTTTCGTCGTCTCCAGCATTGCAGGATCTTAAAAAATTCTTCTGTTTAATTTCTTTTTCACTTTTCTTTCATTTCGCACACGATTTGTTTTACTTTCTTAAAAAAAGGAAACAATTTTGTTATTTTTATCGACACTTTTCATTAGGCAAATTAACAAAAAATGGATGAACGGTGAATCACTCAGCGCGTCCATATATCAAGCGAGTAAGTGGTGGAGAGGAGAGAAAATGAATGTAAAAGGGATTTGATGTGTCAATCTGTACATCTTCACAAATCATTAACTATTGGAACGAAATGTTAGTTGCTGAAGGAGAGACATGAAAGCGCTGGTCGGCTCGACTATTTGACTCTTTAATTTGCGGATCTAATTTATAAAAAAAAAATATAGTGAGAGAATAATAATAATAATTGGGCGAATCGCATTCAAATAATTGAATTGTCGATATGTTCGTGTGTGTGTGTTTTCGTACCAACACAAATCGTTTACCATAATCGGGTGGGAAGTCATTTTTGAGCTTTCTGGAGTCCTAACATCGACAAGGAAAAAAGTGGAAAAAATTGATTTTAGTTTAGAAATGAGGAAGGAAAAATTCGGGACGACATGACACACAAACACATAAGAAACAAAACAAAAAGAAAAAATGGTTGGATAAATTAAATTGGAACGGGTGGAGGAGTTGGGAAGAATCGGCGACGAAATTCATTTCGACACGTCACATCATCCAATCGGTCTCCATTTTCTTTTAGCTCCCACAGTAATATGTTTCTAGTGTAGATTTCTCTCTTATTTTTTGAGTAACATAACAGAATGGAGGGGGACAACCTTCACGAAATCTTATCCTTTCTGGGCCTAACTCACTCATTCTCAAGCTCACAATTTTGTTTTTTTTTTTGGAGACGAACAAAAAGACGATCAGTTTTTCGCAAGTTGTGTTATAAAAGGAAGAATTCTTTAAAGTTCTCTTGCTTTAATTAAGGCACTGAATAAAGAGGAAACGGGAATTAGGCTGGATAGCGGTAGGATTATGAGCAACTGAAAAATTTAGAAGAAAAAATAGATGTAAGAGGAGGAATATTACGGAAACTTGGAAACCTAAAACAAGATTAAACACAAAAGTTTTTAAAAAATGAGGGGAATTTTGTAGATTGAATAAGTCACGTTTCTAGGGAGAGAGGGATGAAGTTTTTAATATTCGTGGGTAGTAGATTTTCTCTTCTAGGGATCACCAAAAAAGCTACCCGAAAGGAAAGCCAAGAGAAGAGGGGAAAAGGAGGGACAGATTATTGGCTATTATGAACTATACAAATTTCACATCTCGTTGAATTTTTCTCTCTTTTGCATTTTGGCTTTGCATGGGCTGAGGGGGAGGAGAGGAAGTGGGAGGGAAATGAGCCGAGGTTGCAACCCAAATTATATCTAGCGTAGTGTAGTAGTAGAAGTAGTAATAGTTGTAATAATAGACCATTGAAACTAGTATTGATCTATCGCGCTGGGTGTGGGGCCCGTCCCATCATAAATGAGGCGGTAGCGGAAAGTTGCTGGGGTAGAAGTGCTGACTGGCCCCGGGAATGGCCGCCGACGAAATGGACTGCGATTCGTCATGCCAAACCATTTCTTCGTCATCAAACTGTTGCTGCGCTTGTTGCTGATGGTGTTGTTGGAGCTGGTGGTGCTGTTGATGAATCTGTTGTTGCTGCTGCGGTGGTTGCTGCTGTTGGGGAACGGGATTCAAGTAGAATCCCGTAGTCCTGGAACACGCCACTCCATTGGAAGGCTGGGTCGTTTCCACCAACGGCTGGCGATGTCCGCCGAACGGAGTAGTCATACTGTGACCCTGTGTGAACATTCCTTTGCGGGGGGATCGGGCCTTGATCACTTGTGGTCGATGCATCTCTTCCAGAACCGACGGTGCGACATAAGTGAATCCCTATGTAAATTTTACAATAAAATTTTAATCCAATCAGCCACAAAAATACAATGCGGATTCTCATACCTGGAAAACCATATTGGCACTCTCACTAAGAGTAGAATCGTCAGGCGAGTCGATGGGAGTCTGCTTGGTGAAACGGGTATCAAACTGGGACACGTCGTCGGCACTAGCCTAAACATTTGGAAAATTGCATAACCATTCAGACTACTGATAAGAATGTGTCAAGGCATAATCAAGCCAAATAAGTCTTGCAAGTTTACAAGGCAAGGTTTAAAGGGCGGCTCCAGTCTGCGACAGGCCACTTCATTCCAGTCAATCGTCTTGAAAAATGGGTGCATTCGTACGGGCTCACCGTCCGCTACTGTACTGCCCAGACGCGAAACAACACCTCTCTGCAAAATAAACAAAGCCAATAATTAACATTGCAAAATGAGTGATAACGCAATCTAATTATCTTACCTTCAACAGCCTACGGATCAAATCGCGGGCGTCAGGCGTTAAATAAGGTGGCAAGTTAAGCTTCCCCTTCAAAATCTTTTCGATCGTTTTCTTTCGATTTTCAGCTGTGAATGGCGGCTAATAGAGGAGCACACAAAAACAGAGGGTCAATACAACTGTAGGGTCCGATGTCAACATGAAAATTAGATTTACCGCTCCTGTCAGCATATCGTACATAAGGGCACCGAGGGACCACCAGTCAACGGCTTTTCCATGACCACTTCTCGTCAAAATCTCCGGGGCCCTGTTGCAGACATCAAGGCTCGACGTGATCGTATCAATTTTATAAAAGATTATTGGTATAGGAACTTACATGTATTCGATCGTCCCGCAGAATGTGTGCGTTACGCCACCATCTTCAACAGATTCTTTGCATAAACCAAAATCGGTCAATTTAACGTGGCCGTGTGCATCCAACAAGATATTCTCGGGTTTCAAATCACTAAGGTCGAAATTCGTTGGTTAGGCAGAAACACAACACCCATAAAATCAAGATGGAATTACCGATAAATGATGCCTTGGCAATGGAGATGCTCCAGAGCAAGGATGATTTCTGCTAGGTAGAAGCTTGCTGTATCCTCCATAAAGATTCCTTCTCTTTCAAGATGCATAAACAATTCTCCTCCACTTAGATATTCCAAAATAAGATAAAGCTTTCCTCCAGTTTGAAAGGCATAAATAAGGTCAACAATGAACGGGTGCTTGACCGCCTCCAATATGTTTCTCTCTGCTTTGGTGTGAGCTGTGTCCTTCTGATTTCTGACGATTGTTGCTTTTTTCAACACCTTCATGGCAAAAATGTGCCCTGAATCCTTCCCTGTCAGCTTTCTCACTTGGAAGACTTTGCCATAACCACCCCTGCCCAGAACCCGTCTCAATTCAAAGTCCTGAGGTCCTGTTTTCTCTGCACCCGGATTTACTGTGGTCTCAGATAGTTGAACAGCTTCAACATCTGGTGAGCTGTTGAAAACAAACGAAGCAAGACACAAAGTTATTTAAAATACCCTTCACGGTATTCATTTGAGGGATTGTTCTACATTATTGGTGCACTTACTCCATATAGGAAGACGGAAGCAGGAATGGTGCCTTGTCAACCAGCTGGTCTTGCTAAATAAACAAATATGGAATGTGAAAACTGACTCCAAGGAATAGGTCAACTTGACCTGGAATCAAATTTGAAAGGAGCTTACTTCAACTTCAATCACGTCGTCATCAGACTCTCCGTCTAGATCCACGTTGTTTCCATCCAAATCGTTGATATCGATGTCAAAAACTCCAGCCATTTTTGGGAAATGAACGAAAAACTTTTACATTGAAGGTAAGATTAAAAAGTTACGCCTTTGAGATGAGATACTACTACGTTTCACTGGATGAATCAACTCTTAATTTCTCAAAAACACAGAAGACTAGCAGAAGGTTTGTGAAGGGAAAACGTAAGCCACGAGTTACTAGCCAGTAAAATTAATACGAAAGGTTGCCTTTGCAAAAATATTAAATCGTAAAAAAATTAAATAAAGTGTTGAATTAATAATTTTACAAATAATAAAAATTTTTTATAATCATGATGATTTTAAAATGGAAATTTTCACCGAAACGAATTTTGACAGAATGGAAATCTTGCATCCATAAGGCCAAGCCCGTGGGGTTTGACTAAACAACTTTCAGTTGAATGTTTACATGATATTCGTTTTTTGAGAAATTCGAGGATGGCTCATTACAACCCATCACAGAAAAACCCACCGTGGGTTCGAAACAATGGTAACAATTAAATGAATATAAACGGAAAACAGTGCTCTAACTATCAATATTTTAAAGAAATTTTCTCCAAAGATGAACATGACTTGTACTTATTTTCATTTGTGTGATTGCAGTTCAACAGCAGCCAATGTTGGCACAGCAAATGACAGTTCAGTCTGTTGCTCTGAGTCAGCCAGCATTAACTACAACTCACTTAGCTGCCCAAAATCAAATAGGCCAAGTCCAGTTGACGCCCGCAATCCAAAGTCATCAAGTCCAGATTCCTCTCAACCAGGCCCACTTGCTATTAAACCAGCAACTTACTCCAGCGAATTGTACTTTTGGACAAGTACAAATCAATCAGGCACAATTGGCTAATATAGCTACATCCCAACACCAAGCCACAACTCACCAAACATATTTCACTCCCTCAATTAGTCTGCAGCAGGTTTGTCTATTGAATGATTCATATTAGCCCAGCATAATTTAAAACGTTTAAATATTTTAGAATGTTGGAATTCCTCAAGGAACAATTCAGATTCAACCGGTAATTATTGACAATAGGATTTTCAGCTTTTTCATAAAAAGAAGAGAAAGTAGATTAATCATATTTCTTTGTTTTCTAGTCAAGTTTGGTTATTCCCACATCCATATCAACAAGCATAGCACCACCAGGATTGGCTATGCCCACCACTCTTTCTTCAGTTCAAGTAAATAGTAAATAAAAAGGGTATTCTCTCTAAAACTTTAACAAATGATTTTGCTCTTTAAAGAACTATACGACAACGTATGCGCTGAGCCGATCTTGTGTTTCCCAACAGCAACAGCAACAAGCTACAGTTAAACAACGAGTCTTTAGCGGGCTCGTGACAAAGGTTCACGAAAATTTCGGTTTCATCGACGAGGATGTGATATTCCAGGCCAGTGTTGTCAAAGGTACTGCGCCGCAAGTCGGCGATCGAGTTTTAGTGGAAGCTTCTTACAACGGCTCTATGCCATTCAAATGGAACGCAACGCGTGTGCAAGTCATAGCACCACCCGTGGTACAACAACAACAACAGCAGCAGCAGCCTCCACCTCAGAAACTTCTTTCTTCCACAGCGTTTAACCAGAGTGGTAATATTGTTTTCTTAATTTTCGTGATGTCGATTTATTTACTCAATTCTATATAGACATAACCAAGCAAACGAATCGGGATTGGTCCATCCGCGGACGCCAGGCCGCCAATGACTATAGGGAATCAGACAGGTTGACTCCTAAAAGCCGAGACTTGCGAACGCGGGAGAGACGGAGCAGGAGCAACAGTCGAAGTCCTGGTCGTAAACGTAGCCGTAGCCCTCAAAGTTCACCACCACCTCGACGCAGGGGCCGAGTGACACCTCGTTATTCTGTACAAATTCCAAAAGTCTCTCTAGATTGGTAAACTAATTAGTAAAATGGTCATTTTTCAACGATAATAATTTTGTTAATTTTGTTTTCAGTCGGGAAGCCAATTTGGTGGAACTTCGACGTCGTTACAGTCATATGTATGTGCCTTCGGATTTCCTCAATTCAACTTACTGGTGGGTGGATTCCTTCCCCATCCACCGCCCTTTGCCTCTGGACAAGCCAGTCTCGTTCCACATCTTCGACAAAAATGTTGAGTCTCCACTAGAGAACACGGACTCGGCAGCTGTTTTCGAGTCTTCCGATGCTGACTATGCATATAGTGCCAAAGTTATGCTTTTGAGTCTTTTGCCCATGGATGAATTTCTCCGGAAATGCTGTCCAGAAGACGAAAAAGAAGATTTCGTGCATCCGGCTCGATTGATTCGATTCCTGGTAGGCCACCGAGGAAAGAACGAGACGATGGCCATCGGCGGACCTTGGAGTCCGTCATTGGACGGTGCCGATCCCAAAACAGACCCACAAGTGCTTATCCGAACGGCCATTCGGACTTGCAAGGCACTAACGGGTATCGACCTTAGCTCCTGCACTCAGTGGTGAGTAGCCTTCGAGATCACTCGCCTATGATTTCTCATCTTCTTCATTTGCAGGAAGTGTTGAATTCTATCCGTCAAAACCAGAGAGCAAATGTCTTCTAAAATTCTAATGATTTGATTTCCCCCCTCCAGGATGAGTCGTGTTACTCACTGATCCTCGAATGTTGTACAGTCGATGGTCATCGCGACTGTGCTCTTGTGTGTGCCGGCTGATTAATGTATAATGATGGTCTTATCCGTATGATTAGGTACCGTATGGCCGAGATCCGCTATCACCGAGTCTCGTCCATGAAAAGTCGCATTGAAAGTGTCCTGCTCTTTGTGCCAGATGTCTGGTCTTGCGTGCCCACCGCCAGCCAGTGGGAGACTATCGTCCACTCTTATATGCAACCATCCAGCGAGCCAGTTGAAACCGATCCTGAAGCTAAGGCATCGCATACTAATTCTTAAATAATTTTTCATTTTTTGTTTTTCTGGTTTGGTTTTCACGTGTAAAAACTTTTTCATTCCGACCGAACTTCAAACTACGACGACTGATTTGTTTTTAATTGCCGAAAAATTATGTTCTACTTTTGACTATTTTCTATTGAGAGTGAACTAAAATCCAAACTCTATTAACCACGTCTTTTTAATTTTATTCAGATGGAAGAAGAATTGAAGGAAGAAACGGTCGTTGATCCACTGAAAGAAGCTTCTCATCACTCAAAACTTGAGCCGAAAAGTCTCAAAGTCAGTAATTGGATTAATCCTTGCAAATTTCATGTTATTTAGTAGCTTAAAAATGACTCTTCTCATTTCAGTTTAGTGAACTCAAAACAGAATTGGAGGCCCGGAATTTGAGTAGTAAAGGGATGAGGACCCAACTCATTCCTCGGTTGACAATTGCATTAAAAAGTGAAGCTGAAGAGGAGAAACGCAAACGGGAAGATGCTCAGCTCAATGAAGAGGAACAACAGCAACAAGAGTCTAGTCGAGAAGATTCACTTCCTGCGGATGACGTGGACAGTATCCATCGGTTAGATTTTGTGGCTTCACCGCAAATCCTCGTTCATCCGTCCCGCACAGCCAAAGCCGGCAAATTCAGTTGTTCTCTGGTCAGTCTCTCGGTTCTATTGGATTATCGGCTGGAAGATACCAAGGAACACACGTTCGAAGTTTCCCTCTTCTCTGAACTCTTTAATGAAATGCTAATGCGCGATTTCGGGGCCCTTGTCTATCGGTCGGTGAGCAATGAATGTTTGAGAAAGGAAAAGAGAGACAAGAAAGATGATGATGATTCTGAGCGGAAGAAGAAGAAAGAAATTGTGAAAATCGGTAGCAACAACGCTCCGCTATTGTTAGCTTATTGCTACTTTGATTTGAGTCATGCCAACTACATCGCCAGCAAAGATCTGGAAGATCTCTTCTTGACATTAGGATTACAACAATCTCGAGCTCAGGTAAACTACAAAAAATTACACTTTGTGGTTTAATTCAAAGCTGATAATTTTTATTCGTTTATTCTTTCGCAGGTCAGGAAACTACTCCAAAAAGTGACAACAGATGACACACTGCGCTACAAGAAGCTTATAGAAAAAGTCCCCCTGATTACCAAGGAAGAAGATGATCAACCGAGTGAAACTTTTTTAGGTAAAAGACAACTTTAACAGTTGGTAGATTCAAAACTGATAGTTTCTCTCACCTGTAGCTACATCGGGTAAAGATGTTTCCGTCCTTGAGCCGACCAACGGGAAAGAAGCGACAGCGAACGAACAAACTTCGTCCGCTTTGATGTTATTCAACGGCGTTTACGTCAATGTCGAGCAGTTGCTCTTCCGACTGGAAAAGTCCGAGGAATCTAGAAGAGAAAGCGAACACCAATTCAAACTGGCTCAAAATCAATTGGGTAAAAAAAATTTAAAATTTTTATTAACAGGAAATTAACTCGTTAACTTGTATGATATTCATTTCATGTGTAGCAATCTGTCGGGCGGATTTAAACAAGTCAACAGAAGCAAACGCCTTGTTATGTCGTCAACTGGAAACGGAAAAATTACGATCCGAATCGAACACCGAAGAATTGGTTCGGACTCGGGTAAACTTTTGATTCGTTTGATGTGAAATCAGACAATGTGTAATGTCTTGTGTCCTTTTTCTTTAGGAATCCCTCAATCAATACGTCCAGAGTATGAACAAGATTCAATCCATTAGCAGTGCCCTCCTTTCATCTTCAAAAGGAGGAGGGATTAAAGAAGAGCAAATACTATCGGACTCTCAATTGTTGGAACCCGAATTTCTAGATAAAGTAGAAAACTAGGCCCATCACGTGATTTTTATTAAAACAAATCAATTTCCTTTTTTTGAATTTCGCCTCTCTTTCCCTGGTGGACTAACAAACAAATCAAAAGAAGAATCATTTCTCCATGCAAACGTAAAACTGGTAAACAGTTCCAGTGGCCTAGAAGTAGAGAGAACAACTGTGTAAGTTTTAAACCCAAGCTGTCAGAAGCATCGAAATCTTAACCAAAACATGAAAGCAAATTTCGCTCATAAATACTTTTTGTATTTCGTTTGATACACAAGAACTCTTAGTGGCAGGCAAAATAGGACGACAATAAAGGAGAAGAAGAAAAGGTTGACTCGGTGACAAGTCTAGAGAATATCAAAAACGATCCCTGTGAAGGAGAGGATTTTAGGACGGTTGGCGGTACCGTTTTCATTTGAAGCAGTCCCTCTCGTTAACGTTTGTCGTTTCTGGTATTACCTGGAGGTCGTTTGGGAGGTGGGGTCCGATCTTGTTGGGGGGGTTGAATGGAATTTAGGCCTTGACGGCTGGGATGTGGCAGGAGCAAGCCGATGGCAACTTGTAGGTGTCGATGAAGATGCCCTTGTAAGCATCGCACGGGTCGAAGGAGAGCATGCGGTGGACGGTGTGCTTCTGGAGGCACTTGCTCAAGTGGCAAGGGGCCAAGGTGCGGCAAGCGGCTTCGGGGAACAAGCAAGTCTCGGTCCGCTGGGTCTGGGTGTAAGTCGGCCAGGCGATGTCCTGGACGATGACGCGCCACTCACCGGCCGTGTTCTTGGCGCGCAGGGGACGCGAGTAGGCCACCTCGCTGGGGCAGATGAAACCCTCACCACCGACCCAGTTGCCCTGGTCGAACTGCTTGCCGTTGTAGAAAGAATAATCGAATTTCTCCTCTTGTTCCTTGCTGACGCCATCCACCAAATCGTTGGCTGACTGGTCGGCCACGTCGGCGTATTTCTTCAACACTAAAGGATCGTAGTCGATGGCGTACTGATCATTGGCCATCCCCCAATTTCAAAAGGTATTTTTATTGATTGATTGGTTTTTAATTCATTTGAAATTCAATACCTTGACTTCGTAGGTGGGGTATTCCTCGTCGGTCAAACACCAACCGACCGTCGCGTTTTCAGCGCATTTGGGTGCGGCTTTTGGGTCGCAGTACTTGGGGAAAGCGGGGTACGATGGGTATGATGGGTCTTTGGAATATTGAAATCAAATTAATTTTCATGTTTTGATTAACAATTGTCAAATTCAACTTACAAGCTGATGGTTTGCTGTACGACGGGTATTGGGGCTCGGGGTACGATGGTTTGTAAGATGGTCTAAATTTAAGAATCAATATTAGTTATCAAATACTGGTCTAACACTCTAACTAAACAAGAAAAGAAGTTACCTGTATTGTTCCTGGGCAACCAAATCTTCAGCCCAAGCGCCGACAGCGCAAAACATCAAAATCGTCTGTGAAATGAGTAAATCAAAAGATTTTTTAAATGCTCTTCTATGTTCATCGTTTCAGGCAGCAGCGAATCGGTCAAAGATTTGACTTACCACTGCCAAAGACATGTCGTATTTTACTTTAATGAAGATGAAAACTCAGCGAAACAATCAAGACTTGGATATGTGAGCACAGAAAGCTCCTGATGTGTTCTGTGTCTTTCACTAACAGTTCGGGTCTTTTTATACTCAGCTTTTCGGTCTAACTACGCCCTTCTTACACGCAGCCGTCGTCACAACACCAATCGCAATCTTGACGGGGCGGTTTCCAAGTCTCAGGTAAAAATCTCATAAACATAAATTTTTGTAAACTTTCACCGGCTCGTTGCCTTCGCTAAAATATTCTATATCAATTTTACTCTTTCACAGTGTCTTCAACTATTCCCGAGGCGAATTCACTTTCCCTGGACTTCTTTAATAACCATAGGTATAGACTAGACTAGCTAGACTGACTCTGATGTTTTCCCCGTGAAGTGATGTGCTTCCTGTGGATGAACTTGGCGCATTTTAAACGAAACTAACGTATAGAGAAAGCCGAGAACAGGCACATTCGTGTTTTCAAGGCGAGACTTTCAAAAATCCCACCATCTGGTGGGAGTAGCCATTGGTTAAAATGGAACGCAGCGTAACAAAGTGTCCCGGTATAAAAGCCGAGACGGTCACATCAGTTTAACACATCGTCCCTTGCAGTCGATTCCTCTTCTGACTTTCTGTCTCAAAGTCAATTCGAAATCATGTCTCTGTCCTACCACTTTTTGGTAAATTATTCCAATCCATTCAGCAGTCAATTGATCTTTTAATCATTAGCTCAATCTAATTATTAATTATTATCGCCAGATCTTTGTGAGTTTAGGTGTTGTGGCCGTTGTGATGGGCAACAACAATTACAAGCCGCCCGCCTATCACCAGCCGAAATACGAACCGAAATACGAGCCAGAGATCCCGGCCTGCTCCAAGAACACGACCAAGAACTGGTGCCTGGAGGATTCCGAGTACCCGGCCTACGAAGTCGTTTACGAACTGGACAAGCACTACGAGGCCGTTGTGGCTTTGTACAAGAACGTCGTGGCCGAAACGGCCAACTCGGTCGACACTTTGACCAAATTGGTGGACGAGACTTACCTCTGCCCCAGCGCCACCTCCTACGTCCAGCCGCTGCGTGCCGTCAACACCAAAGGCAAGTGGCGTGTCATCATCAACAAAGTCGAGTCTTACGGCATCAAATACGATCAACACGCTCGCATCGAAGAATGTGAGGCCGACGCGGCCGGAAAGGCCTGCCCCTTGGTCCCCACCTGCTACGAGTCCAAGTGCCTCCAGAAGAGCATTTACCACCGTTTCCTCGTCTACGATCCCACCGATTACTATTTCCCATTCGCCATCGAGACCTTCAAGTTGCCGGCCTCATGCGCCTGCTTCGTTGGAGCCTTCAGCCTCTAAATCAATTCAATTCAATTTCTTTCCTTCTTCCTTCCAATTTTTCGGCCGATCCCAATCCAAATTGTCATCATCCAAAGGCTCTCATCAGTCACCAAACGATCCCTGTGATAATATCATTCGTGTAAAAACATCTCTGCGCTTCACAGTCGACTCCTTTTTCAACTGAAAACTGTAAAAAGATTCGAAGTGGAGCGCAAAGGTTGGCGGTACCATCCAACATGAAAGCAGTCCCTCGCACACAACAACATCGTGAGGTTTTATTTAATACGAAAAATAGCTATATGCATTTCCTTTAATTATTTTGACTTTTTATCAGACAATAAATTTCCTATTTTACTGAAAACTTTTGTTCAATTTCCGTCCTAGTCGCTCATCCAGCAGTTTCTCTTACATTTCGATTTGATAGACTTAATTCACCTATTGAGTTTTGAAAGTCCAATACCAAGGGCCGACCTTTGCGGTTGTTTCTCAACATACATTCGGGGCATTGCGAAAAAAGGGAAATAAAATTTAGAAGAAGATCGTAAACGTATAGTTTAATGGCGTTTTGGCATGGAAGCCGTAAAGATTGCCTGTGTTATTTCAGTACGGCAAATGTTGAAATGGTGTGGATTTGAAATATCCTGAAATTTACGAACAAATTCGGAATTCAATTAGTAAACCGAGTGGAAGTAAATAGAGCATGACGAGCAGATTTCGCCAGTTTCGCCTTTTTTAATTTGAAAAACAAATCGAATTATCAATTAATAATTTCATGAAATCATTTATTATTATTTCATTTTCAAATAAAACTTAAGATTGAAGCAAATTTGTTTTTAAAAACATTTATTTTATCATATTTTTCAACGATGTTTTAAAAAATGAGAATCAGATGCTTAAATAGGCAACGTTGCTAATTTGCATTTTCTTCTCATTTCTCAAACGGTTAAAATGGTATCCCGTCGTTTCGGACCCTACCATTTCGGCCCCATACCTTTTCGGCCCTTTTTAAAAATTTCGACCCGGGGCCGAAAATGTCCAAAACTGGGTCCGAAATGGCTTGTTATAATAAAAAAAAATTAAAGAAAGAAAGAAGTTTGTATTGTTAATTTTGCTGCAAAACTTCTATATTAAATGAAGAAGATTCAAGTATTAGCAACCTAATGGAACTTCTTGCCGAGGAAGACGATGATTTAAGAGAAATTGACGAAGCGGCACATTTTGATAAATCAACCTATGACGTGATTTCAGCCGATTTATTAGACTCGTCCATTATCCTCCCTTCTCATCTGAGGTTTAATCATTATATTTCAATTTAATCACTGTAAATTACTAATAGTATCTTCTCTCATTGATAGATGTGCCTCACACACTCTGAATTTGATTGCCAGTGTCGATATCGAACTCTCTAAGTTTGACAACAAGACATTTCCGAAACGAAATGCCCTGCGACAAGCACTTTCAAAAATGCAGGCTCTTTGGAATAAAATTGGTCGTTCTATAATTGCAGCAGAGAAATGCAAAGAAGAGTTTGGTGTGTCACTTCAAACACCGTGTCCAACGCGGTGGAATTCGTTGTATGATAGTCTTTCGTCTTTTCTTAAGCACTACAAAAGTATGGATACGGCCAACACAGTATTCCGTTCACTTGGCATTACAGCTCTAACGAAAGAAGACTTGGAATTGTTGCTTGAGTACATGCACTGCGTAAAACCGTTAGCTGCCATTCTAGACATCTTTCAGGGAGAAAAAGGGTGTTTTCTTGGTATTGGCGTTGTCTTGCCTTTGCTTACGAAGCTAAAAAAGCAACTGAAGCAGCGTGTTTTTCTTAATGTAGGACCGTTACGTGACAAAATACTAGCAAGAATTGAAGATAGGTATAATATTATTGAAGTTAATGTTAAAAATAGTAGGTGAATTAACTTAACGATAACTTTTAAAATTACAGGTTCGGTCATCTATTTATCGACAACACGTACTTAATAGCTGCTTACACGCATCCATTTTTTAAATTGAATTGGGTAGAAGACTCTAAAGATAAGGAGGATGCTGTCAGCAAATTGAAATTATTGTTAAGCGATGCAGAATCACCTCTCTCAGAAAAAAGTGCATGCTCAACAGAAGACTTTCTTAGTTTTGCTCCAAGTAAAAATTCGGTAAAACCTAACGAGGTTGACTACTTTTTAGCAGACAATGAAGTGAGTATAGAGATGCTTAATCGATATCCCCAAATTAAAAATCTTTTCATAAAACACAACACCTCAATTCCAACTAGTGCTCCAGTGGAACGTCTTTTTAGTCAGGCTGCACTTGTTCTAACTGTTAGAAGGAACAAACTGTCTGATAGTTTTCTTGAAATTTTAATTCTTCTAAAAATAGCCCTCCATGTTTAATTTTCATTCTTATTTTAAATTTTTCAATCTGTGTATATTATTGGCAATAGCAATAAATAATGGAATGATGTATATGTGACGTAACGTCATACGTTTGAAGTATGAAAAAATTTACGTTACGTTGACGTTTTTTTTTTACTTATTACGTAGTACTTTTAAAATACGTATGACTTCTACGTTTTTTTGGTACGTCAACTTTTCCGTATGACGTGCACATCACTGATTTTGCATTGATATAGGCATAACATTATTATTATGGTGACTCAATCGATCGGTCGTCATAAACTTGGTCATCAATCAACGTCCTAAATTTATCTCTATTGTGCTTAGCGAACGAAAAGAGCAGCGCATAGTTGAAGAAGTTTTTCAGAACCAATCCGTTTATCATTATAATCCTTCCAAAATGTAGAAAGACAGTGCTGCATTTCTTGAGTGTCTTTGCGTAAGTTACTCAAAGCTTCATTTTGAGATAACAGTTTGGCCTGTAAATCAATGGATTCTGCCTCTGAACGCACTATTCAAATAAATTTTACGAGATTTGGGGAGTGGGGACCAGAACAGAAGCTCCCTCCCAAAACGAACAAAGAATTTTTAAACTATCTCTCCAAATTTTTATTTATTTCAACAAATTATATCATTTAACAATTAAACAAAAATATTAATGAAAATGGGGCCGAAAAGGTAAACAGTGGGGCCGAATTGGTAGGTCCTTTTCGGACAGGGACGAAATGGTACGGGCCGAAATGGTAGGGTCCGAAATGCCATACATCCGGTTAAAATCTGTCACACACGATTTGAGGGTCGATGATATTGACACCACTTTCTGTTGTCAATTAGGTTTTTTTTTAGGCTATTGACAACCTATCCGCTTGGTGGCGCTGCTTGAGTGACTGACGGCAAAAACATGAATGTGCACGAGAGTGCTTTGGCATTGTGATATGTTAGTTACAGATTTTTTTTTTTTCCTTCGTTGAAGGATTTCAGTTTAACCTGAATCAATTGTTTATTTCGACTTTCGACAGATTGTACAGGTATAATTGCTTGATTGTGGTTTTTAGGGATCGTTGTATAATTGTGAAATATCCCAAATCAACTCCTGTGACGATTTAGAAACAGGCTTGAAGATTCCGCTTAAGAAAACAGACAAGGAAGCTTACGAAGAGTACATCAACAATTTTTTTGTTCGAAGTAATATGCAAATAATTGCTTCAAATGGTCTTGCTTTCCCTAATGCAAGAATTCACGCCGGAATGATTATGACTCTGGTTAGACAAAAGAAATTTGTGGAACTTGAATCCTTTCTCAAAGAGCACGATTGCTTAGCTAATAGTATTACAACGCTTGACAATCTCTTTGGTGTCACCAGCTCTTCTGTGGTGTCCGATTCGTCTTCTGATGAATGAAATGTTCAACCCGTGATGAAGCCTTCAATTTATCGTTGTGATGAATAAACTTGTCACGTTAATTAATTTTGTGTCTGAGTTAATTCACTTGCTATCTGGCAAAAAAAAAAGTACTATCTGTAAAAAAAAGCTCTGAAATGTTCTCCAGACTCTAGGTTGCTTCCTTGCTTTTCCTTGATTTTGTTTATGTTATTCACGCCATCTGTGGTCATACTTTTGAACTACTAGCTGTCCCAAAAAGCTCTGAACTTTTCTCCAGACTGTAGGTTGCTTCCTTGCTTTTCATGCTTCTGTATAGTAATAAAAGGCCAAGACATCGGAATGAAAATCGATGTCATATTTATGGGTCACTCCAAGTAGCGCCACCAAGCGGATATTCTGTCAATAGTGGAAATTCTAGGTGTCAATAGCTTTGACGCGATTTGAGCTCTCAAACTTGTCGATTATTTTGGGGCGTTTTTGTTTATTTTTATTTCGATTTCACATTTATATAAAACAGGTATTGAAGAGTCTTTTTATATTCGTCTGAAGCGTCAAATATTGTTACTTTTCCACAGCAAATCCGAGCAAATCTCACTTGAAGTTTTTCTGTTCTTTAGTAGATTATGAAATTGCCATTGCAGAGCATTTCTAACGTTTAATTTTTTTTTTTCGTAGACTTCTACGTACCAAATAAGAATGGCTGATACTTTGATCCACGTCACACACATAGAAGATGCCATGCAACTCCAAGGACCCTGTTTGTACTTTTGGGGTACACTCGATAACAATCTGTATCTTCTTATGGAGCGGTTCTTGGAAACATTCAGATCCGTTTTGGAAAGAACTTATCCACCCCCAAGTGTTAATGTACTGGCAGGAAATGGAATTTGTTGTGTGCTAATTGGCCATCAGTGGTATCGTGCAAGAGTTCCTTCACTGGTCTTGGATGTCAGTGGAAAGCTTGAGGTTGTCTGTATTGATAATGGAAAGACACATTCTGTCCCTCTCTCCTCAGTTCGAAAATTGGACACTGCTATTCCTGGATCCATAGCAGAGAACATTAGAAAATGGCGACCACTATCCACCAAGTTCATTTTGGCAGATGTCTCAGCCCCCATTGTACCTGGTCGCTCAAATCGACAGTGGAGTGAAGCAGCTTTAAATTTTCTGAAAAAACGTGTGCAGAATCAAATTTGGAAAGCTGCTTTGTTGGGTGCTTACGGTGAGCATCTAGGTGTGAGGCTTTTCGATTCTAACAATCAGCTGTTGGCCAAGTACCTAGTTGATAAAAAACTAGCTGTTGCAGCTCAGACTTATAAAGATGCCATCACCATGTGTGAAGAATTGAAGAAAAGTGGAGCCAACTCTCGTCTCCCCGAGATTTTCCCAACTGAAATTGCTGTACCACCAACTGTTTCTTCAACAACTAAAGTCTCTCTCGAATCGTCTTCGAAGCCACACAGAAGCTACTTGACCAGAAAACTTCCCGAAGAAGGGCGTCACGATGTTGTTGTGTCCAACATGGCCAATGGACCCTATAAATTCGTCATTCGACTTACTAGAGAGGAAGAAACCCTTCAAAATCTACGCAAAGCCCTTGATTCGGTTGCTCCACATCCCTTCCCAGGATCTCCCAAAGAAGGTGCCCCATGTATTGCGGTGTGCCCAGCTGACAATTTTTTTCACCGATGTGTGATCACAGCCGTGGACGAATCTGGCCATCAACCCCTCTTTACTGTTTACTTCGTTGACACCGGATTCGAGTACCAGCTCAGCCTTGCGTTCCTTTGTGCCATCCCCAACGAACTGCTGGCCCTTCCACCATTTGCTTACCAGGTCTCTCTGGCTGGTGTCGAGGAAGTGGCAGAGCTCAGTGGCCTCAACGAAATATTCTCATCGTTGGTGAAATCTGCTGGATTCTTGTCGGCCCAAGTTGAAGACCAGCATAACGTCAACCTCTACGACCACACCGGTCGTAGTTTTCTAGACGTCCTACGCGCAATCAAATCGAACCTCCTGGCTACAATTTTGGGCGTGACAACAAACAGCCCCAACGTCGTTTCGTCCCCTACACGTTTAGCTGAGGTAAAACTTCGAATAATCTCTCCTTTTTTTCACGATTGTTTAATCAAACTTATTTTTTATTCTTTGTGTTGTTTCACAGCATGTCTCCAAGAAGAAGAAAGTTTTGGCTGTTGATGAAAGTCTTCGTGCAACCTCTCCAGTTCAAGATATTCCACCTATGGAGACCACTGATAAGTTATCAGTCTTTGAGGAATTTCCGCACCCTGATGCTTTGGAGAAAAGCTTTCTGACAAATCCAAAGTTGGATTCGATACTTCTTATGGATTTAAACTTCGCTCCAGGCCAGCTGATGTCTTCCACCGCCGTTGCCTCATATATCAAGTCTAAAGAAGAGGTGTGGCTTCAATTGAGTTTGACAGCTGTTAATTTACTCAAGGAAGAAATTGCCAAAATGGACGTACTTCAGTTGACCCCACTTGAGCCCGAGGTGGGAGTCCACTGCCTGTGTTTTATCCAGAAAGACAGTGGTTGGTATCGGGCCGTCGTCAATTGCGTCCAGGAGGCTCGAGTATCTGTGACTTTAATTGATTACGGTGTGTCTACATTTGCCGATGTCGCTGACTTGCGAGAACTTCCACCCAGTCTAGCAAAGCAACCAGGATTGGCCCTCAAATGCGCCCTGGATGGATCTGAAATGAGGTACGAGACTTCTCCCACTGACGAGCAATGCCGATCCGTAATAGCCGATTCGGAACTCCTGTCAGTTGTCTTTGTCCGTCAATCAGCATCACACCTTTTTGTCCGGCTATTTGATGCTACAACTTGTATTGATCTGAACGAGAGAATGGGTCTCCCCGAGAGAAACCTTTTGGATTTCTCCGATCTCAGTGATACAGAAACATCTACTGCCAGTAGTGCAATTCCCCTAACTAATTCTCTAGTAACTGATTCCATGGATATTGACTTATTTGTTCCCATTTTGTCGGATGTGTCTATATCCCCGAATACCGTCTAATTGATTGGGTGGTAGCCAAGAGTATGTTTCTGTGTTTTGTTTTCTTTTAAAGTTCAACTCTTGCCATTAAAAACGCCGTCGTCTTTAATGAACAGTTAAATTAAATTTTAGAGAAACTTGTTCTTATTGAAAATGAATTGATTTTGCCATTTCGATGCTTGGTGCCAAAATTTTGACGCAATAAATGTGTTGCCCCTGTTGAAAAGACGAAGCCTCTAGGATTATTTCAGTAATCATTTCTTGCAGCTGTAAATATTTTTCATATTACCAAATTACTATCAAAGCGTGTCTTGAGTAATCAGAAGCGAATCAATAGAAAGAAAATCCACGAAAAACATTTGAAACTGTGTCGTATTCTCGTATTACGTCGTGTCGTTCAGATTCAATTCAAAATTCATTACTAGATGTCACCAGGGTCGCTGATGTTGTTCTTTCATGGTGAAACCGGTGAAACGAGGAGAAATGAGCGAAACAAATTGTTGCTAATTTATACTTATTCCTGTGATTTCAAATACCAAATTTAACTTCGTATCTTATGTAGGTTTACCTTTACCTAGTTTTTTCTTATTTTTGTACTGTACCAACTTATTTCTTCCAATTCTAGTTGCACACTGCCAGTCATTCCAACAAGTTGACTTGAGTGCTCACTACTCAGTCAATTTCCATCCATTAGATCCTCATGCTGTCAAAAGCCTAAAACTCATGTTTGAAGAGCACATATAATGGAATATAAATGTGCCGAGATAAAGTATTTCCCCATTACTGCTACCAGACCATTACAATTCAGATTTTCATATAACATAGGTATTCTTGCTTATGAACCATAGGATCTTTTCTGAATCTCGCAATTTTGGTGGCGTACCCTGCAACAGCATGTTTGTTGTTATGGCTTTTTTTTACTTTGGTTTAGAATGCAACCCAGCTAAGAAATAGGTAGAGTTTAATTTCTTATAGGTAAATTTGTGTAAATTTGTAAATAATGTAGAGAATTTCCTTGTCCAATTATCACTTAGAGTTTCAGTGACATGAAGAGTGTGAAGTGAATCACCTATCACCACACTACTGCAATACTTCATGACACTTTCTTTAGCATCAGGAAATTTATCTCAACATGTGGACGTAATTCTGTTGGTTGCTGTGAATACTATTTTTACGGTTTTGTCATCATGGACTTTTCAGTGTGCTTCATAGAAAAAGTTGATATGCTTTATTCATTTTTATATTTTCATTTATGTTATACATTTTTTTTTTACAGAACACGCAGTTTCTTTGTGGAATCGTGTGGTCCTAGCACGGAGAATCTTGAGCCAACGCTGGCTTTTGTCCATGACCAACGTTCTGCTCCATCCTTATATTGCCGACGTAACCTCATCCAGCTCCTGCTTCATCGCTTCGTACACAAAAATACAACTTGGCTTACTTCACTGTCGAGTTGGAACACTTCAGTGGTCGCTTCCGTGCCGCTGTTACACACCCGCAGTCACTCACCACGGGATTATGCCCAAGTACCCGACAATTTACTTATTTTCGTATATTATCTATTATAACAGTACTTACTTGTGTCTGTAATAATTCCGAAATCAGGCCCTACTTGCGCGCAAACGTAGTGTTACTTACACGTTTTTTTTCTAACGCTAGATGGCTTTTGAGCTGTCAAAACAGTCAGTTTCAGTTACTTTAAAATCTCTTTAAACATTTATCGGCAGCTGTTGTGTGGAAATTTTTTAGTGAAAACTTACGATAACTATTCCACCAACAAAGCTCACTTGTTAGATTTTTAAATAATGTGTTTTTTTTCTACTTCCGGTTTTCTCATTTCTGTCAGTATTTCAGTAAATATTCATTCCACGCACAAAAAAACCACAAATTCGTGATCCTCGTCAAATTTGTGGTAAAGTTCATGTTTTTTTTCGTACGTTTTCGTACTTCCGGTTTCGAGAATTTTCCTGAGACATAGAGCTGTATTTCACGACGGCGTGACAAAGACATATCATTATAAGAGAGTAGTAGATGTACGATGGGGAATTTCAATTGACTAGGCGAAGGTAGACGAGAGATGGAACAATGGAAATGATATGCAGAGCGATGAAAAACGAGATATAAAACACTACGATGCAACGATACAGAACAGGTTCATGCAATACAATACATGCCATATAATTACATGCAAATCCATTAAGGAGCCGGAATATTGGCTTCCTGGTCATCCCCATGTCCGCGGATGTGGCGATGAATGATGGAGACAGATCCCTGGATGGCCATCAGACGGCACTTCCTCCGGAGGCGGCGCCAAGGAGCCGGGGGGATGTTGAGGGCGACGGCCACTGCGTTGTTTGAGGGGAGCCAGGATCCCAAGGCGCCAATAACGAAGGGCAGAGTTAACCCCAGGCAGCTGTATTTCTCTATTTTTCTGGCATGGCCAGCGTCGAGGGACTCGGGAGCGTCGAAGGTGATGGTGAGATCGATTATTGTTGGTGGGTCGGTCGAGGAGATGACTATGTCCGGCCTCAGGGTTGAGCCAGGGAAGACTCTGTTGACAGACGCTGCATGGCCGGCCCTGGTGATGGTTTTCACAATTTCCGCCAGGACGAGGTCGTGTCGGCGGCCAATGGCCGGAAGATTACTGCGGCAGTGGCTGGTTACGTGTGAGGTGGTTTCGGCATCAACCTTGCATCTCCTGCACTTGGTGTTGGGAGCAGAGCAACCAGGATTCCCGAGGAGCGGAAGCAGGCCGAGGCGGCTCTTGTGGATGAGATTCCACTCGTTGAATAAGAGGCAGGTCCGATGAGATGAGAGGCGGGCAATGTCGTTAGATGGGTCGAGTAGTAGCCCCCTTGCTACCCTGCCCTGATGCAAGGCATTTGTGAGGGAGATTGTCCAGCGTTTCCGGATGACAGAGCGGAGGCCCCTTACAGCTTTCAGCGAGAGGCAGGAGACGTCGTCGGCGATCACTTTGGTCGATTCATCGCCGGATACATCGATCCTAACTTCAAGTCTTCGTGCTGATTTCCTGGCACGGGACCAGGTATTGGAGCCACACCTGTAGAAACGGGTGTCGTGGAGTCCGCCTTCTACCGAACCAGAGAGGTAGTTAGAGAGGGGCAGCGGATCAGGCGGCTTGCCGTTGAATCCCCTGGAGATGTTTTGGCTGAGCTGGGCTCTGGCAGTGAGGCGGACCACCGGATCGTTGCTATCGAGGAGTTGAGCGGCACGAGCGATGATCCAGATGTCCGAATCTTTAGCCAGTTGAGAGGCACCTAAGCCGCCAGCCCTGCGATCGGAATAGAGGAAGCCGTTATGAGCAGTGTGGGGGACGTTGGCCACGAAACGGAGGAATTCGGCACAGCGAGCATCCATCTCGTCGAGAAAACCGCGAAGGACCCTCCCTGTGGCGAGATGGTGAGAGAGAGACGGCAGTAGGTGGGCTCTGTAAACCTCCAGTTTTTGCCAAGGCGCCAAGTCTGAATCGGCGACCTTAGTCAGCTTGTCGGGCAGATCACAGACGGGTCGAAATGTTAGACGAGTGCCCATGGGGACTCCTAAGTAGCACTCGCTCTCACCTTCCTCCAAGCAGCGAAGAGAGGTGCCATGAATGTGCAGGAGAGATGAGTTGGTGGCCTTACCCTTGGACAGGGAGAGGAAAGAGCATTTTGCGACGTTGAACCTGAGCCCAAGTTTCGCTGCCACAGCAAGCATGGCGTCAAGAGTAGGCTGAAGCTGATCAGGAGAGGATCCGATGAGGGCGACGTCATCCGCGTAAGCAGTGGCCTTCAGCAGGGAGCCGAAGAGAGTAAAGCCATGGTTGGTAGGAGCCTTGGCGCAGCGGATGAGGGGCTCAGCGGCAAGGTTGAATATGATGGAGCTTAGCCCATCTCCCTGACGGACACCGGACGTGGGTTGAATGGTGACCAGTTCCTTGTTGACAACAAACTGGAAGATGCTGTTGGTGTAGATGTCAGTGAGGATGTCACGGAGCTCTGTCGGGATCGGAAGACTCTGAAAGAGTTGATGGAGGAAATCGTGGGGGAGCGAGCCAAAAGCGTTGGCAAGGTCAAGCCAGCAGATGGTAAGTCGGCTTTTCTTGAGCTTGGCCTGTTCGATGGCCGATTCCAGCAGCATGGTGTGTTCTTGTATTCCATGGACCCCAGGAAGGAAGCCCTTCTGCTCCAATGACAACCATTCATTGTCGGACGCGACTGCGGTAAGGCGGGATGCAATGGAGCTCGAGAAGAGCTTGTATATGGTGGAAAGCAGAGAAATGGGCCTGAAATTGCCGTAGTCGTCAGTAGGGCCTTTCTTGTATACCGGGATGGTGCGAGCCGATTTCCAACAGGCAGGAATGCCGTAGAGCCAGACCGCAGCGTAGAGGAGCTCAAGCAGCCGCCCAAATGGGTCCAGACGAAGAATGTCTTTGTATTCAACGCCGTCAGCTCCAGGAGAAGTATTGGAGGCCCGTTTGAGCTTGTATGCGACCTCCTGGCTCGATGGTGGAAGAGAGAGCAAGGAGAGGTCGTCATGGGACAGAGGGGCCCAGGAGCATGCGTCGTACGCGGCTTTCGCTTCCATGACGTCCGCTTCCGGAGGGCGAGGCTGCTCATAGGTGGCCTTGAGGAAGAGTGTGGCGGAGTCGATGGAGCCGGTGTAGCACTGCGATGTCTCGCCCAGAACCTTGCGTACGGCCCTCTTCGGGTATCTTTTGAAGAGAGCTTGGAGTTTGCTGGCCGCCTCCCATCGCTTGGCATTGTTCTTCTGACGGATTCGCTGTTGTTGCCTGGACTGGTGCCTATTCGTGTTGGACCTTTGAGGTGACGTACGTGGAGGACGAGGAGGACGAGGAGGTCTGGAGGCCTCACTGCTAGGTGGGTCGTCCTTCGAAGTGCGAGAGTGCCAGTCGGCAGCGAGATCAGATGCGATCGTGTCCAACTCAGTCCTGGAGGAGCACTCCACGATTATGGGAGCCCAGTGTTCGTAGAAGAGGTTGGCAGGAGTTGAACCGTCGTCGTCGTCAGGCAAGCTGCCGTCCAGATCGTCTACTCCTAGTTCAAAAGAGGGACTGGAAGCGCCGGAGTTCATGGTAGGCGAAGTCCCGAGAGGAGAGTGAGGCGAAGAAGTTGGCTGGTATGGAACGACGACAGGGCCTTGGTGAGGATCGCATGCTGGCAGATTGATGGTAGGTGGAACAGGAGCTCGTCTTGTCGCTGGAGGCGTTGGCTGTGGCCTAACGTGTGAAGGGAGAAGAGCCGGATGTGGAGCATCAATGCCTGCCAGTGGGAGGTTAGCCGTAGGAGAGATGGTGGGTGGAGCAGGGACTCGTCTGGGCCTGCCAGGTCGCATCGTGGGAGGAGAACAGCCCGGATGTGGAGAGGGGATCCAGGAATCATCCCCTGTCTTACTAGAGGATGTGTGCTCAGGCGACTCGTAGTAGTTTGGCGGAGTAGTAGAAGGAGCCGGTGTAGCAGAGGCGGTTCCCGGAGAGACGCTGCCGGCCGCTTCCACCAGGGCACCGTGCTTTTCGGCCCGTTTAGCAGCCGCGCGGATGACGGATGGGTAGCATTGCGTGGAGCAAAACTTCTTGTTTTTGTTGTGGCAGATGAAGGATTTGCTACAGGCGCTGTTGGCACAGGCTCTCTCCATGTTGGCGTGAAGGTAAGATGGTCGTGACGTGTCGTACGATCCCGCACGGTTTCTTCTTCTCTTTTACGGTTACTTCATTGGCTGGCATCAGGGGCTGGAGTGTCCGATACGCTAGCTGTGCCACGATGAAAAAGCCAGATGGAAAATTGCCGTATGGATCTGTGAGCCTTGAAAGAAAAGAAAGACAGCTGGCGCCTCGCTGGTCAGTGAGTTGTAAATGGCGTATAAATTGTCTTGCCCAGAGCTGGAAGAAATATTGAGAATATCGAGAATGTCAAATATGGGATGCTTCAGCTGCTTGCATTGGCCTTCACAGTTGATGTTCCCAAACAATCAATTTCGACGACTCAAGTCCAGTCTTCTTATGCACGCGAAACACCGTACAGCGATACCCCGGTAGCAGCATCCATCTAGTGGCGTTGTTGGAGTTCCGAAGAAGTGAGTGCCGGCCACCTGGCGGAGGAATTTTGAAGCTCGAGCCGTATCGTGGTGTAGTAGTGCGAGATCGGTACATGCAAGATAATGAGTGATGAGTAATGAGTATTAAACTGATAGGGTGGATAAAGGCAGGCCCATTAGAAAGCAATCGATCGATGGCTGGAATCGGGTGGGATCGAGTGATTGACAAGTGACGAGTGCGGGGCTAGAAAACCGCGGGGCCGTTGGACTGCCCGATGAGAGAGTAGGTGGCTGGCTTGAACAACTGCAAGCTTGCAGTTTGCTGTGTTGTGCAGTTGTTGAATGCGATGGGTAGCTTGGTTACAGGTGACAGTTGTTGATGTTGTTCACTGGCTAACTGTGCTGGGAGCCCCCTGGTGGGGAAAGTTAGCACCAGCCCAGTGCCTCGCCACAATGGCGAGAGTGAAATAAGAAAGCCACACACAGCAATCTTACGGAAAATGGTCCCAGAATGTAGAGTACAAAAAGTTGTTTCAAGATAACACAACACTCAAAACAGGAATCCAGTTTTTCCACTCTGAAAATCCAAACCAGGAAGAGCCTCTCTTACACACGTCCGATCAGACCGAGAGCAGACTTTTTGGAGATAGGGAACTATAGTTCAGGAAAATTCTCGATTTTGGCCAAATTTTGGATTTCGTTTAAATCATAACTAATCGACCCCAAATTTCATGGAGATCACGAATATGTGGTTAAATTTGACGACAGCTTAATGGTTGAGGCGCTGTGGTTACTTCCGGTATACTTCCGGAAAATTAAAAAAAAACTAGCAAGTGAGCTTTGTTCTGTTTACAGTTCTCAATATTGCAAGCTTGATTTTAAATTTAAAAAATTGTAACTTTAAATCTTTGAGCTAAAAAACCTGACTATTGTTTCTATCTGTATTGTCTGTATTATGTAACTTTTATTGGCATTTCACTTAATATCAATTGTTTTGTCTTTATTCAGGTAACGACGTCGAAAAGATGGATCGTACCAAAACATTCCGTTATGTCCAAAATGTCAGCTCGGATCATCATTTGTTGTTGTTAATATGTTGTTGTTTGTGTTAGTTAACCCGTTGTCTGCTACGCCTTTGTTCTCCCCTAGCTCCTTTGCACGGGCCGCGCTGGTCGGCCTCGTGGATTTCATGCCGCGAGGTTGGAATGTCGCCAAGCCCAAAATTTGCCGCAAGGCAAGCCTTTTAGGCAATGCACCATAGTTCCCCCTTATCGATGTGGTGACTTGTCAGCAATGGCAAGTCCCACCTTGGTCATGGATCCTTCAGACGTGGCGCGTAGAATAGTAGAGAGCAACCTACGGGTTGTATGGCGTGGCAGTCAACGGGTTAACTTAAGTGTATGTATGTATGTGTGTGATTGTTAAAAGTGGTGGAATTGTGGGTGGAGGTGGGACAATAAAGCAATTCCTTTTTAACGTTTTTGTTTGCTGTGTCTTATAACTTATAATAAAATCATGTTTGGCACTCGACTTGTATATTTCTTACAACTTTGAAGTTTAACATAATTAAAAGGCAGAAGTGGAACTCTTTAAATATATTTCTATGAGGAACGAAACACTATCTGCATTCTGCAACTCCTGTGGCACAGCAATTTCAGGAGAACACCAGCACAGCTACTTAAGTTCTTTTTCTTCAATCCTGTAACAGCTGCATAATCACATTTCTCAACTGGAAACAGGCTGCAAACCACTACAGAACAACAATCAAATCCCAGTGAACAAACCAAAACTAAACTGACTATGTTGACCGACAAATCTGAACACAACCAAATAAAACAAAAATTTTAGTTGCAGTATTTGTAGAACAGGGGCAGTATTTAGGAACCTCCTTGTAATAAGCAGGATAAGCGTAGGTTGTGGTGTAGTATCAGGTGCCTTGGTGGAGTAGTAACTCGGGGCAGAGTTATACTTTGGAGCTTCGGTGTAGTAGGTTGGAGCAGCGTAAGTAGCGGTACAAAACTGGTGTGCCTTGGTGGTTTAGTAAACAGGAGCCTCGGTTTGGTGGTAGCTGGGAGTAGAGTAACACTTGGGTTCCTCGGTATAGTGAACTAGGGCAGCATACGTGGTGGTAAAGTATTAGGCCCTCTCGGGTCAGTACTTTGGAGCTCCAGTGTAGTAACGGTGTAGCGTAGGTTATGGTATAGTAAACTGGAACCTCTGTGTAGTATTTCGGTTCAACGTAGTACGAAGGAGCACCGGCTGTGTAGTAAGTCGGGGTTACGATAATACTTGGCTGAATCAGTTATGGTTGTGTAGCTCGGGGCAGAGTTAGTACTTGGGCGCTTCGGTGTAGTGTTCGACCGCTTCGGTAAAAGCTGGAAACTTGGTATAGTGGCTGGGAGAAAAAAGAACTTGGGGGCCTCGATGTTGTAAGCTGGAACCTCGGTGTTGTAGCTGGGAGCAGAGTAGTGCTTGGGAACCTCAGTGTAATAGTCTGGAGCATCATAGATTGTAATATGGTACTCAGGTGCCTTCGTGTTGTAGTACATAGGAGTCTTGGTGTACTAAACAGGAGCGGCATACGTAGTCGTGTAGCACTCAAGAGCTTTTGCGGTGTAGCTCGGGGCAGAGTAATACTTCGGGGCTTCGGTGTAGTAGCTCGGGGCAGCATAAGTTGTGCAATACTTTGGAGCCTTGGTGGTGTAGTTAGGAACCTCGGTGTAGTAAGGTGTTGCATATGTTGTTGTTGTGTAGTAAGGCGTCGTCGAAGTGTAGTGTAGCAGTACGAACCCTGAGTGGAAAAACTTTTAGTTTGTTTTTGTTAAAAGGCAATAAATAAATAAAAAAATCATGACAAAGCAATTACCGCAGCGTTGTACTCTTACCATCACTAAAACTTGCCGTGGAAGAACCCATCACCGTCAATCAGACTTTCTCCGACGACCATGCAACAATTGTTACTAGTGCCCATGCCGTTGGCTAAGATGGTTTCGGCTGGGCCAATACGCCAACTGTCTGACGCATAAGTCGGACATGCGACATTAAGCGCTCCCTAACGAATCTTTTACCAATCACCGGAATACTGTCCCGCAAATTGACCGAAGCAGTGTGGATTTTTCTTATGTTTGAATTCTGACGATCTCATATCGACATTGGAAAATACCACTGAGGAATGAAGTTTTTCATCGCCATAAATGCCGGGAGTGAATAAGCGAGTTGGTCCTGGACGGGATATGTGAGTTGTTGAGCCGGGTTATCCAAGAGAACCGAGATATACATTTCAGTCAAACGAATGATTCTATCCACGAACCAAACTACTCGTCGACTTCCAAATCTACCTATTTTCGAAATAGCATCAAAATTTAAGGAGAATTAAAATTTTCAAGCTTTAAGATAGGTAGCATTTGTAGTACCCACCAATTACCATGGAATAACCACAATAAGTTCCCGGCTGCGACGCAATTTGTTCAACCTGATTGACTGGGGGGTCGAACTAGGACCATTCTCATAAAGACACGATCTCCTGTAAAACCCAACATAATAGAATAAATTTAAGCCACAAATAGTTCTAATAGAATTTTACCTGGTCTTTTTTCCCTTCCGGCAACATAATAGAGTCCTAGTTTCGGTTCATTGCGGTAATGTTCGAGTCCGATGCGATGCTAACGGCAAAACAAATAATGGCGAATCGGCGACACTAAAATAGCGAATAAATTCCTGGTCCCAGGACCATTCGGCAGTTGCTGTTGAATTGGAGATCCATCATTAAGGATATAGCCATCTAGAGCTGTAAACAAGAAATGTTTAAAACGTAAATGAAAACAATCCCTGCTCTAGCTCACAGCAAAACTTATTAAAATAATATCAACAACAAGCAAAGACCTAAAGAAAAATCCTGACTCAATATTCTCCTTGGCAAAATCATCTCGTCTTCCTGAAGAAACCGCCAATCAATCTCAAGATCAAGTGTTGTGTTTAATAGCAGTGGTAGTACGAGGTAGGGATGCGTGATGATTTCTTTGACTTCCAGGTAGCAATTGCGGTTGCCTAAATAATAACGCATAATAAGCCATTTTAATGAAAAAATAAAAGGCCCTTTAAACATGAATAACGTAAGAGGATCACGAATAGTTGGTTCTTTTTGTCGTCAAGTGAATACTTATTGAATTATTAACTCTTTAAGAAACCAGAAGTAGACAACTAAGCACACTGAAAAATGTAACATGTGAGTATGTTGCTGACTGTAGGACAAAAGCAAAAATTACTTCACAATTTCAGTACAGAAACGCCAATTCAAATGATGCATATTTACGTTCCAACAAAGAAGAAGTTTCAAATAAATCTTTAAAAGAGATTAAAATATTAGCGAAAGTCAAACATGACATGAATGTAGTTGAAAGAAACTAAGAAACCTTAGACTTATCAGCCAATGCTCACATTTCTTTAAAAGTGCAAATTTTGCATGATCAAATTTTAACTGCATGGTCTAGCTCAGTAGTTTTGCTCTTCTGAATTCCAAATTTCAAATAAAAATTTCTCTCTGTGAAACCAGATCATGGTGAAACATAGGCTACTGCTGGTGGTGAAAATATAAAGCAACAACAATTACACCTTCATTACAACAATTCTTTCCCTGCCTTTTGAATTACAAAAAAAATTTCATTCGAAATGTATAAGTCTCTAAAGAAACCGCAAAATTTATAATGTTGTTGGCCACATGACATTTTTACGTTACTATATACCTTTTTTCATGAATCCAATATCCAAACACGACACGCAGACGAATATTTGCTGAAACTACGAATCTGACAACAAAGAATCTCCTTGCTCGGTGTGAGTTACTAAGGGAGTGGCCAGTACCAGTCCACAATAAATCTCGAAAACTTTCTTGCCACTTTTTCTTACATAATTTAATCATGTTAAATCACATACTGCGTTTACGAAAAAACGCTGAATATCTGAGATGACCGTGGGCGATGGTGCGATTGGTTTGTGGTTGCTCGTCATGCTCTATTTACTTCCACTCGGTTTACCAATAGAATTCGGAATTTGTTCGTAAATTTCAGGATATTTCAAATCCACACCATTTCAACATATGCCGTACTGAAATAAAACAGCAATATTAACGGCCTCCATGCCAAAACGCCATTAAACTATACGTTTACGATCTTCTTCTAAATTCTATTTCCCTTTTTTCGCAATGCCTTGCAAATGTATGTTGAGAAACAACCGCAAAGGTCGACCCTTGGTATTGGACTGTGAAAACTTGACAAATCGAAACGTAGGAGATACTGGATGAGCGACTATGACGGAAATTGGACAAAAGTTTTCAGTAAAATAGGAAATTTATTGTCTGATAAAAAGTCAAATAATTGAAGGAAATGCATAGAACTATTTTTCGTATTAAATAAACCCCACGATGTTGTTGTGGGCGAGGGACTGCTTTCATGTTGGATGGTACCGCCAACCTTTGCGCTCCACTTCGAATCTTTTTACAGTTGAAAAAGGAGTCGACTGTGAAGCGCAGAGATGTTTTTACACGAATGATATTATCACAGGGATCGTTTGGTGACTGATGGGAGCCTTTGGATGATGACAATTTGGATTGGGATTGGCCGAAAAATTGGAAGAAAGAAAAAGAAAAGAAATGATCGGTAATTAATTTAGAGGCTGAAGGCTCCAACGAAGCAGGCGCATGAGGCCGGCAACTTGAAGGTCTCGATGGCGAATGGGAAATAGTAATCGGTGGGATCGTAGACGAGGAAACGGTGGTAGATGCTCTTCTGGAGGCACTTGGACTCGTAGCAGGTGGGGACCAAGGGGCAGGCCTTTCCGGCCGCGTCGGCCTCACATTCTTCGATGCGAGCGTGTTGATCGTATTTGATGCCGTAAGACTCGACTTTGTTGATGATGACACGCCACTTGCCTTTGGTGTTGACGGCACGCAGCGGCTGGACGTAGGAGGTGGCGCTGGGGCAGAGGTAAGTCTCGTCCACCAATTTGGTCAAAGTGTCGACCGAGTTGGCCGTTTCGGCCACGACGTTCTTGTACAAAGCCACAACGGCCTCGTAGTGCTTGTCCAGTTCGTAAACGACTTCGTAGGCCGGGTACTCGGAATCCTCCAGGCACCAGTTCTTGGTCGTGTTCTTGGAGCAGGCCGGGATCTCTGGCTCGTATTTCGGTTCGTATTTCGGCTGGTGATAAGCGGGCGGCTTGTAATTGTTGCCCATCACAACGGCCACAACACCTAAACTCACAAAGATCTAGTGGTGATAATAATTAATAATTAGATTAAGCTAATGATTAAAAAATTGGCTGCTGAATGGATTGGAATAATTTACCAAAAAGTGGTAGGACAGAGACATGATTTCCAATTGACTTTGACTTTACACGAGATAGAAAGTCAGAAGAGGAATCGACTGCAAGGGACGATGTGTTAAACTGATGTGACCGTCTCGGCTTTTATACCGGGACACTTTGTTACGCTGCGTTCCATTTTAACCAATGGCTACTCCCACCAGATGGTGGGATTTTTGAAAGTCTCGCCTTGAAAACACGAATATGCCTGTTCTCGGCTTTCTCTATACGTTAGTTTCGTTTAAAATGCGCCAAGTTCATCCACAGGAAGCACATCACTTCACGGGGAAAACAGCAGAATCAGTCTAGCTAGTCTAGTCTATACCTATGGTTAAAGAAGTCCAGGGAAAGTGAATTCGCCTCGGGAATAGTTGAAGACACTGTGAAAGAGTAAAATTGATAAAGAATATTTTAGCGAAGGCAACGAGCCGGCGAAAGTTTACAAAAATTTATGTTTATGAGATTTTTACCTGAGACTTGGAAACCGCCCCGTCAAGATTGCGATTGGTGTTGTGACGACGGCTGCGTGTAAGAAGGGCGTAGTTTGGCCGAAAAGCTGAGTATAAAAAGACCCGAACTGTTGGTGGAAGACACAGAACACCTCAGGAGCTTTCTGTGCTCACATATCCAATTCTTGATTCTTTCGCTGAGTTTTCATCTCATTTAAAGTAAAATCATACGACATGTCTTTGGCAGTGGTAAGTCAAATCTTTGACTGATTCACTGCTCATTGCCTGAAACGATGAACATTGAAGAGCATTTAAAAAATCTTTTGATTTACTCATTTCACAGACGATTTTGATGTTTTGCGCTGTCGGCGCTTGGGCTGAAGATTTGGTTGCCCAGGAACAGTACAGGTAATTTCTTTTCTTGTTTAGTTAGACCAGTATTTGATAACTAATATTGATTCTTGACTTTAGACCAGCTTACAAACCATCGTACCCCGAGCCCCAATACCCGTCGTACAGCAAACCATCAGCTTGTAAGTTGAATTTGACAATTGTTAATCAAAACATGAAAATTAATTTGATTTCAATATTCCAAAGACCCATCATACCCATCGTACCCCGCTTACCCCAAGTACTGCGACCCAAAAGCCGCACCCAAATGCGCTGAAAACGCGACGGTCGGTTGGTGTTTGACCGACGAGGAATACCCCACCTACGAAGTCAAGGTATTGAATTTCAAATGAATTAAAAACCAATCAATCAATAAAAATACCTTTTGAAATTGGGGGATGGCCAATGATCAGTACGCCATCGACTACGATCCTTTAGTGTTGAAGAAATACGCCGACGTGGCCGACCAGTCAGCCAACGATTTGGTGGATGGCGTCAGCAAGGAACAAGAGGAGAAATTCGATTATTCTTTCTACAACGGCAAGCAGTTCGACCAGGGCAACTGGGTCGGTGGTGAGGGTTTCATCTGCCCCAGCGAGGTGGCCTACTCGCGTCCCCTGCGCGCCAAGAACACGGCCGGTGAGTGGCGCGTCATCGTCCAGGACATCGCCTGGCCGACTTACACCCAGACCCAGCGGACCGAGACTTGCTTGTTCCCCGAAGCCGCTTGCCGCACCTTGGCCCCTTGCCACTTGAGCAAGTGCCTCCAGAAGCACATCGTCCACCGCATGCTCTCCTTCGACCCGTGCGATGCTTACAAGGGCATCTTCATCGACACCTACAAGTTGCCATCGGCTTGTTCCTGCCACATCCCCGCCGTCAAGGCCTAAATTCCATTCAACCCCCCAACAAGACCCTACCCAAACGACCTCCAGGTAATACCAGAAACGACAAAAATTAAAGAGAGGGACTGCTTCAAATAAAAACGGTACCGCCAACCGTCCAAAAATCCTCTCCTCCACAGGGATCGTTTTCGGTATTCTCTGGACTTGTCTTTTATCCAGTCCTCCGAGCCTATCCTTTCACTCCTTTTTCTTTTCTCTCTTCCCATTTGTCGTCGTGATTGCGAGCCACTGAGAGTTCTTGTCAAACAAAATACAAAAGTATTTATGAACGAAATTTTTGTTCGTGTTTAAGATTTCGACGGGTTGGCGTTTAAAAATGACACAGTTCTCTTTACTTACGCCAGGGGAACTGTTTATCAAATCATTAGTTTAACCAAAATCGACCTTAATAATTGAATACATAATTCCATCATTTTTCAAACTTAAATTAGTATTTTGAATATAATGCGAAATATTTTCTAGTTTACTGTCAAATCAAAATAAATGTTGTTGCATTAAAATTGAATTGATAATGTTAAAGATAATGTGCTGAAAGATGAACGCCAATAGTTTACAGAGTATACTAGTCTATATAAATGGCAGCACTAATCACTAAAATTACAATTCAGGCTATATCTATCCATACGACAAAATGACTGAACAAGTAATAAAGAGCGTTTTATCTTGGTTTCCTTTTCTTTGGGATAAAAATGAAGTGGCATGTCCCGAAAAAGAAAAAATCGAAATCCGAATTGATTTTGGAGAACAGGAAGTTAACGGAGGTCCGCACCCCACTTTTTACCATCCATATCAACAATGGCATGTTCCTTCTTCAAGTCATCACGATGGTTTTATTCCCCGCCCACCTCCGCCCAGTGTAATTCCACCGACGAGTCCTGGCTCCTTTCCAAACATGATGACTCGACTCCAACAACTGGAAAGCAGAATCGAGGCGTGCGAGAAGGAAACTCTTGAATTTCAAGCGCAACTTAATGAAATTCAGGTGGAAACCAATTATTATCTCTATCAAAATTATTCTGAACCAGCAAACCCGACCGAAGTTGAAATGGACGTTTACCGGAAGGAATTACAGTCAAATCCGATTGTGCCATACATGATGCCCTATCATGGTAATGAAAATTGGTCCCCTCCGTTTCTACCGCCGCCATTAGCAACTGAAAATCCATTTATACCCCATACGGATACCTTGGTCTGCGATAATTCACATTTTTGGATCGAAAACAATTAATAAGAGTTGAATTTAAAAACAGTGTCAAGTCTGATGAATAAACATTCGTAATTCAATTATCAAACCAATTCTTTTTCATTTCTACTTTATTTCGATCAAAGGAAGAAAGTAAATATATGGAAGCTCAATCTGAGTAATTTTTAAATAATTTGCGACTAATGTTAAATATAAGTAGTAGGCAGTCAGGATCTTAGTCGGAAACATTAATAATTCCATGCAGTGGACTGGGAATGTGGCAAGAACAGGCTGATTGAATTCAAGTTCTGAAATTCAAGTTGCCTGGATCGTGCGGATGCGTCGTTTGAGCTTTTCACCTTTAGAATTTTACTATGACAACATATTTAGCGCAATAAATAATTCATAGATTTTTGCGACATAATTTTGACTCCGAATGACTTTTTTGAATAGCGCATGATAAAATGGAAAGGCCTGAACAGCAATACTTCGGAAGTACGGTATATCAGAAATAAGGTTATTCTTTCGTTCAAATGAAGCGAAATTAAAAACAAAGAGCAAATTTTAAAAATTCACCTAATAATCCCTAATTTTTTTTAAACGTTACTATGCGAATTTAGGATTACAAAAATTGTCGTTATCATCAGAAGCGTCTTCCTATAAGAGGGGTTCTTGTTTCGAATATAATACGTGCCCCGGAAGAGCCTTTTTGTTCATTTAAAGTCAACAGAGATGATGCGATTGGATTGAAAAGAAATCTTCATACCTTCATGCAAGATCTTTAATGGTGACTTCCCGGTCGTTGATAATGGGGAGAACATCTTCCAAATTCAAGTGCCGGTTTTACTAAAAATTCGACAACAATAGAACATAAATTAATTTTAAATTAATTATTTTAATTCAGATGTTTTTGTACCATATTTTTTTTTTTTCATAACAAAGTTGCAAGTTTTTTTTTTGTTTTCCCGTACCAGGGGTCAATTCAAAATCAATCCCTTTGTCAATCCCTTTAGCCAATAAGAGCAAATTAAAATAAGAGAGACGAAAAACAGTATGGTAAGTAATTGCTTGCCTTGAAGACAATTAACTGGTCTGCCAATTGTAGAGTTGGTGTAGGCTAAATAAAATAAGTTTCATTGGAGAGGTGAGAAGGAGCAGTTTCTTCAGAACACAGCAGAACACAGACACAGATTCCTATGAGTAAGACAGGCTGTCTTTCTCAGGTTTCAGAAATGTGTGGACCTTCTTGCTTGGCAACATCACGGATGATGGCAGCATTGATTTGATTTGAATTCCAATAATTTTGAATTCATTTATAGAAATTTGAGAAAGAGTTAGTGTGATTCTCAAAACAGAATTAAGATAATTCAAGGGAAAAACTTACTTCAGTTTTTGCTATGACAAAATAGTTCCTGAACTTCCTTATTGCTTACTCAGGAAGACATCTTAGGCAAGAAGTGAAGAAGAAAGTGAAGAGCACAAACATAATCAAATTTGGAAACCTGAAATTTTTTATTATATAAATTATTTGTTTTACTTTCTTTTTATTGTGGTACTTCTTCTTTGTCTTACCCACTGACATTGCAATTCTTGACACACAACTCCATGCTTTAACCAGAAACCGAGATTTTACAGCTTTTACTTCCTTAATAGCATCCGATAGCTCAAGACTTGTCTAGATTACAAATCACAGAAGAGAAAATTAAGTTTTAACTCAATATGTGCAAATACTAAAAACAAGGTCAGTTGAATTGTCTCAACATTGTCTTGGCAACACCACACTCACAATATGGCCACCCTGATACGGCCTTCACCCGATAAACCAACCCTTATTACTAATTCTGTAATGCATAATAAAAGGAGATACCTCACAATCGAAACCCAACATTTATCTTTATTCAATTCAACTAAAAGTGATCATTGATCATACGGATTCGTTTGTCCACCATCTACAAGATCAACAGCAGACTGAATTGAAAATTCCTAATTATTGAATAACAGTGTTGCCACACTCTACTAAAGCAGAACTCATGAGTCTCACGATTCACGAAGCAGGGACAGGACATGAATTAAATGATAGGCCGATAGGAACATGAAGTCGTGAAATCAGTCATATTTACTAAAATCATGGTTAGGCTTTTGTATTTTTAAATTTTACCGATACTCGGGATTCTACATATGCTCACATATTTAAAAAAAGAAAATTAATAACTGTAATCCCGGCAAATTACTAGAAAACTTTATTAAAATGAATTAAAGGCGACAATCGCATGCCGATTGTAATTTGAAAGACTCGACATAGACACCACGAACCGGATTGCACGGGTCGAAGGCTAGCAGTTTTCGGGTAGAATACTTTTGATGACAATACGCGGAACGGGATGATATGTTGTGTCGACATGGAACATTTGGATGAGAACAGATAGCAATTTCTTCCCGCTGAAATATATCATTGGTATCTTGAACGATAACTAGCCAATCTCTGTCAATGTTGCGCAATCGCAGTGGTTTGACGAGAAGATTTGTAGTTTGACAGCCAGTATCTTTTTTCTTGATTGCTCGCCTTCTGTTCGTAATTGTTTTGTTGATAAACTTCTTAACTGATTCAGATTCATCAATGGTCGTCTGCATTTTAGGATAATTGATTAAAATGTTACAATTAAAAAAGCTATTGCGAGTACCTGAATGTCGTCCATCGGATAGTCATAGTCGTTTATGCAAAAGCCAAACTTTTTGTCGATGCACGGAGGTGGAGCTTTTGGGTTACAAAACGGAACGGGTTGAGTGCTTGAAACAATAATAGCTGAGGCAGTCGAGAAGCAGAGAAAGACAACCTGTAGGATGAAAATTATAAGAGATATTTCCCCTCAATTTTACTTGACTGACATATTCTGAAAAGTTACCAAGATGAGATTCATTTTGTAGACTACAACTAGATTAGATCACCTACAGCACTTTTAGACTTTAGAGTAGAAAACGTACTTGTCTGCTAACTCTCAACAAATAATGAGTTGGGCTAGATTGAAGGCGAGCTTATATAGTAGCAGCGCAATTTCTTTTTGAGTAATTGCCCTGACAACCACAATGACATTAAGGGGGGGGACGTGAAGGAGTTCAAACCCAACCCATATAGATTCATTAGATTGCCATACAATCGCACATTCAGTTGTCTACTTCGGTCTACTTTCCCATTAATTACATAATTAACCCATTCGTAAATCGTAACGTCGTTAATTATTCTATTATTTTTAAAGAAACCAGTAAACCAGATCAGGGCCAGTGAAAGAATAAAATTCGATTCGCTTTAATCCTTTGATTTTACTGTTTCACAAAGTGAATGATAATCATAATTGATTTTGCACCAAGTAATTCAATGTGATTTAATTTCAATCAGTGGTAACATCACCTTGCATAATATGAGTGCATAATAGTCTTCATTGATTCAAAATAATCTTTAAATTAATTCTACAAAACAACTTCCGGTTCTTTTGCAGTTCATAAAAGATAGGACTCTTTTCAAACATTTACCGTTGCTTATTTCTAGTTGTGTTTATACTTTATAGGTGAAAAGCTCCAACGACGCATCCGCACGATCCAGGCAACTTGAATTTTTCAATTGCGAAAGGGAAAGCGTAGTCTAGTGGGTTGTAGACCAAGAAGCGATGGAAAATATTTTTCTGAACGCATTTGGAATCGTAGCAGGACGGGACCAAGGGGCAAGTGGTTCCCACGACCACGTCGCATTCTTCAATTCGAGCAGTTTGCGTGTACTTGACGCCGTAAGACTCGACGCCGTTGACGATGGTCCGCCACTTGCCGTCGACGTTGATGGCCCGGAAAGGACGGACGTAGTCGGTGGAACTCGGGCAAAGGTAAACCTCGTCGCTCAATTTATCCAGTCCGTCGACAGAGTTCTCAGTGTTGGCCAGTTTGTCCTTGTAGAAAGCCACGACGGCCTGGTAGTGTTGGTCCAGGGCTTGTTGCACTTCGTGTTGAGGATACTCAGAGTCTTCCAGGCACCAGGACTTGGTTGTGTTTTTGGCGCAGTTCGGAATTTCGACGTACTTTGGCTGGGCACCGTAGGGAGGAGGAGCTTTGTAGTTGCTGGGCTCAGGATCGGAGAAAACGCCAATCACCATCAGCGAAGCAAAAATCTATTTAAAAAAAGATGAAATGAAATAAAATAATTGAATTAATGCTGTCAGTTTTGCAAGTCTTTAACAAGAAATAATCAATTACAAAAGTTGTTCAAACTTACCATAAATTTGATAGACATAATTATGCTGAAAAATATCGAAGAGTACTTCTCTTCAACCGACGGGGTTTCTGTTCGAGAAATGTTTGTGTTATTAATATTTGCACCTGCACTTTATATACCTTTCAAATGTAGCTCCTACAATTGTCGGAATCACTTTCCTTTCCAGCCGACTGGATATAGTTTCATCAAGCGAGATGTTGAGGTTGTGGCGGTTTCTTCCAAAATAAAACTTTATCCAAAACAGCGCCGCGGTGGGTCCCCAAAGTGAAAATGAATGAAGTAAGAAATGGAGGCAACCAGTATCAATATTCACAGTTTCCTCCGACTAAACAACCACAATGAAAGTGAACATCATCTGACTGCTGGAACAGAACAACCACCTGAAATGTTTGTTGGGTAACATGAAAGCCTCAAAGTTGAGATATTGTATTATTGGTGACTGCTGAAGAGATGAAAACGTATAAAACCCTTTCCCTCATAGAAATTTGATATCAGTCGAGAGCTGACAATCATCAATTCCAGTTTGTGAGCTAGAAAAAATTCTTCAATACCTGAAAATGAAAATTGCTCTTGTAAGTACTCAAAAGAGGAATTTTAAAAAGATAAAACTAATTAACTATTGAAACTATTCCTGTCTGTCTAGTTATGCCTGGCTTCCGTGATGATGGGTGTTTTTGCCGAACCGGAACCGGAAGCCGAAGCTGCTTTCGATCCCACAAACTACCCAAAGTCGTCGTACCCAGCGGATTATGTCAAAAAGTACACTGGCGAAAATGATTATTGCCATCCACGAAAGGCACCAACCTGCTCGAAAAACGGAACCCTCACATTTTGTGTCAAAGACCCTGAATATCCGGGAAAAGAAGTTAAGGTAGGCAACACATTTCGTAAATCATACAAAAGTTAATCCCAAGAAATTTACATCAACATTGTGTTTGTTGTCCAGTACGCCATCGATTACGACCCGTTGGTGCTGAAGAAATACGCAGATGTTGCCGATCAATCGGCCGACAATTTGGTCGATGGACTGACCTCCTTGTCGGAGAAACATTTCGACTATTCCGAATACCACGGCACGACCTTTGAGAAGGGCAACTGGGTTGGTGGTAAAGGATACATCTGCCCTAGCGATGTCGTTTATGCTCGTCCACTCCGCGCAGTGAATGTCGATGGAGAATGGCGGGTCATCGTCCAGGACATCACCTGGCCCGGATACACCCAAACCCATCGCGTCGAAAAATGTTTGTTCCCCGGTGCATCTTGTCGCACCTTGGCCCCTTGTTTCGGCAGCAAATGTCTGCAAAAATACGTTTACCAGCGGATGCTTTCCTTCGATCCTTGCGATCCTCAGAAGGGAATCTTTATCGACATCTACAAGTTGCCATCAGCCTGTTCTTGCCACATTCCAAGAAAACTTTAAGGAAACAATGAAGACTTTGAGATTAAATTACATCAAACTTACATTCTATGAAACATGTACATCTCATATTTACACATTTGTGCAGTTGCGATAAACTTCATTCACTGCAATTGATCTTGGTCTAGATTTTAAAACAATATAAATTACTCAAAAACTAATTTGCTATGATTGCCAGCCTGTCTATATATCCGTCTAACTATATTTCAACTTGGGATGTGATAGGACTGTTCCTTTCACTGCAATACCTATCGTAAGACAAAATGTTTATTAGGCAAACCTGACAGAACTTCACTTAGGCTACTTTTATATTCAAGAAATACAAATGGACATGTAGCTTACCAAAGTGTCACAGAAGATGAAGTCGAGATTCCCCACATGAGAGATGTAAATCCAATAACAACAGCATGATGAAATCACTTATCCCTAAATGCTTTAATTCCATCTAAACTACTGCACAGAAAACAAAGAAACGAAAATCGTAATGTATCCACAATTGCACACGCACACAAACGCAAATGATTTATTACCAATTCTTTCTTTCTTCTTTCTCAAAGTGGAATTTTCTATTTAATAAACCCATTCGGCCATTCCTTTTCACATGGTTACATTTTTATGCGAATCGTCTGCTGTATTGATATTTGTTATTGCGCAATGCACGATTGGAATGAATGATCGATAATTAAAAAATTACGTGTATTTTCTTTTAGTTTAGATAATAGAATAATTTGGGTTATCTACCATTTTAATCACGAAAAACCGTTAAAGAGAAAGTAATTGAAGTATAAGACTAGAAGTAAGAGATAGATGTTCAAAAAAAACAACTCGAGGCAGTTTCACATTTTAAAAAACAATCATAAAAATATGAAGAATAAAACATTAAAAGCTGGGAGGACATTTGGGGCAAATATTCACATTAAAAAAATATATATTTAAAAATGAAAAATTACTTGGCGCGTATAAGGAAAGGGAGGATTTTTTCGCTCACATATTTCAACCGCTGTAGCAAATCGTTTGAGGAAATGTATTGAGCTAGAGAAGTTAGCCGAAATGTTCGGAAATTTTTATCTCTATCGATTACTGAAACGGCTCTCATCAACGGACAAAGAATAATTTCGTTTGTTATGACGGATTGCTAATTTAGTGGCATCAATAAAATATATTCGCGTTGATGGGAGCCGTTTCAGTAATCGATGAACATAAAAATTTCCGAACATTTCGGCTAACTTCTCTAGCTCAATACGGTTCCTCAAAAGATTTGCTACAGCGGTTGAAATATGTGAGCGAAAAAATCCTCCCTTTCCTTTTACGCGCCAAGCGTTTCATAATCGATAAAGAAAAAATTTTCCGAACATTTCGGCTTCTTTCCATCGACGTGCAATAACAGCTGGGTGAGATCTTTAAAAAGAACACCGATCGTGTCGTCACTCAACTGATAACCAATGCCGAAAATGAAGTCCGGCCCATTTAGAAACCCACACCATTGGAATGGCAGCAGGGTCTTCGGCCTCATCTAAAAGATGAAATAAAGTTTCTATGAAATTAGTTGACTACTTCAGAGGAATTAGAAAAAAATCGTACCCATGAGGAATGGAACTCTCTCGTTGGGTTTCGAGGTTAACAGTTTCAAAAGTTGCTGCTCCAAGTCACGGAGCAGTTGCTGAAGCGATGGGCCTGATGGAACGGCCGGAAGTGGTGCGTCGGCAGTGGCTGGTGGGTTAACTGGTTCGGCCTTGCCACCTTGTATTTTAATTGAATTAACATCCCGTTTTAGATCGCCAAGAGGTCGACGGACGTCAATAACACCGATGTTGAGGCGAGGATCGAGTCGCGGTGGCATAGTCAAGCAGGACAAAGACAGGCGCGAAGGCATGTAACCTTGAGTAATGAAGTCGTCGCTCAAACATTGATCCACGGTTGGTCTGTTTAGAAGGAAAATCACAAATTTAATGATAACTAACACCATGCAAAATGCAAGTAATAATTTAACTGACCGGCTGCTAGGATCTGCCTGAATCTTTTTAAAGATGAGTTTTTGGACTTTAATGAGAGGGATCATGAGACTTGTGCTTTAAGATTTTGCTGTAAATATATTCTTCAATGACCCTGTTTCTAACGAGGAAGGATGCCCAACCAATAAAGTATACATCTAGGGATTGCAAAGAAAGTAAATAAAAATCTCAACATGTGTGTTTAACATGCAACTTACAAAATGCAGCCCACAGACCAGATATCCACTTCAAAACTGATCTTGTTTGCACAAGACTTCGAGTGCAATGTAGTTGGGAGTTCCATACAGAGCCCTATCCAAATTAAAGAAGATAAAACATTAGGCAAAGCTAACAAACAGTGAGCACAAAGAGGTCAATCTTACTTTCTCCTTTCACCATCAAAATCTAACTTTGTTGCAAGGCCAAAGTCTCCAATCTTCAGCTCCAGGCCTTCATTGAGGAAAAGATTATCCATCAAGTTTCAAGTTTCTGTGAATGATCTTGTTTTGTTGGAGACACTTTACACCAAGAAGAAGTTGGTGCATGAAGGAGCGAGTTTCAGGATCAGTGATAACACTTCTTCTTTGATGCAGCTCCATGAGACTCTAAAAAAGTAACACAACATTGTATAAACAAATTCGAAAAACAAATGAAATTGTAGGCCACCTGCTCTTCTTTTGCAAAGCTCCAAAAAAATTGAAGACAAAGTTGCTGTCCTCGAAAAGCTGTGAAATCCAACAATGTGTTTATGGACCAGCCAGGGATGAATAGAAATCTCCTGGGCCATCTTATCCCTCTGGTGCTGTGTTTTCAAAAGCTGCTTGGAAATGATTTTGCCAGCAAAGATCTGGTTGGTAGCGCTGTCTGTGAGCTCATAGCATTTGGCAAACTCACCCTAGTTAATCAATCAAGTACAAAACCATTTGTTAATACAATTTCTACTTTGCTAAGTTGCATTGCTTCAACTCTTCTCTTATTACCTTTCCAAGTAACTGGCCTCTCACGTAACGTATTTTCGTGCCAGGATCAAGAAGAATATCAGGGATGATTTCAGCCTTAATGGAATTCATTTTGAAGTTCGTAATTAAAATCGACACTGATAGAATAAAATAAGATAGGAATTAAAATCGGATATATTGGCAGTTAAAAACTTTCGGACCGACAGCCAGTGAACGTGGTGGCGAATGAGTGGTCACGAAACGTGGTGAAGAAATCAGAAAGATTGAAAGAATTCCATAGACAATAGCAAAGCCGCCATAGCCTACTCTACCTCTTTTTAAGAAAGCCGAAAGGAATGGAATATTGATATTTGTAATTGCGTTCTTTTCCGTTGGCGCTATTGTCTCAATTCCTCTAGCGGATTAAACGCACCTTATGTTATAACAGAATTGAATTTGTAAAATACTTAAATTCAATAATAAAGTTAAATATTAAATAATCGATGAATAAACGCTCGCAATCGTCTTTTTTTCTTCTTAATCTTAAATTTTTAATCTTTCCGACTATCCTGCATTCCTGCTGTCCTACTATCTATATTTAACATGCGTCGCACAAGGCACAAAAAACGCACAATATTTGAATTTTACTGAAGATTGAGCTTTCATATCTTTACTTTCTTCCTTTGATCTAAATAAAGTAGAAATGAAAAAGAATTGGTTTGATTTAATTGAATTACGAATGTGTATTCATCAGACATCAGACTTGACACGTTTTTAAATTCAACACATTTTAATTGTTTTCGATCCAAAAATGTGAATGATCACAGACCACCGTATCCGTAATTGTATCTTTTCGGGGTAAACGGATTTTCAGGTGCTGATGATGGTGGCGGTAGAAACGGAGGGGAGAAATTTTCATTACCATGATGGGGCATCGTGCATGGCAAAATCGGATTCGACCATTCCTTCCGGTTAACGTCCATTTCAACTTTGGTCGGGTTTGCTGGTCCAGTCTGATTTTTATTGGTTTCCACCTGAATTTCATTTAGTTGGGCTTGAAATTCACGAGTTTCCATCTTGCACGCCTCGATTCGGTTTTCCAGTTGCTCGAGTCGAGCCATCATGTTTGGAAAGGAGCCAGGACTCGTCGGTGGAATTACACTGGGCGGAGGTGGGCGGTGATTAACTTCCTGTAGATCTCCAAAATCAATTAAGTCTGCATCTCCAAAATCAATTAGATTCTTTTCTTTATGGGGACTTTCCACTTCATTTTTTTCCCAAAGAAAAGGCAACCAAGATAAAAGGGTCTTTACTTTTTCGTTCATTTTGGCGAATTTTGGATAGACAGCCTGAATTGTAAAACTAGTGATTAGTGCTGCCATTTATATAGACTAGTATACCTCTGTAAACTGTTGGCGTTCATCTTTCAGCACATTGTCTTTAACATTATCAATTCAATTTTTATGCAACAACATTTATTTTGATTTGACAGTAAACTAGGAAATATTTCGCATTATATTCAAAATACTAATTTAAGTTTGAAAAATTATGGAATTATGTATTCAATGATTAAAGTCGATGATAGTTAAACTAATGATTTGATAAACAGTTCCCCTGGCGTAAGTTAAGAGAACTGCGTCATTTTAATCGCCAACCCGTCGAAATCTTAATTAATAAAAACACGAGCAAAAATTTCGTTCATAAATACTTTTGTATTTTGTTTGACAAGAACTCTCAGTGGCTCGCAATCACGACGACAAATGGGAAGAGAGAAAAGAAAAAGGAGTGAAAGGATAGGCTCGGAGGACTGGATAAAAGACAAGTCCAGAGAATACCGAAAACGATCCCTGTGGAGGAGAGGATTTTTGGACGGTTGGCGGTACCGTTTTTATTTGAAGCAGTCCCTCTCGTTAATTTTGTCGTTTCTGGTATTACCTGGAGGTCGTTTGGGAGGTGGGGTCCGATCTTGTTGGGGGGGTTGAATGGAATTTAGGCCTTGACGGCTGGGATGTGGCAGGAGCAAGCCGATGGCAACTTGTAGGTGTCGATGAAGATGCCCTTGTAAGCATCGCACGGGTCGAAGGAGAGCATGCGGTGGACGGTGTGCTTCTGGAGGCACTTGCTCAAGTGGCAAGGGGCCAAGGTGCGGCAAGCGGCTTCGGGGAACAAGCAAGTCTCGGTCCGCTGGGTCTGGGTGTAAGTCGGCCAGGCGATGTCCTGGACGATGACGCGCCACTCACCGGCCGTGTTCTTGGCGCGCAGGGGACGCGAGTAGGCCACCTCGCTGGGGCAGATGAAACCCTCACCACCGACCCAGTTGCCCTGGTCGAACTGCTTGCCGTTGTAGAAAGAATAATCGAATTTCTCCTCTTGTTCCTTGCTGACGCCATCCACCAAATCGTTGGCTGACTGGTCGGCCACGTCGGCGTATTTCTTCAACACTAAAGGATCGTAGTCGATGGCGTACTGATCATTGGCCATCCCCCAATTTCAAAAGGTATTTTTATTGATTGATTGGTTTTTAATTCATTTGAAATTCAATACCTTGACTTCGTAGGTGGGGTATTCCTCGTCGGTCAAACACCAACCGACCGTCGCGTTTTCAGCGCATTTGGGTGCGGCTTTTGGGTCGCAGTACTTGGGGTAAGCGGGGTACGATGGGTATGATGGGTACGATGGGTCTGTGCAGGAAATGATAAAAAATTATTCAAAATAAATTTCTGATTCAGAGTTTCCTTAAGAAATCAGTCTTACAGGCTGGTTTGCTGTACGACGGGTACGACGGATATGCCGGTTGGTAAGAGGGGTACTCTGGCTTGTAGGCTGGTCTTTGTTTTTCAATTGAGAAAGAAAAATCATGTTAATCCTCCAATTTAAAGAATGGATAGGGTTTGAAGAAAGAAATTACCTGTACTGCTCTTCAGCAGCCAAATCTTCAGCCCAGGCGCCGACAGCGCAAAACAACATAATTGCCTGTCAAATTGCATATTGCAATGAGATTAAAACTGTTCATAATTTTGGCTGAGGAGAATAAAGATGGTAACTCACCACTGCAAGAGACATGCCGATGCTTTGATAGGGTATAACAGGAGGTGAAAAAATACAGGAGTAAGAAGGACGTGATATGCGAGCACTGAGAGCCCTTGAAGTGTTCTGTGTTCTTCCACCGACAGTCCGGGTCTTTTATAGTCCAAGTCGTCGGGTCTGACAACGCCCTTCTTACACGCAATGGTCGTCACACAACACCAATGGATGCTAACTGGGCGGTCTCTAGCGTATGCAGGTAGAAATCTTCTCAAAACAGTTTTCCAACTCTCTCCACGGCTCGTCGCCTCCTCAAATGATTATTTCTCGTTCCCCGTCTATTTTACTATTTAGCGCTGTGCCTTGGACCATTCATAACGTCCAAGGCAAATTCACTTTCACTTATCATTAACGAAGCTATGGCCCCTTATACCGTATACAGTGACCGATACGATGACTTGTTCTGCACGTAGTACCGATTAAAAAATATTGAACTTGATACTGACACACTTATTCTACTTCTTGACCGAAAACGTAGCGAAAGCTGTGGAAACTTAAGTGGTCCAACACTCATAGTGTTAAAGCATCAATAAGATTGTCGGCATTTTTCACCCGAAAAAGTGGTTCACGTCGGCTGCTGAAATGAAGACACAATAAAAAGAAAAATGTTAGAAAGTATACTTGTAGTAAAAAAATAATAAATAAATGTTGTGCAGAAATTCACGTAGAATTTATTGGATTCTCGCCGCAGGTTTTTCATTTTTAATACGCAGTTCCCAAATATCACTGATTTTCACTAATAAACTCGATTTAATGGAATTGGACATTTTGTCCTTGATCGATTCGGCAGATGAATTCTCCTTGGCAACTGTACCGCGACGATGCAACCTTAATAAACCATATCGAGTCGATTTGTCAAGGTTATTATTATAAGGGTGTTATTTCAAGTATACGAATCCCCCTTCAATATAATTAGAACTGCGTTCAATGCCATCGTTTTCCATAGATATTGGTCAAGAAAACAATTAACGGATTCACCAGACCGGCAAATTCGCCCAAAAAAGCGGACCCGCTAACTCCCTTAACGATCCGTGATTGCTTCATCGACTTTGAAAAACGATAACGGTCAAATAGTCACAGCCTTCAAAAAATAATGGACCCTTATTCGCATTTGATATTCCATAATAATACACAGCCATATCTAATCCGGGTCTATTATGTACGACTGACAGTTTAACTGCATTATTTCCCACTTGAGGACGTCAAGCGAAATGAATTTGGTCCTTTTTTGCGCATTGGCCGATGAATAGAAATCAGGGCGATGCCACACCTTGTCGTTACACTATTTCTTTCGTTTCATCTTGACATCCTTTTTTGTATCGAGAGCGTTCGCATAAAATGTCTAGTGGATATACTCTTGCGTCAATGAAAGGAAAGAAAAACATGGACACGCCAGCTCATTTATGGATAGAGACTCAGTCAAGCGGAGGTATGAAAATAACGGAAAATAATATAATTCACCGTTGTTGTTGTGTTTAAAAATCCGACCACATGTTGAGCAGGTCCGTTGGCCGGGCTTTCTTCGCAACAACAACAACAACACAATGCACGGATGAATGACCTTGCTCCTGGCTCACGATGGATAGGGAGGAGCACAGCACCGATACTTATTCCGCCGCGCATTCTCTCTCTTGGCTCTTTTCGCTTATTATTTTTTGTTTGTTTCGCTCTCCAATCGTTACAAGCGCGAGGTGCGGTCGTAAATAATGTAAGCGTGGAGAAATTTTAACCGTTTGGACAAGCTCTTCTTAATGGTACCAAACCAAAAAGGCAACACAAACCGCATACAGCAGTAGATTATTAAAGAGACAAGGCAAAAAAATGAATTTCTAGCCCTCCGAAATTCCTCCGGGCGTTATACTTAAAAGAGTTTTATTGCAACCTGCATATTATGTAGTTATAATGACTCTAGGAAGAAAACTATACAGTCCGGGAGAAAATAAAAGAAAATATTTCTTGTTTTTAATAGAAGGTGCAGGCCAAATTGGCCATCTTGTTCCCATAGCCCCGGAGAATTATTTATGCTTATCGAAAGTTGTGCTGTGTTGTGTACATTGTTTTCACCGTCGATAGAGGGTCACGGTTAGAAATGATAACGAGCTAATTTAAGTGCAAGAGAGACCCAACCCCTTTCGCCAATAAATAATTTAGCGCAACCGATTTTTGGTTGTCCAAAAAATAAAATAACAAAACAATGATGACTCCCATGTCGATGAGCAACACGCTGACATCATTAAATATTATACACGGCTGGCTGGGCTACACGTAATGGGCGAGGAGGTGTGGTGCATGCATAAAACTAAACACAACTCACCTACTTCTTATACACATCCAGCAGGGCTTTTAATAGCTCTGTGATCCAACCGAACTTTGACCCACATTTGTGTGTGTTTCTTTCGGTTTTCTATAGTTGGTTCGTTTTCACTTAAATGACGTCCCATACGAAGTCTATATCATTTAGATGATCGGCTCTGTAAGCACTTTCACTTTCGACAATTCCAAGTTCAGCCCCGGGATGGTAATAACGGCAGGTGAGCACGCAACAGCTTAAAAAATTTGTCGTTAATTTATTGCCGTTTGTGCAGCCGTCAAATGACGTAAGGTCGACCGAAATGAAACGCAGTTGAGACATGAACAAGTCATGTGTGATGTCGATTGTCATCAAGCGCTCGCGGTCACGGCCGACACGATTTTCTCCGTCACGCGTGATTGCTCGACTGCTGTCGAAGATGTTCATCCCAGCGACGCCGAGTGAATCACCACAAACCTCGATTACTCCCGCACCAGCAGCTCAAACGGGACATCCGAAAATCACGATCTCATCACATCACAGCCTGCTGGGCATTGTCACGCGTACACATCGTCATCTGTGCAACACTTTCTCGTGTACAACCGGACGACGTAATAATAGAATACTAAATGATTTCATTCTTTCAAAATCGTCGGGACCCTCTCATTTTGAGGTTTAGAAACAAACTCACGTCAGAATCCCAAGGACGGATTATCCCGATCACGAACGATGCTCCTTGCCTCATTTGGTTTCAATCATGTCGATAGGTAAAATCGAGAAAGAAAGAGAAAAGAGATCATCCTATAGCTGCAATGGAAGATTTCACTAAACATTCGACTAAGTCGAACGATGGGCGCTTCGGCCCCGAAAAAGTTGATGTTTTATGTATACGAAAGAACCGCAAGACAATCAACGACGGATGGAATTTGGCTATTTCTAGTCGTCGTCGTTCCGTATAATAAGTTGGTTTCACCATTTAGTAGAATAACGAGGCCCCCCATTGGTTATCCTATATGGCAGCAGCTGCTGCTGTTATCTAAGCGACCAACTCAAATATGCGCGCGCGGGGAAAATGGAAAGTACGAAATCTATAACTGAGCCACGGCAACAGAAAAACGGTACATTCACGCAAGGTTGGAGAAAACAACTGCCTGCTTTATAGTGTCTTCTCGCCAACACACAAGCGAGTCCTATCATTATTGTCATCGCCGATGCATGCGCAATTTAATAGACAAACGATATATGTACGTAGTAGCCTTGTGTGCTGCCTCTACCTTTCGACTCGCTAAACTTTTATACGGTTCATTAAATTTGGCGTGAGAAACTCGCATTAGAATTTTATATCCGAGGAGTAGTAGCAGCTATATACTATAGTTAATATAAGTCATTGATAAAGATCTATCAGCGCTGCGCCCAGTTGACTGCTGGGCCTCGGCGGATGGAATTAAAAATCAGAAAAAAACTTTCCCTTTCATCTTTTTATTGTTTAAGTTTCCACTCCACCCAAAAAGATAATCCCGGGAGATGCAAGGGCAACATGCTGGACAAAAGCGACGGTGGAAGACAATGAAATCGCATCACACACATGTCTGTTGTTGTTGCTGCTACAAATATCACAGGTCTTAAAAAACATGAATTGTCCATCGGCGACGAGCCGTGACTGAAGGATCGTTAAAATGTTCCCCCCGGAGTCATAAACTGGAGTAGCACTATTCATAAAAGCGTCGTATAAATATTCCCGGCCCCACATCATTATCGTTCTACATTAGACGAGCGCAATTGCGGATGCCTGGGAAAGCTGTTTTCTCATCTTTTGTTACATAAAATAATGGAGCGATAAAAAAAGACACACACGCAAAGACGATAGCCAAAAGCTATTCGTAATAACAACCGGACAGAATCTGAAGCGAGGAGGCCGTGCAGGAATATTAAATTTGTCCGACCTTTATGCCTGGGGGATCCGGCCAGGCATCCATCTACAAGTGCTTCCATCCATCCGTTGAAAAAGCTGAATCCACCAGCCGGAATAGAAAAAGGGCGTCATCGTGAATAACCCCTACTCACAAGGGGCAGAAGAGATCCGTAACTCGACCGACATCAAAAGTTTCTTCAATCAAGATGGATGCTGAAAATTTAAATGAAAAATGAAAAAAGGTTACGAAAAATGTTGACAGAATCAGAAACAACAATAAATAAGGAAAAGTTGGAAATGAGATAGAAAACCAAAAACAGAAGAATTAAAGGTTTCCATGTAGTAATGCACTTATGCAAGTCATGCATCATTAAAATATCTACCATCACAGGTTAATACGGGTTAATAAAACTAACGAAAATCATTACCCAAGCCTGACCAAAGTGATGATACTGAGATTGCTGCTGATGACTGGTCAATGCCAGCACAAGCAAAACTTGCATAATTTGTGGTTATAATTGCCGGCTCAAGCTACTGAAAATGAAACAGGGGGCTCACAGCAAATGAAGGCTCAAATCTTCACAAACGAAAAGGTTACATGGTGCAAAAATGAAAACAAACTGCCATGCATTGACGGTGCTAACATGATAAATGCTGATAAATAACTCATTTTCACAAATTTGGAAAAGGTTTCTCTTCTTTTTATAAAAGCTCTCATAATCATTAAATTTATATTCTTAGTTTTATTTATTACCTGCTAAACAGCATGGATTGGAGGCATGAACCAGTGGACTGGAGCCGCGACACCAGAGTTCACACGACGATCATATTTAAGTAGGCCTAATTTTATTTGTTTTGCTATTTTTCGTGAAGCCACATATGTTTCCAAAAAGAAAAGGGGGTCGTTCTGTTTCTTTTGTAATCTTAAACTTTATCTCTTTTTGACTTTTTCGAAATTTTTACAAACAAAGCAAGAGCAGACGAAAAGTAAAATTTAGAAAAACGATAGAAATAGAAAAATCTTTCAGCTTATCGATTAATTATTTAATTAATTATTTTGCCTACCAATCAGCGTAACAATTACGCAATCCAAGAGGGAATAATGTTGAGGCTTCACGAAAATTGCCATGATCTGAATTTATTAAATTCATTTTAACGGGGCCTTCAAAAGTAATATACGGACCATTTATTCCGCACGATTTATCACGGTGTCGAGAATAGCTATAGATGAAAGAAATAGATCTATAAAACGGTCGTCAATCGCGTAGTTAAACAGCGCCAATCAAGCGTTACTTTTTTCCAATAGTTTCCAAACGTAATAAAAACCAAATTACATCACCTTCTCCGATTGGCTGATTGTAAGGCAATCGGGCGAGTTGTATAGTATCTTACGCCATGGATAATAAACACGGCAGAGTATTGGTGCAACAATGTCAACCAGACTGAGAATTCCCCGGAAAGTTTTATGGACGTCTAGTAATACTTTATTGTATTTGTATTATAGTATAACACAATAATACGAAAAGACTTCTACGATTCATTTGCTATTGCTGACATTGAATCAATATACTTTTTTATACAAAGTTTGTCATCTTGAACGAAGAATTTAGGTTATCCGCACATTTGGATAAATTCTCCCACGAATTGTATGAAATACTATATACTGCTGGGAGTATAGAACATCGTGTAACGAGGAGAAACTTGGTGATGGCGAAATGGACGTCCAAAATGCAAACCGCCGTGAAGTGATTTGCTTGCAAATCAAAATCGCTTTCACCTATTCATTGGATTTGGGTGACGTCAAGGTCGTGGCGATAAGAATTGATGACGTCCTTTGTGTACGGTGGGATGAGCAAATCATCTACTACTACTACTATTATATGCCCCCCTATAGGGTCCGCCCCGTCCATAGACGGTCTCCGGTTATGACATCGTGATTTCACGGCGCATCGTAAAATGCAAATATTATACAACGGCGAGATGACAGACGATGCGCATCACGGTCACAGCTCAACAGGAGGTCGGTCAGGACTCAGGAGAAATTTCTCCGTTGCCATTAATGACCAGCTTTCTATACACTGTTGGCATTCGCTTAGCGTCTTCCTCATTTGAATAGGAATTAGCAACGGTTGTCTTTAAATCATAGGATGGCTGGCAGACAGATACGACGACGTCAGATAACAAATGGCAGAAAGGGAAACGGGAAAAAGGTACAATGTGAAGGTCGTCTTATCGGAAGATTCACCATGGACTTCTATAATAAGGTTGGATAACAAGCTATCAACTACCGACTTTCCAGTGGAAAGCTTCAGTATATTAACAACCTGTAAGTTCTGAGGTGCTGAGTTGAAGGCGAAGGAATTTGTCAAATAAATCATAAGTTGCACACTGCTGTTTTCAACTTTGCTAATGCAGCATATGGACATTTATACCATTTCAAACGTAGATTTATCTAATGGTTTATTTCATCCTTCTATTTCATTCTTCGATTTCATTCGATTTCTTTTGAGACAAAATGTAGAGAGAAATTTTTAGAATATAGTTTCAAATTTATTGTCCGATGAAAAAGAACGTCGAGAGCGAGCAACACATGAGTAATTCAGCACAAACATTTTATAGAGTCAAAATAATTAAAGGAAAAGAATAGAACTATTTTCATATTAAATAAAACCCACGATGTTGTTGTGGGCGAGGGACTGCTTTCATGTTGGATGGTACCGCCAACCTTTGCGCTCCACTTCGAATCTCTTTTCAATTGAAAAAGGAGTCGACTGTGAAGCGCAGAGATGTTTTTACACGAATGATATTATCACAGGGATCGTTTGGTGACTGATGGGAGCCTTTGGATGATGACAATTTGGAATGGGATTGGCCGAAAAATTGGAAGAAAGAAAAAGAAAAGAAATGATCGGTAATTAATTTAGAGGCTGAAGGCTCCAACGAAGCAGGCGCATGAGGCCGGCAACTTGAAGGTCTCGATGGCGAATGGGAAATAGTAATCGGTGGGATCGTAGACGAGGAAACGGTGGTAGATGCTCTTCTGGAGGCACTTGGACTCGTAGCAGGTGGGGACCAAGGGGCAGGCCTTTCCGGCCGCGTCGGCCTCACATTCTTCGATGCGAGCGTGTTGATCGTATTTGATGCCGTAAGACTCGACTTTGTTGATGATGACACGCCACTTGCCTTTGGTGTTGACGGCACGCAGCGGCTGGACGTAGGAGGTGGCGCTGGGGCAGAGGTAAGTCTCGTCCACCAATTTGGTCAAAGTGTCGACCGAGTTGGCCGTTTCGGCCACGACGTTCTTGTACAAAGCCACAACGGCCTCGTAGTGCTTGTCCAGTTCGTAAACGACTTCGTAGGCCGGGTACTCGGAATCCTCCAGGCACCAGTTCTTGGTCGTGTTCTTGGAGCAGGCCGGGATCTCTGGCTCGTATTTCGGCTCGTATTTCGGTTGGTGATAAGCGGGCGGCTTGTAATTGTTGCCCGTCACAACGGCCACAACACCTAAACTCACAAAGATCTGCATAGCGATAATAATTAATAATTAGATTGAGATGATTAAAAAACTAAAAAATTGGCTTCTGAATTGATTGGAATAATTTACCAAAAAGTGGTAGGACAGAGACATGATTTCGAATTGACTTTGACTTTACACGAGATAGAAAGTCAGAAGAGGAATCGACTGCAAGGGACGATGTGTTAAACTGATGTGACCGTCTCGGCTTTTATACCGCGACACTTTGTTCATGACGGGTTATCCAGCGCGGATGGAGTACTCCCACTTCACGTAGGTATCCGCCCTCATTTAGTTTTTCAGACGCCAATGCTAAAGGAGCCAGGAGTGCGCTAGGAGGGCATAGTGATTTTCACTTTTACTCTCTTTCCCTTTTCTGTCCAGGACTCGTCGGCACTGCGGGGTATTGTAGGGAAACCCTCTGTAAGAACAACAACAACAACAACCTTGAGAGTGTGTCCATTTCTTTTTCGAGGTTAGTGGGTGAAAAAGGCGATGGGCTGGCGGTTTTCACGACGCCTTATCTACTGCGGCTCAGCTATAGTGACCGACCGCCTAACATTTTATTATTGGCCAAAAGAAAAACCAAAGGAAAAGAACACGCATGTGTGCATCTGAAACGTGCATGGCCTCTTATTAGTATATATATCTCTTTCACGATGCCATCCAAACTGCCAAGGAGACAACGGGAATCCAAGGAGAGCCTGTAGCCTTTAGCCATGATGATTTCCCCCCGTGAAGAATAAAAGAAGATAATAACACCACACCCCGTCCGTGCAAACCCTGCGCAGTTGCTCCTTTCGCACGCAGCTCAGCACACTCTCTCTTTCTGATTCATCACGTAACATACAAGACCATAACAATTATTAAGAGTCCCCCTCCTCTTCGCTACAAACAAATATATTGCGCTCGTGTCTGTACCTCACTTATATAATCGTCTCCACTCGCCATTTATTTATTGCACCGGACGAAAAATGATGAGGATTATAATTGGTTGAACTTTCTAGCCGACTAACTGTAGTACATTGCAAATAGGTTAGAGCCGACGACGAGATTTCACCAAAACCGTCGGTATAACAGCTGATGCAAAACAATCCGAGTTGCTGAAACCGCTTTCAAATACTCGTGTTCTTATTTGTATATAGCGGTTTCTGGTTGTGTTCTCCTCGTGTAGCTATACAAACAAACCTCTGAACGTGAATTTTGGTTCGATCGGTGGCCACAGTCAATCAAAGTGCAACACGGTATACAATCAAGGTATACAACAACGATGGGAAGCTCGTCCCAAGTGGAACGCCATGGCAACAAATAGTCAGCAGGTGGAATTTGGCGAAACGAAAGAATAATATTCCCACAGCACATAATACATTGACGAGACAACAAGTCGATTTCTTTTGTCGCAGACAAACTTTCTGCTGCAGCTTTCCTCCAGCAGCCCATTTCGCAAATTGTCGGTTGTTTTAGTCACGTAAAAATTAGAAATTCGCCATGATCATTTGCTTTGGAAAATGGCCATCATCACGGGTAGACACACAGTAATACCTTGTACAAATAGCCAGCAATTATATACCTTCATACATGAGAACATGTTGGAATGTTTTTTCTTTAGTTTTCGTTTTGTCTCAAATTCACGGCAGTTAACTCTGTAGACCATGTAACTTGTGTATTTAATGATCAAGGTTATAGCACAAGCACTGCATCATCATAATTTTATGGACCCGACCTTCGATCATATAATAATAGACTTATTTATAGCACCAGCTGATGGCAGATGTTATCAACTTTCTGCGGGATGTGATATGCACGCGAAAGAGTCGACGGACTCACGGACCAAACTACCCCGTCGCACCGCAATAATAAGCTTTCCGGATCCGAGAATAATTTTATAATTGAAATGAGCAAAGAACACACAGGTGCGATAATAATAAGCAGAGCGTGCAAATATAAAAGTCGGCTCGTCGGTTCTGGTACATCATCCATCAATTATTGTGATGCGCTATATAACCAGTCTATATGATGAGATATTTTTAGTTGCGTTAGATATTTCCACACAGTCCGTCATCACGGCTGAATAAATATTCGAATTTCTAAAAGCTTTCCATTCATGTACCTGTGCGGTTTTCCATTCTGCTGGGCGACTATATTGGTAATCCCCCGGCGAAAACTTATGGTATCGAGAAAGAAAGTGGAGATGAGATTCTGTATACACCGATAGAGTTGCGCCAAATCTAATTCGCTATATACACATCCATTCAAAACACCCAAATGCTGATCTCCATTTTCCATCGGTCCGCAGAAGAGTGGTAAGGCCCGGTTTTCCCGGCGACGTGGCGGTACCAACCCAATGCGGTGCAAAATGAAAATACAAGTATATTTGATAACGCGGAAACGAATGAAATGTCTCAACTTTTACTCTCCCGACTATTCGTCGACAGTCTGTCGACAGGCAAAGTCTTGAGATTGATATCCTCAGCCTCCTTTTAAAAAATCGTTTCTCGACGTAATGAGACTGCTGATTTTGGTAAGCTCAAATCAGAGTCACAGTTATTCCAAGTGCCAAGTGTTAACGAAATGTGTTTATAGGGAGTCGTGTTTCTGTTTCTAGTCCATTTGGACGAAACGGCCATTTGGAGCACTCCACTCAACGCAACCGGAAACGTTTTAGACTGGCAGCCATCAGCTGCTGCTGCTGCTATTACAGTTGTGCAGCAGGTTCACACAGTCTCGAAACTTCAGAATAAACAAGGAAATGAGCCAATTGAATCTGTATTTGATGATCTCACGGAGATCTTACCTGCGGTGCCAAAAGTATCAAGTCACTACTACAAAATTTTAGACATCCAACAGGATAAAAGTCAAACATTCTGCAACCCGGCTGCGCCACCAGAATGTGTCGATAAAACTTTTGGTTTCTGCATCTACGATATTGAATATCCCGAGGATGACATCAAGGTATGTGTATAAATGTTATGGCCCTCTGTTAATCAATAAACTGCATTATTTTATTTTTACTTGACAGCTGGCCATCGAATTGTCTGAATTAGCACAAAAATTCACTTACAAGCTAATCAATGACGAAATCAGATTAGAGCTGGAATTTGAAAACAGAGATAGTAAATGTCCATATCGCAGTCTGGTGATCAAACCCATTCGGGCACGTAACATTGACGGGCAATGGCGCGTCATCGTTCAGAATGTTGATGATATCCTTCAACGGGAAAGGATCGTCCTCTGCAGTGGTCTGGGCGAATACTGCGAAAATTTAGGGCACTTTGGTCCAGTGCATTGCTACAGTAGTCGTTGCAGTCAGCAATATCTCGTTCGAAAACTATTGGCTTACGATCCGTGCAATTCAAATCGTGGCGCCTTTGTCGACTCGTTCAAGTTGCAATCGGCTTGCAGTTGCCGATTTTCTCGAATACCTTGTTAGTCAAAAAATAAGAAAATTAATTTTCATGTGTATACTTTTCATATTTTTCGTACATTTCACGCGATTTTTTTATTTCAGTTTTGTTGGAAGATAATAAAATGCTATCGTTTGAAATCCACTTTTTCAAATTGTGTACGGTGTGTTGGTAAATGGCGTTTTACTTTTGGACGTTTGCTATTGGTCAAAACCTTCACCGTAATGGCCGCTTTCCTACCCATTCCTTCCCTTCCACCCCTTTTCCTACCGAAAGGGGTGAAAACAGCAATGGCCGCTTTTCTACCCCTTCCTCCGAAAGGGGTGGGACTAGTATTTACTACAGCAGACGAACAATTTTGAAAAAGTGTGGGCTGTCAAGCTTACTAATCTCTGTTATTGTTTTCAACTTGATTGAAAGGGAATACTAGTTTTGGAATTTACTAACTCTGTGTTCGATTTTGTGAAATCTCCGTTTCGTTCGTTTTGTTTAGTCCGAAATGGAAAACTTTCGTTTCTTTTTCGAGGCCTTGTTTCCATGGCAAGCATGGCCCAAGACTAGCAATCGGAAGGACTCTACTGGTACGTAGCAACACCATTCGTGGTTTCTTGTGCATTTTATTTATAGTTTTAAGTATTCAAAAGAGAAATGAATTCTAGGTTACAAAGAGAAAATCGTCTAGGTTCATTTCGTTTTCAAATCTTAATAGTGTATTACGTAACCATCATCACTACGATATTCACAAAATTGTAAATGTTTTAATTGGAGAGTAGGACAGGTTCCTTAGGGCCAACTCGAGGAGTTTAACTGGGATTAGGCAAAACAATAATGTACAGACATCAATTGAACACATTCTCTGGGAGCTTAGCTTAGGAAGTCAGAAGGCATTAGGTACCTAAACATCTTTTGATGTAAAGAATCACATGTGGAAACCGTTTTCAAGCATGTTGATGCATTCTTAATTTTTTTTATACTGTAGAAATGCAGACCTATAGCCATAATGTATTTCTCGATCAGATTCCCTTACGCTTTACGCATCATCAACAGCAATAGAAAGTGCACTCAATGCCATCGAGGTTCACACGAGAGTCGCCAAGACATTGGGAAAATATAATAGCAAACCTTTTAATATCGAATTCTTCGTGCGTATAAAATCAAGTTTATTCGTTTTGCTTTTTATTCTCAGTTTTCCCGACATGAAAAAGGGATTCTGTCACGTTTGATTGAAAATTAAAAGTTAAATGCAGAAACAATAAGTATTTTGAAGTTTCCGTTGATTGAAGAACAACGATCTGAATGAAAACGATGTGACTTGTAGCTAAAAATAGAATTGTGTGTAACCAACAATTTTTAATCAGATTCTCAAAGCAGTTGCGATCCAAGTTTTGCAAATTTTGTTTAACTATAACAAGGAACTAACGAGTAAAGAATCTGTCAGTAATGATTCCAAATTTATTGTCCGATGAAAAAGAACGTAGAGAGCGAGCAACACATGAGAAATTCAGCACAAACATTTTATAGAGTCAAAATAATTAAAGGAAATGCATAGAACTATTTTTCGTATTAAATAAAACCACGATGTTGTTGTGGGCGAGGGACTGCTTTCATGTTGGATGGTACCGCCAACCTTTGCGCTCCACTTCGAATCTGTTTTCAGTTGAAAAAGGAGTCGACTGTGAAGCGCAGAGATGTTTTTACACGAATGATATTATCACAGGGATCGTTTGGTGACTGATGAGAGCCTTTGGATGATGACAATTTGGATTGGGATTGGCCGAAAAATTGGAAGAAAGAAGGAAAGAAAAGAAATTGAATTGATTTAGAGGCTGAAGGCTCCAACGAAGCAGGCGCATGAGGCCGGCAACTTGAAGGTCTCGATGGCGAATGGGAAATAGTAATCGGTGGGATCGTAGACGAGGAAACGGTGGTAGATGCTCTTCTGGAGGCACTTGGACTCGTAGCAGGTGGGGACCAAGGGGCAGGCCTTTCCGGCCGCGTCGGCCTCACATTCTTCGATGCGAGCGTGTTGATCGTATTTGATGCCGTAAGACTCGACTTTGTTGATGATGACACGCCACTTGCCTTTGGTGTTGACGGCACGCAGCGGCTGGACGTAGGAGGTGGCGCTGGGGCAGAGGTAAGTCTCGTCCACCAATTTGGTCAAAGTGTCGACCGAGTTGGCCGTTTCGGCCACGACGTTCTTGTACAAAGCCACAACGGCCTCGTAGTGCTTGTCCAGTTCGTAAACGACTTCGTAGGCCGGGTACTCGGAATCCTCCAGGCACCAGTTCTTGGTCGTGTTCTTGGAACAGGCCGGGATCTCTGGCTCGTATTTCGGTTCGTATTTCGGCTGGTGATAAGCGGGCGGCTTGTAATTGTTGCCCATCACAACGGCCACAACACCTAAACTCACAAAGATCTAGTGGTGATAATAATTAATAATTAGATTAAGCTAATGATTAAAAGATCAATTGGCTGCTGAATGGATTGGAATAATTTACCAAAAAGTGGTAGGACAGAGACATGATTTCGAATTGACTTTGACTTTACACTGTGAGACAGAAAGTCAGAAGAGGAATCGACTGCAAGGGACGATGTGTTTAACTGATGTGACCGCCTCGGCTTTTATACCGGGACACTTTGTGCTGCCGAGTCCTACAGAAAGCGTCGCTCACCTTAGAGGCCATTGTGAAAGTGAAATCGTGTTTCGACGTCTTTGGATATGGTTAAAAATCTTACGCTGGGAAACAAATATGTCTGAGACCGCCCCGTTTAAGGGCGTATAGTTTGATGGGCTAGGTTTACTATAAAAGGCACGAAAAGATTGGAGGAAAACACAGAACGTTGAAGAGCTTTCAGTGCTCGAACATCATATTCTCTTCCACAGGACTTTGTTCTCTCACCTAAATTCACCCGATATGTCTATCGCAGTGGTAAATAAAATCTTTTATTTCGTTTTTATTTACTTAAACTATTAACAATTCGGAGAAATTTAAATCTTTTGATTTCTTTATTATACAGACGATTTTGTTGTTTTGCGCTGTCGGCGCTTGGGCTGAAGATTTGGTTGCCCAGGAACAGTACAGGTAACTTCTTTTCTTGTTTAGTTAGACCAGTATTTGATAACTAATATTGATTCTTGATTCTAGACCAGCTTACAAACCATCGTACCCCGAGCCCCAATACCCGTCGTACAGCAAACCATCAGCTTGTAAGTTAAATTTGACCATTTTAAATTTCAAAATGCAATTAACTTCATTTTCATTTCCTGCACAGACCCATCGTACCCATCATACCCATCGTACCCCGCTTACCCCAAGTACTGCGACCCAAAAGCCGCACCCAAATGCGCTGAAAACGCGACAGTCGGTTGGTGTTTGACCGACGAGGAATACCCCACCTACGAAGTCAAGGTATTGAATTTCAAATGAATTAAAAAGAAATCAATTATAATAAAAATACCTTTTGAATTGGGCGATGGCCAATGATCAGTACGCCATCGACTACGATCCTTTAGTGTTGAAGAAATACGCCGACGTGGCCGACCAGTCAGCCAACGATTTGGTGGATGGCGTCAGCAAGGAACAAGAGGAGAAATTCGATTATTCTTTCTACAACGGCAAGCAGTTCGACCAGGGCAACTGGGTCGGTGGTGAGGGTTTCATCTGCCCCAGCGAGGTGGCCTACTCGCGTCCCCTGCGCGCCAAGAACACGGCCGGTGAGTGGCGCGTCATCGTCCAGGACATCGCCTGGCCGACTTACACCCAGACCCAGCGGACCGAGACTTGCTTGTTCCCCGAAGCCGCTTGCCGCACCTTGGCCCCTTGCCACTTGAGCAAGTGCCTCCAGAAGCACACCGTCCACCGCATGCTCTCCTTCGACCCGTGCGATGCTTACAAGGGCATCTTCATCGACACCTACAAGTTGCCATCGGCTTGTTCCTGCCACATCCCCGCCGTCAAGGCCTAAATTCCATTCAACCCCCCAACAAGACCCTACCCAAACGACCTCCAGGTAATACCAGAAACGACAAAAATTAAAGAGAGGGACTGCTTCAAATAAAAACGGTACCGCCAACCGTCCAAAAATCCTCTCCTCCACAGGGATCGTTTTCGGTATTCTCTGGACTTGTCTTTTATCCAGTCCTCCGAGCCTATCCTTTCACTCCTTTTTCTTTTCTCTCTTCCCATTTGTCGTCGTGATTGCGAGCCACTGAGAGTTCTTGTCAAACAAAATACAAAAGTATTTATGAACGAAATTTTTGTTCGTGTTTTTTTTTAAGATTTCGACGGGTTGGCGTTTAAAAATGACACAGTTCTCTTTACTTACGCCAGGGGAACTGTTTATCAAATCATTAGTTTTACCAAAATCAACCATAATCATTGAATACATATTTCCATTATTTTTCAAAGTATTAGCGATTAACGGTTTGAACATAATGCGAAAAATTTTCTAGTTTACTGTCAAATCAAAATAAATGTTGCTACATTAAAATTGAATTGATAATGTTAAAGATAATGTGCTGAAAGATGAACGCCAACAGTTTACAGAGTATACTAGTCTTTATAAATGGCAGCACTAATCACTAAAATTACAATTCAGGCTATATCTATCCATACGACAAAATGGCCGAACAAGTAATAAAGAGCGTTTTATCTTGGTTTCCTTTTCTTTGGGATAAAAATGAAGTGGAAAGTCCCGAAAAAGGAAAAATCGAAATCCTAATTGATTTTGGAGAACAGGAAGTTAACGGAGGTCCGCACCCCTCTTTTTACCATCCATATCAACAATGGCATGTTCCTTCTTCAAGTCATCATGATGGTTTTATGCCCCGCCCACCTCCGCCCAGTGTAATTCCACCGACGATTCCTGGCTCCTTTCCAAACATGATGGCTCGACTCCACCAACTGGAAAACAGAATCGAGGCGTGCGAGATGGAAACTCGTGAATTCCACTCTCAACTAAGTGAAATTCAGGTGGAAATGAAGGATCTCTATCAAAATAATTCTGGACCAGCAAACCAGACCGAAGTTGAAATGGACGTTTACCGGAAGGAATTACAGTCAAATCCGATGGTGCCGTACCCGATGCCCTATCATGGTAATGAAAATTGGTCCCCTACGTGTCTATCGCCGCCATCAGGAACTGAAAATCATTTACCCCATGGATACGGATACGGTGGTCTGTGATAATTCACATTTTTGGATCGAAAACAATTAACAAGTGTTGAATTTCAAAACAGTGTCAAGTCTGATGAATAAACATTCGTAATTCAATTAAATCAAACCAATTCTTTTTTCATTTCTACTTTATTAAGATCAAAAGAAGAAAGTAAATATATAAAAGCTCAATCTTCAGTAAAATTCAAATAATGTGCGACGCATGTTAAATAGATAGTATAGGACATAAGGACAGCAGGATATTAGTCGGAAAGATTAATAATTCAATGCAGTGGACTGGGAATGTGGCAAGAGCAGGCCGATGGCAACTTGTAGATGTCGATGAAGATTCCCTTCTGGGGATCGCAGGGATCGAAGGAAAGCATCCGCTGGTAAACGTATTTTTGCAGACATTTGCTGCCGAAACAAGGGGCCAGGGTGCGACAAGCTGCACCGGGGAACAAACAATTTTCGACGCGGTGGGTTTGGGTGTATCCGGGCCAGGCGTTTTCTTGGACGATGACCCGCCATTCTCCATCGACATTCATTGCGCGGAGTGGACGAGCATAAACGACATCGCTAGGGCAGATGTATCCTTCACCCCCAACCCAGTTGCCCTTCTCAAAGGTCTTGCCGTGGTATTCGGAATAGTCGAAATGTTTCTCCGACAAGGAGGTCAGTCCATCGACCAAATTATCGGCCGATTGATCAGCAACATCGGCGTATTTCTTCAACACCAACGGGTCGTAATCGATGGCGTACTGAATAGCAATAAATAAAGCATAAGCAATAATTCAAACAGGTTGACAGGAAGGTAAGAACTATTAATAAACGTACCTTGACTTCTTTCTCTGGATATTCAGTGTCTTTAAGACAAAATGTTTCAGTGCCGGTTTTAGCGCACTTTGGTGCCTTTCGTGAGTCGCAATAGTCGTACTCGCTTTTGTATTGCTGGCCGTAAGGAGCTGGATAGGCTGGTTTCGGATAGTATTGGGGCTCAGCAGCCGCTTCAGGTTCAGCTGCAACTCCCAGGACGATGGCGAACATGCATAACTTAATTTTTGGAAACAACATTAAATTCAGTTATTTTTAGTGAAACCAATAATAAGTAAGAACTTACCATAAAAGTTTTCATTTTTATTATTCTTTTTCCCGTGCTCTACGGTTATGCGTATTAACAAGTTGTACTGCTGATTGTCAGTTGTTAACTGATACAGATCAGCTAAAAGAGCTAAGGTTTTATACGCGTCCACTTATTCAGTGAACAATGCTCTCCGTGGCTTTCAGACAGTTGGGCTTGCACAATTTCAGTTTCACTCATTTCGACCAATAACCCTGTCCTAATTTGTCAGTCTCACTTTTATTTTGGTCAAGTCAAGTGAAGCTGTCAATTCATCAATGAGAGCAACAACTGAATAGATAACCAAAGAATTTTCGCTACGTTGAACAACGGTATCACCTTAATACGAATGAGGCTGATTCAAACAAATTGTGGTTTACCTAAAGCTCTTTCTCTTTCTAATTTGATGAATACAGTCCCGTAAAGAAAAACTACATTTGTTGTGGTAGAGACAGGGCTTTGTATAAAAAGCTTACTTGGTTTGTTTTTGGAATCAGTCGATTTGTGAGCAGAGAAAACACCAAACGTAGTAAATCATTCACCAATACATTATGTCTTTCAAATTGATGGTAAGTTATTCAGCATTAACTTTTTTAATTCTTTAAATTAGCCTACATCAATAGCCTGCTCATGCAATATGAATTTAAAATATTTAGATTTTCGCGTCTTTGATGGTGATTGGAGTTTTCTCCGACCCGGATCCCAACTATAAATCACACGCATACGGTGCCCAGCCCAGGTACGAGTACGTTGAAATCCCGCACTGCGCCAAAAACACGACCAAGTCCTGGTGCCTGGAAGACTCTGAGTATCCCCAACACGAAGTGCAACAAGCCCTGGACCAACACTACCAGGCCGTCGTGGCTTTCTACAAGGACAAACTGGCCAACACTGAGAACTCTGTCGACGGACTGGATAAATTGAGCGACGAGGTTTACCTTTGCCCGAGTTCCACCGACTACCTCCGTCCTTTCCGGGCCATCAACGTCGACGGCAAGTGGCGCACCATCGTCAACGGCGTTGAGTCTTACGGCATCAAGTACACGCAAACTGCTCGAATTGAAGAATGCGACGTGGTCGTGGGAACCACCTGCCCCTTGGTCCCGTCCTGCTACGAGTCCAAATGCGTCCAGAAGAACATTTTCCATCGCTTCTTGGTCTACAACCCACAAGACTACACCTTCCCTTTCGCCATCGAAAAATTCAAGTTGCCCGGATCGTGCGGATGCGTTGTCGGAGCTTTCCATCTTTAAAGAAACTAATTTGAAATTTCCGTTTTAGCAACAACCACATTATTTTGACAGAAAATGTTTAAATTATTTTGCGTGTCCTTTAATTAAAATAAATAAAATCCTTCAGCAAATAATTTCATGAAATTTAATTAATTTAGAATTAAGCATAAAAAAAATGACAAATGAGAACAACAAAGAAAAGAGTGGTTGACAAAGGATCTAGAAAAGGGAAGGGTAATTGACTTATCACAACAAGCACGATGGCGACCATATCGTCAAAAGATGTTGTGGCAGTGGCAATAAGTGACAATTTTTAATGGCATTTAGATTTTGGAAAGATTGAAGTGGTTTATGTTTCTAAAGTTCCCCAATCGGAAAATGATGTGTTTGATATATGGACCAAGTTTAAACAGTGGTTCAAGCTTTTGCTTCGAGTGCTCTATAATGGAATATATTTTTGGTTTAGTAAACCTTGTGTTGGGTTTTCATCCTTGGGTTGGGTAAAGGTTAAAAAAGCATTTCGTAGACTTCCCGTCCTGTTCTTGTTGATTTCCACAAATATTTTTTTATCTGGTTTGGGTATTATTTGTCAGAGAAATAATGTTTAACAAGGCCAAATAATTAAGAAACTGGCTTATAATCAGATTTCCATTTTATTTGTATACCATATCTAAGTAAAATTTGAGTGCTCGTGTGTATTTTATGTTTGAATTGATCTTGTCACCTTTGTCACATCCAATTATAATGATTGTAATCTTTAATCGAAAAGTAATGTCTGATACTAAATCTCTCACACAGTCTTCGGCTGTTTGGTCAGCTTGTTTGCTCTCAATATCCACAAATTTAAGTGTAATTCATTTCAAACTATATTTAAAACAAAGCAATGTGCTTTTTATTGCGGCTGATCAAATAATCATTCATGCTCTACTGTTCAGGTATGTTTCAAAATTCTAATCCCCATCCTACAAAATTATGATTTCTTAATGTGGTTGGGAATATCGTAAGCGCAACGGTGGTTTTGGGAGAGGAAGATGCGGTGGCCATAATACTGAATAACGAAATCATCTTGATTTTGAAAGAGAAAGTGCTGATGCTTTTATTCTTCTCTTTCCATCTGTTTAGATTTCATTCATTGACAGGCAGTCGTCCGTCAGGTACGGTATAGTCTGTAAATTGAATTCCAATTTCTTTCAGTCTTTTATAAGAAGTGAAATGGCAGTCATCTTGGTAAGCCAACAAATCACAGAATTTATTTTCAATCATGCAATTGTAACAAGCTTATTAAATTATGATACAGGTAATTATGTTTACGTGCCTTGTTCATTGGAGTGAACCACTGAACCAATTAACATCCGAATCAGTCTGGCACCCTTCTACTTTGCACAGGTTTACTAGACCCCCAGTTTTAACTCGTCCGGCTCCACTCATTTACGGATCGCAAAGTCGTTCCGCTATTTTCTATAGTCCCCTACAACAACAAAGACCCCTACAGCAACAAAGACCCCTACAACAACAAAGTCATTTACAAACCAAAGCGGTTGTCTTCCCACTGGTCACCACAACACCAGCAGCACAATTTACTAATTCTTGGAATGTAGTATCAAGTCGACCTAGAATAGCTTCCAATTCTCCAGAAATAATTTCAAGTCCTGTAAGAATCACTTCGAATCCAGTAATTTCATCCTCGACTTCGTCCAACATTATCTCGAATTCACCACTGATAGTATCCAACTCAAATATCCTTTTGAATTTGTGGAGTGTTCTCTTGAATTCGACGATTTTACCCGTTGGTTACTCGAATGTTCTTTCCAATTACTCAATAATATCTTCCGATTTGCCTATCGTACCTTCGCAAAATACGTCCTCTTCCTCAATTGTGCTCTTAAAGTCATCAGATGTGTTACTGGACACGTCTGAAAGTATTATTTCGAATGCTTCAACTGTTATCTCTAATCCTTCAAATATCATCTCTAATTCTTCAAATGTCATCACTAATTCTTCAAGTGTTATCACTAATTCTTCAAATGCAATCACTGATTCTTCAAATGTAATCACTAATTCGTCGGCCCTGGAATTACCCTCAGTTCAATTCTGTAATCCCATGGCATCACCACCGTGTGTCGACTCAAAATTTGGCTTCTGCATTAATGATGATGAGTACCCTCTCGAAGATGTCGAGGTAAATAGTTTAGTACTTTTAAATTCTAATTGCATTTGATAACCTCCAATTTTCCATAGGTGGCCACCGAGTTTTCGAAATTGGCGGACCAGTTTAGTTACAAATTAACTTTAGAAGAAGACGAAAAACCAAGCCAAGTTAACAACACCAACGACGACGACTTGATTCAAGACAACACCTGCCTCTCCATTACTGTAACGATCAAGCCCCTTCGAGCCCGCAACATCGAAGGAGACTGGCGTGTCATCGTCCAGGACGTCAAAGACATAATCCAGCGTCAACAAGTGACCATTTGTTCCAGTCCAGACGTCGGCTGTTCAAATCCCGACCACTTTAGCCGAGTCTTTTGCTTCAACGGCAGGTGTAACCAGAAATACGTCGTCCAGAAATTTCTCGCCTACGATCCGTGCAACCCGGATCGCGATGTCTTTGTCGACTCTTTCAAAATGCAGTCGGAATGCAATTGCCGCATTCTACGCTCCCCTTGCCCTGTGTATAGATATGATGCTTGACCGCCTTTTTAACTGAAATTGCATCATACACACTTGAACGAAGTATGACGATTAGTTTGTTATGTTGTAGCGAAATGGGTTGACAAAGCGTTTCGAGGGAAAATTGATCGATAGAGAAAGTTGTAATGATGTGATGTAATGTTACTGGACTAAAACCGATTGTGTTGATTGATATCCCAACACTAGCCGCAGCTTCCTAGCGGTCGTGATGAAATATTCAATTATTCAGTAACTTTAAACAGTCTGCAAAGTATAAAATACATACTTTCATTCTCGTTCTTAGTTAGTTCTTTAGAAGTAGCTGACGCAGTGGGAGCTCTTCAAATGAATCTCATTATGGTAGGAACTCATCAAATTGTTATTAATAAATCATTATTTATTTCAAGGGTTAAATTATTAGGGCATCCCGGTTTTCCATGGAGTTTTTACGGTTTTGTTCGTTGTCTCTGACGTTCTACTCCCACTACCTGTGCCGTTAGCGTTCCGACCCCAAAACACGCAGGATCGCCCCGTTACAGTTTGTAACTCGACAAATCCTCCTCCTTGTGCTGATAAAAGGTTTGGCTTCTGCATTAGCGACGATTCCTATCCTATGGACCACATCACGGTATGTTCCAAGTTAATTTTCAACTCTTTGACGCATACTAATCGTTATTATGCAACGCAGGCTACCATAGAGAATTACTCTGAATTAGTGAATCAATTCAGCTACAAATCGATTCCAAAGGAGGAAATCATCCATCGTCCAATTAAAATTGATAAAAAAGGACCCTGTTTATCCACGAATGTTTTCATTAAACCCATTCGAATGCCCAGCATCAACGGAAACTGGCGCGTGATCGTTCAAGACGCCAAAGACATTATCCAGCGCGAACGGATCGTTCTTTGTACCAGAGCCGGCGATGTCTGTCAGATGCCACCGGAAAAGTTATTCGCACCTCTACAATGTCACACAAGTCGCTGCAGTCAAAAGTTTATTGTTCGTCAACTTTTAGCTTATGATCCTTGCGATCCCACTCGTGGTATTTTTGTGGATTCTTTTAAAATACCGTCGGCCTGCAGTTGCCTTTTTTTTCGTTCAACATGTTGAATAAAAGGATTAAATCACAAATTCTTGGTTAAATATTTATTGATCAGTTGCAGCAGCAAAAGACGAGTCTCTGTTTAAGTTTACTTATGAAAAATACATTTGATTTTGGTTGTAAAGATTTTTGCCATCTGGATTAATTAGCTACTTGCAGTTCCGGCAGGATCTCTTAATAAAACCGCTTTTATCAGTTTTGCCGTTTTGATTCAAGCGATTTAGGAAAGGGATCGATTTTTAATGGTTTTGAATTAAGACACCTAGTAGACAGTGGCTTGTACCGACTTTAAAAAATCGACTTTTAGTCGACTCGAGTCGACTTTTTAGGTCGACCCGAATAATCGATTACGAGTCGAAAACGTCGACTTTGTAGTCGACTTTCTTGCAGAAGTCGAGTTTACAACTTTTCATATGTCAATTCCAATTTTTTATATTTGGCTTCAAAACACCTTAAATTCTTCATAAATATATATAACAGGTAATATTATTTTAGCTTAGTAAATTTTTTTTTGCTTTCGTGTGTCTCAGCATCGACTATTATTTTTATTTTGACACTTCAAGCCTTGTGTGTCAAATGGAATTGTTTTTAGAAAATGCTATTAATTCCTCATATTAAGTCTGCTTGGTAGACGTTACCAAAATTCGAGTGTACCATGTAGGCTACCAATTTCCTCTTCTTTCTGTGGTGGCTCGTAAAGTGTTAGGTATTCCTGCCACGTCTGCCTGTTGCGAAAGAATTTTTAGCAAGGAAGAAAATATTGTATCTTATGTGCCAAAATTTCAACACATAACGTGGATATGACTATATTCATTGATTTTAATACTCAAGAAATCCCAAATTCAATTCAGACTGTCAATGGAGATTACATATTTTTATAAGTATGACTGCCTTTGACAACTTGACTAAAATCAAATATGAATTAACTTCCATGAAAATACAAGAAGAATGCAAGAATGAATTTTATTTCTTTTTTCTAAATGAGCCAACCTGATTTTGAAATATTTACAACCGTTGTTGTATCAATAAATCGCATGTTGCATGAATGTAAACAAAGAAAAATTCAAAAGTCGATTATTTTAGAAAGTCGACTTAAAGTCGCGACTTTTTTCCCAAAGTCGACTTGTAATCGATTATTTTTCAGAACAAAGTCGATTATACAAAAAGTTTTGGTACAAGCCACTGCTAGTAGAAGAAAAGTGTCGTCTGCTCTTTTTTGATAAACAAATGAGACGAAGTTCAAGATAAACAAAGGTCCGGAATGAAGAATAGGCTAAATGAAGACATCGAAATTTAGCTGAAGGTAAAATTCAATTTGAAATGATTGACTAAAGTTAAGTATGTTTTAAATGTTTAAACTCAATCTGGAAAGCAATCATGTTTATTTGTGTAAACATCTTGAAACACTAGCCTATTTGCATATTGCTTTTCGAGATTACAATTAGAAAACTTTTGAATTAGAAAATCATTTAATAATCTAAGTTTGCAGGTTGACTGTCAGCAAATCATTCCAGTGTTGTGCATGCAGGAAAATCACAAGTCTGAACAATCATGCACGTTGAATCACATTGAAAACAAGATAAACATAACATTTTCAGGTTCTTTTTAACTCTTTCATGCAGCAGTGTATTAAAATGATGGTATTTTCAACAGTTTTACTTCGCTAATATATCTTTATTTACAATTTTAAACATCATGATTTTATTAGAGAAACTATGGGGTGCGGAATGAACACTTTTTCCAAAAAAAATGTTCAATAATCGATTACCATATTTGATGTGAAAACAAATTGATAATCGATTTGAATATTGAAATCAAGTTGAAAATATATTCAAAAATTGAAAATCTTTTGAAAACGATTTCATAAATTGAAAATGATTTTGAAAAATGAAAATGATTTCGAAAAACTAAAATGAATTTGAAAAACTAAAATGATTTCGAAAAATGAAAACGAATTTGAAAAATGAAAATGAACTTGAAAAATGAAAATGAACTTGAATATCCATACAATTTCGGGAGTGCGATATGACACCACCCTACTCTATCCCCAGCTCTCTCCGGATGCTATAGCCACCCCGAGACAACCGACTAGCCATTGATGGCTATGTCGCTGATTCCAGCCAGCTAGGCCGTCAGCGATACTGTCAGCCCTTGCCGGGCGGTGCTGGCCACCGCTGCCGCCACAACGGCAGCCGCTAAAGTCTCTCTCGACCGCAGGCCGAGTATTACCCTACACAAAAATAGATTACACGATCCAACGTGAAAAGTTTCATGTTCCTATACGACTACTTTTATTTGAGGCCGGCCATGAAAAAAAAGCTTTTCTGTTGAAACGGACATGGGCAACATGACCATTTGGATCCTCTTCTTTGGCCTCCACCGCCATGTCCGCTGCCTCCATGATGGTAGAAAAGATAGACGTTGCGCCAATTTTTGGTGTTCAATCCGTCGCTGCAGCTGAGACAGAGCCATCCTTCCAATGAACTCTTCCTTGGAATGGCCCAATTTTATATAAATGCCGTGGAGTATCGGGTAGGTAACACTTCCGGCGCAAGTGGACCACATGGCAAAGACGTAGAGACAATAGAGAAGTCCAGCTCCCCAATCCGCTTAGATAGCGGATAATTTCCAGCAGGGCCAGCACCAACATGAGGATCCACGTCAGCAAGAAGGCGTGTCCGCCTTCTTCTTCTCGTCGGATTGAACGGCAGAGTATCGCAGCAGTACAGGACGCATAGGCCTATCCAGCGAAACGTACCAGAACACTTCTTTCCGGGCAGTTGGCAGTTAGTGGAATGACGAGAACTTCGCGAGAACGTCATACCGAGGCGTGACTGGAACTTTTCTCAGGTGAAAGCCACCCATTCGGCCGTTCCGTTTTCATCGTTGCTGGGTAGGCTGTGTGTCATTTACTGCAGGAACATGAAACTTTTCACGTTGGATCGTGTAATCTATTTTTGTGTAGGGTAATACTCGGCCTGCGGTCGAGAGAGACTTCAGCGGCGGCCGTTATGGCGGTAGCGGTGGCCAGCACCGCCCGGCAAGGGCTGACAGTATCGCGCGCTGACGGCCTAGCTGGCTGGAATCAGCGACATAGCCATCAATGGCTAGTCGGTTGTCTCGGGGTGGCTATAGGAGATGGCTATGGAGAGAGCTGGGGATAGAGTAGGGTGGTGTCATATCGCACTCCCGAAATTGTATGGATATTCAAGTTCATTTTCATTTTTCAAGTTCATTTTCATTTTTCAAATTCGTTTTCATTTTTCGAAATCATTTTAGTTTTTCAAATTCATTTTAGTTTTTCGAAATCATTTTCATTTTTCAAAATCATTTTCAATTTATGAAATCGTTTTCAAAAGATTTTCAATTTTTGAATATATTTTCAACTTGATTTCAATATTCAAATCGATTATCAATTTGTTTTCACATCAAATATGGTAATCGATTATTGAACATTTTTTTTGGAAAAAGTGTTCATTCCGCACCCCATAAGAAACAACAAACTGGAATGATTTGCCGACAAATAACCTATATGCTGCACACTTTAGATTGTTGGACTAGGCCTACTAAGAAACATAGTCAAATGGGTTGCAACATGTTTTGTGTCTAATGTTTGCTTCTAAACACGACAGATTACTAATGATTACATTATCTCTTTCGTACTCGGTTTTATTGCAGCATTTTGCCAAATTCCCATTCTAATATTAATATATTTTTCTGCGTACATTTTCAGCCAAAACATTTTAGCTTTGCATCTGTCGGCGTTTCCCCACATAACAAAAAAAGAAGCAAGAAAGGCAGCTTTCTATGACCCATTTATTTGGATAATACGGAGGTGTTAGTTTAAAGTCGTCAGTGTTAGTTGAGCATGCAAGATGCCGTTTTGTCTTTGTCGAAGTAAGGTGAATTAAATAATATTAATGGAAATTTTAGTGTTTTGGGTCGTTTAGTGAAGTCCGGCGGGAATGTGGCAAGAACAGGCTGATGGCAACTTGTAGATGTCGATGAAGATTCCCTTCTGGGGATCGCAAGGATCAAAGGAAAGCATCCGCTGGTAAACATATTTTTGCAGACATTTGCTGCCGAAACAAGGGGCCAGGGTGCGACAAGCTGCACCGGGGAACAAACAAGTTTCGAAGCGTTGAGTCTGGGTGTATCCAGGCCAGGCGATGTCCTGGACGATGACCCGCCATTCTCCATCGACATTCATTGCGCGAGCAGGACGAGCGTAAATGACGTCACTAGGACAGATGTATCCCTCTTCACCAGACCAGTGTCCTTTTTCGTTGAACTTGCCGTTGTAGTCGGAGTAGTCGAAGTGGTCTTCGGCCAAAGAAGTCAGTCCCTCGACCGAATTATCGGCCGATTGATCGGCAACATCGGCGTATTTCTTCAGCACCAACGGGTCGTATTCGATGGCGTACTAGAAATGAATTAGGCAAAAATAATTAAACAGTTGGTTGAATCAAAGTAAGAACTTAACTCACTTTGACTTCTTTCTCTGGGTATTCAGTGTCTTTAAGACAAAAAGTTTCGGTGCCATTATTCGAGCACTTTGGTGCCTTGCGAGGGTCGCAGTAGTCGTACTTCGGGCCATAGGCAGCTGGATAAGCTGGTGGTGCGGGAGCTGGATAAGCTGGCTTAGGATAGGCTGGTGGTGCGGGATAGGATGGTCTAGGATATGCTGGTGGAGCGGGAGCGGGATAAGCTGGCTTAGGATAGGCTGGCTTAGGATAGGCTGGCTTAGGGTAAGTTGGTGCTGCCGGGTACTTGGGATAGGCCGGTGCAGTTGGATAAGTTGGTTTAGGATAAGCTGGTGGTGCTGGATACGATGGTCTAGGATAGGCCGGATAGGCGTGTTTAGGATAGTGCTGAGCTTCCGCAGTCAATTCCGGCTCGGAGAGAACTCCAAGAAAGGCGACACTCAAACATAACTAAACAATGGCATCAAGAAATTTATTAATTTGAGTGTGTCGTTAATGGAAGATTGAAATTACTTACCAAAATGGTTTTCATTTTCAATGCAGAGTAGATAATTTATGTCGGGCTGTAACTGAGTCGATGATTGTCAGCTCTCAACTGATGAAAATTACTAAGAAGAAGGAGGACTTTATACACTGACTCTCCTTCAGTGATCACTGCTCCTCAAACTGACATTCGAGGGGGTCCAACAATCTAAAACCGAATTTCAGTTTCCCTCTTGTCCCTGATCTAATTCGAGTTTCAACTTTTTCACTTGTTTTTTAATGTTCTAGACGCTGTGGTTTAACTTGATCAGCTTACCGTGTCTTACTTTGTGTATGTGCGAACCTACGTAAAGAAACCCTCATGCATTTGTTTCGCTCTATTGCTTCCCTGCACGTTACTATGTTCAACCTTATTTTGTGTTTTCCCAAGCCATGCTGGGACGTAGAAATCTTATCGGTTAACGAGTACCTTTGATGGTTAACGAGTACATGCTGATTTGGCTTGGTGAATTACGTATGCTGCAGTCTAGTCCAATTGCAAAGTAAAATTATGCTGACATGTTAGTGAGAAATGCGGAGAAATGCTGATTTGACACTACAAACAGTATACGCGGAAACGCCCTTAATTATTATTGTTATTTATTAAAATGTTTTCTAACCGTCTTGATGGAAGTCATAGGTGTGTACAAGAAAGTGTGTTTTATCGATTGGCTAGACAATCTGTTGGAGCATTTCTTACGGTTGGCCGCAGATACTCACCTCGATCTCGATTTCCAGCCCATCAGTGAAACGTTACAGACGTCTTGCTTCTGTGGGAGCAATACTTGGGTATAAATAAGACTTGCTGAATTCGCTTCAATAGTGTCATTCTCATACTAAACTCGGTTAGAATAACACTTGCAGTTTCTCAGATTACCAGAATGTCTATCCGATTAGCTGTAAGTACAAAATGAATCCCTACAATACTTTCTCATTGAATTTCAAATTTTTTTTGTAGATTTTTGCGTCTTTGATGGTGATTGGAGTTTTCTCCGACCCGGATCCCAACTATAAACCACCTGCGTACGGTGCCCAGCCCAGATACGAGTTCGTTGAAATCCCACACTGCGCTAAAAACACAACCAAATCTTGGTGCGCGGAAGACTCTGAATATCCCCAAAATGAAGTGCAACAAGCCCTCGATTACCACTACCAGGCTGTCGTCGCTTTCTACAAGGACAAACTGGCCAACACTGAGAACTCTGTCGACGGACTGGCCAAGTTGAATGACGAGGTTTACCTTTGCCCGAGTTCCACCGACTACGTCCGTCCTTTCCGGGCCATCAACGTCGACGGCAAGTGGCGGACCATCGTCAACGGCGTCGAGTCTTACGGCATCAAGTACACGCAAACTGCTCGAATTGAAGAATGCGACGTGGTTGTGGGAACCACCTGCCCCTTGGTCCCGTCCTGCTACGAGTCCAAATGCGTCCAGAAAAATATTTTCCACCGCTTTTTGGTCTACAACCCACTAGACTATGCTTTCCCTTTCGCCATTGAAAAATTCAAGTTGCCTGGATCGTGCGCTTGCATCGTTGGAGCTTTCCGCCTTTAAAAACAAATTTTCTTATTAGTAGCGTAACGTCTTATTGATTAGCAATGATCACATTATTTTGAAAGAAAACGTTTAAATTATAGTGCGTGTCCTTAAATTTAAATAAATAAAATCCTAACGCAAATAAAAACGTTTGAAGGATTTATTGGTCTAACTTGTACATTTTCTCAATAAAATATTCACACGGAATAAGGTGGAAAGGAACGGATTTCAAACTAACTTAAAGTTAAGGATCAACCGCGCCTGTAAATGCCTCTTTCCTCCTGGACGTTTGAAGATTCAGCGCGATAACAACGACTGACTGCGGCCATTTAAATCGGGAGCTCAGAAACGAAAAGGACTGCTGATCCGGTGAAATAAGAAGCTAAAGCCGTACTGGACAAGCATATGTTTCCATAGAACTTGGGCTCCAATTTGTAAACCAAGAAGAAGAAGAAAAAAAGAACTATTTAAATTATGGTATCTTTTAAACGAACAATATAGAACTTTTACCTGTGTCCTTTCACTTTTAGTGTCCATAATACAACTTCCAATTAGCCTGGAATGAAGTACATCTGGAATAGAGTATAAGATGAAGCCTTTCCTTTTTCCGATGCATCCACAGTAAAATGATCAAAGCCTTTTCAAGTTGGGCAAGTTCTTTAATCAAATAATATGATTGTGGTCCTGTGAGATTTCCCAAGTTTTCAGTCCTCAAAAGGTCAAATCAAAAAGGTCACTTGGTTTGCCATCGAATGGAATTCTTTTGGTTTGAAAGATCAATTGCGTTTTCACCTGGAGTTTGGCTACATGAGGAGTGTCACCATATGTATGCAACCTAGGATGTGAATTGTTGAGTATTTTAAGTGCTAACAGTGTTTTCTTCAATTCCATTTTATTTGCTGATTGCAAGCTATTGAATTTTGACAGCAACTCCATAAACAATTGGATGCTTCATGTTCCTTTTCTGGACTTTATATTTGCCTCTATAGTTTCATAATTTTTCGGGTCACTAAGTTAATAAAAATCCGAAACTGGTTCCCATGATTGACTGGTGAATCGACGAAACTGACTGAGCAGTTTTAATTCGGTTAAAAAGTTACCCAATGGTACATTTCTGGACATGGAAATTCCAATCATCGTTTTCTTCAAACAAAGTAAACAGCATAAACTCATTTTTTCTAGAGAAAACGTTAAAATTAAACCATAGACTTAATGTAATAAAAAACAATCAAAACAATCAAAATACAACTTGGTTAGTAGCAGACGGCAATCTGCTCCAACACCGCCAGAGTTGGTGTTTCATAATTATTTATAAGTAAACTCTGAAAAAAGTTATAAATTATCATTTTATTCCTTAAAATAATTTTAAAAAATCTTTATTAGTTGAAATTTCCAATAAGTTTTAAAATAAACTAGAATAAATTCCTTGAAATATATTTCTGAAGAGTCCTCTGACGGCGATCTGACACCGCAGGTATTCGTTTTCTCCGGCGTTGGGCTTGGGCCATAGCCTACTTTATTATAGGAAGCCCAACGGTTTGGGCTTTTTTTGGAAGCCAATTTGGGTTCCCTTCCTCTTATTTGGCTCCGCCCTAAGTGGACCCACGGGAGCCAATTTATCGTCTAGTGGCGATATTTGAAAACACGGATTTGTTTACGTTTCTATCGATATGATTGTTAAATGGCTACGAAGGGCCATTCACTAAACAATAATGTCCACCGTTCCATGTAACATTGTCATGAAATCCCTCACGGCAACATATTAATGGTGCGTTCATAAATTACAGGGTTCCCCCCAAACCATAACATTCGAAATTTCGGAGGGCGTGTCATTATTTCGCTCACCAGATGGCCCCCCTGGGTCACTTGGAAGATGCGAAATCGGAGGAAAGGTGAGCAAAGTAGGCTTCACTTTTCCAACACGCGAGAGATATCCTTCCTTTGGGCTTCCTATAATAAAGTAGGCTATGCTTGGGCACGCCACGTTCATTCATGTCGGGAGAACAAGATGGAGAGTGTTGTCGAAATTTGGCCCCATCTTACAGGTGATTGAAGTTGAAACTGTTCTCTCTTAATTCCAATGTTTGCATTTGTGTTTTTTTAATGAAAATTTGTTTTCTTTTGTGTCGTAAATTTTCAACCAAAGCTTAAGCATAGGTTTTTTCCAGTACGTTTAATTTTCATGTGAAAAATATCTTAATGTGGCAAGCTCATGAGTTCTCGATCTCTGACCGTGAGAACCTCGTCGTTCATGAGCATTGACTAAAATTTATTTTTCAAGTAGAAAAGTAGTTAAAACTTCCAATAGGTTTCGTGTGATAAATAGCTGCATTTTGAGCGAATCGATTCTTTTTTTTTTTTTTTACATCTGTGCCCCTGTTGTGCGAGTCGAATCAAATGTATTTCTTTGATAATCATAGATTTAATTCACACCGTCTTTTTATCAGCGACTTCAGTGTAACGACAAGGCAAACGATATATAACGCTCGTGCTTTCTTTCGTGTTCCCTGTACAATGTGAAATAATTTCACAAGAATCAGTATACTCGCCTCCATTAGTAACCAATTCATCTTCTTTTTGGTATGTAGAATGCACAGCTGGCAGTTTTTTTTTGTCTCGCACACTGATCCATGAGTGTAGACTTCTAGGTGGTTGGTTTTTGGATTCCGAGTCAGTGAGTTTTATAATTGGTTTGTTTGGTTTGATTCTATGGCTTGTTTCTTTGTGAGGGTAAGTAGTTCATGGGGATTGAAAAGTGTCATGGTGGGAGGGGTTCCACCTAAGGTGTCTGCGAGGAAGGCTTTTTGATAAATTTTTTGCCAGCTGGGTCCAGTTTCCTTAAGTGAGTTATTGCTGCTGGGGTGCTTTTGGTTTTCCACTTATTTGTCTTCTAGTTTTTTATTTCTTTTTCGGTTTTACCGAGATTGTGGATTGAAACGACAGTCTTATCAATGTGGATATTTGTGGCATTTCAGCTTTTACTAATGAGGCCTAGACACGTCGTAGCAAAGTCAACGCCGATCAGGGAGGAGTGGCCCGAGTATCAGAATTCAGGATATCTATCAGTATTAGTCGACATTCTTGTCTTTTTCATTAGACACGTCGTGAATAAATCGGTAGCATTATCGCAATGAAACATTTATCGTATTCATTTTTGAGAGCATAAACGTAAATACGACCGCGTTACAATTGTTCAATCTTTCACGAACGTAATATTTTGTTCTTTTATTTTCGTCTTTTGTTGCTATCTTTACGTTGTCGAGCGCATTGATGAGTTACAAAACGATTGTATTTTTTGAAGTGTCATGTTTCGTTTCAAATTTGTCTCTTGATAAATTTGTATGTGTTAATTCTTTTTTTTTTTCTTCATATAGGTGGTAAGAACGCTTCGCTAAACGTTTTACCCACAGCTTTAGTGACAGCAAAGTGGTTCGGGAAAGACTCTCCCTGATGCAATCATTCCGTAACGGCTGTGATGATTCATTTGCAAACGAATCATCCGACGTGAATTGAAATCGTTTAACGAAACCATTTAGAAGTTCTAAATGGATTGGAGTTTTGTTGTGTCCGCGTCAATTGGTAACATGGAAGCGGTGGGTTCAAATCACTGTTGGAAGCCCATCAGGATTGGGAGGAACAATATCATGTTTAAAGTTAAAATTCTCATGCTTAATGCTTAAGACCTTAGCAAACTGCGCGAAGCTAAGACGCGTTTTCATTAATTCGATTCGTTGACACAATTCAATGTTTTGATCGGTTGTAGTGCTTTCTTTATCGCGGATAAGAAAGTCATAGAACGTCGTTTTTTTACTGGTGTGTGTTCTTTCCTTCCGTCTGTGTTTTGTGTGTCAGCGTCAATTGGCAATATGGAAGCGATGGGTTCAAATCTCTGTTGGTAATCCAACAGGAATTTTCAGTTGGGAGTCGAACATTGGTCCAAGTGTGACTACATTTTGATTTCTAACTGCGAGTAACGTGTTGGACTCCCAACGTCAAAAGCGCACAGGACGCGGGCATAAAAAATAAGTACTCTATTGGTGGTTATTTTGGGCTTTGGGTTTTTTGGGCTTCGGGCACACACCATGCCTATTTTTCCTTTTTTTTTTCACAAGATGGTTTTCTAAATCCCTAAAAATGTATTTTAAAATCAGCAATTTCATTTTCATTTCATTGATCATATGACTGTAGACTGTACATATTAAGTTTGAAAAACATTACGTGATCAAAAATTAATTTCAGGTATGAAAAACCTTAAAACCCTACAACTTGTGGAGCCTGAAAACGAATTTTCGCAGTACTCGGTATGTGCTTTGTCCTGTCAGTGGTGTGTTTTTGTGCATGTTGGTGCTTTTATTAGTATTGATGTTAGACCCGTTGGGGCACCATTGGCGTAGGATTAGTTTAGTTAGTGTAGGGCCAATGGTGAAGGCCACCAAGTTGATCTGAGCCGGTATCATGGGCCAGCAATTTGGTGTCTTTTATTGACTGTGTCCAAACAGCAAGTGTGCAATGAGTATGCCCTCATTTTATTCATCAGCCCAATCCCAGATATGAAACGTGATATTAAGAAGGACAAGCGCAAGGAAGTTGAGAGTGATCAATCTCCTCCTGAGAAAATTTTGAAGAAGCGACAGCCATCTCCGACTCCGGTAACAACATTTAATTGCGGTGAATTTGTGTGAAGAATGTTTTGTTAATAAATTTTGGTTTCTATTTCGAAAATAAGAAAGTCGTCGTCCGGATCTGAAGAGTCGGAAGTAGAAGAATCCGGTCTGGAGAATCGTTGAGCGTTGAATCTACCGACTCTTAAATTAAATTGAATAATTGGAAGTTTGTTTAAAACGAATTTTTCAATGTTTTCAGGAATCTGGCGATTTGGAAGAAAAGAGGAAAAAGAAGAAGAGCAAGAAAGAGAAGAAGTAAAAAAAAATCAAATCCAAAAGGTGTCATGATTCTGACGAATCAGAGGTGAGTGATTTCAAGCTTTTAATTATTGTCAGTCGTCAGCGGTCGTCAGCTATTCGTGACTTGTGCCTACTTTTCCTACTCCAACTGCGTCATTTCGATCCTAGTATTCAGAGTATGAAATTTATGAAAGCTAATCACGTGGTACTCTTGACAATGAAGTGGGCCATTTAGTGGCCACCGTGTCGCTAACCCGCGAATATTTTTTTCCCAGGTTGTTTTCCAACCTTTCCTTTTGCTTGGAATCTCTTTTTTGGAATGACAATCAATTTGACTTTTTTAATATGTTGTGGTAACCGTTTGCAGGTGCCACGATTGAGGATGGCCGACTGCGCTCCGGTGATCGACTTTTGGAGGTCAACGGCGTGGAAATGACGGGCAAGACTCAGAGCGAGGTGGTTAGCCTTTTGCGCAACATTCCCAGCGGCGGTGTCGCCCGTCTCCTAATTTCCCGACAGGAAACGGAAGAAGAAATCCAACAGTCGAACCAATTGCAAAATCAACAAGTTCAATCGTCTCAGCTTCAATCGTCGACTCAAACTCAGCAGACGAGTCCCAAATTGCCCAGGCAGATGAAATCCATCAGCAGGGCCAGCGAAGAGAGTCTGCTGCTCCTGCCCTGGAAGCAGCGCGAGATCCTCACACTCGACATTCCCGTCCACGTCACGGAAAAGGCCGGCCTCGGCATTTCAGTCAAAGGCAAGACGACGTCGTCATCGGGAAATGGCACCAGCGACCTGGGCATCTTCATCAAGTCGGTCCTGCACGGAGGAGCCGCTTCCAGGGACGGCCGGCTGTGCACCAACGACCAGCTCCTTCACGTCAACGGCGTCTCTCTGCAGGGGCGATCCAACACGGAAGCGATGGAAGGATTGAGGCGGGCCGTCCACCAGGAGGGTTCCAAGCCCAGGCACATCACCCTGACGGTTGCCCGCAAGATGCACGCGCTCAAGGATCGTGAAGTGACGCTGGAAGGGCAGTCGCAGGACGACACGGTGAACGGAACGGTTCGACTGGGCGGCAACGGGGGCGACAGCTCCGGCAGTTACGATCATTCCGGAGGCAGCAGCGACCAATCCGGTTCCACCGTCATTTTTGTCAGCGGAAGCGGATCAGACAGTCGTGAGAGAAATCTCATGAAAGACAATCGACTCTCCGGAATCTCCTCTGACCTCCGCAACGAGAGTTACTACCGGGTAAGTTTCAATTTTTTGATTTTCCCCAGTTGAATTTGAATTGAATTTTGTTTTGTTTATTTTTTGAAGGCCACGCACGAAACGTGGAACACGACGCAGTTGCAGGAGACTTTGATGAATTCGTCGAAATCGAACGGTGGGCACCAGACGAGTGTGGTGCAGCAGGGTCCAGGGCGGAAACAGCATTCACAAAACAGCCCATCGGTCCACTTGACGCCGGGCGAGGTGGTTTCGATTGACGGTGATTACCTGCCGCAGTCGAGGCCACGCCCACCCTCTATGATGATGTCGACGTCCAACGGTTCCTCAGTGGCCTCTACACCGGATACGACCATGAACTTGCCTTGGCAGCAACAGCAACATTCCAATAATAACATTCGTGGTCCCGGTGGTCAACGCTCTGGACCGACGGATGGACGCGACCGACTGTGGCCCAATGCCGAGCAGCCGCAGCCGCCCCAGAGTCCCTTGTCGGAAACATCCATGCGCTCCGATGGACGTCCCAGCGATTCGGAAGCGCCCATCTACACTAGCCAGTACGTCACGTTTTATTTTTTGTTTTGATTGTTTCGAAGAATTAAATCGGGGAAATTATTTTACTAGTCATTTCATTGTCCTTATTTTCTTTCATTTCGATTATAGCATAAATAGTGTTAGTATCAAAGCTAATCGCGTGTTGACACTGAAGCGGGCCATTTATCAACTGGCAAATGGAACGAATTTTCAAAACAATTGGCCCTTTAGTCAACGATACATCTTCACCATGTACGACGGACAAGAATTTCGGCATCTGATTGCATGTATTAGTTTTAAAATGGATTTGTAGTGCCCAATAGTTCCGTGGTCGTCAGTGGAGGTATCCGCTCTACTTTCGAGCTTTTCCTCTTATTTTTACACCATGTTGGCCTTATTCCTTTTGCTCCTCATGCGTTTCTTTATTTTCTGGGATCGTCAGCCGACATATTTATAGTACAGCTTCAATCTATTTTTCGGCCCGGTTCCCTAGCAGGAGGTTGACTTTGATTTGGCTAGGGTCAGCAAGGTTGAGCTACCGATTCCTAACTCGCCTGTTTTTCTGCCTATTCCCAATTTCCCTATCGATCAAGCTGGGTCTTCATTTCATGCGACAGACATTTCATCAAATGTGCATGTCCTATTTTATTTTATTTTTTGGGAAATAGGTGACCTATTTGCATTCGTCGCTAGACAATAGCTAGTTTGACCTTTGGCCGCTAGATACACTGATGATTTTTGTTTTATTCAGAAATAACAGATTCGGGCAGTATTTGGTGTTGCGTGTTTCACTTAAGGTAAAATAGTGTTTCATTGACTTGTTAAAATAAAGCGTTCTATTCTTGTCAATGTTTTAGAATGTTGTTATCTGATGTGCTTATTACTGAGAAAAAATTTTAACAAGGCCAATGGAACTGGTTTAATCGGCATTATTTTTATTTTTTTTTACTATGTCCAGTAAAGCTGAAACTACTGTTGTCTTGTCTTGACCAATCCGTTTCATCAGCATTCTCCAAATTTTTTTAAAAGGTAAACAGTTTCATATGTAGGCTCTGTGTATTGGTTGGGTTACGTAATCGCCTGAACAGTCGTTGTGATAAAATTTTTAAGTTATGCGATAGAGTTGTTGTTTACTTGAAAGAGAAGAATCAAACTGTTTTGCATAGACATGAACTGAGCCGTGTCTATAATTTTCTATCACGACAACTTCTACGTATATTTATCTCAAGAATCTAGAAATATGTTTCTGTTAAAAAAAAACCGTTCGTGAATTGATTTCGGGAATTCTTGAACCCTTTGAGGCAGAGTTGGGAGGAGTGCACTCTTTTTTTGCTCTCGCTTGGAGCGAACTTAAATTTACGTGTTTTTTTTTCTTCCGCAATGTCAAGGATGATGTAAACTAAAAAAAAAAAAAAAAAATCATGTCAAAAAGAATTCGTTCTGCGGGTTAGCTATGCGAATGCGATTGTTTTGCCAACATTTTTGATTTTATTCCCCGTACCTGTATAGGGCTCAGTTGAGAAATAAGTCGTGACAAGAATTCTTTATAGGGAAGAGTCGGTGGGTATTAAAATAAACGTAACAGGAACTGTTCACCTCAACCGGTTTACGAAAATAGATTTACGGCTATTACGTTGTTGCCCTCATCCTCTCGGCAAGGTCGTCGCAGCTTGTCAGACTGCTTCTCCTGATCGATAATACGGTGTTCGTTATTGAGTAGATCATGGTTTTTGTCATTATCCACCCATTATACGGCATCATATTTTCCTAGATTTAGAGCTACATTTTAATTTTAACAACGGAGCAGATGATTCATTCGCGGAAAGAAACGTGTCAGATTGATTTGGCCGGCCAAGCTCAATTTACTATATTAAAACATTTTCTTATTATTGTTGCTGCTTTACCTAAATCGAGGGAACTCATCTTGAATGAAGAATTTTCCCGATCAATGACACCAGTTTCAACTTATTAAATAAAGAAATAACCTCCCGTTGGTAGGAAGGTAAATTAATAGTATCCCTTTATCTTTTAGACCGTCATACATTAATGGTTTCGGGTTTTCCCAAATGAAATACGAGAGGTCAAGTGATGTCTCATTTTCCCTATAACACGCACCAAATATGGCCAAAAAGCTCTTCCACGAAAATGTTTCCGTCCAGCATTGTTGGATTCCTGATTCTGATTGCGTAACGGTTCTTTTTTTTTGTGTGTGTGAAGTTACAGGTTTTGGGCTTAGCTTGGAGGACGTCAAGGCTATGGTTAGTTAACGTAATGATAGAATTCATTTCATGTTAAGTTATCGTTGTAATACTACCAATAATCATAATATTTTCCTTCGTTCTCACATTGAACCCCTCGCCTTTAACTACTGAGTGCTCTGTAGTACAAATTATGCTTTAGTTGATTATAGATTTATTATTTATAAATTTATTAGTTCAGTTTGTCCTCATTCGACCTCCAGTCCTCACAAAAATCTACATCAATTAAATTTTCTTTGAAATCGTTCGGAGCTGGGCGTGCTGGCAACATTGTCTCATTAATCACTTTTTGTTTCTGGACGTGCACGTCTGCTTCGCGCTCAAACTCACTCCATCTCTCATTAGTCATCTGTTAAGTTTGGGAGTAACGAGTTAACGACTGGTATTCTCATTACTTGGACGTTTGGACCTGGACCATTTCATTTTTATTTGACAAGTTAAATTACTGCGTATCCTTCATTTGATATCACAACGAATGGTTTGCATTTATGTTCCATTTTTAATGCAGGTTAAGTGAATTGCCTCAGACCACGTTGCATCACACGATTGCCCAAGGTTTTTTCAACAATTTGGTTCCTGAATCTACCTTTTCTGAAATTCAGGACCTGTCTGGTTCATCTTTACCACAGTAAGTAAAATATTTCCAGATCAAAGTATACACTGAATGTTTTGTTAACTTGCTTGTAATGCTTGATGATGAAGACAGCATGATCATTTGATGGTGATATAACGGTGTGTGAACTTCTCTTTTATTGTTTTATGTACAAAAAAAAAGCTATTATTTCATTATCAACTTTTAGCCAATATTAGTGTTAGCCACCAGTTTTGTGTTAAGCCTTTTTAGTCTGGGATCTTTCAGTTTATCAAAAGGTGTTTGCAATCTGGTAACTTACAAGTTACGTCTAGAAGTTGTAGTGACCTGTAGAGACAAACATTTGACAGTGTAGAGCAAGTCCTTTCTTTCAGGTCCTTTCTTTTGTTTCCTTTTAAGGTGCCCCTAGCTGCTTAGTTTGAATTGAGTTGGAAGAAGCATGGATTGAATTACACAACACTGCATATCAATGTCTCCCAGAAGTAAAACAAAAAAAACTGTAAATTATCAAAGATTTACCTATTGCCATGTAGTTGGCTGAACAAGCCTGAAGCCCATTATTCATCATAGTGCTAGAGATCAAGCAATATTATTAATACTGTAAATGACACTTCATACTTACCATCTGTGCCAACCTTTCTGGCTAGTTGAGTATCTTATTATGTCTAAATTAGACTGTTCTTTTTCAGATGGATGAGCAGCGAGGACCTAAGATTTCCGCTATGATGCTCCTGATTTTCAATTTGCCGTTCGCATTCTGAAATGCTCGGGACTATAATCCGCATTAATTGCCATCCGTCGTCGATGTTGGAGGTCGATCAGACGAAATACTGGTTCAGCTCATCCTGTTATTCAAGGTAGGGAAGACGGGCATTCATTTCATTGAAAGCCGGAAGCACCGATATCCACCACTTCCACTTCAGTGCTGAAACAACCGCCCTTGTACTCATCACTTTTTGAAGTGAACTACTTCACTACTACAACAATTTAAGTGTGATGGTGAGTCCTCTTTTTTTAAATTTTCTGTTAGGATATTACATATTAGTAAGAACATTAGTGAAATTGTGAATTGTGACAATGTTATAGAAGTAGGTTGTTAGTCGATGGTTTTTTGAAGAAAAAACCTAGCGACGTGTCATTCATTTCTTCCTTAAATTCTTTCAGTTGGAAAACGAATATTTGTAGTTTAATTAGTTGTGATTTTCCCAAGTTGGAATTTGACATCGGACTCGTTTTCTACTAAATGAATGCTAGAATACTTGTTTTAGCTTGCTTTCAACCAATTAAACACTGGGTACAAAGCCATTACTTGTATAAGCAACAATTGTGCTGACAGGTGTTTCAGGAACCGGTTTCGGGCATTCCTAAAGAGTTTTTTTCATTAGTTGTCAGATGACGACAAATTAAATCAGGTGAATTAATTGTTTTACAGCAGTTGTGCGAATGGCAATACTCTGTACGTGTTACAAGTTTGGAAAGTTCAATTCTATTGATATCTCCAATCTCTTTTGAAAACCAGTTTTGTTTCTTTTACACAACCAAAATTAGAAGCTGCTTTTTTATGGCCACACAAATCTGTGAATTATTTTTTGAAACAACAACACATCTAACCCATTTCGCTTTTTGTAAAATGTCTTCAACGTTTATAACAGATAACACCAGCTGCTGCCAAAAAGGCGAGTTCGGCAAGACGTCGATGAATTGCTGGAGAGATCGGTACTATTCAAGCACGACGCTGTAAGTAAACTATTTTTTTAGTCTCATTCTTTCTACGTGACTAGTTCACACGCCACGCCCAGCGTAAACTAATTTCACAAAAGGTTTGGGGAAATACCAGGAAAACGGCCTGAAGAAATTCCGACTAGTCTCCTCCAAATCGCGTTAGACTTCTCCGGGCGTTCATTCAGAGTAGGCCATTGCCATGCTGGCAATGAGAGAAGTAGCTATTACCGATAATCAGTTCGTAAAAAGGTTTTCAAAACTGTGATGGATATTATTCTTCTTTAATGAAAATCAATATTGGCGAATAATTTTTTTAAAATATTCTCGTTGCTTTTTTCTTGACGATCGAACAGATTTAATTCAGGCCAGACAATTGAGCTTAAATTTTCCATATTAGCCGAAGGGTAGGGATTTCAGGTACCGGATTTTTCCATTACATTATACCCATATATAAATAATTATACCCACAGTATACATTGAGCTTAAATTGCCCGTGGGATAGGAATTAAAGGTACAGTTTCTTCTGGTATCATTAGTGATGCCACCACCCCAGCCAGTGCTCTCATTTCTAAGCGAAATGTTATTTCAAAACTGCATCGGTGGCTAAATAGAATGCGTACGAACAGCATCCTCGAGCTAATGTCAAGGACGTTGTGTTTACTTGTTTGTTACACATGGTGAAAGCAAATGGGGCTACCTACAACCAAGTATCATTGTTATAGTGTCAGCATTTTTTCAGCTCCACCCGGAAGATTTTTCTAACGGAATTGACTGTCCACTAATTATAAACAGCTTCCCGGAGCCAGAGCTATGTTTGCTTACGGTATAAATATTAGTAGAAGAATGATGTTCGTCTGCTGATCCCAATTTCACATTCTGAATTTCTTGATTGATTATTTATTTGTACCCTTCTACCCTTTAGTTTTTAGAAAATTGTCTTAACATTTTATTCAATAATTCAACAGAATGTGTGACCCTTGCAACAGGTTTTGCAAAATCCTAAACACTTCCCACCACTACATTAACACATAGAGAAATTTCTATGGAAAGCCTTTTTAAATGAAAGATTAGATCTTATTATTATTATTCTTTTTGCATAATTTCGTGCGTTTTTTCTAGATTGGGAAATCCAGGAAGTTAAATTATTCCGTACCTGGTTGCCTTGAACTCTCATCTACAGGGGGCTCTATAATATAAATTAACAACAGGTTTGATACATAGGGAGAATTTAATTGAAGGCTGACAGTTAATTACACCTGTTCATAATTTTGGCGGGCTAGAGTGCGAACTGCGAAGTTCCTGCTGTGCACTAAAAAATAGCAAACCGGTTTCAGATTGCCTTATGGTGTGATTCAATTGAAATTTTAGTCTATGAAATCTTGGGGATATGCCTTCAGTGAACCTAATTTTTACAAAAAGAAAATCCCGTTTTTCGGTGATTTTTATCATTTGATTCAGACGCCTTGACTGACGTGGTTCATTTCCAAATTGGGTTCCTTCACGGAATTTTTTATTCCGCATGAAAATTTCCGTGGTCCTTCTGCAATAACTGGCAGCTCATCCTTCTCTGTCGCCAAGAATTTTGTTTAGTGGGATTTTCCCCAACCTGAGAGGTCTAGTAGGAGTCTATCTTTGCAACAGTTTTTAGTCTCTGTTGTCGAGTCGAACCAAAAGGATACGCCCTTGTATTCTGCAAAATTCTAGTGTCTATATCTCAGTCTAGTTCGAGTGGTGGATAGAGATGCAAGTGTTTTGTGTATTAGTTATTCTGACATCTTTTACTGTAATTAGTCTGGCGATTGCCGATGAAGGATCGAATGGTATGTGACATTGATTCTTTTTTAATTGACCAAGCTAAACATGAAACTATTTGAATTATTTATAGATACCCAATCACAAAAATCTGTTTCCTTCATAATTGGAGCATTCAACCGGGAATTGTGCGTGATTTTTATCCACCTTTCTGTCAATCTAAATACGTTACACATCTACCCTTTTTTAAAATTAGAAATGTTGCGGGGAGGACCTCTCGTCAACTGGATGTCACTACAACGATAACACTAAGTACTACTGTTAGTGTCGCCTGTGCCAAGATTGTCAATGTCACGGGATCTTGTCGGCGACGCAGAGGTCATTGGGAGGAAGACCCGATTGTCCTTACCTTCGACGATGAAACTGAAAAATTGACTGAAAGTTTGTTCACTCCCTTGTACAGGTAAATCACGACTTCTTGATTGTTTACTCGTATTTCTGTTATGATGTTTCAGTGAGCTAGCATAGAATAATTAATAACTCGTTTTTATCACTTTAGCATCGAGACAACTGAACTGCCACAGATGACCGTGAACGGCCGTCCTAGTAGGTCTGTGCTGAGTGATCGTGACACGACTGTCGACGATGGTCGACTCGCTTCTTCCATGCGTTCAGTGCATAATCCTTATGTACCATCACAGCCCAGAATCTATTTCCAACAATTATTTAATTTCATTGGAAAAATATTCTCAGCAATTCTTCCGAATCAAAGACCTCCGTCAACCACTAGTACCCAATCAATCCCAAGTACCAGTAGCACACCAACAACTGCACCAACAACAAGCACGGACATTTTTACGCCGTTCGACCCCATTGGTCAAATTGATTTGATCGTTCCAGAGATTTTCATTTCTACCGTGGAGTACTGGACTACCATAACGTCAACCAACACGTTCTTCATCCAGCAGTGCACACCTTCTCCATTCTTGTTTTTGGAATGCTCCCCTTCTCGCAGGTACAGTTAAGCACCAGTCCCCTAGAATCACTTAGTCGATTAAGTCAGGGGTAATTATTTTGAGCTAACGTTTGTGATGAAATTGAACCTTATTATTATTTATGTCTGATATTTATTTCGCATCATTTTACGATAACTTTCTTTGTTATTTGAACTATTTATTTATTCAAATATTTATTAAAAAGTAAAACAACAAAATACTAACATTCTTCAACAAAGTCTTAAAAGGCCGTTGACCTGGTGATGTTTGACCAATGGTGGTCTTGTTTTTTTACTTTCATTTCGTAAAAGATGAATTTGCTGATTGGAATTCAGTTGTGGTATAACTTGTCTTTGGTTGTAACAAGCTTTGTTTTATTAAAATTCAAATGTTTTGAGGAATAAGATAAAAATCTGGTAATAGGTGATAAAGAAATTGCACGCAACAGTTAAAGAGATAAAAATCATCGACTTTGTTACTAGGACCGGTCTACAGCCACCATCAACCGGTTTGGTTTTTTTTTCTAATAGAATTTAGCTGGGATGTGGCAAGAACAAGCCGATGGCAATTTGAAAATGTCGATAAAAATACCTTTGGGGACATCGCAAGGATCGTACGAAAGCATTCGATGGTAGACGTACTTTTGGGCGCATTTAGTGCGGTGGCAAGGGGCAATAGCGCGACAAGAGGCGCCAGGATACAAACAAGTTTCAATGCGATGAGTCTGGGTGTAATAGGCGATATCTTGGATAATAACGCGCCATTCTCCGTCTGCGTTCAATGCTCGTTTGGGTCTGACGTAGAGGACTTCGCTAGGGCAGATGTATCCTTCACCACCGACCCAGTTGCCCTTTGAAAATGCGTTGCCGTTGTAAAGTGAATAATCGAAATGTTTTTCTTCCAGCGAAGTGACACCATCAATCAAGTTGTCCGCCGACTGGAATGCAATGTCTGCGTATTTTTTCAGTACCAGCGGGTCGTATTCGATGTAGTACTAAAATTTTGTCAAGTTCAAAATTAATTTATTCAAGCTTTTATGTTACCAGGCATATTTTTTTACCTTGACGTCCTTCTCCGGGTAATCGTTATCTTTCAAGCAAAACGTTTCATTCACGTTTTTCACGCAGCTGGGTGGGGCACGAGAATCGCAATAGACGTACTCTACTCTCTTTCCGGAAGGTGCTGCACTGGTCTGACGTAATTTGGTTCGTTGAAGGAAAGATGATTTTCGTTGGTGAAGTGACGGTCTGATGCTAACTTTGCTCGACGGCCTTTCCGATTGAGAAAAGGCGTCAGCAATTAGCGTAAAGCAAACTAGAAACTGTAACAAGACATTTAGGAAATTGCAATTTTAAAATGATTTTATAATAATTAGCGTATACCAAGATAAGGAGTTTCATTCCTGAAAAGTAACAATTCCCTGAGTTTGTTTTAACGAACAGTAAAGCAGAGATGGACCGTAATAGTAGAATGATGTACTTGCTCGAATTCAAGTGATCGACTAATGCAGTTAACAAAATTTAAGGCGGTTTTATACTACGTAACTATCTGCCTGCAACGACAGCAGTTTTCACATTTTACCCATTTTCACCTTAGCGTCATCATCAAATGCCATCTGCTGTTTTTTTCCTTTTAGAGCAAATGTCTTCATCTCACTCATCCTTGAATTGTGGTAATCCATAACCGATGATTGCGTCATTCCAAACTCATCACTTATTACTTCCTTGTACGACTAACCGTTATTGATTTGGTAGCATTTTCACTTTACTTTTGGAAACTGTTGACTATTGAGGACTTTTCAAGAGAACTGTTAAATGTCCATTTGTAAAGAAAGTAATTGGTTCCTAGAAAGAAGTGGTAGATTAACCTACTTGCGGACATTGTCCATCAGCAATTGATCGATGGAAAACAGCAGGTCGAATGGTTCACTGAGTTTTGGACTGCGTCTCTTTTCGGTTGGCGAAATCGAGCCACATAGGGAACGAAACACATCTATTGTTTTTTTAGTTTGATGCATCATTCTTATGGGTAACCTATAAAAAGGGCTCACTGAATTCGATTTCAACATCAGTCGATTGCTGTCAAGGGAACAATACGCTTCAAGTCGCCCTCAAGATGATGTCTATTCAATTAATGGTACTTACTACTTTCCACATTCAAAAACATCTGCTTACAAACATTTTCTATTCTTTTAGATCTTTACTTCGTTGGCAATTGTCGTGCTATCGTCACCTGAGCCGGAAGAACTGAAAGCTCTTACGCCAGTCTATGGCCCTCAGCCCAAGTACGAGAAAATCGAGATTCCCCATTGCGCTAAAAACACTACAAAGGCTTGGTGTCTGGAGGACTCCGAGTATCCTCAGTACGAGATCCAGCAAGCCCTTGAACGACACTACCAGGCTGGTTTGCTAGACTTGTACAAAGATGTGTTGGCGAAAACTGCCAGCTCGGTGGATGGACTGGACAAGTTGAGCGACGAGGTTTACCTTTGCCCCAGTACAACCGGTTATGTCCAACCTCTTCGGGCCATCAACGTCAATGGCAAGTGGCGGACGATCGTCAATCGAGTCGAATCTTATGGCATCAAATACACCCAAACGGCTCGTGTTGAAGAATGCAATGTGGTCGTCGGTACAACATGTTCACTGGTCCCGTCTTGTTACCAGTCCAAATGCGTCCAGAAGACCGTCTTCCATCGATTTTTGGTCTACGATGCCAATGATTATACTTTCCCCTTTTCCTTGGAGAAATTCAGACTGCCTGGATCTTGCGGGTGTGTTATAGGAGCTTTCCACAGTCTGTAAAAACTGGAATTTTTTGTTTGTAATTTGCATGCACAATGTAGACTAACAATTGACAAGGACAAGTTTTTGCTGCTTTTCTTGCCACTATTTGACGTTACTTTAAAAGACGAATACACTTCAACTAAATTGACTTTGAAGAAGAAAAATGTTTTTTTATGAAACAGTAACTACTAACACAAATGCGATGCGAATTCTCCGTTTATTCTGTGCAGCCAGTTAATATATTAATGACATTTTTTTTTCTTTCAAGCTGACTTTTTAAGGGAAAAAGGCGCCAACAACACAACCGCAAGAAGCAGGTAGTTGGAAATTTTCAATGGCGAAGGGAAAGTAATAATCGTAAGGATCAAAGACCAAGAAACGGTGGAAAACATTCTTCTGGACGCATTTGGAGTCGTAGCAAGTAGGAACCAATGGACAAGAAGAACCGATTTCGATGTCACATTCCTCGATGCGGGCCGTCTGGGTGAACTGGTAATTATAAGACTCGACTTTGTTGACAATAACGCGCCACTTCCCATCGACATTGACAGCTCGCATAGGTTGAACGTAAGCGGTAGAACTCGGGCACAGATACGTTTCTTCCGACAAATCTTTCAGTCCATCAACCGAGTTGGGTGTGATGGCCTTTAGGTCCTTGTAGAGCGCCAAGACTTCTTGATAATGTTGATTCAAAGCCTTCTGGACGTCGTAAAGTGGGTAATCAGCATCATCGAGACACCACGGCTTTGGATTGTTCTTTGCGCAGAGCGGCACATCATCGTACTTGGCCGCCGGATAGCCTGGTTTGTAGGCTGGGACATACTTATTGGCCGCTGTGACAGCAACTAAAGCAGTCAAAATCTGTTGGAAAATCAACAATATTGGGTAAGTAATGATTTCATTTATGCTGTAGCATTTGACAACTTACCAAAAGTTTAAACGTCATTTTCTAAATTTTCTAAAATGTGTATCTCTTATTTAGACAACGTCGGAGGTGTTTCGCCGGAATCAGCGTTTGAAAGTCGTCTGACTTCAACTGGAGAATTGAACCAGACTTTATACTCGTCCATGAGCTCCGGGTTGAATGAGTACATGCACGGGCATGGTCCAGTTGCGGAATAGCATGTGAGCCAATGTGAAGAAAACGAGAGTAAGGTCTTCGTTGATTGCTGTTACTTTTGATTGATCAAGCGTCAAAATGAATACTTGTAAAACTCTTTCAACTGATGCCAATTGCGCAGGTCTTCTTTAAGAGAAACCGTAATAACAAGGTGATATATAAGATAAATTTCCATTTTTATACGTCACGCCACTTGCTACTTTTTCTATTTATAGGTTATTTAATAGATTTTCGTGACTGCTCCCAAAGCGATCGGCCTTCCCAGGTCGCCAATCAAGCGGCGGGAACTATGTTATGAAACGATCAAGGCTCGTACAGCATTTAGTGTACATATTAACTGCCGACGACACCAAGAATGCGTGACGGTTGTTTTACAGTAATGCCTAGCTAAACTTTCGGAAAAGTTATACAACTTGGCGAAATAATAAGTGAAAACGCACAAGGTTTCAACTCGCTATAAATTGTAAAGCATTGTGTACCCCGATACAATGCCGGACTCTGAGAACTTTTACTAGCCGCTTCACAAGGTATAAATAGTGTAGTTTCAATTGACAAAAACCAGCAGTTACCAAGTTGAATTCCAATAGCAAACATCTCTGTCAACTGATACATCAGCTCATTTTTGTCGAAAATGGCACTAAAGATGGTAATGTGAAATTAAATTCTCTGATTAAGGTTGAAAGATAATTTTACTATTGATTGCAGATGTTACTTGGTTTGATGGTGGTTGCGGCATTGGCTAAACCCGAGCTCGAAGCAGAGGAATCTGCAGATCCTCAATATTATTCTAAATATGAACCCAAATATCCTTCTTATCCTAAACCCTCGTACAAACCTTCGTATCCCGCACACCCCGCATACCCTGATTACAAGCCAAGTTACGACCATTCTTACAAAAAAGAGAATTATTATTGCGATCCCCGGACTCCACCCAAGTGCGCCAACGCATCAGCCACTTTCTGCCTTAGCGATTACGAATATCCCGCTCAAGACATTCAGGTAATTTCAATTCTAAAAAAAACAACAAAGTCTGGAATTTCATATGTTGATTATTTTAGTACGCCATCGAGTACGACCCGCTGGTGTTGAAGAAATACGCGGATGTTGCTGTCCAATCAGCTGATAACTTGATTGCTGGTGTCACTGCATTGCAAGAGAAAAACTTTGATTATTCCCACTACAAAGGCAAGTTTTATGAAGAAGGCAACTGGGTTGGAGGTGAAGGTTACATCTGCCCCAGCGACGTCATTTACGCTCGCCCTAAACGCGCTTTGAATGTCGATGGTGAGTGGCGCGTGATTGTTCAAGACGTCGCCTACTACACCCAAACCCAGCGCGTCGAGACTTGCTTGTTCGCGGGTGCATCTTGCCGTACTTTGGCTCCTTGCCATCGCAGTTCCTGTGTCCAGAAATACGTCTACCATCGTATGCTTTCCTTCGATCCTTGCAATACCTACAGAGGCCTGTTCATTGACATTTTCAAATTGCCATCCGCCTGCTCCTGCCGCATTCCCGCCTAATTCCTCGAACCCACTTGTGACTTGGAAAAAATCAGGCTCTTGTTACGAACAATGACCTGAGAAATCACTTTTATGTAAGTTGTAACTCTACTTGCGTCATTCCCTATGAATACGAATTTTGTTTGGATGTTTAAAACGGAACTGTATAATTTGAAATAATATGTTAATATAATCAATCCAACGCAAAGCATAATGAAGTACGTCTCGTTCTCAGCATCATAATTCACGTATCCATATTACCACATACGGTATCACAATTCACAAGTATCAATACCTACCTATAGAATGATACTACACGCAAAGAAATTTTAAAAAATTTCTTTGCGAAAGTAGAACTCCAAAGACATAAGAACTCCCTTTTTAAATATTATTAAAAATACCAGACAGTAGAACTCCACTACGCGACAATAGAACTCCTACGATTTAAAAAAAAACTATTTTCATTCCCGACAGTAGAACTCCTTTGAATTTTAAATATTATCTCAAATAACCGACAATCCATCCATATCATCCAATTCCTTTCCGTACAGTCAAACGTGGTAATCGTGGAGGAATCTTTTGGCTCTGTCAGTAGGTGGCTAAAATCAAGTTGTCCCCCAGCCGCCAGATGACGCGTGTGTCTTTAAGAGGACGAAATTTTTCGCCATTTTGTTCCGAGACGCCAAGTCAAAAGGTATTCCAAATTGGTTACGGAATTGCGGTGTCGATCTAAATTTTCAGCATTGAAATTTAATGGGTAAATTCTAGTTTGGATTTCTTAAATGTCAAATGTAATTAATCCTAGATGTTGCTGTCTGAATTTACAGTCTAGCATATAATTTCCACTTGGTTGGCGGGGAACAATCGATCACGTGGGCTGACAAAATCTGCTTTCCATTTTGCCAAAACGTCGTCCGTTGTTAGCTGTACGGAAGTACGTCTCATCTCACGCAGAAACACCACAGAGGTAGTATAGCAATTTTGTTGGTCAATATCCCTGCAATGAAGCTATAGATTTTAATAGTTGGTGTTCAGGTTGGAGATCCCGTTGCTTAACTGTTGCAGAATGTGAGAACTCAACAAAGTCTGAGCTCCATGGCTGGCATTATTACAGTGTTTTTGTTGCAGCCAGCTGGTGAAAGGCGTGATCGACTCAAGTTGAGCTGCAGCTGCTGCATGCAGTTTATCGAGCTTGTGTTATCCTGAAGTGTCATTGCAGGAAGACTTTTTGAAATGGTAAGTTGATTGAATTTATTGGTTGTAACTTGGGAAGTCTTGCGTCTTTTTTTTTCTTAATTCAACTGACAAGTAAATTTTGATCTGATGTAGACAATGAGTGGTGCTATTTCTTGCTTCTAACTAATAGTTTCTGTGAGTATCAGATAGTGATCAGTTTCCTTTGAGTTAACAAATTTTTTCTGAACAAACTAGAACAAAACTTTCCACTCTGCATTACCAACTTTTTCTAACACTTAAGAATTAGATGTACAGAATTCTCTTTTTATGGGATTTAATCTTCATTTAAAATTTAATTCGCTAATGGAATCTTGGAAAAATATCTGATGTCATTTGTTTTACACGATTTCTTTTGCATCTTAAGTTTGATCATGGAAAATAATATTCCTTTTTCCCCTTAGGACTTGGTGATACTTAAACTATGCCTGTGCTGTTCAATGTGCAGTGGTTTTGCAGCCTGTTTCCAGTCGAGGGATGTAATTATGCAACTGATACAGGATTACTGAAAAAGAACTGAAGTAGCTGTGCTGGTGTTGACCTGAAATTGCTGTGCCCTAAGAGTTGCAGATAGTATTTGGTTCCTCATAGAAGTCGATAGAAGGTTATTTAAAGAGTCTGGAGATGATCAACCACTTCTGCCTTTTAATTGTGTAAAACTTCAAAGTTGTAAGAAATATACAAGTCAAGTGCTAAACATGATTTTATTATAAGTTATAAGACACAGCAAACAAAGAACTTTGAAAGGAATTGCTTTATTGTCCCACCTCCACCCACAATTCCACCACTTTTTACAATCACACACAAACATACATACATACACTTAAGTTAACCCGTAGGTTGTAGTCTACTCTCTACGCGCCATGTCTGAAGGATCCATGACCAAGGTGGGACTTCCCATTGCTGACAAGTCCGGGCTGACACGGTGACAGGAGAAGACCCATCACCGTATCGACAAGGGGGGAGAGGGGGTGCATTGCCTAAAAGGCTGGCCTTGCGGCAAAGTTTGGGCTTGGCGACATTCTGACCTCGCGGCATGAAATCCACGAGGCCGACCAGCGCGGCCCGTGCAAAGGAGCTAGGGAAGAACAAATGCGTGGCAGACAACGGGTTAACTAACACAAACAACAACATATAACAACAACAAATTAACAACAACAAATGATGATCCGCGCTGACATTTTGGAGATAACGGAGATGTTTTGGTGTCCATCTTCTCGACGTCTCCTCTGCATTACCTGAATAAAGACAAAACAGTTGTTATTAAGTGAAATGCCAATAAAAGTTACATAATACAGATAGAAACAATAGTCAGGTTTTTTAGCTCAAAGATTTGAAGATGCAATTTTTAAAACTTAAAATCAAGCTTGCAATATTGAGAATTGTAAACAGAACAAAGCTCACTTGCTAGTTTTTTTAAAATTTTCCGGAAGTAAACCGGAAGTAACCACAGCACCTCAACCATAGAGCTGTCGTCAAATTAAACCACATATTCGTGATCTCCATGAAATTTGGGGTCGGTTGGGTGTGATTTAAACGAAATCCAAATTTTGGCCAAAATTCTCAAAACCGGAAGTACGAAAATGTACAAAAAAAAACATGAACTTTACTAAAAATTTGACGAGGATCACGAATATGTGGTTCTTTTGTGCGCGGAATGAATATTTACTGAACTACTGACTGAAATGAGAAAACCGGAAGTAGAAAAAAAAACACATTATTTAAAAATCTAACAAGTGAGCTTTGTTGGTGGAATAGTTATCGTCAGTTTTCACTAAAAAATTTCAAAACAACAGCTGCCGATAAATGTTTAAAGAGATTTTAAAGTAACTGAAACTGACTGTTTTGACAGCTGACAATTATCAAAAAGCCATCTAGCGTTAGAAAAAAAACGTCTAAGTAACACTACGTTTGCGCGCAAGTAGGGCCTGATTTCGGAATTATTACAGACACAAGTAAATATACTATTAGAATAGATAATCTACGAAAATAATTAAATTGTCGGGTACCTGGGCATAATCCCGTGGTGAGTGACTGCAGGTGTGTAACAGCGGCACGGAAGCGACCGCTGAAGTGTTCCAACTCGAGTACTCAACAGTGAAGTAAGACAAGTTGTATTTTGTGTAAGAAGCGATGAAGCAGAAGCCGGATGAGCTTACGTCGGCAATATAAGGATGGAGCAGAACGTTGGTCATGGACAAAAGCCAGCGTTGGCTCAAGAATATCCGTGCCAGGACCACACGATTCCACAAAGAAACTGCGTGCTCTGTAAAAAAAAAAAAATGTTTTACATTAATGAAAATATAAAAATGAATAAAGCATATCAATCTTTACCTTTTCTAAGAAGCACACTGAAAAGTTCATGATGAAAAAACCGTAATAATGGAATTCCAAGCAACCAACAGCATTACGTCCACATGTTGAGATAAATTTCCTGATGCTAAAGAAAGTGTCATGAAGTATTGCAGAAGCGTGGTGATAGGGTGTTCACTTCACACTCTTCAAGTCACTGAAACTCTAAGTGGAAATGGGACAAGGAAATTCTCTACGTTATTTACAAATTTGCACACATTTACACACATAAGAGATAAAACTTTACCTATCTCTTAGCTAGGTTGCCTTCTAAACCAAAGTAAAAAAAAAGCCATAACAACAAACATGCTGTTGCAAGGTACACCACCAAAATTGCGAGATTCAGAAAAGATACTATGGTTCATAAGCAAGAATACCTATGTTATATGAAAATCTGAATTGTAATGGTCTGGTGATTGATACAGCAGTAATGGGGAAATACCTTATCTCGGCACCTTTATATTCCACTATATGTGCTCTTCAAACATGAGTTTTAGGCTTTTGACAGCATGAGGATCTAATGGATGGAAATTGACTGAGCGCTAAGTCATGGGCTAAGTCAACTTGTTGGAATGACTGACAGTATACATCTAGAATTTGAAGAAATAAGTTGGTACAGTATAAAAATAAGGAAACTAGGTAAAGATAAACCTACATAAGATACGAAGTTCAATTTGGTATTTCAAATCACAGGAATAAGTATAAATTAGAAACAATTTGTATCGCTCATTTCGCCTCCACCATGAAAGAACAACAACAGCGACACTGGCGACATCTAGTAATGAGTCTTGAATCTTAAGTTGGTTGCACAGTCAGTCACAGACAGACGTGATAATGTGATATTACACGTCAAAAAAGTTCAACAACGGAGATCGGATAACAAGTTAACTGTTTTTAAGTAATAGATAAAACAAACTTTAGCTAATGATTCTTAGTTCTTACCGCATTCTTGACTATGTTTTCAGATAATTTCAGCTGAAGTTTTCATGTACCTGGCCAACTAGGTGCTCGTGACAATATAAATGAAATGGCCTAATTCAATAATGCAAGCTCACAACCATTGTCTTATGAAGAAAAATCATTTCTGTTGCAGGTTAGCTATTTTACTAAAATATTTTGAATTACTGTGTTCTTTAAGGCAATAATGTTCACGTTAACTTTTCCCTGTCAAGTTGTAAATCTTCAAGATATATCTTCAAGATAGCCTTCGCTAGATCCAATTCTTTGCTATTTTACGGACAACAGCAAGAAAATGCTGATACTCAAGATTTTATGATGACCACCACTTTGTTCTAATTTAGGACAAGGTAAGATAGATAGATTTGAGGTATTGCTTTCTGTCACTACACAATATGCAGTTTGAAAATTATATCTAAATTTAGTCTCCTTTCAGGTTAATCCCTTTCCGCTGTTATAGTTTTTTTAAATCGACGAGAGATTGCTGGAATCAAAGACTGATCATTTGTTTAGACGTAGATAAATTACAAGTGCATATCTGGGCTCCCTTCTTTTCTGTGGCCCTGTTTCCCTAACTACCACTAACCAACGCCCGCCGGTGGTCACTCACCCGCTGTGATAACCGGGAGGAGGGGGAGGGCTCTGGTCGAACGGGGACTTGGAACTTGGAAGGCCTATGGTCTGATGAAAGCTTTTGGAGGATCATGAGTCTAACCCGGAAGCCTATTATGACTATATCTCCTCGGAAAAACTGGCCTCGTACTTCTCTCTTCTTCTCGGTTCAGACAATATCTCTGGGGGCCGTAGACAAAATTCACTAAATGTGCGAATTCCATTAAAGAAATCCGCAGGCCATGCGACACAAAATGAGACAAAAAGCGATGATTTATTTCTACGGATACGTCACTCAAGTTACAAATTTTACTAATTCAACAAACATTGTATTTGGTGATGGATGGTTTGCTTCAACTTGTACTAAATAAGAAAAGTAAAGAGGAGGATTTTGAACCGAACGCTTTGTTTATTAAAATGATAAATACAATTTGATTTTTTTGAATAGGATTGCTAATTAATAATTGATAACTAAATGATATGATTATTTTTAATTGGTGTTTGTATTTCGTTGCTAACATATTAATTGACATAGTAGTATTACTTGTTTTTACTTATTGAATAAATTCTTATCACAAATGTCCTTTTTTAAAATGAAAAAATCAAGTCATCTACAGAAAGTTTTCCTCAGATCATCGCGGTTATTAAAGCGGAATATTTACCATCGGGAGGGGGGAAAGAGATTAGATACTGTATACAAAGGAAACGGGACCTCTATAAGGGATAACAAAGAGGCACTCGTAATTTATCTAAATCTACATATATATGAATCAGTCTTGAAATTCAAAAATTTTTCATTTTCATCAATGGGTTTTGCTTATGGAACGGTGGCAGACGATCCAACTGAAAAGACAACAGAGATTTAAATACAATTCCCTAATTAAATGAAATTGGTCATCAAATATCACCTCAACGCCGGTACACGTAGCAATAGACGACATATCTAAACAGTTCACCATTGCATGGACACCAACATCGGCAAACAACACATTGAACATTGAAGTATGATGTTGAACTTCACGTTTACACAAGTTCCATTTCGGCGCATCTCTCAACTGAAAAAGGACTGCCAAACCACTGCACACCAAAGAGCAACATCACAAACAGCTCAAACTGACCATGGAAACCTACAAAGCAAACACAATTATTAAAAACATGATCCAAACACTATGTAGTTAAAGCAATGATTTACTTCAAATTCTTCCAAATTTAAAACAGCACCACAAACAAAATGCAGCAAGACTGCATTCAGCAGCTCATCACAACCAGTACCATGGTCTTCATGCAACAACTCACCACACCATTTACCAGCTGGCTGCAACAAATCCACACATACGTGAGCACACTAACAAACATAAATTGAAGCAAAATGGCAACCCCATGATTTACCTTACAAGTACATTATTACCATTTTGGATTTCTTATTTTCATCACATTATTTTCTTGGAAATAGAGCTCCCAAGATGAATCTTCATGACATGGTGGAGATCACATGCACATGCTGCAATGCAGCTCAGACTTCACCACGCTGTAGGTAGAGAAATAAAACTCAATTACTATCAGAAACACAGTCATGTTCGACAGAACAATAGTTAAACTAAGCAAACTCTAAGAATTACTTTTACAAACATTACAAAGGAAATCATTAGTTAAGGTTTTAAAACAGTCTTATCTGAAAAGTCAACAGATATGAAGCAGAGCTCATCATTAACTAAGTAAATGTGTAGTCTTGTTGTAAAACATTTAATCAACTTTATTACTTTATTATGTTTCTGCAACTGATGAAATTGAAAGCCATAACTGGTACAGTTATGAAGGAGGAATCCTTCATGGTACAGCCGTACAGGTAGCAAGATTGCAAGAGGAACACCTTATTATTATATCAGACCCCTTAAGCCTATACAACTACTATCAGAAACAAAGTCAACAAATAAATAAATATGTAACACTTTAGGGTGGTTTAAAAGTTGACCAACATATTTACTTGTACTGTTCTGAAGTAGTTCTGCACGTGACGAAAGACGAAACGTACAGCCGGCACCTGCGAAAAAAATGAAATCCCCTGTTATCTGTGAATTAAAAAGCAGCGGGAATAAAAAAAATGACCGATCACGCCATTGAACACGTGAAACTGTGAAAGCACAAAAGGAAAAGACAAAAGCCACAAATCATTCGTACACAAAATACTAGTCCGAGCCGCCAGATGGATCATTTCGCCAGTGAATGGTGGGCTGCCTGCCAGCTCGGAAACATTTCAAATGTTAGAATTTTAGTCTACAGATTTAATGCAAGTAAAATTCTAAATTAATTTTTTTATTTATTGAATAAAAGGCATAATTTGATAGAAATTTCAAAATAAATTAAAGGAAATCAAAATACATCTTGGCAACGTGCCAGTATCAGCACCGCCCATTTTCAAAATTTCCAGCCAAAACAGAATAAACATTAACGGTTGATCTCCCATCCCATCTCCCTCAAATTTGGTAAAAAAACGTTTTCCCATTAAAAGCAAGACCTCAACTTGTTTTTAACGATACAGAAACCGTCGTATTAAATTGCAATGGATCATCCCATCAAAAGTCTTCAAAAATCTAATCCCTTGGAAACGCTGCCCGATACCTATTCCTGTCGTATGAGTGCATCAGAAATAGTTGAAGATCTGAAACAGTGTTTGAATCCTGAAAACGATTTTATCAAAGGTCAAGAGTTGCAACAAATCATAGTTTTCTATGCAGAGCAAACAGTTGAACCTGTTGGATGGCAAGCTTTGTGGATGGCTGATTCCAAGACCAGTTCCACATTGAAAGAAAGACTTAAAAGCCCTGCATTAATTGAGGTTTTTTTTTTACAATTCAGCAGTATTTAAAATAGTTTCACACATTTTTTAAATTCTACTTTCAAGGTATGCAATGTGGATTACCAGTCATTGGAAGCAACAGTTGAAGTTATTGATGAAATGCTCGAAGAAAAAAAAACAGAAACTGTCCCGTTGACTGAACTTCATCCTCTGAGACGCCAAGAAAATAGTGCCATTACCATTGAGGCAACTCACAATGCCATTCAGAGAATTCGCTTCCTCTACAATCATCTTCTTCTACCTTGGGATTGTGATATTCAAGAAGACTGGTTTCAGTTTCATCTGCCTGTCCGGGTTGGCATGTAACCACAAATGACTTTATAATATTACAACATTTTTTAAAACTTAGATTGATACTGCCACAGGTTTTGTGAGCTGAGATCAGGCATGCTAAACCAAGAAACAGTTGTTCGATACCATTACCTCCTCTCAGAAGCTAATGAAGTAGAAAAGAAATTGCAGGCCATGGCATTGAAAGTTGAGTTTTCTGAAGATGACATGGAAGAAGAAGTGGTTGGAAATATTACAGAGTTAAATTCAAAACTTGAACAAATTCAGCAGGATGTTGAAATTATTCTAAATCCCAACACCAGGTATATTCTTACATTTTCTATGTGTGCAGATAACAATAAACTATAATTACCTGCTGTTTTCTAGAATGCTTCTCTTTGGCGCAAAGGTGACTCGCGTGAAACGCAACGAAGATCCAGAAGTCTTGCTGGTAGTTCAAGATCAATCTTGCTTAAGCCTCCACCAAACTCTGAATAAACTTGAGTCTGAATTCAATCCTCAGTTGAGCATCAGGTTTTATTTTTAAATATTGTTTTTTGGCTTATTCAAATAACTGATTTTACTTCTCTTAAAGGTGCTACCCGTCTTTACAAACTGCACTGGATGACTGCCGAATCGACGATATTGTTGTAATCTCAAAAGGAATCCATAATCTCTATAACGTGAATTCGTTTCGCCATGGCGGTACTTTGATTGGTAAAGAAATTATAAGCAATTGATTGAAGAACACGGATTTAAGCATTTACATTTTGTAACAGGAATCGGCGCAAAAGAGGATATTGTAGTTCATCCTGGTTCCAACATTGAAGTAGGACTGACTTTTGATGACGGAAATGTCCTCCTAAAGAACTGCACTTTGCTGATCAACAATAAACAATCGGGAATCGCCGTTAAAGTAAATATTTTGTTAACGCTTTTAAATTAAGGAAATAAAACCCTTAACGTACTATGCTTGAATTGCAGGGGAGCGTGACTTTGGAAAATTGCACAATGCGAGGTGCTTGTTTAGCGGATGGAACAAAAAACGGGGATAAAGACGTTGGATCATGGAAAGGTTTTTACGTCGCACCACAGGGAAAGCTGGTTCTCAAGGATTGTAACGTCATTAACTTTGATGTTGGTTTACGAGTGCGAGCCGCGGGACAAGCCATTCTGTCTGGTTCGGAAGTATCTTCGTGCAATATTGGCATACTAGTAAGATTTAAAAACTACAAACAAGTCAAACCAGTTATAAAGTGATGATTTGCATTTCAAGGCTGAAGAGGAAACGTCCGTTCAAATATTCGACTGTGATTTGAAGCAGTGTAAAGAATATGCTATTTGTGTCGAAATGAACTCGGAGTCGATCGGTGAAACTCTTCTTGGTGGGATGGAGCTATTACAGATGCAAGTTTTAAAATCTGGAATCGATCTTTGAAATTATCAAATAACCACTTGTTGTTTTTTGTTTCAGCAGGGTGCCAGAAACCGTTGAAATTCACGATTGTCGCTTACTCGGCAACGAGTCCAATGTCAAGCTCGAATATTGATTCAGTAAATGTTATCGCCATTATTATTCTGCAATAATCTTTTTTCAATACGTTACATTCCAGCATTATCTTGGGCAAAATTAATACATTTTGAATACAAACTCAGACAAACCAACTATGTTGAAATTGTCGATAATGTTCGATTGCGATTTTAATACTGCCATGGCGCTCTTTGCTGATTCCGAGAAATTTGCTTTGCTTCTTCAAAAACTCTCTACGAATTTTATCTATGGGCGAGTCGACTGGTCCAGCTTTTTCTTCTTCTATCACCATTAATTCATCTTCATTGGCGACTTCCGCGTTTGATAGCAAGGCGAGGGCAGAGTTCAAGTGACTCATTCCTAGAAAATTCCTTTCGGTGACTATGGCACTGGCAGTTGTCAGTGTAAACACGCAGTCATCTGAGAGCGCAGACTTTAAGTGGCGAATGAACCAATTCACTTTCGTTTCCGACAGGGCACGGATTTTCATGTTTACCCGATTAGGACAAACATTATCTAACATCAGGATACAGACAGGCCCGTACACTCCGTGACTGTAGAAACATTGCATGGGTGTCACATATTGCATGTTCAACTGCTGAGCAGCCTTGTTGAAACTACGGGTCGCAGAGGAGAAGATTGTTGACACAACTGCGTCTTTTTCTGTCGTCAACAGTGATATCAGACCGAGAACATTCCTCCGAATTGATGTCAGGTCTGCATAAAAACACGGATCGTATGACGGTTAGCTCAAATGAAAAGTTTCAAATTACTTTACCAACAACTGAGGAATTGAAATTCATGTTCTGGCTGCTCACGTCACTGAAATTTAAACGAACTGATCCCAAACTTGTCTGGAAAATTTTCTGGTTACTATAGGATTTACACGTCAGCAAAACACTGCCCATTTCTTCTTCTGTATTGAGAAACCTTGGAATCGGCGTAACGACTAAGAAAATAAAATACAAACCCGGTTTTGTACTGAGAGACTAATAAGGTATATTAAAATAAACAATAATAATACCTATAACGACGAGGCTACTTTTGTGTTCCAACTTTCCACTGAATGAATTAGACGTTTCGAGAAGGTCTTGAACAGAAAAACCAACGGACGGAGTTAGAAGTTTAGTTGCAACTTTGGAATCGGTGTGGTAATAATTAATGCGATAGTTCGCGTTCTCGTTTTTGGAAGTGAAAAAGCACTGGATATCACAAAGTGTCCTGGAAAAAAGCAACTTATTTTTTATTATGAGTTATTATGATCGTAGCGATATTAAAACTGCATTACCTTTCACTTATATTTACGAAGGCGGCCCCGATTACCCAGGAATCCGAAACATAATCTAGAAACTGCCACACTCCACAGGTTTCTACGTGCTGGTTGAGTAAATCTTTTTCGTCGATCAATCCAGCCTCAGACGTTGTGGTATCTCCTTTTTCCATCTTTGCGGTGTACGACGGCTGTTAACAAAAGTAAAACGAAAAGTACGTTAATTTATAACAATGTACATGAATAAAATTCTTACAGCTTGTATTCTGGAAGATTTCCACATAACTGTGTCATTAAGAGCTGTCATTGAGCGGTTGACTATTGACTGCCTCAGTGATATTTGCTTTTCCAGAAGGTGGAGTTTTCCATGAACATTCTTCAGTTGATTTTCTAATGCTTGGACCACACTGTTCAAAGCTGATTCACTTTTGGATGAAGACGGGGCATCTATGGGCATCACTTCCCAATCACATTCATGGGTAACAACAATTTTATCTTGGCAAAGATCTTCATTGAAGTGGACCACCAATTGAGGATACCCCTGCAAGTACTCATCTTTAACTTCAATTTTTTTAGCATCAGGCCATGACTTAACAACCTTGGAATGAATAGACGGAAAGTTATCAATTGGCTGTTATAGACTAAACAATCCTGGTTTAACTTACAGATGATTGCTGGAGGTCAATAACAACACCACCTCTAGTGAAAGAAACAGCAACAAGAAACTCCTTAGTAACTCCCGGTAGAAAACTGTGATAAAGAAGAATTTCATTGCAGTCTCTAAAGGGAAGCTGGCAGCTTTTCAATAGCTTTCGTTGGTGAAAGATCAAGAGATTTCCTAGTGACGTAGCCGTAGCTACCATACAAACCAAGGCTGAACTTCCATCTGTGAGACATTAAATACAAACACTATAAAACTGAAAACTTTTAATTTAAACAAATATCACTACCTAACTGAAGTCTTGCTTTCAAAGCGGCTGTAACTTGTGAAAAACAAACATCAGGAATATCATTTTGATAGGGAGCTAAACTTGTTCGGAAATTTCCCGGCATCGTTGATTTTTGACAGGCAGCGTTGCCAGGCCTAGAATTCCCTTCCCAACAAAAAAATGTCAACAAAAATAAAGATTACGTCGTCTGCAATTGGCGAGTTCACAGCGTCGTAGTAACCGATATGACTTCAAAATGTAACAGATGGGTTACTTGGGTTTAAAGGTCCCGTAGAAACCGCTGCTAGAGTGTTTATCGATTAAGGACGGCGCCTGAACGTTGATAACACCATAAAGTACAACTTCCTTCCATGTTCCATGCGCATTGCGTTCACTTCCTTTGCGCGTGTGCGCCAGTTTGCTTCGGTTTTAGCAGCAGGGAATTTGGCAGTTTACCGAAACATTATGGAATTACCTCATTCTCATGATGGCAAGAAACATGTACCGATTCCTTCGGGTAAATTACTTATTTACTATTAATTGTGTTTTGTAAATGTAACCAACTTACATTGTTGTTATTGATTATAAAGGGAAGTATGTTGTTGGCTGCACCGACATAATGACTGGTGGACCCAGCAAGGAAGATGGTTGCTTTCTTCGAGTATACTATCCTAGTCAAATAAAAGATGTATATGTAAGCGAACTTTTATCAAATTGCTGCTGAACTTTTGTGGCTAATCTATTTACCTCTTTTCTCCAAAGGAACATTCTTCCCGTTGGGCAAGCTGGCTCCCCCACCAAAAATACGTAGAAGGTTACACCATAGTACTAGGAATGATTCCTTTCTTTGGCAAGAAGCTGATATCCTGGGCCTTTGGTGTGTAGCGAAATGAAGTACCTGTTTTTAACAGAAGGTTAAAGTCAACTAATTGTGATGTATGTGAGCCAGGAAATTCATACATCCCTGTAGTGGTAGATGCTGAGCTATGCAATGAACAAAGATTTCCTGTGATTGTATTTTCTCATGGTCTTACTGCGTGCCGTACTGCCTACTCAACTTTCTGCTCAGACATATCATCCCATGGGTTTATAGTGGCAGCTATTGAACACAGGTACTTACTTTAAACAAATTGTTTTTAAATAATGACATTCTCCACTAATTCTTAACTTTTAAAGGGATGGCTCCGCTTGCATGACTTATAGTCTCGAAACGGAACAAAATAGCAAAGGAGGTTTAGTCGAAAGCTGGATCCCGTACAAACCCATGCAATTTGAAAAAGACGATATGCCATTCAGACAAGAACAATTGGAAATTCGTACTCGTGAATGCAGTCAAACTCTAGATTTACTTCTTAAGCTCAACGACGGTGCTGATATCAAACATGTTCTCCAAGCCACGGTGGATCTGGGAATGTTCAAAGTACGCTATTCATCACCAATAAGAAATTTTAAGGCCAGGCATTAATGCTTCGGTTATTTGCAGGGAGTGATGGACTTGAGCATGACTGTGATTGCAGGCCATTCTTTCGGCTCTGCAACGCTGTTGCGTACATTGGCCGCTGACAAACGCTTCAAGTAAGTTGATACTACCATCATTATCGACAGAAATATAATAATCTTTCCTTTTTAAAATTATTCGCAGAATCGGAATGGCCATGGACGCCTGGATGTGGCCGCTCAAAGACGAAATCGAATTGGCTAAAAGTGTCGAACAACCACTTTTATTTATCAACATGGAAGCTTTTCAGACTGCCCCCAATTTGAAAGCCATGAAACGTTTTACGGTCGATGCGGATCACACTGAGCGGCGCGTTGTCACTTTAAAGTGCGTATTATTATTATTATCGATCGACGATTCATTCCAAATGCTTGACCTCCATGTCCGCCCACTTTCTTTATTGGCAATTTCTTTTCACATTATAGGGGAAGCGTCCACAAAAACCAAGTCGACTTACCATTTTTATTGCCGTTGTACCTCCGGCGATTGACTGGATCTCACTCGGTCATCGATCCCCTGGTGGCCATGGAATTGAACAACCGCCTCACGCTGCTCTACCTTAGCAAACATTTGGGTAAACAACAATTTTGTCACTCTACGATTACGCATCAACGTATTATACTAACAAAAAGAAATGTGTTTTACCACAGGCCATCCGGTGGATGAAGATCATTCGAAACTGGTGGAAAAGCACGCCGAATGGTACTACGAAGGAATTCCCTAGTCAAATCACTCTCGGAGCCTCTGCAGCGACATTGCTGTACACAGCGAAGCTTCTTTCTTACCTAGATTAGATGAAAAATTGTTTTGTTTTTTTCTCCTTCCGTCTTACAATACTGGAATGGCTTTTACAACTCATTTCCATTTGTTTGTGTTTATTCCTGCGATCCATTTCATCTTCCGAGGTTTCCCGACCGTATCACGAATAGTCTAAAAAAAATGAAGGCAAAGGTTATTTAGTCTGTGTGGCTATACACTAGGGGTTACACAAACAAGTCATAAAGGAAGAGTATACAATTTCAAATATTCCTGTTCTACTTAAGGGGGCAAACGCAGATGGATTTTTCTTCAGAATTAATTTTATGTAAAATTCAAGAGATTTTCGAATTTCTCTAGCGAGAAATTTGCAACTAGCAAAAAGTTTCTACTAAAACTATAGTTCACCTAAGTGATATAGAATTTAAAAAACAAATCAACTAAAAGCGAAAAGTCATTTCCTTCCATAAGGAACTCGACGAACTTTCTAAAAATTTAAATTTTCCGCAAAACTTGAAGGACTTGGCAACTCAGTTTCACGCCTACTGTTTACAAGGTTCGCCAAAATCTGACATCACTTATCTCTTTGGCCTGCGGTTTATCGTTAAGGCGAAGCTTGGGTGTAACCTGTATACGAGGTTCTGTGTTTAGTTGGACAGCTCAGCCCCAGCCAAGACTTTCCCTGTAGATTTCACTTTGTCCAACCACTCCTGCACGAGCGCTTTCAAGTTGAGCTGCTAGTGACTTTAGAGTGGGAACATCTCCTCGCTGATTTCAAACTTTCAACCACAAGTAGTTGTGTGTTCCAGTGTGTGTTCTGTTCGAAAATTCAAGTTGGAATAACAAGGATAAATACCGCACAAGTCGACAACAAGGTAAGGAAATCGATCTATACAAAGGAATTCAAACTTTGGGAGATTTGGGGTACACACATCAACTGTAGACGACAGAGTGAAAGTCAGTCTATAGTAAACACAAATGGAAAGTAGCCGCTTTTAATTGGGGTTGACGCGGAGTGTAACGTTCAAAAGAGGACTAGAAATATTTCCGTCATGTCCGATTTCCACGAATAGTTTAAGCAGGTATTCAGGGCAATAACTGAGATCGTGTAGCGACTTGAACTTTTGATAAATCTGTACTACTGTATAAATCAGTACACGAGCGGAGTAGGGGGGGGGGGATATTGTTACGGGTGGATTATGCGGTAGGTTAGGCCCTACTAAAAATATTTTGCTTTTGAACTAGAAATACTTAACTTGTAATCTAATCACCATGGAATTACCGCATTGCTACCAAGGGAAAACACACGTGCCGGCTCCGTCTGGTAAATTTGTTGACTTGATTACACACACGAAACTCGACCCCCCCAATAACCTATTCTTATATTTCAAAAAAAGGGAAATATGTCGTTGGCTGTACCGACATTATTACCGGACCCGATTCCCAGAACGGCTGCCTCTTTCGCATGTTCTACCCGACTAAACTGAACGATATTTATGCAAGTGTCCTAATTTCTACATCACAATTAAATCTTTAATAAAAAAATTAATTTCGAATAAAAACAGGAAAATTCTTCGAGTTGGGCGAAATACCTGCCGCACGATAAATACGTCGAGGGTTACGCAACAGCTGGCGGATTCAAAATCCATTTCGTCGGCAAAAAGATCATATCGTGGAGCTTTGGTGGGTGTGATGAGATATTAAGTCATTTGGCATTGATGGAAAGTAAAAACTAGTGTTTACGTAATAGGAAATGCCTACATCCCCGCGGTGGAAGACGCCGAGCCCTCCGATGAACAACTTTTTCCCGTGATTGTATTTTCACATGGCCTCAAGGCCTGTCGAACGAGCTACTCGTCTTTCTGCTCCGACATCTCATCCCATGGGTTTATAGTGGCAGCTATCGAACACAGGTGGGTTCACTCGCAACGGAAATGATAACAATAAATAACTCTGTTTCTCCAGTTAACTCATTTTGTCTTGTTTTAAAAAGGGACGGATCGGCCTGCGTGAGCTACACCCTGGAAAAAGGACCAAATAGTCAAGAAAGTCCAGCAGTCAAATGGATTCCCTACAATCCCGTGCCATTTGAAACGGATGAAATGCCTTTTAGACACGAACAATTGGAAATTCGTACTCGGGAATGCAGTCAAACTCTTGAATTACTGTCCAAACTCAACGAGGGATCCGAAATAGAACACATTCTGCAACCGACGATGGATCTCGCAAAGTTCAAGGTATCCAGCAGCCAATAATAACATAACAAATGTAATTAACTAATTCAATTATAATAAAAATTACAGGGCGTGATGGAATTGAGCTCGCCAACGATTGCGGGCCATTCGTTCGGATCGACAACCGTTTTACGGACATTAAACGCTGACAAACGCTTCAAGTGAGTTGGCTTTCAAGTCACGAGAATCAACTGCTTTCACGAAAAATTATTCGCAGGATCGGATTGGCCATGGATGCCTGGATGTGGCCGCTTAGAGACGAGCCGGAATTGGCCAAGAGCGTGGAACAACCACTTTTGTTCATCAATTCGGAAGCTTTTCAGACGGCCGCCAATCTGGAAACGATGAAGCGATTCACGGTCGATGCGGATCACACTGAGCGGCGCGTCGTTACTTTGAAGTTCGTATAAAAGTCTCACTCCAATCGATCACCCAGTCCGATCGATTGGCTTTTTTGTTTTAAATAATATATTTCGATCTTTTGTTTACCCTCTCCGACATTCTCTCTTATTCTTTCCAACGTTTTTATTTGTTTTCCAATTTCCATACATCAGAGGTAGCGTTCACTACAGCCAGAACGACGTGCCGTCTTTATTGCCTTGGTATATCCGCCGCTTTACATACAATTCCATCATCGATCCTCTGCTGGCCCTGCAGCTCAACCACCGCATGACGCTGCTCTACCTGCGCAAGCATTTGGGTATTGATACTTTTCTTCTTTCAAAATAAATAAATCGTGAAAATAAATTGCCTAAAAAGGAATGTTTTAAATATACATGGCAGGACATCCGGCGGAGGAGAAGGAGGAATTTTCAGAATTAATGGGACAACACGCCGATGTGATCTGCGAGGGAATTCCCTAGTCGAAAATGGACCGAGAGGCTGTGACGTAATGACGTTTGATTCCCATGTCGATTGAATAGACGAATTGTTGGACATGTGTTTCACGCAATAATAGAGAGCGGCACATACAATATGCAATGTCCTGTGTACTTCATTCTGTACGCCATCCTAGTCATCTTATTTGCTGCCCCTCGGCTTATATGTCAGCTGATTCCCCGTCATGGGAAATGCGCGCGGGATTTGAATGTTTAATTGGGGGGACCAACGACGGGCCAAACTCAACTGAAATTCTATTACGCATCACGTAGCTCACCAAAAGGATGGATAAGAAAATAATAATTACCTACCCTACCATCTTTTATACATGAACAAATAATAACTCTTGAGAAGTTCATCTCGGCGGAGTTTATTTTATCCCTCCGGAGTTGTGAATCCAGCGGGTGTGAATGATTTAAACGATCCCGTTTCAAAAGAAATATTCTTTTTTAGAGATTAAGACGAAACAAATTTCATATTTCTCTAAAAATATCTTTGAGATTTAATTTCCAAGAAACAAAAGAAATGATATGCCATCACCATTAACTCTGATTTGACTGACGTAAAATATTAACGCCGTTTGTTTTACTAGCCATAAAAACTTTCAAGGAGAGTTTTACGACTCCCCTCTCGCGATCCTTTGAAATAAAAAACCAAAATCATTTGATTCCGCTACTGAAAAATGAATTCGGGTCAAAACAATATAAACGCATCTCGCAATCAATAAATATCAAACAATAAATATAACTTTCACGAGGTTTTCACTCGACTATTAAAGTTCTTTTCACTTAAAGAAAAAAGGAATCAGTCGAGCCTCAACTGTCCTCACGACACCATCACTCTGACCAGACATCCTCCCGTCCAGCGGAATTAAATCCCCAAAAATCGTCTAATAATTCCACAGCAAGGTAAGAAAAGATTCAAGAAAAGTCGAATTGAAATTTTGACACGTTCAAAAATCATATCCGACACTTGGTCGCGATGATAATTTTACCCACATAACTGATTGGCTATTAATAGGACGTCGGGATGGAATTACCCCATTCGTACCGCGGGAAGAGACACGTACCGGTTCCTTCTGGTATAGTATAAAACTGTTACATTAATTCCTTTTTATAAGCAACAATCCATAAGATTTAGTATATACCAAAGTCTTATGCTCATTAAAGGGAGATTTGTCGTCGGCTGCACCGACCTAATGATTGGTGGACCAACCAAAGAAGATGGTTGCTTCCTGCGCATTTTCTATCCCACAAAGCTCACAGATACTTATGTAAACAAAATGACATCAGCAAAATTATTTCTTATTCCTTAAAAGAAAAAAACCCTTCAAAGTTCTTTATTATCTCTATTTGGACTTAAAAAGGCAAATTCAAATGACTGGGCAACTTGGATGCCCCACCGAAAGTACAAAGAGGGTTACGCAATCGTCCGAGGGTTGACGTCATTCATAGGCAAACGCGTGATTTCTTGGGTGTTTGGTAAACTATAGTATTCTTTAAATAAAATTTCTTGGCAAGGAATGATATAATAATAATACGGAGGATTTACAGGGAAGCCATACATCCCCGTCGTGGTGGATGGAGAACCTTCGAACGAGCCTCCATTCCCGGTGATTGTCTTTTCTCACGGGATCAAATCCTGCCGAACCGTCTACTCCATTTTCTGCTCCGACATATCTTCCCATGGGTTTATAGTGGCGGCCATCGAGCACAGGTGGGTTCCATATTTCGACGATAGGAAAATGCTCAGTTCTAATAATAAACAACGCCAGAAAAATAATCCGCTCCCAAGTTGAAAGAAGAAACCCGCTCAAAATGGATACGTCTCATTTATACACACACAGGGACAGATCGGCCTGCATGAGTTACACATTGGAAAGAGAACAAAGTATTAGAGGAGGAGGTTTAGTCGAGCGCTGGATCCCTTACAGGCCGCTGCCATTCGAACGCAACGACATGCCCAGTCGTCGGGAACAATTGGAAATTCGTACTCGCGAATGTACTCAGACTCTCGATTTACTTGCCAGACTCAACGACGGAGTTCAAGTCCAACATTTGTTACATTCCACAATGGATCTGGTGATCTTTAAGGTTCTTTGACGCAAAAACCATTCAAAAACAATTTTTAAAAAAAATAAAACTAAACAACAACAGGGTCTGATGGATCTGAGCTCGCCCATCATTGCGGGACATTCGTTCGGCTCCACGACGCTCCTACGCACATTGGCCGCCGACAAACGCTACAAGTAGGTTATACTATAGTAACTATAGGGTATGATGAGATTCAAAAACATTTCCATGTTAAATTTCTATATCTCTAGAATCGGATTGGCTATGGACGCCTGGATGTGGCCGCTCAAAGACGAGCCGGAATTGGCGGAGTCGATCGAGCAACCGATTTTGTTCATCAATTCGGCAAACTTTCAAACTCGTTTCAGTTTGGAAATCATGAAGCGATTCACGGCCGACGCCGACAAGCGTCACGTCGTCACCATCAAGTACTAAATATAAAATCCTGGATATCATCATTTCTTATTTGATAAAATTTTTTGAAATCATCAGAGGCAGCATCCACGACAGTCAAAGTGACGTGCCCTGTTTATTGCCAAAGTTCATTCGTCGCTTTGAATATCCGTCGGCCATCGATCCCCTGTTGGCTACACAATTAAGCAATCGCATCACTTTGCTGTACTTGCGCAGACAGTTGGGTAATAACGGAATGCAAATAATAATCTATGCAAATGACCAAACACACACCAATGTGCTATAACGCCATCAGCAGGCTATCCGGCGGATGATGAACTTTCAAACCTGGTGGAAAAGAGCGCCGATTTGCTCCTGGAAGGAATTCCCTAGTCAAATCACCGATGGAATCATCCAACGGCGCATAATATATAATAAGAGGATCTACTGAACACGTAATAGCTCGGCTTTCCCTTTTTCGGCGTCCCAGAAATATGTAATCATATAACACTGCCAGCCACCGAAATGGACACACATACGTAACAATTTTTACAATACAACCCAGTGACTTATTTATTATACATATTCGCCCCATCGGGGGGAGTTTTGGGATGGATATAAAAAAGGCTTTCAATGAATTCCATCTCATATGTCTGGGGGGGCGTATCAAAACTTTTTCTTCCTTCTTCCGCACCATTTCCGGTTATTCTTTCCAGCTAGAAGACGAAAATATTCTTTTGAATAAAAAAGGAGAGGATTCAAAATGTATGCACTCCCCGAGGGGTGGGCGGAGTCGTATGACACACTCGAGTCTTATATGTACATACTTAGACTCTTTGTTGCTCTGTGTAACTGTAATCAGTTCCACACACATAGTCACAAGCAGAAAAATAAAAGGGGAGGAGTCGAGTTTGTCTTCATCAAGTCATCGGGTACAGGACTACAAAGAGATGTTATCATATTCGACACACAATCAAATAGGAGCCTTCCATATTATCAAACACATTCTCTCTATCCATTATTGAGTAATGTGAAGCGTGTCAGATGATTGGACGACAATATTGGCGACTCCCATTCACGCTAATTCGTTTTCTGTCGCAACATTCTGCGACTCGTTTGCTTCAATAGAGATGGATTCGCTCGCCGGAAATAAAAACCCCAGCCAGAATCACTAAAGAAATACACACACAAAAATAAAACCAACCTTATACAACCCTCTATATGTGTGTGTTGTGCAGCCGTAGCAATCATGTCTATGACACAATGAACGTACACTACTAGTCCTGGGCTATGTCTGGGTACCCCTCCCCCCATTTCGGCGATATTGTCTCCGTCCATTGTCCCGCGTTCAATCGCAAAGGAATAGGAAGGAAACCAGGTCCGCAGCTCACGCACAGACACAACACACACAAGTCTATACTATACGACGGTACACTTAGAGAGTAGAACTATTTTTCCTTGCCATTCAGAATAGGTTAATTGGATTTCTCTACGAGACGGTTGCCCAGGGAGATGCCCAGGGAGATGCCGAAACAGGAGGAAAAACGAATGCTTTAGATTTTTTCGTCGAGTTTGAAAATAGAAATGTAATTGGCGGTATCTACTAAATGTAATTAAACCGGCGGAAGCAGGATCGTTCAATGGCGATTATGAAATGCTGATTCGGCTGGAATGAAAATAATAAAAAAAAACCTTTGTGGTGGCTATAATAAGCCCAACGGGTATCAAAATAACCCAAAATCGATTCACGATAAATGCCGCTGTTTCTTACATTTCCAACAATAGAAGTAGCGTTCAATGCTGCTGATTCGCCATTCACTGCGGCAGTAATCAGCTGATGCTCCAATTAGATCTTATATACAGACGTCCCCGCACACTCACACACACAAAATATAAAATCGACATTCGTTCAACCAAATAGTTTGTGTTGCACTTGACCTCTGTCGATATTATTTGCACTTTTGATGGTTTCGAATGAAATCCCATCACGCAGATGTCAAACGATCGATATTATATAGGAACGTACGTACATACACGAGCTGTGGGTGCGCGCTGTTATAAGTGAGCGAATGAAAATGCCTTGTTACGTAGCAACGCATCCGCGGCCGGATGCAGACAGAAGGAGGGCAGCATCCAGCAGCAGAGATATCTCCCACTGTCACTTAGTTTACCCTTTTTACTTTTGTACCCCACCCCACCGGGTCTATAGGAAGTACGCTCCGACAACTTTTGCACACACGCACACGTAGGAAAGAGAATATAACGGTTCGTGAGATGATCCCGACACAAGTCCCCAGGCGCCATCTTCCTGTACTGCACGCCGAGGCAGTTGGCAGCTCCTTAATGAGTTACGGAAATGGACGCTCTTTTCCCCCTCTTGTTTCGTTCTTTTCTTTCTGATTTTGATCACATCTTTGTTTAGAAATGAGACACGTGATTATCTTTGTGGCTTTTTGGGCTAAATAAATGGCACGACACAAGAAAATCAACACATTTTTTCAGAGCCATTATTTGGGCGCCTCGGGGAGTTGTATGAATATAATACACGTGATTTTCTGCTTATCAAAATTGATATTCTAGAAAAGGTCCCATAAAAACATAACGAAGGTCGAGCGTGAGGGGGGTTAAGTGTTTCTGCTTCTTTGCCTGTTCTATCATTCCCCTGAAGGTATAAACTATACGTCAATCCAGCCCGATGACGTATACTACCACAGCAACACAAATCTAGTGGGATGCTCCGGAAATTTGATGCTGATGAATTCTTTTTTTTCTGGCGGGGGTGTTATAGTAGTATGCTACCCTCCACCATACTCTATCTGTCTCTTGCCAGCCATCGGCTGTCTAACACCTCCTCCTGCGGCTCCCCAGGGCGGAATAGATCAACTTTACGCAACGGAAGGGAAAAATAGAAATAATAAAGAAATTCCCTTGCAGACTCCCTGGTGGATGGTTGACTGATTTCTGTTGTGTCTCTCTATCAAACGAGAAGCGACATCCGCCGAGCTGCCTATATTAATGCCCATAAATTTATCCATCTTCCCGCACGCCAACTCATTAGAAAGGTTCTAGGTCGTTCGAAGAAGGGTGCGGCCGTGAGAATCCGCTTTGACAAGGTCTTCCGCCACATATAAAACGGTCGAAAAACAACAACAACAGTTTATTTAGTTTAGATTGGGCAATTCATCCAGCACCAGAGTCCCGCCGCGGTCGAGTAGACATCAAGGCCCTGCCCTCTGGAATCTACTTGACTTTATATCCCTTGATTGTTTAGATGCGACCATGTCCAGCACGCATCCAAAATGAACCGACTGTCGGCCACTCGATTCAAGGTCGATCGACAAAAAAAATTCACATCAATCAGTCACCTTGCGTGTGTCAGTCGGAATCAATCGATCCAGCAATTTCCCCACTACGTTCCTCCATCCGCACTTTTATCTGATTCTCATTGCTCATTGCCCATCGGCCTAGACAATCTAAGACAACAGCGGAAATGAGTCTCTGCCATCATCCGGTTTTCGCCAACTGCCACACACCCATATAGAGCAGAATTCACAAGAACTTGGATATTCCAGCTGATGTGTGGGGTTTCCATTTCCCAGAAATAAAAATAAAACAAGAATATGTGTGTCTGTTTCACGACATCACGTTGCAAATAGACATCAAAGACATCCGTCTGCTGGCCCACCCGAAAGAAAAGATATATAATACATCCAACTAATAATTTCGCGCAACTTTATTTCTCTTCTTTCTCCTTTTTAGACATCATCGTCGGCTGTTGTTGTGTATATCCTCGGCATATATAACCCCCTAAAGCCCACACCACCCCGGGATAGTTATATTTCGGTCGGGAGAAGAAGAAGAAGAACGGGGAAGATGATCTCGGCGGCAGCTCTGCGCACGCGGGAATCATATTAAACTCCCGACGAGAGAGAGAGAGAGAGAGAGAGATGTCTGGACGGAGAGAGAAAAAGAAAAGGGGCCCTGTTGTCCTCCGGTCGACTCGGGCCGCGGAGCGCCTTGCCCTGTCCAGTCGGCCTCCAGCTTCCATCACGTCAACCGGATTCATCCTATCCAGCGGATTGGAAGAGTTCCATCTTTATAAAAACAACTGACTTGTGTGCGGGTGTTATCTGTTGTGTGTACGGAAGTATAAAAGAAAAAAGTCAAGTGGCAGTTGTGACCCCACTCATCCACTTTAGCCGCACGCTGGATGGATTTCTCTTCCGCATACTCGGACCAACGGTAAAAAACAATAAAATAACAAGATATCATATAGAATATAGTTTGGGGGCTTTTTGGTGGCCCAGCACATTTCCATGTTATCTCCATTTCAATGAACACCCTCCCAAAAAAAGGAACGACTAGAGACACAGAAAACAATCGGATTATTCAAATGTTTTTTATCTATCGCTGGGAATAAAAAAAGAGCCCATCGCGGGAAGGAATACAATCGAAAGATGAAAAGTTTGATTCCAAATAGTCAAACAGTATTCAAGGAAATAGTTCCCTTGAACCTTTTGCATGCACCAACGAGTGAATCAATTTGAAACGCATCAAAACAAAATAGAAAATCAAACGACAAAATGTGGCAAAAGCGATGGCCGTTGCCGTGTGAATAATTGATTGAATGTTTACCCAATCGCGTAATGTCGTTTTCAGGTTATTAGTAGTAATAGCAGGAGGAGGAGGAGGAGGAGGTAAAGAAGGAAACGTTCGTTTGTTCTACTCGCAGCCCAACGTCAAATCGATCGACTCTTTCCGTCCCATGAAGTCGTCGTGGATCAACGAATCGCTGCTTCTTCTTCCAGCAGGTAATACACCAACAGAAATTGATTAAAAATCAGAACGAACCGATTCCACTTCATGTACTACACCCTAGAAACATTATTTAAAAAAAAATAATATCGTTTACCTATAATGAAAAATTGAAAAATTCATCCCATTCGTGATTCTCCGGATAGAATGGGTTGACTTCCGCCCCGACTAATGAAAATAGAATCAATATGTCACCGTAAAAAAGGAGAGTTTTTCTTCAAAAGGCGGTGGTCATTTGATGCACGACGAAATCGATTCTCTATCCTTTTATTCCGCCGGAATTGGCAGCAAATAATCGTCCCCCCAACGTTTTATAGATCCAATCATATCGACAAAAATATCAAGTTCAGTGACCGTAGATTTATGCAACAAAAAATATTTGACATTTCCAAAATGGCTGGAGGATATTATAGACCCAACACAAAAAGAGAAAAGCTTGGGGAGGCTTTATAAATGTCAGATGTGAGTGCATCTTCCATCGATATTTATTTACGTCATTTAGGTAGTCACGGCGGAAGCGGCGAAGATGCTGGCAAAAATCTCAGCGGCGTCGGCGACGTCGGAGATTTGAATAATGTTACCGACGGCATTAGCGACGGCGGAGACATTCAGCTGGCGGCGCGTGTGGCTATGGGCATCGGCCTCTACATGTTGGCCATGGTGACATGCGTCGGAAATGGAATGGTTATCCACGCCATCCGCACAGAGAAGCGGCTCCGAAAAGTAAAAATGAAATTGTTTTTGGTCTTCATTCAAATTTCGCCTTAAGTTTCTCTAATGATTAATTAAGCACCCCCCTCCTCCCTCCCACGCTTCCGGATGACATCATCTGTGCGTGTAATCCTCACTCGCACACGCGTAACAATTGAGCTTCACGGCCGAGCGTGATTAGGCCCCGCCCCGTTTGACTTTGTGTCTCTATAATTACAAAATGCCAAAGGCACCGCTTGTTTTATTTCAAAAAAGATCCCGCGCTGTTACCAAAAATATTAAAACGAATCAAATTCTGGACTGCAAATATCAAAAGGATCAATAAATCCGGCCCGGACTTCAAAAGTTCAAAATGCAAACAATATCACGTCCAATAATTCAAATCTCAAACGACGAAAACCATAAAAGAAAATGAAAAGAAGGAAGCAGACAAAAGTGATGTCATTCAATACCAAGAGAGAGCGGAAGGAATAAGATGGCTTCCTATAGATTTGTTTCCGCTCTGAAATGATTCAAATTTCCCTCCTTTTTTTCGGCCCCTCCATTTTCCAAATTGCCTGTTTCATCGACCCGAGAGAAATGATTAATTTTTAAACGCAACAATACGAAAAAATAGGTTTCCAATTTATTCATCATGAGCCTGGCCGTCGCCGATCTAGTCGTCGGGGTTTTCGTCATGCCCATCAGTGCCATCTACGTCTTAACAGGTAATTATTTTTAGCTCTTCAAGGTCGTTGTTCCATTTACGTCATTTAATGGGAAAAAAAAAGATGTCGTCATCAGAAAAGGAATTAGAATGGGGCCCGATAATCTTGTAAACGTTAAGACCTTTCTCTCCCACGGAGATAAGAAAAAAAGGAAAAAGATTTCGGTTCTTCCAGCATTTGATACGTGCCACTCTCGTGCCCGATCATCATGGACGGGGCCAAAAGAAGCCCGGGAGGCAATCCATACTTAAACTACTTCTTTATATCGAAGAGATTATATACGGAGCATGCCCATTCATTTGCTGTCAATACAAAAGGGAGAAAGCCATCTCCTTCTTTTTCCACGAAAAAGGGATAAACAGCAGTAGCCTATTTGTCAGTTGATTAAATTTCCCGCTTTATCCTAGTCCCCCCCCAGGGCCTAGCGACGTCCTATAGCGCGCGGACGTTCAAGTTGGCTAATAGAAACGATCGAAATTCTTCACTTGTCTATCGTCGCATTTACGTTCCGGGAAAAAATCAATTTACAGTTAGAATAATTGAGTTTGAAAAAGAAAAGCCATTTGACATTTACAGATCGGTGGTACTTTGGCGTTTGGATGTGCGACGCCTGGCTGTCAATCGACTATTGCGCCAGCACGGCGTCCATCTTTAACCTGTTCGTGCTCAGTCTGGATCGTTACTGGTCAATTACGTCGCCGCTCAAATACCTCAGGAGGCGAACAAAGAAAAGGGCCTTCCTCATGATAGCAGCCGCTTGGACCCTCAGCCTCCTATGGATCCTGCCCGTCACAGGATGGTCCAGCATGACGGACGGCATCAAGCTCAATTCGTCGCCAGACTCTTGCGACACGGAATTCGCCGATAACATCACCTTCAAAGTGAGTTTGTTATATTTTTACTTTCCCCTTTTCAAAAAAAAAAAAGGAAAACGAACGTTCGTAATTGCCGCCATCAAATTTTCCTTTCGCGTCAGCCCTCAAAATTGTTACTCATAGACTTTTGAAAAGCTGGATGGCGCAGGGCCTCGTTAATTTCACGAGAGAAACGCCAAAGAGCCCCAGCAGCAGATGATGACAGTATAGCAAAATCCCTGGGCAAACTTTCTGGACGACTCTCTGCTTTTGACAACTGCATCAAGAGAGAGAGAGAACGTGAAAACGAATATAAAGGGGAGAGAGCTAGAGAGCTAGAGACGCCCATCTGTGAATCACGTTCTGTCAATATCGGGACGATGGATTGTCTAGGGTTAAGGCGAACGGGAACAAAAAAAAAAACACACAGCAGGCCTGGCTGGACCGGCGGAGGCGTCAAGTGCATTCAATCGATGAGTTGTAAAGGGTTGGATGCCTCCGGTCGTTGGTGGGCGACGAGCTACACACGTTAAATAACGACGGCGACACTCGATTAAATTGGTGTTTAGCCGTTTTTAACGGAGGGTGCCTCTATTCGGTTGGTTGAACACCACGTTGGAAAACCCATCGGTTTCCAATTGACCCCTCCCTGGCTGATATCCGTACGCTCTGAGCCGTGTGTGAAATGTATACACTCAACTCTGTCGAGAAGATTGGTCCACACATTTCACTTCAGCAGCTGTTGCTCGACGCTATCGCTCAATCAAACCACACTTTGACCATGGAAATGGATGAGACTTGCACACGGCACTTCATACACAGCCAGCAATATATCACACACAGCTAGAGTACAGACTCTAGATGTCACATCTCGCTTAAATGTCCTTCCAATTCCCTTTTCATGACCATCATGGCCTCTCGAGCATAATTGCTCTCCCAGATATCTCTAGTGGCAATAAAAGTATGACCAATGAATTGAATTGCCTACCTTGTGTGCTGGGGTGTGCAGGCCACTTGCTTTTCTAGTTGAATTGACGTTTTCCAAAAAGGAATCGAAAAATGTCTCTACAGGGCCAGGGAGAATAGGGCTTCTTGGCTTGGTTGAGGCTTCATTAATATTCAGGGAAGTATTGCAGCATCTGCCGAGAAAAGCTGGTTATTATTGATGCTGGCACTGGCCCAAGGTCATACTGAGCCCAAACTTTTTTCCTGCAACACGACAAAAAAAGAACTCAAAGTTATTCAGCCACACAATGTCTCTCTATTATTCAACAGAATAAAACTCAAAATTTGTCTTTAGTTCCTTGCATAAAGAGACCCTGAATGTCCAGAAGAATCCATAAATATGTTATTACCTCTCAACAGCAGAACTGTTGTCTATTTGACCAGCACACACGCCGATTTCGAGGGAAAAACCCATCCTGCATTCAACTTGAATGCAATTGAAGAAAAAGCATATCATTTCAAATCATAAAATCATTTGAAAACAGACGGAACTGGCACATTTTTAAACATTCGTCTCGCAGTTCTCGCGGGTTCGACGAAATGTGCTAATGACGTTTTCATTAACAGCGTTGCATTTTCAGAAACTTTTTCTTTATTTTTTTATCTCCAACTTGTTACGAGTTAATTATTATTTTCTAAAGAAAATAAGGAACAAGAAAAAAAAAACTGCGACAGTTTGTACAGTATCTTTCATATAAATCCAAATGCTTCCGTCACTTTTTTTATTTTTTAAAAATATTTTTGTATTTTATGCTTAATTTTAAAACATGAACTTTGTAAAGTAATCAATTCTACACATTATGTAAAATTTTGGAAGTTAAAAAAAAATAATTAACATTAAATTAGGCTATTTGAAAAAAAATCGTTTTCGGATTTTTTTGAAAGATACTTATGGGGTGCGGAATGAACACTTTTTCCAAAAAAAATGTTCAATAATCGATTACCATATTTGATGTGAAAACAAATTGATAATCGATTTGAATATTGAAATCAAGCTGAAAATATATTCAAAAATTGAAAATCTTTTGAAAACGATTTCATAAATTGAAAATGATTTTGAAAAATGAAAATGATTTCGAAAAACTAAAATGAATTTGAAAAACTAAAATGATTTCGAAAAATGAAAACGAATTTGAAAAATGAAAATGAACTTGAAAAATGAAAATGAACTTGAATATCCATACAATTTCGGGAGTGCGATATGACACCACCCTACTCTATCCCCAGCTCTCTCCGGATGCTATAGCCACCCCGAGACAACCGACTAGCCATTGATGGCTATGTCGCTGATTCCAGCCAGCTAGGCCGTCAGCGATACTGTCAGCCCTTGCCGGGCGGTGCTGGCCACCGCTGCCGCCACAACGGCAGCCGCTAAAGTCTCTCTCGACCGCAGGCCGAGTATTCTACACAAAAATAGATTACACGATCCAACGTGAAAAGTTTCATGTTCCTGCAGTAAATGACACACAGCCTACCCAGCAACGATGAAGACGGAACGGCCGAATGGGTGGCTTTCACCTGAGAAAAGTTCCAGTCACGCCTCGGTATGACGTTCTCGCGAAGTTCTCGTCATTCCACTAACTGCCAACTGCCCGGAAAGAAGTGTTCTGGTACGTTTCGCTGGATAGGCCTATGCGTCCTGTACTGCTGCGATACTCGTCTGCCGTTCAATCCGACGAGAAGAAGAAGGCGGACACGCCTTCTTGTTGACGTGGATCCTCATGTTGGTGCTGGCCCTGCTGGAAATTATCCGCTATCTAAGCGGATTGGGGAGCTGGACTTCTCTATTGTCTCTACGTCAATTTGCCATGTGGTCCACGTGCGCCGGAAGTGTTACCTACCCGATACTCTACGGCATTTATATAAAAATGGGCCATTCCAAGGAAGAGTTCATTGGAAGGATGGCTCTGTCTCAGCTGCAGCGACGGATTGAACACCAAAAATTGGCGCAACGTCTATCTTTTCTACCATCATGGAGGCAGCGGACATGGCGGTGGAGGCCAAAGAAGAGGATCCAAATGGTCATGTTGCCCATGTCCGTTTCAACAGAAAAGCTTTTTTTTTCATGGCCGGCCTCAAATAAAAGTAGTCGTATAGGAACATGAAACTTTTCACGTTGGATCGTGTAATCTATTTTTGTGTAGAATACTCGGCCTGCGGTCGAGAGAGACTTCAGCGGCGGCCGTTGTGGCGGCAGCGGTGGCCAGCACCGCCCGGCAAGGGCTGACAGTATCGCTGACGGCCTAGCTGGCTGGAATCAGCGACATAGCCATCAATGGCTAGTCGGTTGTCTCGGGGTGGCTATAGCATCCGGAGAGAGCTGGGGATAGAGTAGGGTGGTGTCATATCGCACTCCCGAAATTGTATGGACATTCAAGTTCATTTTCATTTTTCAAGTTCATTTTCATTTTTCAAATTCGTTTTCATTTTTCGAAATCATTTTAGTTTTTCAAATTCATTTTAGTTTTTCGAAATCATTTTCATTTTTCAAAATCATTTTCAATTTATGAAATCGTTTTCAAAAGATTTTCAATTTTTGAATATATTTTCAACTTGATTTCAATATTCAAATCGATTATCAATTTGTTTTCACATCAAATATGGTAATCGATTATTGAACATTTTTTTTGGAAAAAGTGTTCATTCCGCACCCCATAGATACTGTACGTATAGAAACTAATTTAAAATTTAAATGTGCCATTGTTGCCATGAGAATGTAGGTGCCTTACAATGTTATCAATTTGTAAACCTCCATTTTTCTCACTGTTTTTTTTTTTTCGTATGAGAGATTTAAAAAATAAAAAAGGAACTGCATAACATTCTTTCGCAACTGAAAGACGCATGCTCAGCGTCCGGCAAAACTTGGTCGCGGGAGCGTTGCCCAAAAAAGAAATCGGTGCAAAGGAAGAAGAAGAACACGAGTTCGCTCTCAGAAGCACTTTCATTTTCTTTTTACTTCCGCCTCATATCTTTAGGATGTAATATTCCCCTCCCCTTTTTTTATGCCCATCAGGCAGTTTTTCCTTACACTCCCCCGAGTCTCTCTTGCAGCTATACACACACCTTCGACGAAATCTAAGCTTTCACGACTCGTGACGCGTATACAGTCCAAGGTAGATAACTGTCCAAACAGCACACACACGGAGCTCAGCCAAGCGACGAGGCTCGTAATGGATCACATACTATACACTCTCTCTGTTGATCGCAAAACAGCTTCTGAAATCACCTAATAAACGAGTTTCAACGCACGCCAGAGAGAAAGTACCGAGAAAGCCACGAAGGACTGACGTCAACAAATAAAAAGAGATGGATAAATTCTTCTCCGTCACCGCTGTGTGTTCCGGCCGTAATGGATTTTTTTGCTCGTCCGGATGAAAACATTCCGATCCATCTTGTTTTGCAAGCCCAAAGTGTCTGGGCTAAATTAATTCACTAAACTATTCCATCGATTTTTCTCTTTTCTATCCGGTATTTATAATTCAACAGGTCACTGCTGCGGTGGCTAATTTTTACGTGCCGACGCTATCGATGCTCTACATTTACGGGCGAATTTTCCGGACGATCCGCCAGAGAAGCCGCAACGATTTGGGCGAAGTGATGGTTTCGACAGCCAGAAGACGACAGAGTCACAATCAAGCGCCGGCCATCGTCTCGGACCACGGTGATTCAACTAGCCTCCAGGCCATGGAAACAGACGACGAAGGACTGGAGGATCAACCCAATATGAAGCGGCTGGAGCGTGGAATATCTACCATAGCCCGGAGCTGGAATCACTTAAGCGGCAAGTTCAATTGGTACAGCAGCAGCAGTCAGAAAAGTGGGCCGGGAGCGTTGCAACCAGCTGGGTCGACTAACTCGAGAAGAATCCGGGCAGATCGTTCGATATTGGATTTTTACGAGAGTTTAACGCTGATGGAACTGCACGGAAGTGACGGCGGAGTGGACGGAGCCCGGCAAAGCACAACTCATTACATCAATGTCCAAGTCAAAGTTGAATACGTCGACGACGTCGTCGATAGTCAATCAAACAACCATCGATTGGTGAGCGAAAAAGTTAGCCTCTGCAGACAACAGCAGCAGCAAGTACGCCGGCCATCGACAAAGTTGTTCGCCAATAATCCGGCAGCAGCTGCTGGATCAACGACTGCCGCCGCCGCTCCATCGGTGCTGATTTCGCAGAAAGAAAGAAAAGCTGCTAGGCAACTGGGCGTCATTGTCTGCGCCTTCATGGTCTGCTGGCTGCCTTACTTCATAGTGTTCCTGGTCGTGGCCGTCTGCCCGGACTGCATCGGCGACACGCTCTTCAAAATCACTCTGTGGCTGGGCTACATCAATTCCACTCTCAACCCGGTCCTCTATCCGCTTTGCAACGCCAATTTCCGCCGGGCTTTCGCTAAAATGTTGAACAAAACCTGCACATGCTGCCGCAATCCTTCCTTCCAGCGAACCAGTCAAACCTATCCGTTGTCCGGCCCGGCTATTCCGCTGAATCAGCAATCGCGTTTCTGAAGCTTCACCGATTTTGTCGATGTTAAAAAAAGATGTTTATTTCCACTCTGTAAAAAAACAAGGAATAAGGATTTAAGAAATATGCGCAAGGAGGAGAACATTCTCAGGAGAAATGTCCGGTTCTACGTAGTACAAAAGCTTGGCCTCAAGTGGCCACGTAGACAGAAATGCCACTCGGCCACGGTCGATGATTTGTTTACACTGGCGGCCGATTTTTTCCCGCCGTTCAATATCCAGGCCCATGGCCGCATATCTACCGGGCAAGGCGCTAGTGACTTCGCCAGCCTCTTGACCAGCATCGCTGTGTTCTTTAGCACGACGTGAACCGCATACTGCCCAGCTGGTCATGGCCCTCATGATTGCGAAATCCGTCTGACTCAGACCCAATTCCTAGTTTTTTTAAAAATAAACATTTAAAAGAAAACAAATAATAATTTAGACTGGAAAAATGGGCAATCAGTCGGCACAGGAAAAGTCATGATTACCTGGAAGAAGGCTTTACCCACGTAAAGCCCCCAGGTGCATTGATGATGACAGCATAGGGCGATGCAAACACCTTGGACCAATCCGACGGGGTTATTAGCTCTATAAAGGCAATTCAACGCTAAATCTGTTTGAGAAAAGAAGAACAATTTAAACAACAACAAATAGACAAAGTCGTTTGAAGATTTAAAAAAAGTTGGCGTGTTTACCTGTCGCTGCTCCGCACAAGTGTTTACCAATGCCGACTAGTCGTCGAGTGTCGTTTCGGACGAGCGGAACTTGACCCAAGTCGACGTCAGCAATGTCCGCTCGAACTCGATGAATGGACGCGTGACTCTCACCGTCCACTTTGTAGCGGTTATCGTGCTTGTGCCTCGGCGAAGATTTGTCGATCATCAGCAATGCATCGGTATCGAGGTCGACGGCCTGGCCGACCGCGTAACTCAATTGCCCTAAACGTACAAAAGAAAAACTAAATTACAAACTAAATCGTGTCGTGACCTGTTTGTAAATACCGTTTCGGGGAAGAAAAGATATTAAAATTAAAGCTGTATATACCTCTGCCTGAACCGAATTCGACGTAAGTGCTACGTGATTTTCCCGACGTCAAAACACCAACTCGAGCCATATTGTGTAAAATGGAAGAGGATTGAAAGACGTGACGCCAGCTCCCACGGCTCTCCGTCAGCGAAGCGAGTGTCGACTCTAGAACTGGGTGACGTCCAACGGAAATTGGCAGCTCTCCAACAAAATCTATGGGGACATGAATGAAGATGCTGTTAGTGATGGGTTTTCGTTGAGCTGGGGAAGGTAAAAAGAAAAGTTGAAACTCTCAACAAGTGACCGTTTCACACCCACCTGAGTGGATTTTGGAAACCCTGGAGATGATGGCCAGCAGTTCGCCATCAGTGAGGGTGCCAAGGTTAACTTTGATCTCCTCGTCATTGCTGTCAATCACATTTATGTTTTCCTTGATGTATTCTGGCAGAGGTTGGGGTTTTGAATTGCACTTCTCCATGTGCTTTGCCAGTTGTGATACAAAACATGAACTGAAAATGTGACACATTATTGTTATTGTTCAGTCAAGACATAACTAACAGATTCAAGAATTCCACCAATTACTTGTAAATGTGTCCATTAATGTACAACAGACCATTTATCCATAAAAGGAAACAAAATTTAAATAATCATGTTTGTTATTACTGATTGGGGTCGTAGGGACAAGGCGTTCGTGCATATTTGGCAGCTGATGTAGGGCAGGCTTGATTGGCAGCTTCCAAAGAGGCATGCTCACCGCAGAACTTGCGTCCGGTCTTAACTGACATGCGGCAATATCTCTTCTTTGTCTGCAGGAAATAGGCGCACGTCACTTCAGTTTTATTGCTGGTTGCCATTGAATTCACACCGGGAATGTCGAGAATGTCGAGCACTGCGTTAATTTGAAAAATGCGAACCACGTGAAACGTGTGCCGTACACCACAACAAAGCAGACGAACATATTGAAAAAAAAAGAACACACGGCGTTGATGTCAGATGACCAAAATTCTGCTCATTTCTTTCAAATTTGTTCTATCGAGAATCGATGATTCGTTTTTTCAAAACAATTCGTTAAAGGGCAATTTTTTAAAAGTTTCAATATAGATGCATGGGCATTGGGCAAGGACATTCGACGGTAAGTGCTCGTGCGTGACCTGCCTCAAACGAAACATGCCTACTGCGCATTGCGCACCCGGTAGTCATAGTCATACCAACAATAGAACGCGAAATGCGATATTTGACATAATATGCATTTTTCCTGTTGCTGCTATTAACATGTCCCAGAGATGTATAAATTGAAAAATGAACAATGTATTCTACATATTATTACATCAATTGATGTAATTCAGTTTTTCGTAATTCCGCAGGTGCATGTGATACCTACAGTGTGCAATCTAGCTATGAAGCAACTGCACATTTCTTAGTAATATCCCTTAAGACATCATGAATTTTATAATTTAATATGTAGTGTTTGGTCGGCATGACTAATGTCGGATCTGATCCGAATCTTGTGCTCCGTTAAGAATCATACGATTCCTATGATCCAACGAAATACATCATGATTTCAATCAGGATGACACATGCACCCGCATGGCTGCACGACAAGCACTGAGAAGTAAATTATAAATTTTGCAAATTAAATTCTCTATGTTAATAGCAATCCGGTAAGGGATTTGCATTAGCTATATAATAAATGTGCATGTGGTAACTGTCAATGCTTACTTGGACATATGAAAACACAATTTCACTAACTCATGTACAATTGTTAAATGAACACTGTTCATTTATCTAATGTAATCTATAGTATAAGTTAATAGCAGTAAAAGGAAAAAATGTAAATTATGTGCCAGTTGTTATATGCCAGTATGTTATTGGCTTTGTCAAGGATACCGAGGTCTTTTTGGTTCAGATTTGAAGCTGACATAATTTGGATTTTTCCTGTTGCTGCTAGTAACATGTCCTAAAAATGTATAAATAGAAAAAGGAACAATGTCTACAACGGATTAGTCCATCCATTTGTGCAATAAAAATTTCATAGTTCCGTATGTGCACATAGATAAACGCATTAAAAGGCTAGTTAACAAGTCAATACACTTTTGACGGTAATAATATATAAGGAGGCAACAGATTGTTTTATTTCAACATGAATGAATATCATCAATCTTACACCTCCGGAAGATGGAAGTTCTATCCTCAGTTGAGGCTGTGGTGAACTGGCAAGATATTTCAATCTCGGGTGATTGAAACACTCGCAGATGTTCCAAATAAGGATGGGTCATGATTGCATGATAGACATAGTCCAAACTACTTGAATCAAAATCAATTTAGTTATAATATACCGGGAAAGTAATTTCAATGGCTAGGTAACGATCAGTACACGGGAACTATTAATATGCATTTACGGAATTACAAAAATTCCTATACCACCAATTGATGTACTATTGCCTTGCGGACTTTGTTCATTTTTCTAAAGTCAAATCTCCGACATAATTAAGTAGCAAGCTAGCAACAACAGGAAAAAATGAAAAAAATGTCAGTATGGTTCATGAAATTGGCCAAAACCAATCGATGTCGTCCAGAAAGGAATAAAAAAAACCATCGAATCGAGCCAAGAAAAACAAAGTAATGTGGATCATGATCATTATGATATGTTTATTCAACTCCTTCCACACATTTAAATGCATTTAAATACTTAATTGTCAGTATAAATAAACTTTCTCCCTTCCGGCCTTGGGAGAAACTGGACGATCCGTGCGTGAAACGTTCTGAATGTCTCGGTAAATTTATCACAAATATCAGCGACAAGAGAAATTTACATGGACGCATGTATGTAGAGGATGTAACTGTACTGTACAGCAAGTGAGTGGATATCCTGAAAATAGAAAGGCGAGCCGGGCGATGGATCGATATTAGGTCCCTTCTTTTTGTTGTGCGGTAGCAGCAGCCACAAAAGAGAGCGGCAAAATAGTTCATATGTATAGGCTATAGACGTGATCAGCGGCGATGCAGACTATTATTACTACTCCAGACTATATGTAGCTTCACGTTCCGTCACGGTCGGCGAACGTGAATTGATAGGCCGGCCCACAGCCCGCCTGTATACATGTAGGTTTCGCTGTGATGTGTCCATGCAGATACTCGAGTTACTCCACCCTTCCAAACCGCATACAAATTCGTCTCATCATTCTCAGCCGTATAACCATGTCGTGGATGGATCTACTCAAAAAGAATAAGCCTTGACATGGAGGAGCCATCTCCTATAGGCTACTATATACATATACCCCACCGGGTGTAACTGATATAAAATCGATCACGAACGACATGAGAAGAAGGAAGTACATATAAAAGAAAAAATAATAATAATAACAAAACAAAGCAGCAGCATTTTATAAGCGCATAACTGTGCCCCCCCTTTTCCAGATTTCCCCGGAAAAGATACCAAAATGGACGAATACATCAATAATTTCGATCGTGATAAATCAAACGATGTACATATAGGAAGGACAAAAATATAGCCGGACAGCAGATTGAGAGGGGCCACTGTTTTTGAAGGGCAGCCGGGAATATCTATACGTGTTCTGATAGAAGCCACCACCATAGAGAGTAATCCTTTTAAGTGAAACATCGGGACAAAGAAGAATGGCAAAATTCTAAAACTAACACACAGGAGAGTATGTTGTGTGTGTAGATAGAGCTGACGCCTAACAAGATTAGTTAGTCGAAAATAGCCGAATGATTCCACCGAAAAACGAGGAAGTATGTGGACGAGTTTTGCAGAGCCTTCAGTAGCCCGGCACGCCAGCTGGCCGCTCGGACAATCCAACGAGTCCGTCCGATCCTGGATGGTAGGCCATCATCATGTGTAAGTATCGCCTTTTATTACCTGTGAATGTTTAAATAATTTAGAAAGTTGAATCTATTCCGGCGCAGCGAAAAGAATGGAAGGAAAAAAGAAATCGGATTCTCGGGAGGGTCTCATCTCCCGAGACTCGCAACAGAGCCTGGTAAATGACATAACTTTAATTTTAAAAAATGACGAAACTGACCTTGTGACCATGCGACAGATAAGTATCAAAGAAGATCCGCAGTTTGTAATGGGCCCGCCCGTCGAGTCGATCCTGAAAAACGAAGAGAAACGATATTTGCTGCTGGTCGAGCGCGGTGATTTCAACGGAGTCCGCAGGTTGGTCCCAAAATTCCATTTCCTTGCCAAATGGCCAATTCCGACCTCAAACTCAAGTGCTAGCTGCGAACCAACAAGAATCCGATTTCAACTCAATGTTTAGTCAGTCACACGCCCGACCGATTTGCCAGTTCCATACGGTTCCATATCCTTATTCACAGCTAAAGCCCCTCTCCCAAGGAGAAAACTTGTCCACCCTTCTCCCCTCCCACATATTTAAGCTCGAGGACTTCCGAGTAAGACTCAACAAGGAGCGCTTTTCCTAGTGTCTACATAAATACTACTGCAGGGACCCAAAAAAGAAAAGAAACCCAACTTTTTTCTTCCTTTTTTTTCCGCGTGCAAAGGCACGCGGAAAATCGAATCATCAGATCCAGCAGGAAACAGATTTCTTTCAATAGAGTTCCCTATTTTTTTTCTCTCCTTTTTTGAAAATCTCCTTCATGCATCAACTCCTTTTTCTCCGTCAACTTTTCAGCGGATGAAAAACAGCCATTCCTAGAATATCAGTATAAGAAACAGTCAAAACCCCCTGACGTCCAGTTTGTTATTTGCTCTTGTCGCTATTGACCCTAACACAAAAAAAAGGAGAAAAGGTATTGCATCTGCAGAACGTGACACTGAAAGCGCATTGTCCTATTTGTTCAAGACATGGCGAAGGTCATATATCCTATATCTTAAGGGATTAAGTGAATCCTACATCTGCATAGCACCGAATTTTGGTTAGAGGAGCCCTTTAAAATTGGAACAAATAATTTGACAAAATTCTACAGCTTGATAGAAGACTACAAGGATCGCCCAAACGATTTGAACCTGAACTGCACGGATCCGCTGGGTCGTACGTCGCTCGTTATCGCCATCGAAAACGAGAGCTACGAGCTGCTTGAAGTCCTGCTCGAAGGTGGCATTAAAGTGTCTGACGGGCTCCTGCACGCCATCAGCGAGGATTACGTCGAGGCCGTCGAGTTACTCCTCGAATGGGAAGAAAAAAACCACAAGGATGGCACTCCTTACGTACGTCTAGACATTTCTATAATCGCTGAAAGAGCAAAAAGGATTTCTCTTTTTCTGTTTTTTCTTCTAGAGCTGGGAAACGCTGGACAGCGAAAATGCCACTTTTACGCCCGACATCACTCCACTCATTCTGGCGGCTCACCGGAACAACTACGAGATCCTGAAACTCCTTCTGGATCGTGGCGCTGCCTTACCTATGCCCCATGACGTCCGGTAATTACAAGGAAAAACAATCAGGATCAATACTAATTAATGAATCGACTGTGATTGAACAGGTGCGGCTGCGATGAGTGCATTGCTTCCAGCAAGGCCGATTCTCTGCGTCATTCCCGCTCTAGGATCAATGCCTACCGTGCACTAGCTTCGCCATCTCTTATCGCCCTGTCCAGCAAGGATCCCGTCTTGACTGCTTTCGAGTTGAGCAACGAATTGCACCGCATGTCCATCATTGAATCCGAGTTCACCGTCGACTACAAGGTATGGGCCTAACTATAATAGACAACAGTTAAATTAGTAGCAGATTAATAAATATTTCCATAATTTGACGAGGACAGCAACTGGAGGAACAATGCCAGAAGTTTGCGACGTCTTTGCTAGACCATGTCCGAAGTTCATACGAATTGGAGACGCTACTCAACTATTCTCATGACTCTGAAGAAGTTTGGGAGCCCGGCGACCGTCAAACTCTTAACCGACTCGAATTGGCCATCAAGTACACCCAAAAAGATGTGAGCATTATCAGGCTAATTATAATCGTCTAACAAATCTTTTTCAAAACCCAAAATCTAACCTAACCCGTTTTAAAGTTTGTGGCTCACGCAAACGTGCAACAATTGCTGGGAGCTATTTGGTACCAAGGTTTGCCGGGATTTCGTCGCCGCTCGGCCATTGGCCAGATCGTCGAGACGTTGAAAATCGCAGCCAAGTTCCCCATTTACTCGATGCTCTACATGATAGCGCCAACGTCGGAAAAGGGGAAATTCATCAAGAAACCTTTCGTCAAATTCATTTGTCATTCGGCCTCGTATCTCTTCTTTCTCTGTAATGCGCCTTCAATTTGACTTACGACTAGCAATTATTAGCTGATTCCCCATTATTTAGCTCTACTCGGACTGGCTTCTCAACGCGTTGAATACCTCCTCATTGAATGGTTTGGCACTGAATGGATGCAGGAGATCATGGAAGATTGGAAACGTCGCGAAAGGGGATCCATACCAGGACCTATAGAACTCTTCATCATGTTATACATATTCGGTTCGAATGACTCTGCGATTCTAAGAATCAGCAACATCTGCAACTGAAAAAATTTCCTTCTTTGACAAACAGGGCACATCTGGGCGGAAGTTCATTCATTATGGTCCGACGGTCTAATGGAATACATCACGGATTTATGGAACTTGATTGATTTCACTTCAAACAGCTTCTTCCTGGCTTGGATATTTTTACGAGGTGTCGCCTGGTTCATCGTTCAGGTAAAGAGACGAAGCAAGTGAACTTTACGGTGAGTGTTGGAAAAAATCAAATAATTACAACTCGGAAAGAGAAAAGAAAAATCAATTTCCTGTTTCGACTGACTGACGTCTGAGCGAAGCCTCAAAAATAGTGTTTTAAGATTACACACCGCACCGAGAGAGAGAGATAGAGAGAGAATAAAGTTGTCGTGTACGTATGAGTAATCTAATTATCTGGGGATACTACGTAGAGAGAACAATGGGATGGACTGAATCCTTGGTATCCGCGAGAGGAATGGAGTACGTTCGACCCGATGTTACTAAGCGAGGGAATGTTTGGCGCCGCAATGATTTTCAGGTGCCCAAAATTATTGAACCCCCCCACAAAAAAGGCAATTCTAATCTTATTCACCTTTGCCATTATTTCCAGTTATCTGAAGACGGTACACGTGTTCTCCATCTCTCCGCATCTGGGTCCGCTGCAAATCTCTCTCGGCCGAATTATTATCGACATCATCAAGTTTTTCTTCATCTACATGTTGGTCCTTGTCGCCTTTGGATGCGGTAACCAAAGAAACGGGAAATTAATTTCAAATTAATGAGCTAAAATTCCATTTGAAATATTACATTTGAAAATATTATTTAGGTTTGAATCAACTGATGTGGTACTACGCCGATTTGACCAGGAAAAAATGTTTCTGCTTGCCTAACGGAGGTCCTGATTGGGAAAACGAAGAAGAAGCTTGTTTCTTTTGGCGCCGATTTTCAAAGTAATTTACTTTTATAAAAGAAAAATTAAAACCGTGACCTTTAATGAGTTTCTGTTTGACAGTTTGTTCGAGACGTCGCAATCTCTGTTTTGGGCCAGCTTCGGTCTTGTCGATTTGCAATCATTCGAACTTCAAGGCATCAAAGGTTTCACGCGCTTCTGGGGCTTGCTCATGTTCGGATCGTATTCCATGATCAACATTATCGTCCTCCTCAACATGTTGATTGCCATGATGTCCAACTCTTACGCCGCAATCGCCGTAAGACAAAATCTCCTAAAAAAAATAAATAATAACAAAATTTCAAATCAAACTTAAATTTAATAGGAGAGGAGTGATACCGAATGGAAATTCGCTCGTTCCAAACTTTGGCTCAGCTATTTTGACGATGGCGCCACTGTTCCGCCGCCTTTCAACATCATGCCGACGCCGAAATCCATGTTTAACGTGTGCAAGAAAAAACAAACCGAAGCAACTAAGGTACCAAGAATCATAAGAAAATCTATCTGAAGTTGTACACTTTTTTACGTATTACCTGTACGTAGGAAAAGAATCAACACAAGGCCGAAATCAGACACATGGAGGTGATGCGACTTTTGGTTAGGCGCTATGGTAATGAATCACCTTCAAAATCTGCAAAAAAAAGTTAATTAAATGTTGAAATATTTACAGTTACGGCCGAGCAAAAGAAGAGCGAAGAAATGGGCGTTACCGAAGACGACGTCAATGAAATCAAACAAGACATTTCGTCCTTCCGTTTCGAGTTGCTCGACATCCTCCGCAATAACGGAATGAAGTGTGGCGACGCTGAGAAGGCCGGCAACGCGGGTACCTGCCATTTTTATTTAAAATTGTTTCATTATTATTTTCCCATTTCTTTACTCTAACGATATTATATTGATTGGATTACTCACGCAGCCGGTAAGAAGGGAAGACTTCGTGAGCGTCGTCTGAAGAAGGGCTTCCAGATTGGTATGGTGGAAGATTTGATCAGCTCCGTGATTGCGAACGCCTCGGCAGACAAGGGACCCGTGGATGTCTTTGGCAAAATTGCTAAAGTCATGGCATCTCGCAGTAGCTCCAAGATGAAGAAACGAAACGAATGGAACGCCATGGCAGCCAGCAAAGCGTCGATTCGGAGGAATCCTATCGGATCCAGAGCCCAAAGTAATCAAAGATGGTCGCAACAGTCTCTCCGTCGTTCGATTATCGAATCAGAAAGGGAAAATCTCTTGTCCATGGATCCTGAACGTATCGCGGAATACAATCCTCGCCTTAAGGAGTACACGCCTGCCACCCGAGTGGCCTACGCCAAGTTCAAGCGCAATACGCTGGGCGTCATTGATGAAAACAAACAAACAGGCAGCAAAGAGGACAGAAAGATGGAAAAGAAATTGAAAAAGAGTACCGTCTCCTTGAAGAAATTGGCATCCGATCCGGATATGAAGAACAAACTGATCGCTGCCGGAATTGAAGGATCAGCAGAACCGAAAACAAACTCAAATTTGGATACCATCGTTCATCTGGAAGAGAACGAATCAGTTACTCCAGTACCACCCACTCCGACTCCAACTCCTAAGGCACCCACTCCTGCGCCTACTCCTGCACCTACAACTCCAGTTCCGACTCCAGCGCCTACGCCAGTGCCTGCATCAGTGCCTACTCCGACTCCTAAAGCAGCTACTCCAGCGCCAACTCCTTCACCTACACCCATACCCACAGTCTCGGGGACTGTGGCAGCAGCCCCACCATCTCCTGCCCCTACTCCTACACCAACCACGCTCCAACCAATAAGTGCTTCTTCACGCCCAGATGAGAGAGGGCGTTCACCTTCACCCTCACCACGACCTGCTGCGTCTCGTCCTTCGTCTCGTCCTACAACACTGAAAGAAGGATGGTTTTAAATGGATTAAAATCAAGTCTAAATTTTTCTAGAGTAGATTTTGACACTTTTAACTTAAGAAAGAAAACTTACTGGTTCTGATTCTTTTCGCTGCTATGCCTTGCCAGTTGGTTAATCCATCCTGTAGTTTTCTCCATAAATGACATGTTTATTGCCCGCAACACATTCTAAATATACACGCAATAGCAAGCTCCGAATTCCTTCTTTTTGGGGTTTTTTTTTTGTTTTACTTACACAAAGACGTTTACATGATTAGGGAGTCGTTCAACATTTAAGCAGAGAGATCTTAAAGTTGTCATACTGACAAATAAACCCTTTTGGAGGAAAAGTACAAGCGTAAGAAAGACCATTTATAACAGACAATTCTGGCCGATGATGAAGAATAAGAAACGACATCCAACAATGAGCAGTCAAAATTGTGCGCAATTTTCCTTGAGTTTCCATTTCCTGTTAATCGGGACGATGAATCTGAAGTCGAGGTACAAATTCGACCAATAGCACCTGAATAACAAACATTGCAAGTATTATACCAACAACTAAAGAAGTGAAAACTTTTTCCATTTCTTACATATTCCACCATGGCTGAACTGTCACATCTTTGTTTAGATAGCCTCCAATGTAATCCCAACTTACTGTACAAGTGGCTATTTTCCCAGTCAAGAAGTTTCTCAAGTGCATGCCTTGTCTAATGAAAGAAAAGAAATTGTTAGCACAAGTGGAATGTCAATGAAACCTTTACACTCATTACCCTTTTACTGAGGCAAACTACAGGCCAAAGTGAACAACCCAAAGTACAGCAACAACATATACACCCACAAAACAACCACTTAACATTCACTGGAAGAGTTTTTTTCAAGACAGAATTTATTCTCTGAAGTGTTTCGCTGAACTCTTCAGGAGCGACCTTGCCTGTCAGGGCAGATGGGAATTCTGTGTCAAAACGATTACTAAGTCCAAACCTGTATGAAAATAGGCAATAACAGATAATTAAATTTCAGGTAGTTTTTACTTTTTACTCATCTCGGACGACTTCTAAAATATGTCGGAGACAGATTTCACTTACACAGTAACATTCCCAGCACCTCGAATAGCAACCGGATCTCGAACAGGTTCTCTATGATGTGTGAGCAAATCGACCCATTCTCCATTGTCTGAATGAATTCCATGATAAACGTCTTCATGTAGAGTCGAAATCGCGTTCAGGTCTTCTGCATTGGCCATTATTGATATACATTCGACTCAAATACATTCAAACAAATCAGACTCGTAAATACACTCCACAGCAGTAGTTCATCCTGTTCTACTAAACAAGTAAACAGCTGATTTCAACTTTCATTCTTTACACCATAAGTCCATAACCATATCCATAAACTATTATTTTGGGGGATGGGAGACACTAAAAAAAAACATTTTTTACAAGATCAATTTTTTTAACATAGCACAAATAATCTATATTTAGTACACATTCATATAAGTGTAATTTCTATCTATTTTACGAGTTATTTTGATTTTTAATTTAATTTAATACGGGAAAACAAAGAACTTGCACGCCATCTAGCAGCGGTCACATCAATCTACTATATTTCTTGAAAGTTTTCCTAGCAGACTACTCTTTTAACTTGGGGTTATTCGTGATTTGATTGATTACCTAACATCAAATCGTTTAATTTTAACGGAAAATGCCACACTTAAAAATCACGACCAATGTTTCAAAAAGTTCAATCCCAAGTAATTTTTTAAAAGAGACTTCTGCATTGATTGCTAAAATGCTGGGTAAACCTGAAAGTGTAAGTATAACATCAAAACATATTCTTACAAATTTGTTTAAAGACAGAGCAAGACATTTTATTTTTTGATTTTAGTACTGTGTAGTGACAGTTGTTCCAGACCAGATGATGATTTGGGGAGGAGAAGAGGGACCATGTGCCATTGCTCATCTAATGAGTATTGGAAAACTTGGAGTCAATGAAAATAAAAGCTATTCAAAAATCCTTGGTGAACATGTTGAGAAGCATTTAGGTGTAGCTCCTAATCACATGTACATTGAATACCAAGATGTTAAAACTGCTGATCTTGGATATGATAAAACAACCTTCCATGATATTCTTGGTTGATAGTTTATTCACAGCTGTCATTGATATCTAATATAAGAAATAAAAAATTTACCCAAAAAAATTATGCATTCATTTGTTCTAGGATGCTTGTTTTTCTTTCAAGGTTGTTCTCCCAGAAAATACAGTAGGTAGGCTATTAATCAAAGTAAAACAACAAAGGAAGCTTTTTTTTCATAATTTGTCTAATGAGATGAGAAAGAAGGACCGACGAACGACAAGTCGACAACATGGCAATTTGTTAAGAGCAGACGAAAATTTAATTGTCAAAATAGTCTTATTTTTGTACTGTAATGTAAATACGTTATTTCACGGACAAGTCTTCCTGGAGTAAACTGTGAGAATAGAAATTGGCTAATTGGCTATTACCTGGTAGGCCTAATTACCCACGGCGGAATTTTTGACGCATTAATGAAGTTGAATTGAGCACTAGCTTTTTGGTAACTTGCAAGTATTAACAAGAACCTTAAACAACCTCTGTAGTTCTGCTCTTAGTTTAGTAAACATTTTCAATTATCTTTGAATGAAATTGTTTTTTTGTTTTGATTTCTAAAACTTTCTCTTACTTATTCTTCAGACTGTAAAGGATACATGGCTTATCAAGGTGCTGGTCATAGTGGAAATGAAGAAAGCCCTTCCAAAGAAGATGCTTCTTCTGACGGGCCACCCAGAAAAAAAGGAAGAAAGCACAGAGAAAAAGTTTCTTGGGTGTGGCAATATTTTATAGAAGAAGGAAATTTTGCTATCTGTCAATTCTGTGAAGCCTCTTTATCAACAGCCAGCACTACAACTTTGAAATATCACTTGAATCATCTACACAAAGACTTGATAGCTGAAGGAGAACCAAATTTGAATCAACCAAAACCTAGAATTCAGGTTGTATCAATTCCTAGGTAAAACTGATAAAATTTCTCTTAAGTTGTTAACATTTTAAAGATTGGATTTGTATATCTATAGCAAGTCACCTTTGAAGAATTCAGTAAATGTAACCAAGAATCCACCTTTACCTAAACATTTTCTCAAAGAAACCACAGCCCTGATTTCCAAAATGCTGGGTAAACCTTCATCAAATGTAAGTTAAGTTAACTTACATTTTGTAAGTGTTAACTTAGTTAACACGATTGTCTTCCAGATCATTAAAAGCGAATAAAATCTATATATTTTTATTTAGATCCGTGTAGTCCAATTGATACAAGATGACGAAGCTGGCAATATCGAAAACCGTCGGAAAAAACATAGCCCTTCATCAAAAGACTATAGCAGTGCCGTATCGTCCAACAGGAATAAAACAAAGAAGCATAGAGAAAAGGTTTCATGGGTATGGCAACATTTTCGCAAAGAAGGAAACATGGCTACTTGTGAATTTTGCCAAGCCTCATTGTCAGCAGCCAGCACCACTACCCTGAAGTATCATTTGAACCATCTTCACAAGGACTTGCTAACAAATGAAACATCATCAAACATGGATTCAACGAATCCAGCATCTCAAACTGAAATCATCGAAATTGAGCCGGAAATAATTATGGTTCCAGAAATCGCAAAGTTAGTAATATTAGTCATAAATTGTGGTCAATTGAATTAATTTTTACATCTAATAACTAACAGGATGCCGCATTTGAAAATTACCACAAACATTTCAAAGAGCTCGGTTCCAAGTGATTTTTTAGACGAAACCTCCGCGCTACTTTCAAAAATGCTGGACAAACCCGAAAATGTAAGTATAAAATTTGTTAGTTACTTTCAGGAATAGACCTGGTAATTAATGTAATTTTTTTCTTTGTCAAAATGTAAAGTGCTCTATAGTGACAGTTGTTCCAGAGCGATTGATGCTCTGGGGAGGAGAAAAAGGACCGTGTGCTATCGCCCGTCTAAGAGGTGTTGGAAAACTAGGGGATAGTGATAACGCTAATTTAAAGGTGCAGTTGGGTGAACACATTGAAAAATTCTTGGGTGTACCTCCCAGTCGAATGTTGATTCATAATGACATAAACACTGCTTATTTTTGATAAAACAATTTTGTCTTTCCTTTTCCTATGAAATTACGATATAATTATATAATTCCTATAATTACAATATTTTCTAGTGTCCATGCCATGCATGAAAATATTACTTCGAGAAAACTTGCCAATGTCCGTTTCTAAAGGGGGCGATAGTTCAAGTGATATTTGGTTTTTTAAACACGATTTTTAATCGGAAACTTGTTCAAACACTTTTGCTATCTCTAATGCCGTCTGGTTGAGCCCGACATTCTGAAGATTTGCAATCATAGCAACTACGACACCTCGGACAGGTTTGCCACTGACGGCGGCATCATCTACGCGCGGCAATATGAGTAAAGCGGAACTAGCTCCAGTGGCTGCTCCGGTATGTGTAACATAAAACTGCCTTGATTTGCAGAAAGGATAGTTGTTCTGGGACAAAATAACGCCCCAACCCATTCCGTACTGCCCGTCCTTGTCCCACCCTAAATAGGTATTGGACACAGGTGTCCACATCATTTTAACGGTATCACAGTCCAGGAAGCCGTTAGAATTTTGGTACGCGTATAACATTGCGTTTCCGAACTTTACCAAATCGTCGCTTGTAGACAGGAATCCTCCTCCCGCCCATTTGTATGAATTGTCGACTTGTGGAGCATTCTCTAATCGCCCCCTCCCGTTTCTTATGTAATACCTACTCACAAAATAATTGCATTATTTTAAAATACATTTCCAAAATACGAATTACTGTATGACTTTGCACGGTTGTAGATGATGGTTTTGTTTTCGTCCAAGTATGTATTCCTCAATCCCATTTCGCGAAAGAAGTCTTTCATGTAAGCAGGAAAAGATTTATTTGCGACGCTCTCGACGACAGCACTCACTAGTGTCCATCCGTGAGTTGTATAGTGGTACTTATCGCCTTCAAAAATTTTGAATAAAATATGTAATATGTTTCTAAAATTAAAACTTTGAATAATAGTAAATTACCGGGTTTATTAAAGAGTTCATCATCTTTGAAAAGGGCTAATGATTTTGAAACACTGTCAAAGAAGCTGTTCAATAAATATTCTTGATTTTCAAACTCATTTTTCACTTTTACAGTATCAGAAGTTTTATTTGGGGAAGAATGAGGATCATCACTGAGATCTGATAGGGTTTCGACTAACGCTGGCGCAGGCACCTTTTCGTAATGACGAATACCAGACAGGTGACTTAATAAATGTCTCAAAGTGATTTCTACCTACAAAGAATATATAAAGATTACATGAAAACATTTGTGTGTAGCATAAAATAAATTTTCACCTTTTCACCATCAAAACGTTTTTCTGGGAATTCAGGTACATAATCTTGGACAGGTTTATCAAAGGAAAGGTACCCTTCTTGCCATAACCTTTGTAAAAATGACATGTTACCATCATCAAAATTTTAGAATCAATGTGACTTACTTTGCAACCACAGCCATAGTCATAGACTTGCTAATGCTAGCTATTCGCATTACAGTATTGCTTTGGCATGGAATATGATTCTCAACATCAGCATAACCAAATCCTGTTATAGAAAAATGACGAGAGAAGATTAATAATAACATAAACAGAATTATATATTTTCATCCAACCTCTCTGGTAAGCAGGGATACCATCAATACTAACACTGACAACTAATCCAGGAATTCCAGATTCATTCTTGACCTGTTCACACAACTTGTCTGCAACCTCAACAGCTTCGTTCAATGTAATACCTTGAGGTTTACTGAGAGTGAAACATTCGTTCTTTTTTGCACTTTCTAGATATATGGTAGAACCAAACGCTGAAGCGACCAAAGTGGCAGCAGTAGCCAACGAAACTTTAACAATCCGCCCTGCCATTTTCTGTAGTTTCAAAACGCTAAAAATAGAAACAAAATAAACACTAAGTACTCAACAAAAATTTAATAGATGAATTACCAAGCCTTGCCTATTGAAATGAGAAATTTATGCGAAACATGAAATTCCTATGCTTTTTTAGTGCTTAACAGGCTACAACAACAAAGAAAACTGACGGAGGTTCATCGTTCAAACTCCACTCGAAACCAGCGACATCTATCAACCAAAAAGTTAACTGTCTCAGAAATCAGGAAATTGCGGCAGAAATCTAGTAATTTTTGAATTATGTGTTGTTACACGTTACATAAATAAGAAAATGTGATAACTTGAACGATCGTGAATTTATTTACTAAACTAAAAATCGGTATGCGTTCGTCGGCATGCGCGTTCTCAAATTACAAATATTCGGACAAGTTTAGGCTACTTCGATGCGTGTTATATCACTACTATGATTTCACCAATACGATAGGAATACATCTGATTTCCGGTATTAACTAATTACTTCCCCCAAATTAAGCTACCAACTAACAATGAGAAAAATCACTTCACAGCTTGATCCACAACCAATTTACGTTGAACGACAAAACAAAGAGTAAAAATCAACATAATTTCTCATCGATCAGGATTTCGTCGCCATCTTTCAAGTTGTAACTGTACAATCTTTTTGCAGGAAAACGCATAAGCATGGGATGGATATCAATGTGCCAGAGCCGCAGTTTTGACGCGGGAAGACCGACTGTGAAGCTGAATTTTTCTGAAAGAGTTCAACCGATATTAAGAACGCGAAAAACACGAGTGAGTAGCGAAATGTGTTACCTCTTAGTTCTTTCATAGTCATGTATAATGATAGGCTTTTTTCGTTCCAGCGCTGCTCTCCAAACCTTACCCAAACATTGGCTACTTTCGGTGGAGCTAGTTTCACTTCAGCAAACGGGGCCACGTGACCGTGAATTTCTAGCAACTCGTGATACCTTATTGCATAAAGGAACCAGATTATAGTATATGTTAAGCGGATCGGAAAATTATGCGATAAAGAAAAACCTTGCTGGCTTCACTTCGCAGTCATGAAATCGACGAAGAAAATTGCGTTCGGCTTCTTCGCGTTCTTTTGCGCTAATATCACCGCCACCGTTCAACCGACGCAAATTAGGGAGGCGCGCAATCGTCAATTCACGTCGCTCGTGCTCGGTCAGTTTCTATACATGAAACGAAAGGAATATAGAAAATTACAAAGTGATATAATTATTTGAAAATAAGATATTAGATACCCGAAAAAGTGGACAAGACTGCATGCGAAGTTCGGCCAAAGATGGCCAAATGCGAAGCTGACCAATTTCTTCCCAGCAATCAAACATGCTGTTGTTTAGACTGATGGATCGCAAGTGGGGGAACATAGAAGATTCGTCGAAGTTTTCTTTTGCATGATCACTGCAATCGTGATCGAGGAAAGGAACGCAACACGGACTTGTCTTTCCATCACCAGAACACGAAGCCATAGATGAAGAATCAGCACTACCGCTGGATGATGGGAAAGAACTTCCGGACATACTTGTACCCTGTCGAAATACAACAAATTCGTTAGCTTTTAGAATGGGATCCCGTGTCTGATGTGACATTACTATTCGGGATAACAATGATGAGGTAATATATTTTTTACCAAGCTCCCTTATTTTGTACTTACCTGTGCTTTTCGGGCTGCTGGAGAATTCCATCTTAAAGTCCACAAGGGACAGTCGCATAAAACCAAAGAAGTCAATGACGGAAATTTTAATGATAGCCATAGCAGGTGGTCGCGATTTTCAACTCGATTTCCATCAAAATGTAAAGTTGTTATTTTCGGAAAAATTTCACTGATTGTTTTTCCATTATCTTCTTCTTCAACCGAAATTTCAATCTGATTAAAGCTCAGATGTAGTTCCTCCAAACTATTGTTGAACAAAAAATGAAACTGTAGATTACAATTTGTCAATTTGAACTCAACAGTGATCACTTTATACTTAGGGATGAGAATCAGGTAGGGAACAAGATCACTCCATTGAATCCCAACACGGTTTAACACCAGCCTCTTCAGAGATGGGTATGAACTTTCAGGTGCATTCACATTAACACTTCCCAAGGCATTATAACTCAAGTTGAGAAAACTCAGCTTAGGAAGACAGCTAATCAATTTATTAATCTGTAGAATACAAAATACCATTAATTTAAAGGAAGACTGTATATAAGTAATTAAATTTTAATACTGGAAGTTACCTCTGTCCACTTGGAAATTTGGTTATGAGCAAGGTCAAGCTCGTTGACTTCATGGCACATAGAGCTCAAAGATTGTTCATCTCCCACGGAATCAATTTCACAATGATCGAGAATCAATGTGCTGGGTAATCTTTTTCTTGGTGAAGATCTTGGAACAAACAAAATGAATCCTGACCCCGACGTATCCTCGTCATCATCAGAATATTTCTCGCTAACTGCTTGCGTAATTGAACGCATTTTTTTCTAGCATAAATAGCCTGGCTAACCAAAACTGTTGAATTCGATTGATTAAGTATTGCATAAAACGCTAGAATTCCACTCAACAGTATAGCACCAAAGAGACAAATTCTAGGTCAATGGAGGCCTATTTACGAATTTAGCAAAAGAGGCACACAAAATCTTGGCAGCTATAGTTAGATTCCTTCTTAGAGGTTACCTCAGGCCTTTGCTTCGTTGGAACTCGCTATACTACGAACATACGAATTTCTAACAAAGAAAAAAAACAACACAAGAAACCAGCCAGCTGACGACAATAACAGTAAACAGAAGCACGATGCAATTCACAACGCCATCTAGCATGCAGGTATGAAAACAACCAAAAATACCATGGAAATTTCCCTTTTTATTAATGTGAGACAGGTTTCAGCTTGTATAATACACGTTAATGTATCAAAAAGTTGTGAAACGTCCATCGAAAAAAATGTTGATTCAAAACTTTCCACTTCGCTTCTTTTTCTTTTGCCCTTGTCCTGGTTTCGATCTCTGTGAAGTTGCAGCCGGTATGGACTTGGTTGTTGGGCTGGATGCTGCAGCTGCGGCAGGTTTAGCCGACGCTTTTACGTTGGACATGTCACTGCACGATTTGATAAGCAATGAAAGAATTAGTAGAATGTTACGGGTAAGTGACTTTCAAATAACTTACAATTTATTTTCAGCTTCCTGCATAGCAGCGGAACTACCCTGAGTTCCTTTGCCAACATCTGGTCGGGCATCACGGTACCGGCGATCCCTCTGTTTCTTCGGGCGATACGTGGATCTTTCACGGCGAGGTAACCAACGCTCCGGATCGGGTGTCACCTTAGGATCATAACGCTTGGGGAGCTTCTTGCGCTTCTTAAGTTTCTTCTTAGCCAACGCCTTCTCGTCCAACTTCTTAGAACCAATTGATCCAGGTGATCTGTAATAGAAAAGGAATAGAGTGTAAATAATAGAAAAAATATGACATGAACAAAATATTACGTAGGTCCACCAGTTGGGGGTCCTTTACGAGCATGTTTCAATCCAAGAGCCCACGTAGCTGATTCTAAGGCATCAACATCGAGAGCGCCAACACCCGCATCTAATGCAAGAGGCGGCAGTTGTTGGCTTTTCTTCTGGGCTGTTGCTGGATCAAACTGTTTTCAGGAATTTGGGGTTAAATACTTTGAATCACCGATTCTAATACAAGAGTGAAAAATACCTGCGAATAGAGGAGTACAAGTCGAGCTAAGGTAGCCGTGTCATTTGAATCCAGTTTCCAAAGCTGCTCCAGGCATGCAGCGGCTTTCTCTGGCTCACCACCTTTCAAATGAAAAGCTGCGGCTTGGCGCAATAACTTAACCTGATTGTCAGCCTAAGACAACAAGTGGGATTTAGTTATTGAGATTAAGTCCTTCACTATCTTCTTTAATAAATGTCTTGTGTTGCCTTGATTAATAAAAAACACAGAAACGAACCTTTGTTTTGTTAAATTTATCGAGGGCCTCGTTGACCAAAGATATAGCCTTATCACGTTGTCCGCGAGCACTATGAAGTGACACCAAGCTCCCCAGAAGTCCGAGACGAAAGTGTTGTTTCAACAGCTGTTCAAGATGGGTGATAGCTCGATCGAATTCGCGTTTTTCTAAGAGCAACTGCAAAGCCGCCAATCCGGCTGTCAGAGCAGAATCGGGTTTTGAAGAAGCTAAAGTCGCTAAAGCTTCTTCCAAACGATTGGCTTTAAATTCCAAGGTCGCTTGTAGCAACAACACTTCGATAATTCCTTCGGGGTAATCCTTCTTCAGTTCTTCAATGGCCTTCCGGCACTGTTCAGCCTATCATTGAAGAAAAAAACAAATAAAAATAATGCACTTCTTAAATAAAAAAAAGGATTGATTTTTACCTGAGATGTTGCTCCCAAGAAGAGACATTGGTTAACAGCAAGAGCCTGTTTTTGCCTTGTCGTGAATTTGGCTTCATTTTCTTCGACCGTGGAGCGAGTCATTTTCAGTTTTCGGCGAGAGTCAAAGATGTTCTGTGCACCGTTAATCACAGCGCTATTGTTGGAAGCGATGGCGGACAGTGCTACGTCGCTGGGTTTTTGCTTAAGCACCATCTGATACATTTGCTGCGACTCTGATGTACGACCCTGAAGTTGAGTTGCATAGCCCAACTGAACTCTGAAATAGAAAAAGATCATAATGAAACTGGCTGTAAAAGTAAATTCCATCAAATGCTTACCGTATAAGAGCTAATTCGTCTTCAATTTCTTCTTCAGTAGCTCCATCTTCTTCTAGGCTTTTTCTACAAAGAGTTTCAGCTTTACGTAACTGGGCCTCAGCTTCAGCGTTTTTACCTTCACCAAGCAAACGAATAGATTCGTTGTAAGATAACTCGTAGCTGTCATCTCTTGACATGGGTAGGCTTGTTTTCTATTTAATAATAAAATTACATTAAAAATCTTAAATTACTTCATTGAAAAAAAAAAATCAATGATATCTTACTGTTCCTTCAAGACTAAGAGAAGCAACAACAGCAGACAAGTTTGTTTCACGTTCTGCCTCATAGTCATCCTGAGTGTTCTTGATTAAATCTTTGTACAATTCAAGACATTCCACAAACCTAAAATTTATTATTATTATTAATCTCTAAACTGATGAATAAAATCACTTTAAATACCTTTCCATGCGGTACAAAACCTGAGCTTTCAGTTCCTTATGCTTCGCTTCAGGGTTGTTCTCCTTGTTAAGCACAGCAAGTGATTCCTGAGTTCTGTTTAAGCGATACAGGCAGTAGGCTTTCTCAAATGTCATAGAGCTAAAGGACAACACGATTTTTATCAATGAAAAGTTAATCAAATATCAATAAAATTACTCTGAAAGAGCAGCATTCTTGTTGATTGTAGACAATCCATTCTTAAAATCCGACTCTTGAATGTAGCACACAACCAAGCAATTCTGTGCATTCACTTCATCTGGGGCCTCTTGCAAGACTACTCAAAGTGAATTTAGATAATTTTCTTTAATAAAATGGAAATCCATTATTTATTCACAATGCTTACTTTTCTTGGCAACTTTGATTGCACGGCTGTAATCTCCATTTTTACCGAATTTGTTTAATTCTGAGTAGAGAGCTGTCAAATTAACATCTGTTTTCGGGACAGCCATTTTTACGTGTCAGAACGTTGCCAAATATTGTTCTGGTTTTCTCAGATTATGAGGTCTACAAATAGAGTTATCCAATAATTAATTAAATAGTTAAATAATTAATTTTACATTATAATATTATTCTGCTTCAAGTATGATAAATCAATGACCTTTTTTTACGTTTATCTCGTACTCGTCAACTTGGTCATGCACCCTTGCCTGCAAAAATATGTGAGACCAGACCCGATTGAAATATAAATATACTGTTTAAAATAAGCTGGCATAATTTTCTTTTTTCCTGTTAACTAATACCGGATATTTAACTGTAGATAAATGAACAATGTGCACAAAGCAATAATACATCACTTGGTGCAATGCGGTATTGTAATTCCGCAGGTACACATAAATAGTTTCCAGCTGCATACTTGTTAACTAGCCACTGCAATAACTTTGTCTTATTATTATAAACCATTAGTGGTTAATTACAGATTATAAGATCAGTGCTTCATGCCTTTTCAATCATCATGGTCGATTACACTGCCATGATCATGGCATGCTGGGATTGAAATCATTGCATGATCGGCAGATGTCCAGAGTATAATAACTTTAGTCATCCACAACCGAGCACTGAACCATCGTAATTTAACTAGTGAAAATCCAGAATATATGTCATCATTACACGTACAAATTGCGATGGCAATTGCGGAATGATGTAAACTCGAATTCATGTCATAATTGTATCACATTCTATACCACGATATATGCCATTCTATGCGGCAAAATTAAAATAGTTAAGTTTCACTAACTAGAAAACTGTATTTGTGTCAAGAACAGGCTACTGGCCACATGTAACACAATTAAGCAGAGATAAACTACAAGAAAAAAATAAATATAATCGTAAAATCGACATCTTATTTCTCTCGTCTCAGTTTTGTTTCGTTTTGTGAGAAATTGTGGATTAGAACAAGGTTGGGACCCACCTTTGGCGGTCCGTTATTAATTTATTATCGGCGGGATTCCTCGATTTGTGAGCTGGACTGGAAGGTCGAACAGGATGGGCGCATTTAAATGGCAATTGAAGCAACAGCAGGTAAGCAAAGAACGCTGTTGATTCTTAGCTATATTGTAATGGAAATTTAAAGACGAGTAGAACAGCAGCAGAACCCCTTTTATTCAACCCGAACCCTTTCTAAAAATGGAAACAATTTAAAGAAATTTCGATTGAATCCACTAGAGCATCAAATGGTACTTCCGGACTTGCCGTGACTTTACGAACGCGGACGACTACAAGAACCTTTCGGAGCCAAATGAAAAAACTACGGAATTAAAGATTATACTTAAAGTATCAACCGGCCTGAATGGGAATCGACGGACTAATTGAAACTGTTGCTTCTACCAAAACTCGTTAAAGGCTGAAGTCAGCTATTTGCTGGCTATTTGACAGTAATTAATAAAATGCTATTTTCCTCCTGTTTCTATTTCCCATTGAGAATCAGAAAAAAACTGTTTGAAATATCTTACTATTATTTTTATTAAAAAATCTTGCGATTAATTATTCTCAATATGGTGTTTAAAAGAAATGTTATCACTTTAACTCAGCTGTTTTCGAGTTACAAGGGAGATGGGACCCCCTCCCCCCACTGATTTGGGTGCCTATGCGCCAATCCCTTTTTCTTTGTGTGCAGCTTCAAGTTTTTTTTCATATTCTTGTTGCTGCTATTAACTTATTGCAGGAATGCTATTTCAGAAATATGAGCAATGTATATAACGTATAAGTGCATCAATTGGTGCAATAAAGTTTTCAAAATTTCTCGGTGACACAAATAATTAGAGTGTGCAAAATGGTTAACAAGCCACATTACTAATTTTTGTAAATATATACATAGAATGATTCGAATTCTCAGGCTGTTAAATAAAGTAAACTATATTTCAACAATCAAGGTTAAGATATGATAAAGGGCAAAAGGCTGACTGAACTAGACATTTTACAACCCAATACATCTCTTAAGATTATGGAAGCCCAAAACCGCCACTTTTTCAAAATAAATCTTTTTTCAAAATATCAATATATAAAACAGAAAAGAATATAAAAACTGAAAAAAGTATTATATAAAAACCAAAAAGAGTGTAATATAAAAAACAAAAAGTTGATATAAAATGCAAAAAAAGTCAATATAAAACCCAAAAAAGTTCAATATATAATCCCAAAAAGTTCAATATAAAAACGGCAGCCACCTAGCGGTCAAAATAATTACTTCATGCCACATCTCCACCCCCTTTATAGCCAGTTTGAATCCAGTAGTACAAACGGGGATTCTTGCGCGATAAGCGCATATTTGAGCATTTTATTTAATCACATAATTAAAAAACGAGTAAGCGCTTAAATAACGCTACTTAATGCGCATCGCTTTAAATTATTATTTTTTAAATTTAATGCGAAGGAAAACGACTGCGGCTGACTGCAGCGACTGGTCAGAGGAATAACGCGAGCCCCTCTGTTTTTTCCAGCGGTTATCGCTGGTCCGTCCGCTATTTTAGCGCTGTCGCCCGTCCGCTGTTTTCGACGGCTCATTATAAGCGAAAAAAAAATCCATTCAAATGTTTTGCGCTAGATCTAGCGCTATATCTAAGCGCGCGTGTCGCTAGCGATTTGTTTGCGATAAACTAACACGCAATGCGCTAAATATATATTTAGCGCAATTCATTGCAACTCATTTTTTTTACGAAACGCGCAAGCGCTTGGTTAATTAAAGTAAATGGTTTCGGAAAAGAAAACCATTGCGCGACTGGACGAGTAGCACGTGCCCGTCCATTATTTCAGCGCTTATCATGAGTCAGTTTGCTTGTCGTAGCGCTTATCGTCGCCCGTCCGCTGTTTAATAAGGCGACTCGCTGCGCACGGGTTATGCGCGTTTTGTAAATAATACGCATCTTGCGCGCGACATGCTAAATTTGGAGCATTTTATTTAATCTTTAATTAAAAAACGGCGCTAGGCGTATAGGCTTGCGCTTAAATAATTTGAGCGCTTATCGCTGGTACTTCAAGCTGGGTTAGCGCTGTTGCCCGTCCGCTGTTTTCAGCGGCTCATTATGCGAAAAATAATTAAAACACATTTTCACTCTACATCTAGCGCTAAATAAACGCGCATGGCGCTAGTGATGTATTTGCGATTTACTTGCGCGCGATGCGCTAAATTATTTAGCGCAATTCATTCCATCGTAGCATTTTATGGAACGCGTAAGCGCTTCGTTAATTTAACTAAATGGTTCAGGAAAAGAAAACCATTGCGCGACTGGCTCCATTATTTCAGCGCTTATCACGAGTAATTTTGCTTGTCCTAGCGCTTATCGTCGTCCGTCCGCTGTTTAAGGCTGTTTCGCTGCGCAAAAAATGTCAAAGTTTTAGCGCTGCGAAATCGTAAACTCGCTTATGATAAACTTAAGATTAACTTGCGCTCAATGCGCTAAATAGCCGGATTAAGTTCATTACATAAATTAAGAAGCGCTCATATAATTTGCTGAAATAAATATTTAGCGCAGATCTTGCGCAAAATATATTGAATTCATTATTTTTCGCGCTAAATATTTATTTTTGCTAGTTATTTCAACAAAGCTAATACAAGCGCTAATATGATGTACGGGCGCGCGGTAGACGTCCCGTCTGGCCGTCTCGTCCATTTGCCGTAATCGTTTTCCCATTCGTAACTTTTTATTAAAATTAACGAAACGCTTGCGGGTTTCCTAAATAATGCAATAAAATAAATTGCGCTAAATATAGCGCATCACGCGCAAGTTTATCGCAAACACATAGCTAGTCCCACGATCGCTTCGATAGCGCTAGATCTAGCGTGAAACATTTGAATGAATTATTTTTCACGTATATAATGATCCGCCGAAAACAGCGAAAGGACTAGCGGAAATAGCGAAAGGGCTCGCATTACTCGTCTAACCAGTCAGCGCAGTCGTTTTCCTTTGGATTAAATACAAAAAGTTAATTTAGAGCGATTCGCATTAAGTAGCGTTATTTAAAATTTAAGCGCTTGCGCTTTTTTAAATATATGATTAAATAATACGCTCCAATAGAGCGCATATCGCGCAAGAAGCGTTAAACATTTATTTTAACGCTTGCGTGTTTCGTAAGTTACAGACGGACTCGAGACAAGCGCTAAAATTATCGACGGGTGTGCGCAACTTGTCCAGTCGCCGCAATCGTTTTCTCTGTCGCATTTATTATTTTAATTAACGAAGCGCTTGGGCGTTTCGTAAATAATACAATGAAATAAATTGCGCTAAATATATATTTAGCGCATCGCGCGCAAGTTTATCGCAAACCAATTGCTAGCGCAACGCGCGCTTAGCGCAAAACATTGGAATGGCTTATTTTTCGCTTATAATGAGCCGCCGAAAACAGCGAACGGGCGACAGCGCTAAAATAGTGGACGGACCAGCGATATGCGCTTTAAAAAATCGGACGGGCTCGCGTTACTCGTCTGACCAGTCGCCGCAGTCAGCCGCAGTCGTTTTATTTCGCATTGCATTTTAAAAAATAATAATTTAGAGCGACGCGCATTAAGAAACGTTATTTAAGCGCTTGCTCGTTTTTTAATTATGTGATTAAATCCCCGTTTGTATACTACTGGATTCAAACTGGCTATAAAGGGGGTGGAGATGTGGCATGAAGTAATTATTTGGACCGCTAGGTGGCTGCCGTTTTTATATTGAACTTTTTTTGGATTATATACTGAACTTTTTGGGGGTTTTATATTGATTTTTTCTTGCTTTTTATATCAACTTTTTGTTTTTTATATTACACTCTTTTTGGTTTTTATATAATACTTTTTTCAGTTTTATATTGAATTTGTTTTTTATATATTCTTTTCTGTTTTATATAATGATATTTTGAAAATCATTATTATATTGAAAAAGTGGCGGTTTTGGGCTTCCATATAAGATGATGACGCCAGGTTGATGACTATTGTTGTGACTTGAAACTGATTTGATGATGTTTCTCATTCCTCATTTCAAATGTTGAAGAGAAAATTAAAATGCAGTGCACTCACCTGTTACTTGAATTAACTGAAATTCCAGAATATAAATGATCTAGAAAATGACAAAATGCGTTAGTAGGTATCAGTAGCGCTTATTCAATAGATTTAAGAAAATATTATCGTCAAGTGCAAATGTTGTGCCCCAACCAGTGCAACGAAATAGTATGAACAAAGTTCATTAATCTGAAAACAAATATGTGTTTAGAACAAACCACCAGCTTTATTATTTGGCCGTTTTGGCGTAAAGCACCACCGTGTTTTTGGCGTGATGACACGAATTTCAGGGTTTTATTAGGTTATTTGAATTTCAGCATGTCACACGAAAAAATATTGTAGCTATTAAAGATTGTGGGTGCTTTTATGTTTCAGTTGGTCATAAATTGTATATGTCGACACTTAAAATGTAGTAACGCATTCGCATTTTTAAAATAGAAAAAATTTGTCTACAAAAAAAACAAACACCTAGTAGCAAAATTTTGCACTGCGTATTGCAGATTTTCCGAACGTCGTCTGCAGGAAGACGATCGTGAGTCGTGAGTGACTGAGTGTTCAGTGTTGTCATAGACCTTGTTAGTCTATTTTGTGAGCAGTGTGAGTTTGCCATTTTGTTTACGTTTGCCTGCACTGCTGCTGAGGGAAAATGTATGCAGTAGCTACTCATTACGGGATGCTTCGACATTTTCCAACTTGAGAAAAAGGTAATTGTAGTTTGGATTCCTTAAAGCAAGGCTACTAACGTAAAATAGATATGTATGCGTTTACAGGTAAACTTGCCCATAATTTCAACTTTGCCAAGTTATTTGAACACTTGTCCTTGAAACTGTTGTATACATTTCGCCAATATCTCCTGCTACCTCTACCTGCTGTAATGGTATACGCTTCTGCCTCTTCATCCCTTGCAGAAACCCTTAAACCAGAGGTAATTGTGTGCAAGAGTTTACCTACCGGTAATTAGCCTGTCAGTCTGTGACTGAACAACAGCAATTTGTTGTATATACCAAGAGGTTTGTTTCGTTGTTTCTTCCTTTCTCCGTCACTTTACCCATCACTTTTCCCAGTCTGGTGTATCCCACCACATAATCATGGCGTTATTCGATCATATAATTCTTAGTGGCTTACCGACGAAAGGGCAAACTAGGTCGAGTGTAATGTGTTAATTCGGTTGGTACTATCTTAGAAGCTCGCAGGGGAGGGACTGTCGAAATTAGCGTAAACTTTTTCCTTTTTGTCTCATGCAAAGCAGCTGACGGACTTCTTTAACGATCGAAAAAGTAATCTTTTGTCAAATAGAATTCACATAGATTTCTCCAACAAAAGTAGGCGGAGGTTTTTATCGGAAATCTGCCTCTTATTGTGAAATATTAGTGTAAGTGATTTCTTCTTCAGTAAAAGGAGCATAGTTTTACTTTCGAGCAATTTTTCAAAGAAGATTAAATGGGTTTGCAAATTTATCGAAAATGAAAACAATTGAATTAGTGCAAATATACCTCCTGTGTATTACATGGCTGGAAAACAATCATAAGTGTAAAGGTATAGAACCAAAATTCCCGAGGGATATTTTTTTCATAAGACAAGTTGTGGGGAAGAAGTTGAAATATTATTAAAGAGAGAAAAAGTGAAGTTCACATCCACGAAATCATTCCCAGTTTTTTTTCTCACTCGTTCCCGCTCGTTCCGGACTCGCGACGAAATTATATTTTTTTTTAACGCGTACTTTTAACTCACTAGTAACTCTTGTCTTCTAACTTCCGTCTCCCACCTTCCGCCCTATTCCTTCCGTCTTCAACCTTCCGATCTACCGGATCTACCTATCCATTCTTCCGGTGCAACACTTCAAGTCAGGTCTTTGATGCTTATTTCCACTTTGATGCTTGCATTGAGATTTCTTAGAAATTTATCCTCTAGTGGAACAGTTTGTAAGCCTTCTGTCAGGTTTGCTATCGGTATAGCGTGAGTTCCAATGGTGTGATTTTTGAGGCCCATGTATTGGGTTCCTTTGACCTTAATGACTAAGAAATCCAGTTCCGACCTCGTCACATCAAATTGCAAAGTTTGATTCCATTCAGAATTTATCCCGTCTGCACTTTTGGCTGTTTTCGTGCGATTTTTATTTTCGTCGGCTTTTACTCCTTCGATACGTAGACTAACATATGTCTCGATCACTTTCTTGCTGGTTGTTAGATTTTTTCCCTTGATAACTGTGATTGATATTCTCCTTTTGTTGTTGGCAGGAACTCCTGGGTTCAATAGCGTAGCGGGTTTTAGGACGAAACCTGTGTTTCCGTTTTCTCGAAATAAGCTGTCGTATACGGCCAAGTGCGAGTCTCTGGTTTGTACGTTCAGTGCCACCAGTTGGCATCCAGCATTCAATGCCGAAATCGGGTTATAATTGCCCGAAAACTGCCGGTCTGCGCCGGGGTATATGCGAATCAATCGACGTTTGGTCACGTCCCTGAATCGCTCGAGGTTAATGTTTCCGGATCCTCCAAATATTCGGTCGACAATTTTTACTTTCAATGACTTTAATATCCCTTTGAATGTGTGTTCCGACAGCGATGAAACTTCGGTGACATTTCTATTGCTGAAGATGTCACCATGCTGGTGGTCGTCTTTTTGACAAATGTTAACCAGAGAGCCCCATTTTTTTTTGTCGGCTAACACTATAATCTTCCCCCTTAGTTCGTTGGGAGAAGGTAGACTTTTGAATTCTTTACTATCTTGTAAGTACAAAGAATCTTTAAAAATATCCAGCATTTCTCGTTTCAGGTAATTTCTTTGAAAGTCACTTAGATGATCTTCGAGGTCCAAAATTAATGGCAAATCATCTTTTTGGTAGTTTGCAGCAATGTCTTTTAAGACGTCAACTGCGCTGATTTTTGACGTTAAAGTCCAGCCATGGTAGATAACAGGTCCATTATAGCCGTCGTGTAGATCAAGCTCAAGGCATCGTACCTTGTTTAACATGGCACGTCGATAAGCCTCGACGGTGCTCTCTCCGATGAGCTGGTTGCCCAGAAGATAGGTATTATGAGAAGATTTGATGTAGTAGAATGATAGTGGATAATCATAATATCGGTCTTGAGTCGGGTTAATAGTCTCCGGAATTTTTTCTGTAATCTTCTCTTTGGAAGTATCCGGGATTTTTTCCGTTATTCTTTCCGGCACTGCTTCCAGTTTCTCAACCGAAATCTTAACTTGCTCAGGGACTTTTTTCTCACTTTCGTCAGTCAAGGTTTTTGAATTCAACAACAAATTATCGTGTGTTGTTATTATCGTCTGTTGTTTTTCTGACTGAAATTCAGGTTGGCTCGGCCCATTTCCGCCAGCGTTTATTGCGGAAGCAGTTGTTACTGGGATTCTCTCAGGTATTGGCTCCGGAATCTTCTCCGGTATTGTGTCTGGGATTTTTTCTTGGAATGTATTCAGATTTTGGTTCGGAGTTCTCTCCGGGATTGTTCCCGGAATATCAACTTGCTCATGGAATTTTTTCTCATTTTTTTCAGTCTGATCTTTTGAATTTAAAAACAATTTATCGGCATGTGTCGCCGTTTGTTCTGATTGTCTTGATGGCCCACTCTGAATTCCGTCGGCGTTTATTGCCGAAGCGGGTGTTTCAGGTGACGGCTTTGGTGCCGAATTCAAGGGCCAAAACAGGTGGATTATCTTGGAGCAAATGAATCCCCATACGATAAATCCGACAAGTTCAAGTATAGTTTCGTACATCTTTCAGGTAGTATTGCAAGCAGCTTCGAATCCCCCTCCTATATATCACCTTTGAGAGACTAAACGAGTCTGCAACTTAGGGAAAGTCCTCTATAGTCAAGATATTTGATCAAAAAAACAAAAAATATCGTTATTTTAATTGAATTCCACTTTAGTATTATACTTCCCACATTTTTCATAAAGAAAATTTATTCTATTCTTTTATTTTAATTTCTTAAATGGGTTTCTAAAGTAGACGGGGAATCGATTGTGCAATGTGTGTACAATTCGATTGTGCAACAAACGACTCCTAGTAGCAAAATTTCGAACTGCATGAAAATTTTTATTCCTCGAACGTCGTCTGCTCGAAATTGAACGTGATGCCGTTACGTGAAAAAGTGAGTTCCGCCAGTTGTTATTTTCTAAATATAATAATACTAGTAAATACCACAATCGTATGTGACCTCAATTCGGTGAAGGTTTCATCTTGTGTATATTAAAGATAGGCTTACGCATCATGAGCTTACGGAAAAGTACTTCTTATTCTGGCAATTACTCCAAATTAATATTAAGCAAATTATTCTTTCGCGGGCCGTGAGCCGTGATGGTCGGGTTGAAATGTTTAGTTGGCCAGTCGAGGCGTCGCTTCCGTAGCTGAAGAAGTCGCCGAATTCCTGAACGTGAAAACTGGCTGGCCCGGCATTAATCCCGTGATCTCACAGACGAAGCTCAACTCACCGGAGCCCTCGTTGAATCCCAGCAACCATTGATCACACATTTCCATATATCCATTTCGATTTCCGTGTAATACTTTTTTATGTTCAAATTTTTTTTTATTATTTTATTGAAAAAGTAATTACCTTTTCCAAAAACGTCTAGTGCATACACACCAAGATAGTAACACGTATACGAAATGAAAAAAAATAAATTATTACTCAGGGTAACTGAGTCTAAAAAATCAGGCAGAGAATTTACCTTCGAAAAACTGCTAAAACAACCTATAAAACTAAACACCAAAATTATTTTCATAACAGGACTGTATGTAAATCTAAGAAAATCATCCTGCAACATTTTTTTTAAAACCTTTAAATTCTCATGAAATTTCAAAAAGGCGTCCTCTGCGGGACCACATTTTCCTATTAATTCTTCAATCAACGTAACGACTTGATGTTCGTGTTGTTTCATGTCTAATTTTCTGAGTCTTATAAAATCTCTTTTTGGTAAAAGTTGTTTTTGATACAAATCTACTAAAAGACTTTCGTAATTGATGCCAAAGGTTTCATGGTAAAAATCCCTGGGAAGAGCGTAATAAATCATCAATTTTGTATACGCCGTTAGGACCCGCATCTTCGCTATTTTTGTCTCTGGTGTTTTTTCGCTTACATAAACCATTTTGAACAACGAAGTCGGATCGCTCAGTTCATCTTTGCCATTTTGCTTAGAAAAAGCGTATGACGTAAGAATTATCGTCACGATCGATCCGTAGTTGGACTCGTTGAATTTATGCAAAAACCCAAAAATACTGAACACAACGTCCATTGTGTAGCAATCTGGTAGTAAGATCATTAGACCACATATCAGAGTTGGTATTAGTGATATAAGGAACCCAAATGCGAAAAATGGCAAGAGATCTCTGTACCAGGAAATATCTGGCTCTGGCTGAACTTCATCGAGGTGGTATCGGAATTGTTCAAAGTCTGGAATATCCAATTGGTGGTTTGGATTAGAAAAGTCAGTTTCCATGTTTGGTAGTGAAACATTATTCATTTTTATCGGTAGGTTCGATTTCGCCTCACAGAAAGACTTGGATGCCATCTTGAGGTGATACTTCATCTTTATTTTTCTTAATTTTCATCTCTTATATATAGACTGAGTCTCCTGCAACTCTTTCGCATTGCATTTTGTCGACTTTTATTTAGAATTAATTAGACACATATTAGACATTAACTTAAAGAAATTACAAATTATCATTGTTTATGTTTAAAACAACATTGTTCAATCGTTCAAAATTTAATTAGATGACAAAATATTTAACAATTCGGTAAAAATTGTAGTCACGTATCGAAATAAAAACACTTTCCTTCGTTCACACGCTATCTCGCTTGTTACGCAACGTTACGGGATACAGCGATTCGCAGCGCCAACCGACTTATAAGGAGGAATCGGTTAACTTGGGGGTGGGGGTTGTAACTTGGGTAGAAGAGGAATGGAATGATGGAAGTAACTAATTAAAAAACCATGGAGAGAAGTTTTATTGATACGGAACGTGAAAGAAGCTATATTGTTGGGATGCTAACAGGCGGACGTGAATGACCTCTTCCCGTCGCATTGGTGTTTTCGGCTACGGTTAGGAATATTTAATTGAATTAAATCTAATCACGGCGGTTTTATTCGGATACTGGACAATGAACATTGCTTATATGTTGGCGTTTTTAACTTTTAATATAGTATAAGATAGAAAAGCAAGCTTATCAGCTCGCCGCGAAGGGATAGTCGTAAGCCAGTTGAAATCTGTCTTGAATGAAAAAATCATCAGGGCCTATTGTTCAGTTATGCCTTCCTGATTTTTCTATAATTTCAATCTTTTTTCTATGAAATTTTGTGAAAAAAAATCCTTTGAATTATTCTAAAAAACGAGTAACCTGAGCCCCGGTCAAATCCGGGGAACTTTTGTCTAGCGTAAAGTCGGACTGTTTTGCTATTCGCTTTTCTGTACCTTATAATCATCTGCCCGTAATAGTAGATTTTATCGTGGAAAATCTGCCCAGTACTTGAAGATTTCGTCATCACGGCGAGACATCTGGTGGTGATGCTGGTTGTAGCTTCATCAAAGATTGCGTCATGACGGCGACGACATCTGGTGTTGGGCATGTTTGGGCATGTTCCATTTTGGGGGAGGAGCCTGTGTTGACACATTATGCGTGACATGAATAAGCTCCTCCCCCAAAAGCTTGTTGTTTTATTATATATGGATGATAAGGGATGGTCGTAGTACTTTTTCTTAATTGCTTTTCGTGTTGACAGTCGCCGGTATAGTCTATCTATTATACGGCTCTGAGTGAAACTGTATCAATACTCTTTGTGATGTACTTGAACGTTAGAAAAAGGTAATTCTAGCTTGGATTCTCTAAGACAAGGTTACTTAAATAAATATGTATGCATTTACAGGTATACTAGCCCATAATTTTCACTAGGCCCAATTATTTGATCACATGTTCTTGTAACAGCTGTAGGCTACATTACGCTAAAATATCTCTTGCCACCTGTACTTGTTATAGTGTCGTACAGCTTTTTCATCCCTTGCAGACAACACTTAAAGTAAAGGTAACTATGCCATAAATTACCTTAAAGAAGGAATTTGATGACCAGCTGAAACCATTTGTTTACAGATTGTACACAATTCATTAGTTCAAAAAACAATGGTTCCAATAGCACCCTTCAGATTTTCAGTTTCCAGCCACATCAGTGGTAACAATCAATTTCAATCTTTTCTCTCTATTCCTATTAGCGTTCTACACTAGGGTTTATTATTCAACAAATTGTAAGAACTCATAATTTAACTAATGATTCTTGTGTTCTTGACTTAGATAAGGGACTTTTGTGGAAACTCAAATGAAAAACTCTGGTAACAGATAATTAATGTTGCTGAAAATTCAATATGGGTTTAATTATTCTACAACATTTTGGTTCACAAACTGAAGAATACAAAAAAAAAATGGGAGGTAATTAAAACAAGACTTTGAATGTCCGAATTTTTCGTTTGTGTTCTCTCGACTCCGGCTAACTCTAGTTTAACATTTATTTATATTGTAGCGCTATGCTGAACTCGTCTTTATTTTGAGTTTGATATTGAATAACATCTAGAAAGTTTGAAACATTTATTCTTGCATAGCTGTAAATGAAGACTTTATGGACACTTTAAGGACTGTAGTGTGTATTGATTACTCAACAGATAAACTCAGATGCTTGAAGAAAACTTGCTGTTAAATAAATAATGGTATGGTAAAATGAATCGATTTTTGATCATGTGGAGTGTTCAGACTAGAACCGACTAATAACATTTGACTGAACATTGAAACTACTTGTTAACACTAAACTTTTATTGCATGACGACTGTCGACTGGATTTGACATACTGCTGTTTAAGTCTATGTTCTTCTTTGTTTTTGTTAGGTGAACTAGCAACTTGCTGAGGACTCCATCCGCACAGTATTCTCGTAAAAGCTCTGAGTTACATTTTTAAATGAATAAGGAACTTCGTTTTTCTCTATTATTAATTGTACAAACCTTCTAAAATCCCTCGACCAGCAAGCGTAGATGACGGGATTCATGGCCGAGTTGATCCATCCGAGCCAATTGACAATCGTGCCGACTAATTCTGGGTCGTGAATACAAGACTGGCAAAAAGCGGACAGCAATGTTGTGACGAAGAACGGTGACCAACAAACGACGAAGACTCCCATCACGATACCCACGGTCCTATCAGGTATATCAGTAACATAATTAAACAGAATAGAATTAACTTGCAGAAATTTTCGTATAGAATTATAGCTTACTTAGCCGCCTTACGTTCTTTGGCAATTTTTGACAGTTTGCGGATCAGATTGAGTTTAGCGATTGGGAAGTAACGTCCGGATTCGCTGTCGCTAGCGACAACTGCCGATGAAGTTACAGACAACACAGTTTTTGGTGCGGATATCTCCGCCTCTGGTGAGGAATGGCGGCGACCAATCGTTCGTTTGATGCTGGACGATGGATCGGGTGTTTGTAAAACATCATCGCGGTAAGTGGTGTTAAATGTTGAGTTTTTAACGACAAACGAATGCTGGCGGTTGGCAATTTCATAGGTCAAAATGGCCGCGACGGCAGCACATCTACGAATTTCCGACGCGGCTCTGCCTCCGCGATGGATGCGCAACATTAATGGTTTGACAGTTCCCACCAATCCTGATTCCAGTCCTTTTTCTGTTCGTTTTACTATTTCACCTGTAGAAGTTACGACCCGCTTGGTGCCAAGGCGAAGGGATCGTGACTGGGCCACAGCTGCCCGGTAGATTCGGTAATAAGTGAAGACCATGACGGACAACGGGCCATAGAAGGAGATGGTCGAAGAAAAGACGAGGTATCCGATGTCGTCGGTATAGACGCACTGCTCCGGCACTGGATGCTTTCGTTGGTTGGTTCCGGATGTCGACGATGAGGCCATCAAATCGGAATTATTATTAGCCGCTACAGCTCTCCACCAGGCGATTGTTGGAAAACTTACGAGAATTGAACAAACCCAAACGAGGGCGATGAAACAAGCGGCTCTTTTGGGCGTCATCCGACTCGGGTAAGTGAACGGGTCCGTGATGGCCTTCCGATCGAATTAAAGATATTAGTTATTTGCATAACATTATAGCTTCAACCTTTATGTTGAATACTTTTTATCCTCAATTAGTCTTATATAATTAATTAGTTAATTTTTCATTTTAGCGATACCCAATAACGATCCACGGAGATGACACAGAGATTTAAGATGGATGCAGTACTGACCAGGACGTCGAACGAGTGCCACACGTCGCTACGAAAAGGCAATTTGACAAGGAAAAAGCCAATATTTGAATAAATACTACAATTAAAATTAGACGGGTAAATTTTTAATTTTATACCAGAGATCGCGACCGAATAGCCATCGCCGGTCTGATCGCATTTCGACGGCGGCGCTGAATGGCATGACGATGGATCCGACGAGACAATCGGCCACGGCCAGTGACATGATGAAATAATTGGTGACGGTGTGCAGGTAACGTTCCCTGGTCACCGCGGCGATGACCAAGGCGTTGCCCAGGACGGTGGCCAGACAAAAGGAGAACAACACCAAAGCCAAAATGGGATTGCCGTCATCCCAATCTTCTTTACCTGCCATCACCTCAGTAGTGTTGACGGTAATAAAATTTGAATTATTTACATCCCAACGCGTTCGATTCGACGACAGCACTACCGTAGTCACTAATTCCATAGCCTAGTTAAAACAAAATTTGAATTTGCCACCTCTGTGTTCTGCGAAATGGGCCGCGTCCAACTAACTTCAGGTTTTCCCTTGGAATACTATAAACTCTACGCAAATGGTCTTTATTATGAATGGCCCCCTGTCGGCTCCCGCTTGCCATCAGATGCATTACTCCCACTATATTCTCCCCTCCCCATTTTTCCATATTCTCCCGCATGTTTGTTACATCCGAGTGGCCTAAATTTAGTGGGTTTTTTGTGACAGTTTCAAGTCGCATATTAATCCCCTTTTCATTTTATTTCTGGTTGCAAGGCGAATTAGGTTAAGTGGATGAGACATTCGTGATGATTCAGTTTACATCAATATCGTACAATCCGCTGCTAAAATTTTTGTTTGTTAAAACATATTCTAGAAAAACATATTTTCAATGGGTTGAAATTATTCCGCTCCAGAAAGGTCTAAAAATATGGTACAAATGGACACATGTGGAACCCAAACCTATATTTGTCATTTGAATATAGTGTAATAATACTGTGTATCATTTCAATGTAGTATCCGGTTCCTTATGTTCAAGTTCCGAGATGTGCAGATGTGGTCCCGACCCATATTTCGGTGTCACTAATATTCTATTTTAAAATGCAACATTTTTGATATTTTTGGAAAAACCCGGTAGGGGAAACGCGTAGGTAAAAACGTTAATTTTACTACAACAGATTGAACACTCTCACAACAATGTTTCCTTTTGAGGAAAACCTTGCGGCGAAAGTGGAATCTCATTTTTTTATTGCTGACTTTATGTGGTAGGCCTGTAATTCATATCAAGCGGGAAGAAAAGAGAAATCTTATCACCAAGTACAGTTTCCTATAGTCTAATCATTATCCTTAATGCCTTTTTTTTCATGTATGCACTGTATAAACATGTCTACCCACCGAACACACCCCCCATTCTATCCTTTTCTCTTAATAATTTATAAAAGGTTTCACTTTTATGTGTGTACGCTAAACTCCATCATCAGTTTTCCCTGTTCACTTATCTTCGCCATTGGATTACACCGAATATCTTATGCACCACCGCTTATTACGGACCCTTAGTGAAAACTTTAAAAAGTGGCAAGTACTGCACCAACACCATCAGTGTAAAGTTGGCGTGGAACTGAGAAACAACATCAAATCCAATTGATTCAGAGATAACAAAGTATTTCAAATTCTCTTCCTGTTCGTCGAGTTGAGGTTTAAGTAATGAGCCATTCTAGCCATGATTAAAGCAGTAGTAAGTGGAAACATTTTCTTTTTAAATTGTAACGGCATTTTAATTCATTTGATTACATCACAGGCAATTCTCCTCTTTATGGTGGCGGTAGTTTTGTCTGGGGCCACAGAAACTCAACAGAGATTTACCCATGGGCCCTATCACTATGAAATTCTGGATAGGAATGTTCCTCAGCAGCCGATAGGTGATGAAATCGCAAGAGAATGGAATAACAAATTAATTGTGTACAAGTATCGATTGATTCGATTGGCCCGTTTGGGTATCCGACAGTACAAACTCAAGACGAAGGCTACTAATACTCATAACCCGGAAGTTTACAAACAAGTAGCACAGCAGCCCAATCAGGTATCTTTTTATTCAACCCTACCTCTTTCAGAAAATGGAAATAATTTAAAGACATTACGATTGATCCCACTGGAGTATCAAGTGGTACTGCCGGATTTGCCGGAACCCTTGGTGATCGCGACGCATTACAAGAACCTTCCGGAACCAAATGGAACTACTAAAGAAACTCTCCATCAAGAACTAAAGGATTGACTGGACTAAAAGTATCAACCGGCTTCAATGGAAATCAACATGGACTTCAAACTGAAACTGTTGGAACTCCCAAAACTCGTTAAAGGCTGAAGTCGGCTATTTGACAGTTACAAAATGCTATTTTCTCTCCAGTGTTTTCTATGCCCAAGAATCAGATTAAAGAAACTGTTCGACATTATTACGTTTAAATAAAAAATTGTGAGATTAATTAGTTTGAAATTTGAATATAGGGCCTAGCGATTTAATCAAAGAAATGTTATTGCTTTTTAAAATCAGCTGTTTTCGAGTTACTAAGGCGACAAGGCGACTGACCCTCTCCCCCCAAAATGGTTTGATTGCCTATCCCCTTTTTCTCTTTGTGTCTCAGCTCTAATGGCGTCGTCGTGTAGAACGTAGAAGCAGGTAGAGGCATGGTAGAAGGGTAGAAGGTGCTGTTGAAGCTTGAAAGTGTCGGGCAGTTATTCTTAGTTCAACAAAGAATATATATTTCTTGTGTCTTATGTTCGTGTGATATATCTTATGTTCGTTACTCGAGTCGAATTAAAGATTCATTACACCCCCATTTCACCAACACATCGCATACTTTCCCGAAGTGAGTGCTATGGTTCTGTTTTTTAAAGATTAACAGTCACATGTTGCTTCTGTATAAGTTCTTGTGTGTGTGATATTAGCTGGTCGTGATTAGTGAGGTAGAGGAACGTGATTCTCCCTTGGTTGTTGTGTTTTATCAGTTTATTTACTTGACTGAATAATTTCGATAAGAAAAAGTTTTTTAAAGATGTTCTTGACAGTTCACATGCATAAAGAATAGATTTCAACAATTTGACATTACTAGCGAAAGCTCAACAGTCACCAGTATTAGAAGATTAATGACATTTATCTCAAGCCAACAGGAAATCGTAAAACGAGCGATGGGCTCGACCAATTTTGGCCGCCCAATTGATTTGGAGACCCAAATTCTCACGCGTGTTGGATATCGGAGGAAAGCCCAACATGCTGGGTTTGAAAGGAGCCTCTCCCAAAAGTCTGTCATTGTTGTTGTATCTGCGTGAAGGTTGTGGTTTGGACTGAAGAGGAGGACTGTAGTGTGCTGGGAGTCTATATTTTGGTTGTTCGACAGGTCGTGGTGGATAAAACAGAGGAGGATCAACTTCTAGTGCTGATGGAGAAGCAGGGACTTCTGTCTGTACTTGGGGGCTCACCAATTTGCTGTTTTCATTGACAGTTTCAACCACAGCAGGTATTTTGTCATTTAATGGAACAAGCGGTGAGCTAGTAACATCTCCAAGATCTGTCATATTTTCATCTGTCGTTATTTGTTCATCTTGTCCCTGAACCAAAGCAGGGTGCGTAGGTTGTTCCTGAGTGTTGGCGTAGAGCAGATTTCCACCTGACGTTCCCACTTCAGCCGTACGGGACAAACGAATTGGCTGAGCCAAACTTGACGTGAGTTGCACAAAAACGATGACAGCCAGGAATACTGTATAGCTTCTTGACTGATAAGGAAATCAATTTGTAAGTAGAAAGTCATTAATTGCAAAAGAATATTTTGAATAATTAACTTACATTGGGCAATCTCATTTTTAAGATATTGGAGTTGCTTGCTGCTCAGTAGACGATTTGAATGTGACTAAACTACGAAACAAAACGCGGGCTTATATAGGGGACTAATACTTTTGGTTTGTTTTCGTCTGTTGTCTGTTCTTTCTCCACTTTCCCCGCTGGTGGATGACCAGGCTCACCACAAAAAATCATCTCGGGATGATTTTTAGCTTACCTGTTATTATTGCGACTGTTACGATTCTACCCGGGGACGTCGTTTGTCCTGCCATAAGCGAACGTAATCGACGAAAGTGAAAATTAGGTCGAAAGCGCAGATGTATTAATTTCATCCGCGTTATTCTGCAACTCGTGCCGAAGACCGACAGACGATTAGCGATTTCTATTCTTCCAAACAGCTGACGGAACGGCTCGTTTCTCCACATTTTTAAGAGTAACAACAGCCGTCTAATCTTCTACCTGCGCTCAGGGCAATACCGTCTACAGTAAGCAGTCTATTTAGCCTTTCCTGATGAGCTTTTGGTTTCTCCTTTTCTCTTCTCGGTATGCAGAGTAGAAACTGTGCAATAGTTCTGCTTGTTATCCATTTTTGCGACAGTCAGTCGAGTTGTAATGAAGCATTTTTCGTGAAATCTCTTCAGGATTATTTATGACTACAGTAGATTGGATAGACTTAGTAACCGGAGAATCTCCAGCAAATAGAATTTTTCAACTATTTTTGGAGTTCCAACTACTAGGTAATAATAACCCCTTTGGCTGGTTTGTCAAAAAATCTTAGTTTATTTATTTACTCCGCTAGGTCAGTGAACCAACTGCAATAATACGTGCGTCTATGTTTCTAAATATGTATCTTCAGTAATTAATCTTTTCAAACCTCCTTATAGGCTCATTGATTCCTTGATTAATACGATTTCTTGCTTTATTTCTGTTACTTTAAAAGTAATATGATAATCATTGTTTTCATAAAGATTGTATTTCAACCAATTGGGTTACACAGATTGTTTATTTCATTGCTCAAGTATTACAACAAAATAGAAATGAAATTTTACGACTGCTCAACAGTCTTCAACATCATATGCTTTTCGTGTAACAAGTGAATTATGTACATGCCATCCTCCCAAACATCCTTGACTTACCAACTTATTTGATGACCCACATTTTCGCGTGTATTGGATATTACAGGGAAGCCAAAAATATTGGGTTTGAAGGAAGCGGATCCGGAGGATTGACGACGAGAGTTGCTGTTTCCCCGTTCCGGATGAGGATTGAAAGTGTCACGAATAGTACCGTAGCTGGTCGGTCGGTCTGGCAGTGGTGGATAAAACAGTGGAAGATCCACTAACGAATCAGAAGAAGTAACAGATGGCGATGGCTGATGGGTGGCGGGTGCAGGGAGTTGAGGCGGAGGATTCACGAAATCATCGAAGCTTCCCCCTTGCAGCACAAGGGGCATCTCCTTACTTGTCGTCATAACAGGTTCGTTCGCAATCGCAATTTGATCTTCTTCATTTCCGTTTAATGTATTTTGGTAATCCTGTCTCAGTTTTGTTTCGTTGTGCGAGAAATTGTGGATTAGGACAAGGTTTGGACCCAACTTTGGCGGTCCGGAATTCTTCGATTCAGCTGGACTGGAAGGTCGAACAGGATTGGCACATTGAAGTGGCAGTTGAAGCAAGAGCAGGTAAGCCAAGAACGCTGTGTTGATTCCTAACTATAATTTTAAAAATGTGCAATCATCAAGTCATTCGAAAATTAATTGTAGACCATTAACTTACGTTAGCACACCCCATATTAATGATGAATTGAGACTAGCTATATTCGAAGGAGATGTGTTTTTCTTGGACAAAGTCTGACTGAACAACATAGCAATTTGTGCATGAGATTATATACCGAGAGGCTTGTTTCGTTGTTTCTTCCTTTCTCCTTCACTTTCCCCATTAGTCTGGTGTATAACGACCCACCACCAAATCATGGCGTTATTCGATTATACTTTCCGTTAAAATGCGCTTTCTGTTGGAGACAGACATATAAGTCTTAGTGACTTACCGACGAAAGGGAAAACTAGGTCGAGTGTAATGTGTTAATTCGGTTGGTACTATCTTGGAGCGCGCAGGGGAGGAGGGACTGTCGAAATTAGCGTAAACGATTTCTTTTGTCTCATACAAAGCAGCTGACGGACTTCTTTTCCCATTTTTAACGATCGAAAAAGTCATTTTCTTAGTCAAATAGAATTCACATCGATTTCTCCAACTAAACTAGTCGGACAGTTGAGGTTTTCTCGGTACGTAATCTGTCTCGTCTTGTGAAATATGAATGTAAGTGATTTCTCTTTCAGTAAAAGGAACATTTTTAAATTCAAAAGATTAAATGCGTTTGCAAATTTCTCGAAAATAGAAACAACTGAAATAGTGCAAATACGTTATGTGTATTACTTGGCTGAAAAACAATTACGAGTTGTAATCATACAGTAACCAGAATTCCCGAGGGATATCGTATTCAGTAGAAACGTTGTGGGAAACAAGTTGAAATATTATTAAAGAGTGGAGGAAAAAAAAAAAGTTTACAGTCACGAAATCGTTCGTTCCCAGTTTAGTTTTCCATTGGTAGTAACTTATTACCCCCGATGAAATTCTCTTTCTCCTTGCTCACCTCTACCTTCCGTCTTCTATTTATCCATTAGTCCGGTGCAACACTTCAAGTCAGGTCTTTGATGCTTATTTCCACTTTGATGCTTGCATTGAGATTTCTTAGAAATTTATCCTCTAGTGGAACAGTTTGTAAGCCTTCTGTCAGGTTTGCTATCGGTATAGCGTGAGTTCCAATGGTGTGATTTTTGAGGCCCATGTATTGGGTTCCTTTGACCTTAATGACTAAGAAATCGAGTTCCGACCTCGTCACATCAAATTGCAAAGTTTGATTCCATTCAGAATTTATCCCGTCTGCACTTTTGGCTGTTTTCGTGCGATGTTTCTTTTCGTCGGCTTTTACTCCTTCGATACGTAGACTAACATATGTCTCGATCACTTTCTTGCTGGTTGTTAGGTTTTTTCCTTTGATAACTGTGATTGATATTCTCCTTTTGTTGTTGGCAGGAACTCCTGGGTTCAATAGCGTAGCGGGTTTTAGGACGAAACCTGTGTTTCCGTTTTCTCGAAATAAGCTGTCGTATACGGCTAAGTGCGAGTCTCTGGTTTGTACGTTCAGTGCCACCAGTTGGCATCCAGCATTCAATGCCGAAATCGGGTTATAATTGCCCGAAAACTGCCGGTCTGCGCCGGGATATACCCGAATCAATCGACGTCTGGTCACGTCCCTGAATCGCTCGAGGTTAATGTTTCCGGATCCTCCAAATATTCGGTCGACAATTTTTACTTTCAATGACTTTAATATCCCTTTGAATGTGTGTTCCGACAGCGATGAAACTTCGTTGACATTTCTATTGCTGAAGATGTCACCATGCTGGTGGTCGTCTTTTTGACAAATGTTAACCAGAGAGCCCCATTTCTTTTTGTCGGCTAACACTATAATCTTCCCCCTTAGTTCGTTGGGAGAAGGTAGACTTTTGAATTCTTTGGTATCTTGTAAGTATAAAGAATCTTTAAAAATATCCAGCATTTCTCGTTTCACGTAATTTCTTTGAAAGTCACTTAGATGATCTTCGAAGTCCAAAATTAATGGTAGGTCATCTTTTTGATAGGTGGAAGCAATGTCTTTTAAGACGTCAGCTGCGCTAATTTTGGACGTTAAAGTCCAGCCATGGTAGATAACAGGTCCATTATAGCCGTCGTGTAGATCCAGCTCTAGGCATCGTACCTTGTTTGAGATGGCACGTTGATAAGCCTCTATGGTGCTCTCTCCGATTAGCTGGTTGCCCAGAAGATAGGTATTATGAGAAGATTTGATGTAGTAGAATGATAGTGGATAATCGTAATATTGGTCTTGAGTCGGGTTAATAGTCTCCGGAATTTTTTCTGTAATCTTCTCTTTGGAAGTATCCGGGATTTTTTCCGTTATTCTTTCCAGCACTGCTTCCAGTTTCTCAACCGGAATCTTAACTTGCTCAGGGACTTTTTTCTCACTTTCGTCAGTCAAGGTTTTTGAATTCAACAACAAATTATCGTGTGTTGTTATTATCGTCTGTTGTTTTTCTGACTGAAATTCAGGTTGGCTCGGCCCATTTCCGCCAGCGTTTATTGCGGAAGCAGTTGTTACTGGGATTCTCTCAGGTATTGGCTCCGGAATCTTCTCCGGTATTGTCTCTGGGATTTTTTCTTGGAATGCATCCAGAATTTGGTTTGGAGTTCTCTCCGGGATTGTTCCCAGAATATCAACTTGCTCATGGATTTTTTTCTCATTTTCTTCAGTCTGATCTTTTAAATTCAACAACAAACAATCGGCTTCTGTCGCCGTTTGTTGTTGTTCTGATTGTCTTGATGGCCCACTCTGAATTCCGTCATCGTTTATTGCCGAAGCGGGTGTTTCAGGTGACGGCTTTGGTGCCGAATTCAAGGGCCAAAACAGGTGGATTATCTTGGAGCAAATGAATCCCCATACGATAAATCCGACAAGTTCAAGTATAGTTTCGTACATCTTTCACGTAGTTTTGCAGGCAGCTTCGAATCCCCCTCCTATATATCACCTTTGAGAGACTAAACGAGTCTGCAACTTAGGGAAAGTCCTCTATAGTTAAGATATTTGATCAAAAAAACAAAAAAATATCGTTATTTTAATTGAATTCCACTTTAGTATTTTACTTCCCACATTTTTCATAAAGAAAATTTATTCTTTTCATTGATTTTAATTTCTTAAATCGTTTTCTAAAGTAGACGGGGACTCGATTGTGCAATGTGTGCACAATTCGATTGTGCAACAAACGACTCCTAGTAGCAAAATTTCGAACTGCATGAAAATTTTTATTCCTCGAACGTCGTCTGCTCGAAACTGAACGTGATTACGTGAGGCCGTTACGTGAAAAAGTGAGTTCCGCCAGTTTTTTTTTTATATAATAATATGATAAGGGATGGTCGTAGTACTTTTTCTTAATTGCTATTCGTGTTGACAATTGCCGATATAGTCTATCTTTAATACAGCACTGAGTGAAACTGTATCAATACTCTTTGCAGTGTACCTGAACGTTAGAAAAGGTAATTCTAGCTTGGATTCTCTACGACAAGGTTACTTAAAATAAATATGTATGCATTTGCAGGTATACTAGCCCATAATTTTCACTAGGCCCAATTATTTGATCACATGTTCTTGTAACAGCTGTACATTACGCTAAAATATCTCTTGCCACCTGTACATGCTATAGTGGTGTACAGCTTTTTCATCCCTTGCAGATTACACTTAAAGTGAAGGTAATTATGCCACAAATTACCTTAAAGAAGGCAATAGATTTTGATGACCAGCTGAAACCATTTGTTTACAGATTGTACCCAATTCACTAGTTTAAAATAAAAATCTCTTGTAGCACCTTAATTTTGATTTTCCATCCAAAATTCTATGCAACACTTCATATACTTGGTAGTACGTCTCAAGTGAAAAACATGTCTTGTAAATGGTAGCAACCAATTTCAACCTTTTCAGTGCTTTGGAATTTGTTGCTTTCGTGGTTATCAGGGTTTTATATGGTGTAAGCCATTGTTGTAATTTGAAAGGAGATGCACAGATTATTTTCCATGACCTATTATGTTTAAAGTAAACTAGACAGAAGAAAAACTTGAGAAGGTTGAGTCTGCTTTAGCCGGTTCTTAATCAGAGCTTTTTATAAAAAAAAGAAAGCTAAAAAAGCTTGTTTATTGATTTGAAAGAGAAAAACCGCCGAGTACGCATGCTATAGCTATTCACTTTCATCAGTCGTCGCTAGATGGGAGGTTAGTATATTTTGAGGGCGCAGTTATGCATGGCCTACTCTATGGTTAAGGCCTGTAGACTTGTATCTACTGCCATGAAGGCGAGAGGTGTGGCCAAATTCCCTATCCTTGCCCGGGCAAGAGCCAATCAGAAAAAAAATCGAGGCTGAAACTTCGCCATCTGGTGTTTCAAGATGCAAATCTCGTTGTAAAGTAAATAACAATGCGTTTTTCGTACTAAGTTCAATAGCAGTTGTTTAGGAAAACGACTAAATAGGGTAGAACTACATTTCATAATTTCCGCAAAAATATTCTAATCAATTACTCCGTGAAACACAACCTTTTTTATAAACTGTAAATAAAAAAAGCTTCCTCCCGATCGACAATTGAACGCCATACCTATAACATGGTGGTGATCACCGCTAACCACTCACCCATCATTTCTAGAGGAAATCGTAAAAAACTTGCAAGTCACATGGCTACCTAACCATTCTAACGAGAAAGCAATATCGAACGCCAGATGGCGAAGTTGCAGCCTCGTTTTTTCTTCTGATTGGCTCTTGCATGGGGAAAGGATAGGGAATTTTGCAGATCCTCTCGCCTTCATGTGGCAGGATTCAAGTTTACAGGCCTTAACCATTAAGTAGGCCATGAGTTATGGCGGTTATGGGCGGAGTATTTGGAGGGCGCAGTCATGGCGGTTATGGCGGAGTGCAATGTGCAAGAAGAGCAGATTTTCTGATGGCTATAAATAATGTAAGTAAAGTCGAAATAAAGCAAGTATTTAATATCAATCATGTTCAAAATATGTTGATATTGCCCATACAGTTTTGTAGCGTAATTCATAGATGGAGAAGGAAACTTACACTAAAAAAAAAAAAAACGAAATGCTGGGTTGATGATGCAAAATTTTCATGTTTCCATGTTTGTTAAACAGCATTAGCAGAATATAAATATTTGGCTTGTCACGTCAGACAATCCCAAACTCAGGGAAGAAGTCTAGAACAAGTGGCTAAAGCGGACACAGTAAGTGATCTCTTTCAACAAGCTAACTCAAATTTTATGGAAATCTTTCTTAATAGCCCACATTTCTACTTGACAGCTCTACCAATGTGTTCAACAAGATCAGAAGTGCCAACTGCCAAGGTTCTAAGGACTTAAAAACGGTTTCTCATTTCACAGTCATGGTGATCCCAAAGAAGATGACCATTGAAGTTTTAGTTCTCTATCCAGAGACAAAATGATAGTGTTAAGTCTGAAGTTTAGTCACACCAATTAGCTTGAAACTAAATTGCTTTTTTTCACACTGCAGTGGCTCAAAACAATGGAATCTACATGGCTCATTTTATCGTCACTCTGGGTGGTGGACATGTTACAAAATTTTTCCTTAAGAATGCAGTCAACTATTATCAAATCAATTACTAGATGACCTTTTTACTCCTATCATTTGGTTAGGTTACCCCCGATTCAAATAGTTCTTGAGTCTTTCACATCTCACTTGAGTGATTGATTATTCTTAGGGTTTATTGTGATGAACTAACAGGTGGATAGTGGCAGTATAGTTTGATACAGGGATCCATTTCATGGAGGATAAAGCATTTGACAGTAGCTATCCAAAATAAGCAACTTGTGTGTATTACGTTTCGGATGGTTTCAATTCGGACTAGCCCGGTGCATCAGTGGGCCTTCTCCGACAAACCCAGATTAGTTTCATTATTAATCATATTTCGAATTTTTAGAAAATGGCTAATTGGTGTTTGTTTTTGTTTTTTTGTTTTTTTTTAAACATATGTTGGTGGTGGACCGGAAATCCCAGAATCGGATGAGATATCTCGCGGTGACAGTAGAACAGGATGCATATTCGGAAGTCAGCACATCAAGACTCGGAAACGTTTGTCGGTTCTTCGATGCCGACGTCGGCTGCCTTGACTGAGTTGCTACCTGGACGCTTCCCGACTCTTCACTCGCTTCGACGACGACAAAGATCCTATCGGTAAATTTCCATTAGAACTATTTCTTGAAACTCAAAAATTTGAATTCTCATTTAATGTTATTGCTGCCCAGTGCTGGATCGTGGATCGAATCATTCGTTCGGCTGAATATCTCGATTCTCTCGAATGACCTGGCGCAACAACTCACAGATCTCGTCCGGGATCAACTCGCTTATTCAATCCCGCCATTTTTGGGATCCAGCGAAGAAAACTTTTACTTCTCAGCTGAATTTTTCAGTGTCGTACCAAATGAGGTCGTTGTCCACTTTTCAACAACGGATGCCACTGCTTCTAGTCAATCTGCTGGACCGTATTCCGGCTTAAAAAATTCATTTCAGATTTTGTGATTGTTTGAAATTGCCGTGAACTAGTTTGTTTGTTTTTTGTTTGTTTTCTGCAATTCGTCTTGTTGTAGAGCGCCTAGACTAGCATATCTGAGTAAGTGTAACAGCTTGCGTATTGACCCAGTCTAAGGTACTGGAGAAAGTCTGATTGGTGGCGCTCGTGTGCCCATGGCCACTTTTAGTGATGGTAAGTCAGAGAACCCTGCCGTTGTTTTTGTCATAAAAGTGGTGATTTATGATTCCGGCCCCTCTAGTTACATTTCGTCGTCAGGAACAAAAAGGTTTTCCATTCAGGGTTCACCTGTTCACCATCTCTCATACCGGTCTGTTACAGCAGTAGTCAACGGCGTACAGCGAATTTTTTATATCAAGTTTTTTTGTTTTTTTTTTTCATTTAAATGCTACAGTGCATTAATGTTAGTAGTTTTGTGAGTAATAGTTGATTGGGGAAGTATTGGGTTAGTACATGCATGGTTTTATATATTATAAGAACAGACATGGGAAACATTGGGAGGTTATAAAGGGGGGACATGTGGAAGGAGTAGGAAATGAACCTGGGGCCTTTCTTATCAACACTAGGGGCCGCAACCATGACACAGTGGTCCAACATCCAATTTGCAAAATCTCGGGAATTTTATCAGATCCTTTAAAGGGCTGGCTGAGAATGCTGTGGAATGTTTCAATTCAGGCAATACAGGAGGTAGCTATTGGTTATAGTTCAAAATTGTCACGAGTTACGTGTTTGAATCTTGTAGGAAAATGGAGGACTAAGAGGGTAGGAAGCAAAAGTGCAAAGGAATCTGGAATCGTCCAGAAAAATGCAATGTATAAGAAAAGAAACGTGTTAAGTTAAAATTTTATTTTTCAACGGGATATTTACATCCATTAGCATGATTCCATTTATAGTTGAAATATTTGGTTAGAAACGTACAACGTTACTATAATTGCGTATCTAAGAGAACGTTACATAGTGTTTAAGGATTGATCCACCGTAGTGTTGGTAGTTTCAATGGTACACGTGACTATTTCTTTCAGTCTTCATTCTGCAGTTTTGTGTTGGTAATGGATTTGTATGTTTGTCGAATTAGTGTTCTGGTCATCCGTGTGGACAATCGGTTTAACTGAGTGTTTGCTTGTCAAGGTTGTTTTAACTCTTACTTTTATACGGCAGCATAAAACTAAATCAATAAATGTGTAATTGAAAATAACTTGTGCCTAGTTTGTGTTTTGTTTTTACTTTTCGGGTGTTGCAGGATGCAAAAATTGTGGATTGATTACCGTTTGGAGTTAATTATTTGGCTGTTGGTGATGTGTTGGCGGTTTTTTTATGGTGAGAAGATGATTATTTAGTGAAGACCATATTACGTTAGTATCGATTTCTCGTATTTCTTTGTTATTTTAATGAGTGTCGATTACTTCAAGCGGGAATTATTTCCAATTATTTTAAACCTTGCCTTTGCCTTATTTTCTGCAGTTATTTTGATTTATACTTTACACGTCTCTGAAACATTTATCGGCAGTTGCTGAGATGCGATTTTTAGTGATGACTAACATTTATTGAACCAGCAACAAAGCTCACTTGTTTGATTTTTGAAAAATTGATTTTTTTTCTACTTCTGGTTTTCTCATTTCAGTAAGTAGTTCAGTAAATATTCATCTGACGCACAAAAGAACCATATATTCGTGATCCTCGTCAAATATGTGGTAAAGTTCATGATTTTTTTTGTACGTTTTCGTACTTCCGGTGTTGAGAATTTTCCTGAACTACAGTTCAGGAAAATTCTCGATTTTGACTAAATTTTGGATTTCGTTTAAATTACAGCTAATCGACCCCAAATTTCATGGAGATCACGAATATTTGGTTTATTTTGTCGGCAGATCAACGGTTAAGGCACTATTGCTTACTTCCGGTCTACTTCCGGAAAATTTGCATAAAACTAACAAGTGAGCTTTGTTCTCTGCACTGCTCTCAAGATTTCAAGCTAGGTTTAAGCGACCAAAAATTCGCTTTTCAAGTTTTGTTACGTATTAAGACCAGTCCTTCAAATACTGAGTTTTGAGACGTGTCAAATAGATGGCGTGTTGATTGTTGTGTCAGTTATGGGTTTATGGCGTTTTGCTGTCAAAAGTGAAGTTATCTTTTCTTCGAAAATTATCAATGAATTCACATGTAAATTCGAGTGATTTCGTCTCTAACTTGTCGGTGATGTGTTCTATTCCGTGTATGTGTTAGATAACTTTAATGTTTCTCATCAACTTATAGGAGGAAACATGAAAGGGTCGTTGCCGTCGTGCAGCCTACCGTCATCTATTTTGTTCAAAATCTTTGTATTCTTCCGAATGTGCCATCGAAATGATACAGGTAATAACCAACATAAGCTCTATCCATTTCATGTATTGCTAAAACATATATTCTTCTCGTCTTTTGTTAGAATTTATAATTATCTGCTGTTTGTATTGGACTTGCTAGATCACCAACCCCAGCATAGACCAATCTCTCATTTCATCTTCTCGAGAGAAGATTGGATAACTGATCTGTGGTTTCATGTGTAAGTTCACTTATTATGTCACTGAACTTTTGCCGTTGCAGCCTAATATGTATTTAAAGTAGGCCTATTGATCTCCACTTATGTCTATCTAATGTTTAAGAGACGCTTTTGAGTGTATACTGATAATTGTTTATTCTTTTAGATCATAGACGTCAAGCACATTGATGACAAATTATAAACAATGTGACATTTTTCTCTTTTTATTTACAGGATCTTAACTCCAGGTTTCTAAATTTGCATGGCAGACTTTATGAGAAGTCATGTCCTTTCAAGAAAGTCAACAAGGTCACTTGTTTACTAACCTTTTGGCTGCTACCCTTGAATCTCCCTTTTTACTCTCTAAATAGCGGGCCATCTTAATTTGAGGTATTGCTTATTCTGTCGTTTCAATCTTGGTTGAATATTATTGATATCCTAATAAATGTTCATTCGGCTTACAGGGTAATCCTTCGCTACTTGTCATTGACTTCAACCACTGGGGAAAACCGACGAGAGAATGCTGTAATCCAAGACTGATAAATTGTTTAATCGTTAGATTAAATTATAAGTGCATATCTGGGCTCCCTTCTTTTCTGTGGCCCCGTTTCTCTATCTAACCACTAACCAACGCCCGCCGGTGGGCTCTAGTCGAACGGGGACTTGGAAGGCGCATGATCTGAGGGTCATGAGTCTAACCCGGAAGCCTAGTATGACTAATCGCTCCCCAGAAAAAACTTGCCTCGCTCTCTTCTCTCCTCTTCCATTTCCAGGTAATCTCCCTGGATCTACGCCGACACTGCATGTGCGAGTTTTAGCAAGCAATCCGCCACCCAATTTGACAAAAAACTATTATTTGATTAAAAGCTATTGTTGGTAGCTAAAAAATTGCTTAACTAAAAAACTAATTCGCTTTTTCAGAATATTTTGAAGAGAGATCACAAGAAAATCTAAAAACAACAAAGTGATCTAAAACCAAAATATTCAAAAAAAGCTAGTTACCCGTAATAGCTTTAAACACATCATCTAAATTAATCAAGCTTAAAGAATCGCAATTTGCACCAGTAGACTAGATGCTAATTTCTACATGAGATTTTTGAACTAGAAATTTTTTAACCGTCTGTCGCAATTTCCGTGAAAACAAACTTATCACTTTTTGTCAAATTGGGTGGCGGATTGTTTTCTAAAAAGCCTCGCACTAAAAAAATTGTCTTGAACCGAATGCTCTATTTAATGAATTGTTTATTTTGCATATGTTCCACAATAAATATAAGTTACACAATTTTTATATGATGATTTTTTATTATGATTATAGATATAAAATTGTGTGAATTTGATGTTGGAGATTGTGGGGTTTTAGGAATGGATGTGAGTGGATGTGGGATTTGATTTTAGTGCTTATGGGGTTTGGGTAAGTGGAAGTGGGGAAGTTATAGGTTGACAGGAAGGTATAGGTTAATAATAGATTTTATCACCAAGTACTGCATATTCATTAAAAATATACCTCACTTCTTTTAGTAAATCATAACCAAATGCCCCTTCTCCACTTTCTCCTCATTCCCCCATCCTGGACATGTTTATTTTTTGGTTGACATAAATCTCCCCATATTACTATTTTTTTTTGTTCCTTCTCAATATATAAAGGTTAACTGCAAAGACACAAATAGCAATTAAACACAATATTGGATGTCACTTCTGTAGCACAAAACCAGCACCTTGGATGCACAAGGAACAGCAACTTGGTGCAGATATCTTTCACCACCATAGGCTGAACAACACGCCACATTGGAAAGCAACATCACTGCTACGTAAACATGAACCTATAAACAAAGTAAAATTAATCTTCAGCATCATTGGAAATGCTGTATGAAATTTAAAAAAATATGCTAAAATCACTTCAAATATTCAACCCAAATATTATATGGCAACATTATCTTATAGCTATCGTGGAAACTTAAATTAATAAATTTACATGAAACCAGATGACTCATTTAAGATTTAAACACAAATTCATTTAAACTTTAAAGGATACTCTACAGTGGAACAAATAAACAAAACTTCTTTCAGAATCTGCCTTTCTTGCATACAACAAACTCCCCTTTAAATAATCCATAACAGAACACAACCCTGAAGGAAATAGCTGTTTACTTGACGAAATCCCAAAATGTTAAAACTAACCAATGAATGCAAAGCTTAATCACATTTTAATTGTAAAATCTATAACTGGATAAGATTGTCACCTTCAAATAGTGTATGTGTTCATGATGTTCACAGCAAAGGTAAATGTGACTTCCATGCAGCCTGCACGATTTGATGGAAGCCCTAGATTGGATGGCTTAAGTTCCTTTTATTAAGAGGTGCCTGCAATCAAAAATTACAAATGTTATGATCCACATATATTTCAATCAGTTTAATTATTAATTTTATCATTGTAAAAGCAGAATGTTACTCAGCTTCTCGACGTGGGCGACAGCATGGTTTCCAAGTCTTTCAGCATCAAAATTAGTCTACAAATAAAAAATTAAATTAAAAATTTTCAGGCCACTTTCACTGCACATGCAATAGAATTTAATCGAATCAATTATACCAAGAATAATAGCAAGCTCACGAACCGCCAACCCGAACCAACTAAAACCCATCACATTCTAGGAAATGCCTCACAAGTGGCAATCCAGCTAATTAAGCCAACATTAAAATTCAAAACTTGAAAAATAGAAAGGTCTAAAAATGGCGACTCTTTCTCTCAGAACCTCATGATTCAACTAACATCTAACCAGTGCTGCCACTTCTGAAATAGCAAAGTCGTGCAGGGTTGCCTTAAAAGTCCCGAAAATCCTTTTTTTTTTTTTGAAAAATCCTGCACTTTATCTTGCACGATTTTCTTCAAAATCCCGCAAAAATCTTGCAAAAAAAAAAAAAAAACCCGCATAAATCCGACACGATCCAACATAATTTCCTAGTTATCCTTGTATATTTGAAGTCTTTTCTTGTCAGACAGGTAAAACATTATTTTGATACTGTTGACCGACAGTTAAAAGCTACACAGCAGCTCGGTAGGATGCTTATTTTAGCCCTATTTCAGCACTTTAAGATTACTTTAACACGTTACGCTTTTTGGTAAGAATTATAAACAAACTGAAAAGCAAAATTTCATGCTTCTTCGAAGTGTAATATGCTTACAAAAAAATAAGTATGTTTATAAAATGAAATTAAGTATGTTTACAGAACAAGTACTTTTAGCAACACACTTATAATAGATTTAACGTACTTAAAGTTTTAAAAAGTATGTTAATGCTTCTTAAGTATGTTAAATAAAAAAGAACAGACCTTTAAGCAACACAATTATCATAAACTTAACGTATTTACTTTATTTATAAACGTACTACCCAATGTTTTCTCTGCTGCAACGAAAAAATGACACGAGTCCATTTCATTAACCATTAATGTAATTAATACATACAACTTGTAACAGTTGATAAGGTCTCTATAGCTGAATGGATAGCAAGCTGGAATGAAACTCCAGTGGTTGATGGTTCAAACCTCAATAATGTCAGAACTTTTTTTCAATAAAACTCTCAAATTCAAACAGTCAAACGAGAGGATTAGACGTCCACAGATCAGAAACTCAGAGTAAGGCTCAGAGCGGCTTAGGCTCAGAGCACCAGACAACAGCGCCACAGTGGTCTCAGTTGTTGACTACTGCAAATTTCAATTGATTAATACAATTATCACCAGATATTCAAAAAATCCCCAAAAATTACCAGAAATCCGACAAAAAAATCGAAAATCCTGCAAAATCTTACGTCCTGCAAATGTCATGCAAGCACTTCGAAAATCCTACAAAAACTGACAAATCCGACATAGTGGCAGCACTGCATCTAACCATGAACCAAGAAGGTAGGGGGCCTAAAGGGCTAGCCTACGCCCAACAACTGAAGACAAACCTGGCCACAAGATGTCATGTCTCAGCCAACAACATGGTGCCAACAACAATAACAATTTTTTTTAATCATTACGACTAAATCCATCAAGGGAACTTCACACTTTGATGGGTGGACCAATTTACCAAATTCGTCAATCACTTCAATCAGGCTCTGAAAAGAGCGAGTGATTTGGAAGTGGAGGACACGGAACCAACTGCAATTTACTTTTGATTTCATCTTCGCTCAACGCCTTCCAGAGGTGAGCAGCTTAACTGCGTTGCTAACTCTTGTCCACCATCTTCGCTCAATTTTAGATTACAAGTAATTCGTATCCTGCGTGTCAGGGCACACGAAATAACGTTAACGGGATGAATTCTTCCTGCACTGTTTTTGGCATAACAACATTTACGTTGACGAAGAATTCTTCGATGATTTTTTTCAGTATTGCAACTAAACAAGAAAGTGTATAGTTGAAGTAACTGAAACAGTGAAACTAGTGTTTTTTACTGCTGAAAACAATCTAAGCCTTCGTAGAATTGTAAACAACAAATGTTTAAAATTTAAAACAGTCAAATGAATTGAAAAGGATCCCTGCTCTAGCTTATCGAGACTTACTAAATTAGAAACAAAAATAACAAGCAGAAAAAAAAATTGAAAAAACTTGACTTTTCAAGAAATAGTTCTAATGGAAATTTACCGATAGGATCTTTGTCGTCGTCGAAGCGAGTGAAGAGTCGGGAAGCGTCCAGGTAGCAACTCAGTCAAGGCAGCCGACGTCGGCAACGAAGAACCGACAAACGTTTCCGAGTCTTGATGTGCTGACTTCCGAATATGCATCCTGTTCTACTGTCACCGCGAGATATCTCATCCGATTCTGGGATTTCCGGTCCACCACCAACATATGTTTAAAAAAAAAACAAAAAAACAAAAACAAACACCTATTAGCCATTTTCTAAAAATTCGAAATATGATTAATAATGAAACTAATCTGGGTTTGTCGGAGAAGGCCCACTGATGCACCGGGCTAGTCCGAATTGAAACCATCCGAAACGTAATACACACAAGTTGCTTATTTTGGATAGCTACTGTTGAATGCTTTCTTCCACCAGCCACCTGTCAGTTCGTCACAATAAACCCTGAGAATAATCAATAACTCAAGTGAGATGTGAAAGATATGACTATTTGAATCGGGGGTAACCTTACCAGATGATAGGAGTAAAAAGGAAGATATAAAAAGGTCATCTAGTAATTGATTTGATAATAGTTGACTGCATTCTTATGGAAAAATTTTGTAACATGTCCACCTCCCAGAGTGACGATAAAATGAGCCATGTACACATTCCATTGTTTTGAGCCACTGCAGTGTGAAAAAAAAGCAATTTAGTTTCAACCTAATTGGTGTGACTCAACTTCAGACTTAACACTATCGTTTTGTCTCTGGATGATTGATATTAAATACTTGCTTTATTTCGACTTTACTTACATTATAGCCATCAGAAAATCTGCTCTTCTTGCACATTGCACTCCGCCATGACCGCCATGACTCCGCCCTCCAGATGTGCTACCTTCCATCTAGCGACGACTGATGAAAGTGAATAGCTATAGCAAGCGTACTCGGCGGTTTTTTTCTTTCAAATCAATAAACAAGCTTTTTTAGCTGTCTGTCCTGAAAAGATGAAAGAAAAGATCTTCAGAGTAGAAAATAACTTTTGCCATTTTCTCTACACTCACCGGATAATGTGGTATCAATCGTTGTCAACCGAATTAATGTTAATAGCGACACACACTTGCTGGAGACGGAGTTTCACTGTGATTTTGTTGTGCCAGTCCAAGTTGCAAATTGACTTAAGTCTCGTCCTCGGTCTCGGACAAAACTGTTTACGTCGCCTTTCATGTACAATAGGCACGTGGCGCTATGAACGCCGGTATTTAACCTGCAGATATAGATGCATTATGCATGAATCAAATGGAGTAGATAGATATTACATTCACGATACAACCCGTCGATGTAAACAAACAAAAGGATATTAATTTTTCAACTTTAAGTGAAAGATAATAAGAAAAGTGAAAAATACTTACACATTATCCAACGGAAATACAATACGAAACAGTTCCAAATGTTCTTCGTGGATTTTCTTTCTATTTTCAAAACAGAAAATGTGAATGAAATTCTATTCCTCCATGAGATACGCCATTTCCCAACAGGTTTAGCTGTCAGCTCATGCGCGTTCTCACGTTTTCCGCTAGAAAATTGCAAATGCCCCACCACCACCCACAAAAGCCGATTGCACATCGCCATCATCGGCCATTTCAACTGGCGAAAAAAATGAAAATCGCCATGAAGTTGTAGTAGTGAGGGTTGTTGAACTACTACGAGGATATCGGGAGCCATAAAAAGGAATTGCGACTAGCCAATCTCGTGGCCGAGAACCAATTATGGCCGCTCATTCAAACACCAGCGGCGCCGTACATTTATATATATTTTTCTTTTTAAGTTCCCCGCCAGATAGTTGGGCAACCCGCAAAAAATTCCCAACTTAAAAGCGTCGACGCTTTTTTTACCGCTTTCAATCAGCTTCCGGCGGCCATCATCGATGACGGCAAACGCCACGTAAACAAAAATGCAGCAGCAGCAGGATCCATTGAAATGCTGGCATTCAATCAGAATCCGCAAAAACCTATAAAAGAGCGCGCATTATTTGAAAAAAAAATAAAAAGAGGGAAATAAATCTTTAAAGAAAATAGTTCACCTCATTAAATTTTGAGCAGAGAAAAGTCGTTTGGCGGGCGGGAGCGCGCGTGCGAGCCCATCCGCTTTTCCAATCGGTGTATTTCATTTACTGCCGAAAGAGGGGAACGGAGGGGGTTACCGGGTCTACATAATGAGATCGATCCAGCAGCAGCGACTGCAGCAGCGTCCTTTATGTGGGGTACATCAAAAAAAAAAAGAAGAGGAGAGAAAAAAGAAATATTATACATGATTAGACCTTTTCTGCGATGCTAAAATGCCTTCAATCGACATCAATCAGAGTTTTACGAGACCAATAAAAATCAAATGATGACGACGACGACGACGGCTCAACTTTATTTTATTTTTTTTTCGCAAAAGAAAATCAAAACGAAGGCCTTCTTCATTTGATGGCCTTCCCCCCCCCCCCCACCCTTATTCTTGGTTGATGTAACTGGCCAAAAGCGCATCGATGTGTCGTCCAGAAAAGAATAAAAAAGGCCATCGCATATCAAACAAATGGCGAGCCAAGAAAAAAAACAAACAAAAAATAATACGAAGTGGGTCGTGTGCATTGTGATATATCCTACTCCATCCACACGCACACACACACACACAAAGATTCCGGAACAAACACAAAAAAATTAGGTGCGTATTATTTACGCTGGGAAGAAACTTTGGGTCTAGTCTATTGGACGCAAGCGCAGGAGCGTGACCGGCGCCAACATTTTTTGGTTTCCCGAGCTCTGTGTTGTACATCAGTAGTCTATAATATCTATAGTTGTTTGCGAAGATGTTAACGCTAAGAAACATCACTAAACAAAAGCGAAAGCCGAGCGTCAGCTTGAATGCGTGTGTGTTACCCGCTATATATAATACTATAGAAGGACCAAAGGCATTATTCCGGATGAGCTCTCTCCTGCCGGGAGAGGCGATCGTTATGTGTGCGTATAAACCCCCAACACACACACACAAAAAAAAGGAAAAACGGGAAAATAATATAAGGATCAGAATCATTCCGGTATATATACTTGGGCCCATGTTATACAACTCTCTTTCCTCTCTCTCTCTCAATCCTTTTTTGGGGGTTGCTGCCGCTTCCTTCCTTTTGCGACCGCACCGTACATACAAACAGCATCTCCGGCTGTCACGATGTGAAGCTAAGACGCTTCATCATTCACATCAGTCCTCCCTTTTCTCTCTCTCTTATTCTTTTCCCTTGATTCTATATGGCAACACTTTCCACTTGCTTTGAGCATCGACTCTCTCTCGTCTAGCTCTCTACAATGTCGTTTTCTATTTTTGTTTTGATATTTTCTCTATAAGCTGGGAGCCTATATACTCTGGTATTGCATTAGCAATTGATCCCCAGCATTATATATCCCGGCGGCAGGAGCACTTTATACCGCCGAGCGGACACATCGCAGCTGGACGCCGTATCCTTTTTTTGATTGTATTTATAGAGACGTCTGCTACTGCTGCTGCTGTGTGTGTTTTGCCCGTGAAAAATGAGAGTGGCGATGATGGGATGTATAGGGGGGAGCTTGCAAATATCTAGGTCAATCGGCTATTCAGCGGCGCCCGCAAGATAATCCAACGCAAAACAAATGGTCGACTGTCTGATCTCTACACACGATATCCAAAAGGTAATAATCATAATAAAAGAAAAACCCATTATCTCCGGGATTTAACCGGAAATAATGAATGACTGGGAACTTGGCAAACATCTAACACACGTCATCGGGAATAACCGATGGTGGAAATTGAACGAGAGCCCCGGGACTCGTTGGAATATCATTTGAGCTCAAGAAATTGTACCGTACTTGTTTCTTTTCTTTTATTCCCCCGAATTATTTTCTCGCGGTTCACTTTGTTTTCTCACATGACGTAATACATCCCGCGTGTAAGGATAAACCGCGCGGTCGACTCCACAAGGATAAAAAGAAAACAAAAATTCGTTCGGGAGTCGTTTTGGTCCTTCCTTTCTTCTCTCTCCCGTTCGAGATCTAATCAGCTGGGCGCTGTGCTGCTGCTCTGGCGGACAGACGAGAGTTTCGGCGACGCCTCATCATCCCTCCCGATCCAAGACGCTCGACTGCTGTCCTTCTTATCTTTCTCTGTCGAGCTCTTGGTTATTCTCTTCTGCTCTTGTAAACATTAAAGGAGATGAGCTGAGCTGAGGCAAGAAAGAAATAAAAAGAAAATAAGAAGAAAAACCTGTACACTGTAATCGGACGTCTATACTCATTTTTAAAAAAAGAAGCGGGAAAAGAGAAAAAGACTTTGAACTGCGCGCGTCCACAACGGCAGGGCAGGACTTTGGGGCTGCCATCAGACATGAAAGCACAAAAATGAAAAGCTTCTTATTTTCTTGATGTTGCTGTATAGACGTTATATAAGAGGAACATGTCATGTTGACGTTCAAGCTCACCGCCGTCGCAGCCGAGTGAATCTTCAATGAACGCACCGCTTGATATCATTAGCGCAAAAATATTATAGAGACGAACAAATGCAATCAGTCCTTTGGCATTAATCAATCCAAACAATTCCACGGGCGTTATTTCCGCCCCACAAACACACACACACAAATCCCCTTGATGGGGAACGACGTTGCGTGAATGGAAGCCGACTGGCGCGTGATCCGACCGGAACTGACGTCTTATATACAAGTTATATAAGTTTATATAATTATGACCCAAATGATGGTTGATATAAATGTCTCCAAAAAATCATTGATAGCATCACTCTCATTTTTGGCACACGCACCTGGGATGCCAACAGTTCACTAAAAGAAATTGAAAAGGATCTTGTGATCTTTTTTCGATATTGAATAACACAAGAGGGCGACTTCGCCTCTCGTCAGTCAATAATAATAAAAGCCGTGTGATAATGTCTCCATACAAGAGCAGCACGTCTATACGCATTGGCGCAGGAAAATATCAAAGAGAAACGCGTTGAGATGTGTAGCATCACAGCCATCATCCAGTTTTTGGTTGTAAAATAAAATAATAAAATAAAATAGCAAACTCTTCATCTCAAGGACCTTATGTGCCAATCACATAACGTCGTAGGATATACTCTGCAAGTTTCTGACACACTCGAGACCAGCGAAAAAGTCATGTTCCTCCCAGTTGACATATTATTCCAATGATGGCTGGCGATGAGGGGAAAAAAGGAACCAGAAAATCCCGAGCGAATAGATTCATAAAAAGAAAATGACGTTTCTAAAAATAAATGGAAATTTTCTGAAGATGTAGACACATTCAAATCGAATGCTGTATAGCTACGCCCAACTTTTGGGCACGCGTGTCAACAAGGCCTCGGTCGTTTGTGAGTATATAACTCGATACAGAGACGAATAGCTCCAAGGCTATGTATGAGATCTAAACAGAAAAATGGGTTTGAGCATTATTATTCAAAAAAGCTCGTGGTACGTGTGACTGTGACTACATCAAATAGAGTGCAGTTCGCCATCCAGTTGAATGACCAGCAGTAGGACCTTTTTTTTATATTATTTGGGTTCACTATGATGGAAACATTTTTTGGGAAGTCTCCTTTGGGAACGGATTAATTAGACCAAGTTAATTGGAACATTCGGACACACAAGTGGTAAACTAACAAGCAATTAGTCGCGGGGCCTTTCAAGTTTGTGCCATCGACACATTTTTGGTCGAGGGGTCCGCAGTCCCATCACACATTCCTTGTTGACCTATTAGTCCGTCCAGTGATGGCCAGTTGGGAGCATATCTATGGCGACAGCTGGGCCATTTCACTTGCGAGCTGATTGCATTGTGTGGCTATAGCCTTCCTGGCTCTATAGTCTTGGCCCTGGTTATATTTACCCCTCCATCTTTTCATTTATGGCTGGAAAACTGTCGGATTCACGCGCGATATTTGCCATGTAGCAAATACTAACATCCAGCCGGCATTGCTGAGCCCCTACATCATCAACTCTCTGAGAAAAGAAAGAAAGAAAGGGGCGAATCAATAAATAAAAGGCTAAACATCAGAGAAAAGAATCTTTTTTCTTTTCTTGCCAACTGATGTCTTTGTGTGGCTGCTGGCACGTGCGTGTTTATCCAGTCGTTGGCAGGCTCAGTGCAGCAACATGGCGTCGAGGGGGGGGCGCGTATCAAAACCGCAGCATCCGACACTTCCTCCTCCTCCCTCTTCCAACAAGAAAAGGAGGAGGGCGTGGAAACTAATACGTCGGCCCTTAATAAATCAACAGTGCGAGTCAACAGAGAAATCAACAATCCTTGTCGTATACTATAGTTGAAAATATAGACAACTATTCCAGGCATTTGCTGGCGAAAAGTCGATAATAAACAGTTGAATGAACTTCAATTGAAAGATTCTTGATGCGATTTGAAAAACTTTTTAAACTTTTGACGGCTGCTGTGCAATAATACAGGCCGGGAAATTCCCGCTGACTGAAAAGAATTTGTTATTTTATTTTTTGTATCAAAAGGATTTGAAACGGCAATAAATTCGTCCATTAATATCATAATAATGAACCGGAAGTATATCAACCAAAGGGCAAATGACCTATGAAAAACGACCGGCAGTGATTCATAGGCCAGCGGAGAGAATATAGTATGTCTAGTCTATAGAGAACAAGAAGTCAATTTTATACGTCCTTTTATATTATACAGTCACGAATATAACGACTGGCAACATAATAATAAACGGGCCCGTTATTGTTTCGCAGTCGTCGGGAACATTTTGTGGGGGGAAAATAAATCAAAAAATGAATTTCCCGCAACCAGCAAAACAAAACAAAAATCTGAAGAACTTTTTTTGATTATACAACACTGCGCATTTATTCGATTATGTACAAGGTTCCTCATACAGATGGGTTCCCCCCTATATACTGATTTATGCCTATAGATCCATTGGCCGATGGATCAATATAGAAACTCCTGAGTATACACAGCAGCGCTCAATTGCCAACAACAGCAAACCTTCGATGGTCTATCTCATTAATAACCTATACTAGATCCGAGAATTGATCAAGGGGCTTTATTTAACCTCCCCAGCCCGCGATGGAAAGTCGCAAGAGGTTCTCAAGTGAGCAGAGAGCAGCAAAAAAGTCAAAAAGTTTCCACATACTTGTTATTTTTCTTTGAAAATTCATTTATCTCTCCTCCCCGTCAATTCAATAGCTAGGAAAAAATATTCGCCCAGGGATCCATCTATAGACGCTCATTCAATCTAGATTTTTCTTTCAAGAATGAAACTTCGCCTATTTACTTCCTATAAGGGCCGGTACACTGCTGCTCCCGACCGGAAGAAAAAACCGTGAGTGTGGCGTATAAGTTACAAATGATTCCCCTTTGGGGGCGGGCGGGGTTCACATAGAAAATCAATCTTTTTATTCTATCTTTCTTTCTCTTCCGGACAATATCCTATCTCAACGTCCGGCAGAGTAATATTATTTTTCTACCCTCCCCGCAAAGGAAAATGTGTGTATACATAGCCTATAGAGTCAGCAGCGGTGTATTAATTATTATGTACACGAAAACGTCGTAAACAATCACCACAAGTGACACACCCCTCTCCAATATGGCCCAGCACATGACCAGAGGGCCACCGGGTTAATGAACTCATCAGTCATCAGATATTGGGAAATAAATTCAGTTTGAGGACCCCCCTGCGCATGAGTTAAATGGATATACCGTACGTCTAGATAATGATCTAATAATCAAGTATAAACTAGTAGCTATATTACAACTGCACTATATGACCTCCCCCTTCAACATGGGTGGGGAGGAGGGGAAACGAAAAGAGATAAATCACGCCGGTAAAGCTAAACTGACTTTTGTGTTAGGGCATCAAAGTCTATACGATAGAATAACCCCAAAGATGCTCCGCAAGAAGTCTTTTTGTGATGGATGCTGCTGGGCTAGTAATTCCATTTGGTTGTATTATATTGAAAAGGGAAGATGGATATACATATATCCATCTGTATTACAGCAGATACAAGTCTAGTGTTGCTGCTGCTGCTGCTGGGCTCTCGGCTGTGTCTAAATGTTAGACTTCTGAATGGGAAGTTGCTAAAAGGATCGAGTAGCAAGTTAAATGGTTCAATTTGACGCATCCGGTTTTATTTTATTTCTGAATGAAACCCCCCCAGCCTCACAGTGTATTATTCAAATGACGCGGATGGCCTAATCTTTACAAGCTTTTATATCAGCGTGCGTAATCCAATATTTCAATGTACTTCACCAACAATAACTGATGGTGATTCAAACCAAAATAATAATATCAACATGCAGACGTTATTTCATTGATTCGATTGAAAGTTAGACGAATTTGCGTTTACCAGTTCTGGAGATCAATCGTAAAGAAAAAAAGAAAAAGAATCAAAAGATTTCGGGACTTGATAGGCAGAATATCGAAAATAAAAAGGGAAATAAGAAACTTTTCAATAAAGAACCCTCCGTCTCAGCAGCTTTGAAGATGGGCTGATTCCAATTTCAAAAGTGAAGTTCAATCAAGTTCACCATCATCCCCAAATGAACCGAGCCACTCAGACTCTATATGCTCTCCACGACCCAATCCTACAAAGATCCCACAGGGAACAACAACGTCCCGTTTTGATTTCGATGAGGATGAGCGGAAATGTATGCGCCAAAAGAATTGCGCGTGGGTCACCCCCCCCCCCCCCTCCTCCTGATCCGGCCAAAGACATCCAGCATCAGCCTCTCAGTCGCTGTTAAACAGTCGACAGTCTCCAACGGATCCCGCAGGACGCGGACCGCCGTCAATGCCAAGTGCCACATGTCAGTGTCGTTGCCACTCAGCCGAATCGTGAAAAGTAAATGTCCGGGAAAATTCGATTCTATTGACAGATCCTCGCCATGGAAATTGTCCTGGTGCCGACGCTATTGAATCTGACGCGATGGGACGAGGGAAATTTGACGTCCAAGGCGGAGAACGCCACGGTGTTGGTGGAGGAAAAAGATTGGGATGACGGCAATCCCATTTTGGCTTTGGTGTTGTTCTCCTTTTGTCTGGCCACCGTCCTGGGCAACGCATTGGTCATCGCCGCGGTGACCAGGGAACGTTACCTGCACACCGTCACCAATTATTTCATCATGTCACTGGCCGTGGCCGATTGTCTCGTCGGATCCATCGTCATGCCATTCAGCGCAGCCGTCGAAATGCAATCAGACCGGCGATGGTTATTCGGTCGCGATCTCTGGTATAAAATTAAAAATTTACCCGTCTAATTTTAATTGTAGTATTTATTCAAATATTGACTTTTTCCTGATTGAATTCTCTATTGATATAGCGATGTGTGGCACTCGTTTGACGTCCTGGCCAGCACCGCATCCATCCTCAACCTCTGCGTCATCTCCATGGATCGTTATTGGGTAACAAACAAAATTTTATTTAAACAGCAGCAGCTCAATAATTCTACGCTCGACTTGACGGAAGAGTCAAACTTGAACTGATGTAACAAAAAGATCCGGTCGCCCTTTGGCACGTTCTAAATAACGACGTACTTTCCACTCGACACTTTTCACAGCTCTAAAGTTTCAAATATTTGTACACACAAGTTGAACGCTCATTATGAAAAAAACCTGCGCTATCCCAAAAAGTTTATTTTACAAACGATGAGATCCTCCCACCTGTCCAATTTCTCAAGTCGGAAGTGAAAGACTCGGTGAAAGATCAGGAAAAACATTTTGAGTTATTGACAGAAGGCAACTCTTTTTTTTTCTGGCAAATAAAAAAAGAATCGCAGACGAGGCAGACGCCAAAAGTTGAGTGGAAATAATAATAAAGGGAGGGGGGAAATGAAGATCAAAGAATGTCAATGAATCCGTCGACCTGCAGTTTCCTCCTTCCACTTCCGATGGGGAAGGAAAAATCTTGACCGACTCATTGACAATTCGCCTCGTAATTAACATCGCAAATCCTCTCCCGACTCATTTCCCATCCGAATATGCAAATGAAATCAGAGCCAAATGGCAATGAGATCTGTTCTCCTGATTCCTCTGGACGTGAATCATCCACCCGGAAATGAAATGAGGAAAAAGTTAAGAGAAAATGGAAATCGTAAAAAACTGAACTTTTGGGCCATCCATAAAATTTTCAAAAACAAATAGTTTTAAAAATTCAGTTCAAAATCGTCAAAAGTTCAAAATTCGTTTGATCAATTTTAAATCCTCCATCAACTTAATTCGCAATCGTTTCCTTTGTCTTTTATTCTTTAGGCCATAACGGACCCGTTCACTTATCCGAGTCGGATGACGCCCAAACGGGCCGCTTGTTTCATCGCCCTCGTTTGGGTCTGTTCCAGTCTCATCAGTTTCCCGGCCATCGCCTGGTGGAGGGCCGTCGCCGTCGACCTCGCCCAGCACGACGGCGCCACTCACCTGATGGCCTCCTCCTCCTCGTCCAGCACATCCGACATCAACGAGCGGATCCATCCGCTGCCGGAGCATTGCGTCTTCACCGACGACATCGGATACCTCGTCTTCTCCTCGACCGTCTCCTTCTACGGCCCCTTGTCCGTCATGGTCTTCACTTATTACCGAATCTACCGGGCGGCCGTGGCCCAGTCACGGTCCCTCCGGCTGGGCATCAAACAGGTCGTCATGGCCTCGACAGGTGAAATGGGAAAAGGGACGGGGGGAGGATCGGGGTCGGGATCCGGTGGGTCGGGATCGGCCGAAACGGTCGAACTTTTAACTTTGCGCATCCACCGCGGAGGTCGAGTCGCTTCCGACAATCGGCGATGCGCTGCGGCCGCCGCCCTTTTGACCTACCAGGCGGCCAATCGTCACCAATTGCCCATCGATCCTTCATCGACGTCCAGCACCAGCAACAACGTCCTGCAAATCGCCGACGCTTCCCAACCGTCAACTTTGCAGCGACAACAATCAGCAATCGATCGGCGCCATTCACAAACGGAGGCGACGATTGCCGGCCTGTCCGTTTCCTCGTCGGTGGACGGTGACGGCGGATCGGGACGTTTGCCAATCGCCAAAATGAATTTGAGTCGAAAATTGGCTAAAATAGCCAAGGAGCGCAAAGCGGCCAAGTATGTAAATTTTAAAATTTCTTCTTCCCCATTTGCTGCAATTTGCGATAATTTTCCGATTGAATCAAAAATTAACAATTGACAAAAATATTTCGTTCCCGATTGAACCCCAATAAACAGGACGCTGGGCATCGTGATGGGCGTGTTCATCGCGTGTTGGTTGCCTTTCTTCGTGACGAATTTGCTCTCGGCTTTCTGTCAGTCGTGCATCCACAACCCGGAACGGGTCGTCACCGTCGTCACTTGGCTCGGATGGATCAACTCGGGCATGAACCCCGTCATCTACGCTTGTTGGTCTCGCGATTTCAGAAGGTATTACTATGTGTATGTTATTTTTCTCAACACGGAAAGGCGCTCTCTCGCCAGAAAGTTACTTAGTTTCAATCCCAACATCTTTCTGGTAAAGTTTACTTCGAAGTTAAATAATTCTTTTTTGAAGGGGAGGGAAATGGAGTGGGTAATACAACGGGAGCTCAGGGAATCAAGATTCGATTGGCATTTGCACAATTGATAAGGCCATATGCCATCTCTTGAATAACCATCAATTGATGGAGCACACATTGGAAAAAAGAGGCCAATTTAAAATTCCATGTAGAAAAAAGAAAGAGGAAGACTGCTGGAGTGTGTCACTGATGGATAGACGACTCTAAATTCGCTTCAGCCTTTACAACTTCCCACACGATTTTCCACAAAAAGATCTGCTCATTCACTTCATTCCCCCCAACCCCCTCATTGACGTAGTATTGAACCGCTTCCGGTTGGCATAAAACAAAATAATTCCAAGGATTTCAGTCGGCCTGTTCTATTCTAAACAGAAGGAAGAAATATGGAATTGAAATCTTGAATAAAACATTTTTAAATTTCGAACAGAGCCTTCGCTCGGATCCTGTGCGGATGCTGCCCACGTCTGTTCCACCGCTGGAAGAGACACAGTGGCAAATCGGGAACCAACAATCCAATGAACGTGAGTAGAGTTGATCAAATATTTATACAACATCCAAATTCGGCGACTGAGTGGGAGGTTCTCTGTCGGCAGACCGCATTAGTGCCTAGCAATTAATTGAAACCCCCAAACTGAGCTGGAGAGACGACTACAAACGTGTACGTCATTCATCACACGCACGTGTCATCTGTACATTTTGCTCTTTTGTTTTTCTATTCCAGCATCACCACCACAATCTCGGAGGATCGGCGACAGCGACTACAATTTCCGCCAGCATTTCGACCGGAACCAACAGCCGGCCGCTCTCGCACACGAGTATCGTGCTGGCCACGCCGAGTGGCTCCCAATTGAGTCCGTTGACGGGCAGCCAAACTTTTACATCGCTGTGTCATCATTCGACCTCTTTTCCCATGTGATTACGCCTTCTTACGCCATCACGTGTCATGCGTGGGAGGATAAATGAGTTGCCGATCTTTATAGCCAAGCTGTCACGTTATTTGTTCACTCGACGGGGGAAAAAAACTAATTACATTACACCGCGTGTAATCATGTTACCATAGTTACCCAAGGCCGAGAAACCCAATTAATATCAAATAATACCAAATTCCAGAACACGTCCCAGGGAAATGTTTTCGAATCTTATCAAGAAAACGGAATGTCATTCTCGAATAGAAATATCCATTAATCAGCTGAACCGAGTGGCTTCCAATTCATTTCACCTGGCCGACACCTTTTTCCCACCTCATCACCAAGTTGGCTTATTTGGCTTCATCATCCGATGAAAAAAAAATACGAAACGAATGATTTGGGGACAGCAGAGGCGAATGAATCTGTTGTCGAGCTTCAAATGGCAATCGGCGATAATAAATTGACTTTGCGAAATGTCAAAGTGGCGATCAATATCTTATTGTACAACATGTATCATTATTGCACTCATTTTTTATAAGTGTCTGATGGGGATCAAACTCCTTACAAGAAATGAATCAAATAAAAATTTTCAAAATGGGATTCACAGATCGTACGTCATTCTTCTACTAGATGCCTCTACGCCGACAAGGAAAAAATAATGATTGAGCTACATTTTCAATTAGATTTTTCAAGATAAAAGAATGCTAGGCTGCAATCATACAGTGTTGAGACTGTTGACGCAGTTGGACGTAGCCAGTCCAAGAAAGAAATGCGCTCAGTATTTGTGAAACTATAAGGAACGAAAGCTGCTCTTAATTGACATTTCGACACCGAAATGTTTATTAAGCGCATTGTTATCGTGATAATTCCAAGAAATTATTAGTCTGACTGGAAAGAAGTTTGATTCTATGAATATGAAGCAACAATCGTTTTAATTAACTTATGCCTAACTTGAAAACTGAATTGAGAGGCAAGCTCAACTATCCAGTTTTATTGCCATGGAAGGAACCCGGAAGCGCGATAACTCCTCAACTATTCATTTTGCCATTCAATTCAATAATGATTTCCATGAAAGCTGATCCTTCTCACTCAAATTGGACGATTTTTGGCTATTTTTCTGTCCGCACAGGAAATGGATTTCAAATATCACAAGGATCGTTTTTTGGCGTCAGATTTATGGTTACAATTAGCTACCGGAAGTGAATTGGAAAGTTAGTTTTCAATAAGATTTTGAGATATCCCCTAGCCTCAATTCTGCCTATTACACAAAGTGGATGACCTCAAATTAACAACCGGTAGGATATTCAAATAATTTTTTGAATTTCCTTCCAACAAGCTGATCCAACAGAAGGCGAAGGGTGCATCATCTCTAATTGATTCAATCCGTCCGCTGTTAAACCGTATCTCATTATCGGCAGAATAAACAGAATATCTGTTGAACAAGCAAAGGACTTAATTCAGCTCCAGTTCACCAATAAACGAGGTGTCGGTGTGGCAACAGGTCTCTCTCTAAAAAATAGTCTTGTTGAACTTTGCTTGAAGTGTTTGAACCAAAAAAGTTGGGAGGTGCAAACATCAAGAACAGGCCTGATCTACAGTCGTTCGACAAATGAGATTTCTAGTGAACCCTGACTTAGAAAAAACAAAAACGGAGCAGAGAAAACAGCTGACAACCGCCTAGCTCAGGGAAAAACCGTTACTACGTAACGATTCATAATCAACTCAACCCAAATATTGCCAAATAAAGTAAGAAATTTTGTCCTACCTTTGTGACTGGGAAATACAGCCAGGCATTTACAGTTGCTCCATCCATCCGATGAAGAGTTGAATTCCACCAGACGGGATAGGGTAAAGGGTGTCCTCGCGAACCCACATTCACATGGACGTACAGCCGTACACGAAGACATTGACATCGGTAGATAATTTCCCAATGCGATGGGCTGCATTTTATCTAAATAAAAATAGAAAATGGGTTAGAAAAAAAATTGACAGAAACCGAAAAAGAATTAGTCAGGAAATGAAACACTGGGTAAACCCTAATTGTTAATAAATTGGGAGAATTAAAGGTTTACATGTAATACACTGCCTTGATGCAGGTAATGCAGCATAAAAATATCTATTATGTAACAGGTTAATAAAAACAAAGGAAATCATTCTACCCAAGCGATGATCCTGAGATTGTTGATGATGACAGGTTAACACCTGCACAAGAAAAACTTGCAGATTGTGTGGTTATGATGGCTGCTCTTTGGCCTCAAATCTGCAAAAAAAAAAGAAAACGGTTACACATAGTACAAACAAACTGCCAGCATTGATAGGAAGCATATGTGATGAATGCCAGCTAGAAACTAACATTTCACGAGTTTGAAACAGGTTTAACTCTTCTATTTAAGCAGAATCATTCTATTTTTATGCAGAGTTTTGTTTACCTGCAAAATAGCATGGAGTATGACGGTTATCAAAAACAAATCAATCTTTAACTGTGTCTCTGACTTTTTCGAAATTTAAAAAGCAGACGACACTTGTCCAATTTTATGCTAATCAGCAATCGTCAGCATGCTTGCGAATTCATTAAAATGAAATCGCAAAAATGAAAAATTCAGGGATTTGAGGGCAACACCATCCATACTTTTATTTGTTTAATAAACAAATAATAATTTGACTTTTAAAAAACGACCCATGTCAAACCCGAAATACCTACCAAAAATTTAACAAGCAGAAATGCTGAATCACATATTTTGTAAAATAGCGCAAATAAAAAAACATACGACATACGCTAATCAGTTGAGCAACCTCAAGATTCATACAAGTTGCACCTAATAAAGAACTTGCGTTAAGCCAAGGCATGCAAATAAATTTGCATACTGCAGAGGCACTCTGTCTGGATTGTTATACGCCAGCTAAAGTTAAACGCACAATAAGCCCACTTCTCTTGTTAACAGGCAACAAGTAACTTTCTTTCAGATCAGATTGCAGTTGCTTCGAGAATTCAGATTCAGAATTCGGAAAAAAGGCAAAGTTCAATAAATGTCGTTCGTTATTAACACTTTCAAGTCAAAACAGGACGTGTGATTCTTGGATGGCCTCGAGCTACATGCTTTTGTCCCTAAAACATTTCGACTATCCCGGTTTGGACGAGGGTGATTTTTAATAATGGTCGTTAAAAAAAACAAGATAATCATAATTGGGAAAATGAACTGGTTGCATTGGCGTGTCACGAAGATGTATAGCGTCATATATGAAGTTCACTTCATCCCACCCATGTGTGTGAACGTAGATTAATTTCACAAAAGCACCATACTAATTAGAAGAAACACATACTTTATACATGGAAAAAATTTTCATTTGCATTGGAATTGCTGTCCATTTCAAATAGTCAGACTGATTCATCTGAACGTTCATGCCCAACATAAAGTTCATTATGAAAAAGCCCTCGACTAATTTTTAATGAAGATAATGCTGGTAAAACGATGCAGTTTAGCATTCCAACTGCCTCTTAAAGAAAATTCAATCGGTATTTAACTAATGCTACCACAAATATAGCATAGCATTTTTTCAGTTAACAATGCCGCACTCTAACAACCTGATTGTGCACGATCAGTAATCGAATCACCAAAACTAGACGTACTTGATAGGTTCAATAAAGTTCGTTTAACGAAAGTTCCCTGAGGACTATCAAATCAGAAAAAAAAAACATGATTCCTTGTTAATTCAAACGTTAATATCAAATGTGTAACTACTGGGCTTCCTGTGAAGCAATGGGCCATGGGGGGAGGGCAGACAACCTAACCACAACAGAAAAGAGATAACATTTTCAGGGTGTGGTCACAATAAATGAATGAATCTATTTCAGGGCATTATTAGTCGGAAATAGTGGCAACAAGTGGCAATGCGCAATATGCAAGAAATAAGAAAACCCGTAATAGTCTATTACTCAGAGCTATCAGCTACAATAATTCTGCAATGAACGATCCCATAGGACAAGAAATCCAAGGACTATTAACCTTCCCAGTGTAATCAAAGTACTTCCCGTTTGATTTCCCGAAATTATTTCACAAAAACTGAACTTTGAAAAGTGAGCACGTTATACAAGGAAAGGTACTTGTTACGAGAGTCAGTCCGGATATAGAATAAAACAACCTTAACCAATATAAACCGTTTTCAAATTTAACGTACACCATCGATATTTTCATTTCTTTAGTCTTTATATTATGGATCAAAATCCAGTTAGAAGTTAGATTGGAGAATATCGTCATTGTTGGTTGGAGAAATGAATTATTGATAAAGACATTTTCAAAAGTTACAAAACATCTTTAGTCGTTTCATTATCTTTCACATGACGATTTTTAACGATAAAAAATCGAATAAAAATTTAAGCACTGAGCTTTAATGAAATTCACTGATGAACATGAACGTGAGAAATATTCGCAAACTATGTATAAAAACACCATCACTGTAATTCATTATCTGATCCTTTACCAAATCTATTAGTTTGGTTTAACTCATTTATTGAAATACGGCTTCGTCTGGAACTTATTGACCCGAATTCGTTCAATTCACAAAAAGATACTGTGTACAACGCCCAATTGGGCCTGCAAGACGAGACTAAGACTTTGCGTTAAAAAATCGCGGATTTTCAAAGGGGTTTGTGAACACCATAAAAATTTCATTTTCTTTTGCAAACAAATGACTTCAATTATTTAAACACGGCCCATAACAAACCCAAGATACCAAATAGTTCACTATGCAGAAATATTGAAACACATTGTAAAATCGCAATTGAAACCATACGTGAATCCCAGTAGTCGTGCAATCTCAAGATTCACCCAGAGGGTATGTGAACCCCGTGTTTCGAATATTCTGGTCGGTAAACTGTCGTTTAATGCGATCAAATCAAAATCGGAAATATGAACTGTGTTTCACTTGCGTGGAACGCAGATGTAAAAGATAATTTTCGAATTAAATTTCATCATACCCGTGTTGGTGAATGTGTACAGTTTGGAAAAAATAACCAACCCACAAGGAAGAAAAGCGCCACTCATGATTCCAACTTGAATTCATTTGAATTAGTAACAGTCGTCGGTTGTCGACACCGCATACTATATTGATAAAATCTCACGGATTTGATCAAAACGATCAGCCAATTAACTTGAATACACAAGCTGCCGAAAAATTGGTAAGTAGCTAGTTATAGATAATCTACATTTAAGATGTGATAGCTTACAAACAAGCACTACAAATTGATGTTATTGATGACGCCTGTAGTTAATTTTAATATGTATGTTGTGCAATCCAATTAAAGAAACTCGACGCACCTTGTTTAGGTAAATAAAGCTCAGATAACCAAATCTACAAGAAATTCTCAAACATAATAAACAAAATTAAAACTTGTATCGCTATTAATTCAAACGTGTAAACAGTTCCCACGCAAAATTGAACACCAAACGGAACAGGGATAACAAACATTCTCAGGGTGCGGTTACAAATGAGACCCAGGCGGACCCAGGGCATTATTTGTCGAAAATAATGACAGTGAGCAATATGCAAACAGGACAAGTGGTAGTCTCTTGCTCGTAGCGAGCAACTCCAATAATTCCGTCGGAAAACAAGTCTCAGTCAACACGGAACCTTCTTTTCTCAACGCAAGAAAAGAAGAAGTTAAATAAATATGACTCGCGTCTCTACAATTAATCCTCACAAACGAAAGTGTGGAAAATGAGATCATCATAGCTCATAGCGAGCAGCTATAAAAATTCTGCAATGAACGATCCCATTGGACGAAAAGTTCGCGGATTAACAACCAACCCTTCATTTCATAACCAAAGAATCGTACCGTAGAGGTTAATCAAAATAATTCCCGTTTGATTAACTTGAAATAACTTGACAAATACTGGAGTATGGAAAATGAGCACGTTTGACAAGGGAATTTACTAGTAACGTGAGTCAGTTATTTTTAAATTTTTTAATTCATAAACTGGTTGTTGTCATTTTTAGATTGAAAAATAAGCCATCTTCTTTTTACAATTCTTTAGTCTTTTTATTCTGGCTTAAACTCCAGTATGTAACAAGTTCACCGTCATGTGCTCAAGTCTGAAATGCAATCAATTGATGGGATCGTCAATTCACAATTCAAGTACTTCAATGGCCATTTTAATGACACTTAAGAATAAGCATGACTATTCACAATTAATCGAATATAAATTAAGCATAGATGTTACTCGAAATTCAATGATAAAAAAATAACACGAGAATCATCGCACACCATGAATGAAAACACCACTACTGCAATTAAATGCCTGAAACTAAAAGAAAACTGTTCAATAAGTTGAACTCATTTAATGAAATTTTGATCGTCTGGGAATTTTTAGACTCAAGTACCTTCAATTCACAAAAATTATACAACGCGCAATTGGACCTTCAAGACGGGGCTGAGAAAATCGAATGAAAACTGGCGGATTCTAAAAGTGACGAGCCTTTGTGATTTTCAAAAAGAAGTCATCAAATTTAATTGCATTAAAGGTTTGTGTGCATCACCATCAAACTTGATTCTTTTTGGTAAACAAATGACTTCACTTTTTCAAATACGAATCGATTATCATACAGAAATGCCGAAGCGCATATTTTATAAAATCGCAGTTAAAACCACACGCGAATCCAGCTGTGCAATCTCAAGTTCTTACAAGTCAAGAGGGTGTGAACTGTGAACCCAATGTTTCGATGAAAACTGGTTGCGAAAAGGAAATTTTGTGAAATATTTCACAGAAACTGAAATGTGGAAAGTGAGCACGTTTAAACAAGGGAGGTTCTTGTAACGAGAGTCAATCTAGACTTACATTTAAGCATCCTTACCAATTTTTACCGTTTTTAAATTTTAAGAAAAGCTGTCACCTTTATTAATTGATTAGTCTTTACTTTCTGGATAGAACTCCAGTTAACATGAATGTGCAGATGAAAAGCCAGGTATTGAAAATGATAACAATGTAATCAATACTCATGCATTGCCGGTTGCAAAGCTTGTCAATTTTACTAACTTATCAATTTGCTATCATGGCTTTTATCTTAATCAATTGAAAATTAAAGAAAGATTTTAAGCATCGAGGTATCACGAAATCACTGATGAACATGAACATGAGAAAAATTCGCACACTATGAATGTAAACACCATTACTGTAATGCAATATCCGATACATGATTAAATCAATTAGATTACTTTAACTCATTTATTGAAATTTGACGATTGATGATTCTCAAGGTGACGAGCCTTTGTGATTTTCAAAATGGAGTCATAATATTTAATAGCATTAAAAGGATTGTGGGCATCACCATCCAATTTTGACTCTCTTTTGGTAGAAAAATGACTTCACTTTTTCAAATACAAATCTTGTCAAACCGGAAATGCCAAATAGTTTATCAAACAGAAAGGCCGAAGCGCATAATTTGTAAAATAACAATTAAAACCACACGCGAATCCAGCGGTGCAATCTCAAGTTCTATAAGTCAAGTGGGTGTATGAACCCAATGTTTCGATAAAATCTGGTTGCGACAAGGTTGATCATCAATAAAAATTGCCGTTTAATGCGATGAAATCAAAATCGGAAAAATGAACTGTGTTCCACTTGCGAGGAACGCAGAAGTAAAAGATAATTTTCGAATTTCATTTCATCATAGCCGTGAGTGTGAACGTCTAACGCTTAGAAAATATTACCAATCCACATGAAGCAGACATGTCTGTCAAATCTCCGACTTAATTTCAGTTTTATTCAACCACCAACCGGCAATATCGGACGGTCATAATGACATACATTCGTATTACCGACGGCAGATAGCTGCTCTCAGCACGTAGCAAGTTAATCCAATAAATATATCAGAAAAGAAAATGTAGTTCACACGTAATCTGCTATTCTAAACCCAACAAAAGAATGTTTCCCCTTACTCAAATAAATAATAATCTTCGTCTGATTCTCTGCAATAAATCCGCACAAACGGAAGTGTGAAACATGAGTACAGTATACCAGTAAATCAGACGATTGAAAAAATTGTTTCGTGTCAACTCTTTCCGCAATTCAATAGGCCTACCTCCCAAACTCCAACTGGGACCTGCAAGGCGAAGCTTATACCTGCATACAACTGGACACGGTATCGATACATGTTACTACACTCAAAATCCATTTCTTGCCACAAAAAAAGGCAAAGTTCAACAAAAATCACGCTATAGAGTTTCACGAGTCACGGCACAATCCAAATAAACGTTACACAATAATAAAGGGCTGGGGTCAATTCGCAACCATTTAGTAGAAAGAGGAGGGCATCACTTACTTTATGACGATGGCGAAGTTATGGGCTTGTTGACTGGAATTCGTTTCGGGGGCAGCCCAGCATCCTGGGAAAACTGTAATTAAAGAAGAGAAAATTAACGACGGAATCTTTTTAATTAGCAAAGAAGATATCCAATTTAATTACATGCTTACACAACACTTGCAATTTCATAGCAACCAACTTTGATAGCACAACAGATCCCGAATAAAACGCCTACGACCCAATCACTGCGACGGGAAACCTTCGTTAATTATTTAACTCTAAGTTACTGACATTTGAATTTTATCCCATTGGAAGAACACTAAGTGGCAAAGGTCAAATGTACAGCAACTATCAACTCGAGTATACCATTAAGAATTTGACGAATGCGTTGGGGCTATTCCAATTTTCTTAATGGAGAGACATGAAATCGTAACAATTTGCCACTTTGCTGACGTGCGAGGCCCGTTGCGGCCGCAAAAACTCCGGGGAGATCAATCACGGGAAAGACGTGACATTTGCGTTTGCCATTTAACCGCGGAATCAAGAGGGAAAAGGCCAAAGCAACCGGATATACTAGAATCCAAGTCAATCAGCCACCTTACCAGCTTATCTATAAATACACCGAGGCAAGAGAAAATGAAATGAAATATTTCGGAGCGCCGGGCCGCCTCGGTGCGTTCGATCGTTCACGTAGCATAGGTAAATTGATCCTCCCAGAGCGAGCGATCCGTCAGGTGTTTGAAAAATTAAAACAGCCAACCCTTAGTCCCCGAGTGTAAATGACAATCATGATCGACAATCAGAGTAAAAACAACATGAAATAAAATAAAAGTGATTCAAGAAATACGCTGTAGGAAAAATATTTTTTTTTCGGTCTTATACAGTTCAGAATTGCAAATTCTAATTGAATTGTGCCTTAGATATCAGGAGAAGTTTCGACGCGTCAACATTTTGATGGAGACTCCAATTGAGCGAAAACCTCTAGGCTGTTTTTTTTCAATTACGCCTGGCCGCGTCTGGCTAATGTGTACCCACCATTGGGCGCCAGGAGAGTTTGATTCGATTTGGGAATTGGCGCAGTTGTCGACGCAAAGCGTTGGTTACCTAACGGCGCACCTCGAATTTCAATCAAAGTGATGGCGGGGACGAAAACACACACAAAATAAAATAGACTCGACCCAATGAAAGACAAACAAAAATAAGCCGGCCATTAAATACAGCGGGTGAGAGAGCAAATAAAGGATCGGGAGATTTTTTAGGATAGGCCGCCCCCGTTCCCAACGACTGGCGCTCACTGGATGCCTTGGCACGTAACAGTCCAAAGCCGATTAACGGTACTGCGGGAAAACCGTCAAACACGCACCGATCCCCTACTTTATTTGAAGTGTGTCAACATCCCCAAAGTCTAATAAATTATCCTTTATTATTGGGTGTGTTGAGACCCTCGGCAAGAGTGTAGCAACGTCTCGCTATAGTCATGCCATAATTGGTTAACGTTTGGCGTCGTTATTTCGTTTTTTTCAACATAAATTTGAGAGAAATTATTAAATTACTTATATTCACATTAACGAACAATGTTCATATAGGCGAAACGGGACTTTCAACAACACAAATTGCTATTATTATAGATCATAACCATGTGAGCTCCAGGAGTTTTACTTCTAGGCATGTCACTTACTTTTTCATGTGAAATATTTTTATATTCTGACCAGAGCGTCAGGTTGAAACAAGAAAGGGAACAGCACACGTGGTACGATCCGCAGTGAATACCAATCACGCGATGTCGGCATGGAAATAAATGGAATTTCTATGAAGTACTCCAAATTGAAGGTGTGTTGTTATCGATGAATTAAAAACAAATAAAATACGGCGCAATATACGGCTTCGTCAGACAGACACCGCTGATAACCAATCACTGGGAGTAAATAATTTCTCAAACAAAACAAAATTATTTGTCAACATTTAAATTAGCGCTTTCCATCGTAACGTACTATATTAGCAGAGCTCACTAACACAAATTTGTAAATTCAAAGTTTAAACGATTATTTATCAGGGTAGAAGGGGAAAACTACAGCGGCGAACAAATTCTCATTGCGCGAATTCGAAAAAAAGTTACACATACATTATCAACTCAAGCCTTCTTCTCGAGAGCCAAACTGTTTGCAGTCAAATGAAAAATAAAGCTATTTTACAGACGACTATCTGACTAAAAAAATACCACGCTAAAAACGTGCGAGTCAATTTAAGAAGAAAAAAAAAGGCGGGTGGCAAAGCGACTGTTAGATCAGATGACATCATCCACGCTACATTGGGAAACTCCAAGCTAGAGAAACCGAAAGGGCACGCGAAAAAGATTTACCGGCTAATGGGTGGATAAATAATACTTCCGCTAATATTAACAAGAAAACTTTTTGCGATTGTTGTTTTTCTTTTAATACTTTGGGAATAATCTTTGAAAGGAATCATTTTTTGGACTATGTGGCCGATGTTGAAAATAATCAACAGTGAAAAATTCAAAACTGAAATAGCCGGAAATAGACGCTTCTATACGGAATGCAGTTAAGTTTTATCAATTTAACGCAAGGGAGAATACCGTTATGATATCTAACTGACGAACTTTGTTTACAAAGACGAGCTTCGAATTTTCACTACATTTAAAACCATCTCTTCTGCATCACATTTCGATTTAATCCAGGAGAATGATGCACAAGCTTACCAACTAACGTCTGAGTTATGAGAACTTTAATTTCTGTCCCAAGTGTCAGTATCCAACAATCAGCACATTCTATTCTAAGTGATGAAGGGCTAAGTGGCATTAAAATCTGTCTGTCTGTTGTGAGTTCATAGTTCATCCAGAATTTGATCCACGTTACACCTTCATCCATGATAAATTAATATGTTGACAGACTTTCATGTAACTTGGTCATATAACCGATAAAATAAACGATTTCACTGGACGTAGACCGCCGACAAAAGTGTCACATCTACAAATGAGCAAATGAAAAAACTAAAATATTTAATGGCATTTAAATTAGCGATCTCTATTGTTAAGTTTGTTATAAACAAAGCTCACTAACAATAAGTTGCAAAACGCGGAGCCCAAACGATTATTTATCATGGTACGGCAGGGAAATCACGTCGGCGAACAAATCCTCGATGAGCGAATTTGAGAAAAGTTACACACATAATCTCAAGGCTTCTTCTCGACAGTATTCAATATTTACAGTCCGGTGAACAGTAAAGCTATTTTGCAGATGACTAACTGACTACACAAATACCACGCTAATAACGTGCGAGTCAATTTAAGAAGAAAAAAAAAGGCGGGTGGCGATGCGACTGTCAGATCAGATGACGATATACATTGGAAAACTCCAAGCTAGTGAAACCGAAATGGCACGCGAAAAAGATTTACCGGCTAATGGGTGGATAAAAATACTTCCGCTGATGATAACAAGAAAACTTTTGCGATTAGCCGATGATGAAAATAATTAAAAAATGAAAAATTCAAAACTGTAATGGCCGGAAATAGATTCTTCTACAGGGAATGCAATTAAGTTATTATGGGGGTGAACATTCTATCTCGATATTTTTGTTTATAACATCAATTTAACTCGAAGGGAAATACCGTTACGATTTCAAACTAACGAACATTGTTTATGCTGAAGCACTTCAACTTTTAAATATACATGTACCTGCCTCTTTCAAATAACGAGTATATTATCAACAGGAGTTTGATGTGTAAGCCCACCATCTCAAGTTAAAGGGGTGAAAACTTAATATTCTGACCGGACTGTCATTTATCATTTTAAAAATAAACAGCATTATTTTAATCTGCGGAAAGGATGAAAGGAAGGATGTTGCCGCCGCATCACCCACATAATCCAGCGAAGTACCTCTGGATACTTCAATTCACTCCGATTTTAGAATATGCTCGACCCTCAAAAAAATAACGAAATACACAACATAACAAACAAATAGGCTAAACGTAGACTTCTGACAAATACGCACATCTTCAAATGAGTGGATGTTGAAACTTAAAATACTGAATTAAATATAACTATACGATTTCTGTTGTAAAGTTCGTAATAAACGAAGCTCACTAACAGAAATTTTCAAAACGCAGAGTCCAAACGATTATTTATCAGGGTAAAACAGAAAATTAAACGACGGTGAACAAATCTTCATTGCGCGAAGTTAAGTAAAGTTACACACATGAACTCAAGGCTTCTCCTTGATGGTATTAACTATTTACAGTCCGGTCAATTTGGTAAACAAAGCGGGCATGGCGATGCGACTGTCAGATGACATCATTCACGATAGATTGGGCAAATCCAAGCTAGAGAAACCAATATGGCTCGCGAAAAACAGTGACCTGCGAATGGGTAGATTAATCCGCTGATATTTTAATAAGAAAACTTTGGCGATTCTTGTTATTCCTTTGACAAGCTGGGAAAAATTTGGAGAAAATCTCATTTGTGGATTATTAAGCAGGCGTTGAAAATAATCAAAAGTGAAAAAAATCAAAAGTGAAATAGCTGGAAATAGATTCTTCTACATGGCCCGCGACAGCGGCTCAACAAAGCGTATGAGATGTAAACGATATGACGCGTAATGTTGATACGTCAAAATCGCCCGGCGAACAAACTATAAACCCCAGCAGTCGCCCTTTTGTAGGTTCCCCCGCGATTCATTATTAAAGGTCGCTAGCGGCTGCACTAGACGTTGACGTCATCCTTGTTTAACAGCGGGACAAAGTTATGTGGTGCCCGGCTCAGCCGGCCTTGACGACGCACGTGCTCAACTGTCGCTTGATTCACCAAGTATCAAAGAGCCCTCTCGCCGATCCTAACGGGCAGCAATCCTTATTACTGCCTGCCACGGAATTCAACAGTCACAGCTCACAGGCAGGGGCTTCTTGAAGCGTAGCCAAAAGCCCTTGGGGCGCGGGATCACGTTAGCCAACATGCGCCTTCCAAGAAGCGCCAAACCAACAAAACCCAATTGAACGAAAGAATAAAAAACGAACGAACGAAGAAAAAAGAAAAAGAGTTGCGTCCCACCTTGACCGTTGACACCGCGGCTAACTGACGACCAAACTGCTGATGACTATGAATGGGAGTCAAGGGGAGGGGGTAGAAGGAGTGAATCAACCTCCACGTGAATACGTTCACATTCACATGACCGTACACGATGACAAGGTGAATGAGAGAGAGAAGGGGGGGGGGGGGGTTCAGGTGGAGGGGATGCGGTTCACGAGCCAGTCGAGTGTGAAGTGAACGATCGGGTGACAGAAATCCTAGATCAAAGCGAATAACAAATCGCTGCATTAATTAAATGTCAAAATATTGGAATCGAGAAAATAAAACCAACTTACGCAACACAGAAGCAAGTCCACCGAGGAGCCGTGAACTTCATGGTCCAAGATTCACATCGTTCTCCATGACAGTAACAAAAAGCAAACATCTGCAACGATGATACATCCGTTTTTGTGTAGCTGCTGCAACCTGACACCGCTGAATAAAAGTAAAATTTGAAAACAAAAATAAGAATAAGCTCTCTTGTTCGTCACACGCTTGAATTTCATAAAGCGCTTTACATTTTTATTGCCTAAACAAATGGGCATACTCGTAACAATATTATTTTTACTTGCAACAGATTAATTAATTTTATTTTTCAATCGATTGTCTGCTGTTTATAATCATTATCGCAATTTTTTTTCATGAGCATGTTTAAGGACATTTAGGTCATCAAAAAGGAATTAAAATTTTGTTTGACGATGTGACACTTAACGTGTTGCTAATTTGTATTTGAATTAACTATAATCAGCTGCTATCCAGATTAAGACATGTTAATATTTAGGAAAAATTTCCAATTTTTTACCGGATCCCGATACTTTCATATATAATTTTCTCTGTTACAGTCATCACTGAAAGGGCTGACTAATCACGAAAACTCAATTGAAAGTATCCATTCAATGAGAATGACATGGACTCTTAAATTTTACAAATGGACCCAAAACAATATTTACGATTTACTTTCATAACCCGTTGGTAATACTGCCACACTTTAATTAACTACATCCGTACATGTAAACACGAGAACTAAATAGAAATTAGTCTGTCGTATCATCTCTGTCAAAAACAACCCTGTTCATTTACTAGAATGAATAAATTATGTTTCAAAATAAATATTAGGACAAAAAAGAAAACGCTCTCTTGTTCGTCACAAGCTTGAATTTCATTTCAAGTCTTTTACTTTTTTTGCCCCCAAAAATGGGCGTACTGGTACCAACATTATTTTTACTTGCAATAGATTAATTATTTTATATTTTAATCAGTTGTCGGTGTTTATAATCATAATCACAATGTTGTTCATGAGCATGGTTAAAGTAGTTATGATCGTCAATATATGTTTAAATATTTTTATGTCCAGCTAACACTTCATGAAGTGCTGATGTATTAGTAATAACTGAGAATCAGCTACTATTCAGTTTGAGAGCTGTTTATATTTTGGACCAATTTCCAATTATTTTCAGAATGAAGATTTACTTCAATTTTGTAGAATTCAAACAGCCAGAATTGTTCATGGACAACTGAGCTTAGATTGAAGCTACTGATGATGTAAATTCTTTAATAAAGAACACTGCAATATTAACATTTATACTATTTACTAAATGATATTCCGTTAATATTACGTGTCATTTATATTTCAATATATCCGTCTATGTAATACACTTAATTTAAATTAAAATGAGTCTCTCGGTTCGTTTCTGTCGTAAACAAACCTGTTCATTAATCAGAATGAATCAGTTTTGTTTCAAAATAAAAATGTTTCCGAATAAAAGTAAAATTTGGAAAAACATAAACAAATAAGGATGCGCTCTTTTGTTCTTCACAAGTCGTTAACATTTTTGCCAAGACAAATGGGCATTCTCGTGACAACTTTATTTTTACTTGTAACAGTTTAATTATTTAAGATTTTAGAAAAATGCCTGCTGTTAATAATAATAATCACAATTTCGTTCATGAGCATGGTACAAGTAATTATGATTGTCAAAACCAAATTAAATATTTTTTCTTGTGGTTCAAAAACTTCATGAACTGCTCAGTGTTAATAAAAACTGAGAATCAGCTACTGTTCAGATTAAAACATAGTTATTGTTTTGGAAGAACTTCCATTAATTAAAAGGTCACGACCAATTCTAAATGTATATGTATTCGAATCAATGTTCTATGGATAACCACTTCATAAGGCGACGAATGTAATTGAAGAAGTACGGTCATGACTTAGACGCTGATCTCAAACATTAAATAGTAAAAGAAAATATCAAAAATTACTCTCTCTGTTCCCGTTGATATTGCTGTCTAACTTCAAACAACTAGAATCAAAAATATAAAACACGAAAACCAACTGAAAATTAGTTTCTCGGTTAAACAATTTCATAAACAAACTAGTTCATTTACTAAAATCAATCAGTTTTGTTTCTAAATAAAAAAATAACGAAATTAAATCAGCGATTACGGTAGGAATGGGTAAATTTTCGGGCTCGATTTTCCATGGAAACCGATACGTAATTCAAAGGTTTCGGCGAAATCAAATTTCAAATGCACTACGGCGACTTTGCCGTTGCCAAAATGGAGAAGATTTAATTACTCGGAAGACGAAGAAGATGGGGAAAAGATGTGTGCGAAAGCGATTGCGCGTCGGGCGGGCACTCGACACTGAAACCGCTCCGCACGGCAAGATAACTAGTGCTCACCGAGATATTAACAGTCGACAGTCTCAGACGGAACCCGTAGGACGCGGATCGTCCCGTTCCCTCACCCGAAAACACAAACAAAAAGGAAACAGTGCTAGTGGGAATTTATTCAAATTTCCGAGATTGGAGTGAGCAGGAAATTTGAATTCCAACGGCAAAAATCTCATCATGGAAGTGGTGAACCGAGTGACATTAAATTTGACTAAGTGGGATGACAATAATTCAACCGCAAGAGAAGAGAATACTACAGCAGTATGGCCGGTGCTGGTGGAGGAAAAAGATTGGGATGACGGCAATCCCATTTTGGCGTTGGTGTTGTTCTCCTTTTGTCTGGCCACCGTCCTGGGCAACGCCTTGGTCATCGCCGCGGTGACCAGGGAACGTTACCTGCACACCGTCACCAATTATTTCATCATGTCACTGGCCGTGGCCGATTGTCTCGTCGGATCCATCGTCATGCCATTCAGCGCAGCCGTCGAAATGCAATCAGACCGGCGATGGTTATTCGGTCGCGACCTCTGGTATAAAATTAAAAACGTCTAATTTTAATCGTAGTATTTAATCAAATATTGACTTTTTCCTGATTGAATTCTCTATTGATATAGCGATGTGTGGCATTCGTTCGACGTCCTGGCCAGCACCGCATCCATTCTCAACCTCTGCGTCATCTCCATGGATCGTTATTGGGTAACAAACAAATTTTATTTAAACAGCAGCAGCTCAATAATGCTATGCTTGACTTGACTGGGGAGTCAAACGTGAACTTATGTAACAAAAAGATCCGGTCGCCCTTTGGCACGTTCTAAATAACGACGTACTTTCCACTCGACACTTTTCACAGAGTCCCTAAAGTTTCAAATATTTGTACACACAAGTTGAACGCTCATTATGAAAAAAACCTGCGCTATCCCAAAAGTTTATTTTACAAACGATGAGATCCTCCCACCTGCCCAATTTCTCAAGTCGGAAGTGAAAGACTCGGTGAAAGATCAGGAAAAACTTTTTGAGTTGACAGAAGGCAACTCTTATTTTTCCTGGCAAATAAAAAAAGAATCGCAGAAAAGGCCGATGCCAAAAGTTGAGAGGAAATAATAACAAGAGGGGAATGAAGATCAGAGAATGTCAAGGAATCCGCCGCACTGCAGTTTCCTCCTTTCGACTCCGATGGGGAAGGAAAAATCTTAACCGACTCATTGACAATTCGCGTCGTAATTAACATCGCAATTCCTCAAGCCCGACTCATTTCCCATCCGAATATGCAAATGACATCAGAGCCAAATGGCAATGAGATCTGTTCTCCTGATTCCTCTGGACGTGAATCATCCGTCCGGAAATAAAATGGGAAAAAAGTTAAAAGAAAATGGAAATCGTAAAAAACTGAACTTTTGGGCCATCCATAAAAAATTTTCAATAACGAATAGTTCTAAAAATTCAGTTCAAAATCGTCCAAAGTTCAAAATTCGTTTGATCAAGTTTAAATCTTCCATCAACTTAATTCCTAATCGTTTCCTTTGTCTTTTATTCTTTAGGCCATAACGGACCCGTTCACTTATCCGAGTCGGATGACGCCCAAACGGGCCGCTTGTTTCATCGCCCTCGTTTGGGTCTGTTCCAGTCTCATCAGTTTCCCGGCCATCGCCTGGTGGAGGGCCGTCGCCGTCGACCTCGCCCAGCACGACGGCGCCACTCACCTGATGGCCTCCTCCTCGTCGTCGTCCAGCACATCCGACATCAACGAGCGAATCCATCCGCTGCCGGAGCATTGCGTCTTCACCGACGACATCGGATACCTCGTCTTCTCTTCGACCGTTTCCTTCTACGGCCCCTTGTCCGTCATGGTCTTCACTTATTACCGAATCTACCGGGCAGCAGTGGCCCAGTCACGGTCCCTTCGGCTGGGCATCAAACAGGTCGTCATGGCCTCGACAGGTGAAATGGGAAAAGGAACAGGGGGAGGATCGGGGTCGGGATCCGGTGGGTCGGGATCGGCCGAAACGGTCGAACTTTTAACTTTGCGCATCCACCGCGGAGGTCGAGTCGCTTCCGACAATCGGCGATGCGCTGCGGCCGCCGCCCTTTTGACCTATCAGGCGGCCAATCGTCACCAATTGCCCATCGATCCTTCATCGACGTCCAGCACCAGCAACAACGTCCTGCAAATCGCCGACGCTTCCCAACCGTCAACTTTGCAGCGACAACAATCAGCAATCGATCGGCGCCATTCACAAACGGAGGCGACGATTGCCGGCCTGTCCGTTTCCTCGTCGGTGGACGGCGACGGCGGATCGGGACGTTTGCCAATTGCCAAAATGAATTTGAGTCGAAAATTGGCTAAAATCGCCAAGGAGCGCAAAGCGGCCAAGTATGTAAATTTTAAAATTTCTTCTTCCCCATTTGCTGCAATTTGCGATAATTTTCCGATTGAATAAAAATTGACAATTGACAAAAAATTTCGTTCCCGATTGAACCCCAATAAACAGGACGCTGGGCATCGTGATGGGCGTGTTCATCGCGTGTTGGTTGCCTTTCTTCGTGACGAATTTGCTCTCGGCTTTCTGTCAGTCGTGCATCCACAACCCGGAACGGGTCGTCACCGTCGTCACTTGGCTCGGATGGATCAACTCGGGCATGAACCCCGTCATCTACGCCTGCTGGTCTCGCGATTTCAGAAGGTACAGTAAAATTCTTTGTACTCTGACAGCAGTGCCGCTCTCCCCCCTCCCACACTGTTTTTGTTCCAACGACGAGGCGCATGAAAATTCAACGAAAAGCAGTTCCAAGTTCTCCGGCTTAATTTGCGCCAAAATTTCAAGAAGGAAAACGCATTTCGAATCTCGACGATTCCATTATGAAACGACATCTGGTAGAGACGTCCACCGAGTCGGGGTGCGATTACAATTCCGGAATATAATGAAGGATCAAGAAAGCGGATGAAGTGGAATCTTCAGTGATGTACAAGAGAATCTCAACTCAATCCGCATTTGCGCGTCAGTCTCGATATAACATCAGCGGCCAACGCCCAGCAAATAATCAAATGATGGATAACAAGAGCAGACGAGTGATGAGAGAGTTCCTGCAGCTCCGTTTCAGGATATTAACATCCAGCACCCAGTCTCAATAAAGAAAAGAAAAAGAAAAAAAAAACAAGAAGAGGGAAAAGAGACTTACTCGACACTTGTGTCCGTTCCACGGGTGATTGGATTTGCGTGTCGAGAATCTGTCTGTCCAACAACAGCCGTCCTGTCCTGTGTGTATACCCTTCCGCCAAGAAATTCTTCTCTTTTTTTTTTCCCTCCTCCCCTCCGGCAGCTGGATCTATCGTTTGATGTATAGACTGCAGAGCCCTGGATAGACTGGCACGTGTTATATATATCTAAGTTACTAGACGGGCCGGGATGAACTGCGGATGAAGGATGAGACACACCCATCTACTCCCGACTCCTTCTTCTTGTCTTGGAGGGAGATGGTGATGCGTGATAACTAATTCTTATAGCCAGTGTTGATCAATCAACCCGCCCTCCCCCCCCCCCTTCTTTCATCCTCCATTCCTCTCGTTAACCGATCGAATATAAGAGACGGGAGTATAGAGAAATTAAAACGAATAGAGAAGGAATTCCAGATAAATTGGCCGATATAAGGTTCGAGCCGAGGTATTTGAATTCATTACCTTTTCCTTAAAAGAATAAAAAAGCCGATTTCCCAGCAGTTCCAATTTCAGTAATGGCTGAGAGATTGCAGCGATGTTGGTCGATTGTCAATTAGTTAAGCCGATAGCACACGTAGCTCTTGGGGATTGATAAATAGTAAAAGAGACAAGATTTAAAAAAATGAACGAATTTCAAATTTCCCGCGAAAAAAAGAAGAAGAAGAAATTCATTTTTTATCCAATCTCACCGGGAAATAGCTTCTTCGGCTGGATGCAGAGGAAATAGGAATCTAGGACCGGCGTTGATATCTATATTTCAATCAGCAGCAGCAGCTCTTACCATCCCAGACGATGTATATCGCCTTTTTTATTCTGAGGGGGGCCAAAGATAATCAAGAAGCGGAGCAAGGTTTTCTCTCCAAGTTCAGTTTATTGATTCTCTTCTTTAAAAAAAAAAATTTTACTTTCCCGCTCTCTCCCTCCCCCTTTTTTTAAAAAAATAAGCCAAAATGTGTGCTAGAACCCAAGAGATTCGTCTGATTAGGTGACTGTGCTACAATATATACGTCAGAAAAACATAACAGACGCCAACAAAATGTAAAAAAAAGAATAAGGAACAGACCGGGTCTTTGACTGACGAAGTCAGGAGCACACAGCACGTCGATAAACAAGCTTTTCCATCTCTTCTTCTTTTTCTTCTTCTTTCTCGACTTCCTTATTTTAACTTGCTGCGCTGCCGAAAATTCCATTTTCTCTTTTCAATTGATTTTTCTCGGCTATCTAGCTCTATACGTCGACCTGAAGTTGTCTGATTAGTAGATTCACCACATATTTCCCCCCCCTTTCTCCCGTGCCGACCCTCTCTCCTACCAGAAAAAAGGAAATAGTCTCATATACTGTTCAAATGCGATTTGAGATGGATCGATACGACCGTTCGTTCAATCGTGAAAGAGAAAGGAAAAAAAATATAGGATGACATTTTGATCAAATTTGACTCTTGTCAAATGTCGTTGTAGTTGCCTTCCAGCAGTACGTTACCTATTCAACTGGGGTGGGGGGTGTTGTCTCGATTTAGTTTACTCGAACGCAGAAGAAATCACGAAAAAAGAGTATAAAGTGGATGGCGTATACGTGAGTTGAACCAAGTGAAACTACGGCAAGAATAAATCGGTTTCATGCAGCGGCATTTGTCGGAGGAATGTTGCAAACACACACACACGGTGGTGATTCACGAAAAAGAAAAGAAAAAGAAAAAAACCAAAAGAAGAAAGTTGCGCATCTCGTTCTTATCTCCCCTGCGGCCATGCAAGTTGAACGAGAGTCGTGTTTGCCTATGCATAGCAAACAGGGAGCTGAAACCAGAGTAAAGACAACAACAACAACAAAGGGGCACTGGGTATTTGTCCGTTGATAAAAGGGAATATGTAAGGCTGACGTCAGCCCAAAAATAAAACGGGAGAGCCCCAACGAAATGAAGAGAACGTGAGATATCCACCAAGTCATCGGGACACAAAAGATTCCCCATAAATTGAGGAAAAGAAATGAGAGTTGTTATTATTCCAGTAACAAGAAGCCGTGTACTACATAATGAAAAATAATTTTTTCGATTCCGGATTCCGCCGGAAGCAAAAAAGAAGAAAATATTTTCCCGTTCTCAATTCAAGAGGAATTTATTCGTTAATTATCGTGGCAAGAAATGTGATGTATTTCGACATGTATCAATTATTCAACAGGGCTTTCGCTAGAATCCTGTGCGGATGCTGCCCACGTCTGTTTCATCGCTGGAAGAGGCACAGCGCCAAGAGCGGGAGCAACAACGCCCTAAACGTGAGTTACGCGATATAGACGCAATTATGTATATACGCTAAGAAATCCATATAAGATATATATCCTAGTATCTACGGGCGTATTGATTCCTATTCTCAAGTTGCATTCATGTTACTCTATGCTCTCAAACAACAATCGTCGGATAGTTTCTCATTTCTCGTAATATTAAAAAACAAAAATAGGGAAGAATCAGTCACGTACGAGAATATCTTTGACTTGACTTAGACATTGACGTAGGCAACACATATTACACCAACATCGATCGGCAAAAATGATGTTTGGGTTCCAGTAAAACTACTCCGCACCTCCCCCGCGGGCATAACCGGAAGTCAAGTAAACGGAAATAACCGGAAATAACCAAGAAAAAAAGTTTGGTTGTGAGATCACGTTGTAGTGAACGAGACCAAACTTTTCCTTGCAAGGGACCAAAACATGTCGAATTAGATAAAAGATCCATCACGGCCAGCATTTGTAGGGGACGGATAGACATGACAGATGACGCTGCCGAGATCTATTATTGCTTAGACGGTTGTTATTGCTAATACGGGGAAAAAGGACGGTCGCTATAAGGGATTATTTGTTGGTTGCAGCATCACCACAATCTCGGAGGATCGGCGACAACGGCCACGATTTCCTCCATGTCGACGGTGGCCAGCAGCCGGCCGCACTCCCACGCCAGTATCGTGCTGGCCACGACCAGTGGCTCCCAACTGAGTCCATTGACGGACAGCCCCACTTTTGCATCTCTGTGTCATCACTCGACTTCTTTTCCCATGTGATTACGCCTTCCAACATCCCCCCATCCTATCTTATAAATATTGTGTCATTCGATTCCCTCCCGCCATGTCCTCCGCATGATTGAATGTTTAATGTTATTTTACCTCCAGGGAAACGATTCGTTTCGTAAAAAAATAAAAAGTAACTGAAACAAATGACAATTGCATGTGTGTCTCTGTGTGTAAATATAATGTACCTGTCACCAGGCAGAGAGAAATACAATGTCTACTGGGGTTCGCTCCTTAATGTAATAAGGGATCGATAACTTGGGATAAAGAATGGAGAACGGGACTTGTTTCGTGTCAAACAAAAGGTCACACACGGGCGTTCGATCGTGCAGGAAAAAAGAAGGAGCAATCAAATGACTTGGCTCCTTTCGCCATTGAGCATCCTGGCAAAAAACTGCAGCCGTGTACACATTGTATACAAGGATCGATAGCGCTTTGTTTCTTTGCGGGATTTCCTCTCGACATTCGTGATAATCTTTGTGCTCGACAATGGAAAACTGCAACCGATCTCATTCTTTCGATCTCTCATGTGGGGATTTCCGTCTTTGCCAAAGGGATATACACAGGCTGATGGAACCAGCAGCCCATCAAGACCCATAAAAGAGCTCAAAAGTAAAAAATGGTAGAGAGGGATTATACATAATAGTATTTCTCGGTATCCCCCATGCAAATCGAATATTCGATGTTAACGTCAAGGAAAAGAATGTCATCAATTTGATGAAAACGTTAGGCCGAAAAATACAAAGTGAGAAAACCTGGGGGTTGATCACTAAGTCTTTGTTCAAAGTTATGTTCGGTTTAAGGCAACGATTAAAAACTTTTGGGGAATTCGGTGGAATTACGTAATCGTAATCAAAGCGCAATTTTAAGAGGTGGGAATCACAGGAGACTTTTAGTTATAATCAGACTTCCTGAACTCGAGTTTCAAAGACTTAGTCGACTACGAAGGCAAAGTTGCACACAGGCTACTAATGAGGCAAAGTTGTTTTGCTGACTTACCTTCACATATTCATGCAGAAGATCCTTTCACGGGGGAGGCTCATCTCTCATAGGAAAACTTGGCTCTCAAGATTGGCTTGGTGGATCGTATAGTCATCTGCAATGGGAACAAGTTGACAAAGCTTCTGTCCAACATGTCAATGGTGATGGTAGGCTGGTGGGATTTTCTTTGCCGTGGCTGAAAATGATGACACTCATCTCAGAAAGGGAAGATGCAGGCTGCATAAAGAAGTGGTGATGTTCAGAGTCGGTGTGCATCTCCCAGAAAAGTTGCAGATCCAGACAAAAAGTCAGCGTCAAGGTTTTTATGCTTGACAAACCCTTTGCTAACAATTACATGTTTCCACACAAAGGGAATGCTCACACATGCAGAAACTTGGGGGTCTAGAAAATGAACTGATGTAGTATTGTAGCCTTACAGCCTCTCAATGTGCTCAGCATGTCAAGTCAACGTACTAGGTACAAAAGAGTTGTTGGCTAATGAACAAGGGCGTATATTGGCGATTCACTATAATAGAATAAAACTGTCTTTCATGTCCAACACACAGTCAAACAAAAGTAGTAAACGTAATTTTTAATCAAATCACCGACTCAGTTAAACAATTCAAAACTGCAAGTCTGGATATGTTTTTCACACGTTTGAAACTTCAAAGGAAATGGGTTCCATTTTTCTGCCGACATTGCCAAACATTCGCAAATATTTGATTTCTAAATAATAAAAAAGCGCCAAAAAGATTTAAAAAAAAAAGGCGGGTAGTACAAAATTGACGTTTCACTAACGAGTCTGGTTATTTTGTATTATTTCTTTTTATCAAGGCACATCGTATTTGATCAACCACAATGTTTTTTTTCTTTTTCATGTGCTTCATTTTCATCATTATTCACGACTAGTTGTACATGTGCTCCATTATTTGTGTTGTTGGAAAAGGGCCGATTGCTCCGAGATAAAAAATAAAAACGACGACGACAATAGGAGAAACAAATTGGAAAAGAAATATTTTTTCCCTAAAAAGCGGGAGGGGGGAAATAAGTGTGGTTGAGGTTTTTGCAGTCAAAGAGGGCACACAAACAAGAACGAGAATAAGACACGAAGATTAAAAAAAAACTGGTGACTCGCTCAATAAACAAACAAACAAAAGAATAAGGAGAGGATAATTAAAAAAAGGAAAAAGATTTGAGAAATCATGATTATATGTTTAAATCAAAAGATCTCAGAGTCAAAGGTCACTTGAGGTTGGAGCAATTTGTAAAAGGAGAGTGTTTAAAAAAAATGAATTTCTGTAAAAGAATAAAAAGAAAAGAACCACAAACATAGTGTGGTGGTGGTGGTTTTTTTTAGCGTCAAGTGTTACGAGTGTTTGCACTAACTTTTTTGCTGTTGAATGTGGAGGGGATGTTTTTTTTAACTAGATGGGAGGTAATGGGCGTGCCGGTTTCTTGGGTGGAGGGGGTGGAGCTCCTCCATTTTCTCCACCAACCTCTTTGATCTCCGACAAATTGACGACGGGTAACGGCGGCTTCTCTGGAGGTGCATCGCCACAACCGCCGACGCTAGTAGAGCACCCCTGTTTAGCCGGAAGAGGTGGCGGAAGGTCTTCGCCGGACGATGAACTCAGCGTCGATGCGACACTATTCTGCGACGGCGAGGAGCAAACGCCACCGAGACCATCGCCGTTATACGACGGTCGGTTGACGGTCGACGATCGTCTGGCCTCGGACCTGAGTGGCCGTTTGGCCGTCAATTGTTGCGTCAATTCGATGACAACCGTCGGCGAAGACGTCGATTCCGACAAGGCTAGTTGGCCCACCGTTTCAGACGACGACGAGGCATCCAGCGAATGAGCACTGGAACCTATAAGCAAAAGGAAAAAACAACATTCAGACGGGAAACATGTGAACACTCGAAACAGGAAAGGAGTAGAGAATAATTGGATGGATCAAAAGGTGACGGGAGGAAGGGCAACGGACACACATCCGATCGATCGGGAGACCGGAGTTCAAGGTTTAGGGGGACGTCCCAGGATGCGACGTAATTGCCAATGTGTCCGCCGAGAAAATCGGGATCGATTCGACGGTTCAAACTCGATAAACTCACCCAGAGCACTGGTGCTACCGCTGTTGCTGTTGCCGGAAGAATTCACCACTACGGCAGGGCTTGACGGGACCGAATTACTGCTTCCCCCTAATCCGAATCCGGCCAGCGACAAGCTGGGGAAATGCGATCCACGGCCACCAATCGAACTGGAACTCAGCCGGCGGAACGAATCTCGATGCTGTTTATTCTCCTTGTCTCGCAATTTCTTGTCGGTGCCGGATTTGTTGGAACGGAATCGATGGCCAGTCGTGAGCATCTTGACGGGAGAGATACTACTGCCGGATGACGATGGATTGGCTGAAGAGGAACTGCTGCTGGGCAGTGAAAAACTCAGCGACGACAGAACGGCTTGAGAGGAAGTGCGAGAAAACAAGCTGGATTGGTGCCTGGTTATCGATGGATTATGTAACGATCCTCCACTTGAGCCGCCGGACGATTGGAGCGTGACGGATGACAATCGAGACGCCGCAATGTTCACACTGGAAGTCAAATTCGCCGGAGAGGAGAGATGATGATGGACCGAATCCGGATGACTGGCATCTCCTGTGCTGTTGGTACTCAGCCGGTTGTAAAGAGAGTAAGCACCCACTCCCAAGCCTCCGCCGCCACCGGAACTGTGTGTCGATTGCCGCTGATTCCGAGTCAGCTGCTCCATTTGACGCTCCAGTTGCGGGTCCACATCCCGTCTGCCATATTTGCTCTCAATATGAACCCGCATCTCCTGGAAGCACTCTTCTATCCGCTGCTGGAGTGGCTGCAAGGCCTGGTTGACTCGCGATCGATGGACGACCAGAGCCGCTTCCACCAGCGGGATCTGCAGAGCAAACAGCTCCTGCAGCTCCGACACGGAATCGGCATCTTCCGGGTGTTCCAGAAGATAGCGATCTGTGAAAAAGGCCTTCTCGTAGTTGCTGATGCCGCCGTTGACGGCAGCGTCGACGATGCCCTGGAGCTTCATCGTCAGCGGATGCAGGGTGAGTTTGGGATCGGATCGGTGCGACAGGATCAATTCCGTCAGCGATTTATTGCTCTTCTCCATCGTCTCGATGGCGAACTGGATGGGATTCAGCTCAAAGACGTGAGACTCGACCACCGGGAACCACCGGAGGATGCCCGGCAATTGGTGGGACGTCGTCAAAATGGTCCGCTCCAGCCAAGTGGTCGAGAAGGCGTTGTCCGAGTCGCGCTGGCCGCGATGGAACGGCCGCGAGAAGCTGAAACGCTGGACGCGGTTGACCCGGTAGAAGCGCAAAATCTGCTCGCTGACGGGTTTGCTGGCGAACCGCTCCTGATCCTCGGCGCTGAGCATCGGATCGACTTTGTTCATCTGCAAGTACTGCTGCGGTGAATCCATAATCTCCTGGTCGGGCGGAGTCAGCCGGTTCATCGTCTCGGCGTTGGGGAATTGCAGCATGATCCGGTTGGAGAATTCGCTCAGCCTTTCGTATTCTTTACCCCGGAAGACGAAAATTTTGTTTTGAAGGAAAGCCGGAAATCCGCGACCGTAGAAGGCCACTCGGAAATATTCGGGTTCGTGACGCACTTGATGGATAATGTGATCATAGAGGGTGGCCATCCGGTTGAGCAAGGCGCCCAGACGTCCGTAATCGAACGTTTCTTCTTCGTACTGACGGGCCAGCTCCTTGCAGAGCGACAGGGCACATTCCCACATTTTACCGCGGTCAAAGAGATCGATACTGTCCAGGTAGAGGGCTTCCTTCAGCTGGCGGTGCGACGTTATGTGCGGATGCCTGGAGGTGAGAAGGAGCGTCGGCAGAGGCTCGTCACTCCAGCGCAACAGCTGGGCGTGAAGCTGGAGCGTGTAGGCGGCCTCTGTGAAGTTGTCGCATTCCAAGTGCAAGTCGCACAACTTGTTGAGATAGCGGATGTACATCTCCTTGCGGCTGATCTCTTGGTAGAAATTCAACAAGTTGACGGTGCAGCTCATCCGGTTCTCGCGGTTCTCATCCGTGATGATGGATCGGTACTCGAGGAGCCGCTCCATCAACCGGGTGACTGTGCGGACAAGTTTCAGGCCCTGGTCGCGCATTGTAGAGTGTTTCTCGCACAGTTCCGTCATCAGCGACTGGAAGAGATCCTTGTAGTGCTCGTCTCCCCTTCCGCCCTCCACCAGGACGTCCAGTTGGGTGATCAATTTATTTTCAACTTCTTGAAAGTTGCCCTGCAAAGAGGATGCAATTCAATTAGGAACGAAAATGTATCAGCGAAAAAAGACTTTGTCGTTCACAAGCTAAAGGGCACAAATAGGATTCAAGTTAAAATCATGAATAATCAAAAAGGACATTTCAATTATGAACTTTAAAAGTACAAAGTTGGCGTTGATCCTATTGCCCAAAACTAAAGGGTTCGGCCGGAAAATGTTTATGATCCCGAAATCCTTTGATCTGTTGGAAAACTTTTCGCTTGAATTGAGTACAAAGTTGGCCATTTTAAATGAAAGGATTAGGGGGCGTTCGCTAAAATTTCCAACGTCATCAACTCATAATTACTTTGATGTGAGACGAGTCGCGCTTGGTGTCACTGTAAGCTTCACCCTGGAGTCGAGGCGAGTAGAATTCGCATTGCATCATGTCGAAAAAGATGGGGATCGTCGCTCTGCGCAATTCCGTCTCGGGTAGCAACGTCATTTCCAGGAACTGGCCCACCATGGCCGGAACGAAATTGATCTTGTGCTGGCCGAGGTTGAACCACATTGTTCGAATTTCGAAGCCCATCTCGCGTCGCATGTCCCGGTACCTGGCCAGCACTTGACGCCGTTTCGTTTGGGTGAACGATTCCAGTTGAAGGGCTGGCTGACACACGTACCTGCGTAAGTGATAAACATATTTTTTTAAATATTACTGGAATTGTTTTATGTAATGGAATTATTACGTAATGGCGCAGAAGAAATAATTATTCCAGAGCTGGCCCTCGTAGGGATTGGAGAATCGATCCCGGATGGTGTGGGAGAAAAAGCGCAAAGCTTTCAGGACGATGGAATTCTGCAGGAGAATCATTTGCGCCCAATCAGGAGCGTAGACGTGTTTGGCCACGAGATCCTTGAAGACCATGAGAATCTCGATGAGGAAATCCAACAGATCGGAGCGTGTGGCAAAGTGTCCCAAATAATTGCGATAATGATGCGGGGTCATTTGACGGAAGATGGACAGCATGACCGAGACCAGAGGACCGACAAACGGATCTTCACGGTCGATTGAGATGATGGTCTGAATGATGGTCCGCAATCCGTTGGCCATCACTTCGGCAACGTCGTTATGGGTCGCACCGACATCCTTCCGGTAGAGAATTTGCATCACGTCGCACATAACAGTCACGCTCATCTCAACCTGCCACCAATCAATACACAAATTATCGATTAAAGCAATTATCAATTTTAATCTTTTCTTTCAAAAAAGGATTTCTCCATGCAGAACCGAATAAATTAAAAAAAAGCAGAGAACAAAAAAGCCAAAGGCAAAACAAAAGAAGCCAAGAAATGAAATAAAATTAAAAAGTCACAGCCGGATTTTGAGTTGGCCAATGAAAAAGTTTTTGCGCATGCCACGACATCATTATACCTCTTGGGCCCTCGTCTCCCCGGCGACGGCGGCTTTTTGAGACAATGCGTTCTGATCGACTTGTTCGCCCAGGAGCCGAGCCGCTTTGCTCTTGGACCTCTCGATGTGGCGCAGTTCCACTTTATAGCCTCCCCATCCACCCTGTTAGTTTTTAGTTAGTTTGTCGGTTAGGTTAGGTGCCAATTAAGTCTGTTGAGGACAGCTGTGGAAGAACATTGAACCAGAAAGAACCCAAACGACAGATCAAGAGTGAGGAAGAAACCCATCCACCAAGAAAATCAAGTTATGATTGGCAATCGTAAGTGCATTATTAGTAGTACCACACACACACGTACCAACCCCAAAGTATTTTTAGTGTACATTCAATCAATGCCAACTCGTAGACGTACCTCCTGCGGACCAGTGAGCAACTCTTTGACGCGCTTGACTACCACCGGTAGGATAATAGCACGGCATTCAGGTTTCAGAAACAGTTGGCTGTGCACTATATCGTTGAGCGTCATCATCTTCTGATTGTTGAGCCGGCCGGCTGGAACGCTCGTAACAATATCAGCCAATGACGTACTAAAATCAAAAATAGACCGAAAATTTCGAGCATTGATGGAAATCCGTAAAAATAAAATGTTGTTAAGTCGTTGACAAACCTCAGCTGCTGATCGTCAATGACCAGTAAAAGATCGGGAATGGCGCAGGGAATGTACTTGAGACATGCCCCTTGGGCTAGTAGTACCAATCCGTCGCTGCGTCTCATAAAATCCGACATGCTGGCAAACAAATTGAGAAGGAGGCTCTCGAAATCCGAGTCGGCACCTTCTTCCACGTCGCCGTACAGGTTGACAAATAGCTGACGGGATCGCACCACAAACTTGAACAGGTACTGAAGGGCTTTCATCACCCGCAGCAGATCGTCGCCTTGCAATTTAGTCATCACAGTCGACTGGACGCAATCGTTCAACACGACCAGCAGCTTCTTATAGGCCAAAGTGGCGCTGAAATTGTCTTTGATGTACACATCGAGCACCGGCTGTGTGAAATGAAAATCGTCATTCAATTAGTCAAAAATAGGAACCTTAAATTAATTCAAATTATACCTTAAAATGTTCGTATTTTCGGTCCGTCACCAGACCGATAATGAAGACTAGACAATCAAAAACGGAGTGATCAAAGATGTTTGAATCGGAATTGAGCATCAGAATGTTGAACAAAGCGTCGAGGACGTCCTGGAGAAACTTGACCACCTCTTCGCCGTCGACCTTCATCAAGGCACTCAGGATGGCCGGCAACTGCTGCGACTGGGACGAGTGATATTTGAGCAATCCCAGGAGTTCGACGTTTTGTGTCAATTTAGTCGAACAGAGGCAGGTGCCGATGAGCAGCGAGTCTTTGGAGTTGACCGTCAGGCCAGGAGCCGACGGCTTGGAGGACCCGTGTTCCACCAATTCGGCCCGGGTGGACGGAAGTCCCAAATAGGCCGTTTCATTCTCGTCCAGTTTACGGTGATCCACTTTGTAGACTAGCAGTTCATGTTGGGTGTCCATCAGCGTCGTCCCGTTGTCCTGCATCAGTTTAACATAAGACAAAGCGAACGGCTTCTCCGTCCGGTCTTTGGCCTCGTTGCTGGACCGATGTTTGAACGTGAATTTCAGGTGACTCCTGTAGAACTCGTCGATGGGAATGGCGATCTTGAACGTTTCACTCCAGCGCGGCTTATCTTCGTGATAGTAGACGACGCTACGGTATTCATCCTGGGCCGTCACTCCGCTGCCCAGGTGCATCACTCCTGGAATAGGTACGCCCTTCTCGTTGCAGACGCGGACCGTCACTTCGACGTTTTTATCGGCCGATTTGGCTCCTCGACTGAATTCACCCGACGACAAGGTCAGGTAAAGATCGTGACGGACGTCACCGGGCAGGATGATTTCGGGGAAACCTAATTTGCGGCTGACGGCCACCTGGGCCACCTGGACCAGGGCGGGATGCTCCTCGCTGACCTGTTTCATATCGCCGTGTAGGAGACGCAGGCTGACCCACAGTCCTTGATTTTTGTGCTCCTTGTGGCTGATCTCACGGCCCGAGACGATCAATCGCCGCAGAGTTACGTCCAGCGAGTCCCGTTCGCTGCAGGAAATGAAAGGCACGAAATGCTGCTTCTCTTCGTCCGTCTCCTGTCGACCACTGAGGTAATCTGTCACGTCCATGTAGGCGACGCCGCAGGGCCGGCGAAGGAATTCGGGAGGAGGAGAGTTGTTAGCCAAAGCCCCGCTGATTGTCCGCCGTGAAGATCCACCGGCCGTTGATCCCATTGCTGTCGTCTGCCGTCGAGGATCTTCCGGCCGGATGTCCATATTCCCCACCCGGATCACGTAGCAGATAAGGAAGACGCGCTCGCGGGCTAAATCTCGACTTCCCAGGTCTGTGTAAAGGACTCGCATGTTGCCGAGTAAATCCAGATCCATCGAGAGTCCCATTCGACTCCAGCGGAGGACGTAGTTCTCCGTCAACGGCTTCCATTCCTTGGCGTCGTAAAGGCAGAGTAGCAGTTCCGTATCTTCACCGATTCGGCAAACGAAATTGCGAACGGCGACGAAAAACATGTGCGAGTGACGATTGGCCAGTTTGATTTTGGTCGGGTTCATCGGCCCCATTCCGATGGTGTTGGTAATGCCGTTCATGTTGTTACTGGAGGCCACGGCTTTCTTGATTCGCTGCGAGGCCTGTTCGTGATGTCTGTAGAGTTGGACGACAGAGGCCGAGTCTGGATTGAGAATGCTCCCCAACTCGTCACGCACCACCATGTCGAGGCCGAGCAAATTGTTGCCAAAATCGATTTGCGATGTCAGGGCGTGCGTGAGCTCGCGCAGTTCGTCCAGCGTCAACGTCCCGGTGAGCATTTTGCTTCGGTTGGACATGAGGTCTCTCATTAGTAAATAGACTGCACGCCATTTGTGATCGTGAGTTCGATAAAGTTCCTGGCCGATTTGACCCCATTCTCGTAGAACGGATGTCACTTCCTGAACGACGGGTGACTGACAGGCTGTCACTTGCTCTCCTATGGCAGTCTTCTCAATGAAGGACGGCTGGATGTGGATGAAGCTCTTGGGGTAAATTCCTTTGAGAGCTCGATTTCTGACACTGTAGCCAAAGTACCAGAACTCCTCCTGGCACAAATTGTGAACTGTATCACCCACTTCGAGTTTGAGGCAGTACTCTCCATCGTGCTGCACATTGTAAGTCACTGGAATCAAACAAAATACAAATGAAGTACAATTAGGTCAGCGAAACCTTGAGACCGCAGACACCAGTTGCTAGGCAAACTATATTTAGATAAGTCTAGCCGAGTTGTAAAGTTTTGCCAAAAGTCATTCAATAAAGCAACGGATTGACACCAAGAGATAATGCAGGGCATCAACGGTTAGAGGCTAAGGAGATAAGATAAAAAGTAAAAGTAGTAAAGACAAAAAAAAAGTATGTGTCAACTGACCAACACCCAAGCGATCCTTCTCTGGAGTTGGAATCCACTGCGTCATCCTTCAAAGCTCACGCGAAAACCGACGACTGACTTTTGTTAAATAAATAGTTGCTAGCACAATCTCAACTTTCTCAGCGTCGTCAACACAGTAGTAGTAGTAAAGAAACGGAAAAAGACTTCAAGCGGATCATATTGCTGTGTTGGTTTCTCCACAGTCTGTCGATTATTGTGGTGGTGGTGACAGCAGCAGACGATGATACGCGAGTCGCTCCCCCGCAAAACAACGCGTTGCTTTTTTTGTGGCGCCAACGAAACTCACACGAACCCTCTTCTCACCAGGATATAAATTTTAGCCAATTAAATAAATTAAATTTTTTTTTTAAAGCAACTGCACGCACTATTCACGACACGAGTGAATCTGTCAAATTCAGAAAAGAAACAGAGAAAAAACCCCAATGAGATAGCGAGAAGAATACTGTTTGAAATTCAGTAACAAACTGTTATTTATAAAAAAGAGCGGAAATTAGGTTTCCGTTCCGAGTCGTTTCCCGTTTCCCTTCAATCTGGCGAAATTGAAAAGAAAGAAAGAAAAAAACCGCAGCAACAGTGGCAGCAGGCTTTAAATTAACCGCAATTAGAACCATTTCGTTTTTCGTCGTTTGAAGGCTAGCCATAGAGCATTATATACGTACTCTGAAATGTTCATGTCAGGCTGTCAGCAAAGCAGCTGTGCTTTATCTCATCACATAACCAAAAAGAAAAACCCATAGGGCGATAAAGCGGAAAATTATGGCCCAGTTTTGCTTTTGTCTTGAATCTAGTTTCTAGTCCTCAATCACAAATTTTGGAAAATTAAGACATCAGTATAGCGTTATGAATGAGGCTACGTGTCTTCATCAATCTTAATGATTTTGGCATGAATGGGTCACTAATTCAGTACACAAACTAAAAAAAAAAAAGGAAAATCTTGAGCGTTTGAGTGATTTTTATTCCATAACAAACATCATTAAAATGTAGATATGTAGACAACATTAATTAGAAGACCCCATTAAACACCACGATAAATCAAAACTACGCAAGCATCACATTAACTCACATGCAGTAATATCTTTTTGGCAAGATTAGATAGAATGAATAAGTTTGGTAGCTGCTTGTCATCGGGCCCTAAATGGAATTTAAGCACACACCAATTTAGTTACGCCAGTCTCGGTAAGTAGTTGAACTAGGCTGCCACTTGCAGGCCTATCCTCTTTGTTCGCCCATTTCTCCATCATCCTGCGCAGTTTAAAAAACAATGGCGTAAGTATTAAAAAAAAAAACATAATGAAAATTTAATGCTAATTTACTCTGAAACATATTCAAGAGGAGTCCATGTGGAATGATCAGCTTTAGGCATCCATTTACGGTTCATTGGCGTGTCCAAGGTGACTGGGAGGATGGTCAGAACAGAAGAGTCTTTGGGTAGACCACCATCCCCTGCAGCCAAGGACTTTGTAAGCTGGTGCACAGCTGCTTTAGCCATTCCATATCCAATCATGCCGGGAGTGCCTTTAAATATTTCCAATTTTAATGAACTCTGCTCGGCAAATATTTATGAGACATGAATATTCACACCTTCCAAAGCTGGTTTAGCCCCAGTTAGGGTTAGCAGTCCACCTTCCTTTAAGTGCTTTGAGGCAATGGCTGAAGCGAGGACAGAGGACCAGACACTCTGCTTCCACATGAGGTCTGCATTTTTGACAAAATCAGCATGTGCAGCATTGCCTCCTGCCCACCCGCCAGCCACACATAAAATGGCATCAAGGGATTGACCATCGAGCACTTTGGCCACATCCTCCAAAACAGCTTTCTCCTACAAATCAAGAAATTAAAAGAATGAGGCCAAGCTAATCATAAAGTATGACACCGTATACCTGCTCAGTCCAGGAAGAGTCAGGAGCCACCAGGATGTTGGCATCTGCTTCATCGTTATTTGCCAGATCAATACTTCCAACCCACTGCACACACACGGTACAAAAAGGGAAAATGTTCAGGTGTGAATTTAACAGTCTGCCGAGTCATTTTTAATTCAAGGCACACTTACATAGTTCTTGGCTTTAAAGTGCTTGATAATGGCACTTCCAAGGGCTCCACGACCTATGCGATTAATTGATTTGATTTAATAAAAACACACCCGGCATATGTGTAGTGATACTGTACCTCCGTAAACTATGATTTTTGATGCGCTTGACGACATGGCGTTTGTGTTGGACGCTGGTTGATGTTGAACGGAGGCAAAGAATTTGACCAGTGCAACCGTTGTTACTAAACTCAGAAGAAAGAGACAAAATAAATTCCTTGCGAGGAGCCACCAAGGGTTATTATTATGGGTCTGTAGCAGCCGACGGCCATTCGACGTTTCCTCTTTGGCGGCATTGGACGTTGCCATGGCTCTGGGGCATAACATAAAATCTTTTTATTTTGCTTTAAAATAAGAAAACAGACAAGGAATAATTGAGCAGAAAAACTTTAAAACTTTGTCTCCTTCTAGAGCTAAAATATTTAATATTCTTTAAAGCTTCCAACAACTCGCATTTGCATATCAAATGATCAAAGTACCTTTTTCTAGTTCTAGACATTTCGTGAGGAAATTGCTCGTGCTTTTTTCAGACTACCCCAACGAATGAAAATCAGTCAAGTGAAATTATTATTCTCAAGTTTATTATTTACTCCGCCTGGTGTCTCTGTTGACCTTTAGAAAAATTCGCCTGCTGTTATTTTTCCCACACACATTAAACCGATCAGTTTCTTTCCATGCAGCGTTGCACCTGTTGAAAATCGCCATGACAACAAGTACAAAAATATATATAAGTATACAGCTTTCACTTTCATAAATTCAACGCAGTTGCAGCTGTATAGGCCTATAGCATATCTGCACTGCACCGGTGAAATGTCGAGCGTGTAAATACCCCCAGGGATGACACACACAAAATAGCTATCTCGGCGCGCAACTGTCGTTATAATAATATAAGAGTATCAACTTTTCTTAACCATTTTTTCCCCCTCGCTCGGATGACATAAAAATATGCGCTTTATTGTTTTAGCAAAGAATTGCATTCCCCACCGGCTCCCACACCCAAAGTCTCAACACTTTTCGCTAGCGTCAAATAGCCGGGAGTAACTTTTTGTTTCCTTCCCACCTAGTTTTTTATTTCATGTGACGGAAATAAAACACAAACGAAAAAAGGAAAGTCTGCTGGGAAATCGGCTGAATGTCGAGCACGTATACAAGTAGTAGAGGGTTCCTATTTCGCCCATAAAAAGTGCCTTGAGACGCTTGATCGATACCTCGGTGCCCCGGCCGTGAGTTGCCGGGACTCTAACGGTACACACAGACAGAAGAGGAATGTGTGCGGACGTTGAGAGGCCTTCAATGAAAGGGAGCTACCCACACACGTTAGCAACTGCGTTATTCATAGACAACTGTTTGAAAATGTTTTTAAAGGTTTGCGAAACTTGTTGAGAAAGAAAATCACGTCAAAGAAGAGACGCCAGACTCACGACGAAAACGGAAATTGAATCGAGTCTATAAAGGGATAGGCAGCAGTTGAATTTCCGGTTGGCTGGATCCTTGGGTTTAAGTTACACAACAAACCAGCCATCCGTGAGACATTTTCTTATTGAATAATATTTCACAAAGTTGCTGGGTGTGCTGTCTCTCTGCTTTTCCACTTTTTTTGTGCTTCTTCTCCCGTGACGAGATCTGCCGAGATTTTAATTAAAACGATTAGATCAACCAAGCGATTAATTATACTGGAAGGATAAGGAGGATTTTGTTTCTTTTAAAATATATGCGAGTAACAATTTTGTATTTTTTGGAAGAGATTTGGAGGACTGTAATATAAGAATTTAGAATTCACACATTGAAAGATGATTTGAGAAAATAATAATTAAACAATCAGTCGATTATCGGATTGATCGAAAAATAAAGAAGATGAGTTTGTTTTTCGAATGATGAAATCACAACAATTTACATAATTATTCATAATAATTGATGGTTTTGTAAATATTGATAAGAGGATTATTATTACAAGTAAAATGTTTTGTGAAAAATTTGAATTTCTCAGGGACAACAAATTCAATGGGTGGGTGGGGGAATGCGCACACATCATTCAACATCTTCAACCTAGAAACACAAACTATTTATTATATTTATTGCTCGATTAAATAATAATATTTCCAAAACAATTCCAAACATGAAAGAATTTGTTTTCCATCACCATCGTGGAGGGGAAGAAATATTTTGATGATCAAATTGTTTTGAAAGATGAAAAATTTGGTTTGAATTATTTGAAAAAATAAAAATGACTAATAAAGGACGACGATGCAAAGTTTCTTTTTTGGTTGGTTAAAAATTGTGTTTTGATGTTAGTTTAGTTTCATTTTTCAGAGCACCGTGTCGAGCATACCAAGCGATTTGACGAAGCGTTCCTCCCGCGTGCACCACTGGCTCAGTTCCTCGAAAGTGATAAGGCCGTCATGGTTCACATCGATTTTCTGTATCATCAATCAAGCAGAGCGACCGACACCCCCCAGAACAAAAAGAGGCAAGTTAATATATTTTTCGCAGACACATTGGCTTTATTAAAGAAAGTGAAAAAGTAAAATATAAGTTTTGGCGGATTGAGTGCGTTAATATAAACCATAAGCGAACCAACGACAGACCATCAATAGTCTCCACCCAATATCATCTTACGTCATCCTCACACATAGTTCCCCCTTGTATTTATACACTAATGAAAGTGAGGTGGAAAAAAAAGAGAACGATCAGATCATTGGGTTCATCTTTCATTGTCAATATAATAAGAAAAAATAAATAAAAGAAGCGTCGGAGAGATGAACACACGGTCCAGCAACTCTTGAGCATAAAGAGACTAGACGACCTTATAACGAACTTATTTTTCCTAAACGTTTAAGTGGGGGCTAAAAGGAAATTTTCCTTTTTGTCGATTGGTGTGTGTGTGTGTTATACAACATCAGCGCCATGCGAATGGCTTAATGAAGTCACTTAATTGGTTAACACAGTAGAGTGAGCCACTAGTGTTTAGCTCTTGTTTTTTATTTGATTTGCAACTGATCCGCTCGACTCCCACCCTCCGTCTAAAAAGTTTACTTATGAAGCTCATTAACAAATCACAGCCTCTGGGTGTCTATAAATACAGCTTTAGCGCTTTTATCCTTTTTTAGCTACATCATCTCTGATTGCTTCATCTCGTAAAAAGGGGTTTGGCCAACAACAATCTCCCGACGACGACGACGACGTCAACAAACACAATCGAGAGGAAATGAAAAAGACATTCGAGATGAGATAACACAACGTACGTGGAAGATCTGATCGATGTGCTTGGACGCTGTTTGATCGTCGACGGCCGGGGCTGCGTGTCTTCCCAGCATGTCGAAAATGGCCATAGCCCTGAGAGGGGTAAGCCAAAAATATCATTTAAAACAATCCCAAAAGTTATTTGGAAAAATTTTTCGTTTGAAAACTTACACGCTAGTCATTTCAGATTTGCTAATGTATCCATCACCGTTGAGATCGTAGAGACCGAAAATCCACCTCAACTTCTCCTGGATCGTCCCGCGAGAGGCTTGCGACAACGACTGGAGGAAATCCTGTTTTGCCAAAATCAATCCAAATTAAAAGAGTGCCAAATGTATGTATTTAATTCTAATGAAAATACCTCGAATTTGATGGTACCAGTGCCACCATTCTTGAATGTCTTGAACACGTAATGAGCGTACTGGCTGGCATCTAGGATGTGTGTGTAAAAGAAAAAAAGGGGGACAATGGCGCGGTATTATATAAAAATATCCTTCCCTTTTATGTTCATTCCTACCGAGAAAATGTTGTTCTGTCTGTGTGTGGTAATCATAAGCTTTAGAGAGGAGAGAAATGAGGAGGTCACTTTTGGGTTTGACGTCATTCTAGACACACAATTCCCTCAGATGTATAGCCCCACAGACTTCTCACATCATTTTCATGTATAGAATGCAACTGGAGAGAGTGAGAGTCTACGCTGTTGCACCATATCATCCATTATCCAGCACGGGCGTATAGGATCTCCCACCCCAAAAGTCCACCCTCTCCTTCCTCCTCCTCACTTCTCCTACCAGGATCAATAATCCTCTAGTACTATAAAGGAGCTACTGACTGGCTGGATGTTTCCTTTTTTCTGCCAGAGAGCTGCTGCTGTTGGCACTCTCAGACAACAACAACTTTTTTGATTTATTTCGGCGCCAAACCCATTTTTCTTTGTTGAAAAGTTTTCTCTTTTTCGATTCGATTTCAGATGGTCCCTTTTTCAATGATACATGCTAAAGCCCCGATACTATACAATACTACTCGATCGGTCCTACCCAAATCTGTCCCTTGTCAAAAAACTTGGGCGGTCTAAATATAAACGGATGGCGACCTGTCGTGAGAGAGTCTCATCCGTTTTGGGTTATTTTATTTATAGAATAATTTTACTATTTCTTTCTTTTGCTTGTATGACGATTGGCCGAATAATGATATTGAACTCCCTGAAGGTATAAACAACACGGAAAAACAAGAAGGAATTTGATATACGTGCGCCAAAAAGAGTCTTATCCTCTTTCTTCTTCCTATTCCGGCACATGGATAATAAGGACAGTCCATGTCAAAAACATGAGCAGCGGGGGTAGTAGTAGTAGTTTTATACTGCGACTTAACTGGGACACGCCAAGAATATTGTAACGATATGATTACTACTACGACAGTGTGTGTGCAATACACGGTACAACCTCCCCACCACTGTATAAAGGTAGAGGCATACACATACGGATGAGTGGGTTTACACGCCGGATGAGCGGATGGCGTGAGTCGGAATTCGCTTTCAACGCAACGGACATATTTATACGTCCGAGGTATCATCGTCATCATCACAAATAATAACAATAAAAATAAACTTCTTCTTTCCTTCCTGGAAGATCCGATTTTCGCGCAACATCCGATGAATGGGCAACAAGATTTTCGCCAATCAAGGCGACTATTGTGTTGCCTAACACCCCCCCCCCCCCATACCCTTCTTCTCAGAAAATTGAACCCCCCCCAAAACTGCAGTCGGATCAATAATATTGACAAGATGCCATTTGGTTCACATTCTCTCTCTCTACGGGATAACTATTCAAATTTCCCGCTTATAAAAAGAAATAGAAAAATGTATCACCTCCTTGCGGGAAGAATTGGACGAAGATTTCCTTGAAGGACTGCTCGTCAACCACCCCATTGGGACATTCCTGCAAAAAGAAAAGAAAATAAGAAAAATTTTGATATCAATTTTTTTTTCCTGGATTTAATTCAATTCCTCAGAGGAATTTGTTTTCAATTTTGGCTGCCACAACCGTGGCCAACAACTGTAGCCAAAAAGTTTCGACGTACATGAAATAATATTTTTTGTTTTTTGTTTTACAATGCGCCAGGATTTATTACCGAATCCCCCCACCCTACCCATGTTCTCATCCGCGTTGAGCTGCTGAAAGAGAAATCCGGAACCCCGTTGCCCACAAAAAGTTTTATATTTAGACGCGCCGCATATGTTTATATGCGCGGCGAGAGAGCGAAGGACCTCCCAAAACCACACAACATCCAAAAAGATTTTTTAAAACAAGAAAATGAGACCGGAGGGATTTTTGTTATGAGCGTAAGAAGACGGGCAAGGATTCTCTCTCTTAACTCGCCTTTTTAGTTAAGATCTATTGACCTGCTCAACTGACTGCCCCGGAGGAAAAACGGAATTTATGATTCGACCCCCCTCCACCTCGTAAATTTCACACGCGAAACACAAAGGGGCGACGGTAGTGTAGAGACGATGGGTGCCAATTTTATCGATCCTCCTACACGCAGGCCCTGGATAGAGAAAAGAAATATTCGTCTTAATTCACTGGACCAAAATTGAATTTATCCTCTTTTAAGTTTCCCGCCCGTTTGTGTGTCTATCCGAACTTTGGTATTTTGTTTTATAGCCGCCGCTGGGCTTGTCTTTTGAAAGCCGAAAAGAGCAGCAGCAGCAGCAGCTGGTCACTGAGAGAGCGGCTTCTTTTCTAGTCAACTGGAAGCTAAAGAATTTTGGTTCTTTTTGTTATTGCTGTCCCCCTGGAGAGAGAAACGGACGGTACACGCGTTTGCCTTTAACAGCAGCACGCAACGCGAGTGTGGGCGTGTTTCTTAAAGATTTATCCACGTCTTCCTTAATCCCGATCGAATCAGATCTAAAAGCACTTTCGCCCTTTCCCAAACGGCTCATCTCGGATCAAACCCGCAAATGCCCCATCGGAAGCCACAGGCACTTTGAATTAAAGTGACGAGTGGAAGAAGAAGAGTATTGAATGAATCATGTCCACCCACCCACTCCCTGAGACTGCCCAGTGGGTGGGGTGAATTTGTGTGTACAAACTTGATGATAATCAAATTCTCCCCTCTCCAAAAAGATCAAATAGCCCAAGGGGGGAGCAGAGTGGTCACTAGCTAAAGTGGCTGTTGAAATACTACTAACACAAATCAAAAACTTGTGTATAAAAAGGAATCGCACACGCACACAAAAGAGGCCGAAATAATATTTCCCAGTCTCACAAGACTTTTGCTCTCTCGGCCATGGGATCGATATTTTATACATAAGCCTTTCTACTTTTCCTAGCGTCAATTCAGCAATGGCACACAAGAATATACATCTATCTATCTGCACAGGACACACAGAGCGCACAAAAGATAGTGGAAAAAGCAGAGAGTTGAAGGATCATTACGACGATATAGAAAAGAAGGACCTCTCTTCTCCTCATAGACTCTCTCGACCGAAACCCCGAAAGGCAAAAAAGGAAATATTCCGAGAGCTCTGCAAAAGGGAAATTTTTCATAATGATCCTTCCCGCAAGGCGTCCGCCGGATTCACCCACACACAAAAGGAGAAAATGTGAAGAAGGGGGGATATCATGCGCGTACATATATAAATGATGGCAAGAATAAAATAAACATTTGTGTGTGTCTTCTTTTTAAAAGAAAAAAAGTAGTACAACTTTGAAAATATTAAGAAGATGGATGGATGGAAAAAGAAATATAACCTGTTTGAAGCCGCGGTAAATCAGCTGGATTTCCTTCCGGGTGAATTTAGTTGACCTTTCCAATGATTTTAATTCCTCCGGTCGGTGGCGTGTTGTTTTACCAAACATGACATCATCCAAATCTTCCTCTGCATTTTAAAAAATTAAAAAATTAAATTAATTGGTATTACATAATTGTCAAATTAAATTTGAGATTTGATGTACCCAGTTGAGCTTCTTTCGTCTTTTTCGACATTTTTTTAAAAATCACAAATTTCACTTTTGAATTAGTTGAACGGTGAAAATTCACGCGTGAAAACTTTTGACTCGAGGGCAAATGACGGAGACAACGAGCACTCACGCAAATGAAGAAAACGTGAACCAACAGAACGCACCGACCGGAAACAACAAAAAACGTTTTCCCCCTTTTTTTCTTCTTGCCTTTTTATCAATCAGCTAATCACATTTACTCCGCCCCCCTTCCTCTGTCTCCTGCCAACACAAAAACGGTCCCATCCGCACAATCCCGAAAACAAAAAAAATTATAATTCCGCACACCGCCGCAAAATTTTGAAATTTCACACACACACACACACAGAGTTCACAACAACAAAACTGTAAAATAATAATAATAATAATAATAATAAATAACCGAATCAAGAGTGATTGTAATGCCGTACTGCACTGCGGGAGCGACAGAGGCGGAATGCCACTCCGGCCGGCCCTGGAGTCCCGGTCTTATACACACACGCTCTACCAAAGGAGGAGTGTACAACAACTCTACACACACACACACACAACATACATACACACTGTGTGTGTGTGTGGTACTATATCTAGAAGGAAAGAAAAGGAGGGTCAGACCCCCTTTTGTGTTAAAAAAGAACTGCGGGAGTTTCTTCTCTTCCGAACGCGCGCCGCTTTTCATACCTGCGCATCGGGGACATTCCGCAAGTGCCAATTTGGACGGACGGGCGGATGGACGGATGAAGGAATGACAAAAAGGACATGTCCGCAGGAGGAATTTTGATCCGCGTTAGATTCCCGTTTCTTCTTCTATAAATATCCGGCGTGCTGGAAGGTAAAAAAAAAGAACAATGGGACATAGGAAATTGGGTCAAATGGCACGAAACATTGTTCCTCGCCATTTTGTTTTGTCGTGAGAAAATGATGGACCTTTTTGTCTTTCCGGGAAAAATCTCATTTGAATGGATTACAACATCCTCGAGGGCCGTTTATGGGGACGAAGATTTCGCGGGAATAACCCGTTCACGCGGTCGACGGTGGCGGTGGTAGGGGGGGATCGGATAGTATAAGCGAGGATCATCTTTCAAATAGCATTAGGATGCCACCCGAACCCCCCACTCTCTTTCTTTCTAAACATCAACAACACAAAGTAAAATAAAGAAAATAAAGATAAAAGGAGTAGGGCCTTAGCAGACGCATTTGCACGTAAGATGAGAGTGTCTGTGTGTGACGGACGGGCCCGTCTTGCGAAGGAGCGCGACTCCTGACTAGACTCAAATTGTGTAAAAATCAATAATGGCCATCTCTCAGTCAGTCCAGACTGTTCCATTTCGCTCTTCACGTTTCGCTATACCATCCCACCACCCGTCCTCTATACAGCCGACCCCCTCCCCCACCCACCCCCTCACACGCTCACGCAACACGGTCGTCTATTATCTAAAACGTCGCTGACGTCGGATGTGTCCCGGGCGAGGCATCACACAATATACAAGGGGGAAATGTGTTGTTGCTGTTATTGTCTGTGACTGGCTGGGCGAGAAGAACAAAACAAAAGCCAGCGGATGCAGAAGCATTTTGGTGGGGGGCGAAAGAGAAAACAAAATCCATCCGGAGAAGCAGAAGGGGAATTGAAGATTGCCTGATTGTGTGTGTTCTTGTTTGTATCCTCGACATTTGTTGTTGTTTTTTTCGTTCTTGGGCGTTTCCAGTGTCTAGTTTCTCCGCCGACCGCTAGGTGGCGCTACCCACAGCACAACCCCAAAAAATCCACAAGAAACAATCCACCACTAATTTCAGGGGTTGGAAAATGGAAAAGTTAACTTCCACAAACGTAGTGTACTGCGGGACCGGGATAAAGTTGGCGAGTTACAGGCCGTCCCATTAGATTCCATTTCATTGCAAGTGCCCTGGCCTGCAGCTGCGATATACCCCCCACCCAACAACCCAACACCGAAAACTAGGATGACAGGAATTTTTGAAAAGGTTTCCCGGCTACTACTTGACGCATAATCCAGCACTAGACACGCTGAATAAGTCACGTGATCGACACAAAGAAGGGAACAAAAAAAAAATAAAAATCCCCCAGCCAATCTGTATCCTATTCACAGCTTCGGCGAACATCCAAAAGTTGCATTAATAAGGCATACATATAAAGTTACATCCTCTCAAAAGAGATTATTGGATCACGACTCCTAGTATGCTGGGTATATAAGTACGTGATGAGAATAATAATTATTACCTCGGATAGATAAACTCTTCCTCTCCACTTAGCCGCTTATTCCGCTTGAATAACATATCAGCTCCTTGCACATTTCAAGGATCCCCGTACGGTAGTAGCAGTAGTTTTCTTGTTTCATTTCAACTGAATAGATCGCTCGCTCGCCCCCCTTTGTGTGTGTATAAGAGCAGCTGATGGTCGGGAGCCCCATTCCCGCGGGACTAGCGATTCCATAACAACTAGAAAAGACAAAAGGGCGGAAAAACGGGACACAAAATAATAGGGTAAAGAGAGAGAAAACGGACCGGTGTACATCTAAAGGCCTAGACACTTTTATATAATATCACATAACAACTGAACCATCCAACAAGACAATTGGCCAGCAGAAATGTCCGTTGAGCGTTCAAACATTGACGGGGGTCTCTTGTTTCTACTTGCCCTTAAGGGATAAATAATACCCTCCCACGAAGCAAGGATCGTTAAAATATCGTCGACGTAAACTTTTTTCTTTTTCTTATTTTATCTGTCAGCGAATCCCATCAATTTTCATTTCTTTTTAAAAAAAATAATAAAAATGGACGGCGCCAAAAGGTCCATAATCAAATATAGTCCCGCCGGGGGAAACTTTTTGATCCTTATTTCTCTCCAGTTTATGAATAACACAGAAACAAGATGCTCTTTCCTTTCTCTCGAGCCAATCCTTTTGACACATAAAAATAAGTTGGTCGTGGGAACAAGAAGAAGGAAAAACATATTTTGATACGCTCCCGCCCAGCCCAGCACAAATAATCCCGCGGAACCAAATGAGGACGACCGGTTGTTGCTCTCTCAACAACATCAAAAGATTCCACCCCCCACCCACTAACAACAAAAGCGGAAGGAAAGAGCGACACACATCCGAGTATTCCATCCGGTTCTCCTTCCCTTCCTTTTTTAAAAAGTGGGAAAAATAACGAATAGTTTGTTGAAAGTAAATAAATAATCGAAATCGATGGTCGCTGTCGCATTTATCACACGAGCGGGTTGATAGCATAGAAGGCGAGCATAATTCATAGCCCTGCGCCAGGAGGCGTGGCCTGACCTCAGTGTGTCAATGTTTGAATAGCGGACGCGGGGATTTAGAGCTCGCGTTATTATTTTCCAATGAAATATATACACCGTGACAGACAGACAATGATGGATGGCTGCGGTTTGCGGCCATCGACAATAATCCGCAGCTCCACCCTCGGAAGAAGAAAAGGAAAAAAACTCGTTACCAATGTGAAATAGAAAAACGCGCTACATCCGCCCTGCGCTTGTTGGAAATAAATAAAAAATAGACGAGAAATCAGCAAAAAACACGAGTGCCTTTTTCAGATGATTTACTAAGAAACTAAAAGAAGGAAAATATAATAAAAAGAAGAAGAGAAATTCCGATCGATTCTCCACTCCCCATTTTCCATGGCTGAACGAAATGGATCCTTCGGGATCCATCTAAACCATTCGGGAAATATAACCCAATCAGGTTAAAACTAAAATAAAGTTGCCAACTCAAAAACTGTATCTAATAAAGTTAGGAACGATCTCTCTATTATCGGATCAAAGTTAATACACAACTCCTACGCTCAAAACTCTTTCCCAGTGATCCCCAATTTTCCACATTCGACGTTCGTCTAACTCGTAACGAAAAGTTTCCTCAAACGCTTCAAAACTTTTTGAAAAGTGACACGGGCGGCGCATAGTTCATCGGGGACTGCGGATTCAGAAAGTAACCGAAACTTTATTCAAAAATTCCCTTTTTCCCGCTCAAATTTTTCAAAAAATAAAATAAGACTGACCTTTTTTTCGTTTGGTGAACATTGTCCAGCAATGTCTGACTTGATCGCGTAAACAGCCGACCCAAACGGTGCCGCAGTGTGTCAAGAAATGCAAGCGCTGCGTCGAGTGATGTGAACTAACGACGACGTCGGCGGTAGGAGACGACGGCTGCACTGCTGTCCCATCGCTACTGTTTCGTTTGAGCTGCTGCTGCTGCTGTCCGCTTGCTGCGCCGACGCCGGTCAACGGCAACAATTTCACCCTACTGTTGTTACTGCCGCTACTAGGCACCGATGTCGTTCCAGGCGGACGTCGACACCGATGAGCCTCTCCTACCCTCAAAACCACCGCACTGTCCACAGCCATCACCGAGGTCATTTTTCCCACCTTTTCCTTATTAATTTCTTCCGCTTCGGCTTTGCTTCCGGATGGATTCCGGCGAGGCTCCTGAAAAGGAACAAAGATGGCGTTAGCGAAAATTGCGTGACTTTTGGCAGTTGTAAAAATAACAGGAATAAAAATCTTTAAAGAAAAGAAAAAAATTGATTAAATGCACAGAGTTGTTGGTTGTTGTGTAGAGACCAATAACACGGCTGCAAAAAGGGGGGGGGGGAGAAACTAATGAGTATCCATGCGTTAGATCCGGGGGGGAAACAACAAACTAATTATGTTTGTGTGTGTGTGTGTGAATTTACCCAAATTTCACCAACTGTCTGAGCTGTGAGACAAATCCTTGCATTAGTCCCTGTAGACTCGTCCCCTCTAATCAGAGCGACTAATTCAATTAAAGCCGGTGGAAATGAATCAACAAACTTTAGAATTAAAAAAAACGAGATATTCGCGTGATGGAACCCCCGCCAAAGTTTGGCCAAAACTATCACCTACACACCAAAATGTTATTTTAAAACGATATTACCCAGCAGGGAAGGCGGCCGGGCAAAAAGGGGGGGAAAACTTTCTTCACTCTTTTGCCCGGCAGCGACGGAATATGTTTTGCGTGATACCAGCAAGAACGGAAGCCAAACGCGGACTGCCGAGTCCCCCACGGATGATTGGCCTCTCCATACTACACTACACCAGTAGTGTACACATGTGGGAGGGTGTCCTCTCCTCCGCTTTTTGTTCTGCGCCAAGACTCTCTCTCTCTCCTTTTTGATCCTGTATAGTTTCTCTTTTAAGATTTAGGTTACCATAACAACAACAACAACAACTTATATATTACCTTTTAAAAAGAAGAAGAAAAAAAAAGGAAATGATCTAATAATAATTCCATGGCAAATTAAATTGGGTAGCCGCTCTTCCGGCGGAGTAAAAGTTTCCATCAGGATCTTTTTTCTTTTTGTGACAGCTCTACCGTGAACAGCTGTCGACTTGGATTAAGCTCCTTTTCTTCTTCCTTATAACTTTCGTATCTCTATGATGGATGTGTGTATAGTCTGTGTGACTCGTAGAGTTTTGGGGTCACGGGAATAGAATCCGGCCATAACATATCCTGAGAGAGAGGGAGAAATAATACAAACAAGAAAGAAAACTTTTGGTTACACTTTGATACATTTATCCTGCGTGTGTGTGTGCAACATGTGTTTACGTCTACAACTCGGGCACGTTTGTGATTGCAACCGGCAGAAAAGATATTGGTCTCCCCACACTCATGTAGCAATTCCATCAGGGGGGCTTATGGCTCAACAATAAAAAGCAATTTAAGAGATAAGATATTATTACCCCAGCTGTGCTACTCTGTACAGTGTGTTTACACGGCAAACGTGAGCTCGGTATTAAAAGCTCGGACTCTACTTGGACGACGATCGATGACGTTCATCAACAGAGTGGATCGAATGTAAAGAATGATGAACTTTGTACGTGGAGATTATATCAAAACAGCTCAGATCGATAATAAACACACACGTCAACGACAATTTTTCACCACTGGATGTGAAAAGAATATGAACGATCGATCCAAAGTGAATCTACAAAGTCTGGCAGAGATCGATGAAGTGAATTTTTACCGATCGATATGACTCAACAATTCCATTTTTCAACAACCACGTGTTGCAAGAGTTTCACGGCACTAGATTTCATACTCTAAACACTTAAATTGCTATTAAAGTTAAGCCAAACGACACACGAGGTTAAATTATCAAATCAATTATCTGCAGAGGTCATTCTAACATGTGGCGTGGCCGACAGTCTAGACCGAACTGACCAAAAACCTAATCTTGTAGAACACTAATATTTAAATGAGTTTGCAGTAAAAAACCAGGTTTTAAAAGATTTACATAAACTAAAAGAGAAGGAATGGTAAGGTGAATCATCGATTTGCATACGTTTTACTTTTTCTATCTAGACGAAAGAAAAAAAAAGGTTTTTCTCTTACCAAAAGGTGGAAAGAAAAAAAGTCCTTGCCCACACCACAATTTCCACCTCATGCAGGTCTGGTTTTGCATAATTAGATATTAGCATCTTCGTTTTCCTAGTCCGGAACCCACAAATGAGTTGTCGATGAGTCAGGAAAGCAGAAGAAACAAAAGAAAAATCCACCCACTCAAATTCAAAATGGCCGACTCGACGACCCTGTTCGACCTCCCGTCACCACCCAAATTGCCCTGAGGTGAACCAACAGGGGGCGTGATGGTGGTACTAGCAGAATGCAAATGAGAAAAATAGAGATTGTTATCAGTATCTGCGTGACAAGCTAGGCCACCAGAGGTCAAGTTCATTTTGCTCGTCGTACAAAATTGAGATTATTTTTTTTTGTTTTCTTTTCCCAATTGTTAAAATAGCGAAAACAAAAGAAAGAAAAAGATTAGCTCACAACATTTTCTCCTTGAACAAAACTTTTTTCTTCTTTTCTCATCAAACAATATCAACTGTTAAAGAAGAGTGGTGGTTAAGTGTTTTGGGTGCTCATCAACCGCGGTGACGAGTGTGTTGTGACGTCAAACACGAGCTACGATGAATAACGATTCCACCTGCAATCAGCCAAGCTCTCTCACTGTTGATTCCCTTTCGTACAAGGAACTTCAAGTACTGGCAATGTCTCTCAGTCTCCCCGGAAAGATGAAGGTTAGTAATTGATCACCACCACCACCACTCATGCTCTTGATCTGGGATCAAGAATGTCTTCATTACTGTTCGAGACTCATGTGTGTGACCCATCTATCTATCTCATTATATACAGCAAGGGGTATTAGTGGAAGCCATTAAAGCCCGACAGAATCAAAACGAACAGGCCGTCGCCATGATTTTGGAGGCTAATAGGCAAAGGAGGATCCTACGACGTGAGGAACAGCTGCGATCGCAGCAGCAACAACTATTGAAGCTCAAAGATGGTAAATTTCCCATTAAAAAGTTACATCAACAAACCCCCCAACCCCCTTTTCATTGTTAAGTCGTCTGCGATGTTCATTTGTTTTTGTTTTTATTGACAGAGAGCAAACGCGCGCCAAAGTATCTGTCCCGTTCGAAAATGAAACGATCGGCCAGTGAAATGGATCCAGCGGCGTACATTTTCAACGAAGAGACTTTCAAGCGTTCGAAATTGGCAGCCGCGTTGAGTCAACAGTCCCGAGGGCCGGCCAGCTTCTCTTTCAGTTCGTTGACGACAGGACCCACTTCACTGACGATCCGTAAAGAGCATCAATACCAAGCAGTTATGGGCGGCTGCAGCACATGGGACCAACAACAAACGGTTGTAAGCGACCCGGTCGTTGGCCTTCCGTCAATGCACGACATGATGCACCAGAAACCTTTGCCGGACCTCTCCAAAGAGTTATCGATCCTTCCCTTGTTGAGCGACTGCAGCAACAGTGGCGGGAGCGGAGTAAATTCGTCCATCAACGAGGATCTATGCTGCAGCGTGGGCAGCGTTAGCGCAAACAGTACCAGCAGTTGGCAGTCTGGCAGCAGTGGCGACAACCTTCATCCGCTTCCGCAGAGCAGTTTTGAAAGCTGCGATTCCGGATGGATGGGAGCAGACGATTCCTACGATCTCAACACGTGGAAAAACCTCCAAAACATTCGGTTAAACAACAATGGATTAGAGAATACATCTCTACCCACCAATTCATCCAGCAGCTATTTTGATCCGGCGACACCAGCACCCGACATGTTTATGAACAACAACGACCTTTATTCTCCGGATGATTTCATATCGTCGCCCGTCACAGGTTCCAATTACAACACGGACTTTGAGCTGCCTCTGGAATCTTCCAGTGGCTATCAAGACGTCAACGTAAAACAAGTTCCTTCTTCGTCGACGTGGTGCGAATCCTTCATCCAGCAGTCGGCCCAACAGTCATCTATGCAAAATGTTTGCTCGACGATGCCTTCCAATTCCCATGCGACCTCTACCAACGATTGCTGTTATGACTTTGACTGCTACCAACTGGGCGGCCCTTTCTTCCGCATCCAGAGGCCTGGTAATCCGACGTCCGTCTTTGTCCCCAGTGGCCGCAGCTTGACGCTGTCCACGTTCTGCAACATGTTGCCCCGAGTCGCCTCTTATGTCCAATGAAATTATCTTAACGAATTTAATGTTAATATCAATTTGATGAATTTCGTTCATTGCGCCTTACAGGTCCGCCTTTCCTTTAATTGATCCTTTCTATCTTGTCCAGTTATTTCATTTAATTTAATTCAAAACTTAAAAACAAAAAAAAAGCTATAATTTATCGATATCTCATCTTATCGATTTCATTTAACCCCGTTTAATCAATTTGTTTCTTTGGATTTTTGTTGTCTGATTGCCTAACACGCACACATTCGAGAGGTTGTTGGGTCCCCCCTTTTGTTGTGATAAGTTGTTTGGCTGCGAGCCATGCGCGTTCATGCGGAAATAAACGCAACTTTGTTTTGCCTCAAAAGTTAACTTTGATTTGATTATTGATGTCTGTTTTCCTCTTATGCAAGTGTGTGTTCGTGCCTATAACGCTGTTTCACAGATTCGCAGCCAGCGAACTGGGCTGCTTGTTTTGAAATGGAAATGCGGTTAGATAAACGAGGCTCAACCGCTCAACTCGCTCGACAGAATGCTAAATCTTCTAGACTAGACGAACCGAGAGCCTTTGAATATTTTGTTGGTGGCACCACCACTATAATCTCTTTACGTGACAGCATTTCAACTCCCCCGCTTCCGCGAGGTGTCGTCTCCGGTTATCTAGTGTCACTCTATTAAATTCGGTGAAAGAGGGCGACTAAATACCGTGAATAAATGAAATTACTTGATGTACACAGTCTGATTATAAAACAACAAATTCGAAAAGTTCTAATCTCTAAATGAAATTCTTTCACTTTTTTGGATGCCTTTGTAATTAATGTGCTTCTACAATTGAAAAAGAAAGTAATCAAGAAAACACAGTCGGCATATTTTCTTTATTGAAATAGCAACCGTGTCATTCGCATTACAAATTGATTCATTGTACGGGGATGTTGTTACGCTTGCCCACTTTAAGACCCTTGGGTTCAGAGTGGCTGCGCTTCGTAAAGACTTTATGCTTGTACTTGTACACGACTGTCTGGCGAATACGCGGCTCGATAATGTTGCGTCGCTGGAGGGACTTGTACCGGTCGATCAAAACATGGCCTGAGAAAAACAAAAATCAATTAAAAAAGAACTAAACGCACGTTTTTCAATAATCAATACCTTCAGTTTTGAGTCCACGTAATGTGCCAACGATCTCTTCGCTCAGATTGACTTCAATCTGTGGAGGCTCGTATTTATGTTTGCCAAGCATGGCCGGCTTAAACATCTTGGCCTCCTTCTCCTTCTTTCGGGTTTCCATTCGTTTGACAGTCAGTTCTTCAGATTTACGGATTTCGCGACGAATCGATCTCAATCTAATGACATATGAAACATTAATTATTGATTTGTGATATTGTTTTTAATGGGTTATAAGTACCGGTCAAATTCAAGCAGGCGCTTTTTAGCTTCCTTGAGTTTCATACGACGCATGTCTTGCCACTTGAGAGCCTTGGCTCTGATTTTCTGTCTGCGAGTTTTGGGCTTGGTCGGACGCACACAGGGGACTTCCACTTCCGCTCCATTGGCTGGTTCTTCTTCCTCGCCTAATCCTTGAGTCATCTCTGACCACCATTGCTCCTAAGATTGAATACGCGTTATTGTAAATGTGTCATACAAGGAAAAATTCTGGATTTAGTTTACTTCTTTTCTTTGAATGGGAATCTTCTTCAGCATGGGGCCCAGTCTTCGTCGGGTTTTAACTTCTTGTTTTATCTCTTTGGCCTCAACGTCGTAAGCTTCTTTCAGTAAGGCTTGATGATCTTGGAAAGTTGGATTGTAAGAAGTTCCTGGATGGGGAACTTCCACTTGTTTAAGGCCAGTCGTTTTCGAGAACATAGATTTTGGCCGGCCGTAGATTCGTTTTCCTATTTTCTCCATTGTGTAGGTCTTCAATGGGTCTGACAGGTCAAGTGCTGAAACTTTCTTGTCCCCAATCATCAAATAGTCACCTGTATTTAACAAATTATTGTTATTAAAATGCCAATGTTTTTAGCTGGTGAAAATCTGAATGACATACCAGCTTCTCCCCAAATGTCAAAGTCAAAAGTCGTCCTCAGCCTCTCCGGTTTCTTCTTGTTAGCCAGGGCTTCTACATTTTCTTGGTGATGCTTCATAGACTGAACAAAATGAGTTGCAATTTTCCCTCTGGCTCTTCTCTCCTCCATGACCTTTCTGAGAAGTGGGTCTCCTCTTTCTTCTGGTAGACGTACACGATTCCTTTCAAGAAAATAAAACAGTTTAACATGAGCTTGACTTATCAAAACTTTTTTCTATACCTTGACTTTAAAGGATCCTGAACAGCAGAGTTGGGTGTTAAAATGGCGTAGCATTTCAGAGGTCCAATTTCTTTAAGTTTTCGTTTTCTGGTTGGCTCACTCTTTGCAGGTTTGTCAGCTATGGCCTTTGTGTCAACAACGAAAAGACTGTCACTCGGACGCTCTTCAAACGGAGCTCTGCAATTTTTAAAAATAATTTTTAATAACCTTTAAAAAATGGGGAATTTTAGTTTGACGTACCCAAGTCGTTCGTCGAGTCGTTTACTTTCCAAGTATCTTTCAACATCTTCGATTGCAGTAACTCGCCAAGCTTTTTTCTTGTGTTTGACAATCCTTTTGGGTTTTTTCTTTTCTAAATTATCACTTTCATTCACTAACCATGCTGCTCCCAATGTGGAGGCCGCCATTTCTGTGTGGAAAAGAGCGGTGGTGGCAGACGCAATCACACATGAAAACAAAAGTTTTGATTAAATAAAATTAAAACTCTATCATCATAAAATTTAATATTTTTAAATTTAAATATAACCCAGAATAATATTGAAAGATATGAAAAGTAATTTCAAGACACCAAAATAAAAATAAAGTTAATGGTGTTTGAGAATTGCTGTTTATCCCCCTTCGGTGGGTGTGTTTTTTGTGAGAAATGTCATCTGCGTAAAGTGTCACTTGTCTGTGTTTACTTATTAATCTATTAACTATCAGCTGCCTTTTTTGCATAATGGATGAATCGTCAAAAGAAGGAAAAGGAAGGCATGATCTTCTTCTTCAGGAAATTGAAGCCATTGACGATTATTGGGGTCCAACTTTCCGGTAAAATAATGACAGTGGAAACATTGCAAGGGTCTTACTCATATTTCTATGATGAATATTGCAACGTTATTTCTGATTCCCTAGTGCTATTTTCGACACGGATGAATGTGATGCTTTTGCTGATAAATTGGAGAGCAGAATACGCAGCCATGATAGGGACATTGAAAAGCTCTGCAGCGCTCACCATCAAGGTTTCATAGAATCTATCAGAGATCTTTTGGAATTGAAAGGATTAGCAAACAGAATTCATGTGAGTAGTTAAATGTTGTTTCAATTTCTGACCAACTCTTGAATTTCATTTATTCATCAGGGTGAGGTTCAAACTATTGACAGTGACATCTGCCGTTCTGTCACCCAGTTGAAATTAAAAGGACAAGAATTGGCTGATGCAAGAAGGATAGAAAGAAATATGAAAACTACCATAGAAATGCTTCAAAGTTGTTTACCTGTGCTCAGAGCTTACATTAAGCTGCAGCAGCAAATGAAAGAAAAAAGGTAAGACTTTACTGTGTTAAATAAAACCATGAAGATGTTGTGCAACTCATTTCCCTGCAGGTACTATCCAGCACTGAAGACACTGGAACAGCTGGAGCATATTCATTTGCCAAGCATCTCCCACTATAGATTTAGTGAACACATGAAGAGAAGTCTCGCCAAAGTGCGTGAGTCTATCAAAGAGGCCTCTATGATAGATCTGAAAGACTTTTTAGAAAGCATCCGCAAATATTCACCTAAAATAGGAGAAGTGGCCATGAGACATGTAAGTTTGACTCGTACGATTGAGTTTGTCATTATTTTTAATTTTTCTAAACATTTTCTAGACGGCAGAGCAGCTCAACATTGACATTTCAGCCAATTCGTCGGTGATCAAACGCTTAATGTCGCCCACCGTCTCAGGTAATCACTAATTTCTTGTTTTGAGACTGGATTTTAACTTTCAAATGTATTTTACAGGTGAATTTGACTACGAGGCCCAGTCTGAAAGCGTATATAGCGTCGAAGAAGATCTCAGCGCTCAAGATTTGGTAGATTTTTCACCTGTTTATCGTTGCCTTCACATCCACACTGTGCTAGACGCCAAAGAAACGTATGAAAACTATTACCGGAAGCAGAGGAAGAAGCAGGCTCGATTGGCCCTTCAACCCCCTACCAATATGGTAAGATTTGTTATTTCCCTACTGGGGTTCCCATCGTTACAAAATCTTATTTTCTCCTATACATATAGCACGAAACGATCGAAGGGTACCGTCAATACTTCCACGGCATCGTCGGCTTCTTCGTTGTGGAAGACCACGTCATGAACACTGCCAGCACCTTAGTCAATCGTTCCTACCTAGACGATGTCTGGAATATTGCCGTCTCCAAAATAGCTTCTTCTGTTCGCACTCATTCGGTCAGTCATCTCATCCGCCCCTATCCTTTACTTTAACAAATTTTTTAATTTACTGTCAATTATCTTTACAGTCCTATTGTACGGATCCGGCCCTCATGTTGAAAATTAAAAATCTCGTTATGCTTTTTAGCAGCACTCTCAGAGTAAGTGTCGATAATACCAGTATCCTGCCATTAAGAAATGACAATTAATGGCTGTCACTTTATCCCACTAGACGTATGGCTACAGTGTGTCTCAACTGGTCGAATTACTCCAAGAGATTCGTGACCACTATAACGAAGTATTGATGCAACGATGGGTCCACGTCTTCCGTGATATTTTCGACGAAGATAATTACCATCCAATCCAAGTATGGCGCCACTAATTTGTTTATATCCGATTCCGACGATTGACTCGTTTTCTTTTGCCAAGGTTACGACAGCTGCCGAATATCAGCGTGTAATCGATTCCTTCCCGTATAGGGACGGCCATTTAGAAGCCGCTCCGTTCCCCAAACGTTTCCCGTTCAGCAGTTTGGTGCCGAAAGTGTACCGGCAGATCCGCAACTACATCCAGGCGTGCCTGCAGTTCTCGCAGGATCTGAATTTGGCCGACCAGGAGATCGACGACACGCTGAGGCGCTACACCAATTTGCTGCTGACGCGGACGCTCAGCGGATGCCTTTCGACGCTGATCCGCAAGCCGTCGCTGTCGCTCCTCCAACTCATTCAGATCTCGATCAACACCAATTACCTGGAGGAGTCCAACGGCTGGCTGGAGGAGTTTATCGCCCAGCTGACGGGGGCCTCGCGTGAGTTGTCGCACATTGCCCGGCTGCAAGGGCGGGCCGTCTTCCGCGACGTGAGGGACGACGCCGAGCAGCAGATCTACGAGGCCCTCAAGCGCAAAATGGACGAGTTTATGGAGTTGGCCAACTACGACTGGCAGCTCAATGAGCCATCGGGTCAAGCCTCTTCTTTCCTGATGGACTTGATCGCCTTCCTGCAGAGCACCTTCCAGGCCTTTACCAATCTCAAGGTGGGCCAAGTTTTTTGGGCTGCTCGAACCAGATGGGCAATTGCTTCATCCTGACTGGAGTGGCGCTTATCTGACCAAATAAGGTCACGTCCTCGTGCAAAATGTTTTAATAGATTCTTCTTTCCAAATGTGGATGACAATGACGGATGGGACTAACCGTTTTTCAATTGTTTTTTCTTCTTTTAAAAACAAAAGGAACACGTTGCCCAAAACGCCTGTCTGACGGCCTGCCGTCACATCGCTGAAATTCTGATGGATCTTCTACTCAGCGACGATGTCAGATCAATTTCCATGGGAGCCCTTCAGCAAGTAAACCTTGACGTCATTCAATGCGAGCGTAAGTTGCTACCCAATTAATTAGCTTATTCTAATCGATAAAACATGTTCCTTTTGATATTAGAATTTGCGGCTTCCGAACCGGTCCCGGGGTTCGAGGACGGGACCTTGTTGTCTTCATTTTTGGACCTGCGCCAGCTACTGGATTTGTTGCTGTCCTGGGACTGGTCAGCTTACTTTCACGATTATGGTCAGGATACCAGCAAATACCTGCGTGTTTCGCCCCAGCGAGCCATTACCGTTTTGGAAAAGTAATTCGAACTGTCTCAACCGTCCCTGCTGCCCATATTCATTGCCTTGCGTTTCTTGGTTGTTGCCCGTTTAACAGGTTGCGTGAGGCTGACAAGCGGACGGTGTTTTCCGTCCTGAAAAAGAGCGAGCGAGACAAGAAGAAGCTGATGGAAACGGTGTTGCGTCAGTTGAGGCAGCTGCTCCAATCTTCGGCCTGATCCTGCCAGTCGTCCCATTATTACCTTCCATCGTTCCATGTTATCCCATTCATTTTTTTCTCTTTTTCAACCGTTGTACATGTGTGAATCCGGTGCCTTGTAATCGAATTTTGGCTATTTAGATCGGCTCATGTCGTCTGTGTTTTCCGTCTATCCCTGGATTTAAAAAAGATTCAGCTGATTGTTGCTATAGATTCTCTCCACCTCCATCGCTTATTTCTTCCACCTTAATGATTCATGTTTATTCATTCCCCACATCACAGGGTTGTCTTCTAGGAATAATGAACCCCGCTGGACATCGAATCTGGCTAGTTCATAACATTTCCTTTCTTTTTTAAAAGGAAACCAAAACGGCTTATTTTTGTTGTGATTCATATAGCAACTTCCTTGCATCTACTTATACCCCCTCTGCGCCTTCGTTTTTTTTTTTTTTCGATGTTTACCATCGTCTATTTTTGTTGCACATTGTCAAAGTGTACAAACACAAACTGCATGAAAATAAAGGAAAATACAGAACCCTTTAAAAGAATTTCCTTGTTTTGTGTTAGCCATTTAGCTTAATGCTTCCTGATGTTATTACTCAATACATTTTAATTGAATGAATTAATTGAATGAATTAATAACCAAATTTTGAACAAGACGCGAAATAAACTTAAATTTAAGAGCAAATAAAATGTAAGACTCTATTACCGTTAAGTTGAATTATCCCTGAGAGATTTTCAACTTGATTGAAAATCTAGAAGGCTTTTAGCGGCATAAATGGGCGGGGAGGAACACAGGGCCAAAAACTATTATTTAAACCCAAGGGAATCAATGGCGCTCTGTGATTGGCTGAATAACAGTTTACAAACTGTGGCACAGGTGTGGCTCGCATGAATTGACGTGAGCCCTTGGCGTTAATTTTATTCGATTCCTTAGACGTTTGTCCAACTAACGCGCAAAAGTTTATAACGATAAGTCAAGTTGTTAATTAGTTACGAATTGTTGAAGGTGCAAAAGGGGCGGGAAAAAACGTTTTTTAAAGCTGCGACTCATATTCCAAGTTTGTTTGTTGTTGCGTGAATTCCTTCCGATTCCCCATCAAATTCTTCAAATAATGTGCTAATTTTATCTCAACATCTGATTTGGTTGATTTTACAAGAATATTTATATGTGTGAAATGGGAGGAGTTTCGTGAAATGGGAGGAGTTTCATTGACAGAGTGTGATACGGACTATTTGGTGATCTGGCAATGCAGGATATTACATCACAAAAAAGGAACAGGACAATTACGCCTGCTAGTTTCGCAGTACCTACGAATCATTTAGCCGAATAGCCGGTGTTATTATCGCTATTATAGTATTATGGAAAAATCAATAGATGATTTGGATTTATTTCATTTTGGACAATCGGAGGTATATAGTCAAAGAATCTTTTTCAAGTCTATAGAATCATCAGTGAATAGTAATTTTTTAAATACGAACGACCCTCACAACAATAAAATCTCGAAGGCCGACACGCAGTGGCATTTTTCAAATTAAAGGCAAAAGTCATAAATGGTCAGTACCAGTGACCACAGGACCAGAAACATTCATGGTATATTATGGCTTGTTCAAAAACAAAAATGGCGAACCTGAATTTATAAGTCTTATTTATGCAAGAACTTTTGAAATTTCAAAAATCGAATAAGTTCCCCCAGTGAAAGTTTCTACGTCGTCGCTCTCGTGTGGAACCTGACGAAGTGCGGAAGTGGAACTTTATGAGAGGCCAATTGTCGTCTAAACGTCTCAGCCATCTTTTGTTTTTCGACTCGGTTACGCAATCAAATAATGAGCAAGTGAAATGCAAAACTACTTATTAGCCTAATATTAGCTAAATTCGACTTGAATTTTTAAAAGTTTCTATAACTACTTTTAACCGTTGTGACAAACGCTGGCGATTTTTCATAGATGTTTACCTTTAAATTCTCGATTGATTATACTTTAAGATACCGCATGTTTAATGTTGGACAGACACTGAATTCTTGTACCCTTTTATTTCAGTTCAGATTTTCAACATGTCGTTGAAATCAGCAGGTGTCAGTTCAGTGCCGTATTCAGATGCCACCTTAAACAATACATTTAATGAAAATAAACAACATTTATAAAATATGCAACCGCTTATAACCGATTGGTAATCAACACTTCAACAATCGAGTTCCACATCACTTTCGTCTGTCAATCAGTCAATTTCATGTGGTTTTTTTCAAAAGATTAAAAAGTAATTTCTAAAGTTCATTGATTGGATTGCAATATCCGCCGGAAGAAAAATAGTTACGCCCAAAAAATGCCTTTCGTCACGTAGTACATGAAATAAAATTAGGCCATCAATCAACCCCTTTTGCTGGTCTAGGTCCAGTACCCACCCACGGCGGACATGACTTCTCTATCTCGTCGTTAAAGTTCAATTTTATGGTAGTAAATTGATGAAATCTGTTGTTAGCAATCACGAGTTTCACGCACGATGATTACTAGCACTAGTAAATACCACAATCGTATGTGACCTCATTTCGGGGAAGGTTTCATCTTGTGTGTATTAAAGATAGGCTTACGCATCATGAGCTTACGGAAAAGTACTTCTTTTTCTGGCAATTACTCAAAATTATTATTAAGCAAATTAATCTTTCGCGGGCCGTGAGCCGTCATGGTCGGGTTGAAATGTATAGATGGCCTTGGCCAGTCGAGGCGTCGCTTCCGTAGCTGAAGAAGTCGCCGAATTCTTGAACGTGAAAGCTGGCTGGCCCGGCATCAATCCCGTGATCTCACCGACGATCCTCAACTCACCCGAGCCCTCGTTGAATCCCAGCAACCATCGATCACACAATTCCATATATCCATTTCGATTTCCGTGTAATACTTTTTTATATTCAAATTTTTTTTTATTATTTTATTGAAAAAATAATTACCTTTTCCAAAAACATCTAGTGCATAAACACCAAGATAGTAACACGTATACGAAATGAAAAAAAATAAATTATTACTCAGGGTAACTGAGTCTAAAAAATCAGGCAGAGAATTTACCTTCGAAAAACTGCTAAAACAACCTATGAAACTAAACACCAAAATTATTTTCATAACAGGACTGTATGTAAATCTAAGAAAATCATCCTGCAACATTTTTTTAAAAACCTTTAAATTCTCATGGAATTTCAAAAAGGCGTCCTCTGCGGGACCACATTTTCCTATTAATTCTTCAATGAACGTAACGACTTGATGTTCGTGTCGTTTCATGTCTAATTTTCTGAGTCTTATAAAATCTCTTTTTGGTAAAAGTTGTTTTTGATACAAATCTACTAAAAGACGTTCGTAATTGATGCCAAAGGTTTCATGGTAAAAATCCCTGGGAAGAGCGTAATAAATCATTAATTTTGTATACGCCGTTAGGGCCCGCATCTTCGCTATTTTTGTCTCTGGTGTTTTTTCGCTTACATAAACCTTTTTGAACAACGAAGTCGGATCGCTCAGTTCATCTTTGCCATTTTGCTTAGAAAAAGCGTATGACGTAAGAATTATCGTCACGATCGATCCGTAGTTCGATCCGTTGAATTTATGCAAAAACCCCAAAATACTGAACACAACCTCCATTGTGTAGCAATCTGGTAGTAAGATCATTAGACCACATATCAGAGTTGGTATTAGTGATATAAGGAACCCAAATGCGAAAAATGGCAAGAGATCTCTGTACCAGGAAATATCTGGCTCTGGCTGAACTTCATCGAGGTGGTATCGGAATCGTTCAAAGTCTGGAATATACAATTGGTGATTTGGATTAGAAAAGTCTGGTTCCTTGTTTGGTAGTGAAACATTATTCATTTTTTTCGGTAGGTTCGATTTCGCCTCACAGAAAGACTTGGATGCCATCTTGAGGTGATACTTCATCTTTATTTTTCTTAATTTGCATCTCTTATATATAGACTGAGTCTCCTCCAACTCTTTCGCATTGCATTTTGTCGACTTTTATTTAGAATTTATTAGACCAATATTAGACATTAACTTAAAGAAATTACAAATTATCAATGTTTATGTTTAAACCAACATTGTTCAATCGTTCAAAATTTAATTAGATGACAAAATATTTAAAAAATCGGTAAAAATTGTAGGCACGTATCGAAATAAAAACACTTTCCTTCGTTCACACGCTATCTCGCTCGTTACGCAACGTTACGGGATACATCGATTCGCAGCGCCAACCGACTTATAACGGAGGAATCGGTTAACTTGGGGGTGGGGGTTGTAACTTGGGCAGAAGAGGAATGAAATGATGGAAGAAACCAATTAAAAAACCATGGAGAGAAGTTTTATTGACACGGAACGTGAAAGAAGCTATATTGTTGGGATGCTAACAGGCGGACGTGAATGACCTCTTCCCGTCGCATTGGCGTTTTTGGCTACGGTTAGGAACATTGAATTGAATTAAATCAAATCACGGTGGTTTTATTCGGATACTGGACAATGAACATTGCTTATCTGTTGGCGTTTTAATATAATAATTAATTGATCGACTTAAGTGTCTTATTTTAATGACGACGGCGACTTGTTAAAAGGTGCATGTTGAGCAACGTCAACTTGACAACATTTTGAGATAAGCTAGATTGATTTTTTCATTACTAATATCTGAGCCCATAGTGATGATCAGTTCGAGATGGAAATCATTTACTACTTGACACTTAAATCGACCCGTAATCACAGATGCTCATCAGGAGTGAAGTACGCAATTAAGTTCCCAGAAATTGAAACTTCGGATCCGCTCTGATTACAGTTATCACTTTGACCCAGAATATAATAATAAATAGTTCATTAAATGTGTTAACAAATTCAGAATTCTGCTAATTAGTTGAAACAATTAATTCCTTAGCCCTATATAAAAAATGAAAATATTATCCAATGCCAATTGCAATAACGAATGATGATCATTGATCAACAGAATAAATTTTTGCCAGCATAATAAAAGAATTCCTAATTTTCTATTATCTATCGGATCTTCCAACCGATGCTGGGGCCGAAGTTGGGGTAAGGCCCGGGCTGTTGCCAGGGGGGGGGCCAAAGTTGCATTCCCGTCGTGGCTCGTGGGTTTACCATTTGCAGCCCAAGTTTCAGCGCAGATTAGTGCGACTAGTGACGACGCTGCTTGTTGTAACCGCACGTTAGTCAATTGTATTACTGATACAAATTGCTTTCATGAAAAAACGTGAATAAACTGCATCGCATTTTTATGCAGTTATGCATGGGTAGCCAATAAGACCTAGGTCAACACGCAACTTTTCTCTTCATGGTGTTAACAAGTTATGGGCCAAAGGAAATCCTGTGTTTAGGTAAACGTTAATTCACTTGAATCCTGTCAATGCGCGGCATTCTCAAAATGGTTGTTTTTTTATTTGATTTAATTAATGAACTGTTTTATTCAAGGATTGAATCATGGGATGTTGACCTTTCCTTCTATTAACAACGTAAAATCAGTTAGTAAATTTAATATGATTTGGTTTACATACGTTAGTATGAATACGAGTCAAGCATCATTTATATTGTGGTTTGCCAACCAGTTTTATTCAGAATTCTTCATCGCAACCCTTGCCTGGCGATCGGTGTCACTAAGATAGTTCTGTTCCGTGAAATTCAGAATTATCTGATTTGATCAACGAATAACGTAGGAGTTGTGATGTCGTTAATTTATCAATTAATAAAGCCAAATATATACATTGTTCTAACTGTTATATAAATGATAAACTTATTCAAACGCAACTGATAAAAAAGTGATCGGCGAATGAAAGAATTTGTGTACAAATCACAGCATTTCTGCGTGTTGTGTTGTGCATTGTTGCTCATTGTGTGCATTCATTCATAGTAGCGTGAAGTAACGATGAATTCACGAAAAAGCCGGATGCGGCCAATGTGCTCATAAATAATGCCGAGCAAAATTCCCAATTTTCCCAAAGGTCATCAAGTAACAGGTTCTCTGAGAAATTGATTGTTAGATAATAGATTATACCGTAGCTTTTACATAGTAATAGGTCCAATTAGATCCTTCAAAAAATAAAATTTGACGCTGCTCACTTCACGCAAGATATTTAACAAATGTTATTTGCAAATGATTCTTAAAAAAAGGGGATCAACGCTATATTGTTGGGATGCTAACAGGCGGACGTAAATGACCACTTTCCGTCGCATTGGCGTTTTCGGCTACGGTGAGGAACATTTAATTGAATTAAATTAAATCACGGTGGTTTTATTCGGATACCGGACAATGAACATTGCTTATCTGTTTGCGTTTTATAATAATACTTTATTGAACTACCTAAGTGTGCATTTTTTTGTCGCCGTTGACTTATTCCGAGGTGCATTTTGTGCAACGGCAATTTGACAATTTTTTTATTTATAAATGATTGATTTTTCCACTAGAAATACTTGATATGTATTGTCTGTGTAAGAAAAGTTTTGATCACGAGTTTGAAACGCAAGAAGCATGCTATCTCAATCATCGTGAATCAATCGTGATCTTCTCATTGACATGATATCACCACTTTACAATCTTAACGGACTACAGTCCCGAATATAAGACTATATCTATCTAAAAGTGTTTTAACTAAATCATAAGTCTGACTATTGATTGAAACAGTTTATTACTATATCCGATTATAAAGATGAAATTTCTATTCAATGCCAAATGCAACAGCGAATAATGTTCATTGATCAAAAGAGTAGATTTTTAGCCAGCACATTGAAAGAAAGGACACTAATTTTCTAATATCTATCGGATCTTCAAACCGATTGTTCTTAATACCTTGGTAAGTCTTAAACAAAAAATGTTTGAGCTAATAAGGAATAAGGAAATAAAGGGGATCAATTGTTCCAATGTTAACAGACGAATGTGAAAGACCTCTTATAATAAAAAAATATAATTGGGAAGATCAGATCAGGGGGCGATGAAGATGATGCCGCAAGCGATGCGGGGCCCGGAATTGCCCGTCGTCCGGCTGCCTTCGTTGTCCTGGCGGCCGAGATCGTCTTCGTTGGCGTGAACGACCATGGCCCGTCCGATGATGGAATTCGGCCCGCTCAGCGCCGTCATCGTGTCTACCATGTCCACCTTAGCCACTCCTGCTGCATCGGCCAAAATGTTGCCGTAATCGCCGGCGTGACGGCGGTTAGGAGCGTCCCCGGGAGCGCCGTGAAGCGCCTTGGTCGGGTTGAAATGTTTGCCAGTCGAGTCGCACCCGTTGCTAAAGATGTCGCCGAATTCGTGAACGTGAAAGCCGTGCTGGCCCGGCGTCAATCCCGTGATCTCACCGACAATCCTCAACTCACCCGAGCACTCGGTGAAGTTGAGAACACCTTTGACGGGCGAATTTCCAGCCAGGTGAGCTCTGCCCGTCTCCGCATTGCACAACCGAATCAACGCAATCAAAAGAACCGCCAAAATGACAGATGTGCTGGCGATTTGCATGATTTAAGAATTAATGTTTATACAACTCGATGGCGTAAAAGGAACTGAGAGTGAAAGGTAAGTTTCTCCGCGCTTAAATAGTTTATCATCAATGTTAATCCCATCAGATATTTGCTTTTACGAAGAAATGTTTTTTCCAAATTTGTTTTGATCGAGTGATGATCGACCTTGTTCCATCAGGTGACGACAACAAGATGCCGTTGTTTCACCTTGGAAATACCATCAACCGTTATTTCTTATTAAATCACTATAGTGATGGAAATTTCTATCCGATCGAATCACGACCTTATAATAATAATAACAGCAGACTACATAAAATGCGAGGCTAGGCCCTTCCATCAACTGTCATTCCCGTTTTCATTTCAAAAATAGGATTTGTTCCCGATAGGATTTGCCACCTGCTGTTTCGACCGCATTGTGTACATGCATATGGATGTATCGAATGGTAGGGAAAAAAGATTATGTTTTCCTATCCATGTTTTTCTCACTGTAGGCTACAACCCGAAATATGCTCACGAAGAATCGTCAGCAGGGGTCCATCGATCTATAGGGGCTGTGTGCGGTCCCTGAGCTGATGATGTACCCAGGCGAGCAGGGGCGGCCCTCCCATGTGGAAACTGTGGGGAAATCTCTCTGGGATGGACGATTGCTCATGTTAACTTGTGACGGCCCCCAACACACACAACAGGAAAAGGGTGGGGTGGAAATCACACAGCCATGACGACTGCACATACAAGAGTACAGAGGATATTCGAGATCACACAAATAACCCGACCGTTTAAAAACGTTTGTAAAAATATACCCAAACCCGGCCGGGGCATTTACTCTTGCGCGTAAACAATTTCTGAGGGCGACGAGACTACTATGTACTCAATTTAGTAGTATAGTTCCCCCTTCTGTTTCCGGAGTGAGTAATATAATGAATAATCAACTCGACCACATATATATGCAAGAACAAATAAACAAAAGACTTTTTTCTATACCCCCTTCTTTTTCTCTACGCCCTAGTTTTTATTACATATGATGGCGATTTATATTTTTCTGGAATATAATAATAATAAAACACCAAAACCGAATTTTTATTTCGACACCAAAAAGGAGAGGAGATCGCGTGTGTCGTTTTTTCCCACATGGGATTTTTTTATTATGATTTCCATATTCATGTAAAGCTCATTAAACGTGTTACACATAATTTAAAAGGGAAAAGAGATGCTGGAGAACACACACACACTCACAATAATAATAATAATAATAACTGAAAATGTACATTTACATATACGGTTATTTCGTATTTCTTTTTTTTTTCTTATCGCCATCAAATAACCCCGAAAGAAAAATATCATCTTGAGAGAGTAGAGTAGAATAGAGAGTAGGTAGAAGTCTAATAACGAATCACCTGGAGCGTCATAAAGAGGAGGATCAGGCAACTGTAATAATGGGCCGCCGTGATGAGACTGCTGGCCTTCTGATGGCTGCTGGGCGTGCCAGATGTTGTTGTAGACCCTGAGCGAGCTTCGATTATCACCTGATGGGGAATAAGTCGAGAAATGAGATTTCCAGTCATCCAATTATATTCGTGCCTTTATGCATAAATAATTCGGGCCGGGATAAATAAATCTGTATAGAAATTTGAATACCACTTCGATTGGTGAGCTGGGCACCACTTCATCTCGTACAAACACTTGGCATTGGAATATTCCACCATCTTGCACCTGAGCTTTGTCAATCTAAAAAAAAAAAAAAAATTCATCATTTTCAAAATTCCCGCCATTGCGAAATGAGGTCAAATTTAAATTTATGTTATTATACAATGAGCGTAGAGGTTCGGGTGTCCTCTTGGAAGGTCAGACGAAGTCGAGGATTGGTGTCAATCAGCAGAGTGTCACCGTGAGAGATAACCTCCTGGTTGGACGGATCTATATAATCAAAATCGATTAAATAGAATTTTAAAATGGAATAATAACAAAGGTGAATTATACCTTTCATGTCGAATCTGAGCCAGATGACGGGATTGGAGACGAGCGACGGCTCAATCAGATCCATCATTCGTGAGAGTTGGCTATTGACAGGCACTCGACACTGGAGGCTCACCTGAGAGCCTTCCGGCACTACTTTCCTGACGGCAACGTGATGTCCTCCGACCGAATCCACCACGACACTGGCGCTGCGGCGCGTGCTCCCGCTCTTGGCTAACACGACTGCGTAATATACAATAGACGATCCATATATAGTCATTGGCAGGAAATGAATCATTTATCACGATTTTCTATTTCTTTCTTTTGCAACTGGTTTTTCTGGGGATATTCTGTTGAATTCCTATTGCGGCTAATGGATTTCCCGTATCATTAACAGCTAAACCTATATAGTATAATTATCTTATTTTTTCGGGGGAAAAAAAAGATTTGTCAAAGTTTCCTCCTTTGCGTGCTGCATCATTAACACCCCGAAAATGCACACAAGTCCAAAAATGGGATATACTATAAGAATCGCTTTAGGCCGGGTTTATATATATAATAACTTTGGTTGGGGTGAGAAAAAATATTTTTTTCCTCCCCCTCCAGCCACACACACACACAACTGTTGATGCAATCCCGACAGCTCATCAGTAGCCTTTTCTCTAGCGTTATAAGCAATAACGTTTTTGGGGATGAGTCAGCAGCAGCGGAAGGAGCGCACGTATACCCACCACAAAGATTATTTTTTCTGGCAACAACAACAACACAGCAGACATATAGAAAAACCGGGTCTTATTTTGCTGGGTGCTTGATGAATAATACATGAGGAATCCACAGCCGACACATTTCTTCTTTTTCTTTTTTAAAAAAAGATTTCCCGATAGAAAAAAGAAGAAATTTAAAAAAGAAAAAGTCTTATGGAAGTTCTCGCCTTGTTCACCTTCTGGGGGCTTGTGTGTGTGTACGTTCTCTAACCTTTTGGCCCGCATCATCGACTTTTACGACTTTTTTTTCTTCTTCTTCTTATATTTTATACATTTCCAGTAGAAAATGTAATTCTATTTTAGTTTTCTGCCGTTTTTTGAATTTTGTTATATTTCCCACTGAATCTTGTTTTCACGATCACGCCGAACTTTTATATTTTTTTCCCTCGCTCGATCGTAAAAATTTTTTCGGGGTTTTAAAAATAAAAAATAAAGAAAGAAAAAATCTTGATCCCGCCGAGTTTTGACACGTCGTTTCTTTTATAGGCCTACTATATTAGAAATGTGGATACAATCTCTCTACTATTACGATACGCAGCAACAAGATACCACTATTAAATTTGGAAAGATAACCTCTAATGTCATCAAAATTCTCCTTTTTCATTTCTACATCTATGAATGGACCGTGTAATTCTAGACGATTATTATATAACCCCCTCCTGGCCATCGGGACAATATGAAAGAGACACGGAATTCCTTAAGTGTCGTCTATAAGGGAATAATATGAGGCCTGTGTGTGATGTTATCTGAATTGTTATTCGGTGGTGTGATCCATCGATCCATCATTGGCCCTACCACTTATTCCTCTCTGTATAAAGGCAGGACTCTTTTGAGTGTCGTCCCAATTTGTTAAGTCAACAATCGATGGAAATGAATTAAAGATTAGAAAATTATCGGTGTGTCTAATGTATCAGTGATTTCCGATTCTATATAATATAAGCTCCCGGGTATTTGGGACAGAAATGTTATGCCGAGTGTAGAGGGACTATTATACTACCTGGTGGGTTTTCGACGTGTAATCACCAGAGGCCTTTTTTCTCTCCTTATTATATTTGGTTGGGTCTATACACACACATCGGTCGAAGAGGGGAGCGGCTGATAAATATCCCGACTGGTTTATTTCAGCACTTCGACCAACGATAAGCGACGAAAGAGAAGGGAGGGGAGAGAGAGAGAAACTAAAGAAAATTTCCCCCTATCAAAACATTGATCCTCTCAAACATTTCACGTCGTCTAGTATAGGCTATATACCCCCGGCAGCTCGTGTGAGCCCCACTTTGAGCGGCCGCTGTGTTATAGTATAGCGTAAGTTGGTTAACGAAAGAAAAAAAGAAGTAGTGATTTATGAGTTACGAAAGCCGAGAAATCCTTGGCTGTAAGTTGTGCTCTCGCCCAGCAGCAGAGCTCTAAAGGCCTACTTAAAGGAATAAGAAAAATAGACGCGTTATATGCCCCCTACAACATATTATATTGGTGAAGGGACATACACAAATCTAGAAGGGGCCTTGGCCTATTCAAAAGTTGTTTAATTCCTTCCTCGAATAAAAAGGGGAGCAGCTGCGCTTGACACGTACAATATAATAAATGAAATAATAAGGAGAAAATGTGAAAACATTTTACCGCAACAGCAGCAGCAGAGTAGGAAGTAGAAACTGGTGACGATTGATGACGGCATCACGATGATTGGAAAATTCAATATTGGTTCGTGCTGCTGTGGTTGGTTGGCTGGCTGGCTTTCTTGTGGTGTAACGGACACAAAGTGGGACAACCGACTGAGTGAAGTAGAGAAGGTAATTCAATACATTCGGGCCGGAACAGCAGCCAGCCGCAGCTTAGCTAGCGGCGGAGAGCGACTGTGATGATGTTGACGAAGGGCAAATGTCTGCGCCTTCTTGATTTCCACACTCACCAGCACTTGTTTGAATATACGTCAAAGGAATATAACAATGCACACACGACGCCGCCAGCCACAAAAATTTTAGCGTATTATATAAATGGCACACAACACGGGGAAACAATCGGGAATGTATTAAAAAACCTCTGGCACGAGGAGAAGCAGATGACTGTGCTGGACCAGCCCTCCTCTCTCTCTGTAGTCTGTATGTATCCAAATCAATACAAACGATATATAATTCTTGATTGGGACTGGCAAGTCACGAAAAATGTGTTTGAAAAACAAGACAATTTCGTGACTCGGATGGAAATGACCTCCGCGACGTGCGGGACCTTGTTCTACACAATTGCCCAACCCGGCCGTCAAGATCAATTCGTGATTGTTTAAAAACAAAAATGTCTTTGTCGATATCGTCTATACCGCGTTGAAACTTTGCACGGGTTGCTGTTACTAATAAAAAAACACGTTTCCAACCGATAGATGCAAGAGGGGGCGAGAATTTTTTGGAACAAATACCCAGGGACGTTTCGGTACGACTGGCCTGAAGGTCGGCAGTCTACTGAATGACTTTGGTGGGTTTTCACCCAACCATATATGTTGGGAGACTCGATGTTGGCTTCCTACACGGAAAGAAAGAAAAATAATAGTTTGATCGGCCATTAAATAGCAATCATCGCATTTCCACATGGATGCGGAAACCTTGCTTATTATGGTTTGACACCATTTTTACAAGAATATTTATATTTTTCTTATTTTTTTTTCAATCTTGGCGCCGCCATAATGTGTTTGTTGGCAAAGTTTATTTTCGTGTAAAAATATATATTTTTAAGGACCCATAGTTTGAAGAAAACTGGCAGAGTTGCCTAGCGAACAGCTGTTTGTTGTCTGCACGACTGCACGTCAAAAAGGCATGTTTTGGTTGAATACCTCTATAAAATTCCTGTACGGCTATCGATCTTACCGCTGCTGTCTTACATTAGCTTTCAACAGAGCAATTGGCTATAGATCCTCTCGGACGACGGACGTGAAGATGAACGATCCCGTGGAGAACGCCAAACGACTAGCCGCCTTCAAGGCAGTGGACAATCACGTGGTGGTAATGTTTTAAAATGTTGAAAGGAAAAAGGGAGAACCCCTTTTATATGCGTTCTTCGCGTGGCTTAAAGAATGTCTCGTGTGCGTTCCATTTAGGATGGTGTCATTGGAATTGGAAGTGGGTCCACGGTGGTGTATGCTGTTGAACGTCTGGCACAGAGAGTCAAGGATGAGGGTTTGGAAGTTATTTGTGTCCCATCCTCCTTCCAAGCCAAACAGCTCATCATTCAGTATGGATTGAAATTGGGAGATTTGGAGATGAACCCAGAAGTATGAATTTTACATTGTCAGTAACATTTACGTTTTATTTTAAAACATGATTTCAATTTCTTGCAGTTGAAAGTGACAATCGATGGTGCTGATGAATCTGATACCATGCTAACTCTCATCAAAGGAGGTGGCGGGTGTCTGACTCAGGTGATTTTACACTAGTGTGTTTTATTAGATTGTTGACTAAATTTCATTTTTATAATCACCAGGAAAAAATTTTAGCCAGCTGTGCAGAAGAATTCATAGTCATAGCAGATTACAGGTAAATCATTGATTTTCTTTCTGATTGAACCCCTTACATAGTTCATTTGTGTTGCAAATAGGAAAGCATCCACCAATCTGGGCGAACAGTGGAGAAAAGGCATTCCAATTGAAGTCATTCCTGGTGCTTATCGTGTTGTCTACCAAAAAATTGAGAAATTACTTGGAGGAAAGTCAGAACTGAGGATGTCTGGCAGTTCAAAAGCTGTAAGTGTCACATCCTAAATTGAAGGGCTATTAACTCAGTATGTACCCATTGACATTTCATTCTTTGAAAACAGGGCCCTGTTGTTACAGACAATGGGAATTTTTTACTCGACTGGAATTTTGAGGGTGTGAAGGATTGGAAGCACGTCGAGAACTGCTTGAACATGTAATAGAAACCAATTAAACCTTTACACAGACAGAAATCTAATATTTTTCTCGTTTTTTGCAGGATTCCCGGAGTTGTGGAAAACGGTTTGTTTGTAGGAATGGCACGAAAAGCTTATTTTGGTATGAGCGACGGGACAGTGATGGAACGCAACGTTTAACGGTTTGTTGAACGAATCTCTCTTTAAAAAAAAAATCTGTGTATTTATAATCACACTCAGAAAATGAAATTAAAAAAGAACATTGAGAAAACCTAAAAGGGTAATCTCCATTGTCCTCAATACTATCATCATTTTATAAATATATATTCTTTAAATGCTACGATTTGGTTTTCAAGGCATTGTTCCCTCCCAAGCAGCTTCCTTCTGTTGGGCTGCTAATCGCTTTTTAGCTGGAAATGAAAAAGAAAACAATTATCTTCCGGGTTCCTTTTTTCTTCGAAAAACTATTCAAATTCAAACCTTTAGCATCCGCCAACATTTGGCGTTCAATCTTCCTTTGCTCGGGGCTAACGGTATTTCGAATTCCAAGCGCAGTGCTGACCAAACGCTTAGCCATACTAGCTGATGTAACCGGTCGAGGTCTGATAGAAAAACATTCCATAAAAATGTTGGCAATATTTAAAAAAAAAAAATCAATTTGCAAGATTTATGACTCACTTAAAAGGCTGAAGTGCCGTGGATATCCGCCGGGCACAGTTTCGTGATTCTTTAGTCGCTTGAGCCAGCGGACGCATCTTAATAAGACTTTGAGTAGCAGCCAAGGCATCAACGGCTTTATTCATACATTGATAGAAAAACAAACACAGAAATTAGGATTGATAACGCTAAAACCACTTTTATAATAGATTACCTGCGTATGCGCTTCCATAAATGGCTAAAGCATGAGTATCATCCACCCATTTAAGGGAAAAATCTGGCGGTTTTCCACTGACGTTCAAGGCTTAATTATAAACAAGTTGTAATTAAAAATGAATTTCGTCAATCAGCATGCCAAGATAATTACCAGTGAACAAGTCCTCAGTCTTGAACGTTGAAGGGAAATCGTACAGTTCAATTACATGATTTAAATCTTCATCATGAGCCTCGTGAGATGCCTGAGAATAAACTTCATTGGATGGTTGAATAATTCGCACCGATCCAACGGCCAGAGTCAACTAAATTCAGAAAATAAAATCAGTTTTGCATCGGCTTTAGAACATTTAAAAAAAAAGAAATAACTAATACCTCTTCCAGTGCATCAGGTCTTAAGAGATCACCAGTTTCATTATACAATTTATCCCAAGAGTCCTCCTCAAAGCTGATATTTCTCTGCAGGTTACTTTCTTTTGGAGATGCGGGCTTTTCTAGAGGGACGTGGTTGGAAAGTTCCGCGAATTCGCAGCACTCCATCAGATCTCCGACGTCCAAAATTGACTGTTCGGATGGTTGAACGAAAGGGGTAGAACTGGTTCGAGAGATCTTACGGCTGATCTGTGGAGGAGCCTGAATAGAATTGCTTTCTTCTTTCTTAAAAGTAGGTGTCTGATTGGTTTCTTCTTCCACGGCAAGTCCTAAACATCGCTTGAAATCATTACCACAGATCTCAGATATTCTTAAAGAAAAAAGAACTAACGCATTTCAACACGAATCGACTTCTTTCTGATGGGTGAAATCACTTTGGTCCCTGATTCAACTCTGGGTTTAATTTTCTCACTTTCTTTCCAGTCATCGCTCAGATTATGGTTTTGCATGGAAGATTTACGTTGAGGTGGCACATAAATAGCCTGAGATGGTTTTTTCAGGTTACAGCTTGGAGACTGAGCAGACACAGGAACTGGAAAATATGAATAAAAGAATACTGTTATGCTTTGTAGAGAGAATTTCCAAGATAATACTGACACCACCTGGATCCACATTTTGCTTGATCGTTTCTTGAAGGACTCCCGAACTTCTGGCTGGTGGTGGACGATAAATAGCTCGTTCATTGACAGCTCTCTGCTTTCTTGGTTGTTTGTTATCTGTTGATTGTGGCTGCTGACAGTTATCATTTTTGGGAGATCTATCAAGATTGATGCAAAAACCACATTTAATGTTGAAATTATTTGTACGTCACAAAACTACTTTTCTTGAGTAGGATCCATCTTGTAGATTACTTTAGGACACACAACAGTCCTGCGATCAGCTTTTCCTATGGAGAAGGTTTTCAAACTGCTGAAATTTATTTCAACAACCTGATGGATTAAGAATCGTAATCTGGGGGAAACTGAAGGAAAGAGATACACAGCTTTGTGACCTGTAACCAATGAAAGTACATAAAACAAATCTGTGAAAGGCATGAGTGTGCAACAACAAGCAACAAGCATAGTCATTTACCTAATGGTTGTGGGGTGACGGCAAAAGCGCAAATATCGGCGTAAACTTGTTCAACAAATGATTCTTCGATCTGGTTAAGGAAAGTAGAACACGGGAGAATATCGTTGGCGGCCTTGAATAAAGAAGCGAAAGGAGCTACGCTGTGGGTCATTTCACTTTTTCAACTCAATGCGCCATGTTTTTTCGATGTTTTCATAGTGAAAACAGAAGAAATAATGAAATGAAAAGAAAACACGACATTTATTGAAAATTCATGGCAACGTTGAAGAACAATTTTGACTCAACTGGCAACTTTTGAAAACGCGCCTTTTTTAAAAGTCTAAAAACAAAAATACCTCCCAAACATCTAGCCTGAAATATGCTGGCACCCCGTTCCGGTTTGCGAGGTTCCCGTAGGAATTATCAATTAAAACATTAAAAAAGCAAAAGTAAACATGAAATGCAATTGAATCTGATTCGGTATAGTGAATCAGGAGTGGGGGGGGGGGGGAGGGCGGGAGTTGACGGGCGAAGCCGTTTACGTTTTTTTCCCTCTCGAAGGAAACTGGATGTTACGGATAGTTTTTTTAATGTAGTAAACTTTTTCTTGAAATGGAAGTTCTGTGTCAGCCACTTTTCTTGCGATTGGATTCACTCAATGGCTGGAGAGTAAAGTTGGCTGGAGATGCAGTATAAACAAAAGCTATTTACCCGGTTCGAGTTCGAGTATGTATATTACCGGTAGGTGATACGTAGCGCTAGTTGACGCCGAATTCATACTTGAGAGTTGAGTTTTACTTCTAGAGCCTAGATGCTAGCATAGAGGGTTTTTTTCGAGGCGCGCAGTTCAGAAAATTATCATTTTTGAGGCGCGCAGTTCAAAATACGATCAACGCCATCTCTTGAGAATGGTTCGAACTAATCATCCGGGGGTTAAAAAACCTGTTCGGACATGGCACGTAGAGAGTAGGGAAAAGAAAACAACCTTCGGGTTGTATGGCGTGGCACCCAACGGGTTAACTTAAGTGTATGTATCTATGTATGTGTGTGATTGTAAAAAGAGGTGGAATTGTGGGTGGAGGTGGGACAATAAAGCAATTCTTTTTATAATTTTTTTGTTTGCTGTGTCTTATAACAAATAATAAAATCATGTTTAGCACTTGACTTGTATTTTTATTACAACTTTGAAGTTTTACAAAAGTTATAGGCAGAAGGCTGATCATCTCCAGACTCTTTAAATAAAATTCTATAAGTAACCAAACACTATCTGCAACTCCTGTGGCACAGCAATTTCAGGAGAACACCAGCACAGCTACTTCAGTTCTTTTTCTTTAATCCTGTATCAGCTGCATAATCACATGTGTCAACTGGAAACAGGCTGCAAAACCACTGCACAATGAACAGCACAGGCATAGTTTAAGTATCACCAAGTCCTATGGGGAAAAAGGAATATTATTTTCCAAGATCAAACTTGAGATGCCAAAGAAATTGTGTAAAACAAATGACAGACATTTTTCCAAGATTTCATTGGCAAGATGAAATCCCAGGAAAAGAGAATTCTGTACATCTAATTCTTAAGTGTTAGATAAAGTTTGCAACACAGTGGAAATTTTTGTTCTAGTTTGATCAGAAGAAAATGGTTAACTCAAAGCAAGCTGATCACTATCTGATATCTTTCACAGAAACTATTATTTGGAAGCAAGAAATAGCACCACTTATTATCTAATCAGATCAGAGTTTACTTGTCAGTTGAACTTAAGAAAAAAAAAACCGTAAGACTTCCCAAGTTACAACCAATAAATTCAATCAACTTACCATTTCAAAAAGTCTTCCTGCAATGACACTTGAGGATAACACCAGATTGTTAAACTGCATGCAGCAGCTGCAGCTCAAATTGGCTCGATCACACCTTTCACCAGCTGGCTGCAACAAAACCACTGTAATGATGCCAGCCATGGGATAAGACTTTGTTGAGTTCTCACATTCTGCAACAGTAAAGCAACAGGATCTCCAACCTGAACACCAAGTCAACTAATAAAATCTATAGCATCATTGCAGGGTAATTGATCAACAAAATTACTCTACTACCTGTCACCTCTGTAGTGTTTCTGGGTGAGATGAGACGTACATCCGATACGAACAGGTAGACCTAACAACGGACGACATTTTGGCAAAATGGAAAGCAGGTTCAGTCCACGTGATCGGTTATTTGGCCAAGTGGAAATTATATGCCAGATTGTCTGTAAATTACTACAGCAACGTCTAGGATTAATTACATTTGAGAAATCCATACTAGAATTTACCATTAAATTTCAATTGCTGAAAATGTAGATCGACACTGCAACTTCGTAACGAATTTGGAATACCTTTTCACTTGCCACTTGGTCTTGGCGTTTCGGAACAAAATGGCGAATTTTGTCCTCTCGAAGACACTAGCGTCATCTGGCGGCTGGGGGACAACTTGATTTTAGCCACCTACTGACGGAGCAAAAAAATTCCTACACAATTACCTCGTTTGATGACTGTACGGAAAGAAATCAAGGATGGATGCCTTGATGCTAGCTCCACATGAAATTTGAGGTCAAAGTAGCCCACTTCTTATTAGCACAGAAATGATGATTTGAAACCTGATATAATAGGCAAGGCAAATAGATTTAAAGATTTTGCACTCAGTTAAGAAATAAATGAATAACGAGGCGCCATAGCAAGTCCTAGCTAACGAATTGACGAAGGGGCCATTCATGAATAATGTGCTGATTGCCAAATTTCTTTGGGAATATTCTATTTTTAAAAAATTCGTGAATCAGAAATTTATTCATTATTTGAAATTTCTATCTTAAGATATAGTCTCTAAACAACAGCTCAGTTCTGAAAAAAAAAAAAAAAAAAAACAGATAATGGAAATTTAGAAAATATTAGTAATCTACTGTTAAGGGACGAAAGGGACGGCTGTCGATAAAAATTCACGAACGTCACCAAATTCGAACATTGCAAAGTGACAAAGATAGCATCATTGCACGGCCAATTCCATTAATTTCCGGAGAAAAGGCGGTCCTCAGGTGGTCCAGCTGAGACGGCCCCTGTGGCCTTAGAGTCTTGTGGGTTTTACCTGGTTCAGCCCTAGCTGCTTTTTTAGTCTCTGCTTGGCTTCTAGCGCTGTTCATTCGATCAGGAGTTTTGTAAGAAGGAAGGAGAGAATAACTGCTTTTTAAATCAATTAATTGTTTCTGTTCGTCGTATTTTAGAGCTTTGGGAAATAACAATGGCAAAAGGAGTTAAAGGACGACCTTTTTTTCGTTCAAACAGTGAAAGCGAGGACCCAACCATTAAGTAAAAACTGCAAATTAGATTAATTAATAGCTCAATAGAAGACATTCACTTATTATTTTAGTTAGAGAATACGTTGTTCTAGCAGAGTAGACTACTTAGTGACGTATGATATTTTTGTTTGATGCGAAATCGCCGAGCAAATCGTCTTGTGACCGACAGTATTCCATTTCAAAGCGGATGCTGAAACAGCCATGCAAATAGACCATTTTTATTTTCTCTCTCTATTGGGTGAAAATCATTCATGACTTTGTCGAAATCGCAATTCGTTGTGGCCTTTTCGGAATCCTTTTCTAAAAAGAAACAAATGGCAATTAGATTCCACCATCAGTTACGAATTGCGCGTTCGAGTTCAAACAGTTCTTTGTTATTCAAACGGGTTTTTGAGTTAACTTTGGTTGTCTCTTGAGCTTAGAAACGTTAAGCAGTTAAAGGGAGCACGGGGGCACATTTAGAGTGAAAGAAACGATAAAACACGCGCCGACAAACACTTTCAATATTTCCCTACGTACCACTCGTCCATGGACGTTTTGCTCTTCTCCAGGGTGCCATCCATCCATCCATCAAGGGTGAAAAGGCGGACGAGACGCAAGGTCGTACGTGCGAGCGTGAGTCTTGCGCTTCTTCGCTTCTGAGCGTGATAATGTCATCCATCACATGTCGGTAGACGACCCTTCTCTCTTTTTGCTTTTGTTGAACTGTTGTATGTTGTTGTTGTGGGTATTGTATCGTAGGGGATGTTTGGCTATATACACAGTTCTCCCATGCTGTACACCAACTTTGGTCCAACCACTCGGTGTCAAGAGTCCTATCGTAATGATGATCGTCCTGTTTAAATCGCATTTAATTGAATACATAATTAATATACTGGAATGTAACAGACAGAACAAAATTAACTCTTTGACTCTTTTAATTTGAGAAAATTTAGATATCATCAGATAGAAAAGAAAGCTGCCATGTCTTGATAAATGCATTTTGACATGTTGATGGGAAGATAAGTCTAAGGATGGCTCGATGGAAGTGGAATAAGAAAATCTTAATCTTATATGCTTGAAGGAATGTAGATGGCATTCACTAATGATCCACCATGACAGCCGTCTATGACAAAAACCTTTTTCAAAAGTGAAGTACTTCATCATACAAAAATGAGACTTTACAACTCTTTGAAGAGAAACCGTAACGCATTAATATGCAACAAATAATTCCGTTATCTTATTATTTTACTATGTCGATATGTTCGTTGATAGCACTCCAAATTACCTACAAGGTTTTTGTCCGTTCAAATTCCCTTGGTCATCACCGACCAACAAGTTTGCGTGTTCTAGAATGCGCAAGGCTGATAAAATCTCAACTGAAAAAATAACACAAGAAAAAAGTAGAAAACCGATTTTTCGCTGTGTTGACTTTTTAGCCTCTGTAGCAGACACTATATTTGTGTACTTGTGTGTAGCCAAGGCATGATTCATGACTTTGGCTTTTTTCTTTTAAATTAATTTTTTTAAATTAAACGAAAAAGCAAGCACAAATGAACAACAAGCACGCAGCGTCACTCGTCATTAGAAAATAAATAATCAAGAAAGAAAAAGGGACAAACTATTGAAATAATCTGGCAAGAATGTCGATGTAGAAGCGGAGTTTTAAAAAAAGGTCTTATTTAAAAATGTCAGTGCAATCTTCTTTAAGAAAAAAAAGAAATGTTTACTCGGTCGCTACCGTCTCAAACCAGATTCTGGCGCAAAGTTAAAACTTCTTTTTTTTTCATTTTCTCTCCACTTAATCTATTTCAAAACGCGCAATCTGACAAATACGCTAGAGAAACGAAAAACAAACTTGGGAAGTGTTGTTGCAAATTTATGGAATGAGAAAAATGAGTTGAATAAATTTTAATACGAAATTTCGCCACAAGTACACACATTCTTGCTTTATTCATCTAACGGATAGCTTGGCATTATTTCTGGAGCTTATTTTTTTAAAAAAGAAAAAAAAAGTCTTATCTAGCTAGTTAGTTCTTCTCTTTAAATCGAGTTGTGTGAACTTTGACATTATTATGAAATTCAAAGAGCCTTTTCGTTGAAGTTCAACGCACACAAAAGATGCCACAAGGTCAAGTAGATGCTTTATACATCAAGATATTCATTTTTCTTCTTCTTTTTTTTCAATAGAAATGATTTCAGGCCTTAAAAAAAAAATTTAGTCGACAGAAACTCGTTTTGAAAAGTCCTGGCATGGAAGGGGGGAATCGTGTGCTGGGTCAACTACGGCTAGTATAATAAGCTGCTGAAAAATGGCCACTCACTGGTTTTGTATACAACTGCTTCAAAAACGTTCACATGCTGACTCGAAATTTATAGCGTGGCGACGGCTGTCGACTCCCCGTCGGTTATGGCGCCACGTCTGATCACGCACGGATTCCTCTCCAACCAACCACCTTGGAAATATCCAACCAAAAGGCCAGTGTGCTGCGCCGGCCAGCGCATTGCGGAGTAGAGACCCAACGTTTTTTCTTCCTTTTTTTTTCTTCTTCTTTTTTCACCATATATGGAACTCGTAATATTAAATAAATAAATATAAAAATGTGCGCTTCTAAAAAAAGGAAAAAAAAAAAAAAAAAATCCAGCACTGTGTTGTTTGTGGTGGATTGCACAAAACGCAAAAGCTTATTCATGATTCTCGGCGCTGATGGCGCCTCTGCGTCCAACCGGAGGTTTTTTTTTTCTTTTTTTGATGTCCGATAACTTTTATTTAAAAAAAAGGAAGTATAGCCGGATTTTTAAAAATTCTGGTTTGTTTGTTTGCGCTCTCGCTGTCTCTTTCTTTCTTTCTTTCCTTTCTCAGTCGGAGTCGTGAGGACGCAGACAGGCGCCTTTACTTTTCATTAGATTGCATCACTACGTCGCTTTCACTCAGCCATCAACATTTATCCGCGCTCTGCATCATTTCCAATGGGAAAATATTAACACGCGCGCGCTCGCTCGCGCTTTATGATTTCTCGGTAGTGGAGTCTTAAAGAAACGCAGCCGACGCCGAATTAATAAAAAAATAAAAAATAAAAAAGATCGAGCTCTCTAATAATTCTATAGGTGATTTCTAATAAAATTCGACCTTTGGCAACGGCTTTGAATAATCATGTCGGCAAGGGACTGAAAAAATTTGTCAAGATATTTTTCTTTCGTCGGTTATTTTAACTGGCTTTTAAACGACAGGTGTATATTTTACATTGTAGAACGAACAAAAAATACACGCCGGATCTTGGGAGTTTTAAAAAATATATATCCCCAAATGCCTTTCTTTATTGATTTTTAAGCCAAAAGAAAAAAAAACTCGTTCCTGAGGAACTGTCGAAAATAAAAAGAATTTCCTTTCGTGAGATTTTTCGCTTTTTTTATCTTTTGCCGATAGTTTTTTTTTATGCCGGCACGTGTTTTAATGTGCTCGTCTTCTTATATGGTTATAGTAAACAATACAGGAAGAGAATATTTTTTTTCTGTAAAATAAAAATGTTGATAAAACATTCTGTTGCTCAATTCACACAACACTTGTATTACATGCAATAGTTGGTGTTGTATACCTGGTTCAAATCATGTGATGTAAAAATCCTTGTTGAATTTACAAGAGAGGAATTTCGCAGTGCGCCTTTTTGGCACCGATGATGGGCTACTACTACAAATATTTGAAGGTTGAAATCGTGATGGTAAAAAAAAAAAAAGTATCTAAGCGCCAACTGTCGTCATTTCCTTATTTGAAAAAGTTGTCGAAATTCAACTGAAGCGCATAAATTACAGCTCGCCAAAGTTGAGAAAACTTCAACGGCAGTGTGAAACGCAATGCCAACATTTGGCATCCAATCAAAATCCGCTGCAACAGAGTTATTATAGACGCCAACAACCCACATGCGAAACAAGTTGTCAAACGATGTGTTTACCAACATTCCCGCCATTTTTTGTTGTCTGTCTCTATTTCTTTACGACCGAACCATTAAGTGAAAAATGGTATTCATTCCGATGCTGCTATACTTTGGTGTTGTGTGCGTATACGTATACGTACGTTTGGAAATGAAATATTTATTTTGGCGTGACTTTCACGATATACACACGAGCGTATTTTTTTTCTTTTTCCAGAATTATTATCATCCGCAATTCCGGCTGTTCATCACACATGTGATGGGACAAGAAAAGAAAAAATAAATAAAAATAAAAAAAGAGCTAGCTGCGCTGATGCGCATAGTAGACTCCCGAGGACGGAGAAGAAGATTGATGCTGAGGCCGAACTCGTGACTTGAAATGCTTTTTATGCTCTACGCTGTGCGCATAGTCCGTCATTGTAGAAAATATGGTCAGCAGTTGAGAGAACGGAAAAATCTATCTTCCTCTTTTTCTTAAGCCGACTGCTCCTGCTGCTGATGCTTTACCTTTTGATGAGATACTGGCGCCGGTCGGACGCACCACCAGCCAGTCGTCGTCATAAGCCAAAGTACCAACATCACCATCCATTTTGCAGAAATTGAACTTTATACTAGGTACATACCGTTTTTCACATCCGAAAGAAAAGTAGTAGAGAACAACAAAGCTGAACTCAAGTCCATCTTAACTTTGATTCAGACTCTATAACCTCAAAAAAGGAACACACAGAGCTATAGGCTATAGGCCGAGTCGTTAAACTTTGATAGTTTGGCCAATTGTGTGACACATTTCGTGATGCAAGAGCCAATAAAAAAGCCCAGGCAATCAATAGCTAATAATATAACAAATATTGGACATGTTTCATTTGACGTCTGGTGATTAGAGGCGACGATTTATCTGCGTTCCAAAAAGTTGGGACCCAACAACTGACCAGAAAGAAAAAAAAGGACCTTGGCGTCAATCTAAAAGAAAAAGGAAGCTGCGCCACTGACAACAAGCTCGGCCGGCCAGAGACCAGACAAAAAAGCTGCGTTTGCAAATGCCCAGCACAGGATGCCGAGACCCGAAAAGAACTCGACTGGCAGCAGCAGCAGCAGCAGAAGAAGAAGAAGAAGAGAAAGTGAAGGAGTAGTGACAGCGTTGCCGTGTGTTCCACAGCCTTTTGCTATAGTCGAGAGTAAGTCCCGTCCTCTGGCCCGTCCAACGTCCTTCTCCATCGGCCATGGCTTCAAGAGCAAACTCTACGAATGTCTTAATAAAATGCCCACCAACTTTGCCCTTAACAACCAGTCAACGTCCAGATCTGCGAGGCGGTAGGTCGTGTGAACTGCTCTCCTCTTTCGTACAACACACCAGGAACAACAACAACCCACCCCAAAGGAAAAAAAAGTTCTCTTTCTCTTCACTCACGTATTTGGCTGTTTTCTTGTTGGGGTGTGCCGACCTTGAAGGGAAAGAAGGAAAACATGAACACTGTCCGTGTTCCGATGCTCAAAGGAAAATCGTCGAATCGTGTCAGCAGCAGCAACCGCCGTTCTCCGTTCCAGCAGCAGCACCAAGCCGCAATCAATTAATTCTCATCCGCGTAGCCTCTCTCATCATCCAGCCACTACAGCAGCAGCAGCCGCCGCCAACCAAATTTATTCGAGTAGGACGCCGACCCGGATCCTCTCCTAATTCCATCTCCCCCCCATAGCTCTCCCGCGCCTTGTTAACAGGAGAATAAGACAAAAGAAAGAAAGAGATTGATTGTGCGCTGTTGATTAGATTCCCCCCCTTGAAAAAGTGTCGTCAGAGTCTCGCGTGCAACTCTAACGGTCGTCATTGTCGTGCGGGCGGCTCCTATCCGGTCCCTACACGATAACCATGTCCAGCAAAGGCTCGGCATCACTTGTGAGGAACGACCACTTGACGGGACAACAACAACAACAACAAGAGGCCAGCAGCAGCGTGACGATGCAGCAGCCCAACAAAGGCAAAGTGCGCCCGTCCAGCCGACAACAACTGGACGTGACGACGCTCATCAAACGCAACAAGGAGCGACGATGCAAAAACTACGTCACCTGGCCGCTCTTGCTGGCCGTCGCGGCGGCCTGCGTCGCCCTGGTGACTTGCCACTTGTGGTTCACGTGGCATCTGCAGCGCAAGGTGGAGGCCTTGCAGTCGCGCGTCCAATCGCTGGCCAGCACCCGAGACTTGGACGAGTTGCGTGCCCAGCTGCGCAATCTCCACGACAATCTTGTCGACGACGACGACGACGCTGGCGCCCAATTCAATAAAGACTCGATGCTCGAGCAACACGTTTTCAACGGCGAAAACAATCAGGTAAGAGAAAAACAACAACAACTTTGCGTGTTTCAATTCAGCGGCTGCTGGTTGTTTTTTCTTTTTCTTTTTTTAAATTCTTTAGACGACAATTGACACGGTAGATGTGATTTGTTGCTAGACATAACAGCAGTGTTGTAGGTAGTCTCTCTCTCTATCGCGATCAAAAACTAATTCAATTTGACCATAAGAAGACAGCAGTGACTGGGAATGAGGTTTGACGACAGTTGGGAATAAACACGCAAAGCATTTGGCACCACCACCATCGAAACTGATCAGAGTATGGCGCCTCGTTCGATTGATCCCGACACATTCTTTTTCTGATTATTATTTATCCTATCCATTTTTCACCTTTTCTAATAAAAAAAAACAAATCGAAATGAAATGTGACCTACTCTCACAGGTCGGACAGGTGAATTTTCTGTCGGGCTACACTAAAATCTGTTGAGGGAAAAAAAAAAAACATTTGAACGTCAAGCGTACGTGTGTGTGATGGTAAAGAAAATCTCTGGCGAGATCCTGCTGCCCATTTCTGCCTGGGCATTGATTTAACTGTCGCCAGTCGCACCAAATACGGGAGGGTAGGGCCTCTCTCTCTGTTAGTCCGGCCCGAGCGGACCGCACCGACATGTTTTCGACACACCCATCCCACGTGCAATTATTCACGTCGTTTATGAAATCGAATCGAGCAGCAGCAGCAGCAGCAATTGTGAGAAATTCACGGCTCTCGGTTAACTGCTATTTTCTCTCTCTCTTTTTTCTAGTCTCTTTCGAGTCTTTTTGGGCTCAATCCAAAAGTCAGAAGAGAATCTCCTCGCAGCGCCAAATGGTCCCATGCCAATTGATTACATTTGGAGTCCGAGTGCAAAAGCGCAGCGGCGAGCTTTGAAATGCGAGAGTCAGAGAAGAAGAAGAAGTTGGACTGGTGATAAATCAAAACTCGCATAATGAAATCGCAGGCCAAGAAAAGAGAAAAAAAAAAGGAGGAGATGGAGAGACGTAGAAAGCGACTAGCGCCTATATAGTGGCACGACTCTCTCGTCGTCGTCGTCCTAACAAGAGAAGAAAAGGCGTTTGAATTTGACGTGCGCTACATGTGCAACTTCAGGCCAGTTCACGAGAAATTCTAGGACGCACACATTTGCATTCAATTTTACACACACACATAGGCCTCGATGAGAAACGGTCCAAGGTTTCGGCCAGAAAAACAAAACAAAACAAGCGCGACTATCGGATAACACAAGTTTGGCTTAATGAACTGTAAAGAGAAAGTCGAATGGCAATAGACAATGGACCTGCTGATGAAAGACCCCCTTTTCTTTTCTTTTCTTTCCAGCTTGTCATAAAGTGTGAATAAATGACAAGCCGTTTTTTCGCGCTTGGATTTATACACAAGTGCCTGATCAAGTTTGACCCCCAAAGACTTTTAATTTAACCACACACTCACTCATTCTCCCAAATGAAGTAGACAACAGACAACACACGAAAGGAAAAAGAAAGAAAAGAAGTCAGCGCGGCACAATCAATCGCGTATTATTGCGCAAACCTACTACTACTACCACGTATACGTCCAGATCTTAATTGAAAAATATCGTTTTGGGCTATGCGCTCAGAGCTTTTCGTCACTTCATCATCAACTTTCTTTTTTTTTTATTTCTCATTTGTGTATAACTGTTTTCGCCGTAGATATTTAATTAATTTTTTTCGATTATCTTTTTGTTGTTTTTTTCAATTCAAGGAAACGGACCAACCTGGCGAAATCGTCGACATGAGCCTGGCCGCCGATGGTGACAAGTCGGCCGCCCTCCTGTTGAGTGGCCTGGATGATCAAGACGACGAAGAAGAAGAAGAAGAGAAGAAAGACATTCGCGTTTTCTCATCCATTCACACTCCGGCCGAGCGGAATGAAATGCTCGAAGTCGATTGGCAGAGGCGGACGGCCAACAACAGCAGCAGCAGCAAACGAGTTTCGAAAATGGACCGCCTGGACGGACAAGCCAAGACGAATCGCAACAAGCGCCAAGCCGATCTGAGTTCGCACACTCAGGACGGCGTCCCCATTTTCGACCGCGGCTACGGCGCCACTCCGCCCAACCGCACAGAGGGATTGCGCATTTACCAATCACTGCTGACCAACAGCGGGAGAAACGAGCCCGGGCAAAGCAGGTCGGCAGAGTCGGACGCAGCCGTCGTCCAGCAACAGCAGCAGCCGCACCACCGACAAAACAATTTCTGGCGCAACCGGAATAAAGAAAAGCCGCGCCATCGTCACCAGAAAGCGACGACTCGATCCCCCGCGATGGTCGACGACGTCGAATTGAGTTCCGTCGCAGCCGAGTTTGAGGCTAACGGCCAAGACTTGCGATCGCCGTCCGATACGACATCTGCTCCTCCAGCAGCGGCCAAGAGCAGCGTGGCTCCCAGCAATGTGGAATTCCGGCACAGCAGGGTCAAAACGTCGTCGGAGAACACGGGGCCGTTATCGGTCGATCAAAAGATTTGGTCCAGGAGCAACGGCATTTTCTCCATCGGCGCCGGACCCTACGCTGGCGGTTCGCTGCAGGAGGACCGCATCAGCGCCGCAACGGCACCCGCCATTCTGACCAAAACAGTCACCGCATCCGTCGGGTCTTCTTCCAGCCAAGTCAGGCAACAACAACAACCCAACGTCTACAAGGTCAACCAGCCGGCCGTCAATGCTCGTGGTGGCTCTTCACAGCAGTCGGACAATGAGGACCAAATTTCACGAGATTCGCCATCGTCTCCGTCCAGCAGCGGAAAAAAGAGAATCAACAAGAAGCAGCTGCGTGATCTCAGCCACACGGCCACCGCCGTTCACTTGGTGGCCGACACCCGCAACGCCACATCGACCAGCTACGAAAATCAAGGTAGTAAAAACACACACGACATGAATTTGGCTAGCTATACAATTTTAAGAAAAAAGACTTGTGAATGATTTTCGGCCGTTATCATCAATAATGTTGGTAATGCGGTTGATTCGGCCACATTGCGGTTCTTTTTTCGGTGCTGCATCTCGTTACGTTTTCTTTTTGGGGGAATGAATTACACACGAAATGGGGGGTGGTGTCAGTTAGATGGCCGGCGATTCTCCATCATGCTCGGCCATTTTCTCTTATGAATAATAACGAGATGGAGTTGAATCATCAGATCTTGCCATTTAGATTAATTGAAGAAAATAAGGTTACGAGCAAAAAAAAGAAGAAATATTATTATTCAAATCGCACTGGCGTATCCAACTATTGGATGAGTAATCGTCATCCTCGGTCGGAGGAATTGATCCAGGAACTCTCAGAGGAGCTGCTACCAAGGTGCACGCCGCGATAGATAGATAGCCTTGGGTTTCGCCAAAGATGTGCGCCAAAAAATCAGTTTGACCTTGCCATTCCCCGAAAAAAGAGCTTTTATGATACACGGATGGAGAAGAAAAGGAGTGGGATGCAGCAGCAGCAGCATCATCTGTTTTGATTAGTTTTTAGATAGTCACGTTGGAACAATAAACAGTTAATATGCAGGCGCCCCTTTTGCGTCTCTTGCCCAACAAAAATCGAAAAGGAGAAGAAGAAGAAGAACAAAAAGAAAACGAGATTCACGCTGGCACGAGACGCACGGGCCAAACGGCGCCTTCGACGGGAAATGAAAGACATTTCGCCGCTGACCCACTTTGGTCGTCAAGGAAATGTAATGAGACATTGATAACGGTTTTCGGGGTTTTTCCTTCTTCTTTTGTACAAGGAGAACCTTTTGTTATTGTTGTGAATCAAACACGTTCCGATTGTAATCTCCAATATTTATGAAGAGGTGCCAGTGAGGCGGCAGGTCCCTTTAGCTCATAAAAATATCTAGCTGGGCTTTTACTTCAAGTGTTTCAAGTTCAAATAGTTTTCGAATTCGATTGCCACAGATAAAGTTGTTGCAAAAACAAAAACAAGCCTGATCTGTAGTCATTCTAGAAATGAGATATTCAATGAGCCCTAACTTAGTCAACAAAAATGGCAAGAGAAAACAGTTCCACTCAGGAACAATCGTACGACGCCAACAAACAGTCAAAAAGGAAGAATTGAGATTACATTCGTCTAACCTTTAAGCCGGAGAAATCCGGCCAGCATCCATCCACAAGTGCTTCATCCATTTGCTAAAAAAGGGTAGAAATAAGAGTGTCCGCGTGAATACACCCACATTCACATGGGCATACACAAGGACATTTTAAGAAAGGGAAAGAAGGGAGACGTAACTCGGCCGGTAGTTTCTGCAATCAAACGGGATGCTGTTTATCTAAATGAAAATTAAAACAAGAGTTACGAAAAATATTCACAACAAGTAATGAAAAGTTGTAAATGAGACAGTGGGTAAACCCTAATTGTTATAAAAAGGAAAGTTTCTTTGTAAAACACAAGTCATGCATCACTAGAACATCTGGCAGGTCACAGGTTAAAAAAAAGTAACGAAAATTCTCATTACCCAAGTGATGATTCTGAGAATCCGCCAGCACAAGCAAAACTTGCTGAACTTGTGGTCATGTAGATCATGTGGTTATGATGGCTGGTTCAGGCTTCTCAAATCTGCACAAAGGAAAAAGTTACAAAGTGCAAACAAACTTCCATTATGTTTCGACAGGGGGTTTACATCACAAATGTAGTTAAATGCAGTAGAATGCTAGTCAGGAACACAAATTTGAAACAGGTTTAATTTTAACTATTCTATTTAAGCTTCCATCATGGTGTAGGGATCACTTATACCATGCTTCCATAATCATTCCAAGTTTTATTTACCCGCCAAAACAGCATGGAGTCGGTGTGTTCTCAGCGATTCCATCTAGAAACGCGACCAGAGTTGACACGCGACGACCACATTTTTCTAATTTTGTTTGTTGGGTTATTCTTCGTGCAGCAGTTTCCATAAAAGTAATCGTTCCGTTCTTTTTGTAATCTCAAACTTCTTCTGGAACTTGTTAAGCTAAACGCATGGCAAAATGAAAGAAAGAAAAAGCAGACGACACTATCTTCTAATTAGTCAGGCATTTGCATATTAGATATCGATAGAAAAAATGTTAAACAATCGATCCTAAATTCAAACCGTTCAAAAACGTTCAAAACGGTTTTATTTATTCATTTATGTCGTAGTTTCATACGATTTTCTATTCTTTTTTTTTCAGTAGAAATAGCCTCCAGGAATGAACTTGGACTTCACACGTCATGGAAAATAGCTCCGAGCAACTGGGACTCCCCGCTCAAAACAACACCTCTAGTAAAAATTGACGGCGCTATACTTACTGTCAAACAGAGCGGACTGTACTTTATCTACGCCCAGGTAAATAGCCCACCATTTCGGTACATACATAATCATTTCGACAAGCCTCGAGGCAACAAAAACTTTTCTATTTACGTTGGAAAACAATCTTTATTATTACTCACATTTTAACGGTTGGCTTTTTCCATTACCGCCTTATTTCAATTTTCCGAATTTGGCCATGCGTAAACAAAAGCTGTTAAAGGAGAAGAATTTATTAGAACGAAAAATAATAGCTTTACAAAACGGAAAATTTGCACTAATAAAAAAATGGGTGGAGATGTGAAGAAAATTGAAATATACCTTGTATGATTTTCTCCCATTCAAAACAGGTCCATTATCTAGACGAACATTCCACAAACGCGTACGAAGTCTTCATCAACACGGAGCCTTTCCTACGTTGCATTACGTCAGCCTTTTCTGAAACGTCGTTCCCCAAAGCCAACACCTGCTACACGGCGGCCGCCACCCAATTGAGAGAAGGCGACAAACTTTTCCTGAGAGACATTGAACCACTTCGCTACTCGGTCCTGCAACCCAGCAAGACTTTCTTCGGGCTCATTCGAATGGCTCCTATTGCTGATTTTTCATAAAAAAAGAGACAAGTAAGAATAAGTAGAAAAACAAAAACACAATTATGATATTCCAGTGTTGTTTAATTATTGTCACCGCACTATTACCGGGGGTTGAATTTTTCAAATTTTAAAACAAATCAATGGTAATAATCCACATTTCATTGTTATTATTAGCCTTCGCATAGAAGAAGAAGTTGAAAAACATTTTGTGGTGGGCCTTTATACACGTCTTGGTCTTCCTGATTATATAGAGAACAGAGTACTGCAGCTGCTTCAATGCATCTACCTTTTACAGTAATCTTCACTATTATTTAAATTTGAAGACTTTGGAAATTTTTGGCAATTCACACACAATATCTAAAAATGGTACGACTCTATAGCGTGATTTATATTACCATTCACATTTCCGGATCAAACAAGCTTATTATATCACAAATAAGTAGTTTAGTAATGGAGAAATTAGAACCATATAATTTTGTTTTCCCCCTCTCTTTCGGTTATTACTACCGTTAATTGCATAATTTCGATTCCTATACCGTTTTATTATTTTCATATTCATTACCTGTATATTATTTGTCTTCGTGCCTTTTATATTACTTTCTGTAATACATCTTCCTGATTTATTTCGCCTTGGTAACTGCTGGAAATATTTGTAATGACTTATCTAAGACGACATTAAACTGTTACTAATAACTTACGTAACATTTATGGGATGACAAATTCCAAATGGGTTTCAAAGAGCAGCCAGTCTGATTTCCCAATTGACTTTTCACGCAACCAACAAGGCCGTTTTGGCCACAACGGTTGTAACAATTCAAAACGATAATTCGTCACGACCCAAAAAAGAATTTCTCGTAAATGGATGAGGGATTGGCCCTTTGAAAGGAGTTTCAACTTTAATTATCAATAATAATTGAACAGTTAAGACTTGAATTTTTAACAAATATCGGCAGGCAAAATTGGTGTAGACAATAGATTTTATCTCACCAAAACAAAAACAATTATAATCCGTATTTCTCATACGCAACAATGTGAAAAAAACTTTGTTCACGTGGCATTGAAAAGTATTTTAAAGGCAGCCAGTTAAAAATTCCACAAAAATTTGTGTTTGAGCATGAATTAAATTATGAGACAAAAACTCCCGCTCGACTTTAACAGTGTTGACACTTTTATTCACTAGCTTTTCTAAGATAATTTGCGACATCGTCGCCTCCCTAAACCTCAGACCTTTTTTAGCTTTTACTAAGTGCGGTCATGGAAATTCCTCCCTCTCCTACGCCCACCGTGCAAAGTGAGGGTACGATTTCCATAGACTCTAGAGTAAACGGAATGGACAATAGACAGCCAGTGAGACCTCAGCCTAGGCCCCCACGTTCTCGATCGCGATCTACATCATCTGATAGAAGAGGACGTCGAGGCCGAAGGTACGACAGGGATCGCAGGCGCGACTCGAGGGATCGCAGGCGCGACTCAAGAGATCGCAGCGGAAGGCGTCGTTCATCTCAAGATAGACACCGTAATCGCCGAAGCAGATCAAGATCGCGTTCATCAAGGCGTGACGGAAGACGTTCCCTGCCTCCCCCAACCTCAGGTCCGGAGGTTCCAGCTCCACGACCGATTCTGCCAGTTTCAAAATTCGCGACGGACCAGCTGGCCTCGTGGATGTCGGTGGGACAGCCGGCGACCTCGACTAAGGAGTTGAGGGACACTTTCAACCCGGATTTTGAGGACGCAACCTTTTCCCTGACATGCCCGAAGATGGATGATGTAGTCGAGCGGCAGCTTCTGAGGGACAGGAACGGCAAATACATCAATCAGCGGGAGCTGATCTGGAAATCGACTCAACTTAAGGTACTCGATGTGGCCAAACCTTTGATGTCGCTTTGGAATCGCTTCCCTGAGAACTCGGAGGAGGCCGTTATACTCGAGTGCGCCATTCGTCTCTGGGCAGAAGCGCACTTTTACATTTCAAAGAATCGTAGGTCCAACGTGATGAATAGCGTGTACCCGCGTTTTAAAAATCTGCTGAAGGACCCATCTAAGTTTTCGCCGGCGGAAGTTGGCCATCTCTTCGGGCCTTCCTTTACGAGCGCGTTACTTCAGGCGGCAGACGAAGACGCGAAATTACAGAAAGTGGCGGCATCAGGAAGAGGAAAGAGCTTGAAGAAACCTCATCAGCATCCAGCCGAAAAGAGAGCCGAGCAGCAGCCTAGCACATCAAGGCACAAGGATACCGGAGAAAAAAGAATCTATCAGACAAGGTATGCAGCCAATCCGGTATCTTTTCCTATTAGTTTAAGCCCCGATTTAGTTGGGGCTAGAATTAAGTTGTTTGGCAATGCGTGGCGTGCAATTTCTAAAGACCCCTGGATATTGAGCGTGGTGGAACGGGGTTTTTTCATCGATTTTGTATCCCGACCGTTGCAAAAGACGGAACCACCGGAGAGCGTAATGGGCCAGCAGATGGAAGCGGTGTGCGCTGAAGAGGTGGCCAGCCTACTGAGAAAAGGGGCCATCATAGAAGCTACGGAAACTCCGGGTTTTTTCAGCAACATCTTCGCGATCCCAAAGAAAAGCGGAGGTTTTAGGCCCATTATTAATTTAAGAAATCTGAATAGGCACATCCGTTATGAGCATTTTAAAATGGAGGGCCTTGATGTAGTAAGAAATCTTTTACAAAAAGGGGATTGGTTAGCAAAGCTAGACCTCAAGGACGCTTATTTAACAGTTCCCGTGTGCCACGCCCACCAACCTTTTTTACGTTTTCGCTGGAAGGGGACCGCATTCCAATTCACATGTCTGGCCTTTGGCCTTGCGCCAGCACCGCGGGCTTTTACAAAGCTTTTGAAGCCGGTGATGGCCGCCCTTCGTTCAAAAGGGGTAAGAGTAGTTATATACCTGGACGACATGTTGTTTCTGAACCAAGATAGGAAAGGGCTTGTGGAGGATGTGGAAATGGCCGTCGAACTCCTTCTGTCTCTCGGGTTTTTGATAAATTGGGATAAATCCCTCATAGAACCTTGCCATTCAATTGAATATTTGGGCATGGTCATTGATGCCCAGTCCCTCTCCTTCATTTTGCCGGAAGAAAAAAGAATGAAGACGCGGAAGTTATGCGTTCAGGCGCTGGAGAGAAACGGGATTAAGCTGCGAGATTTAGCCAAAGTTATGGGGAATTTCGCCTGGGCCATTCCGGCCGTCCCTTTCGCCCAGTCTCACTATAGAAAAGTGCAAGCCGAACTCATCCGCGCGCTGAGAAAAAATGACGGGAATTTCGATGGTTTCATCTCCCTATCCGACGAGGCAAAGGCCGACCTGAATTGGTGGGTGAGTAACATGGACCTAACGGAAGGAAAGGTTTTGTTTCCCGGCGAACCGGATTTAATAATTTTTTCTGATGCTTCTTTGAGCGGATGGGGAGCCTCCTGCAACGGCGTGACAACGAGGGGCCCTTGGACCCCAACAGAAGCCGCCTGTCACATAAACGAGCTTGAGCTCTTGGCCGCCTTTTTCGCCCTCCAATCCTTCACAGCGAAGGCGTCCGACATTTTTGTTTCGTTACAGATGGACAATAGCACGGCGGTGTGCTACGTAAATAAAGGAGGAGGCACGCGTTCCTTTTCGCTTACGCGAGTGGCCGGAGAAATTTCGTCTTGGTGCGAAAAACGGCGCATTTCAATTCAAGCGGTGTATTTACCCGGGCATCTTAACACGATTGCAGACAGAGAATCGCGGGCGAAACCAGACTGCAGCGATTGGCTATTGAGCCGAGCAACCTTCCGGAAGCTGAAAACGCAATGGGATTGCGAAGTGGACCTTTTCGCGACGGCTTGGAACCGACAGCTGGAACGGTTTTATTCCTGGCGGCCACAACCAGGAGCAATGGGGACCGACGCTTTCACCGTGAGCTGGAAAGAATTAAGCGCCTACGCCTTCCCTCCCTTCGGTCTGGTCTCCAGGAGCCTCGCGAAAATCAGGAGGGAGCGAGCATCATTAGTATTGGTGACCCCATATTGGCCCAGCGCAGCGTGGTTCCCACTCGTTTTGGAGCTAGTGACGGACGTGGCGCTAGTCATGAAGCCGGACGTCGAGTTGCTGACGTCACCTATCGGAGAACCTCACCCCCTGCCGTTATGGTTAGTCGCATGGAGACTCTGCGGAGACGTTTCACAGGCCAAGGCCTTTCGGATTCGGTGGTCAACTTACTGTTGGAAGGATCGCGCCGGACCACAAGATCTGCTTATCAGTCCGCCTGGAACCATTGGCACAGTTGGTGCCTCGAGCGCGGTTTGGATTCCGTGTCGGCTGATTTAAATCCCGTTTTAGAGTACCTGACGGAACTGCATGCTGCTGGTTACTCCTACAGCCTTCTGAATTTGCATCGTTCAATGCTGTCGTCCACTCTGGAGCAATCGGGTACCATTCCTGTCGGCCAATTACCTTCCGTCAAGCAGTTGCTGAAAGGGGCTTTCAACCGCAATCCTCCCCGGCCCAGATATGACCGAACATGGGACGTAAGCAAGGTGGTCGATCTGATCGCATCATGGGGTCCTAACGAGAGTTTAGACCTATCGAGGCTGACGCGAAAACTAGCCATGTTATTGGCGCTGGCGACCCTTCTAAGGACGTCCGAGTTGAGCTCAATCTCTTTGGACTCTGTTCAATTTACAGAAGATGGCGCCACCTTCACTCTAGGACGCCCGAGAAAATCCCAGCGCAGTGGAGCTTTACAGTCCGTAAAAATAAAAAAGCTGAACGACCCACTGGTTTGCCCGGTCCACTGCTTAGGCACGTACAGAGCCCTGACGGACGTCTGCCGTACTGAAAGTAACAACGAGCGTCTGCTCATTGGCCTAATTTCCCCTTTTAAAAACGTATCCGCCAGCACGGTGAGCAGGTGGATTAAGTTAGTACTGAAGGAGGCAGGTGTGGAGGCCATTTTTTCCGCCCACTCAACCAGAGGAGCGGCCGCGTCGCGTGCCGTGGCTCAGGGTATCCCGATAGACTCGGTTCTGAGATCAGGCAATTGGGCCGCGGAATCAACATTTACGCGTTTTTATAGACGAGAAGTGCCCCATACCATCGCTTTGACAGAAGCTGTTTTGTCGCAAACTCCATCGCTTTAAATTCACTGTTAAAGTCGAGCGGGAGTTTTTGTCTCATAATTGCTACAATTGCTCGAGGGATCGCTCAGCGATCCCGCGGAGCAATTTGAATTATGATAAAAAACGAAGAGAGACTTTAACAGTCTCTTCCCACCCTATCCCACCCAGATGTTAAAGTCTTGTTTGCTTGATGTCAAAACAGGAGCAGAGGAGGAAAGAGCGGCGGTTATGGGCCGGCAGGTGCCGGGAAGGAAGCAGCCAAAAAATAAAGAAGCAGCAACAGAATCGCGCAACCCTTCTACCCAACCGGTTACTGGCCATGGAAATATTCAAGAAATTTTTTGTTTGTTCAGTTTTGTCTGTTTTCATTTGTTTCCTTTATGTATGGTCAGATGTCCCCGTTATCCCCTCTAGTTTGTTTTTTGACCCGCACTCAGCAGCTTGAAAAAATTCTGAGGTTTAGGGAGGCGACGATGTCGCAAATTATCTTAGAAAAGCTAGTGAATAAAAGTGTCAACACTGTTAAAGTCTCTCTTCGTTTTTTATCATAATTCAAATTGCTCCGCGGGATCGCTGAGCGATCCCTCGAGCAATTGTAGCAATTAAACTCACAAATAAGTAGAAGTAGCTTCTTGACTGGAAGATAAACAAATCACATACACAAGCTTCAGCATTCTTCAACTTGATTGTCGTCCTGTTTGTTGAGAACGCTCAGTGCGTATTTGGCAGCAGCGCTTTTAGCTGTTTTCGAATTACCGCCAGCGCCCTTAAACACACGCGTCCCTTGGATTTCTATCGCCACGCACAATCTCCCATCGGCAAGACTTTCCGATTTCCTGCGAACAAAATGAATTTCCTTATGCTCGATTTTCCTCTAATTTAAGTATCAAGTAAAGTTACCTGAATTTGAGGGCGTTAGGGTAGCGCTCATGAAGTACTCGCAGGGCAGAAATGGGAATCTTCTCATTGAATTTTTCTAAAGGCAATTAAATAGAAATCATTAGGCTATTCAGAAAAATATCAAACAGTTACACCTTACCCAATGCGTCGTGTAAAAAGGGCAGGTAAGATTTCCACACCGCATCGAGCGACATGCCGGAATCGACAAATATGGCACCTGCCACCGACTCGAAAATGTCGCCCAACACTTTAGGAACGTCAATATTGCTGGCCAGGGATTGGTGAGGCTCACCGGTTTCTTCAAGAACAAAATACTAACAACCAATTCAAGTTAAGACAAGTCGATAATAATATAATTGAATTTTAAACCAAAAGCTCCGCCGTACTTACATTATGCATCAGCAGATGTCCGTTTTCTTCTTGTGATCGAACGAATCGATCCAGAATCACGTTTAAAGACAAGGAAAGATGCTTCAAGTAGAGGTGAAAACGGTTCTTGACCGCCATGACAGCAAAGGTCTCGTTGTTTACCATGGCCGAACGGAGATCCGTTAGAATGGCCGGGGTGTATTGACAAGGATTGTCATAGTAATACCGCGTAACGAGATAATCTGCGAATCAAAATGATTAAAATGATTTTCCCTTGTGAAAAGTGTAACAATTCGAGTACCTAGCACAGCATCACCGAGGAATTCCAGCCTCTGGTAACAATTGGTGATCCGGTTGGGAATGTAGGAGGCGTGAGTTAAAGCTTCAATCAACAAAGCTTTGTTCTTGAAAGTATAGCGGAGTCGCTTTTCAAATGATTCTAATCCGGCAAAGAGCTGCGATAGAGCCTCTTCTTGATCTTTGAGTTGAGTATCGTTTAAAGTGGATGATCCAAACGTTGACGGGAGTATCGGGAATCCATTCATTTCGTTGAAGGTGGCGATCTCGAGTCGAGGAAGAGTTTTCAATCCCATCCAGTCCATGAGTTTGATGGCGCCCTTGATTCCAGTTGTGGTCAGATAAACACCAATCAAAGCCTCCATGCAATCTGCCACATTCTTCATCAGGACATATTGCTGGACATGAGCATTGATGTCAGTGTCAGGATCCGTCGGCGTTTTGAATCCAGGAGGGAGGAAATTCGCCATTAGTTCGAATCTTTGAGCGACGGTGAATTCCCCAATGTCCTTTTTGGCGCCCAACTTGAAGAGATGTTTGTTGTTGATCTGGCGCATCCGCATGAGGCTGAGCCTGCCTTCGTCGCAGCGGTCACTACCCGTTTCTCCGTACACATAAATGGATATGACCAACTTTAAAATGGAGTCGCCAATCGTTTCCGAACGTTCCATGTCGAATCCTTCGTGCGTCTTGGCAAGAGTGAGGGCTTCTAATATCATTCCGGGCGAAGGGCCAAATTTGGAGAGCATTCCGGAGTTCCCGGAATCGAATTTCAGATTAAAAGTTTCCGGTGGACAAGTTGGTAGGTCATCCGACGGATTCCCATTAGCCAGATCAGTCCATTTGTTCCTTTGCTCGTCAATGGAATCTGGAAATTCACGGAATGCAGAATAGCTGCCAGGATTGGGCAAACTCAACTCACTTGGTTTCTTCGGTGAGGATGTAGCGATGAATGTTTCGGCCGGGGTTTGTTCGATGGAAGACTGGTTTGGACTGAGATCTTTTTCCGATTCATCATACTCAAAACTCCACATCATATTGACGTCGAGATCCAAGTAATCCATGAAGGCGGAAGGTTTCAAAGTGCTGGCCAAAAGTGTGGGGTCTGCAACACAGCGGCTTTCGGCACGAGACTTTTGGGGTCGAAGTCGCAAAGGGCACCAAACGGAAGAAACGTTGACGGATCCGGGTAAGAATTCAATTCCAATGTTGGCTTCCTTGTAGACAAGGACACGGAGTTCTTCAGCCACCAACATGCGATCAAGACGGTGGAGAATGCAAGGGAGCCAGACTACCTGTTTCCAAATGGATCCGGCCAGCGGATGAACATGACACAACTCGGCCACTAGATGCATTGGCGTTTCTTCTCTTGTCGAAGCAGCTCTGTTGAAAATTCAAATGTTTTATTTTAGTTAACCAAACACCATAAACTGGCCACGATAATATTTATTAGTACCTGTTGACGAGGAAATTTTTGCCAGATATTTCACGACTGACTTGAAGAAGCTGCTGCTGCAGATTAGTCAACGTGAGTTTGTACTTGAGCTGGAAATAAGATGCGTACGTTTCAAACTCTTTGTTGGGAAATGGAGTGAGGGGTGTCAAATCTGAAACACGGTCCACGTAAAAAGAGTTCAGAGTGCCCAGCGGTTTATAAGACGGGACGATAACCGAATCGATGAGCCGGCTTGAATCAAAGATAAAATTATCTCCAGTGTAGGGCGGTTTCTCCCAATTAATTGCTGGTGCGTTGATCATATTTTCAACGAGGGCAAAGTCGATCTTGTCGTTTGCCGTTTGCAGAGGGACCACCAGGTACTGCAAGTCAGAGGCCAGCACGTCAAAAACGAGCTGTCGCTTCCACAAAAAGAGAACATCCTGGAAAACGAATTGATGAAATCTTTCCAGTTTTCCCAGCTGACTCTGGTCAAGGATAACTGAATCAGCTCCGCACAAGTTGACTTGAAATTCACCGGCTCGGGTTACCACAGGAAATGGGCAAATGGCAGGGATGACTTTGGACGTCAAAATGGCCAGTTTCGTGTCGACGGCGAATGGGAAATACAGTTTCGTGATGTCTAGGCAAGGCTTCATCAACGTAAAGTCAATCGCATAGACGAAGCACGGCTGTCCAGGAAGAGGGCGGCAATTGGAAAAACAGCCAGGCAGACGTCGGTTGTATACTGCGATGTTTTCCTTATTGAGCTGAGGAGCTGCAGAATTTTCTTCATCTTCAGTTGACGACTCGTCGTCGATCACATTTAGTCGTGGCACTGGGAAAAGGTGATTGTCGTCGAGCTCTTTCATTTCGTGGAGCTTGATGGATGCTTTTAAAGCAACTGCTCGTTTGGCTAGACGTTTTGTGGGCATAACATCTCCAATGACCTCATCTCTCAAGGGAGAGTTCAACGGAAGAAAGAGATGGCATTGAAATAAATTGTTGATCGATGAATATTTGGAAGCATCAGTCGGTAATTTCTTTAATATGTCCTTGATTTTCTGTAGCTGGATGGGATCAACGTCGCTTTCTGCAACTTTCTTGGTAGTCAGTTGTGGAGCCAAACTAACATCCGGATCGGAAGAGAGTTGACCACAGTACCTAAGACAGACAAATCATCACGTTATTTCTCTTTTATGAGCAGGTGCAAAAATCTAACGAAAGATAAAAGTGGAATTTTATACGAGACTATACCTGTTGATGAGTGATATGCTGCTTGGTAAGGTAATTCGAGGCCCATCCTCTCCAAATGGAACATACGGTGGGATGATTTGACTAAACAAGTTGTCTATGGCATTATCTCGTTCGTCTTCAAAGTTTCCAGTGGACAAAAGCTGCTGCTCAATGCTGTGGAATTGGGCCAAATCCGCCAGGCAGCTTTCCGTCTCACCACGACTCACTAATATGCAATAGAAGGCTTTCTTCGATCTAGCCCGACCTGAAATGTTATGGCACAAAATCTAAAAGTAAACATATGGACTTTGCCTCATAAAACAAAAATTAAATGTACCTTTGGTCTGAACATAATCACAGTAAGTTTTGATTCTATCAAATCTAATGATTAAATTGCAATCAGGAATATCAATGCCTTCTTCCTGCAAAATAATTCGTAACACATTTTATAAATCCAATACAAAATAAATTTGTAAAAATTTACCAGGACAGAAGTGGCCACTAGCAAGTTGCAGAGACCTTCACGAAAATAATGCATAATCTCGTTTTGTTTCATGTTGAGAATTTGAGTTTCTTTCAGGGATGAGTTTCGACCTGCTGCCTTGCCCATCGTAAACAATGGCTTCAAAAATTCTAACGTTGTGTCATGTTTCGCGATATCCTAAATCAAATTGGAAATTAGATTCAAGACAAACAATTCAATAATAATAAAAAATAAAACCTTTAGGAAGTGATAAAGTACATTAGCCATAGAACGTCGCTCGACGAAAACGATGGCACACATCTTGAAGGTTGCACTACAAATATTCGCAAAATTAATTTCAGATCATGATATTCATATAGATAATAACTTACTTTTTTAATTCATCTGAGCTTTGATTAGGACTAAAATTTCGTAATATTTCTAATAAACGAATCACTCTCGGCTGAACAAAGAGCAAAAGTCGGTCCACCGGTGAATACTTGGCGAAATAAGGAGTGCAAACTTCCCTAATGATAAAATTCGGTCAATTACAAACTTGCTTCTAAGCCAAAAACCATATTATATTAACAGCTACCGAACTTCCTGGCAGAGAGCAGAAACTCTGATTAGGTCTGTCAGAAATTGGGCGGTCTTGGCTCGACTCTTGGTACGCTCCAAAATGCGAATGTAGACATGGGCACAATGAAAAGCCCCGTACGGTCCTAAAAAAACCCCAAAATCAATTAAACTGATGAATAGACAGAAAATGTAAACGCTCAAGAAAAAGGTTGGCCCACCTATTGTGCTCAGAAGATAGTCTATGTCGTTCAGTGCATCAAACAACACATCGATTTTGTCAGGCTGCTTGTTAACATCGGGTCCATCTTTAGAATTGCCTTCGCCGTACTGTTGTTCAAGTTGCTGCATAAGGGAAGACACCATTACAAAAATAATCCGACTTAATTCTTCCGCATCTGGATTCGGATTGGAATTTTTGTCTTCATACTGTAAGATGGTTTCGCACGGTTTGGTGGAAGAGCTTAAAAATAATAAAAAGGGATGTCAGAATGAGAATATCACGGATTTTTTGTTGTAAATGTTAAAATACCGGGCGACAGTTTCTACGTCAGAGGGAATCCTGACGACGCATCCCATTGTTTCGGAGAGTTGCTGGATTAGATCAGGCACCTTCTCCGGTTTGCATCTCATCCTAAACAGAGCTGCAGTCAATCCCAGAATTTTGGGACGTTGGGAAACTATCGACGAAAACAAACATAGTTCATTAGATCGATTGTGTATAGCTCAAATTTAATTCGAGATATTCTTACCTTCACAGCTTTTCAGTTTTGAAAGAACTTGCTTCATCGGTGCATCCTTAACAGCAGCATGACACTCGTCGAAGACCAGTAAATTGAGCTGGTGAGGTGAGAAAAAGGCATGGTTCAAGATGTCCACAAATATTTGAGCAGTCATCACCAGGACATGGTTGGAATCAAATTCAATGTTCCACCTTGAACAACAAAAATAAATCAAACGAATCAATTTAAAAACTCAAACGATTGTGCTTAAAAAGTTCGTTAACTAAACGTACCTGTCTTTTTCCCAGATGTCAACTCCCATACTCCCGTAGAACTCTTTAACTTTCAAATAGGTGTGGCGTCCTAAATGGAAAATCCGTACAGTAAGAGGATACGAACAATCAATATCTATACTAGGACGTACGCAAGTAGGCGGCCTGTTGAATAGCCAACACAACGGTGGGTACAAGGAAAACTGTCCTTTTCCCTCCTGAATCCAACGGCTTTGTGACTTCATGAGATTTTTCTTTGATCAGAAGGGCTGCAATGAATGTCTTTCCTGAACCAGTTGGTAGGTAAACAATTATGTTTTCATCCAACGCTGCTTGGAACAGTTCAATCTGTGAAATTTTATACAAGCTATTTTGGTATGCTCCAAATAAACATATTGTAACATCATTACCTGATAATCCCTTGGAGTGAACTCAGTATCAACATTACATGATTTGCTTGGAGATTCCATGATTGGATTTTCTCGGATTTTCTGCAAAGAAATAAAATTTTTTATTAGCCCATGAATTCCCTTAACATGTTATAATGTAAAGGTAACAACACAAGAAGGGTAATAAGCTACAAGTAGTTATCATAATGAAAATGATCTCAAACTAAGAATATTGAAACAAAAGAAATGAGATCGATGCTTATTACCTTTACTGTAGTATAAGAACTTGTAATACCATGCCTTTGACACCTGATAGTAACACAAATCTCCTAAGTGAACAAGTTGAGAAAAATATCAGAATTGAAATTTTCAAATGTCTTTACATTCTATTTGTACTATCAATATTTGTTCAAAAAAATCCAGTTCAGTCAAGGGCCATCATTCATTTCAGAGTTTCTCAACAACCATCAAGCACAGTTAAGTTAGTTAAATTCGGTCACGAATATGAATCAAGTGTCCGTGCCAGTTAATTAAAGGTACTTCTTTAGTTGACTGCATATATGCTTGACTGCACTGCTAAGTGGCTAAGTGCTAACAAACTAATACCACAGAAAAGAACAAAAACTACAGAAAGGATTGCTCAGAATCACCCCATCCCCTTATTTTAAAAAGGAAAATATTGGGAATTGGCTGCCATCTAGCGGAAGATAAATAGATAAATACTGGTCAGACTCTTCACTCGACTGACTTTTGGCATGTTTTTTAAAGAAGGAAAACTAATAGAAACACATTATAATTTCAAACATCTTACAGTTTGGGTTTTTCCTTCTAGATCGTCCTAGATATTGCAGCCAACCTACAACCCGGTGCCCACACAGGCCACACTCTATCCACAATCCGTACCCATTTCCTACCCAATACGTAATAATCCAGCCAAAACCAATACAAAATAGTATCGTCAAATCAGTAAATCACCAACCGATATGAGACCTATTTACTACATTCACATCCTACTATAAATACCGCGATATCGCATGGTAAAAAGACAGACGCAATCCGAGAAATATTGAATTTATTAAAAGTGCATTTTGAAAAAGAAAATGGCATTTAGTCCTCACGTTCACGTTTTATTGTTTATGGGCTATTTGGCGATACTCTCGAATTGCGCTGTCTCTTCTCCAGAGGAACAATTTCTACAGCAGCTAATGAAAAATTATGTAATTTCTCTGTTCTTTTAAACTATTTTTGATCTGAACATGTTATAACCTTGTTTCATTGCTTGAATGTTAGGTTAACATTAAAAGGAGTTGTTGAAAAATTGGAGTCAAAAGTTATTCAACTTGAGGACAAAGTTATTGGATTGGAAGTTCAACTTAAAGAAAATGTAAATTTAATTTCTCTCAAAATCTGATAGCTTCCACGTTTCTGAATCAATAATTTGATTTTTTTTTTCAGAATGAAATAAAAGAAACGTTGCAATCAGACGTGAATCAACTAAAGGCCAAACTCAATCAGCAAGAATATTTCGAAACTTCACTGCAAAATAACCGCCCGTCGCCAACTGCTGGAAAACCTGGAAAGAGCAGTACCCCCAGAACATGTCTAGAACTTCGTTCAACTAACCCCGTTCTGTCATCCGGAATACATTGGATCGATCCGGACGGCGACGGAGGAGACAGTCCTATCACCGTCTACTGCAATATGACAACAGGTATAACATTACTGAATTTAGAAATGAAAAGAAAATTTCGCTATATTCAAAATTAGGATCGACTGTCATTCTGCACGACAGCGAATCGCCTATGGATGTCGGACATTGCGCTGATCCTGGATGCTATTCAAGAGTCATCAAATATAACGCGACCTATGGACAAATGAAAGCTTTAGCAGATTTATCGGCGAGATGTCAACAGTCCATCAAAGTTGGTTTGGGTTTTTTATTTATAAAATAGATGAAATTTAATTAATTAATTTGCCATTATTATCACAGTACGATTGTTTTTTACGCTCCACTCGAGCTTAATAATGTCGCCTATGGCTGGTGGAACGACAGGGATGGAAATGCGCAATATTTCTGGGCCGGAAATAACGACGCTGGAATTCACACTTGTCAGTGCGGAATCAGCGGAAATTGCATCGACGCCTACGCCAAATGCAACTGCGATGCGATCGCTTCAGCGCAGTTAGTTGATGATGGTTAGACAATTGTCCTGTTTATTTGTTTACTTTTTGTTAGTTAAATTTAAAGACTAGTCTCCACGAGCAATAATTTTTCAGCAATAATGCGTCATAGATATTCCACGTTTCTCTTATTATAGCTACTTATGTCGTTGTACGAAAACGATTGATTCTTTCATTTGCCATATTTGTTTAGGTGTCATTACCAATAAGGAACTTCTTCCCATCACTCGTTTGAACTTTGGTCGGACTCAACTGGAAACTTCATTCGGTGTCCATACGCTTGGCAACTTGGAATGCTCAGGGAGTGTGGCTGCCGTTATGGGAATTCCGACGTCATGTAAAGATTTGTGGCTTCTTGGCTACTACCTGAGCGGGTTGTATTCCATCAAGGGGGCTGCAATGATAGAAACCGTTTATTGCGATTTTAATAAACTCGTTGAGGAAGAAGGTGCTGTGTTCAATGCTATTTTTTAATTTAAAAAACAGAGTTAATTTTATTACCAATCTATCTTCTGCAGGTTTTCAAAAATGGATAGGATATTCTAACATTAAATCATTCCCAGCACATTTCTATGTCCAAAAGGAGGCTTCCTTCTGTACACCTAATACTCCCATTCCGTTCGAGGTAGAAAGACTCAACGTCGGAAATGCCATGAATTTAGCGACTGGAAAATTCACGGCTCCTGTCAAGGGAACTTATTACTTCGCATTTACTGCACTGGCACATTTTCCGCAATCTTCTGCAACCCGATTGTATTTAGACATCTTGCTATATTTAAATGGCAATCGAATTGGAAGGGCGCAGGTTGATGAATCCAACACCGTTAATGGTCAATATTCCCCGTTGGTTCTCCACTCGTCGCTGCAATTGAACATTGGAGACCAAGTCTGGATGCAAATATCTGAGGCTGATGACATATCAAGTGAAGTGTGTCTGATGGACGACGCTTCCAAATCCACTCATTTCACTGGATGGTTACTGGAAGAGGAAATTGTTGCGTCACTTTAAATTTTCTGCGTATAGTCGAAGAAAACTTTTAATAGCAAACAATTAATTTGGGTTGTTTAAATGTAATAGTAATACATAGAGTAGAATGCATAACACATTTGGGATTCCCCATTATCTGACTTAGATAACAAATGGTAAACGTTCAGAAAGCCCATTGTGGTGCGGTAATTTGACTGTGTCAACTTTTGTGAACTTTATTTGTCACGATTGATATCTTGTATAAACGAGTGAAAAGTCCAGTTAAAAAACTAGCGCCTTATTCAGATTGCTCGGTTAGAATTGCACACCTGACTCGAAAATCTCGGAGCTTACCCCTTTGTCTTCGAAAATAATTTTACGACCCACTTGAATTAAAAAAAGAAAAAAAAAGTTACCAGGTGAGTAGTTGATCTTGTTCCAGTGCGATCGATCGAATTCGGAAGGCTGCAAACATGATTTGAGAGTCGGGAGTGTTGAGATCGCGGATTTGAATTTCACCGCCCAGTGATCCGCAGATGATCGAATCACCTAGAACGTCGACAAATTTTGCATTAGGCCTAGTAATTGTGCGAAACTTAGATAAAAGCAAAAAATTTACCTGTGCTATTCCTGATAACATGACGGAATGGACCTCCCATATCGACGTCGTTGTTGCAAATTTCAGTTGCGTTAGTTTTGTTGATTGGACATACGTAAACGGCATCTTCTAACTTCTAAGGCCACCACGAAATTGGCCGATGGCGATTCCATTCTTACTAACAATATTTGTTCAAAGAATCCAATTTAGTCAAGAGCCATCATTCATTCCAGAGTTTCTCAACAACCATCAAGCACAGTTAAGTTAGTTAAATACGGTCACGAATATGAATCAAGTGTCCGTGCCAGTTAATTAAACTTCTTTTGTTCACTGCATGCATATGCTTGACTGCACTGCTTATTAAATAACAAACTAAACACAAAACACCAACTACACTCTACAGAAAGGATTGTACTCATTGCAGTTCAGAATCATCACCCCCATCCCCTTATTTAAATAGGAAAATATTGGGAATTGGCTGCCATCTAATGGAAGATAAGTAAATAAATACTAGGCAGTAGACGTCCTACTAATCCATGGAAAAAGAAAGCAGATGCTAAAGACGCCTACGAGTTCGTAATATGCAAATCATATTCCGCACACTTTTTCGGAGGAGCAAATCAAAATGTTGGTTGCTAATATCCGTTGCCATATACTCATCATGAATTTCGCCGAGTAAGTGCTTGGCGAATTTCATGACATTTATCGGTCTTCCAGCGTAAATTTTCGCATCGTCGATTAAGAAGGGATGTCTACCACATATCTACCCTAACGCATCGGGCTTCCGGAACGGGTCGCTCCTCATATTCACATCATTTCTATTACCTCGACTCTTCTTCCCTAGTAAATTTTGATAAAACATACATTTTGTTTAAATAACTACCGCAGCTGTTTTTTTTATTTACAAAACAATATATTAAAAAAATTACATAATAAAATGATTAAAATTCATTAAAATATTGTTGAAGAAATTGAATATGTAGGACTAGCGGATAAGGTTGAATGCATAAAATTGACTACGACGAAAAGAAAAAAGTTAATCAGTGTCTTGGCTTTTAAATTTGATTGCTTTAGAAAGTCCCCCACATGTCTCGTAGCATCTACTCTTAAAAAATCATTATGTGAAGTGGCAACTTGGTCCAGCTCGACGTTGAATTGGATCCCCGACACTTCTGATGCGCATTCAAAGTCGTCAATCAACCCACCCGTCGTTGCATCTGTTAAATAATTTCAAGCGTCAGTTGACCCAACAATCAAATAAAAGAAATAAAAAAAGCTGCACAATTAAATAACCATACTGTGAAGGCGGATGCTCGACTCTGGATAACTTGTGCTGGTAAAGAGAACATGGAGTTTCCAGGGACACCAATTCATGACCTACAATATACAATATTAACAAACACTTCAAATATTGATTACAAATATATATAGTTACTCTGACGGGATTTTCGTCTCCGGGGTTTCTGAAAATATTAATTGCCGGTAATTGCTTTGGATGGATGGCAGACATCCCACAAGTAAGTTGCAGACTCGCAGCCGACAGCCAGTAAAAGCCCGTTGGTTGACCAGGAGAGGCTATAAGCGGCGAGATTCTGATGCAATGATAAAATGGGTTTAGTGGACCCACCCGTTTGGCGGAGGTCGTAAACCCCGACCCCTTCAGTTGAGGAGGCACTAAAAAAGGAGAGAATCAGAATTTTAAAAAAATTTCTCGAAGATTAGCCCTTAAAAAAAAAAAAAAGAAATAAGTTACCAGGTAAGTAGATGATCTTGTCCCATTGCGATGAAATATATTCCCGACTCTGACGACATGCGCCATTTGATGTGAAAGAGTCGGGAGTGTTAAGATCGTGGTTTTGCATTTCACCACCCATAGATCCTCTGATGATGGAATCACCTGGAACATCGAAAAAATTTGCATTAGAAATTATGAGAAACTTGGATAAAAACAAATTTACCTGTGCTATTCCAGATAACATGACGGAATGGGTCTCCGGGGTCTCCCATGTCGAAGTCGTTGTTCCAAATCTCAATTTTCTTGTAGCCCTCGTTGACTCGATAATAAAAGTTCCAATAAAACTCCATCTCTTAAGGCCACCAGGAAATCGTCTGATGGAGCCCAGTGAATGCTCTGGTTACCTGTTTGAATGCAACATCCAATAAATTTAAAAGGTAATAAATTAAATTAACTTAAAAATAAAACCCAATTAAAAGAAAAAGGTAACAACAGTATTCAACAGACAAATTTACCATGTTCTCTAAAAGGTTGCAGGACTGGCATCACTCGATGGGGTGAAGTGGGGATTTTAAATTTGGATTTAAATAGGAGTCGTACCACAAGCAGAAGAGGCCATAGGTTTTGCTTTCACAACTTTATTGCCAAACTTGAGAATTGGCGTGCTTTGTCAGGCCGGGGCTGTCCTGTTGCTCAGAGTAGTAATGACATCCGGCACGATGTGACATGGGCGACAAAAGATGCTGAGCCAACTGCATATTCGTTTCTGAACGACATGGAATCAACCTGCATCACATCAGACCCCAACATAAAAACACAAAAGAAGAAGCAAATTACTTTAGATTGACCTTGCGTTTGGTTCTTCTAACACAAATTGAAATCAACTAACGAACCTGTTTAGAATGTTACTGGGGAGACGAAGGACTACTGCGATGTTCCAGGTGATTCCATCATCAGCGGATCCATGGATGGGGAAATTAAAATCCACGATCTCAACACTCCCGACTCTGTCACACCAAATGGCGCATGCCGTCAGAGTCGGGAATATGTTCCATCGCACTGGGACAAGATCAGCTACTCACCTGGGTACCTTGTTGGCGGGCGAACAGAAACGATGGCACCCGAGGTGAATTACGATCGACACTTTGAATGTTTTGACCGAGGTTTTGACTCGACAAATGAGGCGGTGCCGTCGTCTCACCGTCTACAAAATTTGACAAGTTGTGAGACGACGAAATATTTCATGCCGACCATACATGGCGTGACAGGCATTTTTCTAAACAATTAATGATACCTTTCGTAGAAGCACGCAAAACATAAAACAATAAAACGACCGTCTGGCATGAGCCATCAACTGCTTCTGTGATTTTCTGTCAACGAAGAAAACAAAAGAAAACAAGTGATAAACGATTATTCATTTGTTTTACTTTAGCAATGGCCGGAAATGGGGGTAACATTCAGTGAAATAAATTATATTTTCTCTAAATATAATACATTTGAGTTAATTAGCATGTTTTTTTCGGTACAAATTTAAGGGCTGAAAGAAAATCTAATTGTATTATTTATTCGACTGAGTCCATCTGCAAGTTTTACATCGTGAACCTGTGCATAGCAACATGCTGAACAGTCTAGATAATCCCGCCAAAAAACAAAAACAGCTACACTTTCCAGGTCCCCGCCTCTATGAAAAAAAAATACCTTGCTATCTTTTTACTTTTTATATCAAATCACCAAGTGACCTTACAATAAAAACCTGCTTTACTTTACATACAAGATTAAAAGAGAGAAAAGGCAGAATTTATTGAAAATAATCCTTTGAGAGTTTGAGGGAGGAGTCAGAAAGTTTGGTGGCGGGAGGGAGGAGGGAAAATCGATTGAATTTATTAAAAGTGCTTCTGAATTCTGATATAAATGGCACTTAATCGTCACATGTATGTTTTATTATTTATTAACTATTGCTTCTTGTAATTCGCTTAAAATTAATAGATTATGTCAAGCACACCAGAGTTATTATGTTGTTAAGATTTTCCCGCCAGCATGATTTCGGCGCCAATGGTCAAGAAAATGAACCACGTGTTAGCCTCAGGCAGAGTTGTGAGAGCATGGTATTGGACTATTGGTACTACCCTCCCAACCCGCCTACCCGGGGAGATTTCGGTCAAAGTGCTTTTCGTCACGAGATAGAGCAGTCGCGAAATTATTTTAGTCCTGCTTCATACAAGTCAAGTTGGCAATTCTGGGTGTCCAACATGAGTAAAATTACTAAAGAATTCTTGTTAAAGAGAATGAAAAAGAAAATGAAGCCTAGCCCAAGTCATTGGACCGGAACCGATCATTTGAATGCCGCATTAGAGGAGGCCGGCTGTAAGACCCCCGACGAAATGATGATAGCCTTCCACCGTGCCAGTAAGTTATTTTTTCGATATTAGTAGTTTGTACGCAATCATTTACATGAAGAATGTTTCACATTTGGAATGCATGGGAAGGCATGATTGGGAGTTATCGACACACGTTTTAGAACTTTCCATGGAAATGGGTTTTTCGCGATTTAATGCCTCCCACCAACACCACAATTTTTACACGTTTAGCTGAAGGCATTTGATTTTCTTTGATTTTAATTCTAGTAACTTCTTTATCGGCGTGTATAATGTTATTGTCCTTAACGAATTAAAAAAAATCTGTTAATTAAGAAATTTGTATGCAACAGATATTATGTGTGATAAACCTAATAATTTTTTGGTTTCTATTTGTCTATTTTAAAAATTAAGTGACAGGATCATCTGAACCAATCTCAAGACTCCCAGAAAGTCTAACGCGCTCTCTCTACCCAGTTGATGGAGAACAAAAAGTGGATGATGACGATGATGATGACGATGATGATGACTTTGGCTTCCGCAAGTTCTTGAATCCAAAGGTTGTTCGTGGGAACTGGAAAATGCCTCGCCTCCACCCCATTTTCTCGACCGCCAACTTGTTTCTAGTTGTACTGATAACTAGATCCCCTAATGGCAGAAACATTCCAAGCGATTATTTTGATAAATTGCGGAATTCTTTTTTGGAAAATGGCCCGTAAGTTCTCACATTATTTAATAATAAATACATTATTATAGTTTAATAGTTAATACATTATTTTAATAAACCAATCATAATTAATTGTTATCTCAGGGCCATCAGAAAATTTCTCTACGACTTGAGCGGTCTGCAATACGAAATCCATCTTATTCAGGAATGCGCCGCTGATGAACCGATCTCGATTCTTGAAAGTGACACGGCCTCAGACGACAGTTCAGCCGATGACTTTGTCGATTTCCCAGCGAGCCATGTCGAACATCTTTTCATGTATCATTTCGTCGGCAACGCGAAAGTAGGGTACATGGTTAATTGCCCTCTGGATCTAAATGGCAGCATGTCGAATTATGTAGGCATTCTTATGATGATATAAACAATTAAAATTCATCATCTTAATCCTAAATGTTAATAATCGTTTATAGGCTGCTAATCTGAGAAATTTGGAGATGGGCGGAATTAAACCTGCTGACGTGATTTACATGTCTCATGGACTTGAAATGGATGCTGCTTCGAATGATTCCTTTTACGATGTCGTTCCCAACTTTACCATCTTTTCTGGAGACAAAATGATGGAGAAACTCAAAGAACTTAATTCGCCAGAATCTTCTGGCATTCCGGATAGTCACAATTCCGCAGTGGATGGATTCCTGTCTGCTGCTGGATACCGTAAGTTGAACTACAATTCGTTATTTAACGTTTGAATTGTTTAAAACATTTATTTTGAAATAGGTGCCAAAAACAGCCCAGATTCGAATTGAGCTTCGCAACGTGGAAGTACCAGGCAAAGCCCTCCAAAAATGATTTTCAGAATTCATGTTCTTAATGTCGGAGAACCAATCCAGAGATCCCGTTTTTCTTCAGTTTTATCTTCTCCAAGTTTACTTAACTGATCTCATTCAGGATTTTTTTCATAACTATTTCTCATGTAACGCATCACTTTTTCTTGGTATTCTCGTAAGAAAAATACACAACGAAAGGTGCTTCAGTTGCTTGCTGGCCTTGCTGTTGGTCGAGCGACTGGAAGAATCTCATTCAAACTTTAAAACCGCCCAAACTTGTAGTCAACATTTCCATCTCTAGATGGCGTTTCTTTATTTTGTTTTTTTCACATTTTTGCTTTCCATTTACAGACCAGAGATAAGATAAGATCAAGTGAGTGTAAATTAGGATACCAGCGTAAACGGGATATTAAAACGTAAAAGAGGAATTCTTGTGTAAATCTCTGCTGCTAGAATTCTGTACATTTTCATTCATCATTTGACGCTCAAAGAGATATGAATTTTAGATCACCTTTTCTTTTATCAAAAAGCATTGCAAATTGCAACAAATTGCGTCTGTTGTTCTTGCAGTCCTCCAAGGGATTCAGCACTCGTTCTGCCACTACCACCAAGCACAAATATGGTTCTTCCAAGACGGTCAACGTCGATATTTTAGGAACGTGGGACAGCCGGACAGAGTTGCCTCTTGAACTCGAGTCTAGCATCAACTATGGGAAACCCATACCTCAAATTCTCATCTCATCGGTTGGAACACACTCCATTCAAGGCAGGAGGCCTTACAACGAGGACCGCTTTGTTGCAAAAGAGCTCAGACCAAATCTCCTCTACTTTTCTGTCTTTGACGGGCATGGCGGATCAGAGTGTGCAGACTACTGCTACAGTCACATGGAGAATCATTTAACCTTTTGGTTGGACAGATTAAGTGTCAATGATATTGAACATGCAATTGATGCTGCTTTCATCGAGTTGAATAACTCATTTTCTCGTTGGTGGGCTTTTCATGGCAAAGGTAAAGTTTGTATTCACCAAGTATTTGTTAAGCTACTATTGAACTCTTTATTTTGTATTCGTAGCCACCAGTAATGTTCCAGGGACAACAGCTACAGTAGCACTCCTTCACAAGAACATGGATCTTTATCTTGGCCATGTTGTAAGAAGTATAGGCATACATCATTTATTCTTCATTACATTGAGCAAAATTAAACTTGCATCTTCCCCTATTGTAATTTTAATTGTTTTTACAGGGAGATAGCCGTGCTATGCTATGTCGAGGAGGGAAGGCCCGCCGTCTCACAACGGATCATTGTCCATCCCTTCTTACCGAAAAGGTATGGAAAATTGAACTCAAATTTGTTCAATGTTATTAACTAATTTGGATGTCACGTTTCTTTCAATTTAGACTCGAATTGAACAATCTCAAGGAAAGGTTGTGGTTGATGATGTTGGCCGAGGAATGGTCAACGGAAGGTCAGTTAACTCAAGTTTTCCGAATTGAACCAAGTAAAATAGCTTTCTATTCGTGTTTTTATTAGATTAGCGATGACGAGAAGCCTGGGAGATCTAGAGCTGAAACCATTTGGCGTGACTGCCGTCCCTGATGTGAGAAAGATTAAGGTATTCTTATTGATATAACATTCCTTTGCTCTATAATATTTATCCCTCTTATGTTATTCAAGATAAAGCACGGGAGAGATGCATTTCTAGTGCTGACTACCGACGGAATCAATTGCGTGATGTCGGATCAGGAAATTTGTGACGTCATCCAGCGAACTGAAGATCCAAACGATGCCGCCCACTGCCTAACTGATGCAGCCTTACATTACTCATCTGAAGACAATGCGACCGCAATCGTTGTGCCCTTGGGCTCCTGGGGTAACTCAAATCAGATTTGCTTCTCTAATATTCAAATTGCTCTAACTCGTTCGTCTGTTTCTTTTCATTTCAAAAATGACTTTTAGGCAATAACACGACATCAGCTTCCATTTTCTACAGTTTTGGCCGCAGCATGACGGTCAGCAGCCGCTTCAGTTAACACTCAATCCGCCCAATATAAAACTCGTGTTTTTATTACAAAAATAAGCCTCCAATCAATACCGTTGGAAGCAGCACGCCTCTACGACCCTTGTGACCCTGTTGATTTGAAACAGTAAACCCCATCGTCGTGAAATGTGAATACATGAATGTTTCATACATGAATGAAACTAATGTACGTATTTTATCATTTCCCATTTTCTCACTTCCTCGACTAAATCATTTTAAAAATTTGCTCATCATTTTATTTAATTTAGCGATTGATTTGTTTTACTCCTATCCCCCCGCTGCCCCAAACCATTTATGATGGAAACAACATGTTCAAGTGGCTGGAGAACGTGCGACAGCAGCGGGTGCAATCGGTGAGCATATAGTACTGGTAACTGTTTTAAAAATAGCCAGGGAGGAACACAGGCCCCGGAATGATAACAAAGTGTATTGTGTACATCTCCTCCCCCCACACACAGCCTTATACGCCGACGCACTTGTGAATTATTGCCCTTGTTCCACTTTGGATAAGCATTAGAAGCCCAGGAGCCAAATGGGCTCTTAATAGAATGGCGTGTGCAACATGGGCCGGTGTTTTATTTGGCGTCCAGCGGCGGATCTACTTTGCTTTCAACCGTATTATACCTTAGAAGTCGTCGGTCTTAACTCTGTGTGTCACACGACTCTTGCTCTAATCGTGATAGATGATTGTGCTAATGACTGGGTCGTTTGTCAGAACAAAGCGTCAAAGGATAAGCAATGGTAAAGTCGGAAGAGGGCCGCGCATTTCCTTTCAACCGGGTGGGGGGTGGGGGGTGTGTGCGTGTCTGTGCCGGGCAACATATATATGTATGCTCCACCTCCCGTTATACTGGTGCTCGAGTACGGCGCTGTACTTTAACTCTAATGTAGATAGCGACGGCCAGCATATGCAGACAACAGACACAATGAAAAATAAGGAAATATCTTTGATGGAAAAGTTTTGGGGGGGTCTCTCGGTTGCCACGCCTCGAGTTGTACATGTACTCGCGTTGTATATGATTGGTTGATTGATTGCATCAGAGACTCGGAACACAAGGACTAGACATTTTGTGAATCTGTAACCAACGAATCGTCGCCCATGTCGTCTAACCGCATCACCACCACCCATTAACCATCGATCACTGACGACCCAGCTGGTTGTCCCCCCTCCGTTTCTATGGCTCCGTTTGATTTGTAGATTGTCTTGAAATAATCGACACACCAGAAATTTACATTTGAAAATCAATCCAACTGTCCGTGAACGCGTTTAACAGCGGAGCTCTTGTCTGGGGGGTCGATTTGTCTCACTTTTTACGAGCGCAACCGCTGCCGTCTTTATAGGGAAAATCCCATTTGTTTTGGGTTGGTGTAGGGGCGACAATCCGGCACCTTTATCTGTTGGCATTGAGTTCCTGTCGAACCGAAACGGCCGACTATTTCTCTCTTTTGGCCTCAAATGTCCAAGTCGTAACGGCTCGACTCGTGTTAGTTGGTGGTTAAGGCAGGACTCGAAACTGAGCCGATCGGAAATAATTCGTGCGGTTTGAAATTACACGGCGCCAAATAAAAAAAAACCCGAAACATTTTAGTGTTTTTGACCGCATGTGATTTGTATAGGCTTCCATGCCCAGTCATCGAAAGGTCGCCTACAATTAAAATATTTCTATTGCTGGGCAGAAAATCCCATCATGCAGGAACCGGATTCCCCCCCGGCCCGAAAGCTTGGAAAAAGAATATCCTTGACGTCTAAACACGGGGACCAGTGTGTACATACGTCGGAATGAGCTTCAACTTACACGTATCCGATTGCTGGGGGTGGTCTTTGATTTCATCCGTTGTGCGCTGTGTGAAAAATAAGAAAAAATAAAATAAGAAGAAAGACTAGCACGCGTGAGTATTATACCGCCGTGAACGCAAGGAGAAGGTGGGGGGAGGACTGGACCAAAAGCGGAAAAGGAGGACGGACTTGGCTGGGGAAGGAGGAGCGACGACGACGACTTTTTGGGGTATACGTCGTTGTTTTTGGGTTGTTTTTGGGTAGTGTCGGTCCTGTCGTTCAACCAGGACAGAAACAAGGAGCTACTACTAGACATCCGTCATCCGTCTTGTGCAGCAAGACACTTGCGCGACACACACGCACTAGTACTACGTTTGGACCCCCTCCAGCAATCGACAGACAACAACCTGGGCAGCAATATTGTTCCGGCCCGCGTTTGTATTTCCCCAGTGCGACTTTGTGGGTGCTATACATTCATCACGTCGTACTTATATAAACCTTATAAGGCGAGTATAGTAGTACTTTTTCTTTTATAACTAATTCACTTTTGAAAACGAGACAAAGTTTCGTGTCGGGGAAGTCGTAGAAAATGAAGGATTACATTTTCGGGTCCCGTTGTACTACGCACAGTTGTATCGCACGCTTCTTATCGTAGAAATCCTCCTGGTATAGCGTTTTTATTCCTTTTTCTTTTTAAACAAGAGAGTTGTCTCATCCAATCGTCTGTTGACTAAAGCCCTTTGGATATAAATTGCGGTTGCAGTGCACTATAAAGAAGAGAAGAGCGACTTGACTGCGTGTCTGTTTATCTTGGACCAAGTTTCCCAGCTGCCCTTGTGCTGTTGCTTATTAGGAAAAACTCGTGCGTCTGATTGGTCGTCTATATGGGTGTTTTTACTCTATCCAGCAGCGCCAGCCAGCAGCCAGCAGAGCAGCACATGTGCCCCGAGAGACTGGTGGGGCAAGAAGCTGCTGGGCGGCTGCAACCGCCTGATAATTCAATCAGCTCTACTCTCTACTCTACTCTCCGCACAACTTTGGTAGTAGACAGAGTTTATATCGAGACAATATTTACAGACATAGTCAAACTCTATTCTACTACTTCCACCCTTGATTTGTTATCAATGTTCCGTTTCCCATCCGTATTTTTTAAAATCCCAACCGTGAAATGTCGTCGTAGGAAACGATCTGGGCGTCTTATCGGCTTTTCCATCAGATTGTCCTCCTTAAATTTTATTCAGCCGCGATGTCGATCGACCAGCTACTATAAAATAACGACATGTTGTTGTCTTTTACAGGGGAATTCTTTTTAAACATCAGGAGAAGAAGAGAAATAATTCCGTGAGCCTGTGGACGGACGCGCCGTTCAAAGATGAGAACGCCATGAATCGTAGCGCTCGACGTGTTTTGCTGCGTTTATTCCTACTGGCCTTACCGCTGGTCGTGCTGACGCTCTTTGCGACGTCGTTGCTATCCAGCAGCAGCAGCAACGCCGATTCGGTTCACAATACTGCTGCTTTGACTTTTGCATCCGAAGGTAAGCGATATCTCTCATTTCAAGAGCCCCTTTCCACCCTTGAGAACCCGACGACTCGAGTTACTCCCTCATCCCTGTCTGGATGGCTGGATGGAATTCTTTTTATTATTATTATATGACTTGTACAACATTCTCTTGGACGTGGGTTTTCTTTTTATCTCGACTCGTCTTTCGAGCACGAACGGCACAGACTCGTTGAACCTCCTCCTCCTCCACCGCAGCAGATCGTCTAATAGAGATGCAATTCTATTATATCCTCCAAGTGGATGGGGGTTCGATCTTCTTCTTCTTCCTTGTTGATGTCAACTTTTTTTTATTTTTATCTTCTCCGATCGTTTACAGTTCAGCCGTGCGGGACCCATCAGCTGCCTGCAGCACCGCCTCACGAGGAATTACAGCGACAACTTCAACAGCTGAAGCAAGTCATCAGTCAACTTGAAGATAGACTTCGACTACAAGGTGTGTGTCTCTGTGCTCATTTTGATGATTCCAAACATCTGCCGGTAGTCATCACAGTGTGCCTTTTTTCTAAAATATTTGCAGATGGAATTGCGGCTGCTGCGGCTGCTGTGGGTATCGGTGTCGTCAGTGACGGCGATAACAATCTCCCGTGCTCATCCAGCTACATCCAGAAGCAGGTAGTCTATAGTCATATAACATTTGAATAATTCTCGCCATTAAATTTGAAGTCCCTTTTAATAATCGATAGATTGAGCAGTCGGAGATAGAAAAAGGGAAAAAGTGGCACAACGAATACGAAATTATTCCGCATTCGCTGTTTACGCTTCAAGCTTTCTACTCGACGGAAGCCGGAATGGGCAGGAGAGTGGTGGAACGACCCATCGGGTCCCGCCGACAAGATTTACAAGAAGCTGTCAGTTCGGCTCTGTCGGTTTTGAATAACAAGGGCGACGCAACCAACAACAACAACAACAACAAGCGTCGCTACGTTGCCTCCGATTTCGTCGAAGGACTTTATCGGCTCGACCCGATTGAGGGGACCCAGTACGAGTTGTGGTTCCAGCAACAACAACAGCAAACAGCTCATCCCACCGACAATCATTCCATCAGGCGGTCCAATTTGGTTAGAGTCTCTTTATTGAGGCCTCACGCTCCATTGGTGGCCGTCCGTCTCGAACAGCAGCAGCAGCCACTTCAATTGCAATTGCCCATCGTCAACATCATCGTCCCACTGTCGGGCCGTTTGTCCGCCTTCGAGTCCTTCCTGACTCGTTTCCAGAAAAATGTCCTCACGGCCGGACAAGGCCGAGTCCACTTGACTGTCGTCTTCTTCGGCGACGAGCACTGGGATGAAATCCAGCGAGAAATGCTGACATTCGAGAAGAACAATGGATTTTCCAATTTCCATCTTTTGAACATCAACACGACGTTTTCCAGAGCCCGCGGATTACAAGTAGTACAGCGCTAATCAAATTAATTTTGTTTCAATTAAGCTAATGGAATTTTCATTTTATTTTTAAATAAAGGTTGGCGTGGAACATTGGGAAAGTTCGCCGATTGAAGAGGATGTCTTGGTTTTCCTATGCGATGTCGATGTGGCATTTGATTCGGCTTTTATCGAGCGATGCCGACGAAATGCCCAACCCAAACGTATAAACGCTCCATTTTCTTTTTTTCAAAACTATAAAACGCTAAATCTTTATTATTATTTCAAAACAGGTCAAGCCTATTTTCCGATCGTTTTCAGTCAATACAATCCCAATGTCACCAGACGATACACTCACCATCGAGAGGATTCGCCAGTCGTTCCGGCATTGCACAAAGATTACGGATTTTGGAGAGACTTTGGTTTTGGCATGGTCAGTTAACTTCAAATAATAATAATAATTAAGGGACATTATTAACAGTTTTGACATTTTTTATTTATAGGTGTGCACCTTCCGGTAAAAGCAATAAAATTCCAAATTTAAAAATGTAATTTAATATGCAATTATTTTTGGTTGGATTCAAACAGGTCAGATTTTCTGAATTTAGGAGGTTTCCACGGTGGCGACGAAACGACCGGGTGGGGCGGTGAAGATTTATTTCTTTACCGCAAATACATTCGATCCACCTTGCGTGTGATTCGTGCTCCGGATAAAAATATTTTTCATTTATGGCATCCTAAAAAGTGCCCGACCACATTGGGGCCGGTCCAGCGACGGGCCTGTCTCCAATCGCGAGGGAGGAACGAAGCTTCTTACGATCAGTTGGCGCTACTCTTGTTTTCCGTCGACGGACAATCACATCATCACCTATCCGAACCAGAGATTTAAAAAAAAGAAATTCACATAAATAATGCTCATTTTTTAAATGTATACTCGTTGGTATGACTCATAATAAGTCGCGTAATTAAACGTATTTCATTAAACTGTTTTACCACCTGTCAAAATTTCATGTCAATTATTATTTTTCAAAAATTATTATTTATAATTCTAGTAAAGTATTTTATGACCGGTAAACTGACACGACACGGACCGTACGAACCGGTTGAAATACGAGCTTTGTAATCTGTGCAAGTTTGTTAGATATCGATTAATCGTAATCGATACTTAGTTTTTTCTCGAGCAGTCGAGAAATTTGTTCGAGACATTTCAAGCAAAACAATCCACGATTCAGTGGACACATAAAATATTTTGGCCACTATTTCGCTTTTGTCACTGCATCCGAGTGGACCGTGGTGAAAGTGTCTTCCGTTATCAATTAACGGCGTAAAAATCACAGTGTCAAACTTGTGTAACAGTAGTAATGCAATTGAGTACAATTTTTCTCATTTTGACGATTCCGGCTGCTTAAAATCTGAAAGGCATTCATAAACCATGTTTTGCTGGGGAAGGATGAAGCATGGTGAACTGGGATTGGGGGGTTTGGAAGAAGAAATCATCACCAGTCCAAGAGCATCACCTTTTACACTTGTCAATGACACTGTCCAAGGTCTCCATTTCATATTCCTTCTTGTTTACATGTCTAATGAATAACTTTTTTTATTACATTGCAGTTGGTTGTGGAGAAAATCACACCATTCTAGTGATGAAAGATGGGAAACTGTTTTCGTTTGGTTTAAATGATTACGGTCAGCTGGGACACAGCAGGTCCAGGACACGAGCAGGTTAGTGGAGAATTCAACATCAACAACGACATGCTGTAAGCAATGTTATCATTTCAGAACCAGTAGATGGCTTAGAGGCTCATAATATCACTCAAGTTGCATGTGGAGCACAGCACACTCTTGCTCAAAATGAATGGGGTGAGGTCTTTGCCTGGGGTTCTAATTCAAATGGACAATTGGGTTTAAATGTAGAGGGATCCATGATGCCAACTCCTAAAATGGTGAAATCCTTGGCTACCAAACAAGTTGTTCAAATTGCCTGTGGGCGTAGCCATTCAATGGCTCTGACAAATGGTAATTACATAATCTGTAACAAATGACCTTTTCTATTGAATAATTAATCATTCACTTTTCCTTCTATAGTTGGTGAAATATATTGCTGGGGTTCCAACAGTCATGGGCAGTTAGGATTAGGATCTTCTGGAACACCAGAAACAAAACCTTGTCTGGTCAAATTACTGCAAGGAATCCCCTTTAGTCATATATCCTGCGGCGCTGATTTCAGCTTTGCAGTGACTCCTTCAGGTAATTATTAGTTTTCGAACGTTATTTACGATTATCAGATGATTGTCAAATCGCAACTATTCAGGAGCTGTCTACGGTTGGGGGAAGAATTCTTTCGGGCAGTTGGGGCTCGGCGATACGACAGATCGACCTCAGCCGACCCAATTGAAGAGCTTGCGATTTCAACGGGTGACGTACATCAGATGCGGAATGGATCACACTGCCGCCTTAACCCGTGACGGAGGGGTCTTTACGTTCGGAGCGGGCATGTATGGCCAGTTAGGCCACTGCACATCCGCCAATGAAATGTTGCCAAGAAAAGTGTTGGAATTAATGGGCACCACGGTTACTCAAATATGTTGTGGGAGGTGCGAATGCCACTTTTCGACTGCTAGTGCAATTAATTTTGACAATTTTCTTTTGGGGTTTTTGTAGATGTCACACGCTTGCTTTCGTTCCGTCAAAGGGCCGGATATACGCCTTTGGTCTGGGCGGATCGGGCCAGTTGGGCACCAAGTCAACTGCCAATGTAAATTCACCGCAACTTGTCATTGGGCCATGGGAGACGTCCAACAACTCGATCAAGGATGTGAAAGACTTAGCAACAGAAACCGCTGAAGCGTTATCTGCCATTCAATCCAAACGTGTGGTGGTGCGAAACATTTTCTGCGGTGGAGATCAGAGTTTTTCTCTCGTTTGTCCCTATACTGTAAGACTATTTTTAAAAGATTTTTGTTTTAAATTCTAAATGGTTGTTTTTTATAATTTAGGAAAGCTTTGAATCAGCTGATTATCGGGAACATGCGGTGGCGACTCAAATTCTCAGCATATTTCCGGACGAAATCAAGAAAGTTCGAGCTCTACATCCGGATGTTGCTGTCGATTTAGACCTCCTTAGGTATTTCATCTAACTCGTTTGGGGGTTTATGTCTATATGTTTTCTCTGACCCAGGTATGTTGAAACCGTTTTCTCGCATCTTGCTTGCTACAACGCCTCATTTTTACGAGCTGATGGTTCGCATTTTGGTTGCAGTTCGAAAAATCATGGTATTTCGATTTTGATTATTAAAAAAAAATCTAACCCAATTCATTGCTTGTTTGTATTGACCAGGGCTTGATCTCCACTTGGCAGCAGAAACTTTTGGCCAGATAAGTCGAATTGAGCACCCGACAATTTGCGTCCTGGTAACGATATTCCGCAGGGATAATAATTAATTTGAAAGTTTCTATTGAACTCTTTTAATTGAACTAATTATTTAGTTACGGCGGTGTATATGTAACGAACTGCTTTCGAGTCTGAGTCCAGTGATCCCAGATATCGAAGTATTGCGTGTTTACCTCATTCTTCCGCTGTACCACGAGTTTCTGCAACCCAAATTCTTCGAGGAGTTACATTTTCCGTTTGCCTGCGTTCTACTTAGCCTGAAACCTGAAGCCGGGAAAGTTTATGGTACGACCAAATTGTTTTCATTTGAAACATTAAAATGTAGCAGTATTGACGAGTTGTTTATTTGATTGCAGATATGTGGTTGGCGGCAGCAAACACTGATTACTTTATTCGACTCATCAACATTTTTAAGCAAGTTGTCGTTCACATCATACATTTACCATCCAGTTTTGATCCGACAGAGGTACCACTGAGTTTTCCTAAATCCGTTTCAAAGGTCTTAAAATGCTCACGGTTTTTATAGACGACCAGGCTGGGCATCAGGCTCAAAATGTGCCTCGATGTACTCAAGAAAATAAACAACGTGAATCGTCAAGCTGCTACGAAAAAAGTAGGACACGAGCAGTTTTACATCCCAGAGCTGACGGACAAGGTTGATGTGAAAAGGGATTACTTTAAATGGCTGGTGGACGCTCCCAACAAAGTAAGTGGGAACCCAAACCAAGTATACGTGACTAACTCTCCATCAGTAAAAATCCTTTTGGTCTTTCGTAGGAATTCCGCCTTTGCAACTACTCATTTGTTTTCGATGCCAAAGCCAAGACTTTGCTCTTGGAAGCCGACCAGAATATACAAATGCATTCAGCCATGCAAGAAGCTGCTACCAGGGGCGTTTACTTTGGCTTTCCAGCGATCCAACAGTACTTGATACTTGAGGTTCGACGTGATAATTTAGTGAACGATACAATCAATGAACTGTCTAAATGCGCTAGCCAAGACCTGAAGAAGCCATTGAAGGTAAATTACATTTTTGTCTTTTGATTGCAAGTGTTACCTTTCACCAATTATTATAGGTCAAATTTCATGGCGAGGAAGCTGAAGATGCCGGCGGAGTGCGGAAAGAATTTTTCATGTTGTTGTTGAAAGAGATACTTGATCCCAAGTATGGCATGTTTGCACACTACCAAGAAACCAGGGCGATATGGTTTTCTGAATTATCGCTCGAGGAACAAGGAATGTATTTCTTAATTGGTAAGTTCAAATGACAAAAGTGACTGCACACACATGTTAATTGTTATTATGACAATTCTAGGGTTACTCTGTGGTTTAGCCATTTACAATTTCACCATCATCAATTTACCTTTCCCACTAGTCCTGTACAAGAAGTTGCTGGCCGAGCCGGTTGAATTAGACGACATTGGCGGATTGTGTCCAACGCTTATGAGGTATATTACGGAATAATTAGACTACAGAGCATTATTACTCATATCAATTGTCTTGCTTTGTTTAGGAGCTTGCACTCTTTGCTGGATTACGAGGGAGATGACGTCGAAGATGTTTTTTGCCTTAGTTTTGTGATGTCGCGCGAGGTTTTTGGATCGGTTCAAACCGACGAACTGAAACCCGGCGGCGCGAATATTCTTGTAACTCAAAAGAACAAGTATGAAATCCATTTCAGAGCAATAAGTTGGATGAGTTTAACCTTTTTAACTATTTTTCTGTCATTTTCAGACAAGAATATGTCGATTTGTATGTGGATTTTATCTTGAACAAGTCGATTGCCAAGCATTTCGACGCCTTTAATCGTGGCTTTCATAAAGTCTGCGGTGGAAGAGTTCTCCGGTTATTCCAGTCGCATGAGCTCATGGATTTAGTTGTCGGTTAGTTTTTCAATCATTTATTACCCAGTCTATTGGCGGATGATTTATCATTTCCTTTTTCAGGCAATGAAAATTACGACTGGTATGCGCTGCAAGAGAATGCCGAATACAAAAACGGCTACAGTTTCGACCACCCTACTATCCGTCTATTTTGGGAAGTCTTCCACGAGATGTCTCTCGAGCAAAAGAAAAATTTCCTCCTTTTCCTGACCGGCTCAGATCGTATACCCATCTTGGGAATGAAGGCTGTCAGAGTATGTGTCTTATTTGTTATTTTTACTGACTTGTTTTGGCAATTAATTTCATTTTCTTTCTCAGGTAATCATCCAGAGGACTGTTGGTGGCGACTCTTATTTGCCTGTAGCCCATACGTGTTTCAATCTCTTGGATCTACCGTTGTACAACACCAAGGAAAAGCTTCGCTACAAGTTGCTTCAAGCCATCCAACAGACTCAAGGTTTCGCCCTAGCCTAATTAACTTTGATGTAACTATTTTAGTTACTCTAAAAATTGCTCGCATATTGTTTTAAAAAATTTCTATGAACATTTCTCTACATTTGTTTATTTGTTGATTCGCCTCTGTTTTGAATTGAGATTGTGGAAAAATGGAACATTATCAGTTTTGTCATCATGTATTAAGATCTACAGATTGGACAAATTCGAAAACAAAAAAAGATGTGAAGGCACACTGGTAAGAGAAGTTGAACGAGGCAGTTAAACGACGAAAGAAGTGGGGCTAGGCAGTTTGATGTACGCAGCTGTCGACTATGGGTTATCCATTTTCTTTTACTGATGACCCCTGAATTTCGCTTGCCAAAGCTGGAAAAAAAAGCAGTGTGGTAGTTTCAGTGCTGGAACTGCACTGGTTTTAAGTGCAGAAGCCAAAGGAAAATAAAAAGAAGCGAGGCTCAGAAATTTTAAAAATTCAGTGGGTCATGATTTAAAAAAGAAGAAGATAGCTGACGATGCCATTTTTGGCCCTGCAAACTGTAAAAAAGTTCTTTTTCCTTTCCTAGCTAGTTTGCAGAACCACGCTAGACAAATCGAATCATCATTCCAATACATATTTATCACAAAGCGATAGATGTAAAATTTTAAAAAATCGTCGGGAAACCACAGTTTGATTTTCCAAGGTAACAATTTTAACAAAAAACCCCCCGTCCATGTTGCATTCGTATGGAACAATTTCCCATCCTTTTTTATAAGCGGCTAATCAAATATTTAAAAAAAAAGGGATGGCTATTTGGGCCTTTTTTAAATCCCCCATATCGTTTCTTGGGCCTTTACATGGGCGTGGTGTTTTCTCCTTCTTCGAGCCCGAAATGTTGGGTGCCGGGTGGAGCTCGATAGGTCGGGAAATTTGCTGGTAACTGATTGGAGCCGAAAAATTCTTGGTAATTCTTGGGTTGACGACGGACAAGGCCGGGCGACTGTGTAGAGTTGTCCGACGCACCGCCCGCCCCTTTTGGAGGCCACACCTATGCGAATACGTAAACATGTAGTATTATTATTATTATTCCAGTTTTTTTGCCATTTTCAATCAATTCAAGACAAATGATTTCGTTCAAATTTTTAATTTTAAAAAGGGAGGTCTCTCACCATGTCTCCGAGCATTCGGACTGGAGTGGCTCGTTTGAAAACGGGCTGCGAATTAAAGACAGCTTGAGGTTCTTGCGAAATCGGTGCGTGTTTCTTGAGGAGGATCAATCCAGGTGGCGGGGCTGGTTTGGCGATCAACAGTCTCTCGCCCACCAACTCGTTGGAAGCGAATGCCTCTGGCAGTCCGTTTGATGATGCCATCGTGTTGTCACTATCGTAGTCGGCTGATTGCTGTTTGGAAAGTAAAAACAAGTAGACGGGAATGATTAGAATTAAGCTAATAAAGGCGGCCGGAATCGACGTGAATTTGCGCTTAGAAACAGCCAACTCGTCAAGTGGCCGTGCAGTGGAAACAAGAATTTCAACCCAACATTCACGAACAATTGAACACGGTCCAAGATTTTCGGGAAAATGTTGTAAATGGGGGGAAAAAAAACAGGAATGACGTGAGTTTATTGACTTGTTGAAATGAAACGTTGTCGGGCGGAACCAGTATAATTCTAAAAGATTCCTTGTCTGGCAAACGTCCACTCAAATGAAATGAAGGGCTATTATGCGTGAATGTGGGCAATAAATTAAAAGAACAATAAGCCTCAAAACGAAATCGGTTATTCCCGACTACAAAGAATCTATTTTGGAGTGTCTAGTTACATAACCACCCGAACGCGGCAAAGATTTACGTCAAACACTCAAATGGCTATTATCTTTTCAAGTATAGTACAATAACGAGTTGAACATAATCCCGCAGACACATGGTCGAGGCAAAGACTCACTTAAAAATTGTGTAATCGGACGTCGCCCAGGTTCAACTGATTTTAATCTGCACGAGAAAATAAGCGTGATGCTGCCACGATATCGAAAGGCAGAGAGAGTTGTGCGTGCGTGCCGCTTCTTAGCAAAAGACTGACGCCCCTGTGAAAAACGAATTTGGCGTCGCCTCTCTACAACACGAGTCGTTATTGCCACCGCACAGCAGCAGCAGCAGCTCTTTTCGGCGGTTCTTTAACGCGACCGACTCCCACACACGGATGAGACATCGGATCTACTTTTGGATTTGGACCATTTCGAGTTTTCGCGGCGACTGTTTACTGTTGACGCGCTTCTAAAGAGTCTTTTTATTAAAACCAACGGGAAAATGATTTTTTAAAAATTCCTTTGGGTAACATTTGCCGGTTACAAATCTACTTGGCTATAAGTTTAATGGGAACTATATCTGTCACTCTGCAATTTGGCGCGAAATTCAATTATCTCTGCTTAAGCCGTTGGGGTTTTTAAAATTTCAAAAGTTGCGGGACGAAAGTTAAGCTAATGCTAGTTTGAGGGGGGGTTGGCTTCATAAGTTGCGATAATAAATTGAAAACAGGTGAGACGGACGTCTCGACCCCCGTTGGCTGACGGTTGAATTCGTCTCTGTCGTTTATTTCTCGCGATAATATGTCGGATTGCCGCGGCTGTTAACATTCGCTCCGCGTTGCCCGTTAATCGTGGCGTTTCCGTCTGACAGATCAACTTCTTTTTCACACACAAAAAAGAAAAAGAAAAAACAGGTCGGACTACAAATGGAAAGTTGTGTGAAAACCTTGAAGTGGGTCTCTTTGCTTATACATCTACGTAGTGGAAGGGTAAACTATTTATACAAGAAACGGAATGGATAAATAACCTCCTCCTATTTTCTGCTTCACGTCTTTCATCAGCCACCAGCCAATAAGAAAAACAATCACTTAAGAGGCCAAAAAAACTAGGCCGGAATTTTTGTTTGGTTTGCCCTTACTCACAGGTAACCCAACGCTGTGGTGATGCCCATGTGACCCGCTGGGCTGGCTCACTAATGACACGCATCTCTCAGAATGGGCCCCAGATCTGTCCGCTCTCATTTTCTTTCTCTTGGAAAACGAACTGGCCAACGTCTACGACGACAACCCAGGTGACTCACGCTCTCATTGTCTAGTGTGCTCGCCCCGGTGTTGTACAGTAATTGCTACTCTATTCCTTTTTTCCCAGTGTTTAGTCTATTCCACTTTAGCAACAGCAGCTGCTGCATTGGAATCGGCGGAGGATTTCTGCGCTGCACGAACCGAAATAGAACCGTGACACGCTGGTCAATGTTTACTCTCTCCTTCCTTTATGTTTTGCGCAACGAATACCGAACGCGTGATCCATCTGCCGTCGTGTGGTAGAGGCGAAATTCACCACCGCAGCGCACACACATCAGCGCGCCACACCCAATCGTAAACATCGTGATAATTTACAAAGTTTACTCAATAAAAAGAAACGATCTCAAGCCACGCCTCATAGACTTGTTGCTGTGTGCTGCGTGGGATGGGAATCCGTCTTGTACCGGGAAGGAATAATAATTAATGACGGCCAACAGCAACACGTCATCCGATAAGGAATAATTTAAGTTAAGAAAAGGCGAAAAAATGTAAAATAAAATCCGTGGGACCGGCTCACCTGAGCATTGGCAATTTCACGGGCGCCCGGTTTGGGCGGGACTGGTGGTGCAACTTTGGAACCGTTCGGCATTTGCTGGTTGTTAGTAGTAGAGAACCTGTTTGAATAAGAAGCGTCTTGATGATGGCGCTGCTCAACCTCGTCGTCGCCAATGATTCCGTTGTCGTTTTCGTTCGTTTTGGCAATTTCGGCGGACACTGGCGGCCAGGCAACTCGTTTCATTTCTGGATTTAAAAAAGAACAAAATTTAGAAATGAATAAAAATAACACGGGCTTAACTTCGTAATCATTCCACGCAATAATAGGAACTCGAGTTATCTCTATACGCATTTGGGATGAATGGTGATTAAGTTAATTGGTGGGTTTCTGAATGGAAATGAAGAATCACATTATTTCATACATGGCCATCCGAAATAATTTCGTAGAAATTCTGAACAAATTTGGTGGTGGATATCGATCTTGTTGAAGGGGGAAAACAGCTGGGGTCATCATCAGCATAATGACCAGTGAGAGATAGCATAGAAACGACGAATGCATACCAGTAAACTCCAGTTAAAAATAAGGGCATAAACGATCCATCTTCTTATGTACACCCAGAAAGACCTCGAGGCAAGGGTTGGGTTTTCTCTATTTCATCATTTGGTATAGATTCACATTACTAATGGAGTTACAAACTGATAAAAAGAATTGATTTCAGTTATCGATCTAAGAGGTTATTTTGCCTAAATTGTTCAATTCGCTACACGCAATTTGCCCAACATTCAACGAATGATTGAACATAACACACTTATTGAATCCACAAGATAATAAAAATCCAAGATAAAAACAGCAAGTGAGAAAAACTCACCAGAGGACGTTGACTTTTTATGATGCAATTGCCAAGGCCGGCGTTCCTGCTGCTCCTGCTGCTCTTCGGTCAACATTTTATAGACTTCTGATCGTTTCAAAACTGGCGACGATAGAGAACCGAAATCTATCCTGAAATAATAAAGAAAAGAATGTTAGCATCATTTTACTTTGATGAGATACAAACAAATCTATAAGCGGCGTTTATACACTGTTTTCCCCCCGTCAGGAAATCTCACCAAACAGGTAAACGATGAACTTTAGTATAAACAACCAGCTCATGTATATATAGAGAGAAAGAATTGTCTAAACAACAGAGCGTTCTATCAGATATAACTTTCTCTTTGTTATTCATCTTGGCCTGCTGCTGTTTGTTTGTTTGTCTTCCCATTTTCCTTTTTCCATTTGAAATTTATTTTCATCATTCGACGTTGAACGCTGTAATGCGGTCAAGGGGCGGATAGACCAAGGTGAAGAGACTCGGAAAAAAATGTATCCTAAAATCCTTATCAAATAACGTCCTTCCGTATACGGCTCAAACCGGAAAAATCCCAAAAAATCGAAATGCTCGGCGAATAAGGCTATGGGAAAAAAGTTGCGCTGTTTCCATGTCGGATTTCATACGTAAGAGAAATGTCTTATGCATGTGGGTGTTGACAAATTGGCGTAATGCGACGAAATGACAGTCGACGTCTTTTATATCTTTCGCTTTTCACCGGGTTAACGAATTTTTTGGTTTTTTTAAATTCCGCGCCCCACCAACAGAAAGAAATGTAAATTCTATTTATAAGAAAACTCTCGGTAGTAGTCTATGTCAGATTCCTGTGGTCTGCCGCCTCCTGCCCTCGCTGTATAATGCCGTCATCGCTGCTTTTATTTCCCAACTGGTGGTGGAACGGTCTCGTCGTTCCCTTTGACTCACGCTGCTGTGCTGCTGCCCGAATCCATTCGACCTTTCCCGAAGATTCTCGACCATCTGCTGACTCACATGGGACATCATCAAGTTCAGCCGTTTGGAACATCAAACACGGAAACGCAGGCAAGACTAGAGAAATTATTATTCGGGTAGGAAGTCCCAGCATCAACAGCTCACGGGGTCTACGTGAATTCATGGCGTAACTCACCTAAACAGTCAAGAAAACAACACGCCGGCCTTGAAAAATGGCTCTCCACCTTCAAAGAAAGGACCAACTACACGCGAGCTCATGTATCTCGAGATGACTCAACATGTATATACACAACTTGCGCCTTTTTAGGCGCTCTCAACAATTTGTTGTTGTAGAAAAATCTCCGGTTGGATTGGCTATAGACGTTCGATTGTTTCCCAGTCCTCCTGTACTGCCCTTCTCTATCTCTCATGCTGCTGGTTAAAAAGCGAACCCTCATCGAATCTTTGGCTACACTTTCACTCCCATCTTTGCCGATTTTCCGCCGATGAGTAAGAATTCAAAAATCTGCAATAATATGACGTCATTTAAAAAATTTCGTTTGTCTCTCACCTTCTATTTTTTGGAGATACGATCAATCGGCTGTAGCTAACACAGAAAGTTAGTTTGAATGTTGATTTGTCCTTGTGTGTCAAAACAACCTTCAAGCGTTGACAGGACCGGTAATTAGTTGAGGAATTTACCTCACGTCGTGCAGTTATTAGCGACAGTCGCAGCAGAAAAGGCCTTCACTCGAGTGCACTTGGGCGGCGACTACAGAACGTGACTGCCTAATACTTGAGTGACTTTAAGACTGAAGTAAATTTCAAACACTGTAGAGCAGCAGCAGCAGCAGCAGTCAAACTAAGAATAAAAGCCAGTATAACCGGGGGGACTGTAGTGGGCCAACTGCTGGCTGAGAGGCAACTGCATCACCATGAAAGAGGTGCACTGGGATTTCAGCAACGCGGGAGAAGGAGGGACCAAGTTGCTGCTCATTATGCAAGTCTCGCGCAAATGCAGCAGCAAAACACACCACGTGTGTATCAACCAGCAGCAGCAGCAGAGAAGAATTAAGGAGAACGTGAGAGCCTGCTGCCTGAAGAGAAAGCATTCAATCTCAGCTGGGTAGATATATAAAAGACGAATGAATAATTACAAGAGAATCGTATCCTTTCTCTCTAGCTCCTTTTCTGTTGTAATACCAAAAGATTCGTTTTTTCGACTGCTGATTCCACCTGCGGCGCACAGCCGACCCAAATCAAAACCCACCAATTTTTGCTCGTGCAAACACGAATTAAAAGTTTAGTAATTAGCAAGTGGGTCACGTCTAATCTATCAATGGAAAGAGGAAACGTAGTAGAGTACCCAAGTCATTATACATACCAAACTATAGGGGGTGCATTTACTTAATTGGGGTTTTTCCCATAGACTTTGGTGCCTGTTGTTATGTATGCCAACCGCTCCAAATAAGCCTTTGTGGTCGTCATGATACTTGTTAAGGTTTTTATAGTTTTCACCATGTTACATCACTCACCCGACTGCTCCATTGGAGAGCAACGAAGCATGGCGTCGCAGAGTTTGGGCCACCTCATCGGCTGAGTAAAGGTCCAACGGCGAATTGTATTGGTTGTGAACGAAGGTAACTTTCTTTTTCGTCACTGGACGTTGGCCCATTGTCGCCTTCATTTTCTGTATAATAATGAACAAAAATAATGAATTCAAATAAAAGGCAAATGCTATTTAATTATATTGTGAAATAAAGATTGTTTCACCGAGTTTTTAAAAAAAGGAAAAATAAGGACTTGGAGGTGTGGCGTGTCACGTCGTGGAGACTACTAGAGCGCTAATGAAGTGCGGGAGCAAACGTCAAACGTTGTGTACATCAACTTGAGTGCACTCAAACGGCAGAGTATTATTTACGTATACAGGAGGAAAGGCATAGTACATTCCTAGATCTGTTTTAGACAAAGGTGCATCTCTCAGAGTATATAAAAACGGAGGGCGGGCAACTAAAGGAACTTGTTTCCAAAGCTTGAAAATGTAGTGGTAAATAAGTCTGACTAGCAGCAGCAGGGGAAAAAGCTGAAAATAGCTTTCGAGGCGTGGCTGGTGGCGTGTTTTATTGCGAGGGAGTCGAAGAATCATCATCTGTTATCAACATCAGAGTATAGATGATGTGTCTCAAAAACGAACGTGCAACCGAATCTATTGGGCTGAGCCTCGATGTGACAGGACGACTGACAGCGAGGGGCCACATTTGAAATCCAACTATTTTCTATATTCGGACAAAATGACAGCTGCTTTTTCACGGTTATTATATACAAACGATTCTTATACATACCAAGTTTGAAGGAAAGATTTTTCTGGTGTTTTCTACATCAACGATGCACATGATTAAATATTGATGATTCAACACACTTATTTGCATAGAACGACACGAATGGCTCGTATACGAAAAAGCCATTGTGCATTGCATTCTATTGTTCAACTAGGTATCGTTTCTACATGACAAATGCCAATCGTTTCTTCGTATTTCGTGAGTCGGTATCTATATACTGAAAAGGAACTGCTGTAGAAAGGTTATTGGATAATGACTTACCTCCATGAGCGATTGGCTGTTGTGTGTCGTCACGTAACTCCAACAACTTTGATCGAACGTTTTCGTCCTTTATCGCTTGCTGTCAATTCGATGTGTGTGCCGATCATGGCGAACTCTCCAAGTTTTTCTCGGCGGGGAAGTCGAGAGTTTACATTGACCAAGTGTAAACAACCACGAGCTCGTTCTTAAGTCTGCCTTACTAGTTCGTTCATGCTAGTTCCTGTTACAACGGTGATCAGGTTAGCCCGAATAGTAATATAATGTCTTGTTTTATCACAGTACATTGATGCTTAAATGAAATTAACTCTTTCAAAAACTACAGGTCCAATATTATAGCTGATTAGTCTAGACACTGCTTGACGTCATGCACACTTGGCAGCCATTGCAATTTGAATTTCGGCTCAGCAACACCAAGCGGGTGTGTTGAAAACTAATTTTAATTCTGCAAAATAATTGGGGTAATTAATAAAGTAAGAATCTCAATTACCATTCATTCTCATGAATATCTCAGTAGAGAAAACCTTTTCAGCTTTTCTGGTGTTAGAAGTGGCGAGGCTTTCAATCACCAGAAGGTATTATTAACATGAGTAATAATTTCTCAAGGGGATGTAGCTCAGATGGTAGAGCGCTCGCTTAGCATGCGAGAAGTACGGGGATCGATACCCTGCATCTCCATAATTATTTTGAGTTATTTTTTTACTAGATTATGGTTAATCAAGATACATTTATATTTTGGCGGTTAAATGTAAGATATTACAAGTTATTATTTTATTATTGTATAGGTACCTATTTCATAATTATTTATAAATATAGAATAAAGTCATCATTTATCATTTTATTTAAAAGAAAAAAAAAACCTGTTATAATTTTAGATTTCCAATAAGTTTTATAATTAACTAGAATTGAATTTCTTAAAATATTTTTCTGGAGAATCTTTTGACGGCGATCGCGATCTGACAGGAGTGACAGCGATCAGATGAGCAATCAACATGGCCGACGTCATGATGATGACACTTCGCAGAATTCCGGCTGAAGTGAGCGTGATTGGCAAGAGACTCAGGCTTTTCTTCTTCGAATCTTTCCCTCTTTCCAGGTGATTATAACCATTGTCTCTCTACCACATCTTTATGAATTTGTGTTTTTTTATAGATTAAGTTATTTTCAATGGTAATATTTTATTCACAGAAGTCCAAACAACAGAAGTTTTCTAGTGTGTACAAATCGGGAGTCCCTAATTTGCGCGAAGCGCGCCTGCGCGCGCGCGCACTCTAATTTGCGCGCAATAACGTGCGCGCCTTACACACTAATGTGCGCGCTTTTCAAAAATGCGCGCGCACAAAATTTTCAATATTTTTTTTTTCTCGTTACTGGGAGTTGTTATAAAAAGCATAGATTACGGTATATTGTGTATCTATTGTGTTAGTGTAATGATAGTTTCAATAAATGAACGCATATAATGTTTACTTTTTATTTCTTTTACACTGCTCGTGTAGTAGGCTATGGGCCTTCAAAATTCACACACACACACACGATTTATTTTAAATTGATCTGTTTAAACTATATGGACATAGCATAGAATAATGATAACATTTGATGATACTGATGAGACATAATCTGCTGGTCAGAACTCTGAACAGCAACGGATAGATTCAAATCGTGGGAAAGTGTAACAGCGCAAAATTTTGGTTACCCGTCCCTTGATTCTGATTTTTGGTTACCCGTCCCTTGATTCTGAAAACCTCAAGGCTTACAGCAAATATTGCTGCACAACTGCAAAGCCTACGGCTACGGCTACTGGAAAAAAGACTTGACTCTAAGTCAGTTTCAAAGTGCTTTCTTCTGATCAGGATGACTCGTAATTGCGGGCGAAAGTCCGAAAATTACAAATTCTTTAAATTAATTTCTAAACTCGCACTTTTGAGTGAAGCAGTTGTGAAGGCCAAGGGAGACTTCGTTTATTTGTACGAAGCGAAGGATGAATAAAAAAAAGAAGGTAAATTCTGATTTTTAATTTAATTTCTGAAAAAGTGGGATAAATATTACAATTTGCAAGTAAATGGTTCAGATTGGAGGGCAGACGGCTATCATTTTCGACAGAAAGGTGGAAAGACAAATTGCCCATTTGATGGCAACCAACTTTTCGTTTTTTTGGGCAAAGTAGGAGTGAGTTTGGAGGCCGTAACATAACGTTACTAACAGGTTGTTCAGCCTAATATGTGCACGCGAAAAAATGTCGTAAGAAAATAAAATTCTCATCAGTGTTCTGTGTGTGTATATTTTCAGAGAGGTTCATACACGAGCAGAGTATAAGAAATTTTGTGCGCGCGCAATTTTGAAAAGCGCGCACATTAGTGTGTAAGGCGCGCACGTTATTGCGCGCAAATTAGAGTGCGTGCGCGCGCAGGCGCGCTTCGCGCAAATTAGGGACTCCCGTACAAATCTCGTGTGGGCAAGCTCACGAATTCCCGTCCTTGGACCGCGAGAACCTTGTCGTTCATGAGCCTTGACTTAAATTTTTTACATCAAGTAGTAAAGTAATTAAAAACTGATAGGTTTTGTGTGATCGTTGGTAGTAGCATTTTGGGTGAATTTGTTCTTTGTTTTCCACAATAGTGCCCCTCTTGTGCGAGTCCATTCAGATTGATTTTTGAAGTGCATTTTGTCATGGGCTTTACACCGTCTTTCAGTCTCCGATGTATTTTTCTGTTTAAACTTTGCAGTGGTAGTGTGAGGTGGTTGGCAAGAGACTCAAGGAGAGAATAGTGTTTGCCGAGATTTTCTCCTCTATCCAGCTTCAAATATTTTTCTATTTCATTTAAACAATTAAAGTAATTAAAGGATAAGTTTTGTAGTATCAGTAGTAGCGTTTTGGGTGAATTTGTTCTTCCCATTTGTGCCCCTGCTGTGTGAGCCCAATCAGATTTATTTTTGAAGTGCATTTTATCATGGGAGTTACTTAACACCGTCCCTTATTATCAGTCACGATGAATTCAGTGTAACGTTAAGGAAAAGATAGATAACGCTCGCGGTTTCATTAGTGTTCCCCGTACACAGTGCAGTAAATTCACGAAACCTGTTATCGCCTCCATTTTCTCCCTCCCCTCTTGCCGGGACACGAAACAGTTGTAGCTAAACACAAGTTCTTAAGCTTTCAGTGATCCTTTTTCACAAATCAAAGTTGTGTGTGAGACAGTTTCGTTCGTTAGATTAGTGGTTAGGGACGTTCCAGATATTCCTTGTTAGTTTTTCGTTTTTAGTCTGTCCGACATGTTGGATTGAAACGATATTAATCTTTTCAACGTGGATATTCTTTGCATTTCAGCTTTTGCCATTGGGGCTAGTAGGCCCGGTATGCGTACGCCGTAGCAAAGTTAACCAGATTATCGGGGTAAGTAACCATCGTGTGGCCCCGCCGTCCGGGGTCTAATTTCTTCTCGTCTTTCCTAGTAGCTGAATAAATCGGCAGAATCAACGGAATACGGAACGAAGCGGTTTTTTGGTCTCCACCTCCACGGATTGAGAAGAAGCTGCTTCTCAGTTTGTTTAAAACGAGCGTTCTTAGTAGACCATGTTCTGTCAGAAGCGATTACCAAGGGTGTTTAGTTTTTTAATAAACCTCGACTGGCTTATTAGCCTTTGATTTTGAATTTGAATGGGTTTTTCGTATCTTCTAGTTATTATTTGGGTAGAATTTTCGATTGATTAATGGTGTTAATTTCTGTTTAAACTTTGCAGTGACCGTGAGACTGTTTCGATGTCACTTAAGGTAAAACAAGCTGTGAAACTTAAAAAAAATTGTTTAAAAATTAGTTTTATTTTCGATTACGCAAGTGAAGAAAGTAAAGAAAATTTGCAGAAGGAGATGACACTTTTCCGGTTTGAAGCGGCGGCTGCTTCTTAACCAATAATCAACTTTTGTGGCCCTGAGGATGATGATGAAGAAGACGTTGACAAACCACACGATAATAATTTGGCCAAAATGAAACAACAGCTACTTCTAAAGATGAAATGCGGGGGTTGGCAACTGAAAATTTGGGTGTACGAGGATTCAGAATCTCAAGGATTCCGAAAGATTCTAGAGATTCTGAGAGATTCTGAGAGATTCTGCGAGATTCTGCGAGATTCTGAATCAAGTTTCCCCCAAAATTCCGCTAGGGGCGCCACTAGTCCTTGCCCCAGTTTCTCTACAGAAGTATGCACTATGTTACGTAGTGGGCGTAGCTCCGTTTCGGCATGCTCTATACAGCTTATAGACATGCAGATCTTATTATCTTCAAGATTTTTTACTGATAGAAAAAGGTGCTACAATAGGTTTTGTAGTTTCAAGTAGGGTGAAGTAATCTGATAGTTAGAAACTTGATAGGTTTGAATTAAAAGTCCAGATTATTAATTTTAAAATAGAATATAACGGGAAAATTAACTGCAAGTGACTTTTGCTGGGAATTATTGGCATATTATCAATAAAGTTTTTTTTAACCATATATTTGTCCCACCCTATCCTCCATTCATCAGCAGACGAAAAAATGTGTGCGCCTCCCAGCGGTGGGAAAAAGGAGGGAAAATTAAAGAAGTTTTAGCGCAACCCATATTTTACATTTTTCAGTATTTCTAGTGCATTTTTTTACAATTTGAGCTTTTCAAAAACAAAATTCACAAAATATCTGAAATTTTAGACGGTTTTGGGGTAGTTTAAAGTAAAAAAAAGGGTAAACTTAGTGAGATTCTGGAGATTCTACGAGATTCCATGGGATTCTACGGGATTCTATGGGATTCTACGGGATTCTGTGAGATTCTGAAGATTCTGCGAGATTCTGAAGATTCTATGAGATTCTGGGGATTCTGGAGGGATTCTAGCCAGGGTGTACGAGGATTCTGAGGAGTTGCCAACCCCCGATGAAATGGTTAAAGAAGCCGTGTTAAAGTGCCACAACAAATGTGAGGAGATGGCTAAAGTTGAACAAGAAAATGAACGTTTGCTGAAAGAACTCGAGCAGATTAAAGAAACGTTATCAGATGTCCAGGTATTTAACGTTTAAAATATCAAATTTCGTTTTCTAAATTTCTCTTTACTTTGCCATAGGCGGAAATGGAACAAAGCAATCTACTTTTGACTTGTGCAAACAAGAGGCTTGACGTCAGGGAAGAGGAACTCTTAATCTGGAAGAAAAGTTGAAAGCGAATGGCCAGTTTGTCTATCTTAACACGGAACTACGTGAAGCCAAGAGACGAATTCGAGAACTCGAATCGCCTATTAAGGATCAAACGAATGTAAGTACCTCTGTGTATGAAGAACTGCTGGTAAACAAATATTAACGTAAAATGTATCGACATTATTAGGAAGTTAGCGACGAAATGAGAGCCTGCAATGAAAGCCTCCTTCATCAGATTTCACATAATTTGAAAAAAGATATCGAAATTTCCAGTTTTGAATGGAAATGAGATGAAGGCATCCATTTTTACTTACTTGAGGAATACGAAAGGATGCGCAAAAATGTCAGCGAAATGCAATACGCTAAGGTATTTTCCCTTGGAAAGTTGAAACCCTAATCAATAATTTACTTTCTTTCGTTGTTCAGGAATCGTGTGACAAGTTACATCGAGCTCCGCAGACGACTAATGACTTGGAAACGCACCGCAAGCTCAGCGAACTCCAAACGGAATTTCGAACAAAAGAAGCTGAACACGAAAGTGAAATTCACGTGATGTAAACTGAGTTAACTGACCGTAAACTGCAACTTGAAACCGAGCTCATCGAAAAGAAGCGTCTCGCCAAAGAACTGGTGAGAACAGAATTATGTCTTTCTTACAGCCGATGCATCAGTAATTGTAATTGAGTTTGATATGCTTTTTAGACTGATCTCCGGGATAAATTCGAAAGATTAGAAAAGATTATTCCAAAGCAGATACTCGTGTTCAAGTAAGTTAGTTCAAGTGAGCGACATTCTAAGAGAGAAGCTGATAAGCTGATCATTCAAAATTCAGTGTCGTAAACGACAACTGTCACAAAGAGAACTGACATAAAAGCAAAAAGATCTAGTGGATTCGGCAACTTTTTGGTGGATTCGGCAATTTAAAAGTGGGTTCGGCAATTGCCGAATCCACTTTTGCCGAATTCTCTCAATAAAGTTTTCAGCTTCTTTTGTTCGAAATTCCGTGTGGAGTTCGCTGAGCTTGCGGTGCGTTTTCAAGTCATTAGTCGTCTGCGGAGCTCGATGTAACTTGTCACACGATTCCTGAACAGCGAAAGAAAGTAAATTATTGATTAGGGTTTCAACTTTCCAAGGGAAAATACCTTAGCGTCTTGCATTTCGCTGACATTTTTGCGCATCCTTCGTATTCCTCAAATAAGTAAGGATGGCACCCTTCATCTCGATTCCGTTCAAAACTGTACATTTCGATATCCTTTTTCAAATGTGAAATCTGATCAAAGAGGCTCTGATTGCAGGCTCTCATTTCGTCGCTAGCTTCCTAATAATGTCGATACATTTTACGTTAATATTTGTTTACCAGCAGTTCGCTTCTTAAAAAAGAAAATTTATCTTATGACTAACATCATTTACATCATATCTAACACATAACATATTTGTTATATAATTTGTAATATAATTTTTTTATTCCGGTTTTTAAATATGCATCATCAAATACAGTCTCGATATAGTATAATATTTAACTCTGCTACTGTTTAATTTTTTTCCGGTCGAAAGAGATAAAAAATACTTGTAAAAGAAAACAAACAAGAAGAAAATTATCTTTTGAATAAAACGAATAACGTGATTCAATTTTTTCGCCTTGACAACAAAATATTTTTATTTAATTCATCAAGGTCGTGAGTCGGAATTTTATCCCACCCTTTTCCCGCCCTCGGAAAATAGGTAATTTTTCTCTATAATTTTTTGGGTCACTGCGGAACTAGTTCCTATGATTGACTAGTGAAACTGAGCACAGTTTTATTCAGCTAAAAAGTTTACCTAGTCCCAGTTGTACATTCCTGGGCACGGAAGGTTGAGTCATCGTTTTCATTAAACAAAGTGAACAACGTAATCTAATTTTTTTCTGCTGAAAATATGCTCTTATAGATTGAAATTAAATGGTAAATTAAAAAAAAAATTTAAACAATAAACATTAAAAAAATTGGTTTAGCAGCAGACGTCAATCGGCTCCAACACCGCCATAAATCCACAATAGGTATTTCATTTTTCATAATTATTTATAAATAAAGAATAAAGTCACCATTGATCATTTTATTTAAAAAAAGTATTTATTTCTGTTTTACATAAATTATAGCTACGAATCACAGGTCCTCTTCGGAATGTTGCAATTTTGATAATTTAACCTGCAACCAGAGCCATTAACTTAGCAACAGCCATGGCTCTGCTGCAACCACCATGCTGCAACAGCATGTTTGTCATGTGTTTGTTGTTGGCTGTTTCTACTTTTGTTTAGGAAGCAACTCAGCCGAGGGATAGGTAGAGTTTTATTTTTCATTGATAATTTGTGTAAATCTGTAAGTAACAGGGTGTTCCTTGTCCCATTGCTACTTAGAGTTTCAGTGACGTGAAGAGTGTGGAGTGAATGGTAACCGTACGATTCGGCCAAAAAAAATACGATTCGGCCTGGCCGAATAAAAAACCAAGAATTGTGGCCGCTTTTCTGAGTTTTTTATTCGGCCAAGGCCGAATCGTATGAGTGGAAAAATACATTGAAATATACAATTCGGCCAATGCCTTGTTTTTTATGTTTTTTATTCGGCCAAAAATGGCGAGTAATTAATTAAAAAATATACCGTTCGGCCAATTGATCAGACTTCTTTCTATTCTTGAATTGAGTGGTGTCCGAATGAGAAATTATTGACTTTGTGCGATTCGGCAAAAAAAATTTTTAATTTGGCAACCATTATATTGAAGGAGGGAGAAGGCCGGAGGATTGCCGCCAATAATTTGGTCTATAATAGTCAACATTCTAGTTTGAATTTTACTAATTGCCTTGGATGAACACTCGGAACACTCTGAACGTCTATCCATACTTTATAATGTCTCAGTGCTTCATTTGCAAGTTATAATTTGTTGGTGCTGTGGGTCGACGTTGTACAATGGAGCAGTCAAACATCCACGTTTCCATCAAATTTGTGTCCAAAAGCAGCTTTAAAACGCTGTACGCTGATTGGCAATTTTGGACACAAATTTGATGGCAACACAGGATGTTAGACTACTCCATTAAGAAAATTAAGTGTAAAAAATTAGTTGCTCAAATAAACCTAAAAGGTAAAATGGCTGACAGCCCTATTATCTGAATAGCCCTGAACAGCCCTGAATCGTCTGATAACCTTAATACGATTCGGTAAAAAAACTTGGCGAATAATTTTTCGGCCGAATCGTCTCATAAATTTAAGGCCTATGGCCGAAATTTTTTTTTTAAATAATTGGCCGAATCATTCAATTTTTCAACAGGCCGAATCATTCAATTTTTTCAACAGGCCGAATCGTATATCGTCAAAAGATCATTCGGCCTAAAGTTCAAAATTGTTTTTGGCCGAATCGTACTGTATTCACACATACCATGTGTATAACACACCTGCCATGTGTATGTACACATGATAAAGGTAACATCAATGTCACCTATCACCAAGCTACTGCAATACTTCATGAAACTTTCTTTAGCATAAGGAAATTTATTTCAACCTGAGGAGTAATGCTGATATTGGTTGCTGTGAATTCCATTTTTTCGGTTTTTCATCAAGAACCTTTCTGTGTGCTTCTTAGAAAAGGTAAAAATCGATATGCTTTATTATTTTTTATATTTTCATCAATGTAATACATGTTTTTTTACAGAGCACACAAGATCCCCATCTTTGAGCTTGTTCCGGCCAATGGAACTTGGGGCTTGAAAGTGGAAGTTGGGGGGGTTGATCTAAATTCTTCGAGTAAGACTCAACAATCATGTTTTTGTTCAAGCTTCCTTATAATTCCCAACTTGTTTTTGCAGCACTACTTTTTACATTCCTTGAGATCGCGTGTCGGCCGCCTGTGTCAATCTACAACGCAGATTCTTCATGGAATTGTGTGGGCTTGGCACCGAGATCCTTTGGCCTACGCTGGCCTTTGTCGATGACAGAAGTGACTTGCACCTACGTTCTGCTCCATCCTTTCCCTATATTCACGACTTCTAGCTTCACTGCTTCTTATGCTGCTACTCAACTTGTTTCTTCACTGACGCGTTACTGGATCACTTCATGGTCACTTCCGTCCACTATGAGTCTATGACACACCTGTAGACCTGTAGTCACTCACCACCAGGTACCCGACAATTGACTTATTTTCGTAGATTATCTACCAATATTCTACTTGCTTTAAACTTTCTGTCTGACTAATAATTCCTTAATCGCAAACGAAGTGTTACTTAAAGCGAGGTTTCTTTTTTCTAGCGTTAGATGGCTTTGTCATAGCCTTTGATCTCTTGGTTTGTTTTTCATTGCTAGATGGCAGCATTTAGTATTGGTTTTCTTTTTCGCTAGATGGCGTGGAAGGGAGGGGGATTTTCCCTATTCAATGAAGTTGGCAAAACCGTAGAGGTGCCATATTAATGCCCAGGAATCCTTCACGAAAATATTTTATCCATCGCCGGATTTCATTTTAGCTATAGCGTCATTTTTCTGGTTCATTTTAAACACTCTATTCATACTATTCCGTTTTTTTCACCGTCGAAGTAGGCCCTCGCTGTCAATCTAGAGGGAGATTTCACATTAATCCATGAAATTCCTTCTTGTCCCATTCACAAATATCGATCGAGTTTACCCCACTGTCCGAAGTGCAAAGCATAATACGCGCAACTTATTCCATCAAGAACTGCTGGTTACCGATTTCCTAAACTGCTCTAACCAATACCCTATTGAATGCCATGTCAAGAATTAACCAAAAATTCGATGTATGCGATAAACGAGTAGAAATGTAAATATTTGGCTCCCGGTTGACGGTTGAGACAGGACGACCCCTAAAAGGTATTAATGCCTTGAATTCAGTTTATTTCTGACTGATGAGACCTTGTTTCGATTGGAGTCGGCATCGACCGGTTATGCGGAGGAAACTTGGCAACTGGCCAATGATGAAAAACTAGAATTTGGATGAGATGGTCGTTTTCGCTTTTTTTCTACCGAAATTCAATATCAACAACTGGCTGGAGGTAAAGAATTCGATTTCGTGGTAAGATGAAAAAATCCAGTCACACGCGCCAGACAACACGAACGAAATAACACGGCCATCAGCACCTCGCTGAGTTGTGTGCCCATTTTCCCATCTCGCCATGACCGTCATGACGGGCTGGAAATTTCAATCCGCCAACAGCGTCGCTACATCTATCAGAGGGACCAAGGTTAAATCTTTCGCAACTTGATCAATTAATAACTAGAAAATTCAATTATTTCATATGTTAACGTGCTGTCCAGTCATGTGAGACAGCCCTGAGAACCCAAAATAAAAACGGACTCGGGACTACAGAGTAAAAGATCATAAAATCATGGCAATCGAAAATTATAGAGCAGCGAGTCGACCAGCGATTACAAAGAAACGGCGATGTGAAAATGGAGATAAGGAAACTAGAGCAAACTGATAATAGCTATTTCTTTTTCTTTTTTTCTGGAAAAAATTGGCCAGAAAACTTTCGATTGTTTCGTCGTTTTCTTTGGCAGACTCTACAGCTGCTTGCATGTTCTTAATGAGCGGTAAAAAGGAGCCCACCTGCAGAAATTCCATTCAGGTAAAGCGCTGCTGCTATGGGAAAGCGCGGAGAGCTGCAGCTGGAACAATCTGGTTACGAAATTGGCTATTTTCCCCAGGTGCCTGACTGTTTCTAAACTAATAACACAGAAAAAAAAGAGAAATGAGTGGTCGCGCTAGTGAGTAGCATCAGGCGCACAATGTGCATGACGTCATTCCGGCGCGCTCAAAAGCCAAAATATGATTCAACTGCGCACCTCGAAAGCTCGTCAGCAAATAGTCAAACATTGAGCTGAAGAAAATTTGGCTGTTTAAACTTTCGCCAGACCGCATATTCTCGAAAGATCACACGACACATGTTCCGGAATGAAGAAATGATGTTACGCCTAGTCACGATGATGCACGTCGAGTGTCAGGTTTTTAATATTCAAATGTGTCGAGTTGCTGGGGTTTCCCCCTCCAGGATTATCCACCTGGCATGTGTGTGATACATCCGTGATCATTTCGTGAATAAGAAAAAAAAGATTGCAACTACTTTTCTTTCACGCTTTTATATTTGCGCATAAATTGGTTAGGGGAAAAACCAGGAGCTGGGTCTGTTTTTATTTTGTGATTTGGCTTTTGGGCGATTGTTGTTGTTGAGAGATACGAACCCGAGGGTCACGTTTACTATGTTTTACGGAAAATGGGCTATTATTATTTTCCACTACAAGCCTATAACATATTGGGGGAATTCCCCCTTTCCCTTCTGCCGGGATAGAATCCTTCTAACACAAAAATAACAATTGGTTGTTTTCTGGTTTTGCGTCTTTGGGCTGATTCGACCGCGCAAAAACACTTGAACAAATCATAAACAGGTTAAACATGCTGTGGATTAAGGCTGACTATATCCAAGAATAGTCTTAATCACGCACGAATGCTTTTTATATATGAAATAAGAAAATCTGTATTTACAACACGCCCGCCAGCATCGCGCAGCCCTCCGCGAATATTTTTATTATACAACTTTTCTTCGGTTGTATTTCTTATAATATATTTTTGGCGTTATATATTGTCCATTGCGGAAGTCCATCATGTGAGCGTCAATCGTTCTTATACACTCGTCCTTTTTTATTATTATTATTGGGTTGCAACGTTTCTTATTTTGTGTGTGTCGTGCAAGGTCGACGTGTATAGTCGAGTGCCAGGGTAATTCGCGCGCGACATTCGAAATGCCGTCGACGCAGGAAGCTAAAGAAGTTGGGCTGGTGAAGAAAAGAAAAGAAGAGAAGAGAAAAAAAAGTTGTTGGTTGTCATTGTGTGCGTGATGACGCCAGATGGACGTCAAGGACTGTGGTGGATTGTAAAAGATTTATTACGAGAGCAGCAACTTTGACAATAGAAAAAGGGAATTTATTATGCGCGTCTCTTTTTTTATTTTGTTGGGGGGGGGGGGGGAGGGGATATAATAAATTGCTATTCGCCCCTTTTGCTTTTTCTTTAAGTGACGTTCTGGCTAACCCCAAGATTCTCATCATCTTCTTTTTTTCTTTTTCTCTCAGCTGTTTTGTCATCAGTTATCATTTGGACCATCTCATCTCTACTCCATTGCAGCCAGCCACACACAAGAGTCATCACTTTTCTCATCTTGTGTGTCTTGCGGAAGTCCGGAATCAGCTACTACTACTACTACTACTACACCAGGGTGTGACATCAAGTACTCTCTATACTCTTCCTTTGATCCCGTCCAAATTATCATAAGACCCACCAACGACATTCCCGCAGTAGAGCAGCAGCCCAGTAGAGGAGGATGTCGAGTGTCTTATCCTTTTTCTCGTTGGCGACTTTTAGAAGAGCGTAGAAAGAGACCACAGCATGCCATCATCATCATCTACTCGTCCGTCTTGTCTAATGTTGAGATGTTGGCCAAGGATCAATAGTCGAGCCTCGACTATTGATTACGGCCGGAATCTCTCTGGCCCCATCAGCAGCAGGATCTGGCGATAACAGTTCAAAAAAGAGGTCGAGTTAATCTAACGAAGCTAACTTAGTACATCAACAAGATCAATCGATTTGTCAAGCCGAGACTAAAACAACAGTTGAGACCACCAAGGCCACCGGGCAACAGTAGTATCGAGTTGCAACAAAAAGGGTTTTTGTGGCCTATTATTCTAGCTCAGGACTCTGAACGGATTCCGACAATTGACGTGACCCATCACCCAAATAACAATCCACTGGCACAACAGAATAAGCAGAGTCGCTGAGATGACGTCATCAAACGAGGAATATCCAACCCGGATTTGTCCTAGAAATGATGTCGGTTTAACCATAACCTTGGCCCTCTTACCCTAGCCATACTTTTTTTCCCATTTTTTTTCTAACCAGGATCTCCCAAAATACCCAAAACTTAAAAGCTCGCCCCTTTCTCTTTATACATTTTGTGTGTTTTACCTGCCAAAAAAAAATATGAGTCGACCTTACATCTTAATTACATGGGGGTGGAAATTTAAAAGAGAGAGATGGATCGACCTCCTCCCCTCACATAGTGTAGTAATAACCCAAGGTCGGTACAAAAATTGTGCAGAGTCATGGGGAAAGGTAGAAAAACAACTTGGTACAGCACGGGGTGAGAGAAAGTATTTTAAAAAGATATAATCCGAGAGAGTGAAATAATGCTATATAATGAACTACGCCCCTTGAGGAGAGAGATAGAGAGAACCGACCGGTTTGCTATTTTAAAACGCGTGTACTACTACACTCTGCTGGGACCGTAATAATAAAAAACTTGCTCCTGATTAGCATCGTCATGCGGCCGGCAAAGTTGAACGGGTACACGTCGAGTTCACCTTTTTTTTTTTGTTTCTTATCTTGTTATATCTGGAGGTGTTGTTGTTGATGGAATCGAAAGTGGTTGGGTCGGAAGATGCAGCCGGGGCCGGGCGGATGCGATGATGGCCAAGTCTGTGGAATGTTGTACACTCTCTCTCTCTCTCTGTAGTATGGATCACATCAGATGTGTGTCTAATAATCTTATGCGCTGCTGTAGTTGTTTGTAGCTTTTCTCTTTCGTTTGGCGATCACGCAGCCGTTGGCCATCGCATCCAACCTTAGAGTCTACCGACACAACTTTCTCTTAGTCGACTCGACGACGACCGTTTCGTTTTTGGCCGTTCGTTTTGGGTTGTGTGGCGTCTCTGTCCTCATATTCAAATCGACTCGCATTCCCCCCACGAAAACAAAAAATCAAAGTTTGGCCATCGAAAAGAGAGAGAGAGAGAATGTTGTTGAAATCAGAAAGAAAAAAGGTGTAAGCGAAATGTTCATTCATTCATTCTGAATCTGCTGAATCTGCTCCTTTCACCTGCTGGCCGCCGCCACCATCCATTTCCCAATCTTCTTCTTTTTCTTTTCTTTTCTCATCCGCATATTGAACTGATCATTACCGACGACGTAGATCTCAGTTGGCCAACGTGATGCGTTCTCTAAATGCAAAACGAAATTTTCCGTTCGTTTCTTTTTCTCTTTCTTTCTCCTATCGACTCGGGGGGGATATTTTTTTGAATCCGGCAGAAGTTGTTCCGCTCGAGGCAGCGCTTCTTCTTCTTCTTTCCCCATTTGCACGCATATATAAAAACGGGATCTCTCAGCACCGCACACAAAAGAGAGGAAGGGGATGAATCGGATCGATATGGTGGGGGGGAGACGTGCCGGAGAGATTCAGCTGGCCGTCACTCTTCTTCTTAGCCATGATGGGACGAGCCAAAAGAGAAATAAAAGAAACACAAATCAAATAATCAAAGGGCGCCATTTCTTCTTCTTCTTTTGGGCCTCTTTTTTGAATCACTTGCTCAACTGTGAGTCACACAGGATTATATGGGTGCATCCGTGCCAATAAGAATCCCATTCAATCTTTGATCCATCCATCCAGTTCGTCCGTCATCCCAATCCAAAGGCGAGAGACGAAAACGGGACCAGGCAGGCAATAAGAGATATACGGGATTCATTCATCTCCTATTTCTCTCCTATTCCTGAATGGATCCAATCCCCCCCTCCATCCCCCATAGAAATGGTACCTTGATTGCTGCTGCCCCCGCAGTTAGAATATCCATCGCAACGACGAGGACAAACAGACTGACCAACGGCCAGACCGCAGCAAATGACGTGTCTGACCATTTTCATTTTTCTATTTTCAGGTCTAATAATAATTCTAAATAGATGAATCAAAAGAAGAAGAAGAAGAAGAAAAGGAGAAGAGCACAGTGGGATAGACGCACCAAAAGTTTGCCGGTGGCTGTGCTGTGCCAGGTTAACGGCCAAGTTGCCGTCAGGAGCCGAGCGGTGAGCGCGCGGGCGCAGTCCAAAAGGGGGGAGAGGAATAGAGGAGGAGGACGGGCGACTGGGCGTGACTAGAATGGCGAGAGAAAGGGCCAAGATGGCCTGATGAATGTGAGTAGATGGGAGAGAGAACCCGACAAAGAAAAAATATATACGCCCGGCCAAAATGGAGAAGAAGAAGGAGAAGGAGAAGAAGGAGAAGGAAGTCTGAACGCGAACGCAGATCGGCCAGCCACACGTCGAGAGACAGGGGACCGAGAGAGACGGGAGGCGGAAGACAGTGGCTACAGCTGAAAAGAGAGAGAAGAAGAAAACGAACGAACGCCGGGGCCAGCCATTCAGACAGCAGTTCTTATTCTTCATTGATCCCGCGACCGTTGCCGTCCCCACGCGGCCAACCGCTCACTAAAACTCTCATAACCCCCAACAACAGCCGACAACACCCCCGAACCAAAATAAAAGTTGATTTTCAGTGTCATTCGGTCTACATCACTTTGCCAGACAACACCCCCCCATTGCACATTTATTGCACAATCAAGTAAGTTTCAACATTTCAATTTTAATGATTCTTGGAACAATTAAAATGTGGTGGAAAGATTAGACACACGCGTCGTGTGCCCATGTGGATTGGATTGCCATTATCTCTCTCGTCTTATTACAACACCCAGTGTGCTGTTTTTATAATTCAATTTGATTTGATTGGGAGGGAGAAGAAGAATCTAGCTGGTATCAAAGGCCGACAAAATCCAGTTTACAAGGGCCTTTCCATTTCGTTTGATCGTCCATTTTCCCTTTCGTCTCTTTCTTTTTCATCTCTGGGGAGAGCTGCGGGAGGAAAAATTCACGTTGCAAGTCGTCGTGAGTTAGTTTGTTAGAGTTGTAGTAACGGTGCTTTATCGAAATCCCAAAGTCCCCGGGATATATACGCCCGAGTGTGTGTTATATGTGTGTGTGTGTGTACATCGACCTGGCCCCGGCGTGAACAACTTTTTTTCGTCGGAGTTTATCCCGGCCCTTGAGGCATTTTCGCTAATATTTTGTTTCCTTTTGAAAATTTCTTTGAAATTTTGTTTATTTTCTTGTTACGGGGAAGAAGAAGAAGTCGATGGCCTTTGGCATCTTTGGTGTAGCGGGTGGGCGACGGCCAGCCAAGTGCACACACAACACGCAGACGCGTCGCCCAGCAGACGCATTCAATCGATTATTTCCAGACGCATCAAACACGCAATTTTTTGGGGATTTGTCCACCCAAAAAAGTAGAAGAGGAGCCCAAAAATCATCCAGCGATTGTTTTGTGGTCATTTTTCCAACTTGTTTCGCTCTGAAAAGAATTAATAAAAATAAAATAAAATTCGGCGGTGGCGATATGTAACGGGAAATGAATTGTCGGGTCGGGACTGACTGATGGGGAGCGGCGTCGATTCGATTGTCTTTTTTACTCTTTGATTCCGTGTCGTTCGTGCGGTCGTCGTCGTCGAGGCTTTTTTTGATCAGTTTGTGCCGCCGGTTAATGGACGACGACGACGAGAGTCGATGGCGGAAAATAAAAAGGGGTCTGGGACGTCAACAAACGAGTCGACTTGCAGATTGATCGCGGTCGACGACGACGATCGGCGTTGCCATGGCAACTATTTCGGGTCGTTCACGCTCGTTTGGTTGGGGGAGTCGGTTATTTTTCTTTCCCGTTTGCTAGACGCAGGGGGGCAGTTCCGTCTCGCCCTTTTTTTCGGTCGACACGATGACGGAACAAATGACAAAACACAAAAGCCATACGAGAGAGACAGTCCAAACATCAGTCGATTGTTTTTTCCCCATTTGACTTTGTCCATGTCAAGACAATCAGAAAAATGGATGCAAATGTTGTTGTTGTTGCTGTTGTGTGGTTGCTGTCATGGTGTTTGAACCTCAACTTTTATTTATTTTTTGAGAGGGGGGTTCTCTTATTTTCTGATCGGCTTTCTCTTCTTCTTCTTTGCCCGTTTTCTCGACGATCACGCCACTTGGTGGTCGACTGCTGGTTGGTTATCCCGCCATCGACCCACTCTGCTGGTCCGTCTCCCTCCCACCCACCTCCTTTTTTCTTATCGTCTGCTAGTGGATGGTGTACCTTTTCTAGATGTGGGATAACACGAAACCAGGAGGGGGAGTTGCAACCAACTGAAATTCAACTGTTTTCGCCAACAAGAATTTTTTTTACTTGTTGGTCAATTTCGAGAATGGAAGAGATGGCCAGCAACACCAAACAAGAGAGAAATAGAGAAAAGTGTAGGCTGGCTAGATGCAGATTGCACATGCGCATTCATCCAAAACATTTCACGTGAATTATTTTGATCCTATGACATTTTGAATTTCGATTCAAATCATTTTGACAGATTCGGATTTGAGTAACAATTTTTATATGGATGCGATTTAATTTGTGGTCGGTTCGTTAAATTATATTGTTCCTCCTCTGTCTCTGTGTGTATCAACACTGCTGCTGCTGCTGGCCAGGTAGACGCTTCTCTGCCTTCTCATTTTTCTTGGAAGCCTTCAGGGCTGGAAGTGACCTGTATTCTCTTTTTTCTCTCTCCTTTCGTTTTGGCTTGTGGTATGGAATACCCGAGAGCTTCTCTCTACCTGCCTCCTCCTCCTCCTCCTCCTTGTTGTTCACCTGGAGGAGAACCACTTAAGGGCTAGTAGTCGAACCACCTGTGCCGGACGACAGTCAGTTGGAATTCTTCTGCGCTGCCGTTTACACCCCCTCGCCCATTTCTCTCTCTCGTCTTGTTTTTCGATTATTTCGACCTCGCCAGTTTTCCTACGAGTGATTTGTGCGTGTCCTGGTCTAAGGGGGGGGACTCGAGTGAGGGTCTCTGCTTGTCGACGAAAGAGATTTCGATCAAAGTTTATTTTTAATCGCCACAAGAAAATCCACCCTCTCTTTTTACAACTCTCTTTTGGCTATTTTCAACTTGTCTATCCATTTCCCATTTCCTGGGTTACATCGTGTGTGTGCGTGTGTGTGGTTGTCATCGAGTTGGAAAATTAAATCACCGATCGATTGATTGATTGATTATTCAATAACGAATAATTCAATTGGACATGTCTGCCAGCAGCAACGCGACAGAGGCGATTGGAGCGACGACGGCTTCCGCCGCTTCATCCAGCAACACCATGGACCACCTGATGACGATGCCCAACTATTCGTACATTTTCAAGTTCGAGGACGAATTCGAGCACACGGACGCCAAGATTTGGTTCAACCGCTACTGGACGGGCTGTTTTTATTACGTCGGCATCTACATGCTCGTCATCTTCACCGGACAGCAGCTCATGGCCAATCGGTAAAAATGCCAATCTGAATTCACTTTGATCAATTTATCTATTAATTCGTCTTTTATATTTGAAACAGACCGCGCTACGAATTGCGAGGGCCGCTCATTTGCTGGAACATTTTGCTGGCCACGTTTAGCATCATCGGAGCGTGTCGCACCATCCCCGAATTAGTTTACGTCACCCGCCATTTCGGACTCTACCACTCTATCTGCGTTCCCAGGTGAGGAGACCCCCAAAACCCAAAACAAAAAAACAACTTTCGTTTTATTTTCTCTCCTGGGCGTCGAATTTCATAACTGCGAAAAATAGATGGAGAGAGCCCATCTTTTTGAATGGCCGGCCTCAAAGTTGATTCCCAGCTCTCTACTCTATGCGTTATATTACAAGATATATACTGGGAATAAATGTTGTCTGCAGCCTTCAACGGAAAGAGAAAGTTGATGCCGAGCTTCTTTTGTTTTTCTCTTTCTCTTTTTTTTTTCCTGCCCTTCAGTGCGCCTGCACCGGGAGAGCGAGTACGCGTGTAGCCCTAGAAATGAGACAACAACTTATGGATTTTTTTTATTTTTCTTTTCCTCCGGCCCCATTGATCATTTTTTTTCGCCCAGGAGGGGCAGCAGGGCGGGAGGATTTGAACCTGAAATAAAATCGTCTAACATTCTAGTACTGACGTCACTTGTAACATTGAAACCATGTTTCCAATCTTTCCGCTAATCTCGACGGATTCAAACTTGTTTGAATTGAAGACCGGTTTCATTTGTCGGGGACTGGTACGGCCAGGATGTTACGTAACGCAATTGGCTACTTGTCCAGCTTCGCAGCGCTAATGTCATTCCCAGTTGAAAGCCATTGGAATTTATTTAAATCGCTCTAGTCTGCGACCTGCTGGCCCAGAGATAAACGCCCTCCCGACACACCCCGAAAAAAAGATGACCCTGTCTGCTGCTGCCAGTGCCCGAATAAATACCTGTAGACGAAAGAGAAAGAGAGAGAAAAAAAGAGAAAAGGTATAGGCAGGAGGAAAATCGAATGATGATCGGGATAGACAGAAGGAGAGAGAGAGCGAAAATTGCCCTTGGGATAGTTGAGCGCTAGAAACCTACATTTTTTCCCTGCCGTTCAGTTCATGGAGCTGCCTCACCATTTTGGTCTTTTTCCCACCTGTCCTTCCCTTTTTTTCTTCTTCTTTCGGCTTTCTTGCGGATGTTTTTCTTCCAGGGTGGGGGGGAGGGTACTGGAAATGAGGTAGTTCCAGTTCCCAAAATACGACACCTGGACAGCGCAGCTTTTCTTCTTTCGAGAGAGAGAGTAAGGCACGTGTGTAGTACCGATTACTACACCGGTAATGGAATTGAACGGACACGCATCGCTTCCTTTATTAACTGTATTAATATCCGGTTGATTGAAGCGTCGTATTTAATTCTATTCATTTTATTATTTCATTGATGACAGTTACATCGAAGATGACAAAGTCTCTGGCTTTTGGGCGACCATGTTTGTGCTGTCGAAAGTGCCCGAGCTGGGCGACACCATGTTCATCGTTTTGCGCAAGCAGCCGCTCATTTTCCTCCACTGGTATCACCACGCCACCGTCTTGGTTTACTGTTGGTAATTTTCCCATCTCAAAGTTTATTTTTATTATCAAAAATAATTCATTTCTATTTTTGTCTACTCATTTAAATTAGGTACGCTTTCAAAGAGTACACTGCGCCAGCGCGTTGGTTCATCGTGATGAACTTTACCGTTCACGCGTTCATGTACTCGTATTACGCCCTCAAGGCTATGAACTATCGGGTCCCGCGCTTCGTCTCCATGGCCATCACGGTCGCCCAGCTCTCGCAGATGGTGGGCGGATGCGCCGTCAACCTCTGGGCTTACCAAGTGAGTGGCTTTTTTCTTTCTGTCTCGATCAAGAGTTTCATTTCAAAAACGACATCTCCTCCTGAAAGGGCACACGCCATCACGACGGCCATTTTCCCGCTAGGTTGAAATGGGCCTCAATTTGGTCCTGTTTGGTCCCGTGTTCCACTTGAGACAAGAAATGGCGATTCTATCCTATTAAAAACGAAGAGGGGGTGTCTTTATGTCTTTTAGCACGTCCCTATATACGTCCTGGCCTACATCCCGACAATATGGCGCCATGTTCGAACGAGTGAAAAGTCGTACAGGAAAGATGAGGCAGCAGCAATTGACGTTTATTATTGACATAGGCAACGCCAACGTTTTTGATTTTGGAGAAAACGCACCGACTTTTATTTTTTAGTGGCGTGCAATTATTTTGCAAATGACGGGCGATATAAACAGCGGAAGCGATTGACGGATCACGATGGATTGAAAATTCCCCATTTTTGGGTGGGGGAAAGTAGAAAGTTACGAATCGATTCATCACCCAACGGAACTTGAAAAGAAAAATGGTCGTAAAGTTCAGATGCGCATTGACTTACACGGGAGTGCGCCAGCGACCTCGAATAGGATATGGGTTGGTGGGGGGAAAAACGACTTTGAACTATTGGACTCTCATCGGACGATAATTTTAGTTATTTATTTTCTTTTAACCAAGTAAAAGGTCAGCCCGTCAAAGCGATAGACTCATCACGCCACATTAGACATCGCCCTAAATCAAAGTCTGTCCGTCGTTACGGGAAATATGAATCTCCAAATGACGACCTTTAAACCAGAATTATTATTCATTTTCTTTCCCTTTTTATCTTTTTTGCCACAGTTGAAGCAGAACGGCGAGGCGTGCAACGTCAGCGAACACAACATCAAGATGTCGCTGCTCATGTACTTTTCGTACTTTGTCCTTTTCGCCCGCTTCTTCTACAAGGCGTACGTCGACCGACGGGCTCCGCGCAAGGGGCTAGTCGACACCAGGGGGTCGTCGGGGACGGCCAGCATCGATCACAGCAGCAGCAGCAGCAATGGAACGGCCAAGAAAGTCCAGTAGAGAGCCGCTGAGAAACAGAAACGCTTGGCCAGCGACAAAATGGAAAAATCACTGAGCTTCTTCGGGAAGGAACGGGAAAACAAAAAAAAATGGCGAAAAAACATTCCTGACTTGGAAAAATTAAAAATAAAACAATTCCAAAATGAAAATAGAGAAAAAATGATACAAAAAAAAAAAAAGAAAAGAGATTGTAAAGGGGATGCACATGGAGCTGGTCCTTTCAACTCGTGTTGGTTTTATAGTCTTTATCCAAAAAAACAAATTAGATTAGCAGATTAAGGGGATTTTTCCAGCAGGAGGAAATTGATTGTCTTTTTTCGTGTATCATTTATTATTTACCTTATTTTTTTTCCTTCCCTCTATCATAGGCCTACATATACAAAATGTTGTGGTGCTCTCTTTGCACTCTTAATTCTGATGGGCTGATTGCTATGCGATGGAAGCCGACTGTGCATGTTTCTTCCCCCCTTACTTTTGCTTACATCACACAATCCGCCGTTACAATAATTTTTCTTCTCCTTTTCATCTGATTATCTTACGTTTTGTATAAACATGAATTGATCCAATCACGTGCGGAAAGGGTTCAAGTTTAGTTCAAGTGTTGATTGCGCGGTCGCAAAATAGCTGCAAAGAAATGAGCCAATTGATGTCATTTATCCGCCGTTTTGTTCCAAAGTCTCCAATAAGTTGATGTTCCCGCTGCTGCTCGTCTTATTTCAATGATTGGCCCCTCCCAATTGTCTGCACTGCGATCCCACATGTCATCAATGGCGGAACGAAAACAAAAAGATTACAATCACCAGTCGCTGATTTCTGCCGACAACAACAACACAATGATTGAATATCTCTATTCATATTCCCTATTATACTTATTCCAATTTAATTGTTTCCAATTTATTCTGGCCCGTCTCGTATATGTATACATGTACGACGGGCAAGAATTTGAACTCGGTTTCGCTCAAATGGCTCTAGATCTTATACTCCCGGAACTACCTTTATAATCCTATCACATACTGTACACCGCCCGTCTCTCTGATCATTCGCCAATTCCTTTTTTCTTTATCATTTCCCCCAACCCCACGACACACTATTCTACTCACTCACCACACACCACCAACCCCCCCATTAACTAACACACGTGTTATATGATGATAACTATACAGTACCTCGATCTGATCGGAAGGAAACGAAAAGAGGAATGTCATAAAAGCAAAATGGAAAAGAAAAATCAAAGACATACGAAAATTCACGCGTGTATTCATTTGTTTGACTTGTTTTTATTTTTCGCTGTCAATTGTTTTTAGAATTTGATTGCACAATGGGGAGAGGGTATAACTCGGCCCTTGTTGTATTTTCCACGGAATCAATCAAGGACGGATAACCCAGTCAGAAATCCGGTTTCTAGGTACACTTGTCCAGTGTTAACTATTATTAGGGTTCGTTTGGGTCCAAAACGATCGACGAGAAAGAAAAGAGCCAAAGGCGAAGGTGTGGATCGATAACAACCAAAGAGAAATAGAAAATTTGTAACGCCAAAACGGTTGCCGACGGCGGTATAACATCACGCCATTGGGACCAGATTAGTGGTTATTTCGTTCGATCGCTTTTGTAAACGGCCAAACATAAATAACGTCATCTATAACGAAAATGATAACCACATCAACCCCGGTACTACTTAATACTTATGCTACGGCACGGGCTCACGCCGCACCAAACCGAATTTAGATTCATGTTTTTTTAAATTTTACACCTTTTGCTTCTTTAGTGTTTCATTATTTCATTGCACGCTAGACTATTTCTCATTTTCCATTTTGTTTTCTGTATGCATGTGTAATAGAGCGGAGGGGGCGGCCAGCACAAACACAAAATGTTGTAAATTTTGACGCTAGATGGCGAACGATATTGTTTATTTTTCTCATGGCGTACAAATGTCCAAAGTTGTGTTTGCTTTTTCCTACGTGTTCCGAGTGTTTTTACCGGTTTTTAAGAAACAAGTTCAATTATACTTTGATATGTAAGCAAGTCTGAAAATGTAGACTGATCTCCAGAGATTATTCTTACATACATCTTTGTATTCGACTATTGCGTCTGTTGTCCCATCTGACAGGTAATATTCGTGGATCAATGGCATTCACAGTTTTAACAGTAAGGTTCTGAATATTTCATTTAAACCACAACTCCGACTATCCAACACCCAAAAATTGGTGATAAATGCAACAGGTAAACATGACAGGACAACATTCTACATGGTCCTTCGAACCGGTTCCAAGAGCCGATTCTAATTGAAACTTATTGTTTACAGTGGCCAACCGCTACATTCCTCCTCCGGCCGACCTCGTCGTCCCGATTGACGCCATCAAAGAGTATAGCAAGACCCTGGTGGCAGCAGGGGATCCTAGGGAGTGCTGGCGCCTGTTGGAGTAACTGTTCGAGCTACCATTCTTTCACCTGATCAACGCCTCAGCGCCCTTGGCGTTACTGGAACCGAGACAGACTCCACGAAAGGTGTTACAGGCAGCCAGGCGCCTGAAGGACGCCATCGCTCGGCTTCCCGAGGATAAACGTCTAGCAATTGAGAGGGAAGACCAAATCCTCGCGGACAACGCCAGGATCGCACGCGAGTCGCGACTCAACGCCAGGGAGGCGGCAAAACGGAAAGCAATTATCCACGAGGAGGCCCTCCTGGACCACGACGCCCTCGACCTCGAGAAGCGATTCTTGGAGCTGGACGCCAAGCGTAGGCGTACAACCGACGCCCCACTCATCGTACAGGTCAACTGTACTCCAACGCAAACCGGGCTCCCGGCCAAAGAGCGCGTATTAGTCGAGGGGACGTTCACCGGACCGCCAGGCCCCCACGCCACGACAATTGGGAAAATCACCGCCCGACTTCGAGCAGAGAGAGCGTTGGAAGAGCGCATCGCTCGGACTGGTGCAATCCGTACGGGAATTTTAACTCCGCCGGTAACCCCGTTACCGCCACTACCGACCCCAGAGGAACTGCACGTCCCGTCAGCCGAGACTCTTCCAACGACTCCCGGCCCTCTCCCGTCTACCCCTAGACGCCAGCGCACGGAGGCCGAACTGGTGCAGAGTTTAACAAAGGACGGCTGCACTCTCCGCCCGGTTTTAACGCGGATCGACACACCGATAGACAAGCCGACTAAAGGAAAGTCTCTCCGCAAAGGATCGAAGTCCAACGCCGATACACCACAGCCTGTGCCGTCCTCAAGCTCGGCCACGGAGACTGACCTCGAGTCTCTAAGGATCAAAGTCATAAAGGCAGCGACACCGAAGATAAAAGAAGTCCTCCGGGAATATTGTACGGTTGCGCCACGGTCCAAGACTCCGGATAGCCGAAAGAAAACTCAGCACGCAGAGAGACAAACTCGGAGCAGGTCAACCGGCCGAACACCCAGGCAACGGGAGTTGTTCGGAACAGAAGACGAGGAGGCCCTTCTACAGGACCCACCCGCCTCAACCAGCACTGCTCCGTCCTCGCGTCCTACCATTCGGGGTCGCTCTCGGGTCCGCCGCATCTCATCAGACGACGAGCTCGAAGAACAGCACGACGTAGGACGGGGAGAAGATTGGGTCCAAGGCATCTGGGCCTCAGACCCGGGCAATGACGAGCCACCACCGTCCAACGGCACCACTAACAGAAACTAAACGGACACATCTCCTGAGCAGCGGAACACCTTGCTGCTCAGGAAAAGCACAGATGAGACGGAGCGCTCAGATCACCAGGCCGAGGCAACACCCTATCCATCGGCCAACTTTTACATGCTAGCCCTTGAAACCCAGACATTATGCGGCGGAACATTATGCAGTTTCCCTATTGTAGAAGGGGTCCTTGTTATCAATGATGGGACTTAGACGAAATCCTAGAATATCTGGCGGGACTTAGAATAAATTCATCGGATAAGACTTAGCCGAAATTCCGGCAATGGGACTCAATAATTCCGACCGACTGGACTTAGAATAGTCACGAGATCTCAACCGGCCAACATTTGAATTTACCGCCTACTTTGGATTTACCGCCTAAATACTTGGGCGAATGATAAACAGGAAGTTCCCGGAGGCATCCCCAACTCCGGAAATAACACCCGCCAAAGACTACAAGGGACAGAAGACAACGCCATCTATATTCCACACGTTATTAATTAATTGAATTATAAATGCATACATGACAACGTTGATTATCCAGCCTATAATTGTATGTAACCTCAGGGCATCGATCTGTGCTAATAAATCACTCATTCACACACACTCAGACTAGTAAGTTCTTATTTAGACTGCTCCTTTGGGTACGGGTCTTGAGTCAATTCCCTTGGGCTTTAGCTCATTGTATTCCGCTTGTATTTGTGTATGTTGTCCGATCTCCGTCGTGGGAAAAGACTTGTATTTATTTGTGTATTTAGGGACTTAGAAATATTTCTTGAGCAAGGAATAATTTCTAAGACAGGATTCAGATCGTTCTGTTTTCTGTGTCGCAGCCCCACCAGGAGAAATAGATACCCGGCTTCCGGACGGTATCTGCCCGACACCAACAGACGCATCGTCTAACGGTAGTCACCAGCACTCAAACGGCGCTTGACTGCCATTCAACGGGGTGACTCCAAGTCACCACCGAGATCACCTCAGCCTTGCTGATCGTCACCTCCACCGGTGTATTCCTGATATTAACCGGGCATATTCTTTCTCTCTACAGATTCAATCTGATTATCAACCGCTTAGACGCATCGTCAACGCATATCCTACTCCATCTCAAAAGAAGTAAGTGTCTATCAATTAGAACACCCGTCATACGGCTAAATCATTGAACCGCCCAGAGAAATCTGGAAGGGAATTACGCCTATAATTCTACATGGTGTATCAATATACAGGATCTAAACTCCAGGTTTCTAAATTTGCATGGCAGACTTTATGAGAAGTCATGTCCTTTCAAAAAAGTCAACAAGGTCACTTGTTTACTAACCTGTTGGCTGCTACCCTTGAATCTCCCTTTTTACTCTCTAAAGCGGGCCATCTTAATTTAAGGTATTTCTTATTCTGTTGTTTCAATCTTGTTTGAATATTATTGATATCCTAATAAATGTTCATTCTGCTTACAGGGTAATCCTTCGCTACTTGTCATGGACTTCATCCACTGGTGAAAACCGACGAGAGAATGCTGTTATCCAAGACCTGCCAAGAGTGATAAATTGTTTAATCGTTAGATTAAATTTTAAGTGCATATCTGGGCTCCCTTCTTTTCTGTGGCACCGTTTCCCTATCTAACCACTAACCAACGCCCGCCGGTGGTCACTCACCCGCTGTGAAACCAGGAGGAGGGAAGGGCTCTGGTCGAACGGGGACTTGGAAGGCGCACGATCTGAGGGTCATGAGTCTAACCCGGAAGCCTAGTATGACTAATCGCTCCCCAGAAAAACTTGCCTCGCACTCTTCTCTCCTCTTCCATTTCCAGGTAATCTCCCTGGATCTACGCCGACACTGCATGTGCGAGTTTTAGCAAGCAATCCGCCGCCCAATTTGACAAAAAGTGATAGTTTGTTTTCACGGAAATTACGCCAGACGGTTGAAAAATTTCTAGTTCAACAATCTCATGTAGAAATTAGCATCTAGTCTACTGGTGCAAATTGCGATTCTTTAAGCTTGATTAATTTAGTATATGTGTTAAAAGTTATTGTGGGTAGCTAAAAAATTGAACTAATTCGCTTTTTCAGAATATTTGAAGAGAGATCACAAGAAAATCTAAAAACAACAAAGTGATCTAAAACCAAAATATTCAGAAAAAGCTAGCTACCCACAATAGCTTTTAACACATCACCTAAATTAATCAAGCCTTAAGAATCGCAATTTGCACCAGTAGACTAGATACTAATTTCTACATGAGATTTTTTAACTAGAAATTTTTTAACCGTCTGACGCAATTTCTGTGAAAACAAACTATCACTTTTTGTCAAATTGGGTGGCGGATTGCTTTCTAAAAAGCCTCGCACAAAAAAATTCTCTTGAACCGGACGCTCTGTTTAATGAATTATTTATTTTGCATGTGTTCCAGAATAAATTTGATTTACAAAATTTATTTGCCATGGTCTTTTATTTATTTAAATATAAATGTGATTACAGATCTAAAACAATTGTGTGATTTGATGTTGGAGATTATGGGGTTTTAGGAATGGATGTGAGTGGATGCATGTGGAATTTGATGTTGGTGCTTATGGGGTTTGGGGAATGGAAGTGTAAGTGAAAGTGGGGAAGGTATAGGTTGACAGGAAGGTATAGGTTAACAACAGATTTTATCACCAAGTACTTCATATTCATTAAAAATATACCTCACTTTTTTTTTAGTAAATCATAACCAAATACCCCACCCCAACTTCCTCCTCATTCCCCCATCCTGGACATGTTTATTATTTGTTTGACATAAACCTCCCCGTATTACTGTTTTTTTTGTTCCTTAATTCTCAATATATAAAGGTAAACTGCATAGACACAAATAGCAATTAAACACAATATTGGATGTCACTTCTGTAGCACAAAACCAGCACCTTGGATGCACAAGGAACAGCAACTTGATGCAGATATCTTTCACCACCATAGGCTGCAACAACACGCCACATTGGGCAGCAACATCACTTCTACGTAAACATGAACCTATAAACAAAGTAAAATTAATCTTCAGCATCATTGGAAATGCTGTATGAAATTTAAAAAAATATGCTAAATATCACTTCAAATATTCAACCCAATTATTATATGGCAACATTATCTTATAGCTATTGTGGAAACTTAAATTAATAAATTTACATGAAACCAGATGACTCATTTAAGATTTAAACACAAATTCATTTAAACTTTAAAGGATACTCTACAGTGGAACAAATAAACAAAACTTCTTTCAAAATCTGCCTTTCTTGCATAAAACAAACTCCCCTTTAAATAATCCATAACAGAACACAACCCTGAAAGAAATAGCTGTTGACTAGACGAAATCCCAAAATGTTAAAACTAACCAATGAATGCAAAGCTTAATCACATTTTAATTGTGTAATCTATAACTGGATAAGATTGTCACCTTCAAATAGTGTATGTGTTCATGATGTTCACAGCAAAGGTAAATGTGACTTCCATGCAGCCTGCACGATTTGATGGAAGCCCTAGATTGGATGGCTTAAGTTCCTTTTATTAAGAAGTGCCTGCAATCAAAAATTACAAATAATATGATCAACATATATTTCAATCAGTTTAATTATTGATTTTACCTTTGTAAAAGCAGAATGTTACTCAGCTTCTCGACGTGGTCGACAGCATGGTTTCCAAGTCTTTCAGCATCAAAATTAGTCTACAAATAAAAAATTAAATTAAAACACTTTCAGGCCACTTTCACTGCACATGTAGGCCTAATAGAATTTAATCGAATCGATTATACCAAGAATAATAGCAAGTTCACGAACTGCCAACCCGAACCAACTAAAACCCATCACATTCTAAGAAATGCCTCACAAGTGGCAATCCAACTAATTAATCCAACATCAAAATTCAAAACCTCAAAAATAGGTCTAAAAATGGCGACTCTTTCTCTCAGAACCTCATATGTCATATGTGTCGAACCAAGAAGGTAGGGGGCCTTAAAGGGCTAGCCTACGCCCAACAACTGAAGACAAACCTGGCCACAAGATGTCATGTCTCAGCCAGCCAACAACATGGTGCCAAAAGCAATAACAATTTTTTTTTAAATTATTACGACTGTCTAAAACACTAAATCCATCAAGGGAACTTCACACTTTGATAGGTAGACCAATTTACCAAATTCGTCAATCACTTCAATCAGGCTCTGAAAAGAGCGACTGATTTAAAAGTGGAGGACACGGAACCAACTGCAATTTACTTTGATTTCATCTTCGCTCAACGCCTTCCAGAGGTGAGCAGCTTAACTGCGTTGCTAACTCTTGCAAAAACTCAAAAACTCCTCCTGCACTGTTTTTGGCATGACAAAATTTACGTTGACGAAGAATTCTTCGATGATTTTTTTCAGTATTGAAAACAAACAAGAAAAGTGTATAGTTGAAGTAACTGAAACAGTGAAACTAATGTTTTTTACCGCTGAAAACAATCTAAGCCTTCGTAGCGTTGTAAACAACAAATGTTTAAAATTTAAAACAGTCAAATGAATTGAAAAGGATCCCTGCTCTAGCTTATCGAGACTTACTAAAATTAGAAACAAAAATAACAAGCAGAAAAAAAAATTAAAAAAACTTGACACTCACGCAATATTGCTAAAAGAAGAACCGACAAACGTTTCCGAGTCTCAATGTGGCAGCTGGAGGTGTTGCAGGCCCATCAGCGAGCCCATGACTTCCGAAAATGCATCCTGTTCTATTGTCACCGCCAGAAATCTCATCCGATTCTGGAATTTCCGGTCCACCACCAACATATGTTCAATTGTTCACAAAAGAAAAACCAATTAGCCATTTTCTAAAAAAAATTCGAAAACATGATTGATAATGAAACTAATCTGGGTTTGTCGGAAGAGGGCCCATTGATGCACCAAACTAGTCGGAATCGAAACCATCTGAAACGTAATACACACAAGTTGCCTATTTTGAATAGCTTCTGTCAGATGCTTTAGCCTATAAGAAAGAGTGGATCCCTGTATCAAATAGGCTGCCACCATCCACCTGTCAGTTCGTCACAATTTAAACCCTTAGAATAATCAATAACTCAAGTGATATGTGAAAGATATGACTAGCCTATTTGAATCAGGGGTAACCTTACCAAATGATAGGAATAAAAAGGAAGATATGAAAAGGTCATCTAGTAATTGCTTTGATAATAGTTTTCCGCATTATTGTGGAAAAATTTTGTAACATGTCCACCACCCTATTTTGCATCATCAACCAGAGTTGGTGGCTTGACCCTGAAAAGAAAAGTAGACAAATTGCATTTAAATGAATTAGTTTCTTTCAATTTTAATTAAAATTACATTTGTTATGTCTTTTCGTATAAGGACTGGAAAGTGAAGAACTCTGCTGGATAGCTGACGATTTCAGTCAGGTAGTGACCAAGAGTTTGGCTTTCGATAATAGAATGAAAAAAAAAGAATAATTTTGATGGAGTGAGTAAAAAGCAAGACAAGTATCACCTCAACGTTGATGTCTTGTTCAATGTCGTGGTTCATACTTCAGCTGAAAAGCGCATACCAGTAGTCCATCCAGTTACTGATATACAGACCAACAGAATAGGTTGATTTCTGGATAGAGATTCCAGCATTTAAAAAGAAAATGGAAATCAGGATTCACCTACCAAATAGAAAGTTTTTTAATATTCGGAAATAATTGAAGTAACTCTACTATGCCTCCAGTGTCTCAACAATAACATATACTGTGCAATCTTAAAACAAAGTGGATATGGAAAGTTTAGACAACCACATAACAAACAGAATACTGTCAATCGTCAATGGTCACTAGATTTTTCATGCCAGCAGCATCCAGGTCGGGTTATCCAAACTGCAACGTTTCGTTCGCATACTCGCTTACACAGCGCTGTCGTCCATTATCACCATTACTCAATTAGGTTAAACTCAATCACTTCATCGGCTAACGATAGTGGGGCAAGTGCGAATAAATCTGTCCGACCAGCAAGCCGGGATGAGGCTGAGCACAGCCCTTGTAATTCCGGCGAAGATGTTGCAACAAATGTTTCCTACATTTATAATTCCGACGGCAGACGGGACAACTGACTCGCCCCGATAGATAGACGCCCGACTCGTCACTTGCATCAGCCAGAATATAGAGAGAGAGTTTGAAAGGTATTTTGTGGACAATAGGAAGAAACAAACAGAATTCATCAAAGAAAATTCGATTCAACTTTTGGCGGCTGTTTTGATTTTATAATATAAGCAAAAACCCAAAATGGTTAGACAAAGGCCTGATCTGAGGATATCCAATGACTACAGTCGCTAGTACTTTGCAATTTTGAGAGAGTTAGACTACAAATGGGAAGAAGAAGAAGAAGACGGATGCACGGAGGTTTGGCCGTGAGCGGTGACGGCGTGTCGGTTTAGAAATCCCCTTATGGATGTGATGTAAGGGCACAAGGGACAATGGTGGACGGGCAGAGGGCATGGCTGGTCTTGGCTGTAACCGGAAGCTATTTCTCCGCATCCTTGTCGCAGTTGGCGATACAATAGTTTTCGGTACTTATAAGTCCGGTGGCAATTGGGGCAAACAACTCGAGTTTGCTCGTCCACTTCGGCACCTGTCGACGGCAATCGGGGCGACAAAAGACAAACAAGGAATCAAATCAATTAGAATAGGCCTCTCTGTGAAAGTGGAAAAAGTGGACATCAAATAGAAAAAAAAAACAAAAAAGCGGATTTCTTTAAAGAGTCGCATTGTGGGATCAATTGCTGTGGGCGCTTTGAACGTGTCTGAGCACGGACGACTTGACGAAAGTGACGTAAGGGCAAAAATTGCAACGGAAGACGGGCAAGTCGCACAACTGGCCGTCGCGGGAGCCGACGGTCGTCGCCGTCGTCATCTCGTCGCAGCCCATGCGCAAATGGCGGTACAGATCCTTCTTAAACTTGTAACTGAAATGGCAATTGGGACATTTGATCAGGGGTTGGTGAGCTTCAGGGTTGGCCTCGATGGCCAGGGTTCGCGCATAGTCCCTATACGAGACTCTGCGATTTTCTTGGATGAGCGAGATGAGGTTGGGTTGTGCGCAGCCCGTGTTGTCCCGGCGCAAATGTTGCAACAAATTTTTCCACGACTTATAAGTCCGATGGCAGACCCGGCAAATGACTCGATTGTCCTTCCCGTCATCACCTGTGGGTTCAGAAGATGGGATAAAAAACGGAGAAAGAGAACCATTAAGATCAAATAATAAAAAACAGGATCATCAAATCAAAGTAACTGAACTAGAGACTTCCCAATCTTTATAATTCTGAGCTAATAACCGAAAAAACAAATGACAATCCAGAGAAAGCGAATTTTTTTTTTCAAAATGGCCTAATGGGTGCACAGAGAAGAACGTCGTGGAATGACGGGGAAATCAAATTGATTGGGAGCCGATTTTCCGACTCGATTTCGTCTCCTACAATTTTTCGTTCAGACGAGGTTGTTTCTCGGCCTAAGTCCGAGGAGTTGCAAGATTTTCGGTCGATCGCACGTGCCGCTGTAACGTATATGCTTTAAAAAATTTCGCCTATCCTTGTAAGTCCGACGGCAAGCCGGGCAAGACACCCTCGATTGATCTTGATCACCTACTGTCCATCGAGGATTTGACGGAAACGTAAGAGAGAACGATTGATAATAAAATAAAATAATAAAAGTATAATCAAAGATACCGATTCATTCTACTGGGGACTTGTATTAGTCGCATTTCAAAAAAAAGGATTCTCTAGGTGAAACCGGAGAGAGTTACTAGTGAGTAGTAAGTCAAAAGTGGGTCAAGAAAGAAAGAGAAAATATGGGGGGCAGCCGCTGGTTAGATAATTGAGGTCTCAATGGTCTAGTGCGCAGTCTGACAGTGTATGTGCAAGAATTCTTTAATGAACGTGAAGTAAGGACAAACGTGGCAACGGTAGACCGGCAGATGACACGGAAGGTCTTCTCGGTAGCCCGACGATATTTCGCCACAACCCTGTCGCAGATGACGGTACAAAAATCTGTTGGACTTATAGGTCCGTTGGCAATTGGGGCAACCGACGCGAGATTGACCGTCCACCTCGTCACCTACATAGTCAGAACATTTGAGAAAAAACAACAATGGACACCCATGAGACTTTGAACCAAATTCGAAAAGAAGAAAGAAGAAAAGAAATTTCAAATCATTCACAAGCGGAAACAAAAATCAAAAAGATCCAGAATCTCATCGCCAGGATTTCACATCGATACTTTTTTTTTTAAATAAACGAATACAAGAACAAGCGATTCAAGCGCGTTTCAAACTCGGTTGGCAATCGTTACCGTGTTCTTCTTGATTGTGTGTTTTTAGGAATTCCCTAATGAACGTAATGAAAGGGCAGAAATTGCAACGGAAAGCGGGAAGCGGAGTTTTGTATCCATGGTAATTGGCCATCGTTTTCGTTGTCGCTAAATCGCAGCCCTTGCGCAGGTGACGGAACACGAGTCTTCTAAGCTTATAAGTCCGATGGCAATTGGGGCAAGCATGGCGACTTTGCACGTCCTCAGCGACGCCTGCCAGCAGCAACCGAGTGAAATTAAAGAGAAAAAATAAAAAATAAATAAAAAATAAACAAACAGAGAAATCAGATTTAATGATTTCCCAAGTTCTCGCGGTAGTAGTCAGAAAATAATCGAAATCAATTTCTTTTTTTCTCTTACATTTTAACACATTTTTATTTCGAACTGGATTTCTTCTTATTCTAATCATCTAAAATTTGGGACGTATTTTGATCTGCAACTGAAACGTTTTGCGTGGCAGAGGAATTCAAAAGGAAATGGATAGAACTGGCGCGCAGATAGGGAGGAATAACTTGTTCGTAAGTTTGTTCGTGTTCAATTTGCGTGTGCTGAAACAGAGAAGCCCTCAAGTACGTGGTATACGAGCACAAGCTGCAACGGAAGATGGGAATATGACTTGATTGGCCGTCGCGTTGGCCAGCCGTCGCCGCCGCTTCCGACGTCATTTCATCGCATCCCTGGCGCAGGTGGCGGTACAAATTTTTCTTATGCTTATAACTCCGCCGGCAATTCGGGCAACCAAAGTGTTCGTCAAGAGACTGATCGTCCATGTCGTACCCTAACAGAAGAGTTGGGAGACAAAAAAACAAGGGACCAATGAGAAAAAAAATTCAAAATAACTTCACTCAAAATTAATTGGTCAAGCTTCAAAAAGATTCGCTGCCTGTATTCAATTTTCGCATGGTCGTTTGATTTGACAGATTTTGTGTCTACAAAAAATCAATCTGAGTTCTGTTTATTGAAGAGAAACAGCACAGGTAATGGAGGGACAAAAATAAGAATTGTTGAGTGAATTTAATTTGCATTTGATTCATAAAGAGTGCCTCTTCAAAAAGTGTCGTTTGAGATTTCCTTGGTGGCGTGTGGTGAAAGTGCACGAGGCTAAAGGACACTTAAACATAGTCACCGACATAGTCACCGATCATCAAGTCGCATTTGTTCGAATGCAAGTGGGCGACCAGGGCACTAACCCGAAAGAACCTGACCGAACATCGCGGACAAACGGTTGCAGGACCCCTTGCCCAGACTACCGGGGTAATCATTCGATTCGATTCGTGACTGTCGTCCACGGGTACGTCCAAAGAGTCACCTATACATTGATTCGGAGAAAGTCACCCGTCAAGTTCGGAATATTTGGTTGTCTGGGTGTCTGCTTATAAAAGTAATGTTGCACGACTGAGGGAATTAAAAGTTAAAACAAGAAAAAGAAACCTGATTCGGGTCACTAATGCAGGTTCATCTACGTGAATGTCGTGAACAACGACACCAGAGCGTTTTTCAAAAGGGGCAGAAGGAAGGCGGATCAAAAAGAGAGCAGACTACGGTACGAGAGAGAATCTAGCACTAAGTAGAGGACTAATATTGAAGAGGAATGCCTACCTCGAGATGCAGCGACGCTAGATGAATTGTTAGCCTGGGGTTGTGTTCCTGAGGGACCGGCAACATTATCTCCCATTCGCGTGTCTGATGTAGTGGGGCCTTGGTATAAAAAAAAAATAAGTTTTTAAAAATAGGGGTGTGTTATAAACTATGACTGGTAGTTTATTACCAAAGGTAATATCGCGGGTCGAGTTGGGTACAATGGATATCATGCCGTTGTCAGATGTGCTCCAGTCGTCGTCACAGTCCTGGGATTTTTTAAAATTGAAATTAATATTAATAAGAAAAGTTCTGCCACTCTTTAACACATACCCGTGATGCCCATTCTGGTCCGTTATTATCTAGTTGGTCTTCCATGTGGTCAGAGTCTAATTCCGATTCCATTTTCGTATCGACTACAGCAAAGTGGTCATCTGAGTCTGTGTTCGCTGGATGTGTAGGAGATTCTGATGGTACAACATGAGCTTTCTTGGGAGGAGGCGGTTTTGGTCTAGAGGATGATTGGTTCTGAGAAGGAGTGTGTGAAATGTTGTCATTTTCGGGTCGTTGAGAATTGCTGGGAGTCGATACAACTGACGGAGTTGATGTTGATTCAATTAGTGTTCTTTTGGCAGCATTAGTCCTTGCATTTTGACCAGATTTCAATTTAGACTGGTCACCTTCTTTATATGCCAATCCTGTAAGAGCACAAAATTGGATCTATCATCTATGTGGTAGGATAAATGTTAAAAAATAACTCACCTTTGATATCAAGGGCTTCAGCTGTTTGCAAAAAACTAGCAAGTTGTTCCTGAGCAACATTTACTTCTCCTTTATACATGTAATCTACAAGTGCTCTGAGATCTGGAAAACTGACATCTTTTAAGAATATGAATGCCTGTTTGTCGACTTGCTTGCTCAGCATTTCCTGGAAAGAAAATAAAAGCATTTGAATACAAACTACCATCAACATCTACAAAACTAATATTTAGCTTACCTCAAAGTAGTTGCTACAAGCACACAATACTAATCGGTGAACTCTAACAAATTGATGGTCAGCGGCAAGAGTCACATCACACATAGATTCCTTTTCCAATAATTTGTCAAGAACACTAACTAAAACATGGTGATGGTTATTCCACCGTAAACAGAATTCTTCTGCATCCATGGCTGGAAATGCGACCTTTTTATGTAGAAAAGCACGATAAAGCGAATGAAGTTGTATGAAATTAAATTCAGAAGTCATGCTAAACCTTTTTCCTTTGTCTGGTTTTAACAGTGAAACAAACGGACAAGTCAAACACCTTCTTTCGACAAATTAACCAGTGAAGTAAACAAAGCTGACGATTCCAGAAAAAAACAAGATCAATCTTTCAATTAAATATTCCAGAAACAAAACTAACGGGAAAAACGAGACACGTAAACTGCTCATTCGCTATTTTTTCCAATATGGCCGACTAGGCTGAGCTCAGCAACGCTACCTACCTTTCGATCAACGCAGTTCGAAACATTTTGCCGTTCCTGCGCACGCTTGGTTTGTTTGTTTTCATGACGAAATTTAAGATTTCTCGTACCGATTGAACTATATAAATTTGAATACGTATGAATAACCAATTAATATTTGTTTGACAATTTAAAAGAAATATAGAAGAAATCACGTAAAAAATGTCGGTCATGTATTGGAACCGATTCACTCATGTTCTCTTGGGTCTTGGGCTGGTGCAACTGTCCGACCCCGCGGTATGTGAACCACGAGACCGAACAGCGCGGCCCGTGCTTAGGAGCTAGGGGAGAACAAAGGCGTGGCAGCCAACGGGTTAACTAACACAAACGAAAACATATTACCAACAACAAATGATGATCTGCGCTGACATTTTGGAGATACCGGCGATGTTTTGGTGTCCATCTTCTCGACGTCTTCTCTATATTACCTGAATAAAGACAAAACAAGTGTTATTAAGGGAAATGCCAATAAAAGTTACATAATACTTAAATGTACATTGATCAGTTTTTTTTGCTCAAAACTTTACAGGCGCTTAAAATTTAAAATTTAAAATTTAAAATAATAAAGCTCCCTTGCTAGTTTTATAAAAAATTTCCAGAAGTATACCGGAAGTAAGCCATAGCGCCTAAACCATTGAGCTGTCAACGGAATAAACCAAATATTCGTGATCTCTATGAAATTTTGGGTCGATTAGGTGTGATTTAAACGAAATCCAAAATTTTGGCCAAAATCGAGAATTTTCCTTCAGGAAAATTCTCAAAACCGGAAGTACGAGTACGTAAAAAACAAAAAAAGAACTTTACCACAAATTTGACGAGGATCACGAATATGTGGTTCTTTTGTTCCTGGAATGAATATTTACTGAACTACTGACTGAAATGAGAAAACCGGAAGTAGAAAAAAAAGCAAATATTGAAAATTTTACAAGGGAGCTTTGTTGGTGGAATAGTTATCGTCAGTTTTCACAAAAAAATGTCCACACAATAGCTGCCGATAAATGTTTAAAGAGATTTGCAAAGTAACTGAAACTAACTGTTTTGACAGCTGAAAATTATCGAAAAGCCATCTAGCGTTATAAAAAAGAAACACGTCTTAGTCTAAGTAACACTTCTTTTGCGCGCATGAAGGGCCTGATTTTGGAATCATTACACAATACACAGAGAGTTTAGCGGCTTAGCGCTGATAAACGCAGATTACTATTAGATAATCTACGAAAATTAGTCAATTGTCCGGTACCTGGCCATAATCCCGTGGTGAGTGACTGCAGGTGTGTCACACAGCAACTGAAGTGATCCAACTCGCCAGTGAAGCAAGAAAAGTTCTGTAGCAGGACTACCAGCAGCATAAGAAGCACTGAAGGTCTGAAGCTGTGAAGCTGGATGAGTCTTGAAGATAAGGATGGAGCAGAACGTTGGTGGAAGTTCCTCTTCTGTCACCCTTGTCATTGCCTGTCATTCGATTGAACTCTTACTTGCTCATCCTCACGCGGATTAACTAATTCTGGGGGTGGTATGGTTCGATCTACTCGGGGTGTTTGCAATTCGGCTTACATCCTCTCTTGTTGTTCAAATCGTTTGATGTCCAAATCAATTTCAACCATTAGCTGGCGATCTTCTGCTAAGATTTCTTGGATCTCATCTTTATAGTCCTTCATTAACTCTCGTAGAAAAAGCATTAAGTTGCCCATCAGTGAGGATTTATTAGCAGCTAGCTTGCGCTTCAAAGCTACAACAATCGGTACAATGTTTTCGATAACATTCCGTTTTACGACCTATCGCCAAATCCAAAGAAAAGTGTTGACTTAGTAAATCGAAAAATACGAAATATCTGAGTACTAACCTGCGCGATAATAGCCTTTTTTGTGGACTGAACGATAGCTTGAGCTATATCTTCTTTCTCTACGGGATCGTCATCCGTTGAAGCTGACAGAGAGGCTAGTTTGATGTCATCGCAGGATAGTATAGCCAGGGCATCTTTCAACACAGCCTCAGTGGAAGCGTTTTTGAGAGACATAACTTCTTCAACAACACCATGGAGCACATCGCGTGTAAGTCGGAATGTGAGCTGAAATCTCGCCTCGTCGTCTAAATTCTGAAGCATAAACTGATAGATCTGAAATCGACGACGGGTATGCTGTTGTCCTGGAATTTACATAAGCAGATTTGGTAATTATTTCGGAATCTAAAGTGAGCAAAGGAAAAATGTACAGACCAGCAATTGAAAATAGTTTTTTCTCTCGATCCGTTAAAGCATGTCGGTTGTACGTTGGGTGACCCTTGTAGTCATTAAAATGGAATACACATTCAATGAAGTGTTGCTGGATAATGGTAGGTTTTCTATGGAGTAAACGCTGGGTAACATAAAAAAGAGCCAGGTCCCGTAAACTTTCATCGTCATCGCATGCCAGCTGCAGGATGCGGAAAAAGAATGTGCCCCGGATCTTCAGATAGTCTTCTTGGAGGAGGTGAATCAGTAAGACAAGGGTTTGTTTCCTCACAGCGGGAGTTGGGTCACGTAAACAGGCCGTTACTTGAGGCATAACAGGATCGATGGCTGTCGCGTAATGGATAACCCAATCGCACAAACAGCATACGATATTGTTGCGGACAGCCTCATGTGGCGTCGTCTCGAGTAAAAGACCCAAACCAGGAATGAGCTGAGAGAAACGTTTAGGAGATGAATAAGTCAAGCCACATAAAATTGATCAATTCTAAAAACGTATACCCGCTTAGCCATCTCTTCATGTTGAACGCTGAGTTTACCCAGCGAAATGACAGCGGCTGCTTGTAAACGTGGAGGAAGTTTTCGTTTGGGTTGTGACTGCGGCTGTGAAAAAGGAATCGGAGCATCGACTCCACTCTCTGGTTGAAAAGCAGCGTGTTGCAACAGCAAGAAGTGTCGTTTGTTTACTTGTTGCGGACAGTGCAGGCCAACACAGCCTAGAGTGAAAATCCATCGTGCCAATTGTTCTTCCTCTTCTGGCGAAACATTTTCCTGAAAAGTTACATACATTGTAAACATCTTTAGTATTTTTATCCAGTAAAATACTAAATGGTGTATACTTGTTTTCTGAGATGGATGCTAAGAAATTCACCGGAACTGGATATAATTTCCCCTGCCCATTCAGCAGCTTCTTTGCGTGCTTTGTCTTCATCCGCTACTTGCTGCTGAATACAAAACACGACCATGTCGCAAGCAGTGGTAATCACGTTTGTAGATAATTGCGAATTGGCAACGAAGCGACTTGAAATTTCACTGGAAGGATAAAATGTAATAAATTAAAAAATGAATATTCTACTGCAGTGAATCTTCATATACCGTATTGTTTGTACATTTTCCTTGCTCATGCTAGGTAGAGTTGCTGCAATCACTTTGTATACTTGCTGAATACAATAAATATTCACCGAATTTGTTGATCCAATGTTTTCTTGCAAATAATCAAGGGCAAATTTCTGTAAACATGTAAAGCAAATGTGTAGGACTGTTTTGGCGTGTTTGTAGAATGATAGACTATTTGAATACCTTGACGTTGTTGTCAATGGTCGCATGGCGAGCGAAAATTGCGACGAGAGTTAGTGCAGCTCGGGGACGCTGCTCAGAGTTTGAAAGTAGAGTCCGTAAAAGCTGAGCTGGAATTTGTTGTTGACGAGACCACATTTCGACGGCTTTGCTCAAATAGATGTCCAAACCTAATTCGATGATGACTTCTAAAAGAATCCAACCTTTCTGGCTGTCATTCCCGACCAATGATCGCAATACGAACTGATCAGCACATTCAAGTGCTTTCTCTTGCACACGCGTCTCACCATCGATTACCAAGGGTAGTACCGATCGAGCCCATATTTTTTGAACGGCTTCATTTTCTGAGTGTTCGCACAACAGATCTGTCATCATTTGAGCTGAATTGCGACGAATGAGCATAGAGACGTCACGGCACGCATTTCCAAGGAGTTTAAGAAGATCTTGAGTAAGATAGCGTCTATGTCGTCGAGTGACCGAGAGCAGCAATTGCAGGGCATTCTTACGCACATGGACTTTTTCGTCGACGGCACGCTCCTTGAGAAGATTCATAATAACAGATGCTTTAGGCAAAAGCGCAGCAGTAATGTTGATGGGCTCCTCTCCTTGCAAAAGTTCCACGATGTCAGTTTCTTCCTCTAATTCTTCGGCGCCAGTTGTTTGTCTATCTACTTCTTCACTAAAAATTATGTCGAATATTTCAACAACAGAGCGATCGCTCGACTCGATACATTCACCCAGTATGGAAAGTGCTTTGGCTCTAACAGTTGCTGACTGATCGGAGCATTGGCCAAAGATAACAGCAAAAGTGAGCATGTCAATTTGGCCGTTTTGAAATAGAATTGACAGTATTTCCAAAGAAAACAGACGAAGGAAGGCTTGCTCCGTGTAAGCAAGTAATAGGAACCAACGGATAGTCCCTAGAAAAAAATAATAATATTTAAAAAACAAAATCAAGTTATTTTCAATCTATACAATTTAAAATGATAGAAAATTAAATACCCTGTCGGTTCTCTTACTTTACTTTACTTTACGGAATAAGTTGGAGCAAATCTAGAGCTGTTTGGGCTGTTTTATGACGATACTCTGCTCTATCGACGACTTCGACACAAACGTGTTTAATAAGTCCATGCACGAGAGGGTAAATGATCTCTCCGAACTTGGAGATGAAGCTGTTGACTAAATTGAAGCTGATATCTTTTAAGGCCACCAAATTCTTGATATTTAAGTCTTTTTCACTTGGATTAAGCACCAGGTATGGTAAAATATGTACAAAGACGTGATGGACAGTTTGGACAGCATCACCATGAAGTGGATTGCAGAAGTTGTGTATGATTTAAAGAGCCTTCAAACTCACTGCTCCCCTATCTAGGTTGATAATTGGTAGTATGCATTCAACAGTTTCTTTTAAAATGTTGGGATATCGTTTGAAGGAGAGATGCTGAGCAACCAAAAATAAAGCATCCAAAAACCTTGACATGGCTTTTTCAACAGCAGCTATTTCCTCTGGTCCAATCGGAGCTTCTCCTTCTTCTTCTTCAAATTCTGCTACAGGCTGTGTTTGCTTGTGACCTTTCTTAGCTTGTTGAGTTTGAGGTGCACTTTTCTGTTGATATTTTCTAGTCTGCACATATAGTTGGACAAGTTGCAATGCCTTCATATAGGGTCGCGCCTATTGTACTTCACGGCGTGAAGTACTCCAATGTCAAAAGTAGCTATTGTACTTCACGCAGCGTTGCCATGTTGTACAAATTTCTCCAAAATTGTTTGTCGTCGTCTCTGCTCTGTGACTTGACATGTACTAAGAGTGATTTATTTTAATTGTAAAAAGCATGTAGCTTCAATCTTAATGTGATGATAGAAAAGCTACTAATAAATAACGGTATAATTATAGGTCCTGCTTAATGTTGTCAATGAAAATCTGTTAACACTCATTAACATGGAGTTTATTTTCATTTTACTACAGCAAAGCATAGAGAAAACTTGACCTTGTCGAGCGTTGCATAAAACACTGGACCGAATCGTTCTTCGAAAAGCTGATGGGTCAATTACCTGGAATGTATAACCATCGACTTGTTCATGTTCCATGATTCACTTTCGCGTTCTTATGCAAACCTCCCGTTGTCGCGCCTATTGCGGCCTATTGCCGATTTCACATTGCGTGAAATCGAAAGAATCAAGACTGTTAAAGCGCATAAAATAACTTCATTTTCAACGAAGAACCTAATATCAATCTCCAAGAGAAAATCTAACTATTTCCAAGGTCTTAAAAGTTGTCTTGTCAAATTGTATTAAATTGGCAACGCTTCCGTGAAGTACAATAGCAAGTCTTGACATTGGAGTACTTCACACGTGAAGTACAATAGATTTTACCTTCATGTAGAGCATTTGATGAAAGACTCTGAAAGCCATGCTCCCGGGTATGCATACCATCAACTAAGTACATGAAAATGTACAATGGATGAAGTTTGTACAATGAATTAGATGAAGTTACATGAATATATAATCATTACTTACTAAGTACATTTTTGCAGCTTCAAAACATCTTTGGCGTTCTTCATGGGTGCTGGAAAGTGTTGAACCTCTGTCAATAAAGAAACCAATGAGAACTAAAAGACTTTGGATATTCACTTTCTTCTCTTGAAACAGAAAACTCCAGAAGCGGAACCCATTGTTTGTAAGGTTGATGTTGACAGCAGCGGAGGTATTTTCTGGCATCAGTGAACTACCTAGTGACTGTCTTGTAGCTGTAGAAACCTCACTATCCTCAGATGATCCCTTATTTGATTCTAACCACAGCAAAAAAGCTTTCTGTAAATGAATTAATCGTGAAGTGATATGGCATTCTTCCAGAATTTCATCATAAAGCAGTGGAATGTCTTGACACTGCAAAAAGTCGTTGTCGATCACTTCCTTTATCCATTCTGTTTCAAGTTTATCCAATTGTAAACAATCCAATTCTGAAGCTACGGTTTGTTGGTAAATTTCAACCTTATCGTCTTCCATTTTATTACGACTCTACCGAGTCAGATTTTCAAAACACAGACGCGGCGTCACCAGGTTTTCTTTATTAAAATTTAAAGAAAAATATGTTCTAGATTAATCATTTTGTAATTTTTAAGTATAAAAAAATTAAAAAAAGGACATTAAAATTTAAGGATCAATATCGAAGTTAACCAAAAAATATATTGACGTTTGCGATAATCAGCCCGATAGCAGCCGATGAGTTCAAATCTAATGCATTTGATTAGCCACATCACCATTCACCAAGATATCACGTTTCATTGTACAGTACCTGCTACCTGGTTAGTGGTAAGTGTTGATTTAATTTATTATTGGTGGTACGACATCACATGTAGACACCCAAGAACGAGTCATGAACGAGTGACGACTAAATCATGAAGTACAGAGTCCAGTCTCAGAGAACAACGGCTGTTGCTCAATTTATTTTTGTGCGGAATGCTTCCGGCCGGAATTTTAAAATTTGGATTGCAATCGACCAGCGGTTTGTATTGTGCTGATTTCAACAAAAAAATAAAATTCGAAACGTTCTCCACCCTAATGTTAAACAAGGTTTAAAACATGAAAACTGTCCCTAAAATGAATTTGATTATCGACACTGCTCATTCTCATGTTACATTATATACTGCAAGAAAAGGAAAAAAAAGGAAAATGTACTTCAAATTTAGACGCGTTTCGTTTAAAAAAAATCTTCTACGGACTTTAGTAAGGCCTATTGTTTGAATGATCTTGAAAATCCGACAAAGAATAGTACTGAGGGTAATAAGGCTGCTTATCTCGATTGGATGTAGGTAAACGGGAATCAAATGACTCGGATTTATCTTCTGGGTAGTCCTTGTAGTGATGTTGGCTCAAAGAAAGATTTTCCTCCAATGACCCTTCATTCGGAATGGAAAACAAATCACTCAGGGCAAATAAGCTATATGAAATCTAAAACGGTTACCTTTAGAAGAAACTGTATCGGATGCCAATGGGACACTGTCGTTACTGCTCATTCCTAATCCTCGTTGAAAACGGGGCAGGAATTGGCGAGGTGTAAAATTAGATTTGAAACGATGAGCAGCAGGTGCCGCTGATGAGTGGGCTGTCGCCACAAAGTTCGAGGTCATCTTGTTCAAAGGTAGCGGTGTTTTCAGTTCGCTCGACTCTCCAGCGAATACACTAAATCCCTGTGACCGATTGGACATGGAATCAAACGGTACACGGTAAGAATCCTTCAGCTGCTCAGGGACAGAGACTGCCGATTCGCTGATAACCTCGTCCATGTCGTCGATATGATCCTCGTCAACCTCTGGCTCGTGCTGTCTATTCGCGTACGATCGTAGTTTCTTAAGCAATTCTTCTTTGGCTCCTGCAATAACACAATCATTCTGTAAGTTGAAAGCAAAATCACTCATCGATTAGTTGCTTATAGGCTTACTCAAAGTAGCCGTCACAAATTCAGGATTGTCCTTGACAACTTCCTCAAAGGTATCTGCAAGAGCTGTCTTAAAACCTTGGACATGTTCATCCGCACTCAACAGTTCACTGCGGGAAACCTCGTCAGGCAATTGCTTAGGAGAATCTAGCATGATACATAAAACGATTAAAAATTATTTTAAACGAATTTTAATATTCCTATTTTAAAAAATTATGATTAAAAAAAAAAACGACAAAATTCTTTTATTTACCTTGAAACGGACTCCAAACGGAGTGATTATCTGAATGCAGTCGACCACGTTTCACGCCAAAGGAAGAACTTAGTTGTTCTAAATAGTCAAAATTTTTCCTTGGCTTTTTGTCAGTTGGTTGTTGCGGATGGGATTGTGTATTATTGGAAACCTTTCTTTGGACATAACTGTGTGCAAGTGGAATACCCAAATCTCCCTGTAGAATTAATGTTAGTAATTTAATTTTTATTGTGAACATTTAAAAGTTACTGGACGAGATGGATGTTTCAAGTTGAGTAGAGACTGTCTCATAACAGGACCTTCATTTAACTTTTTGGGAGCCTTTAACTCACTCTTTAATGAAACAAAACACAATGTTAAATTTGTTTATAACTTGAACTGTTAAGTGACGAAACTTACCAAAGTTTTAGTTGGTGAATTGGGCTCAAAATGTTTTTGATATTTTGATTGGCTTTTGTTGAAATGTAGAGATCTGTCAACTTTTGTTTCCCGAGGTTTGTTGCTGATCTAAAATTTTTAGATCGTCATTCTAGAACAACCAACTACAGAAAGAAATGTATTATTTAGTACCCTCACACCGCTGTTGTCGGGAGCAGAAGTATGCTGCTGATGATGAGATGATCGACTTGTAGTGCCATGATCTGCAGCAGGTGCAATTTTCCTAAGTCTGTTGTTGCTGTACACATTTTTAGGGGGCTCTCTATTCATTTTTGACATGTGACTATTTCCCAATCACAGCATTATTAATACAAATTCAGGAATAAGAATGAAATATTTGGTTATACTGAAGCAGTTCTAAAATGTCTGTCAGCCTATGTGTTTTTGTGCATCCATACACGATCTGGCCGCGTGGTAACTGTTTTACAATTTATCGAGCAGACGACATAACTGAATTTTTTTTTAGCTACGTAATTCTTTTTATGCAGGAAGCACATGGTCAAAATTGGAATATGTAAATTGTTAAGACCACTCGAATATTTAAAAATGTGTTTCTTAAAATTATATTTTTTTTTTCAATCTTCAACTGGCACAATGACACCTGATTTTTAAATAATTTAAATTTTCTCCTACAGAATATATTGGTATTGGACTATTGGTATCCACGCGCGTTTTTACCTGCAGTTTGAAAGTCTTCTATTAAAAAATTTACCCGATTTCAAGCACCCTGTTTTGTTTGGAACAACGTTACGTTTGCCTATTTGAGGAGTGAAAATTTGCGCATCTCAAGGACTTAATTCTCTTGTAGCTGGAATAAGTGGAAATCTAACGATATGTCCTCGGACTAGCTCAGCTTCCCAACGACAACTATATACTTTCGAATTTGGCAAACACTATCTATCAATTCTATCATGTAAAAATTTACTAATATGGAAATATCTTCTTTACAGATCGCAAGGCACTACCTCGGTCATTGTTTAAGTTAAACAAATTTTGACATAATTTGAGTGAAAATTAAGGTTTACTCATCTGGAAAATGTTATTCTTTGGAAAACTAGAAACATAATTTTCGATATTTTCAAGTCTATTATCAAACAATCTTCGATTTCATATGCAATAAATAGGAACAGTGTGAATGAATCAGAAATTTAGTATGCCACATTATTGCCGTAACCAAAAGGATACCTATTTCCCATGTAACCCGCACCATTTGAATAGGAACTGGAACCTCCGTATACTCCGTTGGACATTCCGTTGTACATATTGTTGTTTTGTCCATAAAACGCTCCACCATAAGAAGCGTAGGGAGATGAAGTAACACCATAACTGCTGCCAACTCCGCTGTATCCACCATAACTTCCGGCACCATATCCAGCAGCTCCGTAGTTTCCATAAGAGCCGAGCATATTACTAGCGCCATAGGGTGACTGAGTGACGCCATAATTGGACCCCATGTTGTTGCCGTATTGCGGAGTAGCACCATAAAACGATCCTGAGTAAGACGATCCTGCTCCATAGGTTGGGCTACCCATGTTGCCGTAAGGAGTAGGATAAGCGCCATAAGATGAACCGCCATAGGAAGAATCCACGTTGCCATAAGCCGATCCAGCGTAAGATCCTGACGGTCCATAAGCAGGTGCAGGTGTGACGCCATAAGTTCCTGACCCATAAGCTGGTGCAGGCTTGACACCATAAGATCCTGGCCCATAAGCAGATGCAGGTGTGACGCCATAAGATCCTGACGGTCCATAAGCAGATGCAGGTGTGACGCCATAGGATGCTGACCCATAAGCAGAGGCGCCATAAGATCCAGATCCGTATGCAGTGCTGTAAAAAGGACTTTGAGTAGCTGCACCATAAGCTGATCCGTAGGATGTTCCGGAGCTGTAGGCTTCTGCATGAGGACCGGAAGGGTACGAAGGAGAACCACTGCCATAATTTCCGGAATAAACGGACCCGTAGTTGGATCCACCAGGCATTGAATAAGCGCCATATGCTGATTCTTGTCCACCATATCCAGAATATCCAGAGCCACCTTTTAAAAGTATAACAAATATTCAAATTCGGCCATTCAACAGTGCAATATGAGATAAACCATAGACGAGATAAAAATGTCACAATATTACTAACCTAACATACGAGGATCTAGGCCTAATTTCCCTTCGGTGATTCCGCCATGTTTGGTAATGGGGTCTGTTTTGTTGGTGGCCGTTTCAACTTTTGGTTCTTTCAAATCGGCCAAAATACTCGCTCCATTCGTCTCGCCGAAGGCAATAACAATTAACACCAACACCTGATACAATTGAAAACATTCAAATTAAAAATACAATCGAATAGAAATACTCAAGAAAGTCACAACTTACCGCAATGAGGCTGCAATGACGAACGATCTTAATGGGAAGTGCCATGGTGAGAGAATGGTGCTGAACAACGACACGTCGTCACATTTTATACAAAATTTCTAGCAGAGGTAGGGAGATGGAGATCTTGATCACGTGGATTTTCATTATCCAATCCTTGTTGCCCTGTGAATGCCCTGCAGTTATTTGTCAAGGTCTTTCTAGGTCATTTCACCTGGCCGGATACTTTGGTGTCTTTCCTTTTAATTCAAAACTATACAATATAATTCACATGAAATCAAATTTTCAAAAATGTCTGCGTTAAACATTGCGGCTAAATTGACGTTTAACTTACTGTGGTTTCTATTTGATTCAATCAAAGTTTATGAAATGCAATCGCACGGTTGTGAGAAGAGAGGGTGGGGTGACGACCTGCTGAAACAGCCGCTGGGGTATTACCGGAATCCCATCCCCTGGACAGGTAGACAGGTATAAAAGGAGAGTTCACACACCTGCCATACATCAGTTGAGTCTTGGTTTTGATTCTTTGCAACTTCTGTCTAGAATTTCTTATTCTTTCAATTTAGTCTGCCACTGCCACCATGGGTAAGAAATCTTTTAAAGTTTTGAGATACGTATACATACATCACTTTGAACTGTGTTTCTTGCAATCAATGTCTTTTGTCTTTTCTTTAATTTATTGGCACGAATTAATTTTGGCTTAATTTTTCAGGTAATTATGGCATAGTATTCTTACTGGCCATCACCTCGTTGATGGCCGCCTCGACTGTGGGTGCTGGGCCAACGGTTTCACCGTACTACAATACCACCCCAGCGCCCATGTACTACACCAGCCCGGCTCCAACATACTACACCAGCCCGGCTCCAACGTACTACGCTCAACCGGCTCCAGAGTACTACACCACCCAGGCTTCAGCGTACTACACCACCCCGGCTCCAGTGTACTACACCACCCCGGCTCCAGTGTACTACTCCACTCCGGCTCCAGTGTACTACCCCACTCCGGCTCCAGTGTACTACCCCACTCCGGCTCCAGCGTACTACCCCACTCCGGCTCCAGCGTACTACCCTACTCCGGCTCCAGCGTACTACCCCACTCCGGCTCCAGCGTACTACACCACTCCGGCTCCAGCGTACTACACCACTCCGGCTCCAGCGTACTACACCACTCCGGCTCCAGCGTACTACACCACTCCGGCTCCAGCGTACTACACCACTCCGGCTCCAGCGTACTACACCACTCCGGCTCCAGCGTACTACCCCACTCCGGCTCCAGCGTACTACCCTACTCCAGCTCCAGCGTACTACCCCACTCCGGCTCCAGCGTACTACACCACTCCGGCTCCAGCGTACTACACCACTCCGGTTCCTGCGTACTACTCCACCCCGACTCCATCGTACTACTCCACCCCGACTCCATCGTACTACTCCACCGTGGCTCCAGCGTACTACACCACAACATATGCTGCTCCAAGCTACTACTCTGAAGCCACTCCGGCGCCATACTATCCTACTGTAGCGCCATCATACTATACTACCCCGTCGCCGTACCACCCAACGATGGCACCGTATTCCTCTGCTCCAGTTCCAGCATCTTACCACACTACCCCAATGCCATACTACACGACAACGTACGCTGCTCGAAGGCACTACAGAGACGCTTCTAGTTATTACGCTACAACTCCGGTGCCCTACTACACAACCCCATACGCTGCTCCGATGTATTATACTTCCCCAAGTTACTACACCACTGTTACTCCAAGCAACTATGCCGAAGCTCCTCAATACTACCCTTATCTCAATTCTGCTTCCAGCTATTCCATGACTGAGGCTCCGGCAACCTTTTACAGACCAATGACTTCTTCTTACACCACAATGGCGCCGTATTATACTACCCCGGCAAGTTACTAAACTATGCAAAGGCTCCTTACCACGCCATGACTTATGCTAATCCAAAGTACTACACTACACTACACTACACCACACCACACCGAATCCCTTAGCGTTATATTACTACTCATTCTATATCCTACATATATTATATGAAAACACGTCTAAATAAAGAAAAACAACTATTGTTTTTCGTTATTTAGAGTTTCAAGTTGTTGTTGAAATTCAATGTTTAGCTGTGTTAGCTGTGTTGACTGGCGCTCTTTATCGCGGATTAAAAAAATTTCATTCTTAAAGTTTAAATTTTCCTTCTTATTTTTTTTTTAAAGCTTTAGATTCATGAGCAGTATTGTAAAAAATAACTTTTATTAGTTATTCAAAATGTCATGTATTATTAGCCGGCATTAAGAAAAGGAAAAAATATATGAGGCTCCAAATAGTTGGGGGTAACTCACCGGAGTGCCCAACGAAACTTTCTCTTTCAGACTTTCGATGTACAGTATGGAGCGCGAAGCTCTTTCTCTTGGTTTTCCCTTTCTGATTATTTTGATAGCTATCTTGTAGGAGTTTCTCATGTGTCAAGAAACTCTGGCTATTCTCTAGTTCAATTAAAAATGATCAGCGTTATCGAGCGTTATCATTTCTAAAGATGGCGTGACACCATTACGTCCAGGAGGGAGAAACTGTTTCCGATTCAGCGCTACCAATAGCGAAAGCTAAACAGTAAACACCCGTTTCCTCATCAACTCTCTTATTTTTAGTCCGATGCGCAGTCAGCAGCCCATCTATATATAAAGTAGACCAGACCGGTTTAGTCGACAGTACAGTTTCAGCGGGTGTTCAACTTGTTGCTTCTTAATCTTCACTCACAGGCATGCAAAAACATCTATAGAATCAAGTCGTCTTCCTAATTAATAAAATTTTTGATTTCTTGTTTGTAGGTTAACGAAAATGTTTGTTGTTTTTATCATGGCAGCAGTTTTGATTGCTCAGACGCAATCGGCCGCTATAGTCTTGCCTACCGAAACAATAGTAAGTATTAAAATTGTTATACTAGAAATGAAAACTAAATTTAATTCCTTTTATTTAAATTTTACAGATTGACGAGACGGCAGAAAACAAAGACGCCAAAGCTTCGGTTGATGAATTCGATATTAGCCTTCTGTCTGTCAATTACACACAGAAAAGTCACGAGAAGGACGTCGATTTGTACCTTGACACTGCCGTTCAAGTTGATAAATTTGGATGCGGTTCTAGGTTCGTTAATAACTAAATTATTCTTACCATTTTAACGATTGATTTATCGCTTATGCTGACCACATCAGGCTGATTTGTGAACTGCATCGAAGAGCTGAAAGTGAATTGCTTCCCGAAGAAATTCGCCTTCGTTCAATGCTTCTGTAGGTTTGAATCGCATTGTTTATTCAAGGATCGAAGTGATTGATAATGTTTAATGTAATTCTAAAATCAGCGATCAACCTTTGGCCGTTTCCACTGATGGACCCAAAGTTGCCAAAGGTAGAGGAGTGTTCCAGTATGCGGCGTACATCGGATCGACGGCCAAGAACTCAGAAACTTGCAGCCGGGCTTTTGCCCGTTGTCCTTTCGATTCTGAAACGATCCTTCTTGTTTTCCGGGCAATTGAAAATTACCCAACTCTCAAATCTCTTGCGCAACCTTTCCCTAATCAAAGACTTCAAGCACCCAAAGAAACTCAGTCATCTTAATTCTGAATGTTGCAAATATCCTGTTTTAGGTTACTCATTTACTCACGACTCTATTCATCACCATATAAAAGGGTCTACGTATTTTTTTATGTTGTCACCAATACAAATTTTATTACTAAGCCAATTGTCTTAAACTAAAACGATCTTTGAGAAAAATGGATCTTGGTAATAAACTATTATATGAGCTACATCGTAATGCAAAAGATTTCCTGAATTTAACTCGATTAATTATCATTTCTGACCTACTTTTCAAATTACATATTTATTCGGGTTGCCGTTATTATTGCTAGATGGCGTATGTTACCACTGCATGCTGGAGCAGCGATTCAGAACAGACGATTCCTCTCAGGCTTAATCGAAATCGAGTGTTTAGTGTTTACTGTTTAAGTCTCTCGTAGTCTATGACCGTAGTCTGTGGTTCCACAATGAAAATCATCTGTTTTGACTTTTGAGCAGTTTGTAATAGATGTAATATATAAATTGTTTATTTCAGAATTATGGCTACGAGACCAAGCATAGTGTTTCTCTTGCACAGTGATGATGATTTCCCCTTGCAGTGTATCCGTCTCTTCAGACACGTCGTTCTCAACATTTTGAACTGTTTCAGTGGGGGTTCACAAATTAACATTCAGTGGGGCTACCGCTTCTACTCTTCATCAAAATATCAATTAACTAACAAAGCTCGCTTTGTGGAACTTACTACCCAAACTGTGGAGGCGTTTGAAGAAGCATTGCATGTTAGTTTTGAACAGAACAATGTCTTCATTGAAGGAGCCACTTTGAATCAAATGACTGGAGCTAGTGTTCTCAGTCGAACTCTTCAAGATATATTTTCAGATTACGAATGGAAAACCACTTCTAATGCCCTGACTCCTACCAGAAAAAGGAAAAGAACTGGAAAACAACTTGATCAGAGCTTGCAAAATCTTGTTTTCATATTTACCGAAGTACCAACTGATGAAGGAATAAGCTCATTCTGCAGATCCAGTGTTCAAGATGAACTGTCCACTGTCAAATCAGTTACTGATGCTATTTTGCCTAAAGAGTTGGCAAAATGCTTTCAAGAGTTTCAACTAAGTCTGAATTTCATTGATTTGTCAAATGATAAAAAGACAATATTTAGAAAAATTGCTGGTAATCTACGTGGGGCAGTAATTAATGCCTTGTCATTTACCTCACCCTTTAGTTTTAGTCAAATTTTGCAAGCTTCATGCTTGGCAGAAGGTTACTCTAAAGAAATGTGTTCTTCTTGCCAGTCTCTTTCACTTGGTTCCAAAACAGTTACCTTAGTACTCAATGAACAAGAGATTGAGTTTCAGTTGCAGTGCTGGAACCCTAGTTGCATCAAATCTAGTCTTCGGTATTAATTTTAAATTTTTTCTAAAATAAGAGCCAATTGATTAAATTTTTGTCTTTCTTTGTTTACACATATCCATGGCCGAACAGTTCGGAAGACGAAAATGTTAACACATCTGTAATCAATTGCAAGACTGCACAGAAAACATCAGTCCCAATCTTAAACTGGTTCAGGTATGAATCACTACATCTACTCTCCAGCAGGAGTGCGTCGATACCGAAGCTTTTTTCACAGAAAATATCATGGGTATTGAGTTAAATCTTACTGTTTTTAAAATTTATATTTAAACTAATCCTTTTGAATATGATTTTACCCATTAGATTGGTCAGTTGAACGACAGATTTTGCTACGTTTCCCCACTTACTTCCCGTACAGCTTTTATGCTATTCCCATCCGCCGATTGCATTTCCTTTCAATCCTGGGCCACTATTCTTTTTGGTTCAATAAACCAAGAAAGCTCCACAGTCCGCGGTATCAATGACTCGGAATTTTGTCGAAAGAATTGTTGAAGATCAGCGCAGAAGTTCGCCATTTACCGAAGATCTTTCACCTTCAATTCCTAACCAGTGCCTCAACTGGTCTCCACTCAGTCACCTCAAAGGAAATTATGTTGAAAAGACAGGGGTTCACTTAGGAACGCATTGGCAAAATTTAAAACATTGGTAAGTCGGATCTATTTTATCTGTACAAATAATCTATGCTAAATTTTCTGCTTTTCAGCTTTCAGAGTGAAGAAACACAGGAAAAATGTTTAAAAGAATTCAACAACAATTCCTTTGATCAACTGTCCCGCTCAATTCCTCAAAACGACACGCATTTAGGTTATTTGGCCAGTGAAGGAGGTGCACTTAAAAAAATTGGTTCTAATAGGATTCAAAACCTTCGCGCGTCTACTCTTCTGCAAAAAAGTCAGGAAGTTCGAGCAAAGAACGATGAAATAGAACGTGAAAAAATTAATCGGGAGAAACAAATAGCCGAAGAAAGAAAGGAAAAGATCTGGAATGAAGTTGAAATGTACTTGTTAAGTCTGCGTTCATCGATCGAATTTGGCGAAGATAAGGTTGAAATAGTTCCAAGCAGAGTAGAATTCGTTCATCAAGAGATACTGGATCGCTGTTTAAAACTTAAAAATCAAGAAAGTAACTCACAGCTTGAAGACTGGCAACTATTCTGCCTAGTCCAAGTGATAGCTAGTACAATTCTCTATGTATGGAAAGAAAAACAATCAATAGTAAGTAACAGTTCAAATTTATCTAAATCTTACGGCTTGTTAAAGAAAAACATTTTTTAATAGGTGAAAGGATTTGAAATAATTCGGCAAAACTTCCTTAAAAAACCAGGAACAGTTAATCGCTTAATCCCAAAAGGCAAAAAAGTCCTCGAATTCAAGTTTCAAATTATGCTTCGACTTGAATTATGTTGGGTAAGTTTAAGTTTATGAAAGACTATTGTGAAATTCAGAAACTAACAGAAAGTCATGCACATATAAAGGTTGTCCCTTCGCTGATTGGAGAAGAAGAAGAAGTGCTGCAAGACACAGTTAGTTTGTTCCAAATGCTGGCAATCCATTCTTCTCCTCAACTTATCTCAAGTTTTTTCCAGGACGGTTTGGTAGTCAGGTATGATAATCAAAATTTAAAATTGAGGTGGCATTTCAATATTTATGTGATCATCTTCCTGTCCAGCTTCGAAAACATGTTACCCGAGTTTCTTGTTAACTTGGGAGAAGAATTAAATCAGCCTATTCCGGCCAGCTTGAGTGATATTGTGCGATCGAAAAATTCAGCGCGAACTCCTAGTCCAACATTAAGCTCCAGAACGTTGACGGTTCATTCCGTTTCTCGGAACGAAACATTAGACAGCCAAAGATCAGTCACACTCGATTTAAGGTGAGAGTGATGTGCTTAAAATTGCCTTGTTTTCAGTAATTATAATGGTTTTCTTAATTGCAGGTCGAGGACACTGTCTAGACAACCAAGTCTAACTGTTCTTCAGCACAAAAAGCAGATTATACTTCCAAATAAAGTTGAGCGGATTCCTGTTGTCACCACCAAGAAAGAAGGTAATACCATTTTACAATTTTCGTAGCAATTGAGTCTGATTCGTGTGCTATTTTTCGATTAGAGCCCAACGAGGTCGTACGGGTACGACGCAGTTTGCAGTTTGGAGGAATTGATGCAACTCTCAAGAAAACTCGAATCAAATCTCCATCTAAAGCAACATTTACATCCAAGAAACTGAAAACGTCGTTCGAATCACTAGCGCAATTCACTACACCTAGCAAAGCAACGGGTATGTCTTTCAGTGTTGGTGTTCACCTTTCACGGGCACACAGTTTTAACTGTATGTTTTATGTTTTCCAGATCAAATTTTGGCGCCAGAGACCCCATCACGACTTCGCAGCGATAACAAAAACAAGAAAACTGATGGAATTCACGTCGTCGGTGAATCCCCAGAAATTAAACAAGAGGGTAAAATTCGTGTATTACTTTGCGACATTTTGTTATGTCTGTAAGTAATTTTTGTTTCTTTTGTTTCTTTTTTGCTATAGTTTTGCGAAGGAGTCCTCGAAGATTGGAAGCTGCCATCGCTTTACGACGGCGAGCGTCTTTTTATTCGACGCTAACCTCTGATGTGAACCCGGAAAAGGGGGCGTCACGGAACTGGACCAGGGGGGAGAGCCAAGTCTGGTCAGAGAAGGCCAAGGCTAATACTAGCATCCAGCCTATGGAAGAAAACAGTCAGCAAACTGGACGATCAACACGCTTTTTCTTTTCGAAAATTCTATCGCGTAATGATTCAATATCCACCAGTGAGCTAGGCTTTAGTCATGGGGTTGGGGTGAACATTGTCGTACCCGACAGTTTAATGCCAATGCCATCACTCGGCAAGTGTGGCATCGGCAGTTACTCACGCAATTGAAGAGTATGATGGTGATAGGCTTTTCTTGGGCTAGCAATACGCCTGGTGAAGTAGTGAGAGCATAATGTACTACGTATTTCTAGCTCCCTTACATTGCCCGAGCACGCCAACTTGCCCTGAAAAAAGGTGTCGTTTATGTAATCTTATTTTTATTTATTTGATGTATTCATTAGTTCAGTAGGGCGGCGCACTGAACGCTTATGCCGCGGCATTCGGGTTCAGGAAGCTGAAGGCCTTTACGTGCTCGTCTGATGTATTTGCTGGTGTCTTATCTTCAACAACTTAGAATACAGTGCTTAAAGCAGACATAAGATGGAGCAGTTGGTTTTTCGTACCTGCAATTGCTGAAAATTTTGGTGTATTTCTTTCGGGAATTTTGTGTCAATCGAGACACATTGCGTTTCCCATCATCATTGGAATAGATAGGCTACATTGAATTGCCAAACAAATCATCGTTTCTATTCGAATCGGCACGAACGCGACTTCAATTCCAGCTAGAAATCTATCTCCTGAATCTGATGGATATTGTGGCTCATAGTCATCTAAGGTAGCCTACGAGCGGCGATTAGTCGGTAGTCGCTTTTGAGGCCATTTCACAACTTTGTCGCATTCCAGCCTTCCAGGTAAATCTGAAATGAATAATAATTTATGGTTTTTAAATCTAAATATCAATTTTTTTTTAAATTCAGGCTTAGTGACGGAGCTCTGCTTGAATTACGATTTTGATTGCCATACATCGGATTAGAGCTCATCAAACATCCATCGAAGAATGTTGTCGGTGGGCGGTGGGATCTATACAATTCACTTACTATCGTTGGAAGCTTTGCTTATTGTCGTGAACTCGATCTAGGCTCATTGCCTCATCCAGGTAAGAATAAAAGGTTATTAGTTATTTATATGTATAGTTGTTCTCCTCATTATTGGAATTTTAAATGATAGGGGAATGGCAATGGTAACGGTCAGTTGGAGCACGTCTTTTTTAATGCCGCCAGTAGCTAGAAAGAGCCGTTTAGTCAAGCCAGCTGCAGACGTGCCCTCGAAGGAGCAAGTCTCTTCAGTACGCCATAAAAAGAAGCTGTTAATGGGTGCTGAGCAATTCAACAGCAAGTCCGCCAAAGGAATTCATTATACAGGAGAATGGCCTTTTGGTGGATCCATTAGATCCGATGCATGTAGCCGCTTTACTCCGAGAATTTTCACGACTTGAGAAGAAGATGATTGGAGATTACATCTGTAACGGAAAAAGTATCAACGTGCTCGAAGCCTTCGATTTTCTTTCGATTTTCACAGCATCCGCATCGATGAAGCCCTGAGATATTACCTGAAAGTCTTCCGTCTTCCAGGAGAGGCTCCATCTATTTCTCCATTGATGGAACAGTTCGCTGACCACTAGTTCAAATGCAACGACGCACCATTCTTCAATGCCGACGCATTTTTCACGCTGGCCTACGCCGTCATCCTCAAGGAACACGAACGTCGAAAGCTGCCAGCCAATGAAAAGTTTGCGAAAGGGGGGTCGCCGGGTCGGCTAGGGTGGCAAAATTCACCCGTCAGGGGGGAGGGACTTCGCTATGTGACATCGGCTGGTTCTGGTTCGTTGCCAAGTCGGGCAAAGTAATCGGTATCGTCAAAAAGCGATTAGGCAACCCCGGCTCTTCTCTCTATAACGAATTAAGCAGAGTTTGACAGTCTGCGAAAGGCGATATAGTTTTAATTGCAATTGTTTGCAAGCTTTATTTTATGAGTGGGGGTCTCTTTCATTTGTTTTGTGTTTTCTGTGCAATTTTAATCAATAGAGAATCAACTATTGGATAAATATTTTACTAACATTGAAGGATCTTGGAAACAGAATGAGCAAGGCACTTGAGTTGAAATTGCATAGCCCTGCTGGTTCAGATCCTGATGTTTATGAGTGGCCATTGACTTGTGGACGGGGAGCTGTAAGTAATTGTTGTCATTATAGTTACTTGGGCATAGCCATTACTTGTACTTGTGTTCTATCAAACCAATGTATTTCAATTTAAAAAAAAATGTTATTCAGTTTGTTGACAGACGAGATTAGTAGTACTGATTGTATAGTACTTAATTTGTCCTGTTGAGCTCATCTATAATTTTTAAATATTTTTTTACATTTACAGAGCAAGACCAGTGGTGCCGTAGAACTAGTAGAAACAATAAGGTACACCTATATTCTACCAAAAACTTTTCGTGTTAGCACAGACAATGAAATGAGAGTTTTTTATTATAGATTGTTAAAAATCTACTTTAGCTCTAATTTTTCACTAAGTTTCTCTGCAGTCTACAGTTCTACACATACAATAAAATCTTGGTTAATTATTAATTGTGTTATATCAGATGGGTTTGCCAGGAGTTTCCTGAAATTGTTTTGGAAAGCAATATCCTCAGCAGTTATGATACAAATAGGTATAGTTAAAGTGTTATTATGCTATTATGCTAAGTTTAAAAATATTTTATATATCCCATTATTTTTTTCCAGCTATGAGAGTATGAAGAGCTTGGTAGATGAGTACAATAACGCTATTGACGCTTTTCTTCAACGTGTAAGCTCTTACAAATTTTCAGATTATCTTCAACTTTCTAACAATATTATACAGGCAGCACATACGAAACGTCCTAATGAACGATTTAGTACAACACAACGCCGTACTTCGCGAAATTTGCTACGTCATATTCTTCAACAAGTCTACGTTCACGCCGTAACAATTCCCAGCAAACTCAATCAGTATGAGCCATTTTCACCAGAGGTTTGTCATCTTAAACTTTATTAACTGAAAGTTCGGAATTCATATCCAAATTTCTCTGTCAGGTGTACGGCGAAACTTCTTACGAAATAGTACGCCAGATTATTGACCAGTTAAATATTACGGAAGAAGATACTTTCCTTGATCTCGGTTCAGGAGTAGGTCAAATAGTTCTACAGGTGGCCGCTTCTACATGTTGTAAAATGGTCTGGGGTATAGAGAGATCTGATTGGCCCAACCTCTTCGCGATGGTAATCGTTTATTTTCACAACTAATAATATAAAGATACTGTATATAGCAGTTTTTCTTTTTATAATGCAGAAAATGGATTTGCACTTTAAGCGATTGATGCGTTGGTGGGGGAAACCATATGGCGAATATCAACTCATTAATGGCGACTTTCTGGACCAGCGTCACAGCGATAAGATAAATTCAGCAAGCGTTATCTTTGTCAACAATTTGGCTTTCGGTCCCAATCTCGACCAACAACTTAAAGGTTAGCCAATATTAAAAGTTAACATAGCTAATCGTAATGATTTTTTTTTGCAGAACGTTTTGCTGAACTACGAGATGGCGTCCGCATTATTTCGTCTAAAGAATTCTGCCCTATAAACTCCAGACTAAGCGAACGCAATTTAAGTAGTAAGGTTTACAGTTTCGACTTCCATGCAAACCCCCTTTTGATAAATTTCTTTCATTTCCTAGATATAGGTACAATCATGCAAGTTTCAAAGTTGTCACCTCAGGGATCAGTTTCTTGGACTGGGAAATCTATCTCTTACTACGTCCACACCATTGATCGAACTAAGGTATAAAATTTGCAAATACATTACAATAATAAACTAACTCATCTGTAATATCAGTTGAAGTTATACCTCGAGCCGCTTAAGGTATTTATAACGTAAATTCACGGAAAATTGTTTGATCAATTTTAACCCCCTGTTTTATTTAAAGGAAACTGAAAACACTCCAATCGCATCAACTGGCCACAACAATAAGGATGCTGACCGAATTTTAGAGCCGTCAGATTTGGTCGATGCAAGCCCACCAGTTATAGAAAGTGGGGTAAAATCTTCTGAAAGAATTAGGACACGAAGATCACTTAACGCAGAGAAAGGTATAAAGTCAAATTGTCGTAGGGAAATGGTCAGAAAACTTTAATCTTTTTTTTTCACCTTTTTTTTTACCGCCAACTCAACTAACACAGGGAATCCTGTTAAAATTGGTGCAATAGCTAATTGTAATCCAGCTGGCAAACCTGTTGGGCGAGTGGGAAAAAGAGAAGATCCAGGCATCAAGAAGAAAAATTCGATCAGTGAGTTGAAATTGGTTAGCTCTCAAAGCACAAATTCATCTAAGGGTAAAAAACCCTCGCTTAAACAGCAACAACGTTCCTGTGACATTTCATCGGTTGATGATTCTATAAAAAATCGGACTAGCCAAACTACCGCTGTGAATGACGCAACCGAAACCCCTTCATCCCATCAGGTATGTTTGTTAAAGTTGTCTAACACCGAATTAACTGCTACTTTATATTATTTTTAGATGTATTTGGACACTATCCGTAGTCAAATTATTGCGACAGTGGCTATGCTTCAGGATGAAAACTATCGAAGGAGTTTAATGCATGACATCGAATTCGAACGCAAACGAAAAAAATAAATGAGCTTGCAGGCTGCTGAATTAGACGCAGAAGTATATATGAGAATATCCCATTTTAAATGTCTCCCCGTTCTATCTGTACTACATTTTATTGATTAGATTTTATGTTTGATGCAAACAGAGATCCGACGGCAACAGGAAGTAATGTACCGTAGTATAAAATTAAGCCGAGTTAATGCGGTAAGTCGGGAAAAAGATCTCTCAGTTAAATCGCTTACTAAATTTTTTGTCTTTTATAGGATGCTACAGACATTTCAATCGTGAACCAAGAATCCTTTCTAACAGAGATTTCATTGGCCATTCATTTGCGCTAGAGGCTAAGCTGCAAAATCACCAAGGTATCGTCAGAAGTCTCAACTTCGAATCAAACTGCGATCGTCGCTGCACTACGGCCATCTGCTTCCACCAGTTCAACCTTGAAGACAAGTTTATCTTCTCCAATTCAACAGCAAGCAGTACCTTGCGTTAACGCACAATCACAAAATCTCCAATCTGAGTCGCCCCATCAGCCGATTGGCCAGGAAACTTTTCCAGTTCCTTCAGTTCTTCTTGGTTATGACTTGGAAGATCGCTTAAAGGACCTCATCATTAGTGTATTGAAAGACAACGCTAATCTTGCTGTAAGGCAGATTAGATATGATCCGTTTTTTTTTTCGACTCCTCATGTGAAACATTAATGTACGACCCATAGGCCGAACGATGAGCGCATAGGATTTTTTGCTCCGTCTCCCGTAAAACATTTCATTTTTTGACATTTCAACCACAACAAATCATACATCAACGTTTCCTCATTAAGTAAGCCGTCACTAGTCATCGTTGGATACTTCCAAACCAGTGGTGGAATCTTCTTTCTAATAGATAATCTATTATTTCAAGTAATTGGGTCGCCAATTTTTCATTACCGTTTCAACAAAACGAGTCATTCAAACGACGTTTGAGAAGATTATGATTTTCATTTTTGAGCGCATAAAATTTACAACCCATATTTTTAGCTGCCCTATTTTACTGAGTATCAACTCCATTTTCTAATCAATTTCGAGCACAATGGCGAAAGGACAATTGGGAGTGTACTGTTGTCCCTCGACTATTTATTTCTTTAAAAATTACCAATTGTATGACTTGGTTATCAATCGTACATGTAAAATTATGAAATCGAATATAATAATGCTTCATCATTTCAGAATTAGAAATTTAAAAAATTATTAATCCCCATTTATCAAATTAGATTTGTAAAAGTGTGAAATCTCAATTTTCTACTAATTCGTTCGACAGATTTCACCTGAAAAAAAAGTGAACTCCGAGGTGAATCCAGGCTTTCGGTCAGTGTAGTATCAATTTCGCATGTTGCAAAACAAAATGATTGAGTTTTAAAGTAATGTCCATTCTCCTATTAGGTTAATCCTGCAACAATATTTCATGGACTAAATCCGTTGGTGGAAAATGACGAGAAATCAGCGGCGACTCGGTCAACAATACTTTTCACTGGCGTGTCGTTCTTTCGTCGCTCCGAGGCATGGGCCTGTTCCAGCTACGTGGCCATATCTGAAAATTGGCCATAATTAAGATTTTGGTTTTTTTTATTATTTGAAGTATTGATCTGCACTTCTATATCTGATGTTTTTGAGACGATTTCGAGTTTTATTTAATTATTTTTTTAATTAGTTCATAAGAAAAATGGAACCGTCCAGTCTCGAACCGACGTTCTTTTAAACGAGAATTGGGATTCTGATTTGCCACAGCCATTTTACATGCGATATTTGAGGTAAGAAATGACAAGTGTAGTTAGTTTATCTAGGCCCGCTCCGTTCTTTTCTGTGGCCCCATGATTATCGATGTCATCCGGGACCAAAACCAAATGTAAACGAGAAATATATTTTTGAGCAAATTTATATCAAAGAAGTCATTGTCCTTTGTATGTGAAAATGAATTGTACATAATATATATATTATTCATAAGTAAATTTGAAGTCAAAATATTTGACAGCACCGTCCTTGTCATGGAGTAGGTTTAGGGGAACAAAGTTCTTGACGTTAAATTGTGGTTAGTCAATGGCTTCGTTAATCAAAGAAGTCTATATTGTTAAATCTACCGACTTCTTTGATCGCTGAGTCATATAGGATACGATCCGATTTAGTTTACTGTTAGCTCGTTGCATCGATGACTATATGTATCAGAGTAAACAATTAAACATGATTAATTTTATGATTCGTTAATGTGTATAAATATAGACCAATTACTTTAGTATAAACTATGTCGTTGTGGATTACATGTGTCTCAGCCATGAGCACAAGAAGATCCGGTAAAAGGCACAAAACCACCAGCATGAAGTGCAATAGCCAAGCAGCGGGAGAAGAAGAAGATACCATATAAATCCATAACATTGCGTTGCTATCTACGAAATTACTGAAAATAGGACATAAATAGCTTTAAAAGTAAATTCAGTTTTTATGCAATAATTTTGCTTACAAGTCGTATGCGCAGTAGATGAGTACAACGGCGGAAAAACCCAGCATAATTGAAACGGCGACTGAGGCCGTGAATAAAAGAGTCCAATAACGTGACTCCAAAAGAAGCTTTTCCCCAACAAGAAATAAGTCATTCAGGAATTTCATCTGAAAATATATTGATATCTGAATATATATATTACCTTTAAATTAGTCACCCAGGCCACAACTTGACACATTATCGTTCCAAAAGTGACAAAGTCCAATGGCTGACCGGCATAGACAACGTCGCATTCGTAGTAGTATAGCAAATGCGTTCCGAAATAGATCACGATAGCGTGCCAAAGAGCTAAAACAACAAATCAAAAGTTAGAAGAAAAAAAACAAGATAATTACTAAAATACTACAAAATTACCAAGAATATTCCATTTAAAGAACTGTTTCCAACTCATGCGGGCGTCCCCTGTTGTGGAACCGTACAAGTGAAGATTGTTAAGCAGCTGTGTTTCTGTGAAATTTTGGTCCAGTACGGTGAAAAGAAACACCGGCAAGCCAGTGAACGTAATGTTGTACATTGTCAGTAGAAAACTATCATATACAGGCTTGAATTAAAAATGAGAAAAGAATTAAGGAACCAAGAAGAAATGAACTATGTTGATACAACCATTTAACAACACACCTGAGTAGAATAGGCATTGAAGATGGAAAAGAAGACGACTGGCGTGTTGAATACGAGGTTTTTATAAAAGAAATACATTGCCAAAGAAGAGATACGCCAGTAATACCATTGACCGTGAATGAATAACACCCTGCGCAAATAGTGAAAACGCGCAAAGGCAAAGTCCGCGCACCGAACAGCTTGCCTACCTTCTTTGCCCATTATACCTTTGGAAAATGGGAAAAAATTGGTAAACATGTTCTTACTCTGGATTAATTAGTTGACTAAAATATACCTAAGCCGATATGAGCTTCTTGAATCATAGATACATCGTTTGCTCCGTCCCCAATCGCAGCAGTTGTGGGTTTCTCGGGAAATTCTTTGACTAGTTTTACCACCTACAAATGACGGTTATCAATGTCTTTTCTTAAAGTTTACTGTGTACAACAAGATTATACCTCAGCTTTTTGAATGGGCGACATTCTGCAACAGACGACAGCTTCACAGTGTTTCGTCACTTCTGCTAAAAGTGTTCGGTGTTGGGTTAACGCCGTAGACAGGCAATGGCCATCAATCACCATTCCATAATGACGGTCGCACTCATCTCGTATCGTTTTTCTGTTTGGACGATTGCTCAGTTAAACGCAAATCTTAAGTAGTTTTACATCACCAAGTAATTTTACCTGTACTGGGTCAACTTGTCTTCGACTTCCTCAGACGAACTCAATTCAAAAATGTGCATCCCTCGTTTGAATTGACCACATGAATATGCAATATTAACGGCAGTTTCTAATTTATCACCAGTTAACACCCATACCTTGAAAAAATATTGGTAATTAAATCATGAAGGAAAATTGTAATAAATATAGTTACTTTAATTCCAGCAATTTTTAGAGATTCAAGCGTCTCTTGCACTTCTTCTTGAAGTTGATCTTCCACCCCCGTTGCTCCCAACAATGTTAAATCAACTTCAACTGCATCAAAACAACTTGCTAATTCCTTTTCTCTGTCCTCCATTGTTTGACGAGCACCTTCAAGTAGATTGTCAATTTCTTCGTATTTTTCTTGATTTAGACGACATGATGCTATCGTCAGTGTACGCAGTCCAAGCTAAAATGCAAACAAATTCTCATACCACAGATTTAGGGAAACCATTGAATTATTTCACCATTGCGTAGTCTTTAATGTGTTGCTCTGTTTCATCTTTCCATCCTGCGATGCACTTCGGTAGGACTGTACTTTCGGCGCCCTTACACAGTAGCCAAATAGAGTCGTCAGGAAACTTAACTATAACCGACATTCGTTTTCGATTCGAATCGAATTCTAAAATGTGCAAGCGGCGATAGGTTCTCTTTTCACCATTGACGGAAATGGTGCAAATGCCACCAGTTTCTCCATGATAGATTATTCCAAACCTATTCATTTAGAGGATTAGTAAATTTCCTGAATTGTTGTTTTTGTATACTAATAAGTACTTTTGGCAAGCTTCAAGGAGCGCCTTCTCGTCTGGACTGGAAGCTTGATACTCGAAATCGTTTTCATGAGTAGTAAAGACTGGGTTTTCGTTGCCAGACTTAGAGTTCAATGACGAATCCTTCCTTCTAAAGGGACTGGTAACAGTTGCAGTGTGACACAGAGCTAGTGTGATTAGAAATTGCTCCTCAGCAGGCTAAGATTCAATATATTAACAACTAAACATTATGCGTACTCTAAAAATGGATCAAGTAAGTGCTGGATATTACCGACAAGTGTTCAACGCGCTGCAAGTTTAATGTACTACCATCCAAAGCAACCATCAGCATGCCATTTTCTTCGGTATACTTCTTACCCACGATGGAACATTGTCGGAATTGCATACAATTTTCAGTTAGTGTTCCAGTTTTATCGGTAAAAAGATATTGGACCTAAAGAGTGAGAAATATCAATAATTTGTAACTTAAACAAGGTTACCATAGTCATACTTGTCCCAGCTCTTCGTTCAAGTCAGACGTGTTGCAGATGGCAGGTTCATCTGTAGACTCGCAGTATAGCTTAAGGTCCCATCCAAAAAATTGACTGCTCGTAAACTTTTGCACCTCTAAATAGTTAAGAGGTTAAAGTAAGAATCGGTTATCTGAACACGGTAGGAAGTATATGTGGTTTACCTAACGTGGTGTATAGGGAAATAGGAACGATATAGCTAAAAATAACAAGAAAGGCTGACAAGTCTGCCAACACGCCAACTAATGAAACTTCCTCTTTCTCTCCAAGATAATAGGCCTCATCTGAATCAAATCGGTATAAACCAAAATCATTGCTTGCTACTATACATCTAAATTTTATTTGAACACATGATCTATTTCTAAATTTAAAATGTTACCTAAATTTGAGAGAAATAAATATTTTTGCATGGTACACAAGACTATTTCCAGTGCGAGAATACCCATGAACACTACAAGATAGCGATTCATACTCCTAAAAAGATTGTCAATTTATAGATTACAACCATTTTAATTTAGTCACTTATTACCTCTCTACCGTAGAAAATTTATTCCTAGTTATCAAGGAGTTAAGGCCAAGCTTAGTTTGTTGACCAGTATACACAGCGCATCCTATTATGTGCATTTAAACGGACGTGTTAAATTATATACCACATAGAAATCGGAAAGGAAAGATCTACCATAAATGAAATCTGTGTCTTTGAGTTTCGCTCCGCGAAGTAGTAGGTTGTCTAGTCCTAAGGAAGCTTTAGTTGAACTAATTGCACCCAGACCGTCACGTTCGTATACCGTCAACGTTCCAATAAACTGATACAAGTTTACAGTTGGTTGTTGACATTCAATGTGACCTCTCAATCTCTCCAGTTTTTCTGGTTGATCGAAATCTCGTGTTGTTTTGGCGCTAATTTTGGTCTAAATAAGGACAGCAAAGATGAATGTAAAGTAATTCTAAAGAACATGAATATATTTGCACACCTTGTAATTGGTTTCACCGTCTAGATTGACTGTAGTCAGGTAACATTTGCCTTCTTCGTCGGATGAAGACAGTAACACTAAATCGCACGGGAAACTCTCTTCTTCTTTAATCCTCACGATATCACCTAAGCGAATATCTTTTGCTTTTGCCTTCTACAAAAGTATATCGCGGTTACCCTCAAATTAAAACAAATGTTAAATAGTAATCGGTCTAAGTACTTGAATTTCTCCATTGCGAACGATATCGATAAGTTGCAAATTCACTTCACGATCTCTAACATGTCGCAAAAAATCTTCATAGCCTTGTTTTGCACCCGTGATGATAACGACGAATAGTAGCGGGAGCCAAGTTGTCCACGGACTGACAGGACTGTTGATCACGAGCTGAATTACATGAACGACAATTAATAATCGAATTTTTTAAATTAAATAATTAAGTTACCATGATGATGCCAATGAGAAGAAAATACGTGTTTGCTATTCGCCGAAACTGTTCAAACAGGTTTTTTGGTAAAAAGTTGAGCACAGTGTACTGTGAGAATCCGCTGATTCCCAATAAACGGAGCAAGAGCGATCCAAATTCCCACGGCCTTCAACCGAAGGTTAACCTTGTAAAACCTTGAAAATCCAAGTTTACCCTTCTTCACACCTTAAACCCACCGAGATTTCTACCTTACTTGACCTTGTTACGTTCATATAAATATTTGCCTCTGCGATACGATGAACCAGTCTTATTCTTGCTGTCGGGGTTGAAACCTCTGCTCGGGTGTTGCTCCGGCAGTGTGAAGTATCTTACTGGTAGCCGCTGCGTGTATGTGTCGTGTGTGAACGCTTGAATAAAGACTTGATCGTGACGTGGCGGTGCGTTGCTGTTATTTTCTTCCGTTCCCCGGATCGATTGGCCGCTTTTCCGCCGCTACCCGTAGAAACGAATCTACGTCCCCCAGCAGACCCTGCGTCCATCATGGCGGTTACGCCTCGAGTGTAACTATGTTTTCAGTATCGTTGTTTATTATTATCGGTGTCATTTGATTAGTCAGCTGAGGCCAAGTGTATCGAAGCGGCTTCACATTTGGTGGCAGCGGTCACGAACCTTTTAACCCTCTGTAACGTTTTGAAGGAAATTTTGTATTTTACGGATTACAGTCGGGAAATTATTCCGGCTCTAGACCTTGTTTTCCGTCATGATCGCTCATGGCGTCCGGGGGTAAACAAAAACCAGTATGGGAGAAGCTTTTAGAGAGTGCTAGAAGGGCCGCTACGAAAATATCACCAAAAAATAGGTCACCCGAAAAGGCAAACCACCCCTGGTTATCGTTTGGCGTCACAAGGGGAAACTCACAATCTCCTAAGCAGCCAGCCCCTCCCGCCTCCGTTGTTGTCCCGTCTGCCCCCTCACTTCAGGAAGCGGCTGCTTCTTTAGTTCCAAGTGGACACAAAACAAGTCTCATTCAGGCAGAAATTGTGGATTTGGAAGTAGGACGGAGAATAGAGCAGGAAAGAGAAGACGAACTACAGGCGACACGTTGGGAAAACGCAACTTTGCTGTGTTTTGATCCTTCCGTTCTGCCAGCTGAGATCACCGGAAATAGACATTTTTATAACACATACGCTGACTTACCATTGGAACGCGTTCCGCGGAGTGAAATTGTACATGAAATAATTTTTTTGCGCTACCTTAATAAGCAAACGGAATTAGCGTACGAAACAATTGAATTATCAGTTGAGGCAGCGCTTGAGGAATTTAAAGGAAATTTCGCGACACCAAGAGAGTTTTTTCATTTTCTGGGTCTCACAACATTTTTTACACCACCCGAAAGCATTAGTTTCCCAAGTCCCTCGCCAGTATTATTAGACAACTTGACACAGGAGGGAATTCCAACAGTGGAGGAGGGCACACCTTCGCCAACGCAGTCTGAACAAGCTGATCAAGGAGACAGTGAGGGGCAAAATATAACGCCTCCTGAAGAAAACGAGTCTCATCCGCAACCAGATACGGAAAAGCACGAAACACCTAAGGTTCCGCTCGAACATTCCTCAGTTCCGAAGAGGGTTTCTTTCACACCAGAGGTGGACGTCATGGATAACCAGACTTGCCGGCCATGGGAACAGGACGATCAAGAGTCCAGGCTTTTTCAGTTTAACACAATCTATCAAACGTTGATTAGGCAGAATATCTCCCCCGAGTTGGCAACACTAGCCGCATCTCGCGCTTTGGAAACGGGCCAGCAGAATGGTCCTCGATTTACCTCAACCCCTCATGCACAAATAAATTCTTGTTGGCAACAAAACGCGCCATCAGTCACGGCTTCTAGCCAGACAATTCCAATTGATAGGAATACGGAAGCGAAGGTTGATCAAAGTACGGCGGCCGTACAAACAGATTTAAGGGTAGGGGAAAACAACACAACCTCCTACCGCAAGTTGAGCGATGTAGATAAGCAGGGTGCGCAATTGTTGTCCCAAATTCACGTATTTAAAAACAAAGGGGATGGAATGGACTTTGAAGCGTGGGTCCGACACTTCGAAAACACGCTGGATATTGGGGATTTTGAGGACTCCAGAAAAATAAAGTATTTAGTTTCAAAATTAATAGGGCCTGCAGGAGATTTCGTGGAACAATATAGGCTAGATCACCCGGTGGAGGCCAGCTGTTACAACACTTTAAAAAGAGCGTTAAAGGAAAGATTTATGGGAAAGAACATCGAGTATAAGTACCAAACATCATACGACAACTGTAGAAGAGAGCCGGGGGAATCAATTAGGAGTTTTGCGTGTAGAGTACAAAAACTTTTACGGAGAGGATACCCAGCACTTTCTAACGGGAAGAATCAGGAAACTATTGAACAGTTTAGCCGACACAAGTTTCTAGATGGCCTCTCCGCCGACTTACAGGACCGCCTGCTCTGCCTAGAATTTACGTCGTTTGATCAACTTATTGAGGCCGCGGAGCGCCATGACACAGCCATCGAACAGAGGGAAGCTCGCCAAAAGAGGGAATTAGTCAATGCTATTAATATGCTCCCAAAAACGCGCTCACCGACCCCAACAAGAACGGATAACAGTATACTAGAGTCCCTGAGAAAATTAAACGATAAGTTAGACAAAACTGCTGAAAAACAGGAAGAATTAAGAAAGGACCTACAGGAGATGCAAAAGAAATCTACTCCCCGGAATGTCACGTTCGAAGGGGACCAACAAAAGTTTTGTGCATTGCACAAATATGGCACCCACACTACAAACGAATGTCTCGTGTTGAGAAGCCAAAACTCTGTACACTGCTTCAAATGTGGGAATCCTGGGCATAAATCGTTCGAGTGCACAGGAGGGTCTCGCCCACAGCAAGGGCCTCAGTCACAAAACTGGAGACAGAAATCTTCCCAACATCCAGCGCAGGCAACCACGGGAATACATAGCGCTTCGGAAGAAGCGTTAAACGGATAACCACCGATCGAAAAGATGGGCCGAACGGTGGAATTGGTCCTAAGCCCCGTCAATATGTAAAAGGCGTGCAAGGAAGTTTTCAACCACCTAAGGTTGCCGTGAAAATTGGTTTGGTAGAAGTCGAGGCTCTCTTTGATAGTGGGGCAGGTAAATCATTAATAAGTAGTAACTTTTATAGGAAATTAGGGAAAGATGTAGGGAAATTTAGTCCAGAGGTAGCGGTGGAGCTGTTCGATATAAACAACAGACGTCTAAAAACCAGGGGAACAATTACAGTATGTTTTCAAGTTGTAGGGGAGAGCAATCCGGAAAACTTAGAGCAGTCATTCATTGTTGTGGATGATATAGCGGAGAGTTGCGTACTAGGTCTAGACGCGCTCTACCAGCATAGGTTTATGTTTGACGGATCTGAACGCTCCATTTACAGAATAAGGGAGGCTGATCACCTCCCGTATCAACCACTTGTAGTATCGCAGGAAAAAATCAAAATTCCCGCGCACTCTGCACAAATAGTGGAAAGCGAAGGGGAAGATGGCAATCTGCCCCCTAATGTTGTCTGTATGTTTAGGTCGGCCCCGGAACTTCCGAAGGGAATCCGCGTAGACCCTCTGGTGACTAAAAATGAACGGAAAGGGCTATTCAAAATCGTGTTGGTAAATGAAACAAATTGTAGGATAACACTCCCGAAATTTCAAGTAATAGGAAAGATCTCATTCGAAGTGAAAAAAAAACCCCAGACAATAGCGGCCTGCACGACTACTAAACTTGTCGACCCAGCCATCTTCGACTCAGTCTTATCAAACATTCCACCAAAGGGTAGTGTCCTGGTAAAGGACCTTCTAACAGAAAAGAATCACATTTTCGCGTCAAAAACCGAGGAACTGGGTTGCACAGGGGTGGTTAAGCACACCATTAACACAGAGGGGCGCGGGCCAATCCGCTTACGGCCATACCGTAACTCTCCGCGTCAAAGGGAGGTTGCGGATGGAATTATACAGGAGTTAATCAAAAATAAAATTATTAGGCCGTCTTTGTCACCGTGGGCAGCACCGATCGTGCTGGTAAAAAAGAAATCGGGAGAAACCCGCTTATGTGTTGATTACAGAAGATTGAATGGGATCACTAAAAAGGATTCCTTCCCATTGCCAAGGATCGACGACGTTCTCGATCTGTTAGTAGGGCAAAAATTTTTTTCTACATTAGATTTGGCCTCGGGATATTGGCAAATAGAATTAGACGAAGAATCGAAGGAGAAAACCGCTTTTGTAGTAGAGAATAATGTTTACGAGTGGAATAGGTTAGCTTTTGGTTTAACGAATGCTCCTGGAACCTTCCAGCGAGTCATGAACTTTATTTTGAAATCAGTAATAGGGAAAATTTGTCTGGTTTACCTTGACGACATAATTGTTTTTGCAAAATCGATTGAAGAACATGTTCAGAATCTTAGGGTAGTGTTTGAATTATTGGAAGATGCAAATTTGAAATTAAAGCTAGCAAAGTGTAAATTTCTCAGAACATCAGTCGATTTCCTAGGTCACGTGATTTCCGCCGACGGTATAGCGCCGGATCCCTCTAAAGTAGAGGCGATTAAGAATTACCCCCAACCACGGACTGTCCGTGAACTACAATCGTTCCTCGGTTTAGCGTCGTACTATCGACGCTTTATTAAGGACTTCGCGAGCATCGCACATCCTCTTATCATTCAGGCGAAAGGACAACCACAAACATTAATTAATTGGGGCCAGGACGAAATATCGTCATTCGAAACATTGAAGAACCGTCTCATATCGGACCAAGTGTTGGCTTTTCCAGATTTCTCGAAGCATTTTGTTATATTCACTGACGCCAGTGACTACGGATTGGGTGCCATTCTATCTCAAATAGATGTTAACGGAAAGGATAGGCCGATCGCTTATGCTAGTAGACATCTCAACAAAACAGAACAAAAGTATTCAACGATAGAGAAAGAGGCGGCTGCCCTGATCTTCGGCATAAAAAGATTTAAATATTATCTGCAGGATGAACCGTTCACGATTATAAGTGACCATAGGCCATTGCAATGGCTACAGACGTTCAAGGATGAAACTGGAAGACTAGGCCGTTGGGCAATAATGCTAGGGAATTTAAAATACACCGTACAGTATAGGCCTGGTAGGGTGAATGAGAACGCAGACTGCCTATCCCGTATCCCTATTGCATCGGTCCAGATCCAACCAGAAACCGCGGACGATATAATTCGGGAGCAACATACGGATCCGTTATGCCAGGATATTAGATCGTATATGGAAGATAGAATATTATGGGACGAGAATCATAGGATCATGCCGATTTGGGCGAAGGAAATAGACGTGTTTTTCATAGAGAATAATATTTTATGCAGACTACAGGCACCGATATCTGAGAAACGAAGACCATTTCCGCAGAAGCAGGTTGTGGTCCCGCTCACCTTAAGGAAAGCTCTCGTGGAAGAGTACCACAATTCTCCGCTATCAGGCCATCTGGCGTATCGTAGAACTTGCCAAAAACTAAGAGACAAGTATTATTGGCCCTCCATGTTGGATGATGTTAAAACATATTGTGAGAAATGTGAAGTTTGTGATAAACAAAGAAAATCAAAGAATCGGGCAACACTGTTTTCTCTCCAGCCCGCTGCGGGACCTTTCGAAAGGCTAGGCCTTGATTTCTTGGGCCCACTTAGCCCTAGGTCAACGGAAGGGAATAGCTACATACTCGTAATAACCGACTATTTTACTAAATGGGTGGAAGTAGTTGCGCTTCCGAACCAAACAGCGTTATCTACGTGTAAAGCGCTAGTTGAAAGAATTATAAATTATCACGGCCCCCCTCGGGTCATTGTCACGGACCGTGGTACCAACTTTACGTCGGCACTTTTTAAACATCTATGTGAAGCCCTGAGAATAAAGCATTGTACCACCACTTCCTACCACCCGCAGTCGAACGGTCTCACGGAGAGATTCAATAGAACAATGATGGAAATGTTAAGGAAATACACCGAGGATGGGTACGATGACTGGGAAGAAATGTTGGGGCATGTTGCGTTTGCATATCGTCACAGCGTGAATTCGTCTACTCAGGAAACACCATACTTTCTTAATCACGGTCGTGATGCAGTGATGCCGATCGACATGTTTCTAACGCCGTATTCCAAAGAACTCGTAACACCACAAGACTACAAAAGTTTGACAATGAAACGTCTTTTTGACGCATTCCAACTGGTCAAGCAGAATTTAGAGAAAGCAATGCGTCAGCAAAAGAAACAATACGACAAGCGAGCAAAGGATTTCGAATATCAAGTCGGAGACAAGGTGCTGTTAGACGTCCGTGCAGTAAAGCCTGGTATAAGCAAAAAACTGTATCCCCGCTTCCGAGGCCCATATCGGGTAACCAAGGTTCACAATAATCGGACGGTGGAGATACAGGCAACAACCGGGGGCGCCTCAAAATTATACCATTCCAATAGAATTAAGCCTCTCTTGGAATCGATGGTATGGAAGGACGACCCGGTCCCACATTTTGAAGATGTGCGAATTAATAATGGCAACCTGGAGGACACGTTGGCAATACCGGAGGATCTAGGGACCGAGGGAAATGACGATGAAAAAGGAGCGAACATTGAACCTGACGCTCAGCGTGCAATCCCGGCTACGGAAGAGACGGGGTTAACAGATATCACGGAACCATTCTACGGGTTTCCCGTAGCTCCTCCCCGAAGAAAAAGGAGAGAGCCAACGGAGCCCCCTGGTCCCAAGCCAGACCGCCCAGCCGGATTGCGACCATGGTCAAAAATTCGACAGCGAGAATTTTAACAAAAAAAAAAAAAAAAAAAAAAAAAAAAAAAAAAAAAAAAAAACAAGAACTTTTGGTGTATATATATAAATTTTTCTTTTTGTCCTTTCTAGAATTATAATCTTCCTTGCAGCTTTCACGCTCGGAACCGTTAGTGCGTTCGAAACGACCGTTTGCGACTGCAGCCAGGCGGCAAGAAAGGGCTTCGTTAAATTCGACAACGAGGACTGCAAACACCTCGTCAAGCCAGGATCACCAACTCCTGTGATGTATAAAGTAATAACCACCCTTCCGGTCCTTCAGCGATTCATCGGGCACACGTGTAGCATGTGGCGGATGTCGAAAACAGTATATCGTGACTTTCTGCAATGGGATTCCGTAACTGAAAGCCGCACGCCCTTGGAAGTGTCCAGCGCCCAGTGCCGAAAAATGAGAGACTCACGCCTCTGCAACGGAGCGCCGATGGACAACCTCGGCTCTAACAAGTGGGCCTTAGAAAAATCGGCCCATGTTCAAGGTAGTTGGTTACGAACCAACACCGATTCCATAATCAACTGTCGCCTGGAGGAAGTGATTCTGGAAACGGAATGCACCGACTGTATCATCAGTTCGCCGTTAGGAGATATTTCGGGATCGGCCAATGGTTCACTATCCCATAACCTTGTGACAATAGTTTGGGATAACTCCCTGAGGGAATTGGGCAAGTGTAAGGCCAGGCTAGTGGAAGAGGGGCTCGGACTACTATACAATACCACAACTCCAGACGTTTTGCGACTGCGCGACTCCCGCAAACAGATGGATTTTATGGTGAAGAACGTGGACGTCAGAGTGTGCGGTATTCCCGCTAATATGTCTAAAGCTAAAGCAGTGATGGGAATGGACCGTGTTGTGACAACCTGGTACCCAATTCATAACTCTACCCGTGCAGTTAAGTCAGAAATGGAATTCGAAAACGTTTCTTCTGTGCTCCGCGCCGAAATTGACTCGGCGGCGCACGCACAATACATGCGGGACTTCGCAGTAGAAATGTCCAATAGTGTCGCAAAAGAAGTGCGGGAATTACAGTGCAAGCTGCGTGAAATAACTCATCGCAACGCGATCGCAACTGCGCAATACAACGGATGGATAGCGGCAAGCTATCTTAATCTGCCTAAGTGTTATAAACTCCTTCCGGTGGGAAAAGATGTAGCCGTTCTACAGTGCCACCCAAAAAACATTACGTTCACGACGGAAATCACCAACTGCGGCCCACAACCTCGGCACGAAAATTTCACTATTAGTGTGGAAGGATGGGAGCTCACGGATTACTCCGAATGCTATTGGCATTTCGACTTCGTGAATTTTAACGGAAGATCGCATACGTTCAAAAACGGGACCTGGGTCCCGATGCTGCCATCAGTCCTCGTGCAAGGGGACAAATTGATTGGCACAATGCCATATGAAGTCGATGCGTCGCTGGGAAACCTTTTACACATGCACCCGGCTCTGAAGGTTAACCCTATGAGTCCCGCGGCCGCAATGGCAGATATATTGGCAGCCGTTCAAGAACAACATTCCGCTGATTTCACGAGCAATCGGCACGTTAGTAATGTGCTGCTAAGTCGCCACGACGCACCCCACATATCATTCTTATCCAGAATAGGAAGTTGGATTAAAAATTTCGGATCAATTTCGGGAATTGGACTACTTCTAGCCGTCGTCTTCAGGTTCTGCGGATTAGGCTCCATGATTACCAGATTCATACCGTGTTTGTCTGTATTTCAATATTGTAACCCATTTAAAGTAGCAACTAGTGCCCTCAGACGTGAAGACGTCGAAATAGGATTAAACACCGTCAGCAGCCAACCAGCAAATTCCCCAATCAACATAATCAACATTCCATCAGGGGCTCCGCCGACGGATCGGCCGCTGTTGACTGTGTCGGCCAACAGTACGGCGGTGACCGATCAGGAGGCACGGAAAAAACAAGCTGCGCTATTGCTAAATCAATGAAAGGCTGCGAATCATGTTGCGAAGTAACAGGGGGAATTGGGCATCGTTAACTGCAGTGGCGATTGCCTGATTTGCCTTTGCGAACCGAACAACATAATGAAAAAAAAAAAAAAAAAAAAAAAAAAAAAAAAAAAATCTACCCACATGCTCAAATGATTTCACATGTTTAATTTTTGTTGTGCACATACCAATGACGCAATGACGATGAAGTTTATGTCTTTTTTCTCTCTCTCTCTCCCTCCCTCTCTCACTCTCTCTCTTTTTTACGCTTCTCGGATCCCTGCTAAACCTCCCTCTTTGGCCGTAAGGGAAAAACGGGCACGTAACGAAAAAAAAAAAAAAAAAAACCCTCGATAACTTTTCAACCACTGCGGACGGTTCAAGGGCGAGCCCCACTATTACAATCTTATGCCATATCGAACGTAACCTAATGGGTACCTGGAAAAAAAAGTTCTACTATATGGGTAAGAAAAAAGTAATCGAATCGGTAAGCAGAGAAAAGGAGGACGTGTCGATAGCGATTGCGGGACGCAATCTAACATGACGGATAGTTATGTGAGAATCCGCTGATTCCCAATAAACGGAGCAAGAGCGATCCAAATTCCCACGGCCTTCAACCGAAGGTTAACCTTGTAAAACCTTGAAAATCCAAGTTTACCCTTCTTCACACCTTAAACCCACCGAGATTTCTACCTTACTTGACCTTGTTACGTTCATATAAATATTTGCCTCTGCGATACGATGAACCAGTCTTATTCTTGCTGTCGGGGTTGAAACCTCTGCTCGGGTGTTGCTCCGGCAGTGTGAAGTATCTTACTGGTAGCCGCTGCGTGTATGTGTCGTGTGTGAACGCTTGAATAAAGACTTGATCGTGACGTGGCGGTGCGTTGCTGTTATTTTCTTCCGTTCCCCGGATCGATTGGCCGCTTTTCCGCCGCTACCCGTAGAAACGAATCTACGTCCCCCAGCAGACCCTGCGTCCATCATGGCGGTTACGCCTCGAGTGTAACTATGTTTTCAGTATCGTTGTTTATTATTATCGGTGTCATTTGATTAGTCAGCTGAGGCCAAGTGTATCGAAGCGGCTTCACAGTACTTTGAGGAGATGACTTCATTATCCGGATACTTTTGGCGATCGTAATTGGCCGGAGGTTGAACTCCCTCAGGAGTAGTATTTCCAATAAAGATGAATCTGTTAGGAAATTCATATTTGTTTTTTTTCTGGAAATAAATTTGATCAAACATGTGATTAGTTGCAATTTAAAATATTTGGTTTCCAATGGGTAGTGATTACAATTTGTCGAGCATTCGGAAGTAAAATAATTCGCAGCATCAATTTATGTCAAAAGATTGATCCAGATGCTGTATTTAGTATATACAATCTGACTTTTTTTAAATCTTATTGTCAGTAACTTTACACTCACGTTGATAATTTTCTGTCACTTAATTGTGTGAGTGATGAACCGCCAGTAACAAAAAAAATATATAATAATAACAAGTTAGACCCGTGATTAATTTCACTTTAAAAAATGATGAATGAAGTCTAAAATTGATAAAAGAAAATTATTTACAACTTAGTATATGTCGTCACCTTTTACATCTTATAGTTAGATAGTCAAATATTGCTACATGCACGTGGTGAAGATAGATATTTGTGTTCTAGCATTATATTGCCCCGGATGTAAATTGGAAGTTATTTGGTAGTTTTAGGTATAATCGCGGTTTTTATTTAATTACCCAAAGACGGCGAAAACGTTCCATTAGATATTTAGATGAGCACTAATTAACTATCACATAAAGAACGAAAAAAACACCATTTATTCCAAAAGCTACTCATCCACTAAATTTTTATCATTGAGAAGGGTACTGTACCTAACGGACTAACGGTTTCATGACAGTTGTTGCTATGGTTTTAATCAGCAACATCCTTTACCTTATCTTCACAATACTGCCAGTAGGTAAACATTCACATTTAATATACTATAAATGGATTAAGTATAGAAGAAATGTTGATCGAAATGTAAATGCAATGTTGTTACAACATTAATGCTTGGGTCAAATAAAATTAGGCAATCAAACTAACAAATCAAGGTATATACCGTAAGTACTTAGATATTAGATGGGCTACAACCATAAATTTTGTTTTTGGTAAAATGACCAAAAGTTAAGCTCATGCACATCACAGTCTAGGACACTATTGTTGATAAAATGTCATTATTTCGCTTTATAGCAAATTGGCAGTGCTTTTTGTATTAATTGTACGAGAAGTTTCTAAATGCTGATCCCATACGAAAATAAAGAATTGACTATCTTTAAACCATTACCTGTTATCTGTTCCAGTGAGTTATATACGATTAATAGCAGCCTGCCTGCCACACGTGAAGGGAGTTTTGTTTGACATCATAAAGCTTTGAAGTTTGTTTGAACTCTGCCGGAACTCTGAGTCAGCTGATAATCGACGATGTCGATGTCTTAATAGTGAGACTAGCGGCAAGAGTCGATACCAGATCCCCAGAGTTTTGTCTTTTGGTACCGAGATTTGAAAAGCTTCGCGCTGATATCGTGCTGTATTTGCAGTATTTCTACAGTCTTATTACAGGCAATCCAGTAAACGGCTGTCATTTTAAATTACTTTGTGTTACAATACTTTAGATATATTACAGCGAATTTTATACTCGTTGCATAAATTACCACAAAGAAATGTTAAGTAAATAATAGCTTTGGAAGGCGATTCTTGTGACTATATATGATTCTGTAGCAGCATTTGTCTATAGGTTTCTAGGCAAACTAAACTTGTTAAAAAAAAATTCACCACCTTTTATTTTCCATTGTTAACTAAAAAAAAATATTTTACAACCATCAATTTTATTTTATTTCTAATAAGAACATAACTATGTAGACTATAATTTAAAAAAATTCAGTAAAATCCTCGTCCATGTCAAGCGAAATTGTACGAACTGGTTTTACATTACAATGACTTGAAGAGATCAGTAGGTTATGATGATGGAAGACAATATGACTAGGGAGACGGTGGTGACAGGATGTGATGTGATGTAAAATTTAAAAATGCTTAATTAGACTTCCAGTGGCCTATTAATTCAATAAAAGAAATTATGTTTTTAATGGAAGTTAATAAAACAAAACAAGAAATAGACTCACCCTTCACTTTGCGACTCCGATAAATCACTATCACGGCGTAAAGGTTCTTCATGCACTTGGACATCGCTGTCACGTCGAGGTCCCTCATTCATCTGGATGCTGCTGTCACGCCGAGATGCCTCGTTAACCTGAATATTGCTGTTACGCTGAGGTTTCTCAGGCAACTGGACATTGCTGTTACCCCGAGGTTCCTCTGGATCCCGGACATTACTGTCATGCCGAGGCTCAAAATGCACCTGGACATTGGTGTCATGACGAGGTTCCTCATCCACCTGGACCTTGCTGTCACGCTGAGGCTCAAAATGCACCTGGACTTTGCTGTCACGCCGAGGTTCCTCGTTCATCTGGACATTGCTGTTACGCCGAGGTTCCTCATGCTTCTGGACATTGCGGTCCCGCTGAGGATTAATATGCACCTGGACTTTGCTGTTACGCTTAGGCTCTTCAGGGACTAGGACATTGCTGTTACGCTGAGGTTCAAAATGCACTTGGACATTGCTGCTGTCAGGTCGTGGTACTTGGGTTTCGCTGTTCCGCCAAAGTTCCTCGTGTACTTGGACATTGCTGTTTGGCCGAGGTTCAAAATGCACTTGGACATTGCTGTCACGGCGAGGTTCGTATGATGTTTGTTGGGCGGGCCTTTTGGTTGATGAGGATTTACGCCATTTTGATATTCCCAACTTACCGACACGTGTTTGAGACAACAGAGAAAATGTGCGGTCCAATTTCTTCCGTAAAATCTGTTCAGGGGTGTGTTTCTAAATTTTACGTTAAAAACATTTATTATAATGTTGAAATTTTGATAAACATTTGAACGAAAGCGTACCTTGTTAACCAGAACACCACCACCAACGGAATAAGTTTCCCAAATTGCTACAAGAACATCAGGAAGGAGTGCCGTCCCAACAGCAAATAAGGTAAAGAGCCATGAAGGTCCACAAGAGAGCAAAGTCACGTAAACGAAAAGCATATGTTCGTTTTCCAACGATTCTCTGTGATTTCAAAATGTTCAGATAGATTTATACTTAATTTTAACAAAATAGTAACATTTACTGTACTTACATAACGATTCCAGAGTACAGGAAAGTAAGACCTATAAATCCCAAAATCGATATCAGGATCGAAAAAACGAATAAGGCTGTCCAGTAACGAGATTCGATAATCAACTGAAAGGAACAAATTTGATGGAATGACCCCATTTTAAATTGTGAAATTGAGTATACCTTTATACTGACAACAAAAATGACAGCGTGATATATCAATGTCCCAAAACTCCAATAGTCTAATGTTATGCCGGTCCCAAAAAACGCTGGATCATATTGCCAGAGCAAGTAACACCCGAAATAAAGAACAACAGCGTGCCACAGTCCTTGAAATGAAAAGATTCTTATCTTCAACCGGCCAACACAAACAAAAGATTATTCTGTCTAAATATTGTTACCCAATAAATTCCACTTGAAAAATTGGCCCCAACTCATTCGAGCGTTTTTGGCAATGTCCTTATAAAGGTGAAGATGTTCAAGGAGTTGTGGTGCCGTGAAATTCTGCTCGAACAAGCCGTAGATGAGAATTGGCAAAGAGGTAAAAAGGATGTTGTAAAACGTCAAAAAGAACGCATCATAAACAGGCTAAAATCAAGCAAAATGATGGCATTAATATTTCCCTCTTATGAAAAAACGGCGAATAAATATTTTTACTTGAGTAGAGTAAGCACTATGAATAGTGAAGAAAACCACTGGAGTGATGAAGGCAATGTTCTTGTAAAAGAAATACTGAACGAGGGTTGAAACGCGCCAATAATACCAATGACCGTGAACGAGTAAAACTTTTCGAAGAAATCGAAACCGAGCAAAGGCAAAATCTGCACAACGTACCGCCTGACGACCTTCCTTTCCCATCAAACCTTTTTATATCCCAAGAAGATATTTCAGTTAAATTAATTTTCTAAGAATTAAAACAAATAACATGCTCACCTAAACCAATATGAGCTTCCTGAATCATGGAGACATCATTCGCACCGTCACCGATGGCTGCAGTAATAGGTTTTCCAGGGAATCCTTTAACCAACTTGACTACCTACAATTAACATTCTAGATTTTATTTCGGTAAATTAAATATTTTCAGTTTTGCGTTAACCTCGGCTTTTTGAATTGGTGACATGCGGCAGCATACGACAGCTTCGCAACGCTTTGCAATGTCGCCAAACATGTCTCGATGATGCTTTAATGCAACAGCTAAACTTTGACCATCGACCACCATGCCAAAATGGCAGTCATTTCTTTCATTGACCCGCTTTCTAATGAAAGAAATTGTGAACTAATTTTTTCACTTTTCAAGATAAAATGTCAATTTCAATACATACTCGAGTTCATCTAAAGTTTCTTCCGTTTTTTCTGGATCACTCAAAATGAGTAGTTCCATGCCACGTTTGAAATGTCCACATGAGTTGGCGATATTGACGGCAGTTTCCAATTTATCACCTGTTAATACCCACACCTGCGATTCGAATTTATAAGCGTAAAGAAACCGCGATTGATAATTATTAAACCAATTAAAAACAAACTTTAATTCCTGCGGCTCTGAGCGATTCAAGTGTTTCAGGGACACCGTCTTGGAGTTGATCCTCTACACCAGTCGCTCCCAGTAAAGTCATCTCGGATTCAATGATATCGCAAACTTTAGATACTTCTTCTTCTCGATTGGATAGTGCTTGACGGGCTTTATCAAGTTGAATGGTGATTTCTTCGTAGTATTCAGGAGTAATTGGGCGGACCGCTATCGCCAAGGTCCGCAATCCCATCTAGATGATAACACAATTCGTCACAAAACCAGTCACACGCATCATTTGATCAACATTTGATGGTACCATCGCGTAATCCTTGATGTGACTTTCAGTTTCAGGGATAGGTCCGAATACGCAACGAGGTAGAACTGTACTTTCGGCGCCTTTGCACAAAAGCCAAATAGATTCGTCCGGGAACTGGACAATGACGGACATGCGTTTCCTGTCTGAATCGAACTCGAGAATATGTAACCGACGATATAGACGCTCTTCTCCATGATACATAATTTTACATATGTCGTTAGTCTCCCCACAATATACGACATCCAATCTAAATACCAGTTCAAAGATTAAACGTTAGTTTTAGTAGGTACAATGAACTTGCTATTACCTCTGACACGCTTCAGCTAGAGCTTTCTCATCTGGGCTGGACGCTTGATAGTCATAATCCCCTCTATGGAATTGAAAGGCCGCATTTTCAAAACCGTCAGGCTCGACGACGGCACTGCTGGCCCTGCTTACTTTGAATTTATTTTTGTTCTTGTTCTTGCCAGTGATCGTGACAGTATGACATAAAGCCAAAGTGATAAAAAAATCTTCGATTTCGGACTAAACAATCAAAAGCGTTAAATGTAAAGTTGTGGTGATAGAGGAAAGTGATTTTTACCTCGAATTCTTCCACCCGTTCCAGGTGTATAGCACTGTTATCAGTCGCTCGCATTAAAACGCTATCGTCTTCCACGTATTTGAAACCAAAAATAGAGCACTGACGAAATTCCATACAATTCTCAGTCAATGTTCCGGTTTTATCGGTCAGCAGATATTCCACCTAATACAGGAAATAAACTTTAAATGACTATTCGTGTTACGGATCATATTGAAAAAATTAACACACCTGTCCCAATTCTTCGTTAAGATCAGATGTGTTACATAGGGCCCTTTCATCCGCAACAGGGCAGTACAAATCGTCATCCCACACAAAGAAAATAGTGCCCAAAAACTTTTGCATTTCTGTTGAAATCCAGTGCGATGAGAAATAAGACAAAATTTGATATGAAATACGGAAGTGGTGACAACAAAGTTATAAGAAGTTAATGCCTCATACCAAGCGTTACGTAAAGTGAGATAGGAATGACGTAGTTGAAAATGATTAGAAATGATGCTACATCCTGCATGACTCTACCAAAAGTCGTTGGCGGTAGTGCTCCGAGATAAAACGCATTAGCTGAAACCAAAGTAAAACATGGATTCAATAATGTGTTGAGCTGATAAATAATACAACAACCGGGTATTGCATTATTAACTCGTCATATCTTACTAAGTTGGGGTTGATAAAGATATTTTTGCATGGTGCAAAGTGCAATTTCCAATATCAAAAGGACCAAAAAAGCCAATAGAAAGTAGTTCATGCTCCTGAATATTTCAGAAATAATCGGATTCATAAGACGGCAAGAAATAAATGATTAACTGGCGAAACCGACTCACTTTTCGACCGTGGAGAATTTGTTGTTTGTTAGCAAAGAATTGAGACCGAGCTTGGTATCCTGTCCAGTATAAACAGCACATCCTAATGATAGCGGATAATTTATCTTACCTTCCGGCAGTTAAAAAAACAATCAAATGAATACCATAGACATATTCCGTATCTTTCAGCCGTGCTCCACGTAAGAGAATATTATCTAAACCTAAAGACGTCACTCCACCAGCGTCAATATCAGCATTTTGGTGTCGCAGGAGTTCGGATGAGTCTTCGTCAGGGGCGATTCGGTTGGCATACACGGTCAATGTACCAACAAATTGATAAAGATTAACATTGGGTTGTTGGCATTCGATATGTGCCCTGAGTCGATCTAACTTTTGAGCATCGTTGCAATCCCGAGTCAATTTTGGACAGCTTTTCATCTGATAACAAATTTCAAGCCATATAACAATAAAGATTATCTTATTGAGTATTCATGGAATTTGACGCCTACTTTGTAATTCGTCTCGCCATCCAGATTAGCCGTAGTCAAATAACATTTTCCCTCTGCGTAAGAGGACGACAACAACACTAAATCGCAAGGAAAACTGTCATCATCTTCGATCCTGAGTACATCTCCAACGACAATATTTTTTGATTTGACTTTCTAAAAAACAATTATTTTAACAATTCTTCTTTTCCCTTTCTTCTAAAAATTCAAAGATTTTTAGACGCTATTACCTGCAACTCTCCATTGCGCACAACATCAATCAATTGCTCGTTGACCTGCCGATCATTGAGATGCCGCAGAAAATCTTCATAGCCCTGTTTAACAGCTGTAACAATAACGACGAAAATCAAGGGGAGAATGCTCGTTATCGGGCTTGTAGGGCTGTCGCTGACAATCTATTGAAGTTGAATTATTATTGGTCGGACAATAGATCTAAGTTATTTGTTTTGGTTAAACCTGAATGATGGCTATGCAGAGGAAGTAGAAATTAGCGATACGGCGGAACTGTTCAAACAAATTCTTTGGCAGGAAGTTCAACGCCGTGTACTTGGAGGAAACAATTTCATTATCGGTAAAATTTTGACGGTCATATTCGGCCGGCGGGTTGGCATTTTGAGGAACGGCATTACCAACGAAGATAAACCTATTAGGAGCCGCGTTCCTCCTTGTACTTCGTCTCTGTTAACAGATATTTAAATTCCTTTCACATGTGTAAATAATTCACCGCTGATTTGATTTTCTCTAAAGAAAAGTTCTAGAAGTTAACAGAAACAACTGCCGATAATGAATTATAGATTAGAATGGATGTGGGTTGCGGTCGGATAAATATATCCGATTAGGTTTCCATACAAATAGGGTGCCCAAAGTTGATTTAGATCATTATACAGTACACTATTTTTAAATTATACATAAATAATGTTTGAAAAAAAAATTTATATTAAAAACACGTTTGACTTGACAGAACCCAAAGTTAGTGAATGTAAGCAAGACAAGATGGCGGGAATTACTCACCCAACGGCGGAAGTTTTCCATCAGGTTCGACAAGTCTGGAGCGTGAAAATTGAAGGGAAGTCGTCGGAACACTAGCGATGAAAAAAGGCACAACTGTGTGATCCGAGCCTTTCGTAACGAGGTTTCGTTCGGTTATCATTGAAGAGTTCGTTCATCATCCATTCTTATCTTATCTGTCAGCGTGCAGGGTTACCTGCATACCATTCGACTTAATAGACTAAAACACAAAATGTAATTGGTCACATGCGACGGCGAAAAAAAAAAATCAAAGTAGAATGTATTGATCGTTGTAAAAAGATTCTGCATTTCGCCCCGGCCAAAAACTGTATAGATTATATGTATAGCACGTAAAATGAGAAAAAAAAAAACACAATTTTATACTATTTTTCAGATAGGAAGCACACGCGGAATGACGAGCGGCAGTTATTCAAGGCACAACCAACAGAGGTACATGACACACACAATTTCATACCTAACAGAACATTTTTTGGAACGAAATAGAACAAGTTGGTTTACCGACGGGACGACTAGCAGTAAACACGGGATCGATGAACATTTTAACTTATGTTTAATTTGTTTTATCCAATCGTTCAATCAATCACCGGACTAATCAGTGAAAAGTGACTTTTTATGCGTTTGTTTGTTTTTCGCTTTTTTTTTTTTTCCGTTCAGGAAAGAACATTCTCACCGAAAATATGTCGTTGGGTATATTTACTTATTGCATTCGAAAGGTGACCTTCTCCTGTGACTTGGCAAACGGCGATTGAATGTCAATGGTCGTGAATAACGGAGGAGAATTGACACAAGACCGGGAAAGACGATCATCTGTAGGGGCGGGTGTAGTACCGCCAGTTGGACTCCACGAAGTAGCCCACGAAACCACTGTGACGGACGTTAGTGTCGATAGGTTGTGGTCGACTCTGCGCTGACGATACCTCTATAAAAATTCGAGAAAAGAAAGGGGGAAAGTTGTTTTCATTTGATGTTTTCAACAAAGAAGAGTGAACGTGATTTGAAGCGTGATTCGTCAAAGCGATTAAATAAAAGCGGCAAAAGTTAGAGCGAGTGTTAACAAAATTTCCGCGTTCCATAGCCCCCAAAGCGCGATATAGATGACGACTAGTAATAACCCGTTCAATCCTGCTGGCGTTCTCCTAGCGCTAGTCCTTTGAATACGCAGTTCGTACGACGCCGATTGGTGCATACTTTGGTCGGCCGCAGTTTGATCCAGCGTCACTTGTAATTTGCCGCTTCGCGACTGAGAGAGCAGCGAGATGGTTCGGTCAAGCTGTTGCCTAAGTGCTTGACCGGGGGTACACCGCTAGTTGATTGGCAAAGTTAGGGTTAAACGAATGCATCTCTCCAAAAACGGTCGGCGCAATAATGAATTCCTCGTAGACCAACAAACAAAAGTAGGAAAATAGATAATCGGTTTTACCTGATTGACAAGGACGCCTTCGCCAGCGGAGTAAGCTTCCCACACACCGATGAGAGTATCAGGCAAGAGAGCAACCACTACTCCAAAAACGATGAACAGCCACACAGGTCCAGTAGAGAGCAAATTCATGTAAACCCATTTTAACGGCCCATTATTCAGCGCGTCGCTGTAAATATCAAAATGAATTTTAAGTAACCACTACTACCGAATACAATCGGTCGATTAAGGAACGTCAAGTCAACTTACACTGAGATCCCACAGTATAAAAAGGCGAGACCCATAAATCCGAAAACGGAGAGCAGGATCGAGATCACAAAGGGGGCAGTCCAATGACGAGATTGAAGCATCAACTACAATAAATTAAATTGTTAACATTTAATCGCCATTAATTTTTCTACGGTGTTCTCAATCATACCTTCAAGCTCACAACGACAATGACACCAGTATAGATTAGCGTTCCAAAACTCCAAAAGTCCATAGTGAGACCGCGCGAATCGAAAGGCGTATCCGATTCCCAAAGAAGTATACAGCCGAAAAAGATGACCACGGAATGCCAGAGACCTTGAATGACGTAAATAGACGAGATTGAATGATGAATCACACCATAAATTTGACTCTTCAAGTACCTAAAAGTGTCCACTTGAAAAACTGAAACCAACTCATACGAGCGTTGTTGGCAATGTCCCTGTAGAGATGGAGATTTTCGAGCAACTGACGAGAGGTAAAGTTTTGCTCGAGGAGACCAAAAATCAAAATAGGCCACGATGTAAAAAAGATATTGTAAAACGTCAGGAAAAACGTATCATAAATCGGCTAAAACAAAAGTAATTGTTATTAGGTCATCCAGGCAAAATATGATGGCAAATAGCAAACCTGCGTGGAATAAGCGCTGAAGATGGCGAAAAAGACCGCCGGAGTAATGAAGGTAATGTTCTTGTAGAAAAAGTACTGAACAAGAGTAGAGACCCGCCAGTAATACCAGTGGCCATGAACAAGTAGCACTCGCCGCAGAAAACGGAATCTCGCAAAAGCGAAATCTGAACACCGAACAGCCTGTCGCCCTTCTTTACCCATAATACCTGAGAAAAATCATTTGAAAATTAATTAATGCACGGCAACCGATCAAAAACGAGAACTGACCTGGCCCCAAAGACTTCAATAGAAAGCAGAGAAAGAGTTAGAAGAAAATGGGGTGAGGGGTTAGTGTTAAAAGTTAAAAGTCTAAATGTGCTTCATACCAATTCCTACATGGGCCTCTTGGATCATTGAGACGTCATTGGCTCCATCACCAATAGCAGCTGTAATAGGTTTGGAGGAGAACCCTTTCACAACTTTCACCACCTGCACAGAATTCAAATCGTTTAAGACCGAATTTTGATCACTTTGGTGGATGACATACTTCTGCTTTTTGGATGGGAGACATTCGACAACAAACAACCGTATTACAATGGCTGCAAACTTCAGATAAAAGTTGTCTATGCTCTCTGAGAGAATGAGCAAGAGATTCACCATCGACGACGAAGCCAAAATTTTGAATTGGTTCATCCCAAATACGTCGTCTAATATTAAACAGAATAAAATGTTACAAGATCCAAAGAAAAAACGTTCAATGAAATGCGAGTACGTACCTTAATCTCCACAATGTCTCTTGGCATTCTGCGGGTGAGGTCTGTGCAGTAAGTGTCAATAACTGCATTCCCCGTTTAAAATGCCCACACGAGTAGGCGATATTAATGGCCGTTTCCAGCTTGTCGCCAGTCAAGACCCAAACCTGTAAAAAAGTGGGAGTTCAGAAACTGTCTTTAGATTAATGTCTGTTAGCGCTGTACCTTGATCCCAGCGGCCCTGAGAGCCTCGAGCGTTTCTGCTACACCGTCCTGAAGTTGATCTTCAACTCCGGTAGCACCTAGAAGAGTCATGTCACTCTCGATAACATCAAAGATCTGGCTAACGTATAATTCTCGGTCAACCATCATCTGTCTAGCTTCGTTTAATTTTTCCATCATGCCCCCATATTGTTCAGAAGTAAGTTGCCTGGCTGATATCGCCAAGGTCCGCAATCCCAACTAAATAAATAATTTCTTTTAAAAATATCGTCGGCTGAAAATTAGAAATGAGAATACTTACAAGTGCGTAATCGTTGATATGTTCAAGAGTTTGGTTGATTGGACCACCAATACAATTGGGAATTATCGTGCTTTCAGCACCTTTGCAAATAAGCCAGATACTATCATCTGGGAACAGAACAATGGTTGACATTCGCTTGCGATTCGAGTCAAACTCGAGCACCTGAAGCCGGCGATAATACCGATCTTGGCCAAATACAGTAAGGCGAATCAAACCATCTTCCTCCCCATGAAAGACAATTCCCAACCTACAAAACAAATGAAATCAATAAAAATCGGTTCATAAAAATGCCGTAAAATTTATTTGATTACCTCCGACAAGCTTCGACGAGAGCTTTTTCATCTGGACTAGACGCTTGATAAGTATAGTCAAAGTGATCGGGATGAAAGGTGTTGTTGACGTATCCCGGATGAGAACTAACCACTTCTTCACGTTTACTACTGGTGGGGATGCTTACCTGCACCGTATGGCATAGCGCCAAACCAACGAAAAATTCTTCAAGATAAGCCTGTCATTCGGGATAATTTTTTTTTTTTTAGCAAACTCAACACCTCCAATAAGATAAAAAGGTGAAATAATTACAGTAAAGTGATGAACAGGATTGAAATGTCTTGCGCTGTTATCAAGAGCGGCAAAGAGATCGCCTTCTTTTTCCATGTGCTTTAGTCCAGCAATGGAGCATTGGCGGAATTCCATGTTGTTTTCGGTTAAAGTACCGGTCTTATCGGTAAAAAGGTATTGAACCTAACATTTTATAAGTACAATTTGGTTAAATGGACGTCTTAAAATGAAAATAAGAAATAAAACTCACTTGTCCTAACTCTTCATTCAAATCTGACGAATTACAAATTGGAATCTCACCGGTAATTGGACAACGCAATTCTTCGTCCCAAGCGAAGAACAGACTTCCAATAAATTTTTGCATTTCTGCAATCGCGCATAAATTTAAGTTACGAAAAAGCCATACTGGCGAATTAAAAATATTGCTTACCCAAGGTGACATAGAGAGAAATGGGAATAATGTAGTTAAATACGACGAGAAAGGAGAAGACGTCCTGCAGCACATCCCTCACTGGAGCTGAATGATTGGCATTCAAATACCACGCATCAGCTATCAAACAATACAAACGTCAATCAATGTCATGAATATTTATAATTAAAAAAAGAAGCGAAGAAGCACATTCACTCTAAATTAATTTTTACCTATAGTAGGCGAGAACCACATCTTGTACTTCAGGGCAGTACAGACAGAAATCTCTACCACGAGAATCGAGAGAAAAAACAAGAGGAACATATTCATTGTCCTAAAAATTAAAACGAAAAACGGTTAGTATTACTATTAGAATCATTGAAATATACTTTTCTAAGTGACTGATTTACTTTTCAACCGTTGAAAATTTATTGCTGGTCAATTTGGAATTCTGTGCCATTTTCGTGTCTTGTCCAGTGTAAACAGCGCATCCTGAAAAATGATTTGAGCAGAATTAGTTATCCACTTGGATTTATTTGGGAAAGAAAACAAATGGGTCACCATAAATGAATTCAGTGTCTTTGAGTCTGGCGCCACGAAGGAGCGTGTTTTCCAAGCCAAGCGATACCTTCGTCAACAGTTGCGGGTTCTCGATATCAGCGTCACCAAAGATTTTCAAAGTTCCCATAAACTTGTAAAGATCAGGAGTGGGATTTTGACATTCGATGCACGCCGAAAAGGCAGATAGCTGTTCAGTAGTCTTCAGCTGTCTTGTTTCCTTTGGACAGTAATGTGTCTGAAATTGATTTAAAATCAAAAATTAATAAATCTTGTCTGGACCCAATCGCAGTCTTTTCAATTCACCTTTAAATTCGTTTCACCGTCCAAATTAGCAGTGGTAATATAGCATTTGCCCTCATTATTTGATGTTGAAATGAGCACCAGATCACAGGGAAAACTTTCGTCACGTTTCACTCGCACGATATCTCCGACGTGAATGTTTTGTGATTGTACTTGCTGTAAAAAGTTGTAATCCATGACATATAATAAATATAAAAAGTTGCATTGAAGTATGCCCTTCCCAAGTTGCAATTATACCTGCATTGATCCTTGTTGAACAACATCTACCAATCTTAGATTCACTTCTCTATCATTCCTGTGCCTTAGCCAATCTTCGTACCCTTGCTTGATTGCAGTCACTGTTATCACAAAAACCAATGGCAGTGAACTCGTTGCAGGGTTTACTGGACTGTCAATGGACATCTAAAATCAATTTTATAGGTGGAAGAATAGTACCAACATGATAGATAATAAAACTTAGAATTATTGACCTACTTGAATTATTGCAATGCAGAGAAAGTAAAAGTTGGCAATACGCCTAAATTGCTCAAAAAGATTTTTGGGGATAAAGTTCCATACTGTGTACTTTGCTGACACAACCCTGTTATCCACAAATACTTCTCCCCTACTTGTTCCACTCAGTGCATTTTCTAAAGGTGAGTGAAACTTGCTGCCAACATTGATTGTTCGGTTTCTAACCAAAGGAGCTTGCTTTCCCCTCTGTAGACACGAAAAGAAATATGATGAACAATCAATATCAGGCATGCCTGAAAATGAAATATACTCACAATTAGACGATCCAAGTGGTTCATCCACCCCATACTGACAGGTGTGATGGCAGAAAATCTGCATCGAATCTCAACACCTTAAAAAACAACTAGAGACCTACATCAGACAAGGAAAAACATTAAACAAATAAATGGCTGTTGTTCACAAGAGATTGGTTGATACAAAAAATCACCTTATGCATGAAAGTAGTGTAACCTTGGCCAACTTTTGTAAGCAATAGAGAACTCTCTTTTCTCTCGAATCTTTACCAAACTTCCAATCAACAATAAGACGGAGCGAAATTAACGATCAATAGAGTGAAAAAGGAATGTTATAGATAAACGTCGGCAATGGGGGACAAAAGAGCACGTTTTCCCGCACCATAAACTCTCTCTTTCCTCGTTTCCTGCCTTACGAGAGTAAAAAAGAAAAACATGCGATCACCTCCTTCCCAATACAAAAAATGACGAAACGGGTGGGCTATACGAAAAGTCCTCACACACACTTGTTGAGCCACGCAACCTAAAAAACCAGGATGTGTGTGTGTGTGTGTGCAACGATCGACGGTGAGTTACGATAGAACTGGAAATGCTCTTGAAAAGTTTTAATTGATATGCAACGACGCAGCAAAGATTGAATCGACAATATTTTTTCTCCTTTTTTTTCTTTCTTTTCTGCTCTACTGTCAAGTTGAGCCCCGAGGGTATTTTGAATCGGCCGCACCGGGAACTTCTCCCACCCCCCACCTCTTATAACTCTTATTACAAAATGGGTTTTCCAATGGAAAACGCACCTGCTGTCCTGCTGGAAACTTGCTCTCAAAGGAGTTAGACTGCCACGTGAATAGACGTGCTTCGATCATCATACTGAATTATTGAAGGGAAAGCCATAATTTGTCACGTCGCCCTCGACTGAATTTTACGTATGTACAATGGAACGCCAACGCCCAATCCGGAATGAACAAAATAATATGGTCCCGTTTTTTTGTTTTTTAATAAGAATTTTATTTGGGTTCTCAGTTTACGGATGTCTCGAGTTGTGTTTTCGAGGGATATCGCGCATAGAATCACGATTACATTTTGTCGAGAGTTAAAGAAAGGGGGCGGTTCAGTTTGACCCGCTCTTTTATTCTGTTTTGTTTATCGTCAGCAGACGATTCCATCATCTTTCAATTTCAGTCTTCAAAGAGAGGGGTGACTCGAGATTGATATACTCTTCTTCCAGGAATTTTTCGATCAAAACAGCTTTTACAAAATGAAGAAGAAGGTGAAATAATCTTTAATTAATTGATATTCAAAATATTCATTTAAATCAATCGGCGATCTGGTCAAATCTGTACATGAATTCACGCCCACAGGACTGTGACCCGCCTATATCAAATTGGGAATGTACTCGATAATAAAGATTTTGATAATTATTTAGGTGCTTTTAATGGGTAAAAGTGGATCTGGAAAGACCAGTATGAGATCAATCATATTTGCCAATTACATTGCCAGGGATACCAGGAGACTTGGTGCCACAAGTATGTTTTGTCATAGGAAAGTTGGCTAATCTATTGCAACAACTAATGTAATGCTTTGGTTTGTAGTTGATGTGGAACACTCTCATGTCCGTTTCCTGGGAAATCTTGTCCTCAACTTGTGGGATTGCGGAGGCCAAGAGGCATTCATGGAGAACTACTTTGCCAGTCAGCGAGACAACATCTTTCGGAATGTTGAGGTTCTCATCTATGTGTTTGATGTGGAGTCGAGGGAGCTGGAGAAAGATATGCACTATTACCAGAGCTGCCTGGAGGCCATCTTGCAAAACTCACCAGAAGCCAAGATATTTTGTCTCATCCATAAAATGGATTTGGTGCAAGAAGATCAACGGGACTTGGTATTACCCAATAAAGCAATCAAAAGGGACTATAGAAGAATGTCAAATATTTTATTGTTGGATTAGATATTCCGCGAGCGTGAAGAAAACCTTCAACGTCTGTCGAAGCCATTGGATTGCACATGTTTCCGGACATCAATTTGGGATGAAACTCTCTACAAAGTAATTGAAAAATCTTACTGCTTTTTCATTTACAATTTGCTAAACGGATTTCCTTTTTTCTTATTGTGGTAGGCGTGGTCGTCGATAGTTTACATGCTCATCCCGAATGTCAAGGAACTCGAGTGTAGTCTGACCAATTTCGCTGATATTATCGACGCGGACGAAGTGCTGCTGTTCGAGCGAGCAACTTTTCTAGTGATTTCACACACAGAACGCCGCCCACATCGAGACCCCCATCGTTTCGAGAAAGTCTCCAACATAATCAAACAATTCAAACTGAGTTGCAGGTATTTATCGCAAAATGATTTTGCTCCAATCGTCCGTTGATTCATAACATTTTGAACTCGACAGCAAATTGGCAGCGCAATTCCAATCAATGGAAGTGCGAAACTCGAACTTTGCAGCTTTCATCGACGTATTTACATCCAACACTTATGTCATGGTCGTTACGTCCGACTCGACCATTCGTGAGTTCTCATTTTTTTTATTTAAATCAGAGATGATTTATTTAAATTTCTCTTTTCATTGCGTAGCTTCTGCCGCGACGCTGATGAACATGAAGAATGCTCGGAAACACTTTGAGAAGTTGGAAAAGCTGAGTGAAAGCCAGTCATCGATGGGGGTTCGCTGATTTTCTATTCAATTCGGAAGATAAAAGGCATTCAAACCCGTGAACCTGTTAACAAATTAACAAAGGAGCATCCACCCACCTCTAATTCTTTTGATAATTATGTCATCTTTGAAGACGAAATAGAGAGCGAAAGCCAAAAAAAAGCTGAATTTGGAGTTGTTGAAATTTTGTATTAGTTTAAATCATTTTGATGGATGGGAGAGGAGGAGGGAAGTGTGTGGTATGAAAAAACATTCACGGTATTTTTTCCTTTTAAATTTTTCTTTTGCTCTTTTCTTTAACTATTTGCAAAAAACGGGGAGAGAAAGGGGGATGGGGGGTAGAAGGTCTGTACAAAGAAAACCCTAAAAAAGATATTACAAACACACACGCAAAATGTAGAGGCGAGCGGAAATGAAACAACCAAACAAAAGAAATGTAGGAGCCTGGGGAGAGAATTGAACCGAATGATGTTTTTTTGTTTAACTTTTTCACTAAATACGTTGGAAGAATCAAAAAGGACTTGCAACAAGGTTTTTTCTTTATAATTACACCACACACCAATAAAAAATTTGATTTTTTTTTTCTCAACTGTTTCAAATCCTATGGTTCAAAAAAATCTTCCATCCCTAAAGACTTTTTTAAGTGTAGCGCACGACTACCCCAAAAACAAAACAACTTTTTCTTCTATTCGTTTTTTTTTTGTGACTTTCCGTTTGCATTCTCAATTAAATGAAAACAACAACGAAAAAATGTTTAAATTTCAACCACAGAGAGAAGGAAAGAGAGGGGGGAAAAACATTTTTTTCTCCACAAGGTAGTTATATATATAACACAATCACGCTAGGACTCTCTTTTCTCCCCTTATTAATAATAAATTGATTTTCTTATTTTTAAATTTTTTGAAAGAAAAAAAAAAAGAAATATTTTTTGAAAATTCCCCGGATCCTTCTCCTCCCCTCCATCGACAACATTTCTCTCTCTACGGCACACACAACATACACGCACACACTCTCGGAGCTGTGGGAGGGCGGAAGGAACCGCTCCGGATACAAATAACAGGAGGGGGGAAATGATTAACAATAGTTATATCAGCTATTCTCTTCTTTTCTGTCTCTTTTTTTCCTTATTCTTCTGATTCTCTTATTTTTTGTTTGTTTGTTTAATTATATGTAAAACAAAGACGAGAGGAGGGGAGGGAATGGGTGATGATGATGGCGTCGTCATCGGGTTAGACACAACAAAATTTTTCTCACTCGATAAGTACGATCAGCTTCTTCTTCTTTTTGTTTCAAATTTCGCTTGAATTAGGTCTCTCGTGTCACCTAGGATGAATCTCTGTCATAGTGTCCAATTAAAAAAAAAATTTTTATTCCAATGGATAAAATCGAATGATTCTCCTCAAAATCAATTACCTAATCATTCGATCGACGACAGATTTGACGCGGGACTCGGTCATGTTGGGCACCATTTTGGCCAGCAAATCTCGAACAAAGAGTTCCGTGACGCCTGGACTGGACCTCTCGGCCATCTCGAAAGCGTGGAGCAATTCATCCAGCGGACTTTTACCGTTGCCACCGTTGCCACCGCGATACCTCTTTGATAGCTGCAGGACAAAATGTTTTAAAATTTTAAAATTGATCATTTAAATGTTTTGATTTGTTGTGACAAATTTACGTCGACAAGGAGGGGCGAGATGACGGTGGGCACGGCATTCTTTGGCCTCGAATTGTGCTGCTGCTGCTGCTGCGAGGATCTGTGAGGTTTTGTCGTAGTGTCCGGCTCGTCATTATTGCGCCGGTTGAGATCCTTAATGGGTGGAGGCGGGGCCTGTTGCTTTTCACCACGGCTTCGCTGCTGCTGCTGTTGATGATGATGTTCAGTGCGACTGTCTCTGTCCCGTTCCGGCTCCTCAAATCTCCTGACTCCGACCTCGCCGGCCCTGGAAGGGCTGGCCTGTAACCTCCTGTTGTTCTGGTCTGGTTGTTTGCTGGGACTGGACAACTCTTTGGGAGGCGATTTGGATAGCTCGGCATCGGATCGTGACAGGTTTCGATCGCCCGAGGAGTTGGTGGTGGTGGACGAGGCGACGGCCGCGACAACCGTCACGGAATTCCCGTTCATCGGACTCTTGACCGGCGCTGAAGATGGCGGGGAACGTGACTGCTGCTGCTGCTGCTCAGAGGATGACAACACCTTGTTGGTGCTGCTGCTGCTGGTGGTCGACTCTTTGTTATCTCCTCCGTTGTCGCTCCAATCCGACGGGTAGCCACTGCGGGCCACGATCGACTCGATGCTCGTCACCGTGTTGATCCACGGATCGCTGGCGTCGTTGTCCGTGTGAGAGCCCTCACTAAATCAAATGAAAATCAAACGGAAATTCTTGTGAATCTGTTCAAACAACGCAACAAGTGTGTCAAATATATGAAAACCGGTTTTCGTACGAGTCGGAATTGTCGGAATCGGTGCCACTGTCGCCGTTGTGCATCATCCGCCATTTTTTGAAGCGGTCAATCAGGTCGATCAGGTAGGGATTCTTTTTGGCCTTGCGGATGAAAGGCGTTTTCAGCAGCTCCTTGGCCGTTGGCCTCTGTTTCAATCAAATTTCATTTTGATTATTTTCGATTCCGACCGGAATTTCATTTCATTCATTACATTTTCTGGATCTTTATTGAGACAAGCTTCGACAAACTCCTTAAACTGCTTGGAGTAATTGCCCGTCAATTGAGGCGGATTGTTCTTTGGGATGAGGAAGAGGACGCGCATGGGATGCAAATCGGAATTGGGTGGCTCCCCTTTGGCAAGTTCGATAGCCGTGATGCCCAGCGACCATATGTCCGCCTGGAAACGCCAACAGAGAACAATGTCGTTAGAAAACAAAATAAAACGAAATTGTTAAACTGGAAAAAAACGGGTTGAACAGACAACAGCAGCAGAATAATGTCGCCTTACTTTTGAGTCGTAGGCTGATTGCTTGATGACTTCAGGTGCCATCCAGAAGGGCGTTCCCACAAAGGTGTTGCGCTTGCTGGTCGTGTTGGTCAACTGGCCGGCAACGCCGAAATCCGCCAATTTCACGTCGCCCTGCTCGCTCAGCAACACGTTGGCAGCTGCGGGAAGAGAGAGAAAACAAACGGGAGATGGTGATGATGATGATGACGGCCAAGGCCGTGCTCTTCTTGGAAGAAATCATTTCTGTTGATTATTTCTCTCACCTTTAATGTCGCGATGGAGTTTGCGTTCGGAGTGAAGGTACTCCAAGCCCTTGAGCACTTCGCGGAGGATGATGGCGATTTGCATTTCGTCGAAATGGCCGGCCTTCATCAGGTCGAGCGCCGAACCGCCGCCCAGGTACTCCATAATGATCCACAGTTTCGTCTCCTAACAGACAAAGAAAAAAAGAGAAATTCCGTCAGTAGAAATTTTGTTAAAAAAGAAAATAAAATTTAAAATTTGGGTGTTTTTACTTTGAGGTAGGATCCGTAGTAGCGAGTGACGTAAGGGCTGTCGCACTGCGACAGCACCATAATCTCTTGCTGGATGTCTTCGATCTCATCTTCGGCTTCTTCCAGGTCGATGATTTTGATGGCCACGATCTGCTGCGTCCGGTTGTCGATGCCTTTAAACACTTCGCCAAACGAGCCCTTGCCGATCCTCTCCTGTTTGGTGAAGATCAATTCGGGATCCACTTTCTATAACGAAGAAAAAATTCAGACAAAAATACAAAAATTTAGAATTGGGGAATCAGTCAGAAAGGCGAAACGTGACGTCATAACGGGATGCCTTTTTATGGCTAAGGCCAGACATCGATGATCGAGTGCCGAATGTTTGACACACTTGTGTGTGTGTGTGCATCAACTAACGGTGAAAACACGATTTCCCATCTTGACCAACGTCCAAAAAGGTCGTTTTAAGTGCTGGCCCTAGGGGCGACGGAATACCTATTCAAGATAACTCGCACAAGTTATCACTCTCCTCCTGCTGCTGCTGCCAGCACTCGACACAAAACGCATATCGACTGGCCAAAAGGAACCGGATAAAAATGGCCGGAAAAATAATAACGAAAAAATGGAAAAAAAAAGACACGAAGAACATGAGACTAATAATCATCCGCCCATGGAAGCGTCAAGCGTGGCCGGTTTACTTTTTTTCTTTCTCTTTTAATAGAAAATCGTCAGGTGACATTCACGGACCGGTCGTCAAACGACACGGGGGGGAAATTGGCACACACGGCAATAATTCTCGTCCCGTTTGTCGCTTTTTTAGTTTTTATTTTTAGTTTTCTTTTTTTTTTGTCCAATGTTTTTACCATCCGGGACGTTAAGCCACCGGTGCTGATTGCACGCGACGGTGGCCGTTGCTGATTGGGTCGCTGCTGCAGCGAAGGATGTTGAATCAAGGCCGGCGGCAAACTGTTGCGATGTTGTTGGTGGCGATGATGTTTGTTGATGTTGTTGGACCCGCTAATGGGATGACTGCCACTACTGCTGCTGCTGCTGGTGGTATTGTTCCGGCTGCTGGGCGACGCCACCGGAAGGTGGTGGGCAGCAGCAGCGGCGGCCGCCACTACGGGCATGGAGACAGCCGGTCTCATCCCGCCACCCATTCCGGCTCCGTAGGCGTCCAAGTGTCCGGTAGATCCTCCGTACGAGTGCTTGAGCTTGTAGCCCTTGGGCACGACAGGCTCCGATTTGGGCGACGAGGATTTGGAGCCGAGTCCGCCCCAGAAGGCCGAGAGCGGGCGAGGCCGGTCGCTCGACAAACTGCTGCCGCTCCGGTTGCCACTGCTACTGTTGCCACTGCTGGCGCTGCTTCCCAACGATTTGTCGCGCTTCATCTCGCCGATGATGCCCATGTCTCAACTCACTCACGGCCGCCGCCAGTCCACATACGACGACTCCTCCACACCCCACCCCTCTCCAAGATATATTTCTTCTTTGATTCAAAAAATAATGGAGAAACAATTAACAATCGGTTTTTCATTATTTTTTGGGTTTAGACCATCCGCAGATGGAATGAAATTCGAATTTCCCCTTCAAACAGTTATCCAATGAATTGACTACACGGTGGGGGGTTCGTCGTACTGTGTGTGTGTGTGTGTAATGTCCGTTTTCTGGATGATTGCTCGCTCATTTTCCCTTGGCGATCATTAAAAATTAACCGCTCAAAGCGATCGCTTCGCTTGTTGGCTCCAACAAAACAAACGAACTACAAGTGGAGGGAGAGAAAAGTTGTTTCTTCTTCTTCTTCTTCTTGGGTTTCACGTCGACGTGGCGAAAGTGGCCGACCGTGTCCGAACGGATCTTTTGTTCGGAAAACTCGAAAACAATTCTCCTCCTCGTCGAATATTTTTCCTTCACACGAACTCCCCCCCCTCCCCACAAACACACGAAAGGCAAATAGGAAACAACCGAGACAGGAGAGTAAATGGGGGTTCAAAAATGCGTCGTGGCGGACGAACGTACGGACGGACGTGACGGCTCACACACTCATCATCTATAGCCCTCGAACTTTTCAACGGCCTGCCACCGACTAAATATATCTGTTGGAAAGAAAAATAGAAAGAGAATATCATAATAAATCTCCCACCGCCGCCGCCATCACCGCACGGCCGTTCTGACTTCGTGACTCACGAATGTTTGAGGTGCCCAGGAAGAGAGCTAGGCCAAACGTTTTCTCCTGGGCAAAAGAGGAGGGTAGAAAAAGAGCCGAACGCCAACGGAGAAACAATGTCGTAGGGAGAATTGAAAAAAAAAAACCTTCGACCCAAAAACACAACAACAACTGGAAAGCGATCTAGGGAACCTTGCACTACTTTTTCATTTTATATTTTTCGTTAATTCAGTTGATAGCGAATAACAAAAGCCGGTGGGAGGGGCCATTACGGAGAATATGAAGGGGGGCCTTGATGACAGATGTCGAGAGAGTTTCAAATTCGGTATCTTGCAAAACATCTGCCCAAGGTGACGGCCATGGAAAAATAAAAATACACCCCATCAAAAATACAAAAACATTTAACCCCCCAACCTCAATCAACAATTTCGTGTCAATTCCAATCGACATTTTCTTTTTGGGGTAGTAAATGGTTGCGGCTATTTTTTGGCCGTGTTAATCTGGTTCCGTTGGACGAGGAAAGCGGATGTGAACTCTACGGCGCAGACGACGCAGCCGCAAGGTCGAAACCAACGGGACAACAACCAAAAAAAAAAAATGAACGAACGAACGAAGAGAAAAGAATAGAAAGTTGTTTCGTCTTTTCTCTTTTCATTTTTTTTTTCTATTTCGGAGGGGGGGGGAAGGTTTTATTTTTAAAACTTGTTGAACGATTAACAACATTTTTTTAGATTTGAACGAAACTTGGGGGTAAGAAAAAAGAAATGACATTCTCACGCGCTGCCGATGATTCGCTCGGCTGCAGACTAACACCAACGATTACACACATTGGGAGAAGCTCGAGTGAAATTGGGTATTTTAATTCGCCTTTCCTTTTCTTCTTTTTTTGCACAAGATATAATAATAACGTGACTGGGCGGCGAGAGAGTTCACGATCGTCAATTGTTTTCCAAAGCATGTTTCTAGGACATACTAAACATTTCTCTTTTTTTTCTTCTGTCTACTACTGCTACTACTGCTGCTGCTGCTACAACTTCTTTATCATTTTTTGATTGGCATAACAATTCCCTCACAGTCGACTCTGGGTGGAATATAAATAAACATTCCTTTTCGTTCTTCCTGCAGCAGCAGCTCATTTTTGGAATGAAATTTTTGTATTTTTCCAAGGGGAGAGAGCAACGCGGGGGAGTTGGTGTGTGTGACTATTTGTGTGGTGCAACCTTTTCCTTCTTCAAAAAAAAAAGTCTCTCGTCGACTTTGAAACCGAACCCACCTGTAGAGATTAACCGAGACACACACACACACACACGGGACCAGTTAAAGAGAGAGAGAGAGAAGGGGAAATTGTTGTTGCACCTAGCGGTCGACTTTCAAAACAGCCAAACACACACACACACACACACACAAAACACACCTTTATTTTACCTGGGGAACTCTCAAACAAAGCCTCGACAAAATGATTTTCTCGGAAAATTCTAATTTCATTCCCTCTGCTGCTGTTATTCAATTCACCTCCGCTCTTCTTACCTTTTGATTTCTTCCAATCAAACCCCCCCAAAAAATTCAGTGAATTTCAAGAAGAAATTAAAAAAAAAAAAATTTAAATTAAAAATAAAATTGAAACTCCTTCAAAGTCAGGCACTAGACACTGTTGGAACGGAAGCGAAAGATTTGGTCGTTCATTTTTGGGTGTTGTTCTTTAGCCCATGGCGAATGTTTCACTTGTGCAATTTGGCAGCTCAAAGGCTAAAAACGACACGAACACACGAGCACACTCACACAGACACAGAGAGAGAGACACAGAGGCGCACTTGCAACCAACACCGAAAAAAAAAGAGAGTCTGGTAAGCTGCTGGTTCGCCAGCAACTTGGTCAATGACTGTGGAAGGTTTTGCCTTTTCTGTTCGGTTCTGTTCTGTTCTCTCTGGCTCAGGGGAAAAAGTGTCTAAAACCCATCTCTCCTCTTTCGACTCTCTTCCATTCTCCTCTTTTCCAACTCCACCTTCCAATGTTTTTGTCTGTTCTCTCTCTTGACTCCGCTGCTCCGCTGCTGCTGCAGCTCGGTCGTGTTGTATACACACACAAACTTACTCCGGATGGAAGGAAGGAGAGAGGGAATGAGAAGGGGAGAGAGAGAATAAAAAAAAAATGGTCAGCGCCAATCACAAATCGCTGCATGCCAAAGTCAAACGTCTTTTCATTTTTTGTTTAGATTTTTCAGATTTTTGACGGGGCGAAAAATAAAAATCTTGGATGGGTAGTGAGTAGTACCGTTGCGGATGTTTTTCTCTCTGTGTTCTTTAGACAATATTTCATCCGGTGTGACAGTTGTTGTTGTTTGCCGAGAAACGGGATTGGCGTATTAAATAAATAAAACGTTCGATTGTTGTTGTTGTTGTCAAATTTTGCCATCATCATCGTTTCCCGGGAGAGGTTTTATTTTCTTCTTCCAAGACATTCCCGTTAGATCGTAATCCTTCTTGACGCAAGGGATAGATCCAACTTCTCAGACGTGTGTGTATAGTGTATGCTCGTGCCTGTGTTATGTATGTTCCCCAAGCTGGAGGTAGTACTATAGAGCTCTGGCTGGCTGGCTGGATGGGTCCGCCCCATTCGAAAGCGTTGAACTCGTCACACCTGGGGCGGATTGGAGGGGGGCGGACCAAACACAAAAGAAGTCGACGAAGAAAAATATTTTTCTCTACTTCTTCTTCTTCCAGTCTTTTTCTTCTTCTTACACGGAAAAAAAAAGGTTTCTTTTGATGGCCATCTTTTCCACATGTACAAATCGACTTGTGTGTGTGTAGAGATAAAAGAGCTGGTTAAAAAAGAAAAAAAAGGAACAAAAGGGTCCGGATCCGGGATAACATCGGAAATACCATGACATCCGGCTAAATGAGTCTGGATTACGCCACCACCACTACAACGATTGTCTTATATTACGTAGTAGAAATAAAACAGATTGTTTGTGACTCATTTGGCTCTGGCTGTGATGCGGGGTGGTGTATGGTACGGATGTGCCCCCAACACAAAATGGAATGAAATCTCTTTTTTCTTTTTTTTTTCAGGCTTGCCGTCAAGACCAAAATGGATGACGTCAATTCCTTCCTCTTTTCGTGACTCACTGGCCACTACAGTCCCGCGTGAATGAGAAACAAATCTATGCCACACACACGCAGACGCGCATCCGATTTTTAGCTTTTTCCCCGCGAACAAATACAATCATTAAAAATCGGTTCGTGGTGCGATATCGGTCGGAATAATAATAATAATGATCATAAAAGAAAACAATAGCCCCCTCCTGTCCTCCTGCGATTATTTGAAGACTCGAAATGAAATCAAATAATAATAATAAAAGAAAGACAACTGGCGCTGAATTGTGTCACGGACCGCGGCGTTCGATTACAAACAAAACTCGGCCGTCACTTGACCGACCCGTATTACTTTTTTTTATTCCGCATTTGGGTTTGCATTCGTAATAGGTTCGTTAGAAGCAGCAAAAATCCCACCCAAAGAATCACTACGATCGAACGACCGATCACCCTCATTTCCGAAATCCCCCCACCTCTCTTTTCTACACAGTGCGGAACCCGCACGACGACATTATTTGAATGTAATCCAATTAAGGGGTATTTCCGAGTGCGTGCGCCTTCAATTCAACAGCTCGACGGAATAGGAGCACAGGAGCAAACGAGTCCAAAATGTTAATAATGTTTAAAAATATTTTTTTTCCTTTTCTTTAATCTTCAATTGCGATTTCCTTGGGGTTTTTTTTTCGGTTTCATTCAAATCCCTCGGGGGTCGTCAAACGAAATGGTTGTCAATTCGGCCGTCAGGTGGCGCCACGCGACGATACTCCCGTCAGATTGAGCGCTCGATTCAAAAACCGCAAAACACACAGATGGATCCGACCGAGCAGACAGATGGTCCAAAAACACACACCGGGAAAATTGGCGAATGAAAAAAATAACACATTGGAATGAAGGGGGGGAGGGAAAGAAACTCATTATCACATTGAACGAACTGTATCACACGCCAAAAAAACCTCATTACAAATAAAAAATGTACCAGAAACCAAAGAAAAAAGGGAAGAAAAAAATGTGTGGAAACACCTGGAACGCTCGTAATCAAAGCGGTAAATCTCATATAAAAAAAAAGTCAAATTAAAAAGGAGGGGAGAGACGATAAGGGGGAAAAAAAGGTAGCGAAAAATGTCTGATGGGCAATCAAAATAACAGCTCCCAAAAAAAAAAGCGACGAAGCTACAAAGACTTTTATGAAATTGCTAACAGGACACTTTGTCTGGAATTGAAACGAAATAAGCAATTCACGTCATCCTGTCGTGATAAAATTTCGAAGAAATGTAAAAAAAAAAGAAGAAATTTCTTTTCTTTTTCCTCCCGTGCGTCTTAGGGTAATTTAGTTGGTCTAGCGTGACCTGAACGGCTACAAAGACGTCGGCGCCTCCGGTCATGTATGTGTGCACCAAGAATACCACACCAAAGAGTATGTCTTTTAAATGGAGCATCTTCTTCTTCTTCAGGTTCTCTGAACTCAATTAGCGTTTAAACATGGCGCGCTGGCAACATGGAGGGGGGGAATAACATCTACTTCTCGGTAAAAATGTGTTATGTGGACAAAGTTCAGTCGCTAACCTGATTCTTTTATTTTCAACCATTTCAAATCGAGAAATGACGATCTTATCGATTTCCCATTCTGGCGCTGCCTTTGCTTGTGTGTGTGTATTTTCTATTTCTTTTTTTAATTCGAATGATTTACGATTGTAGCTCGAGGCGAATATCACGCCATCTGTCGTCTTTCTCTCCCGGTATTTTGTTTTCCCCTCTCTCTCCCCCGTCTTCCGTACCTCTGCAATGCGGTTCAATTTTTAACTGCCACCGAGGAAAATAAATTTCAAGAAAAAAAAAACTAACATCTCGTCGAATGACAATGAGAAATGCTGGGGAAACTGGAAATCCCGGCTCAAACGGAATGAATTTTCTTCTAACCAACCAAAAATAACAAGCGTGCCGGAAAATGGTTTTTGCGACGTGCTCCGTTGTGCCGCTATCTTATCTTATCTCATCATCATTTTTTAAGTCAATAAGATTTCTTTTGTCAATGTCGTCATCAAAGTAGACGACAAAGAATGCGGCCTTGTTGACCGAGATTGTTTCTTATTAGTCGTGAAATATGCGAAAATCTCACCTCTGAGCGGGATCGATTGTAATCCTCGTAATACAGGAGACGGGAATCCATGTCTGTTCCAGGGTTGACAACAACAAACACACACACACAGAGGCACACAGACACACGCGCACTCGGCAATAACCTCAAAAAGAGGAAACCGGTTGGCTCTCAAACAACAATCACGGCGACTCGGGTTGACACGGTCAGGTCAGACGGAGAAAAGAGAAGAGAACAACCAAAACCCAAAAAATTTAGTACGACGATGACGGGATTCCGGGCGAATCACGGCGACATTGAAGCTAAAGGCTTTTGCTGCTATATTATTATCACGCTGCCATGACAACCGTATCGTGTGCGGAGTGAGAGAGAAAGAGAGAGAAAAGCCTTGGTGCAAATTTCACACCGAAACGGAAGGAGGACGACTAGAATTCGGACAAGTCCGACTGGATGGAATTCATCCAAGCGACTGGCCTGGCCCACGGATGAGGATGGAAAAAGAGGCAGCGAGGCATTGACTCCTGTCTGTCCGAGACGCCAGGTGGTCGACTCTTTATTGTGATTGCAGTAACCACACAAGAGAAAAAAAGAAGGAAAAATAAAGGTACGAGACAGCCGGCGGGATTCTCTCTCTCTCTCTTACAATTCCGAGCTCAGCCACCAAATGGCCGGGCAATCCGAGCAGCCTGAACCTGAAAATCCCGATAAATAATCGAACTTGAGAGTTCCTCGGCGATTTTCGAGTGTCGTCTATATAGAGAGAGGCAAACGGCGCCCGTTTTAACATCATAAAATGGCCAAAATGTCCAGGGGGCTCAATCTGGAAAAACAAGTTTCGCTTCTATTCTTCTTTCCACCTCTAAAACGCATGTAGACGACGAAGCTCGGTTCTCTTAGTGCTTCACGATATATAATTTCATGTTTGAGAAAAGCTTCACGCTGAATGATTTCAAAATCCTTTAGGGGGCCCACAAGTCTCACGGACATTCCTGTCATTTTTACACAGGCAGAGAGGGGCCAGCACAGCCAAAGGGTGACGGATCTCTCGTTTTTATTTTCTTCTTTTTTTTAATATATTTGTTTTGGTTTGTTTTGTTTTATTCCAACGGGGGACACCTAGCGACTGAAACGAACAATATCAAACAAAACCAGAAAGAACTTGATAAACCATAACACGGGAGTTTTAGATGATGAACGCGGTCAACCCCCCCCCCCTTTTTTTATTTTTGTCACGCAGACGCATCTCGCATTTCCGCACGAGCGCCATCTAAACACACACACGCACAAAAATGCGACACTTTTTTTTTTTTTTCGATGGTTGTTGTCGGCTGTCTCTCTACTCGATAACACTGGAAATAAATAATCTACGGGTGATTAAAAACTCGAAAAAATCAAGAGGAAATGGCCCAAACTATTGGGGTAAAAACTCCGAGTTGTGAGAATAATCCCACACTGTTTTTGTTGTTTTTTGGAGTTTTCTCTGTCGGGAAATTCAATGGCTCAAGTCCTTCTTTTATGATTTTCTTGTGTGTTTCCCACGTTCGTGATGAAGGCCACCTGCCGCCTGATTTGTTCCAGCACCCCCCTCTTTCTTTTTCCATTTGTTAATAAGCATGACACAATAGGGGTTTTGTGAAGAGATAGAGAGGGGGGGGGGGATGAACGGGTTGGCTCAACATCCGCCCGATTGACGAAAAACACAACTGGCAGAGTCGCGTGACCCGTAGGTCGTGAATGACAGGGGGGAAAAAACCCAGCAGGCTTGAACACGATACAATAATAACATGTCTGGCTTGCCATCTGAATTGTGCAGCCATTACTGCTTTGCGAGTGCCAGCAGACATCACAAAATCTCTCTTGACGTTGGGACCTGGAATAAATGTCAGATGGTATATCGAGATTCTCATTTACCTCTTTGTAATGATCCATTGACGAGAACATTCTTGACTGGTTTGACGAGCCAACTGCTTGCAGACCAGCATGAGGCAAGGTCACCCAGCTTTGATGTACGGGACAGCCAAAATCTCTCCAGTCCTTATTAGGCCTCCAGACAACACAACACTAAACAGTTTAAAACTGTCAAAGTTCACTTTTATCTCGATGTTTTCCTACTCACGATCAGTAAGGTTATCGCGAGCAGACAAACTATGCCTCATAACGGTGTAGCTCTGTTGTTACGTCACACACACTCGCCAAAATCGGAGGCCAAATTCTAAATCCGAGTCCTCGTACAGATATTGCACAGACGTCTCTTTTAATTCAACTATTTAACTGCACATTTCGATTAAACCTCACGTCAATCTATCTCGAACGCCATGATAGATTTCAATAAGAAATTTATGTTTTATCAACAGCGTTGCCTGATAAGTTTCGACGCACTAGGGGGGACCGGGAAGAAACCTCACAAAACCAACAAACAACACCTGCGCATAGACGGCATAGCTGCTACAATTCTACATACTCTCTCTATCTCTAGCCATAGCTGGTCCCCTGCATTCATTACATACGGAGCATTAAAGGTGAAGACTTAGCGGTAATCTGATTACCAAGGCCTTTTATGTTTTATCGTCTCTGAGACACTGACGATGACACGCCTCGCAGTGATAAAGAAAAGAAAAAAACCTTGGGAAACATTATGAATGGCCAAATCAAATGTAGGAAAAATGCGTCACGTTGAATTTATCACGAGTAGAAAACTACAAACGCAGTTAGTGGAGTTCAACGTTTATTCTGTTATCTTTCTGCCGATGTATACAGGATCACTTTTATTTGAATAACTTTACAATAGCACGGTTGTTGTTTTTTTCTTTTTACATTTTTAACTTATGTTTAACAAGTTCAACTTTAAATCGAGGCTGTCTTTCCATGCCACGCAGATGCAGTAATGATGAAAAAGTTGATCTAATAATTCTTTCTCGTCAAGGAATTCGATTTTTTCGATCCTTTGAATCTCCTGCGGTGATATTAGACCGTGGTAAACTTGGTTCATCTCCAGCGCTTGGGCTCCATCCCAGCCATTGAGAATAAATCTAATAAAAATTACCATATATAAAAACTGATGAGTCGGCTTCCCATTTTTTAAATATTCAATTTAATTACCGGTCTTCCTGCGTTTTCAGCGACGCGCAAGCCTCCACGCCCGCTAAAGAACAGCCCCTTGATCTCAAATTAGATAGCATGACGTCTCCAAAGCGATCAGTCATATTGACCTAAATGGATTACAAATTTAAGAGCTCGCATTTCTTCACTGCGATACTCTTATTAAAATAGTGTATATACCTGTTCATAGTTGATGCAGAAAGTGGTAGAAAATTTGTCCGCAATGAGTTGCAAAAGAGAGTGGCTGAATTGTATGGGCATGTAGACTAAAACACATTCGAAGAGAAAAAGGGTCGGTACGCTGAATTCCATTGAACACTCCTTTAGCTTTGACTCTACTTCGGATAACTTGCGTAGATCTGCCGATGCCAAATGATAGATCCCAGAATGCAACTCAGTGGTATTGTAACTCACTTCTTCATCTAAATAGCAAATGCCCAATTAAAATTTATCTTAAGGAAATGAATGAGAGGGGAAAATACCATCACAGTGAAGAGCTTCCATCAGTTTGCTGTTGTTCTTGATATAGTGGCATTTACGTGAAGTAACATTGGCAAAATCTATTTCTACAAACTTTTTTACAGGTAGACCAGCACCCTTTAGTTTCCAGAAAAGAGTGTCAAAGCCAGCTCCAAAGTTTACAATTTGGCAATTTCCTTTCATAGCCTTTGAGAAAGGAAATTTGGATTAATCAGATACTATTTCTTGAGGACACTTATAACTGTGAGAATTACCTTTATGAATTTTTCCACCATATTTGTTATCACTGTGACTCTTGCAAAGTAACCACGGTTAATTTCAGGGGTTTTCCTATCAGTATTTCGTACCAGAAGAGGCAAGTAGGGGTCAGACCAATATCCCAGATGAACTGCAAATCTTTTACAGTGACTTGCATCGTCGTTTGTCGAACGAACGGCTTCATCTCCGTCCAAATTATGCCTGTCCATGGCAGGAATGAATCCTGCGGGACTAAATCAAATTCAATCGCGTATTCCAACAGACGCTGGGAGTTTTAGATGGAATATGTGACTTTTCGAGTTTCGAGGATTTCCAAATGACTAAAGATTTTAGGTGTGAAGAATTGAAGCAACGTAAACAATCCTTCCTTGTCTGAAATATCGTACTACAACTACGAACTAATCGACTATAAATTATAAATTTTAAGTAGCCGATGGCAAATTCATGACAAATTCATAACATAACACATTGACAGCACTGGGGGACAGCACTGCCATCTTTTAGCGGGAGTTACGGTGTAAACACTTAAATTCGATTCACGATCTGATCGCGATTTGTTAATGCCATTCATTCTAACATAAAATATTTCACTAAAAAGAACTTATTTTATTCTTTTTTCATAGTATTCAGAGTGGTATTTATTTTCACATTTATCAAATAAATTTGTATGCTGTTTTTTTTTAAATGGCAACTCTCAAGAAGTGCAAATAAAGGAATTGACGGCGGGAAAATAACAAACAAAAATGGCAGACTCCTCCGAGATGAACAATTTGCTGGAAAATGTAGAACAACTCATCAACGACGAAAATAGGATTGTACGTGTGATAAATTAGCTTGTGAATCATGTAAAGTGCTTATTTGGGTGTTTTTTTTTCTTTCCAGGTTACCTATGAATTTCTCAGTCAAACTTGTGGTATCCATGTGAACTTGGCAAAGACGTAAGATAAACTTAGATCTTACTTGTACATTTTGTGTCACTTACCAATGCTTACGTTTCCTTCAGTGTATTAGGGAAATATGTTGATAAATTGAAGAAAAAGGTGCAGGATTCATCGTACCAGGTTGTTTACAGCTTGGGAGGATATATTGGTAAAAATCTGAAATTTCTCCTGGTCAGGGACATCAACCTTGAAGAAGCCAAGTCTAAATTTGAGAAGATTATTTCACTTCATATTTACAGCATACAAAAAGGGAAATTAGAAAAATTTGGTGTGCTGTACAATAGCAACATCACAGAAATAAAGAAAAGTATTCAACAGTGTTCTGGCCAAGCTGCCATCCAATGTCCAGCAGCAAAATTGAAGTCTCCTGCAGAGTTAGCTAGCAGTAATGTCACTGAAGTGCAGAAGAATCCTGAACCAGTGAAGCCTCCTCCGTCCACTTTAAAGAAAGAAGAAACAAGTTTGGATTCTACGTCTTTAAAGACAGAAGATGCTGAACACACAACACAGGGAAAAGCAACAGCTAAGGAAAAGACATCCAGCAAATTACCTGCAACAAAAGGTGGAAAACCAGCTATTGCAGCATTTTTTGCTACTCAACAGGCTATTGGAAGGGTTAATCCAGTCAAAGAGCCAGCAGAGAAAAAGGTGGTTGATGAAGAACCGAAAAAATCGGTAACACACAAAAGATTGATTCGTCAGTCGAGCGATGATGAGAGTGAGAATGAGAATAAAGATACCAATTCAGAAAAAGTTAAGCCTACTAAACGATTCAAGCTGGCGGAAGAACCCCTGAAGTCGCATGAAACTAAAGCTAAAGCAAAGAAATCTCAGAAAAAGGCTAAACAATCCAAGTTATCCGGGAAGACTCAACGTAAAAGAATCCAACAGATTTCAGACTCTGAATCAAACAGCGATGGTAATTATTTATTCAGTACGGTAGTTGTTCGGAAAATAAACACATTCATACATTGTTTCAACTTCAATAGAGGAAGAAGAAGTTATTCTTTCCAGTCCTGAGGTGCCACCCCAGATGCCAGCTCCCATGTCAGAAGATGATGAGGATGTGCTAAATGCTACGGTTGTTGAACCCAAGAACAACAATAAGCGTAGTCGTAAACTGGTGGCAAAAACTTTCATGGATAAGGATGGTTATGTTGGTATGTTCATTGTTCATGTATTTAAATTTCTACGCTCTAACTTTTGCGATATTTCTTTTTATTTTACCTAGTAACAACTAAAGAGTACGAGACTTGCGAAGAAAATGAAGCAAACGAAAATTCTACACCAAAAGCAAAAACTGCAGAAATTCCTAAGATTGAAACCAAGCCATCAGTAAAGCATCCCTCTCCTCCTGGCAAAACGAAGCAAAAATCCATTACAAGTTTTTTTACGCGCAAATAGTTTACTCTTTTAAATTCCCCCAGCTGGCTGCGTTTTTGTCAAATTTATCAAATACATCGTGTACAAATTAATTCAATACAATCTCTAATTGCTACATTTTAGTCGAGACCATTTTTAGATATTTCACAGTTTAACCCTTTGACCTTTACCATAACAATACAATCAAAGTCATCGGGAAATGTTTCTTACTTTTAAAAACCATCCGTTCGACCCAAGACTTTTCACATGACTGTATTTTCTTTTTTGAGATTGTGCATCGGAATTTTATCTAAACATAAGAAACGAGTACATAAAAAGGTTTATTTTATTACAGCCAGTCAGTATTCACTAGTAAGCATCTAAAACAAGTTAGTGCTGAAAAGCTTTCTGCGCGTGTTGTTTTAATCTTAAGCAGCATTAAAGCGCCTCGAGCGCGTATTCAACGCTTGTAAATCAATGCGGCAGATGGCAGTTCTTATTGTTTATCAACAATTGTAGTAGGACCGGTCTAACAAGTTAATTTCCAATTTGACATCCATTTCGTCAGTAAATTAGTAAAACGAGTAAGGGACGTAAAAGAGTGTGGACTTGGGGAAAGTTCGGTAAAGGACTATAGCTAGAAAATCCAGTCTTTTTTTTTATCTAGTGGGATTAGTGAAGCACACGTGAAAGAACGAAGAAATTAGGCTAATAGTTACTTCTCTACTAATAGGTAAAATATATGCTTCAATCTGGTGAGTTAATTATTTACATATAACTTGTTTAGAGATTGTTTCAGAAAACCAAGTTTGAAGTGTGACATGGACTGCAAAAGTAGATCAAGTACCTGCATTGCACCAATAAACATTGCTGTAATCAAATACTGTAAGCTTTAATAATAATTGAAATTTGCATCCTGTCCTAATACTTTCTCTTCTGCCAATTAGGGGGTAAAAGTGATGAAGAACAAATCATCCCCTTGAATGACTCGATTTCAATTACTTTGGATACTGATTATGTAATTTAAATTATTTATACTGTAAATGATTTAGCTTCAATTTAGTTGGTACAACCATATTTATGCCTTCTTTAGATGTTCACTAAGACCACTGCCACCATCAGCCCTGAATTTACACAAGATAGTATTGTTTTAAACAATGAGCAAGGGTCTGGAGATGGAGTACGATTTCAAAATTGCCTTTCTGAGGGTATTTAAAAGCCACCAATAAATTTTTCTTCATTTCTCCTAAATTATTTTTCAACTGAAATAAATCCTCTTAAAATAATCAGTTAGAAAACTAGCTGCTTCAAGTAAACATGCTTCAACTGTTGAAAAATCTACATGGAAGGTGGCAATTGTTTCTGAGAACAACTTTCCAACTAAAGCTGGTTTGGCATCCTCAGCTTCTGGCTATGCCTGCCTAGGTATTTTTAAGTGTGATGAACTGATTAAAATTGAATTACTAATAATATTCGAAATTTCAGTCTTTACACTGGCTCAGCTATACGAACTAGAATCTCATCAGTCCGAATTATCTGCTCTAGCCAGACGAGGATCTGGTTCTGCCTGCCGTTCCCTGTTTGGTGGATTCGTTCGATGGTTTCACGACTCACAACCCTGCATAGCAAGACCAATAGCTGAAGCGGAACATTGGCCCGAGTTACGTTGTCTGGTTGCTGTGGTCTCTAACACTAGTAAGTCTGTTGGCAGCACGGAAGGAATGAGGAGGAGTGCTGAAACAAGTAAACTGTTAGAGCATCGTGTTAAAAATGTCGTCCGAGATCGAATTGAAGATATAAAAATGGTAATTTACTTGTTCTCTTTTTTATTACTTCTAACTTTTCTCATTAAAATTAGGTTGTCTAATATGGATTCTTCATTGTAAAATCGTAGGCTATTCTCGAAAAAAACTTTGTCAAGTTTGCTGAAATCACAATGCGAGACAGCAATCAGTTTCACGCAATTTGCCTGGATACCTACCCACCTCTTTTTTACATGAATAGTACATCACAAGCTATTATTCAGCTCGTGCATCGCTACAATCAAATCCGGCAAAGTGTTAAAGTAATCAAAATAAAAACAGTTATTATTTAGAAAGTGGATGAATTATACTTTCTTACAGGTAGCATATACTTTCGACGCTGGACCAAATGCTGTGCTTTTCCTGGAACAAGCCGAAATTAGCCGTTTCGCTTCTGTATTCTACTCTGTTTTCGGATCCACACCCCATGATCAATTTTTTAGAGGAAAAGTACCCGATTTAGTTGATCCCACGGAAGATGTAACAAGTTTAGTACCGGAAAAGGCCTTAAAAGGTCAAGTGCAATATACAATTGTATGTCATGTTGGTCAAGGTCCCAAAAATATTGATCCAACAGGTTAGAATCGTTTAATACAATTTATATTTGAGGTACGCACTGTGCGTCCATAGCCTGAAATATAACCCTGAAATTTTCTATGGAGATGATTCACATTGAAGATACGGCTGCTCTTGGCAAAGGACGCCTTTCAGATAATTGGGAATGTTTCCTTATGGCTGCCTGTAGTTGGAATCTCAGGGGCTTCAGAATATTTTCTGCCTCACTTGACGTGCTAGCCTGAATAAGTTTCTGTTCGTAAGGGGCCAACTTTGCCTGTTTAGCGAAAGTAAATTAAAAATAAAATATCCACAGACTATTGCAATTTTGAAATATCGTTACTTGATTAAATTTGTGTAGAGCATCAATCATGCGATTGGTCTTTTGAACGAGTTCAGGCGACGACGGAGGGAAAGCAGCCCAAAAATGCTTAAGAATTTCACTTAATGAGACGTACAGTTCTTTCAGCTCTTTTTGCAATTCACTGGTCAAATCTGTTTAAGAGTAAAAAAAAGTATTAATACAATTTTTTCCCACAAGGTCACATAAGAAGTCAGTTTTATTACGAATCGCCGAATTTGGTTGAGAGCCTCTCATAAGTGTTCCACCGATCGACAATTCACCTAAGACGTTTACTGCTGTTGCGGAATTGAGCACATCCAACGGATTATATCTTTCTCCACCTCCACGCATCCATCGACCTAGAATAGATTTGAAGGCGTTGGCATCAATATCAAAATGAGCAGCAGTTAATCCATTTCCGTTAACCCCTAAATTTTATAAATAGGGAAAATTCATTGAGTTCATTAAAGAGCGGATCCGATAAGTAAATAGCTAAGGAAGGACCAACCTGTTTGTGATTGCACTGTTGTAGGAGGACCATTTAAGTATCTCTCAATACGTGAAAGATTCAATTGAACGGTAGGGTCTGTGTCATTAGATTCCAAATCCTCATACGACATCGCTTCTTGTAACCGAATCTGTGTTACAGTAATTTAATATCGCCAAATTAAATTAATACTATAATTGCATACCCTCTTTGACGGAGCGGGTTCGGGAACAGAAGATTCCAGTGCTTGTTCCCCAGGTGCTTGTTCCGATGCTTTTAATACTAAAATGGAATGCTGATTAAACCTATACAAACAAACACAAATATATATATATTTTTGATTCTGCGTTACAACAAACGATAGCTACGTTACCGTCGGATCATGTTTTGATGGGCAATATTGTTAATTTTGGAGTTTGATGGAGTTGAAGAGGATTCTTCTTCAACAACATCATTAAGGGTAGTTAGATCAAGGAGTGGGTCTTTGATGGCAGTTGATAAATCTTGTCTTAGGACTATGAAAAAAATCTTTTTAGAACCTTAATAGTCTCAGCACAATTTTCAATTTGTAATACTTTGCTCATCCTGCTTGCCGCAATCCGTAAACAAATCTTTAGTATCATTGATGTTTTTATCTCGATGCAGATAGTGGGAAGAGAAAAACTTTTTCCAAAATTCTTCTTCAGTCATTTTGTTTGGTACACATTTAAGATGTTTTTGTTTAACAGATGGGTATGTTCTGAATATGCTGGCCATCACATCAGATGTTAGAAGATACCTGACACCACCATTACAGCCATCTGTAATCTGAGGTTTGATATCAGCCTAAAAAAGAAAGAAATCTGTTGGATGTGTGCATGACTAACTTATTTTTGTTAGTACCATACCAAGAATGAAGCTGAGATACCGACATCCTGTTGACTAGCATTTTTAGCATCTTGTTGTTGTTTGATAAACTGAGTTGCATGGTCAGCCCAAAATTCTTCAGCTGATATGACATTTGATTTTACAAGATCCATGTATAGCTGCCGATATTGTGGATTTTCAGACAGAAAAAGTTTCTTTTCTTCAAGATCTTTGTTAATCATCCTCTTAAATTTAGGCAGGGTTAGTTGAAGCAGATCTTTTACTTTGTCTCGGTCAGCCATCTGTTCAGCTTGTCCTGCTGGATTAACAAACTGAAAAGTTGTGGCATTTCCATCATGCAAGCAGACTTGCAACTGCACTTTAGGTTTTCCTTCAGGTGAAATCTTTTGAGCTAAAGAAAAGAAGCATGATGGAAATTTCAGAGAAAAACTAGTAGAAAGATAACTTACTTTTTATATCACAATATTTATGCGTTACATTGAAACTGTCTTTATTACCAACCATCCACCCCAATCGTTCGGACATCAAATATAGTTCTCCTTCATTTTTCTTAAGTTTAACGTGAGGAACTAATAAAAGTATGCTTTCTGATGATGAGGAAGTCATTCTCGAAAATATTACAATGTGCAAATAACTTTTTCCGTTTGTCGTCTGCTGGAAAGGAAACCATAAACGAGTATTAGACAATCAGAGACACCTATCATAAAACATTTACACTCTATCTTTGGAACGGAATAAAAAAGCTGATGCTAAATAGCATCACAGATTCGATGTTTTGACTCGTTCTGACAGTCGGATTTACAAAGTTACAAAGTAAACATTATTATATTTCATATTTGTTACAAAGAATATTATATTGCCTCTTCTAAAGTAAATATTTAAATTTTTTTTAATAAATTTATTTTTATAATAGCAGTTGAATTAACCAGAGTTTGTAAACTCTATGTAATATCTAGAAAAATGGACATGAATGTTTCAACTGGATCAATGTCTGAGGATGGGGAAATGAGTGATGTAAATATCACTCATTCAAGTGAGAATGATGATGATGATGGAGGGCAATCTACAAGACATTCTTCAGTATCTCCTTTCAAAAACAACTCACACAGAGACTTAAAAAAGAGAAAACAGGTATCTGAATCAGAGACAGATTACGATGAAGAAAATGGAGAAATGGATCCTCTTGCAAGAATGCTTTCCACACCAACTCATGGTGATGAGTCCAATGAGCCTCCAGAAAAGTCACAAAAATTTACTGATGACAAAAAAACTGATGGTGAGTTTGTAATGCCCAAGTCATCCCCTGTGTCAGTCAGTACACCACCACCAGCAGTTTCTTCACCATCAAAAGAAAGTGAAAAAGAAGCAGAAAGAAGAGCTGAATTCCGAATGAAAAGAGAAGCTGAAGAAGAAGAAAGAGAAAAGATGCAAGTGCTGGTGTCTAATTTCACAGAAGATCAGCTGGACAGATACGAAATGTACAGGCGGTCAGCGTTCCCGAAAGCGGCCATCAAGCGTGTAAGATTCAGCAGCACGCCTCTTACGATTTCACTCGAATATTAATGTGTATTTTCGTTCTTGGTGGATTTTAGTTGATGCAAACCATTACCGGCTGTTCAATATCTCAAAACGTGGTCATCGCTATGGCTGGTATCGCCAAAGTTTTCGTCGGCGAAGTAGTTGAAGAAGGTACACGGGATGACGGGGAATGATGCAATTTTACGCATGGTCACTTGCGTGGGAGTTTATTTTCAATCTTTTCTTATCGCAGCTCTTGACGTCATGGAGCAATGGGGCGATAGCGGTCCACTTCAGCCCAAGCACTTGAGAGAGGCCGTCAGAAGAGTGAGGAATCGAGGAGGCATCCCGGGATCGAAACCGTTCGCCAAAGCCTTTTGAAACCTTAACTTTGCGTCGAACTCAACTGTCCTGTCAGTCTCATTTATCTTGTGTAAACTTTCGAAAAATAAAAAAATAAAATAAAGATTCTATCATAGTTGATTCGACTATCCAGTGTACGGCAGCAAATTCGAGTTGATAAGTGCATTGCAAAAGAATTTGTTCTAGTCAGAATTAATAAAAAAACGAGATGAATGGCATGGTCAAACCCTATGCATAAAGGGAGGTCAGGCCGATTGATTTCATATGATTGATGACAAAGTGAGCCATTAGGATAAATCGCAAGTACGGGAGCAGGGCGTAACGTGTTGTCGTTAAAAAAATCCCTTCCGGGAATGGGGGGAATAGAGCATCCCACGCGTCCAGCATTTATGAATGGAAGTTGATGGCGACTAAAGAAATGTATACGCAGAAGAATTCCATTTCAATGAATGAATGGTCATCCGGCAGTACCATCGTTCATGAGCGGAGTTGGATTGACTCGGCAACGAGATGGGCAACGTGCCATCGTTCATGAATGAAAGCAGATAGGGAATCGATTCAAGCAGTTAATGCATTTATGCAAAACCTTGATGTAGTAGACAATGTTCACTTAAGCATAATTGACGTTTTGCCAACAAATCATTGTTACTGGTTGTAATATAGTACTGACTTTGGAATTATTGAAGTCACGTCACAATATCTGTTATATTGGTCATTACTTACAAATTGCGTGGGTATGTCTTCCAGGGGAAATGGAAACCGGATGAGAATGCCATTTGATGTCGTAAACATCAATGGAAAAAGACAAGCGAAAAAAATATCAGAAAGATTCGTTCCTGCGTGTCTTCTGGGAAAGTTCATGAATGAACAGAATGAATGAATGAATCCCAGTGAATGGAATAACGCATACATGAAGGATCGATCCACCGAGGACATATCAGCTATATGTATGACAGGATTATGAATAACCCATTCCCGTTTTTTTATTACGGAAATAGAATCCTGCCAATCTACATACCAAAACGCATTAATTTAGTCTTTTGGTGAATAATGCAGCGCCTTGAATTAGTTCCAATCAGACCCATCTTGTTTTCTTTGAGCCATATAAAACGCTGGGAATAAGAGATACATATATTCAAAAGTGTTCATGTCGAGCTGGTTTGATTCAATTTGTCCTTTGCCGTTTCTGACTCCAGATGATACTAGAAGAAAAGTGGAAAGTTTAAAGGCCGCAGTCATTCTAAAAACACATTTTGAGGCAGGTACTCCATACTTCAAAGTATAAAAAGTAAAATTTTGATTCAACCGCACCAGACACACATGCAAAGAACAGTCAGGAAAATGTTACACTTCGAGAAACTGTTTATTGTGGAGTGAAAGAAAATCTGACGAAAGATTTAAGTGGAATTGATTCAATCTCAAACTAATAGACCTTCTGTTGGATGCAGTTGCGGAGGCGGGAAGAAATACGCCATTGAATTTTCTTCTTCCATCGGTGATGGATGAATCTCCTCCATATGTGTTGGTGTGCGCTCCACTGGGAGCGCTGCTAGATATCGTACATCATGACGTCTGATTCCATCCATCGTAGTAAACATTAGAAGGACTCGATGAAGTCGACCTTAACATACTAGGCTCACACATTGTACAGTTTCTATTGGATGATGTGCAAGACTTTGTTGCTGGCCGTTCCCTCACTGAGTAATCGTTCCACGTGCCGCAACTTCCATTCAGCAACAAATCGGAAACCTTTCCGTTAAAGTGCTGCTATTTTTAAACAGTTTTTTTGGGTTCACTTGTCGTAGACAAACTCACGTGCTGGGCCTTTCATACGTCAACATGCCTATATTTATCTTTTGGGCCAACTATTTGGATAACAAAGCAAAATGGCATCACACTAGTGCTGAGCTAAATTGGTACACCTGACTGAATAGGAGAAACGAAAGAATTAAAAAAAGACACAGGAGGAAAACGGAGAGGAAGAAAATATCTTTTTCTTAAGAGTGGAGACGAGAGAAAGTGCTTTGACAGTGCCGAGTGTATGCGTGATGTAGTACGTTGTAATAAGACGCACAAACAAAAAAGGCTAGCGGTAGGTTCGTGGAAATTTGCGTGTAAGATTTCACGATGGCAACTTTCTTTTTCCATTTGAAAATGTTGGCACTCGCAACTCGGTCACATGATGTGGTTGCCTGAACAAAATTTTGTTTTTTCCCTTCCTTGAAATTGTAAGCCTTTACGTCATCAGGTTGTTTCAAGCGGGGATTTTCGTAGAAAATGTGAACGCATTCGGCTACATACGCCGATACAAAATTTGAAACTCAGTGAAAAAACAAAAATATGACCTACCATTTCAAATCCAATTGACATTTCTAGTCGGTTGGTCCCAAATACGATATTATTTAGACATGGAAAATCATAATGTGAAAGGAAATGGAAGAAAACGATCGCTAAATTATGCACAAAAATAAAAAAGCAAAAGGAAAAGAGCAAGCAGCATCGATGAGGGGAAGCTGTGGCTATAAATAATGGCGCGGATTTTTAATTCCGCGGGGCAGCAGAGGCAGAGAGAGTTGACTAACTCCCCGCCGTGAGAGATCGACTGATGTTGGAATAGCGAAATATGCGATGAACTGGGAACATTCGAGAATAATTTTCTCGAATTTGTAGGGCAGCAGTGCAGCTGGCCACCCGTTGGGACACGCAGCACGGGGCTAACTTCTTACCACGGACAGATAAGAAAGAAAAGAGAAAAACAAGACCAAATAAGAATAGGAATCCTTGTGTTCCTTACAACAAAGCGGATGATGTAGCGACAACATGTGAGGGGGGAAACCAAATATTTGAGTCAAAATCTCTGCGGTGGGTCCTCCTCCTGTGTCGGTTAACCCGTCGGTCGGTTCAATGGGAACAAACGCAACAACAATTAACTGTCCCAGTTCAACGCGCAACGAATGGCCATCACCACCATCCGCCCCTATACGGACGACACGCGCATTTATTTTGGGAAAGGATTTTTGGCTGGCTTTCGTGGTTACGGGACAGGAAGAAGGGGAAACAATAACAGCAGGGAAACGTCCCAAACAATCAACACCCACACCCAAAGATAAACGATGTGTGTCTACTACGTACCCGACGACGGACGACCCCAACCGCCGTGAAACAGCAAAAAGCGCAAAAAAGAATAGCAAATGGAAACCCGCTGACAGCCCCAGTCAAAGGGAAAATAAATGCAAAGAAGATGGGCAGGCACTAGCATAAGCTGGTGGAGGGAAATCAAAAGGAAAGAAAATACTATCGGTCGATTTTCCCTTGTGAGCAAAGGAAGAAACTGCCGAATTACCAAACCTCAAATCATGTCTGTCAAACGCAGTCAAACGGCAAACATTTGGGAGGTACGAGTACCAGTATACCTATATACAAGCCTATTGAACTCGAACAGAGAAATCATCCGTTCTTGTATTGTACCATGAATATTTATGACTTTTCTTGGGGGTGTTGTGGTCCGCTGGACCTTTCGTCGAGAACGGGATGATGGAATTAAAATTCCAAATGAAAGAATTTCCTTTTCAGTCGGTCGTAGTCACAGGTGCGTGATAACAAGAGGATTGTTCCTTTCTTGGCTTATGTAACAGATTATGTTTCCTTCAATGTCGTTTTCATCTTCAGTTGTCCGCGTTCCAAAGGAAAAGTCACCAAAACATCGATGACGCTGCGCTGATGTAACAAGAGTTCGACCAGAATAATTACGTCGTGTCTATTACACGGTTGAGTAACAGCAGAAGAAAACGGGGAAATACTCAGAAGAAACGTGACCCATTTTGAAATCCTCTCCTCCTCTGTTCAAAACTGTCTTCTATTTACGGACGCGATGGATTTAATTCGGATGATCCTTTAATGAAATAGAATAATAACTTAAAATTGTCCATCCAAGGGGTCTATTCTCTCTATCCTCTTTATGTTTCTTCCATTTCTCGTTATGTAATCAAATCCTGTAGGGAAATGAACGTCCCTATGTCCCATCCACAACACGATGGGCATACAGCCAGATCGTACTGAAAAGTTAACGTGTTCCTTCACGAAATAATAATAATAGGATAACATCATTTAATCGCCTTTTTTTTCCAACCGAAAGAAAATCTAAATTTCCAAAGAAAAATTTCAGGACGATTAACATAACAAAACAATAATAATTATGATAATAATTATTATAACAATACCGGTAATAAATACTTGGTAAGAGAAATAAGGGGAAAACCTAATAGCCATCTAATTTATCGTGCTGTGACGCAAGGATACCTTGAAGCACAGATTTCGGGGGAAAATTGGCGAAACTATACCCTGCTGTAGATTATGTCGGGAGATTGCAAAGTTCATGAGCATATTTTAATGACGACATAAATCAATCGATGAGCACACGAAAACTCTCAGATAATTTAATATAATATATATTTATCTAAATAATTTCTTATTTTCAATTTTTCGTGACGTGATTTGATCATCAACGGAGGTGCGCACTATCCTCTAAATGACGTTTGCTTATGGAAAACTTTTGCAGATGAGCAACAACTGGTTGTTGGTATCACGTTTCGGCATCACAATGAATGCAGTCCATGAGTTCGTGACGGTTCATGATGTCCATTACTTCTCAACTTTGTGCTAAGGGAAATTCAATTGATAGCCCACGACATTTTTCAGTGATCCATCCAACTCATTTCCATTTTCCATTAGAATTCAAGGAATAAAACAAGAAAATCAGCAAAACTTATACGATAGTTAGGAATGCAAAACGTATAATCTTTTAGGTATTGTGGGCAGGCAATGAAACCAAATCAAATTACATAATACAAAACCGGAAATCGCCTTCTTCTTGGAAAATGAATTTCCCTGAATAAGATAATTGGGACGATCTTCAGCGGAATGTTGTGAATGAAAACGAAACTCGATCCATCTGCTCGATAAACGCCGTACATGTTTAGTCAACCAATAGTTTAATTGGAACATCACGGAGGGGCGTGGGGGGGGGACTGGAAACAAATGACTCGGCACTTGCTGAAAATGCCATGGGATCGAGTCGAGAGTCGTTGGCAATCGTCCGGTGATGAATTGCCAGAGTTAATTACATGATCGTAAATAGGCTAACACAATACCGAGAAACGGTAATATTAGCATAACAGATCGGTCAACGACAACCAGAGCAGCGCGTGGGAGGACAACATAACAAAATGAGCTATAAAGAACCAAAAAAAAAATCAACAGCAAGAAAGAAATCTCTGCCAGAAATGTCGGCCTTTGAAATGTTCGACTCCCAATAAGAGGAATCAACGTATACCAAGAAATGGGGTGAGGGGTGGAGTACAAGATGAGAGAAAGAAATGATTTCGTGAGCTGCGCGATCTTCTTATTCGCCGACCCGCCACCGGTCGTCCCTGCTACTCGTCGCTTTATATAAAAAAGAGCGAGAACTGCAGCCGTTAGTTGAACGGCGACAGTCGACCCGCAAGCATTCAGTCGACCAACATTTTCAGAGTTGACAAACGTCAACATCATACCTTTTCACTCAGCACCACCTTTGCGAATCAACCGATTGCCACCATAAGATCCGATTGCCTTAGTAAACTGTTCAAGTTTAAGCATCGCTAAAAGGTGAGTCTCGACTTCTTTCAATTACATCTTACCTGTCCATCTTCACCTAAGTCGCAAACTTCAATAGCAAATCAAAACCGTTTTCTCTACAAATTAATTTTCTTGCTGAATTTACAAGTCGGTTGAAGACTCTCAATTTTTTGGTCACTGAAAAGGTATGAACTAAGGTATTCCGATCGTGATATTCCTTTAAGTAATTTTTTTTTATCGACATTCCTGCTTGACGTAATTGAGACTAGACACTAGTCGTTCGATTTCATCAAATTTGTCGCTGTTGACTTTCAATCGATTTTTTTTTTTCTGTTTTCGGCTGTGCAAAAATATATGAATCAACACCCGATAAAACGTAAAACGAGATGACTTTTGAAACTGGTTGATGGCGGAATTGTTATTTCTCGTCCACCATCTGTTGCGAGTTGTCAAACTTGTTTTCATTTTTTCTCGTCTTTCTTCCTTGGACTAGCTCAATGTCTGACTCTGAATAAGCGTTTTAGTGATTGGATTTGAATGAATTACATGTAGCTCGTAGTTATCACGTTATCAGGAGGCTTCCATCAGGGATTGCTCTAGTTCATTTATTCCGTCCACTAATTCTTCTTCTTCATGGCGGGCAACATTTACTAGCCCATCTTCACTAAGAAGGGAAAAATAGAAGATAAATGTGCTTGTGTTGTTGTCGACCGGATTTGGTTGTCACTCAGGACGTTTGCCGACTTTGACTTCGCCTCGTCGGCACTGCTCCTGCTGATAATGATGCAACAGTCCTGTACAGCATCAGCAGTTAATGCACTGGTCATATCCGTCGCCGTGACGAGAATACGTGATGAACCAATACACTCGACTCTAAGGCAGCACCTGCAAAATACTGTACACTAGTAGCAGGAAGAAAGAAAACAATAATGCATTTCTTGATTATTGTAATCTATTATGTAGTTCCGCTACTTTGCCGAGAAAAAGGAGTCCCAGACTCCCATCAGTAATTCTATTCGATGCGGGTTTCGCTTGTTTATTTTTCACTTTTCATCTCGTCTACCGTGAAAAGCGCTACTGTTTGTGCACTCCTCTACAAAGTAGGCCCTACTAGCTCAGTATTTTATGACAGACGCTCGTCGACTCCAGTCGTCCTTGGATTTTTCGACGGATATTGTAGCAGAAATCGATCAAATAATTTCCGTGCGGTAATATCATCTATGGAGCGCTATACTCCGGTCATAAACGAAATACTACGTAATATCTTAATGCCGTCGTCCACTGTTGCCGCATATTATAGCTACACGAAACCGCGCGAAATTGAAATTCGAATCAAACAACAACAAAGTTGATCGGGTCCAATTGCATTAGCTCCGACAGAATCCCAGCGTCTTAGGATGGCTGGCGCATTGTCGGGTTTTATTGATAATTACAATGTCAATTTCTTTGTGTGAAATGAAAATTTGCTTTCAACAAAAACTGTAAGTTTAGTTTCAGGAAGATTTACTTTCGGTTTCTGTAATGTCGCCAAAGAGATAAGTACGCACATATTTGTCAAGAATCGAACCCGGATTGCCATTAAGATAAGAAAAAAGATCACGAAACCGGTTCAAGAATACAAATGACGTCCGGGAACGGTAAAAAAAAACTGAAAATTCGCTAACACATTTCCGAACTGAGATCTTACCAACCGGTTTCGCTATTCCTAATAGAATGTCTACAGTCATTTTACTCTTTTCTTTTTTTTTGTTTTTTTTTTTTTTTTTGAGGTGGGGGGGATCTGATGTAACAGCGCCCGTTTCGTGCCGCCCAAAAACCGCCGAGTCGGTTATTGGAGGTGCAGCGTGTGTCCAAATGATAGATGAGATTCGTCCCCCCCTCCCTCCACCCTGTATTCCGTCAACGATTGGCCTAGGTCGGGGATTTCCTTCACTTTCTTCTTCTTTGCTTCCTCGATCTTTGGCATCGATAATATCTAACTGACATATCCTTATGCAACTCTAATAATAGGGTCACACAATTCCGTGGTTTCTGCTGGTGGACGGAGATTTAAACATACGTTGCCTTGGTGGTGAGGGAGGATTGAGGGAATTTTTGGAATTTTTTCTTTTATCTCACCATCCTTGACCTGGTAGAAAGAATTAAAAGGTATTACCTTTTGGTCCAGGATAGACAAGGTTTTCTCATCCATCATTCCATTCCGTTCAGTCTTCCCTTCCATCATTCTGGTGCTGTTGGATTTTCTTTAACATCAGAGTTGAAACTTTCTTTCTTTTAAGGAGATCTTTTGATGGATGGGACTTGCTTCTGTCCAACCCTGAACACTCCCTCCAGCAGCACAACCCCGACAACAAATGAATTGTTGTTGTTAGGGCAAACAGGCACATCCAGTGCAGTTCTCTCGTCCCTACTGCATGTACATTTGAATGTACAATTTAGTGAACCCGAGTGAACCACAGATATACCTTGCCAGTATACTGGCTTCAATGATTGTGTAGGCTACTCACCGAATACTTTGCTTATGTATCACCATCCGCATGCTGGATGCTGATGTCTCTTTCTATTGAGAGGCCAATGCCCCCTCTTTCTGACTTCAAAATTGGCACAGTCCATATGGCAGCTCTTGAATACGACTGGAATGGGGTAGATGATGGATAAACAATCAGGAATTTTCTGAGGTAAGCCTAAAAAAGGGGGACAGTAGACAAGATAGAAAAATTGCAGAATCAATTGAGCAACAACAACACGATGTATAATGAATGAGAATCAAATTGATGTCATATCATTTCGCCGTATGGTAGTATATTTAGGAGATCCCGATTCCTATGAATTTTGTGAAACGTCAACGAAAGTGTCTGGTGTGTTGCTGTACAACAAATCTCCGGTTTCTTTTTATTGCCCGGCGTATCGCCTTGCAGCTGCTCTAACACGTCGAATAACTCGACTGCGACCAGCATGGGGTTCCATTGCACAAAAGCACACGATGATGATGGGCCAATCACCCGAGCCGATGCTGTTGCTGCATGCTGCAATTCTAAACATGCGGATAATAACGACGACTTATTATTACGTGACCAAACGGGCGGGCGGGCCAGCCAGCGGAGACAGAAGAAACGATAGGAGCGGAGAGAAACATTATTTGGCACACGGGAAATGTAAATTCTTTGAGACGAATGCGAGATATTAGGGAAAACGGAGGAACTCGAATAGACTGCTGTTGCTGCAGGGCTCTCGGATTCTCTTGGTCCCGTTGAGCTGCTGCGGCGGTGCCATGAAAAACCCCATCGTAAAATGTGTGTCTGCCTTTTGTCGTGGCTCTGCTGATGGCGCAATCGTGATCGATTGTGCAGCGCTGGCGCGTTTCAGACCCGCGGTGATGCAACACGTTACAACACATCAAATGTGGCCACACTTTTCAGCAGTTCACTCGCTAACTGGGACGAAAACCGATTGAACTGGCCTTTCGTTTATAGGCTAGGTGAAAAAATATTCCGACTTTTGCTGCAGGCGTCTCAGTATCTGCCTATTGACTGCTGACAATGGTCAGCAATCATGCAACCAGTTGTGTCATAAATCATTGACGTTAAGTCATCAAACGGTCAAAGAGTCACTGAACGTTGTTGTCATGGCGGGTCAGAAAAGATTCGGAGAAATCCAACAAGTTCTTGGAAAATGGGATCCTGACAGCAAATGTATAGATTTACTAAAGGCCGAAATCCAGCAGCGACTGTTTGCTTCGTTCTTTATATTCGTAGAATTGAGAGAAAGTTGGATGATTTTATTTAATTTGCCAATTGAAAATGTAAAAAATAAGGACGTCACTTTGAAAGACGACAACGATGAGTTGCTGTGGAATTTCCACCAACATTCCATGGCCCATATCGGGCGGCACTCTCTCCGATCGAATGAAGGTCTCAAATGGACAGTAACAACAACTGCAATGAGCCAATGAGCCAAAATAACAGCCGTGCGATTCGCGGATGTCACCAATAAGAGCGGCAGTGCTGCCAAACAGAAAAAGCCCTGAGCTCTAAACAGGGAAACTCGGGGAAACTGGCAAAATTGAGAGAAACCAGACAGACCAAACTGAGTGAAATGTGCAGCTGAACCACAAGATATGAAATTGACCGTGCTCAACTGACAGCTGCTCTTTCAATAATTTCCGAGGCGCACGGATTCAAATTTCTTCGAGTAAATAAATCATCACTCTATGATCTCCCAACGCCAAGTAAGGTTATTACTTAGAGAGGGGAAGACGGCATTCTGTTATCTAACGTGATTGCTATGTAATTTTCTTAATTGTTATCCAGATCAACAGTATCAAACAAAATCGCAATAAATCGATAAGAATAAATGGTCTGTTTTTGAAAAAAAGTTGAAATGTGACATTTTATTAGCCGATTGTGACGTGCTGCGTGAGTGGAGCCAATCTATTTTTAGTTGAAAGAACAGAAAGCTCCGAGCAGTTCCTGGACGACGACGAGCCATGGTCGAGACACAATGGCAATTAAATAATCATATCGTCGCCAAAAGATTGTCAAAGGGGCACAACACTATAAGCTAATGGAAAGTCATAACCACAGGATATGGTGGAGACTGGAGAAGAGGAGGTGGACTGGGTTGTCTGACAATAGCAACGAAAAGATGATTGAGCTCGATGCAACTTGTAAATTAATTTTAACAATTTGGAAATCATTGCGTTCGCCAATAACAAACGCCATCTGCGTGAAATCTATAAAGAACCCATTTCGGGACATTACGGTTTCTAAAGCAAAAAACACCGCGCTTTAGTTGCCGTGATTTTGCATATTGTAAAGTTGGCACTGACCTGCTGAGTCAAGACAGAGTGGCAGCCTACCAAAAATTTGGATTCATCCAGCGGGTTCTATCCCTATTCAAGATCAGCAGATCATCTGTCTTTGGGATTCTTGGAAAAGATCGGAGAAAAATAGATCGAGGGGGGAAATATTCCGTTGTCTGTCAAAATTAAGAGCCAGTGCGTTTTGTACCAGGGTTTTGCTACTTTGTCAAAACAGGTCCAAGACGCCATAGAATCTCAGAAACTGCTATGCTGATATCATAAGGCGTCGTGTATGGAATCAATTTTGTCCTGCGGACTTTTCGTTGTTGTTGTGTGATTGATTGTCACCGCGTCACGTCAGACGACAAACAACAAAATGGACGTCACATTAGAAATTATTACGTGAATTTCTTTAAAGAATTTGGGGCATTTCGCGATCCTGTTTATACGAAGCGGCAATTCGAAGAAAATGTCTACCAGCATCGACCAGATGATAATACCATGTCTAAATGTGAAGGCATTAATTAAACAGCAGCAACCTTTTGACAGATACAAAATAAAATATTGAAATGAAAAAAACAAAAAGCAAACGGAAAGCTAAAATAAGGACCGTGCGATTCCCGGAAGGAAATCGTAACGCGCCAAACACGAAAACAATAAACTGTGAAATCTTGGCAACTCCACATCGAAAAATCAATCATCACAAATACCCGAAATGAGATTCACATTCGAGTTGTATCCAGTTATTTATTCCCTGAAGGAAAAATGATTTCCAAACCAATTTTATATAATTTCCCATCATTTCGACGTTTGCTGGTGCTGTCGAGTGATTCATCCATCACTCGCCTGTGGAACGGCCACCGATTGTGTTGAAACCAAAGATGGCGTATGATTAGCCTCAAATTCCTTTGTGTGTGACACATCAGCAGCAGCCGTCGTGAAATGAACAGCGCTACTATTATGTAAAAACAAACTCGGCCATGTTTTCTTTTGGTTTGAGTTCTTCTACGATAGAAAAAGGTCTAAAAAAAGTAAAGAAAATCAATAACTTATGGACGGATGACGAATGGGCTGTAAATCAATTAAATTGACGCGAACCATTAACTAGAACGTTGGATTATTCGAACGAGATCCTGTGTGCCGATCCCGCACGGTCCAGTGCAGCATCCTGGTCGTGTCATCTTTCTGGTCCCCGACTGGCGAGGAATGATGAACGGGCCCAGCATTAGTCAAAGCGCCAATCGCTGGCCGAACGGACCAACCGGGGACTCTTTTCTTCTTTGCAGACGCGAACAGCATCAAGGAAAAGTCTCATCCATCTATAGTCAGTCGGCGGAGAGACGTGGGAAAAATCGACGTCGGCCACTGTTGTTTCATCAGACGTTCAAGAGACACAACTCTACAAGCGAACGGTGCTGAATATTCGTCATTTTATTCAAATAAATCACCCAGCAGCCGTCAGTCATAGCAAAATCGTCTGTTTTTATCACGGAGGCGGCACGTTTAAAACGAACTTTGGAAACAAATCTAAAAAGAAGAAGAAGATGACGAAAATGAGAAAAACAAATACGACGACAAAATCGAAGAATCCAAAAATCCAAAAATCGAGTCGTGACATCCGCTTTGTGTCTCCCGTTCTCTCCAGCACACACTTATACATCATCATCACGGACAGCACGTGTCGGCTTGCTCTGTGTGTCTCCGTCCGGGAAACCCAGTTTTGGAATGTAAGTCGTGAGGGACCGGGACAAAAGAGACGACGACAATAAAAGATGAATAAGGGGGAAAAAAAGAGAAGCAAATTGAATCGAAAATGTGTGGCCGAGACAAATGAAAAACAAACAAGTTTACAGCCTGGAAAATTTATGGAGATTTCAAAATAAAAAACAAAACAAAACGCCCTATTTTTCTAAACATAGAAAGAAAATTCAGAAGAGCAGCAGAAAAATGCAAATTCCGTTCGGCGTCTCAATCGACGAATTTCGCTTCATCATCAACGGTCGAATCGCCGCAGACTTTTCTGTAGAATTCGGAATTTCATTAGTCAAAGACGCTAGAGCTCGGATGCGATGTTATTACGTCAAAGGCTAGAAGGGAATCAAGTGTCGGCGTCTTTCTGGATCTAGTGGTCCTTTGCTGCTTTTTCATGGATTGCGACATGTTCAGTGCGTCACTCGGAAGCTGCATGCTGGTTCATTGTTTACGTGGAGTCAAATTCGTTTTCTTTGACATTGTACCCAATTTGTTTTTAGTCGAACTAAGAACACGACGACAGCACAATCGACATGCTGAAACTTGCTGCTGGAAATCCCGCTGCTAGCTGATTGGACACTGGATCAGAGCTGCTGATGGTTAATTATACTAACTGACGTCGGAGAAATATTAATTCGCCGCGATGTGTATAAAAGGCCTACTGAATTCGTTCATTCAAACATCACGACGGTCATAGATAATAATGTGAGTCACTGGTCCTGATGGCTGAATGGAAGAAACGGCCAGCAGCAGGCGCGTTTTCTCGCTGATTCGATATCTCTGATGCTGACAATTCCCGGGATTTCCTGGAACCAGGATGTCGTATAATGGGATATTTGGCACGCGTTGGCTGCAGTTAAGTCAAAAAACGAAAATCTGGTCGCGCATCTATTCATCTGCTGTAAGTATTTAATGGCCACGGATATTATAAGAAAAGGGAAAAGAAAAAGAGACGAGAGGTACAAACGCGAGTCTCTGTGCGTGTGTTGCTGTGCCGGGTCTCTATAGTCTAGTCTTGTCTGTTGGACGATTGCCGAAGGATAGAATGAAACAGAAAGAGAAAGGGGAGGAAAGAGGAGGGCGAAGGAATGAGAGAATGGAGCGAGAAGAGAATTTCCTTTTTTTCTTATTTTTTTAAAAAAGAAAGAAAATGGGAAAACATAACACGCGCTACCATTCGACCAGGTCTCGCCAGTCTTCCACTGACCGGCATCGACTCCGCACCTCACACAAAAACGGCACCGAGCCAAAATCTGTTGACGATCCGATCCTCGCGTCGTGTGTGATTCCATTTGTGTCGTCCAGCATCATTTGTTACTGGAATACGAAATTACCGAGGGAAATTCAGTTCCGTTTCGAGACGTGACGATTTTCGTGCAATCAAAAAAAAAACATAAATCCAAAAAACAAAACAAAAAGTGGTGGTGCCCATCATTTGACTTTTGTTCTCCTCCTATCTCCTTGCACAGAGTGTCACCTTTAAAGGTATCCCATAGGCGGCACGCTGGTGAATTTTAAAACAAGATTTTCATTATTCTCGTTTTTTTCTTTTGTTTTGTTTTCTTTTCTTTTCTCTGTTTCGTCGCTGCAGCAGCCGAATGACAGCAGCGTCAGCCAATTCCGCCATCATGAGCCGTCATCAGCACCAGCAGCAGCAACAACAAGGCCGGATGATGACGACAACAACCCTGACCGCAACCGTCCCGACGATATTGCTCCTCCTGTCGACATTCTCATCGCTGATGGCAGCAGGTAAAACAAACAATACGCCATGCAGTGACATCACTGTTTCCGTCACGTCTGTTGGTTCATGTCGACTGCTGACTCGTTCGGCGACGAGCGGCAATTAAGTGGAAAAGGAAGGAAGCAATGAATGAGCTCGGTTATTTAGGCTGGCGCCGCGTGCAATAATCGTAGGCATACATCCAGGGTTGTTCTTTTCCGTGAGTGTTGGCCCCATAAAGCCGCATTGACATTCGTGCCAATTTCTCCAGCAGCCATTGTTTCATTCGTGTCCATTTGAGGTACATTATAGGTGCGGCAACTCGCAGTAGGCTACAATCAAAGTTGAATATTCATAACGAACCGATAACGGACTAGCAAATATAATATGCCACGCAGCACGAGGGTTTGGTTCCGCTGTCAAAGGGCGCAGTTTGCGTCGCCAGTTGTATAACCGTCAAAACAAACGACACTTTTAGAATCGTAAATGTGCTGTAGGAAAAGAAGAAGAAGAAAAAAGAGGCGCGTAGTTTTATGGGGATTTTTTAGAAAACCAAGACAATAAAATCCATCGGAGACGACGCAACAAAAAATCAACAAACGCCTTGAATAGATAAAAAAACGCACCTACCAATTGTGAATTCTCCAATTCTCCATTGAAATCCTGACGCATTCGATGTGTAAAATTTCATTTCAGTTCTTTGATATAAGGAATATTGAATATTGAGTGTGGAAATGGGATCATGCGGCCAAGGTATGGCGGACAAATGAACCAAAGCCAGAAATAATTGGAAAAAGGAGAACCCCAAAAAAGTAAAAAAAAAAAATCTCAAAAGCCAAGAAAAAGTCGAAAAAGTCGAAAAAGAAAAAATCTATAGAGAAAAGAGGGTTTGGTTATTCTCTCTCTTTATTCCCTGGGCTTGTTGTGCATCCATAAAACGAGTGGAATGCCTGTCCATCTTAATAACAGTCATCATCAACAGAGATACCCCCGTATCTTTGCTGGGGTCTCTGCTGGTCCTCTCACGAGTTGGAAAAGGGTTTCACCTTGTTTCCCTCACACCACACGACAACACCCCGTCCCAGTGCCCTTTTCCCTTTGGGTTTTTGAGCTGATGGAGAAATTGGGGGTGGGCTGGGCTGGGCTGGGCTGCTGGATCGCATCGAGAGGGACAGCAGAGGGAGGCCATCCCGTCTCTGTGAACCTATAACATGTTGCACATGTAGTGGTGGTGGCGTCGTACAACAGACTCTGATGCTGTCTCTCTCTGCGTGACGCCAACCACCATCACCATGCAGGGACCATCAACTTGTAAAGTGTTTCTTCTTTTTCTTAGCCTCTCTCTCGATCTCTCTTCTCTCTCTCTTTCTCTTGTTGGATGGTAACGGGCTGTTGTTGTAATAGTATAGTAGCCTAGTGGTTGGTGTTGCTGTATAGTTTTTGAGCGTAGTCGTAGTAGTAGTAGTAGTGGTGGTGGTGGCAGGAGCCGAGTATAGTACACTAAAAATAGAAATGACTTTTGGACGCGAGAGCATCTATAGGGGACGGACGGAGGGTTTCTTCTTCTACTTTTGCCTTGGATGATTTCAAACGTCACTATAGGACAGACAATGTATGTTAGGTGAAGAGCCGACCTTCTCTTGACCGTCTGGCATCGCTGACTGTCTCTCCTCCTCCTCTCACCAAGTCTAAACGCAGACGGCGGGAGGTCAACGTCATCCTCGGTTCACTTGTTGCTATATTTAACGTTTTCCCATCACGCCGATGCGCTGGATGGCGCTGGATGGAGTTAGAGAGAGAGAGAAAGAAACAACTGCCATCATGGACTCGATAATCGGACCGGAGGAACGAGGAACGAAATGCTGGGTCTCCGTTTCAACTTGTATACGCGGGATTGGAATGAATGAATTCATTAGCGACAGACTAGAAAGAGGCCACCATAGAAAATGGCTTGTATAGCGCTAGCTGCTAGCTGCGGGGGTAAATATATTTTCGCGTATTTACCGGCGTTTGAAGTTGGCCAAGTTATTCCCGTGGCCGCAGCAGATCGAGACAAGCAGCACCGAGCGTTTAGACTCGAGAGGCGGCCGGTCGTTAATTTTTACACCCTCCCATAATCACGTAAGCCATCGAGTTAAGACGGGACGAGACGGGACGAGACGGGAGAGGGAAAGAGAGAAGAAAAGAACACCGAAATAAATAAGACCCGGCAAAACATCACAGACACAACATAACAAAACAACCCGAAATAATCAGAATAATTAACGAGCTAATGAACCGACAGTTCCGGCACAACAACCTCGCGAGTTTCCAAAGAGTTTTCTCTCTTCTTTTTTTTCTTTTCTTTTCTTTATTTTTGTGGTTTTCGTTTCTTCAGCAACGATCCTCCCTCCACGTTTCGTTATTCCCTCGCATTTCGGCCCATTTCTTTTTATCGTCTCCCGCCATCTCCGAATTTTGAAATTCCTCGTCACATTCAATTGTCCTTTTCCCTCCGTGCGAGAGAGGAGGAGGACGACGAAACGACGATTGCGCGATGCCAATTAGAAAATTACAGCAGACGAGCGGAACGGATGAAATTCAAGCCAAAAAACACAATCGATGCGTGTGTGTGTGTATACATCGATGAGTCTGGGGGGAAGAATCTGATCCAGCACCGACAAAATCACACGGACGAAAACAAAACACACGCACAGGAATTAATGGAATATCGAACCGGATGTCGATGATGATGGAAAGGCGAGATGGAAGTCATTGGAATCCCATCCAACTTGCAGTCTGGTTATATCTCTTATATTAATCTTACACAAATCAAAGTCAATAATAATCCAATCAAACACACACACACCACAATTGTCTGTTCCACAATCCTGACGCGTTGCGCGCAGACAATCAAATTCGGCGACAGTTGAAGGTCCGAGGGAAATCGGCACTTTTTTAAAATTTGTGTCTTCCCTCCGGCCACTGCTGTTGGTTGTTTCACGCTGCGCAGAAACGGCAGGAGGACGCAAAGTGATGAACGATTGGGCCTTGTTTGTTTTCGAATTGTCGGCATCGGACGCCGCGTTTATTTATTGCCTTTCACGCCGAGAAGGAACACGGCCGATCCTCCCGCACAGCAAGATCTCGTGGTCTGTGTAACACAACGTATGTAAACACTTGACTAGTCTAATCCTTCATTTTCCCGCATTGGTCGATAAGGTGGACAGGGATGTCGATTAACGACGGGGCACTCATCTTGTCGTCTTGTCTGTTTGTTATCTTGGGCGGTGGCCGGGCTGTTATTGTTTCGCCTGCGCAACACTAACGGAGTTGGGGTCCCGATCGGCGGTGGCCGCGTGTCGTCGAGTGTGGCACGACAAGGTAAGGGGGGGGGGGGGAAGGGGGGCTGGAAATAGATCTTCTAGTCTCAGCAGCCGATGTCTCGGCTCTTTTGCGCTGGCCAGCGAAAATCAAACAAAAACGACGGAACGAGATTTTGTGGCAACATGTCGAAATCGAATCAGCGAATTTAAAAAAACAAAAAAAAACCAGCGACAACTCGACTCGGAATCTCAGCGGAAAAAAGTCTAAACGTCTAATTCTATGAATAGACAAAGTATAATTGCTGCACGTGCCGTGCCGTTTAGACCTCGGCTGTCATTCCAAAACTGTTTCCCGTAGCCGACCACGCCTATATTGAATTATTTGGATGCGGGATGAAACGAACGATTCATCACCGTCAAAGCGACTTGACGTCACAGAGACTTGACGTTTCTACGTGCAACAAAGAGAAACGAATAAAACAAACACAACATTTCTTCTTTTTTCTTAAATAAATAGAGCGAGGTAGCTTGCAAGTTTCCTATTTTGTGGTGCACGTAATCATTCAACTTTGGCTCATACACAACGAGAATAAGGAAATAATAAAGAGAACGTTGAAAGTAGCGAGGAAGTTGTTTGAAATAATGACACTTACCAATTTTCTGTGGAAAAAAGGTGGACTATAGATTCACATGAAGAATGGGTATAGGTGCGACAGTATCCTATTATGACTGCTGATTAGTATTATAAAGGTAACAAGCTTGTTGGCAAGAAAACAATACGCCATCACAAGTGAATAAGAGAAAACCACATGTCTGAAACCAAGGAAAGAACACGGCACCTATTCAACGCTGTTCAACCGTGTTCAACGCCAAATTTCAAATCTAAATTTCAGTAATCACGTATTTGATGTCAGCAGACAACACATCAAAACAATTTCACCAGCAAATAAGAATCATTACATTGGAACCGCTTGTGCTTGCTGCTGATTGGCGACAAACTGACCACGACTTTTTCAAATTTCCCTACCGTGAGCAAATGAAAAGAGTTGGAACGGTGTGAAAAATCATAAAATTCACTTTCTAATTCAATTCAAATCTAATTCAAATTCCCTTTAACCGTCTAGCAGACGACGAGATAAGAAAAGACGATTACACCCCCCAAGTGATCTGTATAGTATCTGCCACACGAAATAGTTTCTCGGTTATTTCACTATAGACACTAGTTACTCTCGTTGAATCGTCACGTTTTCTTCAAGTAAATTAAAAGTTAAATAATTAAGTTGTAATGGTTTATTCGAGGGCGATTGGAGACTGGAGTGTCGAAAATCCATCAAAAGTTTTACGAAGTTTTACAACCAGCACCAACTTTATGTGATGTTTGCTGATTGGAAAAGTTGACGAGTCGAACAGAGTTGCTTGTGTACATTAGGTTGATGTCAGCCATTGCTAAAGTGAAGTTCCTCTTGACGAAATCTGTAAATTTAGCTACGACTGCTAAGTGGTAGTGAAACTGTTTGTCTCGTCTGTTTTGCAATTTGCACCGATCGCTGCTGGTGACCGAGTCCCGCGTGAGTGGGGAGTATAGACAAGCAACAGAAGCCGCGAGCTATACCAAAAGAAAAAAGACGTGGGCAGCAGCAACGTACACCACACACAGGCAATGGTGCTGTGCCACTCACGTTGTCAGACCGGATCTGCTTCGTCTCGTCTGTAATAAAAAATGGCGTGACGTAACGTCTCCCGAATTTAGTGCGATCATCTAAATTACCGGTACCGGTGCTGTTGAAATGGTTTGATCCAGGGTCCGCGGCGGTGATGGCGGCCGATGTGTCGGACGGAACGACTTGCACCTTCACGTCGAGAAACTACGCGGTCGGCGACGTCTGGTACCCGCGACTGGGCCAACGCGGAGCCCTTCACTGCGTCGCCTGCATCTGCCAAGAGGTAAAATGGTTTCAAATAATAAGGCCAATTTAGTTATTGCGAGCCTTGCTGCATTGATTTGATTTCTCCTTTTATTTCTTCTCCCAATCCCCAAAGGGCGGCAAAATCAACTGCACCATTCACGAATGCGGCGGCCAGGATTGCGCCTCGCCCGAGTCGGCCGCCACCAACGAATGCTGCGTCCACTGTTCCAGTAAGTCTTTCATTTTTGAAGGCACAAAGTTTGCATGTTATTAGGCGTGCTGAGCGGCCAATTATAGACAACTTTACGGGAATTTAGAGTAGGCGTCGACCAAAGCAACAGAACAACAAACGGGCTATTTTTCTGTTTCTATATTTGTCTGTTTTTCGACTGCACGAGAAATATCATTTCGACTAAAACGCTAAAACGAATCAAAATTTGGTTGCCATCATTTAGAAGAGGCCACGAAATCGACGACGACGACTCTGACGGCGGCTTCGACCCGTCCGGCCCCTTTCTACCCGGAGGAAGTTCCAGTGTCTTCGTTCTCGTCTTCGGATCTCAGCGGCAGTTCGACGTCGTCGGGCGTCACCTGCTTGCACAACGGCAACGTCTACCGCCACAAGGAGCGATTCACGTCGTCCAACGTCGGTCTCAAACCGGAGCACGCCGACCAGTGCGTCCAGTGCTCTTGCGAGGTCAGTTGCAGCGCCATTTTTCCAACATTTAGAAAAATAAAAAAGTAAAAACGGGGTTTGCTCGTGTCATCGGAGCTTAAAATCATATCGGCGAAGCTGATCCGCGGCATCCGGCCGTTTGCCAGTCGTTTGGCCGAACCGGTTCGATCGGGATGGTTGTGGGAAAACACATGGCAAATGGAATCAGTTAGTTGAGATGAGAATTGCTGGGGCTGTACTGCTGCTGTATAGATGCTGCTGTAGGCAGGCCAGCAGCGAGCAAAGAATTCGATTCAAAGACGAAAGAGAAACCGACTGCTGCTGAATTTAGGTAATCAGTTGTCGAGTGGAATGTGATATCGACGACGTTGATGCAGCACGGAGAGAAGGGAAACAAATTGATGGAGAGGAGGAATTTCCCCTTCTGGGTTTCTTTCTCGTGTCGTTGACGATGGCATTGGGCTGGAATGTTGTCGATGGCCGGTCGGTCGATGGCTCTGATGGTCCGTCCCCGCGTGACGATCGGGTGCTGGCGGCGTGAGACGTTGCAGACGCGTGCGCTCAGCAGTCCCGTATTTCACTCTTCTTTTGATGCGTCTAAATGTGCGCGCGTGTGTCTTGCACGGTCCTCGGCTATTAGCATATTATTGTATACGCCACCTCGCCGCCGCCGCCACCGCCACCGATACGCACTGCTGCTGTGCCCCCGTTTCTGTGCTGTGCGTTGCGTTCATTTTATTCTTTCTTCTTTTCTTTCTCTTTTCTCTCTCTCTCTCCTCGAACGGCCGTCGTGAGCAGAATTCTTAATGTGATTCTTTCCCCTTTTTCCAGCAGTCTGTTTTTGTGTACGGAATCTTCCTCATCTTCCTATAATACTGTCCAAACTCCAAACGATCCGCCCTATCCGCAACGGCGACGGGTTATTCGACGGTCGGGCCCTTTTCTCCGACCTGACCAATTTTTGTTTTTTGTTTTGGTTTTCTTTTCCATTTGATTCCGCTGGATGGTTTCGATTTTTTAGGATTTTTATTATTGCCTTCGGTCGACCACGCAGAGAGTTTTTCTTTCTAAAAATAGAAAGAAAAGGGGGCGAGCACGACCTCGCACCTTTCCCAGCGTGAAACAACCCGGCGGCGGCCGCCCCGCCTGTTTGTCTACAGTTTCTCTTTGACGTCGTTGGCTGGCCGTGCTGGCCCGTGCTGGCCGCATCTCCTCGTGGCACTAGAATATAGTAACGTGCGTACAACTATTTGACTGCTGAGGGGAAACTTCGGAATGAAATGGCCAGGCCAACCTCATCGGGCCGATGAGGCCATCAACGGAAGGCGAAGGCTAAAAGAAGAAGACGCGCAACGGCATCACAAAGCATCAAATCATCGTCGGAGAAGTGCACGACGGTAATAGAGGCCCAACCAAATAGATGCCAGGATAGAAGAAGAAGAAGAAGAAGAATTTGATATTTCGATATTTTATATGCGGATGGAGGGGGGGGGATAGAATAAGGCAAAGGCGCATTTGCATGACATCTCCATAATTTTCAATTCTTGAAACACCCGCGTGTCCGTCTACCCGAGTCCCGCTTCGATATATTTATAGACATCAACATATTCATACTTAGGTAAAAACATCACGCCCTGCTGTTGTCTGCCGTTATTGTTGCGTCTCTTGTTGTTGTCTGTGCTGGGCCGAGCCATAGAAATTCTGATTGTTTTTTATTGTTATGATCGCAACGTCCAAAACTCTCTCCCTCCCTCCCTTCCCCCCCGCTCTTTAACCTACTATCACACACGGCCGCGCGGCTGCGTGCTGGACGGGTATATAGAGGATCCGCCTGGCGGGCCGGGTGCTGGCTAACCTAAAACCGAATCACATCCCAACAGTTGAGGGGCTCTTCTTCTTCGGCCGCTGCTGCTGGCATCGTCCACTATGTCGAGTTGACGTAACTGAGCCACTAAAAGAAAACGACTGGCTGCTGCTGCGCTGCTGCCAGCCGATGATGCCAAAACGGTAGCCGCATATCCCAAACACGAAAGATCGAGACCCGTCCGCGTCCTCCATCAAGAGCAATGAAAGGACAAAAGGGCCTTGTCGACTTTGCGCTCATCCAATGATGGATATATCCAATCCAATATAGTATACCCAGCATCAGTTCATTCTTATCGGAGAACAACCTGGAAATGTCGATTTTATAGAAATTATTGGTTCAAATAAGTTGATTTCGGCCTTTTTTTCGAGGTCGAATAATGCGAGTCGGCGATTTTCGCTCATTGGGAAACCTAAAAATAGATGCGACTGGGCCAACGATGATCAAGATTCCGAGATGGAGCTGGACGTCGAGAACTCGAGATGAGAGGTCACGTCAAATGGGAGTGGCCCAGCCATGCAGCCTGGATGGGTGGAAAACGAGGGGCAGCACGGCTATATAGCTCTGGCGCGGATGTAACATTCAAAAGTCGCGTCTCCGTGGCTTTGCGCTTGGATTTTGGAAGGGTTTTTTACGAGTTACCACCAAGTCGTGGAACAACAACGCCAAAAACAGCAGACAAAAAGGAAACCGGACCACACCGGTTCGCTCATCAACTGCAGATGGAAAAGGGAAATCGTGTCTGATGAATACGTTGCAAGTTGTTTCACGGCGATGAAACTCGATATGCTCGTAAATATACAAACGAAGCAACGACTAAATAGTAAATACAAGATGATGCAGCCAGCAGAATGAATGCCCCAAAACAATAACTATTAGAGAATACCAATACCTGCCGTATCCAGGATTCCAGGTGGAGCGGTAAATCACGACTGACGTCCATCGCACAATCCCTTTTCTTCTTCTTCTTGTTCTTTCTTCTTTCTTCTCTTTTTCTTGTTCTCGCGTTTCTTCTCCTTTTTTTCCTTGTTGCGCCTTGGTCGTTATTTTCTTGATTAGATCAAGGCGGAAAAACCAACGCCGATCGAACGCCAGAAAAAAGTGCGTGAACTTGAAATCCATTCGACGACTAACGGCTACCGAAATTTTTCTTTCGTTTTCGTTCCGGCTCGTGCGGAAATGGATGCACACCACAGGGAGGAATGGTCATGTGCCAACTGAAAGATTGCCCAAAAGTGGACTGCGACAACCCCATCCGAACCAAGGACGATTGTTGCCCGGTTTGTCCAGGTACGAGTAATTCAGCAGCTTGAATCAAACTGATCCATTCCAAAACTGTGCATGTTATTCCATCTATTGTACAGTATATCACCTAATATATTACTATGTCATTGGATCAATCAAACAGATCCGGCTGGCAGAGTGGACGAGATGGACAATTCGCCCGTCATTATCCAGCAGCAGCCGGACGGAACCAACAGCAAGTTGGAGGACTGCATCTCCGGCGGGCGGTACGTCTCTATAAATCTTTTCGCGCTCCTCCTCCTACATTCCCGTGTACATTCCGTCACGCTGTTTTGTTGTTCCCGCTGTCAATTGAGACGCAACATTTGGGCCATTACGACGACGACGACTGGTGACGTCTAACTTCTTCTCTTTCTCCTCAACGTTTTGTAGATATTACCTGCACGGGACGACTTGGCACCCGGTGATGGGTCCATTTGGGCCAATGGACTGCGTCAATTGCAAATGCAAATCTGGCAGGATCGAATGCCAACGGCTGGAATGTCCCAGTCGGCCGGCGCTCAACTGCGAAAGGCCCGTCAAAGTCGCCGGCCGCTGCTGCCCCGTCTGTCCGCTCGAGGGAGACATCCAAGGTGCGCACATCTATTGAAATGGATGATCCTTATTCATCCGCCGTGTTGTTGTTGATCCTGTATTACTCATTGGCTGCAAGTCGTTAAAGCCGAGTTAAATAAGCCGAGTAAAAGCCAGTCCGCATGCAATGGGCTGGCCTTGTGATCTTTGGCCGCCAAATCGGGTCTCTTTCTCTCTCTCTTCCGGTTCATCCAGCTCTTCCGCGTTGGTCCTTCTGACGTCTGCGTTTATTCTCGTGCCAGCAGGTCCCGTGACGCCGCTCCTGTCATCTTCGCCCATCACTGGGACGCGGTCCAACATCCAAGCCACATCTGGAATCGGCAGCGGCCGGAACAAGACGCCGTCAGCAGGTCGCCCCATGTCGCCTCCTTCCTCGTCTTCGCTCATCAAATCGTCCACTCATCACGGCAACTTCACCCTGTGCTTGCCCAGAGAATACGACGTCGTCGTCTACCGGGCGCAGGGCGGTGGCAACGCCTCCGAGTTCATTCAGGTAATAAACTATAAACCATCACGTGCAGTTGTCGTCTCCCCAGCACCGAAAACAAACCCACGCCAGCCTCCGACTCTTGGCTGCTGGCTCGGCTCCTTGATATCAGCAGACGTCGTAAAAGAAGCGGCACCGCCATCAATCCCGCCATTCCCTCGCCCCATCTCGCCCCATCTCGCGATTGTCAAAGTGTCGGGCTGACTTGTGTCGCCGGCACGTTTTGTGTTGTTGTGCATGAGCGATCGAAACGTGATAAAAAGCAAAAGATGCTGCATTCCCGGCACAAGACGCGGGCGGCACAGAGTCTTAAAGTGTTGATTATCTGCTGCTGGATTCAAATGCTGATTCTCTTGTTTTTGCTGGCCGTTACTGTCGTCGCCCCGTGACTTTGCAGTACATTTTCCAGCAAGTGGTCAACGGCCAGGCCATCGAGCACCACCTGTGGATGCTGCAACCGACCGTGACAACCTACAAAGTCCAGGATCTGACCAGGGACCAGTCGGAGGCCTTACGTCAACGCTTTCGCTTCGTCCTTCTCGGCGCCACCGCCACCAGTAAGTAGCCCAGCTCCCATCAGCCATATAGCCTACGTATAAAGCCCAGCAGTCGTCTTGTTTTGTCTTGTTCTCACTGTCAATATTAACTGAAATCTGCATCTGCCCGCAGAGCACGTCAAACGCTTCACCAAAAGGGAAAAGAAACTCAAACCCAAATGCCTGCCCAATTCCGGATGCCCCAAGAAGATCCGACGACTGGAGCGCAACCTCGCCTTCCAGGAGGTGACCAGCCGCAAGGGATGTTTGCCCATCGAAGTCGAGGCCAACACTCGCTGAATCAAGTCACCCATACTTTTGTCACGGTTGGCCATCGAAACAATTGGATCAGTCTAAACGTTATTTACTCGAACCTCCATCAACTTTTGCAATATCAACTGAACTCAATGCAAAGAACACATACCCTATATCTAGTATCTCTTACGATTTCATTGCCCGTACTGCAGTGGTTACTTCCGCTTTACATCAATCAAATGATCTGTTTCAATGACAGTTGTCTGACGGCAAACAATTATTTATCTATCTGTATCAATGTGTAATTTGGCATTTTTCTCTGATTGTACACTCCACTTAAAAAATCGTCAAAAACAAGAGGCAAGTGGATGAATCGCCCCCTTTAGTTCCAATATTTTACAACCTGGTTATAATTGCTATTCTACTTTTCTGTTCTCTCGTGATTCTGATTTCGGTGGAACTTTGAATGTGTTTTCGCCAATGAATGACTCATTGTTGATATGTTTGACTTTTATGTTGTGTTGATGTTCTCTGGTTGTGTCTTAAGCTGTAAGCTTACGATATCAAATTACTTGTCAATTTCACCTCTCTCGTGCTGGACACGGATAATTCCATGCTGGTCGTCCATCCATCCATTACCGTCATCACCACCACCCGAAAAATCACCGTTGAGGACGGATTGTGACGTTTAGAATGACGAGGCTTCGTTGATCGAACGCCGTTCAATTGCATCCAAACAAGAAACGACCCAGAGAAAGGAGAGAAGAAGAAGAATTTAGAATTCGCGAATTTAATTAGATGAATGGATGATTTATTTAATGAAAACAACCCATCCCCGCCCATCCCTGCTAAATCTTTGTGCTGAAGATGTGAACTCACAGGGCCCAGACAAAGGCATATGAATAGAAAAAAGACGAACACCACCTATTATTAGGTTGTCGTCTTTGATCGATTTAAAATTGTAGATTTTAGATACAGCAATTTCTATATGTATCTGTCCATGATGCAAAAGTAGCACTTGAATCCCTAGGTCTGTAAAAATGTTAGTTGATTCTTGCTTTGTTTTCATATTTGCCCTCCACTTGACCGTTTTAATTTGTGTCGGCGACCATATTATTAATTGTTGTTCCCTGTTTTCACTCTTCTTCAGAAGTAATTCATTTAAGCCAATTGCTGGTCTTCACCAGGCATTGATTATATACCCATTTCAATGTGTCCCCACCCTCCAGAGCATCAGTGTCCCACCTGCTCAGACTGATCTTTCGTTGTTATATTCTTAATGATTATGATACCTCCGATTCGAAATCAGTTTGATTTATTTGAGCCGCTTTTTATGATGACTTCATCTCGGTATCAAATATTCACGAGGCTTTTCTTTTTTCACTTTACCTGTTACCTGACTCCCCCCCCCCCTCCTGTGTTTTTCTAACAGCTAACCAAGAGATGAGAATAAAAAAAATAAAAAAAAGGAGAAAAGAAAGAAATAAAGGAAGAAAGAAACAGGCGTCGCACTAGTCTATTCAATGTAAACAATATCTTTCATTCGCTTCTTTTTGCCGATCTTTCGTTGCAGTTTTTCTAAGCAATTCTATCGAATCTTAATTAAGAGGTAGGCCTAATTAGTTGATATCGTTATTATTAACTTGCGAATACAAATTTGCATTTCTCTTTGGTCTATGAAGAAGAAACAATCCGCCCGTTCCCAACAAGAATTACAGATAGTTTTATGTTGTTAATCTTTCTAATCTTTCTCCTCATATTGTTCTTTTGTTTCAAAATTGGTTGTCTGCTTTTAAGTGTTGTTTTCGTTGTTATTGTTGTATCCAAGTGCTTGAGAGATTTCAGTCAAATCTAGGAATATATCGTCAATGTCATGCCAGATGTTCTGTATGTGTGCGCTGCTATAACAAACGAATCCGACACCATTTCTTCATTTGCCTCGTCACCTTACCTAATAGAATACGCTTAAGCAAAATAATGAAAGTGTCGAATTGCCATCGTGTATTATTCATTTATTCCCGATGATGTAACACGGGAAAGAGAGAGGAAAACCCGAAATGCTTCAATGTTGCTCCATCCAATGTAGCCATAAAAATTATCTCTGTATGTATGGTTCAATGCTGGATAAATAAATCTTATTTTTCAGTTTAAGTCGCTGCTTTATTTGACATTGACAAATTCAAAATGAGAATCAATGTTGTCGCTTTTTCGTTTAGTAGGCTATTTTAGGCAGACGAGATTTTCCCAAAATTTCACTAAATTTGTGTTTCATCAATAACATGTGACATATGTAACAGATCGAATGCAGTTTCATTCAGACTTTTATTTTAATCAAAGATAAGCACTAGAAACATTCTGTCCGCCGGCGATAGAACATATACTGCAAGTTAAAATACAACATCAAAAACAGAAAAGAGGCAGCGATAGCAGTGAACACTGAACACTCTGTGCTGCAACGTGTGTGACGAAAATTGAGTCTACATTTTCGGTGTAATGATCTACAGAAGATCTGCGGGTCCAAACTGGAGTCGGAGAAAAACCTACTACAAGGCTTGGGCATAATAGACAACAGACTTCATTCATTTCATGTCGGATGTATCAGGTCAGCACGGTCGTTAAGATGATGGAACCCTCAACAGAGTTTGCTCAAGATTTGAACGGCCAACGCGAATCTTCATCTTGAATCAGTTGCGAAGCATTTAGCCGCAATTTAAGTCATTTTCGCTGTTGAAATCTCAGTTCTACAACAGTGAACATGGAAGAGCTTTCACATTTTTTTAAACAGTTATTTCTTATTTGAGTTCATTAACAAAGATATAGTCACATGATATTAAACGATGATTCATTTAAACAAACTTTAATTGTGATTTTTTCAAACTTTCGTTTGCGTAGGAATTTCTTGTTATCCTCTCTCATTTTTTTTTTTGCGTAAGTCTTGCAGGGCATTTACAGTAATTTTCACTTGTTTAGTTAAAACTTAATAAATACGCGTTTTGAAGAATGATATAGCAATAGAGCCTTTACATAATGTGATCAGTTGAATTGTTATTTTTCCTATGACGGTGAAGGGAGAGCCACTCTATTTCTGTAAGGAAGGTGATTTTTTTGGGGGGGATTTGGCTATGTGGGGTAAACAGGTATAAAAGGTGAACTACATATTTCCCCGTTTCATTTACCGCATTCATATCCAGCTGGTCTCTGTTCTCATGCCTTATAGTCAAGGAACTGCATAATGCATTTCTGGGGGGAGATACGCGGAGTCCATCCACTGAAATTCATAAAACAAAATTATGTTTTATATGTCATTTACGTGGAATATATGGGAAATTAGATTTCCCATATTTGAGCGTCTTTCACCGGGTACAAACGCGGAATACACCCGCGGTACCGAAAGTAAATGATGGGAGGTCCTATGTAGTTTACATAACATATGCTATTGCCAGTCGTCGAACGTGTGTATGGATGACTGGCTGGCTCCAGTAAATGGCCAACCGTGACAAAAGTATGGGTGACTTGATTCAGCGAGTGTTGGCCTCGACTTCGATGGGCAAACATCCCTTGCGGCTGGTCACCTCCTGGAAGGCGAGGTTGCGCTCCAGTCGTCGGATCTTCTTGGGGCATCCGGAATTGGGCAGGCATTTGGGTTTGAGTTTCTTTTCCCTTTTGGTGAAGCGTTTGACGTGCTCTGCGGGCAGATGCAGATTTCAGTTAATATTGACAGTGAGAACAAGACAAAACAAGACGACTGCTGGGCTTTATACGTAGGCTATATGGCTGGGCTGATGGGAGCTGGGCTACTTACTGGTGGCGGTGGCGCCGAGAAGGACGAAGCGAAAGCGTTGACGTAAGGCCTCCGACTGGTCCCTGGTCAGATCCTGGACTTTGTAGGTTGTCACGGTCGGTTGCAGCATCCACAGGTGGTGTTCGATGGCCTGGCCGTTGACCACTTGCTGGAAAATGTACTGCAAAGTCACGGGGCGACGACAGTAACGGCCAGCAAAAACAAGAGAATCAGCATTTGAATCCAGCAGCAGATAATCAACACTTTAAGACTCTGTGCCGCCCGCGTCTTGTGCCGGGAATGCAGCATCTTTTGCTTTTTATCACGTTTCGATCGCTCATGCACAACAACACAAAACGTGCCGGCAACACAAGTCAGCCCGATACTTTGACAATCGCGAGATGGGGCGAGATGGGGCGAGAGAATGGCGGGATTGATGGCGGTGCCGCTTCTTTTACGACGTCTGCTGATATCAAGGAGCCGAGCCAGCAGCCAAGAGTCGGAGGCTGGCGTGGGTTTGTTTTCGGTGCTGGGGAGACGACAACTGCATGTGATGGTTTCTAGTTTATTACCTGAATGAACTCGGAGGCGTTGCCACCGCCCTGCGCCCGGTAGACGACGACGTCGTATTCTCTGGGCAAACACAAGGTGAAGTTGCCGTGATGAGTGGACGATTTGATGAGCGAAGACGAGGAAGGAGGCGACATGGGGCGACCTGCTGACGGCGTCTTGTTCCGGCCTCCGCTGCCCATTCCAGATGTGGCTTGGATGTTGGACCGCGTCCCAGTGATGGGCGAAGATGACAGGAGCGGCGTCACGGGACCTGCTGGCACGAGAATAAACGCAGACGTCAGAAGGACCAACACGGAAGAGCTGGATGAACCGGAAGAGAGAGAGAAAGAGACCCGATTTGGCGGCCAAAGATCACAAGGCCAGCCTATTGCATGCGGACTGGCTTTTACTCGGCTTTTACTCGGTTTTTACGACTTGCAGCCAATGAGTAATACAGGATCAACAACAACACGGCGGATGAATAAGGATCATCCATTTCAATAAATGTGCGCACCTTGGATGTCTCCCTCGAGTGGACAGACGGGGCAGCAGCGGCCGGCGACTTTGACGGGCCTTTCGCAGTTGAGCGCCGGCCGACTGGGACATTCCAGCCGTTGGCATTCGATCCTGCCAGATTTGCATTTGCAATTGACGCAGTCCATTGGCCCAAATGGACCCATCACCGGGTGCCAAGTCGTCCCGTGCAGGTAATATCTACAAAACGTTGAGGAGAAAGAGAAGAAGAAGACGTCACCAGTCGTCGTCGTCGTCGTAATGGCCCAAATGTTGCGTCTCAATTGACGGGAATAACAAAACAGCGTGACGGAATGTACACGGGAATGTAGGAGGAGGAGCGTGAAAAGATTTATAGAGACGTACCGCCCGCCGGAGATGCAGTCCTCCAACTTGCTGTTGGTTCCGTCCGGCTGCTGCTGGATAATGACGGGCGAATTGTCCATCTCGTCCACTCTGCCAGCCGGATCTGTTTGATTGATCCAATGACATAGTAATATATTAGGTGATATACTGTACAATAGATGGAATAACATGCACAGTTTTGGAATGGATCAGTTTGATTCAAGCTGCTGAATTATATTCGTACCTGGACAAACCGGGCAGCAATCGTCCTTGGTTCGGATGGGGTTGTCGCAGTCCACTTTTGGGCAATCTTTCAGTTGGCACATGACCATTCCTCCCTGTGGCGTGCATCCATTTCCGCACGAGCCGGAACGAAAACGAAAGAAAAATTTCGGTAGCCGTTAGTCGTCGAATGGATTTCAATTATTCACGCACTTTTTTCTGGCGTTCGATCGGCGTTGGTTTTTCCGCCTTGATCTAATCAAGAAAATAACGACCAAGGCGCAACAAGGAAAAAAAGGAGAAGAAACGCGAGACAAGACGAAAAGAAGAAAGAAGAAAGAACAAGAAGAAGAAGAAAAGGGATTGTGCGATGGACGTCAGTCGTGATTTACCGCTCCACCTGGAATCCTGCATGGATACGGCAGGTATTGGTATTCTCTAATAGTTATTGTTTTGGGGCATTCATTCTGCTGGCTGCATCATCTTGTATTTACTATTTAGTCGTTGCTTCGTTTGTATATTTACGAGCATATCGAGTTTCATCGCCGTGAAACAACTTGCAACGTATTCATCAGACACGATTTCCCTTTTCCATCTGCAGTTGATGAGCGAACCGGTGTGGTCCGGTTTCCTTTTTGTCTGCTGTTTTTGGCGTTGTTGTTCCACGACTTGGTGGTAACTCGTAAAAAACCCTTCCAAAATCCAAGCGCAAAGCCACGGAGACGCGACTTTTGAATGTTACATCCGCGCCAGAGCTATATAGCCGTGCTGCCCCTCGTTTTCCACCCAGGCTGCATGGCTGGGCCACTCCCATTTGACGTGACCTCTCATCTCGAGTTCTCGACGTCCAGCTCCATCTCGGAATCTTGATCATCGTTGGCCCAGTCGCATCTATTTTTAGGTTTCCCAATGAGCGAAAATTGCCGACTCGCATTATTCGAGCTCGAAAAAAAGGCCGAAATCAACTTATTTGAACCAATAATTTCTATAAAATCGACATTTCCAGGTTGTTCTCCGATAAGAATGAACTGCTGATGTTGGGTATACTATACTGTATCCATCATTGGATGAGCGCAATAAGTCGACAAGGCCGCCCTTTTGTCCTTTCACTGCTCTTTATTGATGGAGGACGTGGACGGGTCTCGATCTTTCGTGGGGATATGCTGCGGCTACCGTTTTGGCATCATCGGCTGGCAGCAGCGCAGCAGCAGCCAGTCGTTTTCTTTTAGTGGCTCAGTTACGTCAACTCGACATAGTGGACGATGCCAGCAGCAGCGGCCGAAGAAGAAGAGCCCCTCAACTGTTGGGATGTGATTCGGTTTTGGGTTAGCCAGCACCCGGCCCGCCAGGCGGATCCTCTATATACCCGTCCAGCACGCAGCCGCACGGCCGTGTGTTATAGTAGGTTAAAGAGCGGGAGGGAGGGAGGGAGGGGTGGTTGGGTGGGTTGGACGTTGCGATCATAACAATAAAAAACAATCAGAATTTCTATGGCTCGGCCCAGCACAGACAACAACAAGAGACGCAACAATAACGGCAGACAACAGCAGGGCGTGATGTTTTTACCTAAGTATGAATATGTTGATGTCTATAAATATATCGAAGCGGGACTCGGGTAGACGGACACGCGGGTGTTTCAAGAATTGAAAATTATGGAGATGTCATGCAAATGCGCCTTTGCCTTATTCTATCCCCCCCCCCCCTCCATCCGTATATAAAATATCGAAATATCAAATTCTTCTTCTTCTTCTTCTTCTATCCTGGCATCTATTTGGTTGGGCCTCTATTACCGTCGTGCACTTCTCCGACGATGATTTGATGCTTTGTGATGCCGTTGCGCGTCTTCTTCTTTTAGCCTTCGCCTTCCGTTGATGGCCTCATCGGCCCGATGAGGTTGGCCTGGCCATTTCATTCCGAAGTTTCCCCTCAGCAGTCAAATAGTTGTACGCACGTTACTATATTCTAGTGCCACGAGGAGATGCGGCCAGCACGGGCCAGCACGGCCAGCCAACGACGTCAAAGAGAAACTGTAGACAAACAGGCGGGGCGGCCGCCGCCGGGTTGTTTCACGCTGGGAAAGGTGCGAGGTCGTGCTCGCCCCCTTTTCTTTCTATTTTTAGAAAGAAAAACTCTCTGCGTGGTCGACCGAAGGCAATAATAAAAATCCTAAAAAATCGAAACCATCCAGCGGAATCAAATGGAAAAGAAAACCAAAACAAAAAACAAAAATTGGTCAGGTCGGAGAAAAGGGCCCGACCGTCGAATAACCCGTCGCCGTTGCGGATAGGGCGGATCGTTTGGAGTTTGGACAGTATTATAGGAAGATGAGGAAGATTCCGTACACAAAAACAGACTGCTGGAAAAAGGGGAAAGAATCACATTAAGAATTCTGCTCACGACGGCCGTTCGAGGAGAGAGAGAGAGAAAAGAGAAAGAAAAGAAGAAAGAATAAAATGAACGCAACGCACAGCACAGAAACGGGGGCACAGCAGCAGTGCGTATCGGTGGCGGTGGCGGCGGCGGCGAGGTGGCGTATACAATAATATGCTAATAGCCGAGGACCGTGCAAGACACACGCGCGCACATTTAGACGCATCAAAAGAAGAGTGAAATACGGGACTGCTGAGCGCACGCGTCTGCAACGTCTCACGCCGCCAGCACCCGATCGTCACGCGGGGACGGACCATCAGAGCCATCGACCGACCGGCCATCGACAACATTCCAGCCCAATGCCATCGTCAACGACACGAGAAAGAAACCCAGAAGGGGAAATTCCTCCTCTCCATCAATTTGTTTCCCTTCTCTCCGTGCTGCATCAACGTCGTCGATATCACATTCCACTCGACAACTGATTACCTAAATTCAGCAGCAGTCGGTTTCTCTTTCGTCTTTGAATCGAATTCTTCGCTCGCTGCTGGCCTGCCTACAGCAGCAGCTATAATACAGCAGCAGCTATAATACAGCAGCAGTACAGCCCCAGCAATTCTCATCTCAACTAACTGATTCCATTTGCCATGTGTTTTCCCACAACCATCCCGATCGAACCGGTTCGGCCAAACGACTGGCAAACGGCCGGATGCCGCGGATCAGCTTCGCCGATATGATTTTAAGCTCCGATGACACGAGCAAACCCCGTTTTTACTTTTTTATTTTTCTAAATGTTGGAAAAATGGCGCTGCAACTGACCTCGCAAGAGCACTGGACGCACTGGTCGGCGTGCTCCGGTTTGAGACCGACGTTGGACGACGTGAATCGCTCCTTGTGGCGGTAGACGTTGCCGTTGTGCAAGCAGGTGACGCCCGACGACGTCGAACTGCCGCTGAGATCCGAAGACGAGAACGAAGACACTGGAACTTCCTCCGGGTAGAAAGGGGCCGGACGGGTCGAAGCCGCCGTCAGAGTCGTCGTCGTCGATTTCGTGGCCTCTTCTATAAATGATGGCAACCAAATTTTGATTCGTTTTAGCGTTTTAGCCCAAATGATATTTCTCGTGCAGTCGAAAAACAGACAAATATAGAAACAGAAAAATAGCCCGTTTGTTGTTCTGTTGCTTTGGTCGACGCCTACTCTAAATTCCCGTAAAGTTGTCTAATTGGCCGCTCAGCACGCCTAATAATATGCATACTTTGTGCGTTCAAAAATGAAAGACTTACTGGAACAGTGGACGCAGCATTCGTTGGTGGCGGCCGACTCGGGCGAGGCGCAATCCTGGCCGCCGCATTCGTGAATGGTGCAGTTGATTTTGCCGCCCTTGATGGGGATTGGGAGAAGAAATAAAAGGAGAAATCAAATCAATGCAGCAAGGCTCGCAATAAATAATTTGGCATTATTATTTGAAACCAATTTTACCTCTTGGCAGATGCAGGCGACGCAGTGAAGGGCTCCGCGTTGGCCCAGTCGCGGGTACCAGACGTCGCCGACCGCGTAGTTTCTCGACGTGAAGGTGCAAGTCGTTCCGTCCGACACATCGGCCGCCATCACCGCCGCGGACCCTGGATCAAACCATTTCAACAACACCGGTACCGGTAATTTAGATGATCGAACGAAATTCGGGAGACGTTACGTCACGCCATTTTTTATTACAGACGAGACGAAGTAGATCCGGTCTGACAACGTGAGTGGCACAACACCATTGCCTGTGTGTGGTGTACGTTGCTGCTGCCCACGTCTTTTTTCTTTTGGTATAGCTCGCGGCTTCTGCTTGTCTATACTCCCCACTCACGCGGGACTCGGTCACCAGCAGCGATCGGTGCAAATTGCAAAACAGACGAGACAAACAGTTTCACTATCACTTAGCAGTCGTATAGCTAAATTTACAGATTTCGTCAAGAGGAACTTCACTTTAGCAATGGCTGACATCAACCTAATGTACACAAGCAACTCTGTTCGACTCGTCAACTTTTCCAATCAGCAAACATCACATGAAGTTGGTGCTGGTTGTAAAACTTCGTAAAACTTTTGATGGATTTTCGACACTCCAGTCTCCAATCGCCCTCGAATAAACCATTACAACTTAATTATTTAACTTTTAATTTACTTGAAGAAAACGTGACGATTCAACGAGAGTAACTAGTGTCTATAGTGAAATAACCGAGGAACTATTTCGTGTGTGACAGATACTATACAGATCACTTGGGGGTGTAATCGTCTTTTCTTATCTCGTCGTCTGCTAGACGGTTAAAGGGAATTTGAATTAGATTTGAATTGAATTAGAAAGTGAATTTTATGATTTTTCACACCGTTCCAACTCTTTTCATTTGCTCACGGTAGGGAAATTTGAAAAAGTCGTGGTCAGTTTGTCGCCAATCAGCAGCAAGCACAAGCGGTTCCAATGTAATGATTCTTATTTGCTGGTGAAATTGTTTTGATGTGTTGTCTGCTGACATCAAATACGTGATTACTGAAATTTAGATTTGAAATTTGGCGTTGAACACGGTTGAACAGCGTTGAATAGGTGCCGTGTTCTTTCCTTGGTTTCAGACATGTGGTTTTCTCTTATTCACTTGTGATGGCGTATTGTTTTCTTGCCAACAAGCTTGTTACCTTTATAATACTAATCAGCAGTCATAATAGGATACTGTCGCACCTATACCCATTCTTCATGTGAATCTATAGTCCACCTTTTTTCCACAGAAAATTGGTAAGTGTCATTATTTCAAACAACTTCCTCGCTACTTTCAACGTTCTCTTTATTATTTCCTTATTCTCGTTGTGTATGAGCCAAAGTTGAATGATTACGTGCACCACAAAATAGGAAACTTGCAAGCTACCTCGCTCTATTTATTTAAGAAAAAAGAAGAAATGTTGTGTTTGTTTTATTCGTTTCTCTTTGTTGCACGTAGAAACGTCAAGTCTCTGTGACGTCAAGTCGCTTTGACGGTGATGAATCGTTCGTTTCATCCCGCATCCAAATAATTCAATATAGGCGTGGTCGGCTACGGGAAACAGTTTTGGAATGACAGCCGAGGTCTAAACGGCACGGCACGTGCAGCAATTATACTTTGTCTATTCATAGAATTAGACGTTTAGACTTTTTTCCGCTGAGATTCCGAGTCGAGTTGTCGCTGGTTTTTTTTTGTTTTTTTAAATTCGCTGATTCGATTTCGACATGTTGCCACAAAATCTCGTTCCGTCGTTTTTGTTTGATTTTCGCTGGCCAGCGCAAAAGAGCCGAGACATCGGCTGCTGAGACTAGAAGATCTATTTCCAGCCCCCCTTCCCCCCCCCCCCCTTACCTTGTCGTGCCACACTCGACGACACGCGGCCACCGCCGATCGGGACCCCAACTCCGTTAGTGTTGCGCAGGCGAAACAATAACAGCCCGGCCACCGCCCAAGATAACAAACAGACAAGACGACAAGATGAGTGCCCCGTCGTTAATCGACATCCCTGTCCACCTTATCGACCAATGCGGGAAAATGAAGGATTAGACTAGTCAAGTGTTTACATACGTTGTGTTACACAGACCACGAGATCTTGCTGTGCGGGAGGATCGGCCGTGTTCCTTCTCGGCGTGAAAGGCAATAAATAAACGCGGCGTCCGATGCCGACAATTCGAAAACAAACAAGGCCCAATCGTTCATCACTTTGCGTCCTCCTGCCGTTTCTGCGCAGCGTGAAACAACCAACAGCAGTGGCCGGAGGGAAGACACAAATTTTAAAAAAGTGCCGATTTCCCTCGGACCTTCAACTGTCGCCGAATTTGATTGTCTGCGCGCAACGCGTCAGGATTGTGGAACAGACAATTGTGGTGTGTGTGTGTTTGATTGGATTATTATTGACTTTGATTTGTGTAAGATTAATATAAGAGATATAACCAGACTGCAAGTTGGATGGGATTCCAATGACTTCCATCTCGCCTTTCCATCATCATCGACATCCGGTTCGATATTCCATTAATTCCTGTGCGTGTGTTTTGTTTTCGTCCGTGTGATTTTGTCGGTGCTGGATCAGATTCTTCCCCCCAGACTCATCGATGTATACACACACACACGCATCGATTGTGTTTTTTGGCTTGAATTTCATCCGTTCCGCTCGTCTGCTGTAATTTTCTAATTGGCATCGCGCAATCGTCGTTTCGTCGTCCTCCTCCTCTCTCGCACGGAGGGAAAAGGACAATTGAATGTGACGAGGAATTTCAAAATTCGGAGATGGCGGGAGACGATAAAAAGAAATGGGCCGAAATGCGAGGGAATAACGAAACGTGGAGGGAGGATCGTTGCTGAAGAAACGAAAACCACAAAAATAAAGAAAAGAAAAGAAAAAAAAGAAGAGAGAAAACTCTTTGGAAACTCGCGAGGTTGTTGTGCCGGAACTGTCGGTTCATTAGCTCGTTAATTATTCTGATTATTTCGGGTTGTTTTGTTATGTTGTGTCTGTGATGTTTTGCCGGGTCTTATTTATTTCGGTGTTCTTTTCTTCTCTCTTTCCCTCTCCCGTCTCGTCCCGTCTCGTCCCGTCTTAACTCGATGGCTTACGTGATTATGGGAGGGTGTAAAAATTAACGACCGGCCGCCTCTCGAGTCTAAACGCTCGGTGCTGCTTGTCTCGATCTGCTGCGGCCACGGGAATAACTTGGCCAACTTCAAACGCCGGTAAATACGCGAAAATATATTTACCCCCGCAGCTAGCAGCTAGCGCTATACAAGCCATTTTCTATGGTGGCCTCTTTCTAGTCTGTCGCTAATGAATTCATTCATTCCAATCCCGCGTATACAAGTTGAAACGGAGACCCAGCATTTCGTTCCTCGTTCCTCCGGTCCGATTATCGAGTCCATGATGGCAGTTGTTTCTTTCTCTCTCTCTCTAACTCCATCCAGCGCCATCCAGCGCATCGGCGTGATGGGAAAACGTTAAATATAGCAACAAGTGAACCGAGGATGACGTTGACCTCCCGCCGTCTGCGTTTAGACTTGGTGAGAGGAGGAGGAGAGACAGTCAGCGATGCCAGACGGTCAAGAGAAGGTCGGCTCTTCACCTAACATACATTGTCTGTCCTATAGTGACGTTTGAAATCATCCAAGGCAAAAGTAGAAGAAGAAACCCTCCGTCCGTCCCCTATAGATGCTCTCGCGTCCAAAAGTCATTTCTATTTTTAGTGTACTATACTCGGCTCCTGCCACCACCACCACTACTACTACTACTACGACTACGCTCAAAAACTATACAGCAACACCAACCACTAGGCTACTATACTATTACAACAACAGCCCGTTACCATCCAACAAGAGAAAGAGAGAGAGAAGAGAGATCGAGAGAGAGGCTAAGAAAAAGAAGAAACACTTTACAAGTTGATGGTCCCTGCATGGTGATGGTGGTTGGCGTCACGCAGAGAGAGACAGCATCAGAGTCTGTTGTACGACGCCACCACCACTACATGTGCAACATGTTATAGGTTCACAGAGACGGGATGGCCTCCCTCTGCTGTCCCTCTCGATGCGATCCAGCAGCCCAGCCCAGCCCAGCCCACCCCCAATTTCTCCATCAGCTCAAAAACCCAAAGGGAAAAGGGCACTGGGACGGGGTGTTGTCGTGTGGTGTGAGGGAAACAAGGTGAAACCCTTTTCCAACTCGTGAGAGGACCAGCAGAGACCCCAGCAAAGATACGGGGGTATCTCTGTTGATGATGACTGTTATTAAGATGGACAGGCATTCCACTCGTTTTATGGATGCACAACAAGCCCAGGGAATAGAGAGAGAGAATAACCAAACCCTCTTTTCTCTATAGATTTTTTCTTTTTCGACTTTTTCGACTTTTTCTTGGCTTTTGAGTTTGTTTTCTTTTACTTTTTTGGGGTTCTCCTTTTTCCAATTATTTCTGGCTTTGGTTCATTTGTCCGCCATACCTTGGCCGCATGATCCCATTTCCACACTCAATATTCAATATTCCTTATCAAAGAACTGAAATGAAATTTTCTATATCGAATGCGTCAGGATTTCAATGGAGAATTGGAGAATTCACAATTGGTAGGTGCGTTTTTTTTATCTATTCAAGGCGTTTGTTGATTTTTTGTTGCGTCGTCTCCGATGGATTTTATTGTCTTGGTTTTCTAAAAAAATCGCCATAAAACTACGCGCCTCTTTTTTCTTCTTCTTCTTTTCCTACAGCACATTTACGATTCTATAAAAGTGTCGTTTGTTTTGACGCTTACAACTGGCGACGCAAACTGCGCCCTTCCTGACAGCGGAACCAAACCCTCGTGCTGCGTGGCATATTATATTTGCTTGTCCGTTATCGGTTCGTTATGAATATTCAACTTTGATTGTAGCCTACTGCAAGTTGCCGCACCTATAATGCTCCTCAAATGGACACGAATGAAACAATGGCTGCTGGAGAAATTGGCACGAATGTCAATGTGGCTGTATGGGCCAGCACTCACGGAAAAGAACAACCCTGGATATGTATGCCTACGATGATTGCACGCGGTGCCAGTATAACCGCTCATTCATTGCTTCCTTCCTTTTCCACTTGATTGCCGCTCGTCGCCGAACGAGTCAGCAGTCGACGTTAACCAACAGACGTGACGGAAACGGTGATGTCACTGTATGGCGTATTGTTTGTTTTACCTGCTGCCATCAGCGATGAGAATGTCGACAGGAGGAGCAATATCGTCGGGACGGCTGCGGTCAGGGTTGTTGTTGTCGTCATCATCCGGCCTTGTTGTTGCTGCTGCTGCTGCTGACGACGGCTCATGATGACGGAATTGGCTGACGCTGCTGTCATTCGGCTGCTGCAGCGACGAAACAGAGAAAAGAAAAGAAAACAAAACAAAAGAAAAAAACGAGAATAATGAAAATCTTGTTTTAAAATTCACCAGCGTGCCGCCTATGGGATACCTTTAAAGGTGACACTCTGTGCAAGGAGATAGGAGGAGAACAAAAGTCAAATGATGGGCACCACCACTTTTTGTTTTGTTTTTTGGATTTATGTTTTTTTGTTTTGATTGCACGAAAATCGTCACGTCTCGAAACGGAACTGAATTTCCCTCGGTAATTTTGTATTCCACAGTAACAAATGATGCTGGACGACACAAATGGAATCACACACGACGCGAGGATCGGATCGTCAACAGATTTTGGCTCGGTGCCGTTTTTGTGTGAGGTGCGGAGTCGATGCCGGTCAGTGGAAGACTGGCGAGACCTGGTCGAATGGTAGCGCGTGTTATGTTTTCCCATTTTCTTTCTTTTTTTTAAAAAATAAGAAAAAAAGGAAATTCTCTTCTCGCTCCATTCTCTCATTCCTTCGCCCTCCTCTTTCCTCCCCTTTCTCTTTCTGTTTCATTCTATCCTTCGGCAATCGTCCAACAGACAAGACTAGACTATATAGAGACCCGGCACAGCAACACACGCACAGAGACTCGCGTTTGTACCTCTCGTCTCTTTTTCTTTTCCCTTTTCTTATAATATCCGTGGCCATTAAATACTTACAGCAGATGAATAGATGCGCGACCAGATTTTCGTTTTTTGACTTAACTGCAGCCAACGCGTGCCAAATATCCCATTATACGACATCCTGGTTCCAGGAAATCCCGGGAATTGTCAGCATCAGAGATATCGAATCAGCGAGAAAACGCGCCTGCTGCTGGCCGTTTCTTCCATTCAGCCATCAGGACCAGTGACTCACATTATTATCTATGACCGTCGTGATGTTTGAATGAACGAATCCAGTGGGCCCTATATACACATCGCGGCGAATTAATATTTCTCCGACGTCAGTTATAGTATAATTAACCATCAGCAGCTCTGATTCAGTGTCCAATCAGCAGCGGGATTTCCAGCAGCGGGATTTCCAGCAGCAAGTTTCAGCATGTCGATTGTGCTGTCGTCGTGTTCTTAATTCGACTAAAAAATAATTGGGTACAATGTCAAAGAAAACGAATTTGACTCCACGTACACAATGAACCAGCAGCTTCCGAGTGACGCACTGAACATGTCGCAATCCATCAAAAAGCAGCAAAGGACCACTAAATCCAGAAAGACGCCGACACTTGATTCCCTTTTAGCCTTTGACGTAGCCTAATAATATCGCATCCGAGCTCTAGCGTCTTTGTCTAATGAAATTCCGAATTCTACAGAAAAGTCTGGCGATTCGACCGTTGATGATGAAGCGAAATTCGTCGATTGAGACGCCGAAAGGAATTTGCATTTTTCTGCTGCTCTTCTGAATTTTCTTTCTATATGTTTAGAAAAATAGGGCGTCTTGTTTTTTTTGTTTTTTTTTTAAATCTCCATATACATTTCCCAGGCTGTAAACTTGTTTGTTTTTCATTTGTCTCGGCCACACATTTTCGATTCAATTTGCTTCTCTTTTTCCCCCCCTTATTCATCTTTTATTGTCGTCTCTTTTGTCCCGGTCCCTCACGACTTACATTCCAAAACTGGGTTTCCCGGACGGAGACACACAGAGCAAGCCGACACGTGCTGTCCGTGATGATGATGTATAAGTGTGTGCTGGAGAGAACGGGAGACACAAAGCGGATGTCACGACTCGATTTTTGGATTTTTTGATTCTTCGATTTTGTCGTCGTATTTCTTTTTCTCATTTTCGTCATCTTCTTCTTCTTTTTAGATTTGTTTCCAAAGTTCGTTTTAAACGTGCCGCCTCCGTGATAAAACAGACGATTTTGCTATGACTGACGGCTGCTGGGTGATTTATTTGAATAAAATGACGAATATACAGCACCGTTCACTTGTAGAGTTGTGTCTTTTGAACGGGTTGATGAAACAACAGTGGCCGACGTCGATTTTTCCCGCGTCTCTTCGCCGACTGACTATAGATGGATGAGACTTTTCCTTGATGCTGTTCGTCTGCAAAGAAGAAAAGAGTCCCCGGTCGGTCCGTTCGACCAGCGATTGGCGCTTTGACTAATGGGCCCGTTCATCATTCCTCGCCAGTCGGGGACCAGAAAGATGACACGACCAGGATGCTGCACTGGACCGTGCGGGATCGGCACACAGGATCTCGTCCGAATAATCCAACGTTCTAGTTAATGGTTCGCGTCAATTTAATTGATTTACAGCCCATTCGTCATCCGTCCATAAATTATTGATTTTCTTTACTATTTATTTTGGACCTTTTTCTATCGTAGAAGAACTCAAACCAAAAGAAAACATGGCCGAGTTTGTTTTCACATAATAGTAGCGCTGTTCATTTCACGACGGCCGCTGCTGATGTGTCACACAAGGAATTTGAGGCTAATCATACGCCATCTTTGGTTTCAACACAACCGGTGGCCGTTCCACAGGCGAGTGATGGATGAATCACTCGACAGTACCAGCAAACGTCGAAATGATGGGAAATTATATAAAATTGGTTTGGAAATTATTTTTCCTTCGGGGAATAAATAACTGGACACAACTCGAATGTGAATCTCATTTCGGGTATTTGTGATGATTGATTTTTCGATGTGGAGTTGCCAAGATTTCACAGTTTATTGTTTTCGTGTTTGGCGCGTTACGATTTCCTTCCGGGAATCGCACGGTCCTAATTTTAGCTTTCCGTTTTTTTTTTTGTTTTTGTTTTTTTTTTTTTTCATTTCAATATTTTATTTTGTATCTGTCAAAAGATTGCTGCTGTTTAATTAATGTCTTCACATTTAGACACGGTATTATCATCTGGTCGATGCTGGTATAGACATTTTCTTCGAATTGCCGCTTCGTATAAACAGGATCGTGAAATGCCCCAAATTCTTTAAAGAAATTCACGTAAATAATTTCTAATGTGACGTCCATTTTGTTGTTTGTCGTCTGACGTGACGCGGTGACAATCAATCACACAACAACAACGAAAAGTCCGCCGGACAAAATTGATTCCATCACACGACGCCTTATGATATCAGCAGCAGTTTCTGAGATTCTGGCATCTTCGACGCCCTGACAAAGTAGCAAAACCCCGGCCCTGACAAAGTAGCAAAACCCTGGTACAAAACGCACTGGCTCTTAATTTTGACAGACGACGGAATATTTCCCCCCTCGATCTATTTTTCTCCGATCTTTTCCAAGAATCCCAAAGACAGATGATCTGCTGATCTTGAATAGGGATAGAACCCGCTGGATGAATCCAAATTTTTGGTAGGCTGCCACTCTGCCTTGACTCAGCAGGTCAGTGCCAACTTTACAATATGCAAAATCACGGCAACTAAAGCGCGGTGTTTTTTGCTTTAGAAACCGTAATGTCACGAAATGGGTTCTTTATAGATTTCACGCAGATGGCGTTTGTTATTGGCGAACGCAATGATTTCCAAATTGTTAAAATTAATTTACAAGTTGCATCGAGCTCAATCATCCTATCTTTGCTATTGTCAGACAACCCAGTCCACCTCCTCTTCTCCAGTCTCCACCATATCCTGTGGTTATGACTTTCCATTAGCTTATAGTGTTGTGCCCCTTTGACAATCTTTTGGCGACGATATGATTATTTAATTGCCATTGCTTGTCTCGACCATGGCTCGTCTTCGTCCAGGAACTGCTCGGAGCTTTCTGTTCTTTCAACTAAAAATAGATTGGCTCCACTCACGCAGCACGTCACAATCAGCTAATAAAATGTCACATTTCAACTTTTTTTCAAAAACAGACCATTTCTTATCGATTTATTGTGATTTTGTTTGATACTGTTGATCTGGATATAACAATTAAGAAAATTACATAGCAATCACGTTAGATAACAGAATGCCGTCTTCCCCTCTCTAAATAATAACCTTACTTGGCGTTGGGAGATCATAGAGTGATGATTTATTTACTCGAAGAAATTTGAATCCGTGCGCCTCGGAAATTATTGAAAGAGCAGCTGTCAGTTGAGCACGGTCAATTTCATATCTTGTGGTTCAGCTGCACATTTCACTCAGTGTGCTGGTCTGTCTGGTTTCTCTCAATTTTGCCAGTTTCCCCGAGTTTCCATGTTTAGAGCTCAGGGCTTTTTCTGTTTGGCAGCACTGCATGTCGCTCTTATTGGTGACATCCGCAAATCGCACGGCTGTTATTTTGGCTCATTGGCTCATTGCAGTTGTTGTTACTGTCCATTTGAGACCTTCATTCGATCGGAGAGAGTGCCGCCCGATATGGGCCATGGAATGTTGGTGGAAATTCCACAGCAACTCATCGCTGTCGTCTTTCAAAGTGACGTCCTTATTATTTACAAAATTTCCAAATCTGGCAAATTAAATAAAATCACCCAACTTTCTCTCAATTCTACGAATATAAAGAACGAAGCAAACAGTCGCTGCTGGATTTCGGCCTTTAGTAAATCTATACATTTGCTGTCAGGATCCCATTTTCCAAGAACTTGTTGGATTTCTCCGAATCTTTTCTGACCGGCCATGACAACAACGTTCAGTGACTCTTTGACCGTTTGATGACTTAACGTCAATGATTTATGACACAACTGGTTACGTGGTTGTTGACCATTGTCAGCAGTCAATAGGCAGGTACTGAGACGCCTGCAGCAATAGTTGAAATATTTTTTCACCTATAAACGAAGGGACAGTTTCAGTTCAATCGGTTTCCGTCCCAGTTGGCGAGTGAACTGCTGAAAAGTGCGGCCGCATTTGATGTGTTGTAACGTGTTGCATCACCGCGGGTCTGAAACGCGCCAGCGCTGCACAATCGATCACGATTGCGCCATCAGCAGAGCCACGACAAAAGGCAGACACGATGGGGTTTTTCATGGCACCGCCGCAGCAGCTCAACGGGACCAAGAGAATCCGAGAGCCCTGCAGCAACAGCAGTCTGTTCGAGTTCCTCCGTTTCCCCTAATATCTCGCATTCGTCTCAAAGAATTTACATTTCCCGTGTGCCAAATAATGTTTCTCTCCGCTCCTATCGTTTCTTCTGTCTCCGCTGGCTGGCCCGCCCGCCCGTTCGGTCACGTAATAATAAGTCGTCGTTATTATCCGCAGTTTAGAATTGCAGCATGCAGCAACAGCATCGGCTCGGGTGATTGGCCCATCATCATCGTGTGCTTTTGTGCAATGGAACCCCATGCTGGTCGCAGTCGAGTTATTCGACGTGTTAGAGCAGCTGCAAGGCGATACGCTGGGCAATAAAAAGAAACTGGAGATTTGTTGTACAGCAACACACCAGACACTTTCGTTGACGTTTCACAAAATTCATAGGAATCGGGATCTTCTAAATATACTACCATACGGCGAAATGGTATGACATCAATTTGATTCTCATTCATTATACACCGTTTTGTTGTTGCTCAATTGATTCTGCAATTTTTCTATCTTGTCTACTGTCCCCCTTTTTTAGGCTTACCTCAGAAAATTCCTGATTGTTTTTCCATCATCTACCCGTCCATTCCAGTCGTATTCAAGAGCTGCCATATGGACTGTGCCAATTCTGAAGTCAGAAAGAGGGGGCATTGGCCTCTCAATAGACAGAGACATTGTCAGCATCTAGCATGCGGATGGCGATACATAAGCAAAGTATTCGGTGAGTAGCCTACACAATCATTGAAGCCAGTATACTGGCAAGGTATCTGTGGTTCACTAAATTGTACATTCAAATGTACATGCAGTAGGGACGAAAGAACTGCACTGTACCTGTTTGCCATAACAACAACAATTCATTTGTTGTCGGGGTTGTGTTGGAGGGAGTGTTCATCCAGGGTTGGACAGAAGCAAGTCCCATCCATCAAAAGATCTCCTTAAAAGAAAGAAAGTTTCAACTCTGATGTTAAAGAAAATCCAACAGCATCAGAATGATGGAAGGGAAGACTGAACGGAATGGAATGATGGATGAGAAAACCTTGTCTATCCTGGACCGAAAGGTAATACCTTTTAATTCTTTCTACCAGGTCAAGGATGTTGAGATAAAAAAAAAAATTCCAAAAATTCCCCTCAATCCACCCTCACCACCAAGGCAACGTATGTTTAAGTCTCCGTCCACCAGAAACCACGGAACTGTGTGTCCCTATTATTAGAGTTGAGGAATAACTATGTCAGTTAAATATTATCGACGATGCCAAAGACCAAGGAAGCAAAGAAGAAAAAAGTGAAGGAAATCCCCGACCTAGGCCAATCGTTGACGGAATACAGGGTGGAGGGAGGGGGGGCGAATCTCATCTATCATTTGGACACGCGCTGCACCTCCAATAACCAACTCGGCGGTTTTTGGCGGCACGAAACGGGCGCTGTTACATCAGATCCCCCCCCCCCCCTCAAAAAAAAGAGTAAAATGTCTGTATTAGACATTCTATTAGGAATAGCGAAACCGGTTGGTAAGATCTCAGTTCGGAAATGTGTTAGCGAATTTTCAGTTTTTTTTTACCGTTCCCGGACGTCATTTGTATTCTTGAACCGGTTTCGTGATCTTTTTTCTTATCTTAATGGCAATCCGGGTTCGATTCTTGACAAATATGTGCGTACTTATCTCTTTGGCGACATTACAGAAACCGAAAGTAAATCTTCCTGAAACTAAACTTACAGTTTTTGTTGAAAGTAAATTTTCATTTCACACAAAGAAATTGACATTGTAATTATCAATAAAACCCGACAATGCGCCAGCCATCCTAAGACGCTGGGATTCTGTCGGAGCTAATGCAATTGGACCCGATCAACTTTGTTGTTGTTTGATTCGAATTTCAATTTCGCGCGGTTTCGTGTTGCTATAATATGCGGCAACAGTGGACGACGGCATTAAGATATTATACGTATAGTTTTTCGTTTATGGCTGGAGTATAGCTCCATAGATGATTTCACATGGAAACAATTCGATCGATTTCTGCTTCAACATCCGTCAGAAATCCAAGGAAGACTGCAGTCGACGAGCGTCATAAAATACTGAGCTACTTCGTAGAGGAGTTCACGAACAGTAGCGCTTTTCACGGTAGACGAGATGAAAAGGTGAAAAGTAAACAAGCGAAACCCGCATCGAATAGAATTACTGATGGGAGTCTGGGACTCCTTTTTCTCGGCAAAGTAGCGGAACTACATAATAGATTAAAATAATCAAGAAATGCATTATTGTTTTCTTTCTTCCTGCTACTAGTGTACAGTATTTTGCAGGTGCTGCCTTAGAGTCGAGTGTATTCGTTCATCACGTATTCTCGTCACGGCGACGGATATGACCAGTGCATTAACTGCTGATGCTGTACAGGACTGTTGCATCATTATCAGCAGGAGCAGTGCCGACGAGGCGAAGTCAAAGTCGGCAAACGTCCTGAGTGACAACCAAATCCGGTCGACAACAACACAAGCACATTTATCTTCTATTTTTCTCTGCTTAGTGAAGATGGGCTAGTAAATGTTGCCCGCCATGAAGAAGAAGAATTAGTGGACGGAATAAATGAACTAGGGCTATCCCTGATGGAAGCCTCCTGATAACGTGCTCGTGATAACTACAAGCTACATGTAATTCATTCAAATCCAATCACTAAAACGCTTATTCAGAGTCAGACATTGAGCTAGTCCAAGGAAGAAAGACGAGAAAAGATGAAAACAAGTTTGACAACTCGCAACAGATGGTGGACGAGAAATAATAATTCCGCCATCAACCAGTTTCGTTTTACGTTTTATCGGGTGTTGATTCATATATTTTTGCACAGCCGAAAACAAAAAAAAAAAATCGATTGAAAGTCAAAGCGACAAATTTGATGAAATCGAACGACTAGTGTCTAGTCTCAATTACGTCAAGCAGGAATGTCGATAAAAAAAATTACTTAAAGGAATATCACGATCGGAATACCTTAGTTCACTCCTTTTCAGTGACCAAAAAATTGAGAGTCTTGAACCGACTTGTAAATTCAGCAATAAAATAAGGTTGTAGAGAAAACGATGGTAATTAATTTGCTATTGAATTTTGCGACTTGTTATGTGACAGGTAAGTTGTAAAATAGTTAAAGTAAGTCGAGGCTCACCTTTAAACGATGCTCAAAGTTGTATAGTTTCCTAGGCTGCAGTGAGTTGATTATGCTGGCAATCGATTGACTCGCAAAGGTGTTGATGATTGAAAATGTATGACGAGAATCAATCGGAGAAATTTTGTTGATGTTTGTCAATTGTGAAAATGTTGGTCGACTGAATGCTTGCGGGTCGACTGTCGCCGTTCAACTAACGGCTGCAGTTGTCTCTCTTTTTTATTACAACGCGACGAGTAGCAGGGCCGACCGGTGGTTGGTCGGCGAATAAGAAGATCGCGCAGCGCACGAAATCATTTTTTTCTCTTATCTTGTACTCCCCCCCCCCCCCCCACCCCCCTATTTCTTTATATGGCTCACGGTGATTCCTCTTATTGGGAATCGAACATTCCGATGGCCTTTACGTCAGAGATTTTTTTTTATTGCCGTTGATTTCATTTTGGTTGTCATTTTGTTATGTTGTCCTCCCACGAGCTGCTCTGGTTGTCGGGCGCCCATCAGTTATGCTAATACCGTTTCTCGGCATTGTGTTATTTTCGCCCCTCCGTGATGTTCAAATTAATCTTTGGGTTGACTAAACATGCGTGCACTACTTTTATCGAGCTGATGGATCGAGTTTCGTTTTCATTCACTACATATAACGATGAGCGTCGTCATGATCCCAATTATTTAATCCGGAGAAATTCATTTTCCAAGAAGAAGACGATGGATTTCCGGTTTTGTCTTATGTAATTGGATTTGTTTTTATTGCCTGCCCATAATATAAAAGATTATACGTCTTGCATTCCTAATTATTGTTAAAGTTTTTTTCTGATTTACTTGTTTTATTCCTTGCATTTTAATGGAACATGGAAATGAGTTGGATGGATCACTGATAAATGTTGTGGGCTATCAATTGAATTTTCCTTAGCACAGGGTTGAGTTGTAAAGGACATCACGAACCGTCACGAACTCATTGACTGCATTCATTGTGATGCCGAAACGTGATACCAACAACCAGTTGTTGCTCATTAACAAACGCTTTCCATAAGCAAACGTCATTTAGAGGATAGTGCGCACCTCCGTTGATGATCAAATCACGTCACGAAAATTTACAAATATAAGAAATGATTTATCTGAGGGGTTTCCTGTGCTCATCGATTGATTTATAGCGTTATTTTAATCGCATGCTCATGAATTTTACAGTCTTCCGACATAATCTACTGCAGGGTATAGTTTCACCAATTTTCCCCCGAAATGTGTGCTTTAAGTTAATCCTTGCCTCACAGCAAGATAAATTAGATGATTGTTAGGTTTTCCCCTTATTTCTCTTACCAAGTTTTTATTACCGGTATTATTATTATTATTATTATCATTATTATTATTGTTTTGTTATGTTAATCGTCCTGAAATTTTTGAATTTTTCTTTGGAAATTTAGATTTTCTTTCGGTTGGAAAAAAAGGCGATTAAATGATGTTATCCTATTATTATTATTTCGTGAAGGAACACGTTATCACTTTTCAGTACGATCCGGCTGTATGCCCATCGTGTTGTGGATGGGACAAAGGGACGTTCATATCCCTACAGGATTTGATTACATAACGAGAAATGGAAGAAACATCCGTTTCCCAGCACAAAAGTTCCAGTGGACCACAACGCCCCCAAGAAAAGTCATAAATATTCATGGTACAATACAAGAACGGATGATTTCTCTGTTCAAGTTCAATAGGCTTGTATATAATAGGTATACTGGTACTCGTACCTCCCAAATGTTTGCTTTTTGAATGCGTTTGACGGAAATGATTTGTGGTTTGGTAATTCGGCAGTTTCTTCCTTTACTCATTTCCTTTTGATTTCCCTCCAGCAGCTTATGCTAGGGTCTGCCCATCTTCTTTACATTTATTCTCTCTTTGTTTTTGGCTATCAGCGGGTTTCCATTTGCTATTCTTTTTTGCTGTTTCACGGCTGTTGGGGTCGTCGGGTACGTAGTAGACACACATCGTTTATCTTTGGGTGTGGGTGTTGATTGTTTGGGCCGTTTCCCTGCTGTTATTCTTTCCCCTTCTTCCTGTCCCGCAACCACGAGTGGCCGGCCCAGCCAAAAATCCTTTCCCAAAATAAATGCGCGTGTCGTCCGTATAGGGGCGGATGGTGGCGATGGCCATTCGTTGCGCGTTGAACTGGGACAGTTGATTGTTGTTGCGTTTGTTCCCATTGAACCGACCGACGGGTTAACCGACACAGGAGGAGGACCCACCGCAGAGATTTTGACTCAACTATTTGGTTTCCCCCTCACATGTTGTAGCTACATCATCCGCTTTGTTGTAAGGGACACAAGGATTCCAATTCTTATTTGGTCTTGTTTTTCTCTTTTCTTTCTTATCTGTCCGTGAAAAGAAGTTAGCCCCGTGCTGCGTGTCCCAACGGGTGGCCAACTGCACTGCTGCCCTACAAATTCTAGAAAATATTATTCTCGAATGTTCCCAGTTCATCGCATATTTCGCTATTCCAACATCAGTCGATCTCTCACGGCGGGGAGTTTAGTCAACTTCTGCCTCTGGTACCCCTCCAAATTAAAATCCGCGCCATTATTTATAGCCACAGCTTCCCCTCATCGATGCTGCTTGCTCCTTTTGTCTTTTGCTTTTTCTTTTTGCGCATAATTTAGCGATCGTTTACTTCCATTTTCTTTCACATTATGATTTTCCATGTCTAAATAGTATCGTATTTGGGACCAACCGACTAGAAATTTCAATTGGATTTGAAATGGTAGGTCATATTTTTGTTTTTTCACTGAGTTTCAAATTTTGTATCGGCGTATGTAACCGAATGCGTTCATATTTTCTACGAAAATCCCCGCTTGAAACAACCTGATGACGTAAAGGCTTACGATTTCAAGGAAGGGAAAAAACAAAATTTTGTTCAGGCAAAAACCACATCATGTGACCGAGTTGCGAGTGCCAACATTTTCAAATGGAAAAAGAAAGTTGCCATCGTGAAATCTTACACGCGAATTTCCACGAACCTACCGGTAGCCTTTTTTGTTTGCGCGTCTTATTACAACGTACTACATCACGCATACACTCGGCACTGTAAAAGCAGTTTCTCGTCTCCACTCCCAAGAAAAAGATATTTTCTTCCTCTCCGTTTTCCTCCTGTGTCTTTTTTTTAAATTCTTTCGTTTCTCCTATTCAGTCAGGTGTACCAATTTAGCTCAGCACTAGTGTGATGCCATTTTGCTTTGTTATCCAAATAGTTGGCCCAAAAGATAAATATAGGCATGTTGACGTATGAAAGGCCCAGCACGTGAGTTTATCTACGACAAGTGAACCAAAAAAACTGTTTAAAAATAGCAGCACTTTAACGGAAAGGTTTCCGATTTGTTGCTGAATAGAAGTTGCGGCACGTGGAACGATTACTCAGTGAGGGAATGGCCAGCAACAAAGTCTTGCACATCATTCAATAGAAACTGTACAATGTGTGAGCCTATGTTAAGGTCGACTTCATCGAGTCCTTCTAATGTTTACTACGATGGATGGAATCAGACGTCATGATGTACGATATCTAGCAGCGCTCCCAGTGTATACACCGACCGACACATGGAGAAGATTCATCCATCACCGATGGAAGAAGAAAATGCAATGGCGTATTACTTTCCGCCTCCGCAACTGCATCCAACAGAAGGTCTATTAGTCTGAGATTGAATTAATTCCACTAAAATCTTCCATCAGATTTTCTTTCACTCCACAATAAACAGTTTCCCGAAGTGTAACATTTTCCTTAATGTTCTTTGCATGTGTGTCTGGTGCAGTTGAATCAAAATTTTACTTTTGGTACTTTGAAGTATGGAGTACCTGCCTCAAAATGTGTTTTTAGAATGACTGCGGCCTTTTAACTTTCCACTTTTCTTCTAGTATCATCTGGAGCGAATCTGGAGTCACAAACGGCAAAGGACAAATTGAATCAAACCAGCTCGACATGATCACTTTTGAATATGTGTCTCTTATTCTATCATGATGGGCATTTATGGCTCGAAGAAAACAAGATGGGTCTGATTGGAACTAATTCGAGGCGCTGCATTATTCGCCAAAAGACTAAATTAATGTTTTTTGGTATGTAGATTGGCAGGATTCTATTTCCGTAATAAAAAAACGGGAATGGGTTATTCATGATCCTGTCATACATATAGCTGATATGTCCTCGATCGATCCTTCATGTATGCGTTATTCCATTCACTGGGATTCATTCATTCTGTTCATTCATGAACTTTCCCAGAAGACACGCAGGAACGAATCTTTCTGGTATTTTTTTCGCTTGTCTTTTTTCGTTGATGTTTACGACATCAAATGGCATTCTCATACGGTTTCCATTTCCCCTGGAAGAAATACCCACGCAATTTGTAAGTTATGGCCAATACAAAATATATTTTGACGTGACTTCAATAATTCCAAAGTCAGTACTATATTACAACCAGTAACAATGATTTGTTGGCAGAACGTCAATTATGCTTAAGTGAACATTGTCTACTACATCAAGGTTTTGCATAAATGCATTAACTGCTTGAATCGATTCCCTATCTGCTTTCATTCATGAACGATGGCACGTTGCCCATCTCGTTGCCGAGTCAATCCAACTCCGCTCATGAACGATGGTACTGCCGGATGACCATTCATTCATTGAAATGGAATTCTTCTGCGTATACATTTCTTTAGTCGCCATCAACTTCCATTCATAAATGCTGGACGCGTGGGATGCTCTATTCCCCCCATTCCCGGAAGGGATTTTTTTAACGACAGCACGTTACGCCCTGCTCCCGTACTTGCGATTTATCCTAATGGCTCACTTTGTCATCAATCATATGAAATCAATCGGCCTGACCTCCCTTTATGCATAGGGTTTGACCATGCCATTCATCTCGTTTTTTTATTAATTCTGACTAGAACAAATTCTTTTGCAATGCACTTATCAACTCGAATTTGCTGCCGTACACTGGATAGTCGAATCAACTATGATAGAATCTTTATTTTATTTTTTTATTTTTCGAAAGTTTACACAAGATAAATGAGACTGACAGGACAGTTGAGTTCGACGCAAAGTTAAGGTTTCAAAAGGCTTTGGCGAACGGTTTCGATCCCGGGATGCCTCCTCGATTCCTCACTCTTCTGACGGCCTCTCTCAAGTGCTTGGGCTGAAGTGGACCGCTATCGCCCCATTGCTCCATGACGTCAAGAGCTGCGATAAGAAAAGATTGAAAATAAACTCCCACGCAAGTGACCATGCGTAAAATTGCATCATTTCCCGTCACCCCGTGTACCTTCTTCAACTACTTCGCCGACGAAAACTTTGGCGATGCCAGCCATAGCGATGACCACGTTTTGAGATATTGAACAGCCGGTAATGGTTTGCATCAACTAAAATCCACCAAGAACGAAAATACACATTATTATTCGAGTGAAATCGTAAGAGGCGCGCTGCTGAATCTTACACGTTTGATGGCCGCTTTCGGGAACGCTGACCGCCTGTACATTTCGTATCTGTCCAGCTGATCTTCTGTGAAATTAGACACCAGCACTTGCATCTTTTCTCTTTTCATTCGGAATTCAGCCCTTTTTTCAGCCTCTCTTTCACCTTCTGTTGATGATAAAAAGATTGTAAGCTATTGTTGTTAACTTGTTACATTTTTACTATCTGTCAATCTGTGTCTCGCTATTAGTATATGTTTATTATGAAAACTATTTTTTTGATGAGTTCGTCATTGAATCGTAATTTGATTTGTATTCTGAGTTCTGAGTATCCTTCGAGTTCTGATATCTGACTCAGATTTTCCACTTCATAGTTTGACAACGTCGGTTTGATACAATCAGCTGTTTATCCTGGCGGCTGGCGCTTAAGTCAACATAACAAGTTTGTGACGGGATATTTAAAAACGAACATGCAAGAAACATCCAACAAGTAAAGATATAACAGCGTGTGAGTTGAGACCTTCATTTTCTAAATTGTTGCTCACCATGGCCGAGGAAGGATTACTAATTCAGTGTAAATCAAACAAATTGTTCAATGCTTTCTTCAGTAAACAGTTTATTTCTACAGAGGTAACTTGGGGAAGTCTGCACATGATGTGATTCTATGTAATAATTTTATTGATTATTTTTCTTCTAGGTTTTAAAATATCAAGATGCCACTGATGACAGTACTGCTAATTCTCTTATGTCACTGCTGAGAATGGATGCATCAATACTGAAGTCACCTTTCAAGGCTTATGCAACACAATTTGCCATACAGGTTATTGATGGTTTGATAATTGGACATCCCAAGATTAGTGGAACATTTGTGTATTCCATTATATCAAAACTTGCTAGCAAGGGAGAACTCAACTTCCCAAGTATTCAAGATAGCGTTAATAACTACCCTGCTCTAGTCCCAACAAATGTGATTGTAGAATTGGAAAAAATAGGAGTAATTTCTATAACACTCTACTTTCAAAGTTCGACTGAATGCCCGTCAAAGAAATTAGAATGGATTAATCTACTTTTTGCATCGGCACTTGCTCCATGGCAAAATTGTAAACCACAGGAACATAATTTATTCGAATACTTGTTGACTACTATTATTCATGTTGGGTTTGGAGAACTACCTGCTGATCTCCAGAAGACCATTAATGGCCATACTGTCAAGTTTGCAGTATCATTGTTCAGTGATTTAACAACAAAAATATGGGAATTTTTGTGGGAATTTTCTGAGAAAGAAGTGCGTGCTTTTGAATTCTCGAACCAAGGATTGCACTTTCAGCTTTCATCTCTCAAAAATTGCTACCTTGAGCAATTGGCCTTTTTAATAAGTTACAAACCTGAAATTAAACCTGTCACAGCCATCAAATTGCAACATGAATGGACCTTCTTCAGAAGTCCCAAAAATGTTGTAAATTTAATAGTTCAGGTAACCAAATGCTTATTATATAATTTGATCTTGTATCTTTAAAGCTGTACTAAAGCCAATACTTTTGCTCTAATTGAAATGGTATATTGTGTAATTGCAGCTTTTGATTCCCTTGGAAGTGGGCACAGTTCTCGACAAAATTGACGAAATTCTGAATCGGTATGATATCAACTGGAAAAGTTTACTGCTGATAGTATCAGCAATTCAAGTTTGCTATCCTACTGGAAGCAAATATTTGAAAGGTAACCGTACTTTTTTTATTTTGAGATTTAAAAATTTAACACTTTTTTTTTATTTTCCAGCTCTCATAAATAGTTTTATGCAGCGTGCTTTGGATAATTTACAAATGGATTTGTTACTGGCCTCTTTTCTTCTTGCCAGACAAATCAACGCGGAAAACACAAGTAGTCCTCATTACGGTGCTTGGTTCTCTTCTATTACTTCCTCATTAACTACATCTAAGCAATTTGCGTTCTTGCTGAAATTTTTGACGAACATTGTTCGACACGAACCCCATTGGGTGCTACTGGCTCATAAAAATAATCCTCCTGTTATTCCTATGGTGAATTAATTTTTTTTTAAATTTCCCACTTATTTTTATTATTATTTAAATGATATTTTATAAGGTTGATAATTGCCGTAACTTATGGACGGATTACTCTGCATTGATCCGTACTCGGATAGAAGATTTCAAGGTCAACCAGTCTTCAAGTATACACTGTATTAAGATGTTATAAGCATCCAGACTCTATAATGATATTGAAATTTTATATTTAGATCAAGTTGTTGAAGAAGACTCAAACTTGGTCAAAGAAGTTGACACCGCTCTTGCTGCATTTGAAAAAAGTGATAGGCGGAATCGTCGCATACCTAGTTCAGTGATCGAGGCTGCAATTTTTCGTAAGCCATACTTTGTCAATAAATTCTTATCGGTTCTACTCAAACCAAGGTATCTAGAACATGCATGAGTATAATCAATAACCAATAATCTTTATTTTAATTTTAAAATGATTACTTGCTAGACGAGTTCCCGATCCTTCCGACATAAGAGAGGAATTCATCGAAGAACTAAGGAAATCGGGTAAGCTTCCATTGGTTCAATATGAAGCTTACTGCACTGCTTGTCGAAAATTGGGACAAAATATCCCAGAAATTGAACAAATGGACTGGCAAGAACCTGAAGGAAAACCCAGCTATAAGACTCTTATGAATCAGATTGTGCTCTGTAATGAAACTCGTCAGCAGTCAGTGCTTTTTGAACACTTGGATAGTCTTCTAGGGACCGTTCTTCCCCCTTTGGAATCCTCCGCACCTGTTATCATATTCAATCCTGAAAATAATGAAATGAAAACAAAAAATGCAGTGGCATGGAAGGTAACGTCTGAGCCATGACTCATTATTTTTATATGACAGAAATAAACCGATCTCGTTACGCAGATAGCCGAATGCTGGATAGATTCAGTTCAAAGTTCATATTCGATTGAGAAACAACTTGAATGGTTAAATCGATACTTTCTTCTTTTTTGTCGATATCCTTCGTTCATCGAATCTCTTTATTATCTTGTTTGGGATTTCACCCACAACTGTAGAGGGAGTGATGATTTGGTAAGATTCTTTATATTTGAGCTTGTCTTGATAAATTATAAATTAATATGTTATCGTTCTTCTCTTTTCAGCTTCGATGTTATGGCGTCGTCATATTCTTACTTAGCCACAACAGTCATATACTTCTACCTGTTCGCTATCAAGCTTTTGATGGAGCTTTCAGTATCCTATTAATGGATGAAGATCAACTCGCTATGAATAGAGAAGATTCGATTCCTTTCCATTTACGATTACTTTACTACACAGTGACGGAGGCAAAACGTCAAAACGAATTGAGTAGCGTTCCCCTGCCTTCAGTACTTTACCTATGGCTGTCTCGCAGAATATTTCACAGTAACATGATGCTGCAATACAAGCAGTATCTTGCGTTGAGTGAAGATGTGGAGTTTCGTAAAGGAACAAAAGTATGTCAGCTATTTTTAATTATTTAATTATTTTTTACTAATCATGTTTTCTTTCTACAGCTACCGCTACGAAACTGGCTTAAACTTGAAATGACCGTGGAAGCTGACATGGACGTGCTGTCATGTTCTGAGAGACCTGGGTACTTGCACTCTGTATTGCAGGATTACCAAAACATCCATATGACAGAGTTATACCCCATCATTCTTGATTCCATAATTGAACGTCACAATTCGACTGGTCGAGCAAACTACTCTAAAGACCTCCTCTTGCTATTGCAATCACTCCTCTGTGAAGATCAGCCAACCTCAACCTCGGATTCTTCTGCTTGGCTAATCCAATATTGGTTGCAACTCCGTCTTAAGAAAGGAAATAACGTGGACCAAATTTTGTGGAGCGTTGTTTGTTGTCTGCCGCCTTATCTTCTTAGTCGAAATTATTATTCCCAGCCGGCTCAACAACCTACGTTGAAAACACTCGTTAATTTAATCGAGAATGACTGGCGAAACACACTTACTTCTGAAAGCGCTTGGTTCCCAAAAAGTATTGCAAGTCATCTTCTGCGTGCCTTAGAAGGCACGTCATCTCAGGATATTCCCTGCCTCCAGTTTTCCGCCCAGGTTTGTTATTTATTTTATTTATTATTATTTTTTTTTTTAACTTGAATGTTTTTTTTTTTTTTTGTTGTTTTTTGTTGTTGTTTTTTTTTGTTGTTTTTTGTTGTTTTTATATTGCCGAACTAAATTTTAAATATTTTCAAATTTAGATTCATGCTATTCACGATGCCAGAGTTGCTTCAGGGCCGTGGAAAACCCTCGATAAGGCGCTGAATACGTTTCATCCTTTGCTGTGTGACCCACAAAATGCCGAAACGATTCGATGGAGTGGTTTGACAGAAGTGGACTTGTTAGCTTGCCAACTAATGGCTCTTACGGCTGTAGTTTGGTGCGCAAAAGGAATCACTGCTGAATTGCCCTTATTCATTAAAGAACTTGGTCCAAACATATCTCGCAATCCTAATCTGATGAAGGCATGGAAAATAACATTCTGGACCGGAGATGACTGCACGATGCCATGGAAGAAAATCATTCCTACTTATATGCTCAATCTTCTGCCATTTGTGATATTACGAAGTCTTATCTCCTGGTCGGATGTTTTACTTTTAACAGCCTCCGACTACTTGGATGCCTTGGTTACAGCACACAACCAGTGGAACCAAACTACTCGTTCTTTTATTGATTCAGCGAGTGAGCATGACAATCAAAGCCAAGCAGACTATCCCGCTGGAAAAATTTTGGATTTGTATACTCTTGGCCGTCTTGGCTCTGATGTCAAACATATTTTGAAAAGGGCCCCACTTCACACTCTTAAAACATTTAAGCAAAGCTCGTGTTTTCGATCGATGGAAACTGATTATCAAGAAATTGTCAGAGAAAAATGCTAACGACGTAAGTTTATAAGGAATGTTTTAGTATTGTGTGTACGCTATAAGCAAATAATTAATGTTTTTTTATGCATTTGAATATTTTTTTATTACGTAAGAAATGAAAGGAGAAGCAAATGATTTAGGGATTTGATGAGACGCAATTAATTACCCAGAAAAAAAGGATGATTTCGTTTTGTACAGATTCAAGTTACTGCGGAAGGGCGGTGCCAGCAGCATCGATACGGTTTTCCACCTAAAGAAGTTTCCCGATTTGTACAACTGGTTGTGTGTGGAATAAAAACGTGGTTGTTAACTTAACTTAATTTACAAGTCATATCGTCCCTTACGTATCTTAAAGTTATTTGCTTTTAAAAACAGTTTTTTGAGGTCCCGAAACTCGACGACGAATTTCAATGCATTTTCCTTATTAAACTCCATTTCCTCGGAATTAAAAAAAAATCGAGCTTTCAAGGAGCTTTGTACTGTGTTTCCAAAATTTTCAATCCCAAAGCATATTATAAAACACGAGACTTAAAAGTACGCGCTCGTGCTAAGGAGCTAACATGAGGAATAAAACGCGTGGCATGTACCTTAAATTACAAAATATCTTACTACAAATTACAATTAATTACAACAACTTACTATAATTACAAAATGATTCCTCAACAATAGTAGATGAATCGCGTTGTAGGCTTCAGTTTTGCAAAGGCGCTAATGCTAGTTTAAAGTTCAATAGGTCGCACATCCTCTTGGTCGTTACCTAGATGAATAACGCAAGAAAAAACATGATCGATCGATGTGTTACCTCTGTATTCTTTGTTTCCTTTTTTTGTTTGTTTTCAACTCTTTGATGAAACAGAAAAGCCCCAGTTTGGTTAAAAATCGTGCACATCATCTTCAATGTGAATCGGTGGCGAATAAAGAACAGCAGAATGAATGGGAGGGGCGGGCGGAAGAGGACGAAAAGAAAACAAAACGAATAAATTTGTTGGGCCGGGAGGAGGACAAGAAAATGAAAAATGAAAAACGCAAGACGCTGGATCGTCTACGTTTTTGAGCTCCTGGGAGCACTCAAGAAAAATTAACGCTGAAAAATAGAGAGACAAGATTAAAGATCACACACACACACACATCATGTACGGCAACACAAACACACAGCACAGCACAAACAGGGTTTTGTTTTCCCAATTTTCAATTCAAGAATTTTGGTTTTTAAAAAAATGGCGGGACAAAAATTATTACGATTTATTTTGTTTAAAAAAGGGAAGAATAATCTCTTCTGATGAAAGGTTAAACAAGTCTGCAAGGCATTTTCAATGAATTAATTTTAAAAAATAAATCCGAAAGGAACAACAAAAACGGAGATTGCCAAGTTCTTCCTATTCTCAGGGATCCAATGCCCGTGTCTGTGTGTGTTTCACGTATGCCAAAACGGAAAAGGGGGGGACTAATTATCGACAGAATGGAAAAGCAAAAATACATAATGAGGGAGGCGAAGGAGAGAGTAACCAGAAAAGACAAGAAAGCAGATGGATTTGCAAATAATAAAAAACAAAATACCAAAAATTTAGGAAACGATCTGTGGACTACATTTTTTTCTATTGAATTAAAGCTGGCTGAAAAAAAATCTATGCTTTGTTGAATTTTTACCCCCCATTTTTTTCCGGATGCATATGAAAATATTTACAAGGCAAAAAAAAAAAAAAAAATGGAAAAAAAAAAAAATGGTATTGTGTTTAATTCATTTTTTTTCTTCCCTTTAAATTTGTTTCCCCCCAAAAAAGGCAAGTGAAGTCTGCGTGATGAGAAACGACTTTTCCGCCTTTTTACTTTTAGTATTTTTTTTTTTTTTACTGTATGAACATTTTTTTTGTTAATTGTTCTTACGGCCCGTGATGAGTCAATTCCGTCGAATGTGGCGCAAGTACAGCAAAAAAATTATGTGTGTGTGGATGTGCCCTGTTTTGGTATTTTCTTCATTTTTTGTTTTTTTTTTGTTTGCCTTACAACGTTGAGCTTGTTGGGTACTACTTTCTAACTATTATTCACGGCTGTATTATCTGCTGTAGTTTCTTCCAGGATTGCTTACGTCTTCGTTTGCTGTATAATCTCCCCCGTCACTCTGTAGTAAGTTTACCAATTCGCCATTCCGGGCTTGTTGAGAACCATGAAATAGATCTGCCACGTCGAGCCTCCTTTGGCCGACGAGAAAAACACCTGAAATGGGAGTCAACACAATTAGTTGACGAATCAATAAATCGAAATAAAGAAAAAAAAAATGTTTCACCTTGTCGTTACGTTCGCAGAGGAATTTTAGCCTTTGGGCTTTCTTGTGCATAAACACACCGTCCAAATGTCCAGTTTCCACATTGCGAATCTCAATGGCCTTGTTGCCCCAGCCCATAATCTCACCGATACCGATGAAGGCCACGCTGGTCGGCATCTCGCCCCATTGCAGCACCACGTTCTTGAGCATCTGTTTAGTTGCGCCAAGGCGAAAACGGTAATTTTTCCAAGGCGAAGAGATTAGACAAAACTTAAAAGCGACAACTTTTATGATGATGACTCACCTTGCCCGACGTGTTGACGTAGACACCTTCATTGTCGTAGCACAAAAGCATTTGCATGCCGTTAGAGTTGGGCAGCGTCACGATCGTGTGAGGAGTGATTGCGTTTTGAATCTGAATAATAGAAAAGGAAGAAATAAATTTTCAATTCAAATCGAGTCGGTGAATTCTAGTCCAGTATACGTGTTTTGGGATGTAGACGTCGTAGACTGCGCTTTGATCGAGGTCGATGGCGTGAAATCCTTCGGCCGATCCATAAATGACTTTGAGGCGAGTTCCTTCTTCGATAGTCAAATCGACTAGGAGAGGACGATGCGCCAAATCTCCAAAAGACTGTCGAAATATTCATGTAAAAAATGAGAAAAAAAAATCAACGTTTAGTCCTCCGATGGAAACAAAAGACGACATACTTTGAAAGCCATAAATTTGTGATAAGGGCGTGGCGCCCAGGCGTAGATCTCGATGCTGTCACGCAGAGCAATGACGAGGAATTTGATCTTTTCATATTTGACAATCTTGAAGTGGACAGAGCCCTGGAGGTCGCCGACATTGATCCAGCCGTTGCGTTTCTCAATGTTCTGGTCGCCAACGCCCTCGGTGCGCAAAATCTTGGACTTGAGCCACGAGAGGTAGTAAACGCGGACTCGGTTCTTCTTGCCAGACACCGTCACCAGGATGTTCTGACCTTCGAGCACTTCCATCTGCTGGAATCGCCGACGAGATATCAACTGGTAGACTTTGCCTTGGCCGCTCCTGTCCAGCAACATCAACCCGTTCTCTGTTCCAATCAGCAAATTGACTCCTGCGATTGAAATGGCCTCACGTTATTCACATCTCCACATCACTTGAAAAAAAAAAAAAAATTCCATCGGTTTTACCCCAAAGCGAAGCGCAAAGGACTTCAGAGTTGAATCGCTTCTTGTACTTTCGGATTTCGGGCGTGTCGGGCACGGCGTCGTGAGACGTTGGCGTGACATTGACGTTGATGTTGGATTCCCTGCGCGGAGGAACTCCTCCTCCGACGGCCAGAGAAGACCTTTCGGTGCCAGTCGATCCGCCGGCGCTACTACCACCACTGGCCCCGAAGCCGAACGTCAAAAACGAACGCTGCTTCTGCTGGAGATGAAGTGGGGTGGATTTATTCAACGCTTGACGGTACTGCTTTTCCAAAAAGGCCAAAGTAGTAATGCAGGGGTGAAGGTGTTTTGGTAAAAAATAAGAGGCCCGAAAAAATATGAGAGAAAGAGAAAAAAAAAAACAAAGCAAAGGGTAGGGATCAAATTCCAAACCAATACAGCACATCACAAAGAGAAACGGATATCATTCCTTCACGACAGCTCACAATCACCATTGGTTAATTTCGAGTCAAATTTTTTGTTTAATTGGGAGAAATAAAGGTTGGTTTTCGCGCGAAATAAAATGAAACAAAAATGAATAAATCAAAAGATACCTAAATAAAATACCGTCAGAAAGCCGAGGCCTTTTTGTTTTTTTTCTTTAAATATAATTAGGGTTAATTTAATAGTAATCAGCCGTATGTGTTAATAGCTGGAAGTCACTGTCATTGGCTAGCACTCGTAAGTTAACCATTGTTAACCATTCCACACGCACACACATACAATGTGTTTCTATCAAAATAATAATAATAATAATAATTAAAAAAAAACTGGCGGTGGTGGAGTCAACTAAAACTTTGCATTATCAAATGCAAATGAAAACTGCAATAACGATGGACGAGGGTGTAGCCATGCCACATCCAATCTATAAATATTGGCTTTTTTTCTCTTTCTGTTTTCGGTTAATGACCAAAACCAAAATTAAAAATGTTAAAATAAATTTTGGAAAAAAAGGGAGGAATTTGTTTGTTTGCTGGTTTCTAAGGCTGATGGCTGAAAAGATGATTGCGAATAGATTTGATTGTGTCACACATACCTCCTCGCTGGAAGACTTGTCTAGCCGCTGGCCGCTAGGGGTCGAAGCCTGTGCAAAAAAAAAAAAAAAAAAAAAATCAGGTTAGAAAAATGAAGTTCCGCGTTTACCGCAATGTAAATGACGTCATACCTGGGAGAGCAGGTCGGGCAAAACGGTGCTGGAACGAGATCCGGGCGTGCCCATGTGGTGCTGCCCCGACGAAGATGACGGGTCCATTCGGTGGGCATCAGAGTGCCGCTCGTCTCGGTTCTATTACGCGAACGGCCGAACACGCACAAAATCCATTCATTTAAGACGCAATTATTTCTCGGGACATCAACAACAAAACGAATTAAAAAAGATTCCCCCCCTCCCAATTCGAGAAGAAGGAAAAACAAAACAAAACAACAGTTGAGGTTAGGTTAGTCATCTCCCCGGAAAAAAGTCACGAAAGTAAAAAAAAAAGAGAAGCAGCAAAAGATGCACACGCACGACGACGTGTGGGTGGAGCAAACGATCCATGCAACAGGAAAGAGACAAGGAAAAAACAAAAAAAAGGAAAAACCGGAACGACAAGTGGCGGCACACAAAAACAACAACAACAACAGGTGCTCGGTTCATTCAAATGCAAATCCAAAAAAATGAAATAAAATTTATAAAAAAAAGCCATCGGGGATAGTATCCCAATTATTATCGTCATTAAAAGACTCGACAAAAAAATGCCTTGCATCCGTCGCACGTCAATTAAACGACGAGAAATGTGCAGTTCCATTAGCGGGTGATTATCTAAACCGGGAGAACAACAAAGACATGCCTTCACGTGCAAGTAGTCGGGGGGGGGGGGGTAGTGAGCGTGATTCCCGACCGTCTCATACAGACAAAAAAATGCGGTTTCCCCCTTAGTAGTAGTCGTTATCGTCGTGAATGCTTTATTTTATTTTTTCCCCTTTCGTCTTTATCGTCTTTTATTTATTTTTTTGGTTCGGGAGGGAGCGTGGGCGTTCGTGTTATTCCGAGGCAGATGCGGTAAGAAAATCGTTTGGTTTCCCGTGTGGCCCGGCATAGAAGAAAAGCCATCGGGGAGTGCCCACCGTTCAATAATTTACGCAGACACAACTAACACAAGAGGAGAGAGAGAGAGAGTAAGAAAGAGAAACATTAGCTGGGTGGGTGTAATCCCTCCCCAAAAAAGGAGATTTTTGGGGAGCGGAGGAGTAGAAAGATGTTTTTTTTTTGGGGGGGGGATGCTGTGTGTGTCGATTGTCGAGACTTTTTTGTCTGTTGCCCAGCTCTCACCTGTTGGTGGTCCCTGAAGAGAGCGAGGGGGGCGCAAGGTTCGGAAGTGGATTTCAAGAGGGGAGGTCGAGACGGGCGAGTTGATGATGATATCACGGCCGATCCTCTGACTTCTGACTGGCTGTGGCGGCCTGTGTTCTCGACGCCATTAGCTCGCCTCCGCTCTTCCAGCTCCTTTTTGAGCTCGAGCCGGCGAAGGTCGAGGATATCCGTCTTCTCCCTCCGCGGCGGAGCAAATTCGGACGTCAGAGTGCCGCCGCCGCCGCCACCCGCTTTGCTCCGCAATTCCAGCTGAGAGGCTTTGCGACTGAATTCCGTCAGACTGACGGATTCGTCATTGCTCAGCGTTGGCTCCCTGACACTCCGGTGCCGATTACCCGCCCAGGGCATCCGGGAACTGAACAAAGGATCGGCCACATTCGACTGGGCTTTAATGACGCTGGCCAGGGCTGAATCCGATTCGTTGCGCCGATGCATCCGCGGGGGCGTCGACACCCCGCCACGCCCGGAACTGCTTCCACTCGAGCTGCTACTCTTCTCTTCCGTGGGCTCCTCGCTGCTCCGCGTCCCTGCGACCACTACCGGCGCCGTGGCATTCCAGTTGGTAAAAAACTGGGCAAAGTCCCAGTCATTCAGCATCTACTTCCGTGACGGGGTTCCACACATTCAACACGAGTCGGGCACAGTTAACACAAAGCGGCCGTGAAGCGGCCAAGACAATCAGCAAAAAGGTGGACGAGGACAAACAGGTGGAACAGGATTGTCAAAAAGGATTTTTTTTTTAAACGGAAATCCGCAAAAGCCACGCCAAAACGAATCGCGGGTGGACACGGGCAGAACCAACCAACTCAAGGACGGATCACCACGTCATTTTCAAGAACCCCCAAAAATACCTCTTGGACATGTCATTAATTTTCGGTCTGAATTTCCCTGTTGTGTTTGCAGAAAAATACTGGGCAAGATTCCAATATCAATCGCGGAAAAATGGAACGTTTACAACCAACGGGAAAAGAAAACAACAACAACAACAACAACACGACATTCCAACGCAAATGTTAAATAAAACAAGAAAAAGGGGGGAACAAATAAACCAACACCCGTACGTTAAAAGTCAAGTGGAGGGGGGGCCATCACCTTGTCCCCGTCTTCCCTTTTTCTTTCTCATCCGTGAGGCGGAGAGGAATGTTTAAAATAGTCATGATGGGAGGGGATCGTCGTGTTCGTTAAGATTTATAAATAACAAAACAAAAAGGAAAAGTCGAAAGAAAAAAGGAAAGAGAAACGATTTTGGTTCAGAAGGTCTTACCCGTTTCATCAACGTCCGCTCATTGGCATCCTCATCCGGTGTCGGCGGTAGGGGCCGATTAGGTGCTCCGGCTCCCATTGGCGTCCCTGAATGAAGCAATTCAATTCAATCAAACGAAGACTTAATATAGTTCTTTGGTCAAATGATTTTACCTTCTTTGATGGCGGCAACGCTGGGCTCACTGGGCCTGTAAAAAACAATCACCAAAGTGTCAAAAGTTAAGGACGAAGGAAACCATTTCAAATCAAAATGAACTGACAGAGGTTTTGGTGGATCGCTGGCAAGAAGGGTCCCATCATTTCGTGTTCCACGCACAGCGGGTTCTTCTTCATTGTCGGAATCGCTATGCTGGGCAGCTGCTGCTGCTGCAGCCGCCGCCGCAGCGGCGGCGGAAGCTTCACGGGCGGCAGCAGCTTCGCGGGCAGCTCCCCGCGCTGCCTCACGAGCGGCTTCACGCGACGCTTCACGCGCAGCTTCACGAGCCGCGGCCGCAGCGGCGAACTGGGAGGCCGGTTCGGGCAGGGCCGCTTTATTGCCATTGGATCGGCTAGGAGCAACTGGATAAGGAGGATGAGACGGAGCACCGGAAGAAGACGATCCAGCGGCAGACGATGAGCCACCCAATCCGAGTTCATTCAAATGAGCAGCCAACACGTCCAGTTCCTTTTAATTTTGGGTTGAAACAAAAAACAAATCAAATAAAAAAGGTGAAAGTAAAAACAATTCGTGAGGTGAAGGAGGAGCCGAATTTTTACCTCAGGTTTGCGAGCCTGGGCTTGTTTGAATAGCTGCGAATTCCTTGGCGGCTGTTGCGGAGGTTGCTGGCCATGGTGACCCTGACGATGATGGTGCTGTTGCTGGGAAGAAATGGGAGGAGTAGCTTGTTTGCGCTCCTCTTTGGGAGGTAGAGGGAGTGGTCGTGACGGTGGCGGAGGATCTGGAACGACAATGAGTCGCTGCGGAAGCGGAGGTCTGGCCGGCGGCCCGGGATCGACGAATTCGTCCTTATCGCGTTTGCTCTCTTTGCCTGCGGCACCTGCGCCTCCCCGATTGCGGTTCTCCCTCTCGCGGTTCTCTCTCTCCCTTTCACGCTCACGTTCCCTCTCTCGCTCGCGATCACGCTCCCTCTCCCTCTCGCGTTCTCGCTCCCTTTCCACGCGCTCACGTTCCCTCTCACGCTCGCGAGCTTCGCGGGGATCCTTGGGGCTCGGACTCGTCAGCGTCTTTCCTTCCTGCTTTTCACAAAAATTCAATTATGAGAAAAAAAATTTAAAAAAATTAAATTTGGCCAATGTCTTACTTGAATCTGCTGGAAATTGCGTCGCAGGGTATCGCCGCCCTGGACTTGGTTGATGATTGAAGAAGGTTCGCCGGCCACTGGGTGCTCCTCTTCCTCATTCTCCGAGCCGCTATATCGGTAATCTTCCCGTTCTGCTCGTTAAATCCAAAGGAATAATAAAATAAAAAAATAAAATACGAAACGGGAATGAGGAAATGAGTCGTAAAAACACCCGACGGGGCAGTTTTGAAAATTGTTGGCAAAATATTTTGGGGGCTAATCTGTTGTTACCTTTCTGTTGCTTGTGTTTCTTGCACCGGTCAATGTGGTCCTTGAGCTGGATGCGGACTTGGCGTTCGGTCGGCTGGTCGCGGATGAACGGATGCTTGAGCAGATGCTCAGTGTACGGGCGCTGGTGGTAGTCCTTGACCAGAACCGTCTCGATGAAGTTCTGGAACTTTTTGGCCCATTTCTTCGACTTGAGACGGGGCGGCGGATTGCGTGGGATCAGGAAAAGGGCCCTCATGGGGTGCATGTCGCAAAGCGGCGGCTGACTCTCGGCCATCTCCAGGGCCGTGATGCCCAGACTCCACAAATCGCTGCGATTGTCGTAAGTCGCCTCAGAGTTGTGCTCGCAGGCAATCACCTCGGGGGCCATCCAGTACGGCGTGCCGATGAACGTGTTGCGGCGACCGATCGTCCTGTCCAGCTGGGCACTCACACCGAAATCAACTGTCAACAGGACACATTTTTATTTTAGAAAATGCTACAACAAATATCAAATAACCAAAATGTTTACCTAATTTGACTTCGGCATTGTCCGTCAACAAAACGTTCTGACCCTTGATGTCACGATGGATGACCTTGTTGGCGTGCAAATGAGCCAATCCGCGCAGGATCTCGCGGCAGATGTAGGCGATCCATTCCTCCTTGAGGCTCTGTCCCTTGGTGGCTGCAATGAATAAAAAAACAAAAAAAAAACAAGAAAATAAATTCCTGTCGGCTTACGTAATCCCCTCGGCAGCAGTAACAGATGGCTCCGACACATAGTGAACCCAATCAACGTCTCTCTCACTCTTTGTCGGTCACCAACTTAATGAGCGACACGCACTCAAATCCCCCCTCCTTCTTCTTCTTAGCTCGGGAAAGAAAAGGAGGGAAGGAGGCTGATGAATTCCCGAGATTGGCCGATTAAGTTGGTAGTCAAGTGAAAAAAGAGAAACGAGCCAACGGACAAATAAAACAAACTGCTTTGAAAAGGAAGAAGAAGAAGAGAAAGAATATCGTTAAATAAACACGGTGAGGCCAACAAACCGACACTACCACCAAACACGTATGCCATATGGCTGTTGATTCAACTGCCCCCTGCCGCCAATGAGCCCTGGCAAACACAAAACTCTTCCCCAAAAGAAACATGTTGCCTCCAGCCAAGAAAACAAAACAACAAAAAAAGAAGCAAGTTTCTTTTCATTTCTTTCTTTCTTTTCTTCATCAGGTGGTGGTCACTTCCGCCGTGACTCGGTTCAAGGTTCCCCCCTTCCACCAACCGGATCTCTATCATTCTCCCCGTCCTACTATCTCGTTCTGTACCAGACCAACAACAACAACTTGTTCTGCAGCCACTTTTCGCATGACCACAGAAGGCGTCGTGCTGGAACGGTTTAAAAAACGAACGAACTTGGCCTCTTTCGCCAGCAAACGGAAAGAAATATTGTCAAGTTGGTGTTGTTTTTAATGACCGTACACAGAAATCTCTACGACGGGCCTTTTTGATTGCGTGATTCACTGTAGAGTATATAAATATCTTTTCAATTTCTTTTAATAAATAACCGCAGGACTTACATTTGACCAGGTCCGTTACTGATCCGGCACCGCAGTATTCCATCACCAGCTGTCAAAAAGAAAAAAAAGACAACAAAATTATTATTTTTACCAGAGAAATAAGAAGGACGACACACACAAACACACACACAAATAAATATTTCTTCCAAACAGAGTGGAAAACCTCGTTCGGATTCTTCTAGAAAAATGGAATTACCCAGAGCTGATCGTCTTTGCCGGGTGGACTCTTTTTAATAAAGGCGCCGAAATAGGTGGCGATGTTGCGGTGGTGTGAAAACTTTTTCAGGACGTTGATCTCCAATTTGATTTCCTCCTCCTCGTCCTAGAAAAAAAGGAAAATCAAAAATTGAAACCATAGAACCGTAGAAGATACGACTGACTTTGATTTATGTCATTCTCGAAAAAAAAAAATAGAAAAAGAAAGAAGGCCATTATACCTCGGTAACGTCCATGACTTTGATGGCGGCCAGTTGACCCGTCTTGGTGTGGCGCCCCTATATATCGAACATGGGAGAAAACCAGAGCAAAACATCATTGAAAATCCGGAAGCGAAAACAACACACACACACACAACTTGACCAAGTTCTTTGCCTTCAGCTCTTCCATTTTTCAAATGTACACATAATAACAACACAGACAAGAGTTTCGGAGACTTGGGGGTGCAAGTGTGCAGCTCATGTTCCAGCATACATGTATAACTCGCATTTTTATTTTAAAAGAGTTGGGAGGCCGAGTCGTGGAGTAGATAGCGAGAAACTCCAAAAACGGTGGTGATGGTGGGGGGGAAGGAAGGAAGAACTGAGAGAGAGGGTCGTTGAGGGTCACATGATCAGTAGCAGCTGCTCACCCTCAGAAACTGTGGGGCATATGGGGAAAAAAAGTTATTTACACTAAGACCCAGAGAATTCCAATTTTATTTCCAAGTCGTTACCTAATCGAGGGGTCTCGACAACAAATCCGCCACAGAAAATGGGTTTCAAAAAACTTCTTTTTTCCCCCTTTTCTTTTAATATTAACGGTCTATTAAAAAAATTTTGTGCTTTCAAGTTGTCGTTTCCGCATCGCAATGATGTGATCCAATCAGAGAGGAGACTTTACCCCCCTTCCTCGACTTCCTGTCTCCTAGTTGGGCAATTGTTTCAACACGGGTCGGGAATATCGAAAGAGACATGAGAGGGAGGGGGATTAATAATAGATTAGATGGATAACGTGCAAGTTATTTCGTGTGTGTTGCTTCAAGCATTTCAACAATCCATCCAGCAAGATGGAACACAGTTTGGGTTGGCAGGCTCAGTCCTTGAGACAGAGACCACAGCGAACCTACGGTGCTTAAATATGGGATGTTGGAGTGGGGAAGATGTTTGTGATTACCTTGTACACTTGACCGTAGGTTCCATTTCCAACAACTTCAATCAGCTCAAAGATGCCAGCTGGATCCTGGGATACAAAAGAACATTATGATATCACCAACCTCTTCAAATGAGATAGAGACATGGGAAGGAAGCAGTGCTGACCTTGAGAGCATTAAGATCTATTTCGTCCAGCGAACAGTTGACATTGGGGGAACCGTGGGCCATTGTTGCTCAGTGAGATGTGCAGACTTACTCCCCGTAACAAAATGCTACCCCCAACTGAGCAAGTCTTCTGGACAGTGACACTCCCCGAGTCCCAGAGCCAATGTTGAGGATTTGGTCCACGATGAATGGGAAGGGCAGGGGAATATCTGATGCAGCAGCACTTAATGATTCACACAAAAATGGAGAAACTGAGTCAGAGCCACTGTTTCAACTTGGCACCCTCACACAGCAGCCTTTCTTGACAACACACGAGACATACACAAAACACGTACAAAAGAGGGGGGGAAGACCCAAATGACGTGAAGTCTTGTGAAAAGCTCCACAAAACATCCGCCCCCGTTCCTCAAGACACACACAACTGGAAACGAGAGTTTTGTCTTCTGCCTTCCTGCTCTTGCTGCAACGAGACGATTGTAACTCTTCTTCTCAATTTAATAACACGGACGAAGAATGTCGAACGCGTTCATCTCGTCCACCCCCGCGATCGGCTTAATCATCCGCACCATCAAGCCTAGTCTTTTTCCACGATCCGACTAACGTACTGTATGTTGGGTAATGTAACACACACCTCCCAACACAGCGGCCATGTTTTTTCCGGATGACGCCTAGCGGTGGCTTTGACAAGCTCTTGGTGACGACTCGTGTGTGAAAGGGGATCGTCAAGGTTGCAACCAACAACACAACACATGCACAGTCACACACCCATTCTTTTTATTTTCTGAACAATAATCAAAAAAATAATAATCAAAAGAATTAATGAATTTGTGCAGCTGATGCAAAATGATTTTCCCCTTGAATCGGCCGATGGAAGAAATTCGAATTCAAGTGTGTCAGCCCGATTTCATCAATACTCACGCGGGAACGGCCGTGATGCCATTTCCTTCCGCCTACGGTAACACAATACCATTTCTTCTTTTACACAGGGAACGGACCCAACGGGATCCACAAGAGAAAGAGAGAGAGAGGATGGGAATCGGGATGACGTCAGCAGCGTCTGTCTGTCTCCACATAATATGGACACATCTTCATATTCCGACAACTCTTTCGGTCACGGGCAACCGCAACGGGATTTCCCATTCTGCCAAAAAAGAAACTTGCTTAAGGATAGTCAAGTCGTCAGCAACTTTTGACATGCACAGACGCAAATGCGCAGAGTTACGACACTATCGATTCTAGAAAGAATATAAATAAGCCAACAACTTTTGGCCATCAATTTTCATCATTTTTTGTGTTGTTGTATTCTACAAATTCCATCAAAAACAAAAAAGATCGGGACTCTAGACGGCCCCTCGATTCAATTTTCATTTCAATATTTATTATTATTATTGTTGTTGTTGGTTGGTTGTTGTGTGTTGTTGTTGTTCTTGTTATTTTCTTCTTCTTTTTCTTCGTCATCCGCACGCAGCACATTTACATACAAGATCGAGCTCGATCGTCCACATTCGGCGGTATCACATTTCACGCATTCCACGAACGGAGGAGGAGGGAAACACGAGCAAAAAAGAAACAAATCGATCAAAAAGGAGAGAGAGAGAGAAAGAGACAAAAGACACAATTTGAATGTTTTTTTAAAAACAGCAACAAAAATGAACAAGTTCTTTGTTTCCGAGAGAACAAAACAATTTCTTTTTTTTTTCACCATTAAACAACGTCGCAATTTCTTTTTTTTTTCAAAATTATTTTTTTTTTGTTTTTTAATTTTAATTTTTTTTTTGCGGAAAAAAAAAAGAATGTAGAAAAATGTAATAGTAATTCGAAAAAAATAGAAACATGAAGGAGGGGACTGTACAATACAATTCAAAAAAAGAAAACACAAAAATTCATTTATCGATTTTTGCATATTTTTCACCAACCAAATCAGAAGGGAGTGTGGAGAGCCTTTAAACGAGGATGAATCGAATTTGGCACGGTCTTAATCAATTAATAATACACTAAATAATTATTCAGAAAAAAAAATTGTTCAAACCAAAAAATTAATTTTGGGTCTTTTTTTTTAATGCAAATTACAACGGGGAAGGAAAAACATTTTTCTCTTTCAAAACGCGGGAAATTATTATTATTTTTTTTAATTGGTGTCGTGCGCTTCAAACGCGGATATTTCAAGAAAAGCGCAGAGAAAATGTGGTGGGGAAATAATCGGAATTCAATCACTTTTCCAGTTCCAAATTCATTTTTCCAAGTTTAGTTTTTTGTTCACGACAAAATTTAAAAAGAAAGCGTCTTTTTATTTTTTAAAAATCTAGTGGGGCATGAGATTTTGTAAGTAATAGTAATGGTAGTAGTGCTATTAGTGTAGTCCATTAAATTCGATCCCATTCAATGTCAAATCTCTCTCTCAATTGTTCCTTCCTTGTTTCAAATTGTTGACCCTTGGCGCGCGACAGAACTTTTGTTGCACTGACTAGGGGCTCGGGGGTCGCGCAATTCCCGTTTTTTTACTATTTCCAAATCAATTCTTAATTTTTAACTTTTTATTTTAAAAAATGTGTGGAATCTAACGCGAACGAATTGCTTATTATTTTTCAAAAAAATTATTAAAAAGAGGAGGGAATCATCTTCGATGGCTGCTGTCGTCGTCAAATACAGAGCAAATATTTGAATTCAATTATTTTGCTGGACGGAAGTCGGGTCATGCCCCCCAAATTTTGTTTCCCCCTCAAATAAACCCCCCTTTTCCCACCCAAAACTAAAAAAAAAAAAATCTGCAATCCCTTCTGAATTATTATTATTATTTGTTTCCATTCTTGTTTTAGTATTACTAAGTATCAGCATTAGTCATTATTTGCATACACACGCGGACGCCTTAGCTATCAAACGTCGTCAAGTGAATGTGAAAGTATTAATTCATTTTTTCGACATTAAATTAATTGAAATGAATAATAAAAAAAAGAGAATTGAGAGATGAAGAGGGGTGTGTGTGAGATAACCAAAGCGAACGCTAGATGGCGGTGGCGTCTGTTCCGACCCCCGAAATAAATTCCTCTTTCCCCTCCCATCCACACACACACACACCGCACAGGCAACACATGCGAGGCTTTGCTATCACACGAGCGCTACACCTACTTATTTATAATGTGTGTTTGTGTTTGTGTGTGTGTGTGTCATTTATATATAAATATATTCAAATTTGAAAAAAAGTTGGGCCAAAAAAAAAAATTAATTTGTTTAAGTTTTCTTCTTTTTTTTAGACTTGAATGTAAATTGTAAGCGAGGGGGGAGGGGTCAAAAGTCATAAAATAAAAAATAAAAAAAAAGTACCGATTATTGCATTCAATTTGTTAAAAAAGTGTCTGTGTAGTGTGTTTTGTGTGTGCAGTGGGTGGGGAAGAGTGTTGGGTGTGTGTGTGTTAAGATTCTCTATACAAATGGCCGGAAGCTGGATGAGACTCTGAGAGCCACGATGAGGCAGAGAGCAAGCAAGGCAGACGACAAGATATTTGATGTCCGGCTGCTTCCGGAACTGCCTCCACTTCCTCCGGCTCCTCCTCCTCCTCCTCCTGCGGCCGCTCCACCACCAGCTCCTCCTCCCGTCGGTCCGTTGACTGTGACGCGTGGCGTCGTTTCACCGTTGATTTCAATGTCGTCAGTTCCTTTGGATTTCGATCAAAAATAAACAAAAAATACAACATTCGTCATTGTCTCGTTTGAATTTATCGACTTACCCGGTTTCTTGGATTGGCTTCCGCCGCCTCCGCCGCTCTCGCTGTCCTCCCAGTCGCCGCCAGGGTGTGGTCCCTGGCCGGAGCCGGAACCGTCCAGATCGCCATCGGGAAATCCGTGTCCAACTCCTCCAGTGCCATCATCATCCGGCTCCGAATCAGATCCATCCCATCCGCCTCGGCCGTGTCCGCCTCCCATGCCAGTTCCGGCGCCGTTGCCAGAACCTTCGTTGCTTCCACCATCTGGCGATCCTGATCCGAAATCCGCCATCACCAAAGAGTCGGGTTCGGGAGCTGCCACCGTTTTACTAATCAAAACCTGCAACAACATTGAAAAAAAACTTGAAATTAAATCCAATCTAAATCAAATTTCAAATATAGAGTATATATTGTTACCTGTCTGACGTGTCTAAGCCGATCGCTGAGCTGGACCAGATGTGAATCGACATCACTTCTAGACACTCGAACTTCCGCATTGTATTTCTGAGCTCCGATGCCAATCCCGGAAATGGGTTTAGTGTACCTGTAGACAAAAACAAAAAATACAAAAAATATAAAATAAAAATAAAAATAAAAGAAATGTCGCTGCGATTAACAATTTGATTTCGAATAATGAATTCCACAGACAAGAGCCATAAAAAGAAGACAAGAATTTCCCCGGTTGAGAAACCGGATTGTTGTCCATCCCAAATCGAGAAAAAAGAAAAACATTTTCCCAATGTGTTGTGTGTGTCCCCAGACAGAAGTTATCGGATGTTGTCTGCGATATAGAGAGAATGCTAATATATAAACCGAAAGAGATGGAGTAGAACCCGGATGACGGATCACCTGTTCATCTTCTTCTTCTCTCCTCTTTGGATAGAAAAAAAGGTAGAAAAACAAAAGGAACGCGTAAAAATGAGCTTTAGAAAAAGAGGAGCGATTCCCATCAAAAGAACCAAATTCATCACTTTGTGGGCTCCTCGTCGTTGGTCCAGTGGGCAACTTGTTATTTTCATCATCAAAAAAAGGAAAAAAAAAAAAAAGCTTTTAAAATTTGGTTTTTCCTTTAACATATGGAATTCTCGTGTTGTTCCAGACCAAGCGACATTTCACCCCCAGACGACGTATAAGGTCAAAAATCTAAAGGAATTTATATTATTCTTTCTTTTTTGTTTTCAAGATGATACCATCTTCTTCTAGGCTACAACCCCCCCCCTGTTATAAAAAACCGGTGGCCGAGTCCCCCCGCTAGACTTAATGGAAGAGCGGCCGTCTACCAAAATATAAAAACAATGTCTCTAATCTCGATTGAATTGCAATTAATCAACGACCTCGAAAAATCGGCCCAGGTATAATCTTTTTTTCTTGTCCAGGGAAGAGACCAGTAAAATGAATTTCCCTTTTTCTAAAACAGAAAAGAAAAGAAAAGAAAAAAGGAAAAGTTAACAGACAAAATAAATGTCACTGGAGATGGAAAAAGTTTTTATTTTGCCGCGCCGCCGGAATTCCTCGTCCCCTATTAAGGTTGGCATTCCGCTCGTCACGCTGCTGACCATTTTAGGTGAGAGACAGCTGGAGGGAGGTCAACTTAGTGATAAAGAAGAAGAAGAAGCGAGTTTTATATCGAAAACGGAAACATCCGCCTAACAACCGGCCATCCACAAAATGGCGACTTTTCACGAAAAAAATAAAAATAAAAATAAAAGAATTTTCTAATAGTTAAACGAGGTTCGTTATCTTGACGTTTTGTCGCTTCCCCCTGGAAGAAAAAAAAAATTTTACCTGGACAAAAAAAAAATGTCGTCATGTGGCGGCGGTCATCCAACCGTTTGAAGCGCCACAGAAAATGAAAGAAAAAGATTTCAGGTACAACAGTTAAGAGAGAGAGGAGAGAGAGCGCCACCATTAAAAATAACAAGGTTCTCAAAAATGAAAGACTATGGCTGCTGGCTGGCTGGCTGGTCCGTCTCTGTGTGTGTGCAAAACACAATTTGGAGACGACGATAATAATAATAAAAAAGAAAAGCGGAATTTAAAAAAACTACCGCCACAAACGACCTGCCCCCCAGCCACACACACACAAACTAATATCTACACTGACTGGCCAATAAATGGACTTGTCGCCATTTTGGCGAGACGTTCAGACTACTCTTGTGTCCAACTTACTCTGCAAATCTCTGGCCGTTCCAGCAGTTTGACTGGTCGTCGCTCATGACGGCCTGGAAAGGCGTCCCCGGTTGGGTGCAAACAGCGTCCGGCAAGTTGGAATAGAAACCGCGGGCAGCGGCCAACATGGGCAGGAGCGACTCGAGTCGCGACTTTAATCCGCCGCCTTGGCCGCCTTCCAGGACGGGACTCAAATCTTCAACGGGCTGCGGCTGGACGGCCACCAAAGGCGAAACGGACGACGACGATTCAGCGTCCAAAGTAGCCGAATCGTCGCCGGAAGAGGAGGCTCCATCTTTGCCCGTCCCGTTTTCACCGCACATTTTCTTGACCTGGTGGAGAAGATAAAAGAGAAATTTTCGTTTTAGAAAAAACGGACTAGATAAATTACACATTTGCATCAAACAAGGATCGATACGGATTAAGTGGAAAGGTGTCGGAGCCGGCCATAAATCACGGCCAACAATTTAGAAACAAGAAAGAAGAAAAAAAACTCTCACGCAATCCATTTGAATAAGTATTTTTCTTCCCATCTTTATCTTTGAGAGTGGCCCAGCGTATCTAATCGCAAGGGCCTTTGAGTGTGTCCTTTTCTCCATTTACAAACAAAACAACAAAATCTTTTTCTTTCTTTCCAAGTGATGTTTCAATTTTGACATTTCGATTTGCATAGAGCTGTGGCCACACCTACCTGGACCGATTCGTTTAATTTTGTCAATTCCATCGCGAAAAATTGTTTCCGACACGTCCCAGACCCTCCCTCCCACCCCCCATCCGACTGTATATAGAGAGAAAGTCGGCAAGGTGTTTTGCTCTCCCACAAAAAGTCAAAGAGGATGAGCATCAAAATGCCATCCGTCAATGTCAAACGGTGTATATACCCCACACCTTATTTTCTTCTTTTTCCTCATCAACCCACACGCACTGCACGTGAATATTGTGCCGAGCCCACCCACTCGCCCAGGCTGGTAAAGAGAATGAGAGAAAAAGCAATCATCATCTTTCTGGCCCCCTGGTGGCCAGGTGAGTAAACTCACTAGTCCATCATTTTCTTCTTCTTCTTTCTTTTTCGTTGCGTCTGTTGGATTGCGAGGAGGAATCTGACGAAAGACAAGGGCGGGAAACGCCCAATTACGACACTCCTTCAACCCCCCATGGGGTTCAAAGGAATGATAATAGGAAAGGAGGATCTATTGGTTACCACTGGGCTATGAAGAAATCACAAGGAGTGTGTGTGTGTGTGTGTCAAGTGGGGGTGACCCAGCAGACACTTTTTCCCCCCTTTTTGAAATTAGAAATGACTGGGGGGTAAAAATAAGAAAAAAAAAAAATTTCATCTTCTTCTTTTTTCTTTCGATTTGGTAAATTATCGCATGACGCAATTTCGATTCATTTCAAATGTGTGGGAACCCGACAACCACCCACCACCTCTGACGTCAGTTAGACCCGCACCTTCTTCTTCTTCTTCAGTTCTTTAGCGACAAAGAAAAACGAACTGCATTACAAAAAGGTGCGCTCGTGAGCGATTCGTGCAAAAAACATTTTTTTTTTTCAAAATGTCCCGCCGCGATTTTATTTGTTTGGCGCCCAAGAAAAAAAAATTCAAATTTTTTCAAAACAACATCCGGTTGGCCATTTTTTTCTTTTTAAAGAAGAATTTCACAGTGTGTGTGTGTGTGGCTTAGTGCGGAGGAGTGGTTTATCTGATTGATTTAAGCGATCGAATAGGGGCAAGGTAGAAAAAATAAAAATTCTTCAGGTGAATGGAGGGGGCGGATCGTCGGCCTTTAAGAAAAGAAACAAAAGAAGAAGAGTCACCACCACCACCCGAAAAGAAAAGAAAAAAAAGCAATTCACTTTTATCCCCCCCAACTTTTATCCAACGTCTTTTGTCCCTGGGTAGAAACAAAAAAAAACTTTTTTAAAAATTCCCTAAAAAAGAACATTCCTCCACTTGTCTCCCCACCACTTGACTGCTGTTGAAAACCCCCACCGACCGACCGACCACCGCATAAAAAGACTCAAAGGGGTTCAAAGGTTGGACACACACCGGATGTGTTGGAGAAGATCAACTTAAAACAAAAAATAATAAAAACAAAAAAATATTATTATCATCCATTTCCCTTTTTTTTAGGCTCGACTTGATAACCCAAAAAATTCCAACCAAAAATATTTTTTTTGTTTTTTATTATTAAAGGAAGCGAATTTAGTTCAATCAAAAAAGACCCCCCTTGGTTCATTTTATGTCAAATGGCGTGATTTTCTCTCTCAACACATTTTTTCAAGGTTTCATCCGGCACACACCTGTTTTACTATTTTTTTACCTTCATATGAAATGAAATCGTATTGGAAAAAATGCGTTTGTTTGACCGCAATCTACTATAGCCCATCTCGGAACATTTTACAGCTCACGGGTAAAAGAAGTAGACACACACAGAAAAAAGGGACTTTTTTTTGTTGTTGTTGGTCGTTGACAGGAGTCATATGCGTGTTTCAATAGTTTCGAGCTTCTGCTGGATAGTTGGCAGGAATGTGTTTGATCAATCTTTTATTTTCCAGGGGGGGGGGACCCTGTCCAGGTTCTAATGTCTTTTGGGGTTGTTTTTTTGTGACGACTTGACAAACATGCACAAGGGACTGACTGTGTGACTGCCGGAATTATATTTTTCCGACCCCCTCGTCTCTCATTGGCTCTCGGGGGACGACACTTATTTTCCACGAAATAGCTTCTAATCCAGGCTGCCCTTTTTTATTTTTTTGTTTGGTTTTTTTTTGAAAATTAATTTTCAGCCGGAATAATCCGGATGGGATAGAAAGCGCAAGCGCTCGACATTCGATTTGTCGCGACGTCCATTTCTTCATCTTGCCACCCCCCCCCCCCCCATAAAAAAAGAAAAAAAGTTGTTTTTTTCTTTTCTTTTTATGAGTAGCAATTCCGTCAACAACAAGAGAAATATACACACAATGGGCATCGTTCCAGTTCTCCTCTTTCCTAACGGTCGCCTCCAAATAAATGCGAACCCAATCAATAAACAACCAGACATCGTCGTCGTCGTCGTCTCGTTTTGCCTTCATTTTCTTGTTTGTGTCAAAAGTGGCACAATGCCCAGTGACTAAAATTTTCAAAAAATTATTTTTTTAATTCTTCTTGTCTTATCGACTGACACGCAAAACTACTTTCCGATAGCCATTTAAAAAAATACGCGACTGGGCAAACAATAAAAAATGGCCGCCCCACCCTGGAAATTTAAAAAAATAAAATTTCTGCCCCCCCACCTATTTTTGATGGATGATTACCGTACGTGGAAACGATTTGCATATATGCCAGCGTTGCCCAGGCAACAACGCAGCCAAAGTCCAAACTGACCTTCTTTTCAAGGAGCGGCCCGTTTTCCAGGGCGTAGAGAACCGCCTCGGACAATCGGCTGTCGACGGACGAGAGAATGTCGTGCGGGCCCAGATCGGCCACGGTGGCGCCGGCCTTGTTGAGCAGAGCGGCCGCTAGACGCTCCATTGCGTCCACCCACTCGTTCCACGGCTGGTCCACGTCGGCCACGGCCGCCAAACATCCGCGGGCCACGTTGGAGCAGAGGCCGCGACAGACTTGGCCGCCGCTGTTGTTGACTAAAGTTGTCGTCGTTGTCGTCGGTTGGCGCTTCAACGACCGGCACTGGGCGCAGTAAGTGGCCCGGAGTAGAGCGTCGCGGCATTGGCCGTTCAATTCGGCGTGATCCGTGGCGTTGAGGACGCGGGCGCCCAGGTCCAGGGCGGAAAGTAGAGAGCGAACCGCGTCCAGGCTCCTGGCCAGGCTGTTGGCCAGCCGTCGTGGAATCTCGCCAAACGGGCGCAATTCAGACTGGGCGTGCCGCAAACAGTCGACATAGTCCTGCGGCAGACGCTGGCCAAAGCTGTCGGCCGGCAGCGAGGGGCCCTGGACGCTCCTGGGACTCTGGCCGTACAGTCTGGGAAACAAATCGTCGAAAAATCCGTTGACGGCGTCACTGACGTCCGCCGGATCACCGCCACTGTCGCCACCATCGGCCGGAGGCGAAACGAATCGCTCCAATTGATCAAACAGCTGCTGGATCGGCTCCTTGGCCAGGAGGGCCAGTCTCTTGTAGAGTTGGCCAAACATTGTCTGCGTCTTCATCATCGACGCTCTCACGTGTTGAACAACTTGACCTGAACAGAGAAAAAAGAGAAAATAAAAAGAGAAAAAGTTTTGGGATTATTAGAAAAATCCAATTATTCGGTTGGCAACAGCAACACACACACACACACACGGCGGTGCATCTCATTATCCCGGCTCCTATTTTTGGGAGAGCTGGGCGAGTGGTGCAACTGGGCGAAAAACTCGTTTCATGTAACCAGGGAAATGGAAAATTAAATGAAATCCGAGGACAAAAAGAGTCGCGACGACATTGTCTGTCCATTGGCCAAATTATTTAATTTGAAAATAAAAATTTAAAATAGAAAAGATTTTTTCGACATTTGTTGGATTTCTATCTTCTCTAGCGGTGGTGCAAAGCCACGCCCGTTTTCTTCCAACAGCTGGCCAATAACAAACAGCTGGACACTTTAAAACTCTCATCACCATAATTGATTAGATTTGGTAGGGAAAGGAGGAAATGATTGCGCAACTCGGAACAAAAACAAGTTGGGGCGACCTTTTTTCTTCTAAGTTTCAAATAAATTTAACGGCTCTTGAATTTCTTTTGTCTCGACATCTCGCCCAGGTTAAAAGGTGGCGGCATCTTCCAACTTCCCCAAAGGTAAATATATATAAAAGAAAGAGAAAAAGGTAGAAAATAAAGAAGATGAAGATAAAAGAGACGGACGGGCGACCGAAAAAGAGAAGGTAAGCAGCAACGAAATGGAATGCGGAGCCCGCGGCTTTTCGACGAGACCGAAAGGGGCCCCCACCAACACAAACTCTTGTCTTTTCTGTTCCAGTTATTTTGGTTTTTTTTTTTATTCCCATGGATGTGTCCATTGATTTTTCTATTTTTTCCTCTAAAAATAATTTAGAAAAATAAATTTTTGGGACGTTTGATTCCACAGAGACTTTCTAGCAGCTCCCAATAGTGTCGCCACTGTTTCTGATTTATGGGCGTGTCTTCGACCTACTAAAAAATTTTAATATTTAAAAAAAAAAAAGATTCATTTCCTTATTGTATCGAAAAGTAAAAAAATTTATTCATTCGTTTATATTCCGAGTCATCCGGGCGGCCCGCATATAATAATAATAAGAAGAATAAAAAGATGGAAAAACACAAAAATTTCTCGATTCCACTCGACAGTTCCGGATTTCCTTGTCCCGACAAAAGGATTTTTTTTTCGTTCGTTGTGTCCGACAATTAACAGAATTTTGTGTGTGTGTGTGTCCTATCCACAGAAGCCCCTTAACTATTCAGAGAGTTATTATACAAGTCGAAAAATTGAGCCATTTAAACCCACCCAAAGAAGTAGTCGTCCCCCCTATCTCTTGAGAAAGTTAAGTGGGCCCCAGAAATGTTCTCTCTCTCTATTCTTTTTTCTCATGCCGGTTCTTTCCAACTTGAACCGAGGGGTTGAAGGGAAAATGCACAGGTCAGGCCACCCACGTTATGATATTACCTCCTTTATTTTCTTCTTTAAAATAATAATAAAAAAATAACCCAGTCGCCAGCTGACTTTTTGGCTTAATCCACACGAAAAGAATGAACAAAAATTATTCTTTTTACGACTAACCATCAAAAACCATTAGTCCTCGTTGGAAAGAATCAAATTAAGGCCCAGTAGCTCCTCGTAAAAACAAATCCCCAAACACACAACTAAAATTCGGGTTATATTTAATTACAATTTATTGTTTGACTTTGGGGGTTGGCCGACGTGTGTGTGCACAGTCTAAAATTCACTCGGACAGCAGACAAATCCCAGTTGTTTATTGAAATTCATAATGTCCAACCCTAGCCTGCCATAGCCTGGGTATAGGTTTGACGTCATTGGGCCGATCCGTGCGTTTGGCCAAGAATCACGTTCCATATTGCATGTCCATCGCCGTGAGGTCGTCGCCAAGGCAACAAACACAAAAGAAACTCGCAGCAGCAGTGATGAATGTGTGTAAGGAAATAAAGGGTGTGTGTGTGTTTTGTTTCCATTGGCCCCCAGTGTGTGTGGAGATCGTGACTCACGATGACACACAACATCCTCCTCTGTACGATTGCCTCTACATTCGATTCTATTTGGGCGAGGCATCAAAGGAAGGAAGAGAAGAAAAGGAGGCGATGACGAATGCGAAAGAAAAGAAGAAGGAAAAAACGCTCGAGTGGATTCCATGTTGAACAAAATGTCGGCGTGTCTACTCGACGACTACTCGATCGAAATGTTAAAACAAGAGAAGAAAAAATGTCTAATTAAAACGTGTAAATTTTCATTCAACGGTGCTCGACCTTCACCATCTTGTTGCTATATCCCCCTGGCAACGTCGCGTTCACGGTTCCGTGAAATGTACAAATAGCCGAACCGTTGGCATGGCAGGGAGAGAGCCGCCGTTTTTTGGGGGCGACATGTCAAACAAAACCAAAAAAGGATTTCCTCTCTTTTTGGATGTATAGAAAAAATGTTTTCGTGTTGTAGACAAGTTTGTTTTTTGTTTTTGATTTTTCCAACCCTCCAGACGATTAGAATTGGGATTTTCACCTTGGATGGCAGTAGACGACTGGGTCAACGTGTGCCGCAGTTGATGGCTCGACTGGCGGACGGCGTGATGGAAATCCGATGCGGCCGAATGGCGCAGGGCAGACTCGACATTGGCCGGGCAACACGTCCGCTCTCCCTCGCAAACCAAACCGTTTCCACCTAGAAATTTAGAAAAATTAAAAATGAAATTTTTGTTTTTTAAAAAAATTGGAAGTTGAAGATGAGCCAAAAATGGACCCACCCACAAAATTGGGAGACTAAAACAACAACAAAATTTCCATAAATATCGGGATAGAAAGAAGTTGGTGAGACCGCAGCTGCTTTACACAACTCGCCCGCCCGCCCCCCATTGATTCCCGAAAAAAATCGAGGCCGAGGGAGAAAGGGGAGTGTGTGTAACATCTTCTCCCGCGTTCACACGAGTCGGCGCCTTTTAAATTGACTTTTTTTTGGGGGAGGAAAAAAAAGTAATTCCTATCACTTTCCAAAAAATGGTGTAAAAGTCGGGTAGCCATTTTTTGGCGCCAGATTTGAAAAATGAAAACTAGGCGATTGTGCGAATCAAAAGGAACGTTCATTTTTCACGCCACTGCAGAGACAAGGGCAAAAATAGTGGAGCGCTGCGCCATTTGGAAACGGCCGACCTTGGGGGTGGTGGTGGTGGCGGCTCCCGCATCTTTTTTCTCCCGTTCCAGCGATGGATTTTCATCACCTAATGCAAAATGACGTTGCCAACTTTTTTATTTTTTTTTCCAACCCCACCTCCTTTCCCGCATTATCGGCCAAAATATTCAGAAAAGCGACATGGCATCGGAATCCCGACCAAATTAATTCCCCAAACAAAATAATCCAGAACGAAATATTTTTCGCCCACCAAAAAGTCAAAAAAATGTTACTTTTCATTGTTCCTTTGTTTGCCTTGGCCACCACCACCATCACCACCATTTTTATTATAAACTATTAAAAAACTCTTTTTTTTCTCTTCCCCTTGGCCTTAAATGAACGTCGGTAAAAATCGATAACGAGGTGATAATAAAAAGAAAAAAACCCCCAGTGTGTGTGTGTACTTGTTGGTTTTTCAAAAAAGGTAAATAGCCCAGGTAACAACGACACCAGACGGCAGCACAGCATTTGGTGCAAAACGTTTTTCCTTTTCTTATTTTTAGTTTTTAAGTAACAGAAATTTGAATACGATATTTCAACGTTTTTTTTTGGTGGCATGGCAAAACTCACGAACTTTCCATTTTGGTACTAACCTGCGACAGGCGATTCACTAACCATGGCGGTCTGAGCCAGTTTGAGTGACGTCATGACATCACGGACCGAATCGCAGCTTCCTCCCGACGCCGGTAAGGCTCCGGCCATGAAATTCTGCGTCAACAGAGTCATCGCCAACAACATGACGCCACATCTGCTAATTAAATTCACTCGACTCACGTCTACTAGACGTCCAAACATTTGCATTGGAGACATTTTTTGGGGTCGTTTTTTTACTTTCAGCTCTCGGTTCAAAGTCACTTCCAACACGACACACACGGCACACACACACACAAAATCAACGTGACTATTTTCTTAGATTAATCCAGATGGCCGCGTGACAAAATAAAAATAGGGGGAAAAGAAAAAAGTTCGTTCGTTCGCTCCGACCACGCGTTTTCCCCCAACAACATCCAGACAGACGACAACAACACACTTGGACGCACTTAATTTTGAGAAAACCACATTCACTTGATTTTTGTTTGGAAAAATGTTGTTGCAAATCACACGATATTTACGTAATCAAATTTTTTTTAAATTTCTGCGAAAAAGAGAAAACGTTGTCGAGTGTAAAAATCAGCAAGGACGAAATAAAATAATACGTGGTGGGGGGATAGTTGTTACGTGTAAACGGGTGGGGGGAGCTGTGGCGGCGGCGACAGCTACGGAGCGCGGCCAACACTTGACTGAAAAGATCCGGTTCGACCCCGGGCCCGACATCAACAACTGGTGACGTCACAGTACCCGAACCGCAGGGCTTTTTTGTCTCTCTCTCTCTCCTTTGCTCAAAAGGGGGGAGGAGCTTGCCCACTCCTTTAATGGGAACGTTGCCAAATGGCGACGACAGCGCCTCTGACGGACAGCCCAAAAGGCACTCTCTTTTCTTTACAATAATAACTTTTATATCCATGTATATAAATATATCTCTCCTTCTCTTTTTTAAAAAATAAGAAAGAAGAAGAAGAAGACGATGTTGTTTTTTCTTTTTTTTTCGCAGTCAGTTCGTTCGGGAGTGGAGAGAGTCCATGAAGTGGTGGCGCTGTGCCAAAAAGACCCCCCCAACAACATTCCATTTCCTGAAAGCATCTCACAGTTCTCTCTCTCTCCAGTCTCCACAACACGCACAGACATGCAGCAAAACTGATTTTTTTCTTCTTTAAAATAATAATAATAAAAAAAAAAAACCTTTCGGCTAGCTTGGCTTTCACCGACATCTTTTGCACCATTTTCCCGTCATCTGCCCCGGGGGAGACTTTTTCAAGGAAAAAACAAAATGTCTGAAATTTTTATTTTACTTTTTTTTTGGTCTAAAATTAAGCCGATATTATTTATTGTGGCGGGGGTAGCTATAGATCTCTAGGCAAGCCAAGCCAGTCAGCTGTGTGAATGGATGCTGATGAATGATTCCCTTTTGTTGCCATCAAAAGAATCGTCTGCAAAATTATTTTCTAGCTCAGCAGGACGGTACACAAAATGTTTCTTGATTAATTGAGAGAGCAGCGCCCGGAGGAGTTGAAGACGAAGAAGTTTCCCCTTTCGCTGTCGGTTGCAGTAATTTCTCTTGTAGATATGTGATGTTGCTCAACCGTGCGTGAAAAACCTTGTACGGCCGGCGTGTCCTTTTTTCTTCTCTTTTTCTTTTCTTTTCTTGCCTTTTCGCTCTCGATTGGGCCCGCCCCGTGGCCGGCATTCAAGGATCAATATCTTGTTGACTCGTTGTATATTGTGTATTTTTTTGTTTTTCCCAAGATGGTGTGTCTCATTACCCAATAAGCTCACGAAGAATATCGGTCCAGCAATTGAATTATTTCAGGATATCGGATATTATAACACACACGAGTGTCGGCTTTCCTTTTTGCCAAGTAGCCAACGCCATCTATAATCGCTTAAATCAAAATCTTAGACCAAATGAATTGGAAAAACTCCTTTCACCCCCCCCCCCCCCACCTATTCTATCTAATACAAGGGAATTAAAGAATTTTGAATGACTTTATCATAGGTAGGAAAATAAAAGGTTTTTTCCAGGTATGTTATTATTTCAGACAGGCCCGTGTCGACCTTGAAGGCGCCAGGGTAGGAATCGATCAAAGTGTCTCCTGGGTCTATTCTCAGGTGAGAGAGAGAGACCAACGTCGTCGGCTGACGAGGTCAGACGAGTTCAAACAAGGTCAGACATGTTTGGCCATGAAATAAATCTAGATTTATCAAACCCCACCTCCAATTAATAGCCGCCATTTTGGGTTGTTTTGTTTGACTTGAAAAGGTTTCTCCAGCCAGCCAGCCTGCTGAGATTTCCCGCGCTAATTTGTCTCGTGGCACGACACACACACACACATAAACAGCACACGCCATTTTTATCCACCTTCCTACGGATTCTAAGGTCAAAAACATTTGGCGGTGGCGGAGGAAAATCTTTTGATTCCCAAGGCTAAATGAAAATAGGTCAACAGGGTGGTAGTGGTGTCTGGTGTGGTGTCGTGTTCACCTTTTTAGTATCAAATCAACTATTATTTAAGCCGCGAAGAGAGAAGAATGATTATACTCGAAACCACCGAGTGCTGTAATCCTAGATATCCCCCCGGACAGAGAAACCCAATATTCCTAGTAGTATGTTGCCGGGCATACATCTCGAATGGAAATAAGTATTTTTCCTTTTTTTTTTTCTTTTTTCCCCTTATGTATTAAATATCCCATCACACACACATATATAACAAGTGTTGTGTAGAAGGTTACAAAGGTATATATACACGATCGATCAAGTGGATGGGGGGGGGGGGGAAACCTTTTGAATGAAGGGCGTCTATATATCTCTACGTGATTTTCATCGGCGGAAGCCGGACGTCTTCTCTCTCTCTCTCGACACACATCTCACAGTGTGGAATTATTAAACTCACGAAAATTTTAATACAGTCACGCAAGTCCCGAAAATCTCTATAGACTCTAAAAGGGGTGAATATGATAAAAGGGCCCGGGTATTTTGGGGGGGATATCGATCCGCGTTCACTCCAGTTGATCCGCGGTGTCGAGAGCCTCTCATCCAGTCCGGAGGGGAGTCTACAAATCTTAAAATAAAAGGTTGTCCATTGTTTTCTGGGGGAAAAGAAAAAGATTACCTTTTTAAAAATATTGTCAAATGTCAAGACATTTTGTTTATCTTCTTCTTCTTCTTTTTTCCGGATAGACATTTTGTAATATCAAACAGATTATTCCGTCGTGACGAATGGTGCGGAATGGTCGCGCATGCGGAAAGTGACGCAAAGCGACGGCCTGTACAACAGCCGACAGATTGGCTCTTGCGTAATAACGGGAATGTTATTGTTAAAAAAAACGAACGAACGACTCTTTATAACGTGATGCAACAAGTTAATTTCGCTTCACCGATTTTTGGGTCGCTCATTTCTTCATTGATGTTGTTTTTTGTGTGTCGAACAACTTTTGGAATGTTGTAAAATCAAACGGGGGGGAACGCGGTAATTGGATAATGTTTGGCCCAATCAGACGATTCATCGACTGCTGCTGCGCTGGTAATTTGATGTTATGATTGTGCTGATGCTACACATGGTCTCGTTTTCTGCATCTCACGATCAATGGATTTCCAGCATATGCTGACCGGACGTGACAGCTAAACAAATTCCATTCAACGATATCCGTCCCTAGTTCTGACACACCACGGCATTCATGGCAACGTGTCGTATCGTTTCAACATGCCAACGCACGAAAACTGAAATGTACAACAAACAAAAAAACACACATTCCGATTCTTTTTTTAAATTTTATTTTTATTTTTGAACATTTTTCTTTCAAAATTATTTTCTCTCCTTTTTTTAAGTCGTCGTGACATAGCGGTGAACTGGAAAAAAAAAAGATTTGAATTTGTGATGCCTATACGTAAAATATACCGCATCCGTTGATTACGTCTCCCAACCAAAAGGTATATACTATACATTTATTTATTCATGGCGGAGAAAAGTCACGAATTTTCGTATTGGCTCTTTTATTCGTTCCGAAAAAGAAGAAACTTCAATCTCCGAGACTCTCCAACTTTGGAGTTATTAATTAAAAATGAAGAGAAGAACCTCTTGCAGATAATCTGGATCAATACTCTGAAACTCTTAAACCAAATCAATAATTGAAACACTTTTCCTTTTTCTTATCAAATCAGCGTGGCAGATGTTGATTATTTTAGTTGGTGGAGTAACTTTTCTTGTATTTGATGAAGGGAAAATTGTTTGACATTTCCAACGTCATCTATCGATCGCAACGATAACGAATGTATATCCGCCGCCGGATCCGATTCGCAGTATATTAAGATCGACTCAAAGGTGAACGCCGGAATATTCTATTACACCTGCGTGATTTGTTCTGGCTGGCGAATCGATATACTGTCGCGATGGATCAATTTAATTTGATTTAAGAAGCCAATCATTTTCTATCCCAAACTTAAAAAAAGGTGATCCTGAACGGATTAGTTTTTCCCCGGTCTTTTCAAGTTGTAGGCGGGGGGATATGAATTATAAGACGGTGGCTTATCAAATCCATACAGTTTATGTGACAACACTATAAGTGCACGCAATAATCCCGTTCTGGGGAGAAGAACATTTCGGCCGCATGTTTGATTGAATAATAAATGACGAGGGGGGAAAGAGTCTTCTTCTTTTGAGTGGACTTTATTAATTATTTATTTATTTCGGATCAAGAGAAATGGCGGGACCAATAATGGAGAATCACGCAAATGCGACATACTCCGCTAAAAGGATCACGCAGTCTCACGGCATCATCGGTTCTTCGTGCGTGTAGTTCCTACCCTTTTAGGGCGTGTCCTATAATATGCTTTGACGATGGAAGAGACGAGGGGACTCTATTGAATATACCCCCGATGGAAATTATTAATCCGCAGAAGTTGTAGAGTTTTTGAAAGGAAAAAATCGAACGCGACTCGTTTATATTCAAAATGACTTGTAAACGAGACGACATTGAATATCGATATCGATCGGCTGTGGGATACATTTGATTATTGGATCACGAGATTATATCGGGAAATTTGTTCACTGCTTAAATATTTCTTAACATTTTATACTATCACAAATCAATTCATTTTTTTTTCATGATTAATTACATTGATATTTTTTTAAATTTCATTTTTTAAATGTCTGTACAAATTAGTCATTTCAAACAAAAGAGAACATTGTAGCACTGCTGTTGTATTGCGAAATAGTTTGAACAATCGCATTGGTCACGGGGTTGGGCCCTGCACCGGATATGCCCTGGAAGTCATCCATACTAATATCCCATAGCATGACTCCACCCAATCCTTTCGATAATACGTAATTAGTTTTTGCGATTGCCATGGCCGGATCGTCGTACCCGACCCACATCCTGCCATTGGCGGCCGGAGAAACGGCATAAGGACCCATGGCTTGACTCGTCTTGTAAACCGTCCAGCCCTTATTGTGAATGGCATCACAAATTTCGTAATAAGCCATCGTGCCGTCCTCGTGAGCCACTTTTCCTTTAGGAAGGGGACCGTGAGCGGGAGCCGGTGGTGTAGTGACGTTGGAAGAAAGTATCCAACTCCTTCCGTACAGAGGTATTCCCATGTTGATTTTGGCGGGCGACATACCCTGGCGAATCCAATAATTGATGGCGCAATCGACATTCAATTCGGAATTTGTCTCTCGTAATCGCTGACGAAGAGGAGAGTGATGGTCAGCTTTGATCACTTCCGAGCCCCAAGGTCCGTGAAAGTCATAGGCCATCACGTTGATAAAATCTAACCTTTTATTCACGACTGGAACATCGTAACCTTTATTCAAATTCTCATTTGAATTCAACCCTTTTTTAATCATTCAATTTTTTGGACAATAATTGTTACCGGCGTTGATTGCGGAAGCTGTTGGAGGAACGGCAGCACTTAACAGGTAACCGTAAGGCTTTAAAGCGTTGTGAAGAGCTACGATCAAATTAGTGAATCCAGTTCTGTCTTCCTCAGTGTTTGGATATTTCCAGTGCAAATCTAATCCGTCGAAATTGTATTTCTCCAGGAATTCCAGAGCCGATTTGACGAACGTGTCGATATTTCTGGGGCTGGACACGAGTTGGAAGTACTTTGTGGTTTTGTTCTTGGTAGAATCTGTCCACTCGCCAAGTGAAATCATCAGCTTCAGCTGGGGATTTCTAGTCTTGAGGTCAGTAAACTGTTTGTATCCTTCATCTTTTATGTCGATCCACTCATTTGTACTCTTGAGACAAAAGGTCTTTTTGTTCAACGCGGCATACGCGTAGATTAAGTGCGTGTACAATGTAGGATCGATGTTGTTTGTGTCGAATGAAGCATCTTTAACAAAAATGCAAAAATTTGTTATGAAAACTAATTGAGACATTTGAAACTAGCTGTTATACCTTCACGTCTGTAGTTCCAGTTGGGATAATAACCAACTATCATAGGTTGTTGATTGTTCATTGCCCCGTAATATCGTCCAACAAACGGTAAAACTTAAAAATTGCTATGGGTATAGTTAAGTTACGTTCAGTTTAATAAAAATCAAATTATTTATCTGGCCTACCTTTTGTTATTTGGTCATCATGATTTTGGAACTGAATGAAAATTATAAGTCCACACGGTTTATATATTCGTATCAGGATATCAGAATGAGCTCATTTTTAACTGATTTCACCAACATAAAAAGATAAACACCATTATAGCCTTTGACTAAATACGAGACTTGATATACATCCGCCAGCAGTGATAAGCGAAAGGGTATCAGTTTTACGTGGGGGGGGATCTTTTGTACTTTGTCACACATTCAATTAGGCCTATATGCCTAAGTGTTTTAACTTGTAGAACACACAACTATTTATAAAAGCAGAACTCGATACTCCCGAAAACATATTTGAGTTTTGGTATAGATAATTGCTTTTGGAAATCGCTCGTTAAAAACTATTAGGAGGATTTAGAAGGCTAAAAGTAGAGACGGATCAAGGATCTCACGACTTTTGGTGCGAATGGCCTCACAGATTTCATAATAACCACAGCATACGCTACAGGGGCATTAGGTTCACAAGATGCAGCTGGAGGTGTGATGTCATTGAATGTAAATTTCTAATTCCGTGAGCGAGGTATTTATATGTCCGTGTTGATTTTGGCGTCCCGCTTTTTCATCTCTCCAATATTTTTTATGGCGCATCTGAATTTGAACAGCTGCGGTTGGGTACGGACATTTTAAAGGAATTGATGAATTATAAAGTCTAATATTCACAGCAGTAACGAAAAGAATTTTAATCAAGACCATACAAAATATCATACACGCATTCAAAGTCTAGCACTATGAAAAGAGTTTGAAAAGTTTTCTACAAAAACAAGTATCCGTAAAACTTAACTATGCTGTACCGGCTGGCAGTGGTGTAAAATAGGGTTAATACTTGGCAAGATCTTATCGAATGATTTTTTAAAGTAGCCCGCGTATAAAATGTATTGGCTTCCTACGATGAGATTTTTCCCTTTAACTTAAGACCAGACCAGCGCCCAAAAATGTGAAAAATGTCGGAATAAGGAAATCCGAGCGATAGTTCTAAGTTTTCATTCAATGGCTATCCGTGTAAAATACTTTGCGTTTGGCTTGTGAAAAATTGGTGTTTGGTCTTTTCGTGCGATGTGAAGCCCCTTAGAAACATTTGCGATTTACATACGAAACCTTCAAAAGGGAGAAATCACGCCGGTACTTTTAATCATTTATTAGGGAAATTTTTTCTTTAGGTCAGCTGACTTCCAATCGACCCTTTTAATCGTGAAAAGCCAGCGGAATAAATGTATAAAAATCCTGTTCTTTTGTTTATTTTGTATGTTTTCATTATCTCGTGTTTCTGAATACTTTAGCCATCTAGCGGTCACATGATGGAATATTATTTTTAGTTGATATAATTTACGGTTTACCGCGCATCTTATCTTATAGTTGGACTGGACTGCGCAAGCAAGGGATATTGTCGAAATGAAAATCAAGAGATGCACGGATCCACGAAAAGTCCGGCGCTGATAACTTCACCCGGAACCAGTCGACTAAAAGCTCCTGTCAGCGTTCCAGCGTTCTAGTGGCACTCGAATCACGCTTCCCGCAGCATTCAACCGAATCTATTTTAGAAAAAATTCAAATTTTAAAAAAGCTGATTCCATTTTAAAATTCAATCTAATTCGAAATTAACAATTTGTTGGGAGGTCGGAGATGTGCGGATCGTGTCTTCCGTCCATGGCGTCGACGGATAGTGTGATGGAATAAGTTCCATTGCCTCTAAAGTATTTACCGAAATAACGAGAGTAAACTCCATCGCCTCGAGTGATATCAGGATCTGAATATAAAACCCAGAAAAAATTTGCGTTTCAATTAAGAAAAACTGTCGAAAATTAAATATTTTCCCGATAAAAGTCTTTTTATACTTGCGTTGCCGTCGTCAAATAACTGGTCGAGGACCAGTGTGTTGTTGCTGAAGAAATCTTAATTGGTTGACCGTGAGTGGGCTGGCGTTCGGGTAATATTGAATAATTGCCCGAACTCTGGCCCATGAAAGGATCCATGTAAAAAGTTCCGTTGACCCAGCCGCTGGCCAAATCGCTGCCAAATAATTCTTGCTCGTGCACCTGTAACAACAACATCAGAAAATATGAAATAAATCAATAACGCGTAGCTCTCAATCAAACATCGACTGTAGCTACACACACACATAGTCCAAATTGTGAAAGGCCAGCGGGAATAAAATGTAAAATTCCTTAAACGTAAAATTTCGGGTAAAAAAGGGGGAGAGCGGTTGTGTGGGCGTGCCTCGATAATTCCAATAATTCCAACAAGTTTGATTACATTCAAAAGGAAGAACTGAGCAAAGGAGGCACTATAGGGACGATTATTGGTCGGACAAAGAAAATGGCGTAAAAAAAACATGAAAGTATTATTTTTTAAACATTCCTCTTTGTGAACTTTGTTGGGCCATGCAGATTGTATCGATTAATACATCACTGCCTACGTAAAAGTCTAATAATACACGAACGTCACCTGTTCCTATTGCTACGCCTCCATCACTTCAGTTTACATTACATTTGTAGTTATAAAGTTTACTTTCGATTCAGAAAAGATGTATAACTCTTCCATAATAGAGTCTTGTAGGGAAGTGGCGACGAGTAACATAGGTTGCCGTGCGGTCTATCTGGCACTCTGGCAGCCAGTCTGGCAACCAACACACAGGCTAACATATAGTTACTAGAAGCCGCAACCCCCAGAAGTTCTCATGAAATGGACAGTTAAAGCATCGTCAAATGAATTTAAAATTAATGTGTACTAATAGATTGCGCCAAAGTGGAAATATCTATGGCGTTACGGGAATTATTCGAACTAAGCTTACACCTTTGATATAGGTAATAATAAAATTCTGATGCCGCGTTCTTATTCATCAGGATGCGACAAAATATGCTCACTTTGCAATAAAATGATTATTCATTAAGAAGGCGCACATTAAGTCTATACTCTATATTAATACAAAATCCGTTGTCAATTTTTTCTTGTCTTGACGCAGAAGATACACAGGAGAGAGAAAGGAGGGAGGGTGAGCATTTCCCCAGGCAAGCGGCCAAGCGGGCCCGACTGCTGTACTCCTTAAACCGCCTAAAACTTTCAGTTGATCAGCAGTTCAGTTCTCTGCTCTGTCGTGCAATAATAAATTAATAAGTCTTTCGAGTGATTCGACTCCTGAGAGAAGAACGTCTACAGTAAAGTTCAGCAACTTCACCTGACTTTATCATGGCTGTCAAAACTGGTTATTGGAATATTCGTGGGGTGAGTAAACATGAAATAGCATTCAAGTGTTATTCTTATGTACTTAAATATGTGTTATACTTTATGTACTAAATGTACTTTGTTTTCTAAACTGTGTTCAAGACTGTGTTTGACAATTTTGGTGTAAATATTAAATTAGTACATGCAACCCATTCGACTTCTTTTGGCCCATGCCGGGGTTGAGTATGAGGACAAGCGATATAATGTTGGACCGGCTCCCGATTACGACAGGAGTGAGTGGTTTAACGACAAATTTAACCTTGGTCTGGATTTCCCGAATGTAGGCGGTATCTTTAAACATGCCATTTAATGAACATGAAGAAAAAGATGCTGTTTGTATCTTTAGTGTCCTTATTACATTGATGGAGATGTCAAGCTTTCACAAACTTTTGCCATTCTGAAGTATTTGGGGCGCAAACATAACATGGCAGCCAAGAATGAGGAGGAGCAAATAAGAATGGACTTGATAGAGGCAGAAGCCATTGACATGCGTACAAAGTGGTCAACACTATGCTACATTGCTGATTTTGTGAGTAATATCAACTTTCTCTATTTTTTATGTTGACCATTCTTATTATTTTTGTTATCAACTGCATAGGAAAAAATGAAACCAGAATACTTGAAAAATGCCCCAGTGAAGTTAAAAGAAGTTTCCACCTTTCTGGGGAGTCATCCGTATTTTGCAGGACAGAATGTATGGTGAAATTTTCATTTAAAACTTTCAGTAGCCTATACGTATATTTCTTAACTTTTTTTTATAATTGAATTCTTTAAAGATTACATACATTGACTTTGTAATCTATGAGTTGTTGGACCAGAACTCTCAATTGATTCCTGGGTTACTTGATGAATTCCCTAATCTGAAAGAATTTCAAGCCAGAATCGCAGGGCTAGAGAAAGTCGCGGCCTACCTTAGTTCGGATAAATGCATCACGTATCCATTAAATGGACCTACGGCCCACTGGGGTGGAAACTAAACAAATGTTTCATCTATGGTACACACCACTTTCTTGTTTCTTCTGTGAATTTAATCTTTTTTTTTTTTGGTAGAATTTACGAGATAAATTTGTATTATAAAGTTATTCAACATTCCTTGTTAATGGGCAATACAACGTTAACGACAAATGTTATTCTTATTGATTACTGTTCATAAAGATTCTTTGTGCAATACTCTATAAACGGAACCAGACGGAGCGTTGCAGGCTTGTGGTCGTGTATTTAGAGTTGCGCAGGTCGCGTTTGTCATGCAAGACACATTTATGACTATCACAGTATCAGGTTGTACTCGATTGTTGAAAACTAATGTATTCATAATTTTGGATAGGAATTATTAACATTTCGTCTAAACATTGGAAATGCGCAATTGCGCATCAATCGCTTAATCCGTTCACCGCCGTTCACACACTGTACTATGCCCCTTCCCATCCCATCAATTGATTCCTGGATTACTTGATGAATTCCCTAATCGCTAATCTTAAAGAATTTCATGCGGGAATCGGAGCGCTAGAAAAAGTTGCAGCTTATTCGGTTAAATGCATCAAGTATCCTTTCAATGGATCTATGGCTCAGTGGGGCGGAAAATAAGCAAAATCGATAGTACTATACCAGTCTACCATACTCATCTTTGAATTTTCTAATGTTAGACACTTAGACTTCACTTAGGCCCTTAGACTTCACTAGATAAAATTTGTTTTACAATTTACAAAGTTATCAAACATTCCTATTGTTAATCAATTCAACACATTGTTTTAAAAAATGTCATTCTCAGTTATTGTTTATAAACAATATCTGTTATTATGGTTAAATCTAAATTGTTCTTTTTTCATCCTTTAATTATGCCTTTTTTATTAGTTGGCGCTATAGTATACGCGTACAACACAGTTGCAGCCGTGTATTTTTAGTTTTTTACTCGCGCACGGTAAGCAGGATGACTTGCCCGTTTCTACAGGATATAATTATGAATATCAAGTTCAATCGGTCATAGCCGATTAGAGTTAGAACCATGATCTATAAATTGGTTTATAGTTAATTAGCAGTTTATATACCATGTTTACATAATCGGGCGCAAGGTGGCTTACTGTTGACATATTAGCAGACACATCAGCAAACTTGTTGTCAATTTGTAAATTGTAGTTTCGTCTCCGAATGCGATGCGTAATTCTGGTTATTAAGCTATTAATTTCCATTTTTAAAATTTTGGTTGTCAACACAAAAAGAATGCTTGAAGCCTGTGAAGCTTTTGTAACTTACGAGAGTGGCATCATTCTTGAACGTCAGGGATTCGAAGTGAATGATGAAACTGTATGGATACTCGGCCGAGAAAGCGACACAAAAACTAGAAGGCGTTTAATAGTCATTTCTATAGCCGAGAACTTTACTCAATTAAAGATTTTTTTATTGATCTGGATACACTTAATTCAGATGTGAATTTAATTCTACATATCGTAGAAATTTTCCTCCAATTGGAGATTCCGGTATGACTAGTGACCGCGGTTGGGGTTGTATGCTTCGTTGTGGCCAGATGGTTGTGGCACAGGCCCTAGTTAATCAGATCTAAATTTTAAAATGAACTACAACGATTCTATCGGTTGCAATGGCGAAACCGGAAGTGAACACGGTAGCTCTATTACAGAAAAATAAGATAACATCTCTGCTAATATATTTCTATAAAGAAAGAAGGGGGAGACTGGATTGTTCAATAAAAACAGTTTCGACTTCTATCGACTGGAAGTGGATAGAAATTATATTTCTAATCATTTAGAGAGAAATATTTTAACTTTTTTAATTCAACATATTTAACCAATTTTAAGAAATAATTAGGAGAAGGTGAAGAAGAAAGCTAAATAAATTGTGTCTCCACAAGTCCACAACGATCTACGATAGTACGATGTCTGAACTCTACAATGACAATTGCTAAAATAATTCATAAGAATCTCCATCATTGGAACATGTTGAAACTTAAAATGTAATAAGAAATATAATGGAAGGCATTCACAAGTGACATACGACTCCTTGGTCACCATCAAGCACGAAGGACAACATTTGTCGTAGCCTACAATAACAAATTATTTAAATAGATGTCACTTTACGCGTTACCACTTGTTCTCAAGTGTTTATTGCTGTATAATAAATTGCATTTACACTTACCTACTATTCAATAAAACGTGAAATCTTGACGATGATCGGTAATAAACTCCAAAAGCCATTGGTGATGTCTCTCTGCAATCCGGTCTCCACCAAAGTCATGGGGTCCTTGATGAACTGATAATAGTCGGGGACTTGCTTTTTATCGTCGGGCTAATGAAAAAGCCAGGAACTCTTGAGGTCTACAACTGCCGTAGAAAGTTTCGTAGTTTCTCCTTATCGCGAGTCCCTCTGTGACCGCGTGTGGATAGTTACTACAGGCTTCCTGCAATTGGGGACCTGAATAAGCAAGTTGTGTGAATCATGTAACTTTAGCTTGTTCTCTCAACAACAGCTTACCTTTCACAAACTCTTGATCCCCAAGTCTGGATATGGTAGATGGCATGGTTTCGTAATCTTACAGCTTCAAAATTTTTCTACAAATAAAAAATATTAACTAACCACTTTTTGGTTAATCCACGTGTAATAAAATAAAATCTATAACACTAAGACTAAGAGTAGTAGCAAGCACACTCACCTGATTTTCAACTGGAATGCAACATCAACTCAAATTCAGTTCAAAGGAATATACATCTGAAAAGATATCCAGCTAACTTCAAAACCTACACAATGGTATGCTGTCACCTTGTTTCGCCTCATTTTAAAAATGCTTCAGCACTAAACTTTTCCTAATTGATTCTGCAGTATGGCAAAACTGAAATATTGTTCCAACCAATGAAATTGAATTATTAAAATACCTCATTTTTGTAGTTTACGTGTGATTGACGAAAAAAGTGACAAAAAAAGCTAAAATTTTCGTCAATCACTACCATGCTTAATTTACGATATTGGAACAAAAACTGAACTGTAAATGTGAAAAATCGAATTATTTAACGTGGGCACATTTTCAAAATTTAAAATCTAGTATGAAAACGACTCTTCCATCAACCTCACGATAGTCACCACACGCAGCAGTCGAGACGACCAAATCACCAGTGTTGCCAACTACTTTTTGGCGTTTTCCCGGTTTAGTCTTAAAAAAAATCCCGGAACCATCCCGGTTTCAGATTTTTCTCAAAAATCCCGGAAATTGTTGACAAAAATCCCGGTTTTTTGTTTAAATCAATATAAATGCTGTTTTTGCTGTTTTTTTGAACGATTTTAACACTTGCTTGTTTTGTTTTTAAACGTCCGCACAACTTAACAAAATGAAAATTCAGTTCTTCAGTCAGCAAGTCTAATTTAGAAATAAAAGAATCATTAGAAAGAAAATGATGCATAATGGTCGAAAAAAAAATTCCAAAAGTTCTTGCTGCACAATTTAAAAACTATCATTACTTTGAATAAACTGTTCATTTCGACATTTCCTCATCTAGGAGTTGAAGGGGATCACTATCATCTATCATGCCTTGAAGATTGCAGGCCCAGTCCAATTAATTCTGGTGACTATGATCGTCTGTCGACTATTGAATCTGATTCTGATAGTTAGTTAGGCACGTTAATAACAAAGGTATGCAACGACACCTATCGGGTATTGATAAGGTCTTCATAAAACTATAGGAAAAAAGAATTTGAAGTGTAAAAACATATCGATTTTACGATTTATCCCAGAATTTATTGTGTAATTTACAAAAAAATTTTATTCGGCAAAATTCCCGGAGAAAACCCGGTTTTGGTCGAATCCCGGCATTTCTCCGGGTGCCACTCAAAAAACCCGGAAACCGGGATAAATCCCGGCTAGTTGGCAACACTGCAAATCACAACCGATTGAAGCAGACGATGACGATGAAACGAAACGAGATTTCAAAAAACAGTACGAAATTCCTCTACTAGGTGACTAGAAAAGTAAGAATTAGCGGCTTTTTCAAAATCAGATGAGGTGGTGATTTCCGATAATGTTTCTCATTCCGGGTTATATTCTATTATTCTTCTAGTCTTTTCCTTTGGGTCATCTTCTGGTCATGTTCTCTTCTGGTGGGGTGCTGAGGTTCACTCAATAAAACTTAACTTCGATACTACCAGTTTGACGTATCTTCATCAACAGCTGGAGATGATATAAATTCGACATTGGGGCGAATATTCCTTTACAACGTAAGCGGATCTACTTCGACAATCTAACCTAATCTAACCTTACTTAACCTAATCTAAGATCTAACTATAAAAAATATTGTCGAGTATTTTCGCATACATTCTCGAGGTATTCTCGCACTGTACTCGAAATGTCGCCGCCATATGTCAAAATACAACGAATCAGTTTCGGAAGTAAAGTTTTGTTGGGCGAAATGATCCATTCTCTTCCGTTCGTGTATTAGTAGTAATCTTATTTCGGTCATCTCCTGGTCATTTCCTTTTACTGGTTTACTAGTCATTGTATCCTCTGGTTCTTATTTACTTATAATGTATAAACTCATCCACTTCCAGGTAATATTTTCTATAGTTAATCAACTTCTGGTTTTCTTCCGGGATTTCTTTAAATCTTTCCTTATTTTGTCTTCTTCATCCCATTTTTCCATCTTAGTTTAAATCCAATCTATTGGCCCCTTCGAAGCTATTTTATATAAAGAATTCCATTCAAATGTTTGTCCACCATTGGTTCCAAAGTGGATTTCCAGTTCTTCCGTTTCTAAATTCCGAGGTTTATTGACCACCAATATGGGAACCGCTCCTACTTTGCCGTCAATATTCAATCTTAAATAATATCTTCCTGTTATTCCATAAAACCTGCCAGGGGAACCGATTTTTTCATTTTTGCTCGTATGAATTAGGCCCGGTCTTCCTAATATTTCCCAAACATGATAATCGATTACTGGGTATTTTCCCTCGTGATATTTGATACGTAATTTTATATTATTAATAGTAAAATATTGTGGTGGTGGCTTCTCTGTCTGTACCTGATTTGGTTGTTGAGGTACAGGAGCAGTCTTCAACTGTTGAGGTACATTCACATTCATTTGTTGAGAGTTCTCAAGCTTCGCAGGTTGTCGCTTCTGTTGTTCGGGTATCATCTTTGGTTTATCCGGATGCACCTTTTCCTCCAGCTTCGCAGACCCATCTATCGGCTCCTTCCTAGCTAACGAATATAAAGAATCCCATTCAAATTTTTCGCTTGGAAGCTTGCCGTTGGTTCCAAAGTAGATATCCAGTTCTTCCGTTTCTAAATGAGGTTTATCGACCACCAGTACGGGAATACACCCTGTCATGCCTTCAATTCTCATTTCAAATGTTCCTTTGATTTTATAAAAACTGCCTGGGGGACCGACTGTTATTTCTGTTATCATTGTAGGTAGTAGGCGCGGTCTTCCTAATTTTTCCCAAACGTAATAATCGACAACTGGGTATTTTCCATTGTGATATTTAATTCGTAATTTAGTATTATCAATAGTAAAATATTGAGGTACTTCATTCTCCGACTTTTGAGCAGTCGGAGACGGTTGAGGTATATCTTTCACATCATTATTCATTATTTGTTGAGAGATCTCCAGCTTCGCAGGTTGTCGTTTCTGTTCTTCTTCGGGTTTCATCTTTGGTTTTTCCGGAACTAGCACCTTTTGGCGTTGCAATTCTGGCTCAAGTAATGCCGTAGACGATGCTTCTGATTCTGGCGGTTGAGGACGCTGATGTGTCTCGATTATCTTCTCTATGTCCCTCTTCAATTCAAGTTTATCTGAATTTCCTAATTCAACAAAAATTGGTTGATGTCGTATCAGTGGTTTTATTTTAGTCTCTTGCGCTCTTCGAACTTCTATTAGAAGTTTCGACGGATAGAGTTCGTTAGATTTTGTACTACAATCCTCATATCCAATGTCCACTTCTTCGTTGGTTACGATCTCAGGCACATCGTTATCTTCAACCGCATAGAGTGGGTTTTGATAACAGTGCTGAAACTTGTCGAGTACATTTTCAGAATTATCACCATTTTGAAAATCAATATTATTTTTTTCAGGTTTGAAAGACGCCGATTGAGATGTTAAATCAATCGGACGATTCCATTGAAATTCTTCGAAATATGAGTAATGTGGTGCTGAAGCAGGCTTGAGAACATTATTCCGGCCATCACAAGCACGCTCGTCTTTATCCGGGATGTCATCGTGGTTTTTTGGTGTCATAAAAACCACGATGATCACTACTAGAAAGTGATGAAGTTCGTAAAGAACCCCAAAAAACGCGATAACCATCAATAAGAAATATTGTATTTCTTTGCAAGCATCAGATCGAAGTTCACGGGACAAACGTTTGTCGCTACCGTCGCTCCCCATCTTACCTCATTACATACAGTCGACAGTTAATTCTCGGTTGTATAAGTAGGCAGTACGTTCAGGTATAGACAGCTGCACTTGCTCGTTTCAGGTAAATCCTTTGAAAATAAATTCAACGAAAATGATTTCGGTTTTAAAATGTTACAAACTTACTGCTAAATTATTTTTCAAATGTTGTTCAAAAGATTTGAAAACAAAAATCTTATTAGAAGGTGAAATATTTTTAACTTTGATTTCCCGTACATAGGGATTCTAGTCGCCAAAAGACTGGCTAGTTTCGCAAGAGATGCGGTAAAAAATCGAACTAAGGCGTTTATTGCGTAATCCATTAAGTCTTATTAGACAATATAATATTAGCCTAATAAAACGCAGAGCATAAAGAAGGGTATGGTGACCGTAGAACTCAAAAGACAGAATAACTTCACCGACAATAGAACCCCAATATTTTAAATAATTTTTAAAAAATTCTTTGTATGCGACTTAAGAACTCCAACAGTAGAACTCCTAAGACATAAGAACTCCTTATTTAAATATTATAAAAAATACCCGCGACAATAGAATAGGAGTTCTACTGTTGGGCATGAAAATAATTTTAAAATCATTGAGTTCTATTGTCGGATATTTTTTAAAATAATATTTAAAAAGGGAGTTCTTATGTCTCTGGAGGTCTACTCCACGTCGGCGGACGGGATTTCGTGTTGTTGTTGTAGGCCGCCGCTGTCGACTTCTCGGCGTAATAGTAGCCACCGTCCTGAATCCTGATCCACTGAGGACGAGCCTTCGTAGTCGACCGAGTACGGCCGGTAATCGGCCGATAACTGGTTGTAGATGTTCTGCTGATCGGGTGGATCACTCCGCCGTAGATGGCGCTGCCGGAATTCAAGTGGTAGCTGCCGCTGATGAAAGCCGAGTCGTTGGGCGCCGTGAAATGATCGGAGGGCTCGTTCTGGCCGCAGGGGCTGTGGCGGCGCTCGTGCTCCTGAAGGAGCTGGGAGGCGCTCCAGTGGACCGGAACGGTGCGTCCGTCGTAGATGGTGACGGCCCCCGATTGGTATTGGCTGAGAATCTCCTTGTTCTGGTCGACGGAAGCCAAGTCGAGCTGGATCGGCGCTGGATACAAGGCGCTGCTGACCGTCGTGGGGACGTAGGCGAATTTGGGCGGCCCGGATTTGCTGTTCTGCTCCTTGTCCTTGCGCCTCTTGGCCGCGATGACAAAGTAAACGGCCAGTACGAGGATGAGATGAAAGCCACGCAGATGCCGGCGACGATGGCCGCCCAGTGGACAGTGCTGAGACCACCGCCAGCGAACCATTGAGACGGAACGTCGTTGACAGACAGGGAAGTGGCCAGCCAGACGGGCGCTGGCGTCGTGGTGGTGGTAGGAGGACTGGGCATCCACAATTGAACCAAATTGGAATAAACGATTGACGATTGACGACGAGAAATAACGATTGCGGCGTAGAACCAGCGATCGTAGCGATCGAAATCCATCAGAGTCAAATCCATCGGGTCGCCACTGAGACGCGGAATCGGGGGGCGGGCAGAGTTTCGGCCTGCTGGAACGTCGACGGCACTTTGAGCCAAGTTTTGTTTGAGGCCAATCGGAGTTCGTACGTGTCAGCTGCAATATAAGAAATCAATAAAAAATGTGATTAAGTTTTTCAAGTGAAATAACATTTTTAAGGGGATGTTACCTGTGCCAATGTCGAAATCGTCGCCGACCCGACGGCGGTCTACTGGAAATTGACTCGCTGAGTTGTCGGTTCGACATGAACGCGCAGATCGGTGACTCGAGACGGTGGAAGGATGTCCAAAGCTTCTGGCTCTTGTCCAAAAGTTGACGAGTTGGATGTTGAGGATGGAGAGCTGACAAATTGGCTACTTCCGGCGCTGATAACTTCACCCGGAACCAGTCGACTATAAGCTCCAGTCAATTCACGGCGTTCCAGTGGCACTCGAATCACGCTTCCTGCAGCATTCAACGGAATCTATGTGAGAAAATTTTTTAAAAAAGCTGATTCCATTTTAAAATTATATCTAATTCGAAATTACCAATTTGTTTGGAGGTCGGAGATGTGCGGATAGTGTAGGCCCTTCCGTCCATGGCGTCGACGGATAGCGTGATGGAATAAGTTCCAGTGCCTCTAAAGTATTTACCGAAATAACGATCTAGTAAACTCCATCGCCTCGAGTAATATCAGGATCTGAATATAAAACCCAGAAAAAATTTGCGTTTCAATTAAGAAAAACTGTCGAAAATTAAATATTTTCCCGATAAAAGTTAATTATACCTGCTTTGCCGTCGTCAAATAACTGGTCCAGGACCAGTGTGTTGTTGCTGAAGAAATCTTAATTGGTTGACCGTGAATGTTGGCTGGCGTTTGGGTAATATTGAATAATTGCCCGAACTCTGGCCCATGAAAGGATCCATGTAAAAAGTTCCGTTGACCCAGCCGCTGGCCGAATCGCTGCCAAATAATTCTTGCTCGTGCACCTGTAACAACAACATCAGAAAAAATGAAATAAAATGAGTCAATAACGCGTAACTCTCAATCAAACATCGACTGTAGCTACACATACACATAGTCCAAATTGTGAAAAGCCAGCGGGAATTAATGTAAAATTCCTTAAATGTAAAATTTCAGGTAAAAAAGGGGGAGAGCGGTTGTGTGGGCGTGCCTTGATAATTCCAATAATTCCAACAAGTTTGATTACATTCAAAAGGAAGAACTGAGCTAAGGAGGCACTATAGGGACGATTATTGGTCGTACAAAGAAAATGGCGTAAAAAAACATGAAAATATTATTTTTTAAACATTCCTCTTTGTGAACTTTGTTGGGCCATGCAGATTGTATTGATTAATACATCACTGAATACGTAAAAGTCTAATGATACACGAACGTCACCTGTTCCTATTCCTACGCCCCCACCACTTCAGTTTACCTTAAATTTGTACTTATAAAGTTTACTTTCGATTACGTAGAGATGTCTAACTATTCCATATTTGAGTTTCTTGGCTTAGTGGCGACGAGTAACATGATTGGCGTACCATCACTCGGCATACTGTACGCCAGTTAAAATCGCGTTTTTTGAAACCGTTACTAGAAGCCGCAAGCCGAGAACTTCTCATCGAATGGACAGTTAAAGCTACGTTAAATGACTCTAAAATAAATGTGTACTTATACATTGTACAAAAGTGGAAATATCTATGGCGTTACGGGAATTAATCGAACTAAGCTTACACCTTTGATATAGGTAATAATAAAATTCTGATGCCGCGTTCTTATTCATCAAGATGCGACAAAATATGCTCACTTTGCAATAAAATGATTATTCATTAAGAAGGCGCACATTAAGTCTATACTCTATATTAATACAAAATCCGTTGTCAATTTTTTCTTGTCTTGACGCAGAAGATACACAGGAGAGAGAAAGGAGGGAGGGTGAGCATTTCCCCAGGCAAGCGGGCCCGACTGCTGTAGTCCTTAAACCGCCTAAAACTTTCAGTTGATTAGCAGTTCTCTTCTCTACTCTGTCGTAGTGATTCGACTCCTGAGAGAAGAACGTCTACAGTACAGTACAGCAACTTCACCTGAATTTATCATGGCTGTCAAAACTGGTTATTGGAATATTCGTGGGGTGAGTAAACATGAAATAGCATTCAAGTGTTTTTCTTATGTACTACTTTGTTTTCCAAACTGTGTTCAAGACTGTGTTTGACAATTTTGGTGTAAATAATTATATTAGTACATGCAACCCATTCGACTTCTTTTGGCCCATGCCGGGGTTGAGTATGAGGACAAGCGATATAATGTTGGACCGGCTCCCGATTACGACAGGAGTGAGTGGTTTAACGACAAATTTAACCTTGGTCTGGATTTCCCGAATGTAGGTATCTTTAAATATGCCATTTAATGAACATGAAGAAAAAGATGCATCTTTAGTGTCCTTATTACATTGATGAAGATGTCAAGCTTTCACAAACTTTTGCCATTCTGAAGTATTTGGGGCGCAAACATAACATGGCAGCCAAGAATGAGGAGGAGCAAATAAGAATGGACTTGATAGAGGCAGAAGCCATTGACATGCGTACAAAGTGGTCAACACTATGCTACATTGCTGATTTTGTGAGTAATATCAACTTTCTCTATTTTTTATGTTGACCATTCTTATTATTTTTGTTATCAACTGCATAGGAAAAAATGAAACCAGAATACTTGAAAAATGCCCCAGTGAAGTTAAAAGAAGTTTCCACCTTTCTGGGGAGTCATCCGTATTTTGCAGGACAGAATGTATGATGAAATTTCATTTAAAACCTTCAGTAACCTATATATTTTTCTTAATTTTTTTTTATAATTGAATTCTTTAAAGATTACCTACATTGACTTTGTAATCTATGAGTTGTTGGACCAGAACTCTCAATTGATTCCTGGGTTACTTGATGAATTCCCTAATCTGAAAGAATTTCAAGCCAGAATCGCAGGGCTAGAGAAAGTCGCGGCCTACCTTAGTTCGGATAAATGCATCAAGTATCCATTAAATGGACCTACGGCCCACTGGGGTGGAAACTAAACAAATGTTTCATCTATGGTACACACCACTATCTTCTGTGAATTTAATCTTTTTTTTTGTTAGATTTTACGAGATAAATTTGTATTATTAAGTTATTCAACATTCCTTGTTAATGGGCAATACAACGTTAACGAAAAATGTTGTTCTTATTGATTACTGTTCATAAAGATTCTTTGTGCAATACTCTATAAACGGAACAAGACGGAGCGTTGGAGGCTTGCGGCCGTGTATTTAGAGTTGCGCAGGTCACGTTTGTCATCAAAGATACATTTATGACTATCACAGTATCAGGATGTACTCGATTGTTGAAAACTAAAGTATTCATAATTTTGGATAGGAATTATTAACATTTCGTCTAAACATTGGAAATGCGCAATTGCGTATCAATCGCTTTATCCGTTCACACATTGTATTATGCCCTTTCCCATCCCTCAACTTTGTAATCTATTTCCTAAGCGCACAGGCTTACTGAGTCGTGAGTCATTCGAGCGATTCGACTCCTGACTCCTGAGAGAAGAACGTCTGCAGTACAGTACAGCTACTTTACCTGACTTTATCATGGCTGTCAAAACTGGTTATTGGAATATTCGTGGGGTAAGTTAAGAAAAGAACATTCAACTGTGTATGTCTAAATCGTTTTCGAAACTGAAAATTTTGGTGTAAATAATAGTACATGCAACCTATCCGACTTCTTTTGGCCCATGCCGGGTTTGAGTATGAGGAGAAGCGTTATAATGTTGGACCGGCTCCCGACTATGACCCGAGTGAGTGGTTGAACAACAAATTTAACCTTGGTCTGGATTTCCCAAATGTAAATATATCTGCTATTTAATGAACATGTTGGTGAGTGCAGATGATTTTTTTAATGTCATGTGTCTTTATTAGTGCCCTTACTACATTGATGGAGATGTCAAGCTTTCACAAACTTTTGCCATTCTGAAGTATTTGGGGGGCAAACATAACATGGCAGCCAAGACTGAGGAGGAGCAAATCAGAGTGGACTTGATAGAGGCAGAAGCCATTGATATGCGTTCAAAGTGGTCCACACTGTGTTATCATGATGATTTTGTGAGTATATAATTTAAACAGCATTTTCAATATTTGTGTATGCTTTGACTGTTTCTTCTTCTCATTGTTTATTTTAGGAGAAGATGAAACCAGATTACATAAAAAATGTTGCAGTGAAGTTGAAGGAAGTTTCCACCTTTCTGGGAAGTCACCCATATTTTGCAGGACAGAATGTATGGTGACATTTTCTTTTTAGACCTTTAACAGCCAATGTAAAATTTCACAGCAAAAATATTGCAATGTTTGAAAATGAAGTTTCATCAGCCTGGTGAAATTTTCTTTTTGATGCCAATTGCCAATGAAATTTTAATTGCCAATGTAACCTTTTTAATTATTGAATTTATTTTAAAGATAACCTACATGGACTTTGTGATGTATGAGTTGTTGTACCAGAACTCTCAATTGATTCCTGGATTACTTGATGAATTCCCTAATCTGAAAGAATTTCACGAGGGAATCGGAGCGCTAGAAAAAGTTGCAACTTATCTCAGTTCGGATAAATGCATCAAATATCCTTTCAATGGACCTATGGCTCAGTGGGGCGGAAAATAAGCAAAATTGATAGTACTATACCAGTCTACCATATACTCATTTTTGAATTTTCTAATGTTAGACACTTAGACTTCTCTTAGGCCCTTAGACTTTACTAGATAAAATTTGTTTTACAATTTACAAAGTTATCAAACATTCCTATTGTTAATCAATTCAACACATTGTTTTAAAAAATGTCATTCTCAATTATTGTTTATAAACAATATCTGTTATTATGGTTCAATCTAAATTGTTCTTTTTTCTTCATCCTTTAATTATGCCTTTTTTATTAGTTGGCGCTATAGTATACGCGTACAACGGAGCGTTGCAGCCGTGTATTTTTAGTTTTTTACTCGCGCACGGTAAGCAGGATGACTTGCCCGTTTCTACAGGATATAATTATGAATATCAAGTTCAATCGGTCATAAGCCGATTAGAGTTAGAACCATGATCTATAAATTGGTTTATAGTTAATTAGCAGTTTATATACCATGGTTACATAATCGGGCGCAAGGTGGCTTACTGTTGACATATTAGCAGACACATCAGCAAACTTGTTGTCAATTTGTAAATTGTAGTTTCGTCTCCGAATGCGATGCGTAATTCTGGTTATTAAGCTATTAATTTCCATTTTTAAAATTTTGGTTGTCAACTCAAAAAGAATGCTTGAAGCCTGTGAAGCTTTTGTAACTTACGAGAGTGGCATCATTCTTGAACGTCAGGGATTCGAAGTGAATGATGAACCTGTATGGATACTCGGCCGAGAATACGACACAAAAACTAGTAGGCGTTTAATAGTCACTTCTAGCCAAGAACTTCACTCAATTCAAGATATTTTTTTTAGAACTGGATGAACTTAATTCAGATGTGAAGTCCAGACTGTTATTAACATATCGTAGAAATTTTCCTCCAATTGGAGATTCTGGTATGACTAGTGACCGCGGTTGGGGTTGTATGCTTCGTTGTGGCCAGATGGTTGTAGCACAGGCCCTAATCAATCAGCATTTAGGTGAAAGTTTTAAATTCTAATGTTTTTTCCATGTTTAACATGATTTTTTATAGGAAGGGAACCATTTTGGCCAGTAGGGGATGATCAAAGAACAACTGAATCATATAAAAAGATTTTAAAGCTTTTTGAAGACAAGAAAACAGCAGTCTACTCTATTCACCAATTAGCTCAAATGGGAGTAAGTGAAGGCAAAGAAATTGGACAATGGTTTGGTCCCAACACTGTTGCCCAAGTCTTGAAGTAAGTGCAGTAATTTTTAAATGCTTCACATACATTACTATGTTATTTTTCAAACCTTTCCTAAAGGAAATTATGTGAATATGATGAATGGTCAGCATTAAAGATCCATGTTGCTATGGATAATGCTGTTGTTATTGAAGAAATTGGTTAGTTAACATAAATATGTCAAAGATTTTTTAAGAAAACTTCTTTACACTTTACTTTTTCTTTTATTATACAGAGCAGTTATGTCACAAGAAAATCACCCCTACGGAAACATCTACGTGGAGTCCGCTCTTACTTGTTGTTCCCCTACGGTTAGGTTTACTGAACATCAATCCAATTTACATTGACAGTCTGAAGGTAACATCAGAATAATGTTATACGTAATTGTAGGATGTGTTTGATAATAATAAAGATTTTTATTGTAAATGGCTAGGCTTGTCTTCAAATGCCTCAATCGATTGGAATGATCGGTGGGAAACCTAGTCAGGCCCTTTATTTTATTGGTTACGTTGGTATGTATAGACATCACTTACATCGGTTCAATTTTAATTGATGTTTTTATAGGAGACGACGTGGTTTTTCTGGATCCTCATTTGACCCAAAACGCTATCGATCTTGACGAAGATGAGTTCGACGACTCTTCTTATCATCCTGCCACATGTGCGCGGATCTCTTTTCAATCCATGGATCCCTCTTTAGCAGTGGTATGATATACGTAGAGAAAGACTAAGAAAATTATGTCTTATTTTGTTTTTCGCATTTTAGTGTTTTTCGTGCACTACACATTCCGAATGGAAGGATTTGCTTCGACAATTTAAAGACATGACTGAAATAGGAAAGAAACAAAATCTATTTGAAGTGTGCAGTCAAAGACAAGCGGAGTGGCATCCGAGTACCACGGATTTAGTAGATGAAGCCATTGCTCTTGACAGCGCAGATTCAGAGGATGAATTCGAGATCTTGGGTTGATTTCTTTTGAGTTCTTCTGAACGATGTGTCTTACTTTAGATTTCATACGAATAATTTGTCTACGATTTGTCTGCGACTTTGTTCATTATAATAACGACCGACAAAGACTTCGAAAAACGTTATTTTAAATCGATTTTTTTGCCAGATTCCTATCACGAAGCGTTTAAAAATACAATTAAAATGGTAAATATCGTGCCAAGCATTTTTATTACGGGGAATATCGCATCATATTCAAACGGAGATACCCAATACCCGAGAACTACGTTTATATCTGATTGAAAGCATCGAAACCTGAAAGTGTCACATTACATATGCAAAGTTTGTTGCCCTTATTAAATGCACTTATTGAATATTGGCTAGGTTACAACATATTGGAATAAAATGATTAGATACGGCAGATGTCATCAACATTACAAGAAGTGGCTAATTTTTCGTATTGTTTCGAGAAGTCTGAATACTTGCATAGCTCACTTGAGCATCCAGGCAGCATGATAGGACGTTCTTGTACGTAAGCAGTGATATAGTGGCCATCCGAGCAGTTGAATAGGACCAGCGCTAGGTGGGCGGCAAAAGAATTAATCAATGACGTCCGCCATTCCCGATTCTTCATAAGATGGCGATTCGTATGTTTCATTTCGATTGGATCTTTAAATAATCCAAATCGGGACATCACTGTGCAACAAAACAATTCCTTGTAATCAAATAATGCTAGAAATAATATAGAAAATCACCTTTAAGAAGAGTTGCAGTGTGAGTAAAGTAAAAGATTCCCTTTGGATTTAAAGAAGCTGGACTTTCCACAACATGCCTGGAGTTTAAAGAAAGATGACGACACTGTGCGACTGTATATTTTAAAGTCGTTTATGTCTTTACCTAAAACTATCGTAGACGTTCTTCAACGGCATACAAGCCTGTTCGTAATTTATGGGAAACCCATATCCGTCTTCATAGTAATATTTCAGATCCTCGCGATATTCAAGTATCTAAAAGATTGTGATTAATATAAAATAAGTTATCCTTGACTACATTAAACTTTTTGATCACAACTCTGAACTCTTTATACCTTAAGGTCTTCTTTGCTGAAAACTGCGCACCACGGCGAAAGCTTCTTTGGACGCCAAGCTTTATCAAACGTGCACATAGTGTACATTTCATTAATATCATCTAAAGCGTCAATTATTCGTTAGCTATAAAATAATCAGTTAACGTTTGTGATTTCTTACTGAGATTAAGTGGAGATAAGAAACCCAAACGATTGGTAACGGATTGGATGACAGATAACATTTCACCCGATTCTTCAAAAAGCGTTTTTTCAATTAAGGCTTTCTTCTTTTTATGAACTTCTTTTCTCCATTTATCACATATTTCATCGAACTATTTCAATAGAGTAAACAATGAATTTTGTTGATGAGCGTAATAACATAAAATTAGAAAAGAAAAAAAATACTTTCAATAGGCTATCTGGAGAATTCAACTCCTGGAAGAACACGTTAGGAATGTCTTTTTTTCCAAATATTCCTTTGGCAAATGCCCTTGCACTAGCATTCGTGCGCTCTGACTCTGTATGCTTGAACTGTGACGAATTAAACAAAAGAAATCATAACATATTATAGAAAAAGTGAAATATTTGTCATTTTAATTTACTACACACAATGTATGAGGAATTGATGAATGGTTTTGTTAGAAGCTTTGGAAATCGATCTTGATATCTATCTGCAATGTCTTCCAACTCTTTAAAACCTTCTTTAACAAGGAACTCATCATCATTGACATTAGCCCGAAATATCCATTTTTCAAGATTTTCAATGTCATCTTTACACAAAGATCCCTTTCCAGCTTTGTGGTTTGAAATAATCTCATTTTGGATCAGTGGAAGAATGGATTTCAATGTCAGCATTTCCTCAGTGCTAGGATTACGTGAACCATGCCTCGACAGAAGCCAAAACTGCTGAGCCACACAACCTAAACCAAAGAAAAAATAAGCCAGGTATTATTCCTTTTCATAGCAGGGTGGTACTAACAATAACATATTTACTTGATAACACTTACCAGGTGGAGTGATTTCATCATCATTTTTGTTTCTATTCCATCTGTAGGAAGTTTTGGTCGCGAAAAACACATAAGGGTGATCGATGTCATCGTAGCAGTATTCTGATTTATTTTTTAAGCTCGATGCTTTGTGCTTCTCTTTTTTCGATTCTTTGGAACTACGTTTCCCAGCTTGCACTGTTAATAAAACCAGACATGACAACAAAAGAATCTGGATGAAAAGTTTCGGCATTATACTAAAAGTCTAGCCAGTAAAGGAACGTCCACGTCGCACAATCGATAGAACAATCTACCAGCACCTGTATCTGTATTCAACACAATGAAGTTGACTCATCTGTCAATCAAACTCACATGTGTTCCCTGTGCTTGGGTCGAGTCTTCCTTAGACCTTAGCTTAGTGTGTATAAACCTAGTTCAATGTTATTCTGCTAGGTGGCACTTTAAAAAAATTTAAAAACAAATCTGTCCAGCAGACAAGTGACAAGTTGTTATCGTTATCCGGAAAATGCGCAAAACCAAAACGGGAAATTGCTTAACAAAAAATTATGTAAAATGGAAAAGAAGTACTGAAGAAATAATACATTGACTGACGTGCACTGTATAGTGTATATGTTTAAATGTTGCGATTTGAGTCACATCAATTGATATATAAAACCTTAAAAAAGCTTTCCTTTGACCAGAAATTATGCAAAATTGCGCACATGGCAGAAGAAGGGAAGAATTAAATTGTACGATTACATGAATCTGTGGCCCCACAGTTATGAATAATAATTCACTAATTATGCAGTTCAGGGTTATCTTGGAAAATGAATAAAGACTTTGGAAAAACTGGCTGGTTTCAACCATAACCATTACACACAGGTAAAGATGGAAATGAGGAGGGCCAAGGGAACTTCGTACCCCTTCTGATCCAAAAATAGCCTACCTACGCGGCGTAGTAGTTGCGCTATTTACGCTTGGCGGAGACCAGCCAGTTTTCCAAAGGTCTGTATCCATATAGAGAGACTAAGCATTTGCAATCACACGCGACATATGTCATCAATGCTACACTTCGAAACCAAGGAACCATACTGATCAACAAATTCACGGAAGTGGCAAAAATCATCGGAACATCCTGGCAGTCGAACGGGACGTTCTTGGATGAAGGCAGTAACACGGTAGTCGTCGGCACATTTAAATAGGACAAATGCAATATTGGAAGCAAATGAATCGATTCGTGAAGTTCGCCATGCTCTGTTCATTTGTTCTAGACGGTTTGAATGTGTGGGACGAACTTTGTCTTTGTAAAGCCCAATACGAGCAAGAACTGATTTAAAAAAGTAATGAAGACACATTTTAGTCTTTTTAAATGAAACAATAACAGTGACTAGAATGAAATTACCTTTAAGTATAGTTCCAGAATGAGTGAAATAAAAAAATCCTTTCGGTTGGGAAACACTACTTTCTTCTGAAACCGTTTTTCTGAAATAGAATACATATTAAACAGGTTTAAATAATTTAAGCATCAGAATTTTGTTAACCTGAAGTTCTCAAAGATATTCTTTAGAGGTGCACAAGCTTGCTCGTAATTGATTTGGTAACCGTATCCGTCTTCGTAGAAATATTCAAGATCTTCACGGTATTCTAATATCTATTTTCAAATTTCTTTTTAAACAACGCATCTACAATTTTAAAATGTGGATGTCCGTTTACCTGGAGATCGTCTTCGTTGAAAACGGCACACCAAGGAGAAAGATCTTTCGGTCGCCAAGCTTTGTCAAAGGAACACATGGAATACATTAAGTCAACTTCCTCTGTTTTCATTGTAAAAAAAAAAAATATGTTTTTAGGGGGAAAAACTAAAATATTTGATTTTATTTGAAACCTAGTTTAAGAGAAGAAGTAAATCCCATGCGATCAGAGACAGATTTTATCATGCCCAAGAATTCTGGAGATTTTTCATACATTTTCTTCTCAATTATTGCAGTAGAATTTTCATCAACTTCCTTTAACCACTTGTCACAGGTTTTGTAGAACTAAAAATAATTTATATTTTACAGATCTATTTTGAACTATATAATTATTACAGGATGTTACCCTTAAAAGATAATCAGGCTTGGATGATTTCTTCATGTATACATTTGAAGAATCTCGCCTCCCAAACATTCCTTGGGCAAATGCTTGTGCACTTACATCTGTTCTTTCAGAATCAGTAAACTGGAACTGTAAAAAAAGATGGTGTTAATTAACACCATTTTATTTAATAAAAATAATGAGTTGAATGAACTAATTTACCACATAAGACTCATTGACAAATGGTCTAGATAGGAGGGTTGAAAACCTTTTCTGAAAACGTTTCCCAAGACCTTTCAGTTCATGGAAACCTTCAGTAACAAGATACTTGTCCTCAGTAACATTAGCAAGGAATTCCCAATCTTCAAGATTTTTTATGTCATCGTCACAAAGACTTCCTCTTCCTGCTTTGTGATTAACCTTTGTATTTCTGAAAATGAGAGGTAGCTCTGTTTTCATCTTTATCATGTCTTTAGTACCAGTATTCCTCGTACCATGTCTAGACATGAGCCAGAATTGTTTGGCACTACACCCTGAAAACAAATTCTTTTTAAAACTTAAATGCAACAGATAAACAAGTAATAGTTATAGGAAACCTTTATATTTTATTTCATCATCATCCTTGTTTTGATTCACACGATAACCTGTTTTTGTGGCAAATTGAATGTAAGGATCATCAAGTTCATCATAACATGGTGTGCTTTGTTTTAGCTTTTTTCGCTCTAAGTTCACGTCCGAAAGTACATGGATAATATAAAAACTAAATACTAACGCCAAAAGAACGACACTCTTCATTCTACCACCTCACACGGTACACTGTTTGGTTTCACACACAAAAATGGCGTTTCAATGTTCTTAAAGCTGTATGTATTACATGCAGACAAATTTCGACCTAGATCACGATTCACGAAGTTGCGACCCTGTGTTTGTAAACACCCTGTATTTGTAGGAAACCGTAAACATAGCCTAAATCACGATTCACGAACGCCACCCATCCGCAACCGCCAAGCTGCCATAGTTGCCATTTGCTAATACTGAAAAGAAAAAAAAATCGAAAGATAGAAACTAGGCCTAACACGTATATTTTTATTTATTGCATTGTTTAAAATAAAAGTGAAAAAGTTTCAACAAAATTTGTAAAAAAAAAAAAAAATTATCTTCTAGTATTTATTGAAAACATTTACAACTTTACAGATAAGAATTGCAATTATTTAACGCTAGATTGTGCTAAAAGCAATAAACTGGCGTAAGAGCGCAAGATCCACGGTCGATATGGCGATATTAGCGTACTAAATATTTATTTAGGTTTTGACTTTATCCTTAATATTCTCTACTGAAAGGGTTTTTAACGTTTCTAAGAAACTATCCATAGCTTACCTAAAAACCCTTTATGTTTGTGTGTATCGATGTATACTTACGGTAAGTATGGAGATGGAACAGGAAATGTCTGTGATATCTTGTACGACAGGTACGTGTATGTGAAATAATAATGGAAATCTTCTTAACTGTTTTGCAGAATTTTAGCTACGCTTTCTTGATTGACAAGTTCTTAAAATAAAAGAAGCACTATGACATGGATGAGCTGATTGAACATACACCGACATACACTTTTGAATCGTGTTTATTGTATGATATATAAATTGTCCAGGACGCGCATTTCCAGTTCATCGTCAGATTCGACTTCGTGTTTGACGACGCCTCAGCACGAGCGGCGCTTGTTCATTTCGACGGCCCCGCGGACCAACCCGCGCTGCATTTACCCGTCGCCCGTGCCCGCCCAGGAGTCACCGTTCGAGAGCAACAACGCGGCCGATTGCCAGTACGTGGCCATGCGCCGCAAGGGCCGCAAGTCGAGCGTCACGAGCATGCAGAACAATTCTAGGGAGCCGCATTTACGATCCGTCGTCATCCGACAGCGACTACGACCAGTTGCCGTCCACCAGATTCCGCGACCGCAACGTCAAGAGAGGGTCCAGGATGGCCCTGGACCGTCTCAAAAGCAGTTCTTGTTGATCAAGAACCATAACAGCACTTGTTTTTTGTCCTTAATGGTATTAACAACTATTTATATAGATGTGAAAAAGCAAACAAGAGCAGAATACCCTATATTATTCATCAGGTCGTGAATATTAATGTCAATTTCTTATTTTGTTTTTTCTGTGTATGTGTACCATTGTCTCGTTTTTGATTGACGTTCTTTTTCTTTTTTTTGGGTAACCCCCCCGACTCCAGTCTGAACGAACTGGAAAGTTCCATCTAAAAATTCTGAGACTGGAAAGGCGGTGTGTGGCAGAGTGTAAAAGACGTAATCGCGTGTTGAGATGGACCGTGGCTCTAATAACCCCCATTATACGTTTGTTGCATATGGAACGCGATCGTTTCAGTTTACCAAAGACGGGATGAATGCCCTAGTTCAAACATTATTTTCTCTCTCGATCATTTTGTTTTTCCTTCTCTCATTCACAAAACACGTTTTCAGTTATTTTCTCCCCCTTGTACACACAGTGTAGAGCCAGTCTGATGATTTTGTGTGTATGTATGTGTTTGGCCACAATATCTTTATAATCTCTCCCAATGTAACTCCCTTGGTAACTCCTTGATCACTCGCCATGTATCAAAAATTCACAGTATCGACAGTTTATGATTCTTCTTTCGTCACTTTCACTATCTTGTGTTTTAGCGTGTTTTAGCGCACCCACAATATTTTTCTCTTCTTTTCTCAATTTGTGTTTATCTAGAAAGAAAACAAAATCGAACCCAATCAGTAATATATACAGAACATTTTCCCCTTCGATCCAATCAAAAATTTAAATCACGATAGAAAGAACACAATTTTTAACATATGGCCTGGTCCAGCCAAAATCTTTACATTCACTGTATGTGTGTGACAGTATTTTGTACAAATGTTACGAGATATAAATAATAAGAATTACGAAGAAAGTTGTTTTGCCCTCCCAAATCATTTTCCCCGTCTATACTTCCAGTTTTGTTTTTGTATCTCGTAATCCGGATATCATAGCATCTTTCACACTCGGTAGATACTGTAGCATTTAATCGTTTGATGGATAAAATCCTTGTGTTGTATAATCTTATGACTACGATATGGAAATCTAAATAAATACTGCGTTCAGTATAACGAAACAATTAGGGGGCTAGGGGTATCTATATTGCTATCTTGTATCTTATCTTAAATATATTTAAATATTGTTAAATCAAATATGCAGTTATTTTGTCTGTCACAATTCTCATTTATGCAGTGTAAATTTGAGGCTACTTGATTTTACAACATTTTGGAGTGAGCAATAGACAATTGCAAAAAAAAAATTGCGCATTTATGTAAATAATAGGTTTTGTGTACGTTTTGCTACTATTATCACATCGCAAAAAATGCACAGAAATTATGGGAAACATAAGAAAATAAAATAAAATTCATTTTTTATCGGTGCTGATGATTGTGACTCGTATTGATTTATCTTATTTATTATCTTTCTTCAAATTCGTGACTAGTTGGGACTATCTGAAACAACTTCTGGAAGAAAATTGTGATGAAACCTGTGTGAAGATGAGAAAAAGAAAGCGTTAATGATTACAGTTGATTAATTATAACACGAAATGATATTTTACTTATTCCCGGTAACGATTTCTTATAATATACGAAAGGTATGTAAAAAATAAGACCAGCGAAAATGAAAAGGAGGACATAGAAGTATTGCACTTGTGGAGCCGCGGCTATGGGTGCGACGACCAGGATAGCTGAAACCACCATAACAATAACTGGAATGATGATGGGCACCTTTATTTACCAAGAAATGATTAACTATGGAAAAAACCAAAGGACAAAAATTTAATAGAATCTGCTAGTAACACCTTAATTGGTCTATGTTCGTCTTTTTTCGTGAATCTCATTACTATCAATGCCACCATAGCAGCGCAATAAAAGATTGAAATTGCAAATCCGAAGAAATCTATTAGCGTAGCTATATCTCCTGGGATGATCATGAGTATCCCCAAGAGACTCTAAATATAAGTTTGAATATAAGTTTTATAATCCAGGGTTAATGAAGATTCAATGAATTTTTACGGTCAACAAAATTGGGGCAATGGGCGTCTTCCTTTCGAAGTGTATGTAAGACAGAAAATCAGGAGATTGACCTTCTCGCCCAACTACATGCGAGATCCTTGAAATACATAAATTAAATTCAAGGACTATTTGAATTTTACTATTTTCCCTACCTTCCTGCAGCAAACAACGTTCCATTTGTTGTACCAATTACAGATATCACTACTCCGAGCGGAATTAAGAAACTGGCAGAGCCCAGCACTGCATCTCCCCAGTCCTTCAAAAAGGATATTAATATGGTATTATAAATTAAAACTGATTAGTTACTAAAGAAATCTTCTACTCACCACAGCAACCACATCCGAGGAGATTATCTGTTGTGGTGTTAAAACAGTTAGATAGGAAACGTTGATGAGCACATAGCAGATGGTGGTTAATGGAAGAGCGATAATAATGGCCAACGGCAGATTCCTAGAAATTAATGCAACGGAAAAATAAAAAGCGTAGTTTACAATCTACATATAGCCTAGGTGTTTATATTTGCATGCGGACGCACCTGTACGGATTTTTCAGCTCTTCCGTAATAAAGTTTAGATTGTTCCTTGAACCCAAGCAAATAACAAATAAAATCTTATTTTCAGTAATTCAATTTAAGTCTATTACCAGCCACTATAAGCCCAGAGTCCACCATAGAATGCTGTAGCTATTTGTCCGAACGAAGAGGCTGATCCTTCAAATCCAATTTCCAGATTTTCAGTGTACCCTGCATAGTAGTTGGTATATACTCCAGTTACAAAACAATGATGTTAGCTCAGGCTACCATACCTAAACCTAGGTAATACAATCCTCCACCAATAATGATGGCAATGGCAGTCAGTTTTCCAATCGTGAAAATGTTTTGTACGTGCGTAGCGCCCTTTACCGAGTAACAGTTAACAAAAGTAATGGCACCTGGATAAAATGTGGCAATTTAACAGAAGGTCGTTTCAGTAATAACTTATTCATGTACCTATGCAAATGGTAGCCAGAAGTCGATCTAAAACGTAGGTTAGATATTCATCCGGACAAAAATTTACTGCCGTCAGGATAGGTGAGCTTAAATACTTGGCGAATGAAAGCGATAAAATTGCTACTGATGAAGGGTTAATTAGAAAAACTGTAACCCAAGCGAAGATGAAGGCCAATATTGGACCAAAGAATTTATGCGTCGGCCCAAATGCTTCAAGAAAATATATATATTCTCCTGTGATATAATTGGAATTTAATTTTAAATTATTCAAACTTTGGATTTTAAAATAGAATATATAACTTATTTTTCTACATAGGAAACAACAAGAAAAATTGGTAGTCTTACCTCCAGATTTAGGTATCAGGGTACCAATCTCGCAATAAGCTATGGCACCTAAAACGAAAAAAAAAAAATAAATAAATAAATGTTTGTTTTCTCAACTGTCACATTTAAGGCAGTCAGAGATAAATTCACGGTGTCATGGTTCAGTCACAACTTTTCTCCCCATTATTAGTTTAGAGATTTTCTTTTAAGTTGATGGAGTCCGTAAATTACGTCATTATTATCATGCATAATCTTACAAAAACAGTATAAGCCGGGATTTTGTGAAGTCATCGGTCCAAAATTCAACATACTGCTGGTAAAACACGCAGATCGAGGTGAAAGTGTACATCCGTTTTCAACATTTTTAGTTTTCTATCTACCATAGTAAATTTTTCCTTTGGCAAGCCAATTGCCCAAAAGGGTGCAATCATATTACATTGCCAAAATTTCGCAAGATATTTTAGAAAACCGCAAAAAAACACGGAATGTAAAACATAAAGCTATCAACATCCGTCACAGTCTTACCTTATCAGACAAAACGGTCAAGGATTATTATTTATTACCTTTGTTTTACTATGTTATTTTATGTGAACGATGTACTTTGGAATGAATTTTAGCCTCTAAGGGCTCAATGGACTAATACAACAGTTTACGTAAAAATACAAAAACAAACATTCAGGATCGACTTGCCTAGTAAAGAGTAAACACCACACACACCCCAGAGGACGAGACATAATCCAGGAGACCCCGCACTGCAAATGAAATTAAAAAGGGTCGTGAATTTGTTATTTGATTTTGTTTTCATTTTTTAAAATTCATAACCTACTTGGCTAGAAGACTTCCCGCTGATACAAATATGCCGGAGCCGATCATAGTTCCCACGATAAGGGTAACGCCACTGAACAGTCCAACCTGAAACCATGCTGTGAAATTTAATCAAAGTTTTTACGTGAATCCACAAATGCTTTACAACCCTATCAAAACAGTCTTAAAGACTCGTAAAAATTGCGATTCCAGCAAAAAGAGGGAGTTAACTGTTAAACCCACATGTCTACTATTATACATCCCCTCCACCTTACAAAAGTAGTTCGTTACAAGTAAATTCTTTACCTGCCGCTTCATCCGCATGTCATCTTTGTCGCTAAACTGATCGTTGCTCAATCTCTTGATACTGTTAAGTGAATTGTTTCCATCTTCGTTTGGTAATGGCAATCCATCGTTTCCATTCACGTTCTCTGAAATGTTCAAGTAGGAAGAATTAGTAAAAAGAAAATATTACAAATAAGAAATGCATCGGAACCTTGAGACGAGCGTTGTCGTGGAACTGAATTATTCTCCAGAGTGGGAGTCATTTTGAAATGTCTAGAAGTAGAGAAGTAAAAGAACTAAAATAAATAACAGAGATAAGTTAAAATGTGTAGAACTTCACCTCTCTTTTGAAAATACACAATTGACAAATTCAAACGTCTTCAATTGGTTCTGTCGAAGTTTTATGATGACTAAGAGCGAGCACTGTGGAGAAGGAACTAAAGAGAGCAAGATAATGGAAACATCAATAGTCGTAAAAATATCCGATGTACCTGCGGTTTAATATTGGGGGAATGCACTACATAATCTACTACACAAGTACACATGCCGATATCAGTCAATAGTCTATCTATTTGCGTGTTGACATTTCTTCTCCCTACCCATCTTATTGTAGAACGGTTAACCACGCCCATTATTGCCCTAATCCATCTAAGCATCCACTTTCGCACCTTACAATCACTTGGTCTTTTTCAGAAAAAAGTAATTCATATTACCTTTAAAGAGTAGGGTGAAACAAATGCGCGCCTGTTTCAAACTTTTCACAGCATTTTGTTTCCGTGGCAACATTTAACTTTCGCTAAATCTTGGCTTGGCCTATATACCTTGGAACATAGGAATACATTTCCACATTTATGCGAATATGTTTATATGTTTTAGATGCGACAACCTTTGCAAGGCAACTTGGAAGCTCAGTTTACCATTAGACAACCATTAGAGTTTGCTCAAAGTATTCTTAGATAACGCAATCGGCGAAAATATAAGAAATTGTGTTAACTTACATCTTGAAGTTGAGGACTTGCATTAGACTATTTAAATCGCTGTATTAATCACTCCAATGTCAAACACCTGGGTTCAGAAGAACCGAATCCAATTGTTGAATGACAAACAAGATTTTTTCAGCTTCTGAAAGTTCAATCCAAGACGCAAGATTAATGATAACAATAAGGGTAAATCCCATTTTCTTAAGAGTTCGTAGTTCCATATGGTGTACAGTTCTCAGGTTGCCATCAGAACTATAAGCTTGAGGGCGGAAAATTTTCCAAAGCACCCTGAAGTAAAAAAAAAGTAATGAAAGTAAAAACAAAAACAATTATTTCATATAAATGAAGAATTGTTACAATCGATTTCCATTTTGGATTTTGAGATCTTCCACAAATCGTGTTTTATTGGTAAAACTGTCCCATACCGGGTTTATAGGAACAGGAGTCTTATCCATGCTGAATATGGTGGCGAAGTCTACAAATGACAAATTAAATTAACTTAAAAAATAATTTGTTTTATACAAGTGTCTAATAATTTTTTGACTTACCAATATTGTGGCCTTTTCTAGTAAAGAGACGACTGAGAACGTGAACTGGTCCATCCAGTACAGCCTGTAAGGTCTCTTCAATTTGTGAAAAGATATCTTCAGCAACAACTTGACCGACTTGAGAAGGTAGCCGAATAGACGATGCCTCGAAGGAAGGCATTGCATTGGAGAAATCAGAACTATGATGCAATGCATGTTGAGTTGTTAATTTGGGTGTAGTAGTACTGGATGACACCTCACGCAAAGCCTCACTAGTTTGAGTGTATGCTCTGGATGTTTCGTTACGTTTTAGTCTTTCGCACAGACTTTTAACGGAAAGTTTTCTGCATGCTGCATCTCCAGCACATACGAGCTTGCGTGAATGACATTTCAAGTCAGGCCGGCATTGAAAGAAGTAGCGAGGGCAACTTACACTAGAATTCTTTGGCTTCTCAGGCTTCATTTTATCGACAATCAAATCGTTCAGTTTAGCACAAAGTTCTTCGTTGGTGAGATGCTCGCATCCGGCAATACTGTTACACAATGTCTTTCTTGGCATGCAGGCAGAATGTTGTGGGCAGCGCAGATAGTTGAGTGGACAAATCAGTTTCCGATCAACATTACCGCAGACGCTGCTGTCCTCGTCTTCTCCATCTTGACAATCTGAATCTCTGTCGCACACCCAACTAAGAGGAATACAAGTGTGACTGTTGGAGCAATAGAACTGCGTCGATGAACACACGGAATGAGTGCTGGTACAATTGGCTTCGTCCGACTTGTCGTTACAATCTTCGTTACCATCGCAAACGGCCGAGCGAGGAATACAGTGACGTTGATTAGGACAGGAGTATTCGCCCTCTCTCTTGCATACATACGGAGGGCAGGAATCAGGTTCGTCGGATCGATCTTGACAGTCGGCGTCTCCATCACAGTATAAATGGATGGAGACACATCCGCCGTTTTTGCATTGAAACTGTGAACTGGTACAACCTACTTCTGTTGTCGTATTGCGGCACTGAAGCTCATCTTCACCTAGGGCACAATCGTTGACTCCATCGCATCGGAACTTGGCTGGAATACAACTGGCTTGACATTTAAACCATTCATCACCAACGCAGTCGGCTTTAGTACAGACGTGTTTATCTTCTCCCAATACTTTACCCAATGGACATAGGCAAGTGACTCCATCAGGTGTTGGTGCGCAAATGTCACTGCAACCTCCAGTATCCCCCAAGCAATGATGAGCGTGACTGTTGGAATCGAAAAGATCAATAACTGCCATCAAACGATACTGAACGGTTATGTTCTCGGAAGCGTCGATAACAAAGCCGCGCATAGTTTTCGTCTCTTGCTTGTTCAACCAGCTGATGCGAGTGGAGGATTGAGCCAGCCAAAAGACGGAATCTGCACTGACGTCCAAGGCGACCGGAGTGCCCAGATGAGAGCGAAGGATGATTCGATTTTCACCGTTGACTTCGATCCGTTCAATTGAACCTCGCAGGGAATCGCTGAAGTAGAGATGTTTGCCGTCGTAAGCCATCGCCGATACAATTCCATGAACTTCGACCAACTCCTGTCGGTTAGTACCATCCATATGCCAAACGCTGATGACGTGACTGATGCGACCCTCGACGATGAACATCCTGCCGGATTGGGATCCAATGGTAATACCTTGCGGGCTGTAAAGATTTCGGGCCAATACTAGTCTTTCGTAAACACCGTCATGATTTTTTTGACCAACTACGACAGTTCCCCGAGTAACTTCCGTCCAGTAAATGTTCTCCGTGAAAGGATCCACGTCCAACCCCTCGACCATGTCGACGTTTTCGAAGAGAACTGTCTGCCGATAAGTATCCAGATGCATCGAGTAGATTGTCCTCTGGATCATGTCGCTGTAGACGATTGAGTGGCCTAAGGGGTTGTACGCCAATGCACCGATGTTTTCCACGTTACGCGTAGGCAGACGAAAGATGGAATCCTTGCCAATCTGGTGATGAGTCAAGCGATAAATGTCGGTGTAAGTTGCGATGACGATGGAAGATTCGTGGGCGGAAATAGACTCGCAGGTACGGCCGTCTTTGTTCAGAGTCATTCCAACAGGGCAGGCGCACTTGTAGCCTTGAACGGATGGTGAAAGAAGACAGAGATGGCTGCAAATCACGTTTCGGCAGGGGTTGGTGAGATGGTTTTGCTTGGAAGGATGATGAACGTGGATGCCAGTTGGAGTTAATGAAGCCTCCTTCATCAAAATCTGGAAAAGTTTGATTTTAAGAATTTACTTGCCATCATTGACTCGCAAATCTGAAGATTAGTAATACCTTGTAATCCTTTCCGGTAAACTTGTTGACGGAAAGAACTTCGTGCTCCAGAGGATCGCACCAAAAGATCGTGTTTTCAAATATATCGAGAGCGTACGGATGGGTCACTTTAACGGGCAGGATTTTACGATCAGATCCATCAATCCGCGAACTTTCAATGCGATTAAGTTTAGCGTCTCCCCAATAAATGCGTTGAATGGTCTCATCAACAACCAATCCATTAGGCCAAACAATGTCTGTTGTGATTACGTTTGTCCGCTTCGATCCATCCATGCCAGCAGAACCAATGTGTGGACTAGAACCCCAATCGGACCAGAAAAGCAAACCCTCTTCAGGATAGACGGCCACTGCACGAGGTTTGTCTAGCTGTCCACTAATGACAACACTGCAAATGGCAGCATTAAAATCGCAAACGACAATGTGCTTCCGGCCGGAGTCCGCGAAATAAATGTGTCTGCCAACCCAGTCGATCGCCAAGTCTTCAACAATCTCCACACCAACCGAAACAACGTACTGGAAAGCTGAGCCATCCAACATGGATTTGTAAATGCCAGCCTTGTCCTTGCTCTTTTCATTCCAGTAGACGACCCCATCTTCATAGTCAGCTGCGACGCCGCGCGCTTGTGAAATGCCTGATACAACGAGTCCATACTCTATAGAAGGCGGAGAGATGTAGCGAATATCTCGATCGGTGGTAATTAGCAGCATTGGATCTGGCCCTATACACATTAAAAAATGAAGAAATATATACGTTGTAAACTTTCCTCCCAACTATCCACTCACCATTAGCAACGCAACTTCCATTATTACGGGTGCCAACAGTATAACCGGAAGAACAAGAACATTCAAATCCTCCTTGGTTATTCGCACACTTTTGGCTGCACATGGGTGGATCCATCGAGCATTCATCGATATCTGCAAATAATTCATAGTATATAAAAAAAGGTTTAACATAAAATATGCGCAAACGACTTACCAACACAAGTCGTTCCATTGAGCTGATAGCCTGAGGGACACGAGCAGATAGGACCACGAGGAGTTTTATGGCATTCATTTGGGCAGCGCGTACTGTTTGAACAGTTTGTAGTCGAATCTAAGACATAATGATGTTAATAGCAAGATAGTGATAACATAATGCTTGAAACTTACTACACTGGCCTCCTTCATCCGTCCGATCGTCACAATCTGCATATCCGTCACAAGCGCGACTAATGGGCATACATTTTTGAGTTCCTTTGCTGAGACAACTGAACCAGCCATGTTCAGGTAAGCAACTGTGATTCATGAATGCTTCAGAACCTGATTTTTCACAGTTCGAGTTATCCACAGGGTCATTAGAAAAAATGTGCATTTTGCTTACCACATTCTTTTTCATCAGATCCATCAGCACAGTCTGTGACACCATCACAGACCCACTGGTTTAAGATGCACTCTTTTCCACACTGAAATCCATTCTTGCACTCCTAATAAAATAAATACTTTTAGAAAGATCTAAAACACAATCGCTCAATGAACAAGAAGAATCAAATCGAACAATGAAGATAAAAAAACACAAGTGATCAATGCCTTACTGTTGTTACTTACTTTTGTTATGTTACAATGTAACTCATCCCTCGCATCAGAGCAATCAACCATTCCATCACAGACCCAGTTTTGAGGGATGCACACTTGACCCTCACAGTGGAATGTGTTTGATGGGCAATTCAATGCTAGGCTAGACGACTTTAAAAATGCACACAAATAAAATAATAAGCACATCGTGTTTGATCATCTTTATAGTTACCATCCCAGTGCAGTCGAGTTCATCTGACCAGTCTCCACAATCATTCTCCCTGTCACAGAAGAAAAACATGGCAATGCAATGGCCATCCTTGCATTGTTTCATGTGAGGACTTCTGCACGGGTAACCTGAGACGAAAGCAGATGAGAATCATCAAATAAAAATACACAATTATGCACAACTACAACCTAATTACATACTAGATAAATTGTTTGTTAAAGGATAGTGGAAAAAATTCTACGAAGGTTCATTTCAAATAAACACATCCGAATTACTTACTGCATTCTATTTCATCAGATCCATCGCTGCAGTCGATCACGTGGTCACAATGTTGCTTAGCAGCCACACATTCGTGTCCATCCTTGCACGCAAATTGATTTCCATCACAAACTACTCAAATGTAAAGTTCAGCTTTTTAATTCAAAAAGGTAAAACTATAATTTTCAGAACATCATCGAATGTTACACTTCTTTCACAAAACGAAAACAAAATACAGTCAATTACTAAGTTACATCACAATTAACAAGCAGAAAACGTTACCTGCCACTACGAGACTCGGCAGGCGAATGACGAAAACTAACATCCACCACATCGACAAAATCATTCTTTGTCTACTTGACTAATATAATAATAATAGTCATGGAAATAATATAGAAATATTGTGTTTTCAGCAAGAAGTATACTGTTGATCTATTAAATTATTATAAAAGTATAATAGCCCTAATTGTAACTTTCTTTTTTTAGCACCATACAGTAGAACTTGCGTGCTCGACACACTATGTCGGTATGAAGAACTCGATGCATTTTTAACCAAATGTGGTCTTTCTAAATCGACCTTCACCAAAAGGAAATGTAGGGAAGGGTTCACATTATAAATAAAACGCCTCTATTTTGTCTCAAAAATAAGAACCTTATCACACCTTGACGTAACCTTCAAAGAAAAAAATGTATCGTTTTCCGGGCAAATAAAAATTGGTTGGGAATGGGGATTATTGTGGTTTTCTTATTGCACCCTGCCTTTCCACAGCACCTTTTCTATCAATTTGTTTGAGTGTGTAGGCTACTGTAATTCACAAAAACACACATCCAAAGACTTAGAGACATTCGGGAAAAGTCATAAACTTTTATAGTGTTAGCTAAATAGAAAATATTGGTTTAACAATTTTAAAAAGAAACGTCAGTACACGACGCTAATTAACCAAATTATTTTTTAAGGTCTTCCTAGCTAGAATTCCTACTTCAATATTTCATCCATGATCTGGAAAAATCCGCGACAGTTGATTCCGTTTTTCACACTTTGCGATAGTTTTCACATAAAGTTTTCAGAAGCTGGTTGTTGGGACTACTTTCAGAAGTTTTTGTAGAAATATTGTAAATGGACCTGCATAAAATAATGAACTAGATTAAGTGAATCTAATTTGTATAATAAAAAAGTCATACCTATTCCCGGTACCATTTTATTGTAATAGACAAACGGCACGTAGAAAATAAGCCCAGCTAAAATAAAAAGGAGAGCATAAAAGTATTGCACTTGTGGTGCCACAGCGATGGGTGCAACGACTAGAATAGCCGAAATCACCATAACAATAATTGGGATGATGATGGGCACCTGAATTAATCAAACCGATTAGCCATGAAACACCCGAAAAATAATTAATTGAATCAACAACAACACGGTGCATACCTTAATGGGTCTGTGCTCGTCTTTTTTCGTGAAACGCATTACTATCAACGCCACCATTGCTGCACAGTAAAACATGGAAATGGTGAAACCGAAGAAATCTATTAGCGAAGCTATATCTCCAGGAATAATCATGATCGTCGCCAGGAGACTCTGCAAGGTGCAAATAGAATTCAACCGTTAACAATTCATAATAATAACGAACGTATGTGAAAAGTTTTTACAGTCAATAAAACTGGAGTAACAGGTGTCTTCTTCTCAATGTGGATGTAAGACAAAAAGCCTGGAGCATGGCCCTCTCTCCCAGCTACATGTGAAATCCTTAAAATCAAGTTATCAATTAAATTCCCTACAGACAATTTTCTAATGTGTTACCTTCCTGAGGTAAATACTGTTCCGTTGGTTGCACCAAATATTGACATCACGACTCCTAAAGGTATTAGAAAACTAGCAGGACCCAAAACTTCAATTCCCCAATCCTTAAGAGATATTTAATGTAAAGTAAAATATTATGCCATTTGCAATGTTTTTGACCCACCACAGCAACTGCATCTGAGGTAATAATCTCTTGCGGTGTCAAAACTGTGAAGTAAGACACGTTAATCAGCACATAGAGAATGGTAGTCAAAGGAAGCGCAATAATAATGGCGAATGGCAGATTCCTAAAGGCAATAAAAGATAATAAAATGTAAAGTTACACTCTTATCTTTATTCTGTCTATTGGGACACACCTGTAAGGGTTCTTGATTTCTTCCGTTATGTAATTTAGATTATTCCTGTTAATTAATTTAAGTGTTAGTTCACCGCTAAAAGTCCGCTAACGTCTCTTACCAGCCACTATAAGCCCAGAGTCCACCGTAGAATGCTGTCGCTATTTGGCCAAACGAAGTCGCTGATCCTTCGAACCCAATTTCCAGATTTTCAGTGTACCCTGCATGATTTTTATTCCAAATTCACGAAAGAGTAATAACTTTACCGTGTTTTTAATAAAATCATACCTAGGCATAGGTAATACAATCCTCCGCCAATGACGATAGCGATGGCAGCCAGCTTGGCCACCGTGAAAATGTTTTGCACTCGCGTTGCGGCTGTTACCGAATAACAGTTTACGAAAGCAATGATACCTGAACAATAAAAACATATGCGAATATTATTATTTCAATGTAAAATTTAGGCTGGATGTTACCTATACACAGGGAAGCGATCAGTCGATTTATCACGTAATAGAGGTATGGATCGGGACAAAAATGGATCGCTGTCAAGATTGGACTGCTGACATATTCGGCAAACGACAGGGCCAGAATAGCAACTGACGACGGACTCAAAAGGAAGATGGAGACCCAGGCATAGATGAAGGCCAACATCGGGCCAAAAAATTTGTGTGTAGGGCCAAAAGCTTCCAAGAAATAAATGTACTCGCCTGGATTTTATTTAAGGAAAATATGAATAATTAATTTCATTCATAATGTCTCAAATTTGTAAGACAAGATGAAAAATAGAGGAAAAACTCACCGCCGGATTTGGGTATCAACGTTCCTATCTCACAATAAGCAATCGCACCTAAAAAGGTAATTTTGAACAACGTAAAATTTAGATAGCTGTGTGGAACAGGTAATGGGGAACGAGCTGTTAAAATTCAGGCGTGCAGAAATCGTTTTTTCTTGTCTCAGATTATTTTTTAAAAAAGACGTTACATCCAGCCGGTATTGTGTGGCATCCGAATTTTAAAATGAAAGGAAGTTACAAGTCCAAAATTAAATGATAATGTGTTTCAACCAGTCTGGCCAAAATCCATTATTCTTTCAATTCTTTCGTGAACTCACTGACTTCTCACTGCACGAGCCCTATATGGCAATAGGAAAACAAAGCGTTTGAAAATAGATCTGACGTAAACTAACCGTTCTGCCACCAAAATTGGCCTTTGTTTGAAAATTTGAAACGAATTTTCTAACGTTAAGCGAAAAGGAAATTTGAGGGATTTTTTTCTTTCTAATGAACTTGCGACTTGATATTTCAAATCAGGATTGACTCACCTAATAAAGAGTAAACACCACACACTCCCCAGAGGACGAGACATAATCCAGGAGATCCTGCACTGCACAGAAAAAATAAGATAGGATCGATTTCTCTTGTTGCGTGCAATCAAAAAATTAATTCGTACCTAGCGAGAAGGTAGCCTGGTGATACGAAGATTCCGGAGCCGATTATATTTCCAATGACGAGAGCAACGGCGCTAAACAAACCGACCTGTCAAAAGTTAAAAATGATTTCAGAATTAATTGAGATCATGTTCAAATCACATGCAATTAAATGCCTGTTAATCAAGATAATTTTTACCATCATATTTAGTTAGTATTTTTAGACCCCTGGGAGTTGATGAAAAATCAACCAATTACCATAAATTATTTACTAGCGCGCACAATCAGTTTTTTAAAAGGCAAAACACGTTGCTGTTGGGCTATCGCTGCGCAAGTCAAATCACAACATCCTCATTTGATAATTGAAAGATAGTGACTGTTAGCATCTTTCGTGGGGCAAGAACAAAAAGATCGAAACAAAAGATTTTTATCTCTTTACACTAGACTGCACCAGTATTATTAGTAGCCAAGGCTCCTTACGCATTTACAACAGAACTTTTAATTCACTTTTATTATTTTTAAACGAAATCTTTACCTGTCTCACCATCCGCATTTCATCCTTGTTGTCGCTGGACATTCGATCACTGCTATTGCTGTCATTTATTTTATCCATTGAGAAATTTCCATCGTCTTTTTTAAATTTAAGTTCAACATTTGTCTTGTTATCCTCTAAGCGAATTCAAAGGAAGCAAAATGTAGTTTTAAAAAATATTAATGATTAATAACGGTCACAATTTATTGTAAGCAGAATTATTCGGTTAAGGTTAAGTAATAAACCTTGAGACGTGCGCTGCCTAACTGAATCCGAATCCGTGGTTTGAAGAATCATTTTGGATGAATTAAAAATAAGAATTTGATTTAGTTTGGAGCAAAAACATTCGGGAATAGTTGGGATATTTCCATTGAAAGTGTTATTCCTTTTCTGAATCGTTAAATTTTTCACGGCACGCTTGTTGCTTCTTAACCATACAGGGACACTCCAAAAGAAGAACTAAAAGGATAAAGAAGGGAACGACCCGAGTGCACAATCTTGTACGATAAACTGGACCCAAACAGTTAAAATCAACAATATTCTATTTACTATAGCACTTACCAATTACATTTATCAGTAAGCGTGTTCATGTGGTATCCAAACATCATAGAGGCTACCCTAACTATGGGTTTGTTATGCGGTGAACGACTTCCATTGTTCTTAACAAGCATAAAAAGGTTCTCGCAAAAAAGGTGTTAGCATTGATGCCTCGTACAAAAACGTCTCACGCCCCCATCTACGTAACTGTAAAATGTCACGGTCACAGTAAACACGCAATAGCAGTGCTCACACCACGACTCGTGACACTTAAAGATTCACTTTAGAGTTTTTAAGAATTAATTGGAATGTCTGTTGCCAGGCCAAACTCAAAGCAAATGAACTAAGATCTCATACTGATGAGCTTTATGCCGTACTATATAAATAATCAGCTTGCTGTAAGAAAGGCCACAAGCAGCTTTAGTTCAATGTTGGTAGATCATCTACGAGAGCCGGCAGCGGTCTCTAGATACAAATTTCACCCCCAAAGTCCCAATCACTCAATTCATCATGGTAGTATCTGTGCTCAAATTAGTGATACTCTTTTTCGGTTTCATGGGATACTTTATCCGAGCTCAACAACCTTCGGAAGAGGTTCATTCCATTGCCAACAACAACCCCTACAGGGACAAACGGAGCATTATCTACCTGAATAGCAGAGCCCCTATTACAGTTGGTATTCCATTAAAAAAAGAACTTACTTGAAAAGTATGGTACATCATTTAACTGCCAATGATTTCTTGTTTGTGTAGCGGTCGTTATTGCGCTTCCCATTTCGGTGATGTTTCAGGCCCTGGGTAGCCGTAGTAGCAGAAAACAAATCCTGCGTAACAATGCTAGCCAAAAAGTGGGTAACTCTTATACTAGCTGCAGGAAATTGACCCAAAAGAGTTCTAATGCCAATTCTTTTTATTGCCATTTAAACGGTGACGTGGACCTAACACGTTACTGTAGTCACCTTACAAATAAACAGGATCCGAGCCTGTTTGTCGACAGTTATACAAATGAAAAATTGTTTTGGGATTCACACAATTGTTAATATTTTAGATGTTATACGTACCTCGGAAACAAAATGAAACTACGGCTTCAATAAAAACAATTCTCGCTGTTTGCCATAGAAAAGCTTTCCCGATTTTTGTCGTTCGATTTCGTTTGATTTAGTGGCCTGTTGTAGGGGCGATCTGAAGGGCCTTCTGGCAGAAAATAGTAAACGATTCTGCACGGAGAAAGTCATTTTTTACAAAAAGATGAAACCAATCGAAGCTTAAAACAACAACTTACTCATTCCCGGTACCGTTTTCTTGTAATAAACAAAAGGTACGTAGAAAATAAGGCCGGCGAAGATGAAACACAGCGCATAAAAGTATTGCACTTGCGGGGCTGCAGCGATGGGCACGACGACTAGAATAGCTGAAACCAACATAACAATAATCGGAATGATGATGGGTACCTGGGTTTATCAACAGAAGATTAGCAACGAAACAACCTGAACGTAGTTACTACCCGAATTAATATTACGACGCGTACCTTAATGGGTCTGTGCTCGTTCTTTTTCGTGAATCGCATTACTATCAACGCCACCATTGCGGCACAGTAGAAGATTGAAGCCGTAAAGCCGAAGAAATCAATCAGTGTTCCAATGTCCCCCGGGATAATCATGAGTATTCCTAGTAGACTCTGCATATTAATCCTCTTTTAATTTATGTTTGTAAGCTGTTGGACGACTTGGGTCGCTAAAGATTAAGTATTCTTTTATTCTTTTCTCTTAATCCTTCCAATTCTTACGTTCAATAAAATCGGAGCTACAGGTGTTTTCTTCTCAATGTGGATGTAGGATAAAAAGTCGGGAGCGTGGCCTTCCCTTCCAGCTACGTGTGATATCCTTTAAAGTATGTAAAGCATGAACAAAAATATTCATTCAAATGTTTTTCATTAAATTACCTTCCTGCGGTAAACATGGAGCCGTTGGCAGTACCAAACACTGACATTACCACTCCAAGTGGAATCAAGAAACTGGCAGGACCCAGGACTGCATTACCCCAATCCTAATGGAAGTGAATAACAAAGTTAAAGTTGATGGAATTTTTACAAATGTCTTATGACTCACCACAGCTACCGCATTAGAAGAAATGATTTCTTGTGGTGTCAAAACGGTCAAGTATGACACATTGATGAGTACATAGCAAACGGTGGTCAAGGGAAGAGCAATAATAATGGCCAGCGGCAGATTCCTTTAAAATTACGCAACACTTTAAATTATTTCAAGTAGTACAAAGGGTAGCATTGTGCGAAGGGACGTACCTGTATGGATTCTGCAGTTCTTCGGTGATGAAATTTAAATTATTCCTTCCAAAGAAATAAAACAGATTAATTCAATTTCAACACACACAATAAATTCAAGTCTCTAATACCATCCATCGTAAGCCCAAAGGCCGCCGTAGAAGGCCGTCACTATTTGTCCAAAAGACGAGGCTGACCCTTCGAATCCGATTTCAAGGTTCTCAGTGTATCCTATTACACGTTTGTTATGATTTTATTTTAGTCAAAATAAGACGGATAATACGTTTCGATCACGCTATTTGTGTACCTAAACCGAGATAATACAACCCTCCGCCAATGACAATGGCGATGGCCGTCAGTTTCGCCACCGTGAAAATGTTTTGCACTCTCGTTGCAGCTGTTACCGAGTAACAGTTTACAAATGTAATCAGACCTGAATGAATTTATACGAAACCAAAATTTATCAAGAGATCTTTACATACAAAATAATGTACTACCTTACCTATGCATAATGAGGCCACTAGTCGATTTATCACGTAATAGAGGTAGGTATCATCAGTGCAGAAATCGACTGCCGTCAGAATTGGAGAAGTCAAATATTTGGCGAACGAAAGCGACAGAATGGCGAGTGAAGAAGGTTTCAATAGAAAAACCACAGTCCATGCAAATATGAAAGCCAAAATCGGGCCGAAGAACTTGTGCGTGTGTCCGAAAGCTTCCAGAAAGTAAATATACTCGCCTATGTCAATATTTGTGTTGCAATTTTAGAGTTGGAGTTTAAGATGGTTAATAAGTTTTTATGATGTTTGAAAAACTCACCGCCTGATTTTGGTATCAGCGTTCCAATCTCGCAATAAGATATGGCACCTGAAAATAGGCAAACAAAATTTCGTGAAGGATATCACCGAGAATTACGCCACCAAATTTCGATTTACTTTTAGATTATTGCACAGTAAAGACAAATCGAAATTGAGATAATAAAGAGTTGAGAGAGAAACGTAAATGGACATGTTGTTCGACTGAAACGAGATCGTTCACTGTCCTCCACCGACAAAACAAAAGCATAACGCAAATGGTTCGTAATGGTGCCATGGGGGGGTGCACAGTGGTGCCAAAAAAAAAGAGGAAATTATAGAAATTAAACGACACTGAGTATGCAAATTAATTAGTAAATTTTAACAATTTAGTAAAAATAAATTCAGATTTGACTCACCTAGTAAAGAATATACACCACAGACACCCCAGAGGACGAGGCAAAGACCTGGAGACCCTGCACTACACCAGACGACACAAGCGGAAAAATGCAAAGAGAATCAAATTATTATTCCAAAGTTGTCCCACATCGCTACTACTATCTGTCAAAAAATTTGTCTTTCAGCTAAGGAAAAGGCCTCCGGAAGTATAGAAAAAGGTACTAATGTGAACTCATTTTCTTTCAAAGAAAAGCGACCGATATCGATGAGCGATTTCGGTCTCCTTTGTATTTTAACTCTTGTCTACACATATTTTTCATCCTACAGTTTTATCCCTTTTTAAAAAATTCTTTTGGCTGTACCTTAAAAAACAAAATTCCGTTTTTAAAATTAAAAATAAATAAAAATAAAAATTCATACTTCCCAAGAAGATTTCCTGGCGACACGAAGATACCGGAGCCGATCATTGTTCCCACGACGAGAGCAACGCCGCTGAAGAGCCCCACCTGGAACCATGCTGTGCTGGTTAATCGTCACTGATGTTTTTTTCTACACATCGGCGAATTAACATCCTACTGGTACAATAACTACACGCCTGTCAAAGATGATGACCACCCGCTAGTGTAGCTACTAATAAACCCATGCAGATCCAATTTGGGTATTTTGAAAACTCTGAAGACTCTGCTGACAGAGTCGTTTTCAAAACAGCAGGGAAATTATTAGTTTGGGAAAATTTTGAGAAATTTTATGACAACGGGAAAAAAAACGTTGCGTTATCTGGGGCCTATCCTCGCCTTGATAAATATTTAGATAATAAATAGCATCTTTTAGGGTCTTTGGGATGTAACCAATGAGACGAAACGTTGTTTCTTTTATCTGTTTACATGCGTCTGTCACCACTTCGGTGCATGCTGTACTATGATTATTTGCCACTGTTGAGATAACTTTATTACTTGTTAAAACAGAACAAAGGAAACTTACCCGCCGATTCATTTGCAGATCATCTTTAATGTTTGACACGGCTTCGGTTAAGCTACTGTCATTAATACTGTTGGTCGAACTACTATGTCCATGATCGTCTTTTGATAAAGATTCTGTGCGATTTTTATTCGTATCGTCTGAATGTCACAAAGAAAAATGTACATGGCACTAAAAAATGTGTTAAAGAAAATGTATTTACCTTGAGATGAGCGTTGTCGAATTGAATCACTTTCGGGAATAGTCATGTTGGAGTAATACCGAAATTATCCAGCCGCAAATCTAGAAGGGAAATGTTTTTAAATTGGGCCTTTGAAAATCCGTGTGCGAACGTATGGAAACGTAGTTTCCCTCCTACTATTTGCACACGTGATGCACTATATTTAATTGACTGTCAAAATAGGGCCACTGGGGCTCGTTGTCGACCAAAAGCGAATGATACAAAAGAAGAACTAGTAGTCAGGGGAGGCCGAAATAAGAAAAGATCGGAAGTAAAAAGAGGGGGGAGAGAATGGAAACACGAGTGGTTCGGTCCACTCTTAAAGTAGAGCTGATTATTATTGACCATTCGCTGCTGATGCTGCTGTATCTTTTTTTACAGGGTTTAGCGTAAACCCGCCTATATACACACACAGTGTGTGTGTGTGGACTGCCCGCTGAGCAGCTAATCTATGTACTCAAGAGTTTTAAGCCATTTTGACATGTTTGTTCACTCTCTCTCTCTTCATACTTCTTAGTGAGGTATGAAATCATCTTAGACTGGCGCCACGCTTTTTAATTAGTCTGTCCAGGAGGTAGTTGATCCTTGTTTTGTTTTTTTACTTCGAACTCCTCTGTGCGATTTATATGTTATTGGAATCCCGACTCAATGTTTTATACATTTATACAGTACAGTCCTGCGTCAATTGTTTTGTTGGATTAAATCACATGCATTATCTCAGTTGTTGGATATGCATGATATGGAACCAGTGCTTTCTCAACTCATTCTATTTATATTTATGTTGCGGCATGTTCAGTCGTAAAATAATATAATTCTTATTTTACTTTGTGGTTTTTCCTCCCTTTCGAAATCGAAAAACTTTGATAACAAGCGCGGCGTAAAATTTGAAAATGTAATTCAACTTGTTACCGCTAGATGACGTAAGAGTTTCTAGCAGACGAAGAGCTGAGGAACAATTCGAAAGCGACCGGTCGGCGTGATTATTGAAATTTTCTGTCAAATAATATCCAATTGTGTTTCGCCAAAATTAGATTTCTGTAAGCCACCGATGTCCAGTTTTAAGTTGGTCTCGAAAAATCATTTCTAAGACACTAAAAAAATGGCTAACTTGAATTTGAATCAATATTTACGTGAGGTAACACAGCGCGTCACAAACAGAATGCATTGTTTACACATCTTTAGTTGATTGTTTTTTATTTAAACTATTTTAGATTCAATCTTCATGGCAATCTCGAAGTGGAACTGAAGTTTCAGTAAGAAATTCAAAATTAAATTTTCTTGTAAAATCATGCTCATGCAAGACTTCACGTCTTCTTATTTTGAAACCTTTAGGAACTCCTGTCATTCAATCACCCACATGTTATGAGCTCCAAACTTATTTTGGAGGGATTTGAAAAGTCTGTTGAAAGAATTGTGGAAGCTCCTTTTGATGAGATTGTTGTCCTTCATCTCAGGTATACAGTTGAACTTTCATCAATTTTAAATTTTGGTTTCAACTTTCAATTTTACCATCTAGATGCTTAAGCTATATCAACCAGCAAAAGTATTTAGAAGCATACACTGAGCAAAGTGCTTTGGTACAGGCGTTTACAAAGCTCTTTCAGACACAGAAGGAAGACAACTGGGCTTTATTCATCATGTATGTCATAAGTTTAGATTTGCGTATGTTTGCAATCAAAGCAGACAAAGAATTGGCCAAAAAAGGAGCAGACAAACCAGGACAAACACTTGAAAAGGCTGCAGAGTGCCTCATGGGACTTTTTAGAGTGTGTGCTGCTGACAAGTAAGAAATAACATTTTGCGACTTATGTAGTAACTAGGTACTCATTCTTTTGTTTGAATTTACAGTCGGTCATCTGATGAAGATACAAAACGCTGGGGAATGCTGTATTTGGTCAACCAGCTGTTGAAAATCTACTTTAGAATAAACAAATTGCATCTTTGTAAGGCTCTTATTCGCGCAATTGATGCCTCCCAGTTCAAGGACCAGTTCTCCCTCAGCCAACAAGTGACTTACCGATACTATGTCGGCAGAAAGGCCATTTTCGAAAGTGATTTCAAAAGCGGTGAGCAGAGCAACAGAAATTTCTAAAAGATAATCAATTCTTATACTTAATTTCGCATCTAGCTGAGAAATATTTAACCTACGCGTTTGAGCGGTGTCACAAGAACTGCCGCGCCAACAAACGACTGATTTTAATCTACCTGATTCCCGTCAAAATGCTTTTGGTATGACTTTCATTTGTTGTGTAGCTACACATAATGCAATGGAAAACGGAAGGACGATGCTTAACGTATTATATTTCATTTTAAGGGTCATCTTCCTACACCCCAATTGCTGAGAAAGTATGACCTTCTTCAGTTTAGCGAAGTGGTGCAAGCTGTTAGGGAGGGTAATCTCCGGAGACTCAACAATGCCCTTCTTCAACACGACGCCTTTTTCATTCGCTGCGGTGTTTATTTGATTCTTGAAAAGTTAAAAGTCACCACCTACAGAAACTTGTTTAAGAAAGTGTAAGGGATTTTATTGTTGGTGTTAAAAGATGAGCCGATATGATTTCTTTTGAATTTTCAGAACTTTGCTCATGAAAACTCATCAAATCCCGATCGAAGCCTATCTTGAGGCCTTAAAATTCATGGGAGTTGAAGACATAGACTTGGATGAGACGCAATGTATAGTATTACATATTTATGTTCCTTAATTATAGTATTTGATTCATTTCTTTTGATAATGCAGGTATCATTGCAAACCTCATCTTTGAGAACAAAATCAAAGGGTACATTTCCAACAGCCACAACAAGCTGGTGATCAGCAAGCAGAATGCGTTCCCATCGCTGGCTGCTATAGTATAAGTTGGATCTAATATATCCGTCTCTTACACCTGTGTTCGCGACTAATTGAAACAAAATAATAAATTTCTTATTGAACGAATTATCTCTTGGTTCCTATTTTTGTATTAAGTAATAGTATTAGCTGTTTTCTTGTTTCAAAGTCTTACATATGTGTTAGGTTCACCTGACTACGCTATTCTACACCAACACTGAGTGAATCTCAGGTAAATATTCAAATTTGTTTGTGACGATATTCAACGGTGTTTTTGCCCACTAAATCTTGAGGATGATATCTTTTAATTGACTTGTCCAATCGTGGCCCTTTAGGAAGACGTGTCGGGGTGTACAAATTTCGGTATCCAGTTTTAATCTCTCCACTCTATGGTGTGTCGACTTGTCCAATCCTGCCGCTTCACAGGCCTCGGGGAATTTCGCCGGTGATGCCGTAGCTAGACAAACGAATACCTGTTTTCCCCTACAAACCAATAAAATTGACCGGAAGAAACTCATTAAACCGGATCAAGTACATGGGGAGAGAACAAAACTAAATACTCACCGCTGCTTTACATTGAAACAGTAGGAGACTGCCGTTGCAGTGTGGGGACAAATAACATAATTATATTTGCTATGGCAAAGTTGCATGGCCTGAACGATGTCGCTATCACTCACGGACACAGACTCTACTATAACTTCCTGGATTGCGCTCACAATCTCCGCTGAAAGTGTCACCTTTCCGCTTTGTTCAAAATCCTCCATGACATTTCGTACGGCCAGCGCATCGCCGTGAGTTGCAAAATACAACACCCTTTCAATATTGTAAGGCGCCTATCATTTTTTTAAAAGAAAATTTCAATTTAACCAAATGTGTGAAATATTTAAATTTCAGAATGGAATTACTTGAATATCCATCGCTGGTGCTAAGGAAGCGGCCACGTCGGGCGCCGGACTATAATCTCCATTTTGAAATGTCCGTGCTAAAATATCATTTGAATTCACCGTAGCAACCAGCTTGATTGGAAAACCCATTTCACGAGCAAGGAATCCAGCTAAAAAACAAACAAAAGGAAACAAAACAATACAGTCTGGCTAAATTTGGAGAACAAAAAAGAAAATGTTTTAAATCCAAACCGGCCAAATTCCCAGCCGCTCCAGTTGGCACTACGATGCAAATCTCATCGCCAATGTTGGGACAGCACTGAAGGTAAATGTAAACATAGTGAGCGGCTTGAAGGAGAACTCGGCCCCATTGTATGCTGTTGAAAGAGCCCAGACTGTTGGCCGCTGAAAAGTGTTGGTCTTGGAAACATTCTTTGATGGGTTGGTCCAGATCGTCCGAACTCCCCTCAACTTCAAACAAAAAATGAAAGAAAGAAAAAATAAGGAATATCCGGATTAATATTTGATCATATTTATGTTTCTCTTGTTACCCGAACAAATGTGTACGTTTGGCGCTTTGACAGTCAGCATTTGAAGCTCTTGGATTTTCGATACCCGATTTAATGGATATAGTAGAACCAAGTCTACTCTTTCTAGGTTGGCGACACTGTGAGCGGCAGCGGGACCTGTATCGCCAGACGTTCCTACCAAAATTTTAACCCGTTTGTCTTGGCCCTTTTCAGACACGAATAAGAAATGTATTTAAATATTGATGCATAATTATTTATAGTACTCTACCTTTTTCTTCAAGAAAATTTCCAAAAGTTTGGCAAGTACAGCTAGAGATAAATCTTTAAATGCCAAGGTGGGTCCTTGAAAGAGCTCTGCAATACACATTTTGTCATCTAACTTTTCAAGGTGTACAACCTTCTCGGGATATTCGAAATCTTTGTACGCTGAGGCAACGACTCCTATTTATAGCGACATTTTAAATGTAACGCATTTTACACAACAAATGGAAAACAAAATAATATTCGTCACCTTCAATTTCTCTATCTGTAAGCTCATCTTCTGAAGTGAACAGTCTAAGGATTTTTTGAACAATGCCCGGGTATTTCAAGTCTTTCCAAGATTGAAATTCATTTTTTGTTATTGTTGGAATATGATCACACACATAGAGTCCTCCATCTTTGGCATAACCTTACAAATCATACAGAAATTGAAAGAGATAAATTTGTAAAAAAATCTATCGAGCTCTAAATACCTGGTGAGAATAACACTTCTTCAAATGAATAGAGATCACTGGTACCACTTGAAGATCTAGTGCTCCTGTATTTCATTTTCAGCCCTTAAATTTGATAGGCACAAGGTCAGCAAGTAAGAAGATGTCTAGAAAGTGCCTAGTCGTCAAGGAAATGTGTGTTTTGGTGTGGCACATCTTTTAGAATTTGTAATCTAATCTCCGACAGCCGCCGGCATTAGATCCCATATAAGCTAAAAATATAGAAAAACTGAAAAACATCATTATCACGAGCGATTTGATTGGACTATCCAGCATTATTCATTTGCATGACGACTGTGTAATTTTCGTATTCCAATGTTTATGTTGCTGCGCTAATACATATTTATCAGCATGTGAGAAATAAAAGTTTACTTTTCTCTCTCTGAGATCAAAGAACAAACGGAAATGATGTGATCTGATAATTATAACACCAGGACCTTTTGTTGTTTTTATTTGCTTGTAGATTTAGCGAACTAATCACGAAACAGTCACGCACGGATCACGCTGTTTGCCAATGGATGCCCCTATCAACAGATGACGTTTGCATTTTGTGAAAGTGCAATTGTGCAAGACCCTTGCAATTATAAAACATGTTCCATTTCGGTTACACTTGGAATAATAAATTTAAATATTCGCCCTATTTACTACTTTGGTCAAGGTTGATAGTCTCGAGGTTGATTTTATATCATCAAGTTATTGTGAGATAAAGTTTTCTCGTCCGTTGACAATAAGTGAACAATGTCTCAGGGACGTGGACGTTGCACCCCCAATACACAAGTGCATTACGATTCAAAGTGCCCAAGTGGTGTAATAAAAGGGGGCAGAGTTACAAGGTGAATTGACTACAGGATTTCAGCCATCACGTCTTCAATGGCGATCTGAGAATAATAATCGATATTTAAAGGGAAAAAATAATACATAAGAAATTATTGAATTTTCATAACGTCTAAAAGATGCTGGCCATGAAAAAAGATTGTTGTGAAGTCAATTCAAGTGGAAATAGCCGTTGGGCCGAAGAGTTTTGGGCTCAAAACACGACACATAAAAGAAAATCTAGATATGAAAGGGTGAATCACCTATGTACCCCTTTTGCTGGCCTTTGGGATTCATATTTTTAAAGGTTATTGGCGAAAGGAGCACGTACATAATGCCCAGTTGGCCAGGCAGCAGCACACACAAAACCCCCAACTGAACTCACCTCACTCAGGTATACGAAACAGTTAGGATTTCCCTGGGAGATGGATTACACGGTGTGAAGGGACGTTACCATAGTTCACTAGCCCATTTGTATATTCAGTGCGACTCAAAATCAGAGTGGATTATTGGGAGACATTTGAAAAATATATCGATGAATACTATGGGCACACACACGTCCCCCCTATCGCAATTAGGCCCCTTGGAGTGTGTGAATGATGGTCCAGTTGAATAGACCCGATTAACTAATCCATCAAGCATAACAAGGCTGTTCAACTAGGTCAACGGTTTCCTCGATGATGCCCTTTTCCTTCAAGATATAACCCCTTGCTTCTTTGTTATAGCACGCGTTTTTTCCTCCTCCTGTTGTGTGCCAAGTTTGTTTACTTCTTTCCTACACCTTTGCAGGTAGAAATAGTAAAAATTCCCGTCACCCGTGGATCCGCGATCACAGTTTGCGAACAGCAAGGTGCGTTATCCTTGTTTTGATACATGGAGCGCGAGCGAGACCCTTTAAACGCTTAAAGTTATTCAACCGTCAGTTTATGCTTCACACACTTTTATTTTGTCAATACGTTTATAGCTCAGGATAAGTTTAGTTAATAAAAAAATAAAAAAACAGCACCACATATGACATGTCCATAAAATTAAAATTACATTTAAAATTTGATTATTTAAAATTTGATTTTAACGACATTTTATAAGGCATTATCAAATAAATGTTTTTAAAACATTATTATTAAAAATATAAATTCAAAAATTTTTATGTTAATAAAAACAAATAAAATTAGAAATCGAAATATTTATTTTTCAAATGTGAAAGTAGCCAAGTTATTGCAGCTGTTTCCTGTTTTGTTGTGACGAAATTTGAATTTTTGTGCGGCCGGCGGCCATGTTGTGACGCATTGGGTTTTGGCGGGTAATTTTCTATACCGCATTGCCGCAAGCGCTTCCCATCCCTCGTTGTGGGCGCCGCCATGACAGTTGTACCAAAACACACGTGAAAAGTAGGGGGCTGGCGTCTGGCAACGCTGCATTCGTCTATTACAAAAAGAATGGAAGCCACTGAAACGGGCAGTCATTTTTGAAAGCTCTACACAACTGTCGTGACCAGTGTTCAGATCAAGTCGAACAGTCTCGCGTCGCATCATTTACGCGTTAGAAACTTTAACTTATTTTTTTTCTCAAAGAGGTGAAAACAAAGTTCACTTTAGTGTGTTTCAATTTCAAGAGTCTGTTCAACGCGTCATCATGGATCGCGATATCGAAATGGAAGAGAACCATTGCCGCATAGCACAGCGGTTGGAATTCCCATTGAGTGACGAAGAAGATTTGCATGAGGCATCCTCGACTATCGACCGGACTTCTAGCAACATTTCATCAGATCGTCTGGACTCATCTGGAAGTGATGAAGGCCTTGGAATGACCATTCGGATAACCAGTCCTAGAAAGCCAAGGTTTCTTCGAACCAGAGCCAGAGAATCCATGTCTCCCCCTTACAGTGGAGTCCGGGCTCTGAGGTTGTTTGATTCCCCGGCAACTCCCAAAACTCTCCTGGAAAACAGTTCAGCTATGATTACTCCAGTTCTAGCTACACCTGCACCAAGGAACAGGATGAGGACCCTATTCAACATGAGTTCTGCAAAATCAACTGGTAAGAATTGTACACCCATCATTGTGTTTATCTTTTCCCCGTTTTCTATGATTTCAAAAATAACTTTATTGAATGTTTTCTTCTATAGATAAAAAAGACAACTTGGACACTCCACCTGCTGCCAATGTCAACCCATTTACACCAACTGGAATGCTGTTGACTAGCAAGAAGAGAACCAGATCTAAACGAAGCCTCAATGGGTAAGTTCTTTTGCTGCACTTCCCTTATTTCTTCATTTCTCTTTCACTATGGGTTTCTTCTGTTTATATAATGGCTAACTTTAACGGAAAGCTTCGCTGAAAATACGTGCCGGATGCAAGATGTCCTTTTATAGACACACATTTTGCATCTATTAGCCTTAGCGATATATGGTGATGCGTTCGCAGTTGGGTGACTCATATATCCCAACCGGTTATCAGTAATTCAGTGGTTGTTGCATAACCCGAAGCGTTAGTTTGAATTTTCCTACCATGCAAAGTTTGAAAGTAAGACATTAATCCGGTTTTCCTTGAGATTCAGAGAAACATTTCTAAACCATCCCATTTCCCTCAAACTGTCAAGGACGCATAACATTTCGCAAGGTTGATTTTCTGGTTATGCAGTCACAACGTATTTTTTGTGAAATTTCCGTAGACTCTAAAGAAAGTGCAGTTTTGACTTGACAGGCCAGGTTAAGATGGGGGGGACTCTTAAATTGTGTGCAACGTGATATGTTTATTGGGAACAATAGAGGGATTTGTCCCTCGTTTTTTTCCTCCCAAGCCTTTTGTGTTGAAATGGCAGGGGTGGGTGGAGTAAGCCTTCGTTTCAATTATCTTGTTCTACCGTGTTCCAAGACTTCGAAAAATGAAAACATGTTTTTTTTCCCCATAAAATCTAATTTAATCTATTTGCTGTGACAGGTCGTTAGTGAATTCCTTTGACGAAGAGGTCCATGAAGCAACCGATGAATCAGACGAAGAATTGCCCCCGAAAAGGATTGCTCTGCATCAAACTAGTGTCCCCAGATACCACAAGGTACAGTAAAATTCCCAAGGAGATTTGGGTACACAACCCCTTTTTCCGTGTGCCACATCGAACCACATGGATCTAACCCTTTTTTTTTATTCCTAAAAAACATTAGGAATTCCATGAGATCTGCCTGATTGGAAAAGGAGAATTCGGTTCAGTGCACAAATGCCTTAACAGGCTTGATGGATGCACCTATGCCGTCAAGAAAAGTTTGATGCCAGTAGCTGGATCCCCAAATGAGTAAGCATCAAAGAATGTCCTACCAATAAGCCAATAATTAACATTTGTTTTCCTCTCTCTTTTTAGACGATCTGCTCTTAACGAAGTATGGGCTCACGCAGTCCTTGGCCAGCACCCACATGTTGTTCGCTATTATTCGGCCTGGGCTGAAAATGGTCACATGATCATTCAGAACGAATTCTGCAATTCTGGCACCCTCGAAGAATTGATTCGCACTAATCAACAAAACAATGTCATAGTCAATGAACCGCAATTAAAATCGACATTGTTGCAGGTTGGTTTTATTTTTTCTATCCATTTCTGGCAGTAGTTAATTTATTTCTTGTTATTTTTCTTTTAGATTGCAGAAGGATTACATTACATTCATTCCAAACAGTTGGCCCATATGGATATCAAGCCGGGTAACATTTTTATCTGCCGTGAGAATATCGACGACTGCTCGGTTCACCACGACAGCGACGATGGATTTGACGAACTTGATGACGATTACGGATCAGTGACTTATAAAATTGGAGATTTGGGTCACGTGACGTCGGTTGTGCAGCCAATCGTGGAAGAAGGCGATTGCCGTTACTTGCCCGTCGAAATCCTACAGGAAAATTACGACAATCTAGCCAAAGCTGATATCTTTTCCCTGGGTCTTACAATCTACGAGGTAATAATCCACTATCGAATCATCTCTTGTCAGTTCATTATTTAACTGTTTCCTTGTTGTTATCCTCGTTAGATGGCTGGCGGTGGTCAACTACCAAAGAATGGTGACGAGTGGCACGCGATCCGACAGGGCCGTTTGCCATATAACGGCCGGTACTCTATCGAGCTACACAATCTTCTGGAGTTGATGATCCACCCCGACCCGACCTTAAGGCCGTCGACCCAAGTGTTGACACAGCACCCCGTCCTAGGGCCAAACGGTGCCAAGTCTAAAGACCAACTAAGTCGTGAACTGAATGCTGAACGACTAAAGAACCGACAACTCTCCGAGAAACTTCAAGGTATGTTGATGTCTGCCATTTCGATTTATCGAAACATTTATTAATATTTTACTTTTTTGGGTGTTTACAGAAGCCGCTCGTCATATTCAAAATTTAATGCCGCTATCGAGGTTTTCTCTCGAGGAAGTGCCAGCTCCCAAAATGCCTAAACTCCAAATGAACGAACCTTGTGCAGCAAGACGACTCTTGTTAGGTCGGAAAATGAACAGAAGTCTAAGCAATGCAGACTTCTAAAAAAAAAAGATAATTAAAAGCAAACAAAAACTGAAAACATAAAGAAAAAAAAACAAAGAAAATATTATAACGACTTCTACTACGTACATATTTCGCCAACGTGAAAAGCTGAACGTTTATGCATTGGAAAAATTTCAATCGTCATTTTCATTTTTAAGAGATTTTTAAAATATCAAAATTTGAATGTTGAAATAGAGAACAAAAGATACTAGCCTTTTTAAGCCCCGCCCCTTCGCACGGAAAGAGTCTTGAAAAAAAGTTGGAATTGGAGTGCCTTGTGTGTTAATTTGGTTCGCGCTGTGATTTGCTTGTCGTTAATCAGAATCTATATTTCTTATTTGAGTCCTAAGTGGGACCATCCCACTTTTTTCCCCCTTATTTTTGCTAGAGCACTGCTAAAAAGTATGGGCATCTTTTCACATTTCATTCCGTTTTTTTTTGTACGTGTGCGTGCCTGTGTGAATGTTTCGTCTAAATAACCCCCACGCCCTGTCTCTCTGGGTCTGTGTTAATTTTTTTCCCTACCTGTCTTCAGCTGTGTTTCATGTCGATTGTATTGTAAAGAACAGGGGAGTTTTATTACACGACTTATTATTGCCTGGAAAATTAAAACCGTTTTTTTTTTGGCTACCTTGAAAAAAAGGTCGTCTTCATGGTGATAAAGGTTTGAATGGAGGGTGGGGTGGGGGGCTGGGGTGGTTTTCAAGGGCAGTCAAAGTGTGACGGTACCACATGGTGCAGACTGAACATGCTAGAGACAAGTAAAATGTGAGATTCAAATTGCCCCGCAAAACGTTTGACGTCATAGCTGCGTGGAAGGACGACCCTCAAGGATTGATAACCGTGAAAGCTCGGATTTCATGGTTACATATCGAATTCCCTTATCTAGCGTAAACAGGTGCTCAGGTAGGTCACCGAAATTTCTCTCGAACAATCACATAATATGTGTAACCGTCGAACTTTTTAAAATAATAAGTGCAACGATAAAATTAGCCTATGGAGTCGACACGCATTACTTTCGAAATTTTCGTTACTGGTACAGGTACGTACCCAATTGGCCTTCATGTTTTTTAAAAAGTAGTTTTCTGGACTTTCCTAGATTTTTCCTTTGTTCAAATGCTTAGCCAACCGACAAGTTCAGACACGTCAAGCGTGTAAAAGCTTCAGGGGGATTAACCGGTTTGGCAAATTCTATAACGAACTGTTTGTATGACTGAGATTTCTCCCCACATTTTGCAGGTGCATAAAAGTATACCAAAATTAAATACTCAACTACTTTCGTTTGCGTTCTCCTAACCTTGTAATGCTTCCTTTACTTCCAAGATTGACTTTTAATTAGCTCCCGCAGGGATTTCTTTGGAAGCAACCGTGGTTTTAAGTCCAGTTTGTTATTCAGATTTGAGAAATTACTCTTTTATTAGCTGAACCGTTGGAGTTGTCATGTGAACCTAAAAAACCAGGCTAAAAAATTTCTGGAAATTATTGAAATCTCTGCCGTCCTGTAAATTCAATTCTAGCACAATAATTTTTTGATACAAAAACATCATCGTTGATAACCTTTATTTGGTTAATGCGTCACGAAAACGGTTCATACTTCATTATTTGTCAAGAATGAAATCATTATTTTCTAGACAGTGTAGAATTTCCATTTAGTTACTTTCCTCCTCATCGTCTTCTGTTGAAAATACGAAACAAAAATAAATATTTTGAATAGAAATTTTCAATCCATTTAGATAAATTACCTTCGTCATCATCTCCTTCTTCCTGGCCATCTTCATCTTCACTTTCCTCTTCCTCCCCTTCTTCTTCTTCTCCCTCCTCTTCGCCTTCGCCTTCTTCATCTACTTCATCCTCTTCTTCTCCATTGGCTTCTTCATCACTTCCCATTTCGTCGTCTTCGTTTTCAACCTTCCTTTTCTTGCTTGGTGGTCCCTAAATGATGGCGAAAAATTTTAAGATGATACTAATGAAATATTCGATGGAACCTGACTAGTACCTCTTTGGTGTCGGATTCAGGCAGTTTGGCCTTGATTTCGCCTAAATCGGGAAGTTCCTGTAATAAATCCGAGTATGCTGGGAAAACGTATACTTTTTTCCCGGCAATTTTTAAATCGGTAGAACTTAATATTTCGGCTGCCCGCTCCGCGGTGTCGAAACCAAGATAAGCATGACTAAATAAAATATCGTGGAATTAAAATTTGTCTATAAAGAAGGGATTAATATTTTACCAAAACTTGGAGGCAGGGAATGTCTTTTTGTAAATAACCACAGCATTGGCATCAGGAAACTGAGAGATAATATCAAAACAAGAGACATTTTTCGGAACATCTCTTAGTACAACCCTTAAATAAAATAAGGCGATTAGTACTTGAAATAAAATTGTCAAACTTGTGAACAAATTAAGTAATTGAGTATAACTCACTTGTCTTGTGGTACTTTGTTATAGGATGATCGAAGATAACCCACATCCGCAGACCGTAAGCTATTTTCACCTATTTTTGTCTTCAATTTCTCAGCTGCACTCTCTGCTTCCTTACGAGTTGCAAAACGCAAAATACCGCTGTTGGGAAGATATCAAATTTTTTATATATTACTTTACATCTTGAGTAAGTAGCAGTTAAATTACCTGTAAACTGGAAAAATTGCTTCAATGGTGGTGTCAAGCTTTTTCACAGCCTCTTCATCATAATTTTTTTTAAACATCAAATATACTAAACTATAATAGAAGCAATTTATAATATGTAAGTGGAAATGAAGTTAGTCATTTGAATATGGAGTTCAAAACAATAAGTCAAACTCACAAATTTCCAGGTACATTTTTTTCTGCCTTTGGGTTACTCCCTTCAGGTAAGCTCTGAACTTGACTGAAGTGTTTCTTCAATTTCCCAGCTGCAATCGTAGCTTCTTCTAGTGTTGCAAATTGCAATGCACATCTGTTAAGTAAATTGATTATGATACCAGAAAGTCTTGATAAAAATGCCTTGAATTGCCTTCTTTTATCTATGAAGAGGTCAACTTCCTTAATGCTGTCATCAAGCTTTTTAACAGTCTCTTCATCAACAGCTTCACTAAACTTAAGGAAAACATTGCAGGCATCTGAGGCTTTACGCTGTAAAAAAAAAATTAATAATACATTAATACCTGAAAAATAAAATAAAATTACACACCTGAGATTTTATTGATTTCAGTCCCCTTTGGTTTGTGAATTGAACATTTTCATGGGCGTCGAGGATAGCCCTAGCAGCATCAAGTGATTCCATGTCTTTGAACAAGATGATCTTTTGATTTTCCTTCTCATTTGGTGGTGTATGAACTGAATGAAATCCTGGTAGCTTTTCGAGTTCATCAATAATAACTGGAGTTTTCTTGAAGGCAACATAGATCTGCAATCCTAATTCAATTTCTGATTCTTTCTGTTCAACTATTTTGTCTTTGCCTTGACTGATTCTTTGCCTTCGACTATATCTTCTACTTTTGGAGGAAGCAGGTGTTCCTCTTCCACGACCACCTCTTGGGCTACCTCTTGGGCTACCTCTATGGCCAGAATTGCTCGAGTCGGCCAAGCTTCCACGATGACCCCTGCCATTTCCTCTTAAATTTCCCTCTGCACCTCTGGAACCACCTGTTTTTCCACGATCTCCTCCACCTCGTCCTCGGCCACCACCCCGAATTCCTCCACGATCTCCACCTCGGCCTCGGCCACCACCACGAATTCCTCCACGATCTCCACCTCGGCCTCTACCACGAGAAACAGACATATTCTAGGGAATGAATACATTGATTAGTAATTAAAATAAAATAAAACATTTAAGTCATTCTGAATTTGGTCAAAACTAATATACAAGAATAATAGTTAAAGACTTCGAACGGTGTTGTATACCACGTGTGGAAGGCTGGAAGCAATAGCTATAACAGAAACTTCTAATTTCTAAAAACAAAATAAGATTTGTCAACTACGTTCGTCTGCTTGAGCATTATGAGCAATCTGCAGTAGGCTACAACCTTTTAAATTTCTATTTACAAAAATTGTTTTCCATTTATTTCAAAATTTAATTCAAAATGGAAATCAATCAACAAAAGTTATAAAGTTTTTTAAAGAAAATGAAAGCATTATTACGTATTCTAGCATACCAATATCAAGTAGGTCTTTTAGAGAGCAGACCTTACCAGTTACCGGCACAGATCAAGAATTCAAGACCACGCGGTTTTAAATTTTTATCTGCGTTACTGGTAAAGCAAAATTTGCAGCTAAATTAACCATGGAATTAACTATTGGTTACCAACACCTGCTAGACACCAGATCGGAGAGCGCACCCACTAAGGCTACTACGATTGTAGGATACGATGATCACTAGTCGAGAACTCGCACGACTTTTAGCTCTGCGGAACCGCAGCAAAAAAGCCTTTTTCCGTTTTCTTTCCAGGTATTTTTAGAAAAAAAGTAGTCTTTTCAATTCTAACTATGGGGTGCAAGGGGGATAAAATGGTTTGACAAATTCAATGATTCGTGAAATGTGTGTATGACTGAGACTTCTCCCCACATTTCTAAGGTGAACAAAGATATATGGGCCTAACAAAATTGAGTACACAAACAATTTTGTTTGCGTTCTCCTAACTTCCCAAGATTGACTTTAGTACCCCCCCCCCCCACAGGGGTTTCTTTGAAGAACTGTGGTTTAACTCAAGCTTGTGTAAGTAATACAGATTTGCAAAATCTCACTTTTTTTTTTTTGCTGAAACCGATGTTTACAGCTAATCGTTTAAATTCTATTTTTAACCCCAAAAAACCAAGCAAACAAATTTCGGAAAAACGCCATTCTGTAACTTCAATTCTAGCACAAAAATTTTGTTTAAATTAGAGTCATAGAGATAGGAAAAATTGTCAAACATCATCGTTGATAACCTTTATTTGGTTAATGCGTCACGAAAACAGTTCATACTTCATTATTTGTCAAGAATGAAATCATTAATTTCTAGACAGTGTAGAATTTCCATTTAGTCACTTTCCTCCTCATCGTCTTCTGTTTGAAAATACGAAACAAAAATAAATTATTTGAATAGAAATTTTCAATCCATTAAGATAAATTACCTTCGTCATCATCTTCTCCTTCCTGACCTTCTTCATCTTCACTTTCCTCTTCCTCCCCTTCTTCTTCTCCCTCCTCTTCACCTTCTTCTCCCTCCTCTTCGCCCTCTTCGTCTAATTCATCCTCTTCTTCTCCACTGGCTTCATCATCACTTTCCATTTCTTCGTCTTCGTTTTCAACCTTCCTTTTCTTGCTTGGAGGTCCCTATGATGGCAAAAAATTTTAAGATGACACTAATGAAATATTCGATGGAACCTGACTACCTCTTTGGTGTCGGATTCAGGCAGTTTGGCCTTGATTTCGCCTAAATCGAGAAGTTCCTGTAATAAATCCGAGTATGCTGGGAAAACGTATACTTTTTTCCCGGCAATTTTTAAATCGGTAGAACTTAATATTTCTGCTGCCCGCTCCGCGTTGTCGAAACCAAGATAAGCATGACTAAATAATAAATCGTGATATTAGAATTTGCTGATAAAACAAGAAAATATCAATGCCATACCAAAACTTGGAGGCAGGGAAAGTATTTTTGTAAATAACCACAGCATTGGCATCAGGGAACTGAGAGACGAAATCTTTAAGAGAGGCCTCTTTCGGAACATCTCTTAGTACAACCCTTAAAAGAATAATAATGAGAATAGTTAACAAAATAATTGTGAAACATGTAAACAAACTAATTGTAACTCACTTGTCTTGTGGTACACTATTAGCTGCCTTTGATGGCAGACTATACACATCCACAAGTCGTAGGCCGTTTTCACCAATCTTTGTCTTTATTTTCTCGGCTGCACTCTCTGCTTCTTCACGAGTTGCAAAACGCACATTGCAGCTGTTGGGAAAAACAAGTTTTGTTTTTAAATACTTTAAACCTTGAGTAAGTTGCTGTCAAATACCTGTGAACTGGAAGAATTGCTTCAATGGTGGTGTCAAGCTTTTTCACAGCTTTTTCATCATAAGGTTCGTTGAACTTCAGATAAACTTGGCAAATAGAAGCTCTTGATAATAAAAGGGGGAATTAAATTTGTCAGGTAAATTTGGAATTCAAAATGAGAAGTCAAACTCACAAATTTTCGGGAACATCATCTTCTGTCTTCGGCTTATAAACATCCACTTGAAGTAAGCTCTGAATTTGACTCAAGTGTCTCTTCAATTTCCCAGCTGCAATTTTGGCTTCTTTGAGTGTTGCAAATTGCAGTGCACAGCTGTTAATAAAATTGATTATGATACCAGAAAGTCTTGAGAAAATGCCTTAAATTGCCTATTTTTTTCTATGAAGAGGGTAACTTCTTTAATGTTGTCATCAAGTTTTTTAATAGCCTCTTCGGTAACAGCTTCACTAAAACTGAGGTAAACTTTGCAGGCATCTGAGGCTTTACGCTGTAATGAAAAAAATTAATAAACGTAATGTCGAAAATGTAAAATGAAATATACTGATTTACCTGTTTTACAATTGATTTTAATCCCATTTGATTTGTGGATTGAACATTTTCATGGGCATCAAGGATTTCTCTAGCAGCATCAAGTGATTCCATGTCTTTAAACAAGATGATTTTCTCATTTTCCTTCTCATTAGGTGGTGCACGAACTGAATGAAATCCTGGTAGCTTTTCAAGTTCATCAATAATAACTGGAGTTTTCTTGAAGGCAACATAGATTTGCAATCCCAATTTGATTTCAGATTCTTTCTGGTGAAATTTTTTTTCTTTGCCTGGACTGATGATTTGCTCTGGACTCTCTCTTCCATTGTTGGAGAAAGCAGGTGCTCCTCTTCCACGGCCACCTCTTGGGGCACCTCTATGACCGGAACTGCCTGAGTCAGCCCAGCTTCCACGAGCACCCCTGTCACCTCCAAAGTTTCCACGATCACTTCCTCTGAAACTTCCTCTTGAAACACCTCTGGAACCTCTGAAACCGCCTCTTTCTTCACGATCTCCTCCACCTCGGCCCCTGCTGCCGCCTCTAAATCCACCACGGTCACCTCCGCGATCTCCACCACGTCCTCTGCCTCGAAATCCTTCACGATCTCCACCGCCTCTACCTCTACTGCTTCCCCGAAATCCTTCACGATCTCCTCCACCTCGGCCTCGGCTACCACCACGAAATCCTCCACGGTCGCCACCACCTCTGCCTCTACCTCGAAATCCTCCTCGATCTCCACCACGGCCTCTGCCTCGAGAACCACCGCGATCTCCACCTCGGCCTCTACCACGTGAACCAAACATGTCCTAGGGAATAAATATACGTTCATAAGGAATTCGAATTTTGAAAAGGGACCTTTAAAGACTTACTGAATGTAGTCAATGGGTTAAGAAGTCTTCAATACTTTTAGTAATCGTCTAATCACACGAAAAATAATAGTTAAAACTTTTCACTTTTCAGTCAATTGCCACGTGTGGACGCAGTGAGCAGAATCACTTCAAAGTAATGTTTGTTGACTATGTTCGTCTGCTGGAGGAATCTGCAGTTGCCTACAATTTTTAAATCGAATTGCTGACAACACATTTTTTATTTTATCTAGAAATTTTAACTGGAAACTCAACTAAAATTATTTCAAGTTTCTCCAGAAATTAAAATACAAATAAAATAGAGTATTTACATTTAATGGTTGAAGAAAATATTCAAATTCTGTGCGTGCTTCGAATGTGTTTCGTTAGATGGCGTGGACCCACGAAAAACCAAAATTCGACCAAATTTGAATTCAACGTTTTTTTGTGATTAACTTTCCATTTTAGCTTTATTATATCAGAGAAAAAAAATACATACATTCTACGTTACAGGTATATGGTAACAACATTCACTAGTAATCGTACACATTTTCCACTCCGTTTTTCGCCCTCATTGCAACCATTATGATTCCTTTAAGTCAAAACCCTTTCTTTGTGTTCAGACAGCACGAATCTAAAAGCGAAAATCTTGGGCGCCAACTTGTGTCCTCGTTCAGGAGGATGGTTATCCGTTGCTTTTGGAGTAAGCGCTTTCCGTCTGACGTTGTTTTTCTTTTGCCTTTGATTATATCTATTGAGTCTAAAACAAATATTTTCTCGCACAAAACAGACGAAAGAAATGAAGTAGCCAAGGGCTAAGACGTAAAATGCGCCCGAGAAGTTATTCAAGGTAATTTTGGTTTTACTTTTAGACAGATTGCGCTGCTCCCGCCTTTTATGGGCCTCGTTTAGACAATAAGTGGCGTTTGTATATTTTTTCTGATACACCCGAGTCCAAAATTCAAACCGTCCGGCTTCGTGCAGCTCCATGAATCTAGTCCAGAAAGACATTTTTAAAGGAAAGAAGTCTTAAAAGATTGGAATGAGGAGTCAAACGTAAATGTATCCAATAGCTATACCCTTTGGTAAACAGCCGGGTGTAAGGGCTTCTTTTGGGTAGCGCCCAAGCAAAAGATCCAGGTATGGATTCGGTCTGGTGGGCCAATGCGAGATTACATTTTCCAGTCGCAATGTAATCTTCGTCGATGAAGTTGATAGCCACAAGTTTGGTCTTTTTTTAAAAAATAAGGAATGTAATTACTAATTATTTCTGGTTAATCGCTTTATAGTGTACTGGATTTCATTTCAAAACTTTTAATCTCTAACGGGAAAAAGGGCCATTTCTCTAGTATAATATGTTTTATCCGTAGCTAATCAAATTACATTTATATACGCATAAGATCCTGATTTCACGAGGTCGATGCACTCTTGACGAGTTGCGCAATTGGATTTCGACTGGGATCGTAACTTATCTCCTAGTTGTTTGTAAAGTCCTATTTTGGCAGACTGGAATGTTTTCCATCAAAAGAAATTTAACAAAACGTTCGTTCAAATAACAGCACGAGTTCATTTCAATTCTAGTTATTACCAATAGAATTAATTCTGCACCGCGCCCTTTATCAACGATAAGCTGGACATTCGAATTGCGAGCAAGTTCCAAGGGAGAGTCGACAAGTGGTTCAGCAGCGCTGGATCCCAGAATATAAGAAATCAAGAGACTGTTATAGGAACATACGACTATTAAAGCCCCCAGACACCATGATCCAACAACGAAATAAGCTGCAGTTCGCATCCGTGGAAAGTATGCCCCTGTTAAAAATACAGAAGGTGTTATTTAAAATAAGCGTTCAAGCATTGGTATAGTTTATCGTCGATCGATTGACCTTGATTCAGAAGAATGCGCATCATCTGAGAGAAAGCGAATCTAGTTGTCAATACAAAACGGCCAATTTTGTTGCTTACTACTGGCTGATCAATTGTAACATTCTCATCGGTCTGTGTCATCCGATTGACAGGTTCAATTGAAAAACAGATTGCTACAGCCGTGAGAGGAATTACGATCAACAATCCAATCCAAACCTATTTTTCCAATGTGACTTTTCAGTTTCCTGATTTATTGATTTTATTGATAAGAAAATGTTTTACGGAGAACTGAAAAGGTAGAACGATTGCGGCTCCATTGTCTGATGATTCCGGCATTGGGATGAGAATAACGACGGATGAATAGGCGTATCCTTCCGCGAAATCCATCAATGCGTACCGGTCAGGCGTCATCACCAAGGACCCAATGATCAAATCACATTCCTGGAATGACAGCTCATTTCAACAATTTTATTTCTAATATTAAATAAATTTTACTCCATTTTGAAGATAGTAAGCCAGACCGGGGAGCGCTTTGCTTTGCTTCTCTAATCGCGTATCGTTGACCTGTAGAATTGAGTACCTGCGACCAACAGACAATGTCACCAAAATAATGACATTTAAATCCATTTTGCCCCTGTTAACAACATACGTGAAGTTATAGCGATTAGCGAAATCTACAAGAGTCCTAAACGCCACTCCATCGATCTTGGTGATGTGACCGGAAATATTTCTCTCCACATTAAGGTGAAGTTCAGCATCCTAGTGAATTAAAACATTTATTAACTCGATTGAAAAAAATTAAAATAAATATTTTGAAACGATAACTTTAGCTATTGGAGCATAGCACTCGTTACAAACGCGCATTATATGCGGACATACCTGCACTCCAACAATCAGGTGTTTCCCGTTGAGGATCGTGTATTCACTTGAAGCAAACTTGGCCAAACCAAGTAAAATTAATAGCAAGGTTGTCTTCATCTCAGTTAATGTAATCAAACTCTCAACAAAGAGCCTACCAGTGGAACTGTTTGATGCTGGGCATCGTTTGTCAGTGGTTGGATAAGAACAATACTTTTTATGACTACGGACATAATAAAAGATTTAATAGTTGTCAGGGATACCTCGAGAATTCATGCACAAACAAAACTTAAATTTATGTAGTTAGTATTAAAATACGAAAAGTTCACGAACGAATCTTTGGTTCTCGGTATTCTTTTGTTTATGAATATTGAAATCTAAAACTTATAAAGGCGTGTACCAGAGGCGTGTACCTATAATTGAATTTTTGAGATTGAGTCGTCAAGGATACATGAAGTATGAACGACGAAACAACGAGCTTTTTCCAATTCTTAATTCTAGTAGCAATAAACAAGAAAAATTTATTTTTAATTTTTATGAAATTGCTATTATAATATAGAAAGCGCTTGCATTTCAAAGGATCACCTCACTATGTGCATAACAATAAAACATTGTTGTTCGGGAAATTTTAAAAATAACCTCACCAGACCCCACGGAATTTTTAAATTATTCTGGTAATTTGACAGCGTTGCTGAATCGGGGTTCTGCTAATAACAAATGATTGATTGATTGCCTTCTGCTAGTGTTAGTAGTTTTGCATATCTGCAGTGCTTGCGTTATCATGTGTTGAGTATTGTATTAGTCTAGTGTATTTTTTATTCGTGTGCAATTAGCTGTAAACGTGGTCATACCATCTTTAATTAGTTTTGTTCCGTGTGTATTTGACAACAATGACCAAAGACATTGTAACTACACATTCAGCTTAAAATTTCGTGAATATGTTCACCCATTGCGCACATTGTAAGTAAATTCCAAAATCCAAAGACATTAATGACAGATAGATGACAGGTGAACATTTATGTTTTATTGGGTTATTGCAAATATGGGTATACTTTATCTGTCTCTTCTACTGCACTGTTTAGATTATTGTTGTCAACTTTTACGACTTTTTCTGATTGTGAACCTTTCGACTGCTTCCTTCCGACTAAGATTCTGTTTGTACGACCGTTTGTGAAAACACTTGGACATCCTGTAGTAAATGTTTTCACGGATGAAGCAGACAAAGGAAATGAAATAACCGATTATTAAGACGTAAAAAGCTCCCGAGAAGTTGCCCAATGAAATTTGTCTAGCATTCCCGGACACTGCCTTTTTCTGCTGCCTCCATCGAGCTTCATCCAGGCATTTGGTAACGTTGTTGTTTCCTTCCTGAACCCTTCGAATCAGAAATTCAATCAATCCGTCCTCGTGCAACTCCATAAACCTGGAAATTAATTTTCATCCATCAATTATTCACGAAAACATCTCATACAATTTTTTCAAAAATTTGAAATTTGCAATTTTAGATATTCAGCACCCTTTGACGAAGATTCTGGTGAATGGACTTCCTTTAGGCAAAGCCCAAGCCAAAGTTCCAGGAATCGCTTCCAAATTTCTGGCCAATGCGAGATTACATTTTCCGGTTGCCTTGTAATCGACGTCGATCGCGTGGATAGCGGTTGATTTAAGCTTTTAGATATTAAAAGAACAAAAAAAAATTTAATATGCAGAAGAAATCGATGGTTCATCATCTGATGAGATTCTTAAATTTCATTTGTTAATTCTGGTGATTTCAATTCGAATTGCTGTTACATTGAAATGAGCATAAGATCCAGATTTCACAAGGTCAACGCACTCTTGAAGCGTCACACAACTGGATTTCGTCTGGGATCGCATTTTATCGCCAAGCTGTTGGTAGAGTCCCTGATTGTTATAATTCTGTTCAGACAATAACTATAAAAATGTGACCACATTTGTGATTTAATTTTTATTCTTTAATACCAAGAGAGCGAGTTCTATACCACGTCCTTTTTCAACGACAAGCTGGACGTTGGGATTCTTGACCAGTTTTGCAAGGGAATCTACCAAAGGTTCGCTGTTGGATCCCAGGATGTAAGAAATCAAGAGGCTGTTGTAAGCACAGCCAAGCACCAAAGCCCCCAGACACCAAGATCCAACAACAAAGTAAACTGCATTTCGCATCCGTGGAAAGTATAACCCTGGGAAAATTGCATCATTGGTATGATTAACTGTTAATATCGTTTTTAATTTGCTCACCTTGAAACAGTAAAATTTGTACAAGCTGGAAAAAGGCTTGACGTGCACCAAATAGAAATTGACTAATGTTTCCGCAATATTTTCCGTTCAAGGAGGCTTTAGACGTCACTGGACGAATTGAAAAGTAAACTACTGCAGCGGTAATGGGCGTCACGATCAACAATCCGATCCAGACCTATTTCCAATATGTGACCTCTGTTATTAATTTCCCAGAAAACTAGTTTGATTGAAACGAGTTAAATCATTTACAGCGAGATTAAAAGGTTGAAGGATAGCGCCAGAATTGTCTGATAATTCGGGCATCGGGATTAGTAGAGCTGCGTCCGTGTATGCGTATCCTTCGGCGAGATCCATAGCTGCGAAACGCCTAGACGTCATCAGAAGAGCTCCGATGACCAAGTCACATTTCTGGAACGCATTATATAAGGTAAATGGGCTATGATTTAGAAAATTCTATTATATGGTATTTTACTCCTTTTGCCATGTAGTATGCAAGACCTGGGAGAACATCGCTTTGTTTTTCTAGCCGGGTGTCGTTGACTTGAAGAAACGAGTACCTGCAAATGATAATTACATAAGTTAATACAATTACATATGTATGCGTGAAATCTGACATTGATTTACGTGAAATTTAAACGAAGGGATAGTGCTGCCAGAGTCCAAGCAGCTACGCCGTCAACTTTGATAATATGTCCGGATGAGTTTCTCTTCACATAAAGATGGGTTTCGATTTCCTTGAGAAAATTACATTTTAAAAATTCAGCTACAAATTAATTTTGTGTTTTCATATTTAGATGATAGAAGCCAACACAAACCTGCACTCCAACGATGAGGTGTTTTCCGCTCAGATAAGTAGCGTCGCTTGAAACGCATCTTACCAGTCCAAGTAGAAACAACAGCCAGTGGCCTGTCATCTAGCTGGGTAATTATTATCAAAACTTGCGACAAACAAGTTGAATAGTTTTGAAGATGTGTCGGTCATCGGGGAAAAAATCATTCTTTTTATCAGCTGGAATCTTGCAGCAACCCGCTAGAGTTGTCAGGGAAACCCTGAAATAAAAACACGCAAACAAATAAGCCTGGGAAATAAATATATTCAAAAGTTTAAAAAAAAGGACTGGCATCAAACTATTAGGCGTATACCTTGTCATAAATTTTTAAAATCCAATTGTTAAGCATACGTTAAAAAATAACATGTACTTAATACTTAGAACGTTAGTTTTTCAATATTTGCCGATATTTGCTTGATTAAAATTTATGCTCTTCTACATCAATCTACAATTTTCGAGCGAAAGAGATTTTTTTATTATGCAGGGCTACATATGTAATAGGAGGGAATTCAATCAACACTGTCTTGGTGGCGGTAAGTCCCATATTTTTTTAAATAATTTATTTACACTCCTCACACACACGCGCTCACCTTACTTTGCATAATCCCGACGTCATTTATTTCGTCCAGCCGGTACTCCGGTATAGGTGTGCAGGGAATAGGTTCCAGATTCATAAAAATTTTAAAACCTACGTATATATTTATATTTTCCATAGCCGATACCGAAGCTGTTACAATGGCCTATTTACCTTAGTACCGGTCTGTTTTGAATATGTCAGAATTTTGAATACGCGCACAACTTGCATTAAACATGCCAAATCTTGACACATCAGGGAATCGTAGGGAAGAACGTGTTAGTCGAGGTATGGCGGGACACGTACACTTTATCTTTAAAGCTTTACATTCAGAAACGTTCCTTTGAGAAGCAAAGTCTTATAAAATAGATACAGTCGCATGTAACCCCAGTATCCCGTCCATTCAAGCATTATTTGCCCAGACAAAGAAAACTTGATCTGCGCAATAATAAATTCGGTCTGAAATTGTCATCTGGGATTTCGGATATTTGAATAGGCGCAGTCTATCCTGTACACAGTGACCCTGTACAACACAAATTATGTTTGGTATAAAGGTTTCCTTGACAACTACTGCTAAGGAAGAGCACTTGCCACCAAAAAGAAGTTCCTGACCATTGAAAGGCAGTCCTGACTGTTAAATTTCCTATTATCCATAAAGAGAAAACCATTGTCGTGGGCCTCGTGGCGTTTGAATTGGTCTGTTCTATTCAGCCAAAGTGCTTGATGTTGTGTATACGTACGTATAGGTTTCCTAGACAACGATTGGTGGCAATTCAGTTTTGTCGTGGCCTAGCTTTTTCCTTTATGTAGCCTACCCATTAGCCCCACCGCTTTTGACGAAATGCCCAGCGATTTCAAATTTTCGAAAACTAGATTTCCCATTCTGGCTGACAACGTTGACCACTGAGCATCTGAGGACGAGCCGTTCCGATAATTTTCATTTCACAGAAAGACTATCCCTGGCAGTATATTGCGCGGTTAAATTTCCTATTATCCAAAATGAGAAAACCATCATTGTCGTGGCTTTTGTTTTTAATATCCGTAACTTCGGCCGAATTGTCCTCTCTTAATGGAAAACACCAAGTAATTGGCTTGCAATTAATAGTAAGTAGTAACCAACAGTTGCCCATTTTGTACCCATTAGGTTTATTACAATGTTTTATTGTCAAGGTTCACGAATTTAATCTTCGTTTGACGAGAAACGCTTCCGGTTACATCGTCGAGATCGGAAGTGTAGCAGCTGATGCACTTGATGCGCTATCGAAACACTTGAATTTCACGTAAATGACGTTTGTTCAGGAGTTGTCGCTTTGTCAGTAATTAAATTATTATTTTGGATGATAGGTACTCGATTTTGCAGGTTTACGACACTCGATTGGACAAACAAAGTGACGCTCAACCAGGACTGGCTTATTACATGGACAAGGGAGTAAGTTTTGATCAATAAAAGCAATAAAAGCTCAATAGTGTCTTGATTTTTTCACGTTTTAGAAATGCGACTTGGTTATTGGAATGGTGGTGATGACGCCTCGTCGATTAGCCCTGATGGATTTTGCTGAAGGAGTCGCTTATACACCTGTCGTTCTTCTTATTCCAATGCCGGAGTCAACAAACCAGGCCATTGCTGTAGTATTCAAACCATTTCAGGCAACGGTAAAAACCGCAATTAATTTTTGTAACGAGTTAAAATTAATTTAAACGTATTGAAATAGGTTTGGATCGGATTGTTGATATCAATGCCTATTTTGGCCTTAACTATCTATTTCTTCATTCGACCTGTGTCTTCGTTAACATTGTCTAAAGAGGCGATGGATCGACCACGTAACGGAACGGCAATTAATAAAACTGGTCATTTTCTTTTCCAGATTTCCCAAATCCTCTTAAACCAAGGTGAGCTGAACGTTTAAACCCCATTAACAATTTGTTAATAAAATTCCTTTTAAATTTTGCCCGTTTGTCCACAGGTGTATACTTTCCACGGATGCAGAATGCAGTTTATTTTGTTTTGAGTTCCTGGTGTCTGTGTGCCTCGGTACTTGTTTGTGCCTACAACAGCCTTTTGGTTTCTTATATTCTGGGATCAAATACCGCCGAACCAATTGTTGATTCCCTCAGAGAGCTTGCCCAGAATTCGAAAATTAATCTTGCCGTTGACAAGGGATATAGTGCGGATGTTTACGTTTCGGTAATTCACATAAAATCACTTGTGTTTGAAATTTTTACCTAACAATTTTGATCAGGAAGCAACACATGGAGTGTACAAACTTCTGGGTGATAAACTGCGTTCTGATCCAAAATCCCGTTGTGTCAAACGCCAAGAATGCGTCGACCTCGTGAAATCAGGAACTTACGCCTACTTACATGTAATGAAATTAAGATAAATTTTAATTGATACTAAAGAGAAATCTATCCTTAGAAATCGAATGTCTAATATAATTTATCTTTGTGTATTTCTGTGTTTCATTAGGGTCTTTATGTCACACTGACTGCTATGGATGAAGATTATAAGGCCACAAGGAAATGTTCTCTTGCCCTTGCCAGAAAAACCGAACCTGTTCCCGGATCGTATGCATGGGCTCTGCCCAAAAAAAGTCCACACACCAAACTCTTCGTTAAAGGGTAATAATGAATAAAATGAAGTATGTTGCGTGTCGGTAGCAACATAATTATTCCTAAACGTAGATTCATGGAGCTGCATAGTGCCGGATTGATCGACCTATGGGCGAAGAGGGAACTGAACAAGTACAAAGACGTTAATAAGTGTCTCAATGAGGCCCGTCAAAGACAACAGCGTAAAGTATCGGGCAATAGAACACAAATCTCGTTGAAAAACATAGCTGGTGCCTTTTACGTATTGATCGTCGGTTACTTAATTTCTTTTGTCTTATTCGTCTTTGAAAATTGTTATCGTAGACTCTCAATGTTTCGATTGAAGATGTCCAAACTTAATACTAAGCAGAATAGGAACGCCAATCAAAATACGACGGATATAAATGTTAACCGAGCAATTTTCGAACACGGTCAAACATTTGCGCAATTGTTAAATTTAGAAAATGTTGACAATGAAAACATTAAAGAAAGCCCGTCGAGTTCATCTAACGTTATTGTAATACCGCAGGCAGAATTACTGTGTGTTACAAAAAAACTGTTGTCACCGAATTTTTCAGTTGAATGTGAGGAACTGATGCTCTAAAAATCTTAACAAGCGATCCACGAATCAAGTAGACCAAAATCCCGGAGCGGGTTTCCTGATCTAAATCCGGAAAAGGCATTAAAAATCTAAAAAAAATATAGCCATGTTCGTCTTCGCACGCCGGATTTACCTGCGTTTGCAGAATGACGATTTTCCCCCCCATTTAGGAGTTATTTAGCTCTAAAGTTTGGTTTTTTTGAATTTTGTCAGAAAGTGGGGGGGCTTTGACATCCATTTTCGAAAAAGTGGGGGAGCTAGGGAAAAAACTAATTGTTTGAAAAGGTTTATTGCAATCTCAACCACCAAAATCCAAAAGGAATTTCCTTTCCGGATTTTATTGGTTGAGATATTACCAATTTAGTGAAAGGATTATTTAGCTGGTTTCCCTCCCTGGCTTGCAGCCATTTTTTCGTACGGTCCGCTGCGCTCCTGGCGGAAGCCAGCAGAAGGTCTTATACATCGGCCAATAAGAAATCTGGGTTCACTATATATGAAGGCCTGTATAAATGCAATGGGTCTAATGTGAAGGCCGATATAAAAGACCTTCTGCTGGCTTCCGCCAGGAGCGCAGCGGACCGTACGAAAAAATGGCTGCAAGCCAGGGAGGGAAACTAGCTAAATAATCCTTTCACTAAATTGGTAATATCTCAACCAATAAAATCCGGAAAGGAAATTCCTTTTGGATTTTGGTGGTTGAGATTGCAATAAACCTTTTCAAAAAATTAGTTTTTTCCCTAGCTCCCCCACTTTTTCGAAAATGGATGTCAAAGCCCCCCCACTTTCTGACAAAATTCAAAAAAACCAAACTTTAGAGCTAAATAACTTCTAAACGGGGGGGGAAATCGTCATTCTGCAAACGCAGGTAAATCCGGCGTGCGAAGACAAACATGGCTATATTTTTTTTAGATTTTTAATGCCTTTTCCGGATTTAGATCAGGAAAGCCGCTCCGGGATTTTGGTCTACTTGATTCGTGGATCGCTTGTTAAATGAAACTCTGGTGTCAGTGGTGTGTCTCACTGTGACAAATCGATTGATTGACCAGGTTGTATTGTTCCTTTCATTCTTTTTTCACGGCTATCCCCTTTAAATCTCCTCTTCGTAAATAGTAATTGGTGAATTATTTAAGTACTGCATGGTTTTTTGGTTATGCTATTCAGTGTTTCGTGTAGCGTTGATAATTCGCTTTTCTATCCCATTTACAGCAAGTCAATCACAAATGATGGTTAAGATGAATTAAGGCTTTCCTCACTACCCTGTCTCTGTTTTTACTAGTTTTCTACTGTTCTTTTTAGTTACTACTAGCTTTCAGAATTTTGAATATTAGTTTAAACGTTAAAAATTAAATGTTTCAACCATTGCAGTACTGAATTTAAACTGTTTTATTTTTTGGTTATGTAAATAATTAAGGTGATCATGTGGAGTATTTGATAAGTTTTCCATGCAGAAATTGCTCTTGATCATGTACCACTACTCAATACGATGGAGTAATTTTGAATTGATGCGTTTTTTTAAAGGTGGAAAGCTCCGACAACGCAACCGCACGATCCGGGCAACTTGAATTTTTCAATGGCGAAAGGGAAAGCGTAGTCGTACGGGTTGTAGACCAAGAAGCGATGGAAAATATTTTTCTGGACGCATTTTGACTCGTAGCAGGACGGTACCAAGGGGCAGGTGGCACCCACGACCACGTCGCATTCTTCAATTCGAGCAGTTTGCGTGTACTTGATGCCGTAAGACTCGACGCCGTTGACGATGGTGCGCCACTTGCCGTCGACATTGATGGCCCGGAAAGGACGGATGTAATCGGTGGAACTTGGGCAGAGATAAGATTCGTCGTTCAACTTGTCCAGTCCGTCGACTGAATTCTCAGTGTTGGCCAGTTTGTCCTTGTAGAAAGCCAAGACGGCCTGGTAATGTTGGTCCAGGGCTTGTTGCACTTCATGTTGGGGATATTCAGAGTCTTCCAGGCACCAGGACTTGGTCGTGTTTTTGGCGCAGTGCGGAATCTCGAGGTACTCGTACTTTGGCTGAGCACCGTAAACAGGTGGTCTGTAGTTCGGGTCTGGCGAGCAGAGAACTCCGACCGTCAAAGAAGCAAAAATCTAAAAGAAGAATTAGCGCATTTAGTAGAGAATTTTAAAAAATGAATTTAAATGTTGATGTGAATGTCTTTACCATGAATTTAACAGACATCGTGATGCTGAGTCTCGTAAGATGTTCTATTTGCTTTGCTTTTCTGGTAACAACTAATTCAAACAAGATGAGACCGCGCCTTTATATACCAAACATGTTTCACATTGCCAATAGAGTAAGAGCTCTTTTTTTTCTAAGTTTCCGATTGACTAGGCAATTTCGTCAATAGAGATTGAAGTGGAAATTGGGTGGACCACAGCTCAACTATGCGAAATTCAAAGTCACTCAAACTGAAACAATCAGTCCGACATTAGACGTTTTGGTTTACACCCCGGTGGTTTCTGCTATAAAAGTTGTACTCCAATGGGGTAATATTTTGACCAAACTTATTTTGTTGTTACAAAAAGAGAAGTTAATATGGATCAAGGACACCACATCACCAGTGAAATGGAAATTGGTTTAGTGCAAGGAAAGAACTGTTGACTGCAAAGCATGGCGCGCTATAAAAACCTTTGGGTATGTTTGAATCAGCATCAGTCGAAAGCTGACAATCACCCAAACAACTTTGAAAATTGCGGATCAGAAAAATTTTGAGATGTTGAACATAAAAACTGTGGTAAGTTCAACTCCAATTAGCGCTCAATGATCAATTAAGTATTAATATAATTAATAACAGCAGAAATTCTCGTTAAAAAATCTAGTTGTGTTTGGCAGCCGTGTTGGTTGCAGTAATGGCCGAGCCTGAACCTCAACATTACCCCAATACTTTCTTTCCTCCACCAACTTCTTACCCTAAACCAGAATACCCCGAACGAGCTCCAGCGTACCCCAAACCTTCCTATCCTACTCCAGCACCAGCCTATCCAAAACCAGCTTATCCTACTACACCTGCCTACCCCAAACCAGCTTATCCTACTACACCAACCTATCCAAAACCAGCTTACCCTACTACACCAACCTACCCAAAACCAACTTACCCTACTACACCAGCCTATCCAAATCCAACTTACCCTCCTCCAGCCTACCCAAAGCCAGCATATCCTTCACCAGTGCCAACTTATTACCCCAAGCCATCCTATCCCCAACCTGCATACCCTGCACCTTATAACCAAAAGTACGAGAGCGAATACTGTGACTCTCGCAAGGCCCCCAAATGCTCGAAAAACGGCACTCTGACCTTTTGCCTTGAGGATTCTGAATACCCCGAGAAAGAAGTCAAGGTAATCTGAAGGAAATTGTAATACTTAAGTTCACTATTCTTAATGGAATATTTGATTATATACCCATAGTACGCCATCGATTACGACCCTATTATTTTGAAGAAATATGCTGATGTTGCAGAACAGTCGGCTGACAACTTGGTCGATGGTCTGACATCTTTAGCCGAGAAACATTTCGACTATTCTGATTACCACGGCAACACCTTCGAAAAGGGCAACTGGGTTGGTGGTGAAGGATACATCTGCCCCAGTGATGTCCTTTACGCCCGCCCTGTCCGCGCAATCAATGCCGAAGGTGAGTGGCGCGTCATCGTCCAAGAAATGGCCTGGCCCGGATACACTCAGACCCAGCGCACCGAGACTTGTTTGTTCCCCGGCTCATCTTGCCGCACGTTGGCACCTTGCTATCAGAGCAAATGCTTGCAAAAATATGTCTACCAGCGGATGCTTTCCTTTGATCCATGTGATCCCCAGAAGGGAATCTTCATTGACATCTACAAGTTGCCATCGGCCTGTTCGTGTCACATTTCAGCTTAAATTCTTACTCGACCCTTCAACATCCCCCTACCAAATTTTTACAATGGATACTTCATGAACGAATATTATTTAAATAATTTGCTGTCGGATCAATAAAATGAGTTACACTAATATTAGTTCTTTATTCTTAATTGATTGGTGTTTCATAAGGAACTGTGTTAAAGATTAAAAATCAAAAGGCGAGTAGCCCTATTGAAAACGGGTTTTACAGAATTGAGCATCAATATTGATTGGTATAATAAATTCTCAAATCCAACACTTCTGTGGTTGTGGCCTCAAATTCTTGGTTATTAATACTAATACTATTATTCAAATTGATTTACCGAAAATTAATTTTTTAAATAATTTTTTAAAACCTACCTTGTTCATATTCATGCAACCCTGCCCATTGCCCACTCCCCCTCAATTCAGTGCAAAAATAATGGCCGTCTGGTGCGTTGATTGTTGTGATGGTGAGATGACAAACAATTCTCTTTCTCAGTTTTTTGGTAATTTGTTTTTTATTGTTATGATTATTATCACTATTAGAATTAGAGTAGCTGTCTATCGGGTTATTGCATTTTGCTATAAAACTCCTCAACCAACTTGAAAATGAAGAAAGAATCTTCAGAATGGATGTAAAGCCAGTTATCTCTAAAGTAAAGTAGAGGTTTTCATGAGAGATGGTATTGGTCTTGATTGTTATTGTTGGCTTAGATGAAATTTAAATGGTTTTACTGTTTTAATTAACAGATAACAAAACATTTAGCTAATGATTCTTCTTGCATTCTTGACTAAACGTTTTCAGACAACTGCAGCTGAAGTTTTCGTGTTCCCTGAGTGTTCTTGGCATTGAGAGATGGAATGGTCCCATTCAACATTACAACCTGTGTCTTTCATTCTCCCAGGAATTTTTATTTTCAAGGTAGTTATTTTGACCAATGTTTCTTTTTATTACTGTGAAGTTTAAGATGGTATGTGGTATAATTAGTTAAGAAACTTTCCTGAAAGGTATATGGTTTTGCAATCATCGTTGAGTGGATTGTTTTGAGGTTGTTCCCATGTCAGATAAAGAAAAATCCTAGCTCACACCCCTCTAAGAAGAATAGACTAGTTGCTATTTCCCTGTCTGTAATATGAAATTCAAAAAGCTTGCCAACTGACACAGAGAGGTTTCATAGTTAAGCTATAATTCTACTTGTGTCATTTTTGTTATCGTCACATGAGAATTCACTGCTAGATGGTAATTGATTTTTTTAAAGCAGGGTTAACATCCAGTTTAAGTCTTAGCTTCTCTTCTTTGTCATAGTTTAAATCAAACATTTTGTTTTTGTTTCAACAATAGCTATCAGATATTGTTTTCAGAATATTTGGTTTAACTAAAACCACATAAAGTGTCATTAATTTGTTTTTTTCAGACTGCATTTCCTTTGATGGTGAAGATTAATTCATTTTATTTCGTTTACAGGTTTATCGTGTATGTTCGCGTAGTTGCTGTCCGCTGTGGTACGTTGTTGCAGCCTGGTGATGGATCTTTCTAATTCAATTGGTCGTTCCTTGGTGCTGATTACCGAAGTTGCATTATTAATTTTATTATCTTATTAAATTGGCAGTATGTCGTCAATGTAGTTTTTACCGTTAATATGTTAAGAAGGAACAAAAAAAGAAATATGGGGATGTTTATGTCAAACAAATAATAAACATGTTTTCGGGATTGGGAAAGGATAGCGGAGGATGTTGGAGGGGGATATTTCAAGTTTGGTAAAAAAATCAGTTAATCTATAACCCTACAAACATATCCACACTAATTAGTCTCCAAACCCCACAAACTTATTCTTTCCAATTCTTCAGACCCCACAAACATACATCTACCAACCCTCAAATTTGTACCCTAAACCACATAAACCAATGTTGAACCCTATGTCTGTAATAAATACAAATTTTATACATTAAACTAGTTTATTTATTTTTTATAAATGTACAAAAAATTCAATAAACAGAGCGTCCGGTTCAAGACGGTTTACTACTGCACGAGTTTAAACGCAACTTACCACCACCGCTGCGGCAATGAGACAAAAAGCGATGGTTTAGTTTTGCGGAAATCTGCGTCAGTCAAGTTACACATCGACTTCTGTCGAATTTTGCATCTAGTCTACTGGTGCAAATAGCGATCCTATGTGTTTGGTAGAGATGGTTGTTTAAAAAACAAACAATGGTGATTTTTTTTTGTCTACTAAAAAGTAAGAACACCCCATCGTTTGTATTTTAAACAACCATCTCTACCAAACACATAGGATCGCTATTTGCACCAGTAGACTAGATGCAAAATTCTACGCGAGTTGTTGAATTAGAAAAATTTGTAACTTGACTGACGGAGATTTCCACAAAACATAAACCATGGCTTTTTGTTTCATTGGGTAGTGGGTTGCATTGTTTTAACTCGCACATGCTGTTATAGGACATGTCTACGGCCCCCAGAGATAGTATCTGGACCGAGAAGAAGAGAGAAGTACGAGGCAAGTTTTTCCGGGGAGATGTAGTCATACTAGGCTTCCGGGTTAGACTCATGACCCTCCAAAAGTTTTCATCGGATCATGCGCCTTCCAAGTCCCCGTTCGACCAGAGCCCTCCCCTCCTCCTGGTTTCACAGCGGGTGAGTGACCACCGGCGGGCGTTGGTTAGTGGTTAGTTAGGGAAACGGGGCCACAGAAAAGAAGGGAGCCCAGATATGCACTTGTAATTTAGCTAACAACTACACAATTTATCAGCATTCTCTTGAATCACAGCATTCTCTCATTGATTTTCACCAGGTAGGCAGGCAGGCACCACTGGATGAAGTCCATGACAAGTAGCGAAGGATTACCCTGTAAGCAGTCTAATGAACATTTATTTGGATGACAATAATATTCAAACAAGATTGCAGCAACATAAGGCAATACCTCAAATCAAGAGGGCCTGTGCAAGGAAGTAAAAAGGGAGAATCAAGCTTCAAGGGTAGCAGCCACCGGTTAGCAAACAAGAAACCTTGTTGACTGTATAGTCCTTGTCTTTTTCTTGAAAGGACATGATTTCTCATTAAAGTCTGTCATGCCAATTTAGAAACCTGAAATTTTGAAACTGTAAATAAAAATAATAATAAGTCACCTTGTTTATAATTTGTGTCATCAATGTACTTGATGTCTATGATCTAAAAGAATAACTAAACAGTTATCAGTATACCCTGGAAATCGTCTCTTAAACATTAGATAGACATAAGTGCAGATCATCACTTTAAATACATATTAGACTGCAACGGAAAAAGTTAAGTGAAATGACAAAAGTGAACTTACACATGAAACCACCAATCAGTTATCCAAGGTTCTCTAGAAGATCTAATGAGAGATTGGTCCATGCTGTGGTTGGTGATCTAGCAAGTCCAATAGAAACAGCCGATAATTAAGATGAATCCTAATCAAACACGAGAAGAATTGTATTTGTAGAAAAGTATGAACAATATTTGCTTCAGCAATAATATATAAAGCTAGTGTTGGTTGTTACCTGTATCATTTCGATGGCTCATTCAGTAAAATACAATGAGTTCGAAAAAAATAATTGACGGTCGGCTGCACGACTTTCACGTTTTCTCAGGGCTCAGACTGTAAGTTGATGAAAAAATTATGAAGGATATCCAACATATATCCGGAATACGGGAATAGAACACATCACCGACAAGTTACAGACGAAATCACTCTAATTTCCATATGAATTCATTGGTAATTTACTAATTTTCGAATAAATGATAGCGTAACTTTTGACAGCAAAACGCCATATGCCCATAACTGGCAACACAATAATCAACACGCCATGACGCCATCTATTTGACACGTCTCAAAACTCAGTATTTTAACTTTTGAAGAACTTTGGAAGAACTGATCTTAAGATGCTCACAAAACTTGAAAAGCACATTTTTGTTCGCTAAAACCTAGCATTCGATCTTGAGAGCAGTACAGAGAACAAAGCTCACTTGCTAGTTTTATGCAAATTTTCCGGAAGTATACAGAAAGTAAACGATAGCACCATAACCATTAAGCTGCCGTCAAAATAAACCAAATATTCGTGATCTCCGTGAAATTTGGCGTCGATAAAGTGTAATTTAAACGAAATCCAAAATTTGGCCAAAATCGAGAATTTTCCTGAACAATAGTTCAGGATAATTCTCAAATCCGGAAGTACTCGTACGTACAAAACCAAACATGAACTTTACTACAAATTGGACGAGGATCACGAATATGTGGTTCTTTTGTGCATAAGATGAATATTTACTGAACTACTGACTGAAATGAGAAAACCGGAAGTAGAAAAAAAACTCATTATAAAAAATCTAACAAGTGAGCTTTGTTGCTGAAACAGAAACTGACAGGCATCAACCAAAATTTCGAGAAATTTCTTCAGAGATGAGCAAAGTAAACTTAACTAAACTGAGCGGAATATGATCAAAGGCTTATGCCGTCTAGCGTCAGAAAGAACAAACGTTTTAAAGTAAATGGAAATTATAACTAGGCTTATCTCCGCTCTAGCTCGTTGGCACTCCATTGAAAGAAGTAATAAAAAAAGGCAAATAATAACTTTGATATTCACGTAATATTCGCCCCTCCTGCCCTCCTCCCAAAACTAGCACCATCCATCTAGTTGGGTATTTTATAGAATATACAAACTACTGAAACTAGCCGCCATTTGGCTGTGAACAAATTAAATCCGAACGTGAATTGAAATCTCAATGGCCAACTGTCGTCAATTTCAACACACAAAAAAACGCGATCCCCATGAAATGTTAAGTCGATTTGATGAGCTAAAATCAGAAATCAAAATTGGTAAAAATCGAGAAATTCGTCAGCAACTTATTCGGAACGATTTCCGGATATTTTATGTTGACCCATGAATCGACCTTTATACGAGAACCACGAATTACTTGATTAGGAAAAAGACACATTTACACTGAATCCCTTTAAGAAAACGCAAGTACACAAAGAAACATTAGTCAGAAATCTACAAAGAGTGAACTTGAGTGTTGTACTTGTACGTACTGTAGGTTTTTGTAAAAAAAAACTTCTATTCCTACAACCTCAAATACTTTGATGAAACTAGATTTGAACACGATTAGAAGTAATAGAAGATAGTACCTGCTGAATTTGAAAACAAATCACTAAATCGATGACATCTTGTTCACGATAGATGTCAGAAAACAACAACAATGTCTAGTCGTCTGCTACAATCACATTGACAAATTGACTGTGTTCCTTCCTTTCTAATGCAACGGCGTTAATTTTATAACTGTCACCTAGAAGTGTCAACCTCAAACTGCTCACAAGGTGAATGATAATAAAGAAAAACTTAAAATTATTTTCAAATTCCGATGTCTGAGATAGGTAAAATAAATAAACCAATAGCAACTTGTAAACATAAATTAAAAAGGCGTAGGCCTACTCAACCTCCCCTACAGGCAGGATAAATCCAACATCAATACCATGGATTGAAATCTTTGACAAAGAGTAAATAAGTCAACAAAAAACTGAAAAAAGAGAAGTTATAGTCGTTTGACATTCTGTCTGTATATTGCCTGCTCTGCACACGGTCACGGACACATTTCGCCGTCGTCATCGCAAAAAAGAAAGCAAGCACGAAGATAATCTCACTTAACTAGCACGCTCAACACTGTACAAAATCAATTGTTATTAATTAATTATTCATATTATTATAAGGCAGTTATAGCAATCATGGGAGGGAGACAAAATAAACGAACGAACAAAAGATGGACCTCTCGTTTTGTCGTGGAGAAAATGGGGGGGGGGGAACACACACGCACTCAAGACTCACAAAATAAAAAATAGAAACGCAAAATGAAAGGGCATAATGATATAAACATTCCCATCCTCATTAATCCGTTTTTTTTCTTTTATGGTAGACGACACACGTTTTCACCGAGCCCGGGAATCACAAAAAATAAGGAAAACCCACACAAAATTGGAAAATTCTTTTCTTTTCACTAATTTTTTTTTTGTCAATGAAAAGAAAAAAAAAATAATAATTAAGGACCATACCGGAGTGAAACGAATTCAACAAAATTGCAAATAATTATAATTCTAATTAATTAATAATAATAATGGTATTACAAAAAAAAAAAAAAAAATTGGACGAAACAACAAAAACGAAATGCTCGTTTTCTCGTTCGATCCGAAAGCCCCAAAAAACATCGAAGCCGCTCCTCCAGATATTTTCTTTTTGCATAATTAAGCAGCCAAAGAACGCCAGCAAAATACTAGATTAGGAAGAAGACACACACATTTACACTTACACACCCAACACGCACTCCAATCACACACCAAAATATAATCGAATCCAAATAATAAATTGTTTTGGTAAAAAATGGGATGGGGGGAGGTGTTGGGAATATTAAAAAAAAAAACGGTGGAACGCTCAACGAATAGCACGGCTTTCGTCACGTTAATTATGACAAATTTCAAGACGAAAAACTAAATTGCGTATTATGGAACTTCTGTTTCAACTATGGATATAATACGATAGTGGAGAAGGGTTATTATAACGCATTGCAAAATTGACCAATAATAACTGTGTGCCTTTTTTCTTTGTTAATTCTTTTTTTTTTGTTTGTTTCTTGATCTTTTTTCGATTGGAGAGAGAAAGGAAATTTATATGGATACTATATCCAACCACCAAAGCTGAGAAAAGAAAGAGAGAGATATAAACGGTAGTTTCACATCGATTATCACTGGAAATCAGTCGGTCAGGTAAATTAAAAAGGAGAATCGTCACACAACAAATCTAAGTCAACACGCCCAGGACACAAAACAACATTTTGGAATTGTAGGGTTTTCTTTTGTTTTGTGTCGGAGAAAAAAAGAAACGAAAAAAACAAACTAACCAAATATTTCTTCCGGGCCGTCACAAAAAGTTTTTCTCTTTTTTTGTTCCCCTCTAATTTCACATTGGCTGGTGGTGTTGTTGCTGTTGTTGCGGCTGTTGTTGATGATGCATGTGTTGGTTGTCGTAGCCGAGTGCCATCGGATTGACGGCATTGTTAGATCCGGCTACAACCCCGCGCTGCAAGACTTCCTGGGCCGGAGGGCAATGCGGCCTCGGTCCAGGCTCCGGTGTGTAGGTGAACGTCAACCTGGTGGCGTAGATGACACCGTCACTCCTCACCAAAGATATGGGAACCTACGAAAAAAAAAATGACATCAATAAATCTGGAAACAAAAATCAGAAAAGACAAAACGGAATGAAAATGAAAAGTACCTGAGTCGGTCCGCGGACCCACTGCCAACCGGAACGGAAAGCTGAAATATCGGGCACGACGCACAGCATCGACTCCTCACAGCGGAACATGGTCTCGGCCTCCACGTCGCCAAACCACACTTTCAAATTGGGTGTCAGATTTTCGCCCATCAGCTCCAACATGGCCACATCGCCGCCACCGTTCAACTATGAAAATACGAAAAAAAAAAGGCAAAAATTAAATTGACGGACTAGGACGGAATAAACAAAACAAAAATATGGTTGACGTCGGCACTAGCGGGATTCTGTTCTTTTTTTTTTAATTTAAAAATAATGAAACCAAAAAAAAATGTTTGGGAGGGAGGATGAGGATAGTTGTGGAAAATTGGCGTTCCGCTTTGTTGGTGCCATCCAGCGTTGATTGTAGTGGTCGGTTGGTTGGTGGTCAACCTGCGACGGTCAACGATATAACAAATGTGTGGGAAAAAAAACGAAAAAGAAGACCAAGTAAGAGTAGGAGGAGGAGGTGAACGGGATAAGAGGCCTCTGAACAGCAGCAGCAGCAGCAGCGACAACAAATCGCTCGCATAGTTTTCCCGTGGGAACGCATTCGCCACCCAAATTGGATAATATAACAAGAAAGGAGAAGAAGAAGTGAAGAACGAAAGGAAGGAAGGAAGGAAGGAAGGAAGAACATCAGTTGAAAAAAGAAGCTAACCCCTCCCTTGTCACAATTCCTTCGTCTCGGGGGCCGAGCGTGAGAAGGTCCGTCTGGCATTCTCACGCCTATTTTCCATCCTGCCCGACGCCACTGGGGCATTTCTTTTATTTTTGTATCTTATCTTTCTGTCGCTTAGCCTCCCGTCAAACTTTTCCAAATTTTATCTTATTGACGAATCAGACGCCAATAAAACGCAATCGACAGTTGAAAAAGGGACTCACGTGGAGCGAGTGGACGATGGGGACGGGGGTGACGGGACTGCGGACGGGTCCCATGCCCTCGTAGAACTGGTACTCGGCCTTGTCGGTGCTGATGATGGTCCAGGCGGCTCCGTCGTTGATCATTTCCTTGTTGGGCTCCTTGGGGCACGGCGTCGCCTGGAACTGGATGATGCGCTCCTGGCTGAGGCACAGGTACATCCGCTCCGTGTCTTTCATGTAGAAGGCGCACTTGTGCAGCTGCGAGACGGGGTCGTCGGCGTCCAAAACGGCCATCTGCTTGTCCACTTTGCGGATGATGAGCCGGGGTAGGGCCATGCCCGTCACGCTGCACACCAGCTTGACCGTGCTGCCGTAATGGATGTAGCCGTCGCGCACCGTAAACTCTTCCGACTCGGATTCGCTGTCGTCCACTGCCGAAACAAAATTGAAATCAAAACATTTTATTTTTGTTTTCAGTTAAGTCGAGAAACAAATGGCGGAATTTGTGTAGTAGATGCTCACATAAATGAATGGTGAAGGCGCCCCATTGGGTGGAACTGGCGTGAAAATTGTTATTGTCCACGTGCAGGTAACGAGTGCTGACCGTTTGCGAGCGGAGTCGATTGAACAGGGCCACTTTGGTCCCGCTGGCGATGCACACTGGGAATTTTTAGACAGACAGATGTTAAATCAATCGAGAACTGGAAAAACACAAGAATCAAAACACTCACGATCGGCGTTCTTGAGCGACTGCTTCTTCTTGGACGGTTTAGAAATGACTTTAATCCGCTTGCTGTGGAAGACGCCGATATCCTGGCCGTTGCCGTAAAACATTTTCACCGACAGCATGAAATGCTTGCGCTTGTCAGAGTCGGAAATGAACAGCGTCTTGGCCGCGCAATAACTCTACAATCAAAATTCCCAATGAATTAAAAATTCCGGAATTGTGTGAGTCGAAAGTTTTCAATTACTTTTCCGTTGAGGTCGAGTTGCTGCATATCCTGGTCGGAATTGCCGATGCCGATGAAAGCGCAGAGCTGCGAGGCGGCTTCGGCTTCTGCGGGCGAGGCCCCGTTGGCGGCGGCTTCGCGCTGGATGGCCTCGCGCCTCCTCCGCCATCCGTCGCCGTAGAGGTAGATGCACGGCGGCGGGCAGAAGAAGCGCTTCTCGTTGCCGTACGACTTCTGGGCCACTTTAGCGTGCAGGATGACCACGACCATGTCGCCGTGCTCCTGCAGGTAGCGCATCATCGCCTCACGGGTCAGCCGCTGCTCCTTGGTTCCGCCCCTATACGCCGATCCGGTCGGCCTATTTGATTAATAATTCATTCAATCAAACTAATCCAGAATAATAATAATAATGACGACGGCGACTTACCCGTATCGATCGATGGGCACGGGTGGCGACGGAGTCGAAAGAGGCGACGGCGGAGTCTGCAGAGTCGGAGCCATGGCCGAACTGGGATGCGCCAGGGCGTAAGGGTTATGATGTTGTTGTTGTTGCTGCTGTTGTTGCTGAGCCCCCTGCTGCTGCTGCTGTTGGTGATGATGATGTTGCTGTTGCTGATTGAGCAAATGACCGCCGCTCAAATCACCGGATGCTCCGACCACCTTGTCCGGTGGAGTCAAAGAGCCCGGAATCAATCCGCCCGCTCCGACAACTGTCAAAAAACCAAACAATCTAAAATTAAAATTTCCGATCGAGATAAAAATGTCTTCCAAAATCCAAATGAATCAAATAGACCAACAATATCCGTTTGGAAGATTTTGTCGAATCTGTGCCGCTCACATCAGTCAAAAAACAAAAGATTTCCTCGTGTGTCTTTTTAAAAAATAAAAGAAAAAGAGAAAAAGACAAAACAAACTTTTAGCGTTCTAGGGCGATCGACTCTCTGCAACTAGGAAAAAGTAAAAAGAAAAGCCGTGGGAAACGGAGCAGTGGGTGCGAGCTGCACAAGATTAGACACACAAGTCGGCACATTGCCATGTCCTTCTCTCTCTGCACACACACACAAACCCTCCCATTTTTTTCTTTTTCTTTGGTAGAAAAAAAAAGGAAAACAAAAGATTTTCACCCTCCCCGGCTGCAACAATTCGCACATACATAGACAAACATCCGAAAAAAGATGAAAAACTAGTCGGCGGATGGACGGATGGGCTTCTCTATTTTTTAGATGAATATTACATGGGGCCTTCCATATTTTTCACAACAACATCTCGTTCGTCTACTCTTTTTTTCCCTTTTTTTTTCAAATGAAATGTCATCTGAAATTCTTACCCATTTAAAAATGATGACAATTTTCTTTTATCGCTTCCTACTAGTCCCGGTCCAAATAACAAATTTGACAAGCGCTCCTCCGCGTGTGTGTGTGTGTGTACCAGTGCGCCCCAGACACATTCATACAGAGGAAGGGAGGAGAGAGGATCAACGACACCTGCAAGCGCCCGGTTGAGTTCCCACGCTTGGCTATATTTGATGTTGCGGATGGAATAAGAGGGAGGAGGAAAGGAGGAAGGAGGAGGGGGGTGTCTGGGGGGGGTTCCAAACCGAAAAGGATGGGCTTATGAGTGTGTGTGTGTGTAGGGTATACATATATATACAAAGTTATATGTATGGAGACGATTCAACGCTTTAATGCAAAATGCATTTGCTTCTCTCTGGCCGATAAATCGATCGAGTGTGCAACGCTGATGGAACTAGTACTCCTTTACCTACTCTCACTCCCCCACTCCGTGAATCCACCGTTGAAAACACTCGAGTTCCGCAAATCGATATCCAACACATGGTGACCATCTTTTTTTTATTCCGGGGGGGGGGGGGGGAGAGAAAGAAAGAGAAGGGAGGGTCCGTGACCGATAGACTCTCCCCTCTCATCCACCACTCCGCATTATGATGACGACAATAAGCTTTGAAATTATTTATTCGTTTTGGACTTTTAATATTTACCGGAATCGGGGATGCCCAGCGAAAGGCTGAGTCCGTTGGGTTTGTAGGTGTCGTTGCCTCCGCGCTGACGTTGACTGGACGAGGTTGCGGGGCTGTTGTAGTCGGCGGCCGAGAGACCGTAAAAGGCGGCCGAAGTGGCGGCTGAAACGGCCGGATTGGGAGGTCGTTGCTGAGAATTCGACAAATCGACCGGGTGCTGTTCGGTAGGAGTGAACGGTTGTTGTTGTTGTTGCTGCTGTTGTTGTTGTTGTTGAGGCTGGTTGAGGTTGTAAGAAGACGGCGGATGAGTAGCTGTCAGCAATTCCGTCATCACCTGCCCTCCACCCACAGACTGTTTGAAGGAAAAATGAAAAGTTGCAAACGGAATGGAATTTGAAAAGGTTAAAGTTGATTGGATGTTACCTGTCCGTAATAAGCGGCATGTTGTTGTTGTTGGTGATGATGCTGGTGGTGATGTTGTTGTTGTTGCTGCTGCTGCTGCTGATGGTGGTGGTGATTGTGGGGCGAATAAGGATCGTGCGAATTGGACCAAACGTCCACCTCACCGCCGCTTCCGTGTCCCACGCCGACGACTGTCGAACCGGATGAGCCGACCGTTCCGGCCACCGATGTCACGGCCACACTGTTGTTGACTCCGCCGATCAAATCCACAGACTCGCGGCTGTGCTGGGCCTCGTAACCGCCACTTAAACTGAACCCGTAATGGGCCTGTCAGATAAAATTCAATCAAAATATTAAAACAAAGTTTCGTTTTTTAATTTCCATGCCAATAACCAAATGAACCAAAAACGCTCGACTCGACTCACCAACGGCTTAGCTAGAGGCATAATTCAAATCTAATCAATAAGAGACTATCCAAAAAATCTTATCTGATCAAAAAACAATCAATCAATCGAGAAAATGGCGACACATTGTCCCAATGAAAATAACGAAACGGCCGATTGAATTCCAAACAAAAATGAAATTGTATTTTCCAGAGTTGAAAGGGAGACCGGCTTGATGCTCGGCCCGAGTCCTACTGTCCCGCTGGGCTGCGTTACAGTGTCGGTTGTTATTTCACACTTGACCCGACGACGAATACGACGACGACGACGACGTGAAGAGAAAAAAGAAAAAATAATTTCATCCCCTCCACGAGAGACGTTTTGGCCTGCGCGTTGAGAGCCACTCGGTGGCTAAAGCGACGACGACGTCGTCGACAGGTGCGCCGATTCCCACACGCTTTTCACTCTCTCTCTCCACCCCACTCCCTACCCAGTCCGTCACCCACTTCGCTATGTATACACATTGAATGACGTCGAGGATAACAGAGCCGAAAAAAGAAATAGACTCTGGGAGAGAATAATATCCATAAATCTCCACGTGCACTAGATTTAAGAAAAAATTTGTTTAAAAAATCAGATGACGTAAGTTTTTGTTACCGATCGATGATGAATAATCCTTGGCGTATAGAAACAAATTCACTGGACAACATTGTGCAGGGAGGGAAATTCAAACTTGACCAAAAAATATTTCCAACTCGAAAGTTGGTCGAGTGGCAGAGTGCCTTTGAAAAAGTGACCGTTTCCCACAGTCTCCGGCAGGCAAATGAAGTTGGTGGGTTGTTCTTCTCTACGTATCCTAGCGCCTCTCTACTCTCTATACGGTTTCTCTCGAGGCATCTTTTTTTGAATAAGAGAAGGGATCGGATGACCTTTTTCTTTTAAAATAAGGGGCTCTCCCCTCTTCTATTTTTTTAAAAGAACAAATTGTTTGAACCAGTGCACACACACAAGGGTATATAGTACGAAATACACACATTTTTTGTTGTTTTTCCCCTCTTGTGTTGAACAAGAAGTAAAAAAGAAAAAAAGTTTTTTTGAAAGAAGAGATGGCCGCCGGCGGTTCCCACACAAACACACTAGACACTTTAGAAGGCTCTCGTTAACTCTTTCCGTCTCTGTCTGTGTGTGTTATCTCCAATTTGTTAGATTCTTGTCAAGAAATCAACCCGAAATCAAACAGTTAAACAAAAGAAACTCAACTTTTTAAATGTTAAGTCCGTCCAGACAGACAGACGGACAGACACTTGTAGTCCCCCAAATGAAAATTGATTTGGCGAAGCATTTGAAAAATGAGAGATCTTTTGTAATTTAGATGTTGGGCAGCCAAAAGTAAACCGATCTGGGAATTGGTAATACGAATCGCCATCACTTTTCTAAGAGAGGAGAAACTACCAAGTTGTTCAGTGCTGGCTGGGCTGCAGTTGCTGGGCGAGGCCCGATGGAATGTCCATTGAAAAAGTTTCTTGTGTGTGAACCCCCACAAAAACGAGTGGTGGTGGGGGGGGGGGGGGGGGGGAGAATGTATAGGAGAGTTGCGATCAGAACCTCGACCCATGTACCCATGTACCCACCAAACCCGCCCCGGTTCGTGGGAAAGAATTTGGCCGTCTGGGAAAATGAAAAACACAGTCCCGCTGGTGGTGGTGGCTACTATATAGACATAGTAGTGGTGTAGTAGTAGTACGGTAGTCACTACACACACAGAGACTAACCTTTTGTATGTATAAATGACCTCCTCCGCAAACCCCGGCGGGCACATCCTTCCGCCCTGCTTATTTTTCTCATTCAAAACCCACACACACACTAAAGCTCATGTACTAACTGTTACCTCTCTATACTGGCTTTTAATTTCAGAGGAAGGTGGGGGAGCAAATACATAATCAACAACAACAGAAGAAAAGTTTTTTTTTCCCACACACTCACGTGTGTAAACAAAATTCGAGCGGAGCGCGCCAAATTCAAAATTTTCAAATTGTTCGAAATTTGATCTTTTTTTTGTTATCCGATCAAAATTCAAGGAGAATTGAATTCGGATCCAATAAAACGATGCCGGGAAGAAAAGGAGAAAAAATAAAAAAATAAACGGGCGACCGGACAGGAAACAATCGTGGACGACAGCCAAAGTCGTAAAAATCGGGAATTGCCTATAACTGAAAATCGTGATGTTGACACAAGTCGGCTTCTCTTTCTCACACGATATCACTGGTTACGCATGTCTGTGTGTGTGTGTCATTGAGTCTGAGACACATTCCTTATCGCCGACATAATCATCATCGTCGTAAGATTCTTATCATCGACCCAGTCAAAATAAAATCAAAAGAATTTCAAACGTTTGAAAATTGCCGCCAATATCAACAACTGACCCAAGTCGGCCAAAACAAAACTTGGAAAACTTCAAATTTTTCTTCCTTATTATTATTATTTTTTAAATACCCAAGTATCGGCGAGCGGACTACGTGCGCTGGGTGTGTAGGGCTCCGAGTCGAGGTCCATTGTGCTGGGCGCAACGTCGGGCATTTTGTCCAAATTTCTTTTATTAAAAACTTCGTTCCGATATATTTCACTGCGAAAAATGTTGACGATTGTCAATGGCTAAAAACTGTCACATGTGTCCAAAAAACCAAATTCACTGGATAAACCGAAATTCACTGGGCGACGAGATAAACCAAATTCCGTTGAGATCGACGGATGTTACGAGACAAGGACGGCCACTGGGCGCGTGCTGATTCCAGTCCAACCGTCGTGCAACTAAACTGAACATTTTCTACCCAACGACGACGACGACGGCGGCTGCCCCCTTTTCACCTAGGGTGGAGTGTATAGGGGGAGGAGGGTAGGTCCCGAGAGCACACAGACACACTATGTGTGCAGCTGTACCTCCTCCTCCTCCTACTACTACCCCCAGCAAAACGGACACACAAGAGGAAGGAGGGGGGGAGTTGAAAGCGTCATCGGGTGGTGGAGGTCTGTCTTTTGTTGTACAACTTTTTAAATAGACTCCAATAGATTTACACAGCAATCTGCTCCACGTAATAATCCCTTTGATCCAAAAACTCCCCCCACAACTGATTTTTTCCTATTTCAATTCAATTCCAATTTGATCGAACTGAATTATTCAAATTAATAAATACGGGTGGTAAATGAATATGCACACACCATGTGGGGGGGGGGGAATCTGATGAATCAAACGTCTAATTATTTTATCGGGGAGGAAGGAATTTGGGCCTACATCCCAATTGAAAAATAAAAATGTTTCAAGAGATGCGCTGAAATTCCCATTAATTTGTCGTCGGGTTCAAACACATCAAGGGCGTGTCATTTGGTGTAGTGTAGAGCAGGGGGGTTTCATCCGCATAAAACTGAATAATGACCCCCTCACTCCCTTTAAAAAAAAAAGACAGACATGGAGATGCCGGAGTTAAAGGGGAAGTTGTAACGCGAGCATAACGTGGGAAAAAATAAAAATTTAGTCAACGTTTCGAGTCTTTACTTCGTTCGGCAACAAGTGGCGTAGCCAAAAAGGAAGAAAAAAAGATATCCCCCCACCATACCATTTGAAATGACGTCACACACGTGTTTGTGCGGTAACACGCGGGACGATGGATTGAAGAAGGAGCTCCTTCCGCAAAAGGTAAAAATAGAAGAAAGAAAAAACCAACTGATGGGAACACAACAGCAACAACAACACAAGGAGAGTCGAAATAAATATCAAATAAAAAGAAAGACATAATAAAAAAAGAAAAAAAAAAGAAAAAGTTTTTCCCGCCGACGCAAATGTGTGAGAACGACGTCGGAGTCGAGCATCCACGGAAAGGAGACACACACACACAAAGTGGGGTTGGTGTTGAAAACCCGCTTCCTCCTCCTCCCCCTCCACCTTCCTTATTTTTAACCGAAAAACTAAGCTCCTCCCACCGTTCTAACATTTCTCGGGCCATTTGACCAGTTCAAAATTTAAAAAAATCTTGAACGAAAAAATTTGACAAAATATTTTTTTTTTTACTCAAATTTAAAATTTTGGACGATGATGAAGGAAAATAAATTTCCCATTGCGACTCGTCGATCACGTCACAAGGCGCTGGCAATCGGGCGGCAGGTACGTAAGGGGCCGTGAGAAAAAAATGGCAACAAGTGGAACGGTGAGCAGCTCCACAAGAGCACCTCGTCAAGAGGTCAGAGGCGGTGCACAGAGGTGGCTGCTCCTAATGCTCCTAACGTATATAAGAGGTGGGGGCTTGTTGGGGTCGCCGGCGAGGTCAGTGTCACCTGTTTTTTCTTCTTCTACAACACGTATTGCTCGGCGTAGTAACTCACAACATCATTCTCTTCTCCAATGATAAGGGAAGCTCCTCTTCTTCTGCTTTTTGCTCCTAATTTCCGTGAACGTGGGAGCCGAAACGTTTCCTCCCGAGAGACTTTGATTCGCTCGTTATTGTGTCGTTTCTTTTGACTTTTTCTTCTTCTTCTTTTATTTTTGTTTCAAACAGTTCCAAATTGACTTTTCACCGTTGCTTCTAGTTGGATAAGATAAACACACGGCGCTTTGATTTGATGTTCACCGACAAAGGAACTCACGCCTATCTATTTTGGACGAACGTCATTTCGGGATTTATTTTAAGACCCCCAGCCACTTGACTTTCATTTCTAGTTTGAGTAGCTCCTATAAATCAAAACTGCAATATGTTTTTTTTTTTTTATTCTCTGCAATGTCATTTTTATTGATTGGACCCACCGAAAAAAATAAAGAATGGAGAACAACACAAAAAAAGGGTGTAACAGCCCCCGTGTAGAAAGCGTGGGAAGAAGGCGAAGGCGCAGAGAGAAAACGTTTTTTCGGTACACATTTCATCATTGGAACTAACACAACACAACCAACCAAATTTGTTGTTTGTTTGTTCTTTTTTAAATAAGAAAAAAAAAAGTGAGACTCTCTCTTTCGATATCCCAACAGAAACCCCCAAATAAACTTAAATATAGATCTCTCTCTCTGCTATCTATGCTGTCTACTCCCTCGCAAAGTCACTGGCATTTTCCACAAAATTGGTTTTGGTTCACATCTACGTAGGTATCGTGGGAAACTGGGAAAACAACCCAAAAAATTCTATCGTCATGTTGGACGATTTTCTCTTATCGACGGATGGTATAGAGAGCGACGCTATTCGCAGACAGACAAGGGGTGGAGAGTCTATAGATCCAAAGGAGGGGTTACGTACAGTATGTACATACAATAGTTCACGATTAGACCGTGCTACTGGAATGTTAGGGGGGTTGAGAATCCACCATTCCCCCCCAGAAAACCATAAGTTTTATTCTTACTTTTTTTTATTATTATTAAAGGGCGTCGGCGTCTGATTCCCACGCGAATAACGTCCTATATTGTAGTCGGTGTACCTTTTCCCTCTTTGAAAAACAAAAATGGGCAAGTCCCAAAAAGAAACAAATTTCTATTCTACGCGCACAGGATTTCCAAATAAGCCCCCGAAAAATTAAGATAATTGATAGAGAGTTTGGGAAAAATACAAGTGGCTAATATCACACTGTGTATACTGGCACTACCAATCTCAACACACAAAAGCGAAAAAGTGGTGACTGGGCTTTCCCTCGAACCTACAATCAACAGGTTGGCCAACCCCGTGCGCAGCCAAGGTCTAAAATGGCCGATCTTTTTGTATCTATTTCCAAAAAACTTTCCCAAAAAATAAACCCAAACTCGTACACACATCAGCTATTTTTCTCGAAATAGCAGCTTTGAAATCCGTCATTACGCCGGATGGGTAGGGAGGGAGTATGTCAATGTATCCATCGCGATACAACAGCGTGAGAAGAGTCAACGTCGTGAATGTGTGAGGCTTGGAACAAAAAGTGGCAACAAACTCCGACAGGATCGTGATCGTAAAATAGAATCAATCCACTTTTTTATTTCAATCTATGACGCTTAACCTATACCGCCGAGTTCTTTTATTCTGAGCTGTGTTGGTCGACTCACGAAAGGAAAATAAAAAAAATCGAGAAAAAATAACTTCTTCTTGTTTCCTTTGATTTTTTTTTTTTTTCTAAAACTCTTCGGATGGTTCACACACTGGTCACGGTCCGGTGACTTTTGAGTGTCCTACGCTCGGCCGACCGACCGACCACAAATCGACTGACTCGACTCCAATTATTAAAAAAATGTTCTTCTTCTTCTTCTTTTTCTTCTTCTTCTTTTCAAATCTCAAATTTCATTCAAAAGGAACAAGAAAGCGACTAACCGCCAGTCCATTCACAGAAACGAAACCCCCAAAAAAGAGAATAACACCCTCATCCCCGTTTGGGAATTTTACCTGAGTGTCGAGATAGGCGTCGTTCATTTCTCCCTGCGAGTTGAACCAAAGTCAAGTTTCAAATTTCGCTTGCGAGTTTTCTCGGGGTGTTGGATGATGATGATGACGGTCGGAAGTGGACGCAGGAAAGTTCTCTCTCAAGTTGCAATGCGGATGAAAAAGAAGATGTTGTCAACACTTGGCCTTAGCCTCGGTGGCATATGGAGACATCACCAAAAAACGATTGCGCAAGTCAAACCAAAAATAAAACCGAAAACACTCGGATGGATGGCAAAGTCCCCGGGAGTTGGAAGAAGATAAACAACGAACGTTTTTTCGGAGGAACGACGGAAAAGTAGAACCTTCAATGGCGGATGGGCCGATTGTATTGTCTGTCGAGTCGATTCATTCCGCCGGATAATAGGAGAGAGAGAGACTCGCGGGAGGGGAATCGATCGACCGCGCATGCAAGGGGGGAAGAGGCGGGAATTCGTGAGCGTGTGGATGATGAGAGCGACGCCGTGGCGTCGGCGGGAGTCGAGAGTGGGGGGGGGAGGCGTGATGGTTGGGTTGACAACAGCCAATGGGCGTCGGGACGTTTCCCATTGGCTCTGAGCGCCTAATCACGCTATAGCTATAGCTTCTACCTGCGGGACTAAGCGGTCGGTGGGAAACCAGCACCTCCCACTGGACCTACACCCAGCCGAGCCGAAAGCCCCAAACGAAGAAAATCACGTCGCAATAATTATTGAGCGGGCCAGCTCTCTTCCTCTCAAGGCCTCTCTGCCCCCCCCCCCCTCGCTCATCTTTGTATGAACATTCGTCAAGGTCCATCGGACCTGCAGCCCAAACACCTTCCGGGACTTATATAACCATTTTTAATTATTTGAAAAAAAAAAAAATCATTCGACTTTTGGTTTGAATCAAAAAGTATTAGCCAAATCAAATTGCGATTGAATTGAAAAATCGAAAAAGTCAATTGTCAACTCGGCAATGATTATACACGATCTTATTTGAATAAATAAGACGACGCGCCAACATTTTGCAGTGACAACAATTGCTCTTACGGGTTCTCTCTTTTTCCAAACTGCACATAGAGAGGTGTACACTAGTATGTATGTAAGTAGCCTATAAAAAAGAAAGGCAAAAAGGATTCGCACGGACATGCACAGTGAATTCGAGGACACATAGTACATGCCGACGTCTATACATAGACAAGGACATGTGGACTGGACATTTGCGTTCGTTTCAGAGATGCAACGAAGGCCGAATTCCTGATTTTAAAAAACAAATGAAGAATGATTGCCATTCACGTTATAGGCTAGTAGAGCCGCCCGCTTCCTTCCTTCCCATTTCAAAATTTCAAAAAATGGCGCGACAGAAATTTGGCTATTCATCAAAAAATGATGTTCAAACAAAATTGCAGATAAAATGAGTTGCAATTATTTTTTATTTGATTAGAAAAAATATGAAATTGGGGAAATGATTTAGAAAAAAAAGATGACCAATGAGAAATCATATCGTGTTCTCTAGTCATCACGCTGTTATGACTAGTAGCCACACACGAACGCAATCTACTTTCGAAAAAGAATCGCTTCTTGTTTTTTGTTTTTGTCGGTTACCGAAATGTAAAAATATAATAAATAAATAAACAAGGTTGCGTAATAAAAAGGCAACGACCCTCATTCAAAGGCTGTGCGCGTTGGGTTCGGTGTGAACAACAAAAAATTTCGCTCTGTAAAGGCATACAAAATGGGCGGGTGTTTCAAATTGAGTCTATCGAGGCATTCAAATCACCGGTGAAATGATTTCAAAAAATTCAAACGAAATTAATTGAAATGAATCAAAGTGTCGCCAAGTATTTCTCTACAGTCTCAATCCAACCCCGAGTCTAAACAAAATAAAATTTACAAAAAAAAAGAAATTGGGATGAAGAACAAGTGGAAAGAAGAAAATACGGGAGCAATTGTGTGTGTGTGGCATTGGAAAGGTGGGCCCTGTGTGTGTGCGCGACGTTCCGTCGTGTGGGAACGTCGGCATGATGAGCCTCTCACACACACAAACTCGGCAAACTTCCGGTCTGTTCCATCCATCCTCTTATCCCATCGCACACACGTAACACACACACACGTATACAAGCTAGGGCCGTTTTCTTTCGTTCGTTCGCTACTGTTAAACTTGCGAGACCTTTTTTCTTCTTCTTCTTCTTTCGTTTCGTGTTTTTTCTTTTTCCATTTTTTAAGGAAATAATTACAAGCCAATCCGCACGGAAGGGGGAAACATTGTTGCCGTTTTTCTTTTGATTCTTTTTCTTTGATTCGAATATTTTTTTTTTCGGCATATTGCAACCGATTGACCGCAATGACATAGACTCGGATCGATGTTTTCTTAATCACCCTTACGACTTTCTCACGATGGTGCTGGCCTCCCTCTCTCCTTCCTTCTTCGTCTCCTTCCGTACTCGAATCGAAAAATAGTCTCCACGCAACGTTATACAGGACCAGAAAGAACCAGGAGAGCTGGCGGTAGTCAGCAGCGAGCGTCATCTGCATGCGCCCGGTAGTAAATATAGGAAGAGGCGCACAGCCAACAACAACATGGGGACTGTACACGGCGCGATAGGATATATATTTAATAATTCCAACCCCCCCATTTTTTCGCTTCTGTTTTTGTTTATTAATGGCCGACCGCAAAAGAGACGACGCCGATGAACAACGACCGAGGAAATGTTATAATGTCAGAGATGCGTGGGAAGCTCGAGGATGCTTTCACACCAATCAAAAAGAATTAAAAAAATAACGAAAAAACGAAAAAAAAAATAACTAAACAACCGAAAATTCATTTTTCAAATAACGCTGGGCGCAAGTCGGAATTATTTTTTTTATTTCCTTCCGATTTTGATGGTCGGAGAAAATTGTTTTTAATTGATTACCGGGTGGGTAAATCGCACCACCTAAAATGGCCGCGTCTCCCCCACACACGCACAATGAAAGAAAGAAGAAAAAGTTGGTGCTGTTAAATGGTCGATCATATACTAAAATGTCGTTTCCCCCCCACCCTGAAGCCAACAACACTCGGGATATGGCCCCGTGTGTCAGATGGCACGTGGCAACGGTCATATTCAATATTTGAATGGAGAGAGAGAGAGGGGAGGAAAAAGTTAGAGAGAAGCAATTGGCTCGTGTCCATTCAAAAAGAACGTCGTTCCAGGTGTTTTCCAGACGTTGGGAGGGTCAGCTAGACAAATCTTGGAATGAATAACACAACTTCTTGAACTGTTCGACAATGATCCCAACTATACTCAAAACGGCGAGTTATACAACAGCTGTTGGGCTGTACATCAGCAGGTGATGGAAGAATTTTCGACGACCAATTTTTCTGGTCTCTCCGAATAAGAAAATAAATGGCGGTTTTTAATAACTGGGCGATCGAGATTTTTTTCTATCTAACTTGTAATTCCAACCCACAAGGAGTGGAGTGCATGGATCCATTTAAGAAAAAAAAAAGGCCGACGACCGGAACGACGACAATGTTAGTTGACCGTTTTTCTCTTAGCTACGATAGGCTTGGTGATTCTCACCAAAGAATTATTGGTATTCAAGTTATGAAGTTTTACTGCCAGCTGATGATGTAAAGACGTTCTTTTATTATTATTTTTTTTTTTGTAAATAATAAATTTCTGTAATTTTTTCGCGTGAATCGCTCGACAATAAAACGATCACCACTTGCAGACTCTGCAGGCTGGTGGTAGATTTTCTTTTTTTTTTTTTAATGAAGTGCCGGGCGATGAATCGGGTTAAGAATGAAAAAAAAAATTTAACCACAGCAATTCAAGAAAAAAAAAAAAAAATCTTTAAAATTTGTTTTTCACACGAATATTCATTCAAGGTATGCGGGGGGAAGGATTGGGATTCTTTATTTTTATTCGATTCCTTTTTACGGCCCTAGACATTCTCTTTCGCTGGCCCTGCTGCGTCTTTTTGGTTGTTTTTTTCTTCCTATATATGATGGAATCATTCAATCGTGTAAAGGAGTTCGTCGTCACCTTAATGATCCGTTGCGCCGCCTCCTTATTGGCCGTTTATTACACTTATAAAAGGACCACACATATTAAAACGAATCCCTCTCTCTCTCTCTGATTTTCTTTATTTAATGAGTCTTTATATGTTTAGTGTGTGTTTGTACCGCTGATCAACGTCTTTTTTGTTCCCACTTATTTGTTGCTGGCGAATTATGACAATAATAATAAAAAAATTTGGGGCTCTCAATCCCGGGGTGTTAAACACACACCGGGATGGTGTGTGAAACAGTCGCGACGACATAAAGCTAATAAGACACACATAGACAAACAGTATATGTGCAAGAGAATGTATGTGTGTGTGTGTGTGTGTGTGGAGAGAGAGAGAGCCTGAGTCAAAACACTTTTAATTGCTGCAGGGACTGTACGGATTCCACAACTACCACAATTGGATATTTTCTCCTTCATGTGAGTGTCTCCAAGGCAGAAAAATGTTTCTTTCGTGTTTGTTCAAAGCAATAAAACTCAATTCATTTGCTGGTTATATAAAACTATCATGGACGACTGGATGTCTGGTTTTCGCTTTGTGCCCACCCACAATCTCAAATGGCTCCACCACCTTGTGTGAATCCTCAAAACTACCCGACTACTGTGTTTCACTAACTAGCTGGATCAACACTCAAGTTCTTATAAACAAATAATAGTAAAGCTGATGGGCCAGCACTTACATTAACGTGGAAGCACAAACAGCCACTGAAGATCTCTCAGGTGTCCTGCTGCAGGTGAGAAAGCTTGTCCAGGTCCAACGGCTTGCAAGAAGAATTCAAATTCAATTTGTGTACTCGACAACTGTTAATTAAAAATAGAAAAAAATAGAACAATAAGTCACTGTTTAAAACTAATAATACAGTGGCGTCAACTTCAAATGTGGTGTGTGATATGTTATGGTCGAGACGCCAAGCTCGAGCAAGTTTAGTTCTAATATCTCTATGGTATTGTGCCTCTCAACAAGTTTAAATCAAACATTGTGTCATTTTCACACGCATGCAATCATGTGGCTTGGGAAACGGGCAAAGCATTTTGAACAAAATTATTCAATTGAATTACCGTACATTCACGTTTACAAACAATGCAACAGATGTAAAAACTTGCTACAGGCGTCTGTCACGAATTTTTGGGTCCAGTCGTTGCCACACTCACCAAAATAGTTAATGCGCACTCGACATTTTTTCCAAAAAAGATTTCTTTCTATCTTCAAACACAGTTTATACATCCCTATTTTGTATTTTCCATTTATTTATAATTACACGGTTGTGAGCACAACATTTGATTGAAATTTTGAATTACGGTGTCTTTTCCCAGTGTCTGCTGTCGTTTTGGTAAAAGAACGGAGCAATATGCTGCTTTACAAATGAAATACGTGAGACTGTCAGTTGGCGTTATGACTGCTAACAATACATTCAAATCCATGTAATTTTTTCTTTTCTACAGTGTGGGCGGTTTTACATTTTCAATCTGCACTTCTTTTATAAGCTTATCCCTTTGCAGCTGTTTAGTTATACATTACGAGTTCCATCCACTATTTTGTGTTATTTTCGTCGCAGAAAGTATAAATTTTCACTTCGAGGCTCTAACTCGATTTTTACATAGTTTTTATTTGGAACGGTGTGGTCCGACGAATACACGACCGATTCGTGTAATCACGCGGCGCACATGTGACGTTGTTCAGGAAGCCATGTGAAAATCAGAAACGGCCCAAACCATCGAAGACTATTTTGGTTTGAATTCAACCACAATGGTCAACCACAATATCACCACTTGTTAAATATATTTTTCGAAAAAAAGATAACCAAGCGTTTTTTTAAACGATGGGCTACTTCAAACAAACAGCTTTCCGAATCCATTATTTGAAAACGATACAGCAACTCCCATTTGAATAAATGCATGATATAGTCAAACACCTTTAAAACAAATGTTCTTACTTTAAAAACTACGTGTATTACTTTAGGTAAAAGAATAATGGGGAGATTATCTACCATTTCTAACGCAAAAAAAAAACCGTAAAAGAGAAAGAGAATTTGAAGTATGGGAGATAGATGTTCAATTTTAAAACAACTCGAGGCAGTTTCACATTTTTAAAACGATTCAGAAAATATGAAAAAAATAAAAAATTAAGAGCTGGGATTTGGGCGAATATTCACATTAAAAAGAAATATATATGTAAAAAGAAAAAATCACTTGGCGCGGACACCGTGAGTCTGCGACTTGGGCGCTAAAAGAAACGAAATTTTTTCGCGCACATACTCCAACCGCTGTAGTAAATCATTTGAACAGCCGTATTGGGCTAGAGATGTGAGCCGGAATGTTCGGAAATTTTTGTCTTCATCAATAACTGAGACGGCTCCCATCAAAGGACACAGAATAATTTTGACGTGATCTCGGAAATAATTGACCTGTAGAATAGTAATAGAAATCGGTAAGTTGAAGAAAAATACAATTTAATCCACCGAAAATGTTTTACCTGTAACGTGCCGTTGGTCAGATGCATTACGACGGCCCGCGAGGTACGGAACCACTGCCGAAGGAATGGTAGGCGGATAAGTTCGTCACCTTCTCTCGGAAGGACGGAGCCACCAGCTTTGATTAAATTCTCTTGCATGTAGGACCGAAAGTAAGCCAACAGCTTCATCTTTTTCTCCATCTGAGGAGGGTAGCAGTCCAGTGTGTGGTACTTTTCAATACCATCTCGTTCGACGTACTGAATGGCTCTAAAGAAAGAATAAAGTTGCATTAGTTTGAGCCATTTAAAATCAAAACAAAAGATCACTCCAACTTACTTTCCATCGACGTGCAATAGCAGCTTGGTGAGATCGTTGAAAATGACACCGATCGTGTCGTCACTCAACTGATAACCAAAGCCGTACTTGTCAGAATAGTCGACCCATTTGGAAACCCACACCATCGGAATGGCAGCAGGATCTTCGGCCTCATCTAAAGATAAAACAAAGTGGCTATGAAATTGATTACTTCAGCGGAACTAGAAAACAATCTTACCCATGAGGAATGGAATTTTCTCGTTGGGTTTCGAGGTGAAAAGTTTGAAAAGTTGTTGCTGCAAGTCGCGGAGCAGTTGCTGAGGCGATGGGCCTGATGGAACGGCCGGAAATGGTGTGTCGGCAGTGGCTGGTGAGTTAACTGGTTCGCCCTTGACGCCTGCAATAACACGTAGAAATGTAGCAAACCATTGCAAAGGGAAAAAAATGGTCGATTCATTATACCTTGTACTTCATTGGAAATAAGAGGGGAATCCCGGTTGATTTCGCCGAGAGGTCGACGGACGGCAATAAGACTGTTGTTGAGACGAGGATCAAATCGCGGTGGCATAGTCAAGCAAGACAAAGGCAGGCGCGAAGGCATGTAACCCTGAGTCATGAAGTCGTCGTTCAAACATTGATCCACGGTGGGTCTATTTAGAAAGAAAATCCCGAATTTAATAAACAAGACCACGAAAAAGTGCAAGTAGAAATTCAACTTACCGGCTGCTAGGATCTGCTTGAAGCATTTTGATGATAAGAGTACGAGCCAGAGGACCAATACGAGACGGAACATGAAACTCATTCTTTTTGATTTTGCTGTAGGTATCCTTGAGCGACTGTGTTTCAAAGGGAGGATGCCCAACCAATAAAGTGTATCTAGGGATTGCAAAGAAAGTAAATAAACATTCCAACACCATTTCATTTGTTTAACATGAAACTTACAAAATGCAGCCCATAGACCAAATATCCACTTCGTAACTGTGGCCTTTTTTGCACAAAACTTCGGGTGCAATGTAGTTGGGAGTGCCACACAGAGTCCTATCAACAGTAAAGTAGATAAAACATTTAGCAAAGCTTACAAACAATGAGCACAAAATATCTTACTTTTTCCTTTCACCATCAAAATCTAACTTTGTTGCAAGGCCAAAGTCTCCAATCTTCAGCTCCATGTCTTCATTGAGGAAAATATTACCCAGTTTCAAGTCTCTGTGTATGATCTTGTGTTCGTGGAGATGCTTAACACCAAGAAAAAGTTGGTGCATGAAGCAGCGAGCTTCAGGTTCAGTGATCGCCTTTCTTCTTTTGTGCAACTCCATGAGACTCTAAAAAAGCAACACAACATTGAAAAAAATTATTCGAAAAACAAATGAAATGGTAGGGCACTTACCCTTCTTTTGCAAAGCTCCAAAACAATGAAGACAAAGTTACTGTCCTCAAAAAAACTGTAAAATCCAACAACGTGTTTATGGACCAGCGAGCGATGAATAGAAATCTCCTGGGCCATCTTATCCTTCTGGTGCTGCTTTTGCAGAAGCTGCTTGGAAACTATTTTGCCAGCGAAGATCTGGTTGGTAGCGCTGTCTGTGAGCTCATAGCATTTGGCAAACCCACCCTAGTTATTCAATCAAGTTGAAAGCCATTTGTTATTTCAATTGCTAAGTTACATTGCTTCAACTTTTCTCTTACCTTTCCAAGAAATTTGCCTCTCACGTAACGTTTTTTGGTGCCAGGATCAAGAAGAATATCAGGGATGATTTCAGGTTCAGGTACTGGCTTATTGGAATTCATTTTGAAATTCGTAATTAAAATCGACACCGATCAAATGAAATAAAATAGAATGGGGGTAAAAAATGCTCGTCTTTTCAATCAAGACAGTGTGTAAAATAATTCTCGAATAGATTGGCAGTTAAATTAAAAACTTTCGGACCAACGGTCAACACGAACGTCTTCTCTCGTTCAAGGGAAGCTTTTAACAGTTGCAGCAGGCAACATTTAAATTGTTGGAGGCTCGAGTTCTTCAAATACCTAACGGTTTGAAATGCAACATTGCCATATTTTTCAAAATGGTGATTTTGCTTATTTTGTAACGTTTTTGCGGTTTTTGTTAAATTTCTTTTTCAAATTTTTATTCTATTTTAGCAAATACTATTTTAAATTATAGGAATAAAAAAAAATTTACTACGGTACTACAAGATTTTTCGAAATACAAAATAAAATTACAGATCATGCTCATGAGATCACAGATCAGATTTACTAGAAAATAGAAATGTTGTTTTTGTATGAAATAATTACACCAACCAGGCCAGCCAAATACATAAACCTAAAATAGCCTTAATCACTCCATTAGTTAGTTAAAATTTCAATTTTTGGTGAGCATTGGTATTGGTGCATATGTTTTTAATGTAAACCTTGTTTGAAAATTTAATTTAAAAAATTGTCAGTAGAGTTGACATAATTCATCTTAAGAACTGTTGTTTCAATGAAATAACGAGAAATTGCACGATAGCAAAGACGAAGTCCTCCTGTGTTGTTTATTAAATGTTATATTTTCTGGTAGATGATTAATATTTGAATGATTAGTTAGAGGCGTAATCATCTACTAGAAAATACAACAGCAATGAAAAATGTTGCAACATAAGATATTTCTTCAGCATTTGTCGTGACGAAGTAAACTACTATTCCTTCAATTCAAGAGATTCCATTTTGGTAAGCTGATCCACTGCAGGCTTTGCTAACTGATCTTGTTTCCTTATGCAAACGGCTTCTTGGTACGGTGGATTAATCGGAGTTTGTGTTGGTGGTCTATAAATTAAAAAAAGAAAAATGTTTTATGAATAAAGCAATACATTTTTCATGTTTCGCCGTCATAAAGACATCCGTTTTATTACCTGAATTTATATTCTGCGTCCAAAGGATAGCTCATGTCAGAGTCGTACGCACTGAGATCACCGCATGCCAAAAAAGGCACTATCACTCTGTTAGGACCTTCCCATTCATTCCAGTCACAATATTGGTGGTCCAACAGAGGATTTGACATATTTGGGATGTAGCCACTTGGAGGAGAATAATTCTGACAGACAACAAATGCCTCTGCAAAAAGGGAAAATAATATTTATTGTAATGTAAAATATATGCTCCCACCATATATATACATACCTATACTTGAATTCCTGGAGCTCATTGGTTTTGCTACGGTGACTTTGGGAAAAAATATTCTAAGCTGTGAGTAAAGCAATGTTATATCTCGTCCCCTGAAGATTTTGGCAACAAAAATTCCACCATCTTTGAGAACATGAGTGGTGATATTTAAGGCTGCTAAAAGCAGTTGGGCTTGGACATATTCATCAATATCGTGCAATCCAGTAACTAAATAAATTTGTAGTATGTAGTCAAATTAAAGCAAGTAAACCTAGGAAGTCAGCTATAAATACCATCTGGTGCACCATCACAGACAACCAAATCTGCCTTTTCCCCTTCGAAATAGGAAATGATTTTTTCTGCTGTAGATAACTGTGTGATGTCACCTTGAATTTGAATGACACCAGGTAAAGGTGCCATTGCTTGCAAATCTACAGCGACAATTTTAGCAGAAACATTTTCATCTTTGTTATGTAACTTTCTGGTTAAAACTTGGCTCCAGCTGCCTGGAGCTGCACAGAGGTCCACTGCATTTTTAACTCCTTAAAAAGAACAAGAATCAATATTAAATACCAAATATCTATACAGATTTAACATATACCTTCGAATATACGAAATTCTTCATCAATTTGCAGTAGTTTGAAAGCCGACCGAGCCCTCCATCCTTCTTCTTTAGCCAATCTATAATAGACGTCTCGTTTATCTTTTGAGGTTTTTCCCATTATTATGTTGTTGACGATACGACGAAATTTTGACAACAAAGTCTCGATACAACACGTTTCCAGCAGACTTTTCAAGAAGACTGAGTGACAGCATGCAAAAACAAATGGTTCGACGTTAGCAGACGACTCTAACGATCGGTTAACCAACTATAACGTGTTGGTTAACGTTGTTAAATTAAATGTGGCCGGAAATTTGTCTGAAATTTGACTAATGTAAACACATGCGGAAGACAACGGCAGTGAAAATGACAGAAGACCGAGAAGAAGGTAAGGTGATGGCGGAGGAGGCAGCAGCAGGGATGCTCTGATATAACGATTCATCCGGATACAAAAAAAGTGGAGGACGACAGACGCGACAACTCCTAGGAATATTTGCGGATATATCCAACAATAAATGAATGGTCGTTAATTTTTTTAAATAGGGTGGGTAGGGAAAAATATTTTAATTTCGATACTCTACAGCGTATGACAGAGGGAAAGAAAATTAAGGAGAAAGTGTTTTTAAAGTAAGAAAATGTCAAACTTGTACTACAAGCGGTATAACGGACAATGTTATCGTCATTGATGAGAGATTAAATTTCGACTTACTTTTTCATGGATTCCAACGATATGCTGATAAAATCGGCTACGTGGCAGCAGATGGTCGAGCCACGGGCGATTTTATTCTTTTGTGTGGTTTAGTTGGTTGGGTTCAGACTCCTCCCTCTGGTTTCACTTTCATGACATTGGCGATAACCCCAAAAATGCGAAACTCTCAGTGAAGATTTAAGCTGATTGAATCCATGGTAACTTGAGAACACATCTTGTTGCAATCTTCACCCGGATGGAACACATTCATCAAGGTGAAATTCCCGAAAGATCAATAATAATAGCGTCGGCACTATTCGATCTTTGGGGGACGGTGATGTACGTCGCTCCAACAAGAATGAATTCCTTAGGCGTAGACCTTCTTCCTAGTTTTCTTTGCAGTCTTGGCGGCTACCGACGATGCTTTGTAAAGAGTCTCTTTCGCCGCCTGAGAATAATTGGAAGGCCAAAAATCCCTAAAAAAGCTTAAATAGGCTGATATCGAATGGCAAATGAACTGAATATACAGGCTGAGTAGACTACTTCGACTAGTTACTAAAAATACGACCTTCACTAAGTCATTTCTGGCATGGATGATGTGAGCTGGAAACATCACCATAGAAAAAACTGGGGCCACAAAATGAGAAGCATTTTCGGATTCGCAGAGGCCATACTTTTTGATACTGCAGCTAGTGCAGCAATATTTCCCAATCTGAAAAATAAATGAAAATTTTGTTAGTTAAATCCCATTTCAAAAGTAAGAATAGAAGAAAAGAAAAGAGACCAAGAATTTTTACCGAGGATGAGATCAATACGAATAGACGACAATTCCAGGAAATTTGTTATCTTGGAAGGAGAGGATCGTCAAATGGCATTTTTTGACGATTAACTCGATATCAGTTTTGTGTTTTTTACGAAGTAAAATATCAGTAAATTACCTGTACTTACTCGTGGGTTTAAATATCCATGATGGTTTGGTTCTGATTGGAGTATTCCACCAAGCCTAAAGCGGATGTCTTCTTCATGCTTTCCACATTTCGTCTACAGCGGTGAGTTGTGTAAGTTTAGACACATCTTGCATTTTCGTATTCGTAGTGTCGACAGGTTGGTTTCGTATTAGAGAAAGATTTCCTTACTGAAGAAACTTGGTTAGAAAAATTTAAAAAAAAAAAATTACAAAGTTAAAGTATTGCGTTGGTCAAACTGGGAATCCCATTGTTTTTGTAGGAGTCCAGTCAAGATCAGAAATCCCGAACTTTGACAGTGACACTGAGAGATTTGGCAGCGGGCATTCTTCTGCAGTGGCTTCCACTTTTCTATGAATCGACATGCAGATAACTAATTGTGTGATGTTGGTATTATCAAGCAAAATAAATTGTGACTCTCTTGAGAAAAAGCACGAAATAATTTTCGACAAAAAATTTCGGGTAAAAGTACGAATTTTCTTTAAAATCCTATTTCGCTTAACAGTTATTTGCTTTTTCGGCCGGGGCCATCTTGATCTTGTAAACGTTTGACAATATTTTGCGCTTCAGAACTGATTGTGCTGTAGAAGTTCGAAATCAGCAGCCAAACCATCAACATTTTTTCTGCGTTTTCGGTTTCGTCCATTTTCTTTTCACTTCTCGCGTTCGGTAAACCTTCAAAGAGATAAAATTTTCATTACAAATAAAAACATAATAATTAATCTCCCATATCTGCAAATAAATTGATGCAACTCCTGTGTAAATAAAACATTTTTTGTGTGCATGGAAGGTTAGAAATAGCTTCACACAAAGTCCATAAAAATAGTTCAGCACTTAACAAAGCTATTCAATGCAATAGTAAAATGACGTAGAAATTTACAATTACATAAACCTCTACATTCTATTTTCTGCGTAAAACATTTACAACAAGTACACTAAATGAAATGGTTGACCGCGAATGAGAAGTTAACATAAGTAAAGGGGTAACACAAACATTTTACGTGTTTATCACTTGAAATCCGAAAGGAAAAATGAAATTAAGTCGATTTAGCATATAATGCTCGCTTGTAAAAGTGCACGTTAATACTCCAGTCCTTGTTCCACGTCATTATGGTAATAATTGGCAGATTTGTTAGTTTTGTTGGTGTTGTTGAGCAGTTTTGACATGTGCTGCGTAGCCAGCAGACACAATTCGGGGTAGTTTTTAATCAAATGCATCCATTCCAGCTGAGAGCAAATTTCAAGACTGTTTGCAGCCAAAAACTTCAAGGTTGCTTCTTTAAGCTTTGCTACTGAGTGGAGATGAGACCAAACCAGTAAACGGATGGCATTGTCGAGATTCACACGTTTCAGCAAAGCATCGGTGCATTCGGTTTTGAGGTTGTCGATGTTGTATTTGTCCGCGGCCTCGAAGAGCAACTGCGTCATGTTTTCCTCGGCCAGTTTGGGGGCGCTGCCCGTGTACAGGTAGATGAGGAGCTGCCGGAACACTTCAATGTCAATGTCAGTGATGGTCACATTTTTGGTTTTTGATTCCAGAAACTCAGATCGAAACATAGCAGAGAAAACTGGGCTGCCAGCCGATAGAATAACAACGTGAGCACCAACAGTCTGGCTGTCTTTAAAGTCGAAGTGCACGTCACATAAATGTTGGTTGTAAAACATTTCGGCCAGCCCCTTCGACATAATGATCAGATTCTTTTCTATTATTGTACTGGTTCCAAGATCTATCCAAATGGATATTGAATAAAGATTCGTGTGGAAAACTCCATCACTTGGATTCTTTACTTCCATTCTCCATTTGTTAGAACCAAACTTCACCATCGGTAACATGAAAGATTCAGAACTTGCAGTACTACGTTTGTAATAAGTTTTCATCCACACATCAATTGAACTTGACAGTTTGGTTCCCAGATCTTTTGAGAGAAAGGAAGTTTCACAAAACTTTTGCCGTTTTGTTTGTGGTTGTTCTTGCTCATCAATTAAACTTGAGCTCAATGTGCTCATTTCAGCCCCACTGATGTCAGGGTCATCACATGGCATCATTGGCATCTCTTTGACAATAAGGATGAATCCAGTAGTATTTTCTTCAGCATTCCCATAATTTACATCATCATAAATGATTATGTAACTGCGGTTTGAGTGGGACCCACAGAGTTGAATTGTCTTTTCGGCGATACCAAAGTTTCCAGTAAATGTAAATCCGAAATGCAAATGAATATGGTACAATCCATTCCTCATCTCTTTCACCGTGACTTCTGGTGAAAAAGTTTCTTCGTCAGAGGTTTCACCACACAATTCACACATTTTGTTAGTAGCAATGTAACAGAACAATTGTTTCCACTAGAAGTAGACCTATTGCAGGTACTACGACTTATACTGGTCACTGCGTTTACAATTGCACTACAGATTAATCAAGCTTTGAGATGAAAGGCCTAAATATCAACTCTGTACCCTACTTGAACTTCAACACAAAATAATTATTCAACAAATTGTAGCTAATGTTTAAAAGTTGTGACGTGTGATGCTGCTGAAACGGTTTTTCGCGGTGAAATATCGATGGCAATTCGGGCCTCGGGGTTTCGGCGTTGCCACTCGCGACGTTGCCACAGCAGGGCGAGTCAGCGTTCAGCGAGAATAGGAATAACTGAATAAGAAATTTTTTAAAATTTTAAGTTAGTTCCCTTTTCAAAGAGAAATCATTTCATAAAATTTGAAGGCATTAACTAAAAACCGAATTCTTTGACGATGACGGTGTCGTGTGCTGAATTGCGAGTCTCCCCATGCAAGTTGCAAACAGACTTTTGAAGTGGCTGTTAACATTTCATAGCTAATAACCATCAGCTTTTTTTCACCTTTGGCAAAATTGATTATTAATAAACTAGAATATGATAAGCAGAAAAAAATAAAAGTGCGTGTCTCAGTGTATTTTTTTTACTACGTAATGTTGAACATTAGCAATTCAAACTTGGGAACATTGTGTGAATGTGAAACATTAACACGTAAAAAAATCAAGCCCTCTTTAGAAATTTATTAATAATATGACAGCCATGATTTTCAGGTTTCTGAACATGAATGACAAAGCAATCAAATTAATTTTTAATTCCGTTTAGTCTATCTCTATGACCGACCATCTGTCTGTTATCGGCCCGGGTTAATGAACGTTTCCCGCCTCTTGATTGGCACTTGATTGATTACCAACCCCCCTCCCTATTTTGTTTGGCGCAATTCTAGGGTGACCTCTTTTATACTTTGTGATCCTTAAATAAACATTTTCGCTAACGAAGAAGATGAAAGAAATTATGTAACCGACGAGCAATATGTAAAACGCACCCGAAAAATTATTCAAGGTTATTTTTGTTTTACTGTCGGATACCTTTTGCATCTGAACTTTATTGGCCTCGTTTACACAGTGGGTGATGTGTTTACGCTTTTGAAGTTCCCTTTGGGTCCAAAAATCGATTAGCCCAGCTTGGTGTAACTCCATGAATCTGAATCAAACGATAAGTTAAAAGTGGTCTTTTGTCATTTAGAAAAATAATAAATAAAGAAATATTCACTGGATTCACTTACCCTTTGGAGAAGATTTTAATATAAGGACTGTTCTTTGATAGAGCCCAACCTACTGAACCGCTGATCGGTTCAGTTTCTTTAGCAATAGCGAGATTACATTTCCCCGTAGCCCTGAAATCTTCTTCGACGGCGTTGGCTACTATAAACAAACCCTATAAGTCAAATCAGAAAAATCTTTAGAAAAATTTGCTTTGAGAAACATAATAACGTGTTGCAAAACAACCTGTAGGTAAGCATAGGATCCTGATTTCACAAGATCAATACAATCTTGCCTTTTGGTACAATAAGACAACGGTTGAGTTCGCAATTTGTCGCCGAGCTGTTTGAAGAGTCCGTCATTTGCAGCCTGATTGGTGTCGTGGATAACATTATAATATTCAAAATTAATCCACGATATTCCTATTGATATTTTAGGGTAAAAGGATTTTATCACCAAGAGGACGCTTTCTACCGCACTTCCTTTGTCGACAACAAGATGAACGTTGGATTTTCTCGCAAGGTCAGTGAGAGAATTCACAAGCTGTTCAGCGTTTGATCCCAGGATGTAAGATGTTAACACGCTGTTGTATGCACATCCGAGAATCATTGCCCCCAGACACCATGACCCGAAAACGAAATAAACTGCATTTCGCATCAGTGGAATGTTTCCTCCTGTTATTAGAAAGCACTGTCAATTATAAGAGCACCTATGTGGATTATTTAGATCCTTACCTTGGTTCATGATAATTCGGAAAATCTCAAATAAAACCTGCAGAGTATTGACTGAACGACGAAACCATCCATCATGCGATGGATCCACCAAGACATTTTCACCAGCAGGCGAAGTCAACATACGCAGCGGCAATGGGCGAATGAAAAAGTAAAGGGCGACAGAAATTATGGGCATCGCAATCAATAATCCGATCCAGACCTGTTTTTAATTGCCTTTCGTTACACATTACGAGTAAAAGTTATAATAAGCGCGGATGTTATTTACCGATAACTGAAAAGGCTTGACTAAAGACTCCGCATTGTCTGTAGGTTTCGGCATGGGAATAAGAAGGGCGACGGAAGTATACATGTAACCTTCCGCCAAGTCCATGATGGCTAAACGACTAGGGGTCAGGATTATAGGCCCAATAACCAGGTCACATTTCTGAAATGTAGAAGTTGAAAGTAATAATCACAACTCGGCACTTTTTAAATGTTTAGTTTAATCCTTTACTCCCGTCGCCATGTAATGAGCAAGTCCTGGTAGAGTATTACTTTGCTTTTCTAATCGACTGTCATTGACCTGTAGAATCGAGTATCTAACAACCCAGTCAAACTGATCAAAAATCTAGTATTCCAAATTGAATATTACATAAACACTTACGTGAAGTTGTAGCGCAGAGATAGTGCGTCAAGTGCCTCACCAGCAACACCGCCAATTTTGACATTATGACCAGAAACGTTTCTCATCCAAAAGACGTGGACATCTGAAATCTTTGAGGGGGAAAGAAAGTTAATAAGTTCAGTTAAAATTTTTACACAATTCACATACCTGTGACCCCACGGTCAGGTGTTTTCCATTTAGAAAAGTCAATTCGGTGGAAACGAAGAGACTACCCCAACAAAGCAAGACAAGTGCCAACCAGAGTCCTTTTATGCTGGGATTATTTTTCATAATTTTGGTACAAGTCTACTGCAAAGACAGCGTATCAAGTGACGAGGGCTAACCTTTCTTGTTTCTTGGCGCTTTTAGTAAACGAAATAAAATCTGTGGGGGAACGGATGTGAAAACACCAAGGATAAATTTTGTTATGACAGTCACTGGAGGAAGATGTTGTTTTAAAGGTACGGTTATGTCTTTGCAGAACACTTGAGTTGTCAGGGATACTTACAAAAACACACAAACAAACTATACGGTTGTTTAAATGCAAAACAACAAAAATTTCCTTAAAAAATATATGTAACTGGGCGTAGGCTATATATATAAAAAAAGCGTAATACGGTATTAAGTAGTTGTCAAGGAATTCAATAACGACAAACCCAAAGTGAATAATAATAAATTCATATGGATTATCATATATATTCCGCACCTATTATTCAAACAACATAAGACAAAAATACCATAAAAAAAATACTACCGGATACTGCTATCTTCTCAGTCCATTGATTTATTAATTTTATCAAAATTTGTTCCTGATTTTATGGGATGCTCAACTATTCATAATCTTGACTAAGAATCTGCCAGCAAAATAAATGAGAAAATCAAATAGAAAATATCTTCTGAAGCAAATTTTAGTGTAAAGAACTTGATTTTACTTCTTTGATTGAACAAGACTTTTTCGTCTTTACCTTGAATTACTTACAAGCTTACATCGTCAGCAATGGCACCGTTATTGGTTCCTTCTTCCACAGGTCCTTTACTGATTTTATTTTTATTCAGCCTCTTAAAATACCTAAAGATCCTAAAATAAACAATTTCGCGGATAAAACCATTAATAGAAATGAAGTAGCCAACTACCAAGGTGAAGACGTAAAACGCGCCAGAAAAATGTGCCGGAATGATTTAGGATTGATTGTCGGATGCTGCCTTTTACGGGCCTCGTTTATACAAAGAGTGGCGTTTTTGGAGCTTCTTCTGTTTCCTTTCAGTCCATTCATCGATCAGACCGGCTTCGTGCAACTCCAGGAACCTGTATCACGAAATTATATGTTTTACAATTTTGTTGGTCAAGGTCAAAAGATTTAATCAAAGGATTATGATATGATATGGGTTTGGACTTCTTGGTGGGAGTAAGGACCATGGCTTAAATTAGGTCTCTTGAAATTAGGGATTTAGGAGCACCATAGCTACCCGTGGTCTTCTGGCCTTTTGGAGCTCCGTATGACAGTTGAGGTGCTTCGTAAGACTGGTGGGGGGCTTCATAGGACTAAGCTAGTGGGGAGTAGGAAGGAGCTGGGGCATTGTATTGAGGTGAAGGAGGGCTGTAAGAAGATGCTGCTTGGGTCGGGTACGCCTGTTGAGCAGGTGGTGAATAGGAAGAAGCAGGAGGGGCTTCATGATGTTGAGGAGCAGGTGGTGGTCGCATTATATTCCGCTTCAGAACTGATTGTGCTGTAGAAGATCAAAAACCAGCCGCCAAACCATCAACCTTTTCACTGCGTTTTCGGTTTCGTCCATTTTCTTTTCACTTCTCGCGTTCGGTTAACCTTCAAAGAGATAAAATATTCATTACGACTAAATAAAATACGAATATATTTAAAATTGTCACCTATTCTGGATTTTAGCCGTTTTCGTGAATGCGGTATTTTTAAACAATAATGATAATGAAAATCTTAACTCCCATCTGCAAATAAATTGATGCAATTCCTGTGTAAATAAGACATTTTTGTTTGTACATGGAAGGTTAGAAACAGCTTCACACCAAATCCGAGAATATCATTCAGTACTTGACAAAGCTATTCAATGCAATAGTAAAATGACGTAGAAATTTACAATTACATAAACCTCTACATTCTATTTTCTGCGTTAAACATTTAAAACAAATACACTAAAAGAAATGGTTGACCGCGAATGAGAAGTTAACATATGTTAAGGGGTAACACAAACATTTTACGTGTTTCTCACATGGAATTCGAAAGGAAAAATGAAATTAAGTCGATTTAGCATGTAATGCACGCTTGTAAAAGTGAACGTTAATACTCCCGTTCTTAAAACAGGTAATCATAATAATTATTAGCAGTTTTGTTAGTTTTGTTTAGCAGTTTTGACATGTGCTGCGTAGCCAGTAGGCACAATTCCGGGTAGTTTTTAATCAAATCCATCCATTCCGGCTGAGAGAAAATTCGAAGACTGTTGGCAGCCAAAAACTTCAAGGTTGCTTCTTTAAGGTTTCCTACTGAGTGGAAATGAGACCAAACCAGTAAACGGATGGCATTGTCGAGATTCACACGCTTCAGCAAAGCATCGGTGCATTCGGTTTTGAGATTGTTGATGATGTATTTGTCCGCCGCTTCGAAGAGCAACTGCGTCATGTTTTCCTGGGCCAGTTTAGGGGCGCTGCCCGTGTACAGGTAGATGAGGAGCTGCCGGAACACTTCAATGTCAATGTCAGTGATGATCACTTTTTTCGTTTTTGCTTCCACAAACTCAGAGCGAAACATAGCAAAGAAAACTGGGCTGCCGGCCGATAGAATAACAACGTGGGCACCAACAGTCTGGCTGTCTTTAAAGTCGAAGTGCACGTCACATAAATGTTGGTTGTAAAACATTTCGGTCAGCCCATTCGAAAAAATGATCAGATTCCTTTCTCTTATGGGAGTTCCAAGATCTATAAAAATGGTTACTGAATAACGATACCTGTAGCAATTGTTCCTCGGATTTCTGGGATTCTTTACTACCATTTTCCATTTGTTAGAACCAAACTTCACCATTGGTAACATAGATGATTCAGAGCTTTCAGCATCTTTATAATTAGTTTTGATCCACACATTGGTTGAACATGACGGTTTGGCTTCCAGTTCTTTTGAGACAATGGAAGTTTCACACAACTTTTGGCGTTTTGTTTGTGGTTGTTCTTGATCATTAATTAAACACAAATTCACTGTTTTCATTTCTGTACCAGTGAAGGAAGGGTCATCACATGGCATCTCTTTGACAATAAAGATGAATCCAGAACAAAAACCTTCTTCGTCTTTAAAACTTCTGTCATCATAAACGATTGTGTAACTGCAATTTGAGTGGGCCCCATAGAGTTGAATTATCTTTTCGAAGACCCCAATTTCTCGAGGACGTAATCGGAAATCCAAATCAATATGGTACAATCCATTCCTTATTTCTTTCACTATGACTTCTGGTGTAAAATTTTCTTTGTCAGAGGATTCGTCCATTTTATTGGTAGCAATGTAACAGAATAATTGTACAACACATGTAAAGACTAAGAGAACTTGTACTGCAAAACCACGGAAACTGTTGTGATGGTTTTTTTTTTTTCGCGGAGAATCGTCGACAATTCCAGCGTTGCCACTTGCGACGTTGCCGCAACGGCACAAGCGCAGGGATAGATTAGATTCATTAAAATTACAATTTACAGTTCCATTTGGTTCCATTTTAGTAAAAGCAGAGTGATGGGAAATTTCTAGTTTGTCCATTTTCTTTTCATTTCTCGCGTTCGGTAAACCTTCAAAGAGATAAAATTTTCATTAAAACTATAAAAACAACGAATATATTCAAAATTGTCACCTATTCCGGATTTAAGCCGTTTTCGTGAATGCAGTACTTTTAAACGATACATGATAATTAATCTCCCATATCTGCAAATAAATTGATGCAACTCTTGTGTAAATAAGACACTTTTGGTACATGGAAGGTTAGAAATAGCTTCATACCAATCCAATCCGTGAAAATAATTTAGCACTTGACAAAGCTATTCTATGCAATAGTAAAATGACGTAGGAGTTTACAATTACATATACCTCTACATTCTATTTTCTGCGTAAAACATTTACAACAAGTACACTAAATGAAATGGTTGACCGCGAATGAGAAGTTAACATAAGTAAAGGGGGGTAACACAAATTTTACGTGTTTCTCACATGGAATCCGAAAGGGAAAATGAAATTAAGTCGATTTAGCAGTTTTGTTGGTTATGTTTAGCAGTTTTGACATGTGCTGCGTAGCCAGTAGGCACAATTCCGGGTAGTTTTTAATCAAATCCATCCATTCCGGCTGAGAGAAAATTCGAAGACTGTTGGCAGCCAAAAACTTCAAGGTTGCTTCCTTAAGCTTTGCTACTGAGTGGATATGAGACCAAACCAGTAAACGGATGGCATTGTCGAGATTCACACGTTTCAGCAAAGCATCGGTGCATTCGGTTTTGAGGTTGTCGATGTTGTATTTGTCCGCCGCTTCGAAGAGCAACTGCGTCATGTTTTCCTCGGCCAGTTTAGGGGCGCTGCCCGTGTACAGGTAGATGAGGAGCTGCCGGAACACTTCAATGTCAATGTCAGTGATGGTCACTTTTTTGGTTTTTGATTTCAGAAACTCAGATCGAAACATAGCGGAGAATACTGGGCTGCCGGCCGATAGAATAACAACGTGAGCACCAACAGTCTGGCTGTCTTTAAAGTCGAAGTGCACGTCACATAAATGTTGGTTGTAAAACATTTCAGCCAGCCCATCCGACATCATGATCACATTCCTTTCTCTTACCGGAGTTCCAAGATCTATCAAAATGGTTATTGAACAAGGATAAATGGAATAGTAGCGATTATCTGGATCTCTTGGATTTGTTACTTCCATTCTCCATTTGTTTGATCCATACTTCACCATTGGTAACATTAAAGATTTCGAACTTGCAGCTTTCTCATAATTAGTTTTAATCCACACTTGGACTGGTTTGGCTTCCAGATCTTCTGAGAGAAAGGACGTTTCACCAAACTTTTGGCTTTTAGTTTGTGATTTTTCTTGATCATCAATTAAACTTGAGTTAACTGTGCTCATTTCAGAACCACTGATGGAGGGCATTTCTTCGACAGTAAGCATGAATGCAGCATTACAGTCTCTGTAAAAATAACATTCATCATTATAAATGATTTTATAACTGCGATCTGAGTGAGACCCGGGGAGTTGAATTATCTCTCTAAAGATACCGATTTCTTCATCAGGAGGATTTAAATGCAAATCAATATGGTATAAGCCATTCCTCATTTCTTTCACCATGACTTCTGAAAAAGTTTGTTCGTCACAATATTCACACATTTTTAATGGAAGTAACATCAATCACATGTGCAGAGCTTACTAGCTTACTGGCGTTTACAATATTGCACTACATATATATCAATGGTTTTCATATTTTAGATGAAAGGCCTGATCAACTATTTATCGTACTTTAAATTTCTCTACTTTAAACCATGTCCATGTGAAACACGGTTTATTCGATAACTGAAATATCGACAACAATTTCGGGTTTTCGGCGTTGCCACTCGTGACGTTGCCACGGCAGGACGACTCAGCGAGAATAGGAAAAAGAATTTTGAAATTTTAAGTTAGTTGGCTAACTATTAGCTTTTCAAAGAGAAATCACCTCATAATTGAAGGTTAATGATTAACTATAATCCGAATTCTTTGGCGATGACGGTGTGTCGTGTGCAGTCTCCCCATGCAAACAGACTTTTCAAGTGGCTGTTAACATTTAATAGCTAATAACATAAGCTTTTCAGTCTTTGGCAAAAATATATAATGATTAATAAACTAGAATATGATAAGCAGACAAAAAAATACATAGGTGCATGTCTATTGTCTCAGTGAATTTTTTTTACCACGTAAAGTTGAACCTGTGGTTGAATATTAGCTGATCAAACTTGGGAACATTGTTTGAATGTGAAATAGGTAAAAAAATCAAGCCCTCTTTAAAAATTTATTGATAATAAAAAATCTAAATTAATTTTTAATTCCGTTTAGTCTATCTCTATGTCAGACACCCTGCCTGTTATCGGTACAGGTTAATGATCATCTCTCGCCTCTTGATTGGCACTTGATTGACTACCAATTTCCTTCCCTATTTTGTTTGGCGCAATTCTAGGGCAACCTCTTTTAAACTTTGTGTTCTTTAAATAAATATTTTCGCTAACGAAGACGATGAAAGAAATTACGTAACCGATGAACAAGACGTAAAATGCACCCGAAAAATTATTCAAGGTTATTTTTGTTTTAATGTCGGATACCTTTTGCATTTTACCTTTTTCGGCCAATAATTTGAATAACAACAATCCCGAAGTGAATCATAATAAATTCATATGGATTATCATATATTCCGTACCTATTATTTAAACAACAGAAAACAAAGAAAAAATACTAGCACCGGATACTGCTATCAACAATTTGTCCCTGACTTTATGGGAGGTTCAACATCAACCATTCAAAGGACCAAGAATCTGCCAAAAAAATAAATGAGAATATGAGAATCAACTAGAAAATATTTTCTAAGGTAGTTACTTATAGCTGTACTATAGAGAACTTGTTTTTACCAAGACTTTTTTGTTGTTTACCGTGGATTATCCATCAAGGTAAGGGCACATTGTTTTCTTCATCCACAGGTCCTTCAACAATTTCATTTTTATTCGGTCTCTTAAAATACCTCGAGACCCTAAAATAAACGTTTTCGCGGATGAAACTAACAAAGGAAATGAAATAACCTCCGACCAAGACGTAAAACGCGCCAGAAAAATGTGCCAGAGTGATTTGGATTTGATTGTCGGATGATGCCTTGATTTCCTGCCTTTTACGAGCCTCGTTCATACAAAGAGTTGCGTTTTTGCGCTTCTTCTGTTCACTTTCAATCCATTCGTCGATCAGACCGGCTTCGTGCAACTCCATGAACCTGTGTCACGAAATTTTTTTTTTTACAGACAGAGATTTAATCAATGGCTCATTATTAGTTATCAAGAACAAAATAAATGACATTAATATTACCCTAGGCTTAGGAGCTTAGTATAGGGACTTCTTTTAGGCAGAGCCCAAGCAAGAGATCCAGGTACGGGGTCGGTTTTTCTGGCCAAGGCCAGATTACATTCACCGGTGGTCTTGTAATCTTCTTCGATAATATCGATTGCCACAAACATGGTCTTATAACAGAAAGAAAATTAGTTTTCCCCCACGCCCATACATACTACAAATTATTTTTTTAAACTAAAAATTACGTGTAGATAGGCGTAGGATTCATATTTCACAAGGTTAATGCATTCTTGAGTAGTTTCGCAGCGGGATTTTGGGTTAGCACGCAGTCTATCGCCCAGATTTTTATACATTCCGTCTTGCGCCGACTGAAATTTGTTCTTTATTATGACAAATGTATCAAAATTAAGCTTGGAATTGAATTACCGAAAGAACGATATCCACGCCATTCCCTTTGTTGACGGCAATCTGAATTTTTGAATTTTTGACAAGATCTGCGGGGGAAACCACTAGAGCGGCCTGATAATTAGATCCCAAAATGTAAGATATCAAGAGACTGTTGTAGGCACAGCCGAGTACCAAAGCGCTTAGACACCAAGAACCCACAATGAAAAATAACGCAGGCCGCATTGCTGGAAAAGATCCTCCTGTTTAGAATGTTTTGTAAATGGTTGAATACTTAAGTCTTTCTGTCTTTGGTATTCTAGCAAAAATCAGCTCTCACCTTGATTTAAAAGAATTCCGAAAACCTGGAAAAAAGCTTCAGCAAGGCCAATTTGGGTCGTAGTTTCACGACGAATTATTCCACCCTGCGTCTCGTTGATTGAGGCAGTATCGGAAACCGATGCAGAATTAAACGGGCGTAAGAAAAAGTAGATCGCTACAGCCGTAATGGGCGTTGCTAATAATAACCCGATCCAAACCTGTTTTCAACATTTGAGTTAAAATTTCATCAGAATAATAAAAACAAGTGTTCTTTTTACCGAAACCTGAAAAGGTTTGGCTACGGCGTATGAATTATCTAACAATTTCGGCATTGGAATCACGATGGCGACGGATGTGTACGTGTATCCTCCTGCAAAGTCTACAACGGCGAAACGGCCTGGCGTCATCACGATGACTCCAAGAACCAAGTCACATTTCTGTAAAAGGGAAAAATTTGATTACATCAATTATCACTTAAATGCAAAATGCCTATCTGAAAAGTTGTAATATCTCAAATTGTATTACTCCTTTCTCCATGTAGTAAGCAAGTCCTGGTAGAGCGTCATTTTGCTTCTCCAATCGAGTATCATTAACCTGAAGGATTGAGTACCTGCACATCAAATGAATCTCTAATCAAATTCACTTTGAAATAAAACACCTATCAAAAGCTTACGTAAAGTTAAATCGTTTGGATAGCGCATTGAGAGTCCTTACTGCTACACCGTCGACCTTGAGAATGTAGCCGGAACTGTTTCTTGCCGCGTAGAGATGAACTGGGGAAACCTTTAGAAGATACATGTATTAAGTTCTCGAAAAAAAATTAGATTGTTGGCCTATAAAAATGGTTTGAAATTATTGAGGTGTCGCTGTACTTGCAATCCGACGACGAGATGTTTTCCACTTAGATATGAAGAATTGCCTAAGATAAGTCTGGTCAAGACGAGTAAAACCGCCACCTTCATTCTGTTTATACAGCTCAGAAAAAGGTAAACAACAGCAAAATGCTAATGTGGTTATGACAGCCGTTCGGAGAAGATATTCTTCTTTTCATCGCAAGGATATCAGCATAAATCGCTCGAGTTGTCAAGGATACCTAGAAACACAACCAAAGTACGACATAAATATTTAACCTATAATAAAAAGTCATTTTATTGAATACAAAAAAAAAAGTTTTAAAAATCAGTTGAAAAGGTGATGACGCCCAAAACATCTTTTCAAAAATGTAACGAATAAATAAAAATTTTAAAAACCATACCTCCAATTAAATTGATGCAACTCCTATGTAAATAAAACAAAAATTTGTTGTTCAAGGAAGGTTAGAAATAGCTTAACACAAAGTCCATGAAAATAGTTCAGCACTTAACAAAGCTTTTCAATGCAATAGTAAAATGACGTAGAAATTTACATAAACCTCTACATTCTATTTTCTGCGTTAAACATTTACAACAAATACACTTAATGAAATGGTTGACCGCGAATGAGAAGTTAACATAAGTATAGGGGGGTAACACAAATTTTACGTGTTTCTCACATGGAATCCGAAAGGGAAAATGAAATTAAGTCGATTTAGCAGTTTTGTTGGTTTTGTTTAGCAGTTTTGACATGTGCTGCGTGGCCAGCAGGCACAATTTTGGGTAGTTTTTAATCAAATGTATCCATTCCGGCTGGGAGCAGATTTCAAGACTGTTGGCTGCCAAAAACTTCAAGGTTGCTTCCTTAAGCTTTGCTACTGAGTGGATATGAGACCAAACCAGTAAACGGATGGCATTGTCGAGATTCACATGTTTCAGCAAAGCATCGGTGCATTCGGTTTTGAGGTTGTCGATGTTGTATTTGTCCGCGGCCACGAAGAGCAACTGCGTCATGTTTTCCTCGGCCAGTTTTGGGGCGCTGCCCGTGTACAGGTAGATGAGGAGCTGCCGGAACACTTCAATGTCAATGTCAACAATGGTCACTTTCTTGGTTTTTGATTCCAGAAACTGAGATCGAAACATAGCGGAAAAAACTGGGCTGCCGGCCGATAGAATAACAACGTGAGCACCAACAGTCTGGCTGTCTTTAAAGTCGAAGTGCACGTCACATAAATGTTGGTTGTAAAACATTTCAGCCAACCCATCCGACATCATGATCACATTCCTTTCTCTTACCGGAGTTCCAAGATCTATCAAAATGGTTATTGAACAAGGATAAAAGGAATAGTAGCCATCATCTGCCAGATCTATTGGATTTGTTACTTCCATTCTCCATTTGTTTGATCCATACTTCACCATTGGTAACATTGAAGATTTAGAACTTGCAGCTTTTTCATAATTAGTTTTAATCCACACTTGGACTGGACATGATGGTTCGGCTTCCAGATCTTCTGAGAGAAAGGATGTTTCACCAAACTTTTGGCTTTTAGTTTGTGGTTTTTCTTGATCATCAATTAAACTTGAGTTCACTGTGCTCATTTCAGAACCACTGATGGAGGGCATTTCTTCGACAGTAAGCATGAATGCAACATAACAGTTTCTTAAAAGATAACATTCATCATTATAAATGATTTTGTAACGGCGATCTGAGTGAGACCCAGGGAGTTGAATTATCTCTCTAAAGATACCAATTTCTCCAGGAGGATATAAATGCAAATCAATATGGTATAAGCCATTCCTCATTTCTTTCACCATGACTTCTGAAAAAATTTGTTCGTAACAACCGTCACACATTTCTAATGGTAGCAATGTAAACAGAACCAATTGTTTCAATCACATGTGCATAGAATTGTAATAGGCCTACTTCCGACACTAGGGCTTACTGGCGTTTACAATTGCACCACAGATAAATCCAGGGTTTTCACATTAGATGAAAGTCCTGATCAACTCTTTATTGTACTTGAAACTTCGCTACTATAAGCTATTTAACACATACGTAGCTAGTGTTTGAAAACTTGTTTATAAACCAGGTAACGGTAACAAATGAAACTGTTGTAACGGTTTTTTGGCGGGAATCATCGAAAATTCCGGCGTTGCCACTTGCAACGTTGCCGCAACGGCACAAGCGCAGGGATAGATTCATTAAAATTCTAAGTTAATTTTATAAGTTACTTTTTCAAAGGAAAATCACCTCATGCTTCAAGGCTAATGATTACTATACGAATTCTTTGACGATGATGGTGAGTCGTGTGCTGAGTTGCGAGTGGCTGTAAACAATCATCAGTTTTTCACCTTCGGGCTTCGGTAAAAATGATCAATAAACTAGAACATGAATCGCATGAATTATGTAACCGAAAAAAAAATATAAAACGCACCCGCAATATTAATCAAGGTTATTTTTGTTTTCATCAGTTTCGTTTTACTGTAAAAATGTTTGGCCGACACTGGATAACGTAGCTTTTCACTATTCATTTCGTAACTTTGATGAGAGAACCGGAGAGAACTAAGCAATATCCGTTTTAATCTGCACTTCCTAGTCGTTAAACAGGTCAACAACCTGATTTATTTTTGAATTATCGCGATTCCGGCGTATTTAGACCTAATCCTAAGGTAAATAATCACTGATTGTCAAGGAAACCAGCTTCTTTTATTGTTTTGAATTATTCAGTGATGTGGAAACAATATTTAATTGAGCAGATAACATGCATTGTAGCGTTCAATTAATTGGCTGAGTAAAAAAGTGGGTATAACTGTAAGCGGGTGATGAAAAGTAACAAATAGTTCGAATACTAAGAAGCTTGATGATGATTAAACAAATGAAACGTGAATCAACCAGTGAACTCACGTCATGTTTAGCGGCCATAGCCTTGCTGCTGGACCGGATAGGCGGATTGCTGGGGGGCCTGGGGAGCGTAGACTGGAGCGGGAGCCGAGTAAGCGGGGGCTTGATAAGATGGAGCTGGGGCTTGATAAGATGGAGCTGGGGCCTGATAAGATGGAGCTGGAGCCTGGTATGAAGGAGCTGGGGCTTGGTAAGATGGAGCTGGAGCTGCATAGGACTGCACTGGGGCACCGTACGATTGCTGAGGTGCTCCGTAGCTGGACTTGGGTTTCTTGGCGGCCTTAGGAGCACCATAGCCTGACTTGGGTCGCTTGAATTTAGGGGCTTTTGGGGCTTTAGGAGCTTTAGGAGCACCATAGCTACCCTTTGGCTTCTTGCCTTTTGGAGCTCCGTATGACTGTTGAGGTGCTTCGTAAGACTGTTGGGGGGCTTCATAGGACTGAGCTGGAGGGGAGTAGGAAGGAGCTGGGGCATTGTATTGGGGTGAAGGAGGACTGTAAGAAGATGCTGCTTGTTGGGTCGGGTACGCCTGTTGAGCAGGTGGTGAGTAGGAAGGAGCAGGTGGGCTGTATTGAGGAGCTGGAGGACTATATTCAGGAGCAGGCGGGCTGTGTTGAGGAGCAGGAGGACCATATTGAGGAGCTGGAGGAGCTTCATGATGTTGAGGAGCAGGTGGCGAGTATTCAGGAGCCGGGGGATTATATTCGGGAGCTGAAGAACCGAAGAAAGGTGGAACTTGGGCTTCATATTCTTGAGGTCCCTGTGGAGCATCGAAAGATGGTGCAGCTTGCTGGGCATCGTAGGATGGCACAGACGGCTGGGCATCGTAAGAAGGAACAACTGGTTCAGCCGAAAAGGCATGCTCTTCGAAATGCTCTTGGGCTGGTTGCTGTGCTTCGTAGGAAGGTTGGACATCATGTGATGAAGCAACCGGTTGAGCTTCGTAAGTCGGAGCCGATTGTTGCTGATGATCGTGGTGGTGAGCCTGTTGATCAAAAGTTGGAACTGCTACTGGGCCACCATAGGCTGCGCCAACATCGGGAGTGTGAATAGGAGCAGCGCCGTGGTGTCCGTGGTTGTGTCCGTGGTCATGTCCGTGGTCATGTCCGTGATCGTGATGTCCATGATGTCCGTGTCCATCCGCTGTAATTGAGAGAAAGTTTGTCGGGTCATTTAATAAGTGCCCATTAAGAAACCCATTTCACTACGGGACAGAATTTAATGTTTGTTTTTTCCACGTAGAAATTTAAACTTTCTCCTACTCAGAAAACTTCATTTGCACGATATGCTTCAATAAGAAAAGTTTGAATTTTATTTTTTTAAGGAAGAATGAATTTTTAAAAAATATTTAAATTTGTAATTATTCAAAAAAACTAACGAGATCTTTTTTCGCGGTTAAATTCAGCCAAAGTAGTTGCTACCAGAAGGCAGATGACCAGGAGAACCTAGAAAGAAGATACAGGCCAATGTTAAAAATGAATTCAATAAAGAAATAGATAGTTGGGAAAAAATCCAGCTTACAGTTCGAGAGATTGCCATGATTAGCTGTTGCTAGCTGCTGGATGTGTGTTCTGGAACAGCGACGCCGACGCTTATATACGTCGAGACTCAAATGTGGCGGCATATCGGTGGAGGAGGGATCTAAAAAGGAAGAGAAAGGGAGAGAAACTGGACAGCATAACTGCCAACACAAATAAAGGAAACGACATCAAGATGTCGTCCATTAACCGCGAAGAAAATAAGAAAATAAAATATTAAGCAACACACGCCATCTGCTCGGCCCAATCTCCTCCTTTTACGCGTTAGCGCACGGCAAGTGACCGCAAAAGAGACCTACTACTACACACTGGCGCTCGACGGGACCACGAATTTATCAACTCCATCCAGTAATAGCAAATTCCTTCCTTCTTTATCGCTTCCTTAATTCTTCCAACTGTTTTTCTTTCAAACTCTCTTTCTCTGGTAATTGTAGTCCCGGGATTACCCGGTCCATTCCGAATTCACCTATCAGCGGGAACATATATTTCTCTTTCTCCTGTTGCCATCCTGTGGAAGCTCGTCATCGCATGTCCTACACGACGACAAATATGACCGATTTGTTGGCCGGTGATTTCGGTGGTGAGAGTTGTTCGTAGGCTCAGCTGCTGAAAGAGAAAAGTTGCCTAAATGAAACGCCCTTACTCATTCGAGTTAGCTGTCAATCATGCTGAGAAAGGAGGTTTTGCAAAGTAATGGCAAATGACACAGAAAAAAATTACATTTCTGCCTTATTATTACTGGGGAAATTAGAATGACGGTGATTTCTGTATGGAAATTCCCCAAATGAACATTAGCTTTCTACGTGGCCCTTATTAAAAATAGGTCGCAGGTATGAAAAATAAAGGTAATTTTTCTTTTCTTTTTTAGGAATAATTTCTAAAAGGTTTGTTCCGGCGTTTATTAACCCGGTGAAAATTTTGTTTAACAAAAAAAAAGGCGAAAAAAGGACAAGTGCTAAACTGGTACACCTGCCACCCAACGATGAGGTGTTTTCCATTTAAGTGAAATCGCTTGAAAGCGTTTCGCTAGGATGAGCAATAGCAATAAGAGGTCTTTTCTTCGTGTGAATGTTTCGAATTTGTCGATTCTTTGAAACGTTATGGAAAGTCAATTTAGTCTAGATAAAACACTAGTTTTGTTTCGTTTCTACCAAAAATTTATGACAGTTCGTACACAACACACCACTAGGCCGGTAATCGGAGAAGAAAAAAAACCCGGACATGTGGGGAATATCGCAAATCACATAAATTGTTAAAGACAAAATTCCCCCAAATTGTTCTTTATATTAGCTCGTAAACAACACGCTCATAACCAGTCGCAGTGTTTTCTTCAAAAGCTTTAGCGCAACACAATTCTTCGCAAATCTATAGATTCTAGAGAGCGGTCTTCTTCTTTAGTATCATGGGAATAGTCTATTTCTATATTCCATTATCTATAGGTGAAAATGAATTACAAACTGTTGAAAAAATTGGCAGTAAAGTTGCAAACTACAAGAAACCGGAACGTACCGTTAGCTACAAAACAATGCCAAGTAAAATCTATTTTAAACTTCGAATACGATCGCTATACACGAAAGTTTTTTAATTATCAACCAAAGTGATAGGTTCTTATGGTAAGAGTTTTTCCCAAATCCCGCTATGAGCTGATAATTAGTCCCACATAAAATAATGACTCATTGACTCGCATTAAAAAAAAAAATAATGTTTTTGAAGTTCACGGAAACCACAGGGTCCATATTTGAATCGTTACTTTGGCTAGTTATTGGCTTGATTCCGCAAACATCCGTAATCTACATGTGTTTTTACAGTATACGCTATATTGACTTTACTTTAGTGAAAGTGGTTTAGTGATCCAGTTTGGCAGCAAAAGCATTTGTTGCCAAGCTGTTATAGCACTCTGAATGACTAAGTCTACTTTTACTGTGTTTTCTCCTTACATTAATTTTACATACCGTGGCTACTGCACAAAGTCTTTCTAAAAATGCAGAGAGAATCAGGATGAATGAATTAATGTACTCTTTTGCCATTTAAGTTTTAAAAAATGTTAACAAAAACAAGGAAAAATGAAATGGGCAAATAAGAGTGATAAACAAATGATAAGAATTCAATAAGTAAATCAATTCAATAAGAAATTCCAGAAGAGATTAATAGGGGAAAAAAGGGTCAAACGAATATTTCTAAATCAAGCCGACTAATTGTGGCTATACGAAAACGTTATGGTTGTTCTCTTTGGACTTCCCCTACAGAATAACTTAAGGGGTCTTACCAAAAAAATAGCGGAATAGAGAATTTACTTTGGAAAAGTGGCAGATTGTTCCGGGCAGATTGGACCTTGTTGCTCGACGTTGCGTTGAAAAAGGTAGACTTTTACATTCAGCTGGACCCATTTCTGTAACAATTCTGCAAAAATAGCAAACCAATAAAGCAATGAAATGGAATAAAATGTCACGATTTTACGTACGTTTGACAGATGTCACAACATTATCATTAGTGCTGCTGTCCGAAGTTTTCAAGCAGGATTGAATAGATTGGAGGTACTGAATATTAGTGTCGCACGCTTCCAGCAGCTCAGTCTAATAAAAATGATTAAATTAAATCGTTAAAAAAGTTTAAACACGAAACTTGCAAATTTAGATCAATACCAGTGCCTGTAAAGATTGAGTGTGTTCTGATCTCCATGAAGAGTTAATCAATTTAAGGTAGATACTGGACGCAACGAAGTGTTGAGAGGTAGAAGTATGAAAAATTAGCCATATGTTCCTGCTTTCTTCTGCACTCAACGGGTGCAATTCACTCAGTACTGCCACATCTTCCACATCATATCTAATAGATACCACCTCAGAATGACAACCGGATGACTCTGATGAAAGGTTTACAAGTTGTGTTGTTTCTTCCTGATCCAGTTGCTCAGCAGACACAATGGCATCACAAGTCTTGCATTTGAATATGTCATCTATTACTGATTCTTGTTTTTCTTTAGACAACTGTTGAACCATTTCTTGTAACTGATCTCGTTCTTCAGTCAGTTGATTGACATTAGTTTCAAGTTCAGTGATGCGGTTATCCAAAAAACGTCGCTCCTCGAAGTCCTTCTTTGAAAATTCAATGGCAGATTTTAACGAAGAATTTTCACGTTCGAGTTCGAATAAAGTTTGATTGTTTAAAGCTTTTTCTTGTACAGTAACTGGGAGTGTAACATTGTACTGGGAACTTTTAAGTTTATCTTCCAATTCGGTGATGTATTTCGACTGTTTATCGATTTTTTGTTTCCTCGCTGTCAACAGATGTGTAGCTTCGTTCAGCTTTCTGATAAAATCTTCGATTTTGCATTGAAACTGTGACTGTAAATCGAGGTGAATCTGCTCTAAAGCTTTTTTGCGATGAGACTCGAACAATTTCTTCTCAGACTCAAATTTGGCAGATTTCTCAATTAAATTAATGCGGTAGGAGTCCAAATATTGCCAAACGGCATTGACGCCCTCCAACTTTTCCGCCTGAAAAAGAAACGAGAACGCCAATATTATAATTACACTTGCAAATACTTTTTAGATGACTCGTAACTTACTTGCATACAAGAGAATTTGACTTCCTCTCGAGTGAAATTTGGTTCCACCATTGCTTCAGGAAGTACAGACTCCATCTGACGATCTGAATAGGCCTTCATGAAACACTTTGTGACTGGATGCAAGTCATAAGTCGACGACTAGTCTAGGCAGGTCTCACAGCATCGGAGATGGGCGTCGTTCGATTTGAGCAACAATAACGAGACTGATTGAATCAGCGTTCCCTGCGGCTATACATAACCAAGGGTAACAAATATTCGTCCTTGATGATAAGAAATAGGACCTTTCACACAGGTTTCGTAGTCAGTTGACACGTGGTAATGCTATTGAAAACGATTATGTTGATTTCATGGCAACAGTTCTCAAATAACAATTTGGTAATTATAGTTTAGAATTTACAGACAGCGATTTGGACTTTTATTGAAATTTGGAATTTGGAAGTTGGAGCGTACACATCCGACTGGTGCAGATGACACAAAAAACTGAACGATCAAAATCAAACATTTTTGAACGTTGCGACATTCCAATAAATAGATCAACGAATATTTATTTTAGTCGACTGAATTTTTCGAAAGTAAATTTTACAAAGCACTAAACAATTAAATTTTCTATGTTTATTTCGAGTGGAAGTGAATTACAAATCTTTCGTTTGAAATTAAAATCTGAATTAAAAAAGGTGGCGCTAAAAGTTCAGCAAAAATATGACGATCCTCATACAAATCGATCTCATTCGTTAGTACCTGAGAAAAAAAATTGTGAATTAGCATATTGCATAGAATTAATTTAATGGAAGCTCGTGTTGTCTCACGTTTTTCCAGAAGGCCACGAGTATATTTATCTCCTGTATATTTATCTTCCAGCACGGCTCCAGGAAGTTGTTCTTTCAGATTTATGACCTCTTTATTGGTCATTGGGACTGACAGCTCAACTAAAACAAAAATGAAATAAAATACCATTACAGTATAAACAATTAAGAATGTACTAATTTACCTCTCTCCTTGGTCAAGATGGCTTCTCTTCCGACTTCTCTTCCGGTCTCGGCTGTCACGGTGGAAGCACGAGTTGATGTCAGCGGTTCCTTGATTACAGTCTGGAAGCTGGGCACTACAAACAAGAATTTTTAAATTAAAAATTACTGCAATTAACATTAAGTTGCAAATTAATCTCACCATTTTTCACCGTAGTAGAAATTGGTTGTTGAGCGGCTTGAGCCAAATACGGACAAGTTTCTGCAGTAGTTACATTGTACACAGTTCGTCCGGAAGAAGGATCATAAACTAGAAATAATAAAAAGATAATGAAATCCCATCACATTCAATCCGATATTAAAAAACACGTTTACCAATTGGAGGCTCGCCGGACAAGTTCCCAGTGCGGACTTCATAAGTCGACGGAGTCTGAGTCCTTTCAGGAACCGCTATGCACAAACAAAAATTAGACCAAATTAATTAAATGAAACTAAATCCGATTTAAGAGATATTTTACCTCCTCTTGCTTCGTAAAATTTCTCTTGGGGTTGAGTCAAACGTTGAATATACTGCTGATTTTGCTGCTGCTGCTCGTATTTCCTTTGCATTTCCTCTTGTTCCTTCTGCTGGGCACGCTCTCTCTCCTCTTCCACCAGCGACTTGTCCCTGACCAATTCACCTGGCTCAGGTAATCCCAATTTGTTCAGGAACGGCTTCTGGTCCCAGATTCTCTTCTTCACGTTCTTCTCGGCGATGGCGTAATAGTCGGGAATTTCCGTCGTTTCTCTGGACTCGGTCGGATTCAAAATGATTTTGCCGATTTGTCCGTGCTCCTGCATCCGCTGCAACGCTTCATTCAGCTAAAATTTGGACATAATTAAATTATTAGATGAAATGATTTCCAAGCAATATTAATTTAAGCTTACATCATCGAACAGAAGAACGTCGAAATCAGGTCTGATGGAACCTTCTTGCCACATTTTGCAAACCCTGCAGAATACTTCACGGACGTAATCGCGATCCTTTTGGAAGTAGAGCAAGTTACGTAAGTTGAATCCGCAGACGCTCTTGTTCTCCTCGTAGAGTTTCAGTGGTGAAATTTTATCTTTGCCCCACCACTGCGATCAGAAAAACCAAATTAAAAACATCCAAGTTGGACATTATAATTAGTAGTTAAGTGATTAACTCACGGTTCTGGCGCTATCGAAGAATCCGCGATGAACGGCCGCCTGAGTCCCGAACAGGACGTATTTCCCCATGGGTCTCAGAAGATTTAAATCACGAAGGAAATTGTCCTCGTATTGACAATCGAGAACCAGATCGACGCCGTGGGGAGAACTGTGCCGGATCTCCGTGACGTAGTCGGAATCGTGATCGATGTAGTGGACATTTTGATTCGTGAATTTTATCTGCCCCTCATTTTCCATCGCGATTTTGAAGAGGATGGTTTCTGGCACGGTACGAACCATTTGGGTCACCATAGAGCCCTAAAACACGCCCAAAATTAAATTTTAAAATAATTCTCAGAGAAAATTTGACATTTTAATTTTTACCAATCCGCCCGGAGTGGAGTGCAAGAGAACAGCTTTGCCAGGGTAGAGAGATCCCATTTGGAAGAGCAAAGAGTAGGCCACGATCCCGTCGACAGTCAAAGCCACTGCGTCATTGTAGCTCATCTCTTCGGGAATTTTGAAGCAATGCTCGACGCGACACACGGCATATTCACTCCAAGCTTTGCGTTCTGGTAGACACATGACTCGATCACCCAACTAGAAACAAAATAACAATTATTAATAATCAGTTGAAAACAACTGGACAAGATGGATAAAACTTACATTCAGTTCAGTGACATTTTTTCCAAGTCCGATAACTTCACCTGCCACTTCACTTCCCATGATGAAAGGTGCCTTCAATGAACGAACCCAGTTGTCCAGCATTCCATTACGAGTCATGACATCATCAAAATTAACTCCACTGAATAACAACAATGAAATTAATTAAAAATCAAACGTTTTGGGAAAATTTGAAACTTACCAAGAATGGGCGCGAATGAGAACTTCGTGTTTCAACGGTAGTGGAATGTGAACTTTGGCGATATTGATGTTCTTTCCCAGTCCGAATCCAGTCAGTTGAACGGATCTCACTTCGGTGGGAACCCTTTGCTGATTCAACAGGTAAGACAAGTCTCCACCATTCTGATTGAGATGTTGTTCGATTCTTTTCAAGGCTCCCAGATGCTTGCGACGAATCTCTTCCTCGTCACGTCGACGAAGCTCCCTCACCTCCTCTGTAGACAACCAATTAAATAAATTTTTAAAAAATGAAACTATGCACACACAGGATTATATAGTGACAAACTCACTTTCGATCTCATCGGCTTCGTTGATCGACTTTTTCCGCTGACGTTCTGCTGCGGTTGGCGAAGAGGTTTGAATAGTTGTCGGATGCTCACTCACCATCTCGCTGACAGTTTTGTGAGTAGCAGGCTCGTTGTGCTTTTCGGAAAACATATTTGCAGCTAATCAATAAACAAAAAACAGTTGACAATAATGTTAATTTGGTTTACACTCGGTAGAAAAATATGGTTGAATGTTTAACTTACTTGAAGACAATGCAGACGCTTGAGTTGTTCTCTACTAGACCACCAATGATGGAGTGTGTCGTTTGCAAGGTTGGACCTTGCTTTTATGAGGTCGAATCAACGTTGAAAAGGACAAAAATAATACTGAGAAAAAAGCGAGACTTCCGATGAACTTGGTTCTTTTTCCGTTTCGCTATAGATGTTTATACCGTTATCTTATCACAATTTAATTCGACGTTGCTCGAAGAGTGAAAAAGTGTTTTGCGAGAACTGTTGGCGGATGGAAACCAAAAGAAATTGCCAAATTTTACATTTACATTTTACAACGCGCTACGAACGTTTAAATCGCACCAATAAAATTTTCAATACCAAGAAAGAAGACGACGTTGCAACTCGGAAATATATGTGTGATCTACTTTCTACTGAGTCGGGCTCAACTGACTCATTCAGACTTAGATTTGTCCCCGGTGGTTAGGTGTGTGACGTTCGACGTCGATTAGTTAACCGCGTTATTAGATGGACAGACTGGAATATATGTTGGCAGTTCTGGTGGCAAACATTTTCGGTTTTCCCTTTTTATTCCGAATGAAAATCAACCGGAACGCCCCAAGGCTTGCGGAGAAAGTTTTATACTCATCTTTCATCTATATTTTGATCTTTAATTTTATTGTGAATGAAATAGATGATAAGAATATTGCAACCGAAAGCACCGTTTTATTAAAGAGACCCGAAATGATGCGGCAATATAATGCCACTATCAAAATGTTGTAACAAAAAAAAATACACGGAATAGAATTTACGATAAAATAATAAAGCCACCCAGAATGAACTGTGATAAATTTAAAAATTGGAAACAAGGAAATCATAAAATGTCAAACTAAAAACGAAAGTATAACGAAAAGAAAACCATAATTCGTATTATTATGTTTTTAAAAATGTCGTTATCGATAGTTTGTTAAAACCAACGATAGGGAAACAGTCGGAGTTGTTATATAAGGATATAACTTTCCTAGCCTAGCTGGGCGACTTGAAGACCGCGGAAATCGATCGCACCTTGCTGCAACAATCCTCCTAGGCCGGGCATATAAAATAGTGTTTTTTGATCAGCCTGTGAGGGAATAACTCTTCCTTGTCCTAGATTTGCACCTACTGCTCTTGAAGGGGGTGGCGGGGGCGCGTTATTTGATGGTCCGGAAGCGGGTGGGGGTGTAGGTGCGTCAGTAGCGGGTGTAGGTGCGTTAGTAGCGGGTGTAGGTGCGTCAGTAGCGGTTGGCGCTATATTTAATTGCCGTACACAGGAACGGGAATTAATATTACGTTCGCATTAGAAGATTTGAATAAAATAAAATAATACCTGGCGATTGGCCCAAGAGGGAGCTCAGAGAATTTAAAAGCCCCGAAAGATATTGCAAATTTAAAAGAAAATTGGAATTGACTGAAGGAACTAGCAGAGTAGATTCAGCTCTGCAAATCAATTAAATCAAATAAATAATAATCAATTAATAATCAATAAAATAAAATAATTAAGTTTATAGCAACATGACACAATTTGAAGCGACATTTTACCTTAAACCTGTAGGTTGTGCAGCTTGAAGCCGGAATAATTCCGGTTGGTGTTGGATGGCGAAGGCCATCGAAGCTGCATCTCTAAATACTGGAACTGCAATACTCTGATTAACCTGCAAGCCGATGAAGAACAATAGAGAGACAATCGACATTTTAGAAATAGAAAACTGCATTTTTCTCAAAGTGGAATAGACAACTGAAGCGACCAAAAGAAAGTGAATGTTTTTCCATCGCATCTTCACGCTCTTTTATAGCGAACGATAAGTCGATAACATTGCGCAATTTCATCCACCGGATTCAGCGTGTCCAAGGTTAGGTTGCTGATTATAGAAAATTCATTAGGGGACTATTCAAACGGTCGTATCGAGTAGTAGTGCGGGTCAAAATTGCGAAAAATAATAAATGAGCAAACATATATGTCAATCTTTATGTCAATTATAAGTTTATAACATTCATGTGATCATTTGATTCGTACACAACGAACTCGAGTCGCTGATAACATCACCTATCAAGAATAGTATTTTTTCAGATGATAGTATGCTTATAGTAACTTTATTTTCCCTCATTGTTAAGAAATAAACAATCACCCAATCAGGAAGTCTAAAAAATTGCATCATACAAATTGGGAATGCTTCCACACAGTCGTGATAAAATCGTGACAAGGTCAACAAAACAAAAGAAATACATCTAAATAAGTCCTAACTAAACTAATTAACATATTTCTTCGAAACGCTCAATTGATTTTTAAATGATTTAAAATTGAAATTAACTCTATGTAGATACGGTCGAAGACGAGTTGATTATTCAGCTGTTGGTTCGTTGTAGAAATTTTTCAACTTAAAGTAGGCCTACTGTAATTATTTCATTGAGTTGATTAACGGAATGTTCCTATTACGTAATACATGTCACGCATGTTGCGCAATAGGGGATTGGCAGGGATGGCAGCCGCATGGGATTTTTATTTTCGAATATATCTCGATCACTATTGATTAAAAACTTGATTTCTTTTTTGAAATACATGCGTAATACAATAAAGTTTCAGATTAACTAAAGTTTAATGAAATTAGCTTTTACTCTTTTAAAATATAATCGAATAACTAACGCAAACGGCTGTTGCGAATATCGATTGGCGATCGAAGGGCTATATAAGGGACCCCCAGCACCCATCAAGGTAGTTCACAGTTTTCTCTGAGGTACCTTATAGTCAAAGCTATAAAAACCAAAATGTCGAATCTATTTGCTTACATATACACTTGGTGCTGGCATTTTGTCCACAACTCAGACGACGCGAAGAAGTTGCAAAGGCCTAATCAGCCGACGCAGAACTTGAACGAATTACTCGTGGATATCGATTTCGAACCTGATACACGAATGAATTCGAACTACCAGATTAATCAATCAGACTATCCAACTAACCAGACTGCTAGCCATACACAACCCATGGCTCAGTCTGGTATCCCGATTCCATCATGGGTTACATTACCTCTCCAACTGGTGCTGTACCCAGTAATCCCGATGTTTGAGAAAGTACGTGATCTACTAACGTACGAAACGACTAATAGCCATACTCAACCAATGGCCAACTCAAATCTCCTGATTCCTTCGCTTCCGCCACCTGCCCAACCGGTGGAGGAACCAACATTCCTGAACAAACACCTTTTATTTCTTCTTATAATATTTTTATGTTTTCAATTAGCTAAATATATAATAGACATTTTATATTTTATTTTTAAAATATATGTTTTTTTTTACATATTAAACGTATGTTATAAGTTCTATATTAATAAATCATCCCGTCAACAAAGCTCAAAGGACTTAAAGGGGGAGGAGTTAATTAGAGTAGAGTAACAAGTTAGAGTAACAAACTTACAAATGTGTTTGTAAATCTGGATGGGCGGGTTATTCAAAAACTTCGGCAGGAGTTAATAGTGCGGGTCAAAATTTCGAAAAATAATAAATGAGAGAACATCATGTCAATCTTAATGACAATTATAACATTCCTGTGATCATTTAATTCGTACACAACAAACTCGATTCGCTGATAGCATCACCTATCAAGAATTCTTTTTCCAGATGTTAGTAGTAACTTTACTTTCCCTCATTGTGAAGAAATAAACATCACCCTAATCAGGTAGTCTAGAATATTGCATCATACAAATAGGGAATGCTTCCACACACAGCCAGTGATAAAATCGTGATAAGGTAGCGCGTCAACTTGTCATCAAAACAAAAAAATTACAACTAAACAAGTACTTACTAAACTAATTAACAGATTCCTTCGGAACCCTGCTAGTGAAGGCTGAATTGATTTTTAAATGATTTAAAATTGAAATAAACTCTATGTAGATGCGGGCGAAGGCGAGTTGATCATTCAGCTGTCGGTTCGTTGTCGAATTTTCCCAGAATAACAACTCGTGATATAACAATTTAAAGATAAGGCGAAATTTAAGTGAGTGGTCAACGTTTGTATATTGTAACATTGAAGTAACAGCTTTAGGCTTTAAGCCTACAATAAAAAAAGAAGCATGTAGAACTCTAAATGTGTGCAGATAAGCGATCAGGTATGCAGTGCAACAAAGCTTTGGATGACGGTGATGTGAAGGTATTATGTGGACCAGCCGCAGTGAACTCAACATAATTTTTTAACGACCATATTGTGGAGGATAGGCCGATTGGGGAGCAGACTGGGGAGTGTAGGATGGAGCTGGAGCTGAATAAGCTGGGGCCTGGTAAGATGGAGTTTGGGCTTGGTAGGAAGGAGCTGGAGCTTGCTGGTAGGAAGGAGCTGGGGCAGCATAAGATTGTTGTTGAGGAGCTCCATAGCTGGACTTGGGCTTCTTAGCGGCCTTTGGTACGCCATAGTTGCCCTTTGGTTTCTTGGCTTTGGGGGCTTTAGGAGCTTTGGGGGCACCGTAACTGGACTTGGGCTTCTTGCCTTTTGGGGCTCCGTATGACTGTTGAGGCTCTTCGTAATACTGTTGGGGGGCTTCATAGGACTGAGCTGGTGGGGAGTAGGAAGGAGCTGGAGCATTGTATTGAGGTGAAGGAGGACTGTAAGAAGATGCTGCTTGTTGGGTCGGGTACGCCTGTTGAGCAGGTGGTGAGTAGGAAGGAGCAGGTGGGCTGTATTGAGGAGCAGGTGGGCTGTATTCAGGAGCAGGAGGATTGTATTCAGGAGCGCCGTGGTGAGACGTTTCTTGGGCCTCATACTGTTGAGGAGCTTGGAAAGATGGTCCAACTTCATAGGAAGGAGCAACAGGCTGGGCATCGTAAGTTGGGGCCGATTGATGATGATGATCATGGTGCTGAGCCGGTTGAGCATCATAAGTTGGAACTGCTACTGGGCCACCATGAGCTGCGCCGGCATCGGGAGTGTGAATAGGAGCAGCACTGTGGTGTCCGTGATCGTGGCTGTGGTCATGGTGTCCGTGATGTCCATGATGTCCGTGTCCATCCGCTGTAATTAAGAGAAAGTTATTTGACCCATTTCATAATATTGGACAGATTGTAAGTCAGCAGGTAAGAAGTACAACAGACACATCTTCCGCTCTGTTATTAAGAGCTCATTTCACTAGTGGAAGGCACTTTGGATTTTCCCGGATTTTCCAAAGTATATTTTCCCTTTTTGAATAAGTTATACCTGCAGTTACCAGAGAACTTTATGGCATATCCAAATTTCATTGCCTGCTGGGCTACAATTAACACACTGAACAGGGTTTTTCCGGAATTCCAGGGTTTTTTTTTAGCTCAATATACGATCATCAATAAACTAAATACTAATAATAAATAATAATTTGAAAAATTAAACAATAATTACGTGATCGTTTTTCGCGGTTGAGTTCGGCGAGGGAAGTGGCCAGGAGAAGGCAAACTACGAGGAACTGGAAAAAATAATACATAAATTAATGTTACATGTACTTAAATTAGCCGGAGAGATGAAAAATTTAATTAAAGCTTACAGATTGGCTGATTGTCATGATTGCTTTAGCTCGAGCTGCTGCTTTTGCTGCTGCTGGAAGTGTAGTGTGTGTCTTTTGAACGTCGAATTCGACTCTTATATACCCAAAGTAGCAGCAGCAGGACTATACTCGGTGGTGGTTGGATAATGAGGAGAAAAGAAGAGAAACTAAGCGCAGCATAACTGCCAACACAATTAAAGTAAACATCTGATCGGGGGAAAAAAAGATGGAACAAAAAAACCCTAAGAAAAAAACAAACATTCCACCTGTTGAGGCTCTTCGAAACAATGGGCGGCGACCACAACACAACTGGGCGGAACCAACTTCGTATATATACATTCAGTATTGTATCTTATCCTTATTCAATATCTTGTACTTTCTTCCTTATAATTTCTATATATATCGTCTTCATTTAACTCTCCTTGAGCTTTTTTTGTTCGTTAGAATTCCGATAGATCCGCGAATTTCCCCTTCAGAGGGGAGAAAGTGCTTTTCTCTTATTGCTGGTTCGTCCACCTGTTTTACTTCCTCAAGAAAAAATACCCAACATATGCCGTCAGCCCAAATGCTAAAAATTCAGATATAGTGAGAGCTGTTTATTAAGGAAGCGCATATTTACCTTGCATTCAAATGGCACAGATGCCGACTTGAATGTTCAGCGAATGGAAGAAACTCCATGCATTGATTCCATTTCCCACAGTGATTAGCACTGCAATATTATTAATTCATAGACAACTAACCTAAATTTTTCCCCATTAAAATTGGCTGTCAATTGACACTACCGTAGCCGCTCTATGTGTTTTTAATCTCTGGTGGCGAATTATGGGACTAGGCGTAGAGGAATGTGAAGATAGCAATAAAAACTTACGCTCCATCCACATTCTTGAAATTATCTTTTGGATGCGGGCTGCTTTGAGCGTGCTTATCTCTAAGAGATGAATCAAACACGTATACGTATATATGAGATGTTAGATAAAAGTTTAAAGCAACTATACGATCGCGCTCGTACGGATTGCAATTTTAGTCTGTGTGTTACACGTATTCATGAACAAGTTGCATCAGCCTAAGAGACGAGTTACAGTAACTTACGTGCTGTATTTAGTCTGTGCCAAGATGTTTAATTTGCTATTGCCTCCCATCAACACAGCAGCGTTAGGTGCTACCTAATGAAAGCTCTTACAACTTATTGTAATTAAGTATGCAATTCAATTTTCTTAATATTTCATGTTAGTTTTAAATTTAAATTGCCATTCCTCGCGGCATTGTAATTTCAGTAATAGTTTTCTAAGCTGATTTATGTTTCTCGTTGATTGCGTCATCTGTCTGTTGCATTTCATACAAATGTATGTGTAATTAAAGCAGGAATTTCATCCGGCAATTATGAATTCGCAGTGCTCCAAGTTCCTTTTACTTCTTTTCTCTGCTGTGCTCATGACAGAATCCAAATCCAGAGAAATTTATATTTCCGTAAGTAAAATCGAAGGCGATATTATTTACGAACTTTAAACTTCATTTCGTTTTCTGATGCTGTGCTATATTGTCACGTTTCAATAACGTGGCAATTAATTAGTTTCCAGAACAGACATTTGGCTGTTCCAGAGCCGACGTTTCCCATCGATTCTGATCCTGGGAAATCGACGATTCTTTGACGCTCGACAATAACAGTTCTTAGAAACGAAACGACGTTGAACAAGCATACAAAAAGGGGAGCATGTTTCTCTAGTTTTTAGTTGTTGTCCACTAGTCTTGTCTGTGTGTCGGTGGTGGAGTCGCGACCTCCAGTCTGTTTTCTTCTTTTTTTGTGAAACAGCTTTAAGTCGCGCTTTCCAACCGAACGTGTTAGCCCTTCTCCCGTGACATTTGGTGGAGATGCAGGGTAACCTCTAACACTGTTCGGTTTTAACACTGTAACTTGTGCCTTTGCGTTCCGTTTTCCTGTGTTTGTCGGGGTCTGTTTCCCCTGGTGAAAGAATGGCCGAACGAGGAGCTCGCGCTGCCCGACGTGCTGCCGTTGCCGCAGTAAACCCAGATCGCCCCGAAGACGTTGAACACCATCATCACCAAGGACCTGCACAACGAATTGGTGGTATTGCCCGTGAGGAAAATCGGGTAAGAAGAAAGGAACGTGAGCCACCTCTTTTTCGGGGAGAAGCGCATGAAGATGCGGTGGATTGGCTGTCGAGATACGAGGAGATTGCTCATTATAACGAGTGGAATGTTGACGAGCGGCTGCACAATTTTGGGATCCATTTGGAAGGAGTAGCGCGGAGATGGTATTTGAGTCTTATACCAGCCCCACTAACGTTTCAAGATCTTCGGGCTCGATTCTTGGTGGCTTTTAAGCCCCCTAATTATGATCTGGACTTGGAAACCAAACTTCGCTCCCGCTATCAAGAAGAACACGAACCTGTCATGACTTATTGTCACGATGTGATTTACTTGTGTTCCCGCGTCGATAGAAATATGGGCGAGGCCCTTAAAGTACAGCATCTTTTACGCGGTTTGAAACGCTCTCTTGTCCAAAAGGTTTATCCCTTCCTCGACCCCGAAGTTCATACCTCCCAAGATTTTATGCGGTTGGTACAAATTCAATGCCAAGCTGACTTGTTGGCCAATCAACCACCGTTAGTGTCGCCATCTACACCTCCAGCAGTATTAATGATACCACCACAGCCATCCATTCTACCACAAGCCTCCCCGTTCGTTACTGAAGATAGATTAAAGGCATTCAAAAAAGAATTGGCAACTGAATTTCGATGCGAACTCAGTTCAACATTGAGTAGCATGAGGAAGGAAATCAGCAATGACGTTCGGGACGTTTTACGAGAGAGCCGGAATCCAAAACCTTTTACGAGCAAACGTTCTCGGGACGGACAACCGATATGTCGGCAGTGCCACCAGCCCGGCCATATTGCGCGTGAATGTGACCAACGAAAGTGTTTTAAGTGTAACCTCCCCGGTCACCTTGCAAAAAGCTGCCCTACTCCTTCATCCTCAGTGAAACCGTCAAACTAGCGGCGGTGGTTGAGCGGGGTGACACCACCGATTCCGTCTTCTCCATTCCCCAACTGGATCGTACTAAATTAGTATTGAAGAATGTCTTATTTTCAAATCATAATGTGGAGGCCATCGTGGATACCGGTTCTGGCGTTACTGTTATTTCCCCCAACCTTTGTACAGCTTTAAAAATCCCAATAAGAAGATGGACTGGACAGGACGTGGTTTTGGCTGATGGTAAAAGAACGCGCCCAAAGGGTATGATTGATGCAGAATTTACAATTGACCACCGTCCTGTTACTGTCTCGGCTCTTGTGTTTGACATCAACGGATATGATTTGTTGCTGGGAAATGATACTCTTCGTCAACTTCAGTCAATCCAGGTTGATTACTTTCCCGACATGGCTTCCTTAACAATAGGAGATCCAGACTTTATGTGTAATAATAAAGAAAATTATGTTTTTTGTAACAAATCCTGTATGGTGCCTGCTCATACTATGATCGTCATCCCAATCAAACATGCACGGAGTCCTAAAACGGGTGCTGAAAAACTTGAAATGATAGAATTTTCTCCAAAAGTCATGAATGACAAGGGATTGTCAATTGGAAGATTTTGTTACTCATCTAGAGCCCCACCTGAAACTGTTCAACTTATAAATTTCTCCGACTCTCCCCAGTGGATCCAAGAAGGAGTGGCCTTGGGAAAGATTTTCGAAGTACAGGAAGCATCCGATACCTCAGTGGCAAAAACTGAAACAGAAGCCCTCAATTTCGATCGAAGTATTAATCAAGATTTACCCCTGGTCGATCGAGTGAAATTCAAGAATTTGCTGGGCCGATACTCTTATTGTTTTTCCGCTCATGATGATGATCTCGGATCTTCTAATTTGGTCCAACATCGGATTGATATCGGCGATCACCTACCGACCCATCAAGCACCGTATCCCAGCTCATGGAAACAACGAGAAATAATAGGTACCCAAGTGCAGCGTATGCGTCGAGCGGGAATTATCGAGCCCTCCCAGAGTCCCTTCGCTGCTCCTGTGGTTTTGGTACGAAAACCTGATGGGTCATGGCGATTCTGTGTTGACTACCGAAAACTGAATGCGATCACGGTCAAAGATGTGTACCCTCTTCCTCGAATTGACGATGCCCTGAGCCGGCTGGAGGGGTTCAAGTACTTTTCGATCATAGATCTCCAGAGCGGCTATTGGCAAGTACAGATGGAACCAAGCGATCGAGAAAAGACCGCCTTCATCACAGCCGACGGTCTTTATCAGTTTCGAGTCATGCCTTTTGGCCTTACAAATGCCCCAAGTACGTTTCAGAGAATGATGGATGTTATGTTGGCCGGTCTGAAATGGAACACTTGTTTGGTTTATCTCGATGATATAGTGATATTCTCCGACTCAATCTCACAGCATTTACAACGTCTAGAAGTTATCCTGCAACGTTTGGCGCAAGCCAACCTAAAACTGAAACTGAATAAGTGTTCTTTCGCCGCCACGCAGTTAAAAATTCTTGGCTATATTGTGAGCGGAAATGGTCTTTCCCCTGACCCTTCAAAAGTTAATGCTGTCCAAGCTTTTCCCACCCCCACCACCGTAAAAAATGTACAGAGTTTTGTCGGGTTATGCTCTTATTACAGGCGGTTCATCAGAGATTTTGCCGTCATCGCCCGGCCGCTCACTGAACTAACCAGGAAAAATCAAATTTTTCGATGGACGGCCGAACACGAGACCAGCTTCCGCTCCCTTCAAGCTGCCTTGACGTCGCCTCCTGTTTTAGGACATCCTGATTACCGATTACCAATGGAGATCCACTGCGATGCATCTGATTGCGGCATTGGCACTGTTCTCGTGCAACAACAGACCGGCGGAGAGAGAGTGTTGGCGTACGCCAGTCGTCTTTTGAGTCACGCTGAGTGCAACTATTCCATCACGGAAAAGGAGTGTTTAGCCCTCGTTTGGTCCACCCAAAAATTTAAGGTCTTCATTTGGGGCATCAAACTCAAGGTAGTGACGGACCATCACGCCTTGTGTTGGCTAATGCGAAAACGTGATTTAGCTGGGCGGCTAGCCCGCTGGAGCCTCCAATTACAAGATTTGGACATTGAAGTCGTTTATCGAAGTGGCCGACTTCATACGGACGCTGATGCACTTTCTCGTCACCCGATCGACCCACCTGAACCTGAAGCCGAAATTCCTATGTTGTTGATTAGTTCGACCACTCATTCCAAGCCAGCTGTGATCCAAACGTTGCAACTTGAGTGTGATTGGTGTAATCCGATTATACAGGGACTAAAAGATGAACATCCGTGTCCCCGAGTTCGCCGTCTAATTCGACATTTTGCTCTAAAAAAAGATCTCTTATACCATCGAATCGAATTGCGCAATGGGCGCGCTTACCTCCGATTGTGTCTACCACCCACCCTCCAAAAACAAGTCTTATTAGCGTGCCATGATGATGTCACCGCTGGACATCTTGGTGTGACCCGGACCCTAGCCAAAATTAATCAACGCTTTTATTGGCCGAAAATGATCCAGAGTGTCAGCCAATACGTTCGATCCTGTGAAGATTGCCAGACAAAGAAGAAGCCCAAGGAACGCCCGGCGGGATATCTAGAACCCGTCCAAGCCAAGCTGCCATTTGAGAAAATCGGAATCGATTTGATCGGACCGTTTCCACTCTCTACTCTTGGGAATCGCTACGTCATTATCGCCGTGGATTATTTAACCAAATGGGTGATCGCAAAGGCCATTCCAACGGCCACTAGTAAGGAGGTGGTTGACTTTTTTGTACGGCGAATTGTCCTTCAACATGGCGCCCCCATTAATGTTATCTCCAACCGCGGTAAATGTCTAACTTCCAACTTCACGAATGAGCTTTTCCGAGCATTGCAGTCAAATCATCTCGTTACTACGGCTTACCACCCCCAATGCAATGGACTTGTTGAGAGGTTTAATCACACCTTTGCCGAGATGATTTCAATGTTTGTGAATTCAAAGCATTCCAATTGGGACGACGTGATCGACCATGTCGTCTTTGCGTACAACACCAGTAAGCAAGAATCAACTGGAAGAACCCCTTTCCTTCTGTTGTATGGAAGAGAAGCCCTCCTACCCATCGACGCAGCTCTCGGTAATAATCCAAACCCTGACGCCAATCATATCCAGCTTTTACAGCAACTTCCCGCTCTCCGAGAAAAAGTGATAAGGCGTCTAGCGTGGATTCAGCATCGTCAAAAGAAGAGGTATGACAAGCGCAGGCGTCTGAAGTCCTATTCCATTGGAGATTTGGTGTTAGTGTATCGACCTCTGCGCAAAAAAGGACGTTCAGAAAAATTGTTGCACTCCTACCATGGTCCTTTCCCTATTGTTAAAAAGCTGTCGAACGTTACTTATGTGATCAAATGCAAAAATTCCCGTAAAAATAACCTTGATCGAGTTCATGTATGCAGCCTCAAGCCTTTCCATCCCCGCCCGTCAAATCAAAACATAACCTTCCCATCCTGTGACCCTGTTTTATCTACAGAGAAAGGAAAGTCGAGGACTTTGCCGAAATCTCGAGAGCGGTCGGTAGTGAAAGGAAAGTCGAGGACTTTGCCGGAAATCCGGGAGGAGACAATTGTGAACGGTCGGAACCTCTCGGACAATTTCACTGACAGAGGCGAAAAAGAGTGTATCCCAAATCAACCTCAAATCCCTTCTATGGCTCCTAAACCCCCCCGTGTTATTTATGATAATTTGCGATCCAGACGAGAATTAAAAACTGTTGATCGACTTGGAATTACAAAGTAATCATTATGTAAACGTATTTTTTAATGTGTGATATTCGTGTGTTTAGATCAAGAGCCTCGTGGATGTATTCACCTTAACCTGGAAAACGTCGAAACTTAATACATGTCAGTTACTAATTAATTATTCTACCCGCTTTTTCCTTACTCTGATAGATACCAAGCTAGCCATCTGAGAGCTCTCCATCATTGATGTCAGTAATGCCATGATCGGGACGATCATTTACGTGGGCGGGGAAGATGTCACGTTTCAATAACGTGGCAATTAATTAGTTTCCAGAACAGACATTTGGCTGTTCCAGAGCCGACGTTTCCCATCGATTCTGATCCTGGGAAATCGACGATTCTTTGACGCTCGACAATAACAGTTCTTAGAAACGAAACGACGTTGAACAAGCATACAAAAAGGGGAGCATGTTTCTCTAGTTTTTAGTTGTTGTCCACTAGTCTTGTCTGTGTGTCGGTGGTGGAGTCGCGACCTCCAGTCTGTTTTCTTCTTTTTTTGTGAAACAGCTTCAAGTCGTGCTTTCCAACCGAACGTGTTAACCCTGTCACGGGAGAAGGGCTAACACGTTCGGTTGGAAAGCGCGACTTAAAGCTGTTTCACAAAAAAAGAAGAAAACAGACTGGAGGTCGCGACTCCACCACCGACACACAGACAAGACTAGTGGACAACAACTAAAAACTAGAGAAACATGCTCCCCTTTTTGTATGCTTGTTCAACGTCGTTTCGTTTCTAAGAACTGTTATTGTCGAGCGTCAAAGAATCGTCGATTTCCCAGGATCAGAATCGATGGGAAACGTCGGCTCTGGAACAGCCAAATGTCTGTTCTGGAAACTAATTAATTGCCACGTTATTGAAACGTGACATCTTCCCCGCCCACGTAAATGATCGTCCCGATCATGGCATTACTGACATCAATGATGGAGAGCTCTCAGATGGCTAGCTTGGTATCTATCAGAGTAAGGAAAAAGCGGGTAGAATAATTAATTAGTAACTGACATGTATTAAGTTTCGACGTTTTCCAGGTTAAGGTGAATACATCCACGAGGCTCTTGATCTAAACACACGAATATCACACATTAAAAAATACGTTTACATAATGATTACTTTGTAATTCCAAGTCGATCAACAGTTTTTAATTCTCGTCTGGATCGCAAATTATCATAAATAACACGGGGGGGTTTAGGAGCCATAGAAGGGATTTGAGGTTGATTTGGGATACACTCTTTTTCGCCTCTGTCAGTGAAATTGTCCGAGAGGTTCCGACCGTTCACAATTGTCTCCTCCCGGATTTCCGGCAAAGTCCTCGACTTTCCTTTCACTACCGACCGCTCTCGAGATTTCGGCAAAGTCCTCGACTTTCCTTTCTCTGTAGATAAAACAGGGTCACAGGATGGGAAGGTTATGTTTTGATTTGACGGGCGGGGATGGAAAGGCTTGAGGCTGCATACATGAACTCGATCAAGGTTATTTTTACGGGAATTTTTGCATTTGATCACATAAGTAACGTTCGACAGCTTTTTAACAATAGGGAAAGGACCATGGTAGGAGTGCAACAATTTTTCTGAACGTCCTTTTTTGCGCAGAGGTCGATACACTAACACCAAATCTCCAATGGAATAGGACTTCAGACGCCTGCGCTTGTCATACCTCTTCTTTTGACGATGCTGAATCCACGCTAGACGCCTTATCACTTTTTCTCGGAGAGCGGGAAGTTGCTGTAAAAGCTGGATATGATTGGCGTCAGGGTTTGGATTATTACCGAGAGCTGCGTCGATGGGTAGGAGGGCTTCTCTTCCATACAACAGAAGGAAAGGGGTTCTTCCAGTTGACTGGTGTTGTACGCAAAGACGACATGGTCGATCACGTCGTCCCAATTGGAATGCTTTGAATTCACAAACATTGAAATCATCTCGGCAAAGGTGTGATTAAACCTCTCAACAAGTCCATTGCATTGGGGGTGGTAAGCCGTAGTAACGAGATGATTTGACTGCAATGCTCGGAAAAGCTCATTCGTGAAGTTGGAAGTTAGACATTTACCGCGGTTGGAGATAACATTAATGGGGGCGCCATGTTGAAGGACAATTCGCCGTACAAAAAAGTCAACCACCTCCTTACTAGTGGCCGTTGGAATGGCCTTTGCGATCACCCATTTGGTTAAATAATCCACGGCGATAATGACGTAGCGATTCCCAAGAGTAGAGAGTGGAAACGGTCCGATCAAATCGATTCCGATTTTCTCAAATGGCAGCTTGGCTTGGACGGGTTCTAGATATCCCGCCGGGCGTTCCTTGGGCTTCTTCTTTGTCTGGCAATCTTCACAGGATCGAACGTATTGGCTGACACTCTGGATCATTTTCGGCCAATAAAAGCGTTGATTAATTTTGGCTAGGGTCCGGGTCACACCAAGATGTCCAGCGGTGACATCATCATGGCACGCTAATAAGACTTGTTTTTGGAGGGTGGGTGGTAGACACAATCGGAGGTAAGCGCGCCCATTGCGCAATTCGATTCGATGGTATAAGAGATCTTTTTTTAGAGCAAAATGTCGAATTAGACGGCGAACTCGGGGACACGGATGTTCATCTTTTAGTCCCTGTATAATCGGATTACACCAATCACACTCAAGTTGCAACGTTTGGATCACAGCTGGCTTGGAATGAGTGGTCGAACTAATCAACAACATAGGAATTTCGGCTTCAGGTTCAGGTGGGTCGATCGGGTGACGAGAAAGTGCATCAGCGTCCGTATGAAGTCGGCCACTTCGATAAACGACTTCAATGTCCAAATCTTGTAATTGGAGGCTCCAGCGGGCTAGCCGCCCAGCTAAATCACGTTTTCGCATTAGCCAACACAAGGCGTGATGGTCCGTCACTACCTTGAGTTTGATGCCCCAAATGAAGACCTTAAATTTTTGGGTGGACCAAACGAGGGCTAAACACTCCTTTTCCGTGATGGAATAGTTGCACTCAGCGTGACTCAAAAGACGACTGGCGTACGCCAACACTCTCTCTCCGCCGGTCTGTTGTTGCACGAGAACAGTGCCAATGCCGCAATCAGATGCATCGCAGTGGATCTCCATTGGTAATCGGTAATCAGGATGTCCTAAAACAGGAGGCGACGTCAAGGCAGCTTGAAGGGAGCGGAAGCTGGTCTCGTGTTCGGCCGTCCATCGAAAAATTTGATTTTTCCTGGTTAGTTCAGTGAGCGGCCGGGCGATGACGGCAAAATCTCTGATGAACCGCCTGTAATAAGAGCATAACCCGACAAAACTCTGTACATTTTTTACGGTGGTGGGGGTGGGAAAAGCTTGGACAGCATTAACTTTTGAAGGGTCAGGGGAAAGACCATTTCCGCTCACAATATAGCCAAGAATTTTTAACTGCGTGGCGGCGAAAGAACACTTATTCAGTTTCAGTTTTAGGTTGGCTTGCGCCAAACGTTGCAGGATAACTTCTAGACGTTGTAAATGCTGTGAGATTGAGTCGGAGAATATCACTATATCATCGAGATAAACCAAACAAGTGTTCCATTTCAGACCGGCCAACATAACATCCATCATTCTCTGAAACGTACTTGGGGCATTTGTAAGGCCAAAAGGCATGACTCGAAACTGATAAAGACCGTCGGCTGTGATGAAGGCGGTCTTTTCTCGATCGCTTGGTTCCATCTGTACTTGCCAATAGCCGCTCTGGAGATCTATGATCGAAAAGTACTTGAACCCCTCCAGCCGGCTCAGGGCATCGTCAATTCGAGGAAGAGGGTACACATCTTTGACCGTGATCGCATTCAGTTTTCGGTAGTCAACACAGAATCGCCATGACCCATCAGGTTTTCGTACCAAAACCACAGGAGCAGCGAAGGGACTCTGGGAGGGCTCGATAATTCCCGCTCGACGCATACGCTGCACTTGGGTACCTATTATTTCTCGTTGTTTCCATGAGCTGGGATACGGTGCTTGATGGGTCGGTAGGTGATCGCCGATATCAATCCGATGTTGGACCAAATTAGAAGATCCGAGATCATCATCATGAGCGGAAAAACAATAAGAGTATCGGCCCAGCAAATTCTTGAATTTCACTCGATCGACCAGGGGTAAATCTTGATTAATACTTCGATCGAAATTGAGGGCTTCTGTTTCAGTTTTTGCCACTGAGGTATCGGATGCTTCCTGTACTTCGAAAATCTTTCCCAAGGCCACTCCTTCTTGGATCCACTGGGGAGAGTCGGAGAAATTTATAAGTTGAACAGTTTCAGGTGGGGCTCTAGATGAGTAACAAAATCTTCCAATTGACAATCCCTTGTCATTCATGACTTTTGGAGAAAATTCTATCATTTCAAGTTTTTCAGCACCCGTTTTAGGACTCCGTGCATGTTTGATTGGGATGACGATCATAGTATGAGCAGGCACCATACAGGATTTGTTACAAAAAACATAATTTTCTTTATTATTACACATAAAGTCTGGATCTCCTATTGTTAAGGAAGCCATGTCGGGAAAGTAATCAACCTGGATTGACTGAAGTTGACGAAGAGTATCATTTCCCAGCAACAAATCATATCCGTTGATGTCAAACACAAGAGCCGAGACAGTAACAGGACGGTGGTCAATTGTAAATTCTGCATCAATCATACCCTTTGGGCGCGTTCTTTTACCATCAGCCAAAACCACGTCCTGTCCAGTCCATCTTCTTATTGGGATTTTTAAAGCTGTACAAAGGTTGGGGGAAATAACAGTAACGCCAGAACCGGTATCCACGATGGCCTCCACATTATGATTTGAAAATAAGACATTCTTCAATACTAATTTAGTACGATCCAGTTGGGGAATGGAGAAGACGGAATCGGTGGTGTCACCCCGCTCAACCACCGCCGCTAGTTTGACGGTTTCACTGAGGATGAAGGAGTAGGGCAGCTTTTTGCAAGGTGACCGGGGAGGTTACACTTAAAACACTTTCGTTGGTCACATTCACGCGCAATATGGCCGGGCTGGTGGCACTGCCGACATATCGGTTGTCCGTCCCGAGAACGTTTGCTCGTAAAAGGTTTTGGATTCCGGCTCTCTCGTAAAACGTCCCGAACGTCATTGCTGATTTCCTTCCTCATGCTACTCAATGTTGAACTGAGTTCGCATCGAAATTCAGTTGCCAATTCTTTTTTGAATGCCTTTAATCTATCTTCAGTAACGAACGGGGAGGCTTGTGGTAGAATGGATGGCTGTGGTGGTATCATTAATACTGCTGGAGGTGTAGATGGCGACACTAACGGTGGTTGATTGGCCAACAAGTCAGCTTGGCATTGAATTTGTACCAACCGCATAAAATCTTGGGAGGTATGAACTTCGGGGTCGAGGAAGGGATAAACCTTTTGGACAAGAGAGCGTTTCAAACCGCGTAAAAGATGCTGTACTTTAAGGGCCTCGCCCATATTTCTATCGACGCGGGAACACAAGTAAATCACATCGTGACAATAAGTCATGACAGGTTCGTGTTCTTCTTGATAGCGGGAGCGAAGTTTGGTTTCCAAGTCCAGATCATAATTAGGGGGCTTAAAAGCCACCAAGAATCGAGCCCGAAGATCTTGAAACGTTAGTGGGGCTGGTATAAGACTCAAATACCATCTCCGCGCTACTCCTTCCAAATGGATCCCAAAATTGTGCAGCCGCTCGTCAACATTCCACTCGTTATAATGAGCAATCTCCTCGTATCTCGACAGCCAATCCACCGCATCTTCATGCGCTTCTCCCCGAAAAAGAGGTGGCTCACGTTCCTTTCTTCTTACCCGATTTTCCTCACGGGCAATACCACCAATTCGTTGTGCAGGTCCTTGGTGATGATGGTGTTCAACGTCTTCGGGGCGATCTGGGTTTACTGCGGCAACGGCAGCACGTCGGGCAGCGCGAGCTCCTCGTTCGGCCATTCTTTCACCAGGGGAAACAGACCCCGACAAACACAGGAAAACGGAACGCAAAGGCACAAGTTACAGTGTTAAAACCGAACAGTGTTAGAGGTTACCCTGCATCTCCACCAAATGTCACGGGAGAAGGGCTAACACGTTCGGTTGGAAAGCGCGACTTAAAGCTGTTTCACAAAAAAAGAAGAAAACAGACTGGAGGTCGCGACTCCACCCAAATGTCACGGGAGAAGGGCTAACACGTTCGGTTGGAAAGCGCGACTTAAAGCTGTTTCACAAAAAAAGAAGAAAACAGACTGGAGGTCGCGACTCCACCACCGACACACAGACAAGACTAGTGGACAACAACTAAAAACTAGAGAAACATGCTCCCCTTTTTGTATGCTTGTTCAACGTCGTTTCGTTTCTAAGAACTGTTATTGTCGAGCGTCAAAGAATCGTCGATTTCCCAGGATCAGAATCGATGGGAAACGTCGGCTCTGGAACAGCCAAATGTCTGTTCTGGAAACTAATTAATTGCTTTTGGCTGTTCCAGAGCCGACGTTTCCCATCGATTCTGATCCTGGGAAATCGACGATTCTTTGACGCTCGACAATAACAGTTCTTAGAAACGAAACGACGTTGAACAAGCATACAAAAAGGGGAGCATGTTTCTCTAGTTTTTAGTTGTTGTCCACTAGTCTTGTCTGTGTGTCGGTGGTGGAGTCGCGACCTCCAGTCTGTTTTCTTCTTTTTTTGTGAAACAGCTTTAAGTCGCGCTTTCCAACCGAACGTGTTAGCCCTTCTCCCGTGACAATATTTAGTGCGCTGAAAATAGGCCTTGCAAAGCCGGCGAGTATTGCATGGAATCGTACTGTGAACGATGCATCCCTTGCGAGTCCCTTTATCATCGTCAATCATCGTCGACGAATGGCGAAGCATCTTGCGCAAGAAACTCGACCGAATGCGGACCGTGTCTACCAGGGTATATACGACGCATTTCGTTTTTATTTTATTCATACCGTATAATAGCCTATAGAACCTTGTTCGAATTTTGACAGATACCAGAATCACAGTACAACCGACGGAAGCCCTTCCAGGGATTGTTTCCCTTTGATTCAAATAGCTGTTTCGACTAGTTCTATCGACTGGAAGTGGATTGTCGTATTTCTGTGGCTATCAATTATTTCCATTGGCCTCGTCGCAAGGAAATTCGATTTACGGAAATGTAAGATATGCCGTTAAATATTTAATCGCGTGTAAAAATATAGATGCTAATTATTAGCTGATTCATTCAGGTTGCACTCGTGTTGGCTCTGTCCTGGTGGTGAATAAGGAATCGGAGTCATTCACAAACAGAGCAGTAGTCCAGTCAGACGACACAGATTTTCAGGATTGAGCTGGGACTGACGACGAGGGAAAAAACCCTATTAACTATTATTGTGCACAAACAATCTGATTTCTTCTATAGGTATGTCCTCATGTAGGCTATAATATATCGTATTTTTTCTTTACTATTTCGTTTTTCTTACTTTGATTTGCCAAAGTTGCAATGCGAACACAGTTGTCGGTTGTTATATATATAGGCCTATATCTTGTTAACGATGTCTGTCAGTTATCTCTGGAAACGGATGTAACACATACACACACGTACGACTAGTGGCAGCACACGGAAGGGTATAGCAAAACAGAAGCTCTGCAAAATCAGCTGTTTCATTTCTCAGTTGTTTTCTATTATACATGTAATCCACTGTGTGCTTCTTAATATTTGATCGAATAACGTTTTTCAATTTGAGGACAAACTTACTGCGTATAGTACATTTTGGGACCGTGTAAAACTTGTCATCGTTGCATCCGGTTGCATCCCTACAAATAAGACAAAACTTAACTTTTCTCTTGTCGCTCGTTTGACGGATATAATACAACATTGATGCGACTGGCAACTCGTTTTGTCCACGAATGGTTCAAAGTCTGATCAGATTAATAAATTTGATATCTTGTACCAATGACAATGAGAAGCACCCACTCTATTAGGCTACTTGTGTCTTATCACATAGAATTGATAAGAATTTTACATCATTGCTACACACGGAGTTTTCCACGTTCGTTCGACTGTCCCCGTTACTTTTGCTTTTGTATTTATAGTTGCATGCAGTCGCAACTCAACAACGACAGCAGTCGGTGATGCTGTGCTGCCTTATTCTTCGTAACTCTTACAACTTATTGAAGTCATTAAATTTCAGGATTTGAGTTCGTTAAATAAAACTGTTCAGTTCTTCACGTTCACGGTATTGTAATTCCAATTAGTTTCTTCAGCTTATGTGAGCTAAAGTGGAATTTCGTGTCATCTTACAGAAATTTCAGTAAAAAATCATGCATTTGGGGTTCCCAGTTTTTCTCGTCCTCGTGCTCATGTCAGAATCCAGGTGGATTCCAGACGATCCGGTCCCCGTAAGTGACAATGATTCATCGCTAATCTGTTCGAATTTATGTCGCAATAAGTTTTAATATGGGCCTACTGAATTAATTTTGTTTCCTTTTCTGTCTGTGTAGTGTACTAATTATGAAGATTGTCAAGATGGAGAGTTTTGCTCCCATTCTTACTGTGAACGATGCATACCTTGTGAGACCTTTAATCGTCAACCAGCCAGTAATAAAGCATCTTGCGCAGAAAACTGGACAGAATGTGGACCTTGTCTAACAGGGTAAACTTCTGAAAGCCATTTAAATACAAATTGTTACGATTTCATTCCTGTCGGATATTACAACCTTGATTTTACAGATACAACTATCGTAATACAACTGTGGGTCACAGTTATCAATGTTACCCGTCGACGGACGAGCGCCCGCCGAATACAACTCCCGGCGAATGGCGATGGATAGTCGTATGGATATGGCTATCAACTATTTCCCTTATTCTCATCTTCATGAAATTCAATGTTTTCTATTGTAAGAAACTCTTGATCTAGTAAGGATGATAGCGTGTTAATAAGCTAAGTTTCAATTGTGTTCTACAGTTATTCGTACCGGTAGTTGTACTCGTACGAGTACTCGTAGTAGTACACGCACCAGCATCAAGCTTTAAACGATCAAGCAAACGACATGGATGATACGGTTCGGAATTTTAATTCGACAACACGGCCTTTGTAAGTATTCAGCTTTTAAAACATCGCAGTCTGAAGCCTATCAAAGATTCAAAGGCATAAATCGCTGATCAAATGTATCATTACGATTGTTTTTTCTTGTGTGCCAAAATATGTAAAGCCAATGTAAGAATTGCAAGCGACAACCTCATCGCAAACTGTGTAGTAAAAATGCGTGTTTCATGTTATTTGATTCGTTTCTTTTTTAATTTTGTATTTGTACTGTATTTCATTTGTCATTCATTACAAACTTAACACCATTTTGAAAAAGCCGCAACATTTATTCTTTACTGGACACCTAGTGGAGGAATTTTAAACTGCGCTATCGAATCATGATTGCTCGATGAGATGTTGTCGTCTGCGTTATTTACGCGTGGCGTTTGGTGTTGTTGAACATTGTTGTAAATGACCGAAGAAAAGAAACTTGAGATTGCTTTGATCTTATTTCACGGAATATTTGTTTTTAAGACTATGTAAAATGGAAAGAACATCGACAAACAGAAAGTTTATTATTCAAGATTAAATTCTGCTTGTTTGGGGCTCGAAGTGCATCAACAAATTTTTGAGTAAATAAGTTTTTGTGTTGGATTTTAGTTAGTAAACTAAAACTGATGGGTAGCTGCAACTATAACCTTAAATCACCAATAACTGTGAAAGAATGAATGTTTTTTTGTGCACATGCTCTGCTTCATGAAGTTGAGCAATGAGCCTTATCGTAATTATTGCCAAGTTTTTTTGTTTCCCTTCACTACATTTTTCATTTATTAATTAACAGATTAGCAAGGGGCAACTAAAATAAAATGCACACATCATGGATGGAAATATCTCGAAATAGGATGTTGATTCGACCAAAGTATTGAAAGGAATGCTGTATACTTCAGTTTTATCTCAAGAGGTCACACTATTTTATTTTTACTGCATATATCATCATTATCATTACCTAACCGTGGAGCTGAAGTTATCTTTTTCGTAGGTCTAAATGCCACCTCAGGTTTACCCATCCTACAACCAAATGACAATCAACAGGCAATGATGCAGCAGTTAGGCCCCGTCTCCACCCATTTTTGTGTGACCACTGAGTCAAGTGACAGCATTTGAGTTGTTTCCCCTTCACGACGACATCAAGACCAGACGTAAAATGCTTTTACCTCCCGTTCCATTTGGCTCGAGAAATCGGTCTGAATCAACGACCAAAGAGCTACCTTTACTTAAGGTTTGATTTTCTTAACGTTTTTTCTTTTTCTACGTCTTTACGAAGTCAAAAAATAATTTAGCGCAAGTACGAATAATAACGTTGGTAAGGTGAGTTAAAATTAGTAGTTGGTAGTTGAGGTAAACCAATAAGAAGAAGATGAACCAACCATCATATTCAAAATTTCCTTAGAACTTGTTAAGTGTAGTTTCTTAATCATAGACCAGATGGAGAATCAATGTTTGCGCATGGCGCAATTACAGTTGAGAAAAAAAAGGAAATACAAGATGGATGATGCTAAATTTCGCCGGTTGACCGCCCATATTCAAGTCATCGACAATCTGATTCCCTTTCCAATAAAAGTAAATCGTAGGAGGGACAACAATGAGCAGTAACAGAGGCCTGGTAGAGGAGAGACAAAATAACTGACAAAGCTGTTCGCAACCAAACGACGGTGAGTTCAAATTGGGTCAATAAAGGATACTCCTCCCTTATTCAATTTGCTCTATTTTCATCTGACCTCAAATACTTAAAAATACCTCCAGCGTTTTTGCTGCGGGGAATCGACGTACCGATGGGCATTCTAGGGGCCCAAAAATGCTCAGTAGTCCACGTATTTGCACTTTGTGCACTTCTCTAGTTTGCTGCTGTAGTGTTGCACTTCTACGCCTTTGCGTAATGTTTTTAAATTTAAGAATCTAACCTTGCTTTTTTTATGTAACCTAGATGGGCCCCACCCCAACACAGAAGAGGATCGCCACCGCTACAAGATCGTCGCTTTCGGTAAAAATTCGAATTTCTGTATCGTCGTCATTTAACTCTCCTTTCTTTTTTTTTGTTCCTTAGAATTCCGATATGTCCGCGAATTTTCCCTTCAGAGGGAAGAAAGTGCTTTTCTCTTACCGCTAGTTCGTCCACCTGTTTTACTTCCTCTAGAAAAACCCAGCAAATACCATCAGCCAAAATAGTAAAATTCAGTAGTGAGAGCTGTTTATCTAGGAAGTGCATATTCATTCGTATTTATTTATAGCTACCTTGCATTCAATTGGGACTAAAAACTTGTTGAGTAATTTATATGTTTTAATATATTTCGTGATAGTTAGTTCAATAGATATTCCAAAGCACTGTAGTTATAGTTTCCTACTTTCTTATGTAATTGCGCCATCAACTCACCTGTCGTCATCTTACATGGATTTCAAATCCAAAAATTATGGATATGGAATTGCCTTCGATTTCTTTTTCGTTCTCGTGCTAATGTCAGAACGACTCAGATTCCAGAAAAAATTTTAATGTAGCGCCGAGCCGTCACTCATCGCTAATTTTCTAGTTCAAACATATGTGTGTGGCGAGAGGTTCCGCATCTTTATATCTAGCTTTTGATTGCATTTTAAAAAATGTGTGTGTGGGGGGTATGATAACTATATTTAAACGAAAGCTAAACTTCAATTCGTTTTCTGTGTAGCGCTAAAAAATATGCCTTGCAAAGCTGGAGAGTCTTATACTTTGAACGATACACACCATTGCACACCTTGCGAGTTCCTTCATCGTCAATCATCGTCGACGTGTCTACCAGGTTAAACTGCTGAATGCTTTATTATTTCATTCCAACTATATCAAAAGATGGCGCATTGTCTTTGTAGACGGACCACTTCTACTTTATTGACCATCGCTCTTTTCGAATTTGACATACATCGGGTTAATTTAGTAAATGAACAGAATAACTAAACAAGACTTTTCCCACATTTCCATCGAGCTTACATTTTGAGTTGGGTAATATGGGTATGGCAGCGAATTTTAAATTGATAGTTTACAGTTCTGTCACTTAGCACGTAACTTGCATACTGTCTAAATATTTAGAAAACCAGAAAACTAACCAAAAGTCTAAAAGTTCAAAAACAAGAAAACAAAAATTTGTGAAAACATATGGAGGGAACAGAAAGTTCAAAAACATTGAGGGAAAAAATTTGTTTAAAAATTAGTTACTGGATGGTGGACCGATAAATGACTATAGTTCGACAAAAATCCAATCGATTGGATTTAAAAATAGAATAACCCGCCGGGCTCCTCTTCTTCGTTGCGATTATTGATTTCCCTTTCTTGTTGGTGTCTTCGCTGCTCTTGCAGCTGGCGTAATCTATGGGGGGTAATTCTTGGACGGATGTCGAAAAGTGACCTGGTTGAGCGCCTCACATTGATGTTCCGTAAAACGTGGGGCCGCCCTGCAATTCAAAAATAAAGACATGTTTAGTTGTATGTGTTCGACACCACGCACAGTAAAATTACTTACCCAATCGTGGCAATCGACGTGGTAACTGAACAGCGGGGGCAGGAACATTTTGAATGGGAGCTGGGTTGTCGATAAAAAATTCATTGAGAATTTCCATTAAACTGCGTCCGTCACCGTCATAAAGATTTACTTTTTGGGAAATTTCGCACTCCTCTACCACTTCTGCCGTGAGGTGAGTAACCGAGTTCACTAGGGAGGAAAACAGATCAAACAAGCCTTCTAGTCCTACCAGTTCTTCTGAACGAAACAACGATGCACGGTAGGAAAATGAGTGTGCCACTAGCAATTGGTCTGGAATGTCAAAAACTTGTAAGGTGTCGACGAATTCGCGAATCCCAATGTCAGGCAAAAAAACCGCGCACCGATTTCCAATTTTAGGCTTGTAGATAGATCCACGATGTAAAAGCTTGTCAACTGAAGAAACAGCAGTGCAAACCGTTCCTGGTTCATAAACTCCTGTGTAGGGTAGAGGGATTTCCGCGCTCAGACCTTCGCGTAACTCCAAAATGTCGCCCGCTTCACTTTTCAGCTGCAGATAGAACTCTGAAGGTCCTTGAGCAACATGCGATATGATGACATCATGACGTCCATTGGATATCTTTTTGTTTGTGAATGAACGGGGGAGGTTTGGAGAGAACTTCGGTGGGGCTGTGATGTGTTCACAAGGGAAACTTTTGTCAGAACTGGAAAGATTTACAAACTGATTATTCCCAATATCAGATGGGCGTAGACTGGCACAGATGGGCACAGCTTTCCAAGTACGGTTAACCAGTTTAGACTTCACAGTGTTCAACATTTCTTCGGTCCACAGGGTCCCTTTAGCAAGGTATTCAGTTGGTGCGAGGCAATATCAATCAAGTTTGACGTAAGATATTTGGCATATCAACAATATCAATTGGGAGGCTAGATTTTCGAGTGTATCTCACACAATTGGAATTGACTTATAGTAATTCGGGGTACACGCAACCGCATACTCGCTTACATATTCTGTGATCTCTTGACCTAGTGGTCGCTCTAATCTGTAAATTCGTTTATCTAAAGGATCGAATTGCATATTCCATTAGACACCATGCATTGTTTGTTTATATGTATTTTGTTATAGGGCGTGGCCGGGTCTGGGAGAAACTGTGCTTACCACGGGAATCGAACTCAGGGTCGTATGGTACTCTAATCATTAAACGACGCCTTAACCGACTCGCAAACCCAACCCCTTCAAATAGGTTGTTTATTAGGCGATTTTTACCTGTCCTCCGTAAACAACGATGTGCCGTATTAAATTGTAGTTTATTTATTATTCACTTACTCACTTTTACAGTTTTAGTTATTCAAATTATTCTTAATTGCAAATTATTGGCTACTTAAGATTATTAAGACTGTGCCACAGAGCTATAGACTCCTGGTCTCTTCACGGCTGTGTTAGCTTCCCTATCCCGGTTTTAAGGTAAAAGAAATCAGGTTGACTCTGGTTGACTGTGCAACCTAACCTTCTTAAGATTCAAAACTCATTTCTAGATGTCGCCAGTGTCGCTGATGTTGTTTCATGGTGAAACGAGGTGAAAGGAGCGAAACAAATTGTTGCTAATTTATTCCTGTGATTCCTGTGATTTCAAATACCAAATTGAACTTCGTATCTTATGTAGGTTTATCTTTACCTAGTTTTCTTATTTTTTAACTGTACCAACTTATTTCTTCAAATTCTAGATGCATACTGTCAGTCAGTCATTCCAACAAGTTGACTTAGTGCTCAGTCAATTTCCATCCATTAGATCCTCATGCTGTCAAAAGCCTAAAACTCATGTTTTAAGCACACATATAGCGGAATATAAATGTGCCAAGATAAGGTATTTCCCCATTACTGCTACCAGAACATTACAATTCATTAACTCAGATTTTCATATAACATAGGTCTTCTTGCTTATGAACCATAGGATCTTTTCTGAATCTCTCAATTTTGGTGGTGTACCCTGCAACAGCATGTTTGTTGTTCTGGCTGTTTTCACTTCGGTTTAGAAGGCAACCCAGCTAAGAGATAGGTAATAGAGTTTTTTTTCTTATCAATAAATTTGTGTAAATTTGTAAATAACGTAGAATTTCCTTGTCCCATTTCCACTTAGAGTTTCAGTGACATGAAGAGTGTGAAGTGAACCACCTATCACCACGCTACTGCAATACTTCATGACACTTCTTTCAGTAATCCTGTTGGTTGCTGTGAATTCCATTTTTACGGTTTTGTCATCATGAACTTTTCAGTGTGCTTCTTAGAAAAGGTAAAGATTGATATTCTTTATTCATTTTTATATTTTCATTAATGTAAAACATTTTTTTTTTTACAGAGCACGCAGTTTCTTTGTGGAATCGTGTGGTCCTGGCACGGATATTCTTGAGCCAACGCTGGCTTTTGTCCATGACCAACGTTCTGCTCCATCCTTATTTTCCCGACGTATGCTCATCCAGCTTCTGCTTCATCGCTTCGTACACAAAAATATAACTTGTCTTACTTCACTGACGAGTTGGAACACTTCAGTGGTCGCTTCCGTGCCGCTGTTACACACCTGCAGTCACTCACCACGGTATTATGCCCAGGTACTGGTACCCGACAATTTACTTATTTTGTAGATTATCTATTCTAATAGCATAATATACTTACTTGTGTCTGTAATAATTCCGAAATCAGGCCCTACTTGCGCGCAAACGTAGTGTTACTTAGACGTTTTGTTTTCTAACGCTAGATGGCTTTTCGATAATTGTCAGCTGTCAAAACAGTCAGTTTCAGTTACTTTAAAATCTTTTTAAACATTTATTGGTAGCTGTTGTGTGGAAATTTTTCAGTGAAAACTGACGATAACTATTCCATCAACAAAGCTCACTTGTTAGATTTTTAAATAATAGTGTTTTTTTTCTACTTCCGGTTTTCTCATTTCAGTCAGTAGTTCAGTAAATATCCATTCGACGCACAAAAGAACCACAAATTCGTGATCCTCATCAAATTTGTGGTAAAGTTCAAGTTTTTTTTTGTACGCACGCGTACTTCCGGTTTTGAGAATTTTCCTGAACTATAGTTCAGGAAAATTCTCGATTTTGGCTAAATTTTGGATTTCGTTTAAATCACTCCTAATCGACCCCAAATTTAATGGAGATCACGAATATGTGGTTTAATTTGATGACGGCTCAATGGTTGAGGAGCTGTGGTTACTTCCGGTATACTTCCGGAAAATTTTCAAAAAATTAGCAAGTGAGCTTTGTTCTGCTCCTTTGGCTAACTTCCCACTGGCAGGCATTGATGCACCACATCCGGCTCTTTTCCCTTCACACGCTAGGCCACAGCCAACGCCTCCAGCGACAAGACGAGCTCCTGCTCCACCTACCATCAATCTGCCAGCATGCGTCTCTCACCAAGGCCCTGTCGTTCCATACCAGCCAATTTCTTCGCCTCACTCTCCTCTCGGGACTTCGCCTACCACGAACTCCGGCGTTTCCAGTCCCTCTCTCGAACTAGGAGTAGACGATCTGGACGGCAGCTTGCCTGACGAAGAAGACGGTCCAACTCCTGCCAACCTCTTCTACGAACACTGGGCTCCCATAATCATGGAGTGCTCCTCCAGGACTGAGCTGGACACGATCGCATCTGATCTCGCTGCCGACTGGCACTCTCACACTTCGAAAGACGACCCACCTAGCAGTGAGGCCTCTAGACCTCCTCGTCCTCCTCGTACGTCACCTCAAAGGTCCAACACGCATAGGCACCAGTCCAGGCAACAACAGCGAATCCGTCAGAAGAACAATGCCAAGCGATGGGAGGCGGCCAGCAAACTCCAAGCACTCTTCAAAAGATACCCGAAGAGGGCCGTACGCAAGGTTCTGGGCGAGACATCGCAGTGCTACACTGGCTCCATCGAGTCCGCCACACTCTTCCTCAAGGCCACCTATGAGCAGCCTCGCCCTCCGGAAGCGGACATTATGGTAGCGAAAGCGGCGTACGACGCATGCTCTTGGGCCCCTCTGTCCGATGACGACCTCTCCTTGCTCTCACTTCCACCATCGAGCCAGGAGGTCGCACACAAGCTCAAACGGGCCTCCAATACTTATCCTGGAGCTGACGGCGTTGAATACAAAGACATTCTTCGTCTGGACCCTTTTGGGCGGCTGCTTGAGCTCCTCTACGCTGCGGTCTGGCTCTACGGCATTCCTGCCTGTTGGAAATCGGCTCGCACCATCCCGGTATACAAGAAGGGCCCTACTGACGACTACGGCAATTTCAGGCCCATATCGCTGCTTTCCACCATATACAAGCTCTTCTCGAGCTCCATAGCATCTCGCCTTACCGCAGTCGCGTCCGACAATGACTGGTTGTCATTTGAACAGAAGGGCTTCCTTCCTGGGGTCCATGGAATACAAGAACACACCATGCTGCTGGAATCGGCCATCGAACAGGCCAAGCTCAAGAAAAGCCGACTCACCATCTCCTGGCTCGACCTTGCCAACGCCTTTGGCTCGCTCCCCCACGATTTCCTCCATCAACTCTTTCAGAGTCTTCCGATCCCGACAGAGCTCCGTGACATTCTCACTGACATCTACACCAACAGCATCTTCCAGTTTGTTGTCAACAAGGAACTGGTCACCGTTCATCCCACGTCCGGTGTCCGTCAGGGAGATGGACTAAGCTCCATCATCTTCAACCTTGCCGCTGAGCCCCTCATCCGCTGCGCCAAGGATCCTACCAACCAAGGCTTTAATCTCTTCGGCTCCCTGCTGAAGGCCACTGCTTACGCGGATGACCTCTCCCTCATTGGATCCTCTCCTGATCAGCTTCAGCCTACTCTTGACGCCATGCTTGCTGTGGCGGCGAAACTCGGGCTCAGGTTCAACGTCGCAAAATGCTCTTTCCTCTCCCTGTCCAAGGGTAAGGCCACCAACTCATCTCTCCTGCACATTCATGGCACCTCTCTTCGCTGCTTGGAGGAAGGAGAGAGCGAGTGCTACTTAGGAGTCCCCATGGGCACTCGTCTAACATTTCGACCCGTCTGTGATCTGCCCGACAAGCTGATTAAGGTCGCCGATTCTGACTTGGCGCCTTGGCAAAAACTGGAGGTTTACAGAGCCCACCTACTGCCGTCTCTCTCTCATCATCTCGCCACAGGGAGGGTCCTTCGCGGTTTTCTCAATGAGATGGATGCTCGCTGTGCCGAATTCCTCCGTTTCGTTGCCAACGTCCCCCACACTGCTCATAACGGCTTCCTCTATTCTGATCGCAGGGCTGGCGGCTTAGGTGCCTCTCAACTGGCAAAAGATTCGGACATCTGGATCATCGCTCGTGCCACTCAACTCCTCGATAGCAACGATCCGGTTGTCCGCCTCACTGCCAGAGCCCAGCTCAGCCAAAACATCTCCAGGGGATTCGACGGCAAGCCACCTGATCCGCTGCCTCTTTCTAACTACCTCTCTGGCTCGTTAGAAGGTGGACTCTATGACACCCGTTTCTACAAGTGCGGCTCCAATACCTGGTCCCGTGCCAGGAAATCAGCACGAAGACTTGAGGTTAGGATCGATGTATCCGGCGATGAATCGACCAAAGTGATCGCCGACGACGTCTCCTGCCTCTCTCTGAAAGCTGTAAGGGGCCTCCGCACAGTCATCCGGAAACGCTGGACAATCTCCCTCACGAATGCCTTGCATCAGGGCAGGGTAGCAAGGGGGCTACTACTTGACCCATCTAACGACGTTGCCCGCCTCTCATCTCATCGGACCTGCCTCTCTTTCAACGAGTGGAATCTCATCCACAAGAGCCGCCTCGGCCTGCTTCCGCTCCTCGGGAATCCTGGTTGCTCTGCTCCCAACACCAAGTGCAGGAGATGCAAGGTCGATGCCGAGACTACCTCACACGTGACCAGCCATTGCCGCAGTAATCTTCCGGCCATTGGCCGCCGACACGACCTTGTGCTGGCGGAAATTGTGAAAACCATCACCAGGGCCGGCCATGCAGCGTCTGTCAACAGTCTTCCCTGGCTCAACCCTGAGGCCGGACATAGTCATCTTCTCGACCGACCCACCAACAATAATTGATCTCACCATCACCTTCGACGCTCCTGAGTCCCTCGATGCTGGCCATGCCAGAAAAATAGAGAAATACAGCTGCCTGGGGTTAACTCTCCCCTTCGTTATTGGCGCCTTGGGATCCTGGCTCCCTTCAAACAACGCGGTTGCTGTCGCCCTCAACATCCCCCCGGCTCCTTGGCGCCGCCTCCGGAGGAAGTGCCGTCTGATGGCTATCCAGGGATCTGTCTCCATTATTCATCGCCACATCCGCGGACATGGGGATGACCAGGAAGCCTATACTCCAGCTCCTTAATGGTTTTGCATGTGATTATATGACATGTATCGCATGAAATTGTTCTGTATCGTTGCATCGTAGTGTTTTATGTCTCGTTTTTCATCGCTCTGTATACTATTTCCATTGTTCCATCTCTCGTCTAACTTCGCCTAGTCAATTGAAATTCCTCATCGTACATCTACTAATCTTTTATAATGATATGTCTTTGTCACGCCGTCGTGAAATACAGCTCTATGTCTCAGGAAAATTCTCGATTTTGGCTAAATTTTGGATTTCGTTTAAATCACTCCTAATCGACCCCAAATTTAATGGAGATCACGAATATGTGGTTTAATTTGATGACGGCTCAATGGTTGAGGAGCTGTGGTTACTTCCGGTATACTTCCGGAAAATTTTCAAAAAATTAGCAAGTGAGCTTTGTTCTGTTTACTATTCTCAATATTGCAAGCATGATTTTAAGTTTAAAAAATTGCATCTTCAAATCTTTGAGCTAAAAAACCTGACTATTGTTTCTATCTGTATTATGTAACTTATTGACATTTCACTTAATAACAATTGTTTTGTCTTTATTCAGGTAATGCAGAGGAGGCGTCGAGAAGATGAAACCCAAAATATCTCCGTTATCTCCAAAATGTCAGCGCGGATCATCATTTGTTGTTGTTTGTGTTAGTTAACTCGTTGTCTGCCACGCCTTTGTTCTCCCCTACCTCCTTAGCACGGACCTCCTAGAGGCCTTCCAGAGGCGTGCATTCCATCTTCTCCTGTCACCCTGTCAGCCCGGACTTGTCATAGATGGCAAGTCCCACTTTGGTCATGGATCCTTAAGACATGGCGCGTAGAGAGTAGAAGAACAACCTACAGGTTGTATGGCGTGGCAGCGAACGGGTTAATTTAAGTGTATGTATGTATGTATGTGATAATAAATGTGGTGGAATTGTGGGTGAAGGTGGGACAATAAAGCCATTCCTTTTAAGTTTTTTGTTTGCTGTGTCTTATTTCTTATAATAAATTCATGTTTAGCACTTGACTCGTATATTTCTTACAACTTTGAAGTTTTACATAATTAAAAGGCAGAAGTGGCTGATCATCTCCACTCCAGACTCTTTAAATAAACTTCTATGAAGAACCACCGAACCAAACACTATCTGCAACTCCTGTGGCACAGCAATTTCAGGAGAACACCAGCACAGCTACTTCAGTTATTTTTCTTCAATCCTATATCAGCTGCATAATCACATCTCTCAACTGGAAACAGGCTGCAAAACCACTGCACATTGAACAGCACAGGCATAGTTAAAGTATAACCAAGTCCTATGGGGAAAAAGGAATATTATTTTCCATGATCAAACTTAAAATGCAAAAGAAATCATGTAAAACAATTTACATCAGACATTATTCCAAAATTCCATTGGCAAATGAAATTTTAAAAGAAGATTAAATTCCATGAAAAGAGAATTCTGTACATCTAATTCTAAAGTGTTAGAAAAAGTTGGTAGGCCCTAATACAGAGTGGACATTTTTGTTCTAGGTTGATCAGAAGAAAATTGTTAACTCAAAGGAAGCTGATCGCTATCAGATATCTTTCACGGAAACTATTATTTGGAAGAAAGAAATAGCACCACTTATTGTCTACATCAGATCAGAGTTTACTTGTCAGTATTTTTTTTTTTAAAGACGCAAGACTTCCCAAGTTACAACCAATAAATTCAATCAACTTACCATTTCAAAAAGTCTTCCTGCAATGACACTTCAGGATAACACCAGATCGATAAACTGCATGCAGTAGCTCAACTTGAGTCGATCACGCCTTTTACCAGCTGGCTGCAACAAAACCACTGTAATGATGCCAGTCATGGAGCTCAGCCTTGTTGAGTTCTCAATTTCTGCAACTCAATCATTCTGCAACATTTAAGCAAAAGGATCTCCAACCTGAACACCAACTAATAAACTATAGCATCATTGCAGGGAAATTGATCAACAAAATTACTCTACTACCTCTGTAGTGTTTCTGCTTGAGATGAGACGTACATCCGAACAGGTACAGCTAACAAATAACAACGACCAACATTTCGGCATAATATTTATGGAAAGCAGTTTCAGTCCACGTGATCAATTATTTGGCCAAGTGGAAATTATATGCCAGATTGCCTGTTAATTCACACAGCAACGTCTAGGATTAATTACATTTGAGAAATCCAAACTAGAATTTACCATTAAACTAGAATTTACCATTACATTTCAATGCTGAAAAATGTAGATCGACACCGCAATTCCGTAACGAATTTGGAATACCTTTTCACTTGGCGTTTCGGAACAAAATGGCGAAAATATCGTCCTGTCAAAGACACTCGCGTCATCTGGCGGCTGGGGGACAACTTGATTTTAGCCACCTACTGACGGAGCCAAAAGATTCCTCCACGATTACCACGTTTGACTGTACGGAAAGTCGGAAAAAAAAAACTGTAGGCAGCGTACGTACGCCGCAAGGTACCCGAAGGGAATGTTAAGGGTATTCTAGTTGGTATAGTAGTATTGGTATAGTTTTAAAAAGGCAGAGCTATAGAATAGTTATAGAATAATAATAATATTCTGTTATAAAGGTAGGCCTATTATTAAGATTAATTAATAACATTAAAAAAAAATTTATGCCCTTAGTTTCCGGAAGATTGTAATAAGCAGAAATCGAGAAAGAGATTAAAAGAATATTTCCGCATGTTTCTATCCAAACATTAAATAAAAATTCAATTCCAAAAAACCTAATATGATATGGCGCGGCGTAAGGGTAAGGCGTGACTTTGGTGCGGCGGAGGCTTCGCCCCGCCACCCCACGTCACACCGGATCTTGTTAAAATTAAATGTAAGTAACTACCTATCACCACTTCTTTTACTGGAGATTGATAGCGTTTAAATGATAACATACAGTGACTTCTATTCTATCATACAATAGTAGTCGATTGTCACGTTACGTTTATATCCCTGTCACATGTCTCTGTATTATCGTCTGCTGTAACAGCTATTGAAATTCTGTTAAAAAGTAACCAGAACTCCGTTTGATCAAATGCCTGAATCGATTGCAGCCAAATTTTCAGAATAGATGTAAAAAATTGTAAGCTACCGATTACTGCCACTGAAATGCAATAAAATTGTTGATTACAATCAATAGTTGCCAAAAACTAGTGCATCCATCTATGTAGTGTTACGATAACTGCAAAAAGCCATCTGTGTAGTGTTACGAGAACTGAGGGTGCCCATGTAAAAACCATACCAATGTAAACCATACTGCAAACGAAACTTTGACCAGTAACCCTTCGGGTAACTAAGGAATCAAGGAACAAGGATGGATGGATTGTCGGAAACTGTAGGCAGCGTACGTACGCCGCAAGGTACCCGAAGGGAATGTTAAGGTTGGTAGTAAAGTTGGTAGTTGGTATAGTAGTATTGGTATAGTTTTATAAAGGCAGAGCTATAGAATAGTTATAGAATAATAATAATATTCTGTTTTAAAGGTAGGCCTATTATTAAGATTAATTAATAACATTTAAAAAAAATGTATGCCCTTAGTTTTTGGAAGATTGTAATATGAAGAAATCGAGAAAGAGATTAAAAGAATATTTCCGCATGTTTCTATCCAAACATTAAATAAAAATTCAATTCCAAAAAACCTAATATGATATGGCGCGGCGTAAGGGTAAGGCGTGACTTTGGTGCGGCGGAGGCTTCGCCCCGCCACCCCACGTCACACCGGATATTGTTAAAATTAAATGTAAGTAACTACCTATCAGCACTTCTTTCACTGGAGATTGATAGCGTTTGATGATAGCATACAGTGACTTCTATTCTTATTCTATCATACAATATTACTCCAACAGGATGATAATTTTGAAAAGAAAAATAATTAAGACAAATATACTGGCTTAAGACGGTCCAACAATAATGAACGATACGCTTTTTCTTCGAATTTGCGGCGTTCTCGTCATATTCTGTAGAGACGCTGCTCTCCTACAGGAGTTCCAGAAATAGAAGTGCTATTAATTACAATCAGTAAATTATCCAGCTGGATGCCTTACTCTGTATTACCGTCTGCTGTAAATAACAGCTACTGAAATTCTGTCAAAGAGTAGCAATTTCTCCGTCTGATCAAACGCCTGAATGGATATCAGCCAAATTTTCAGAAAAGATGTAAAATATCCTCAGCTACGTAGTAGAGTTATTGAAATGTAATAGAAATGTTGATTTGATTACAATCAATAATTGCAAAAAACTAGTGCATCCATCTATGTAGTGTTACGATAACTGCAAAAAGCCATCTGTGTAGTGTTACGAGAACTGCAAAAAAGCCATCTGTGTAGTGTTACGAGAACTGCAAAAAGCCATCTGTGTAGTGTTACGAGAACTGCAAAAAGCCATCTGTGTAGTGTTACGAGAACTGCAAAAAGCCATCTGTGTAGTGTTACGAGAACTGCAAAAAGCCATCTGTGTAGTGATACGAGAACTGAAGGTGCCCATGTAAACCATACTGCAAACGAAACTTTGACCAGTAACCCTTCGGGTAATTTGAGATATATTTAAAATTCAATTGAGTTCTACTCAACTACTGTCGGACATGAAAATAGTTTTAAAATCGTTGGAGTTCTATTGTCGGACATTTAAAATTCAATGGAGTTCTATTGTCGCGTAGTGGAGTTCTACTGTCGGGCAATGGAGTTTAATATTGTCGGGTATTTTTAATAATATTTAAAAAAGGAGTTCTTATGTCTTTGGAGTTCTATACTGTCGTTGGAGTTCTACTGTCTTTGGAGTTCTACTGTCAGTAACCCTAAAGAAGCTGTCTGAGTCACAAATAACGGAACTGTTGCACAGTGCACGGGAGGCTGCAGCCACGAATTTCGTAACTGAATCAAATGGTCCGTCGATAATATTTCTACACAAAATTGTATTGATCGTACAAAAAGCAAACGGTGAGAAATTGTGTTCGTTCAAAAGCAAACGAATGATACACACAGCAGTGACTTGACAAATTTCAATATTATATATATATAGCACTTGATAAACACCATCAGATGCAAATTCCATCTCAAGGGGCCAAAAAATAATAATAATAATAATAAACGAAAATAGCCAAATGGTCGGGGTAAATCGCTCTAGCGCGGATTTCATAATAACTGTACAAATTGTCGATTATCCTGTCCATTCCGCACACACTCAAACACAAAATAGATGGGCAAAACACAAACATTGGGCATCAGAATATGCGTCAAGAGTATTAAACACACAAAGAGAAATGATTTTTCTTTTCAAAAAAACGATCCATTGATTACAAAAAGCGACCGAGTTACACACACACACACACCTGAAAAGAGCACCATGAAAGCAGATACGTTGTTGTTGGATAGTCATCTGTTTTTTTCTTATTTTTTTTCAAGATGGTCACGTCAAGTCACGACCGTCGACTAGAAGATCTTTCCGTATTTACACACACACAGCCCCTACATACGGAGTGGTGGTTCAATTGATTTTTAGACTTGAGTGACGTTGCGCTTTTTGCGTTCAGAGGCCAACGACGTGAAGGATCCGTGGAGCGGCAGGTGGGACAAGAGTCGACCCGTCCCGTTGACGGAAGTCGGTTTGGGGAACGTCGGCGGACGGGATTTCGTGTTGTTGTTGTGGGCGGCCGCTGTTGTTGTTGGATAGTAGCCGCCGTCCTGATCCACCGAGGACGATCCTTCGTAGTCGACCGAGTACGGCCGGTAATCGGCCGAGGGTGGCGTGGCCGAGGCCGACGATTGGGTGTAGATGTTCTGCTGGTCGGGATGGATCATTCCGCCGTAGATGGCGCTGCCGGAATTCAAGTGGTAGCTGCCGCTGATGAAAGCCGAGTCGTTGGGCGCCGTGAAATGATCGGAGGGCTCGTTCTGCCCGCAGGGGCTGTGACGACGCTCGTGCTCCTGAAGGAGCTGGGAAGCGCTCCAGTGGACTGGAACGGTGCGTCCGTCGTAGATGGTGACGGCTCCCGATTGGTATTGGCTGAGAATCTCCTTGTTCTGGTCGACGGAAGCCAAGTCGATGGTCGAGACGCTCTTGTTATTCTCTGGCGCCGGATACAAGGCGCTGCTGACCGTCGTGGGGACGTAGGCGAATTTGGGCGGCCCGGATTTGCTGTTCTGCTCCTTGTCCTTGCGCCTCTTGGCCGCGATGACAAAGTAAACGGCCAGGACGAGGATGAGCAAAGCCACACAGATGCCGGCCACAATGGCCGCCCAGTGGACAGTGCTGAGACCGCCGCCGGCGAACCACTGAGGCGGAACGTCGTTGACAGACAAGGAAGTGGCCGGCCAGACGGGCGCTGGCGTCGTGGTGGTGGTAGGTGGGCTGGGCATCCACAATTGAACCAAATTGGAAACTCGGCCTCGATTGCCGCGTCTGTCGACGGCCCGAATGGCGGCGTAGAACCAGCGATCGTAGCGATCGAAATCCATCAGAGTCAAATCCATCGGGTCGCCACTGAGACGCGGAGTCGGGGCCGGAAGAGTTTCGGCTTGCTGGAACGTCGACGGCACTTTGAGCCAAGTTTTGTTTGAGGCCAATCGTAGTTCGTACGTGTAAGCTGCATTATAAGAAATCAATTAAATTTAATTCAAGTTTTTCAAGTTAAATGGGGAAATGTTTTACCTGTGCCAATGTCGAAATCGTCGCCGACGGCTGTCCACTGGAAAGTGACTCGCTGAGTTGTCGGTTCGACATGAACGCGCAGATCGGTGACTCGAGACGGTGGAAGGATGTCCAAAGCTTCCGGCTCTTGTCCAAAAGTCGTCGAGTTGGCTGCCAAGGATGGAGAGCTGACAAATTGGCTACTTCCGGCGCTGATAACTTCACCCGGAACCAGTCGACTGAAGGCTCCAGTCAATTCACGGCGTTCCAGTGGCACTCGAATCACGCTTCCGCAGCATTCAACCGAATCTATTGACGTGGGGAAATTCAAATTTTAAAAATTGGTTCAATTTTAATAAAATTCAATCTAATTCAAAAATTACCAATTTGTTTGGAGGTCGGAGATGTGCGGATCGTGTAGGCCCTTCCGTCCATGGCATCGACGGACAGTGTGATGGAATAGGTTCCAGTGCCTCTAAAGTATTTACCGAAATAACGAGAGTAAACTCCATCGCCTCGAGTGATATCAGGATCTGAATAAAAATCCAGAATGTCGTTTCAATTTAAAAAAAACTGTCGAAAATGAAATATGTTTAGTAAAATTAATTATACCTGCGTTGCCGTTGTCAAACAGGTCCAGGACCAGTGTGTTGTTGCTGGAGGAATCTTGATTGGCTGGCGTTCCGGTAAATTGAATAATAGCCCGAACTCTGGCGTCCAAAACTGGCAATTCACCAGATTTCACCTGTTAACATCAAATAAAACAAAATGTCGTTGATTCGATTGTCCTGGACTATCAAATAATTTAGTTTTATTTCATTACCGTTGCCAATAAAATGAAGGGGGCATCGCCGACGGCCGGAGGAACAATGCGAAGTTTGGCCGTCAAAGGTCCCCGCTGTTGTTGCAGAGATGCGGATGTTGTCGACCGGGCCTTCAGTTTTGACGTGACTTTCACGAAATGCGATTGGTGACTCTGCGATCGCCTGTCGAACGAATAGCGCCAAACTCCAGACTGGGCACAGAAAAAACAAAAATAAAATGTTGAAAGAATAAAGACATTGTTGTTGTTGTTGTTGTTGTAAAATAAAATAAACCGTGAACAATAAAAGTCCAGGGGGAAAAAAGAGGAAAATTTTGATTACCTTCTCGATAGGTTCAAGTGGCGTGACGTAAAGGCTGGCCATGGCCGTTTCAGAGATGCCGCGGTGCTCGACGCCGTCAGGGGAGACGAGTCGGATGTCTCCGACGTGCGTGTTGAAGTCGCGGGAATAAAAGTAGACGGCCATGACGGTGTCCCGGCCCAGGGAAGGGTCCATGTAAAAAGTTCCGTTGACCCAGCCGCTGGCCGACTCGCTGCCAAATTCTTGCTCGTGCACCTGTAACAACAACAACAGCAACAACAGCAACATTAGAAAAAGATGAAATAAAATTATACATGTAGTCAATAATAACGCGTATAGCTCTCAATCAAACATCGCCTGCACACACATAGTCCAAATAATTTCAAAATAAAATAATTCTTATTGACTTTTGATCCGCTGGATCGACGTTGGTAATTATCGACCGTGTTTCAAAAGTTGTTGATGTTGGCGGCGCACGCCCTTCTAACGAGAGGATCGCGTGCACTTGATGAGGGGGGAAATAAACAAAACCGAATAAAAATAAAACAAAATAAAATCTAATTCATTTCGGGAAATAAAATTTTTTTAAATGAAAACTACGCCAGTTCTATCGATTGCGAAACCGGAAGTGAACATGGTAGCAGCTCTATTACAGAAAAAAATTGAATATAACATCTCTATTAGATATTTTAGAGAAGGGGGGGGGGGGGGACTGGATTGTTCGGTATGCGAACGAACCGCATTCTTCCGTCAAACAAGTTCACCGCCAAACAATAGGAGGTAGTACATAAGATAATACTGCATCCAAGTTATCCAAGAAACTTGAAAGAAATTCCCTCCATCTTTAAAAGAAAAAAGAAATATCTTTCGTTGCTATCTGTCGAACCCTTCAACTAATACAATTCCCCCAGTTTTCTTCTCTCCTTTTCTTCTTCTCTATTTTATTATTCTACGGTCATCCGCCCGTTTTAAAAGGAGAAGGAGCCCCTTTTATTCAAATTTTCTCATCCATTCTTTTTGGGGTTTTCTAAAAGGAGAATTCAAATATAAAAAAGGGACGCGACGAATTGTTGGAATTTTGGTGTGTGTGGTTATCGCCCACTAAAATGTGCTGACGTGCGTTATTATCTGATGGGCAATCGGTAGATGGCGTCGATGGCCAATCAGCGGTCGTAAATTTCCGACAAAAAGGTCCAAAGGAAATAAAAAAAGAAACAATGGGCCAACTTTTAAAAAAGATAAAAAGAAAAATAAAAAAACTGACCAGAGTCGGGACATTGTCGCTGCCTTGGTGGAAGTCCAGGGTGGTCAGGAGAGCGTCGCCCAGTTCGATGAGCATGGAAATGTGCGACATGGTACCAACTCCTTTGCTGGCGACGGCCGTCATCCGACCGCCGGTGGCTTCGGCCAGAGATTGGAGATTGCGCAAGGCTCCCGCTCGGTGGGTTCCAGGCGTCGGGACGTAGGCGAAGGCCACCACCGAAACGCGAACTTGTTTGCGGCTGGCCAGGGCCAGAGCGCTCTGCACCTGGTCGCCGCTCGACGAACCTGTCGTTATCAATACGATAACGTCGCCGGCCGACGAAGCTCCTCCACGTTCCAGCATCTGGGGAAATTAATAAGAAATAAAATTGAATTGAAATTCATTTGTGAAACGAAATAAAAATGTGATCCAAAGATATTTTGTATTTACCGCGATGGCTTCGGCTAAGGCACAAGTTAAACAGGATTCCTGGACGGAACCCGTTGCCGATCCGCCGTTGGACGGCATGGAGATGAAGACGGGAATGGCCGAGGCGACTTGCTCACGACTTCCGGGACTGCCCAGCCTCACCATGGGCCCATTTTGGCCTTCGGTATGGATCTGGACCGAGTCTGCAAAGCTCAAAATGCCCAGTTCCGTTTCGTCGGCCAAATCGTGCAGCACCAATCTCCTGGTGGCGCTCCTCACGTACTTCCAGTGATCCTATGAAAAACAAAACAAATTTGCATACATTAAACCAATCACGACTCAAACAGGGGGGAGATAAAACAAAAGCCCAGTTCACGTTTCAAAGTGAGTCATTGATACAGTACGCCGAAAGCTCAAAAAACAAAAAAACAACAACGGCACGTAATAATTTACGGCTCAGATTTCTTTTCAGTCGGAAAATTACACAAAAGTTTCATCTTTCCACCAAGTTGTCGGTGGGAGTGAATAATCTAGATAAAATAATGGATGCCGTGTGTTTTTCTAATAATCCCGATCAAGTAAAAAAAATAAAAGTTGGCAAAGACAAGATGATCGCCACTTTGAAACCAAATAATGGAGAGACTTGTTTAACCACTTACTCGTTCGTCCATCGGTGAGCTCTTGTCCAAGGCCAAAACGTAACGTGGCAGGGCCGCTTGTTTGTAATGGAAAACAGTTTCCAGCCGGTTGAACATTTGACCGTTCCTGAATGTCATCCGACATAAAAATAATAAAACCATCGGTTAGAAAAAAAACAAAGGAAGAAATTCCGGAATTCCAATTATATCTTCTCGATTGAATTTTCACATTAGGATGTCGTCGACCCAAATGAACCGAGAGTCAATAACACAAATTGAAATTTAAAACAAAAACAAGTTTGGCCAGTTTGTTCTTACATTGTTCTCAAGTCCTGGTGGCCGAAAACGACGTCCCGGACGCTCTGGCCGAAGCAGAGGAGGTTCTGCTGGGTCGGCGCCATATCGTCGTGCAGCGAAGCATCGCAAAAAGCGGTCGCCTAAATTAATAAAAAATTTCAAGGTTAAAAAACATGTCTAAATTCAAAGTTTAAGCTAAAAACCATCAAATTAAGCGGCTCTTATTGTGCGGTTAAATTGGGAAACGCTCTGACGCGCATTTTCGATGTAGCGGAACAAGTTTTGAAATGACCAAATTTTCCCGCTGAATCATCGCGAAATTTGAAATTAAAAATTTCCCGCCAAAAAAAATTATTCCAAAAACTTACGGCGGTGAACGAAGTGGATGAGGTGGTTGTATTAAGGCAGTTGGATGAATTGTCGCAGTCGGAAGAGCGGGCGGATTGGATGGATCGGCCGGTGGCGTTGGATGCGGAAGCCGCCGCCGCTGGTGTAGACGGTCCACCGACGCAGAAGAAATCGGGAAAAAGTCCGTCCTGCTCGGCGGCCGCTCCTGTGCGTTCGTTCAGGTCAAACACTCCGTACCGGTACTTTGCGAATTCTCTGAGGAAGCGTCGACCTCTGATCCAGACATCCGAGACGTTGGCGGAGGCGGAAGGCGTCGTCGTGGCTTTGAAGAAGAAATCGGGTCCGGCCGAAATGTAGTCGCCCATTTGTCCGCAGTCGCGCGACTGCTGGGTCCAAAGGGCGTCGGCTCCGCCGGTGAAGAGCGGATGAGCCGTCGCCGACACTTTGACGTCGGCCTGTCCGTAAGATTCCAGACGAGTGCGGCTAACATTTCGGCCGCAGTCGGAGCTGGTCCATCCGGTTGGCAAGACGACGGATACGCTGCGGATAAAAGCCCGTCCGTCCGTCGCTTGATGAAGCAGCCGTGACGATTCCCTGATGACCATCTATCGGGAAAAATTAAAAAAATAAATATAAAAAAATATTTTTAAAAAAATAAATTTGTATTTGATGTCGACTCATCAAAACGGGCCAAAAAGGTGCAATCAAATTCGTTTTTACGACCCATTTGAGGTCCCACCAATTAGCCCCGTCGAACCGCTCCCCATCTTCTCTGTCGAATTTCACCAAATGTGTTTTTATCTTCTTCAAAAACATTTTTATTTTCTTTTTTAAAAAAAGATTAAAGGGCTGCTAATATTCTTCTCTTCAAAAAACCCACACCGGGGCTGACGGGTGGGTTGTAGCTACCTGTCGAAAAAACTTAAAGTACCTCTTGCTCTTTTTTTTCTCAACCAAAAAACAAATGAGTAAATATCTACGGGGGTGTTTAAATGATAATTATAAATTCCTCCAAGTAAAAATTTCTGGGGTTTTATTTAGCCAGCGAGAGAGATAAACAGGTATATATGTAGGTCTTAAAAGGGAGGAGCTGGAATCCTATAGATTCCAGGTCTAGTTCTCTCGTTAAAGCTGCTAATGAACTCTCTCTCTACTCTCTCTCTACTTTCCGCTTGTGTCGAACCGAATCAGCAGCGGCGCAGCTAAAAAGAAGAAAGAAAAAAAAGGCCATTAAAGCTGAGAGCTGAGAGCTGGGCTTCAAATTGATTTTCCAACGCCGGTCCAAAGAAGAGAGAAAGTCTCTTGTTGTTCCAGAACCCATCAATGTATGGCTGGCAACAGAAGAAACAAAAGAAGAAGATGAGGAACGCAGTTGTGTGGCCGAGTCTCACGTCGTTACGCTGGGCTGAGCGTTTCATGATGATGATGACGACTCGAGTCGACGGAGCGCAATTCCGGTTGGCTCTTTTGTTTTCTTCGTGGACAACGCACACACATCCAGCCGCCAACATCAATAATGATGGGCGACTCGTGTGGAAACAAGAAAAAAAAAAGAATACGTTCGCTTGGCCAGTCATGTATAGTTCTAGAGCACCTGTCGTTTGTCTGTTTATTATTGACACGAACGTGAGAGAGAACGAACGGACGGACCGACAATTCTGTTGCGGCTACGTGTGTGTTTATCGTCGCTATGGCAACGCCCCACCGCTCAAATTAACCCAACCAGATCGACTATTCACCTCTCTCGGTCGGTCGGTGCGTCTACATTTGACCACATATAGACGGTAAAGTTGTAATTTTTTGAATTGCAAATGATCTCGGATGACGGAATTTCAAAAGGCCTAACGGTTTTTTTGTTCGTATACTTGCGCAATTTCAATTCCATCCGGTGTAACCGTGAATAATTGACTCCGCTAGTAGTCGTCGTAGTAGTACATATATAACAGCTCGTGATGGATTTATTGTTACGTGTTAAAAATTGTTAAGAACTCGTTTTTTCTTTTAAAAAAGAAAGAAAAAATGAAGCCAGAGCTCACGCTAACGATCCGGCCGACTCACGCGCTCTTGAATTCAAACTCTCAGCTTTCACCTCATTCGATTCCCGCCGACATCTCGCATTTCGTTCGTGCCTACCCATTCGACCAAAATGATGAAACAGTCAAGAAAAAAGAAAGAAAAGGGGTGGAGAGATATTAATTCCGGACGTGCAACAATCAGGAAGTTCACGTGATCTTAACACAAAACTAGTCGACTGTGTATACGTCTACAACTGGTGTCGGGAGAGAGAGAGAGAACAACAACCATCTGGCGATATTGAACAACAACAACAACAACAACCAAATAGCCGTTGGAATCATCAGCCGTGACCGTCTTGGTGGTGGCCCATCACCACCATTTTTATTTGATTCTTCTTCTTCTTCTTCTTCTTGGGCTCATTTTCTCCAGTCCCAAGTGGTGGCTGGGCAGTCGAGCGGATCGGGAACACGACGTCCGAATCTTTCAAGGGTAACACTCTCACAGATATAAAGAAGAAACCCAATTCGGTTCGTTAAACTCGGGACTACTTTTAAACTTCCCCAAAAAAGTTTGAAATCCAATCAGAAAAATGGTTGGGAAAAATGTCACAAAATGGATACGACAAAACTGCACTTCCTCTTTGCTCTCTCTTTTGTGTTTGCGTAACGGTATAAAATATTAGACGCGAACCTTTCATTCGTTCATTGTATTTTATTATTATTCACCCCACCCTTTGAATGCAGTTTCCGGATAGACACTTCCTCTATCCATATCCGTCCTACCCGGCCACAAAAAAATAAATAATAGAAACTGTAAATGAACTATCCGGTCTAATTCTTTTTTTCCATTAACTGGATATAATAATACAAGTTGGGGGAAAAAAAGGAAAATTCAAACGGCGCGCCAGTCTCATCCCTTCATATATGAAATGGCCGAAAAGCCTTTTGTTTTGGACTCTTCCAAAAAGAATAAAGAGAGATCTTTTCGGACAGCGCAAATGCACCATACATTACAGACACACACACAGACACACGCAGGGCCGTTAAAAAGGAAAAAAAGGGAAAAAAAAGTCATGATCGATAGTTAAGATAAAAAGGAAGGAAAATGCATTAAGCCGTTCCTCATCGGACAAACAAAAGGAGCCACAGCTAGAAAAGAAGGGGGGACCACTAGAACATGTATGTGTACACATATGTACTAGACGGACAAAAAGAATAGCAGACTATTATATGAGCTCGGCCGACTGCTATTATTTTAAATCAAATATCATCTACGAAAAATCTCTACTAGCCAAAAAAAAAGTACCAGGTAGCGCTGTGAGGGACTTTCAAGAGTTAATTATCCATCCCAGAGTAATTATCCAAAGTGTTTTTTCTTCTTCTTTTAAAAAATAAAGGAAAATTTTTCTTGACTTGAATAGACACACAACAAAGAGTTATGGCGTAAGTAGAAGAAGTAGGCGTTTGTTGAAACATTCCGTGAGCGGCGAAAAAATTGTGATTCAAACACTTTTATTGCGCGCGTATCTATAATAGTCAATATAGGAATTAAATGAAGTTGAGACTTGTATCGGGCCGCGTCATTAAGACTATTAGCCCAGCTCGATTGTACTATACAACGTCCCGTCGATGATTAGACATTGCAGACGCATCCCGACTGTCGATTGAGCTCACACACAATTGAATCATTACGTTATGTATCCAAAAAAATATAGAAAAAGATGATTCCGATGATGGAACGGCACCGACCAACAACACACGATCGAAAAAACCCACGACATGGGGCCCCATCAGATATCTACCTGGCGCCCTGGAGGTCGTGTGTGTGTCGGGAATATTTTCTTCTTCAAGAAAGTTGAAAAAAGGCGGTGTAACAATAAAACAAGAAGAAGAATATCCCCTTCTTCTTTTAGCTTTAGCCTCATTATGCCGGGTATATAGAGTGCCAGAGTGCCTATATAAAAGAGGCCCATGTATGTGTGTCTGTGCTTGGGCTTTTTTTGTGTGTGGACCAGAGAGAACAAGAAGAAAAGACGAAGAAGAAGGACGGGTGCCAGAATAAATAGCCCGTCCCCAATTACCCCGCCCCTTTGAGGTCAAGATTCTATCATCATCATCATCATCCCTCAACTTCTTACACAGGCTCTTCTTTCTTTCTTTCAACCGGCCGGCCGGCGTTATGAGGGTTGGTATTAAAAAGAAGCTAAAGGGGGCAGACATAGTCTTGAGGGCTCTCCTAGAGGGGGTTATATAGCCCCTGCCATGAATATTATTTTTTTCTCCCAACCATATATGTGTGTAGAGGATAGAAACACAAACAACAACCCAAAAAGAATAGAAATGTATAGACAGCGAAAGGATAAAAATTTGAATAATGCGCGCCGAATTCACGGTTACATCAGAGATAAACCTGTGTAGGGTTGGGCACTTTCTTGCTCTGCTTCGGGGGCAGTGAAATAAATCAGCAAAGAAGAAAAGAAAAAAACATCATCATCATCATATAACATTCACATTCCATCGTCTTTTTTTTATTGTTTTTCTCTTTTTCTTATCGTCTTTTAAAGATGCAAGTAAATAACATTTGATGGATTCAAATGACACGGTCATCGTCTATAAAACGGGACGAGAGAAAATAAAGAAAAAATTTTGTATTTTTTTTTACGAGCGGGAAATTTGAAAAAGAGAAAATCCGGCGCGTGTTTCCAGTCTGTTAAAGAAACGCAACTCAATTAAACGGAGAAAATTTCAAGTGTTTCGCGTGATGATGGGCAATCGACAGTTTTCCCTTCAAAAAATTATATCGACAACTCCATTAAAATAAAGAAATTCTATCCTGACGAATTAATTGAGTTAAAGGTCTTGATGGATTACGTCAAACTGATGCTATCTCTACGAAGGAGGGGGGAAAGAAAGAAATGGGCATCAGTCCACGTCCTAGGGTTCTCTCTCCCTGTTAGTAATTGGCGGCTTGTGCTCCTGAGAAAAAGTCCCTTTCGGTCTTTCCTTTCGATCGTCTTCAAACATGTGAAGGAGATATCAAATACAGCCATCAAAAATAGATACGTATAGGTATAATATATAACTTCTTCTTCTTCTGTCTGTCGGTTGTAGCTACTACCACCGGAGAAAAATATATAAGATTGAGATACTACACACACAAAGTCACAAGAAAAATTGCCTCTCGTGTGTCCCTCACAGACAACACACAGGATCTAACGAGTGAGAGATCCTAATCTCTACCTTGACATTTTCTTTCGAATAACCCAGGATTTTTTTTCCCCTGGAAAATTGTTATGATGGAATGAGAAATGGACTTGAACGGGGATGACAGAAAAAAAGTCCGTGAAAATATCTAAATAATTGGGGCTAGGCGCGCACATTCGTTCGATTTGTTACTTTTTCTAGACACACAAGTTTGGATCAAGGTTATATCGATGCTGGGCGAGCAGAGAGGTGTGTTTCCTGGACACAAGACACTCACGGACTGTGGACTCACGCAGAGAATCGAATGAGGAAAAAACACAAGAAAGAGAAGTTGTTGGTGTACAGCGGGGGGGCTAGCTAGCCTTAGCTATAAGCTCGGCATTCGCCGCTTTATGTTTGATGTGTTTTTTCTCTCTAGCCCAGCAGACTGAAAACCTTCCCCAATAAACTTGGAGGAGAAGCCCAAAAAGAAAACTTCAAAATTCGGACAGGTGGAAATAATTTCTTCACTCGGCCGACCCTGTGCTTGTGTGTGCCGTACGTGGAAGATGTCCAGCAGCGAGAGCCGCTTCATCTTAAATTTCTTCCATCCCAAAAAGATGAAGAAGAAGATGAAGATTTGTTCACTTTTTTGTTTTTCCAAATTCAAGTCGTGTGGAAAGATTCCCATCGGAAAGGCTCAAAAGCTTTGCGTCAATCTGCAACAAATCTCTGATCGGATTGTTTGTTTCTTATAATCCCCAACTGAAATTTGTATGTGCTTAACTGTACTTATTTTTTAAAGCTATTTTACATATGTGGGAATGATGATCAAGTTTTTTTACCTCGAGCTGGTGGAGCATTTGGGAGCAATTGGCCGGAACTGGAGTCTGCGGGGCTAGGGCCACTTGCAAGTGATTGTATCCACCTTGATGGAACGTCAGCGTCGCGGCGCTGCTGTCCGTCGTCAAGACGCCCAGTAAACACAACATTGTACAACACCACGTGATGAACGCCATCTCGATTCGACAAGTCTACTACACACCACCACAATTCCACCACTTTTGATTTACGCCCAAAATTAAAAATAGTTTGGAGACAATTTGAATTGGTTCAATTGTCGGACATGAATTTAATTTTTTTTGTTGAGGGTTAAGTAGCAAAAAGTTTTGGAAATAGAACACACTTTAAGGTATTACACACACACACACAGACACACGAGGGTGGATTAGTAGTGGCAGCACTTGATGGACTTCGATCGATTTGTTGGTAATTGTAGACGCTCACTCTACACACACCGATGTTTTTTTAAATAAATTTTTTAAAAAATAGAATGAAGAAGTGAGCTGGAATAAATTGTGAGAGCGAACGAAATGTAAGTCTTCACTCGTTGAACGACAGAGCACAACTGAAAGTTTTACCCGCCTGCCGTCTGCTGGAAAATGCTCACCCTCCCTCCTCTCTCTATTGGCGGGTATCCCCGGCGTCAAGCCAAATAAAATAGCCAATAGGAACTGACAGTCAAGCGTAAACTGCAGCGATTTATGTCCAGTTTTGGGTTGGAAAACTTGTTATTTAGTTTTGACTGGCCCATGCAACACCCAAAAAAGTAAGTTCCGGGAAGAATGTTATTATTTCCGCTTGGGCACACGGGTACAGATCCGGTCACTTCCGTCCACCTGCCATATTTTGGTTTATCAATTAAAATAAATATTTTTGCAACTCATTTTTATTTACCCCCCTGGGGCGATCATTAGAAAACATTTCTGAAATAATCTTACCTGTGTGTTGAGAGACCAAATTCGAAATTTATAAAAAGAAAAAGTTCAAGCGCGGGGGTCAAATCGTTTCGTTTTAGGTTGTTGTTTAGTCCCGCCCACTTTCATCCGACACAGCCGAGTTATTATCATTACTACAGCAGTACAGCTCAGAGTTGCCCTTTATATTTCTCTTTTTTCTTTTAACTTGAAAAAAAACATTACGCGTCTGTTCGACACTCTTATATAACGGGCCAACGTCACAACATATGGGCTGCGCTCACGCGTGCTGCTGCTGCTGCTGGGGGAGAGCATAGACGGTATGCGCTCACTATAAATATTTCACGTTCACGCCATCTTCATCTTTAAGGAATGAAATTCTTTACTTTTTTCTGCCATTGGAGCAGAGGCAATTAAGGTAACGAATTATAAAAATGGGAAAAAAAAAGAGTTTGTTCGTTAATTAGCCACACGAGGTTTATGTGTGTGTGTGTCTACTGGCCGCCTTGATAGAGAAATCAACCGAGAAAATGTAAGAAATTTCTTTATATATTTTTCCTTTTTTTAAATAAAATAAATTCTTTTGATGATATTGGACGCGGTACGGGAACTATTGACCCAACGGCGTACAAGTCACGTCACCATGGCAACTTGTAGAATTTGTTTTATTTGATTCTCGCCTGGCGATGGTACGGTGGTGGGGGGCGATTGTTGTTGCGTCATCATTATTAGTCAAGGTGTCTCACTTCTTCTTCTTCTTTTTATTATCACACGTATAATGCACACACATATTGTCGGCATTGTGTAATATCCCGCATTTGATCGGCCCAGCATCCGGGCGAGAGTTGATGACACGTGAAAGTTAATTGAATTATCGCGCTACGCCATAGTTTGTGTTAAAAATGACACCTCGACATTGTCTTCAAGTTTTTTGAAAAACATAAAAATTGCAACTGGAATTTTTATTCGGGTCGTGTCTCTTTTGACGCCCAGGTTCGAAATGAGTGCCCGCCAAAGTTTGAAAAATGTTTGAATTTTGACGACTAAAATAATTGCTGACCTGGAATAAATGTACACCATTATATACCAAGAAATAACTATTATAGTTTACTGATTCATTTAGATTTTCTTCTGCGGGGCCCACCCAAAAAGTTGTACACAACGGACCAATAAGTCCAGATCCGAATCTTTTATTTCGCGTGTGTGGTATGTGTTGTACAGGTATCGATTTTTTGTACCTTTTTGCTTCTCATTCATTTGACTCGATGGTTTTATTGTGCTTGGGGTGGGGGGGCACACACACCGGCCATGGCCGGCCAGGGCCGCTTTCATAAAAATTTTTTGTTTGAACACACAAGTCAATTAAACAAAAGGCAACAGACACAACAGAAGAAGAAGAAGAAGAAGAGATGGTCCTGGCCCCAAACTTGTATTGATCTCTTGGGCATCGTTTTTATATTGTCTGGCCAAATACAAAAAAAATTGTATTCAAACTGTTTTGACCCGGTGCCTTTTCTTATTTCCTGGCCACGAACATTTCGCTGGTGGATATTCTATAGAGGACCAAGCCACCTGGGTTTGAGAGACCGCCCCCTTCATTTTCTCTCTTGTGTGTCCAGTTAAAGGCGAAAAAACCTTTCCAGCCAAAAAGTCAAAGCATCTTAGACTCTTTTCAGGATGTATATACTCTCAATATCATGATATATGGATGGTTGTAGGCCCTTCTTTTGATTCTAAAAATGTGCACACATAGACCTACAACCGGCCTACTAGCACGTACGATTCGAAAATCTTTTGGGCCAAGATGAAACCAAACAGCCCTGTGTGTTTGTGTGTGCACTTGAACTTGTGTGGGAGAAAAGAGATAGACATAGACTGGATGGATGGATATAACAATAGGCCTTCCCTTTTTCACCCTCCATTTATTCGGACACACACAAAAAAAAAAGTTTTCCGGGCGCCGGAACGACCAAAGTAAAAAAAGACGAATTTCGTACAGGTCCAGTAGTCAGACACAAAAGGGAGAGAGAGACTCATTGTGTATAGGGAGAGACACAAATAATAATGAAAAACCCGGTTCTTCTTATTCTTCTTCTTTTGCGCACCATCACGGAGGACGCGCTCTGTTGGGCCCCCGCAACCGTTTTCAATAGCCTCGGCTCACCAAAGTACCTCCTCCTCTTTTAAAAATAAAAATAGAATTAAATTTTATTTTTTTAAATAATAAGAAGGGCGATGAAAGTGATGGAATACAAGACCGGAATCGAGTTTGAAGTTCACACAGTGACGTCATCACTTTTTTTTCCATTCTGGTGAATCGTGTTCAGTGACTGTGTTGTGTCACAATTGTCTGTCAAAGGATAGGAATCTCGTCGCCAGTCATTTCCGATTTGAAAATTTTTAAAAATTTAAAAAAAAGCGCGGGACTTTTAAAAGATTTTTACATCACAGCAGCTGCTGTAAGGGGAAAAACAAAAGTTGATTACAACAAAACGATCGGAAATGAAGACATTAAGGATGACCTTAAAAAAATTCGATACCATCTAAAAGGGTGGTGGCATCACACAGCACAGATGGGCGCCCATTTTTCAACCTTAGCGACTTCCTCCTGGGGATATTTCAACTGGAAAAGAGAAAGAAAAGGTAACTCCAGAATACGTCAGGTGCTGATCCGGCGACTTTGAACATATTTTTTTTTGTATTTTTATTTCTCCCCCCCCCCCTAGTTCTTATATACCTGGGTGACAGTTGTGAAACTAAAAAAAAAAAGGTCTGCCCAGGATGGACAACGGCACAAACTATCCGACCGACACATTCGTCTTCTTTAGCGGCAGTTTTATCTCTTTTTTTCGACTAAATCTTTCGACATTTTCTTTGATGCGCAACATTTTCTCTTAGATAACAATTCCCCACCGAAAGAAATATTTATTTAAACTAGTCGTTGAGGACATTGTACGAGATTTGCGCACGTTATAACCACGTTTAGATGTTGTTTGTTAAATTCTTTTAAAAAAATTTTTCTCGACAACATCCGCCCGGTCAAAGTTATTGTGGTGGTGCGGAGGGGGTTTATCCATGGGCGTGGGCATTTTATTTTTGTTAAAAAAAAGAGACTGATTGGGTACAAGTGAAGATGAATTTTGTGGTGAAGCTCTAGCTCTGGGTGGAGTCTCTCATCCGCATTTATCAACAAAGAAGTTGACCACATCAAATAAGTTTTTTTTTTGGGTATAAGAAAATCCTCGACATCTGGACCCGGAGCACGCGCACAACATTTTCACAAATGTTATTTTTTGGACATGGGCAGTGGCTCCATTTGACCACTGAATGAATATGGGAGGATGGGGGGAATTTCAATGAACGCGTCGGAACCGTTTAGCAGCAGCTCTCGCACTAAAACTAAATAAATAAATCAAACCAACATTTCTATATTTAAGCCCGTCCGGAGATTTTTTATTGTGATGACCAAAAACAAATACATTTTAGACGAGAGCAGCTGAGCTGAAACACACCGCCCTTGTGTAACTCGAACATGTAAAAAGTTTCCAACATTTTTTGTTTAAATGTGGAAACACGTCCCGGCCGGCCATGGCCAGCAGTCCGTCTCGTTTTAAAAACTAAACCAAAAATTGTAGCCGTCTGTCAATGAAACACATACGAGGTGGAGGCTGTTGTATGGGGCGGAGGTTCATCAACTTTCGGTTAGAAACTCAAAAAAAAAAAGAGTTTCGCATTACCTAAAAAAAGTCTCCAATTTCTTTCTCGTTAACTTTTGACTCGTTTTTCTGGGCGCTGGGCTGGGGCTGGGCCGGCTGTGTTTGTTATAAAGCGGTCGACATAGCACCGCCAAAAGTTTGAAAGATTTTGTCGCCTGCTGCTATATAGTGGTGGCTGTCGACATCTGGAGCGTCTCGGCTCTCGCTTCGTTAAAATCTAATTCAAAAGATGTGTGTGTGTGTGTGTACCGTTTCAATCTAATAATTTAATTGAATAACTGACGCGGGGGAACAAAAAGAAAACTAATTCATTTGAATCGGAAAAATTCTATGTAGAATCCGGCAACCTGATTATGATTATTACACACACAGAGATAGAGATCTAATTAATGTTGTTATATTTGACTTGGATGATGATCTATATATCTATTACACAGCTGCCGTCATTTGGGTGGAATAGAAGATTACCTAACTGTGCGAATCGAATCGGTTGATGGATCACACGGGAAAGATTACAAGCCCCAAATCAAACGGTTACGGGAGCATCCGTGAATGTTGTATAAGAAGAAAAAAGAAAACAATTAAGAATAGCTGTGCTCTTGTGTGTACATCAAAATGTAATAGGAGAATGGGGGGGAGCAATTGACCTTTACAAAAACAAGTTCTGATATGACGCTCTGAATTTTTCGATGGCCATCGGCGGTCGAATTGAAATAAGGACCGGGGCGACCAGCAGCAGCAGACCAACAGCCAACGAGAGCACACACATCAGAGTCGCCTTATATATTTTTGCGCCGTGGAGATGATGATGATGATGAAGAGATAATTCTACATTTTTTAAAATAAAATAAAAATATAAATACAGCCGGCAGCTCTTCTCTTCTATCTGAGCGACTCCCTAAATTATTCAAATTACCGGATGATTAGGCCCCATTTGGCATCTGAGCAGCAGCAGCAGCAGCCCCCAAACAGCAGCGGCAAACTCAGAAGAAGAAGAAAAAAAGGGTTTTTTAAAAATTCTAACGTCTATTTAAAAAGCGCGCTGGAAATATTAGACACAACCGAAAAATCGTTTTAGAAAGAGAGAGAGAAATCATCTGCCGCTTTATTTCTCCCCGTGTGTGTTATTAATACATTGTGAAATGTATAATTCATCTCTCTAGCTAGCTCTCTCTCTCTGATGTTGGCGCGAGCCGGAGCTCGCACACACAAAACTTTTTCTCCACAAACTTAACGCGCACATTTATACACATCTCTTAAATATCATCCGTCTAGTCTTTTATATTTCTTCCAGAAAAAAAAAGTTATTTACGACCCGATTTGTGTGTGCTGGATGGCCCTTTTTGTATATATTTTTGATGTGTGTATAAATATACATGGGCCGTCTAATCTATCGGATTATTGCGGTGTTTAGGGCCCATTTCTTCCGATGGACACGTTTTGATTGTTGGGGGCATTTTTTTTCATCCCCCCAAAGAAAAAATCTTTCTGTCACGCGACGAAAGAAGAATAAAGAAAAGGCCATCAGCAGCAGCAGCAGCAGCAGCTGAAGAGAAAAAAAGAAATTTATTGCCGCCCGCCGCGAATCGTTATATAAATTTAGTAATAATAATAATAATAATAATCCGCCATTTTTCTTTTATTTATGCGTATATCTTTATCACTTCTTTTTTTTTCTTTTCTTTTCTTTGACGTCTGATGACTTTGTGCGCGTCTTGGAAGAAGAAGAAGTAAAAAAAACGGTTCGGCGCGCGATTTATGACATTTGAATTCAAAACTTTTTCGTTTTATTTGATTTCTTTTTATTCTCTTTTTCTTTTTTGTCAGGGTGATGATTCTTCTTCTTTTTGACTAGATGAGCCGAGAACACACACACATCCTTCCGTCAATGTCTATAAAAAAAAAAATTCCGGCGCGCGTATAAATTACGACGCCAAAAATAAAATTTATTCATGTGACGTCATTTTTTAATCAAACATTTTTGTTTTCTCTCTCCCGAAATAATATCTTTATATTTTTTTCCTTCTCTAGAGTCGACTGTGTGTGTGTGTGTGTTCAATCATCATCATTTCAGTTCCTTATTACGTCGCGAGTCTATATGAGATATTGATGAGATCCGGCCATGCGAACGACCCGTTGATGTATTTATCCCGCGCTTTTTTCAAAAATAAAACTATAATTTAAAAAAATAAAAAAAAGTCGACAAAACGGACGAAATCGTCACGGCACAAATGGACCCATCGTCAAGAGGACACATAAACATTTAGCCTAAACGTTGATGATTATCTTTTTCTTCTTTTTTTACGATTTCTTCTTCTCTTTATTGGTCGAGTCATTAGCGTTAACGAACGTCGACACAGTCACAGACAAACCATAGCTAGCCCCTTTTTTATTTTTCTTATTTTTTTAGATTCTTTAATCGATCGTATAAAACACAACACACACAAGCTCATTACCGTCGTTAAAGATCCGCTTTTCTTTCTTTTAACGACGCCAGACGTTGCTATGGGAGACTGTGTGGGACATGGGGGGATCGTAATTATATCCATGTGTGTGTGTGTTAAACCTTGCATATACATATTTCCCACAGATAACCAAGAGAAAAAGAGAGAAAAATGACATGTCGTTAAAAATAATAAATAAAAATGAACAGGAAAAAATTTGAATTTCCTATACCAACTGGAGCGTGACTGTCGGTGGTGGTGGGGGACAGTATCGACCGTTTGAATCGAAATAAAAAACCGAACGAAATAAGACGCAGTTGATGTCTATAAATATATAAATACAGTTGGAAAGGTATTCGCTGAAAATAATACAAAAATTTCCAGCTCGAAATAAAACAATACGGGACATTTTTCTTTTATTATTATCATTTTGAGTTGGAGATGATGCTCGTCAAAGTACATCTAACGAGGTGTGACATATTTCCTCCAGAAAAAATAACAGTTGGCCCATTCTAAAAATATGATTTGATATTCCCAGAGACCAGCAGCACCTAGAACCGAACGTTCCATTTAATAACTCACCCGGAACCGTGTTTCTTATATATAAGAAGCTAAATAATTTTAGTATATACAGCCGGATGATCAAAAATGATAACGGCATCTGATTGCGACAGAAAACTATGGCAAACTTGTTTCTCACGTTCATCGAAGTGTCGCCATCATCTCCGTCTCGGTCGCCTTAACTGACAACGCCATTTCCTGCTGCTGCCTATACCAAGCTCATTATTAACTCCATCCCTTTTGTATAGATGACATAATGTGCCATATGCGCCGAATAGACACACACATGCGTCATTCGAGACGGCCTGTGACGTTTCCTTCTTCGCTCAACAGTTGGGCTGTTCTGGTTATTATTGGAGAAGCTCCAGCGCTTATTTCCCCCGAGGCCATATCTTATGATATTTATTTTAGCGCGTATTTATGAAAGGCAAAAGGAAACGTGATCAAGTGCTGATGGAGCTACTTTTACAAAATCATATTCATCGCAGTCATCCATTTTTCGTCTAGTAGATCTATCTACTTAAGGGCCCAGTTGACGATAGAATAAACAGACGTTGCGTGTTATACATATTGGTATGGTGGGGCTGCGCTGGCTAAATAGACGGACACGACAGACCCAAAAGACTTCGTGACTTTAACAATAGGAAATTCTCAAAAACCAACAGACAACTACTGGGCTTGGCGGGGTTATTTTTTCAAAAAAAGTTTGTCACACACACACCTGGTCGTCGTGAGGATCCTGATAAAGAGGCATACTATACCCGCACACACAAAAAAACAGAGTGCACATAATATTTTTTTTAAAAGATCGAAGGATGTCGCTTAGAGTGAAGAGATTGAAAAACCGGATTGTGATGGCGCAATCATTTTCTCGGTAGACGAGTGAAGGGGGAGACACATGTTGGTTTAAGTGCTCTGTACGTGATGAACGTCCGCTTGTCTAATCATCGCTGAAATTTAAATTTAAAAAAAAGGGAAATTTTAACTTTTTTGGGGGGCGACTCAAATTCCCGCGTTCATTTTTTAAAAAATAAATAAAATAATAAATCTAAAAACTGGTTTGAGCAACTTGTTTTTTTTTTTGGCGCACGACATTTGTGTGTGGCGCCAATTGGAATCCCATACGTCAAAATGGAGACATCAAAACAGGAGCTCTAAATCATATTATTATTATTACTATTTTTTAAATGGCTTAAAATATTTTTATTGTAGAAAAAGAGTTTTGGAAATTAAATTCCAACTGATCTGGTTTCAAAAAAAAAAAAAAAAATTGTGTGTTCGTGCTGCTGCCATGCCAAGGGACTCGGGTGTGTGTTTTCAATCGGCACCACTTTCCCCACACACACTCGGGTATGTTAAGCGGATTTCGACGCCCGTGTTTCTCATAGACTCTCTTGTTGATGGTGTTGATTTTCACGTTGCAGAAATGGATACAACGAACATTTGGGGTGGAAAAAGAAATAAGAAATAATAAGGGGACTATACTTTTAGGTGTCCGATTTCCCCCTGCTGGAATTCCTTAGTCGAAATCCAGCATCCGCCTACTATACCATACAGACTCTCCCACCACCTACACACAAGCGACAGGTCATTAGCCCTCCCTCCCTCCCACACTTAGATCCCTTGATGAATAGATTCCAACCCAAAATGTAATAAGAATTAAATGAATTCTATGTGGAAAATCCCACCGGGCTGAGCTGACGAGGTGTCGATGTGGTACGTCCATTTTGGTCATACAATTTTCTAGTTCCACTTTACTTGAAGTGTTTAAAGTTAAAATATTTTCGAATGTGATGGTTTACCCACAGACAAAAGTTGTGAGGTAGTACAAAAACAAGCCTGATCTGCAGTAATAACAAATGAGTTATTTTTAAAAAAACCCTGAATGAGTCAACCAAAAAGCTAAGAGAGAACCAAGTTGCAGTCAACCGAATAGCTCAGGAAATAATCGTACTCCATAACGATTTAACCAACCAACGCCACCAAAATAGTCCAAAAGAAAGAATAGAAATGTATTTGTCCTACCTCAAACCTGGGAAATACGGCCAGGCATCCGCAAGTGCTCCATCCATCCGCTGGAAAGTTGAATCCACCGGGCTGGATAAGGGCCTCAGACTCGTGAATACACCCACACTCACATGGGCGTACACGAGGACAGAGGGGATTGAAAGAAATGGGAAGAAGAGAGATGTAAACTCGGTCGACATCAGTAGTTTCTCTAATGTAACAGGATGCTGTTTATCTAAATAGAAAATATAAAAAGTGGGTTACGAAGAATATTGACAGAAACAATAAGGAAAAAGTTGGATATGAGACAGTGCTGGGTAAACCCTGTTAATAAACAGGAGAATTTTATGGTTACCATGTAATACAATTGTGCAAGTCATGCATCATTGAAATTTCTAGCAGACCACAGGTTAATGAAAGTAACGAAAAATCATTAACCAAGCGATGAGATTGAGATTGTTGCAGGTCTTTCTACCAGCACAAACAAAACTTGTGTATACTGTGTGGTTATGATGGCTGGCACATCAGGCCTCAGACCTGCACAAATATTTAAGCTATCCCATAATCAGTCCATTTGTAAAAGCTTGGTTTTATTCACCTGCCAAAACAGCATGGAGTGGAGAGTATGGAGTGGACACCAGAGTTCATGTGACATCAATCACATTTTTTCTGAAATTTCATTTGTTGTCCTATCCTTCGTGCAGCAATATTTCCTTCCTAAATGGTTTGATTTTCTTTGGTTTTCTTTAATCTTAATAAAATTCGTTTCTTTTTTGAAACTTACAAAACGTAAGCAGACGACACTAATTTTTTAATTAATCAATCTAAAGAAATCGATAGAAATAAATCGAACCCTCCTCCCTTCTAAATCCAAACTGCTTATAAATTATCATCCGCGCTCGACATCCGCCGAACGGATATGGATTGTTTTTAGTATCAAATAGTTCGTGTTCGTCTCATCAAGTTACAGCACAGAGTTCCCTCTAAATAAAAGTTAAAAATTTGCAAGAAAGATAATTACTGTTAGACGACCTCAATAAGACCTTCCAGGATCCAAACAACTTTCTTGGAATCCATCAAAAAGGAATCTATGTATATATATAAATGCATACGTCTGAAGCACAAAAGAATTAAGTTGATGACGAGGACCAGCAGCAGGAGCGCGCCACTTTCAAAATCAGTGAGAGTTGTTGAATGGAAAATATGAATAAACAATCTAATATATCTTAAACCCCTCTCTCTTTCTCTCTCTTATATACTTATTTTTTCCAAGGAAACAAGTGAAATGGGTGGAAAAATATTACAAGTCTGAAACAGTGAGTGGAAAAATGCTAATAAAAAGTGAGATGGGGGTCCCTTGTCTTGTTTCTTTTTTCTTCTTTTAACTTCTAAATGCATCAGGGGGAATAGAATCAACCGGGCAGGAGCCAGCACACAGCCAACACACACATATGTGATGCAGCACATAGAAAAATAGTGCTGGCACAGCCAGGAGCAGCAGTCAGCGCAGCATATATACGTGTGTGTGTAGATAATATCCACGCCTCTTTGCTGTTTGAACGTTTAAAAGAGCTTAAAGGGCCCGAAAGAAGAAAAAAAGATATCCATCTTCATTTCGATTCATGAGAATATTTTGGGGTTATTTTCTTTCTTCTTCTCTCTTATATAGTATATACCCGGAAAAATAGAATGCTAAACTCAACACACACGTACACAAAATGATGATTTTGTGCCATATAATCTGAAGAGAAAGGCCGACCATTCACACCACCCCCAATTTGGAAGGTATATAAGAAAAACCCTCCAACAAAAATATAATTACACTAGAAGAGGGGAGAAAAGGCGCCACATTTGAAAATGTAACGGCGTTTTTCATTTTCTTTCGGTCTAAAAGGTTTCGATAAGTTTCGATAGTTTATACATGTATAGAATGCTGGACCGGTCCATTATATGTAGAAAGAGTTGATTTCACGTGGGAAAATCACGCAGCCCCAAACAGATTTTGTCGAAATAGTTTGAAAGAAAATTTGGGATAAAAACAAAAATAAAAATACTCTGAGAAAGTCGAAAAGAAATGATGATGTTATAATATCTAATGGAATTCCACATACGCCATTATATTGCAAATCAGTTGGAAAGAATCCAGAAAGGAAAGTTCGGTGGAGATTGGACGCATAATTGAAATAGATGAGGGTCTGGCTTCCATATCAAAAAGTATTTCATGTGTGTGTTATTGCACAAGAGAGCAGCATGTGTGGACATATACACTGATGATGACGTCCAACTGGAATGCTGCCCATTCGACCTGATCTCATCCTGGGTTTTTTTTTGGCCCGTTTTCCGATGATGATTATTATTATACATCACTAAATTATAACGGCCGTTAACTGCTTGGATAGAGAGATAGATATTTTATAGGTGCAGGAATCTCAACTGATGGTTCAGAATAAGATGAGCCACACACCATAGGAGATTGAAACATTTTTCCAGTCTCAGGGCTGTGCATGTGGAAAAGAAGCAATTATAAATCTAGAAGATATGCCTGGGCCTCCCGTAGTAATAAATCCACTGGGCGAAATGATAACTTTATATATATAACAGGAGGGGGGGGGGGTTATAGAATTTGATAATTGATAAAACCAGATTGTTTCTTTTTTGAATAATTATTACAAGAGGATAGAAAACCAAGGGCCCTATAGAATTAATTAAAATCAACCAGGGCTCTGCTCTACTATGATGTGAAGGTCTATAAATCATTATATAACTCGATGAAAAAATATTAGATTTGTGCTGGAAAAAATCAAATATTTGGATATACAAGTTGACTAACCGAAATTTGTTTGCGCTAAATGTACCGTAAAGTTCCGTGTAATTACCGGAGGGAAAAAGTGGCGGGCACAGGAAAAAAAAAAGTTGAAGGAAAAAAGGAAAAAATGAAAGAAAAATAAATTTGTTGCTAACGAGCTGCCGCCCTCGCCAAGCCCATTCCAGCCTCACCGTTCTAAATATATAAACAATCTTTTCTTTTCTTTTCTAACTGTATATATATTCATTCACCTAATTTAGTTATCTGTGATGCTGGATGTGATAATCCCAACAGCAATCATCTGGGCTCCGGGCCCGTATATGTGCTGGGCCGGGGTTCCGTTCCATTTGCCATGATTGGCATCAGTCTCTCTCAACGTATAAAGCTATTACGTGTGTGCCATATTTATCGGGTCTAGGGATCAACGTCAGAGAGAGTGCAGCGCAACCAGGAAAAATCCAAATTTTTAGAAAACAAAAAAATAAGAATTTCCTTGTGTACATTTGATGTGTTAACGCGAGAAAAATCTCATCAAGGAGAGGAAAACCAACAACCAACGTTGGAGAAATTTCTCTTTTATATAACATCAACCGACATGCAAATGACATGCCACTCTCTTTCGTCCCTATAGAGAGCTATTTCAGATTTCGGTCGAAACAATTTTGAACTGAAAGGAAATTCCGGTAGCTCCCGACCGATGGAAAAAGTTGTCGCCGTCGTTGTTGTTGTTGTTGTTGTTATGAGACCCCGCAACCGAAAATGGTAGTCACTCTCTCAACCGATACACACAAGAAAGACAACGCCCTACATTACTACAGCGTCTAATCTATATCTCTCTATATGCATTTAACTAATACGATCTTCGACACGATTTTGTGGTAGAGACACGCAACATCCCCTCCTCCTACTCTCTTCCATTAAGATTATCGAAAAGAGAAAAGTCGGCTGATATTTCTCACGCTCGTCTATACATTTTGTTTTAGATTTTTTATCCCATCAACACAAAAATATGATTTCTATGTGTTATATAATATTGTAAGTAATCGATCTGGAACTTTCCCTTTTGCTGGTGTGTGTATTTGTATAATAAATCGCACCTCTCGGTTGTACATGGATACATTTTTTTTTTTTGATAATTCAATTTCTCTTTGGTCGGATCAAATAAATCTGCGATTCAATTTCCATTTTTTTTGTTTTTGTTTTTGCTATTTCGCAACTTGTTGTTTGAATCATTTTGTACCTTTCGAAATTTCACCCGAAAGCGATGAGCTCACGATCCACCTGAGGCGAATAAAATTACAAATCAAACAAAAAATAAATAAATATATACTCAATTCGGATTATTATAGCTCGTGCAAAAAAGTCTCTATAGTTTCACTTGGCGAAAGGGCGTGTCTACTATGATGTAGAATTTTCTTTTATTATTTGATACGTATTTTTTTGGTGGTTTGATTTTTGCATTGCAGATCAAATTTTTATTGGCGCCATTTTAGTTTCACGCTGGGCGTTGGGGAAACAATATTATTGCGCACATTAGGAGCTTTCAGATATCGACTCGTGACAAGTGGGTTTATATTCTTCCCCCACTGATGATATTCCACAGGCAGCAGCAGTGCTGTGTAAGCCACGCCTATTTGTGTTGTTGGGTTTTATTTGGCTCGGGGTGGAGAGCATCAGGTTTATTTGTCTTGTTCGCTCATGTTTTTATTTTAATGGCCGCACATTTACTTTGAGCTTTTTTGATGGCCGTTTATGACGTCATAAGTCTCGTCATCTGTTTGAATAATAATTTCTCCCGAAATGTTTTACGAAAGTTGGCGGAATTTTTTTGGGTTTTGTTTTTTACTCCACAGCCGGAACTTGGTAAAAAATTTGTATTTTTTGGATGAGCTTTTATGGCAGCGTGAATATATATATATATATATAACTCACGTTGGCTTACATATCTATCTTTCTTTCTTGCAGACTGCAGTTGTACGCCAATGGACATTTCTTATGTCAGAATTTATTTTTTCTCTCCAAAAAATAAAAAAAGGTAAAATAAGAAAATGTAAAAGATTTATTTTTTTTTTTTCGTGGCAGGTGATGAACGGTTCACGCCCACCGTTTGACTCCCCCCTCTTGCAGGTGTTTCTTCTTCTGTCGGTGGATCAGGTCGTTTCATATCCTGACAAAAAGGAAATCAATCGAAATGATCGCACACTCTTCTTCATCACCTCCCCCACTCACCTGGAAATGTCAAAAATCAAAAATCAAATGTTTTATTAATCGATCGTTTCATTTGAGTGATTGACTCCTCCCCTTTTTTCTTCCCCCCCCCAAAAAAAAATGAATTTACATTTTATGTATTCTAAATTTTCTTGAAAAAATAAAATAAAATAAAAAAATGTTTATTTTTTTCCCCCCAATTTTTCCCCCCACTGGCCTGTCTAATGTTTTATACCTTTTTGTTGTTGCAGTTGTTTCTTTTTCCCGACGTGCATATCAAGGCTCATTTGCATGGCGCGCGCCCTGCGGACCCAACTGTCTGATATGCCCGTACACACAGCAACAGCCCCTTTCAATATTATTATCATACAACTCGGAGAGAGAATATAGTCGAGAGTCTCTTTTGACTGACCTCTATAATTAGCGGCAGTCATTAGCTCACCTGGGAAAAGATTCTTTTGACAACAACACACACACACACACAAAAACAACTTAAACAAAATAACCAAATAGGGAGATATATTATTCCAACATTATTCGATTTAAAAATGTGTGTGGGGGAGAGAAAAAAAGGGGGTCAACCGAAATGTTTCCAAACATTTTTATTTTATTTCACGCAAAATTTTTCGAAAAATGTTTTTTTTTATGACGTCATATAATAATGACATTGGCCATGTCTTTTTCAAAAACATATATATCCACCTGATGAAATTTTTCTTGTTTTTCTCTTTTCCCCGTGTGTGCGTGTGTAATAACAAACGTTAAAATAAAAAAAATAAAACTTGCGCGAGCTGGATTTTTATGTGATTCCGTGTTTCCCCCCCTTCTCCCCCCATCATCATCGCCTATAATTTCTAAAAAAAAAGAAATGGACACAAGAAAAAGAAAGAAATTATTTTTATGGATTTCTCATCTGTGGAGGGAATGATGTGAGAGGGGCCAGTTTTGTAAAAAAAATATTTAAGGGTGGTGATTTCATTGGTATACACACATCTAGCTAGCTAGCTAGCTAGTCCTATATAGACGTGAATATGTGTTGTGTTGTGTGTGTAGGCCGTGATGAAATATATTAGGCCGAGACCCAGCGCCACAAACTCTCCGCATCAGCAGGACACCCCAAAGAGCAGAAGAATATCTCCTCTTCGTTGCGGGAGTCCAGTAGAAAAAGTAAGAAAAAAGATATAGCCTTGTGGCCTTTTTTTTCTTCTGACTTCTTAGACTGTACGTCTATACGTAGTACGTACTCCCCGTCGTCAAGCTATATAACTCCAACTCACAATCTCAGCAGCAGCCACACAAAACCGAACCCCTTTTTCTTTTCTTTTCTTTCTTGGAATATCTTATAAATAAATTTAGTATTCATCCTATATATTTTTCTGTTTTAAACAAAAGCGAAACGTTATTTTTTCTCTATCTTTGGCGTAGAGAGAGGCAAAATTCATTATCATCGAAGGGGAAATGATAATCGAAAAATACCAAGTGAAAAACTGAAAACGTATATAATCTCTCTCTCTTCTTTTCTATATGTATATTCTGCCATGTCTATCCGATAGATAGATATAAATGGATTGCATAACCTTTTTTTATCCCCAATGATTTTCTCTCTCTAGACCTAATCATAAATCACAGCTGCACGATCTAGCTGCTCCGGGAATCTAAATAAAAATTTCGAGCGTGATAGCTAGTGCTGGTGAATGAAGCCGTCATCACTCTTATTATGGATCGAATTCCTTTTTCATCTATATAAATTCGTGATTCAATCAGATCGACAAGGAGAGAAAAAAAAATTAAAATCATCTCAAATTATTTAGGAGAAATATGCGGAATAGATTAGATTATTTCATAATTAAAAGTTAGATACGACGAGTGTATAGGCTATATCTATACACAGTGTATGTAGTGTGTGGGGGTCATCGTTCATACAGCCGTGGAATGTTATGCCCGCGGTGATGGTCTCTCTATTCTTTTGTGTATTACACATCTCCACAACTATTCTTCTTTTTTCTATATGCCCTCACACATATGAAAAATTTAGCCGCTAATGTTCTCCTCGCTGCTGGACGCTTCTTCTTCTTCTATTCCGCATCTATAACTGAAAAATAGACAAACGAAACAAAAGAATAAAGAAAAAAAAACGGTGCGCACCTTCTTCTTCTTCTTTTTCTTGTCGTAAATAATAAAATAAATGTGAAGCCGCGCGCAGAGTTTTTGAGTTTTTCTTGAATAGCGGCGGCGGCACTTGCTGTTATATCCAGCGGCACGAGCTCTTCTTCTTCTTTTTTAACCAATTGATTTTTATCAGTCATTTTTATTCTATTTTTTTAGATTTTTTAAATTTTTTCGTGAGTGGATATATAGAAATTGTTAGGCTCTCTATAGGGGTGTAAATTGAATTACATTATTCAAATGATCTATACTTGATCGAGATTGGTTGGTTTTTTGGGTTCGGAACGAAACGTGTGGATCACGAAATGAAATTTAGACCAACAGCTTTCAGTTAGAAATTTCGAATTTTTATTTATTAATGGCAGACACATATAGACACACACCTGCTGTTTTTTGAAATTTTTATTTTTAGATGATATGAATTTGTATTTTTATCCCTGGATGGATGTGGGTCACACAGGAGAACAATAGCCCGCCAAATTCGAAAATTCAACCAACTGTGCTATGGATTCCAGCCAGTCCCACAGGCATCAACAGCTGGACACATTTAAAAAAAAAAATAGAAATCACCGATTTAATATCTAAAAGTTTATTTTGATTGTTGTTTGGACAAAACAAGTATTTAAACATTTAAGCTCTTGTTTGTTTGTCCGGTTCCAAAAAACATGTTCAACCCTTTTATATTTTTCAAATCTTTCTCCAAGCGCGAAAAATGTTTTCAATCTTGTTATTCTTATATTCCCATGTACATTTGTCTTTTCTCTTCATATTTTTCGTACATGTTTGGATGAGACTACCATCGACTGCCTAATAATAATCTCTACGCACCGCCATTGAGAAAAGAAAAAAAAGAATTTTTCGTTTTTGTTCCAAATCGGCACTCCTTGAAAGCCGGCCCAGTCCGTCTACTATATAGTCAATACACTCCCAACATGTATCAATGGGGCTTGTTTGTGGTCTATCCCTTTTGATGTATTTAGAACGAAAGAAATAAGAAGAAAAAGGGGGGGGTTCCGTATTATATACATGAGTGGACACACAGATAGAAACACGGCCATGAATAATCCTGTTTGAAAACATACAAACAAGCCGTGTACTAGCCTATTTGTATATAAATATAGTGGACGGCCGGATGACCCCTTTCTATTTTTTAAATTCCGGTTCTTCGGTGGGGGGGGGGGGAACCCAGCGGATCGAATTGATGTTGTGTACTATACACCGCCAAATTCAAAAAAAATATTAAAAGGAAACCGCGAATCTATATCAAATGGATATTCAGCAATATCACCTGCTTTGTTCGATTATAATTCAGCGTGTAGTACTAAGCTTTGTGGCCAATTTTTGATTTTTCCTTTTTATCCTGGTGGTGTAGTACACGACTAGGGCGTGGGAGAGAAGACCCGCTAAACCGAATGGAAATCTATAATAGCGCCTGCCACCATTTTTTCAAACCTCTATGCAAATCGACTTAACATTTATGCCCATCAAAATCATTTCGGCGCCAAAAATTCAAATTTTTTTTAAATAATTAAAAAGCCAATCGATCAAATCAGAAAAAGAAAAATTAGAATCAATTGTGTCAAGTGTAAATTTTGTTGGAATAAAAGAATTGTCATTATAAAATCCACCGGCGGCGGCCATGTACAAAAGAAGTTGAGGAATATTATTATTATAGCGCTGCGCGGTTACACACATTAGATTGTACTATAGCCGAGCGCTTTGGGGCCTTTGTTGTGATTTATGACGTTATTTTTAGGCCCCGGTCTCAGAAAGAGAAAAAGCGCGCGCTGTTTGAAAATTGTGACAAATTCGGATGATAGAAATGGCCGACAACTTTTTTATCGATTCGATGCGGATCGTCGGTGAATATAAGCGCCCCCAGCACACAACAACAACCAAACGGATATACTATGTTTTCCGCTTTCTATCCTCTACTATTTGAGAACTGTGTGATGGCAGCAGATAAAAATAAACAGGCAGCAGCTCTCTCGGCTTCTGATAGGCCAAAAAGAACAACAAGAAAAGGACACTGACGACGTTTTTATGTCCCCGACGCTCGGCAGCCATAAATTACCGTACCTCTTTAGCTCATTTCGTTAGATCATCAAAGATTCAAGACTGTCTAGTCTCTTTCCCATGTTTGTTTCTATTCTATCTACCCAAAAAAAGAGAAAATAAAATAAAAAGAAACAGTTGTTTTTATTTTTCAGACTGATACGGTGATAAGACTGCGGACCTTTCTTTACCTTCCAACCGTTGGACGCAATAAATTTCGGTAGGGGCAGACCCTTTCACGTCATTGGAATTTTCTTTTCTGGTCTAAAAGGAAAAAGAAACTAAAAAAGTTCTAATAAATTGGAATAAATGAAGTCGTCAGAAAATTGAAAATCGTCTAACCTCGCCCCTATTATCGATATAGAAAAGAAATTCGGTGCATTGTGTGTATCGATTTGACACTTTGCACTTTTGAAATAAAAAGGCTGGAAGGAGGTTCATTAAAATTTAAAAAACAGCAGCAGCGTTGGCAGACAGCCATCAACTGCTGTGGGAAGAGATGCCCAGCAGCTGGTGCTGGAAGAGATGGTGGGTGTGTACCAGCAGCACTCTCTCAGGTGACGAGCGGATCAGATGGCCAGGTGTTGATTATTTAAAATAAAAAGGGAAAAAAGGTAATAGCACATACAGAGAAGAATAAAAGAAGAAACCGGTCGACATTTTAAATGTAAAAAAAGAAACTTGAAATGATGCCGATGTGGTTCTTCTTCTTCTTCTCTACAGGTGATGACATCTTCAATGCTATGCGGTCGAATGGAAACAAGTTTTTTTCTTTTTCTTCTCTTTTTGGTTAAAAGGTAAAAAGGTAAAAATTTCAGATGGTAGAGAGAAATCCCTAGCGCGCCATCACGGCGGAGAGATTCTAATCTTTGCTCTTGGTCCGCGCACAGCACACACACAACCCACCGCACCGACATGTAACAGCAGCAGCCCCAGCCAAAGAGCGGCTATAGCCCCCCCATCACGGTTATCATCATCTTAATGTACTACAAGGTAGACGACAGCAGCAGCAGCAGCAAAAAATATAAAAGAGTCTCATCCGACAACAATTAAAAGTGAAAAAACTAAAATAAAAATAAAAGAAGATTTTATATTTTTCAAATAATAGGAGAAATGTACATTTAAAAAGAGAGCCCACAGGGGTGGAATTGATTTCACTAATGAACGTGCAATGGCATTTCGTTTAGAATTGAGTGGCGTGACTCTCGATCGGATCAAAGATTCAATTTAAAATTTATAACCTTTTCAAGATATTTATCCAATCGTATTTGGCTATTTATAGCTTTTCTTAACTTTTAAATGAGGTTTTCTACTGTTGTTGCAGTGTGTGGGGTAAACGTCGATATTATTTAACCCCTTGTATTATTATTAAATCCTCAAGGTTAAACTTTATATCCTCATTAAATTTAAAAATATTTGGGAATTTCTCGAATGTTTTTGGTGAATTCGGAAAATTTGAAAAATTCAAGCGCGGGAAAAAAATGGAAAATCCGCGGATTATTTCTACAGAGCCGCCACCACCCCAAAAATGCTTGGAATTCATTTTTTGCTGGTTTTTAATTGGTTCCATACTGGCGACATTTATATAAGAAAGATATCCATCTAATGCGGTTTTTGTATGTCTGTCGGATTATACTGAGAAAGAAAAAAAATAGTTGGCCGTCGTCAGCACGACAAACTTTTCTTTTTCAAGTGACACTGCCGGATTTCCTCAACTCCTTTTTGGTCATTTGATGAAGAAAAAAATGTCGTTATTTTATTTTTTTGTTTCCAGACACAAAAAAAAAAAATCAATTTGGGTGAGGATTTTTCATTGGGGACGATGGGGTGGTCGCGATTGTGTCAAGTCACACAACTACCAAATAAAAAAGGCGAGTCAATATAATGTACCGGTTATTTCTTTATTCTATACGCACTATAGAGAAGGGATGTAATAAAGATTTGCATATCATTAGCATATCCCCCTAACAACACACACACAAATATCCCGGCGCACAATTTCGAAATAGAAAAATAAATGGGCGATGACGAGTGCGGATAGGCGTGTCAAAGAATCAAAGAAAATCAGAAAAAAAAATAAATAAAATTCAAACATTTTTATGTATATATATTCTTCCAGGCGTAATTGAAATCATTTCTGTGCAATCAATGCCACATCTCGTCACATCACCCCCATCAAAAAAGGTTAAATGATAAATTCGTTCGTGTGTGTGCACAATCGTTTTTCTATTTGATTTTGACCGCCGCTGTGCTTAAAAGTGGATCTCGTCAACCGTTGAATCATTTGAAATTCTCCATTTCCGTGTTTGTTTGTTTAAATAATTCACCGCGCACCCGGGCCGTTGTTGAATTCCGGCACAGGCGACATCGTCAACATTTTCTATTTGCTGAAGAAGAAGAAGAAGATGATTCTTTTGAAAAAGTGTCAACCGCTCGCTCATCTACAAAAAGATGATTCTAATACTTCTGGGATCCATCAACAGCTCACAGTATACTCAGTTTGATGTCTTTTCCGGATGACCAGATAATAATGTCTTCCCCTCTCTTATCTTCTGTGTGTGTTAGTTTCATCATGGAAATTGTTTCAACACCTTTTCTTCGCCAGTTTATTATAGCCGGTTGGTAGAGAAAATTTTCCCTTTTTGGTTGGAAGAGAAAAGAGATTTGTCTCCGCACATCCTCATTCCGGATTTTCTTTTTTCCTTTGAACGTCTTTGAAGAAAGAATATCTATAAGCAGCTGTGGGTTCTTTTTCCACGTAAATTCTCTTCTTCCGCCAAGGGATCAGGACGGATTATATCGAGTTGGTCACCACAATCGAAACAAACAAGCTCTCCTCTCCTCTCTCTTCCATCTAAAGAAAAAGGAGATAAAAACAGCCGTAAAATAAGATAAATTTTTTGGAAATTTCTATACCCAACGTACACGAGCTGTGCTGAGAGACTGTCCATTCAATTCTCTCGTGCGTCTTTAACTCTCACAAGAAGATTCCAACCGCCAGATATATATATTCTACTCCGGATCCATTCAAGGATATATGTTCAGACTGGGACTATATCACCCGGGTTCATCCATCCATCGTCGGATGTATCGTTCAAATCCGCCCGCTTTTTTCTTCTTCTGAACAATGTGGGACTAAAACATTCCAGAGGGACGTGCTGTGTCTACTCTGCTGTGCATAAGCGAGTCCTGCCGTTCCCGCCTGGATGAGCAAATTGCACGTGGACATTGACGGAAATTCCTCCCAGTTTTCTTTGTCAAGTGAATGAGAGATTCTTATTCTTTCAACTGTTTTTCGCTTTTCTATACTGGTTGGATGGATGGATGGATAGAAGAGCTAAGTCGTTTGCGACACACGAGGAAACCTGTTCCGGTTAGCTAATATCAAATTATTTTTTTTTTAAGTTGCGTCGACAGTTATTAATGGACCAGTGTTTTTTAAATCAAATTTGAAATTTTAGCAAAATTGATTACATTCGAAAATTTGAAGCAAATTTAATTTTGTATTTGATTTGTGACTACAATATTAGTTTACTATAAATTTAATCACAGGTAAAATCAAAAGACATTTGATTAATTGCAACATTGCTTTGCAGACGAAATAATAATTTCATTTGTTCGTCTGCTGTCTGCAAATCTGCAATCAGTGTATGCCTGTATGGTCTCGTCACGAACTAGTGCCCACATCTATAAATGGTAAGTTTAATTGCAAATTATTTCTTATATCTTTAAGCTTGACACAGACAATGTGGTTATAGTGATGTATAGATTGAACACGTCAAACTATAATGAATGCCAAATGCCAGGAATTTGGGTGTGTGTGCTGCATACCAAACATTTTCAGAGTCGATTGTTAATGAACTGAAATGTGTCCAGTTAGAAACGGTCATTCATTTCTACCAAATAGTTTTTAAATACGTTATTTGATTTTTTTTTGTTGTGTGTGTTCTTGTTGTTTGCCTTGAATGTGTAGATCTGGGACTTTCATTTTGCTCACGTATAGGCGGCTGGTCCGGGCTGTCACGAACGCTTGAGTGATTGAGTCGATTCATTTTTCAAACGAACGCGCCCGGCGTCCATTTTTGTTTTCTGTTTCTCTCTTTTCTCGTGGTGAGATAATTGGATTCTTTGTCTTTTCTCTATACACAACCAAAAAACTGGTTGAAATCGGGCTGGACCCCAGCTTATAGTTGACTCGATCTATACATGGGCAAAAGACCCAAAAGTCGTCCTTTTATAACATTTTTATTCCGCGCAGCTTTTAAAAAATCAAACAAATCATTTCCCCAAAAATCCCTGGTCGGATCAACTTGTTATTGTTCTTGTAAATAGTTGACAGACTGTTTTTTAAAAAAACACGAAAAAGGCGCACAAGCCCCTCATGTTGTCGTGTCTAATACCGTCTCACACTAAATCACGCGGGACTCTGGCCAGTGAAAGTGTGCTAGAGTTTTACATCTAATGGCACAGCCCATCAAATGTTTTATTATACAGTCTCAAAACTCTCTCTCTAGCTCTAGCTCTGAAACTTTTAGTTTCTTATTTGAAAAGGGGAATTATTACGTAAATGGTCGCAGCTTCTTGTATATGTATTTATTAATCGGGGGGCCCTTTTTGTCTTGTTTGTGTGACAGGTATATTTATTTGCATCTATTTATTTGAGTCTGATGTCCTTTTCGGGGGGGTTTCTTCTTATGGACATGTGTCCGTTTTGATCATATTTTTTTCCGACATATGCCATATGCAAAAAACAAATGAATGATAATAGTGACGCAATGATGTTTGAAATTATTCTTGTCCTTGTGGCGATGAAAGTTTGATCGGAATTTTTGTTTGGCGTCTGGTCGATCTCGGCCATAGATTTATGCGTCGTCATCTTGTTTTTAAAATAAGGTAAACATTTTTCTAACCTAGTAATTGATTGAATTGAAAAAAAAAAAACTAGATAAATTGACTGAATGCGCAGGGCTAATCAAAAAAATTTGTGTTGATGGTGTAAAATTAACCGCGTTAATAAATAAAAATCAACTTGACAAATTGGTCGTTGGCCATTGAATCATTTCAATAGAATCCCCGAATGATTTTTTCCGACCGTGACGGTGCACGTCTATACACCAACTACTATGTATAAAGTTGAATAATCTCAACTAAAAGCTCGGCGCGGAACAAGAAAAATAAAATCAAACATTTCCTTTTCTTTTTGCTCAGTAAAGAAGAAGAAGAAGAAGAAGAAGTTTTTCTTTCTTCGTTTTGTCTGTTGTTGTAAAATCACATAATCAGATGGTCACGCTGCCAACTATCGTCCTGGGCTTTATTTTCCCCTAGATTCCGACCGTGACGCTTCACTTTCTTATTCATTCTTTTTCAACCTTTTTTTTAGAAAAATAAATTTTTTACCCCATCGAAAAAAATATTTATTTTTTTAATCTTCTTAGATTTTTCTTGTAATAAATTTGGGAATTAGAGAAATAATAAAAAAAAAAGTTTGACGCTTCGTCACCTTAAACGGGGGTCGCGTCTATTTTTTGAAAAAATAATTGTTGTTGTTGCTTTTTGAAAGTTTTTTCTTCTTTCAATTCATCGCGAAGGGTTTGTCACCCGGTTGTCCTTTGAATGGCATCCTGTTTTTGTGTGTTCCGCCACGATGGCCAGCCAGCCACCACTCAGTGTTGCACACAATCTTCAACCCAGAAAGTTCTTATTCTTTTGTTGTTGCTTACCTTTTTGGATTTTTTATTATTTTCCCACAATGTTAAAAAAAAGGTGTGGAGATGATGATGACGGTTGTATCCATATGAAAAAAAATAACGGCCGTGTCATCCTGTTATAATTCAGGGCTGAGGGGGAAAGAAACCAGAGTGCGTTAACAACGCACAATCGAAAAATACAATCTCCATCCCAGTCGGGATTATATTTTATTTTTTCTTCTCGCCATTTCGTGTTGACAAGATGACCGGGACCCCATCAGTATGGGCGTCAGATGTTGATAAAACAAATTTTATTTTTTTCGGGAGCTGAAGGCTATGTAACATACTTTGCATAGACAAGGGCGAGGGACTTTCTTTTTTTTCAAAAATTCGAATGGCGCCAATTTTTGAAAAAATTTTTGTTGAGTAGGAAAGAAAAAATCAAGATTCAATAGGGACTGGGCAGCGCAATTGACGTGATGATGGGCGTGTCTATACGGCAGCATGTGCAAGTGAGAGCGAAATGTGTCGACACATAACTCGTACGATCTTGTGCGTGTCGGCCCCCTTTTTGACGTTGCTGACCCCCTTTTTCTTCCATGCACGTCATGTGTAAAGTGGAATGAAATACAACATCACTTTCTCAGCAGTCCGCTCCAGATGTCCGTGCCCAACAATAGGCGGGTTCTTGCTAGGAGCCGCAAAGGCCGAGCTATTAAATATTTGCATATACGGCCAGAAATAAAAAGGAAAGGGGGGGGGGGAAGATCGACCCGAATAGAAATATAGAAATTAAATTGTTGTGTTTGGAGATAAATGGACAGTACATTTTTTTCTTTACAAGACGAACACCCCCCGATGCAAAAATGGGGCGTTGGCCACCTTTCACTTTGCCTCCGAGGGCTTGTAATAAAAAAATTATTTTGACTGGAATTTCTGTACAGACGGGTCTACTGTGTAGTAGTTATGTGATTGTGTTTTTACAATCAATTACAGCGTGATGAAGCTCTTTCTCAAAAGATGATTGTCACTATTTCAAATTTCGCGGGTCATTTTCAAACGTGTGACATTTATCGTTCAAACATTTGAGATGTACGAGGTGAATTGAAATCAGATCATCAATAGAATCTTATACTGGGGCACCAGACTTGTATCGGAGCTACTGGCCCATGTCATTGGAGACTTAAGGCGATTATTAGCTATGCATTGAAGCTAGAAAGAGAGAACTACGTGAATACGGATTATAGATTTGTTTTTCCCCCCTACCAAAAGGACTATAAGGCATCAACAGCTGTTGTTACAAGTCTTATCGTTCGTTTGGCTTCCGGCGTCTTGGAGAAACCCAGAAAAATTAAAGAAAAAAAAAATCAAAATCATTTTCTGATAAGAAACAAAATAACCAAAAATTGTTTCTCGTAATATTGCCGCGTGGAATAATAACAACATGAATATGGAAATGGTATTTATACACGAAAGCGTAGAAGAAAAAAGAAAATATTTATATGTAGACGATATAGATAGAATCATACTATAAGGTTATCATCTATAAGAGGGGGGTCTCTCGTGTCGAGGGGGATAAAACAGCCGACAAATCCCGTAGCGTCGACCGACGGCGGGGCTAATATTCCCGAACAATTTTTCTTTATATTCTTCTGGGGTTTATTCTCTTATGGAGGTACACACGTGAGCAGACTATGTATTAAAAAAGAGACACACTGTGCGTACCGTGTGTACATATTCAGCCCAATCACATCACGCGATATTGAAAAACAAACATAATATGATAAACCCCCCCTATATACACAGTATCTATACTCAAACTTGTCCAGGGCATTTGTCTCTATATAGACCCTGTATGTGTGTGTGTAGAGTCTAACGGGGAAACCGTATGATGTACAGGTGCGTAGAGGAGAGAGGTGGCGTGACTGGCTATTCAAATGAGTTTGCACGCGCCGGAGTAGTCTAAGGAAAAGTCTATTTCACCGTTTTCTTCTCTGATGCCGAATAAAAGTTGAGAATATACTGGTGTACCATTTTCGAGCCTTTTTGTTTGATTTCATGGACCCGTCATCATCAGGTCATGTCTTTCTTCTTCTTTATTTAAAAAAAATTCAATCAACTCCGACCAAAAAAGATTATTTTCAAAATTAATTTTTGTCGCTTCTCTTTTGTTTTCAAAGATGCGTGAATAGGATCGTCCCAAAAACGGACAACAATAGAGGCCAGGTACTTGTATACATATTTAGATTAAATGATGCTGGATAAATATTTCACCTTGGACACACACACACGGTCCTTTCTTATTATATTCTTTCGTGAATTTTTGTCTTTTAAAAAATATTATTCAATGCTGGCGCAATGTCCATTAGCTCCCGTATTATCCTCTGAGCTCAGTAAAAAACAATTTCGTAACTGAAAGAAGAGAAAAAAAGTGTTGTGTTTTATGATCTCCGAGTATATTACAAGACAAGGTATTGAGATTGATTGATTGTAACGCTGAGGAGCAAAAGCGAATCGAATTTTTTGATTTTTTGGAAAAAATTTTGTTTTTTAAAAATCTTTTCTCTTTTCTCTTTTTGAAAAATGGGGAAAAAAGTCCCCACCCGTCGAGTTGCATCAGGACATTCCATTTTTCTTTTATGCCTTTAAAGCTTAGCTAGACTTAGTATATATATATGCGATCATGATTTATACATAGACACAAGGGGGGATATAAGCGTTCTACATCTCCGCATTTTTGTTAATTAAGTCCGATGGTCGTAGAGAGCCGAGCTGCTGCTTGCTGCTGCTGCTGCTTGCTGGCCCCGTCTCTTGTAGATATGTGTGTAGATGGTAGCCCAGCACGGGGGCTGCCAGGGTCTCTCTCTCAGTCGGCGGGCTACCTTTTTTTTTCTTATTTCATACCGAAAAGAGATGGTCCGTTGAAAAGCGGCCAGGCGAAAAATAAAAGAAAAAAAGAAATAAACTTTGAAAGAATTTTCTATTTTTTTTTTTTAGCCTCACACCTGTCTCTTGTCTTATATAGCTATAGGCTGTTGAATCATCTAGCGAAACACCTCTAATATCATCAACACTTGAAAGACACAAAGTTTTGAGGCTTTTTTGGCTAGCTACTACTATGGTGGTAGTAGTAGTAGCGATAATGAGCATTTGTTTCGGTTCATTCTATCCAGTTCTTATTATGTCACACCGTTTTCTTCTTTCTTGAAAATGGCAACTGCATCAGGTTTATTACACGTTGATTTCAAGTGGCAGAGAGACTATATATAGGCATCGACCTCGAGGCCTCTAATCTCTAATTCCATTTAGAAGGAAAAAAAAGTGAAATTGTTTAAGAGATTTAAGGATATATGAACGTTATCATAGAAGAAGAAAAACACAAAACAACAACCCTCTTTTATTTTGATGCTGGAAACTTCTTACCACAGCGGGTCACGATGATAGTTTGGCCGTCTTTTTCTTTTTTGTTTTAACGACTGGGCGATTTACAGCCGTTGGAAGAAGAAGAAAAAAAAGGCTTCTATACAATCTATAGTGGCTGCTAACATGTACACTACAACCTTTTGTTGTAAAAGTCTCTGCTCCATCTCTCTCTCTCCGTTTTTATCCATCGGCAATAGCCCCTCTCTCTATTCTTTCAACCCCCTTCTGGTTTTCCCTATCTCTCTGCTGGGTATTTTTCTTTCTTCTACACAAAAGTTAAGGTTCAAACCTTTCCTACCCAGTTGTAAATTAAACGCCAAAGGAGCAGCAGCAGCAGCTAACCTCTCAACAAGAGGACGATAGCAGCCGAATGGGGTTCTTCTTTTTTATCTTTTTGAAGTTCGATCGACAAATATCCGAGAACTTTTTTTAAAAGTTTTTCTGTTGGGATATTTTGTGGATAAACGTCACGGGGGACGTGTGTGTGTGTAAGGGTTGGAAGAAGAAGATTCAGCAGCGCCGGCCTCACGCCGTGATATGTTTGAAAGCATCTTCTTTCTAGTATAAGATTTAAATATTGCGCAAGGAGTTTTCAAAATATTAGACCGTGACGCGCGAGCTCGACGTGAGATGAATATTATTCGGACCGCCAGCAGCACGAGTGCGCATCTCATCATGAAATATGATGATTCCCTATTTTCTTCCCCCTCTTTCTATATTTATAATCAGATTTTTTTTCGACTTGAGCTAGGATGTGATCTGGAAACGATATCGAGATAACATCCATCCCCGCTAGACATTTCCCTATCTAGAATTATTATTAATTCGGTTGGTCGATAAATAACGAATTTCACGTTGGGTCGCGCGCGCGTGAGACTTGTCATGGCTCCCGCTAGCATCTCCTGATTACTTGTCTTATTTTTTATTTAATTTAATAAATTAAAAATATTTCAAGGACGAAAAGAATAAAATTGGAATTATTATTAAATTATTTTTGTTTTGGGTTTTTTTGGGGGGGTTTAACCGCAGACCGCAACCGCACACGACACCTCCCTCCTTATCATCCGAGCACCACATATATAGTTCTCGTAATAATCAAGGTGAACTCTCTCCCCCCCCCCCTCTCGGTATTTTCGGTATGTTTAGGATATGTAATTAAAGAGGTCGTTATATATCCGTCTTTAATTAAATGCGCTCGTTTAGCCTCGTATTAAAGTCGTGGGTCGTTTAAATAGCAGTTCATCTCCATTAAAAATACACCAAACAAGTTCAAACCTCAAAACTCCCTTTTTTTTTATTTTTTAAAAAACTATTTTAAAATTCCCGCCACTCAATTTTTGAACAAAATAAAAATTTCTGGGCGAGGCTCTACCGGTTTTTATTTTACTACGCGGAATATTTAAAGAAAATATTTTACGTTCCGGCAGAAATTTTTCAAAGAATAAAAACCCGTTGAACGACAATACAATACACGATGTGTGTGCACACACAGTGTATAGTATGTGCCCCATGTAGGGGGATCGAACACGCCCTTGCGCGCCTATTGTTGACTTTTGCTGGCCCGCAGGAAGTGTGTGTGCCTATAATTTCAGGGTGGTCACTCAAAAAAACTTGAAAAAAATAGGAACCTGACGGAGGCGGGGTGCAGGTGGATAAGATTTCCTCCTTGTCAAAATAATACTGCGGTGTAGTGTGGTGTGGTGGTGGGGGGAACCAAATAGAAATCGAGTCTCTTTTGTCCGACTAAAATTTTACATTTCTTTTTCTAGGCGTCAGTTTCGTATCCATTTATTGACCAACGCCCCACAACGTGTGCCCCCCTTCGTTTCTTCCTGCCAAATATTTAATTACCGACTGGAGAAATATGCCTGGTGTGTGGGAGAGACACTACTCCGATAGTGTCAAACCTCTTTGTTAATGGCGACAAATAATAATAACAACGAATTGGACCATCGTTCACACGTACGTTTAAACTAACGAGGTAATTATTATTGATTGCAAACAAAACATATGGCGTGTCTGCGGTAATTGCCCTACTTTATTTTAAATATTTCAGATGTAAAAGGCCATTGCGCAGTTGCGACATCATTAAAAAACAAAAAAGAAAATTGTTGCGCAAAGTGATAAAAAGACGACGCCCGCACCATCCATCCATCCATCCATCCAGAAAATATTCGTCCGATTGTTTCCGCATTGTCTGGTTGGTTTCTCGGCTTTCGAAGGTGTTGGTGGAGTTTGGTGTGTGACGACAGTGAGGGATGACGGACGAATCGGCGGGGCGTCGAATCAATCCGTTTTTCATCCACGACGGCGGAACAACAACAACAGCAACAACAACCTGCAACCACCAGGATTTTACTGGAGACAGCAGCGATGATGATCCTTGGAAGAGAGCCGGAATGCCCGGAATGATCCTCAGTCGCAATTGCAGCGTGAAAGCCAACGGGGTCCCGTCGATGACGGGCGGTGCTGGAATGGTGGACGTTAATGTCCGTCAACGCAACGCTGTCGGAATCATCAAATGGATAAGAAAAGAAAAGAAGAAGAAAAAGATTCAGAATAATAAGAAGAAGACGCTCAGGTATGGAGGACGCCCTACTGCCGGCGCCCACCTGCGCGATTTTATGCACGCCACGTCCATGCACGGCCTGAAATACGCGGCCGAAAAAGAGGCCACCTGGATCGAAAGGTATTAAAACCCCCAAAAAATCACGCGCGAAAATTTGAATGATTACAATTTTTGTTTGATCGAAAATTTATTTTTAGCGCCGCAACTGTTTTCCCGACTCATTTGCATACGCCGTGAGAAGATCGGCGTGTAAAATTAGCGCAGATGTTTTTTACTTTTTTTGCAATTTCCGACCTAATAATTCCGCGCGCTAAATGCCCGTGTTACACTATTATGTGGCGCGCCATTAATCGGTGCCGTAGAACGGTGATTAACATCTCGTGATCGTGACGACGTAACTTTTTTGTGTTTTAGACGCTGGGCCATTGATTTCAAATGCGGGTCAATTGTCGATTGCCAAAAGTGGTTGGTGGTGAACGACTGGTCGGCGCAAACTCTCTCTGGCCGGCTCTGTTATTGTTGTTGTTGTAGGCAGCGCACACGAGCCCTTTTGTCGGCGTGATGTGTCCGTGTCCGTCCCATCTCGTCATTATTTTAATCACACACCTGTCGGGGGGGGCCTTAGCGCGTTCGAATACACAAGTAAAAAAAAATGGTGAGAGAGATGAGGAAGTTGTACACGAACGGAGAGTCCGCGTTCTGGCGGCGGAGCGTGATGCCACACCTGCCGGTCCGAGAAGAAGAAGAACGTCGGGAAATGTTCTTTTACCCACCCATGGGCTCCCCCCATGATAATTGATTGATTGTTTCCATACGAGGTTCTATATGAATTTTTTCCTATTTTTCCTTGTTGTTATTTCTTTTTGAGCAGGTTCCTCTGGATTGCTCTCTTCCTGGCCTGCTTCTGCACAGCTGTCTTCTTCATTATGCGCATGTGGTCCAAATGGGTTTCCTCGCCCGTCATCATCTCGGTACTTACACACATAGGGGAAAAAAAAACAAAAAGTTGGACAAATGTTTAACCGATTGATTTTTCTTTTGGAATTTCTATTTTTCGTTTTTTTTTCAAACTGGTGAAGGTGGAGTCGACGGATTTCCCTAATTCCATGATCAATTTCCCAACCGTTTCCGTCTGCAACGTCAATCAAGTCTCCAACGCCATCGTCCTAGCATTGATCAAATCAAAGTATTTTATTATTTTTTTAAAAAACCGAAATTTGAATTTTCAACGCCATCTATTGGCCGAAACGTTTAACCAAAAAATATCATCTAAAACGTGTTTATTGTTCAACAACAATCTCAAAGCAGGATCTACCGGGAGGCCAATATGAGTCGAGAGAATTTACTCGATCTGCTGGGTGGTCTGATGAGGGGAGGCGTTCCCGATAGCGGCGAAGATTACATCACGCAATTGGAGGATAGCATCCACCTGGGTGAATTGACGTCGGCCAACTTGACCTTCTTCATGCGTAACGTAAAAACGGCTCGCGCTAGCACACACACACCATTTTTATTTGTAGCTTCTTGCTCTGAAAACCAAGTGTGTGTGGCCAAACACTTGATCAAAAGATTTACACGTTTTTCCTTTTTTTTACTTATATACAGGTGGCCCAGCCGTGCTCGCAGATGCTCCTCTATTGCGAATGGCAGAGCAAGCCGGTCAATTGCTCCGATATTTTCCAGCTGGTACCGTCCAATCAGGGCTTCTGTTGCGTCTACAATCTCCAGACGGTCCACCTCAACAGGAAAAGGTACTAAACAAACTCAAAGAAATGAGTTTCTTGTCTCCTGTTCGGTCCAGCGATTTTTCGAATGAATTCGACCGGAGAGAATAGAAAACCGCCAAATTAAAATTGAACGAGGATGATGTTATGAGAACAGGAACAGAGCCGTTCCAGCCGGCCAACAGCCCGTCAAGGCTCACGGAGAAGGCGTCCAAATGGGTCTGACTGTTTTACTCGACGCCCAAATCGACGACTACGCGCTGACTTCTTCCTTCTTTCACGGATTCAAGGTGACACACTTTGCCAAGCCGCTTGTTGAAATATTATTAAGGTCCTCAAAGATTATCTCTTTATTCACACTTGAATCAATTGCCGATTTTCATCACCGTCGAATTAAAAACAACCCCAAAATTATTCAGGTGTTAATCCACCATCCGGAAGACCAGCCTGATCCGTCGACCAAGGGCTTCGCAGGTAAAACAAGTCTTATTCATTCGTGACACACGCACGATTTCAATTAGAACCGGCGTGTGGGGATATAGTATTTCACGTGAATGTTTCAACCCCGGCGAGCAAATGAAGCCGTTGCAATTGTGAACATTTCTCTTGTAACACGAGAGGGAAGAAATGATCACGAGGGATTTAAAAATATAGAAAGCTCGACCATATGGTGTCAAATAGGATTATTCAAAAAATTCACGGGATTAAACCTCTGAGCTCTCTCACTTTATCCTATATATTGGAATGTCACGATATTATTTTGTTGTTGGGAAAAGTTCAATTGTGCATTAAAGACTAAATTGATAAGTTGATTTCGCTTATAGTTTCGCCCGGAAGTGAGGTGTTTGTCGGCGTGTCAGCTTCGTCCATTTTCAGCACGGATGACGTCCGGCTCTTGACTCCGGCCGCTCGGAATTGCCGCTACAGTTACGAGAATCACCTGAATTACTTTTCCCGCTACAGCCAGTCGAATTGCTTGATGGAACGCATGGCCAGATCCATCACACGTCAATGCGGTTGTCTCCCATTCTACTTTCTGGGTCATTTTCCTAACTAACTATTTTTAGTCTGAAATTGTGGTAATAACTGACGCATCTTTTTCTTTCCTTGTAGTCGGCGACGAAGCGACACCCACCTGCCGTTTCAAAAAGAAATCATGCGTCCAGTCAGCCTTCCGTAATTTAAAAAATTAAAATCATTTATTACATTCCTACTCCTATTAAAAACTTCCTATCTATTTTGCAGATGATTTCTATCAGAAGGATGTCAATTGCCCGGTGAATTGTAACACGACCTCCTACACGGCGGACATTTCCCGCGGTCATTTCCCCAATCGAGACTTTCGCGCATCTCGAATGGCTCGTAACACCAAGGCGCCAATCAACGATACTTACCTACAGTTGAGCCCCAATCGATCCTGCAATCCTGAAACATGTAAATTAAAATCCTGTTTGTTTCTATCCGATGTAGAAACAACGTGGCCCTGTTGCACGTCTTCTTCCGCGACCGCAGCGGAATCCAGTACCGGCGTGACGTTCGCTACGAATGGCAGGATTTCGTTTGTAAGTCTAATATCATAAACTCAATCTGTATTTACAAGGATAATAAGCGCTATTTCAAACGCGTCAATAATTAATCTGTGCGATTTTTAAAATAAAAATTTCGTTTTCTTTTTAATCAGCCGCCGTTGGAGGTTTACTGGGACTTGGAGTGGGTTTCAGCCTCCTTAGCTTGATGGAGATCCTCTACTTTTGTGGTTTGCGATCCTGTCTACGTAGGAATCGCGCTATTCCAGCACCGGCACCATTTCATCCTTTTAATCACATCGAATTTGATATTAACAAACGTCTGGCGCGCCACATACGCCTCAATATGTGAATATTTACAACACCTGTCAGTTGGACAATGTTTTTAGCTGCTTAGCCACGAATCAATCAACGAATGGGCCAGGGTGCCACGGGGTGGAACGAAAAAATTATTTGTTCCTTCCTGGGCGGACGTCATCGTTTCCAGCGGATTGGCCTTGATGGAGATGAGAGAACGTCTCACTTCGTCGACGGAAAACCAACGCGCGTCCTCCAGCTCCGAAGTATCCACATCGAGTACTTCATTTCCTAAATTTAGAATTAACAGAAAAAACAACGTCAATCTGGAATTATCTTGAAATCAAAATATACTCTGTACCGCTGACTATTGCGTGGCATCCGATCATTAAATTGCTTGTCGGGAAGGACCAATGCTGAGACGCTTTGTAATCGACGCTGAGGACAGTGAGGCCGACTTCTTCGGCTACTTCTCTGCGAATACCTTCCTCCAATGTTTCTCCTGAATGTCAACATATTTGTTTAGTTTCAAGGCTGAATTGGGGAGGATTTCAATGTGATTACCTGAGTCGACATATCCGGCGATACAAGAGTACATCCCTTTAGGATGGCGTCCTTGTCTGACAAGCAGAAGCTTGGTCTTCAAACTGTCAGCTACCAGGACAATCCCGACAGGTGACAGAGATGGATACCAAACTTCCTCGCATTTGCTGCAGGTTCGACAGGATGCAGTTGAATTTCTTGCTGAAGGGCCACCACATTTTGCACAGTGAGTATTTCTTCTGTGCCAGTTGAAGATGGCTTTGGCTTTCGAAGCTAGAGCACTTTCAGAGGTAGGCATCATCTGTAAAATTGTCCAAATTGTATTACGAGTGAAGAATGGAGAAAAAAAAACTTTGATTTAATGCTGTTTTACCATAAGGCTAAGGCGGAAATCAGTGAAATTTCCCTGAGATTTCTTGAGGACTGCCTGTTTCAATTCTTTGCCAAAGCCAACAATTTGAACGGCAAACTGGAACTGGCCTGCATCCGTCATTCCAAGCAAAAGGGCATGCTCCAAAAACAATTTTGGATCCACACCCAAATCCGCGAAATCCATCCAAGCGATGTTGAAATCTTCTGTCAATAATGGGTCCCCTTTATAATATACCAAGCATTTCCCATGTTTTATTACTTCCTCCGTCATCCCTGTTTTCTCACGCAAGTTTTGCAACATTTTCATTCGTTGGACATAGGACAGCTGCTGCCCACTGGTCTGGCCAGTTGGATTTTTGCCGATTAAATGGCAATTTCGGCTTGAATTCCACTGTGGCCTATTTAGTTTGGTTCCACTGAAACGAAAGGCAACACTCAACGCTCGAAAAACATTTCTTGAGTTCATGATGCCAAAGATCACGGCGAATTTTCAATTTTGTTAAAAATAAATAACGGAATTTGGTCAAGGTCAGCAGACGAACTATTTGTTATCAAGATTTGGACAAGTCAACAACCATTTGCCAAACCGTCTAACTAAATCGTAACCAACGAAAATCAAAAGAATATTTTTTCATTCCCAAAAATGTAATAATATGCGTTTACCTTTAATCACATTCAAATATGCTCAAATAATTTTGTTTTTTTTAGATAAAAAGGTGCGAAGAAGAGCCAACGGTTCATCGTTGATGTCACAACAGTGCACCGAGCCACCGACTCGTCTGATGACGTCTCTAAGGGCAAATTCCTTCGTTGGTCATTGCGTTCACACAAACATTTTACAAGTCTCGAGATTCTGTTGGGGGGTGTAATTCTGATTGAATTACGATTATAGTCTTCACCATTAATTCGTTGTAGACAGAAAAGTGAGTGCAAAGTGTTCCATTATGTTCGAAATTGTTGTTGTATATGTATTTGTGTATTGTGGCCCAGTTTTCAGATATCTCAGTTGGCAATTTCTGCATCTGAATGCCATTCCCTTTTCTGCCACCTCATTTTGATTTACCTGGAAATCATTCGCCTTTTATTCTTTCGTTTTACTTGCCTATGGCATTTTTATTTTCTTTCCTTAGTCATAAGTTTCTTTTGTTTTGCATACCAGTAGCCGTAACATTGAGTTGAATCCAAGTTAACAGGTGCCATTGAATTGACTTTTTCACAATCTATTTCCAGATCCACAATGTTTGTTTGGGATTGGTTTACTGGAGTCCTTGGGATGTTAGGTACGATCAGTCTCAGCTTGATTTTTTTCATAAAAATAGTAATGCAGTTTCTTATATCTTTTACAGGCCTTTGGAAGAAGTCTGGAAAATTGCTTTTCCTTGGACTAGATAATGCGGGGAAAACCACTCTTTTGCACATGCTCAAGGATGATAGAATGGCTCAACATGTACCTACTCTTCACCCCAGTATGTTTTCTCCCCTTTTTGTTCAAAACTTCGTAATATGAAATGATTTATTTTGGTCAACAGCGTCAGAAGAACTCTCAATTGGCAATATGAAGTTCACTACATTTGACTTGGGTGGCCATTCTCAAGGTAGGGAGCTAAAGTTTGTCATGTTTTAACATATATCTTAATGGTCTGATTAGTTTTTTAAATAGCTCGTCGAGTATGGAAAGATTATTTCCCAGCTGTGGATGCAATCGTGTTTCTTGTCGATGCCTTTGACACTCAACGTTTTGCAGAAAGTAAAAACGAGTTATTCTCACTCTTAGCTGATGAACAGCTAGGGCATTGCCCCATTCTTGTTCTCGGCAATAAAATCGATCGTCCTGGCGCAGCCTCTGAGGACCAGTTGCGAGCTTATTTCGAGTTACATAATACTACCGGAAAAGTACATTCGAAATATTTTTAACCTGATTTTAACCGCAAGTTTAATTATCATCTCGTAATTGTTGTTTTAGGGCAAAACTCCGCGCTCGCAGCTTTCATCTCGGCCCTTAGAATTGTTCATGTGCTCAGTCCTTAAGCGTCAGGGCTACGGTGAAGGTTTCCGCTGGCTAGCCCAGTATATTGACTGAGGTGTACGTCAACGTTCGAGTCGGGGAGGGTAATCAACACAACCTTCCTTATCCCTTTATCTTCCACGTTTTATATTAACCGAAAAAATATCCAAAACGATTCCTATTCGTTCCCCTTCTTTGCCCTCGCTCCTCCTTTTCTCGTATGTAAACATATTACGAGAAAATTCAGCAAAGTAATATATCGGCTCTCGGTTTCTGTCCCTTTACAATAATTCTTGTCAATAATTTCATTATATTGGAATGGTTTGCCATCATATGCAATTGATACTTCTTGTACGCCCCCATGGATTGTTTGCAACTAATTCTCAATTTTTGCATGATACTTTGCTCACTTGAGATGATTTGTTAGTTTATATTGACGCGTTGGCTGTCTTGTAGTTGGGTGATTGATTACAGAGGCGAGTGGTATCATTATGTGCCTTCGTTTTGAAAAATCTTAAAAAGAAATTTTTTTACTTGTTAACGTTGACTTTTTATTCAAGACTAGGCAAAGTTTTCTTCAATTTCTTATACATCAAAACAATATATTTGAATCCATAGTCCCCTGAGGTTGCAAAGTTTCCGTGGGAAATAGGAAAAAATAAAATGATATACATCATACACACAGGAAACAAACCGAGAAATAAAAATAACGTATTCTAGATTCGAACATCTCTGCTCGTTCTTCTGCAGTGTTAAGTACATTTACTTGACTCGATTTCAGGAAAGCTGCGGCTTAGAAATTAGTCCGCGCTAAACTGATTGACGAACATGGGAAAACTAGGTACAGAATGACGGTCATGGTTTGTTACCGAAGAAGATGGTCTAGGTGTTGAAATCCACCGTGATTCCGGAATTATGGCCGGGGATATCTTCTCAAGCTTAATGTAACATAACAAGTCGAAGTTCATTTTCCATTCAAAAATAGTCATTCACTTTTTTGTTTATCTAGAATGTTTTCATTAGAATATTATTGACTACTTGACTATAGTTTGCCATCCAGTCACTTAGCTGAAAAAAGAATCTTTCAAGTTATCATCTTGACCATCGAATCCCGATATCTCCTTGTGAGAATCACTCTATTGAAAAAATGTCAACTGGGTATGTCAACAGGTAAAAGACACCTGTAATGAATATGTACATGCATAGTCTCAACTCTCAAGAACATATAGGATATATACATTTATATAGCTGCAATTCCTCTTTTTATTTCAAATACGCTTGTGGGTTTAGTCGAGAAGGTATAGTTTAAGATAAAACAAACACCAAAAAAACCAAGGAACCCAAAAAAACATAAACGACATGGAAAGTTTTAGAGTCAAAACCTGTCGGAACAATTAGCTTAGTGCCGGTGATTGAGAAACGGTGCTAGTAATAATTTCAGTGCACGTCAGCAGTAAAATGTTTTGCCGATGGTGTCAATGTTATCAAGACTACATGACGAGCGAGAACGTGGATATTTCGGAAGTCTCATATCAACGAATTTGTTCGATAAGAAAGATACGCACTCCTCATGAAAAAATCAAAAATGCCATCTGTATTAATGCAGAGACATTCGTTGTTGGTCGGGACTTTTGGTATTTTAAAGCTTTTTTCCCCCCTCCGAGCTCTGACATAAAATATGTCAATCAAAATGTTCAGTTGTCAGGATAACATGACAACAGCAGAACGAATTTTAAAGTTCTTCAAGAAGATAAAAATCGAACGTGCGATTGGTGCGATGACCGCGATGAACTTCGCATGACCGCATCACAAATGTATACCCAGTATTAGACTACCAGTCTAACAAGTAGCAGCATGCATGTCAGACTAGATGAGATCTTCTCTGTTTGAATTGAATAGCAGAATTGTTTCGTATGTGTAGCTACACTGCCGGTCTTAAATTTAATCGCAGATGCTGAGATGCATCAATACTGAGAATCCTCCCTGACTGAATTATCCAAAAAACCCATATATAATTTTTCCCATATTATACAAAATTTTTTTGTTTATCAGACATAATTCAGACTTAAAAATTATGAAGTTTTTGATAAAAAAGCAAGAAGAATTTGTTTTTCTAAAGTAAACGATAAAAGTTTTGTTTTCGTGGGTTTAGTCAGCTGACGACAAATAGCCTACTAAAAAGTTAGAAACAAAAGAGTGTCATCATGGCGGTGATGAATGAGAGAAACTGAAAGTGACGTGTAGCTTGTGGTCCGTAGGCATCCACTGTTTCATTTCATTTGTTGGATAAAAAAAAAGTAAACAGTTCAGTGTAATGTTACAAAGTTTATTTTCATGTAAGCATAAAGTCGCATAAAGTACGATTAAGGCTCGAAAAGTTTCGACTGCTGAATCGAAGAAAGCATGGTGAAAGTGTAGAGTATTAAAGGCTGGTTGCATAAGAAATGGACAAAGGATTTCATTTTAAATACTGTGAATAGTGTAGGTGTATGAAAATATTTGTTGGAATTAAGCTGTGTCCATGTTATCTCAAGTGGGGTATATTCATTGTGGTTGGAGTACTGCCTCTCAATGTTGATGAAAGATCAGAAGTTTTGTTGGTGAGTGTAGCCCGGTGTAGCCTGTATATAGGGTCTGCGTCTGCCCATTTAACTTTATTTTATCATATCTCAGAATAAGCTTTTAATCAGAATAACCTCAGAATAAACTCAGTCATTTGTCTTCTATCATATCTTTTATTGATTTCCTTCCTTGTGAAACGGGTTCTACCAAATTTTTGTGTAAAAACATTTGCTGGAAAATCTTATGGAATAGTTACCAGTTAGGCCTACCTACCTGGTAAATCTATGATGGGCTGCTTCCTTTGTTATTTTGCTACATACTAGAAAAATAAAAATAAAAAAATTGTATTTGTAAAAAAAACCCTGATAGTTAGGCATCACAGCTATCATGCTTTAGATAATTTTTTCACTGGGCAAGTGAGAGATTTTAGCTTTTTTTACACAGCTATTTTCATTGTTTTCTTAATTGACTACAGTTTTTTTAATGTGTGGAATTTCTACAAAAAATCCCAAACAATATAAACTAATCAAAATGTTATTTGCAGGATAGATGTGCTGTGTGGACTTCACTATGGTGAAATGTATTAGCCAAGGTATGTAAATTTACATTTATCTAAGATCTTTTCTAAGATTCTCTCCGTGCAAGAATTATCAGCGCACTTGAATTGTGATGCAAATCGAAATAAAAACTCACCAGCACTTTTCCAATTACGAACAGCCTTCTCTGTTAGCGTTTATTAGCCCTCCCAATGAGAATTTTTGAGGTTTAGAGCAATCCGTTCGTGCCACATTTTAAAAAATGGATTATGTTCTATTAGACAAGCGATTAGTATCTACTACCCTAAAAAAGTTATCCCATTCCATATTTTATATTTGAATAATTTTTTCGGAAATTTTACCCTTTCAGTTTGGATAGAGAATTAGAGATTCAATCTAGAACATTAATTTAAACTTTTTTAAATAAGATTTTCAAACCTTGACTTTTAATTAACACTGTTTATTTTTCGGTTATGTAAAATAATTTAATTGATTATGTGTAAGTATTTGGTTAGTTTTCCTTTGCTCTTGATCATGTGCCACTACTCAATACGATGGACACAGTTTTAGTTGATGCGTTTTTTTAAAGGTGGAAAGCTCCGACAACGCAACCGCACGATCCGGGCAACTTGAATTTTTCAATGGCGAAAGGGAAAGCGTAGTCGTACGGGTTGTAGACCAAAAAGCGATGGAAAATATTTTTCTGGACGCATTTTGACTCGTAGCAGGACGGTACCAAGGGGCAGGTGGCACCCACGACCACGTCGCATTCTTCAATTCGAGCGGTTTGCGTGTACTTGATGCCGTAAGACTCGACGCCGTTGACGATGGTCCGCCACTTGCCGTCGACATTGATGGCCCGGAAAGGACGGATGTAATCGGTGGAACTTGGGCAGAGATAAGATTCGTCGTTCAACTTGTCCAGTCCGTCGACAGAGTTCTCAGTGTTGGCCAGTTTGTCCTTGTAGAAAGCCAAGATGGCCTGGTAATGTTGGTCCAGGGCTTGTTGCACTTCATGTTGGGGATATTCAGAGTCTTCCAGGCACCAGGACTTGGTCGTGTTTTTGGCGCAGTGCGGAATCTCGACGTACTCGTACTTTGGCTGAGCACCGTAAACAGGTGGTCTGTAGTTCGGGTCTGGCGAGCAGAGAACTCCGACCGTCAAAGAAGCAAAAATCTATAAGAAGAATTAACGCATTTAGTAGAGCATTGTTTTTAATGTATTTGAATGTTGATGTGAATATCTTTACCATGAATTGAACAGACATCGTGATGCTGAGTCTCGTAAGATGTTCTATTTGCTTTGCTTTTCTGGTAACAACTAATTCAAACAAGATGAGACCGCGCCTTTATATACCAAACATGTTTCACATTGCCAATAGAGTAAGAGCTCTTTTTTTTTTAAGTTTCCGATTGACTAGGCAATTTCGTCAATAGAGATTGAAGTGGAAATTGGGTAGACCACAGCTCAACTATGCGAAATCCAAAGTCACTCAAACTGAAACAATCAGTCCGACATTAGACGTTTTGGTTTACACCCCGGTGGTTTCCGCTATAAGACTTGTACTCCAATGGGGTAATATTTTGAACAAACTTATTTTGTTGTTACAAAAAGAGAAGTTAATATGGATCAAGGACACCACATCACCAGTGAAATGGAAATTGGTTTAGTGCAAGGAAAGAACTGTTGACTGCAAAGCATGGCGCGCTATAAAAACCTTTGGGTATGTTTGAATCAGCATCAGTCGAAAGCTGACAATCACCCAAACAACTTTGAAAATTGCGGATCAGAAAAATTTTGAGATGTTGAACATAAAAACTGTGGTAAGTTCAACTCCAATTAGCGCTCAATGATCAATTAAGTGTTAATATAATTAATAACAGTAGAAATTCTCGTTAAAAAATCTAGTTGTGTTTGGCAGCCGTGTTGGTTGCAGTAATGGCCGAGCCTGAACCTCAACATTACCCCAATACTTTCTTTCCTCCACCAACTTCTTACCCTAAACCAGAATACCCCGAACGAGCTCCAGCGTACCCCAAACCTTCCTATCCTACTCCAGCACCAGCCTATCCAAAACCAACTTACCCTACTACACCAGCCTATCCAAAACCAGCTTACCCTACTACACCAGCCTATCCAAAACCAGCTTACCCTACTACACCAGCCTATCCAAAACCAGCTTATCCTCCTCCAGCCTACCCAAAGCCAGCATATCCTTCACCAGTGCCAACTTATTACCCCAAGCCATCCTATCCCCAACCTGCATACCCTGCACCTTATAACCAAAAGTACGAGAGCGAATACTGTGACTCTCGCAAGGCCCCGAAATGCTCGAAAAACGGCACTCTGACCTTTTGCCTTGAGGATTCTGAATACCCCGAGAAAGAAGTCAAGGTAATCTGAAGGAAATTTTAATACTTAAGTTCACTATTCTTAATGGAATATTTGATTATATACCCATAGTACGCCATCGATTACGACTCTATTATTTTGAAGAAATATGCTGATGTTGCAGAACAGTCGGCTGACAACTTGGTCGATGGTCTGACATCTTTAGCCGAGAAACATTTCGACTATTCTGATTACCACGGCAACACCTTCGAAAAGGGCAACTGGGTTGGTGGTGAAGGATACATCTGCCCCAGTGATGTCCTTTACGCCCGCCCTGTCCGCGCAATCAATGCCGAAGGTGAGTGGCGCGTCATCGTCCAAGAAATGGCCTGGCCCGGATACACTCAGACCCAGCGCACCGAGACTTGTTTGTTCCCCGGCTCATCTTGCCGCACGTTGGCACCTTGCTATCAGAGCAAATGCTTGCAAAAATATGTCTACCAGCGGATGCTTTCCTTTGATCCATGTGATCCCCAGAAGGGAATCTTCATTGACATCTACAAGTTGCCATCGGCCTGTTCGTGTCACATTTCAGCTTAAATTCTTACTCGACCCTTCAACATCCCCCTACCAAATTTTTACAATGGATACTTCATGAACGAATATTATTTAAATAATTTGCTGTCGGATCAATAAAATGAGTTACACTAATATTAGTTCTTTATTCTTAATTGATTGGTGTTTCATAAGGAACTGTGTTAAAGATTAAAAATCAAAAGGCGAGTAGCCCTATTGAAAACGGGTTTTACAGAATTGAACATCAATATTGATTGGTATAATAAATTCTCAAATCCAACACTTCTGTGGTTGTGGCCTCAAATTCTTGGTTATTAATACTAATACTATTATTCAAATTGATTTACCGAAAATTAATTTTTTAAATAATTTTTTAAAACCTACCTTGTTCATATTCATGCAACCCTGCCCATTGCCCACTCCCCCTCAATTCAGTGCAAAAATAATGGCCGTCTGGTGCGTTGATTGTTGTGATGGTGAGATGACAAACAATTCTCTTTCTCAGTTTTTTGGTAATTTGTTTTTTATTGTTATGATTATTATCACTATTAGAATTAGAGTAGCTGTCTATCGGGTTATTGCATTTTGCTATAAAACTCCTCAACCAACTTGAAAATGAAGAAAGAATCTTCAGAATGGATGTAAAGCCAGTTATCTCTAAAGTAAAGTAGAGGTTTTCATGAGAGATGGTATTGGTCTTGATTGTTATTGTTGGCTTAGATGAAATTTAAATGGTTTTACTGTTTTAATTAACAGATAACAAAACATTTAGCTAATGATTCTTCTTGCATTCTTGACTAAACGTTTTCAGACAACTGCAGCTGAAGTTTTCGTGTTCCCTGAGTGTTCTTGGCATTGAGAGATGGAATGGTCCCATTCAACATTACAACCTGTGTCTTTCATTCTCCCAGGAATTTTTATTTTCAAGGTAGTTATTTTGACCAATGTTTCTTTTTATTACTGTGAAGTTTAAGATGGTATGTGGTATAATTAGTTAAGAAACTTTCCTGAAAGGTATATGGTTTTGCAATCATCGTTGAGTGGATTGTTTTGAGGTTGTTCCCATGTCAGATAAAGAAAAATCCTAGCTCACACCCCTCTAAGAAGAATAGACTAGTTGCTATTTCCCTGTCTGTAATATGAAATTCAAAAAGCTTGCCAACTGACACTGAGAGGTTTCATAGTTAAGCTATAATTCTACTTGTGTCATTTTTGTTATCGTCACATGAGAATTCACTGCTAGATGGTAATTGATTTTTTTAAAGCAGGGTTAACATCCAGTTTAAGTCTTAGCTTCTCTTCTTTGTCATAGTTTAAATCAAACATTTTGTTTTTGTTTCAACAATAGCTATCAGATATTGTTTTCAGAATATTTGGTTTAACTAAAACCACATAAAGTGTCATTAATTTGTTTTTTTCAGACTGCATTTCCTTTGATGGTGAAGATTAATTCATTTTATTTCGTTTACAGGTTTATCGTGTATGTTCGCGTAGTTGCTGTCCGCTGTGGTACGTTGTTGCAGCCTGGTGATGGATCTTTCTAATTCAATTGGTCGTTCCTTGGTGCTGATTACCGAAGTTGCATTATTAATTTTATTATCTTATTAAATTGGCAGTATGTCGTCAATGTAGTTTTTACCGTTAATATGTTAAGAAGGAACAAAAAAAGAAATATGGGGATGTTTATGTCAAACAAATAATAAACATGTTTTCGGGATTGGGAAAGGATAGCGGAGGATGTTGGAGGGGGATATTTCAAGTTTGGTAAAAAAATCAGTTAATCTATAACCCTACAAACATATCCACACTAATTAGTCTCCAAACCCCACAAACTTATTCTTTCCAATTCTTCAGACCCCACAAACATACATCTACCAACCCTCAAATTTGTACCCTAAACCACATAAACCAATGTTGAACCCTATGTCTGTAATAAATACAAATTTTATACATTAAACTAGTTTATTTATTTTTTATAAATGTACAAAAAATTCAATAAACAGAGCGTCAGGTTCAAGACGGTTTACTACTGCACGAGTTTAAACGCAACCCGCCACCACCGCTGCGGCAATGAGACAAAAAGCGATGGTTTAGTTTTGCGGAAATCTGCGTCAGTCAAGTTACACATCGACTTCTGTCGAATTTTGCATCTAGTCTACTGGTGCAAATAGCGATCCTATGTGTTAAGAAAATGGGTGTTTAAAAAACAAACAATGGTGAGTTTTTTTTTTCTACTAAAAAGTAAGAACACCCCATCGTTTGTTTTTTAAACAACCATCTCTACCAAACACATAGGATTGCTATTTGCACCAGTAGACTAGATGCAAAATTCTACGCGAGTTGTTGAATATTAGAAAAATTTGTAACTTGACTGACGGAGATTTCCACAAAACATAAACCATGGCTTTTTGTTTCATTGGGTAGTGGGTTGCTTTGTTTTAACTCGCACATGCTGTTACAGGACACGTCTACGGCCCCCAGAGATATGTATCTGGACCGAGAAGAAGAGAGAAGTACGAGGCAAGTTTTTCCGGGGAGATGTAGTCATACTAGGCTTCTGGGTTAGACTCATGACCCTCCAAAAGTTTTCATCGGATCATGCGCCTTCCAAGTCCCCGTTCGACCAGAGCCCTCCCCTCCTCCTGGTTTCACAGCGGGTGAGTGACCACCGGCGGGCGTTGGTTAGTGGTTAGTTAGGGAAACGGGGCCACAGAAAAGAAGGGAGCCCAGATATGCACTTGTAATTTAATCTAACAACTACACAATTTAAAAGCATTCTCTTGAATCACAGCATTCTCTCATTGATTTTCACCAGGTAGGCAGGCAGGCACCACTGGATGAAGTCCATGACAAGTAGCGAAGGATTACCCTGTAAGCAGTCTAATGAACATTTATTTGGATGACAATAATATTCAAACAAGATTGCAGCAACATAAGGCAATACCTCAAATCAAGAGGGCCTGTGCAAGGAAGTAAAAAGGGAGAATCAAGCTTCAAGGGTAGCAGCCACCGGTTAGCAAACAAGAGACCTTGTTGACTGTATAGTCCTTGTCTTTTTCTTGAAAGGACATGATTTCTCATTAAAGTCTGTCATGCCTTGAATTTATAAACCTGAAATTTAGAAAATGTAAATAAAAATAATAATAAGTCACCTTGTTTATAATTTGTGTCATCAATGTACTTGATGTCTATGATCTAAAAGAATAACTAAACAGTTATCAGTATACCCTGGAAATTGTCTCTTAAACATTAGATAGACATAAGTGCAGATCATCACTTTAAATACATATTAGACTGCAACAAAGAAAGTTAAGTGAAATGACAAGTGAACTTACACATGAAACCACCAATCAGTTATCCAAGGTTCTCTAGAAGATCTAATGAGAGATTGGTCCATGCTGTGGTTGGTGATCTAGCAAGTCCAATAGAAACAGCCGATAATTAAGATGAATCCTAATAAAACACGAGAAGAATTGTATTTGTAGAGCAGTATGAGCATTATTTGCTTCAGCAATAATGTAATAAAGCTAGTGTTGGTTGTTACCTGTATCATTTCGATGGCACATTCAGTTAGAATACAATGAGTTCGAACAAAATAGTTGACGGTAGGCTGCACGACTTTCACGTTTCCTCAGGGCTCAGACTGTAAGTTGATGAAAAAATTAAGGATATTCAACATATATCCGGAATAGAACACATCACCGACAAGTAACAGATGAAATCACTCGAATTTACATATGAATTCACTGGTAATTTTCGAAGAAAAGATAGCGTAACTTTTGACAGCAAAACGCCATAAGCCCATAACTGGCAACACAATAATCAACACGCCATGACGCCATCTATTTGACACGTCTCAAAATTCAGTATTTTAACTTTTGAAGAACTGATCTTAAGATGCTCACAAAACTTGAAAAGCACATTTTTGTTCGCTAAAACCAAGCATTCGATCTTGAGAGCAGTACAGAGAACAAAGCTCACTTGCTAATTTAATGTAAATTTTCCGGAAGTATACCGGAAGTAAGCGATAGCGCCTTAACCATTAAGCTACCGTCAAAATTAACCAAATATTCGTGATCTCCGTGAAAATTGGGGTCGATTACGTGTAATTTAAACGAAATCCAAAATTTGGCCAAAATCGAGAATTTTCCTGAACTCAGGATTATTCTCAAAACCGGAAGTACTCGTAGGTACAAAACAAAACATGAACTTTACCACAAATTGGACGAGGATCACGAATATGTGGTTCTTTTGTGCATAAGTAAGAATATTTACTGAACTACTGACTGAAATAAGAAAACCGGAAGTAGAAAAAAAAAGTAATTTTTCAAAAATCTAACAAGTGAGCTTTTTTGCTGTTTCAGTCACTGTCAGTTTTCACTAAAATTTACCTAACAGCAACTGCCAATAAATGTTTTAGAAATGTGAAAAGTTATTCAAAATAAATACAGCAAATAAGGCAAAAGTAAGACATCTAGCGCTGGGAGGAAGAAACGTTTTTAAATAGTTTGAAAATAATTTCCGCCTTAAGTCATTGACGCTTATTGAAATTACAAAGGAATAGGATAAGAAACATCGATACTTACGTAATATTCTCTTCACTAAATAATCATGATTAAGAAACCGACATCACCAACAGCCAAACACTGCAAACACTAAACTCCAAACGGTGTTCAATCTTCAATGTCTGCATCCTGCAACACTCACGCACTCAACCGAAAAGTAAAAACAAACACAAACAAGGCACTAATTATTATTAATTACACATTTATTGATTTCTGCTGCCTTATAAAAACAAAAAAGTTCATCGCATCAGGGACTAAAACGAACTTAACAAGCAGAAGATGAAATCCTACGAATCCCACTACCCACAAGAAAGCCCAGACTTAAGTCCGGCACACGTATTCTATTGCCAACACCACACTAGAGAATGAAGAGGACTGAAATAGTTACGTGACTCGCGTAGAATGAAACACTAAAAACTAGCCACCCACAACTACTAACACTACTAGGGTTCAATCACTAAACACTCTCACAATAACTTCTTCTCTGCTACGCATTTGTTGTTATGGTACTGTAGCTAATTAAACATTTAAACAACAAATGCAATCACGCTCATGGGAGTGAATAACACGTCATAAATCGATTCAACTAAAATTATTTTTATGGACGATGTCTGCTCCTACTCTCTTTAAACAGGCCTTGAACTTACCCTGGACTTTCTTCAACTAAATTCGAACATGGAACTCGATCGTAACAGTTTTAAGCTGTAACCAATAAGCTACTGCCATGTTTTCAAAATTGAAACATTTCACAACATTCGCAACCAACCCATAAGGATTTCATGATAACAATCCAATGTGTGACCTTTGTTTAATGGCTGTGGCCCCAATTGTTTATAAAAAATAAAGAAAATCCCCGGGGCCGTTATCTACTCCTCCATATTGTTTCTCACTGTTCCCCATGTCTGTTATCATTTAAAAACATGCATGTACTAACCCAATACTTCTCCAATTAACTCTTAATCACACAACTACTAACATTAATGCATCGTCGCATTTAAAAGAAAAGAGAAACCTTGATATAAACAATTCGTTGTAAGCCATTGACTACTGCTGTAAGCCTGTAACTGACCGGTATGAGAGATGGCGAACCCTGAATGGAAATCATTTTTGTTTCTGATGACGAAATTAACAGGGGGGGGGGAGGGGCAGGAGTCACAAATCTCCCCTTTTATGACAACAATAACGGCAGCGTTATCCGACTTACCATCACTAAAACTGGCCTTGGACGCACGATCGCCGCCAATCTCACTTTCTCCAGCGGCTTCGGCTGGGCCAATACGCCAACTGTCCGACGCTTTCTCAGATATGCTACTCTAGGCGCTTCACAACAAGACGAAGAGCAGACAAAAAAAAAACAAAAACAAAAATAACAAATAAGTTCACGGAAATTTCAAACAATAACAAAGAGAAATGAATCTTTTAAGCCGGAATACTGTCCGACAGATCGATTGGAACAGTAGCACCTGATGTCGAATGGTCGACAACGATCTCATTTGGTACGACATTAATTCAGCTGGGAAGTCAAATTTTTCTTCGCTGGATCCCAAAATGGCGGGATTGGATAAGCGAGTTGATCCTGGACGAAATCTGTGAGTTGTTGCGCTGGGTCATTCGAGAGAACCGAGATATTCTTCAGCAGATCGAATGATTCGATTCACGATCCTCAACTGGGCAGCAATAAAATTAAATGAGAATTCAAATCTTTGAGTTTAAAAAAAAAAAAAAAGTTCTAATGGAATTTTACCCAGCAGGATATGTTTTGTCACTCCGGCAACAAAAGAGCGCCACAATTTCGGTTCATTGCAGTGATGTTGGAGTCCGAAGCGATGCAATCGGCCAAACAAATAATTGGCGAATCGACGCACTAAACGGGCGAGTAAGTTCCCAGGACCATTATCGGCAGCTGCTGTTGAACTGGAGACTACTCTTTAGGATATGATTCTAGATTTTTATCCACGAATACAAACAAATTTTTTTTATTAACTTGTAAAACTATTAAATATTATAAGCCCTAAAATACTACACAGCTGGAGAGTAAAATAAAATAAGTTTTGTTGAGCCCCTGATATGATATTTAAACGAACAAAACAAAAGACAAAGCGAAAATTGCAGTCCTCGTTACATTTCCACAGATAAATAATAAGAAATTTTAGACTGATAATTGAATTTTAAAAAAGGAATCGGCTTTCCGAAGCGTTCAATGCAGGTGCGGATTACATCCTAACCATTTATCAGTTTACTATACAAATGTAACATGAGTTTTAATTCCTCTACTGAGAGCATTTCATTGTCCACTTTCATATTACAGACAGGGAAACAGCAACTAGTCTATTCTTCTTAGAGGGGTGTGAGCTAGGATTTTTCTTTATCTGACATGGGAACAACCTCAAAACAATCCACTCAACGATGATTGCAAAACCACATACCTTTCAGGAAAGTTTCTTAACTAATTATACCACATACCATCTTAAACTTCACAGTAATAAAAAGAAACATTGGTCAAAATAACTACCTTGAAAATAAAAATTCCTGGGAGAATGAAAGACACAGGTTGTAATGTTGAATGGGACCATTCCATCTCTCAATGCCAAGAACACTCAGGGAACACGAAAACTTCAGCTGCAGTTGTCTGAAAACGTTTAGTCAAGAATGCAAGAAGAATCATTAGCTAAATGTTTTGTTATCTGTTAATTAAAACAGTAAAACCATTTAAATTTCATCTAAGCCAACAATAACAATCAAGACCAATACCATCTCTCATGAAAACCTCTACTTTACTTTAGAGATAACTGGCTTTACATCCATTCTGAAGATTCTTTCTTCATTTTCAAGTTGGTTGAGGAGTTTTATAGCAAAATGCAATAACCCGATAGACAGCTACTCTAATTCTAATAGTGATAATAATCATAACAATAAAAAACAAATTACCAAAAAACTGAGAAAGAGAATTGTTTGTCATCTCACCATCACAACAATCAACGCACCAGACGGCCATTATTTTTGCACTGAATTGAGGGGGAGTGGGCAATGGGCAGGGTTGCATGAATATGAACAAGGTAGGTTTTAAAAAATTATTTAAAAAATTAATTTTCGGTAAATCAATTTGAATAATAGTATTAGTATTAATAACCAAGAATTTGAGGCCACAACCACAGAAGTGTTGGATTTGAGAATTTATTATACCAATCAATATTGATGTTCAATTCTGTAAAACCCGTTTTCAATAGGGCTACTCGCCTTTTGATTTTTAATCTTTAACACAGTTCCTTATGAAACACCAATCAATTAAGAATAAAGAACTAATATTAGTGTAACTCATTTTATTGATCCGACAGCAAATTATTTAAATAATATTCGTTCATGAAGTATCCATTGTAAAAATTTGGTAGGGGGATGTTGAAGGGTCGAGTAAGAATTTAAGCTGAAATGTGACACGAACAGGCCGATGGTAACTTGTAGATGTCAATGAAGATTCCCTTCTGGGGATCACATGGATCAAAGGAAAGCATCCGCTGGTAGACATATTTTTGCAAGCATTTGCTCTGATAGCAAGGTGCCAACGTGCGGCAAGATGAGCCGGGGAACAAACAAGTCTCGGTGCGCTGGGTCTGAGTGTATCCGGGCCAGGCCATTTCTTGGACGATGACGCGCCACTCACCTTCGGCATTGATTGCGCGGACAGGGCGGGCGTAAAGGACATCACTGGGGCAGATGTATCCTTCACCACCAACCCAGTTGCCCTTTTCGAAGGTGTTGCCGTGGTAATCAGAATAGTCGAAATGTTTCTCGGCTAAAGATGTCAGACCATCGACCAAGTTGTCAGCCGACTGTTCTGCAACATCAGCATATTTCTTCAAAATAATAGGGTCGTAATCGATGGCGTACTATGGGTATATAATCAAATATTCCATTAAGAATAGTGAACTTAAAGAATTAAAATTTCCTTCAGATTACCTTGACTTCTTTCTCGGGGTATTCAGAATCCTCAAGGCAAAAGGTCAGAGTGCCGTTTTTCGAGCATTTCGGGGCCTTGCGAGAGTCACAGTATTCGCTCTCGTACTTTTGGTTATAAGGTGCAGGGTATGCAGGTTGGGGATAGGATGGCTTGGGGTAATAAGTTGGCACTGGTGAAGGATATGCTGGCTTTGGGTAGGCTGGAGGAGGATAAGCTGGTTTTGGATAGGCTGGTGTAGTAGGGTAAGCTGGTTTTGGATAGGCTGGTGTAGTAGGGTAAGCTGGTTTTGGATAGGCTGGTGTAGTAGGGTAAGTTGGTTTTGGATAGGCTGGTGCTGGAGTAGGATAGGAAGGTTTGGGGTACGCTGGAGCTCGTTCGGGGTATTCTGGTTTAGGGTAAGAAGTTGGTGGAGGAAAGAAAGTATTGGGGTAATGTTGAGGTTCAGGCTCGGCCATTACTGCAACCAACACGGCTGCCAAACACAACTAGATTTTTTAACGAGAATTTCTACTGTTATTAATTATATTAACACTTAATTGATCATTGAGCGCTAATTGGAGTTGAACTTACCACAGTTTTTATGTTCAACATCTCAAAATTTTTCTGATCCGCAATTTTCAAAGTTGTTTGGGTGATTGTCAGCTTTCGACTGATGCTGATTCAAACATACCCAAAGGTTTTTATAGCGCGCCATGCTTTGCAGTCAACAGTTCTTTCCTTGCACTAAACCAATTTCCATTTCACTGGTGATGTGGTGTCCTTGATCCATATTAACTTCTCTTTTTGTAACAACAAAATAAGTTTGTTCAAAATATTACCCCATTGGAGTACAAGTCTTATAGCGGAAACCACCGGGGTGTAAACCAAAACGTCTAATGTCGGACTGATTGTTTCAGTTTGAGTGACTTTGGATTTCGCATAGTTGAGCTGTGGTCTACCCAATTTCCACTTCAATCTCTATTGACGAAATTGCCTAGTCAATCGGAAACTTAAAAAAAAAAGAGCTCTTACTCTATTGGCAATGTGAAACATGTTTGGTATATAAAGGCGCGGTCTCATCTTGTTTGAATTAGTTGTTACCAGAAAAGCAAAGCAAATAGAACATCTTACGAGACTCAGCATCACGATGTCTGTTCAATTCATGGTAAAGATATTCACATCAACATTCAAATACATTAAAAACAATGCTCTACTAAATGCGTTAATTCTTCTTATAGATTTTTGCTTCTTTGACGGTCGGAGTTCTCTGCTCGCCAGACCCGAACTACAGACCACCTGTTTACGGTGCTCAGCCAAAGTACGAGTACGTCGAGATTCCGCACTGCGCCAAAAACACGACCAAGTCCTGGTGCCTGGAAGACTCTGAATATCCCCAACATGAAGTGCAACAAGCCCTGGACCAACATTACCAGGCCATCTTGGCTTTCTACAAGGACAAACTGGCCAACACTGAGAACTCTGTCGACGGACTGGACAAGTTGAACGACGAATCTTATCTCTGCCCAAGTTCCACCGATTACATCCGTCCTTTCCGGGCCATCAATGTCGACGGCAAGTGGCGGACCATCGTCAACGGCGTCGAGTCTTACGGCATCAAGTACACGCAAACCGCTCGAATTGAAGAATGCGACGTGGTCGTGGGTGCCACCTGCCCCTTGGTACCGTCCTGCTACGAGTCAAAATGCGTCCAGAAAAATATTTTCCATCGCTTTTTGGTCTACAACCCGTACGACTACGCTTTCCCTTTCGCCATTGAAAAATTCAAGTTGCCCGGATCGTGCGGTTGCGTTGTCGGAGCTTTCCACCTTTAAAAAAACGCATCAACTAAAACTGTGTCCATCGTATTGAGTAGTGGCACATGATCAAGAGCAAAGGAAAACTAACCAAATACTTACACATAATCAATTAAATTATTTTACATAACCGAAAAATAAACAGTGTTAATTAAAAGTCAAGGTTTGAAAATCTTATTTAAAAAAGTTTAAATTAATGTTCTAGATTGAATCTCTAATTCTCTATCCAAACTGAAAGGGTAAAATTTCCGAAAAAATTATTCAAATATAAAATATGGAATGGGATAACTTTTTTAGGGTAGTAGATACTAATCGCTTGTCTAATAGAACATAATCCATTTTTTAAAATGTGGCACGAACGGATTGCTCTAAACCTCAAAAATTCTCATTGGGAGGGCTAATAAACGCTAACAGAGAAGGCTGTTCGTAATTGGAAAAGTGCTGGTGAGTTTTTATTTCGATTTGCATCACAATTCAAGTGCGCTGATAATTCTTGCACGGAGAGAATCTTAGAAAAGATCTTAGATAAATGTAAATTTACATACCTTGGCTAATACATTTCACCATAGTGAAGTCCACACAGCACATCTATCCTGCAAATAACATTTTGATTAGTTTATATTGTTTGGGATTTTTTGTAGAAATTCCACACATTAAAAAAACTGTAGTCAATTAAGAAAACAATGAAAATAGCTGTGTAAAAAAAGCTAAAATCTCTCACTTGCCCAGTGAAAAAATTATCTAAAGCATGATAGCTGTGATGCCTAACTATCAGGGTTTTTTTTACAAATACAATTTTTTTATTTTTATTTTTCTAGTATGTAGCAAAATAACAAAGGAAGCAGCCCATCATAGATTTACCAGGTAGGTAGGCCTAACTGGTAACTATTCCATAAGATTTTCCAGCAAATGTTTTTACACAAAAATTTGGTAGAACCCGTTTCACAAGGAAGGAAATCAATAAAAGATATGATAGAAGACAAATGACTGAGTTTATTCTGAGGTTATTCTGATTAAAAGCTTATTCTGAGATATGATAAAATAAAGTTAAATGGGCAGACGCAGACCCTATATACAGGCTACACCGGGCTACACTCACCAACAAAACTTCTGATCTTTCATCAACATTGAGAGGCAGTACTCCAACCACAATGAATATACCCCACTTGAGATAACATGGACACAGCTTAATTCCAACAAATATTTTCATACACCTACACTATTCACAGTATTTAAAATGAAATCCTTTGTCCATTTCTTATGCAACCAGCCTTTAATACTCTACACTTTCACCATGCTTTCTTCGATTCAGCAGTCGAAACTTTTCGAGCCTTAATCGTACTTTATGCGACTTTATGCTTACATGAAAATAAACTTTGTAACATTACACTGAACTGTTTACTTTTTTTTTATCCAACAAATGAAATGAAACAGTGGATGCCTACGGACCACAAGCTACACGTCACTTTCAGTTTCTCTCATTCATCACCGCCATGATGACACTCTTTTGTTTCTAACTTTTTAGTAGGCTATTTGTCGTCAGCTGACTAAACCCACGAAAACAAAACTTTTATCGTTTACTTTAGAAAAACAAATTCTTCTTGCTTTTTTATCAAAAACTTCATAATTTTTAAGTCTGAATTATGTCTGATAAACAAAAAAATTTTGTATAATATGGGAAAAATTATATATGGGTTTTTTGGATAATTCAGTCAGGGAGGATTCTCAGTATTGATGCATCTCAGCATCTGCGATTAAATTTAAGACCGGCAGTGTAGCTACACATACGAAACAATTCTGCTATTCAATTCAAACAGAGAAGATCTCATCTAGTCTGACATGCATGCTGCTACTTGTTAGACTGGTAGTCTAATACTGGGTATACATTTGTGATGCGGTCATGCGAAGTTCATCGCGGTCATCGCACCAATCGCACGTTCGATTTTTATCTTCTTGAAGAACTTTAAAATTCGTTCTGCTGTTGTCATGTTATCCTGACAACTGAACATTTTGATTGACATATTTTATGTCAGAGCTCGGAGGGGGGAAAAAAGCTTTAAAATACCAAAAGTCCCGACCAACAACGAATGTCTCTGCATTAATACAGATGGCATTTTTGATTTTTTCATGAGGAGTGCGTATCTTTCTTATCGAACAAATTCGTTGATATGAGACTTCCGAAATATCCACGTTCTCGCTCGTCATGTAGTCTTGATAACATTGACACCATCGGCAAAACATTTTACTGCTGACGTGCACTGAAATTATTACTAGCACCGTTTCTCAATCACCGGCACTAAGCTAATTGTTCCGACAGGTTTTGACTCTAAAACTTTCCATGTCGTTTATGTTTTTTTGGGTTCCTTGGTTTTTTTGGTGTTTGTTTTATCTTAAACTATACCTTCTCGACTAAACCCACAAGCGTATTTGAAATAAAAAGAGGAATTGCAGCTATATAAATGTATATATCCTATATGTTCTTGAGAGTTGAGACTTGAGACTATGCATATACATATTCATTACAGGTGTCTTTTACCTGTTGACATACGCAGTTGACATTTTCACATAAATAGCCTTTTGTTGATGTAGCAAGTTGCCCTGACAACTGAAGGATCGTCAAGATGTGATGTTTTGGAGGGAAAAACAAAACGTACCGTATATAAGAAAAGGAGCCACATTTCCGACGATCACACAAGTAAACAACTTTTAGTCTTGAAAAGGTCTACGCTCCTTTCAAGTTGCATTTTCACAGAAACTGCAAGGTTTTAAAAAATGAAAGAAGTCTCATTTCTCTTGATGTTCTTTTTAATTCTGGCGAAACTGTTTCTTCCTCTGGGAGCGGAAGTGACGGCGCTAAACGGACAACATATTGTTTTCGGGACCCTGACACCGGTACGTTGGTTACACCATCTTGAAATTTATCAGTCTTTAAAACAAACTAATTGACATGAAATTTAGTTTTCAGTAATCATGTGCTCAACTAGAAACGCCAGTGGTCATGTTATTAAGGCGGAAGGTGTAGGACCGGAAACGCTCGATGTGCTTTCTCAACGCTACAATTTTACGTAAGTTATACTAAGTCTCATTTGCGTCGTACCTTAATAAACGAATGTAATTGAAAAACGACTCGATTGGCAGTTATTCGGTTCTACAGGTCAACGACACCCGCATTGACAGGGAAAGTGATGATCTTCCAGGCCTCGCTTACTACATTTCAGCTGGAGTAATATTGATCAATATTTTGGGGATATGGTGATCACAAAGACTAAAATGTTTAATACCTCTTCTTTAGAAATGTGACGTAGTAATAGGACCTATGATAATGACATCAAAACGTTTAGCCATTTTAGATTTCTCAGAAGGATTCATGTACGCACCGTCTGTCCTCTTGATGCCAATGCCACAATCCACAGTTAATATGGCTGCTGTTGTAAAACCTTTTCAGCTTTGGGTAAATTAATATGTAATCGGCATTATTACATAATATTGAAACTAACAGGTATTGTTGGTGCAGGTTTGGATCGGGTTGTTGTTGATTGCAATTTTGATTATGACCGCAGCGATTTACCTTTTCATTCGCCCAACTAATTGGTTTAGGTCATCAGATGATGATAGAGTTATATATTACGAAAGTGTTTCTCCCGTTCCATTGACTACTGGTCAAGTATTCTTTGAAATGATCAAGGTTCTCTTCAGTCAAGGTGAGCTAAATATTTCAGCCAGAATTAAATAAAGATCTATGCGAAATACAAAATGTGCTTATACAGGTGGCTACTTTCCGAAAAAGCAAAATGCAATTTATTTTCTTACCGGTTCTTGGTGTCTGGCAGCTTTGGTCCTTGTTTGTGCCTATAACAGCCTTCTAACTTCTTTTATCCTGGGACCCAACGCCTATGCGTTGGTTGATTCCCTCAAGGATCTCGTCGTAAAACCAGATGTTTTGCTCGTCGTTGATAGGGGATACGGTGTAGATATGGTCCTTTCTGTAATTAACACGAAAGGTGGAAAAAGTTGACGGAAAGAGTTGTGTAATAAATTTGTTGTTACATTTTCATAGGCTGCAACAGAAGGTGTCTTCAAACAGTTGGGCGATAAATTACGATCTAATCCGAAATCCCGCTGCGAGACAGAACAAGATTGCATTGACCTGGTTAAAACGGGATCTTACGTTTATTTACAAGTAAGGTGACGTAAGATACTTCATTGCGCGTTTGTCAGTCCGCTGATTCTATCTGGAAACAAACATTTTTGTTTAAAGATGAAATTCATAATAGATAAATAATTACTTCTTTCTGCACTTGAAATTCAAGGGTATTTTTGTGATGTTGAACGCCATCGATGAAGATTACAAGAAAACGGGAAAGTGTCATCTCGCGATAGCCAAAGAATTCGATTATTCGTTCGCGATGCTGGCATGGATTTTGAAAAAGAATAGTCCCTACACCAAATTAATCACGAAAGGGTAATCACAAACGAACGAAAAATGCACAAAATATTCACATACCTCCTCGTGATTAACTATACTCGGTCCTTAACGTTGATCTAGATTCATGGAGTTGCACGGAGCTGGACTGATCGATTTGTGGACTCGTCGGGACATGCAAAATCGCCGAAATGTCGTCAAGTGTCTGAGTGAGTCTAAGAAAGTGCAGCAGCAGAAAATATCAAGCAATAGCACAAAAATCACTTTGAAGAATTTCACCGGAGCATTTTACGTCCTCCTAGCTGGATACATAATTTCTTTCGTGGTCTTCATAACCGAAATATGTGTTTTTAGGTTCAACCGAATTCTTTATATCAATCAATTTTGACATGTGCTATTCTGTAAAGCCCGTTTTTAATACTCGCCTTTTGATTTTTAATCTTTAACACATTTTCCTTACGAAACACTAATCAATTAAGAATAAAGAAATTAATAATCCTATACTATAAAAGAATAAGCCTCTTGGGCGGAGCTAAAAAAAGTTGTGCTCACGCGCTGATTGGCTCCCAGAGTTTCTACCTGTTTTGGGTTCTTTACCCTCAAGGGAAATTCCTCGAGTTGCAAGAGGGGAGGCTGAGTCGCTGAAGGGGGGGATCGAGCTAGGGAAGAAAATGTAGCGAAGGGAACACAGAAATTCGTTTGTTTTTTTTACCTACGATAGCTGTTAAGCAAAAATGACGTTTGTAAAAAATGAACTTCATATTTAACACAAAGGGAAATGTGTTCACCAAATAATAAAGACTAAAATCGGCTTACTAACATATAAATAACGAGACGGCAGTATGTAAATTTCACTCACCACGGTTTGAGCTACGGCAAAGTATATAAAAGGTGGCAGAAAGCCAGAAACTCATTGAAATATGATTTTTCCGTTTCTCACAAGGAAAATTGTTGTGATCGGAATTTATTTCAAAGTTTTTTATGGAACATAGAATTAAAAGGGAGGATAGGTACATTTCAAGGAGAAAGAAGTTCGCTTAAATATAATAAAGCGGGTCTTCATTGTCGGGGTCTAACTAACACTACGGCTACTATATCTACTATTTCGCGAAAAATTTTGTTCCTATAATTAATAATAAAAAACCCTAGAATTAACGGATAATAAAAATTAAAGTCAGAAGAAAACGAAAATTTGCTTCACGGTCTAATATAATGAAATTGACTCAATTGCTACTAGGAAAAACGTTAGTGACCGGTAACAAATCAAAAGGCAGCAATTCCAGTCTTAAAATTAATAATAAAACCCCGAAAAATAACGTATAAGAAAAAAATACAGAAGAAAACGAATTAGATGGTCAAACACAATGCAATTGAATCAATTGCAACTCGGAAAAACGTGAGTGACGGGTAACTAATCAAAAGACAATAATACCCCTCTTAAATTAAACTGTTTGATTACGCACGAAAACAGACAAAAATTTCGGGGAAAAGACGAATAGCTTTAACACTAATATTAAGCGAGGAGCAGACAGAATATCAGGCGGAATATCAGGCGACGAATCGACGGGCAGGCAACGAATATTGGGTAATAAATAAACTACGGACAAGAAATGAACAGGCTAATCAAGATATCACGCAATTCAAATAAATTGAAAATAAAAAAGTCTCTACAACTTAAAACGAAAAAAAAGAAAAAAAGTGATAAAAAAACGAAAATAGTCTAGCAAGAAGAAAATTAACTGGCAACAAGTCGACAATGAGTTTGACTGGCAAAATGTCAACAGAGGGAAAAATTTAAATCACTCTGAATCAAAATAAAACATCAATCAAATCAATTGCAAATAAAAAATCTCCGCCACTCCAATGAATAAATGAAAAAAAGTGACCAATAAACGAAAAAGGTCTGGCAAGAAGAAAATTAACAAGGCAACAAATGAGATTGACGGGCAAGATGTCAACGGGGGAGAAAAATATAAAAAAAATGGCGAAGCAAGCACGGAAATTTGTAAATTTTTTAAATTTACCACAACTGTGAAGTGAAAACGACATTTTGTAAAAAATGAACTTCATGGTTAAAACCAAGAGGAATATGTTCATGAAATAATAAATACGGAATCGGCCAACTAACTTATAATTAACCAAACGGCAATGTGTGAATTTCACTCATGTTGATTTCAGCTGGCAAAGTATATAAAGGGTCACGATTATATTATTAATAACATTTTTTTTTAAATAAAATTGGCTTTTTGGGGCGGAGAAATAGGTCCGCTTTGAATGTTTATAAAAAGTAGTCCTTTTTCGTAGGGTTCTATTTGCCTGTCCCCCGTTTATAGCAAAAAGAAATTTAACTGGCAAAAGGAGAATGACAAGGAGACGATTCACTGGCAAGATGTAAATTGGGTGGGAAGTAATTCAATCAAAATGAAAAAAATTCAGCAACTCCAAAATTGCAACATCGACCACTCTGTAAAAAAAACTAACTGCCACTAACTATGCCGATACAACCGGAACGGATGTAGCGAGGATACCTCCAGAGCGTGACTCGAGCCCGCTGGGGTGCCCCTCTGGAACCCCCAGCCCCGCGGCCGCGAGAGGAGTGCTGGAGATCCTCGCGGCTAAAGAGTGGAGCCCGTGCCAAAAGTTGCAACATCGACCACTCCATAAATCAAATCAAATCACTAACTTTGGTATTTACCACCGTGAAAATCGGTAAAAGGTGAGGTTAGGATAAGTTATGGGTTTATTTTCGAAGTAAAGTCGAACGACGGGAAAAGTAGAAGTCCAAATCGCTTACGAAAAACACGAATCCACGTTGCCTTGGAAAATCATTAACGTACCAAATTCTTATGTTTCCGTTACGTTAGCTTACAACTGGCACAAGATTACTAGTATAATGAATAAATAAACTGATTTTATTTATCAGACCTCAAATTATTTAAATTATTTTCGTTATGAAGTATCCATTGTTAAAATTTGGAAGAGGGATGTTGAAGGATCGTTACTGATTCGTAAGAATTTAAGCTGAAATGTGACACGAACAGGCCGATGGTAACTTGTAGATGTCAATGAAGATTCCCTTCTGGGGATCACATGGATCAAAGGAAAGCATCCGCTGGTAGACATATTTTTGCAAGCATTTGCTCTGATAGCAAGGTGCCAACGTGCGGCAAGATGAGCCGGGGAACAAACAAGTCTCGGTGCGCTGGGTCTGAGTGTATCCGGGCCAGGCCATTTCTTGGACGATGACGCGCCACTCACCTTCGGCATTGATTGCGCGGACAGGGCGGGCGTAAAGGACATCACTGGGGCAGATGTATCCTTCACCACCAACCCAGTTGCCCTTTTCGAAGGTGTTGCCGTGGTAATCAGAATAGTCGAAATGTTTCTCGGCTAAAGATGTCAGACCATCGACCAAGTTGTCAGCCGACTGTTCTGCAACATCAGCATATTTCTTCAAAATAATAGGGTCGTAATCGATGGCGTACTATGGGTATATAATCAAATATTCCATTAAGAATAGTGAACTTAAAGAATTAAAATTTCCTTCAGATTACCTTGACTTCTTTCTCGGGGTATTCAGAATCCTCAAGGCAAAAGGTCAGAGTGCCGTTTTTCGAGCATTTGGGGGCCTTGCGAGAGTCACAGTATTCGCTCTCGTACTTTTGGTTATAAGGTGCAGGGTATGCAGGTTGGGGATAGGATGGCTTGGGGTAATAAGTTGGCACTGGTGAAGGATATGCTGGCTTTGGGTAGGCTGGAGGAGGGTATGTTGGATTTGGATAGGCTGGTGTAGTAGGGTAAGTTGGTTTTGGGTAGGTTGGTGTAGTAGGATAAGCTGGTTTTGAATAGGCTGGTGTAGTAGGGTAAGTTGGTTTTGGGTAGGTTGGTGTAGTAGGATAAGTTGGTTTTGGATAGGTTGGTGTAGTAGGGTAAGTTGGTTTGGGGTAGGCAGGTGTAGTAGAGTAAGTTGGTTTTGGATAGGCTGGTGCTGGAGTAGGATAGGAAGGTTTGGGGTACGCTGGAGCTCGTTCGGGGTATTCTGGTTTAGGGTAAGAAGTTGGTGGAGGAAAGAAAGTATTGGGGTAATGTTGAGGTTCAGGCTCGGCCATTACTGCAACCAACACGGCTGCCAAACACAACTAGATTTTTTAACGAGAATTTCTACTGTTATTAATTATATTAACACTTAATTGATCATTGAGCGCTAATTGGAGTTGAACTTACCACAGTTTTTATGTTCAACATCTCAAAATTTTTCTGATCCGCAATTTTCAAAGTTGTTTGGGTGATTGTCAGCTTTCGACTGATGCTGATTCAAACATACCCAAAGGTTTTTATAGCGCGCCATGCTTTGCAGTCAACAGTTCTTTCCTTGCACTAAACCAATTTCCATTTCACTGGTGATGTGGTGTCCTTGATCCATATTAACTTCTCTTTTTGTAACAACAAAATAACTTTGGTCAAAATATTACCCCATTGGAGTACAACTTTTATAGCAGAAACCACCGGGGTGTAAACCAAAACGTCTAATGTCGGACTGATTGTTTCAGTTTGAGTGACTTTGGATTTCGCATAGTTGAGCTGTGGTCTACCCAATTTCCACTTCAATCTCTATTGACGAAATTGCCTAGTCAATCGGAAACTTTAAAAAAAAAAAAGAGCTCTTACTCTATTGGCAATGTGAAACATGTTTGGTATATAAAGGCGCGGTCTCATCTTGTTTGAATTAGTTGTTACCAGAAAAGCAAAGCAAATAGAACATCTTACGAGACTCAGCATCACGATGTCTGTTCAATTCATGGTAAAGATATTCACATCAACATTCAAATACATTAAAAACAATTCTCTACTAAATGCGCTAATTCTTCTTATAGATTTTTGCTTCTTTGACGGTCGGAGTTCTCTGCTCGCCAGACCCGAACTACAGACCACCTGTTTACGGTGCTCAGCCAAAGTACGAGTACGTCGAGATTCCGCACTGCGCCAAAAACACGACCAAGTCCTGGTGCCTGGAAGACTCTGAATATCCCCAACATGAAGTGCAACAAGCCCTGGACCAACATTACCAGGCCGTCTTGGCTTTCTACAAGGACAAACTGGCCAACACTGAGAACTCTGTCGACGGACTGGACAAGTTGAACGACGAATCTTATCTCTGCCCAAGTTCCACCGATTACATCCGTCCTTTCCGGGCCATCAATGTCGACGGCAAGTGGCGGACCATCGTCAACGGCGTCGAGTCTTACGGCATCAAGTACACGCAAACTGCTCGAATTGAAGAATGCGACGTGGTCGTGGGTGCCACCTGCCCCTTGGTACCGTCCTGCTACGAGTCAAAATGCGTCCAGAAAAATATTTTCCATCGCTTCTTGGTCTACAACCCGTACGACTACGCTTTCCCTTTCGCCATTGAAAAATTCAAGTTGCCCGGATCGTGCGGTTGCGTTGTCGGAGCTTTCCACCTTTAAAAAAACGCATCAACTAAAACTGTGTCCATCGTATTGAGTAGTGGCACATGATCAAGAGCAAAGGAAAACTAACCAAATACTTACACATAATCAATTAAATTATTTTACATAACCGAAAAATAAACAGTGTTAATTAACAGTCAAGGTTTGAAAATCTTACTTTTATTTTTTAAACTAATATTCTAAATTCTGAAAGCTTAGATTAAATTTCCCAAGCAATTATTCGAATAAAAATTAGGCTATACGGTATGGTATTGAATAATTTTTTAGTAGCCTACTAATTGGAGCAGTTGCTAGTTTGCTACACGATTATGTTTAGATTTTTAAAACGTGACACGAACGGCTTGCTCAAAACCCTTCAAATTCTCAGCAATGACTCTTCCGTTTGTAATTGGAAGAAGTGCTAGGGGCTTTTATTTTGATTTGCACCGCAAATGAAAGTGCGCTGTTTTTTTACTAGTAATACTTGCACGAAGTTAGATCTTAGACAATTGTAAAATTGCATACCATAATACTTTTTCCCATGTGTAGTTCATTCGTGTAGTTCATACTGCATGCACTTCTATCCTTCAAATAACATTTTGACTAGTTTATTTTGTTTTATAGTTGAAATCGTCATGTTTTTAATGTTTCTAGTTTCTAGAAAATGTATAAAGAAAGCATCTATCATAGCCAGAAGAAAGAATAGTAGTCGAAACTAAGTTACCATGCTATATCAGGAAGCTTTTCAAAGCAAACATTTTTTATGCAGACATTTGGTAAGCGTACCTGTTTCACAAAGTAGAAAATCAATGTACTAGAAGACACACAAGTAGGTTTAAGATAGCCTATTTCTATATTCTAAGATATGCTACAATGAAGATAAATGAGCAGACCCTACACCAGGCTACACTCACCAACACAATTTCCGATCTTCCACGAACATTGAGGCAGCACTCCAAACACAGTTATATTCCACTTGAGATAGCATGGGCACATTTTAATTTCAGAAAATATTTTCATGCATCTACACTATTCACAATATTTAAAATGAAATCCTTCGCCGATATCTTATGCAATCTGCCTTTAATCTCTACACTTTCACCATGCTGCCTTCGATTCAATAGTACTCTTTAAACTTTTTTGACGTTTTCATACTGACTTAAAAAGCTTGGAAATAAATATAACAGGCTGTAACATTACACTGAACTAGTTACAGCTATTTTAAAATCAAACAAATTAATTTCACCTGACAACTGAAACCTCAGACCTCACATCATCACGCGCCTTTCTAATTTCTATCATCACCGCCATGATGGCACTCTTTTGTTTCTAACTTTTATATTTGTCAGCTGACTGAAATTGAAAACACATTTTTTTAAAATTTTCATTTGAAAATATAATAATAATAATAATAATAATAAATTAATAATGAAAAAACATACCAATCCTCCAAAACTTTGCAATTGAAAAGTCTGAAAATTTGAATTTTAAAATTTGAATCAAGTAAGAACAGGTGGCTGATCAGGTGTTTTAAGCTCCGGTCATAATAGGTCGTAAACATGGAAAGAATTTAAATCGAATACGGGATAATTGGTCGGATGCATTGGACTTCAACCATTTGCTTGGGCTCAGGTAAAACTACTACCTATTATTGACTGACAGAACTCTACCTTTATATTTTCTTCTTTAGTAGCACACCGGTACCGCACGCATAAAGGTGGGAATAATCGGAATTATAGAATATCTAGAATTCTAACTGTTTGCTCGCTTCACCAATACTGTTCGTCTATAAGTGACGGGAATAGTAATACGTAGCCTAGCCTATATTTCGCTGTGCTAAAATTACAACGAATACTAAAAGACGATATGGCAATGCTTTAACTTAACGCAATAACGCATTACTGCACACGCCATATATTTTTGGTTTCCAAGGAAATCCCCAGACTCTCGTTTCGCTGAAAGTATTGAACATTATAGCCAGCAGAAAAAACCCAATGTATATATAAATTATTAATAGTTTCTGCTTTTCTTTTTTATTTGTCGGATGTCATTAATATAGGAAAGGAATTTTATATCTGACAGAGTAATAGACTATTAGGCTCATCTTTTCTCTCTCAACAGTTAATTCGTAAGTTATATTCTGGAAAGCAATGCGCATAATAAATTATATCCTCACGGCTTTTCTGAGATGAGGTGATATAATAAAAATTAACGCCCAAGGCAGTGGGCTATACAGGACAGGTGGATGAACCAGACTAACACACAGGAGAAAAGAATCGTTTCACCGCTGATGGGTAAATTCGAATGGGCCAGGAAAATCCCCTGTATTGGCTTTCGTCGAGAAAAGAAGAGTTTTGAATAATGTACATTTCAGGGACTTGATTAAAAATGAATGCAAGCCGAAGATATAAGAAAGGAGGAAGTGTGTGCGGGATCTCGATGTGAAGTTGATGACGCTCTGTGGATGACCGAGAGTGTATGGCATCTTGTGGCCACCTGCGTTCACTATAATGAGTGATAGAGTTGGCTCTAATTTCTCATTTTCTTCCTCTAACATCCGATGTGATGGCAGACCTATTTTACTTTATAGTATATGGTAGTGCTGCGGTAAAGATGTTTGGTTTTCTCTTTCTTTCAATTGGAACTTCACCACCAACGCCGGTCACCGCCATCACCGCAAAACCATTCGGGAGCAGCAATATGGGTATATAAGAGACGAGTCGCTCTTCCAAAAGTCACATTCCACTGCCAGCAACAACTCAGTAAAGCAACGATGAAACTCAATACTCAATCAGTAAGTACAGGATTTCATTTTATCATATAATTCAGTTATTTAATACAAATTTTGAATTAACCTTTAATTTTTTACCGGTTTTATTGCATCAAGGTTCTAGTGCTCTTCTGCCTTTTGCTGGCCAATGCTCTGGCTGAACCCAATCGCGAAAAACGATCACGTTAGTCAATTTTAATTTTGACCTTTTTTACAGTCCCAGAATTAACGGCTTAAGGGAAAATTTCCAATTTTCAAAACTGTAGATACTGCTATAGAAATGAGCTGACTTTATAACTGTTATTAGTGCTCAGTAGGCTAGTATACTTGTATTTTGACACACATATCTCAATTGCAGCCGATGGACACGGACACGGACATCATCATGACCACAGTCACGATCATGAACACGAGCACGGACACGGTGCTGGCATCCCGATTCACACTCCCGATGTGAGCCCACAGTATTACGCCCAACAGTATGCTTCGCCTCCTTCTTACGATGCTCAACCGTCCGAGTACCAGGAGCAGCAACCGTATGAAGAACATCAGGCAGCTTCGTCTTTCGATGCCCCAAAAGGACCCCAAGAATACGATACTCCTTATTACAGCAGTCCTTCTGCTCCTGAATACAGTCCACCAGCTCCTGAATACTCTCCTCCAGCACCGGAATACAGCCCCCCTGCTCCTGAATACTCACAACCGGCACCGGAATACAATTCTCCAGCTCCTGCTTATTCTCCACCAGCTCCTGCTTATTCTCCACCAGCTCCTGCTTACTCTCCACCAGCTCCTGCTTACTCTCCACCGGCTCCTGCTTACTCTCCACCGGCTCCTGCTTACTCTCCACCAGCGCCTTACTCCCCACCGGCTCCTTCTTACTCACCATCGGCTCCTCAATCCTACCAAACTCCAGCAGCACCTTCCTATTATCCCCCAGCTGCTTCTTACAGCGCTCCTACTGCTCAGTACAGCCCGTCTTACGAAGCCCCGCAAGAGACTTATGAAGTCCCTCAGTATTCTTACGGTGCTCCCAAAGGCAAAAAGCCCAAGGGAAGTTATGGAGCTCCCAAAGCTACTAAAGCCCCCAAAGCCAAGAAACCAAAGGGCAGTTATGGCGCTCCTAAAGCCAAGAAGCCCAAGTCCAGCTACGGACCTCCCAAACACTCGTACAGTGCTCCATTGCAGTCGTATTCAGCTCCTGCTCCCTCTTACCAGGCCCCAACTCCTTCCTACCAAGCCCCATCTTACCAGGCCCCAGCTCCATCTTATCAAGCACCGGCTTATTCTGCTCCAGCCCCAGCCTATTCTGCTCCAGCTTATTCAGCTCCAGCTTATTCAGCTCCAGCCCCAGCTTACTCTGCTCCGGCTCCAGTTTACTCTGCTCCTCAACAATCCTACCAACCTCAACAACAAGGCTATGGTAAGTAAACGTTAAACGTGAGTTCACTGGCTGATCCACACGAATTGTCGTTGAAAATTGAAATGTCTAAGATCCTGTTAAATTTTTCTTATTGCTTTATAATAGTCAATCTTTATTTTTCAAGCCGGTTACTTGAATGTTAACATTTACAATGCAGATCCACAGTTTGAATTGTGCCCTATACTCATTGTATAATAGTTGCAATCAAAAATATAAAGAAAACTGGTTTTGTTGCTGAAATTAATTTTCAAGTGTTATTTATTTACATGGAAGAGAATGAAAATTGCGCATAAAGGTGCGAGAGAACGGATGTTGAATTATTAAATGCGTCTAGAAAAATTAAATAATAAAAAATAAAAGCCGCGAGTCTTTATAAATTACCAGCTAGAAGTAGATACTGAACAATTAATTGGTCTTCCATTGGGCTGCTCTATACAACAGAAAGAATAAAACATGTTTATAGAATATAGAATTTGATGGCTAAAAATTTGGAAACCGACACGGTCTCATGGCTTAGATGGCAAAGCGCCTGCCTAGTAAGCAGGAGATCACGAGTTCGAGTCTCGTTGGGACCTAATCTTTTTCATTCACCAATATTTTATCTCTTGCGTGATAACAGTTTTACAAATGTCACGAAAGAATTCAAAACATCTTAATTATTTTCTTTCAAATTAAAACATAGAAAATTATCATTGCGCTCCTCCGCGTGGTTCAACTAGGGCATCAAAATATTTGGAAGGAGATAACCTAACGCACCCTAAGGATATGCATAGGCAGTTAAATCTTATCGTGAGTTCGTGACGCTAAAGACTTCTGGATGATAAGTGTATTCTATCTAATATTAATCTTGACGCAGACAGCAGTTCGGGAAATGGTCACACATTGAAAACATGTTCTTTGCCCATACCAACAATTTTATTATAGTTTTGTTAACTAAATAAGAATGGAATTTTTGAAAACTAGTCCTTGTTGGTTGATTTTCTTCTTCACGTTAGTGCAAAGTAAAAATCAAATGGGTGCTGTTTTGTCGTTATTATTGGAATCTTATTTTTGATTTGTTGTTTGACAAGGTTATCATGCAGCCATATCGTGTCCGCCTTCAACACCAGTGAAACTCAACACATTCTGTCATCATTCTCAAGTGTCTGTTCCATTTCCTTTTGAATGTGACGCTACCCCTGTAAACTACTGTCACAATGGTATAACCTTAATTAAATGAAATCAAGACGCGCATAAATTAATAACAAGCTCGTGTTTATCCAATCGTAGCCGAAAACTTGTTGCAGCCGAACAATTCAACTAAAGTTTACTTGGACGGCAACAGATTCTTTGACGGCGATTTAATTGGCAATTGCTGGAACGATTCGACGACGACTTATAGCCAATCTGGACATTGGCAGATTAAATTAGATACAATTCAAAATATTTATGCCGTCCTAGTCAGAACGCTCGGTCCCGCAAGTAATAACACGCTCAATCATAATTTTATTATCAAAACATATTCCGTAATTATAGTTGACGTACATAGGAAATCAATCAAGTTCGCTTCGGGTTAGTTTAACGAGACACGTATCAAGTAACCGGTCAGAAACCACCCGATGTCACGACTTTAATTACCGTGATGGATATCACACGTTTTATTGTTACCATCCTGACGAAGCTTTAACGACAAGTTACCGGCCAGGATTCGATGCCAAATTTGTGGATATCGTTGGAGAAGTTTACATTGACGAAACATGCGATTTTACAAACATCGTCAAACTCTATTCTTACCCAGGTGAATTTAATTAATTCATTAACATAAAATTAAACATATAAATTGCCTTCCTGTATATATTCAAGTTAGAGTTTGCGGTATTCCGGAAGCCCATCACAATCAAACCATAGAACCTTATGCCAACTATTACCTAATCGGTCAACAGGTAACGTACAGGTGTTCTGATGACGTACACACACTCATCGGGCAGCCAGATCGAGTCTGTCAACATAATGGTTTGTGGAGTGGAAATACGCCCATGTGTGTTCTAGGTATAGTCCGTCTATTAACTATTGCGCAATAAACTTTCTATTTTATTAAATAATTTTTCCTTGTGGAAAAGTTCGAAAATTTCAACCACAAACTCAACTGATCCATCGCATGGGAAACACGGAATTGTATTGGCCGGCCGATCGTCTGTCAAATGCAACGCGTCTTGATGAGATGGAAATGATTACTTATGGATTCGAGGCTGAATATTGCATCAACCGTACTCTACTGGAATATCACTCTGGTGAATTAATTTCATTGATTTATCTTTTTATTTAAAAAAAATGTTAATTGGTGCATTAGAACTTTCTACAGGTACGGAATTGTCCGTTTATACGACGTCTGTCAACGGAACTCGGCATATTTGGGCAGCAAACGGCACGTTTGGCAAATACTCGAATAAACAATACTTTGTCCCTCGAGTACCTTTTGTGTGTTGTTCTAATGTGACAATTCAAAGACACCAGGACTTAGCGACGCGCGCCATTTTCAAACGATCTGAATTCATCTATCAAATAGAAGCAGATGGTTACCGCCGTGAGCAAATTTCATAGTTTAATATGTCAATATCTGCTTGACATTTCATTAAAACTTTTAGATCGTGAGTTCTATTGTCTGCGACCTCATCTCTTTCCCAATATGAAATTTTCCATCAAACCGAACCATACAATCGAAAACGGAGTAACTGTGACGATTGAATGCAGTAAAGGTTTCCATCAGCAAAATGCAGATCCAGCTGAAATTCTATGCGAAAATGGAATGTGGAAAGGAAGATTCCCAATCTGTGAAAGTACGTTTGACCTCATTTCTGATTTAACTAATATGACATCAAATTTAGTTTGCATAAGATCTCTCCCCACTGTTTTTGGAAAAACCATTATGCAAGCGGGGGGTGCAAATAATTTTTAAAATCCATTTCCTTCGGGAAAATAGGTACAAGTCTACAACACTTTTAGTCAGTATTCTCTATGGGGGGACAGGTAGATTCGGTCTGAAATTAACTATAGTTGCCTGAATATGTCGTTTGCGTGTCTGTGCTCGCAGGAAAACATTGTCCACAGCCCATCAAGCGCAGTCATTCTTCCTGGAACTATGAAAATAAAGGATTGAAATTTAATCAAGTGCGTTACAAGTGTGACCACGGGTTTGAACTACAAGGTAACTTTTAAAATTATTAAAATTAAAAATTCGTTACATAATTCGATTACGCGCAGGCCGTAACGCTGCCACTTGTATTGATGGTAGATGGACTACCCCATCTCCAACTTGCAAAGGTAAATTTATATTTATTTAACTTACCTGTTGAATAATAATTTAGACAATTAACTTTTGTTTTCAGTTACGTTTTGTCCGAGTGTTGTTATGCCACCCAACTTGTTTTGCATGCTCAATCGTAAAAACGAGTTTTATGATGCCACTGGCAATGGAACAGTATTTCACCATGGCATTAGTCTTGTTTGCTACTGTCAGTTTGGATTCCGGGCTATAGGTATTTCTGCTATAAAAGTTAATTGAAATCTCGTGCTCATTTTTATTTCTCTTCTTCTAGGAAATAGGACCGTTCGGTGTGATAATCAAGAATGGACGTCAGAGCTTCCGCAATGTCAAAGTAGTTCAATCCTAAAAAATAAGGCCACTGTATTACATGTAATTAAATAATAGCTCCTTAAATTATAGAGATATTATGTGGGAGCCCTCCATTCTTGATTCCAAGCGGTGCGAATAATTCCATCATCCAGCAACGCCATTGGGAAATTGGGTTACACAATTTTACCTGTCCAGACGAGTTGGTTATCAAAGGTAGGCCGCAGGCTATTAATTATGCACGTCCGAAAAAATGACGTTGAAATTCTTTCATTTTCAACTAGATTATAATGACCAAACGTCTCTAGAACTAATATGCCAAGAAAACGGTGAATGGGGTGAAACGGAAGTGTTTGAATGTGTTAATCAAACCAAAGGCCTTGAGTGTTATGTAATTTCGGGTATCGTTATGGGTGTAATTTTAGGACTGGCGCTAATTACTGTCTCTGTCGTGTTTGGTAAAAGGTGAATAACATTGTCATTTCATTATTTTTGACCCAATGTAACCTAAAATTAATTTTTAGGCTTATGAGGAAAGCAGATAAAACAAAGAAGATTAACGAGAGTAGAAGAAATTTGACGATCGTTGAAGACGATTACAACCAGAGTTACATTTCCTATTCAGAAGAGATGGATGAAGGTCCTTGCATAGCCTTGATTGATGGATACATGACAAAGCCATTTTATTCGACATACGACACTAAACTAATCGAATCGAGCGAAAGTGAAATAGACGTGGAAACTTTCTAGATCCGCAAAATAATTTTATACCAGCTTTGTTGACTGTTTGATAATAAAAGAAAAATAAAAATTTTAACATTTTTTATTTGGGTTGGTACTACAAATTTTTGGACTACATTTGATTCACCTTATTTATAGCAATTGTAGAAGAAATGTATGATCTCCCAAGGACTCATCTGATATTCTTCTGAATCGATTGTAGACATCGAATAATCCTCAAAATTCAACAGGCTCGATGGTCTAGGGGTATGATTCTCGCTTAGGGTGCGAGAGGTCCCGGGTTCAAATCCCGGTCGAGCCCAAACTTTTAGTAATCCTTTTTCAAGAAAGCCCTGAGGCAACCACTTGTTCTGTTTAAATCGTGAATTTTTGTTGGTTCTTCCACCTGGCTCGTTGGTCTAGGGGTATGATTCTCGCTTTGGGTGCGAGAGGTCCCGGGTTCAAATCCCGGACGAGCCCAGTAATCTTTATTTTTCCTCAAGATAACAAAGTTAATTGATTCACCATTAATCAAATAAGACATTTTTATAACCCACCGTTTTTCTTTATTCAGATCTATTATTTAAAGACATCTTGCATCGCTTAAGACTAGGGCAAACCAATAAAAAGAAAAGGTGTTATGATATCATTTCGTAATGACTTTATTCGTGAACAAGAAACATGACAATGCAGAGAATAGAAGAAACACGGTTTCTTATTAATCACGTTTGACTATGTACAAAACATTCCATTGAAAACTGAAAATACACGTTTTTTTCCGAAATTGGGTACCCTGAAAAGGGTAAAAGTTTAACAAGCAAATCGAATTAAAAGAACCATAGATTATTGCGGCTGTAAATAAGCCCGAATGTGCTCCATCATCACCCGCAAGATGCACTCATTTTTATTTTTTTACAATTCCATCTCTACTAGTCACGATAATACGTTTCTATAATACTAACTAGAATATAACACACACATAATCAACTAGTCATAAACAAAAAATCACTCGAATTCGCGAGGTCGTTTCACGAACAAGGCAAGACCGAAACTTAATTCGTCGGTAGCCGGACGTCTTCGAGATTGGTCAAAGAATCCCGAGTCCTGAGATCCTCTTCCGGTTTCGGTAGGAGTCGACGAAGAAATCTGGTGACCATAAAGAGATCCGGTGAATGAGAGAATCGACGTGGAGAGGTTTATATCATTTTCGTATGAGACGTTGGCGGACACTTGAGAATCATCAAAAACAAAAGCCTGCGGCTCGGTGGGCTCGCAGTCTTCTTGGCACTGGTCGGTTGAGCGGGATTGAGGCACATTATGAGCTGGATCGATAAACGAATTTTGTTCGGCTATAAAAAGAACACAATTGGTTAATTTCAAGAAAATGATTCAATCCCAGGATCGATTACGACATACCAGGAGATACAACAGGTGTGGTAGGAAGTCGGTGCATGGAGAGTCTAACGTGACGATGGGCATAAGATTCACCTCCGCTGGAACGTCTTCTCCTGGAGTCGGTCGGGAGTGTAGGATCACTTCTACTTGCGGTCAGTACCGCATGAGAATGAGGGTGATGCGTGAGCAAATCCAACGATTGGCTCCTGATTAGAATAGTATTCATTCGTGGTGTGCAATTCGATTCAGGTACGTCCACGTGAAGATCCAGGACGGAATTCGGTTCCCATAGCGAAGGAATAGTTTCAGTCGATCCATTTCCATCTTCGATTGGCGGTTCAGCTCCTGGCAGATTGGCGTTATCTTCGTCCATATCAGGAGATTCTACCTTGGGATGACGGTGATAATAATGGATGGGTGTGGCTTGATTGAGAACGTCCTGTTGGACAATCACTCGCGTGTAGACGGGCTCAGATGCCAGGATGCAGTTGGCCGGTTCTTCCGGATCTTCGTAAGGAGGTGGAAGGCGGTCGACAAGATTGCGACTTTCATCCTTTGAATCGTCAACAGCCGGTCGTGTCGTTTCAACTTTGCGATCTGATTAGAATAAAAATAATGATTAAAACATCTTTATTAAAAGTGAAATAATTTGCGTTGACATACGTTTAACGTAAACAAAACAACTGCCGGCGGCAAGTGTGGCCAGGATTGCGCAGATAATAATGGACGTCACTGTAGAACCAATCGTGTTAACGTCACTCAAATAATCTGCTGGCGGTTCACTTTGGTTCGGATAACATTTCATCGAATGACGTTGACCCGTCAAATCTTCTGACTGATATCTGTGCATAAAATTAATTTTTAAAAATGTGTTGATTTAAAATAAAAAGAAGTTTTTAAATTAATTTACCCAGGAAGACACACGCCACAATCGTCTGCTGTTCTAGCACATCCGATCCGGCCGTTAACTGTAACCGGAGAACGGCGATAAAACACTTGCTCACATGGAAGGCAAGTCTCACACATGGAAAATAAACAATAATTTCCAACTGTGCAGTCAGCATCTCGTTTACACTAAATTTTAAAAAAAGAATTGTTAAAAAATCGACAGGTCTGGACTGGTTTTTTTAAATATTTATTTCTACCTCCGTAGCGGGGATGTTCATGGAACTGACGGCCGATGTCAACAAAAGAAACAGGGCCATCATCCAGCAGAGTCGGATGAACATGTTGGAATGAGTTGACCTTGTCTGGAACAAAAGAGAGCAAAAATACTTTTAAGAATTTGGATGTTTAAACTGCTTTTAAAAAATGAAAAGGGAAACTTTTATTTTTGCTGAGGAGGTGATTGGCCCTGCTCTGACCTCAAATCAGGTATACAAAAACAAGTGAGTCATGGTTGAGAAATGTGAGGACAGGTTTCTACCGTCAAGATCAATTGACCATGAGCCTCCGGAGACATTCCATTCAGGTGACGTTTTTACCGAGTCATTCACATTTCTTAACGTACTTTTACAATTTTCTAAAAAAGCGAATGTTGTCGATTTTGTCTTTACTGACGTCAATTGCAAATTTATTTAACTTCAACGATTCTTATCTCAACAATTTCAGTGGGCTAATAGAAATGTCGTTATCACAGACAACGACATTCCAACGCTGACAGTTAAAAAAAGGCTTACCGATGATGATGCAATATTTGCCGTTGTGTTATTAAATCCTAGTGAAAATTTGCGAAAAATAACTCTGGTGAAGCGATATAGCGAAGACACTTGTGAACGGCAACAGGTTGCTAGGAGAACTGACAAATTCAATCGTGTGGTAGTCTTGAGATATTCTTAAAAAATATAAAACGGGCAAGTCCAGACACGTTAGGTTTGTCTTGTAGACCCTCTCTCTCTTCTATTGCCCTCCTTGATTTTATGCCCCGCCCTTTCCACCACCCAACTCCCCATATGCACACATCAAAAAGTACGGCGCCTCTTTTTCCGAACTTGACCCACTTGTTGTTGTGCAATAACACTCCCTTGAAAAGATATATTTAGGGGATATCCTGGACCACTAAACAACACCTGGAAGATCAATACATACATACATACATACATACGGGAGCAGGTAAAATCTCAGGTAGTCAGGTAGAGGTGAGTCAGTTGGAAGAAGAATTTCTACAGAAAGGTACAAGTGAGTCATGTTTATTTTGTTGGAAAAATAGAAAAACTTTTGTGTTTAATCCTCTTAAAAGCTAGCTCAATTCCATGGAACAAATGATTGTAAATTGATTGAGCGAGAGCCACCATGATCTTCTTTGTGAAATCAAGCGGAAAAAAAGAGAACCCGCTTTTATTTTTACATACGGGAAATGGGAAATTATTTTATCCGCATCCGTAAAGAAGAAAAACATGATTACCTTTTTAACAAAGGGGATGGTTGACGTAGGAGATTACCTTCGATTATCAAAATTAAAAAATAAGAAAAAGTAGAAAAACTGAAAGTTTTCAGACGAGTCCGGACTTGTCCGAAAAAGCCTAGGGCGTCACGACGGGGTTCATTTGGGTCGGCGCACGGGGCCAAGTGAAAAACTTAACTTTTATCCGACGGCCTTAACAAATTGGTCTGGGTGGGTTAGGTTTTTTAACGCATGAACCCTTAACCCTCCATTGTTTTTCTTTTAAACAAGTTGTTGCATGTATACGGAAATCTGACGCTTTTTCCTAGCTGTCAATTGAAACTGAAATATTAGATTCAATGGCGCAATTAATGACAATGAACAAAGACAATAAGAGAAAGAGTATAATGTTGGCAATAATTGCATCATCATCTTTACTTTCTATAAATGGACCGCAAAGTCCCGTGGTGTCTTTTTACGTATTTTATTTGTTTGGGCTGTCACGAGCTGTCAAGGCCAAACTACCAGAGATAAGCACATTAAATTTAAATATATAAGAATAATTATTCAAAGATAGTTCACAGTGATAAGTTCACCTAGTGCATCTGATAACATTTGCATTGGGTCCAAATTGATATCACCTATCTCATGAATAAAACAATGACTAATAATCACGATGACTAATAATTTAAAATAGCTTTATAGTGAGTCAAATCAAAATATTCAAAATTAAAATGACCTTGAGTAATGATTAGTAAATCCTGCTTCTATATTTCTGACCCAATTGTTGAAAATTAATCGTCATGGATGAGCATAAATAGGTCACAATATCTGGATAGTAACAAGCCCTTAATTGTTGCCAACAAAATTAGTTTGCGCCTGTCACTGACGTGTACGACGTGGACATGAAAAAAAGGCGAAAGTCAATGACCCACGGGTCATTTTCGTCAAGCCAAAACAATTGCTGATGAAATACCAAAGAAGAAAGTTATTTCCCGTTATCTTACACACACTAAAGGGGCGAACCAATAAATCGCCCATTTGCCGCTTGGTGGACCACAGTCTATCACGAACCTTGTCAGCGAGTGGACGTGCTCTTGAAGCCTCCAGTTCTTAAAATTAAAAAAAGTTAAATTATCTTTTATTGACAGTGAATTTTCTTACCATTCCAAAGCATCGGCTTTATTTTCTATTCCACAAAGTGATTTAAATGAACTCAAGAGGTCAGCATCGCGCCTTAATTACCGGCACGCTTCTTCTTCCTGATTGCGTCATCCTTAACATCTATTGCATCACCGTAACACAGACATTTTCTATTTTTTATAGCCTCAGGTACCGCTAATCGTGAATTCCAAACGCCATCAAAAAATGGTGTTCCAGCGTGCCTTCATCCTGCTTTTCTTCGTGTCCTTTTCCTATTCTGCGGAGATCCTACTTGAGGTGAGTTTGGAAGAATGTCCGAGAGACTTTGTGTTATCTATTATCAATAATATAATCACGTTTATTTTTTCTCGTCGATAGTGCGATAAAGATATCGATTGCGGGGATGGTTACTTTTGTTTCCAATCCTATTGCGAACGGTGTATTCCGTGCGATGTTTTATTCCACCGCCAGCCGGCACAATCGTCGACCGGTCAACCCATTTGTGCCAAATATAAAGATGATTGCGGAATTTGCCTACCTGGGTAAGTTAACTCATTATTATTTTAAGTATTTATTTTAATCGAATATCAATTTACCATTTTACAGGTATCAAGCCAACGATTTGACCGATCAACGACGTTCCATGGAATGTTTTCCATTAAACGAAACCGTTTCGACTCCCGATTTCTCGTGGACGGGAATCGTGTGGTTGGGTTGTGTTCTCTTCTTGACGATAGCCTGTATCGCCTTTTTCCTTCATTGTAAGTTGATTTTATAGTAATTAAGTTGACAACATTTTGTTTCAAATTCTGGTTTTTCTTTTGTAGGTCGTCACATTCAACCGGTTTCGAGCAATAAGGAAGAAGAAGATTTAGCCGAATACGGAAGACGTCCATCCGCACCACCTGCATACACGATGGAAGATCCACTGGGCAGGTACCAAGTCGTTCCTCTGATCGTACATGATGAAACGGATCACGCCATTCTCGGATCGGTGCGGATTTCGGACCCGATGGTCATTGTCGAAGTGGCCGAACATCTCAGCCGGGCCGTTCCAATCAACTACGACGACCATTTTGATGGCCGTCGCCAGTCTCGACACGAATCTGATTCAGAAGCCGATGAACAACAGGTGGTTCCTTTCATCGACATTCAAGATGTGGATTCCAACGGCAACGGATCGACTGAAACGATCCCTTCGACGTGGGAGCCAACGCCATCAGCGTCCAGAATGTCCATGAATGTTGTCCTTGTTAGGAGCCAATCAGAGGAAATGTTGCGCCGGACGTCATCCACCAGCCAACTGGTTCGATTGGCCAGCGATCCTGAGATCCTGTCGTCTAGGAGAGCGTCTGTTGGCGGCGAAAGTTACAGCCACCGTCACGTCCGCCTTTCGCAGTATCGATCAAATTCCCAAATAATCGATCGACCAGGTAAAAAACGTGATAAAATTGACAAATGAAAATTTCATTGTGATAACAGTCACGATTGTTTTTACCTTACAGAATCGGTCGAGTCGTCTGATGAACTAGAATCTAATAAATTGGAAGGCGATCTAATTCGTGACTCGTGTTTGACCGAGCCTTGTGAAGATGGCCGGGAGCCAGACGCACCCGAGTCTTTCCGAATGGCCGACGAGGATTCTGACTTATCACCTGCCATTCGGATTATCCAAAATGGCACAGTCTCGACCCATTATCTTGTGGCCTTTTCGAGTCAACCTCCTGATGGTCAAGGGTCGCAAGACTCTGGGTTCCAAGACCAATTTCGGAGACGTTCCAGAACAAATGACGATTTGTTAGATATGAATCAGCCTGCTGCCATCAGTGCCAAAAGACGACGCAGGAACTGCTCAGAGAATGAGTGAATTATCGCATTATTGTCTAACGTTGTCCAATCTTGCCACATCATTCGACTCGTAATCTATTCTTGACTTGATGACTTTATTTTATCTTCATTATTTCTTTCATTCATTCAATAAGGTATTTGGAGCTTAAAGTTTGAATACAATCGTTCAATTTGAATCTCTTTTTAAAATAGAGATGGAAACCGCAAATGATTTTAATAATTTTTATCGCCATCAGGAATATAAATAATCCAAAGGTTAATAATTCTGTATTGATTAAAATTTTGAATAAAAGGATTTGATGAAAATATTTGTTTAAGTTAAAACTATTCGATTCAAGGGGTCCGCAACTCAAATTTACTTTTTATTTTTTTTACTTTTTCCTTGCTTTATTTTTCCTTTTTTACTTTTGAGATAGGCTTTCCTTCAAGCGAAAATAAAAGGGTAGGGAGGGGATGGGGAGGAGGGGGGGTTCGTTCGCGCGCGCCCTTCTTTTAGCACGTAAAGTAAATTTCCTTTTTTTTTCCTTTTTTCACTTTTTTTTGCTTTTTTACCTTTTTTATTGTAGTAAATTTGAGTTGCGGACCCCTTGATTCGATTCGTAATTTTCTAGACTACTGTCCTAAAATCGTAGATCACGAAGCCGCAATATTTTATCTTCCTGTCTTACGTACTTATCATTCCATCATGCATTTGAGAAGTCTCACACCTGAATTAAACATTTATCAGTCAGAGGATCGAACGACATCCGGTGATGAAATAACTTGGCGTGATGTTTCGTGAGACTTTCACTTTCGTATACGAAACGAAGGAAACAAGAAAGAAGGAAAAAATAACGCCCTTTTGTGTGAAGCTTCTCACTTCTGTAATCTTTGGTCTTTTTTCACCGGGTGGCTGGTGGCGTGATGTTTCGAAGACGTTCCCATTGGTCCACGTTTAATATATTATAACCGAAAGGACAGGGAGTGGGGGGGGGGGAGCTAGAAACGAAAAATTACACGACATTTTACATGTAGATTCTCTAATCTACACTGAACTTGAATGTTCGTTTTTCTGGTCATAAATGGGCCCAACCCACAATTTTTATTTTATTTTTTGAGTATAAAATAATCAAAATTAAACAGAAGGTGAATACGAAATATGATTGAGACTTGAAAGATCAAGTTTGATTCGACACTTTCAAGAAAACATAAGAAGAAAATAAAAAAAAGATTGGAGTTGCGGAGGATTGAACTCCGGGCTTTTCGCATGCAAAGCGAACACTCTACCACTGAGTTACAACCCCGATACAAAATTGCTTTCGGGCTTGGTATAAATTCTATAATTTTATACTGTTTACTAATTTTGTCTTTTTTAAAAAATTTTCATTTCAACAATATATTTGTTACTACATCAATAATGCCATCAAATTTCCCATAGAATATTCCGTAAGGTTGTGACACGTATACACAATACCTTACCGGTATGGGTTATTGTGTAGAAGTGTCAAACAATAAATCAAGTATGGCGGCGCTCCTCCACAACGTCAAGCTGTATTTGCGAATAGCAAATAAGGAAAACCGTTACAATAAAAACGAAATGACAACAATAATGAATATGGAATAGGGAAAGAGTAAACATACCTAGTCGGGCACCGGGAGTATCAGGTCGCAAACAGATGAAGAAGAGACTGGAGAAAGTAAGAGGAAAAGATCACCCTTTTATACGAAAAAGAGTTCGGGTTGTGACCTAAAAAGAAGAAAACGATAGGGAAAGAACTCCTGTGTTAAACCCACCCCCGGATGAGTTGACAGTTCCGTCAACTCACTTAACTCGACTTAACTCAGACTTAAAGAGGGTAAAGTCGTAAAATCGGGAAATTTATGCGTCAAGGGTGGCGTGATTTACGTTTGGCGATCCTATCTATCAGGGCGAACGAACTCAAGAGGAGGGGGGTGGAAAAGGTGACCATAACCTGTGCAGTTGGGCAATCCGCCACTATAGCCGAAGGCTAATGACACACGTGCCATTCTTTTTACACAGCGGTACGGAAATTTGTTTATCTCTTTTCTACTTGAATCACGGATCTTTCTAGATCAATTTTTGAAAATTATTGTTCTAGAACAATCCAATCAATTTTCCTTCTAGAAATGCTATCCTTTAAATGTGACATAGCTGCTTACGATTTATAAGCCTTTTATAATGCTTAGAGGTAAAATAATAAATAAATTTTTTTATGAAGATTGAATTTGTTTTATTTCTATTGCATAATAAATGGCAATTATTCTATAAGAAAAATCATGTAGAGCTCTAGTCCTATACATTATAATTAAAATGTAAAACAAAAATCGGGATTCATATTCATCCACTCATTTATGTAATGCAATAGATATTAGCAGTGGTCAAAGACGTTGAATGCGGAGTTAATGTTGGCACGGAAAGGAGGCAGCGCATTGGTAGCATTTAGATAGGTGAACAACCTGACAAGTGTCCAAACGGACAGGTAGAAAGGAACGTTACCATTGAAACAACATTCGTTCAAACTAATTCTTATCTATCTTATAGCGGGATCTAGAACATTCTCCCATTCTCCTTCTATAGAATGTTCGAGATTGCTAGGCCTTAGTATATAAATGTGAAGAGCCAGGCCAGCTTCGCTCATTATTCCAACGATAGTACGTTCAAGCAGACGTCTATTTTGATCTGCCAGTTCGTCAACTGCTCACTCCTACTTTCGTTACTTTTCGTCCGGTTCATTTTCGAACAAATTCATTTATTTACAGTGTTCTTGCACTTAAATGAATCCTACAGGTAAGAGAGTAATTTTACAACATATCGCTCCCTTTCAGTTGAATTGCACACGTCTTCACAATTACTTATTGGCCTATATTTTTCAATTTCAGTACCAGATTTTACTTGCTGTGAAGTCTTTCTGCCATCTCAAACAAATCATGGGCAAATTTTTCTGCCTTGTTGCGTTTCTTTCCCTGTCGATGATGTCGGGTTCTTCGGCGACCCCGGTAAGAAAAACCTATAATCAAAACGATTAATCATAGACTCAAAATAATTTGACTTTCGCTTGATTGTTAGTGTAACAATGACTCGGATTGCGGAAATGAATATTACTGCTTAAGCGACATTTGTGAAGAATGTATTCCTTGCAGTGTAATATTCAATCGAAAACCACCGTCAAACAACGAAACCATTTGCGCTAAAACCGAAAAAGATTGCGGAAATTGCCTTCCTGGGTACTTTGACATTTATTTATCGTTATCTAATTCTTTCAATTCATTTTTTGAACATTTCGAAACAGATATCTGGCTGACGAATTGACAAATGAGCGAAATTTTAGTACCAAATGCTATGCACCCGAAAAACTCGATTCGTCAAACCCACCCGCAACAGAATTTGAATTAAAATTGGGCATTTTCATTGCTTCTGCGTTGGTAGCTTTCGTTGCCGCTATGGCACTCTTCATTGTCTATAAAAGTGTGTCACTTGTTATCTTACTCTGTTAACATGCTCGCTGATGTTGAAATTCTTATTGATATAGAAATCCGACGATGGAAATCGCATAGTCCTACTGTGGATGACGTCGAAATGATGGAGGTTGGTAAACGGCCGCAACCTTCGGCACCTCATCCGGATTTCAACGTAGAAGAGCCCATCGAAAGCAATGAAGAAATGAGGAGACTATTAACCACCAACCCGATGTCGACTTTCCAAGTAGACCGACCTTGTGGTGCCTCACCTATTGGCCCGCATCACGAATATTATCCGCCAGTAGTCGAAGCGACCATACACGACGAAATACGAAATACGAATGCAGCACCAGCAATGGAAATGCCACCGCGTCTGTTTCTTCAGAATAACTCGGGTTATAACACAGTTCGACCACTAGTACTTCGTTCAGTCAGTGACTCTGGCCATTCCCACATTAGACTGTCGGATTACCGTCCAACTATTATTCGATCGATCAACTCTCCAGGTATATTAATTAATTTGAATATTTATAATAGGATTATGTTGAAAGTCTATTTATTCATCTTTCAGACCGAGAATGTGGAATACCAAGTACGGTTCAAAATCATTCCCAATTACAACCAACAGAAAACTTTCTAGAAGTAGGAGCTGCATTGACAATAAAACGCAAATAAAAATCGTTCAAGAAAATGGACTCGACGCAATTAAAAATTTTTATAATCTGGTAAAGATGTTAATAGGGTTTCATAGAATAACAAAACTTTAATTGCAATTATACCACCTATGTATGTATAATGTACGTGTATGAAATGTAAAATATAATAATAAAGTTGGCACGAAAGAAAGTTTTTTAAATTTGAATTGACTAACACAGTCCACACATCAGGTCTCCATCTGCTGATAGATAATTGACTCACAAATGTTTCATTATGAGTTTATCTTGTTTACTTTTCCCAACGTGTAGTGTACCACCGTGCACCACTGTACGCCTAATCAACTGTCAAACAGAAATATGCAATATCCTGTTGGGATTAAGATTAAAAATGAATGGCGGTGAAATAGGCCCGGACGAAATAGGCCCCTACAAAATAGGCCCGTCAAATAGGACCTACCAAATAGGACCCTACAATATAGGCCCACTATAGATAATATTTCTAAAGCGGTCCTATTTCTACCTATTGATGGGCCTATTTCTCCTCAATATTTCCAAGTCTCATAAGAGACAAGGAAATTTTTCAAAAATTAGCCAACCAAGTCTCTGGGCGAGAGAAGGCGATAGATAATATTTCTAAAGCGGTCCTATTTCTACCTATTGATGGGCCTATTTCTCCTCAATATTTCCAAGTCTCATAAGAGACAAGGAAATTTTTCAAAAATTAGCCAACCAAGTCTCTGGGCGAGAAAAGGCGAAACAGCCACTCTCTATATACTTTGCCGTAGCTCAAACAGCTATGACATCTGATATCACTTTACCGTCTTGTAAATCACACGTTAAGTAGCCGGATTCAAGTTTTAATTTTTTAAACATAATAACCGTAATCATAACTATTAAGTTCATTTGTTAAAAATTCCAGTTTCATTTCAGAACTGATTTATTTTAAAGAATAAGTAAATAAACGTGCTCGCTCTGCAGTTTTTTCTCCCCTAGCCAGATCTCCCCTTCGGCCTTCAACGCGTCGCTTGCCCAGTGCATAGGCCATAGGTGAAGAATTCAATCAAACAATTTCGATGAAATAATTTGTACTCTTTTATTGAAAACGTTTTTATTGACAATTAAATATATTTTATACACGAAACGAATTTTTGTTTTGTATAATATTTTAAAATGCTGGTTTTAAAAATTCCCCATCTATCGGTAAAAGTCGGTAAAAGGCGCTTGGTTCGATAGCGTCATGAAGATGGCGTCATCTGTCCATCATCAACCATTAACCATCAACCATCATCGACTCTTACGCATTTAATGAAAATGTTTTTTATAAATTATTACGAGGTCTTAAACGAATTTTTCAATGTGGTTTAATTTTTGATTCTATTTGTGTAAAGATTTCCATCTATCGGTTAAAATGGCGTGGTTCATTAGCGTCATGAAGATGGCGTCATCTGTCCATCAATCCATCATCAACCTCATCGTTAATTTACAAATACAAACAAGAAAAAGTAAAGTTATAAAATAAAAATAAAAATCATTTTATTATTGATCATTTTTAATAAATATGTAAATTGTTTTTTTTGAAACATTTGATTTGTTAGAAATCGATTTTGAATCGTTTTTATGTCAAGCAGACGCCAAGCATCTTTGAATAGCGTGGTCTGTGCTCTATGATAAGTGTTACTGCTGGAGTGAGCAATTTCAGGTAAATAAGGTTATAATGTTGTCAATATTTATTCTAATTGGAATGCTCAACTTGGTTGAAAAGATAGCGTCATGATGGCGTGCCCCGTTAGCGTCATGATGGCGTGCCCCGTTAGCGTCATGGTTGGCGTGCCCTGTTAGCGTCATGGTTGGCGTGCCCTATGTAAGCGTCGTGATTGGCGTGCCCTGTGTTAACACAATATGCTTTCTTTATTCGTGTGCTGGTATGTGTGTGTCTGCAATTCATTTTGCATTATTTCAAACTAGTTAATCTCCATACTTCTTAGTGATTTCAACACCAGCATTGGTCAGAGGAGACTCGCAAGCAGCAAGCTAGAACCTCTTCATCAGCCAGAAGCTTGCTACAAAGAAGTACACAGGTTGATTGCATTATTTGTTAGTTTGATTAAAGTTGGCTTTTAATCTCTTTGTTTTCTTTATAGTTCAGGGGCTGCACAGATGTGCAACAATTTTATCGAGCCATGGCATCTGAGTGTGATGGTGCCCTGTCAATTTATAATATGCCAACCCCTAACTAGCCTAGGAGTAAACAGGTTGATTTGCATTATTTGTAAGTATAACCATTTTCAGATTCCTTGTTAGCAGATGTAACAGTTGAAAACATTGGCATTCCACATATAGGGATCTTCTCTAACAGAAATCAACTGAGGACCACCAGACAGCATCTTAACAGGTTAAACTTTAACAACTGGGCAATCAATTTTAAAATTTACAGTTGTATGACTGAATTCTCATTTACAGACGAGCTCTTCTAGTAAAATTTTGAGTGATGATGGAGATTGGGGTTGGTTTGCCCCTCCGAAGTCACGAAAGGATTATTCTGCATCGTATTTTTCAATATTGCAGCCTACGACAAGCGTGTTGAAGTTGAAGAACATTTACCAGAGCAAAAAGTACTGAAAGATAAGTCTGCTGTAACCATAGATTCGCACAATAGTTTAGAGCTACGGGTAGTAGTATTTTCTCTACCGGGTTGGTTACTATTCACGTTCTTCAGCAATCAGATCCATGCAGTGCTTGCTAAATCCGTGCAGGTAAATACTCTTTTGATATTCAGGAAAAAATTTAATAAAAATGACGTAGATCCAATCGGCCAATTAATTCGGCCATTGTGACAGGTTTCAAGTGAAGCGAAAACGGACAAATTACCAAACTGGAATCAGCGCAAGCGACAGCTCTTATGCAAGAAGTCGTACCTACCCTCACAAGTTTGTTTGAAGTGCATAATGGTATAAGCTATTTTAAATGCCGATATGCACTGCTATACTTATAAAGAGTTAACCATATTTTATACGCCATCATTTTAGGAATTATACATCTCCAACAAATAAGTCTTCTAATCCTGTGGCAGGCGCACGGTTGAAAGCCGAAAATTTCAAAAGGTATAACTTTTGTAATAAAAAATGTGAACATTTTGATTTATTTTTCTGGATTTCAGGTACAAGTTGGCATTAAACGCTTTGTGTTTCCTCATTAAGGTTGAAAGGAGTACAATCATGGAAACATTACTAGTTGGCCTTAGAACTACTCATCGTCGCTCTCATGAGACATATTGTATCGGTCGATTTCTTCGTCGTTAATGTTTAAGGGGTGGTCGGGAACGACAGTGGGGAATGAAGTTTTTAGTTCAAGAACTATTTCTTCAAGTAGTTCCATGGTATTAATCTAAAAAATTAAAATAGTTTTTATGTCACGTTAACAACAATTCGAAAATTGCAAATAATACCTCATTATCCTGATATCTAGACCACAGGGTAAATAAGATGGAGTTTTTCAACTGGGTCTCCTTTTTCCTATGGGCCCTAAAATGGAAGTCGAATCTGTTATGCAGACACCAATTGGTGGCAACCAGCTTCCGTCTTGGCTTTCCTGAGCTTGAACGTGTTGGCGTCTGCTATGTGTGTGAATCAATTTGAAATGAAAATGATTCAAAATTGAATTCTTACAGATCAAATGTAACGAAAATTGTAATTCAAATTTTAAAATGATTAAAAATAAAATGTACACATGTTGAAGCTATTTTTATTTTTTTATAAGATTTCTATTTCTTATTTGTAAATTAAACGCTGAAGTTGACGATGAGCAGATGACGCCATCTTCATGACGCTATTGAACCACGCTACTGACGCCACTATCACCGATAGATGGAAATCTTCAAAACCACATTTGGTATTCAACTATAATAGAAATTTTCTTTTCGTGCTGTATATTTCTTTCTTCTTTATCAATTAAAAAAAAAAAAAACGATCAATTTCGCCAGGATAGTTCCACACCGCTTTATGCTGTTGAGCTATTAATTTTTCTAAAATATTTTGTAAATAAAATTCTATTTCGACATAGCCGAGATTCGAACACCGGCGCTTGAGATTCATAGCCCGAGGTGCTAACCACTAGACCACCCATTGACATGTACGGTAAAGGGAAAACATGGGAGTGTATGGTATGGCCCAGGTAAACCCCCCTTCACTCACCCCTCTCGCACGAGTGCGTGCAGCCTCCCCTGCTCGACCACCCTTCTGGCCGGCTTGAGCAGCACCTCGCGTCAGCCGCATAAAACAAGAAACTTAAAAGTGATATGCGTTTGTTGCTTTAAAAAACATGAAATTGTTATGGATATGTTTGAAATCAATCCGTAAGATTTATTTCATCAAACATTTTCATTTCCTACTTCACCTGAGTACTGGCATTAGCATAGGTAGAGGGGGGAGACGCGTTCAAGGCTGAGCCGCTGAAGGGGAGAGACGCGTTCAAGGCTGAGCCGCTGAAGGGGGGATCGAGCTACGGAACAAATAAATGGCGAAGAAAACACGAAAATTTGTTCATTTTTTTTAATTAGCGATAGTTAATAAGTGAAAACGACGTTTGAACAAATGAGTTTTACAGTTAAGATCAAGGGGAATACGTTCATCAAAAAATAAAGACGGGAATCAGCTGCCTAACATGTGAAAAACGAAACGGCAATGTGTGAAATCACTCATCGTGGTTTGAGCTACGGCAATGAATATATACGGTGGCGGATCTCTCGCAGATTATTCCGCCTTCTCGCTCATGTAGAGTAGGTCGAATGTTTTTATGAAAATATTTCAGAGTACCTAATGGAACTTAGAAATAAATGGGAGAAATAGGCCCAATTTGACGGAGAAATAGGACCGCTTTAGAAATATTTTCTATAGTGGGCCTATTTTGTAGGGTCCTATTTTGTAGGTCCTATTTGACGGGCCTATTTTGTAGGGGCCTATTTCGTTAGGTCCTATTTCACCGGCTACCAGATTAAACAAAGATGAAATTTTGATCATTGCCTCATTGGCTGAATATGTCAGTTTCGTGACCACAGAGGAGTGAGGTGATGGCTTGCGTTAAAAACCAAACGCTGATAAAAAATAAGAACGAAAATCAACAAGTTGCCATGCAATTTAAAGTTGTGCAACACGGGTGGTGTGATCTGTGTTATTTCACCATACTGACTCATGATGATATTGGCCACTAACTAGGCTACTTCATCATGATGACGCCGTACCATTTACGTCAATGAGGTGTCAAAAACGCGTTTCAAGACGTAGGAGTTTCAAACTCCAAACTCGAGTTTGGGAGCATTGAACTCTGTACTCGATTGCATCATGCAAACTGCAAAGCAATTATAACATTCAACGCATCCTGTAAGTTTTATTAATTCATTATTCACTTTCGTTGCACCCCAGATTCTGATTTGTTATGTAATGCTCCACCAAACTAGTTGTCAACATAACAATCAAATTTTGTTGCTATCATCTTTCATGTTTCACTATCTGTGTCCCCATAATATTTTGCTCTTTGACGAAAAATGAAAAATCTTTTGCTGTCCACAAAAGCCATAGCTTATAAACTATGTTTTTAAATTAGGCTTTCATTATAAACAGCAGTAACAGGGTAGACATTTTTGCAAAGATGAGCAGGGTAGTTCAATTTATGTATAGCCTACTTTTTGAAATTATTTTGACAGGTACGTTGCGTTTATAACAATTTAAAAGCAACGTGATTGAAAAGAAATTCTCAGGTCTTTATTTGTTTAATTACAGTTTATTTGGCATAGTCTGATAGTGATATAGCTACAATGACTATGTCATTATGTCAAAACAAGTTTCCAACGAGATACAGGCCAGTAGGGTGAAAAAAGACGTTAAGAAAGTTAAACATTTTCTCCTCTTCTCTACCGGTGATAATCACATCTCCTTTTTAGGGAGTGAGAGCTAGAGTTCGTGATAAACAAACGACAGGACAATCTCGTTGGAAAGTAGACTAGTAAATCTATAACGGCGATATCTTTTAGGATGTGAACGGAACTTTCCGGAAAGATCATGTCATTTTTAGGTCTAATTTTGGTAAAGAAAGTAGCTATCATTCCAAATATTTATTTCGATTTTATTTTGACACAACTCATAGATTTTCTAAATTCTGATCTCCCCATGCACAAGTGAAAACTTTCAAAACTATTTTCGATTCCCAGGCTGCTGGCTGTATATATTTTAAGATGAACCGGTTTATCTTGTCATGCTGGTTGACCAGCCCTTAAAAATATAAACAACGTCCCTCTATACATTTGAAAATAGATGTAGAAAAGTAGTTGAAAAAACCACAAAGTAACGCGGGTTGTTTCATTCCGCACCTCATTATTCTGATGTAAGCCGAATACAAGTTCTCCGCTTGATTATTTTATTAAACAAACAAGCCTTATATTTTAGTTCAACTACTTTGTGAAACAGTAGTAAAACTGTAGATAGTGAAACAGAAATGGAATTAGATAATGTTATATTTTTTTTGTGTTTATGGTTTAGTTTAGTGCGGTGCGGAAGCGACATGGTACAAATGTTTGAAAACTTCCGAGTTCCTTTCCGCTGGTAACTGACGAAAATGGATGGAAAAAAAGGAAAAGCAAACGGTAAAAGCCACCCAGTAAACAAAAAGTGTACAGTAGAGCTATATTTCATATTAAGCTTTTTATCAGCAGACTGACGGAAATTTCGTTTAGTCACCTTTTTGTCTTGAGTCAATTGAATTTGTCATTCCTGTATAGACATGCATATATAGATTTTAGAAAGAATTGCATAAGAGAACCAAATTATAATAACGAAAAGGAAATTTAGTCCCATAACTGTTTATAGATAGTGTACGAGACCACATTCCTCTGTTCGTCACTTTCCAACAATGATGTAGTCTCCAAACTTTCTCCGATTCATCGACGACCCCATAATAAAAAAATAAAATGTCACCTGCATAAGAAAATCATTTCGATCTAAAAAAATTGGTGTCTGAATTTCTCGTGATCCCGCATATATAGTTATACCCGTGTCACCAGTCTGAGAAAAGCTCGTAGATCTTGTTGACCCCAAAGAGTTGCAGGAAACGACACTCTTGCGTTCTCTTTCTCCGCTAGGACCCCATAAGTCGGTGGAGAATTTTCCATTTTATTGATGTCAAATAGCTCAGTGCACGCGAAACGAGATTTTCCCTTTCTCTACTTCATCAAATGAAACCGTCGGACGGGTCTCATCGTCCACCATCGTGTGAGGAGGTCAATGCATTTCATAGGTAGTTGTCACACAACGCGATCTCTAAACTATTTCCTCCTAGCCTTTCTACAATAACCTCTTTCCGTCTGGAAATCACGCAGATGGCGCCCAGTATTTAAAGGACCGGCAGGTCCTCATCTTCACGTCAGTGTTGAATTGCAGACAGTGAAGGAAAGAGTCTTAACACAGTGGTAAGAGTTTCTTTTGATACCCCTGAAGGATTATTCTATTTATTTTAGTGACATTAGGCGATAAACATTGAAATAAATCATATAAATATTATTGCAAATAACTTGGAACCACTCACAAACAAATAATGATACGCAAATTGATTTTTCTTTTACAGCAGAGTTTAATACAATAATCGGGAAGCAGCCATGAAGGCTTTGGTGAGTACTAATATTAATTATGATAAAGGGGAATAACATAAGATGATTATTATTTTATAGGCACTCGTTCCGCTTTTAGCGGCCGTCATTTCAGCAGCACCACAATATGGGCAACCCCCGCCTGAAATCCAGACTGTTCCAATAACCCAAGGACAGTGGGCCACTCTCAATCCTTACGGCGAATCTGCTACTTACGAAATTCAAAGGCAATGGGAGAAATTCTTTGAATATCTTCCGTGGTTGAAGGGACCACCTGGACCACCTGGTCCTCCAGGCGATAGTTATGGAGGATCCTACGATGTAGCGCAAGTCATTCCAGGCCCACCTGGTCCAGCCGGAGCACCCGGCGCCACTGGAGAAAAAGGAGATGCTGGTCCTCCGGGAACACCAGGTTACCCTGGATTACCTGGGCCACAAGGGCCGCCCGGTAAAGATGGATCACCTGGTTATCCTGGAGAAAAAGGAACAGCAGGTTATAACGGAGCTCCAGGATCTCCTGGCAAGCCAGGTTACAATGGTGAAAAGGGAACACCCGGCCTTCCAGGCAAAGACGGATATCCAGGTGGACCTGGTCTTCCTGGAAAAGATGGATATTTTGGAACTCCAGGCCCCAAAGGTCCAAAAGGTAATTGCAACTTTTTACTTTAAATAAAAATTCTAGAACTTAAAATTCAAATTCAAATTTCAAAAGGTGAACCTGGCCCACCCGGATATACGATCCCATCCAAAATCCCTGGCCCCCCTGGTTTACCCGGATATCCTGGCAAGGACGGAACACCAGGTTACACTGGCGGCCCTGGCCCTGTTGGGCCTCCGGGGCCAATTGGATTACAAGGACCTCCCGGCAAACCTGGAACAAATGGATATCCTGGCGGACCTGGTCTTAAAGGAGACGCAGGACTTCCGGGTTACACTGGAGCTCCAGGAAAAGATGGATATCCCGGTGCACCAAGCAAAATTCCCGGTCTGCCTGGGCCTCAAGGGCCTGTTGGAGCTCCTGGTTACAATGGCGCTCCTGGCAAGGATGGTCTCCCCGGTGGTCCTGGATATCCAGGAAAAGATGGAAAGCCAGGCCCTCCAGGATATACTGGTAACATTAAACGTCAAATAATTGAATAAAGTATAACAAAGCAGCAATTAATTGCCTTTTTTTGTCATGTTGTAGGTTTGCCTGGTAAACCAGGTAAGGATGGTTATCCCGGCCCGGTCGGAACTCCTGGTTATAACGGCGGTCCAGGCCCAATCGGTCCTCAAGGCAAAGAAGGATTTCCTGGTTACCCGGGTACACCGGGTAAACCTGGTTTACCTGGTCCATTAGGACCAATTGGACCTCAAGGAAAAACAGGAGCTCCAGGTTATCCAGGCTTCCCTGGACCGGTTGGTTCTCGTGGACTTTTGGGGCCTGTAGGGCCACAAGGAAAGCCAGGTAGTCCAGGTTATCCGGGCCCTGCTGGGCCCACTGGACCAGCTGGATCACCAGGAACGTCATACGAAATCGCTTCAGCAGTCTACAATCCCCCAGCGATCTACAATACTCCGGAACAAATTTATATTCCCGCAGAACCGGTTTATCTGCCATCGGAACCAGTCTACCAAGCACCAGCGCCGATTTATTTGCCATCTTCTCCCATCTACATTCCAGCCGCAGAGCCAGTCTATCAGCCGTTAGCCCCTCCCACGTTAGTGTCCCAACCTAGTTACAATTCGCCGCAGCCTACTTACAATCCACCGCAACCTAGCTATGGTTAAAAAAAAAAAAAAAAAAATCCCACCCAAGTTCCCAAGAACTTAAGTCATAGATTCACGTATACTCAAAAATGATCAAAAAGTTAACTTTATGTGCTTTGACGTGTTGTTGTTATAACTCCATTTGAATTTTAGTAAAAACAGAAAATGTCGTCGATGATTTGATTGCCAGAGTATATTGTATATATTTTCTCTTCAGTATTCAAACACGTAACTTCAGCTAGGCAACGTCTACAATAACAAAATTTCAACAATCGTTTTAGAATGCACAAACGGTTCAAAATCGATTCCCCACCCAAACAATCGGTAGACTAAAAGTATTATACAACCATCAAGTTCTCTGTATATGTAGTATAAAGCTATTTTTAAAAAAGAAATCAGTATGCGTTTCATCGTAAAACTATTCCCATCGATTTAATGCAATTTCGCTTGACGATAAGGTCGACCGAGTTTGGCGTCCCAATTGACTTCAAGAAGAACATTATCTCGAGTGCTGGCGACCGGAGGGAAACCCAATTGCCTTGGTTTGGGTGAAGATCCGAACGGCCGAGTGGGGAAACTGCTTTTTTCGTACGAGGATTGCGGATTATTAGTGGTAATACGAGGGGGTCCGTATGCGATGGAAGGCGAAGTGGATGTGATTGGATGGTATTTATACTGGACCTGCGGTTTGGTGGGTGAAACTGATGGACGTGTTGTCTTGCTGTAATCTTGTTTAACAGCTTGTTGGGCCACTTTGGGTTGAGTAGAATAAGATTTTAATGCATTTTTTACTTTAGGAAGAGTTGCAGCAGCAGCTAAAGAGTTAATTTCAACTTTCTCTGCTACGGGCGGGCTGACAGGTTGTGGAGCAGCGATATTGGTCGGTGCAGCTGGAGAAACTGCCGAGATAAACACTGGTGACGGAGGGAGATCCACGGGATCGGATTGAACAACCGATTCGAGTTCTGTCTCGACAGAAGCAACTTCTGGTTGATGTGCAGGTTCGATTTCGGCTGAAATAGGAGCGGATATGACCACAGGATCGACAGAAGCAACTTCTGGTTGATGTGCAGGTTCAACTTGGTCTGAAATAGGAGCTGATATGACCACGGGATCGACAAAAGGATTTTGGACAATTGGTGCTGCAGACTCATCTGAAATAGGAACATCGACGACTGCAGGATTGACTGAAGGATCTTCTAGTATTTGAGTAGGTTCAAATTCAGCTGGAATTGGGGCGGAAACGACATCGGGATCGGCAGAAGGATTTTCAGCAATTGGTGCAACAGTTTCATCTGAAAAGGGAACATCAGCAACCAAGGGATCGGTAACAGGATCCTCAAGTTTCTGAACGGGCTCTGATTCATCTGAAACGGGTGCGAAGGCGACCGCAGGATCAGCAAAAGGTTCTTCTTCAATGGGTGTAATAGCTTCATCGGTATTGGGAACATCAGCACCCAGGGGAATGAAAATACGAACATCCCCGACTACAGGATTGACAGAGTAATCTTCTAGTTTCTGTGCAGGTTCAACTTCATCTGAAATTGGGACGGAAACGACTACGGGCTCGGCAAAAGGATTTTCGGCAATCGGTGCTGCAGACTCATCTGAAACGGGAACTTCAAAAACTGCGGGATTGATGACAGAAAGATCCTCAATTTTCTGAATCGGTTCTGATTCATCTGAAACGGGTGCGGAGACGTCTGTGAAAACTGGCGAATTTTCCGGGACAAAAACTGCAGGATCGACAGGTGCTGCATCAAATGACAGTTGCGCTTGATTTTCAGGTACTTCTGTTGGAGAATTTGCGAGATTATTGAAGAAATGTTCTTCTACTATTTGGTGATTGACGGAAGGATCCTCTTGCTTCACTGTAGGTTCCGATCCTTCCGGAATAGCCCCAACGCCCATGTCAAGGAACGACGGAGTTACGATTTCAACTGGATGCGGGATCAGTTCATCGGCAAACTGGCCATCAGACGCAACTAGAATAAAAGGATTGACATCATTTTCGATTATGGGTGATCCAGTGCTGCTGTCGACAGTTTCCTGTTCCACCGCCGTTCGGATTTCATCATTAATTGGTACGAAAGGTTCATTAGTAGTCGGTATGACATCTAAAGCTGGATTTTCAGGTTGATGATGATATTGCTGATCGTTGCGGGTAACGCGCTGAATGTTGACGAGATTCCGCCCGGAAACCGGATGGATGATGGACAGTTGGAGAAAAAATAGAAACACGCAGAGCGCCAAGCTATTTCTCAACTGCATTAAAGAAATGTGGTAAATATTAATGAATGTTATTTTCAAATTTTGTTTCAAACTTACGTTCAGAAAATTCATCGTGAAATGCTTTTGGTTATTTAGTTAGTAGATGCTAGACGGGCTGACTGAATGTGACTAAGGACAAAGTAGCAGCAGGTTTATATAGTACAGGACTGGGGGTTCGTTTTCTTCTTCTATTCCCCACTTTCCCATTAGCAGAAGAGCGCCACCGCACATTTTGAGAAGCCATTAAAGAAATTTGAGATGCCAATATAGTTTCCGTTGTGTGCTCGTAACACCGTTGGACTTGTGTATAGCTCAACGACATACCGGCAACGAAAGGGAAAACCAAAAGCGCCGGCCGGGGTGATGTAATTTAAATGTTAGCCTCCAGCACCAGAAGAAGAACGGTATATACAAGCGGCAGAAGATTAGCGAACACGATTTCTTTTCTTCTGCACAGCTGACACAATGACTCGTTTTTCCTTTTTATGACAATAACAACATATTTCCACGAGGCTTTTTTCTTTTTTAAACTTTATAACTTTACGAATTTATTTCCTTTTTGGTACTATATCATCCAAAGTTTGTTAGCTGTGAGAGTCTTATCGACGATTTGGCCCCTTCTAAACTTTTCTCTGGGTGGATTAGAGTGTAGTAGTACTAGTGCATCCGATGTCTTAAAATGTTAGCGGGGGAAAAAAAAACTTCCATTTAAAAAATCTTGCAACATGGAAGTGATTTTTCTTTTTAAAATATAGAAGAGTGAAAGTCGCTGAATAAATTACGTAACGTTTTCTCTCCACTGGAATGAGCGAATTTATTATTTTTAAAACTAACGGTCCGAAACCTACTTGCGTGCTCTATTACGTTGTATTTATCTTATTCTTGCCAAAAAGTTGGCACATGCCATGATATTCGCTCGTTCTGCGCTTTATGACCGCGTCTACCTCATTTCGAGTTTTATGTGAGCGTCTGCCCTGGTTCGTTCAAACCCCAAATTGCAAATAGACTGCCCCGCTTCACAACGTTTTCGTAAAATCACGAGCCGCTATACAAGTGCATTTAAATTTCATTTAATTTCGATTGGTATAAGTTCTTATTTAGACGTTTCTATTCAGACGAAGGCTACCGGTGTTTTGTTATAGTTTAGGCTATACTGACGTGAACTGTTAGACGTATAATTATATAAGACTAGGTGACAGGTGAAAGTTTGAGTGTTTATGAGATCGTTTCATGTTGACTCCTGAAATTACAGAGAGCTATATACCACCCCGTTTATCACAGGCCAAACATTGTGATTAGTCAACACAATCAACAAAGGGAAATATGGTTGAGTATGGAATATGATCTCCATTAAAGAAACTTTCACATGTCACATATGCAATATTATTGAAGGAGAAAGTCGCTGTACACGGCTAAATGTTCACGGGATGGCTAGAAAGAAAAAAGCTCAGTCATTTTAATGACTGCATAATAAAGGTATACGTTTTCAAACGGGACTCCATCTACCCAAAAGCGGTCAGTCGTTTTATCAGTGCATAAGGGAGAAAGGAGGAAGATTTTGGTACTCTTTGAATTTTCACTGTTTTGTTTATCGTCCGGCGACTCTGCTGTTGTGTGTCTGGGCCTTTCAAGAAACTACAAAAAGCTGCAACTTGAAATGGAAAGAAGCTGTTAGAGAGTAACGATGCTGAAATCTGTTTATTGTTGTGTTATAGAAAGATCCGAGCCATTGTCGTGACTGAATGTAGATTGCGACGATGTATAGAAAATGGATATGACGAGATATATGTGTTGACTGTGGAGAAATTGCCTTGGTAAGTGGAGGAATTTGGAGCAATCAAGTTTAGTCAACAGCAGGAAAGCAGCAGCTCATTCACTGTGACGAACAGACAGACATCCACGGAACTGAGAAAATGACCACAAATAGGAAAATACCGTAGTTCTCTAGTTGTTATTTTTACCAAACCCCACAAGAGTTGAAGAATCTGAGCGTTATGAGCTGTCTACGTGGTAAACGAAGTATAAAATTATGAATATTAAATAAAGCTTGTGAACAACTTTCTCATAAATTTGCGTGAAAGAGCTACCAAGAAATTCATTAAGTTGTAATAGCCTAGTAGTCCTGGCTGTTCAATCTTGAATTTCAATTTCAGACTGAATTGAAATAATACAATAGTACCTGATCAAAATTAAATAACTAATTATCTGTGTATTTTCTAAATTAGTTCGGAAATTAATTATGATTTTATTAAAATAATTAAATAATAAATACCTTAAAAATTCCGTTATGTGGCAACCGTCAACCGTGCCAAATGGGCAAATGGCCACGCTAGACGCCTAGACGTCACGCTTATAGTGCGCTATCGAAGAAAAATTTTCTCTCATCAGGAATCTCTATCTCAATCTGGGATTAGGGAAAATAACTAAATAAGTGAAAGGTCATTATTTTCTATTTTGTCTTCAATCTGTAGTGAGAAGTCTTTTAAGTTCGTTCTACTCTGACGTTTACATATTACATCGTTATAGTACTAACAGCAAAGGTAATAATTTTATTTAATGGATATATTAACATTAGAAACTGGCTTCTAAATTCTAATCATATTAAAGAAAAATTAACAATAACTTAAAATTTGAATAGTTTCTGAAAAATCCACAATGCCACGATTGATAAGAGTGAAATCACTGTCCCAAACATGTCTTGAATTTGTTATAAACAACATGGCTGTGCTGTGTGAGAACCTAACGAGTGATCTTCCTACTACTATTAGCAACCAATCAAGCCACAGCCCTTTTGATCAATTACGTAAGTTGCCAACCATTGAGTATTGACTGAGTGTTACAGTTCTCTTGACGATAGTTTTTTTTTAATTTAAAATTTTTGTTTATTAGCATCAAAGTTCTTGGAGGAAATAATCAGTGCTCTTCAAACCAAAAAATGTTTGAAACAGTTTCTTGGTTTGCTAGTAGCTCCACAACTACAGACCCTGGATCTGAGATATTTGTCAAAGGAAGATAATTGTACTGATTTGGAACTTAATTTGCTGAGATGTATAGTAAGATATTATATTTTTATATTTCTGTCAAAACCAAGATTTGACACTTTTTTTTTTAGTACTTAAAAAACCTATCTCTCCGCTGGTCATCTCTTTGTAATGACAAATTCTTGTCTTCTGTCATTCCCATGTTTGTAAAATTACAAGTTCTGGATATTTCGAATTCTGCAGCAGGGGACAGCAGCTTGGAAGTAATTGGAACTTATTGCACAGATTTGAGGTAAACTAGTTATAGTTTAATGCTTGACTTTATTAAATACATTTTTTTTTTTTTTGTTAGAGAACTGGAATTTATGAATTGCAAGAATATTACAGATATTGGAGTTAAAGGGCTGTGTGTTAGTAGTACTACGCACAATCTAGGAAGGGAAGGGGATAAATTGGGACTGCACAAATCTCTTCTTAAACTGGGTTCGTTTGGTACTGAAATTACCAACGCAGGAATCCAATTGGGCTTGGAAACTTTCCGTAGTCTTCAAGTCTGGGATTTGGTCACTGTACAAATCTTGGCGAAAATTCACACAGAAAATTTCTTGAATCCATCTCCGGAGATTCCAAAGTATTCCCTGATGAATTTGGAAATAGCTTTACTTGGTATCCATTACGTCCCTAAAACTTTTGGATTTGTTTTGTCTCTGTGTCCCTTTGTGATTGAGGTAGAAATCAATACCTTCAACCGACTGACAGATAGTGATTTGCTAAGTTTGTTATCCCTTGAAAAACTCCGCAAACTGAAATTGGTTGGGTATTTTCGCGAGAATTCCAGTGTAACGTTTGGTGGCGGTGTGACACCAATTTTAAAAGCCTTTGGGAATTCATCACTGAAGGCACTTTCTCTATCCAAGTTGCCTGATGTCAATATTATGGTAATCGCACAGCTTTGCCCGAACCTTCACTCCCTTGACCTTTTCGATAATTTGAGCTATTCCAACAAAAAACTCAACGAAGAATGGTTCAAGATTGAACCTCAAGTATTGAAGCAACTTGAAAAGCTGCGACTTTCTGTAGAAAAATCAAGTATCACTATTCCGCGCGAACACTTCATCTTGCTGTTGTCTGGACCTTCTCTTGTGGACATAGATATTGGGAGTTTTTGTCCGCTCAACGACGGCGTTCTCCAAGAGGTGGTTCGAGTTCAGAAGTTCCATCGTCTTGAAAATTTGACAGTCACTGAATGCCACAATGTGACCGAGAAAGGGATTGACATCTTCATGAATGCCCAAAACCCTCTTAAGAAGATCGCGTTACATTGGTGTCGTAAAATAACGAAGAAAAATGTTGAGTATTGGGAAAAGCAAGCTAAAATGAACAACTGGCAAATATTGATCGAGTTCGAAGAGGATGTTGAAGAGGACTATTCTGAGGATGAAGATGCTGAAGACGTTCTTGCCCGAATGCAGTATGAATACGGCCTGCCCGATTATATTGTGAATTCGGAATGGTGTAAAGATTTAATGGCAATAGCGACCCATGGATGCGAGGATTGGGAGGAATTTTTGGATGATGATGATGAAGATGAATTTTAGGGATGATGATTGCTGTGCGTTTGAGCGAAGAAATTAACGTAAATTTTGTCCTTATTTTGTTTGTTATCAAGTTCATGTATCGTCTTACTTTATGATTTTTGATATAGGAAGAAACATACTCATTTGCTAAGTGTCTTTAATGTGGTGTTTTAGTTTGTACTTTGTACTGTTTTGTTTTCTTCCCTCAAATTTCCTAAAATAAAAATAAATCGTGAAGTTACGATAGTTACCAATACCGCAAATAGGAAAATGTCCGTAGCTGGTTCTTTTTTACCAAACCCCAAAAGAGTAGAAAAATCTGAGCGTTATACATGTGCTGTCTACGTGGTAAATGCTTGTGAACAACTTTCTCATAAAATTGCGTGACAGAGCCACCAAGATATTCATTAAATTGTAACAGTCCTGGCTGTTCGATCGCGAATTTGTGACTGAATTGGAACTGAAATACTTATTTGAAAACTATCGTAAAGTGTGTCAAACGAATTAACTGGCACGGATTCCGGATTGATGAAAAAAAGGAAGACTTTAAAATCATTTGGTTAATAGCGTGACGCTATGTCTTTAAATTTTGTTAAACCAGTATTTTCTATTTAGCTAACACTATAATAAGAGTTTATGACTTTTTCCGACTCTAAATCTTTGAATGTGTGTATGTGTGTAATAATTAGAGTACGCAGCAAACAAATTGATAGAAAAGGTGCTGCAGAAAGGCAGGGTACGATAAGAAAACCACGTAATCCTGCAGTAATGTGTGGTTAAGTTTCCTCATTTACTTCAAAAATGTGGGTTTACATAATTTAATTCAGTTTCTGTTGGTTGGAATATCTTTAGGTAACTGTAGAATCTCTGAGACACTTCTACAATTGTTAAATAAGGTTAAAGAATTTTATTCTTTTCTTTCAAGTGACTTGCCTGTTATGTAGCTACCAAAGTTAAATTTGTCTGTTGACCCTTGCCCTGTAATTTTTGATGGATATTTGATGTTCAATCATCGAATGTGTATAGAAATATTGCCTTAACTTTTCTTTTATTAATAAACAAAATTATTGTAAGAGTACAAAAATAAGCAAGAATTTTTATTTTAAAAATAGGAAGAATATTTTTTTATATATAAATTTATTGCATAAATGAATGGAATTTTGTATTGACTGGTGGTTAAAAGAAGGGGAAAAGAGAAGATTTATTATTCCAAAAACGTTTCATCAATGTGTTATTTAGGGCTATATTCCTACATTACCAAGAGGAAAACACTCCATTATGGTGCCCAGATGAGAGCGAAGGATGGTTCAATTTTCACCGTTGACTTCGATCCGTTCAATTGTACCTCGCAGGGAGTCGCTGAAGTAGAGATGTTTGCCAACAGACAAAAGCGGATGAAAATCATCAAATAAAAATACACTATTCTGCATAACTAAAATATTTAAATACTTACTAGATAAAATCTTAAAGTAATAGTTGAAAACATTCTACGAAGATTCGTTTCATATTAAGATGATCCAAATTACTTAAACTGCAGCCCTTTTATAATTCGTTCGATCCATCGCTGCTGCAGTCGATCACGAGGTCACAATGTTTTTTGGCAGCATCTGGCAAAGAAAATTGATTTTCATGACGAATTACTCAACTGTAAAATTCAGCTTTTTAACTTAAAACGTTTTACTAGTTGTCAGAAACTTAGAAACGAATCGAATGTTACACTTCTTATTCACAAAACGAAAACAAAATAACAGTCGATTACTAAGTTACATCAGAAAACGTTACCTGCCACCTTGAGACTCGGCAGACGAATGACACAAACTCAAAATCCATCACATTGACAAAATCTAAATCATTCTTTGCCTACTTGACAGAAAATAATGTAGAAATAAATATGAGAGCAGCAACATACTTGCCTGATTGACAAAATGTGTCGATATGAATAATTTGACGCATTTTTAACAAAATGTAGTCTTTCTAAATCGACCTTCACCCAAAGGAAATGTAGGGAAGGGTTCTCATTAATAATAAAACGCCTCTATTTAGTCTTGAAAATAAGAACCGATAACACGTTGACGTAATCTTCAAAGAAAAAATGTATCGTTTTCCAGGCAAAATTTTTTTTTGTTTGGAATGGGGATTACGTGGTTTTCTTATCGTACCCTGCCTTTCTGCAGCACCTTTTCTATCAATTTGTTTGCTGCGTACTCTAATTATTACACACATACACACATTCAAAGATTTAGAGTCGGAAAAAGTCATAAACTCTTATTATAGTGTTAGCTAAATAGAAAATACTGGTTTAACAAAATTTAAAGACATAGCGTCACGCTATTAACCAAATGATTTTAAAGTCTTCCTTTTTTTCATCAATCCGGAATCCGTGCCAGTTAATTCGTTTGACACACTTTACGATAGTTTTCAAATAAGTATTTCAGTTCCAATTCAGTCACAAATTCGCGATCGAACAGCCAGGACTGTTACAATTTAATGAATATCTTGGTGGCTCTGTCACGCAATTTTATGAGAAAGTTGTTCACAAGCATTTACCACGTAGACAGCACATGTATAACGCTCAGATTTTTCTACTCTTTTGGGGTTTGGTAAAAAAGAACCAGCTACGGACATTTTCCTATTTGCGGTATTGGTAACTATCGTAACTTCACGATTTATTTTTATTTTAGGAAATTTGAGGGAAGAAAACAAAACAGTACAAAGTACAAACTAAAACACCACATTAAAGACACTTAGCAAATGAGTATGTTTCTTCCTATATCAAAAATCATAAAGTAAGACGATACATGAACTTGATAACAAACAAAATAAGGACAAAATTTACGTTAATTTCTTCGCTCAAACGCACAGCAATCATCATCCCTAAAATTCATCTTCATCATCATCATCCAAAAATTCCTCCCAATCCTCGCATCCATGGGTCGCTATTGCCATTAAATCTTTACACCATTCCGAATTCACAATATAATCGGGCAGGCCGTATTCATACTGCATTCGGGCAAGAACGTCTTCAGCATCTTCATCCTCAGAATAGTCCTCTTCAACATCCTCTTCGAACTCGATCAATATTTGCCAGTTGTTCATTTTAGCTTGCTTTTCCCAATACTCAACATTTTTCTTCGTTATTTTACGACACCAATGTAACGCGATCTTCTTAAGAGGGTTTTGGGCATTCATGAAGATGTCAATCCCTTTCTCGGTCACATTGTGGCATTCAGTGACTGTCAAATTTTCAAGACGATGGAACTTCTGAACTCGAACCACCTCTTGGAGAACGCCGTCGTTGAGCGGACAAAAACTCCCAATATCTATGTCCACAAGAGAAGGTCCAGACAACAGCAAGATGAAGTGTTCGCGCGGAATAGTGATACTTGATTTTTCTACAGAAAGTCGCAGCTTTTCAAGTTGCTTCAATACTTGAGGTTCAATCTTGAACCATTCTTCGTTGAGTTTTTTGTTGGAATAGCTCAAATTATCGAAAAGGTCAAGGGAGTGAAGGTTCGGGCAAAGCTGTGCGATTACCATAATATTGACATCAGGCAACTTGGATAGAGAAAGTGCCTTCAGTGATGAATTCCCAAAGGCTTTTAAAATTGGTGTCACACCGCCACCAAACGTTACACTGGAATTCTCGCGAAAATACCCAACCAATTTCAGTTTGCGGAGTTTTTCAAGGGATAACAAACTTAGCAAATCACTATCTGTCAGTCGGTTGAAGGTATTGATTTCTACCTCAATCACAAAGGGACACAGAGACAAAACAAATCCAAAAGTTTTAGGGACGTAATGGATACCAAGTAAAGCTATTTCCAAATTCATCAGGGAATACTTTGGAATCTCCGGAGATGGATTCAAGAAATTTTCTGTGTGAATTTTCGCCAAGATTTGTACAGTGACCAAATCCCAGACTTGAAGACTACGGAAAGTTTCCAAGCCCAATTGGATTCCTGCGTTGGTAATTTCAGTACCAAACGAACCCAGTTTAAGAAGAGATTTGTGCAGTCCCAATTTATCCCCTTCCCTTCCTAGATTGTGCGTAGTACTACTAACACACAGCCCTTTAACTCCAATATCTGTAATATTCTTGCAATTCATAAATTCCAGTTCTCTAACAAAAAAAAAAAAAATGTATTTAATAAAGTCAAGCATTAAACTATAACTAGTTTACCTCAAATCTGTGCAATAAGTTCCAATTACTTCCAAGCTGCTGTCCCCTGCTGCAGAATTCGAAATATCCAGAACTTGTAATTTTACAAACATGGGAATGACAGAAGACAAGAATTTGTCATTACAAAGAGATGACCAGCGGAGAGATAGGTTTTTTAAGTACTAAAAAAAAAAGTGTCAAATCTTGGTTTTGACAGAAATATAAAAATATAATATCTTACTATACATCTCAGCAAATTAAGTTCCAAATCAGTACAATTATCTTCCTTTGACAAATATCTCAGATCCAGGGTCTGTAGTTGTGGAGCTACTAGCAAACCAAGAAACTGTTTCAAACATTTTTTGGTTTGAAGAGCACTGATTATTTCCTCCAAGAACTTTGATGCTAATAAACAAAAATTTTAAATTAAAAAAAAACTATCGTCAAGAGAACTGTAACACTCAGTCAATACTCAATGGTTGGCAACTTACGTAATTGATCAAAAGGGCTGTGGCTTGATTGGTTGCTAATAGTAGTAGGAAGATCACTCGTTAGGTTCTCACACAGCACAGCCATGTTGTTTATAACAAATTCAAGACATGTTTGGGACAGTGATTTCACTCTTATCAATCGTGGCATTGTGGATTTTTCAGAAACTATTCAAATTTTAAGTTATTGTTAATTTTTCTTTAATATGATTAGAATTTAGAAGCCAGTTTCTAATGTTAATATATCCATTAAATAAAATTATTACCTTTGCTGTTAGTACTATAACGATGTAATATGTAAACGTCAGAGTAGAACGAACTTAAAAGACTTCTCACTACAGATTGAAGACAAAATAGAAAATAATGACCTTTCACTTATTTAGTTATTTTCCCTAATCCCAGATTGAGATAGAGATTCCTGATGAGAGAAAATTTTTCTTCGATAGCGCACTATAAGCGTGACGTCTAGGCGTCTAGCGTGGCCATTTGCCCATTTGGCACGGTTGACGGTTGCCACATAACGGAATTTTTAAGGTATTTATTATTTAATTATTTTAATAAAATCATAATTAATTTCCGAACTAATTTAGAAAATACACAGATAATTAGTTATTTAATTTTGATCAGGTACTATTGTATTATTTCAATTCAGTCTGAAATTGAAATTCAAGATTGAACAGCCAGGACTACTAGGCTATTACAACTTAATGAATTTCTTGGTAGCTCTTTCACGCAAATTTATGAGAAAGTTGTTCACAAGCTTTATTTAATATTCATAATTTTATACTTCGTTTACCACGTAGACAGCTCATAACGCTCAGATTCTTCAACTCTTGTGGGGTTTGGTAAAAATAACAACTAGAGAACTACGGTATTTTCCTATTTGTGGTCATTTTCTCAGTTCCGTGGATGTCTGTCTGTTCGTCACAGTGAATGAGCTGCTGCTTTCCTGCTGTTGACTAAACTTGATTGCTCCAAATTCCTCCACTTACCAAGGCAATTTCTCCACAGTCAACACATATATCTCGTCATATCCATTTTCTATACATCGTCGCAATCTACATTCAGTCACGACAATGGCTCGGATCTTTCTATAACACAACAATAAACAGATTTCAGCATCGTTACTCTCTAACAGCTTCTTTCCATTTCAAGTTGCAGCTTTTTGTAGTTTCTTGAAAGGCCCAGACAATAAAAGCTATTGTTGGTAGCTAAAAAATTGAACTAATTCGTTTTTTCAGAATATTTTGAAGAGAGATCACAAGGAAATCTAAAAAAAAGTGATCTAAAACCAAAATAATCAGAAAAAGCTAGCTACCCGCAAAAGCTTTTAACACATCATCTAAATTAATCAAGCTTAAAGAATCGGAATTTGCACCAGTAGACTAGATGCTAATTTCTACATGAGATTGTTGAACTAGAAATTTTTTAACCGTCTGACGCAATTTCCGTGAAAACAAACTATCACTTTTTGTCAAATTGGGTGGCGGATTGCTTCCTAAAAAGCCTCGCACAAAAAAAAATGTCTTGAACCGGACGCTCTGTTTAATGAATTGTTTATTTTGCATGTGTTCCAAATTAATTATAGTATACACAATTTATATACGATGGTTTTTTATTATCATTATATATATACAATAACAATTGTGTGAATTTGATGTTGGAGATTATGGGGTTTTAGGAATGGATGTGAGTGGATGTGGGATTTGATTTTGGTGCTTATGGGGTTTGGGGAATAGATGTGTAAGTGGAAGTGGGGAAGGATTAGGTTGACAGGAAGGTATAGGTTAACAACAGATTTTATCACCATGTACTGCATATTCATTAAAAATATGCCTCACTTCTTTTAGTAAATCATAACCAAATACCCCACTCCCACTTCCCCATCCTTTTCTCATTCCCCCATCCTGGACAGGTTTATTATTTGTTTGACATAATAAACCTCCCCATATTACTATTTTTTTTTTGTTCCTTCCCAAGATATAAAGGTAAACTGCAAAGACACAAATAGCAATTAAACACAATATTGGATGTCACTTCTGTAGCACAAAACCAGCACCTTGGATGCACAAGGAACAGCAACTTGATGCAGATATCTTTCACCACCACAGGCTGGAACAACACGCCACATTGGACAGCAACACCACTGCTACGTAAACATGAACCTATAACCAAAGTAAAATTAATCTTCAGCATCATTGGAAATTCTATATGAAATTTTAAAAAATATGCTACATATCACTTCTAATATTCAACCCAAATATTATATGGCAACATTATCTTATACCTATCGTGGAAACTTAAATTAATAAATTTACATGAAACCAGATGCACTCATTTAAGATTTAAATACAAATTCATTTAAACTTTAACGAATACTTTACAGTGGAACAAATAAACAAATCTTCTTTCAGAATCTGCCCATCTTGCATACAACAAACTCCCCTTTAAATAATCCATAACAGAACACAGAAAAAGAAATTAGGAAGATGAGCAAAGGTCGCCTCATCATGAAGATTTCGTTCAAGTTTTTAAGTATAAAGGGAATTTCCGTGCTGTTACTTAGGTCAAAACAAATTTACATAATAACATAGAACTTCCATGAATGATGTCTTTGTTTGGAAGCATGAAATAGGATATCACTTGTCTTCGACATCAAGAGCAAAATGAAACCCTACTTGATTCATTTTACAAGATATTACCATTACAGATTTCCTGTTTTTGTCACATTTCTGTCATGCAAAGTAGTAGAAACCCCTTCAAAGACATATCTTCATGACATGGCAGCCACCATGTGGAGATAGGCAAGTTATTCAACATGCTGTCACATAATAAATAAAATGGATTAGAAAATGGACTATTTAAACAGTCAAAACTCCCACAATTCACTTACTCCCTTTAGAATTCTTCACTTCCATTCCAATTCAGCTAGGTCAGATGGCTGGAAATTTCTCATCATTTTTCTATGTAAATATGAAACACATTTCCAGCCACTGTCTAAAGAGCAGATGGCAAAATTTTGTATGTGATATGAATCAAAGAACTAGTCATCAAAGTCACTAGTCATCAAAACTTGTAACCTAACTGTAGAAAAGTTCATCAACTTAATTACTTTAGATTGATCTCAAGTGTTTCTGCATGTGAGGAAAGCTACAACTGAAACAGGTGGCAAGACTGCAGAGGAACACCTTTCACCATCTGGCTGCAACAAATCAATGTGCACAATGGACTCCATCAAAGTAGCTCAGACTTCGTCATGTTGTTAATAGAAAAACAAAACTCAATTTCTGTCAGAAACAAAGTCTTCAAAATGTGTAATTTACGGTTAACAAGTTGACCAACATTATCACCTTCACAGTTAGTAAGTATTTCTGCATGTGCTACACGTACAGCCGGCACGTGCAGCAAGACATTTTAGGAAAATGTACAGCAGGCCACGTTATTTATCAGATGGATTTGTCAAGCATAAAATGTAGGCTGTTGCCTGAAAATTCACCACACAAAAAATTTACATTTGATAACCTTAAACAACACAAGAAGCAAATACCATTTTTTTTTGGCGAAATAAGTCAGGAAAGGGAGTGAGCCCGAGCCGCACCGATTGAACCAATGAAGTGTACAATGTCGAACGAAATAAAAAAATCAAAACACATGGCGAAATAGTCCCAACACTTGTCTGTCTGGAACGAAAGTTATTGAATAGTTAAATCCCTAAACACACTAAAATATTTAGCCACCTAGTGACAGCCCTTAGCATCCACGGATGACTGCATCAGTCAGTGGACGGAAATATAATTTTTCCGCTTTTTGTCCCGAAAAATAGACCAATTTTTGTAATCTCCGTGAAAATTTTTGATCGATTAGGTGATATTAAAAAAAAATCCAAAATCTGGTCACAATCTTAAATTTTCCTGAACATATAGTTGAGAAAAACTGTAGGCAGCGTACGTACGCCGCAAGGTACCCGAAGGGAATGTTAAGGGTATACTAGTTGGTATAGTAGTATTGCTGTATTGGTATAGTTTTATAAAGGCAGAGCTATAGAATAGTTATAGAATAATAATAATATTCTGTATAAAGGTAGGCCTATTATTAAGATTAATTAATAATATTTAAAACAAAAATGTTATGCCCTTAGTTTCCGGAGAAATTTAATATGCAGAAATCGAGAAAGAGATGAAAAGCATATTTCCGCATGTTTCTATCCAAACATTAAATACAAATTCAATTCCAAAAAACCGAATATGATATGGCGCGGCGTAAGGGTAAGCCGTAAGGCGTGACTTTGGTGCGGCGGAGGCTTCGCCCCGCCACCCCACGTCACACCGGATCTTGTTAAAATTAAATGTAAGTAACTACCTATCAGCACTTCTTTTACTGGAGATTGATAGCGTTTAAATGATAACATACAGTTACTTATATTCTATCGTACAATATTACTCCAACAGCTATAGTCGCTATAGTTAGTGATTACGAAATAATAACACTCGTTTTGAACTATAACCGACAGAGAACACGGTACTACTACTTTGACTATAAATTTTATTTTATCATACGGGCTTCAAGTCGATTGTCACGTTACGTTTATATCCCTGTCAGCTGTCACATGTCTCTGTATTATCGTCTGCTGTAACAGCTATTGAAATTCTGTCAAAAAGTAACAAGAACTCCGTTTGATCAAACGCCTGAATCGATTGCAGCCAAATTTTCAAAATAGATGTAAAAAATTGTAAGCTACCGATTACTGCCATTGAAATGCAATTAAATTGTTGATTGCAATCAATAATTGCCAAAAACTAGTGCATCCATCTATATAGTGTTACGATAACTGCAAAAAGCCATCTGTGTAGTGTTACGAGAACTGAAAAAAGCCATCTGTGTAGTGTTACGAGAACTGAGGGTGCCCAATGTAAAAAAACCACATGTAAAAACCATACCAATGTAAACCATACTGCAAACGAAACTTTGACCAGTAACCCTTCGGGTAATTTATGATTTTGCACCAATTTTCCAATAGTTTTCTACCGATACAAATCGACCCTAAATTTGACGACGATTACGAATGTAAAGTTCTTTTAGTTTTTAGACGTCAAGCGAATATTATTATAAACTTATTAACGAATTTATATGATTCGACAAGAAACGCTACACAGTTTGGCTTCAGTTCCATAAAAACTACTTATTATACTACAGCTTTGTAACGACAAGAACGAATCTGTCGCTCAAATGGCGTCGAAGTCGAAATGCCTATTTTGCGTGGTTGCCACAGCAGACGAGTTTTCACAGTAACAAGTGCACCCGAATTTTTTCGTTCAAATTAACCTAAAACCTACTTGCCATTAATACATAGATTTCCACCAGAAAATAGCGAATAACTACCCCATGACAGGCGAAATCGTTAAAATCATGCTGGGTTTTTGTCTAGAAATTAAATTCACCGCTACAACTGCATTTTAAACATTTTAAAAATAGAAATCACTGTTCACCGAATCGTAATATATCAAGTTAGTACATTATAAAAAATCTACGTGTTTTTATTAAAACAACAATGAAAATGAATGGATTACATTTCATTTTTATGTTATAGCAAAAGTATTTTTTAAAAAAAGAATGCAATAGAAAAACGAAAATGGGAAACTTTCATCTCCTTTCCGCCAATTCGAATTATTTGGCCGACGGTGTTCACTTGCAGCAGGAAGTCTTGCATCCGCAGCTCATGGGACAACGGCAGTCACTTCCGCATCCACCTCCTAACACAGAAAGAGATTCATTTAAAAAAAAAAGAAAGATTTGAATAAATTATTTCGACACTTACCTCCAGTGGCGCAGATACAAGCGGAATTTTGGCACGGCGCTCCGTTCGGCCCGCACTTGCATCCGCTTCCGCACGTGCATTTACCTAAAAATTTAAACAATATTAACTGGCCGTGAAATTAAATTGGCAGCCTTAATCTTACTTTGGCAGCAGTTGCATCCGCTTCCGCACGAGCACTTGTCTATAATAAATGAAATCAATGAATAATAGATAAATCAAACAATTCGAATCTAAAATAAGTCAACCTCTAAAATTGTATTGCATTGACTATAAATACGAAAAAAACAGATGTTTAAATGGAACTTACTTTGGCAGCAGGCGTTAGGCATTGTAGTTAATTGAATTAAGTCGACTTTTTCTCTGACTGTTTCTGTCGTTGGAATTGTTGTGGTGTGCCTTCACTACTTTTCAGTCGCTGTATTTATACGGAAACCAAAGTTGTTGTCGCCCTCCCGCTCAAACGGCAGTTCCGTGCTCATCGATGGAAACTGGAACGAGTACGTCTCGTGCACCGTGCGCACTGTTTACATTACATCATCGTGTGGGACTCAAGGAAGGGAGCATAAGTAAACAAAACATGGTCAGTTAAAATTTCAATTACTTTATCGCCTCAACTTTTCTTATCTTAACACAAATGACGGAGGGTCGTGCGCATCGGCTTGCATCAGCTACCAGCACGTCCCTCCTTCTCTTTTTCCGTACCGTGTGCAGTCGATAAATCCTTGACACGAATTTGTATTGCCACAAAACATCATGATAATTCTTATGTCGTTTTATTTGAAAAGTCCCAATTATTATGATGATTACATCAGGGTGAATACACTTTTCGCAAAGTCCCATTACAGCCGCAGTACCCGTATTGAAAGGAATACATTTTGTTGTTCAAAATTTTAAACGTGTTTCTATGTCGTTCAGATTTCCATCCCTAGTCAATTCTTTTTACATGAATTTACATTCATGAATAATATTGAACGATAATTTATCCATGATCGGTTGCTACAGCGCAGATGGCAAAACATCCACGCCAACTCATTCTGGTTGCAGGGCCTACAGACCACGAACTTTGGTTTTGTGAATACAACATTTGGCATTATTGTAAAGTTTGTTCAGCTTTGAAACGCAAACAAATCCGAATAAGCAAACGGTATAGCGTGCTACACGGAACTGATGCCGACCGTTGACATACAAGCAAATGTTTTGGCGATCGTAATCGACCACTTATCAATTCAAAAACAGGGCGCACCATGTGAAGAGATTAAAACATTGTTTTCCGGTTGCTAAGAGCCTGCACAGCAACACAAAAAAGTAACATCAAGGTTTTAGGTAAACTGTGCGCTTTAGTTTGTTTTGCGACAACAAATTTCACGTCCGTATATAAACAGCGAGTATTGGCTCCCATCCGCACTGCTCTTTGTCGTTTGTTACGCTCCGTGCAAGCCAAACCCAAATGAAAATTCTGGACATTTGGCTGAACATGACGTTTTTACTAACATGTCGAAAGCAATTGATTTCAATTCTAATAATAATCACGTTTCTTTTCATAACAGGCTTTGATTTCACGCCAGACTTGAGCTTGAGCGGCCGACACTTCAAATTTGTCGCTTTCGACGTAAGAATATATTTTTCGCATAATACAAACAGTTTTCATGTAAGAATAACTCTCGTGTTCTTATGCAGAATCCACCGTTCGACTCGATGGTCAAAGGACCAAACGGCACTTTCATTTTTTCTGGAGCGACAACTAACGTGGTCTTTTGGATAGCACAACGACTCAAATTTACGTACGTCTAATTTGATCCCTATAGATAATCAGTTGCACAAAGCACATACAAATAATTTACTTCACCTTAATCATGTTATGCCACTTTCAACAGGCCTACAATCGTTGCAGTTGATCAAACACTTTTCAATAAATTGGGCGCACACGAGGCCACATTTTACCAACTTATGAACCAAGTGAAAAGATAAAAATTCAGTTAATTAGATTTTGACATTTCAAGAATTGTTTCGTAGGATGTGGACGGGATAGTGGGGGCCTTCTACTTGACAATGGATCGGGTAGAAAGAATGGACTATTCGTTCTTTACGTGGACCGACGGATTTAGTCTTGTGGTACCAAATCCAGGAGAAGAAAGCAGATTATTCGCTTTCGTCCGTCCATTCCAACCCTGGGTGAACTACATCACTTAATTTACCCTTTTTCCCTATTTAATTACGATTTCATTATTTCAGGTTTGGATATCAATTCTCCTTAGCCTTCCCCTCGTAGTAAGCACAATGACATTTTTCACGTGGTTCTACAATCGTGGCCGTCCTAAGAATAGCATTGAAGTTCTCTCTGTAAACACCAACAGCCAATCAAACGGTGTTTCATCAGGAAGCAATTTTACTTTCTTTGGCTCCCACATGATTTACGTAATAAATACCATGACAAATCAAGGTAAATGATTACTGAACGTATTATTTATCGATTTAATTTAAACGCCCCAAAATTAAAATTGATTCCTGAATCAATAAAAGGAGGGAGAGAAGCGGTTAGCCGCTTCTCCTTTCGAGTACTGGCCGGCGCCTGGGTTTTGTGCGCCATGGTCCTAGTAAATTCGTACACGGGAATAGTCACTTCGGCCCTCACGACGCCTAGAATGAAACAGCCTATCAACACCCTGGAAGAATTAGCAGTAAGTAACGAGGTCAAGATAGTCCTCAGGAGTGACACGGCGATCGGAGTACAAATTTTGGTAAATCCCAGCAATAAGATATCAACATGTCATGTGCGGTATGATTGAATTTTAAAGCTTTTAAAATATAGCAAGCGACTTCGGGCATCTATAAAGTTCTTGCCGATCAAGCCCGGAGTGAACCTGATGAACGTATAGTTGCCGATCCTGGCAAGTTAAACGAAAGATTGAGGACTGGTCGCTACGCTTATCCATTTGTAAGTGATATCTACTTAATCTGGGATCTAAAATAACTTAATCTTAATCATTAAAATCTACATCTTTTGTTCCCTGTTTAATTAGATGCATACTTTCACGATTGCCTTTGTCGGAACTCAATACAAAAAGGAAGGAAAGTGTCGGTTCAAGGCATCTAAAATTTTGTCGAGCTCGCACGGATATTATTTTTTCGTTTTGAAAAAAGGATCTTGGTACACGCAAAAATTTAGTCGAGGGTGAGTACATCTCGACATGACTTTTATCACGCGTTACTTTATCACAATGGCACGTGTGCAGGTTCATGGACCTGTGGGAGAGTGGCCTGACACGCTTCTGGATGAAGAATCGACCCACTATACCGAGGGCGGACGAATGTTTCGACACCAAACGCAGAGTTTCTCGATTGGCTGCTATCCAATTGTCTGATTTGACTAGCGCCTTCCTGATTCTGGGCATCGGGATCGGATTGGCGACACTGGCCTTTTTGCTGGAAATTATCTACTCGAAATGGCAACGCTAAAACACAACTGGGTTTTAGCTGTAGTTTACCGATTAACGCACATTATATATTTAATCGAAATATCCGTAGTGTGTTGACTATTATATCAGCTACTATTTACTGCCACCATTTTAGCCTTTATTAAGAATTTAACCACGATAGTTATAAATCTGCTTCGACATAGGGTTGAATAATTAGCAGTTATTCAATTTAAAAATGAATGAACAGCTCACGAAAAATTTTAAGTTGCCTTTCAATCGCTGGCGCTAAAACAAAGCCAACCATAAAAATTTGGAAAAGATTTTTAAATGTTTGCCAAATAAAATTACTTCTAATCCCATTAAGCAGTCGATAGATACAAAAGGCAATGCTGATTTCTAATCCGCTAGTAACCAAAGCCAACCAAAGACAAATAGTCAAATAGAAACCAGACTAGATTGTAATATTTAAATATTACCATTTGAAGCAGTCAATTAATTTAATTATTCCCGTAGAAATCGCATTGCCAATAAGCGCCAAAGTGACTTATGGCGGACAGAAACAGAAACACAGTTTCTGTGATTGCGTAATCTCGTCATTACAAGTTTAGAGTATCAATAAAATTCCAATTTAAAAAATAAATAAATTAAATTTTGTTTAAATTACTTTTGAAATACACGCGAAAAATATTATTACACCGAAATTCGATTAAAAAATTGACATTCATCGTGTGTAAATGTTAAAATTAACAGAAAAGGGTAACTTCGGGATGGCTGCGAACACAAAACAGTCTTACCAAGGTGATATAAGGCGAGCAACACTAACTCTTAACTTAACGTGTTACTCGAATCACAAGTTCAGAAACAATTTTACGATGGATAAATTTACTATCAAATCTGTCTGCAAACTGACAATGACCGCACTTGCGCAGTTGTTTACCTTTCTCACCAGTTGGATTATAATTCTCCCTGAAATTTTGTTCACAGTCATCCCAGAAAAACTGATGGCAAAGCCGGAACCTGATCGCAACCCCCCAAAAATTGCGAAACCCAAAAAGGCGCCGATTGAGGATAGTAGGAAAAGTGAAGTGCTTGAAACCAGAAAAGCGCCAGTTATTTCTACTTGCAACGCGAGTTTGAGACTGCATTACAAACAAGACTTGCTGAGAACAAACCGCGCACTGACCGCAACCAGAGAACAACTGGAAGAAAGCAAAGAGAAGGTGACTGAATTGAAGGAGCAAATTCAGTGGAAGAATGCCGAGTTGAAAGGAGCGGCTGAAAAGTTGGAAGAATCTTCTCGAATGCACTCAGATCTTGTTCTAACTCACAAAAAAGTCCAGAAAGAACTGACAAGGGCCAATAGAATTCTGAGACGACTGGACAGAGCTGCTCAAAAAACTGGTAATAAGCAGCAGGACGATCCTACATCGACCGAATCGTCTAATACAGAAACGGTACTAGTTGTCGCAGCAGAGGTTTCCAGTGACGAAGAGATTGTCCACCACTTGAAAGTGACCGAACTGGAGAGCCAAGAAAATGAAATGGGCAACGAACTGACTGATTTACCAGAACCGGATATAGTGGAAGCTGTCAAAGAAACTGGGAGATCCTCAGAAATAACAGAAGAAGGAAAGGAAGAATCACAGGAATTCAACACTTTGGAAAATTCCAGCTGGTATCGGCATAACGACCGGAGTGGTATGTTGGATCTCACGAAAGACGCTGAAGAGGAAGAGATAGAGCCCAAAGTGAAATCGGAACTCGAAGTCAAATCGGAACCTGAAATTAAGGTGAACCAAGCAGTTGTTAAAGAAGTGGAGACTCATCTTCAAACGTCGAAATCTTCAGTGGCGAACAAGGCCACCAAACCCTCAACGGCGGCCACAAAAGATTTCCATCCACTAGAATCACAGGAAATCAACACTTTGGAAGATTCCGGCTGGGACTGGTACCGGAAAAACGGCCAGAGTGCGATGTTGGATCTCACGAAAGACGCGGAAGAGAAAGAGATAGAGTCCAAAGAGAAATCGGAACCCGAAGTCAAATCGGAACCTGAAATTAAGGTGAACCAAGCAGTTGTTAAAGAAGTGGAGACTCTTCGAACGTCGAAATCTTCAGTGCCGAACAAACCGACAACGGCGGCCACAAAAGATTTCCATCCACTAAGTAGAAAACCGAAGAAGAAAAATTTGCTTACACGAATCTTGAAATCGAATACTATTGACACAACCGAAAAGATGCCTAAGATCAAATTGGTCAAAATGAAATCGCTGGATGTTAGCATGAACGGACAAGTGACCACCATGTACGTTGACAAAGGCAATTTCTATTCCGCAATAAACATGGATTTTTGGAGAGAACTAGGACGTCCAAAGCTGGAATCGCTCTCCAAAGAATGGATCAAGAAATACGGAAATTACAAGTTCTTGAAAGTAGCAGACTTCAAGGGTTATTTCAATGCACACATCAAACTGACCGAAGATGGAAGTAAGACCCACTCTCTCCCCGTTTTTGTTTTCCATAAAAAACATACACCCAACTTTCTTGGACGCAGATATATGTACAGTCTTCTGCTTAACCAAAGCAAGGCTCCAGATTTGATCGCTAATGATGAGAAAGAGGACAAAACTAGTAAGTTGGCCCAAGACCAAGAAGCGTTGAAGGAAAAGGTGAAGGGAGAAAAATTTAATCTATACGAAAAGACCCGGAATACAATGAAGCAAATGTTTTCGAAGTGAAGAACTAAGGAAGGCAAGCAGTCGGTGGCCACTCCGAGCGAACGCAGTGTTGGATTTTCAATTGAAATGTTGTACTTTCATGTCAAAATAAATTAAATGTTTTGCTTCAAGCAGTCCAATAAATGAATTCCTTATCAAAATAAGTCTTTTTATTTTTGTAAAAAAATATTCTTGGATAACCTGTGGTTTATCCGAAGATTTCGTGAAGGGTTTAGTGGATTGGAGAAAAATTGTTGGCTAGCAAATAATACATAGCAGTCTAGTGCAATAATCTAAAATAATACATGCCCTACCACTTTGATTAGTTACAGCAAAGATGACCACCTGACCTGACCAACAAAGGAGAGTTCTTCCAGCTATACAGCCTAATCCATTTGTTGTTGTGTTCCGCTCAAGAAAGTAACCAAATTCGCTACAAAATGTTAACACAAAACTCGATAAAAATAGTCCTTCAATGGACTTCTCAGTAGGCTACAACATCATTCTAGCAAAAATAATAGCCAAAAAAAAAACCTGATCTGTCTCACAATCTGTCTCACAACTGACGAAGGGTGTGTGAAAAAAAAAAAATTATTGAAAAAAGGTCTCTAATAAGTAGATGAAACAAACAAGACTCACTTTTAAACGATCCGCGTTTGTTGGGTCTTTTCGATTTTGGGGCGGTGGTAAAATGTCACGTCACGGACCGGCCTATAAGAAATATACAAAAATAAATATTGGTATTAAGAATCTGCATTGAAAATTATGTTTTTAAACAATAATTTCTTACCTCAATGGATAGCATGATGTGAGGAGTGGTGTTGTGGTGTGGAGGATCATGAGGAAGATAAAAGTCTGAGTTTGGCAACTTTTTATCCATCATGAATCACCTTCGTGGTCAATTAATATTTCTCCAAGATTGATGAACCTAAATAATACCTGGAAAACTCATTATTGGAAATCACAAACTGCCTTGTCAACTGTGTGTCTGTGTCAACTATGACTGCTATTATCTAATGACGCGAAATAAGGACAGAATAAATTTAATAAACTGGGGGCGTATTCAACCTGCGTCTTTCACAGACAAAATTGTCACATTCCTCAACAAAAAGTGCTGAAAATCAAAATAGGGCCGGGTCAAACGCACAAGTCAGCATATCACTCACATCGATTTAAAATCTTTTACCTTGTGACGAATTCCTGTTAATAATAAACCTCAAACACTCTTGAACACACAGTGAAACACTAATTAACGTAAGCATCCATAATGTATTATGTAATGGTAACAATGCATACCTGTTGACTTTATTCACACACGTGTTTTGTCTTCATGCCGACATGGATTCATAAAAACAAACTTTGTCTGCTAGTTAACATTCCGCCATCTAGTGGAAGTAAAGCAAATAGAGTTTAGAAATTTTTAACAAAAATGGTATTATATAATTAAATTGATGTAATTATGTATTAATTTGTGTTTATAATTTATATTGTAATTTTAAATCAAATAATAAATTACCATATTCGAAGTTTATTCATTATTATTCTACTAAAATCGTCTGCTTGTCTGCTCCAGAAATCTGACATTAACAGAACAGAATAAAGAAGTAAGAAAAAGAAACATTTTGTAAGTGATTTTAAAAACAGTTAAAACACTGAATTAGGCCTAGTTCATATTTAGTTAATAATTGACTGAACTGACTTATGAATGGAGGAATCTTCAGACAATAGTGAATCAAAACGGCCGCAATTTGGCACAAGACACTTATCGGACCCTCAAAATGTTTTCCAGCATAACGCATGGTAATGTCTTTATTGGTTTACTTATACGAAATCACAAGTATGCCCAGTGTTGGTTTTCTCGTCTGCACTTATGCTACGAAAATACGAGATTCCGAAAGAAACCTTCCATCGAAGAAAATGGGGATGGTAGGATACTGAAAAATCAAGATGATTTATGGCAGCATAATGCTTGGTAGTGAAGAGAAAAAGAAAGGGGCATCTAAATCCATTCTAACTATTTTTATTTGTCGTTATTAGGGATAATGTTGTATGGGGAGACGAACAGATGAAGGAAGCAGAAGCCAAGCTGAAGCTCAACTCTTCGTCTTTCATGACAGAAGAAGCTGCTCTCAAATATGAAAAAGAGGCCAGCCAATTCTGGGACACCTTCTACAGTACACATGAAAACAAATTCTTCAAGGACAGACACTGGCTTTTCACTGAGCTTCCAGAACTTTGCAATGAGCAGCCAACTGAAAATGTTAGTGAAACAGAAGTTAACACAACAGGCTTCCCTTGTCAATCAGCTGGATTTAGAATCATGGAAGTTGGTTGTGGAACTGGCAGTACAGTTTTCCCCTTGTTGGAAGCCAACACTCTAAAAAAAAGTTTTGTCTACTGCTGTGATTTCTCACCAAAAGCAGTTGAACTTGTCAAGAGTAATCCAGAGTACGATCCTACCAAATGCCATGCATTCGTCTGTGATCTTTCCGAAGACAACATCACATTTCCGTTCCCAGAGAATAGCTTGGATATAATTCTTGTTATTTTCGTTCTGTCTGCCATTAGCCCCGAAAAGTATGTATTCGTTCAAAAAGTTAATATTTCCCTATTAGTTTTCTAATGTAAAGGCTTTCATTCGTTTAGATTTAGTTCAACGATTAAGCAGCTCAGTCGTCAGTTGAAACCAGGAGGAAGGATTTTCTTCCGAGACTACGGTCGTTACGATATGGCCGAATTACGTTTCAAACCGGGTAAATGCATCTCAGAACATTTCTTCGTCAGAGGAGACGGCACAAGAGTTTACTTCTTCAGTCAAGGTGAATTTTTGGCTTTTCCAGGTTATAGCGCAAATATTTAAATTTTCGCATTTTAGACGAACTTCGAAAGCTTTTTGAAGAATCTGGCCTCGTTGAGGAGCAAAATGTAATTGACCGAAGGTTACTTGTGAATCGGGGAAAACAATTAACAATGTACCGAGTATGGATCCAGTGCAAGTATCGCAAGCCAACGTAACGCGGAAAATGATTTTATTGAGAATTTTGAGATGCATTATGTTGTGTGATGTTTCAGTTTGATACATGCCTTTTCCCCTTATCCCTCGAATTCGCTTCTTCATTGGACGACGTGGAAAGTCTTCTTTTTCTGTCTTTAGTAGTTAGATCCTCTTTTCGGAAAATGTAAACCAGGTAAAGCGCTGCAAAGAAAATCCAAATGAAACATGAATTCCCGCATAAGTTAATGATTAAGACAAACTTACAAACAGCCTCCCATTCAGCCTTGGAGAGCGTTCCGACTTTTGGACGGAATCCATCTGCATTAGAGGACGAATCTAGATATTCCTGAACGTGTTCGTAATCAACTGATTCTTGACTAACGGGCCTTTGATTGCCATACGGAGGATAAGCCTGGAGGAAAATTATTTACAGTTTTCGTTACATTGTAGGCACCTTTGATTTCTTACCTCCAATGCTTTCATCCTCATAAGAAGATCCTTTCCTTGATCCAATTCCTGAATAACAAATTCCTCGAATCTTGTTTTTTGTACAAGGGTTAGGCCGTATTTGGAAGCTAACCTGCATTCAAGGTGACATCAGTAAAGCTTAACAAGAAATAACAAAATTATGATTACTTTTGAAATGTTGGAAAATGTACAAGAAACTCGGGGCAATCAACGACCTCTTCTAAGTGGAAGTTGTATTTAGCGCCAAACAGAGGAGGGGGATCTAAAGGTGTCTCTATTGGAAATTCCACACTGAAAATAGAATTTCCAAATTTTCTGTTTTCGGGATATTCCTTCCGACCAAGTCGTCGCCTAAAGCAAAACCGCGTTACAATATGTCCAAAAAGTCGATTGTTTAGCTACTTTTACATGATGTCTTCAGCATCTGTTGTAGTTCCAATGAAATAGCCTCCAGGTTGAAGGTTAGACGATACATTTGCCAACATTTGTTCAGCTTGGGGTAATGATTCAAACGAATAATGAAATGCAAACTGACAGCTGACAAGGTCTAGTTTCAATTCACGATTTGCCATGCGTTCCATAATGTTCTCCTGATAACCAACAAAAGGATAGTTCTTAGGGATTAAAACTATTCAACAAAATGAAGGAAAATGTTATATAGATAATGCAATAGACCTAAAGAAAAAATTACTTTGGAACAGTCAGCAGCAATGAATTCAGCTGAAAATACGTTGCTACGAGATCTATGTTTCAAAGTTGCATAGCGATCTTTACACTGCTCGATGGACGTCTCGGCAATGTCGGCACAGACAACGTGATGAACATTTCCTCTTTCCCATTTCAACAGGTCACCACCTTTTCCACATCCCAAGTCAAGTACATTCAATCTGCAATGAGAGCCGTTTTCTCTCCTGATACGATCTAAAATGTTTCCTAAAGAAGCAAGAAATATTCAATTGGTTTTTCATTCATTATAAATTTGTGTAATGAACTTACCTATTATTCTGCTTTTGATCCAATTGTTAAGATTCCTCATGTGGAAAATTCTGCTTTCCTTCCGCTCAGCAACTCCTCTCTCTAATAGTTGGTTGTAGTGGTTTGCAACAACTGAGCCTACACAATGTTCTTTTTCATTGCTGTCTGTGTTCTCTGTCTTTCTGTCTTTCACTGCATCGTGTTCTTGATTCGACTTCTCAAATGAGTTCAATAGATCATTTGACAGTGCTGAAATGCCATCTTCGGGAATATGCAACTATTTCAAGGAACAATACTGTTATTGCAAGGAACCATCAAAATAGAAATTGTGTTTATTTTATCATACCTGGATCTCATTAGACAAAACAGTAGTACCATCAGCAAGATAATCCATTATAGATAGTTGTGATTTCAACAAATGTCAATTTAGTCAATAAGCATTAATCTAATCTAAATTTGCTATCAAACTTTTTAGAATACGTTATTCAAAGTCAAAATAAAGACGAGTTCAGAATAATACAATATAAATAAATGTTAAAGTAAACTAGTCAGCCGGAGTCGAGAGAACAAAAACGAAAAATTGTGCTACTACGCCACCCAACGGAAAAACGGTAAAGTGTAGCTGCCAGATTGCTTGAATTCTAAATAAGATTTTAAAAAATAAATAAATAATTAAATCAGATAAATTATGATTCATTCATTCATATCAGCAGATAAGCAAATCATAGTGGCAATAGTAAGTATTGATGACAGATGATAAAATACCAGAGCATCCATGAAAATGGGTCAACAAAATTCAGGCCGAGTGGCGACTAGCCCCAATGACGTGTATCCAATCCAATGCAATTAGCAACATTAAAATTTGATATCTAGTTTCGTCTTTTGTGGCGCTTGATAGCTTTGTTGCTACCAACGACTGAAATAAAATGTTAAGAGCATCTCAATATGCCTACTAGTTTCCTTAAATCACACATCATGTTACAGTCAGTGTTCCACATTATTGACCATTGACTAAAGACTCTTGGATTCAAGGAGCGAGAACTAAAAGCAACTATTTTCCATATTCAGCTTACCTTTACAAACACGAAGGACTTTAAATTAAATCATATTTTTACACACGACGAATGGCGACTCAAATCTTCTATTGTGTATGGTTATACAAGTGTGCGGTAAACCAAACAGGATAGAGAATTGCCGGGTTTAAAAAACATAATGTAACTGTGGAAACATTTTATCTGGAAGGTAAAAACTCAATTCGAAAAATAGTTGAAAGGAAGAAAAAATTGTTCATTTACTCTGGCCCTCTGGGAAGATTCGTCATATTTAAGTTTCGTCTTCCAGCAGCTCTTGGACAACCGTATCGACAGCCTGAATACAGTAAAGAAAATGGCAATGAAAAATGTTCGAATACAATCACTCAAATAATTATAACTCATACTTGCGAAATTTGGCGTCTCTTCTCATTTTCCTCCTTAATAATTTCAACTTCCATCGCAGTAGAGGGTCGTTTCGTTCCGTTCATACGCTTCCTCATGTTCTTGCGCGATTTCATTTCACATTCAATGGAATTGATGAGCTGGTCGACTGATGTTGCTTCGGGTACGCCATCCTCTTGACAGTAGCTGTCACTCAAATGCTCCCGGAGCGTATAGTCGCCCATACCCAATCTACCCCTTGTGATTCTGTCCATGAAGAATTCGTCAATTCTCATCAAACAAATAACCATCATATCGATCGAATACGACTTCCATCCATCGAATCGCTTCATGGTTGAGTAGAACAACTCGTTTGAATGTGAATCAATTGAATCCAGCGAAAGCCCATAAGGACGAAGACCCCAATTCCCCATAATGTTCATATCACCGTCAATATGCTCATCAAAATAGTTGGAAAAATCCTTAAGAAAAGAGCAAAAAGCAATTGGATAAATTTCAATTTCGGACAGAGTCAATCAAATAATAGTTTTTTTTACCCTTTTCCATTTTTTCAAATACATTTGGGCTAGTATGGACTTGTAATCACCAGCCGACTCCTGATCCAGCAACCGGATGAAATCGCTCTCATATTCCTTCACCTCCTTCTCATCGGTGATTTCCAAAATCTCCAGATTCTTCTTAATGTCCTGAAGCGCGTGTTGCCAGTTTCTTAACATTGAAATATGCGGGCAATATTTCTTGATGGCATTGGCTGTGGCCTCGTCATTTTGCGTGGTTGTAATCACTGCTTCGGTTGTTTTCAGCTCCGGGATGAGTTCGTCCAGTCGCATAAAAAAGACATTATGCGCCGCTTCTAGCTTATCTTCGTGGATCATGAACATTAATGGAATCACAGGAAGCTCTTCAAACTCCGTTTGACGATACGTCAAGATAGACAAGTTGTATGGGTCCATCTGGAAGGTGCTGGTATCGTACGACAGGCACGGGGCGAATAAGTCTTCTCGATTGAAAAGTTGTTTGAATTCATCGATTGTATCTGTGAAAAAATTAATTAAATTTTAAATCTCAATCAATTCGTAATAAAAGGCAGACAATTACTTGATTTGAAGCAAATGACTAGCAGTTTGGGAGCAAGATGAACATCGTTCACAAAGTGAGTTTCGGAACGTAGTTCAATCAGGTTGCAAATAGCATCCAGGGATAAACGTTCGTCATGTCTGGCAGATTTCTGAGCATTCCGGATCTGTTGGATGTTCCTCGGCGCGTCCGTGATAATCCGACTATCTGATTGTTCGGGGGCAGTCAGCACTAATTCGGAATAGACTTGGAGTGGTAATTTCTTTTTGGCACTCCTCGTTTCACTTAAAACGGAAGGGGCTGCCCGGTGGAATTCTTTTTCGGTATCCTTGGCATTTCCGTGGGAAAAGTCAACAACGACCGAGTTGTCACCTTGGTACCAAATCAGGAGTTGTTTCTCGTACAGCGAACATTCTATGGCGTGTTTCGAAAACTCGTTGGTGTAGTCGTTCCCGGGACCGATTTTCAACTTGAAGTAATAGCGTTTACATTTGGCATCTCCGTGACTGAATTTGACAGTGGCATTCTGGCGCCACCGGTAACCGTCTGCGCGCCAATCTTTGCGACGTGTTGTACTGTCCCATTTATAAATATACTGGTAGCCAGATTTAGGTCGAAGGGGAACATGTGTGAGAACTTCCAAATTTGCTTCTGGCTCAAACAGTTTCATTTCTTTTTCATATCTCTGCATTTTGTTGGCCATTTTGGTCGGTGGAAGACTTGACGCCTTTCTCTTGCTGGTTATCCTTTCAAATTCCTTAACATCCAGGGAAAATGGCCACTCTTCTGTTTGGTGATGTATGTTGCATTGATGTTTGGAATTTTGCTGTTTTTTTTTAATGTTCTACAGACTTACTTTCCAGCAATGTGGATTATGAATTGGGAACACTGTATAAATCGGTCCACAGCTGAGTCTGAAATAAAAATAAACAAATTGAAAACATGATCAGAAGAATGGAAAATTATAAACAGACTACTAAAGAAAATATGGGAAGTTAACGCCTGAGTGGTTTTTATTTCTAATCAAAACCTTTTTACATGTTCCGGTCCTGAGTCATTGTGCTCAGAACATTAGACAACATCAAACGTTTAATTATTAATGTGGCAAATTCTCAATTGTGAATCAATCAACCAACCCAAACAAATCTTTTCATCTAATGTTAACATTACATTGCAATATCAGAAGGACTTTACTCCCCAAACTATTCCAGCATGTCACAGATTACAACTCAAATGAGTCACCTAACAACCTTTCTTGCAATTTTGGAGTCGAGACTTGTGACTTGTTGTTTTGATATTGAATTTACCTGACAAATCGAAAGTGCACGTTTAACACTTTTTGAATTTGTGTATGCTTCCACTGTTTACAATAAAAATGGAAACTTGTTCTACAGTATAGCGTGGAAACGAGAAGTCGTGGCTGCTATGGCGGACGCGGAGCTTGGCAGACGAAAGCCAACAAACTTTTCCACCTTCCGTTCCGCGGATTACTTTTTCCGCGCAAACTCGGCCGAAATTTGGGATTTTACGCATTCTACTGTTACGTGAATTCAAAAATAAATAACCTGTTGAGCCTGTTGGATGACTTATTTTTATTTTCCATTTCGGAAAATTAATGGGGCGCATTACTGTGAAAGGATGAGAAAAGATTTACCATGTTGGCTGTAAATCATGTAATTACAATCAATCAATAACTAATGACGTTTCGACAGAGTTCTTGGTACAAAATAAACATATTATTAGAAAATGAATTCAAAACGAAAGTTGTGCGTAGGCTACACCAACCAAGAAGTCACGAAATGGCGGTTTCAAATTCCAGTTTTATTAATTTCCTCAACATCGCCAGATCAAAATCAATGCGCAGCAACGGGAACTATAAAGACAAAGCAGGCGCGATTTGGCTTTCACTAGATTTCCCTACTATCCCAAGACTGAAAATATCACGAAATATCTCAATCGAACCAAGCGCCAATGTAGTAATAGTATCGGGACTGGTTGATTATTTATTTTTTTTTTTTTTTTTACTTTTACCAATTGAAATATGAAGTTTAGAATATCTGTAACGAAAGAATAATTTACAAATACGCGGTCCAGTGAAATTCCTGACGACGTTTCACTTCGCTACTAGGCTCCCAGTGATCTTGCTTGCCACATTTGGCGCGATAACAACCTCGAAACGAATTATACACAATAAATAAAACCACGAGAAAATTTATTTTTTGAACGTGTTGTGTTTCACTCTCGGCACGCAGATTTCAACACATATTCACGTCAATTTTTCCCCAACTGATTTGTTGTTTCGCATCACGGAAAGAATATTAGAAGTTATTTCGCCCAGTGTGTGTGTGTGGGTTTTCCCCCCCTTCTTTTTCAGTGTAATTCCTGTAATCATGATTTATCGCTATCAAAATGTGTGTGTGTACGAAATGTCGTGAGCCAGCTCAGTTTTCACCGGCTAGAATTCCGAGATTATTGCTGAACTGCGTACGGAATATTTTTGAACGACACTCCAACACACACACACTCGCGGAGAGAGAACAGCAGCAGATGTATAGGCTATACAGAAAAGGACATGGCCATACCTTTGCCTAAATTCGGTGGACTATATAGCGTTGTCATTCCAGGGCCAGCAATCATCTCTCGATTTCACATATTTTGATACACAGCTATCCATCTGCATGTAATAAATACACAAATAGTAGTTACATTTCCATACTACCAACATGTTTTACTCTTTTGGCCCCCAACGTTCAAAACGTTAAAGCCAAAGGTTGACGTTTTACAACGCGCCTTTGACGCTCGGCGTGATCTGGAGCTGGCCCTGGGCTTTCAGGGCGTGTGTCGATCCTTTTTCAGAGTTGGCGGAGAAATTTTTAAAAGAAATATAAATATCGATCACACGCAAATATCTCAGCGTACTACATTTTATACGCACAAAACACAAAAATCTCCCGTGGCGAATTGGCCCTTTTTCGATCCTTCACTTTCAATATTTCACAATCGAATGCGATTTTTCTGTTCAAATCAATCGCCGAACAATTTCCTCAATGACAGTCGCCAAGTTCCTTATTTAAAAAGAATTTGAAATTTATTCAGCGCCAAAAAATGTTGAATACAACGGGGGGAAATAGCAAACGCATTCGTCATAGTTTTCCCGACAGGTCGTTCCCTCCTGTCCAACGGCACCCACCAATTGCCAGACGTGTGAATGTGTGCAGTTGATTTCCGCGCGTACACTTTCACGACTGTTTAGATTCTTTTCTTTCTGTTTTTCTAACGCCACGATGGCTGTATAATCTTAAACGGGTTGTCACTCATCTTTTTATTTTTTATTTCACTTTAATAAGCGGTTGTTATGTTTGGCTGTCACCTGGACAACACACACAGTGGAAATGTGTGTGCACACACTCTCATTCTTCAACGTGATTCAGCTATATACGCACGTCATCGTGAAAGTCCCGCGTTTGAATCTCAAACGAGCGTTCACAATAATGGACGTCCGTACCAGCCACCGCACACACACACCATATCAGAGCTATAAACACCGAATTTTAAGTAGCCAATATAAATTTAGCTGGGCCTTTCAGTCCCGTTTAATCTGCACTCAAAAGGTAAAAAATGGAAGAAAAGAGACTCGAACAAGTCGACGGACACATATGGAGATGATGTCCGTTAATTGGGGGGAGCCCTGCACTTTTATGACGGCATTGATTATTCGCCGGGCCGAATTGACTTCATAACAAGCCAATCAAGAGATGCGAGGGGGGAAATTCGGGCGAGAGAATTCCATGAACGTTTTTACGAGTTTATCGTGAAAAAAGGGGCGTCGAGTTCAAGGACTGCCGTCGTTATTTAACTTTAACTCGATTACAAATTAACTTTCATTTTCCGCTAAAGGATTTCGTTCTTTTTCGAAACGAAACTGAAAGTTTTGTCAACTTTTTTCCGAACACAATCGAATTTCATATCTGATTTTCTTTTTTTTGTGTTAAGTTTATACCATCTGATGTTGGCGTCACTAAAGTTTGCCGAATAAGGAACCAACGGGCGTTGGTTGGGTCTAATCTCCAGTCAACATCTCATTGTGTCGCCTAGGAAAAAAAAAAAAGCCAAACAACAAAACATTCGAGTTCGTGAGCAAAGATTTCCTTGTCAACGTTCCCCATCAACAGACGAGAAAAGTAACCGAGCGTGAAAAATCAAATAATTATAATAATGGCAGCTCTCACCGCGCATTGATTATTCAAAGAAGAAGTTCTAATAGATAAGAAAAACTGGGTGAAATGTGTATCATCTTATAGTATATCCGGCGTGATCAAATTTTGGCGGGAAAAATTTAATCAAAATTAAAAAAAACTTTCCTTTTTTTTGGTTAAATTCTTCTCTCTTTTTTCCTCTGAGCTGTCATCGCAAATGGATCGGGGATATGACACCAATTTCATGGATTTAAGATGATGATGATGTCGTGGGAGGAGTAGCAGCCCCAACGCCCCTCACATGTCTTACAAACAAAAGGGAAGATGGTAGAGAGAACTTTGTGTGCGTTCCTCGTTTGATGAATGATGATAGAGATCATATCATTTCCGAACAGGACATGACCGCAATATTATCCTAGTCCTAGTTTTCCCCTACACACAGCCGACACACAAGGGCCCTTCGCATCCTATCCTATATGCAAATGAGCAAAGTTTGGAGTTTGATTTATACAGACGGAAGGAAATGTTTGACATTTGATTGATCTCTGCTTTTATTCGAATCATCTCAAGGTCTACGATTAAAAAATATTAAAAAAGATTACATTCTTTTAAAAACCTAATGGCCAGAGGGCGAACGCAAGAAGATGATGGGCGGTCTGACATTTGGAAAAAGTTGACAAGACGAAAAAAGAGAGTTGGATATTATTATTACATTTTGGCGAGAGATAGATATCAAATAGAAAATAAAAAAACTAAAAAATGTTTAACGTTCCATTTAATAGGGGTTACCACCCCCGTTGAGTCGCTTCGAAAATCTCCCAAGTCATAAATCACGCGTTCACCATATAAATACGCGGGACCGGTTTTGTGAAAAATACGAGTCCGCGTGACTCTCGATGTGTTTATTTATTACTCACGGCGATTACTATTATGTACGTAGTATTAACTGTTTTTTCTTCCTTTCAAAGTATTTAAAAAAAAAAAATCTATCTCTCCTCCCGATGCTGTGCGGCGGGAGGTAGTCTAAGAATCGAAAGAGTTATGGGGACGATTTCCAAGTCATCGTCGTCATGATGAACGTCTAGGAATTTTTCCTTCTTGTGTGCGCGTTCGACCTTCGCGGTCGTTTAGATTTTACCAGCGCCAACACAAAGAGAGAATAAGAGAGAAAAAAACGAGTTTTTTCCCTTAGCTTTATCATTTCACGGTAAAAGGAGAAAGAGAAATACATTCGTCAAAATAAAAACAAAAAAAAGAATTCCAACCAAAGTATTAAAAAAACTAAAAGATTCAAATCGAAAAAATCAAAACTTTCACTTTGGACATTTTTTCCAGGTATAAAGAAAAACAAATGTAGAGGAAAAGTGGAAATGCAAGACGTAATAGTTGTTAATATATCCGACGAAATCAAGTCGACGTCGAAAAAGTCAAACGAATATTTGGCGAGCGAATCGAATGGGGGAAAAAAGAAATGATTATTAATTGGCATCGATGTTTATATATAGCAGCCGATCCCAGTTTAATAGGAAGGAGGATGTACAGTCACAAATCATTCGGGATAAAACAAAAGAACCTCACGAAATGTGTGTGTGTGTGTGATGGGCACACAAGAATAATTGCACAAGGAAAAAAGAAAAGAAAGAAAAACCAAATGATTTGAAAAACTAAAAGGGAGTTATAAATATTTTTGTTTTTTCGTCGTCATATCAAGAAAACTTTCACCAAAAGAAACAGCGCGCGCAACCCAAAAGTTGCGCGCATGTCGACTTGATGATGTGGCGCCAGCATCTCCCGGCCAACCACCCTGGAGGCTGGTCTGTGCAACCGCACGAAAGGGGAGGGAAAAAAATTCCCGAAAAAAAAATACAAACTTTGAATTCTTATTTTGAACAAAAAGGTAAAATGTAATCATCACAGGTTTTAAGTAGCTAGCTAGCCTGTCACTGTTGTCATCTATCGAATTGTTGGACTCGTTTCAAAAACTCAAACGTTTCAAATGGGCGTTCGGTTGCAACAGACACACACATAAGAAACGGGGAGACGTTTGAATTTCACTATCCAAACGCATTTTAAAAAGAAGAAAAAGGAGAAAAGAGAGGACTTGAAAATCAGGTATTATACTAGTTCCAAGTGGGCAACGGGGGGAAAGGGCCTTGCCGTCGGCAATAACACACGCATAATCACGCGGGAGGACGAGGTCGAACCCCGCGCGCTGGAGAAAAGAAGAGAAAGAAAATGTGTTGAATCAAAACGAAGGCGCAACAGCAGTCTTGGAAGCGGACACACTTTTTCGCTCTCTCTCTTTCTTCTAAATCTAAGCGATTCAAATTTTCCCTTTTTCCCCATGCACACACAACAAGAGAACAATATAAATATGACAAGCTCGGCCTAGCTTTCAGGCGCAAACTGGCAAAACGCCCTTTTGCGTGATGGCCGACAAACGAAATAAAATTTCCTGTCCTCCATCAGAGAGACCCAACAATTTTGAAAACTTCTCATTTTGGTGATGCTGTGGGGGTTGTGAACGCGAAAAGAATTCGGCGCGGCCTATAGACAACACATTTCACGTCTACGACAATCAAATCACCGCAGAGCTGAGAGAAAGCGACCGAATTTGTTCGGGCCGTTTGTTGCACACGGCAGAATATTAGCGGGAAAAATGAACCAAATCGTTCACATTTGCGTACGTGTAGATATGTTGACGGGGGCATTGGAGGTGACCAGGCGTGACCGCACCCACCTTGCCACCATCTCGTTTTGGTTGTTGAGATAGTTTATCGCCAACGAGCGAGCTGTCAGTCCCCGCGAAACTTTTACAAACCAAAATAAGAAACGAACGACGAGTTGTTGATTTCAGAAATTCCCCCCAAAAAAAGATAATCGTGTCAAATTCAACCAAACCGGAACTATTCGACTAATAAATGAGTTAAGCCCATGTAAACATTGATGTGTAACATCTTTTTAAAAAGAACATGATTCGTTTAGTTACGCTGAACTGCAAACTGTCCGGGAGAAAGCGTAACCCGACCTTGGTACATGTTATTAGACGATGATTATACGTATAGCGTGATCTAAAAGACCGGCGCCACTATAAAGGTTTTTGTTTCTTTTTCTTCAACCGTCGTCGACGGGGAGAAAAGAGATGGCAATACTTCGATTGCGCATTCAAGCGCAAAAACAGGAAAGAAAAGAACCGGCAACCAAATAGACGAGCTGATATAAATCGCCAACGACACATTTTTCTTCGTGAATAGATAATATGTAGCGTCGAGTCGTGTTATTGATCATATTTATTATAAGAATCTCTTGCAGACAGGGCAACGGGACACAAGAATCGGAGAGATAGTTTCTGGTGGGAGGAGGAGGGGGGGTTGTTTGAATAAATAAAAGGGTCCCGCGATCGTGAGCGGCCGACTACGGTGTGACGCGCCATCACACACGAGAGCGCTGGCGCTGCTCGTGTGATGATTTCACCTTCTCTCTTTTTTTTTTTTCTTCTTATTTTCTTTCCAAAGAAGAAAGAAGAAAGAAGTTTCGGGTTAGAGTGGCGGTTGCGCAAGACTAATAGAAACTCTCGATGGAACCTCACCAGATCAGATATACACTACAGTATATATATATATATTCCATTTGATACTTTTTTAACCCCCCTCTCAAAGTTTAGCCATCCATTAGAAGCAGAGAATTATTTCTTTTTCGAAAAAAAAGGACCGCCATTGTGTGTCCAATATCAAAACGTTTTTTCTTTGAATATAAAAGAAGCGGGAAAGTTGGTTGGGGAGGATTTCGCCATCGACACTCTTCGACTTCCATGAGAAAACGGACGAAATTGAATAAGTCTTTTGTTAATAAGTCTAAAATAGCCCAAATAACAAAAGATTGGCATTGTCCGTGAGCGCACGGGTCCATCTAGTCGTGAAGAAGAATTTCATCCATCCATAGAGTTCCTGGAAAAATTCACGGCAATATATCAAATCTATACCCAATTCCTATCAACTGGATGCCTATAGGCAACATGAACCCTTCGTCAGCTGTTTTTTTTTTTGTATAGCTGCTGCTGCTGGGTGTATCCCCGTAAGACACACACACGCTCGGTCCCGACCGCTGCTGCTGCCGTCGCTTTCGATAAAAAGGCGCCACAGCTTCGGTGAGTCGTCGCAGAGTGCATTAGACTACGGCGCTGGTTAGGAGCCCCTTTTTCTGATTATCAGCCACAGCGCGTTGCCAAAAGCATCAGAACTTTTTATTATTATTTTCGTCAGTGTTTTATTATTATTTTCCCCCCACCACCATTCGAGAGAATTAGCATTTTGAAATTATTATTAGAGAAAAGTGTAACAACAACATTAGCCTGTGTTTCATCCGGAACGTGACACGACTAGGAAGAATCCAACCCACAAGCCAATTTCATCGGGAAAATTGTCCCGAAATAACTTTTCTTTTTGGTTTGTCGCCCGCGCGCCAAATTCAAACCCCAAAATGGTAAAGTAAAATTTTTAAAAAGCAATTTTTTTTTTTAAATTAATTCGCATAACAATTTTTTTAAAATTATATTAACGTATCTCTCTATCTAATGACTTTGGCGAGCTTCTTTTGTTTGTTTCAAAAACCGCGTTATATTGCGATGCTCCCAAGTTGTTGTTTTTTGGGGGGGTTGTTGTTGTTCCATCTTGTTGTTGATGCGAACTCTCATGATGATGATGAGAGCTCCGGCGCATGATGAGAAAGTTACAAACAACTGGAAAAACAAAAAACAAAAAGTTTTCTCCGAAAAAATGGTTTTTTTCTTTCTCCAAACTGCGCACAAGAGTCGGTCTGGCTCCTCCGTGTTTCTTCTTGTACACATAGCACAAGTAGTACTACACCCATCATTATGATTAATTTCAACCCCCATCAAAACAACTCCAAACAGACATAAGAAAGACAATAACCTTTCACTTTATTGCGGAACTCTTTTTTATTTTGGTTTTTCCCGCGTCATCATTTCTCTTCTTCTTCCCATTCGCCTTATGCCCGTACCGTACGAGTTTCAGCTTCAATTGATGGGAGAACAACTTTGTTTCGTCAATTATAATATCCGGCGTGATCGAATCAATGGCGCCATTTAAGGCAATTCTTTTCCGGTTGAAATTGAGGTGGGAATAAAAAAAATGCGCCGAGAATAACAACAACGGGAATAAGAGAAAATGCGCAGCCCCAATGACACGAGTTAGATAATACACAAGAGTTGCGTGTGTGTTTTGTGTCGACTCTTGCGCCACGTGTGGGACGCAGGAAAAAGTTCTTTTTGTTGTTGTTTTTCAAATGAGGACAGAAAATCTTCGTGCCAAGTACGCAGCAGCCAACCCCAAAAGCACCTGGGCGCAATGTTGGCTTTCTTTCTTTTAGATTTTTGACGTCATTTTTTTCTTTTATGATTTTAAAATTGCGGACAAACCCGCGCAAATTCAAATCCGGGATTCAAAAAACAAACAATTTAAATGGGTCAGTTTTGGTTTCATTCGTTTGTCACACAACGTTTAAAAAATGCCCAGGAGCCCAGCGTCATTTGATTAGCCAACCGGAATTCAGTTGGGTTATAAAAAAAGTTGCGTGAATTTAGAAATCATCAATCAAAGCCGAAATGGGCCGAGTCCACTCTATTAGACACACGATAATGATTTTGAAAAAAAGAAAATGATGCGCAACAAAATGGATGACTAGCTGTTATTCAACTAAAAGGGCTGATCCCCTTGAAAAAGGCAAATTGAGATTCCCGCACGTCATTATTTGATTTCTCGTTTTGTGCGAAATTGAAAATTACAGTCATGCCTAGCCTAGCCCAGCTAGTTGTTCATCCATCTTCATTTTTTCGGGGTTAGCAAAGACTAAAAAAAAGAAGTTGCTTCTGTGGGTCTTTTTTTTTCTTAACTTCTTTTATGGGCGGAAGAATCCCGCGTGCTTCTTCGTGTTACACATTTACGTCAGATTGGACGCCGTTACACAAATTTATTTGGCACGAGGCCCGAAAACGTGCCAAAAAAAAACAAAAAGTTTTCCAACGCATTTGATTCTTTTCTCTTTTTTATTTTCTATCGCTCCCGTTTGATTTCCCCCCACTGCGCATAGAGAAACGAGTTCGTGGATGGTGGGCGGCGTCGTTGCCAAGGGAGAAGAAGCTTCTCGGGAGAAAATAAAGGCCATCCCGCACGCTTGCACATCAAACGTGTTTTTCTTTTTCTTTTTTTAGGTGAATCGGATCGATTTTAGTCACGAGAATTTTAATTTTTCGGGATAGATACAAGGCGCCTCACGAGGACTTGATATTTCGTTACAGTTGTGTGTGTGTGTTTGGGGCTAATAATAACGAAGAAAAAAGGTGGGGGCGTGAATCACGAAAAGAAGAAACGATATTGCACCAATGCGCATCCCGCGTTACACAACAATAACGGCTATCGCGAGGTATATTCGATGAAAAATAATAATCATCACGATGGCTGTATAGCGACGGGATGTCGTGAGCCAGATGGCCCAAACATATAATAATAACCCGCCAAGGACGAGAGTCTCTAATAATAAAAGGAAAGTGAAAGGAGGCTGCTGTTTTATATAGCTTTGTTTCATATCATCTCGTTAAGATATTCTATTATACACGGCAATCTATCCCCCCCCCCCTCTCTCCTTCCGCGTAGTTCGGTTTTCACGTTCGTTGCTAGGGGAAACGTTTTCGGTCGAGTTAATTGTCTCCTTTGATATGAGAGAGGAAAAAAAAGGGCGGTGGCCGGGATTAGATATGAAATATAGTCAACCTCGAGGCTACCACTTCTCATCATCATCTGACCAAAATAATCTTGATAGGCTGAGAGAAAGTGGGGGACTCTGGGAAATTAACTCCTTCCTTTCTTATTAGACAGAACAGTGTGGTCAGGGTCAAAAAAAATTTCGTTTTTAATTTTTGGAGACACTCTTAAATGACAACTTCTTCTTTCAATTTAATATAATCACAATATTTTCAATAAGTAAAACAACACAACAAAATCTTGGCCAACTTGTCCCGCCTCCGGACGTGTGGGATAAATTGGCTTGTGATTGTTTTTTTCTATATTTAAAATTAACTATCTTGATTATGTCTAAAGGTGACATGATCAAGATGGATCAGGATTAGGTCTAGCTTCGTTGCCTAGCTTGAAGCAATCTCTACAGATCTTGTTTCTTATCCTAGCTTGGTTAAAAAATAGTGTAATTACTGTAGACTTACAGGATGGTGATTCTAGATGAGGTGTTTTAGGTTTGGGCATACCAGCAGTTGAAATTGTCACTAATCAGGAACGCTTTCAAGGTTGAAAACGTTCAAATGTCATGGAGTCTAATTTAACAAATTTAATATTTAGTGCATTAGTTATTTAACATGGAAAAGCAAAGAAATTTAATGTAATACCTTTTTAGAGTTATATATTCAGCCATAATGAATGTGGTTGAATTGCCATACTCCTGCAACACATTGTCAAAGATTCCTTCCACTGATGTGGACCAGCCACTTAGTATACTTCCCACTCATGCTTTATCACTAATTGGACACCTGTCACAAAGGATTTTAGACTAGTAATGACTCTGTGGGTGATTTCTCGTACACACTTGTCAGACAACTTACCCCCGAAGTGCTTTTCTAACCAAAATGAACTTTTCAGATGAATGACGTGTGAATCCAGTCTTTCTTTTCAAAAGAACGACAATGTTTTATTCTATAACTTGAAGCACTGTGGTTGCTTACTTCCATTCCATACATCATTTTCAGACAAAACAAAAAGTCCTACGAAGCCAGGAAACAAAGTTTGTTTTCACCGGTTTTCACGTGGTTTTCATGACGAAACTAAACAATCGATACTTAGTCGACTAAGGTTTCAATTCGATTTCTTACGGAACGAGTTTCACATTTGTTATTTTTTTGTGAAATTTCAGACATGTCAGTGTCAAGTTGAGATCATTTTCTTGAGACGACCTTGTTAGCGTGATAACGTGATTGCAGTCCGCATTGAGGAGGTGAGAATGACGTGAATGTTGAACCAAGTGAATTCGCACAACGTCCCCTTTCGAGATTTATGTTAATTTCGCCGGGAATTTTATTACGACGCAACAGAACTTGATATCCTTCCAGCAGCAGCAGGTGTTTAGGTAATTTTAGATACAGCACTACACGAGTTGTTGTAATACTTTCTTATCGAACATCTCGATTGTTGTTCGTAGTATACACAGCCGACTCCCGTACATACTAGATATGCCCGATGGCGTTCGTGGCAAGTCGACAAAAGAACTCACGCCGACTGACATCGCCAAAAAAAAAGAAAAAATTGACGAAAAGTTCAAAAGGCCAGCAACCAAAAAATTTGTTGGCAGATTATTAAAAAAATAAGAACGGGAGAGAAACAGCAGAGGCCAAAAAGGTTATCTCATTCTCCTGTCAGCGCTCACGTCATTTTAATTCTTTCGATATAATGGAATTATCTGATGTAATAACAAACAGCAAAATTTTAAAATACAAAAGTCAATAGTTGTTTTTTTGCGGATGATATAACCACAATTCCGGGAATCGTATCGTCACAAAGAACTAAAAGAAAATCCAAATTCTATATAAAAGCTCGTGCACACAAGTGAAAGCTCCGGCGTGAAGGCGCCAATAAGTCCCGCTCGGGCGACTTGATAATATGATTTTTCTTTTCCATCCGCATACAAGTCCAGATCCATCATGCTCTAGCATGCCCATCTTTCTTCTTTTAAAAGCGTCTTTTTTTTCTTTTGAAAAATAAATATTGGCCGCTGCACGAACCCAACAAGACAAAAGCCTTCGTGAAAACGATAAAGGATGAGGCGTCCATTTGTTCCTTTTTTTTTTTCTCCCGGAGATGGGCGTTTCGAAACGATTCTTTTGTCCTCTCTCAAAAAAGTTGCCAACGTTCGTCAAAAAAGTTCCGCAGCAACCGGAGATGTGGCGGTCTCTATTGCGTCATTGTTTTGATGCGCTAAATAAGGTAGTGGTGGGGGGATTTTTATATTTATTTTTTTTTCGCCATCTATTTGATGATGATATGAAGCTAGGAGAAAGCTGAGCTTGTAACGTATATAAAACTGGCACACACCAAAAGACAAAGACAACATTTGGTCGTTAAGGGGAAATCCTCGACCTTGCAGCACGGCAACTTTTTTTTATTTTTTCCGGGTCGCATCTTCTACTTGGCGATATTACGTGTACACCGTTAATTCTATCTCTGATGGAAAGAAGAAGAGGGGGGTGTGTCTTACATTCAGATGGGTCGTGAATTTTTTTCTTCGTGGAATTTTTATTTTCTTTTTCCGCGTCGTGAAAAAGCCAAAAAATAGGCAAACCAAAACTTTCTCTCTTCTCTCACTTTTATCGTGTGTATATCCTCATCACACCTTGACTTTTTTGGCCTTTTCGGAATCTTCGGGAATGTCAACCTCCCTGATTTGTTGTCAGGGGAAAAAAACAACTTTTTTTAAAAAGTTGCGCTGGGTGGTGTCTTCTTTTCAATTTCAAATGACGCGCGCATTTCGACTGTTGCTAGCCGGACCCTCGTTGTACCAAAAAAAAACCCAACTTTCACCCTCTGGAATTTCATATCATCTTCATTCAAGATTGTTGCGTGATTCGACGAAATCGTCCGGGACGACATCGAGGGATATGCTGTGAGGGGCTCAATCAGGGTTATGGCAAACGAGTTTCTGTGTAGTAGGCCTAACTCCTTATATAGGCTGACAGCTACTGCACCGCGTGTTAGAAAGCGTGAACGGTAGCAACTTACAATTTCTGATTGGATAAAAAACAAATTTGAAAATAAAACAAAACCCCAAACAAAATAGAATTCCTTTTTGCCCCGTTTAGCTGGAACCCGGTCGTTGGGAACGGGAGAGACTTTCACGATCTGCGATGAAGGTCTAGTGTGAATTGATGGGGGTCAAACGCGGGAGAGAAAAAATAAATTAGCGTGAAGCCCAGTTCGTATAGATTATTTGTGAGGTGCTGGCCCAGCGGGACGTCCGAAATTCAATGGCTTTCCAATTAGACAAAGATGGGGCTGCTCTCTGTGCTGGCTGCTGTTATACATTGTGTCGCCTGGGAACGAGCCCCGAGGGTTATCCCGTTATGAGATTAACCGCGTGACCACCCGCTGGTGTGGCCAACATATTCCCCCGGCTCCGCATCATCAGGCACACACACGGGCTGGAGTTTGTTTCGTTTTCACTTTGCCGAGTCCCTTTTCTTGCGGTTTTGTTTCAAAAGAAAGCGCCCAAAAATGAAGAAAACGGTCACGGGTAAACAGTTTTGTTGTTTGCCTAATTGCGTAACATCACATAAAATATGCCAATCATTTGCAAAAGATTCAACCACACTCTCTCCTTCTCTGCTGGCTCGTTATTTAACACGCAACGTAATACAGCAGTACAACTCATTTAACGTTGAAACCATTTTTGGACGACCGTGTTTCTCCAGGGCTAATCCTCAGTTGTTGTTGTTGTTGTTGTTGTACAGATAATTGGACAATCAAAAGTTGTTTGACGACGATAATTATTAGGGAATTGTGGCTAATTTTTTCGGCGTTTAATTTGTGTAACGACAGGACGGCCGAGAGATGATCTATTGGCTCCTGCTGCTGGAACTGTCCGTCCTGGCGGCCCAGCCGTTCGACAACAACGACAACAACAGGCCGGTGGATCACCAGCGCAAGATTTTGGTGCGGATGGTTTGGCCTGGGGGCCACACCGTCACACCTTCGTCAGAGGATGACACAACTCCGATTCCGGTAGTCATTCCGGCTGCTAGTTTCAGCCGCCAGATGATCATCAGGTTCCCGTCGTCCGGATCCATCAGTTCGGCGGAGCAGAAACAACAATCTTTCCAGGCGATTTCGTCCGCTGGATACGACCCGCCCACGACAGAAGAGTCGGCCGATTATTCGCTGGACAGTTACGTCAGTCTGTCGCTATCCAGCGGCGGAAGCGATGCGGAAGGAGCCGATCAGAACCTGCACCGATCCAGGAATGAGAAATCCTACGACGGAAACAACAGCAAATTGGATCTGCTCCAGCAGCTGCTACGCCTGGCCCCATCCAGCGTGGAAAACGGCAACTACGATAAGTGCAATCATCCGTTCCACAGCTGGATCTGCAGCAGCAACAACAACAAGGAGATTGCACGATCCACTACGCCGCAACCTACGACAACCATCCAACAGCAGGCGGAATATTTCCCCATTTCTTCATTTGAAAATGTTCAAATTTTGATTCCGGATCTCAGCCCGACTATAGTTCCACCGCTTCCGGCTCCTCCTACTCCGGTTGAGGAGCGCATTGAAGTCGTGAATTCGTGGGCCGGATTGGATCCCTGCAGTCATCCATTTCACAGCTGGATGTGCAAAAAGCCCAAAATTATCCAGCCTTTGCCTCCTCCGCCGGAATTCAAAGAAACCGGAGCATCGGTGCTGGATGAGAATCTTCTGCTTCCGTCGGTCGAACCCAGCACGACGACATCCACCACTACACCCGCACCGACGGTTCCACCCACAACCAAACGATCCAGTTGGGATGGAGCCGATCCTTGTACTCATCCGTTTCACAGTTGGTTGTGCGGAAAACGACAGCCGGCCGCTAGAACAACAACATCACCTCCGCCAACCACAACAACTCCGCAGCCATTCATTCCGGATGCTTCTTTCTTCATTCCGGATCTCAATCCCGCCCCGATTCCGACAACCACCCAACCGCTTCCGCCCACGACAACTCTTCCTCCGCTCATCATCCGCACGTTGGCTCCGAAAAAAGGGTGGGACGAAGCGGATTCGTGTTCCCATCCATTTCACAGTTGGCTCTGCGAGAAACCCAAAGTGAGGACGACTCCGCCGCCGACAATTCCGCCTCCGCTGATCACAACTCCCATCCCTACCACCACCACGACTCCGCCTCCACCTCCTCCGCCGGAAGAGATTGTCATCTTCGAAACGGCTCCCTCGATTGATGAGGGAAATCAACTGGTGCCGGATGTTTCTCCGCCTCCGCCAATCACGACGGCCAAACCGACGAAATCATCCGGATGGGACGAGGCGGATTCGTGTTCGCATCCGTTCCACAGTTGGTTGTGCGCCAAGCCGCAGGCGAAACAACCCAGGACAACTCGTCCGCCTCCAACCACGACCACTCCTCTTCCGGCGGTGGATATCCAGCTTCCGGAGGCCGCATCGAATTTCGAAACGCAGGACGCCATTCCGCTGCCGCCGCCGGAAATCACAACGTACAGACCCGCAGTGAAAATAATACCTACACAATCTTCCGGATGGGCGGAAGATGCGGATCCGTGTAGTCATCCATTTCACAGCTGGCTCTGTGCGCCTAAGCCGCCAGCGAAAGCCAGGACGACTCGTCCGCCTCCGACGACAACTCTTCCACCTCCGGCAGACATCCAGCTTCCGGATGCCTCGAATTTCGGTCCTCAAGATGCGATCCCGCTTCCGTCACCGGTGGTTATCCCCACACCGGCAGCAGTGGTCATTCCAACTTCCGGATGGGCGGAAGGTGCGGATCCTTGCACTCATCCGTTCCACAGTTGGTTGTGCAACCGTTCGCCATCCGCCAAACAGAACCTGGAGCTCGGGTCTAATTTGAGGGTCGGTCGCCAATCGTCCTTCCAGTCGGAAGTGGAAGCCCAGGCAGAGGAAACGGTGGAATCGTCACGATGGAACAAGTTTGAATCGCTTCGGCTGTTGCCATCTGGCGTTCGCCAAAGGAAATAACTTAAAGAAAAACAAACAAACACACAAACAAATTAAACAAAATACTCTTTTTTTTTTATTATTAATTCCGTGTGCCATCCGATTATTAATTCAAACTTCCCGCTCTTAACACCCATGATAATCCTAGCGACGACAATGTTTAAACAAAACACACAGACGGAAAACACTATTATTACCCCCCAACAATTATTTAGCCCTAGCTGGCACTATACTCCACACACATTTTAAACAATTTCAAATTGTAGTTAATTCAAGTCAAGCCTCATTGTGGAATTGTATCGAGATTTTCGACCGGAAACAGACAGCGGATCGCGGTTTCCCTCCCCCAAAAAATTCAAAAATATGCTACACATGAATCCAGATGCAAGCAGGTATTGTATCATGTCAGGCATAACAAGTTGCCACTAATTAAATTGGGGACTAAAGAAAAAAAATCGAAAGTATATACGGGATTTGATTTAATCGGTTTTTGATAGCAGGAAGAAAGTAAGAATCAAAAGCTAATTAAATAATAATAATAAAAAAAAAAATAGGACAAAATCAAACACACACAAAAAAAATGTTTAAAAAATTTCTACGACATTGATAATTTTATAATTGAAAAAAAATTCGAAATAAAAAAATCGAGTTTAGATTTATCTCACGATTCACCATCATCAGCGCCATCTGGAGAGCGAGGCTGGACCTTGTAAGATTCTTTTCTTAATAACACACGAGAGGAAAAAAATCACGCAACACCGAACACAAATAAACACACGCAACTGCGGTAATAGGTACATATAATAATCTAACGTTACCGACCCAACATTTCCATCAACGCAATACGAAATAATATAACACAATAAATTGCAAAATCATTCGGTCCGATCCCACAAATGGAAATTTATAAATTTGTACGTTTAAATCATATTCATTCGTTCTCCAAATTCTCTTTTTCTCTTTTTTTGTCTCCAAAATGTTTGTTTCAAATGATCTAAATGTTCCCTTCGAAAAATGTATCGACAAAAATATTCTTTCGACATTTTATTGTGTAAATAAAACGCGGCGTTCGATTCGGCAAAGAAATATTTCGTTTTCAATTTTTGTGTGTTTCATTGCGTAACGAAAAACCAAAAACGATCAACCGGTGAATCATTACGCATATACGGTGACGTGTCTGACAGCTGGCCAGATTTAAGCATCTGTCCCATCAAAGTAAAAAGATAATTTCAGGAATGTTTTTACGTATTAAAAAAACAGACTGAAAGAAGAAGTTGACCGCTGGCACACACCAGCTATACTACATGCGCTGAAGGGTCTTTTTTTAAAACCCCGTGGAAAGAAAAGGAGAAACGAAAAGTACCGTAACATCACGGCGGCAGCAGCGGCCGCAGTGGATTTGTACACATAGCGGTTATTCCTCCAGTGGCTGGGCTATTTCAGGGAGGGACGGACTCTGTCGCTCCATCATCGCTTCATCGCACCTGGTTAAAGAAGAAGAAGAGAAAAAGTGCTATCGTGCGAGTATAGGTTTCGTTCGTGAAGGAGAAGAGAACGCTTCGAGCGAACCCGCCCATCTGTTGAAGAAAGGAAGAAACCAAAAATTTGTTCACTCCAGTCTTCTTCCGGAGTAGAAGGAGAAGAAGAAGAAATTTTATTCTTCCTTTGCTTTTTCCGCCACCGAATAAAAATACTGAACGAACGCTCGCAAATTCCCAAACCCCCCCCAAGCTGCCGTCTTCAGTCACTTTTATTCCGCCGGTGTAATCAGTTGTGTGATACCACATTTTCAGTTTCGATTTGAATTTGATTTTATTCTGTCCAAGTTCTCCGAGTGCGGCTGAATTTTGAGTGCCAGTGCAGTTCAGAGGCTAGTTTCACCTTTTTTTCCGGAAGATTTGAATGGATTGTAATCGCCGCTGTGATGTCTGATGGATCGTCTGCAACACAGGTGAGTCGGCCAGCGAGTCTGTACAGATGTTGAAGCTATTAAAATGATTTCGCCTGACACGGATAAGAAGCCATACACACACAAGATGACAAAGAGGTGGCAGTTATGAACGCGAACAGATGAGGGGCCCCGTTACACGGTTTCACGTCCTGAAAAATTTCGTTCTTCCATCTCCGCTCCGCCGCTAACAAATAACGATTTATGAATAACCGTCAATGGTGAGCGACTTGTTAGTTGTAACGCGCGTGAAAACGGGACACCTTGGCCCTGTTTTTTCTAACCGGCACAAGAATTTTTTTCAAGTTTAGCAGAGACCCCGTTCTCATGAATGAATGAATGTTGTATTAATAACAACAATAATTCTCCCCTGGACTGTTGCCGTTTTTGTTTGTTATCGTTCGCTCTAGCGTGAATTTAAAAAAAATAAAAAGCCTGGCGTCACCTACTGACGGCCAATATAAAGGAAGAATAGAGCGTAGCTAGTAGTCTAATCACAATTCCGGAAATTCAACCGAAAATAAATTGACGTGCTCTCGAATTTCGGTTGATGCGCAGTGTAGCTGTGAATGTAAAAGACCAAGTACTGTAATGTAACATTCTTGAAAAATAGTAGAAAGCCTCGGGCAATTTAAAGACTTGAAAATAAAAAAAAAAAGAAGCGTTGAAATAAATGAGACTTTGAATAGCGGGATAACATTTTTGGGAGGCGAGCAACCGCGGGCGCCTGTCGTCGACGCACAGCCGGAAGAAAAAAATGTAGTGTGTAGCAGTGTAGGTTAGATTGCTTTTTTTTTATTATTTTCCCCAAGGGCTTTATTAGCATTCAATATCTGTATGCAAATGAAGAAGAAGAAGAAGAAGACCTGCTTATCTTAGAGACAACCATCTCCGGAAGGCTGGCGTGTTTCTTTTTGATCTCTGGTCGATTGAGATGAAATAAATTTACTTCCAATTGACCGACATTTGGAAAAACTGATGACATCAGGGACACACGTCCTCCTTTATTTTGAATAGATGTTGATCTTTTAATTTTAAAATGGTTTGTTATTATGTATGGAGATACTGCGATGCGATTGTTTTTTCCCTGTTAAAATAAGACACACTTGTTCACCGTAGAAATGTTTTCCCCCAAAAGCTATAAAAACAAAACGGGATTTTCATTCCGGATGATTGAACCTCTTTATTTTACTGCGCGGACCATCTCAGCTTTCAAAATGGGTGGTCACCAATTCTCGTGTTCACGCAATCAAAATTTTACTTAAAAAATCTTCCATCAAATTTGTTAGGAAAAAGAACAAAATTCTTTGAGATTTGTCACGGTTGATAAAACAAGGAAACCGTCGAATTGTCTTGATTGTTTTCGTTTCAATTCTTTTGTTCTTTATCATCGAGCGAGAGGAGAAACCAGGTCGTTCCGTTTCCCGCGGTCGTGTGGAGTCACACGCCACCCTTCGGCCAACCAATAACATAACGTTGTCGATTATATTGAGAACTTTAGCAGTTGGTTGCTGCACACACCGATCTGTTTTTAATTTTATTTTTTTAAGATTTTACTTAAGTCAGTCAGCTTGTCCGTGTACGGATCGAAATTTCGTTCACTTCCGCCAATGTGTTTTGGCTGTTTGTCGCTCTGTGAAAAAGAAGTTGAAATTAATTCCGGGTTATATACACTGCCGAGCGTGAGAATTTGGCTGCAAGTACAGTAACTTTGTTCCCGTAGAGGAAAATTATATTCCACGCATTCGTTAAGAAAGAAAAGAAATAAATATTTTTAACTTTTGAAAAAATTGTTAACTTCCCGCGCGCATTTTTGTCGTTGATACTTTTCTGTCGTTTCGCATCGATGAAGGTCTAAAACGACTTCATAGTGCAAACCAGTTGCCGTGTTATACCTACACGAGTACTTAAGCGAGTACCGTAAGATAATTAACAGATTTTTTGAAGTTCCCTATAATAATGACATGGCCAAAACTGAGCTGTTGCTCCTATCTAGGTGATGAATCGCAACGATAAAACTTAACTAGTACAACAAAAAAAAAAACATATAAAGAAGAAGAAGAAACGTCTGTTCGCAAACGTTTTCTGTGATGTCGGTCAAACCCCAAAGAATTCTGTTTGCTGGCCCGAGCCAGATGTTTATAGGGTGGAGCTATCTCTTGAGACATAAATATATATATAAGCTGTTAGCCTTTTTTAACTAACGGTTAGTCTCTTGTTTCAGTTCCCACTCGCCACTCTCGTGAGTCTCTCCCAAGTTCTCCTCCAGTCGTTAAACACGAAATTTCCTTGGATATCATTTTACCAATTATTTTGTTAAAATTTAGATCGGCGGAATAAGCGACCGGGAAGTGGCCATCGTCGATAGTCTCGACAGCATCACCACGACAAATAGCGACGAGGACGACGGAAGTAGCGATTGCAGCAGCAGTGACATTGGCAGCAGTTACATTTCGGATCAGGACGAGGAGCCCATTTCCATCGTGACCAACATCAGGCCTTCGCCGGCATTTCATCCGGAAGACGAGGAAGAAGAAGAAGAAGCGGAAATTGAGGAAAAGTCTCCGGCCGGAGGCAGGATCGCCAAAGATACCGGCTGTTGCCTCTACAGCGCCATCACCGCCATTTTCGTCATGGTGGTCAGTTTCAAAATATTTCCAAACGGAATTTTCTTTTTTATTAATGAATTAATAATTTACACGCAATCAGGTTTTAATCGGAATCGTGTTGATCGTTACCGGTCCCGTTCTGGGACTTTCCTTCCCGCCGCTTTTTCGAGCCAATACTCCCGTCATTCTGCCTCCCATGGAACACAATTACCTGACGGCTAATTTCAGCGACGAAATTCCAGCCGTCGACGAAGACCTTCTCCATTCAAACGACAATCAGGCGGATTATGCGGAGCAGTACGATCCCGGCGATGGATCTAATAATCAAACGGCCGATTCTTTCGAATACGTCGATTACCTGGAAGATCAACCGCAGGCTAATTTGACCGACTTCCTGGCCGCCACTCTCAACAATTCTGCCGGAATTTTTAACGAGTCGGTGATCGAGGATCTAGCCAATTTGTCGCCGGAAGCGCTGCGCACCAAGTACGTGGCTTACGTGCCTATTCCGCTGAAAATCGACGACGACGAGGAGGAGCAGAGCGACTACCAGGAAGAAGACGTCGAAGACGCTGGCGTCAACGACAGGAGTGACAATCATTATAATCAAGAAGATGATACTTACTACGAAGAAGAAATGGCCACTCCGCGATCCTCATCCGCCGTCCGGCGACGTCCAACCATCGAAAAGGTCCTGTTGCCCATCGTCATGGTGCCAGAGTCCAGCCACGTCGGAGAACAGCCACAACGGACTCAAACGAGTCAAGGATCGGATTCTTGGCGATCCAGCGAATACTCGGAGGATCGATCCAGCAATCCGCCGCGGAGATTCGATGGAGAGCAGATGGAAATCCGGGTGGATAACGAGGAAGATTTGACGTCGTCGCCTTCACTCCGCATTCCCGGTTTGAATTTCCCGCGTCGAGGCAACAATCGACCCGATCACGATCGCAGGAGACGTCCAGGGATCGATTACCGGATGTTTGGATCTCCGCCTCATCCGAACAATAGACGAAACAAGAGACCGAATCGCTTCCGTGATCGTGATCGTGAGCGATTCCGCCCGAGGGACGATTTCGGTCGGACGACCAGTCTCCATCCGCACAGGGCCCTGCCTCCGCCCAACCGCTCCCGTTCCAGGAACAAAATCAACAGGCAGCGTGAAGTTGAGGGTCGTGAAGGCAATCCGGCGCTGTACATCCGCCCTCCGCCTAGACCTCGTCCGAGGGAGACCCAACAACCAATCCGCCAGCGAGTCCAGCGACCTCCTTCCGTTCCGGAATCTTGGGTGAACCGACAACGCACCATCGATCCTCCGGTGACTTCTACCAAACGGCCGGCGTATTCTTATCCTCGAGATGCCATGAGCATCCAGGACATCATCAGGTAATACCTAAAGAAAAGAAAATATTTAAAATTAATTGATTCAACTTAATTGATTTTCAATCGATTGGCAGTTACATGACGTCAATGAGCCACTCGAACGAGAAGACGACCAAAAAGCCAAACTTGACGCCAACCGGGCCGGACCACAGAACGGCCGTTTGGACCAACAGTCCGGAATATTATTCAAATAATCAACGCGTCGGACAATCTTATCCATCCGTCTTACCTCCGCCGCCTTCCATGGGAATATCCAGCAGGGCTCACGACAGTTTACCGATCGAATCCCACAGCAGAGGAGTGTCCAGCCCGGGATCCAATCCTTACTCGTTCAAGCTGGACGTCTACCCAATCAGGGACAGTCTCCTAGGCGGTGGCAGTTCTTCCAGCAGTTCCTCTTCTTCCAATTACGTCCCACCAGGCCCGTCCTACAAGCAGCAGAGTGTCTTACCGCCGCCCAGCTACCGCTACCGGCCCACGTCGTCCTACTACGAGAGCCGACAGCCGTCGGGCGATTCTTCCGGTAGTCTGTCCGGTATCGACTACAGTTACAAAATCGCTTATCGCCAATCTGACAGAGACAATTGGTCCTATTCTTCCTATTCCTCCTCGTCGGCAGATCCTTACAATTACCGGCGACGTCCCCAACAACACGGAAGCGGATCACAGGAACAGTACCGATACCGGGACAACGACGATGATGCTGATATGCCACTCCCGTTGGCTTATCGGCCAAGACGACCGGAAGCAACTACTCCAAAGCCCAAACTGGTCGTCCACTTGAACGTCTTCAATCAAAAAGGCGACCGCAACCGGTAAAAAAAAAAGAAGATAAATTAATTCAGGATTTTTTAGTTGAAATTTGATCAAATTTAGATACGCCGACGAGCGTCGTGATAGTCAAGAAGCGGAAGACGATTACTATTCGCCCAGTGACATCTACCGTGCCGTCTTGAGGAACAATGCGGCCAAAACGACTCACGATCACGAAGGTAACAAATAATAAAATGCCATTTCTTTTTCAAAATCGATAGACGAATTTTTACGTTGAATTTTCCCGCTGGACGTGAGAATCGATGGAAAAGTGCAGCCATCTAGCGGTAGGTGAACGAACCGTCGTCCGTATTTCCCTCACGAAAGGTCCCGGAGAGAAAAAAAGGAAAAAGATAAGGGGGAACGATCGATGCAGCTCCTGCCAGACATGTGTGTTGTATACCTTTCCGTGTCTCAGGTTGTTTTAGTTCTTGGCTTCGATAACGATCCGTATCTGCTGGCCCTCGTTAAATATGAATCACCTCGTCTTCTTCGTTGGAACCCCGGCTGGATATGCTCGTGCATTAACTATTCCCGATAGTATTGAAGGCCAGCCAAACTCGCATCAATAGAGATATAGAGATATGGATTGGTTGTAGTATAGAAAGTTCTTACCTTTAAACTTCCCGAATTTTCTTTGGGGGGGTACACAAACAGCAGGAATTTGAAAAGGACATTGCGTGATTCATCTTCTTTCATAATGGATGGGCGGGAACCAATAGCAACAGCGGGATTGAATTATCCCAAACATCCAGGGCAGGCTGAGGTGGGAGGGGGGAGGAGAGCGCCTCCTCCAGGAATTCTGTTGCGACTGCCATCAACAAGCAAAAGTTTTATCCGGAATACAAGATTATTCCGGCTGTCATCACAAGCTCCCATCCACGACACATGAAATATTTAGCGACCGGCAGCCGGCCCCTCCGGGCTCTATCTGTGATGTGCTATAATCGAAAAAAAGAAAATGTAATCAATTCACTTGTCATTACAATATGCATCCAGCAGGTGGTGACGATAGCCTCATGCTGAGCGGCCAGAGCCGGATCGACACTTTCTCTCAGCATCAAATGGATCAGAATGGAGGAGACAGCAGTTCTTCCGGTTCTTCCTCATCTTCATCCAGCTCCAACTCGTACGACAATCACAACATGGCCGCCTCGTCTCCGGCGGATCACTACTACAGGTCAATGGGAACGAGAAGGTCGTCATCGTCTCCGGCTGCTACTAATGCGGCTAATAATTATCGCATCAGTCACCAGAGCCGGAATTTCTATCCGGCCATTGATGACGACGTTCCTGAGCCTCTGCCCATGCCCATGGCCGCCCAGCAATCTGCGGAAGAATCTGCCGATTCGGCGTTATCCAGTTGCCTGACTACTAATTCCGGCGGGGTCAACTGCACACAGGGATCATCTGTTATTCCGTCGGCGGATCGAGTTAACAATACCCAAACAGCGCCACTTGTTATTAGTTGATCATTGACTGCTGTGCCTGCCTATTGAGGTCTAATCGCTGATTTCCTTAATAACTGACCTTTTTGATCGCATCCGGATGCGAAATTGGATAGTTTACCCGATAACCAAAATGTACGGACCTTATCATTTCCAGTTCAGCTACATATAATTTGCGTGTACAGAGTTTCGTCTATTAACATAGAGATGTTGTATGTCAATCATCAAAAGAGCCATCAAATTAACATTAACCTCTATTCAATGATAATACACTTATTTATTACATGGTCGGCGTCCGACGTGATGAATATTAACGATTGATTCCGACTCCCCCCCCCCCGTTCCATGCCCGCTAGGTCTTTTTAATTAATCAATGTTTCCGCAAAACAACACCCGAAATCCTGTACACACGTAACTGCTCTAGCCGAGCAGTAAAGGCTATTAAACGTCCGGCTGTGTGCAATGAAATCAAGGCCGCCCGTACGTGCAGGAGCAGGAGCGGGACAGCACGGGAATAATAGATGACCGGCGGAGAGAGAGAGAGAAATACTAAGACGGACGAGGGCAAACGAATTTCTCCCATTCGCGGATTTCGTCGAACCAATGGCGATATAGGCTGCGCGGGTGGCGACAGATCGAAATCAATACTCTTCGCAGCTAGTTTAGGTGTGTGGGAGAGTGCTGGGCTTGTCTCTAAAAGAAGATTCTAATCGTATCAAATGGTTAAATTTAGTTTCAAAATTCATTTTAAAGGTAAAAAAACGTCCATTTTTCGGTTGGAATCCGCCATAAAAGTCTTTGAAATGATTTGGTGGCCATCGCTAGTCATCGAATTGTTCCGACGTCGGTAATTACATTTGTCAAAAAGTCGCTCGATTCTCAATTGCATTCAAATATTTAAATAATGAGAAATCAATTGAATTTCCACGGGATTCTCGAATGTGCGGAAATCTTTCAGGATTGATGGAAAATGCCCCACCAAAAAAGAATTCGGTTCAAGAAGAACCTAGTAACTCTTGTTGTATCTTCTTCTATGTACGTTTTGATCGAAATGTTATTGTCGTATTGAGTGATGGAGGGAGCGATGCGCCTGCCCCGGCGTCGGCGCAATAACCCGATCCATAATGTTTGAAACGGCGCTCCTTTCTGCCGCTGGGTGGTGTGTCCAGCAGCACAACGACGACGACGACGTGTACATACTAGCGAGAGACTGGGACGATGCGGGGGAGTGCGCCGTCGCATCACGATGGAAAGGTGACGCCAGCCAGCCGAGCCTCTGTTGCCATCGAGAGCGAGTAACGAACGGTGCTGCGTCCGCCTTACGTCCCGTCACGATCCTTTTTTCGCATTTTCCTACCGTGAAGGAACCCAACAGAAGAGAAGAGAGAGGAAAATTATCCAAAGCGTCGCAACCCCTGGTGTGTGTCGCCCCCTATTCCCCTCCCACCCCACCGTGTGCGTGTGTCTATCGTGTGTGACTGTGTGTGTCGAATCAGCTGCCTTTCGAGAGATAGACAACCAATTGTCTTAATGGCTTAATTGAAAAAAGTTAAATTCAAAAATCCCGCCAAGTCAGAAAAAAAGATTTTCGAATGTGACGTCACAACGGGCTGGGTAGGAAACTTATCTAATCATTGATCGTCGCGGTATTAACCCCCCAGAGAAACTAACTCACCGGAACTGGGCCTCAAATGTGCGGTTACCGGACGAGGAATTGGCCGTCGAAGAAAACCTCCCTGCGCTGGGGCGATTGTTGTGTCCGACACGTTGCTTCGCTCCTGATGATCCATCGCCAACCGCCTGCCCTTCGCGTGATCCATTCTCACCTGTGAAAACAAATTCAAACAAACCAAAAAACACATTTTTCAAATTCAACGCTCAGTCCAATTTTTAGTTTGTTATTGCAATTTAAAAAGAAACGAAGAAGAAGCCTGTCATCATCATCGGTTGTTTGAATTTCTCATTGTTTAAAAAAAAAATAATAATATCAAAACTTACGGCTGGACCAACGAAACAATTTTCAGCGAAAAAATCAAATCAGTGAAAAAAGAACGATTTTCAATTTCGGACGATTCCTCTACACGGACAGCACAGAACAGCGCACGCAACTACAACACACACACACACATACATCCCCCACGATAACCTAGCAAGCAAAAGAAATACAAATTTATACCTGGTGGTCGAACAAGGTAAGCTGTGTCTATACTCTTACTACTACTCCTACTACTACCAGGGGTCCTTGTCAAGAGGGGATTAATAATTTCCGAAAAGATGGGAGAGAGTAGTAAACGAAGCCGTAGAAGCGCTAGCTGGTGTGCATGAAGTCAAAAAGTTTGAGATATTTATGCCAACGACGGCTTCCCAATCAATATCTCTCGGATATGTTGCAAGAAAGTTGGAATGACGTGCGTACCTATACGAAACCGGTAGGTGTGAATAGGGGAAAGATAATAGAAATTAGCCAAAAGGATCTATATATAAGTCTGGACTGCAGGGTATCCAGGGGTTTCTGGCCACAAAAGACGTCAATGATATATATGACGGACAATATATAGTCAATAACTGGCCATTGTTTCTTTAATTCTCTGTAGAAATAAAAAGGAAAAATGATCAACATTGGAGGAATTGTGGCCATTGTGGTCTTCTACCTGCTCATCTTGTTCGTGGGCATCTGGGCGGCCAAGAAGAAAGGCAATGGCGGCGAGTCGGAGGAGGAGGTCATGCTGGCCGGCCGTAACATCGGCCTATTCGTCGGCATCTTCACCATGACAGGTATACAATTTTGGGGGTTTTGTCCCAGCAGTGAATCTGTGACAAAAAATAAAATTGTTGTCAAAATGATTGTCCGCTTGTGTATAGCGACATGGGTGGGCGGCGGTTACATTTCCGGAACGGCCGAGGAGATCTACGGCAAGGGACTGATTTGGTGCCAGGCTCCGTTCGGTTACGCCCTCAGCCTCGTCTTCGGCGGATTGCTCTTCGCCAATAAGATGAGAGAGCAGGGCTACGTCACCATGCTCGATCCTTTCCAGGACGCCTTCGGTGAGCGGATGGGCGGCATGCTCTTCATTCCGGCACTTTGCGGCGAAGTCTTCTGGTCGGCCGCCACTTTAGCCGCACTAGGTAAAACAAAAACAAACAAAAATTCAATCATCACTTCTTCTTTTTAAATAATAATGAATTGAGTTAAAAGACACACACCCGAAAGTCCAATTATCCAATGAAAGGGGAAACTATACAGTAGCTTCCCACGCGCGTCTATTCTATAATACACTCGGGCGTCTGTGTTCAATACAAAATCACCGGCGTGAGCGGGTAGTAGCCGTTGAACCGTGTCGTCTAACTCAATCATCAAATCGGCCAGCGTCTTATTTTATCTTCTTTTCTTTTCTTCCCACTCTCGGATTATTGTACTATTGGATAATATATAAAGCTGGGCCAACAAGAAATAGAGAATCCCCAAAGGATCTGTGTGTGGCCAGGCCGGGCCCCATGTCTGTTTGATGAAAAGTTGTGCATGGGAATTGAGGGCAAGGCGCGTGACTTTGAGGATACCCTTCGATCCAAGATGGCCGCTCACGGTGGTTGCAAGGTCACTTGGCAGCGGTAGCTGCCGCCGTCGCCGCCACCGCTTCCACCATATCACGCGTTTCAATCGATTCACTTTGTGGCTGGATATTCCGTGACGTAGATATATGTACATACTATAGATTCAGGAAGCCTCCAGCGCGTGTCTGCTCCCCATCGTACCTCGGCTGGACTCTCCTGCGTACCTCAGCCATTTATTTTTATGATTCTCAAAAATGTTCCCGAATTATTTGTCGCCCATTTTCTTATTTAAACTTTACCTTTTTTTTCGGGTGGGGTTGGACAGGAGCGACCATCAGCGTCATCGTGGACATTGACGTCAACATCAGCGTCATCCTGTCGGCTTGCATCGCCATTTTCTACACGCTCTTTGGCGGACTCTACTCGGTGGCCTACACCGATGTCATCCAGCTCTTCTTCATCTTTTTCGGACTGGTAACGGCGACGAGCGGGAAATTTGAATTTAATTTTTGGACTTGAACAACTTTCATTTCTTTTGAATTTTCTGACGGTGGTGGTGGTTAACATTTGTTTCATTAGTGGGTCAGCATTCCTTTCGCCATGACCAACTCGGCGGTGAGTTCCATCGCCCCGTCCGAGGTCGACTGGGTCGGCACCCTCGAGCCGCAGTATTACGGCCAGTATTTCGACTACGGAATGCTCCTCGTTTTCGGCGGCATTCCATGGCAGGTGAGTGAGCGTGAGCAGTGTGGTTTGACTCCTTTTAACAACTTTCCATTCCTTGTCACTTTGACGTCATTGGCTTTGAAATGAAAACCAAAAAATAAATTAAAATAAACGAATGGAAAGTCGAGCTGCGATGATTGATGGTTGACCGGCAATTTGAGTAGTAGATCTGGGGATTCATTCATTCCGTGTTATCTTATCTTCCCGTTCAAAATGAAAAGGCTTACTTTCAACGAGTTTTGTCGAGCAAATCAGCCAGCCGGGCGCAGATCCTGTCGTACGTGGCAGCCATTGGTTGCGTCGTCATGGCCCTACCGTCCGTCCTAATCGGAGCAGTGGCCAAAGCGACAAGTAAGAAAGTTTTACACTTTCATTTTTTCGTTTTTAAATTCTCCTGCTGTTCCCCCCAAACGGGTTCCAGAAAAAAAAAAATAAAAATAAAAAATTCGATCAAATTTCAGATTGGAACGAAACGGATTTCAGGGGTAAAGGCAACATACCGCTGGATGCCGACCAGGCCCGGATGGTCTTGCCCATGGTCCTCCAGTATCTGACGCCGGCCTACGTTTCCTTCTGCGGATTGGGAGCCGTTTCGGCGGCCACAATGTCGTCGGCCGACTCGTCCGTCCTGGGAGCTTCGTCCATGTTCGCCCGCAACGTCTACCGGCTCATCTTTCGGCCCAGGGTACGGCTTAACCTAGATGAAATGTTAATAACCAATAGAAATGAAGTGAATGATTGAAAATTCCCAGGCGTCCGAGCACGAAATCATGTGGGTCATGAGGATTTCCATCTTCGTGACGGGAGCCATGGCGACGACCATGGCACTGACCGTCCACACGATCTACGGCCTTTGGTAAGTGCAAAAACGTGTCCAGCAATCAACTTGTTACCCTGTGGCCATCGCCTTTGATTTTGGCAACGTGAAATAAAACCCCAACCCAAAAATTCCCAGGTACTTGTGCTCCGACCTGGTCTACGTCATCCTGTTCCCGCAGCTGCTCATGGTCGTCCACTTCAAACCGTATTGCAACACGTACGGCAGCGTCGCTTCTTACGTCATCGGCTTCCTGGCCAGGGTGTCGGGCGGCGAGCCGCTCATGAACCTCCAGCCGTTCATCTACTACCCCGGATGGAACGGCAGCGAGCAATTGTTTCCGTTCCGGACGCTGGCCATGGTCCTGTCGCTCATCTCGGTGATCGCCTTCTCCATGCTGACGCGCTTCTTGTTCGAGTCCGGCAAGCTGCCGCCCAGCTGGGACTTTTTGCGCTGCGTCGTCAACATCCCAGAGGACGTGGTGCGCGTGTCGGGGTCGGGCGACGAGCTGGAAACCAACGACGCCATGGGCGAAATGGCCGTCATGACCGGCCTGGGCGAGGTGAGAAAGTATTCGGCCACCGACGAGATGAACGGGCGAGTCAACCCGGCCCTCAACCTGGGCAGCGACTCGGACGAAGAGGCCAGCCAACAATTGGCCTCATCAGTGGCGCAGAGAGCCAAATTGCAGCAGCAATTGTCCATCGGCGCTAATAGCATCGATTCGCCTTCGCACCGGCCCATGATTAGCAACCGCAAGGCCGGCAGCAGCGCTAATGCCGGACCAACGGCCGCCGTCGGATCCGGTTCAGCTAATAACACCGGCGATAAGCAAACCACGCTCTGAAAATAAAAGTAAAAAAATCAATTAGGAACAACAACTCAACACCAACTGGGAAATTTTAATACTCGGCCCCTTTCACTTGACACGTCACTTTTTCGGTCAACAACTTCAGATGGTGGATTATTGCCATTCAAAAAGTCAAAAATTTAAAGAAAAAAAAATAACTGTGTTAGCAAATTATCATAGTCAAAATGGCGTAGCACGTAACTATGGTTCGACGTCAAATAATAACAATAATCATGTTTCTCTTTCATGGCCGTTTTTCAACGTGTGTCCGCTTCAACAACAACAAAAAATCAGAGGAAAGTTAAATGTTACATAAGCCCTTCATTTTCTTCAAAATCACACTCACTCGAAAAAATGTTGATATTTATTAATCTAATCTCATATATATAAATAAATCTATATATATATATCCTAAACTATCGATACAGGTGGATCATTTTCAATCTCGTAATTAAGGAGAAGATAACCTTAAAATTCAAATTTCCGTTTCCCAAACCCATGGCGTCATTGTTGTTCATTCAAAACCAAAACCAAAAAAACAAAAACAAAAGTTAATTATTGTTGCCTCTTATCTCATCATAGTCGATCGATGTGTATGTGTGTGTATGTACAAGATACTTATCAAACTGTAATCGCTTGGTGATTCATTTACCCTTAGCATATAAAAATAATAACTCCTCGACACGATTGTGATCCCGTCCGTGTGTTTTTGGTTTGATTTCTGAACGACGAAATTTGAAAATATCGGCGCGGGAAATTTTTTTTTGAGTTCAAATTGTTTAATCCCCCCACCCACCAAATCTTGTTGATGTTGTTCTGAAATTTTTCTTTTGCCATTTGCCATTTTGTCGGTGTTTTCACACATTCCTGTTTGATATTCTGTACACCACATCCTCCTCTGTCATTCTACATGTTCACAAAAATTACCAGCCCCCCGAGACTACATATAAATATGATACAAAACAACAGAGCCAGCTGCTTGGGTGTCTAGAGCCAACGTGCTGACGCAACGATGCAAATGGGATTCAGATGATAATGAAATTATCATCCGCCTCATTTGTATCCCTTTTGTTTTAAAAATATTCAAAAGATTAAAAAAACAAAAATAATTACAAGTCAGGTGTCAGGATTAGTTTAAAATAATTAATCATAGATAAATAATTAATTGTCGGGTTTGAAACAAAACAGAAAAAAAAATAGCTGTACACACATCGTCTCTCTGATTTTTTGTGTCCTTTCGATTATTACCTCCTTGTTGAATGTGTTAATCGTTTTGATTTCTAATAATAATCGAGACGAAAATAATTACGAAAGAGAATTCACTCGTCAAGATCTGCTCTCTGCTGTGTATAACATAGTGTGTAGTTACACGTTCGTCACGAGGGGGGATGGAGGACTCTGTTAACACACACGCTATACACACCACAGACGTACTTTTTTCATATTACATTGTTGAAAACATTATACATGGGACAAACGAAATGGAAAGAATGTTGGTGTCGAACTCGTCATCTTTTTTTATGACGACGACGATTTATATCAAAAAGATTTTCAGAGAAAATAATAATAATAATAATAATAATTAATTAATTGTCAATATTCAATCAATTTCAAATTTTCTGTTCATAGCCCTCGCGCGCTGGAAAAATTAATTATAGACGAAAGGCAACTTGTACACACACACAACAACAAAGTTAAATGTGGAACAACACCCCAGCAGTCAAATAATTCAACTTAATCCCCTCCACACACTCAAAACAAAATTAACAAAAACAAAATCTCTCCCCCCAAGAAAAACCAAATAATTTCGACAAAATTTGTTGGTATTTTTTTTTTTTTATTAATTTCATTTTTTTTTTCTTTCGTTTCAAATAAAAAAGCTTATTATATTATACATGTTTGACGTTGAGAAAAATATACAAAGCAGCATTCGACGAATCTCAAAATGTTTTTTCCCTTCAATTCGTCACACAACTTTCTTCTTTCCTAGATCTAGTGTATGTGCTTCTATTTTGATAGCTCGTTAAGTCGTTAGTTGGACCGTGTCGTTAAATGTCACGTGATCGATTTCAAGACCGCGTTCAGTATTTCTTTTTTTTACCCACCAGAAAAAAAACGAAACGGTTAATTATAAATTCTACTCGTAAAAATGTAGGACTAATAATAATAAGAGAGAGAGTTATGACGTCATATAATCTAATATCTTTTTCATTTCTGTTTGAGAATCTAAATTTAAAAAAAAAAAAATGTACTTACAGTATATATATATAAATGTCAAAATTCGTGTCACGGGCGATATTATGTGAAAATATATATTAAAATATTTTTGTTTTGTGTGTGTGTTGTTAGATTTTGTTGTTGTAATAATCACGGGGCGTGACCGGATGCGAGATTCAGCCTAACAATCAAAAGGCCCTTTCATTCTTATCGACTTAAAATATTAAAAAATAAAACCCTTTCACGTTAAAGTTTGTTCCCTTTACTTCTTCTTCTTAAGCGTTTGATTTTGTTGTTTTAGTTTAAATTCAATTCCGGATTGGGACTGAAATTGATATCGTTGACGCTAGCGTGCAGCTGGGCCAACGATTTCGGCGGGAGTTCATCTCTGAAAAGAAGTTCGGGAATCTTGTCGGCGATCTCTTCTTCCTTGTCGTCGTTCTCGCGAAGCTCCTGAGTCCACGGGTAACCGTCCAGCTCGTTCAACTGGAAGGCCGGGTCGAGCACGTAGCTGGCCGAAGTTGGAATGGGGTACCATGGTTTGTTGTCGAACGACGTCGGGATCGGGTAGACGTTGGGACGGTGCGGTTGGTGGGTTGGCGCTGGCCTGTAGGGCGCCGGCCTCACGGGCGGGCGATAAGGCTCTGGTGCCGGCCTGACTGGCGGCCGATAAGGTTCAGGCGCCTGAACGGCCGGCGGGCGATAAGGTTCAGGTGCTGGAACGGCCGGTGGCCGATAAGGTTCAGGTGCTGGAGTAGCTGGTGGGCGATAGGGTTCAGGTTCCGGAGTGGTTGGCGGGCGATACGGTTCGGGTGCGGGTCTCACCGGTTCCGGACGGTAAGGATCCGGTTTGAAAGACGACGGAACATTGTAGACCGGCTGGTACGGCGGAGGTGGCGGCGGTGCCGGATAAAACGACGGAGTCGGATAATAAGGAGCCGGCGGTTTGACGTACGGAGCCGGATGAGGTCGGCTGGGCTGAACCGGTGGCCGATAAGGCAAGAAAGGCTTGTGGTACGGCCCGCCATTGTGCTGGTACGGCGGCTTGGGATACGGACCGTTCAAAATGATTCCGTAGAGCGGTCGCTCTGCATCGCCTGAGAATAAGACACACGAAATGTCCGATGAAATCAACGAAAGTTGAAATTATCATTTTTTAAAAAATTCGCCGACACGACGACGGGCCACTCCCCCATTTCAAATTTTCACTTTCGTGATCCCGAAAGAAAAAAAGAAAAAGAAAACTCGTTTTGTTATCGCATCTATGGCTAGTCTGTGGGCGTATACGGTCAAACGTTCTAATTCGGAGTTGATGGGATGGATCTGGAGCGTGAGCGGCTAGTTTGCGCACAATTTGGAAATGAGAGTTTTGGCGTGACAGCAGCTCGGAATGAAGGATTAAAAGTGAAACGAAATCATCTAGAGGCTATGTAACAAGCTAGCTGCTAGATTACTAACTAACTGGCAAAGCTGTCGGTACAGGGATCAATCGACCACCAGACCGAAATGACTTGAACCAGTTACCCCGTTACCGGCACTTCCATTTTCGTCAATTTAGTTCTCAGACTAGAAAAATGTGACACGTCCGGACCACTTTCATTTCGCCGAGTCTTGTATGGAATTTGTTTGTTTCGTTCGTTTCAGAAAAATTCGACTGGATTGTCTTGGCTGACACCTTGGCGCGAAAAAATGTTGAACTTGTGATGTCACACAACGCGATTGGGCAGTAGATTGCGACACCCAACCCAAAAGGAAAAAAACGGGCTAGACATTAAATAACCAACTGACCAAACCGGACAAGGATTTAATATCAAACTTGTAGGAAAGAAAAATAAAACAAAACAAAAAAACCCCGAAGACTTTCGCGAGACTTTCACGACCGACAAAAACAAAAAGGCGAAAATGGACAGGCCAACAACGGAGGGGGGAAAAGACAACGAAATAAATTGATACGATGGGAGTGCGCAGTATATAGCTAGCTAGCTAGCCGGTACGGCCCCGCGGGTCATACCTTGGCCTCGAATCTTAAAAAATGTTGCAACCAAAGGATATAGATAAGCGCAATTAGTAAAAATTTAAAAAAGAGGTTTTGAAAGAAATGCCGTGTATCCTTTGTGGACGTGTATCCTTTTAACCGGAGGAAATGAGATCAATTCTTTGGGTCGGCTATACTGATAATAATAATAACTACAAGTAGCAGCTGATTAAGTTGAGTCCCTTTTTCAGAAAAAAATGTTCAATGGGCGAGCGCGAAATAGAGCACGTGGGAACGTGAGCGCCGCGTTTGTACCCGCTGCGAACTCGCCGTTGTACCTCGGTCGATAATTTCCGCCTTTTTTTAAAATGTCTAAAATTCAATGTTAAACAAAATGATTACCGTAAGCTTTGCTTTTGATTTTGAACGAGGAGATGTCGTCTACTACTAGGACGAGGATCAAGACCAACATCAGGCTGGACGTTAAGGCGCTCTGCGTGACAAAAATTTCAATTCAATTACAAACGACCGGTTTTAATTCAATTAAAATCCAACAATTAGTGTAAGAGAAGAAAGAAAAAAGATTTCTTTGTTTTTTAGTGCTTGGTGAGAAAGAGATGTAAGCAACAGGAAAAACCAAAAACCACGCACGATTTTTTTCACTGATAGATTGAACGATAAGGACATCGGACGATGGCGTACAAGTGGCAAAGATGACGGCGGTGCCATGATGGCGGATTTTATTTTAACTCCAGCGATCCTCTTTATTCGAAATAAAAACGACGTAAAGTATAGTAGAATCCTCAAAGGTGGTCGACGTTAACAAACAAACACACAAACTGTTGAGTGAAAATTCAAACGAGCCCAACAACAACAACAACAACAACTTTCTGCTGCCAACTTGACTGCAAGTCCAGCGCTTTCTGACTTGTTCAGTCCCGAACACGTTGGGCAAGTTGTGTGGACCGATCACAGCACGGGACCCGACCCCCCCTCCTTTTCCTCTCCATCCCCCTCCTACAAGTCGATGGCTGTGGTTTCTTTCAGGGAGGAGGGAGGGAATTGCGGTGGTGGTACGTGTCTGGTGAAAGTGTATCACCCAAAAGGTTCCTTTTTTTTATTCTTTCAACTTCTTACACATTTCCAGTGGCTACTAGAGACTATTAAGACTGTCGTGTGTGCACGTGCTACTGGCAGAGAGTTCGAGGCTGATTTGAATATGTAATTTACCTTGTAAGACAACCATTTGGGCCACGGGAACTCTATTGAAATATGATTTGATGCATTTCGAATGGCCTTTTTTCTATTTCGTGTTGGAGATGTAAAATTGAAATTTGAGTTTCAAAATAAAAAAGGGAAAATAAAAGTTATTTCACTTTTTTCGGATGCTGGGCTCTTACCGTCTTCATCAGCAAAGGTGACTCGGTAAAAGTTCGTGCAAGGAGGTTGACCGCCTTAATTTTCCTTCTTTTTTTTTCTTTCTTTCGTTCCCCTTCATTTGACTTCTGCTAGAAAGTCTACCAGACAGAAAGAGTCGCTGCTGCTAACTGCGCTGCTGAGGCTATACGATGCCTGGGCATTATATAATTATCCGCCAAAGAGATAAATGATTGTTTTGGTTCGCCTTTTTTTTCTTCTTCTTCTCTTTTTCTCTTTCATTTTCTTTCACAGCCAAGAAAAAGCGACGACGAATGAGACAAGTAGGTGGGGAGGGGGGAGAATAGAGCCGCGACAAAATACAAGGAGAAACTTTCACGCCGATGAAATTCATTTGGTCAGAGGAGGATTTGACAGGAGGCTATGCCGGTGATGCTCAGAGAATATTAATAGAACAACAAACTTGAATCTCTCTGTGAATTTAGACTAGAAAAAGAATCATTCTTCCTGCGGGCTGGAGATATATAATTCTAGAGTAGACAACACTGCTGACCCAATACTGGCCGTTAGTATGCAAATTGACGTTTTTTCCTTAAGCGCTCGAACGATAAAAATTTCCATTTTCATTCGTTTTGTCCAGCAGCTAAGAAAAAAGGAAGGACGAACCCCGTCAGATGGTGGTCCAATTTGCTGGACGACGTACGAGATGCGCGGAAAGTGGACGGACAAAAATACGACACAGCGGAACCTCTGGGCGTCATAACCGACCCCCTTATTATATACTGTTACGCAACGTTATTAGGCATCCGCAGCTTCAGCGCAGACGGTTATTGTGTTCAAATTGAGACCAGGGTTCAATATTTTTATCCTTCAGTCTGGCCGCCATTTTTCCTATACAACCACCAATCCCACCGCAAAAGGAAACATGATTGATTGCGTCTATTTTTAACAAAGTCAAGTTATTTAAATTTTATGTGGGTCTATTAATCAATTTCTTAAAGAGAAAAAAATTTTGAAAGTCGAATGGGAAAGACTACTAAGGAAATGTCGGCGAAATTGTTCGACGACCGCAATTGACAGGTGTCGCTAGGCGTTTGACACATCACACTCGATGACAGGTGCTGCGCACACATTTTGCGTCACCGAATAAGTCCCCAGACTTTGCTGCACACGAGGAAGAAGAAGAAGAACAGAAAGGGAAACGACGCCGGAGGAAGTGACGATTGGGTTATGTCGTGAGTGCAAAGAAAGAAAAGAAATGAGAATTTTCGCCATTTCGTCGCTGATGGTGCGGGATTTTCCCGACTAAATCCCAATGCAAATTTTGAATTTGCTTTCCAGCCAACAACACAAAAAATAGTATCGTATCGAAGATTGATGAATGGACGACGAGGTACATTTATGAGCAACAACATCGTGTAGAAAATTTGACAGCTCTTGCAAAAATGGGCGCTGGTCGGTCAGTGATTTTTACACTTGCGCTCATATTTTTTTCACGTGTGCACATTGCACGAACATTTTAAATCGCAAGCACTTGAGAGTTCGTTGAATCCCAGCAGTAGAAACCGGTTGGTAGAATTTGCGCAGATATTTTTTCTCAACTTTGTCCGTCCAAAAAATAAAAATAAAAAAGATCTCAGAAGAAAGTTTCGCTCGAGATATACAATCCCCCCCATCATCATTTATATTACGGCGATTAGTTTAAGAACAAGCTCTCCACAGCAGCGTGTACACACACAAAAAAAGAACCGCATTCCACACTCAATTGTTTTCTTTGGGCGACCAAAAAAATTTACAAATAACAAAAGACACACGACATATTTTTTTTTTCTTTTCTTAACAAGAACGCGCATAATAAACGAGACGATTAGAATTTAAAAGAAACAAAAAAAAATAACCAAAGCCAAAAATTGACAATGAAAAACTGTGAAAGCGGCCAGGGGGACCAGACCTTGTCCATGGGGGTATACGCAATCATTTCGGAGAAATATTTTTTACTGGTTTTATGATCCAGTTGGTTTGTTAAATACGACCTATCCAACGGTGAGATAATAAGTAGAACCTCCAATAAATATTTCAATCGTAAAATAAATAAAAAAATGTTTGGAGGGGGGTCCACACCACTTAATATGTGAGGAATCTTCAAGGATGGATGAGCCCAGGAGAAAATCTTTTTTATCCCCCGCCGATCGCTGTGACCGAATTATTGCCGCTTAAACAGTATCAACAATTTTGTTGGGAAGTCGTTTTTCTCATTCCAATTTCTAAGACTCCCGCTTTTTCCCTGTAATCTGATTTTTCTTTTTCCGGGGGCGTGTAGTCCGCACAAACACACACAAATAAAAATGTGACCAACTAATTATCCAATTCTCATCGCCAAACAGAATTTGTTAATATTCTTTAATTGTTCTTTTTTTCGGGGACCTTCGGGACTTGGTTTGTACACATTTCCTTGTGTAGACGACCGAATGACCGAGCCTGAATTTTGTAACTCAATTTCAATCGTTTCGATTAACACAAAAGAGAATTAAACCAGCCAAAATTTAACTCTTTTGAATTTCCTTTGGGAAAGTGTCGTCGTCGTCGTCCTTTTTGGCCAATCTCATTGATATGCCAAATCACGGGTCTCCTATTCATTCTTCCTTTGTCTAAGGAGTCCCACCGGGTAGGAAATTCAACTGACGGAAATTAATCGTCATGCCGTCGATGATCAGAGAGCGACACAAAAAGAAAACCCGATAGAGATTTAGGGGGTGCGCTCACTCTTTGTCTCATTTCGACAAGAAAATGTTGTTATTTTTGTCCCCCTGCGGGACACGCGGGATAAGAAAAAATAAAAAAAACTCCTTTAGGGCGAAAGAAAAACTCTCTCCGTCCGTTTGGCTGTTTGTTCCTTATATAAAAACACACGTAAAAGGCCATCATCCCCGGAACATTTCGACTCGTATCGCCGTGGTGGATTAGGAGCATGACGAAGAAAAAAAAAAGAACTTTTTGAAAAGAGAAATAGGTGCCCAGAGCGTTTGGGATTTGTTACAGGTGCTAGACTAGACTAGGTAGCCGCGCGTTTTTGAACTACGGGCGGCAATGGGTCCAGTCTCTCGTATAGTTTTCTCCCGTTTCGCTCCATACAGTAGTAGTCTCTCACATGGTCATATAGGGCCGTAGGGGACTTGCGCCAAGGTGAAATGCGAGGGACCTCCAAGTTGGAAAAATAATCATCAGGGTCCCCTTTTACTTCTGCTCTCATAACACGACGACGACCGTCCGTACGAAATCAGAGCCAACCCTTTTCCTCAGGACGGAACGTGACGTTGAATTTCAAAAAACCCCAAACAATGTGTACCAAGTGTGACGTGTACAAATGAAGACAATAAGCGCGTAGAATGAACTAGAATGCACCCCAGAAGATTGCATCGTCGGGCCGATTGGCTGGACATTTTTAGACAAAAGTATTCAGAGTAGAAAACTGTGCCCAGACTGGACAAAAGGAACGATGCCAAAAACATTCTTTCTCTCCTTCCATTGGAGAAGTGAAAAGGAAATGAAATGACGCCGTTTGTGTCATTTTGACGAACAAACGGCTGGAGATCGCACAAAAACCCCCAGTGAAATTGTGTCCTAAAACCAAGTCAAATTTATTTATTTATTTTTTATCGCTACTTTCCTATTCCCACTCAGCATCTGCGGGCTTTAAATACATTTTACTTTATATGGTCCCTGGACAGAAAAAAAAACAAAAAATTCAAAAGAGAAAAGGGAGTTGCAAAATGTAGACGAATTGCTCCCGTGTCGGTTGATTTACGTTATAATTGATACGATTTGATGCTGTATATAGTTATTTACTATGTCTACACCCCTCCCATACCGAAAATAGTTGTAGGCGAAATTTCATTACAGTTTTTAAAAGAGTATATGGCCGCGCGACCCACCCTCTCTCTGCCTATCAAATGCGTAATGGATATGCCCTGCTATTCGTACTTGATATTTACATACCCAGTGGTTCGTTCGTAAGTAAACAGCAGGTGACGTCTATAATCATCCGAAAAGAAAAAGAGTTTCGCCATATATATTTCTTTATTATACGGGACGACTAAACTTTTTTGTTTTGCCCAGCTGCAATATTTATATTTGGCCAAACGCCTTTTTCCAGCACGGCATTCGCCCATTTCGAACTCGGAACACACCAACCATCTCTTTAATAGCGTTCAGTTTTTATACGGTGGTTGGTAGACTGTGGGGTGTTCTCAGCCATCAGAAATTAAAGTGTTGGGTCTAAATACAGCAGCCAAACTCATCCTCTCGACACCCAAAGTAATCGGACAAACTTTTCGAGCCAAAATAGGAAAAATAATCGCCAAAGAAAAAGTTTGGCGATTTGAACAAATTTCATTTACAGACACGGCCGGCAAACTTTTCCTTTTTCCCCTTGCGATAGAGAGAGAGAGAAAATGGCAACAACAATTTGCAACAGAGATAGGAATCTATCGGGCTATTGTTAATAATACGCAACCCCCCCCCCCGAGTGTTGTTGTCGTTTCTTTTACGGCCCACGTCTGCAGCGAAAGTGGACTAGACAAACAAGAGTGTGTCTCTTCAATTGACGCTTTGTTTCTTAGTTCTTACCCCTCCCCGGTGTATGTAACACTTGTCCTCGTCGCCGTCATTGTTTCCCATCCGTGGGAAAACCATCAAACGAGATTGTCATTAGACAATAAGACGAACAAGAAACAAGGCGCAATAAGAGGCTAGATACTATATGGCTCGGCTGACATCAAGGCTTATTTTATACTGTGTGATGATGTGACTAAACCTTGTCAAGAAGAAGAAGAAGAACCGCTAGGAGCGGAGAAACCTTCCCTCACTCGACACTTGTGTGTGCTCTTGTTTTTGTCCCGATTCTTTCCTTCTTCCTTTGAAATCAAAATCGGATACAGCGCGTCCAGTTATAGTTTGTAATTCTCTCTATTCACGGGAAAAAAGCCGTGAATTCAAGTAAATCTTCTTTTTTCCTTTTCGCAGGTTATTACATTTATTTTTGATGCGAATGCGACGACAGTGTAGTTGTACACGGACTTTCTCCAGTCGCCCATAAATCAATCGCTTAGTTCTTTTTATTTCTTTCGGGGTAAAGAAAAATGCCCCGACTCAGCGCGTGTTTCCATGTCGCAATGAAATAAAAATCGACCCGAAAAATTATACCTCTTTAAAGATATTCATCTAACACAAGGGGTGTGATGAAGATCAACTGATGCAGCATCATTCTTTTGACGTCCTTGTCGACCAATGTTTCGCAGCCAAGAAAACCAATCGTATTGTTTTTATTTAAGCGCCCAAACGTGTCGTATGACACATACTCGTTTTGATTTGTTACGTGAACTTTCTCTCGCTGCGCAAAAACCTTATTTATTATTTCGGACATGAGACAGTTAAATTGTTATCTTGTGCGACAGTGCCGTCCTGCTGCGCAACAAGATGCATTACACTAGAGGTGACACGCGATAACCATTCATGGGTGACTCTTGGAAGAGGCCGATAGAGAGAGAGAGAGAAAGGAGCGATCGAAATAAGAGTTGAAATAACAAAATCGAATGATCGCGATTTTATTTCTAGGATAGGATAGTCAGAAGCCTGCAGGCGAAAAGGTGGAGTTGTAGGCCGATTCCGTTAACTGGACATGTCCAGCTGATAGTGCGCCATGCACTCTCTCCCTTGTTGAAGTCGACCTACTTCTACTCAACAGAGAGCCAATGATCGCCGTTTGAATTGATACAAATGTACTTAGAGAGGACTTTACTTGTACAACAAACATTTCTAAAGCAAACACCGGCGAAGAGCGGGGGTGATTACGTGATATCTTCTATATGGCAGGTGGGAAAGTGTGTGGTACGACCCGGCAACTTGTATTCGTTGTTTCTAACCCAAAAAATCGTTGTTCTAACCCCCTTTCTTCAAACTGTTGCGATTCCCGTTTGATCGACTGTTGGCTACACTACATGATCCGCACATTTTCGTCGTCCACTTTCACTTTTCTCAATTCTGTTTTGGGCGCGTGCGGGGGGGGGGGGGGGGAGTTCAAACGAGTTTTTTCTTTCTTTCTTCCGAGCTCAACTCTCGAGTGCCATGGCCCAGCGGTTAACGACATTCACCGGAAGTACTACGTCAAAAAAAAAAGGCAAAGTTGAGACTCAAAGCCGAGCCAATCTCAAATTCAAAAAAATATCGCGCCAAATTCTTTCACCATCTTCTCTGTTCTATTCGATCGCCATAAAAAGAGAATCAATCATTCAATGGCACACACTGGATATCTATTTTACGATATAGACTCTCATCCGGACGTTGGGAATTTCGCGGGTTGGGCGCCGAATCGGAATTGAGTCACGATGAGAGTGAGACTCTCTCAGCACCGGATCAACAAGACGCCAAGGACGGCGTCAAGGGCCAGGGACATTTTATACCTTTGAATGACACATTCGATCGAAAGTCTTTTGTTTCTTATTTTTTTGGGTTTTTTTTTGCGGTGATGTCAATACATGTGAAGAGCAACGAAAGTTGCGTGTAAGAATGCGGTCTCTATTTTTTTTTTTTTTTGCGTGGCGGGACCCTTGCGTGAAGGCTGCCGGCGCCCTTTTAAGTTCTCTATTTCTAATTTGAATTTTCACGCTCAAATTGAGTCCGAGGTTTATTGGTTCCGACGGTTGATGGAAGTCAATTCACGCCGATTTTTTTTTAGCTTTGTACTACCGAAACCGAAGGCCAGTAGAGGCGATACAAAACGATTTGGGTAAATCAATCACAGCGCATGATAGCCGATGGCTAATTGATCATCGGGCGTTGCGCGTGCGATTTACATGAATAAATAAGAGGGAAACCGTTCGTGACTTTTTGGAGGTCTGCGCACGGTGAAATTAGTCATCCAACTTTTGATACACAAGTGGTTCTGTTGAAACCAATTTTCCCAGTCAAGCATCCGCGAAGGGGGGAAACCATTTCGTATACGCAATGATGGCAAATCCCGTCCGGTCGTTATTCTGGTTTGATTCATTCGAAAATTTCGGCAATTTTCCACCTCACCGCATCGCGTTATCAAACTCGATTGAACAAAATCACGCGTGTCTAACTCTGTGAGAACGAAATTAAAGAAAGAAAGTATACGGATCTAATAAGGGAGCATATATGGGCTATTATACCACGGAGACTATCATTTTTATTCTTTCTTGTCTTGTAGGGGGGCAGGTTTTTGTATAGACGACACCATTACATTTATTTACTAGTCTAATATACTTTGGCCTCCATTCTTATTTTTTTCATCAAATTCTAGGGCGAAAAATGCCGGGAGCCACTGAACGAAATTGGTCCCGTCAAAATTCCAAAACCAAAAAAAAAGGGACTCGACGACCTTCTGTACGACAATTTTTGTTTCGAATTCTTTGGGATTATGTTGTTAATTATATTCCGTTCGTTCTGGGTCACGAAATAATAATGTACAACCACTTCATTTTTTGTTTCTGAAACGTCCAAACTCGGACAAAACAACAACCGAAATAAATAAATAAAAAACAAAAAGGTAAACATGTCTTCATCGCCATACAGTAAAGTTGAGCTTATAACGAAAGAAAGATGGCGGGTTTTAAATTCTTCTAATTGGACGCCTGTGGGAATGAAAGCGGTAGCACACACACACACACACACAACTATAGCATCCAACTCGCCACGTATTAGTCAAGGCTAAAAGGTATTTTTTTTTCTTTTAGTGGAGAAAAGACAAAAGAAAAGGATTGACCATTTTCTCTTTTCTTTCTACCTAGTAGGTAACAACACACAGGTGTCGGCAGTTAAAAGTTGGCTCGCCGACGTCATGGAATTAAAAAAGAAATAACGCTTAATTATATAGTCGCAAAAGACTCTGGCGATCTGCTGGCAAATGATGTATTCATCTTTGGGAGGCTTTCCACTTCGATTTTCTTCCACGATCCTCTTTGATAATTTATTAGCGGAATAATGCCGAGGGCGAATCGCATGTTTAATAGTGGCAAAAACAATGACGGAGCGCATATAATACCGCCTCGTGCCAGACAAGCCCAGCAAAACGGATGGGTTTCAACGTCAAATTTTTCAATGTAGCCAATGCAAATACATACGAGAACGACCGCATAACCAAACGGGAAAAAAAGAAGGAATCCTCCGCAATGTTCCCAACCACAAAACGCTATACGCCACACATCGCGCAACAGCCCCAGCAGTTGGTCCGATTATTTAGCAAACCAGACGAGCTAAGCGAGCTCGAAATATTAACACATTTGAATTGAAGAAGAAGAAGAAAAGCTTCTCAGCTGAAAGGTTGCTGGATCTTAATCTATTCTCAACTTGTATTCAAATGCAAATTTGGGCTATTTTGCAAATAGATGGAGGCCGGCACTCTCACCTCTTGCGCAATCAGTTTTTATATCTCCCGGAGCACGCAATACCTCTATCCGACGACGGCCAGCGTCCATCACGTACCCAACTGGTTTGGCATAAAAGTGTTGCCCAATGTGTGTGTGATCATTACAAGTCATTACCCAAAATAGCAACAACGCTCAAACATTTCGGCAATTTGAAAAAAGATTAAGAGAAAAGTATTTCAACAACAATCATACGACCGGACTATGTACAGAAATATCTTATAGCTTTGACGGAATCAAAGAAAAATAAAAAACGAAAGTGGACGACAGTTTGATCAAGTTGCGACGGCAGCACCAGGGTAGCACCTGCCAGAGGATTTATCACAAGAGAAAGGGAGGAGTATTGTCAATTAAAACAGACAAGAGTCTGGTTTCTGTCCGCATCCACCTGAATTGATATTCCGACAGAAATTTGGCAATCCGCGCACCTATGTAATGCCCATTTTTGCAAAAGAGTTTATAGGGCTCAGCTGTTTATTTTTTTGGGCAAGATGCAATAAAAACTTTCTAGCTATTGCGGAATAGGTCACACAGTTTCTGCGTGAGACATGTACACCAGCGAAAGGTCATGATGCAAAGGAAAAACAATGTCCAATAATTCAATATCAAATGGGCACACAGAGAGAGAAAAAGAAGTTTCGCCATCAATAATCATTAGATCCTTGACGTGATTCAATTACACCGAGGCGATGATTGAAAATAAATACGTTTGTATCATTCGATTATCTTGGACATTGTTGTTATTAACTTTCATTTCTTTTTTTGTGAGCCGAGGCGAATAACTGGTTCAATAACGGATCGTCTAGAATTTCATCCGCAACAGTGACTCGGCGCAAACTTTCCGGTTTTCCCCCCTTCTGAAAACGATATCACTAGTTCCCTTTATACTAGGATAAGTCAATTAAAAAATTTCAAAATAAATTGTAAAACCCCCGCAACGATTAGTCATCAGTTTCTGCTGACCGCTCCTTACAACTTAGCGAATCAAACCAATAATAAAAATTTAAAAAATGAGCTTTTTAAAAACGAATTCCGACATTGCGGTTACTCCAACCTCCTTTCTATGTACGCATTTGAGAATGGAGGGGGGGAATTCCTCAAGTTTGTTACTTTTCCAAGGACCCGGAGCTATTTCGTACCAGGTACCAACGCCACAACGCCAACCGTGGAGATGTTGGGGACCCAGGGTACGTTTTAAAAAAGAAGCGTATAGGCAAAGGAATTGGCTCGGTACCATATTTCTGGTTCTTATTTGGTACCTGGTCCCACTCGGTCAGTGTCGAGAGGTGAAATCGAGGCGAACTGTTGTACATAATCAACTCTGGCATCTATATAAATAATAAGGAGAGATTCGAGTCGATAGATGGAGGAACTATGCTGTGACGTATCAATTGAATTTCACAATAAAAATTCCTACCGGCACGAGTCGTAAACCAATTCAGCCGAAAAGAACGCCGCCCTTGGAAATATCGTATTGATATTCCGTTCCAACATTTTGAAAGATAGGGAATAAACCAGGAATCAAATGTGTCCCTGAATAGTCAAGTTTATCAAATCAAGATGAAACGACAAACTCCTTTTTAGCCAGAAACGATCACGACAAATTTAAATAAATTTGAATGCCCCAAACGAAAAATGATTGGAAATTTATTATTCGATTGAATTTTAATTTATGGGGCCGGTCGTAAAATAATGTAAAGGCTGAAAGGCCCCGTCACACGCTCGACGAATCCATTCAAATGTTTGCACGCGGAAATTCAGCCAATAATCAGATGCGCAAATTCGGAAGCTGAACGCGCAACACCCGTGCGGTATAATAAATAAGTTTCATTTGCAGCACACATTTCCTAGAAAGAGAGAAAAAGTCTACTTTCTATTCAAACAAAAAAGAAAGAAGAAATGGTTTGTGTTTGTTTGACCAAATTTCACGCCTCAGTCGTGCCCCTATCGAGGAGACGATACGTACACATTTAGCGACGCTATTTACGGCGGACGTGTGTGTGACTCGTTACAGTCTAATCCATACGTCCAAGCCAACATATGTGACGCTGTCAGTGTAAATTCTCCTTTGCCTTTTTAAGAGCAGACCAGCGACGAAAAAAAAAATGAACAAATTGCCACACATTTTCACCGACATTTTCGACGACTTCCAGCTTTCACGTTTGACACGGAAATCGCTATAGTGCACCAGCACCGTACAGCTTTAAGAAGCTGTAAAGAGTTTCGGAGATTATTTTCACCTTTTCAATTTAAACAGAACGAGAAAAGATTTTCCCTTTCGCCATTTGTGCGTTGTCGTGAATGATGAAAGAAAGGGATTTCAAAGCTCAGATAAAAAGGCGGATAGATGTTACGTTGATACGTTTCAAAACGCTAATGGATATCTACTTGAGCGGTTGAGAAATTTCTTTTTTGTTAAAGGACATGCAATTCTACTTTTCTTTTCGATAAAAAGTCGTTCAATTGAGATTTTACCCCCGTGTTTAAAAATAAAATGAATTTCTAGCGTGTGTGTGTGTCTCCCCTGCTGCTGGATGTGTATGTTCTACGTCATCGCTAAAATATATATATTTATAGCCTTTGCGCTTTCTAAAAGAAAAAAATGTTTTACGCAACTTTGGCAACGAAAGAAAAACACACACGCAAACATTTATACAACTTTTTTGAGATTTGGATAACGGGAGGAGTTTCAACCAAGAAAAGTTTTTCAACATCACAACCCCGGAGCGGAAAAACTTTTCTACTTCTACTTCTCCGCGATGACCTTTGGCGTGTGTAATCAGCGACCGTTTGATTTTATCTATCCACTTTGCGTTGGTCTGTGAGAGACGGAGAAAAAGGATCGCATATGGTTGTCAATTGCAAGATGAATCGCTAGTTTCGTTTGGCTTTATTTCGAGCGCTCTTTTGGGAGACTCTAGTTAAGACTTCCAAAAATGGTCAACAAACTCGGGCACTCAAGATTTAAACGAGATGAACGTTGCAAAAAGGAGAGCCCCTTTTTTTAAAATAATAAAAGCTTGACGTCAAAATGACTGGGCAACAAACAAAACAAAAAAGTGGTGGTTAAGCGTTTACGGTTTTTATCTCATCAAGATGTTTTTTTAAGAACACCTGGAATGGCCACAAGCGACAAAATGGATCTACTAGCTCGTCGCAGATGCCTATTTTTCTCAATGAAATATTTCATAAAGAAAAAGAGGAGCTTGTCATCTGTCTGTCTACAAGGAGAGAGTCTCTATGGGCGTATGAAAATGTCATTATTCTCGAGAGGGAAAAATATGTGTTTACACTGTGTACTACATCACTGAGCAACGGTCGACTGGTTGTAGTTTATCTCGTCTTTGCAACAATGTTGTCCGTTAATAGTCTTTCTTTTATTTGATTCTTGATCATGGCAATGAGTTAGATTATTATTTCATTTTAAACTTGACAAAAGATGTTGGCGAGAAAGATAAAAGTCCTGAGAAAACTGACCGTTTCAATGCATGATTCGTGAAAACAAATAAGCAAGAGACAAGATTGTTTTCAATCCTTCGGGGAAATTGGATAAGAGTCAAAGAAGTGCAACTTTATGATCTCGTTGGAAAATTTTAAAACTGTCATACGAGAACAAAGACTATGTAAATTCGGTAAAAGAAAAGACTTGCACTACCCCCAAACTTTAAGCCCAAATGTTGCGGTTGAATTATTAAACTTCATTCAAAATCTGAATGAATTCAAAGTTACCACATGACTTCAATCAAAGAAAATGTAATCGAACCCATGACATAACAATTCACGAAGATGTCAAGGAATTGCAGAAAAGTCGTCTTCGAAACCATCATGATAAAGAAAAATACCGTACGCAAAGTAAGCCTTGAAGATTACGTACGAAAAATTCCAAGGAAAAATCGGCAAGACTTGGCACACATGTAAAATGAGCGTAAGTAAAAAATTGCGCCAATTCACATTCACAGTACAATTATCCGAAATGTGACTTGGCACTTGGGTCATATTTAGTTTGACCTGACGGGGGAAGATAGTTTGGTCGATAACTAGGCTGACCCAACTGAACGAAGAAGATGGTGTTGAGGTTCGCTCTCTTCCCGTGAAAGAGCCAATTGATGACTCAGGAATGGCCACACTATGAAAACGATGACTCATCAAATGAAATACTCATTGACGTGTTTTTGCTCACCGCATTTCGCTGTCAAGGGCAGGTGAGCAACTAACACAACAGCCTTCGAGATGTTGTAACGATAAGCAAGGCCTCCCAGATGGAAAATAGGGTAAATTTTTCCTACCTTGTAACCCGGGAAATACAGCCAGACATATCCAAGTGATCCATCCGCAGAGATGAAGTTGAACACGCCAAACGGGATGAGAGGAAGGGAGTCCTCGTGAATACACACACATTCACATGAGTGTACACAAGGACATTAAAAGAAGGAGGGAAGAAGAGATGCATCAGCTGTAGACTCTCCAATAAAGCAGGATGTTGTTTACCTACATTTAAAAAGTACAGAAATTATTTATGGAAGCCACAAGGAAAAGTTAGAATGAGACGACTAGGTACTATGCTTTCATTTTTAATAAACGATGTAAATTTTTAATGGAGCAAGGCATAAACAAGCCATGCAAATCATTTCAATACGTAATGGAAGAAAGAGTAATAGGATCACACAATGAATACCCACCGATGAAGCAGACACCAGTTGCTGCTGATGAGTGATGGCAAGGAAAACTTTTGCATGTTGATGATGATGGCTGGCTCACAACTCAGACCTGCACAATGAAGAAAAAGGGCAACATGAAGTTACGAATGAAACAAAGTAAATGACAAAAGCATGCCAACCATGCATGCCGTTCATCAATTGAGAGCCAACATGTGCTACCAAGTTGTAGTCAGGAACCAAAATTGTACAAGTTTGTTACAGTTTACTGCTTTTAATTAAAGGCCTCGTTTTAACCTGATTGTATTTCTTATTTTTAAAGTTATTTACCTGCTAAGAAGTCTCAAGTATTGCAGTTAGACCATTGAAGAGGTCTAGGGAGACGACAATCACATTTTTGTAATTTAACTTGTGTGAGCTGTTTCTCGTGCCGTCATTAATTCAGCACTGTTGCCAAATGTAAGTTTCTGTTTCCTCTCGACTTTTCCGCCAAATTTTGCATCCACTGACAACTGGACATGATTTAATGAGGATAATATTCATTTCACAAGAATATTCCAAATTAAAATTTAAAAAATAAAAAATGAGCTAAAAATAAGGTTGTTGAGTAATATTCGGTCTGGGTACACGCTCGTACTTTTGTGATTGCGTGGGAATTACACAATTAGGGGAAGCAAGGAATTGAATTTGGCTATAATGAATGCCTAATCAAATTAGCAATTGTATTCGCTAATCTCAATTACCAGGTAGATATCGCTAATCCTTTTCCGATTAGCCATTAGCAGTTGACCAAACCCCAAATGAGCGTTTGTGGTTTTCATCTCGCTAATGATGTTTTTCTTTAAGAACACCTGGAATGGCCACAAGCGACAAAATGGATGTAGTCGCAGATGCGTCTTTTCCTAGCAATGAAATATTTCATAAAGAAAAAAAGGAGCTTGTCATCTGTCTGTCTACACGGAGAGAGTCTCTACGGGCGTATGAAAATGTCGTTACTGTTGAGAAGAAAAATATGTGTTTACACTGTGTACTACATCACCGAGCAACGCTCGACTGGTTATCGTTTATCTCGTCATTTCAACAAGTTTGTCCATTAATATGTTGTTTTTTTAACAATTACGAGAACAGGTGCGCTAAATTTGCCTCCGGGCTTTTGAAAAATATTTGACCAAATGAAGCCTCCATCTAGTGTTGGATAGCCCAAGTTCGTGTTTGAGCTTCGACAACTTTCTAACAACAACAACAACAAACGCCAACTGAAAATATTTGAAATAAAAACGAAAAAACGAATTTTGATTTTTTTTTTTTCACCAGTTGATATTATCAATCACTGCGAAAAAGCTTTTTTTGTTTCTTTTAGAATAGCGTCGTGCATGTATAGTCGGCGCGGAATGTATAACAAAATTCACTGGGTGTTTCTTATTTTGAATTCCCGTTTTTTCTTTTAAATAATAATAGCATTACGCATTCAAAAAGTGTCTGAATAATTTTTTTGTTTCCCTCCGCCTTTTATTTCGTTCTGACAGCATAGAGAAATTCGCTTGAATATGCGCTGACCGTCTAAAAACAGACCGACGAACTTGGCCAGTTGGCCGATAAGGCAATAACCCCTCGAACGGGCAATTTCACTTTCTATGTACAGTTCACCTTTGCGATGTGACTGGTGTGTGTCTGCCCATGTCTGGGCTGGAGATGGAAGCCAATCCCTTCTCGCATTTTTGTTAGACAGGTTTGAATTTGCCGCCATTGTCAAAAGGAATTACAACACGCAAAATGTTTTGTTGCTGCAATCCAGACTTTTGAACATGAAAGTCGACTGATCCGCTCAGCCGTGTAAAAAATGGGTTATATGATAATCAGAACTGGTTTTTCTTCTTCTTCAGAAATAAATAAAAATAAAAATGAAATAAAAAATAGGCGAGGTAATTTTTTGTGCTAAGACTGTGACAATCGCACAAGCCCCGAAGAAATATATTTGGCAATTCAATATGCATCGAAATACACAAGTATATAAAACATTCTGTAAAATAGTGTCTTTTGTGAAATGAAAAATATTCAAGGCAGGATTTGATAGGGGTGTGTGGAGAAAAGTGATATAATATTACTCTACTTTTGATATCGGAAAAAAACAGTCTGCGAAGGCAAATAATATTTTCTTTTCCTTTGTTTGGTTGAGCGAGATGAAGTATAAAGAAAATTTAGATATATGTACACTCATGAAGAATGGTTGACTACCAAGTGTCTGTGTCAGATAATGAGTGGGAAGGTGGAGGAGCTGTAAGAATCAAATCGGCTAAAGTGACATTGTAAAAAGAGAATATAAAGTTGGATTAAGTATTGGCATATAATTATTATATCAAGATAAATCCTATTATATAAACTGTCATCGGGCTAGATCCGATGACGAGATATATCTCTGAGTAGAAGAATTGAATCAAAAAGGAGTCACCATCAAGCTAATCTCATTTCCTTTTTGCGTCTGAATTAAAAAAACCGACTCCTTATTGCGATTTCTCCGCTGTTGGGTGAAAACAAACAACTTTTGGTGGTAAAAATTAGAAAATACTTTTGGGTTTTTCTAATAAGCAGGAGCCGGAGCGGAGTAAGATGAAGCCTCGTAGGCTGGAGCGGAGTAAGATGGGGCGGGGTAAGAAGGAGCGGGGTAAGAAGGAGCGTGGTAAGTAGGAGCCTGGTAAGATGGGACGTAGGTAGGAGCGTAGGAAACGGTGTATTGGCTGCCTCCCTTCTTGCCTCCTTTCTTGCCACCGCCGTAAGATGGAGCGTAGGCCGGAGCGTGGTAGGCCGGAGCGGCGTAGGTCGGAGCGTGGTAGGCCGGAGCGGAGTAGGCTGGTGCGGAGTAGGCTGGTGCGGAGTAGGCTGGTGCGGAGTAGGCCGGTGCGGAGTAGGCCGGTGCGGAGTAGACTGGAGCGACGTAGGGTGCTGGGGCGGCGTAGTGGTTACCTCCCTTCTTGCCTCCTTTCTTGCCACCGCCGTATGAAGGAGCGGCGTAAGAAGGAGCGGCATAAGAAGGAGCGGCGTAAGAAGAACCACCGGAATAGTCTCCTGATAGAGAAGCGAGTGTGTTAAAAAGAGCATCAAAGTCAAGATCACTGCCCTTGATGGCCTTGAACAATCTCTTTAAGCCCCCCTTGCGCTTCTTGCCACCGCTAGATTTACCGGAAGAGTAAGCAGGAGCTGGATAAGCAGGAGCTGAATAAGACGGAACAGCGTAAGAAGGAGCAGCGTAAGAAGGAGCAGCGTAAGAGGGAGCAGCGTAAGAGGGAGCAGAGTAAGAAGGGTAAGAAGGGTAGGATGGAGCATAGCTAGCGCTGTAATCGCCATCTGTAAAAAAAAATGAATGTGTGCAAAAATCATTAAAAGTTGTTTCAATTATTCAATTCCTTCCGGACGACGGAGGTCAAATCCTTACAGCTGCTTCCACCCTTCTTTCCTCCGGCCATGGAGACCGCTACAAACATGGAAACGACCAGGAGAACCTATGTCAGAACAAAATGAATTAAAATCAATTGTGCACACTTGAAAGAATTCGTCGGTTAGTTGTTTTGCACTGTCGGCAGTATTTTTCTTACGGAGAACTTGGCTGCCATTTTCGCTCGGTAGAATTGGGTTTTTTGAGAGTATATTTGTATTTGACTGGAGCTGTTGAAGCTGATGACTGTATCCGTTGCTGGTCTGTTCGATGATTGAAGGAGTCACTGCCAAGGCTTTATATACCAATGTGCTGGGCCGATTAGAAATGCGAAAGGAAAATGAAAGGAGGAGGGAGGCGGATAAAAATAAAAAACAGCCACAGCGTATGGTAGAGATAGGTGTACGTGTATAGGTTTGGGTCAGGTGAATGTGCCAAGAGCCCTGTCACACTGGATGTTGCAGCCGGGGTCGGCGATCATCCATCGGGGAGGGGAAAATAAAAAAGTGGAACACTTTCCGCTTCTTGCTCCATAGCTGCTGCTGCTGCTGCTGCCTGGCTTTGCTGTCTGCTAAAGGCAAGAACTTGTGTGTGTGTGCCATTCACCTGCTGCCAGATCCAAGGACGACGGGTCGCGCTCTCTCTCTCTCTCTCTTAACGTACACGCGCCCCATCACGGAGACCCCGCTAGTCCCGAATCACGTTTCCCAGCAGTTCAGCCGATATGCCCTACCGCACGACGGGCAGCGACCCGCAATCCTCTGGCTGGGAACACACACATGGTTGTTCATTCGTTATCTAGAAGGAAGAAAATTTCGATTGGCTCCATTTCGAATTTGAAAATTAATTGTAATCATTTTAATAATTTTAATCTAATTTCTAAAAAAATAATTTAAAAAATAATTTGATTGGCTTCATTTTGAATTTGAAAATTTTTTTTAATCTATTTAATAATTTGTTTTATTAATTTCTAAAAAAATTAATTAAAACATTTGATTGGCTTCAATTAAAAATTATGTTTTGGCTGATATGGTGTAACATTCAAAATTGGCGGGTTATATCGATTTTGAACTTAATTTCTGTGTGACTTTTAATTTACTTTGATAACTTTCAACCATAAAAATTTGGCTCGGTGAAATTTTATGGAGTGAAGAAGATAGTAAATGTCGTGTTTGATTGTGTGCCCACGTGATTATACGGAGTCTATATAATCACGGGTGAACGTCATCAACGGACAAACGGAAGGGCGTGTCAAGGATTGTTAAGACTCTCACTCAAGTCCAGCAGCAAATCGCTTTCTTGATGTCGGCATCAATTCAAAAATTCTTTTTGTCTGTCTCTGCTGCTACTTAAGCTAGTAAATACGCAGACTGTACTAAACACTATTTCCATCACGTAACACGCGCTCTCCCTTTTTACCTCTTGTTTCCCTTTCTCTCAGTTCAAGAATTCTCTATATTCGCCAGAGAATTTAACTAAATTAACCAGATAGCCCTGTAGAGAGTTCGTATATTTTCACGGACAACATTCGACAGCCCTGACAATCATCACGTCAAAATCCCGTCTCATCTGAGCTCTAGAAAGAGAAAGGTGTCTTCTTATCCAGTATCGAAACAATTGCACTTAAAAGGTATTGTATAGAATCAAAGTATTAGAGAGTCTATCACGTATACATCTAGATATGGTTCGGAAGCGGATCCGGTTCGAATCCGGTGCGACGAGAGTGGATGTTGCTGCCGACTCGTGTGCTGGCACACATTGACTCTTTGGATAAGCGGACGACGACGACGGCTGGCCGTGAGTCTGTGTGTGAGTTGTGTTTCACGTTCAAGAGAAAATAGAAATTGCGCTGGTCCTGCCGGTAGACCTTGACACGGTCCCTCTCTTTCGTTTCCAGTGAGCAGTATATTTATAATAATAATAATCCATCTTTGAATACACATATACCGGTCAAACGTGAACGAACGAACCAGTTATTTTCCTTTTTTTTTCCCCAAGTCCAATATTAGCCAGGGCCAGCAGCCAACAGTATATAATAAAACATCGGTACAGCAGGTATAATATAACAATTGTTCATTCAATTGCGGGAGAGAGAGAGATCGTTGTCTTGGTATATCTCTCGGATGTATGGCGAATATCACACACACACACACACGGTACACGAGTCTGTTGGTAGATAAATGGTGTAATGACCGGATCACGTTTAAAAAGGGAAATTCTTTTTTCTGGGAAACTATTTTTTTATTATCTTCATGCGAATTCGTCATCCATTCGCTGTATAGACTCGTGATTTCAACGTCATGGCCAATTGGCCAACAATCGAGTATTTAACACAGAGCCATATTTCTCTCTTAACAGGACGCTGCTGGAAAACTTGTTCAAAATTCCCTTTTAGAACGATTTTAAGGGTTTTTATTATCTCGCCATTCAATATAAAACCAGAATGGTTCAAAATGAAATAATCAGGTTCACGGTGTGTTGGTTTCTTCGTAAATCATTTTCACTTTCGATTTCGTTTGAGTTGAATTATTACCTTTTTCGATCGTCTAATTCTTTCTTTGACATCGTGATCCAGACACCGCAAACCATTTACAAGAGCCCCTGGGAGTTTAGGAGTTCGCATATCAGACTCTCCGGTCTTCATTGTAATGATACCGGTATCCGTCCAAATCTAACCTACATTTAAATGATGCAATATCCTATTCGCCATTTTCTAAATTGAACGTTTCACTAGAACCGAGAGAGAGAGAGTGTGCCCGATGATTATTTCACGATGGAAATCCAAACGTGTGTTATTCAGACTACTATTGGCATTGCGTCAGCTGATTATTGGAGTCGGGTTCACCATCCATCGTCGCTTTGTGAAACTCTCGACTCCCGTTTTTTCTTCTTCTTCCAACATTTCGCTGATGGCTGAAAGAAAGTTCACCCGTGCGTTTTGTGTGTGTTGCCATTTTGTTTCGATTAGGTTTTGATTCGAGCAGCAGAGAGAGTTTGACCTGTTTGACCGGTGCCATACAGTTGCGTAAATGCACATCATCGGGAAAATTAATTTTAACATAGCGGATGGACAGCAGCAGAGCGAAAAAAAATAACGAAAGTATCAAAACCCCCTCCAACAGGTTAACAACTTCTTTTCTATTTTATTTTATTTTTTTCACTTTCGTTTTTGTTTTTCATTCCGGGTAGGTATTTATTACGATGGGGCATTCCACATCCCTTCTCTAACGACCCGTATACGGTTATTGCCCGTCTACATCATTGAACTTCCAATTCACAACCCCGGGAGAAAATGAAACCGGTTCCATCGAGGTCATTTTTAATTACATATTTTTTCTTACACCGTTTCGAAATGCATTAACCAAGAAAGACGATTCGGTATAAAGGAACTTTTTTTTCGGGGGGAAGAAAAAATATGATTTTTGATTAAAATGATTAGACATAATCGGGTGGATAGATTTAAAAATTTTTTAGTACGACCTGTCGATACCCGTGCAAAAAGGGACAGCTTGCTTATGCCATTGAGTAAATCTTCATAGATAGACAGACGAGAGCGAAAGTGGTTTGACACATAAATTAGAAGGGCAACTTACACACACACATAGTATCTCGTATACAATTCCTGGCCGTTTTGGTTATTCGGTATACAAACAGCGGCAGCCAGTTGCTATAGTTACATTTTTTGGCTTCTTATGAATAGTTGTTGGCCGGAGGATTAAAAATTTTTAATTTTTTTTCAAAGGGCCACCAGCGAGATTACCCAACGAGAGAAAGAAAGAGAAATGGAATTCCATCCGCTCACTGCACTCATCGCAACACAATAAGTGAGAGTGCGGATTATTATTAAACAATTAATTTATGCAAAAAGAGACGGAGTATATATGCATATACGTGTACAATACGCCTCGTTTTTTTTTTATGATGATGGAGTCTAATTGCTCACGGCCTGCAGCTCTATTGCATCATCCGATAATTGTTATCGCAATTCACGAATTCTTCACGTTCTCTTCTTTCTCGGGTCGGGTGAATCCAACGAGTTGGCGGCTGTTTTATGGGTCAGTCACAATTTGAAATTATTTGAAACCATTTAAGGAATTCAACTCGTAAATAATCAACAATCAATCGACTTTATGCCTACAATTTGATCTCATAAGGAGCGTGAAAGTCTTTGCACTTTGAAAAAGACTAGTTGCACTTTGCTTGAAGTGTGTAAAGTTTAAGTATTTTCCGAATTTTATAATTTACCCACAACAGAGATATAGTCGAGAGGTACAAAACAGGGCCTGATCTGCAGTCGAGTTAATTAAAATAAAACCCTGACTGAGTGAGAATAAAGGCGGCGAGAGAAAACAGTTACGTGCAGTCAACCGCATAGCTCAGGAGTAATCGTATACTACGTCACGATTTATACAATCAACACCACCAAATAGTCAAAAAGGAAGAATGGAGATATATTTGTCCTACCTTTAAGCCTGGGAATTCACCGAAGGCCAAGCATTCACCGGGTGATCCATCCATCCGCTGACGAGTTGAATCCACCAGGTCTACGGAATAAGAAAAAGGGCGTCCACGTGAATACACCCACAATTACATGGGCATACACGAGGACATGTAAAGAAAGGGGAATTTCTCCCATCAAATGGAATGCTGTAAATGAAAAATAAAAAATGGGTTACGAAAAATGTTTGAAGAAACAACAAAGGAAAAGTTTGAAATGAGACAGCGGGTAAACCCTATTGTTAATAAACAGGAAATTTAAGGTCACAGGAATGAAAGTATTGAAAATCATTACCTAAGCGATGATACTGGATGATGACAGTTCAATAAAGGCATACAAAAAACATGCATATCTTGAGGCTGGCTCAGGCCTGGAATCTGCACGAAGGATGAAAAAGGTTACATAGTGCAAATGAACTGCCATGCAAGTGAACATGGGGCTTACAGGACTAATGCTAGTCAGGAACTAACATTTCACACATTTGGCCCATGTCATAATCATTCCATTCATATTCTAAGTTCAATTTACCTGCTATGAACAGCATGGAGTGTGTATTAGGCGATTCTATAATGAGACGAGAGTTGACACGAGGTCCAAATTTTTGTAATTTTATTTGTTCTGCTATTTTTCGTACAACCACGTACGTTTCAATACATTCCATTTTCCATATATTTTAATCTTTAAAAATCTTAAACTTCGTAGCTCTTTTTCGAAACTTGTGTAAACAAAACTAAAGCAGACGACACTAATCTTCCAATTAACTTAAGATATCGATAGAAATTGCTAAAAATCGACCCCCCGCTAAATTCAAATGGCTCAAAACGACCAAATCGGTTTTCTCATCTGGGCTCGACATCCGCTAAACGAATCGGAATAATTTCATTATCAAATAATTCGTCTCATTAAATAATCGTCACAGCCCCTTAGATAAAACTAAAAATTTACCCCGAAATCCATAGTTCATTACTTTTAGACCTCCAAAATAAAACCCCCCAGGACCCCTTTGGAAACCAAGAGGAAAACATCGAGAGTTATTGAAAAGGAACCTGCTGAACTGCTGCGTCCGCCGTACAGTCAAAACGACGTAACAAGTTTTTTCGTGACCCAGACTCGTCCATTGTTCACCTCCAGGGTCCCTCCAATCATCGCAATGTACAACTGCAGACGATCTAAAAAAAGGAAAGCAAAAATCTTAAGTCAATGGAAATTCCCCCCCGTTTACTTTTTTGAATTTCCCGGGTCTCGGCTTGACAACGCAGCCTATTCATGTACACCTGCAATTTATTCTGTATGCAGGATAATAATAATAATTGGAGGCATCAATTCAATTCTTTTGTTAGACGCGGAGAAATGGCGTATATTACGTAGGAGCCCCCCCCCCCCGTGGGCGTATAGTTGGAAACCTTCATTTCATTTAACCTTCAGTTTTGGCCCAGGTGAAACTCTCGAGAGCGGCTCGATGAGAGAGTTCAACTTTTCCATGATCCAGACGGTAGTAGCCTGGAAAAAAAACTATCTCTCTAGAAAGGCAACAACAACTTCAAACTTGTACATGGACGCGACGCTCTGCTCACAAACGTCCATCGTTTGGCGGTGGGTCGGATCACGTCCGCCAGACTATTGGACCACCTATAATAAAAATAAAACGAGCTATGAATGAATGTCCAGTCCACTCTGGGTCCCATTTGACGTCACTAAAAGGACTGGCCGCTACTAAAGAATGTGGTTATTAACTTTCTAAAAAAGAAAGAATAAAAGAAAAACAAATCGATGAAAAATTACAGGCAAAAGTCAAACAAATGTTTTTTTCTCATTTGCATACTATCTGGCTGGTATAGACATAACCCCCTTATTTTTCAAAAATCAAATAATTGGTTGAATCAACTGAAAAAGTTGAATGGAATGGGCTGGTTTACCTTCAGGCTGCCAGACAACAAATATGTCGTTTTTTATTATTCAATTTTTATGACTATTATTACGTAATGGAGCCTAGCGTAATAATCATTGACTGCCGATTTTGTTTATGAATGAAATAAATCAATCGAATTATTAACAATTGTAAAGTTTTTATTTGTTTTTTTTCCGCCATTTCGGGTCTTTGAAAGATAATACAAAAAAAAGGTGAGTTTGAGGCAATATTCAAAGTGAGCGGATGTGATCACATCGTCTGACAATATTGGAATGAAAAACATTTCAATCAAAAAATGGAGTGTCTTTTTGAAATGAAACTGTCGAGGAAAAGAGAATGAAATAAATTTAGGAGCCAGTGAAGAGAGAAAAAGAATAAAAGAATAAAAGTCTGTTTTTGGTATTGCGGGATGATGGGGAATGATGAACGAAGAACTATCGTGTCGAGAAGTTTGAGGGATGAAGTGAGCGGGAAATTTGAAATTGTGTGAAATTCTGAAAAACGGACGGAAAATAGATGAAGAGCTGGAAAAGGATATCAGAATGAGAAAATGAAGATGAAACGATGAGGGATAATATTGCGTGAATCAGCCAGCGAACTCACGTAATGTTTAGCGGCCGTAGCCGGGTTGCTGAGGTGGGGCCTGTGGGGCGTAGATGGGCTGAGGAGCCGAGTAAGCAGGAGCCGGAGCATGATACTGAGGCTGAGGAGCTCCATAAGATTGCTGAGGGGGTCCGTAGCTGGACTTGGGCTTCTTAGGAGCCTTAGGAGCTCCGTAGCTGGGCCTGGGGGCTCCGTAACTGGGCTTGGGAGCTCCGTACGACGGCTGAGGAGCGGCGTAAGTCGGCTGGGGTGGTGCGTAAGACTGTTGGGGTGGTGAATAAGCCGGTTGGGGTGGAGCATAAGACTGCTGGGGTGGCGAGTAGGCGGGCTGAGGGGGAGCGTAAGATTGAATGGGGGCGCCGTAAGTCTGCTGAGGAGCTCCGTAAGATTGCTGGGGAGGTCCGTAGCTGGACTTGGGCTTCTTGGGAGCCTTAGGAGCTCCGTAGCTGGGTCTCGGGGCGCCATAAGATTGCTGTGGGGCACCGTAGGATTGAGCCGGAGGCGAGTAGGATTGAACAGGTGGGCTGTAGGCCTGGACGGGTGGGGAGTAGGACTGGACGGGTGGGGAGTAGACAGGAGCTTGTTGGGTGTAAGCCGGGGCTGGTGGTGAGTAGGCAGGGGCTGGTGGCGAGTAAGCAGGAGCTGGTGGCGAGTAAGCAGGAGCTGGTGGAGAATAGGCAGGAGCTGGTGGAGAATAAGAAGGAGCTGGTGGAGCGTAAGCAGGAGCGGCATGAGCTTCGTGATGAGGAGCTGGTGGAGAGTAAGCAGGAGCCTGTTGGCTGTAGTCAGGAGCTGGTGGCGAATAAGAAGGAGCAGCCTGGGCCTCATAAGCCTGAGGAGCGGGTGCTGAATATTCAGGAGCCGGTGGGCTGTAAGCAGGAGCGGCCTGAGCTTCGTACGATTGCTGAGGAGCAGCATCGTAAGAAGGAGCAGCTTGCTGGGCGTCATAAGAAGGAGCAGCTTGCTGGGCATCATACGAAGGAGCGGCTTGTTGAGCATCGTAAGAAGGAGCGGCTTGCTGGGCATCGTAAGAAGGAGCTGCTGGCTGCTCGTGGTGGTGATGCTGCTCGTGATGGGCCGGCTGGGCGTCGTAAGACGGAACGGCCACCGGTCCGCCGTAAGCGGAAGCTCCTACATCTGGGGTGTGAATGGGAGCACCGCCGCCGTGCCCGTGATCGTGCCCGTGATCGTGTCCGTGATCGTGACCGTGGTCGTGGTGTCCATGGTGTCCATGTCCATCCGCTGGTTGATTGTTTGGTGTCAAATCGAATAAGAGAAGAGAAAAAAAAGAAGTTGAAAAATCGGGAATGTGGGTCAAGTCGACTTGTGTTCGTCTAAAAACACAAAGGTGGCCTCTAAACAAATCACACTGGAACAGCTCCAGGCTAAACGGGCTGTAAGTGTCGATTACACCGGAAAACTAGTCAAACCGGTTTTGGGTTTTTACCCAGACAAATTAAATTCAACTTTCTCTTATTCTCGATTTAGGCCTAATTCAATCGAATAAACATTTCTTTCAAGTTCAAATTATAATTCAAAACTTACGAATGGGTTCGGCCAGAACAGTGCCCAGCACCAGACAAAAGGCCAGTAGAGCCTGGAAAATTTTAAAAAATGAAATTATAAAAAATTTTTGAATTTCACTGGGAAAATGTTTTCACTTACAGATCGACTGATGGCCATGATTTTTGATCCGTTTAGAATTTTAGGTTTAAATCAGCCGCTGTCTTTTCTTTTCTTCTTTAGAGAAGAAGTGACGATGTGTGTCTGTGCTCTTCTGGAACGTCTGCCGGTTCTTATATAGTCCCGCCGCCAGTGTGCTGTGTGACACGTCTACGAGAAAATAACAAACCTCCCCATCACCACCCAAAATGTGGTGCCTATGGAGGTGGTGGTGGTGGTTGGAGGGGCTGAAGAGAAAGGAAGAGAGCCCAGCCCGGAAGAGAAAGAAAACAAAACAACCATACCATACCACCACCAACCCATCCAGGAGGAGTATTAGTCCAACCCCCTTTTTAGCTGGGCCATATGGAAGAGCTGTAAAAGCTGAACGCCGGTACTATAATAGATGTTGGAGACTCGGTCGTGAGTCGATCCCGAGGAGATCTCCACCCACTTTTTTTGTTTTCAGTGTATCCTCCTCTTCTACCATCTATTCCTTTCTCTCGTTTTATTTTGTAAAAAACCCACCTCACCCCCCCACACACACAGAGAACACATTTTGAATTTGCCCAGGAGCGGTGAAAGCCATCCAGCCGTCGCTCGTCTTCCCCTTCCACAGTTAACAACCAGGTCCATTTTGAAAAGAAAGAAAGAAAAAATACCCTTTCGGTAAATGTGTGCTGCCCATATGTGTCTAGAAAAAAAATCAAAAAATTTAAATTTGTTTCCAATTCGTTTTGAATTTCCCGGGGAAAAAAAAATCAAATTTAAAAAAATTCTCTCTGAAAAGAAAGAAAGAAGCGATCTAACGGATGACCTAGAAATCAAAAAGAGAATTGAGCCTCATCTTTTTATTTCTTCTACACCCGAAAAATAAAATCTCTTTGGTTGCATGTCTAACGTGAGAAACTCGGCTAAAATGGATAACTCGACTTTTCTTTGAGTGTGTTAGCTTCTTTGAGGTTTATTCAAATATAGTAACATGAGAAGAAATAATACAAGGCTCTACCCATCCATAGTCATCAGTTCCCCTTCACTTTCACCCTACATGCGAGCTCAGCTCGGTGGTTCTCTTTCTCTTCTTTCACTCCGTGACATTTTATAGGTCTAAATGTACGGAGGGGCAACAAACCCATAAGGAGCTACGCCGCCACGTTTTCTCCTCATTTCGTATGTACACGCGTAACACCCAACATGAATCTGTCACGCCCTAAAAATAGAACCGCAAGTTCGTCGTCCTATTAGCCAAACACAGCCGAAATCGATTGCGCAACACACGTGAATTTAAAAAGTCAATTACGCGCTAAAATCGCCCGAGGCGCCAATGCAATATTTGGCTTATAAACATGGCTGTGATTACATTTATCCACGAAATATAATTAAATTATTGACTAAACCCATCAGCTGATGACCAAAAATCAAATAAAAAGAAAGTGAGCGCTAATCGCGCAATAATTATTTTATCCATCGCCATTTTGCGCAATAATAATTAAGAAATTAACACAAGGAAAAATGTGTAACACATCGAAATGCGACGTAGTGGTACAGTTTGTGTCGGGAAAAGGGAATTTCAGCGCGACTTTCTCCGCTAAATTACACCTGCAACAACGTAACAAACGACAAAATGGCGCAATAGAAACTTTTCTTCTTCTTTTTGGGGGGGACAGATTTTTGGGGTTATTCAATCACAGAAGGACACACACACAGGCAATTATACATGAGAAACGATTTGAATTGGATTCGGTGCAGAGAGAGAAAGTGGTTTGGTGTCGTCATGAATCACGGCATCAATTTCTGGCCGAACGCGCGTAGATCATGTGCGCATTAATCAAAGAGGACACTTTTCTTTCTTTCTACTTGGCTTGTTTGTTTTATTACATCAGCACTTTTTGCACACACACACACATGTCTATATGTATCCTTTAGATGTGGTTGTCTACTTTCCCCGGCCATAGAAGAAGAAGAAGCTTTCACCGCCTTTGCCATTATTTAGCCCTCGAGCGGTTTTTTGAGATTATTCAAGTATATCTTCCGCTACAACAAAAAGAAGAAGAATGTACGTACAGCAGAAGATATTTATAACATTCTTTAGCATTTTCACCTTTAGACGCAACACACAGCACCGGTCCCGACGACACGGGCCGGCTCGGTCATTGGCACCACGTGCGAATCTTTTCGCCACGGTGTACATATGTATAACCCGGACAACAAATTTTCTCCTGGAAACTTTTTTTCAACGGAGCGTTGGGTTCGTTCGCACTCACTCACGGGTCGCTTTCTCCCGTAGTACTATACAGTCGGGGGGGAGATTGGAGTGTATTCAGTTAATTTTTTGAATTGCGCGCGTTTGGGGATTTAATTTAAAATTAATGTATGGACGATTTCTTATATAGACACAAAGACTCTCGATGGAATGTGTCAAATAACTGGTGGGAGAGAAGAAAGAAAGAAACTTTCACCGGGGAAACAATTTGAATGAGATGTGCATTTTAAACCCCAAAGCGGGAAATTTGAATCTCCCAGGGGTTATAGGGGAACAACTTGTAAGGGTTGTTCAGTTAAATATTATTATTATTTTGATGGGCTCTTAAAAAGTTAACTCAAATGGATATGCGGGAAAGGGAATTCCAAATGTTTTACCTGCGTCTTCCGACAAAGAAAAATGTTGGAAGGTTTTTTATTTTATTTTATTTTAAAAAAAGGAAATGACAACGACGAGAGGAAAGTGAATTCTCACTTTCACGACGAAGAGAAAGGCCATCAAATCAAAAAATGTTGGGTTATTAAATTCTAGACATTTAAATGGGATGCGATTAAAAATAACAACGACAGCTGCACGGGAATTCCCGATTCACCTTTCTCTAACAAGACATTAAAGAGTTGGTGAAATTTAAAATAGAATCAAAAGCCAAATTGAATTTCGTAAAAATTCGTTCACCGCAGAAAAATGTCCGGGTGTGTCTCACCCTACTCCACAATACAAGTCAATTAAATCCAATCGACTTTCAAAAATAAAAAATCACACGCCGGCCTGTGTCAGTCACTCACAATGGTCCTTACCACCTCATCCAACTATATTACAGACGAGAGAAAGTTTCTTTTTCGGTTGGAAACTATTCAGGTAAATCCCTGGTCGGTGAGGAGGAATATGTCAGCAATAAAAAGAAAGTCCTCCCATGTTTAAAGATATTCCATTTAGCCGACATTTCTTTTTCGGTTGTATGTAAGTTGCATGTGTTTTGTTTGTCTAGCCTATATATCCAGGTAGATGTGACGTTAATGGCATTTAACAAGCGGAAAAAATCAGGACGAAAAAAACACCAACGCGTTTATAACAGTGACGTTGGCCATAAGTTGGTGGTTCTTTTTTATTTTCCAGGTGGGTACCGTTCTGTGTCGTCGTCGGGTATTCCCGAAAAAACCAGCAATTTCTCGCTGGTTTTTGCGTGTGTCTACAATCCATCGTTTTGTCTGCTGTACAAGCGAGAAGAAAGAAATGGACGAAAAATCATGTCGGGTGTTGCGTTACCGCTTAGATTCTTTTTCTTCTCCCCCTTCCAGCTCCTTTGTTGTCTGATGGAGCGTCTAGAATCTCTCACAAGAGTATTTCCCGCAGCGCTTCGTGCAACCGCAGACGATGGGTCTACAAAAACTATTAGTTCCCACGAGCATCTGGGCTGCTGCTGAGGCTGCTGGGTCCAGCACACTCCGGGAAACTTGGGATACAAGATTATATTTCTCTGTATAATACACAAAGAAAGTTGTTTAAACAAATCAAAACGGGGACTCTGTAATGTACACATGTAATAAGTATCATCCGAGAATTCTTTTTTTCAAATCTAAACATTAAAGTGTGGCCTACTCAGATGAAACTAGGTCATAGACACACACGTCTCTTGTATGGGGAGATTCCCTTAGTCGTCATCGAACATTCGTTCGTTCGGGAAAACTGATTTGTTTCTTGTTTTATTTAAATATATTCATCGGTAAACTTTCCCTTTGTGATTGGGTCGATTTTTTGAGAACGTTTAGGTCATGCAGACGGTATACCGTAAGGAGGGGAAATCTAATGGTTATAAGACGTCATATTGATTGGCCATTTATTCCCGGTGTGTGTGTACCTAGACTCTTTTCCGTTTTTGTGTTTTATGGGAAGGTGTCAAACGCGTTTGAGACTCTCTGAACTTTTGTGCTCGTTTCGGCAACCGTCTGCGTGTTACTTTTTTCTGAACAGATGGTTTTCTGCTGGCCAGACGACACAACCCGTAAAAGGATATCGCATCTACCTGGGCTGCAGCTTAGTATAGTAGTAAAACTATAGAAAATAGTAATGTTGTTGGAGGTTGTAAAAATAAAGAAATAAAGACAGTTAAACCTTTTTTTTCGTGCATGGGAGAAGATCAATCATTTTGGAAGGGCAAATATAACGAGTTCCTTTTGGACTTGAAATTTTTCTAGTTATGCTTAAAGTGTTTAAAGTTGAAATATTTTTCGAAATTTGATGGGTTAGACCCAGAGAAAAAGTAGTGAGGTACAAAGCAGGGCCTGATTTGCAGTCGTTCTACCAAAGAGTTATTTAATGAGCCCTGACCGAGTCAATAAAAAGAAAACCGTTGGAATCAACCGCATAGCAAAGGAGTAATCGTACTCGGTGCTATGTAACAATTCACAATCAACGACAACGAAAATAAGCCGCCAGTCAAAAAAAAAAGAATAGAAATAGTACATTTGCCCTACCTTTGAGACTGGGAAATATACGGCCAGGCATCCATCCGCAAGAGCTCCAGCCATCCGCTGAAAAGTTGAATCGGATAGGGAAAAGGGGGGTCCTCGTGAATACACCCACACTCACATGGGCATACACGAGAACATTTAAATAAAGGGGAATTACTCCCATCAAATGGGATGCTGATTATCTAAATGAAAAATAAAAAATGGGTTACGAAAATTTATAATCAGGAAATGTTGAAAATTAGACACTGGATAAACCTAAATGTTAATATACAGGAGAATTCAAGGTTTCAATGTCATACACTTGTGCGAGTCCTGCATCATTGAAATATGTAGCAGATCACAGGTTCCAATAAAAGTAACGAAAACTTATTACCCAAATGATGATCCTGAAATTATTGCTGATGACAGGTTAATACCAGCACATGCAAAACTGGCGTATTGTTATGATGGCTGGCTCAGGCCTGAAATCTGCACAAAAGGAAAAGTTAACATTAAGTGCAAACAAATTGCCATTCATCTTCAGAGGGCTTACATTATAAATGCTAGTCAGGATCTTATATTTAACCAATTTGGAACAGGTTTAACTCTACTATTTCAGCTCCCATGTACTCATTCTATTCATATTCTTAGTATTATTTACCTGATATGATCAGCATAGAGTGTGTATCAAGTGATTCTATGAAGAGACGAAAGTTGACATGAGGACCACATTTTGGTAATTTTATTTGATATTATTCGCTGGCTACTTGTTGTGCAGCCTCGTACGTTTCCTAAAATGTAATCGATCCGTTTTCTTTGTAAACTTGAACTTTGTCTTGAACGTCGTCCCTTTTTCGAAAGTCGATACTGTGAAACAAAAGGAAATGCAGACGACAGTAATATTCTAATTAGTCAAATTTAAAATATCGATACAAATAAAATCGACTAATCTCTCTAAATCCATTCTGATCGCGATAAAATCGGTTTTTCGGTTTTCGAAATGAGAAAGTTTTTTTTTCAATTAAGTCTTATTGAATCATCTTTTATACACCCCTGGGGTGAATTTACCAGGCGTAAAAATTCCAAACCACCCCAGGTGATTTTGATCTCTCCTTTTAACGTCATCCGTGCGGATCGAGTGAATTTTGGTTTTCCATTTTTTCACACTCTCCCCCCTTCAATGTATGACGTCATTTGCTGGTAACTGAAGAGTGAGGGGTTACGTCAACAAGCCCTTAGTTTCCGTATAACAACAAACAACGAAACCGAAATCGATACGTTCCGTATAAAATCCATTTTTTCGTCACGTTTTTCTTTCACATCGATTTTGCCATTCCAAACAATTATTATAACAGCAGCAGTAGCCACACCCCAGCACATAATGGGGTTTTATCGATTCAAAGGTGAGCAGCACGCGTCAGCTGATCAGTGATTGCTATCCAACACACCTTGTTATTTTCGTGATTGTCGAGCAGAAAAGAAATACAAAAATCAGGAGAAAATTCAATTTGGGGCTCTCCTAAGTTATCGATCCTCCCGCTTATACCGGAGCAGCCCTATACGCAGTGTGATTGGTCTGTCTAGAAACCCACAACAACGGCATAAGAAAGTGATCAACAAGTTTATAAATTTATATTGTGTCAAACTCTATACACCATTGATGATTACATGTATAGGGCGGTAGGGAGGCAGCGGCTATAATCCTTTTGAATGTTTCAATTGGTTGATCGATCGACGACGCTGGCCCCCCTTTTTTCTTCCGGCTCAATTATAGACGGCGGCTTCATCCCGTCGACTGTGTAATTGTTTGAGCCAATAATGTTGCAGAAGAGGGGGGTGGTCGGCCACTATATGTACACACAATGGCGTCGGCGAGATAACAGATTGACAAGAGAATCCAACAAATAGACACACACACACAAAAGAAGAAGAAGTGGGGGATCGATCTATATCCATCCCTCGTGTAAACACGGTGGAATTAAGAGGGTCAACATCTTCTCTCTCTATTCTTTCTATTGATGTGAATTTATTTCAATTCCCTGGCGGGCTATTTAAAAATGTCTAAAGTTATATTATTTATTAGACTTGATGCGGGAATCAGATTATATAACTTTCTCCGCTGATATTTTGACTTTTCAACGGGGCTTATTATTATCTCACGGGGTCAAAGAATATATAAGAAAAGAAATCAAAAGCTGCTTGATCATCCCCCCGTGCGTTTGATACACAACCCGTCACGTATAGCAGCAGACGTTCCCGTTTTTCCTAGCTTAGACGGTCAGCTGCAACTTTCTCTTGTACAGCGTGAAACCTCAATAGGAGCCGCAGATAACCATCTCTACTATACAAATGCATATAGTTGAGACTCTTTCCTTGAATTTGAACAAATGTTGTACCGTGTAACCCGTTGAAATTCACGAGAAAAAAAAAGACTATTTAAATCTATATCAATGTTTTATTTCTCTTTTATATTTTAAATTGATCGTATTCGGCGCATATAGTTTCACCTTTTTGGTTTTAAAGGGCATATACGGGGCAGCAGCTCCAAGGAATCGATTGGCGCGTGTCGGTTATATTCCCGTGTGGATCCCGTGACACGCCGCCAGGAGGCACCAGTAACTAGAGTCGCATCATTCTCTCACCATCTTCTTAAAAAAAAAATAAAACGACCAAAAAACTTTGTAACTTTTTTGAATATTAAATTATATAAGAAGAACGATTTTCTTTTCATAAAGTTAACTTTGATTTGATTTGATATTTTTTCTCAAAAAAGTTTTTAAATTGAACGAAATAAAAACCTGGCGGTATAGGAGCTCGGGCAGAAATACGACTCGGACCGCGGGAGCGAATGGATCGATCCAGCTGCTGCCGTCTAGAAATTCTCCCGAGACTTTCTCTCCTCCTCCACGTTCTGCATGCTGGCTCTTTTGTCCTTGCCACCCAACTGGATTGACACGTTTCCATCGAATATAAACGGCACAGTCTCAATAGAAGTAGCTATAAGACCGTGTCATTTTCTTCATTGCCAAACACTCACGAATTAAAACAGCTATAATGTGCGTGACTCGTGTGTATATAATTCCGGTGCTGCGCTGGATCATTGTTTTCTGTCGTCAATTTAATATTCTAATCCACCTAAAACGTTTTATGCCAGCCGTTATATAAAAGACTAGCTGTAATATTAAAGTTTAAATGCGATCCTTGGAAAGAATGTCAAAAGATCGTGTAACTCACCAACGGAAGTCGTATAATGTTTATACGGCTGCTGCTGTATGATGGATAAAATTACATCTACAATATTATAAGAGAGAGAGACATGCGGAGGAGGAAGCATCTAAGCATATCAGCATCAAGGATCTCTCTAGCTGACAGATGATACTACATCCCAAGATCCCCGTCCAATCGTTTTCTCCCCCCCTCCCCCCTCCTGTGTGCTGTTTGATCATCATCCCCCCAAACTGTTGAAATAAATATTTACACACAAACAACCCAAAGGTATATACACACATTAAAAAGATGTTTTAATATAATAACGATCCTGCGATATCTATATATCCTTTTATATATTCAAGTCTATATTATAATCAGTTATTCACCTGGATGTATATATGGGACTTGACTGGGGGATTTCTTTTATGTTTTATTTATATTTCCCGATCCTGCAGGAGCACAACAAAAAGAATATTATTCATTCCATTTCCATCACGTTCCTGTCGCAAAGTCTCTGCGGAGATGCGGCGAATTAAAGACATGATCAACCCTAACAGGATTGATGTAACCGCTCAAGGCTATCCCTACACACATCAATAGAGTTTGACCTATTGACCGCAATGGCTCCTAATAATACCATAAGGTATATATTTCTCCATTATCGTGTATACATCTTGAAATGGATAGAACTATATACATTGGTTTATATAGTTGAATCGATTGAATGACGTCTGGCAAACTTTTATAAGGGGGGTATAATACCGATCCATCCAATTCAAAATGGCCGCTTTCTGCTTTTGTTTCTCCTTAATAAGCCCCCCCCCCTCAGGGTTGTGGGAGGTCTAAATAGTTTCCGACGTCAATAGTTAAGACGTCACAGAGTTTCTGTATGTATGTATACAGTTTGGTTATATTTCTCTCCGGAAGATTTGTATAGGTGATGTTATGGAGCAAATAATATATTCAAACAACTTTTATTTTTTCCACCTGGGAGAACGTCTAATATGGCGGCTGCGCGCGTGATGGATCGAAAGGAGGTGGACGGACGGGGGGGGGGCTTTAAAACTTTTATTTTTCGCATCAGACGATCCTCCCACCCCCCGTGGGCTTTAGCGTACGAGCCGGTGAACGCGTCCAATCCCGCACGATGCGATGGGCGTGGCTTTTTCACGGCCGCCGTGATAGAATTTCGTGAGCGCATGATCCTGGAGCTGGAAGGAGCTCCCGCCCCCACACACACGGACGGAAGGTTTTGAACCTTTTCCTTCAAGGAGCGCGCAAACCTGATGGCGAAATCCTAAAATCAAGGAGGGAAAATCGCTTGGCTCCTGCGCTCCTTGGCTCGTCCCACTTTTGGTGCGGACGGGGGGCGTGTTGCTTTTGTCCTTGCCTACTCTCCGTTTGCCCGCAATATCGACGGAAGGTCCCGCAGTCTCGAACGGCCAAGCGAAACGGTGAAAACGGAACGCCGGGATCTGCAGAAGCCCACAAGGAGCCCCCGCGCCACTAATACAAAACAAAAATAAAACACTATTTTGTACAAAAATCCCGGTAAATTCCTTTCTTTTATTCCATGTGAAGGAATTTTCATCCGTCGATCCTTTCGAAAACAACGACATCATATCTGGTAAGAAATTTTTTTAAAAATTTAAATTTCGCGCCATTTCAATTTTTAAAAAATTTCAATTTTTTTTCAAAGACTCCTGCGGACCGGTTTTATGTTGCCAAACATCCGTAGAAATTCAACCGGAATCATCAGCAGTTTGATCCATTTGCATCATCGAATTGACCGATCGAGACCCCAAGGTAAAAAAGAAAAATTGATTTGCATATTTTGATATCTAAAGAGGACGAAAAAAGGTGAACAGTGCAACATTTCCACCCCTCCTGTTTGTTTTTTCCATCTCTCTCCCCCTAAATAATTAGTTACCCTCCCTCCCCACGTTGACGTCATTGTTGTAGTAGGGAGGGGGGAGAAAATAAAAAAATATCAAACCCACACCCCGAAACTATATACATCCTATATAGAACATTTTCTATCTCACCTTTGATCAAAAGAAATGAGAATAGGCCCAGCCCCAGTCTTATATGTACATGTAACATTTTTATATATCCAAGAATATTGACGATTATTTATAAGGGACCACCGACTGTGCAGCCGATTGCCAACCCGTCACATCCATAGGGTTGACCAACTCTATATTATATATAAAGCACATAGGCTACTACGTTATTTCATCTCGCAGGGCTGTCGGTGAAACATGTTCTAAAAAGAAACTTTTATATTTCTAGCAGCAAGTTATTTTGTTGTCATACTCTTATGTTTAGATTTATAATGATGTCGAGTTCCCCTCTCTATGATGAATAAATGCGTCGAGCACCACCCCACATTTCACGGTCCCCCTCTTTTTCGAACATGTCGAGTGTGTTGTACTGCTGCTGTATACACTCGCCATGTATAGATAATCAAAAGAAAAAGAGGGTCTCTCCATCACCATCAGACAAAACACGGAGGAATATTATTCTTTTATTATTTGCCTATACGCGTTTTAGAGTGAATCCCATTGTTCCGTGTTGCCTTGGTGATGATCACAGAGAGATATCGGGAGCTCATTATTATCATCACGCATCAAAATGTTGTGCATTGAATCGTGAAAATATTTTTAAAAAACGCGGGTCGATTCAAAAAATAGAAATTTTTTCTTTATGAGTTACCGGGGGGAGTAGATGCTGTGTGTCCTTGACGATCCGTCGGCACGTTCCGATTCATTTCCGAGATAATTAGATCAAATGAGAGTGCGACATTGTCTAGGCTGGACGCATGGCAAGGTCGACCTCAATTCGTTAGGCCTATTTTTTCTGCAACGTAAATCATTTTGATTGATTTAAAAAAGGAACAAATTCTATATAGCAACCACAAAAATGGATGGAAAAGGTGATATGATTTCATTATGAGCGGGGACTTGTTTTGTATGTCGCCATAGCAACGCGGCACCCACACCCATCACCCTCTTGACTGATGTCTTTTTCCCTTTTGTGCTGCTGATGGCGCGATTGATTCCTTTTGCCAGTTAGTTTATATCCCCCCTCCGCCATATATATAAAAGGTCATCCTGTGTTAAAAGAGATCCTGTCCAAGCGTGAAATATCATCTGGAATAATAACCAAACCCATCATCAGCTCACTCACATCACGCTCCTGTTTTTCTCCCCTCCAGCTGTCCGTTCTCCCACCGAGATCTAAAACCCACAGCATCATCATCATCATCACAGAGACACTATCAAATATTATACAGTTTCTTTTATTCAGCTCTCTCTAACATTTAATTCTTATAGACTATATATATACTGCTGCTGCTGGTCTCTCTCTTATTGATCAGGGTCGTCCCCCCTCCATCCAGGTACTGGTGAATTATTGACTATACACACAGTGCACAGTGTGCACAGGGGCAAAAGAGCGTTGCGTGTGCTGTGTGTGCCATCTAAATGTTGTATATATTCCCTGTGATGGAACAACACAACTCTCTTGAGGACATGACGGCACACATAAAAGGGTCGCAACGGAAAAGGAAAAAAAGCGAGGTACAAATTCGAGCGGGGGAGTATTTTAAGGGGCTGCCGCCGTTGCTAGGCGACCAACACTATCACAACCTTTCGCCTGTATATTTTGAGACACACATCACATTGAATGGGAGGTCGCAATTGATTATCTTTTATAGCCGATTATAATCCCAAGAAATTTGCATACATGCAAATGAGATATACGTATATAGGAAATATAAATGTGCATGGAGGGAAAAGATGTGTATACAAAATGAATAGGTGATTATAAAATAACTCCGTTGTCAAGTGCGGAAGTCACAGCAGAGGACACTGTATAGAAGGAAGGGTGCGCTCGTTAGTTCCTTGTGTTGTCGTCTCTTCCTCTCTGTATAGATAGGAGCCCTTATATAAATGGGGACACAGGAAAAAGCTTTTCATCTTTTTTTTGATTTTATTCTCTTCCGCTTCCTCCTCTGACGGGAAAAAGAAAACTTTTTAACTTTCTGCTGCAGACGACACAAAGTCTTTAGATTTAAATTTAATTGTATTTTTATTTAAGTCTAAATAAGGGGTGGTACCAACGAGGATCTCTCGCTTTTTGTCCTCGATCCTTTTTGTTATTATACATGTCGATTGCACCACCGAAAAATCCTCGTTTGTCTTTCTGCAAAATTGTGAATGAAAAGAAATTGATTTTCTTTCCTATTTTGAATTTGATTTTTTCTGTTTGTTTGTCTCTTTCCGTGTAGATTGAAAAAGGCGGAGCGACTCGAGAGCGAAAAAAAAGAGAGAGAACCTCGTTGACCTCGCCCTTCCCTCCCTCCATCCCATCACAATTCGATTGAAACCCTCCCCCTCCTCCGAATAAATAAAAACAATGGCCACTGTCAAGTGATATCTGCCCAGCACCGAATCCATCGATCAAAAGCCTCGATCAAATTCAAAAACACATTTCAAACTCGTCGCATTCAAATTTCCCGCCTGAAAAAAACCGAAAAAATTCAAATTTAAAAAGCGCCAAAATGCCGATGATCCCATTCCTCAACATGGAACTGTCCCTGGCCAAGGAGATCATCATGGAGAAGGTGAGGGAGCCGCACACCCAGCGCCGCCTGGTGTTGGTCATCGTCTCGATCGCCCTGCTCCTGGACAACATGCTCTACATGGTGATCGTGCCCATCATCCCGGACTATTTGAGGACGATCGGAGCCTGGGACACTCACATCGAAGGCGGCGAGTACGTGACGGAGCCCAGCAGGTGGCACGTCAACACCACCGGCAATTACAGCGTTCCAGGCAACCGGACCAGCCTCCACCTGGTCAACGGCGTCGTCGTCTACGAAGGGGAAGATGCGGCCATTGGGGTCCTTTTCGCCTCAAAGGCCATCGTCCAGCTGATGATCAACCCGTTCTCGGGAGCGCTCATCGATCGGGTGGGCTACGAGCTGCCCATGATGATCGGTCTGACGATCATGTTTCTCTCGACGGCCGTTTTCGCCTGCGGCCGATCCTACGGCGTCCTGTTCTTCGCCCGATCGCTGCAGGGCGTCGGTTCGGCCTTCGCCGACACGAGCGGCTTGGCCATGATCGCCGATCGTTTCACCGAGGAGAGCGAGCGAACCAAAGCCCTGGGCATCGCCCTGGCCTTCATCTCTTTCGGATGTCTAGTGGCGCCGCCATTCGGCGGTTTGCTCTACGAATTCGCCGGCAAGGAGCTGCCGTTCCTGATCCTGTCGCTCGTCTGTCTGGTCGACGCCCTGATGCTCAAACTGGTCATGAAGCCCAGGGGCATGAGCCAACTGGGCAAATCGACGTCGGTCGTGAGTTTGGCGGCGGGAGCTTCGGCCGGACCCCAAGTGGGCACGCCCATCTGGCGACTCCTGATGGATCCTTACATCGCCGTCTGCTCAGGAGCCCTGATGATGGCCAACGTTTCGCTGGCCTTCCTGGAGCCCACCATTTCCGTCTGGATGATGGACACGATGAACGTCGAGCAGTGGCAACTGGGCATGATCTGGCTGCCGGCCTTCTTCCCGCACGTCCTGGGCGTGGTCCTGACCGTTCGAATGGCGGCCCGCTACCCGCAGTACACCTGGGTTATGGCCGCTTTCGGCCTGGCCCTGGAAGGCCTTTGCTGCTTCATCATCCCCTTTGCCACTTCCTACTGGGTCCTGATGATTCCCATCTGCGGGATCTGCTTCGGGATCGCCCTCATCGACACGGCCCTCCTGCCCACCATGGGCTACGTGGTGGACGTCCGTTACGTCAGCGTCTACGGCAGCATTTACGCCATCGCCGACATTTCCTATTCGTTCGCCTACGCCATCGGTCCCATCATCGCCGGCAATGTCGTCGATTCCATCGGATTCCTGGCCCTCAACATCGGCATCGCCGTGTCCACTTTGCTCTTCTGCCCGGTCCTGATGCTCCTGCGCCACATTTACGAGTACAAGCCGTTCGGCGCCCAGGATGGTGAGGAAATGACTGGACTGGGGCCCATGCCGTCCATCGGTCACGGATTCTCCGGCATTGCTGGTGGAGGATCGAACATTATTCCGCTCATGTCAGACCCGCCAGACAAGCAGTATCAGACGTACGCCCTTCAGGAGTCGGCTCCTGGCCAGCAGCAGCAACGGTACCAGATGAGCGCCAACAATCCGTTGTCTTCCCAGCCGAAAAATCACCTGGAATACGGGAGCGCTAGACAGCATCAGCAGGACACCAACGTCGATGGCGGTAATAGTACCAACGGCTATCACAGCAACAACCGCAACAACATGCAGGAGACGAGCAACAACAAACCCAAACCGCCTAAGCCGCCGCTGCCGACGAAAATTCAAATGACGCAAAGGCCGGCTAATAATGAAACGATGACGACGGCCACTGCGGCCGCCACCAGACATCAGGAATCCAATCCTTTTCTGGCCAGTTGGGATTAATTAAATGACAACCAAAAAAAAAAAACAATCCTGAAAGTTTTCCATATAATACCAAACCAATTTCTTCTTTTCGATTTTTCAAACTAACCCGGCGCCCTCTCCCATAATTGGCACAGACAAAAATTAATTGAAGTTAATTAGCCTATCGTCGATGGTTTTTTGGTTATTTCAATTAATTCTAAATAGAAACATTTTCTCTATACATGTCTATACTTTGGCATCTGCTGCTGTCGATCCTTTTTTAATTTCTATATACTTTATAAGTGTGTGTATATATAATTAATAATGATATAATTATATAAGATAGCCTGTAGTGTGTCATTATTCACCTATATCGAAAAAAACAACAATTAAGAATTATTATTAAATGTAATAAGCGACCGATACACGAAAAAAAAGAGTGAATTTTGCCCCCCTGATCGTTGAACGATATTCGATTGAATGATTTAATTTAATTTAGTTCGATTAAATTCACACACCCTATCATTTATAATGTGTACTATATGTATTATTATTATTATCTTGTGCGATTTTCCAAGTTTTCGACAAATTTCCGGTAGTAATATTATAATTATCATAAATGAATTATTATCGTTCGTTGGCTCCGGTTTTATTCGATATCATTTTATTATAGACTGATAATTAATAAAATCGTGAAAAGGGATATTCCATAAAAAGGATCTCTCTCTCTCGCTATTATATGCTATATCGTACCATCGTCGATGTGTGTATCATGCAATAAAGTGTGTTATATGCATGACCCTTTAATGTAATACAAACCCCCTTCAATTCATTCAAAACAAAAGAAGATCACAGTTTCATACATAATAATAATAACTTCCCAGATTTGATTTATATCATTTTCTTAATTTTAATTTAAAAAAATTAGCAAACCATTGAGTGGTCTGCCCTAGAGCTCTCCTCCCTCCAATTTGATAAACATAACATATTCAATATTGAAGAAGAAAAAACAAAAATCGCCAATTCGTTTTTGAAGATGTAACGATATTAACAAATAGGTATTTAGAAATCGATATAGTTTAGAGCTTTGACCGTGAATGAAATTTTCTGTTTCGAAATTCTCATCATTTGTTGTCTTATTATTCCACATACTTATTATACATACAAACATTAAAAAAGCATATCAATGTCAATCGCTTCTTTATTATACTATTAATTATACAATCGCCATTTTTAATTGATATGGGCAAATGGAAAATTCTTTTAGTTTGAAGTCCTTAATGTTTAGTCAATTTTAATTTCAAGAAAAGAAAAGGTGTACAGGAATGATTCTATTGGGAAAGGCAGAGAGAGGGAACAGTTCATTTGTGGCTGAATTTTCTTTGTAAATATTCTTAATCAATTTAAAATTAAAAAACGAAAAAATATTATTGTCCATTAGCCACCGCAACACCCTCCACGTTATAGCTATATTATTTTAATTGATTACACATTATTGAGCACCTGTTTTCATTATATTATATCGATTTCTGATCGTGCTGTGTATTAAAAGAACAACAAATTGGATGAAATTGTCATTTCCAAACACACTCTCTCTCTCTCTGTCTGTCTGCTGTGTGATGGTGTAATAATAAAAAGAGAAACGAAACTGTCAAACAAATCGATTTGTTCAAACGGAGAATACCCTGTTACAATAATCTAACTGCTATTACATTACACGATGGATGGGGGGAGAAAGAAGAAAGAGAAAAAATAAGAGATGCCCGGCAAGTTGAGTGAGAATCTAAAAGAGAGAATTGCTCTTGCTCCTAAAGGTCACTCCAATTTCTCCTCCCCATAGTCCCTGGTGAGCACCGAATAGGAGCTGGCGCGGCGCGGGGGTCGATATATATAGACTTTCCCGCCGATTCCTTTACTTTTCTTTCTCTGATGTTGTGCTTGTCTAATATACAAGTTTCAACCCCCCATACTCCCGCGTTTCCCTTATATATTATATGAGAAAATAAGCTCGAATATATACTCGAATATATAAAAAAGGATTTTATACCATTCTCTTTGATCGCATCAAAAAATGATTCGGCAACATTATAGTATAGACGTCGAATGAAACAAGAAAGGGGAAGATATATAGTAGGCTATAGTTTCCAGTTTAGAGTGTATATGGGAATATATATCTAAATTCATTTTATTCAAAGGTCTGAATGTCAGGGTACATTCACCTGAAAATCCTTTGACCTTATAGATTTTTTCCTTCCATGTTTTTTTGAAAAACTATGCACATATAGAAAATGGATATAGTTCACGAATGGATAATGCAAAAAAAAAGGAGGTAATTTGAAGAGCTGTTATCCGGCTGCTGCTGTGGAATGGACTCATAAATATAGATGGAATAAGACATGATGTCGCCTGTCATTTAAGAGAGCGCGGGGATATCATCATCATCATCCCACAGCAGCAGCATCATATAAAGTTTTGGGTTCGTCTCGAATCATCAAAAGAGGTGGGAGGGTTGAGCTGCTTGCCTTAGCTGCTCTCTCTCTATAATAAAATATAAGAAGAAGGCGAATCAAAAATAAAAATAAAAGTTTTTCCTATACTCTCTGCTACTACTCAAACGCCTGGATGATGATTCAAGAAGATGGTGCAGCAAGCGAGGGCGTCTATCCCTTTAGCCCTTGGTGATTCATCTCCATACGTGCTGGATGGCTCCTGCTGCTGTGTATAGACTCTGCCGGGGTTAGATGGGGTGATGGCGAAAAGGGAGGATGTGGAATAAGGCGCGGCTAATGAGTTCAACATCATTAGCGGCTCCCACATAGAACGCGTGCCGCCCTCCAGAGTTTATGTATCGACGGAGGGAGCTGCTGCTGATGTGGGTGGGGTGGGGGGGTTATATAGCTCCTGTGCACAAAAGTATAGGAGCGGTGTGTGATATATAATTGGCTAACGGAGAGAGTATATAGTTAGCGCTGCTGTGCTGCTGATGCTGAGATGATATAACTTGCTGGAACTGTGGGCGGCCATAGTTCTCTAAAGAGTTTTGACATGCAGATTGTGTAAATATCAGAGATATCCAGTTTCCAACATTTTTAGACCCCCCTTATACATTATTTATGTCTTATTGGAATAATAATAATAATATGGTGATGTAACTATATGTGAAAACTTTAAGGATATCTCAGGTGAACATTACGACGATTGTTGATATAGCGATAGTTATACAATTTGGAAGTTTAGTCTTATGTCATTGCGAATTGCTTAAATATTTATATTAGGCGCGGAGGTAATTTATCGATACTGTAAAGAATCGATCCCGGTGCTGTGTAAAAGGCGATGCCATGCATATATTAGACAGTCACGCAACTCTGCGTTCAAACATTCTTTGTGATTAGACACACAACGAAGCTAGTGACGTAGATAGCCTATCTTATATAAAGAAAAGAAAGCTGATATACAAGTAATACATCTTTCCGGTGCAACATATATATAACAGCCACGATTCGACTCGGCTTCCATAGCATATTGTGTCTACGTGGGGTGAGGGGGGATGGTGTCGAGTTGTAGAGGGTGAGAGAGGGATGAAAAGATATGGGTCTATCTTCTTCTTCTTGATGCCTTTCACAAAAGCGGAACGAATGCTGTGCGTCTGTATAGGCCTACACGCACAAATCCATGGGATTTTCTCCAGCATTTAACCCAATGTACATAGGCAAAAGGGCTTTATATATAGGCTTCATGTCAATTGAGGACATCGTTGCGGCCATCATCAGATTATATAAAATAGCCAACAATAACTTTTGTTTTTTCTTTTGGCAAAAGTTGAACTGTTTGCAACCCATACAAATCTGTAGGCCTACATCATGAAAGAAAAGGAGATGAAAATAATGTGAGGTCGCGTGCTCTGTTAGCTATATATTCATCGGTCCAGGCTTGTTTGTATATACGTGACCGGGATAGTATGGTTGAGAAGAATAACAGAATCACGCACGCCATTCGAATATTAAAATGTTTGTCTAAATAGCGTCAGAGAGGACGAAAAGATCCGAATAATCTAAGCCTTTTTTTCCCCTTTTGAATGATGGATTAGATTTGGTTGTATATATTTAAAGACATGTATACATTTATATATCGTTCTGCGTGCAAAAAGGAATATTTGTATTTTTATGTAGTAGGCCTACATAACATTTTATTATTAGCTATGCACAGATAGGCCTATAATATAATTTTAGATGCCTACGATTGGCTTTTTGATCGAATAGTTGTTGGGTTCAAAGAAAACAGGATTTTATCGATTGTGTCGGGCAATCAACATAGCTTGCTGGAGAATGTGTCTGGGGCTTGCACTGGGTCGTTATGTATACGCGGATTCGCTAATGGATAGATGATGCTGTATATATAATATACATCTACCAGCAGCAGCAGCGGCATCATGGGGGGGGGGAAAGCAATCACAACTGGGCAAATTGGATCGTAATTATATCCTCTTCTCAAAATATACATGGAGAACGAGATGCTGCTGGCGGAGCTCATCATCATCTTTATCGAACCTCCGGGCTAGACACAAAAACGTCACACACGCCTATAAAACATTTATATTCCAGCAACACACACAGCCCTTGATGTATAGGCCTATAATATGACATTATAAATATGTAGCGCAGTTGATGGGATATAGTTTAGACAGCAGCAGGAATTGTTGATGTCGCTCAGTTGATATTATACGTACCATATATTTCTCTGGTTTTAAATAAATCTGAAGCTTTTATTATATAAATACGGAAACGCCCTTTTTTCATTCCGGTGTGTAGACTTCAAAATTAAATTTTGAAGAAAAAAAAACTTAGACGGTAGTACGTGATTCTTGAAAAGTCAGGTGCACTTTCTCCGATTGGATCTAATTGAATTAGTTTCCCTTTTTTTCTCCCCGTTCATTTCCCCTCTGCTAGCTGCTTCCCCTTTTTCATCCAACTCTCTGCGCATTTTTATATTATTCACTCTACTTTTTTCTCTTCTTCTTTTTCTTCTTCTTTTATAACGACATCACAAGGACGAGTACCGCTGCTGCTACTACTACCTTTGACGAGGGAGAATAATAAGAGTTGGGCCGGCTTCACATCATCATCAGGACGAATCAACTCGTCAGCAGTCTACATCAGCAGCAGCATCCGTACGACAACCGACGACAACATGACGAGTCTAGAAGTATATATATTTATTGATACAATTTTCCCTTTTAAAATAGTACATATAAGAATGAGTCACTTTAAAAACATTTTGAAGGGGTTTCCTTCCCTTTTTTTTCAAAACATCGCATGATTCAATTTACGAGATTCTTTTGATTTCATATGATGATGGGGCGCGTGTGCTTATATAAATTTAGATATAAATTGTGACGTAAGATATATAAGAGGGCTGATTTTTCCCGTGGGTTACGAGATAAGTCACACACATCTTTTGACCGGCTTTTGCATTTTAAAATTCACGACGCCAAGAATAATAAAAAAGTTTTTTCTGGGGGGGGGGGGGGGAATGTAGTATATTATGCAAACGAAGCAAAACAAAAAAGCGCCTATAGTATCTTTTGAAGTTTTTCCGCTTCGTTCATCAAATATTCTAATCCGCCAGTGTGGACTCGCATAGTCAATTGCGGACCATCGTATAACACAGTTCACTCAGTCCACACGAGCGTCACACTCAGCCCAGCAGCATTATATTCGAGCTGCAGTTGTTGTATGTATAAATAAAGGAAAAAAGTTTCATTAGTTATCAACATTAAAATCAAACTGCGAATGAGCTCTAGTAAAGGATATACAGTTTTCATCGGAAAAGTTGTGTGCTGGAAAAGACGAAATGAAGTTGAACCAAAGGCAGCTTGACTCTCATTGTCTATTCCGGCGATATATATATGTATACGAGTCGATCCTATACAGTACGAAAGTGCTATATAGCTTTATATACGTGTGTAGAGGTTGAGCGAGCTATATAGCCTACGGGCTGCAGCCCTGAAGGGGCTCCGAACAGAGAGAGTCTAAAGTGGGGAGTCTGCAGACTATACTACAGTTGTTGGTACCAGTACTACATCCGCCATTCCGCCCCCTTTAATACCCCTCCTGGCTCCTATATATACCAGCAACTCCTCCATATATAACAACAAAAAAGAAAAGAAGAAGGTAACAAAGTTAAGGCTCCCTCGAGGCGGCTCTTGCTTCTCTCTTTTCGTTCCGCGTCTCTTATTTTCTTTCATTCTCCTATCGTCTTTTTTTCTTTCGTTTTATATAGATCTATACACACACACATACAGTGCTGTGTGTTGGGTGCGGCTCCTATTTTTCCAGTTCTCTTTTCTTATAATTTCCACCTTGGGATTCACACGCGGGCCTCCCTATATAACAGCATGGGAAGTGTTTCGCCGCGTGTAGATTGTAGGCCTACATATACGGCATCTTGCGATTTGTTTTGTCAACTCTTTAATTTGATTAAATATAGGCCAAATATAGGTGCGTAGGCCTTGAAATGAGACTTGAATGCCCTAATATTTAAAACCTATTCGCCTAGATATAAATCGACGGTTGGGCGGGCGGGCGGGCTGCTGATTTTCGTCCATAATACATCGACGGAATACTGAATAAGATTTCTCGATTGAGAGGGAGAAAGTCTCTAGTGGCTTAACGAGGTAGAGGGGGGGGGGGGATGTGGCGTCCCGACGTTAGGAGCGTCGGTGGCGGCGACCCTCTAAGGTATTTTCCTCACGTTCCGCGTTCCACACACGAGGGGGTAATGCACATACAGTTGCTTCGCTCCTCGCTGTTGTATATGTAGTTACTGTATATGTGTGCCTTTGGAAATGTATAGAAGGGGGAGCCAACCAGCGCAGTCTAGTCCTTCATCAACTGAAGAAAGAAGGAGAGAACTTTCCGCTCCAACTCCCATCGTCTATAGGCCAGACACGACGTATTATAGATCGACGAGGACACACAATAGTTCACTTTTGTGTGTCTGTGTCCTCTCCTTCAATCATCATCAAAGACCAGTTGATGTAGACATTCTTTCTTTTCTTTTCATATTCTTATATTCTTCCCAGAGATGTATAGGAACGTGATTTCGATTGGGCGCTAGATATAATGTCTATAAGAAACAAACCGCATAAGAATAAGAGAGAGATATGTTGTTTTTTCGAGTAGTATTGAACATGCCCCGCAGCATCTGGAGGATGTCGCACGCTTCTCTCTCTACATCCACGAGGGTTTGGACTAGCAGTGCTGGGAAAATCGATGTTGTGTGTTTCTTGCTGTGGTCGATATGACGTGTGTCTACTATGTGGTTGTCGGGAGCGAAAGTTTTTGAGGCCACCATGGCGTGCGAACTCTGACAGCAGGTGAAACTATCTCTCCCCCCTCTCTCTCTCAGCATTATAGAAGAGATATGTGCGAGTTTTGTTCCAAGTCGACTGTATGAACATCAAAAACATTTCAGAGGGAGGCTGTATATATGGATGGAGTGTTTCTCTCCTTTCACGATATTGACACGCGATGGGAGAGCCTCGCCCTTTTGTGTACACACCTTTCAAATCATACTGATGAACCTCCTCCTACTATAAATATACCTTTTTTATACGTGTTGTATTATATAATAGACATGCCTGTATGTGTGCAGAGACAATAGGTGGCGGCCATTACTGAACTCGATATCGATCGGAATGATGTGGCAGCAGCACACCTTTTTTTTAGAAAATATAGAGATGCAGGTGTGTAAATCTTTCGATATAATAATACGATATAGACTGCCTGGCTGCCGAAATTACCTGTTCCGTCGCTGGAGCAAACGATGGCCTCCTATTTGGAGGCCGTCCAAGTGGCCGTCGGAGATGAGGAGCAAAAGGCCGAGACTAGGAGCAAAGTGGAACGGTTCCTATCGGCCGACGGCGTCGGTCCCAAACTCCAGCAGCTCCTCATCGAGAAACAATCGAAAGAAGATAATTGGGTATTACTATAGATTATGGCCATTACATAACACAGCGGGCCGGGAAACTTATATAGATAGTAAATGGTTGTATTATATTATAGGCCTATCATTGGTGGTTGGATGACATGTACATGTGCAACGATATCGCCTTGCCAGTCAATTCCAATCCGGGCATGGCCTTTCCTCGACGCCGTCAAGAACTTTCCAAAGACGTCGCTCCCAATTTCGTTCAAAATGTGGCCGATTTCGTCAGCGCCATTCTCGATTACAAGGAATTGATTGATCGGTAAATTACGTACTTAAGTTATATTTTAAATAGATAATATCCCGGTAAAAGTGCAAAGAGAAAACCGGATAGATGATGTCGATTTTTAATTTGTATCGATTTCTAATAAGCATGACTAATTAAGATAAATGTCGTCTGCTTTGATTTTGTTTCAAACAAAATGAGAGTAAGCGTATAAAATAAGAAGCAAAACATGACTTTTGAAATTCAGCTGAAGATAAAATTCAATTTTAAATAGTTAAATGTATTGCTCAAGTTTTGTTTTAAATGTTTCAAAGTCAATCTGGAAAGCCTGTAAGTTTTGATGTGCCAAAACATCTTGGTATGCACACACAAATCCTAGTTTGCTCTTTGGGGTTGTAGAGATTACAGGCTAAAGATTTTTTAATTAAAAAGCAATCCAATTTAGTAATCCAAGTTGTGTAACAAACATCATTCCAGTGTTGTTCCCACAAGTTCATTTTAAAAATCACGGTGATATCAGAAAACATGGTCAACTTAAAATCACCTTGGAAGTCTTCCAGAAGTGTTTCTGCTGCAGTACATTAATCATTGTTAGTTTTAACAGTTACACTTTGCAAATGTATTATTATTAGAAATTTCAAAATGGTCTGGTTTACATGGAGGAACAACACTGGAATGATTTACCGAAAACCATGTGTTTCACATTTTTAGATTTTCGAACAATTTACAAATCCCCCCAAAATAGTTTTAACTTTAACCTCTAAAATCAAAGTGCAAGTAGAAAATGTTATGACCTGCCGTCACAACCGTTACCTCCACGTTTAATCAGACGGGGTCTCCATTTAATAGAGATTAAAGACTAATTCCTATATATGTGTGTGTGTAAGCTGATTAGATGCATACCCCTATTACATGGCAAACAAAATCGTGATGGATATCGGTCTCTAAGACCCCTTAGCCGTATATTTAATGCTCCTGACATTAATGGGCTGCCCATGTACACACACACACACGCTGATGTGTATTAGATACGGTCTAGATATAATAATGATTAATCATGTCTTTAATTCCGTGTTGATACTATACGAAACAACAGTCAATTGCTGCCTCAGGATCGAGCCCTCTCCAGGGAGAAAGGCCAGCCATTGTGCATGGCTCAATACCAGCGATTGTTTGCCTCTTACCGAACGCCTGGACTGGAACAGGATCAACTGAGAAGTTTCCCACCTCCTGACGAGAATGAACACATCATCGTCGCCCATCAGGGCCAAGTATGTCGCCAAAAAGTTGAATTTGACATTGATTATTAATTTCGGTTTCTCCCAATAGTTTTGGCGTTTGGAGGTTCGCCACAAAGGGTGTCGATTGTCTGCCGAAGAAATGGCCTTCAACTTTGCGTCATTATGCCGTCATTGCGGCCATATGGAGTCGACGGACGGACAAAAGAGCAGCACATTAGCCGGCCAGCAGCAGCAGCAGCAGCCTCAGTCTAGCCATCATCAGCACTACCCTCCTTTGGGTCTCCTAACGACTGCCAACAGGCGGCTCTGGGCTCAATGGCGTCATCAATTACTCCAAGGTATAGTGTAGTATCCCCCTCGTCCTTTTTTTTCTTCTTTTTCCTCTTTTGTTGCTGTATAATGTTTCCACCCAGGACGGACACCCCTCAAAATAAATATAGAGAGCCGGCCCTTTTCATCATGTCTACTCCCCCTCCTTTCCACCAGCCAAGCATTTCGTCGGGGTCCGGCCAAATCGAATCCCGAATAGAAAGAATGGACTCTCTCGCTCAGTCTCTTTTGTTCATTCAATTGGATATATTTTTCTCTCTTTTGTGTGTAGATTTAATCAACGCCCGCTCGCTGCAGTCGATCGAATCGTCCAGCATGATCGTCTGCATCGATCAACCGTTTCTGCCGCCGCCGCCTCTTTCTGGCGTAGAAGATGAAGAGGTCAGCCATCGAGTCGACACCAATCGACTCCTACAAATGATCCATGGAGGAGGTAGCCACTGGAACACCATCAATCGATGGTTCGATAAAACCGTCCAGGTATTTATTATAAGACACAGTGGCCATTTGTATTTTCCAGTGGAACTTAAAATCAAATCTTTTTTTCTTTTTTTTCAAAAGTTTATCTTCAGTCCGGATGGCATCAGTGGCACTTGCTACGAGCATTCACCTGCCGAGGGCATCGTCTTGGTCCAGGTCATTGAGAAAGCTCTGGAGAATGTCCAGGCCCTGCAACAAGAGGCCCAACAACAAGAACAACAACAACAACAGGATGATAATGGGCAGCCAATAAGGGCGGGCGGGCGTATCCGCCGGTCGACGTTAACGACACTGGACAACGACGACGATGGAGGGCAGCGAGGCAGTGAAAGTGGCAGCGGTGGTGGCGCTGGCGCTCGAACGACGTCGTTTCCAGCCCCCAAGAGACTGACGTGGAAGATCGATGAAGACACACGGACGGCCATCGAAACGGCCGCCGCCGACGTCGACAGGTAGACGACGACGACAACTTGCCCATTTCCTTGGCCGAGCTTTATAACTTATTTATCGACACAGACTTGTGGAGGATTTGGACTTGCGAGTCTTTCGCTTCACCCACTACGGAAAGAATCGCATTAAAACTTTCAACGTCAGTCCTGACGTCTACATCCAGCTGATGCTCCAATGGACTTATTACAAGTTGGTTTTTTATTTTAATTTCAAATTTTCCCGCCAGGATTTAGGAATTTTTGAAAAGGGGGGTTTCTCTAATCATTATGAATGATGGGAAACACCACCATCAAATTGACTAATGATGCGCACATCAGAGAATAGACTTATTTATGATTGATGTACTACAATAGATTGCACGGGAAACTTGTGGCGACTTATGAAAGCGCCGCCACTAGGCGTTTCCAGCTGGGCAGAGTCGACAACATCCGATCGGCTTCATCCGCATCCCTGGCCTGGGTCAAAGCCATGGACGATCCCGACACACCGGTGAATATTCAAATTTTTATTTTTTTTTAATTTGGCGCGCGATCTAAACATTTGAATTATACAAAAAAAAGGTGGCGGAACGCATCGGCCTGTTTTACAAAGCCGCCGAGAACCAGACGGACGTGATGATTAGAAACATTCTAGGCCAAGGCATGGATAATCATTTGCTGGGATTGCGCCAGTTGGCCAAACACGTCGACTCGGACGAAGCCGCAGCCGTTTTTCAAGACCCGAGTTTTCAAACGATTCAACACTTTGCCCTTTCCACCTCTCAGGTATTTGATTCCTCCCCTTGCTTTTTTTTCAATCCACTCCCCTACACCTAAATGGGGGGAAAAAAAAAGGCAGGATCGATATTTTCTATCGATTTTCTTCTTTACCTTTTGAGAGAAGTTAGCCTGGGAGGTGTGTGTGTACATTGAAAAGTTGTTTTCTTTTTCTCTTTTGACAGATTCCTACCAGCAGTGCGGATTCTTTCATGGGTTACGGGCCGGTTGTAGCCGACGGCTACGGTTGCTCTTACAATCCTCAACCGGATTGTGTCATCTTTTGCGCATCGGCTTTCAAATCCTGCGAATCGACCAGCGTCGCCGGCTTCGTCCGTCAATTGTCCGACACGCTAGTCCAGGTCGGCGACATGCTAGAAAATCGATCGCCACCACCACCACCCAAATGAAAAATTGAAAGAGCCCCCAAAGTTGAATCGATTCGAACTATTTTTAGTCATTCCACCCAATCTTAATAACTGTCTTTCTATACGCCCAAGTCTTTTGGTTTTTGTTCTTCGTTGTTGTTTTGAAAGTTAACGATCCTTGGCTATATAGCCCCGAGGCTTTTTACCCTTCGTGATTTATTCACACACGCGCTGTGCTGGGTCCCACAATCCTAGGAGTTTGTTGTTGCTCCCCTCCATCGCAAATACCCTTATATATATGTTATAGGCCCTACTACCTACCACCACCGCTATGTGCGGTCGTTGCGGGGCAGAAAGTATAAGACCCAAACACACACTAGGACACGCGCTGCCTAATCTAAAGCTTTTTTCTCCTCCCGCATCGTGGCCGCATCAAATAAAAAAAGATCCTAGTAGCCTGGATCCTAGTAGTAGTGTTCACGGTGCCCGAGGCTATATATTGTGGATGGGGGGGATTATTACGTCACGGCGACCCTATAATACACACGCACACACACAAGCTGCTTGACATCGAAGCGTCACAAAAAAAAGGTTAACATGTGTAGCCTGAGGCTATTTATAGTCACTTTATTGTGTTGATATTTGCATTAAGATTTTTTGGAAAATCGAAAACGAAAAGAAGTTTTTGATTTTTGTTTGTTTTTTGGAAATTGTTGGGAATTTTTTTTAAGTGTTTATTTATTTGTTTTCAATGTACGTGTCTGTTCTTTAACAAGCTCATCACGCACGCCGTTTTATTGATATATTTATATTCCTTGTTATTTGAATCGAAAGTTACACATCGTCACAGAAATTACTCGTATTATATTGATGTATACCCAGTCACAGGTGCTTCAAGCAATACACTGATCAGCAGAAATTGTTTGGTTTTTTAAATATCACGAAAATCATTTCTCTTAGTTTACATTTTCTTTAGAAGATGTAGGGCTGTGTAGGCCTAATTGTCGTTCGTTTGTTTTTAGACAATTTGAAATAGTTGCCAAGTTTGGCCATCTGGTAGTGAACAATTAAGTTATTCCAGAGTCGTCTGCTTCTCAGGATTTGAACACGTGAGAATCTGTAAACAGTGTCGGGTATCAGTTTGATTAGTCTTGATTGTCTAAATATCGAGTGATTTAAATAATATGAAATGAATAAATTTGATAAGTTCAAAGTAAGTTCACAAGCATTTCTATTTCCAAATCGTCATCGCTAACTTATTCTTTGAAATCTTCTAGGACGTAGTTACTTCACGTGGCCGAGGCCGTGGAAGAGGTGGCGGTGATCGTGGTGGATCTCGAGGTGGAAGCCGAGGAAGAGGCGATCGTGGAGGTTCTCGAGGTGGAAGCCGAGGGAGAGGAAATTTTAATGGTGGAGATCGTAGAGACCGAAGTGAAGGTGGTGGTGATAGTCAAGTAGGATCAGGTGAGGGCAATCGTGGCAAAAGAACTTTTCAAGGTGGTCGTGGAAGAGGCCCACCAAGAGGTGGCAGGGGCAGAGGAGGACCATCACAGGGCAGCCGGGGAAGAGGAGGATCATCACGTGGAAATCGTGGAAGAGGAGGAGGACGTCCAGTACAAGCCCATCAAACCAAGACAAAGCCAATTGAAAAGAAAGAGGAAGTCCAGGAAAATAAGGGTTCCGAAATTAAAGATGGTCTTTCACTCTACATTACCTTCAAAGATGGCCCAGATATCTATGAACTCGAAAAGTTAAAAGGATTTCATTCACTCAATCCACCACCCAACAAAAAAGAAAAAGAAAGAATCATGTTGTTCAGAGATCTAGAATCGCTTGAAACTGCCAAGTTGTTTCTTGATGCCCATAAAAATGTGAAATCTACTAATCTTATGGGATTGAAATCATTCAAAAGACAGGTGAGTGTAATTCTTTGACACTTCTTATGTTGTGTCATGTAACTTTTTTCCTGTTTCACCGTGTAGGGTTCTAATTCCTCAGATAACTGCAGATTATTCTTGAGATTTGACAAGGCCCATGATGAAGATGCTGTCAAACAACTTGACAGCAAAATTCTAGAAGTCCTTCCTTTGAAGGATAGCAGGTATTCAACCCACTGTTTATATCAAACTCAAGATCCTAATGCATTTTAATGAAAGCTGTTGCAAGGTGGAGTTTGCTAGTCCTGAAGAAGCAAAGTCTGCAGCAGAGAGGTTAAAAAACCTCATTCGTAAAACTGGTTTAAGACAAGTGGATGTATTTGCAGGCAATACAGCAACTAGTTCATCAACAAAACCCGGAATTTCACCCACTACCAATATCCTGCAAGACACGTGAGTTTTATCTGCCACTTGTCTAAACGATAAGCTCAAAGTAGTTATTAACGTCATTAAATTTTTTTAGGGTCGTGTTACGAGATGTTCCTAAAGATGCCACTATAAAAGATATTTCCGATCAGTTCCCCGAGGCTGTTTCATATTATCTTTACGACAAAACCTTCCCCGCTTCTAAATATTGGTAAATATAGTTTTATTCTTTATATTCTTAAAAAACCCGGTCAAAAATTATTTTTTTAAAAATTTAGTCACGCTGCCATTCGGTTGAACACCGAAAGGGTCGCCGAGATTTTAAAGTGCAAAAATTTGAAAATTGCGGGAAAGAAAGTATACGTTTTCCCTGCTCACGCAGAATTCTTACACGACAATCCCAAGTTAGGGGAGCCAGAACCCGAACCGGTTGAAGAGTCCGCAAAGGGCACCAAAGTCGTAAGTTACTCTTATCCAAATGTTTCTGAGTTGTGTGTTTCAGTTCATTGTATTTGCAGGAACCCCCGAGTAAAAAGAGGAAGGTAGATGTCGGACAAGAAGAGGAAAGTAGCGAAGAAGAAGAAGAGGACGAAGATGATGATGATGAAGAAGAAGCTGGTGACGACGGTGATGATGAGGAAGAGGACGAGAACGATGAAGGTATTTCGTAAAATAATAGTTTGCCTGGAGTTTAAATAGTTCTAGATTATTTATTTGTAGGTGCCGATGAAGAACTTGACGAAAGTGATTAAATTTTGACAATGGAACATTTCTCACGTATGCTTTAATTCTTAAAGAAATAAAAGCTCATCTTTTATTTTGGTCAAACGACGAAATTTGTATGTATTTTAATTTTTTTTTTATATTTCTAACTGATTTTGTATTGCCCTACAAATAGTACGTGATTTCAACTGAAAGAGAAACGGTAGCGTATTGTTTTTGTTGAAGAAAACACATTCACAGCTTAAAACTTTATAAAACCAACTTAGGCTTTGCAGTTCGAGTAAATTCTCGATACTTTTCAATTATTCAAAAGTTGGTTTAGTCTCTTAGCGGTGGTTCCTCTGCGAACTAAGGACTGTATTCAGTATCGTTAAAAACTTTCCCTGTTAAGCTGTAAGGTGAAAGCTAAACTGTACTGGGAAGTTACTCAACGACGTTCATGGTTAGGTGATCTTGATTTGATTTAATCCGTCAGTGAAAAAATAAAAACAAAACAGTTTCGAGATGAGAGAATCGTGATGCTAATTTCGTTTGTTCATGGAAGACTAACCTCAAGCGATTTCGACGCTTAGCTTAATTGGAGACACCTGATCGTTGGAGCGCAAGTATTTGAATTTATTTACTGTTATTTCTAGAAGTTAATCAATCAAATATCTGTTAATCGGATTAATTAGTGGTGTATTTATTACTGAAGATCATTCGTCTCGTCAGAATGGTGATACGACCAAAGTCAGATTCCATGAGCGCCGTCATAAGTAGTAAGTCAATTTCAATTACCATTAACAGATAACCACATTCAGGCTGGCCTCCATTAATAAGTTTTCATCATTTATTTTGTCTCCGAAATATTTACCCACCAATGCAACGATTTCCATTTAATCTCTCAATCTACATAACGAATGGAACCCCCTGAAATTTATTATTTGCGTCGTAGTTAGGTTTGCTTCATTATACGGTACATTTAGTGTTCATTGCCTACTTTACTATAAATACATCGATAACGTTAGGATTGTACTAAAAATTCCTGGGAAAAACACGCTTCAATTGTGCAAGGTTATTCAGAATGTAGTACAGTATAATGGAATAATTTAACCCGGGTAAATAATGGAACATCGATGCGCAAGTAGACGGACTAGATGTTGTAGCCAAACTCAACATGTATGCATTGAATGCGAAATGTCCTTTCTCCGCTCTCAACATTTTCCGATCTGTTTAGGCTAATACATTGTTATGCGTATTCCATTTGCATGTAGAACAAAAAAGAAAGCTATACGTTTGAATAACTCAATTGCTGAGCTTCATTGCCCGCGTCATTTATTCGATATTGCAATGACCAGCATTGAACGGCCAGGTACGCTCTTACCCGATAAACTTATCCAAATAACCTACGATTTTTCTTAGCATATCGCTCAGTCCTATTCGGTGTTTCGTGAGAGAACAAACGAAAACATCTGCCTCAGTTCCATTTTAACTTCAGTAGACAAAAGTTATCTTTATATCCCAGGCAATTACGGATGTTTAAGTTTTTCTTGGATAACAGGAATTGATGCAAAATTCTGAAACTATTAATGTAACGTATTTTCTAGAAACTATGCCGCATGCAAGATTTTATTTACGCTAACTAACTCGTAATTACAGAAGACTTGAAGTGCATTCCCGCAATGAAAGGAGTGGGAATCTGGATGCTGTTCTGCTTTAGTTTGGTAAGGTTCATTTCAAGCGATTTGAATGCGCTTAATGGACAGCATTTGGTCGTCGGGACGCAGGTATTATTATTATTAACATTTCATTAATCTTTGTCTTAACTTTTATGAAACATGCTAAACACTTAAAAAACAAAAAAAAATCATCTTTTAAGGTAACATTGGTTCACCTTTACGTGGTGAGAAACAGTTCCGGCTATATCACTGAAATGAAAGGTGTAACAGCCGAGACTATCAAAGTTTTGTCGCAACGCTTTAATTTTACGTAAGCCGTTTTCATGTTTTTCTTTTACCGTTATCAATTAATCATCCACTTTGTTTTGGTCAACAGATACTCGGTTCTGCAAGTAAACGATAGTCTTATAGAAAGGCAAAATGAAACTCTGCTAGGCCTCGCTTACTATATTGCAAACGGAGTACACTACTTTCACATTTAAGGTCTTTATTCAATTTTCAATTTGATTTCCGTTCGTTTCAGAAATGCGACGTAATCATTGGACCCATAGTGACGACGCCTAAACGATCCAACACTATGGAATTTGCTAGCGGATTCATGTACACATCTGGTGCTCTTCTAATTCCTATGCCAGAGCCTTTGGACAATGTAGCTGCCGTTGCGAAACCTTTCCAGTTATTGGTAACAAAAAGACTACATGTAATCAATTAATTAAAAGAAAACTATTTGATATTGGAAAATAGGTTTGGATCGCAATATTGATTGCAATGCCCATAACGACCATCGCAATCTACTTTTTCATTCGTCCGATAAACTGTATGGAGAATGTTGCCATGGAACAATCGGTCGACGGAAGGATCCGTCGTATTCCACAGACTGCTGGTCGAGTATTCTTTGAGATTTTCCGAATTATCATAAACCAAGGTAGGTTGATTTGTTTCTGCCGTGTTAATCACATTTATCAAACATTTTATGTTCGCAGGAGGATACTTTCCTGGAATGCGAATTGCCGTTTATTTTGTTGCGGGTTCTTGGTGTTTGGGCGCCTTGGTTCTTGTTTGTTCCTACAGCAGTCTCTTGACGTCTTACGTCTTGGGCTCAAACGCTGAACTGCTGGTTGATTCACTCGAAAACCTTGCTGCAGACTCAAACGTCAAACTTGTTGTTGACAAAGGGCTTGCTGTAGATATCGTCGTTTCGGTAACTGAAATCGAAAGGAAATAATTGAACTAATTATTGAACCTTTTTTGTAAATTAATCCAGGCTGCGGCAGATGGACTCTACAAACAACTGGGCGATAAAATGCGATCTCAGTCGAAATCCCGTTGTGTGTCGTTTACTGAATGCATTGAACTCGTGAAGTCTGGATCTTACACTTACCTAAATGTAAATATATTTTAATCAATTAAAAACCCAAGATTGAATCCAGCTAGATTTTGAATTGAGATCAGGACTAGTTATATGCATTAAAAATAGGGTCTTGAAGTAATTCTCAACGCCATCGATGAGGATTACAAGACCACTGGAAAATGCAATCTCGCATTAGCCAGGAAACCGGAATCGGTTCCCGGATCGTTGGGTTGGGCACTGCCCAAAAAGAGTCCCTACACGAGTTCGTTCACCAAAGGGTACAGAATATATTCATTCTTGATCCCACAAAAAGCCTATTAGCTTTGCAGATGAGAAGGCAAGAAACTAATTATCGAATTCTATTGGCTCAGGTTCATGGAGTTGCATCAAGCCGGACTGATTGAGATGTGGACCGAAAGGGAACTGCAAAAACGAAGAAACGTCACTTATTGTTTGAACGAGGCCCGTAATAGGCAGCAGCGCAAGATAACCAATAATTTGACAAAGATCACTTTGAAGAACTTCTCTGGCGCATTTTACGTCTTGATAATCGGCTATTTTCTTTCTTTAATTTGCTTCATCGGCGAAAATGTTTATTTTAAACTTTCCAAACATCAGAAATCGTCCACGGACTGCTTGGAATTGGAAATTAAAGTCGGACAACATCAAGATTTATCAATTCAAGATCAGGCCGAGGGGTCGACAATAATCCAGGCAAAAGACAAAATCTGAATTTTACCATAACCGCAGACAGATATGTAACATCTGGAGACGCTACTCAAATTTGGATGGCATTTTATTTGGAGAACGATTCGAAATTTAGGCAACTTTTCTAACGATTTTGAAGTTTTTTGTTTGTTTGTTGTTTTATTATTTCTTATTGTTATTCTCTTAAGCTATTATAGAAGTATACTTCTTTATCATTTCGTATTTTAAAAGAGCATTTTCTTTTTTGTCCTGTAGATTTTATTTTGTGCAGTTATTAAGTAGGCTAATCCCTAAATACTTTCTAGTAATTATTCTAGTACTCCAAAGGGGTAATGAATTTAAACAGGATTCTATCGCTTCTGGTCCCAGCACAGTTGTTGCATACCAATACATGCCGTCACCTCATATAAATTCGGTATTATTTACCGTCAATTTGATTGTAAACACTGATATCTACTCACAGCTTACCTGCAAATGAATGTTTAAGTACTTGGTGCATAAACCCCCATATCCTGGTCCTTATCTTAACATCTCCCTTATCAGGCTATATAATAAATGTGTGTTTCTCAAATTATTTATTTGCAAATGTGTTTTTTATTGAAGATGTTCCTATCTAACGAAATAATCGAATTTGTTTTCTGTCCATTTTCTGGTTGGCACAATAGTTTCCAAATTGACGGTTGGAATATAACTCAAATACCAATAATAATTAAAAAAGCGACTACTCAAACAAATTTCCAAATGCAATAATGTATTGCAGTGACGAGAAACCAAAGAAACGAGAGAACTAGTAAGGGTTACAATCAACAGACAAGTTGAGAGGATAAAAAAAACTAAACAAAGATTGATGGAGGAGTGGTTTCGTCACAGTGGACGCGTGAAGTTTTGCTAGTTCATAGCTAACTGAAAGGGCTGGTTGGTGGTGAACGAATGCTAGGTTAAATTGGTCATAAGAGAAAAGAGCAATAAGAAAAAAACACAAAATCATACATACGCTGTGAACATCACCTCACCACAAGAAAACGACAAACAATTTTTTCGGGAATCATTAGTACACCAGCAGGAAAAATCAAAGAAGAAAAACTGGATACTAGGCGTTCTCCGCCGCATACAAAAGAAAAAAAAATAACCCTTCTCGAATAAATATTCCCAAACAGATGAGACACAGGAGGAAACATGCTCACCAAATTCTTAATCATAATTCGATAGCTTCGTTTAAAACAAGAGTGAGAAGAAAAAAAAAAAAATCTTTTTTTAGTGGCCCTTTCTAAATGCAATCAAAAAGGACAGTTTTGTTTTACTTTTGCCCACAGCCTGGAGAATAATCGTTCTTTTTTTTACAGTAACAGGATATTGTTTCAAGGCATAGGGGAGCATCTTGACTGTGTATGAAATTCAAACCTCAACCAACATTGCTGAATATAGTGACAGTAAATTCTGTTACTAGTGAAACCAGTGTTAAACAGTGTATCTGAACTTAGCAACAGATCCAGACTTTTTCATGCTATCATTGTGAGCCTCATAAACAATAGATCCCTTCACTTGAATGCCAAGCCTCTCTTTAAGTTTCTGGCCAATTTTCATTATGCCATCACGGTTAGTGCAGTCTGCTGTCCAAACACTTAGTTTGTCTCCCTTTGGCCGAATGTTGACCACAGCTCCACAAATGTCTTCACTGGATTCCTCAAATGCCTCACCAATCAGACACAGTATCTTGAGACATAACGTAAATGTGAATCAAGGAAAATTTGCATGGACTGTAAAATAAATGCAACTCACCACTTCAAGCCAATAGTTGTCCAATTCAGAAGATCTCTGTTTCTTGTCCAAACTGATGAGCCACCGGCCACCGTTGTTATTTCTAGGGTCCTCCCACATGGGCTTGATTCCAGCTTTGAACAATGAGTAATCACAGCCTGCAGAGAGCTCACTAGCTGATTTGATGTGATTGTGCGTGCTAAACAGATAATCGTATGGAATTATTAGAATGGAAGGACAAGTCACTGAGCAATAATGTAGGTACTTACGACCAAAAGTCTTCAATGGTATCAAAGTGAATGACTTCACGCTGGTTCTCTTCCCATCCCTTGGCTCTGTCTGGTTTGAAGAACCACAAAGTCCACTGATTTTGAAGGGGGTGTTTGATCAACATGTCTGAGTCCACACAAGTTTCCTCTGTCTCACCCACACTTTGAGTGACAACTGAAGGTTGGCTTTGTTCCTGCAAATGAAGTCAAATTAAATCTTAATTCTCTTCAATTACTATTAACGAGGTTGTCAAGTTTTAAGTAGAGCGAAAAATGAATGAGAGCATGTCCAAGACTACAACTCAACAGTCCCTACCGGCATTTGTTGAACTGTTCACGAGGAGAATACTCGATTACAATTATGTCTCAATTTAAAGTACGGAAATCAAGGTATTAAAATGCGAATAGAGCTTATTTGTGATCGAACGATACCAGCGTAATGACTAAAAATCAGTAACAGAATCTCACCGTTTGAGTAGTCTCTTCCATATCGGCGGCCATTTTTTAACATTCTAATGGCACAACGTTGCCAAATCTTTTAAACTACGTATTATTCCGCATGCATATCCCAATTCCCATCCTCTGCCCTCTGCCATCGTCGACGACACGACGAGGAAAACATCATCGAACAAACGGTTGATCCCGGAATGTGTTATTTTTCACATGTTTCATTTATTTAATTTATTAATTAATGTGGTCATGAAATGAAAGCGAAAAAGTAATTTGCCACATGAACATTCCATTGTATTTCTTTCAAACGAAACGTCAAAACAAGGAGACATGGCCCAAATAGTCAATTCTCCACATGTGTATACAGATGAAAAGAAATGTGGGGAACGTTTCGAGCGGCCGTGTGGAGGATTTTTTCTACAAACGGCGACCGCGACGACCACCCTTCCTGCGAGTAGAGTCCGAAGGGATAGGTGTAACATCTTCAATTCGGCCGATCTTCATACCCGCACGGGCCAAAGCACGGAGAGCTGACTGGGCACCGGGTCCTGGAGTCTTGGTCCTGTTACCGCCGGTTGCGCGAAGCTTGATGTGCAGAGCAGTTATGCCCAACAGTTTGCACTTTTCAGCAACATCCTGGTAATTCCAAAATTGTCATGTTTAGTAAAGAATTATTTATACATACAAACATTAAGGGATAAAATTTATTGATTCCAAGGAATGATATATTGGGAATAACCAATGCCATATTGAGATTTTACATTCTAAAAACAAAGCCAATACCATCCATGTCAATTTTTCAATCAACATGTTATGGTAAAGGCTAACGCAGCTATTCAGTAACAAAAAATGTGAGCGCAAAACATACCTGAGCAGCCAACATAGCAGCATAGGGAGAAGCTTCATCACGATCAGCCTTCACCTTCATACCACCAGTAACACGGGCAAGGGTTTCCCTGCAGAATAAGAAAAGATTGTACAGACTTGTGAATTTAAGCTATGGAAATGGTTTGTTCGTCTTACCTTCCAGACAAGTCGGTAACATGGACAAAAGTGTCGTTGAAGGATGCGAAGATGTGAGCAACTCCGAAAACGGTCTCTCCTTCACGTACTTGGGGTCCCAAAGTAACGACGGCTTCCTCTTTCTGAACTTTTCCTTTACGGGGAGCCATGATTCACAAGTATGGTGATTCTGCCTGTAAAAAAAAACACACCAAAATGAGTATCACACACTTCCTCTTCTCAGTAAACAAGACCAGTGCAACAAAACCCGGTAAAAATAAACCCCCAAATGTACGGTTTGATTTACAAATTAAAGGAAAACATGAACTGCAAATAGTTAGATTTACTAACAGCGGATGCGCCCTAAGTTTCGTAGATTCGAATGGATGACAATTTTACAAAAGAGAAAGAAATTTAACCTTTATTTCTCTATGAGATGGCGAAGACCGAAAGACTACAAGGATGCCAGATTTGGCCTGTCAAAAGCTTCTTTCGGGGGAGTGGGAGCGCCACCAGCGGGTTTCGAGTGAACAGTGAACTCAGTCAAATCAAAATGCAATTTTAATAATACTTTTAAGGGTTAATTACTACATCTACACACTTAAACTTTGATTGTAAATGAAATTTATTTTTTTGAATGATAGTATGATGCTGTTTATAGTTTTGTTTTGGGTTCAAAACAAAACGAAAATTTCACATAAAAAGCAGTTTTAACTTTGACGACCTAATCCAGGATGTATTATATATTTAAAAATTTGAAAAGCAACTTTAGTCATTGAAAATAAGTTAAAGCAATTAATCAGTTTGGTTTATTCATTTATTTTTAAATAGAAACGAACGGACAATGAAAATATTGAATGCGACCGCCAGATGGCGTTGAGTGGCTCACTTGATTGAAATAAAAAAAAAAACGGAGAAGTAAGGGGGGGAAAAGGAACCAAACAATAGTGCAGTCTTTTTCAGTGTGTGTGTGTGTGTGTTTGGGAACGAATAGCGTTTCAGGGGAAAGAGCTCTGGTTTGTAGGGTTTTTGAAGGGGTTGGTTCAGACGGAGGGGTGGGAGTTTTTTTTTCCTTTATTTTACAGTGTTAGTAGTACACACTGTCGATTCTCTGTTCATTTCTAACTGGGGGTTCTGCTTGTGGGTGCATCTTTCTCTCTCTCCCCCGTCGTCTCTGTTCTTCTGTGGGCAGACTACCCATCTTTCTCTCTGTCGTTAGTAGGGACTGGCTTTGCCCTGCTGAAAAGTGTTCTTGTCGATCGTGAATCCACGGGGGTGTAGAAATTAACCCCTATCACATAATTCGTCTATTATATATTGGATTCACGGAATATTGGTGTGAGGATATTTCGATCGAGTTTCTCCTAGTGCTCTTGTTTTTTTGGACAATCCCACAGGTGAGATTCTGACTCGAATTCGAGCTACCCCCGTGTGCCTTCCTTTGTTTGGGCTCCCCATATACGTATGGCCGCCACATTTTGCCCACATGGGGGAATAGGGTTTCAACTTTTATGTTTTGTTGGACTTGTGTGTGTGTGTGTAAACTGGGTTTCAACTTTTACTAACTAGATGTGCTTTCTTTGTTTGGTCGTAGGTTGGATGGGATCTAACCAGAAAGTTGGCCAGGGTCCTAGCAGAAAGTCTACGTCTGACAGGAGGATGTTAAACTGAAATTGGTGTTGATTGAGGACTTGCCTGACCGGATTCACCAGCCAGCAATGTTGGAGTGGATGGAGGAAGGAGACCGCATGTCATTTGATGACTCAGACCGTTTTGAAGAAGATTCTCTTTGTAGCTGGGGCAGCGAGCCTGAATCTCTATGCAATAACTGGAGAGGATGGAAGAAACCCTTGATTGTCACCACAACCCTCAATTCACCACTTTTGGCCTCCAATCAAAGACGAGCTGAAGGTGAGTTTCAGTTTTACTTTTAATATATTTGTTATTATGGGTGATCGGTTAAGCACAAAGACGTGTTCTTCCTGTTGCCAAGTGACTTTGTTATTCACAACAAAGCCATAACTCTAGAAAATGGATTTTCCAATCTTGTACAGTATTCATGGTGACCAAAAAGTTTTTCCAACTCTTTGTAAATTTTTAATATGCGAGGGGGAGGGTTTCGGTCCACCGAATAGGTCAACTCAGGGTCAACATCGTAACGGGAGAAGGGGTCAGTGACCAACAGTGCTTTGTGGCTGTTATCGATCATCACCGAAGAGAGCCAATTGGGGGAAAGGTAGACCAACGTGCGTGAGTGTATGCGCATTTTTGATTGCATGATGGAGTGAAAATACGGCCAATAAAAAGAAGCCCTTATACTGCTTGTCAGTATCGTGTGCATATGTGTTTTCTTTTTCGCTATCTGCCAAACTCTTATATTCGAGGCGGGAGTCTAGACGCAGACCAGACAACACACAACAAAGTCTTTCCTGACAGCAGTGCCTCAGGGCCCCCCGTGTGTGTGCTGGAAAGAGAAAACTAGAGATGGAGGAAATAAAGTATACTTGGGTCAACCTAACTTGAAACCCATTACGAAGAGTTGGCAAGAAAAGAAGAAGAATCTATTGCGTCGAAATCCCACGAGTCATTTATACCTTATAATAAAACAAGCCGAGTCATTTCAGTCCACGGATATCAGTATCTTTTGTTTGTTTGGTATACGGTGCTGGAACACTAGGCCCCGAAGAAGGCGGTAACGACGACGAAAGAAAAGAAAAAACGAGAGAATAAGGGTCCCGAAATGGCCCGCAGGAAAGAAGGAAAAAAAGTTTTGTAAAAGGAAGATGTTGTGTGTGTGTGTGTGTGGAGGGGGGAAACAGGTTTTTCAGCTGTTGAGCCGTGTGTTTTTTTCTCTCCTTTGCTTACTTTTCTTTATTTTATGAATAAATATATTCTTCTCCCTTTAGCTAGAGTATTATCTCGCTCCCCTTTTTTCTACTTTTCATCCACAGTCTTCCCCTTCTCGTCTTTCTGATTTTTGGGGTCAAGAGCACACTGACAAACAATGGAAAGAAGAGGATGTGCTCCGAAATCTTATTTCATTTCACACACACAAATATGATTGAATAATCTTAACAAAATAGATGATTATAACTTAATTTGCAGATGGCAGCGTGTTGTCGCTTTCGGAGCTGTGCTCTCGTGTCGTTGCTGCCCACATCGCCTTCGAAGTAGTTGAACAAGCTTGGCAACCCGTTCCTGAACCGCTCCAATTGCGCATCGCCTTCTGGTCGTTCCCGGACAATGAAGAGGACATTCGCCTTTACTCCTGCTTGGCCAACGGTGCAGCTGACGAGTTCAACAAGGGCGAGAATCTCTACAAAAGCAGAGCCGTCAAAGAACCTCTTCAGATTGGTAACTCCCCCTTTTACTCCCCACATCCTTTTAAATTCCCTTCCATCATCAAAAGAAATTTTAGAAGCATCCAAGGGGGGAACAAATATTAAAGGGGTTGTTGGCAATGTATGATCAACGGATTCCTCCTCTCCATTATGGACTTGGTTGGTGGTGATTTAAATCTCTTTTTTCTTTTATTCTTATTATTTAATCATGACAGGTTTTCATTTGAGCGCTTCGGTTGTTAGTCCCAGCCAACAGACAGCCCAAGGTAAATCGAATACCTTTAATGTGGCCGTTACGTTTGATCGGAGGCGTATTACTTCATGCAACTGCACTTGCGCTTCGCGGGCTTTTTGGTGCGCCCATGTTGTCGCTGTCTGCCTTTATCGCATCCATCAGGTATTTTTCCAACACAAGGAAAATGTAAGGAGTATGAAATTAATTTTCCGTTTTCTTAGTCTCATTTGGTGACCCTTCGTGCTCCTGTCAGCGAGTCCCTGAGTCGGTTGCAGCGCGACCAACTGCAAAAGTTCGCTCAGTATCTTATTAGCGAATTACCTCAACAAATTCTACCAACCGCGCAGAGACTCCTTGATGAACTTCTATCAGCTCAACCGTCTGCCATCAATACGGTATGTGCTATTGAGTTTATCCTTCTGGGGGGCCCTTTATTAAACAAAGTTTTGGCGCATTTTCAAAGGTTTGCGGTGCGCCTGATCCTACGGCGGGTGCATCAGCCAGCGAACAGACGTCATGGTGCCTCGATGAGAACACACTTCATGAGAATATTCGGAAAATTCTGATTAAATTTTGCGTACCGTCACCGACGGTATTCAGGTAATAAAAAAAAATCGATGCAGAGTTTTTTTTTCCAAAACTTTTTCGTTGGACATTCTAGACGTTTTTAACGGTTGTTTTTAATACTTTTTTTTTACACATCAGCGATGTGAATTACTTGAGCTCAACCGCACCCCCCGCCGCGGCTGAATGGAGCAGCCTGTTGCGCCCATTAAGGGGTCGGGAGCCGGAAGGCATGTGGAACTTGCTTTCCATCGTTCGCGAAATGTTCAAACGCCACGACCGCAATGCCGTTCCACTTTTGGAGGTTTTGACGGAAGAGATCATGTCGTGCGAACAGGTATGGATTCTTTTTGACAGCATTGAATGGGTTGCGTTTATTTGATTTATCTTCGATTTTAGATTATGGTGTGGTGGTTCAACACCAAGGTGGCGTTACATAATGGAAGTGCTGCTGGATACGGTAGCGGGATCAAGGCCAGCAACTTGGGAAGCCAATCTCAAGCATCTCAGCACGCTTGTTCGTCCTTGTGCGACGAAGTTGTCATCCTGTGGCGATTGGCTGCTCTCAATCCAGGCCTTTCTGGCGAAGAACGCGATTTACTTCGACAACAGTTTAGCGAATGGCACGTTAAGGTTATTGACAAGGTCACAAAGAGCAAAGGCTTGACGGTCAATGCCACTCATGGCGCACCCCATGTTGCAGCCGGAAACGGTGCTGGACCGTCTACTCCCCGAAGAACTAGCCAATCATTCAAAGCAGAAGTTGAAGTTTTTACTGGCTTTAAACCGTCTGTTGAAGCTTGTTACCTTAGCTGGGATGATTACCCCGTTCCTGGTGTGACCTACACCCAAGGCCACCGCCTCTACCATTGCCCATTTACCTGCTTTCGACACACTGAGACTCACGGTCGATTTGACATCGGCCCAATCAATTCTTCTTCGGCCGTCATTACCAACGATTTGCCAGTACACATGCTCCAGAGAAGGGCAGTAGTGCAAGGCGACTATGCCCAGGCCATGGACGATATACGTCACGAGAGGGAAAGAATTGGTGGATTCCACGCCGCTTCACCTCTTGTCCGACCTGAAAGAGAAATGGACCGAGCAGGAAATCGTAGCAGCGTTAGCAGCGAAGGTTTCTGCGAGAACGAAGGCGATCCAGCCGTTGAAGCATTTGAACCAGCATTGCCTTCTGGTCTACGGGATCTTACCCGCCAAGACAGCGACGATCCGGCTCTGGGTTCTGACACTAATGAACCGGAAGTCTTGGCGGTGGATAGTTGCACTTCAACCGATAAAGAAAAGTCCTCACCCGAAGATTTTGATGCCGATTCCGACTGGTCTGGAGTCGACGCCCGTTTGAAGAATCCCCGACTCGAAGGAAGCAGTAACAATGGAGTAGTACTTCCATCTGGATCAGGACTCCTAGCTGGATCTTCTCGAGACACTGACGACGTGGCCAGCTTGTCTGCCAGTCCTCGAGAATTTCGAACAATGGCCTTACCAGCAGCTCAAGGTGCTGTACCGCGAGAACCTTGCGTCGTGACGGTTCCCAACCGGAATGGTGGAGTATTTGGCGAGTTAAAGCCACTCGATGATCCCCTCGAGATTCTCTTTGCGAGGGCTGAAGGACTTCACGCCCATGGACACAGTGCCGAAGCTTGTGAACTAGGGATTCAACTGGCTACAGAACTATTGGCGAACCCGCCCGATCTATTGGTGGAATTGCCTCCAGTTATCACAAAGAATGGCAAGAAGAAGAAGACAAATCCTGCTTGCCACCAAATCAGCTGTTTGGCTTCAGCGACTCTAGCCAAGTGCGCCTTTCTCTGCACCGTTTTGGCAGAGAATCCGGATTATTATCACCTAGCTTTCAGGGTCGGAATGTTTGGACTGGAATTGGCTCGACCGCCGGCCACTACGAAGCCATTAGAAGTAAAATTAGCACATCAAGAGTCCGAGTTGGTCACTCTTTTGAAGCGAATTCCTCTAGGTAAGTGTGTTGCATTTCAAAGTTGACATTCGATCGTATTATAATTGGTGGTTTTTTACAGGTCATCTAGAGCTGTCGATTCTGCGTGAAAAGGCTGAGCAGTTACGAGATGGCATACTGAGGTCGAGAGGCGACGCTTTGTTGCCACTTTCGCTCGCCACGTTTATATTCGAAGCCCTGGTTACAGCATCTGGAACACAACCAGTCCGGGCGCCATTTTATTCTACCCATCGACTTCCGACGGATGAGACTTTAGGATTTGAAGCCGCTGTTTCCGCCCTGGGAATAAAGGTAATTATTAAAAATAAATCTTGTTTCTAGCATTATAACTAACGCATATTAATTTTCAACAGGCAAATGTTTCGGAAGCGGATCACCCCCTGTTGTGCGAAGGAACTCGGCGCCAACGAGGCGATCTCGCCGTCATGTTGCTGGTGCATTACAAGGATGATGCAGACAAACTGGCCAAAATCATGGAGAAGTTGCTGGATCGTCAAGTTCATCCACTCTACAAGGCACCGCTACTGAGCAGTTTCTATACCAACAATCCCACGCCCATGGGACAAACGTGTTCCAGCAATCGACAGATGCGCCAACGCCGTGAAGGGATTGAAGCTGGGATGATTGCCATTTCTCTCGATTCGAATTCATCTGCACATGGAGCTGGTCCTTCACAGACAAGTGGGGGCGCTACAGCAGCATCAAACTTGGCGCGTGAACAAAGCCCTTCATGGGAAGAAGATTATGCCCAATGGCAAGCTGGACATGGTGCTCGGCTGGAGTCGAATAATGGCGAAACAGCTTATGGAAACGAGGCTGCAATTAGTCATCGTCAGATGATGAATGTCGTTCGAAATCGAAGTCTAGCTCACCGATCTCAACGACAACCTGGTCCCGGCTCGGATTCCGGTAGCTCGGGTTCAGGTAAATCATCAGGATCGGATAGCTTTGGATCTCGAGGTCCCATGAACCACCCTCCCCCTCAAAACTGTGCTGGAGTTTCGTCTTCCCTATCTGACGGATCAGGTATGGGAGGCTCTATGAGTTCATCGATCCCCTCAAACTTAAGCGGTCGACATCCTCAACAGCAAGCATCCATACCAGAAATGGGTTGCCCTGTCAGTGGCGGAGCGTCATTTTCGAGAAATAGCACTGGAGTCATGGGTCCTTGTGGGGGCAAAATAAATCGCTTTAAAAACAAGCGATTGTATCCTTCGGTCCCCAATCAACCATCCGAAGCTTCTGCTCATTTCATGTTTGAATTAGCAAAAACAGTTTTACTGAAAGCCGGAGGAAATAGTAGTACATCACTTTTCACGCAGCCCATCAACTCTCAGAATCCTCGTGGTCCCATCCGGGCTCTTCAGATGTGCGCCTTCCAGATCGGTCTCTATGCCTTGGGTCTTCACAATTGTGTTAGCGCTAAATGGCTGAGTCGCACATATTCTTCTCACGTTTCCTGGATAACAGGTAAAATTTATTACTGATTTCTTTTTTTATTAATTTTTACTGATCCTTAATTGCTGTTTTATTAGGCCAAGCGATGGAGATTGGTTCACAGGCCCTATGGTTTTTGATTAGCACTTGGGAAGGTCATTTGACTCCTCCAGAAGTGGCTAGTATAGCCGATCGTGCATCCCGTGGTCATGAGGCGAATATGGTGAGGGCAGCTGCCGAGCTGGCCCTGTCTTGTTTACCACACGCTCACGCTCTCAATCCCAATGAGATTCAACGAGCTATTTTGCAGTGCAAAGAACAGAGCAGCGAAATGCTGGAACGCGCATGTCTGGCCGTCGAAAGCGCCGCCAAAGGAGGTGGAGTCTACCCTGAAGTTCTCTTCCGAGTGGCTCGTTGCTGGCACGAGTTGTACGAGCAGCGCATGCCGAGTGCCCGTCGAGGAGCTAGGGTCTTGCCCAGCATCGAACAACCTCCACCACCAATTCCGCTCCACGTGCCACCTTGCTCTATGCAGCAACCTCAAGCCAATATGGCCGGAGTCGGTGTTCCGGTGCCATACGCCATGACGTCGATTGTTCCCTTTCCTTTAGCTTACAGTTTCCTTTCTGGCACTGCACCTGGACCGAACCCACCTGCTCAGATCCCGGGAGTTCCGGTCAATTTTCTTGCACCGAATGGAGCTGGTGGTGCGACCCCCAATGCTACATTTTCATACGCTCCCCCTATACCCGGTCTACAGTACTTTCCATCTGTGACGTGCCCTATGCCAATGGGAACCACATCCGCACCTCCCAATCCTCCTCCAGGTCCTTCTCCCTTAATGCCGATGTCTGTTGGGCCAGCTCAAGGGACGAATAACCGTCCTCCACCTCCTTTACCTCCTCCCGGCTGTCAGGTTACGTTACAGCCGCTCATTCACACGCCCAACAGTACGACGCATCAAGCACCACCTCTGTTTGTCCAGCAATCACAAGTCAACTCGGTCCGATCTCCCCCAACAGCAGCCGGATCGTTGCCCAATCAGGCTCTGACTCCGACACAGCTGCATTTTCTCTTGGCGGCCTACCGAGTTGGTATTGTAGCCCTGGAAACACTAGGCAGAAGGGCTCATGATGATCGCCCGCAGGCTCGCTACTCTCGTAATCCACCCTACGGCGAAGATGTCAAATGGCTTCTCTCTGTAGCCAAGAAACTTGGTAAACTTTTTACCGACATATAACTTAGAAACAGTCGATTAATTCCAATTTCAATCATAATAGGAACGGATTATCTGCAGCAGTTTTGCGTCGTGACGGTCAACAGTGTCGTTAGTCCGTTTGTTCTTCATGAGATTGCTGTCGAAGCGGCCCATTTTTTCGCCTACACTGGAGCAACACCACCCAATCCTTACATGCAACACTTACGCTCGCGAGTTTTGACGCCTCTTATTCAAAAGTGTCATCAAATGTATACATTAATATTTTTATAATGATTTTTATTATTTAGTTTTTGGTATTTAATGCAATGGCTTATTATGTAGGTACATTCAGTGCATCAACCACAAGTTGTATCACCTCAATCCTACCGACTACGACGACTTTCTAACGATAATTCAAACGGCCAGGACGGCTTTCCATCTCATACCAACGGGACCGATGCAGTTTAATGAATTTCTGCAATCCATTCAAAAGTAAACCATTATCTTTGTTAATTTTTCTTGTTATTCGTTGAGATCTCTTAACTTAATTATTTTCTTTTAAAAGGTCGAAATCCTGCACGAAAGACTTATGGGGTCGTTTAATGGCCATCATTCGTCAACCAGCCGTTTGACAAGAAGTCAACGATAGGACTAATTTTAGCTAACATACCTTCCCCCATCCCCCTCAAACCCTTCTCTTTCTTCTCTACTTGAAGTTGTAAATAGTTCATTGTCATCCGTCGTATCGTTTAGATTACCTCGCTCGTTTAAAAATCTCCATTTCCCCCTACCGTCTCCCACTTTACCCGAATCCGATGGAAAATTTGACTTGCTTCGCTCTTGTTGCAAAACGATCGATGGCGTATCGATAGTTTATTCTCTTTTTTTTTCCTTTTTTTAAACTAGACTTGCTGCGATTTTTAGATGAAAAACACACACATTAAAACAGATGAAACTTTAAAAATTGAAAATTTTTTCTCCCAACTGAAAACTATTGTTTTCCGTTTGTTAATTTTCTTTTTATTTTCAAAGTTCCATAGTCCATATAAATATAGTTTACAGGCAGACAACTCTTCTCAGGGAGCTTCCACTAACGGAATCTGGTTGTCTGAACATTTTTTTTTTCACCCCATTTATTCTCCCCCCCCCCCCCCCCCCGATTCTCAATTTGCATCGGTAAATTGGCAGATCAGTTTCTCGGTTTCGATCAAATTCTTATAAAATGGAAGACACTCGATACAGAAAAGACTTTTATAAGAAAACAAGAAAATACGCCGGGTAAGTTTTTAATTGAAAATTCAGAAAGAGAAAAAAGAAAACAATAACTCAAGACTAAAGGAACAGGTTTACCAAACTGGCTCAATAACGATTTGTTTTATTAACTTAAAATTCGTTGATGTCAACCGTCGCAAACATGTATGAATATTTGCAAAGAAATTTGCTCCTTTTTTCTTGACTGTTTCTAAATGTAACTTCGTGTCTTTACTGTTAAACTTTTTCTCCTTTTTCCTGTGTAAAGAAGAAAAGAAAACTTGGGAATGTCGCTTTTAAGGTAACTTCTATCTACTCTAGGGCGTCAGTTCAATATTGGAACATCGATACCCGATCCGTCGGGAATTCAATGTTCTCTTGTTTATTTTATTTTTTTATCTTAACCTTTACCTTCTTTCCATCTCTTCTTTCCCTTTCATCTCTTTTCGTTTCTTCAACTTTCGCGAGAGAAAAAAAAAATGTTCTATTTGCGCAACAAATTTAAATGAAATGTTTCTTTGAAGTTGTCACATGGATGAAATAATAGATGAGATTGGGAGAACTGGATGTCTGTTATTTATCAACTTGTCAAAGTTATCGATAATAAATATACAGTTTGCTTCAAAATTATCATTACGTCATTAGGTAGATTCTAGTGCAAGTATCCTGAACATCATTGTGGGAGCCCACTTCATTATGTAAGTACAATGTAGGTGGTATTTTTATTTCATAACAATACGGAAAAGTCCTTGTAAATCTATTGAACATGGACCCATTTCGATGTCACCTTTAATTAAGACTAGGATTGAATTTCGAGCCATGTCTCTTTAACACATTTTGTGTGGAGAATTTCGCAACTGTTTTGTTTTTCAATAGAGAACAGAGGATATCTGGAACGATTTAATTTAATTTCAATGTAATATCTGTTAGGTGCTGCAACCCATGGAACGGACCTTGTGAACCACCCACGAGCTTACGGTCAGCTAAGTCACTCATCCGTTTTTCGTGACAACATAAATCTTCAATGGGAACAAAGAGTGCTGTTTCCATTTCTTGGAGAAGAACTGCATCTGGTATCTCTTACTTGTATCCCCTTACTACACGATGGGAGCCTCTCAGTATCCGTGACGATATAGCACTAGATTGATGGAGCAATATATCGGGTTTCAATATCGTGATAATATTGCTTCAGCGGCCAGCGTGATACCTGGGAAAATTCAACACTTTTGTCGCAGTATAGCAAGGTAGGATTTCATCAGCGTTAATTATTAAAAAACACGGCAATGAGAATCTAATTCAAAGTTCTACTTCTAATTAACCAAATTATTTTTACAGGAAGCCATGGGAGGATGAACGAATGTGGCTGCAGTATAAAAGAAGAGTCCCAAACTTCTACTGAACACAGTGTTCTACACAGACATTGAGTGTTAAGTCGTTTAATTCCTACAGTCCTTTTAATTTGTCAGTAATGTACTTTACCATGTCTAAATTGTTGGTCCTGTTGGCCGTTGTTGCCTTGCAATCGTCTACCTGCTCAGCCCAGGAATTCAGTATCTTCGGCCCCCTCTTTTCCGGTGTGACTTCTTTTACGATGGTAACATCAACATTTACTCTCACCAAACCAACACCTTGCTTCATCACTTCCGGCGGCAACGTCACTGCATGTCGCCGAAAACGTGGAATTGAAGAGAAACCCGAAATTATTCAATTTGATGAGGAGGAATTTGCATCATCAGCAGTTATGGGGTAAAGACATTATTAGGAACTGCTCTTTTATTTTTTAAGTTACTAAATTACATTGTTTTATGTTTTACTGCAGGATCGAGCCTACCGCAGCTCCCTTGAATTTCAGATCCCTTGCCGATTCCAGTAACGTGATCGCCAGTTCGTTTGACGACGACTCGTTTCATACTTCTGTCAACATTTTCCGCCAATTGGCTGTTAAAGGCAGGAATAATCGGATTCCGATCGGCGATTGCGGCATGACGATCGTTAACTTGAGTCAACTTCTCTCCTGTTTGGGTTTGACCGTCCAGGAAACAACGACCCTAACTGCCACTTTCACAATAACCAAGACTTTATCATCCGGTTTTACTACCATGACCGTGGCTGGATGCACTCCGGCAGGTTTCCCCGTTCTTTCTTGCCCAACTGATAATACCAGCATTCCTCCTACTACACCGACCACAACAACAACGACAGCAACAACTGGGATTACGGCTGTGGGCACAGAAACTGCGAGAATGATCCGTCGATTCAAAAATGTAAATCAATCCGTGTAGGAGACACGGAATTGAGTTTCCATTAAGTCGAGGCGACTTTTCTTGGTTGAAGCAATTTTGCTGATGAATTTGGTTTGGAAGGATTTTCTATTTTTGCTATTATGAAACTTATTTGTTTACATCATTGGTTTAATGTAAAATTTTTATTTATTTTGGCAATGGGCTGACAAACTCCTTTACAAAAAGTGGTTTTTTAGATTTCATACCAGGTTGTGAGCTATATCTAGCCATCAATCAATTAGATCAATATACTACTCACGTAAAACAAATAATTGCAGCAATGAATTGAAGTCATCAATTTCTTCACAATTGACTTACTAAATCAAATATGCATACGTAATTTGCCGTTCTATACTGTGGCCTTCATATGTCACAGTCCATATTCCAACAAATGTCATCAAATTTCTTATTTCATAAGTAACTATACTGTTCATGATTAATGCGATTTTTTAAGGAGGTCAACGTAGTATTGCAAAAAATTAATTTAGGAATGATTAATGTGTGTGGCTTGTACCGCACTTTTGAACGATGAAAGAAACAAGATTTCTTCATCAGTGAATGGCCAAGTACGCTGATGAGCATCAAACAAAGTGATTTTACAAATAATGGCGAATCATATCGGAAACGGTATAAAAAGAAAGTGGAAGGTTCGAATGAACATATTGTATCTTCAGACTCTTTACAATTCAGTCGCTTTATTCAGTCAAACTTATTTAGTACTATTTCAAAATGCATTTTGTTATGCCTAAAATATTAGTTTTGCTGGCCGTTGTTGCCTTGCAGTCGTCTGTGTGCTCAGCGCAAGCATTCAGTATCTTCGGCCCTCTCTTTTCCGGTGTTACTTCTTTCACTTTGGCAACATCAACGATGACTTTGACCAAGCCCACGCCCTGTTTCATCACTGCCGGTAAAAATGTTACCCAATGTCGGCGAAAACGTGGAGTAGAAGAGAAACAGCAAATTATTCAATTTAATGAGGAGGAATTTGCACCATCAGTAGTTATGGGGTAAAAGACATTAATATAATTGGCTTAACTGCTCTTTTTGTCCAAGTTACTAAATTTACATTTTTGTCGATTGACTGCAGGATTGAGCCTACCATAGCTCCTTTGACTTTGAGATCGTTTCTCGACTCGAATGCGATTCTCAGTTCGTTTGAAGACGACTCGTATCGCACCTCCGTCAACATTTTCCGCCAATTGGCTGTTAAAGGCAGGAATAATCAAATTCCTGTTGGTGATTGTGGCAACTCTACCGTCAACTTGAGTCAACTCCTTTTCTGTTTGGGCCTAACTGTGCAGGAAACAACGACGCTAACTGCCACTTTCACGCTAACCAAGACTTTATCATCTGGTTTTACCACTTTGACTGTAGCAGGTTGTACACCAGCAGGATTTCCTATTCTTGCCTGTCCTAAACCGTCCATCCCAGTGACTGTCAAAGCCACCACTATGGCTATTAAGTTGTTTAAACCTAACTTAAATGTTTGATTATCTTATTCCAATAATTCCTCTGAACATCGCAGCCAACAATATTCCACTTGAATCGCTGTATGGTTATGAGTTGACAATTATGTGGGAAGTTCTATCTAACTTTTATCTTCGCATTAGGTTATAGCGTAAAAATAGTTCTTGCTGTCGTATTTTTACTTTTTACTTGCATTTTTACTTCAAATCTGCTGTGAGTTTTGTTTTAAAATTATATGGATTTCTATATTTTGTTTTTGGTCATAGCAATAAATGGTTCTTTGGGTTGCAAAACTAAACTGATTATTTCTTGTCCTATCTGAAGAAAAAGTTATTCATATCATTTTAGTGAACTAGATAACTAGTGAGTTAACGAGTGAGCATTTTAATGATGTTTAACGATGGCGCCAGATTTCAATTTGTTTGATGTTGAAAACGACTGTAAGATGTCGCTGTTGACTGTTTTCCTGAAATTTGCTTTCAAACAATCTTTCTAGAATGGCCGATTTCGTTGCAGAGTAATTTCTTTAGCATAACAGAGCTGTAATATTATTCCTCATTTAGAAATTTACATTCCATTTCTATTCCAGTAACTCACACCACAAGCCAGCCCAACCATCAGAACCAGTCGAACTAATGGATGAGCTATCCGAGGACGTTTTACCACCTGGTTCTGATATCGAAGGCACTCTTGCTTCAGAACCGTCGTCCAAAACATTGGAAATGTTAGAAGATTCACAAGCTCAAGGAAATGATTCAAAAAGTTCATCAGGCATAGTTGGTGAATCAAAGTCCCAAGAGCTGGCATCTGTCGTAGAAAATGCTGGCAAAACTACTGAAAAGGAAGGCAACTGTTATTGGTAATTATACCTTGCTTGTATAATTTAAATTTGTGTAACAATTTGGCAATGTAAACTCTTACTTTTATGCTCATCTAGTGGAAAGGATCGCAACATGAATATTGTTGAACTTTTTTGTGCAACCTGTCTACGTTGGTTTCATGAATCCTGTATCAGTTATCAGTTGGGCAAACTGGTTCCTTTCATGATGAACTATGTTTTCTTGTGCAAGAATTGCTCACCTACCGGATTAGAAAGTTTCAAGAAAAATCAAGCCCGTAAGTCTAACTAATTGCAAAAAAAATATCATTACAATACTATAAAATACAATATGTTTTAGAATTCACACAGATGTGTATTACCACAATAGCTAACTTGATGCAAAATAGCACAAAAGAAGGAACTTCGAGACAATATTTTTCCAGGGATCGTGAAATCGTACCATATGTCGATTCTCATTGGGAATATCTTACCACAATGCCTAGAAGGGTTACACAATCCTGGCATTCCACAATACATAAAACTTTGATGAAGGAAAAGGGTATGTGTTAAATAATGGTGAAAAAGACATAACAAAACACGAGATCTTTTCTTAATCTTATTCTATTCGCAGGGCTGATATTCGTTTGCCAGGAACCCGTACCGGAAACGATGGCTAGTGATTGCATGTTTGGCTTGTTGTCGTTGGAACTCATAAACATCCGACCGAACTATGAAGCCATGGTTAGAGCTGGTCACCTAAAACAAACCGATCCAGCCGGCGGAAACAGTAATAATTCAGATTTCAATGTTTTTCTTTTGTTACTTAAGAACTTTCATGTTCCTTAATTATGAGCAGCTGCAATTCGTGGACGTGGCTATAAGCGTCGTGTTCCTGACCAGTTTGGTGGAAATCAGCGTAAAACTCGAAATGATATTGGAACACCCAAGTTACCAGCTCATGGTTACCCACTAGATCATCCATTTAACAAAGACGGTTACCGCTACATTTTAGCAGAGCCAGATCCCCATGCTCCATTCAGGTAATGTACTTTTAGATTTCTAATTTTAAAAATACATTTTACTTTTCATTATATTTATAGGCAGGAGTTTGATGAAAGCAGCGATTGGGCAGGGAAGCCTATTCCAGGCTGGTTATATCGCAAATTGAATCCGTCACAAGTACTTCTGACTTTACATGATCGAGCGCCACAGCTGAAAATTACCGAAGACAGAATGGCTGCCACCGGAGAAAAAGGATACTGCACTGTTAGAGCAACACATCGTTAGTGGAAATATTGATTGCTGAATTGTGTACATGTTAAAATTTATCATTTGCATATCTATCTAGTCGTGAATCGTGGAACTTGGTACTGGGAGTGTTCAATCGAAGAAATGCCTGAATTAGCTGCCACTAGAATTGGATTCGCTCAAGCATATGGTAGTACTAATTGTAATAATATTTACAAAATAAATAACATTGTAATATACTCTTTAAACATATAGGTAATCTTCAAGCTCCACTCGGCTATGATAAATTCGGCTATTCTTGGAGATCCAGGTAAATCGAGGTGCTATCTTGAAACTGGAAAAGATTCTAAACAGAATGCTTCGTTTTTTTTATTCAGGAAAGGAACCGTATTCCATGAGTCTCTGGGCAAACATTTTTCACAAGGATACGGCGAGGGAGATGTACTTGGAATCCTTATTGAACTGCCAGAAATTCCTAATGGGAATTATATTCCGCCGACTTATAAAGACAAGGTCCGTCTTTTTATTCTCGATGCGTCCACCTTATTTTCAAAGAACAAAGTTAAACTACTTATTTCATTCTACAGCCGTTAGTGAAATTCAAGAGCCACTTATACTACGAGGACCGCGATGAGATGCAGGAGGAATTGCGCAAGTTGAAGCCATTGAAGGGTGCCAAGATAGATTTTTACAAGAATGGAATCCATCAAGGAACGGGCTTCAGTGATATTTATGCAGGCGGTTATTTTCCTGCGATATCACTTTTCAAAAATGTTACCGTTTCTGTCAATTTTGGACCCAACTTTAAATTTGCTCCCAAAGACGTAGCATTCAGGGGTGTAAGTGGCTAGCGCAATAATAGCTTTATATGCTTTTACTTTTATGACATTAATTTTTTATTCAAACTTGATTGCAGATGCACGAGAGAGCAGAAGAATCAATCACAGAGCAAGCTATGGCTGACATGCTCTATTTGACTGAAAACGAGGGTCGTCTTCGATTAGATCTCTAGAGTAGTATTACTCCTGTTGTATTTCAGCAAACATGCTTCGATTTTTCTATCCCTTCTCAACATCCATACTATCCATTTCTTCGTGAATTGCATTTCGAAACAGTATGATTTTTATATTCAAAATAGACAGACTTGTCATGTTTACATGAATCCACTCGACTGAACTAGTGTAATTTTCCATAGAAACTCATGAAATTCAAAATTGTTTGGCTGAATATTTTAGTGAGAAAGTCACATGTCAATCGACATCAAGTCTTTCAGATGAGGTCATTTTTCAACAACGGGAAAATATAAAATGCGCTGATAAGGTACCAAAACTGGCAAAAACACGATTGTGTTTGAAGAGATTGGAATAGAAAAATGTGAATTATTGAATTGGTAGTGACTAATTGGTCCGAGAAAAAATGTAAATCGCATGTAGTGGTACTGTGCAGTGTGCCCCCGTGTCAATTTTTACTAACCATAAAAATTACCCTTTCTCGCAAGTGTGCGAAATTTGATATTCCCGCCTAGTTTTTGCCCAGAGGCATCATATTCAATACAAAGTTACCTTATAATACTTGAAAAAGGCTAACCCATAAACAATTTCATGAAATCGTGTAGCATGCTTTACCCGCCACCTTTACAAAATCAGGCTGCAAAGGGAAACAACCGCTAGGTTCGCTACATGACATTTCACCATGAAACACTAATTCGATTCGTCTGCGTTGACGGACCTCCCATTAGCAGAACTCTGTTAGAGTTAGACAGACGAACGCGTTGCCCACACGTGGTCTTTTTACGATCTGCATCGAAAGCATTGAAGGTCTCCTGCTGTAGTTCAACGATAAAATGAGTCAAGTAAGTCACAACATAATTGTATTAAATGTTTTTGTTATTTATATTCATTGCTGGTGTTGTAAACATCTCAGGAAATGTCTGGTTCACGTGGCAGAGGCCGAGGTGGTGGTGGTGGACGAGGAAGAGGTGGAGATCGTGGAGGTTCTCGCGGTTTCCGAGGTGGTAGCCGAGGTTTTCGAGGTGGTTCCCGAGGAGGAAGTTTCAGAGGAGGTGATCGTGGAGGAGATAGAGGTGGTCGTGGAAGCTGGGGTGGTGGATCTGGTAGTCCCAGCCGTGGAGGACCATTCAGAGGTGGTCGAGGAAGAGGTGACAGTGGCAGAGGAGGACCATCTTTTGGCAATCGTGGAAGAGGATCTTCTGGTGCCCGTGGAAGAGGAGGTGCAACACTTCCCAACCGTGGAGAATTTCAGCGCTTTGAAATCAAAGCTGGCCTGCAACTGTACATCACCTTCAACGATAATCCAAATCTGGAAGAGCTGGAAAAACTACCAGGATTTCATTCAATTTCAACACCATTCAGCGAAAAGGAAATTTTGAGGATAATTTTGTTCAGAGATTTGGAGTCACTTGAAGCAGCAAGGAAAATCCTTGATGCCCATGAAAATGTGAAATCCACTGATCAAATGGGAATGAAATCAGCAAAGAAACAGGTTTGTTGATTTAAGTAGTGTAATGGTAATGCCTAATGGTTACTTAACTTTTCCTTATCTCTTACAGAGCGATTCCTTGGAGAGTAGACAAGTTTACCTTAGGTTTGCCAAACCTTATGTTGAAGACGATGTCAAAACACTTGATCCTAAAATTGAGGAGATTATTCCTCTGAAGGAAAACAGGTAGTTATGAGACATGGTTGAATTAGGTACCAATTTGTTAACACTTTTTCTTACTGACCCATAGCTGCAAGGTACAATTTGCAACTGTTGAAGAATCAGAAGCGGCATTTTTCAGATTAAAGGAACAGATTGGTCAAAATTTCTTGAAACATGTTGATGTGCCATACGTGGTTCAAAGTGCCAAGTTAGCAGTAGCCAATATCCAACAAGATCAGTAAGTTTGTGGTCTTCAACATTTTCATTCAACTTATTGTAACAATATACTATTTTGTTTTTTGAAGGGTTGTGTTGAGAGATGTTCCCAAAGATGTCACAATCAAACATATTGCTGATAAGTTCCCTGACGCAATTTCCTTCACCCTTTACGACAAGACTTTCCCCGCGTCCAAGTTTTGGTATTACACCAAATATTTTAAAAAAGCTCTTATAATAATGACATTTTTTCTTACAGCCACGCCGCTCTTCGTTTTAAAAACAACGAACGACCTGCCGAAATTTTAAAGATGACAGATTTGAAAATTGCCGGAAAGAAAATCTTTGTCTTCCCTTGTATTATGGAACTCTTATACGACTACCCCAAGTTGGGTGAACCCGAGCCTGTTGTTGTAGAAGAAGAAGGAAATGAGTCCCAAGTCAAAGAAGTATGTACAATTAAAATATTTCCAAATTGGTTTTAATGTATTATCTCTCGCCATAGGAACCACCAAGCAAAAAAAGGAAAGTAGATGAAGAAGCTAATGGAGATGAGGAAAGCGGGGACGAAGAAGAAGAAGAAGATGAGGAGGATGAAGATGAAGAAGACGAGGATGATGAAGGTGTTTTATTTTTAAATGCTTCATCCTTTTTCATTAATTAATTTTTGTTTGTTTGTCTTTAGCTGCCGATGATGATTCTGACGAAAGCGACTAATGTGGATTCAGACATTATTCTGACGAGTTTTTTTTAATCTTTAGAAATAAAAGGTTTAACCGTCTTTTTTTCAAATGACGATGTTCTGTGTAATCAAATATTTCATGTCGTGTTTTTTTTCCCATTGGGAGATACACCTAACACGATTGCGAGACGCTTAATCGATGGATGCAATTTTTGTTTGCCTCATTCTTAATTTACATGGTATCAATTTGAGACTAGGTCAGAAGTACTAGAAATTCATTCAGAAAAGTTTAAAATGCCAGTTTTTCCATCACGCTTCAACGTGTATAACTCAGGTAAGACGAATTCACAGTAAGTCTGTAAAATTTCAATGATTAATATTCTAATTGGAGTTAACAATCCTGTCGTTTCTCTTTCTATAGGGAAGTCCGAGTATTGGCAGTCAATTTAACCCGTATTTAGCAGTAAAGCAGCGGTTTCCCTGTCTTGGTTGTCCTTTTCAATTATTTTATTTATAACGAACGATAGTTGTAGCACATTAGATGAAGATTTATTGACTGCACACGTCACGTGTTAGTAATGTATTGGTACACCGGGTCTTTTAAAAAGGAAGAAATTTAGAACCTAGAATTCTAATATTTTAATTTTGAAGTCACTCTCGAGACCAATTCTTAGATAACGGACGTTGCTTTTAGATTATTCTAGTATTTTGAATGACATTGTGACAGCTGATACAGTTGGCAAAGGAAGTTGTAGTTTAAAATGTTTGCAATCGTTCTAATAACAAGTTTAAAGTAAGCTACGCGATGTTGATTCACTAATGATGTTGATCAGAAAATGGTTCACAGTTTCGCGATGGATGAAGTTCTCTGAAATTTTTTCGCCACCATATCCGTTACAAAACGACATGTGGTAAGAAATTACAAATTAGTAAAATATTGGTATATTCAGCTTTTTTATTTGGTGGGCTTCTCAACTTAGAATGTCCCTGGTCGATCCAAAAGCAAGATTCTGCTACCCTCTGCAAGCACCCAACCTCGGATCAACGAAATCAAAGTGAGTCTCTTTTAACTGCTGTCTGAGATAATTTTTTCCCCAATCATCTGTTGAACGATTTCATCGTTATTCCTCATCGATTGCGCTTAAGTGTCGGTCGGGATGTGTTGACTTGATTTGTATTCGATAGTTTCGAAAGTTTTCTTATTTCTTTACCATCATAATCTAAGTTTCTTCAACATTAGCATAATTTCGTGGAGTGCTTCTCTGATATTGTCTAGATTTTGCTATAGCAACCCATGGTTACTTACCTTATTTGAATAAATTGAAGTTGGTGGCAACAATACTGTGGTTGCTACAACATAAACGTTGAATGTCACTTTAAGTCAAGAAAGCCTTATATTTCATGTTACAAGCTATGATTTATGACGTTTTGGACTTTCTGGAGTCCTATCCAATTTCTTTTACATAATACAAAGGCGGTTGTCAAAATCAATCAATTATACCTGAAGATGCCGATTCGTTCCAAATATAATTTGATCTCTGTTGCTATGGTAGAAAGGAATCATATAGAAAGACAGTTAACAAGCACAGTTAACAAGCGGTTAACAAGGCAGGTCGGAATTGAAAACGTCAATATAGGCGTGCATTGAAGAATATAAATAGTACTGGAACACTCGCTTTGCTCTTTCGTCCAGTGGCGTTTACTGTCGATGCAATGAAACTCCCTTATAAATTGAAATTCAAATAGCAGGCATGACCGAACTAACCACTTGATTTTAATTGTAATCCTAACGCGCATTGCAATCGTGACGCTTTATTTACCCCAGGCGAATTCTCTATAGAACCCGATCCCGACGGATGACACTTTTAAGTTTTAAGATAATTTGTATTCCTGTTCACCAGCGTCACCTTTACAACTTCGGATCCTTAGCTTGTTAATGGTTAAAGGCGATACCTAAATTTACGTACTCGGGGCGTTTGTGTCACATTTTAATTCAATAGCCATGTGCTGCGAGTGTTTTAAATGTAGGTAATACTTTAATGCATGAAATGTTTTTGTACAAGGTACTTTTGTTACTTATTTCGATAATTTTGTTTTGTTGTTACTTTTCACTTCTATTTTAAACTACCTCCCATTTGAGGTCGAAGGGCATGAAGGATTTTGTCTGTATCAGTGCCCACGTTAATAATAGATTCTTTGGGCTTACATTCAAAACCGCATCCCGTATGAACCGACGCACATTAATCAATAGTTTTGCTATGTAAATATGCTCAGAGCATCAAACATGAGAAAACGTCAAGCATATGGACTTGAGGTAGAATCTTATACTTATTATCCCACAGTGATGAATAATTATCTTTAAAGAAAAACTCAGTTGCTATGGCAGTGAGTGCAATTCGTACGTTGATCAAAGTTTCTGTATTGGCAACAACAACAGCAACAATTCCCTCTTGGGTATATAATACGAGATTTTGCAGGTTTTCCGGCATATTGAACAACTTATTTAGGGGTGAAACTGTAATCTTATCAATTTAATCCCTTTTACGCAATTTTGTATTGCTCGTGGCAATACGATACTTGATCGAAATGCAAATTGGCTTCATATACAGGACCAAACTATTCACGTCAATTGTTTTATTGACGCTTATATTAATAACGAGCGTTGATTTCTCAACCGAACTTGATTTAAACGGTCGACTCTTGACATTCTTGGCTTTAGATGTGAGTATCGACTACACTTTTCCGCATATCTTCAGGGTTTTCTACCCACGTAGAGAAATTTATTGCATACAATTCATAAACATTTGCAATGCTGGATATCAGGGCTGTTAAAAGTTGAAAAAATGATTCTAATTTCCAACCTGAAATACTTTAATTCACTCCTTTTGTGTGATGTAAAATTTATAATGCTTGTTTGTATTTTTCTTTACTCAAGCAACCTCCCTACGATAATTTGATCCGAGGTCCGAATGGCAATTTCACGTTCACTGGTGTGAACTATAAATTAATTTCTTGGATGTCGACTAAATTCAATTTCACGTAAGTTGAACATTAAGATCAGTTTAATTTATGATTGTGGGGAAACCAGGGGGAAACTAACTGCGAAAATTTGCAGGTTCCGTTTGATTCTGATTAACCATACTCTTGTCGAGAAATACGGCACACATGGAGCTGCTCATTACCAACTCGCCAACGAAGAAGCAAAATAGAAAATTTTAGTTATACTAAAAAACAAAAATTACATTTTTAATATTTATTATTAGAACGTTGACAGCATTACGTCCACCTTTCATTTAACTGCCGATCGAGTAGCGAAAAATGATCCAACGTCCTTTATATGGACTGAAGGAATGACACTAATAGTGCCAAGACCGGAAGAAGAAAATCGTTTATTCGCTTTCATCGGTCCATTTCAACCTATGGTAATCTATCTGCCTATCTCCTTTTATCACTTTCCCTTCCAATTGCGTTACCAATGTTGTTTTTATGATTTCAGGTTTGGTTGCTGATTTTCATCAGCCTTTTCCCTGTCATTGGTGCGATGACTTTTTTTACGTGGCTCTACCAACATCTTCATTGGACTAACGATGCCACCAGGGGCAACAATTCCATTCGATGGTTTACTACTATCTCTAGTTCCCACATGATTTACGTGATTAACACCCTGACGAATCAAGGTAAACGATTTTTTGCGATTATTTCAACTTGAATGTTTTGCCGCTAGTACTCTGCCGCTAATTTTCTTAACTTTAATAGGGGTTAGAGAAGCATTTAATCGCACCTCATTTCGAATCCTAACTGGAATTTGGGTTTTGTGCGCTATGGTTTTGGTCAATTGTTACACTGGAATTGTCACATCCTCACTCACAACGCCAAAGATGAAACCGACCATAAACTCATTTGAAGACTTGGCCGCAAGCAAAGAAGTTGGTATAGTTCTGCGAAGTGATACGACGATCGGAAATCAGATCCTGGTGAGGTCATTTCTCCTTTATTTTCTAAATCTATTCCTCTTAACCTGTTTCTGGATTCACTAGAAGGCGACATCCGGTATTTATAAGGTTCTTGGAGATGAAGCCCGACGTAATCCTAATCAAATAGTTGACAATCCTTTCAAGTTGACCGCAACACTGGAAACTGGACGCTACGCTTATCCTTATGTAAGTGTATAAAGACAGAGATTAACATGATCAATTTTTGAACTTTTCTGTTTCATTAGCTGCACTCTTTATGCTATGCCTTTGTCTGTTCTCAATATGAGAAAGATGGGAAGTGTCGGTTTAAATTATCGAAACTTTTGCCCGTTTCCATTGGATTTACGTCTTTGTTTTTCAAAAAAGGAAGTTTGTTTACTAAAGATATGGACAAAGGGTATGTAACCATTTTAAACACCCAAAATTTTTATATCTTGATTTTTTATTTATTTAGTTTAATCCTAATATATTTACAGACTTATGGAACTGTGGGAGAGTGGACTTGTCCGTTCATGGATTAATAACATTCATTCTACTCCCAAGGCGCAACAATGTTTTGCAGACACTAAACGTGGAGTCACCCGCGTAGTCCCCATTCGATTGTCGGACTTAATTAGCGCTTTCTTTATCCTTGCTATCGGTATTGGATTGGCGACACTGAGTTTCTTACTGAAAATAATCCTATCAAAATTACGTCGAGAGAGACTTTAGTTAATTTAAGCATTTATTGCAGCAGGTATGTGCTGCACTACATCAATAGAGCACGTTGTGTATACATGTAGTTTCTAATAATAGTCTTTTCGTCTAATAATATCCTCTTTTATATATTTATACGTATATACGTCTTAAATAACCTTTACCGAATTTTAATCCGTTTTTACATCTCCTCCTGGGGTATGCGAACGTTTTTAGCTTAGTCTTGTAACTCCTGATACGAATTAACTAGCAGTTGATTTACTAGAATACACATTTGTTTAAAAGTTTGATTGTCTCAAGAAATTTTATTGGTTGCTACAGTGACTAAAAGAGGCAAATTTAATGCTGCCTGACGGTAGGTCGCTAGGTAATGAGGAAAGACAAGATAGAGTTTATTATACACGTGAAGCTCAAGTTATCGTCGTAATTCAGTAATTGTAATGGAAATAATTTTGTAATCGTAATAAAAGGCCTAGCTTCTAAGATATGACAACGAAAATCACTTGATTGAAATCCTGAAAAATTGGTTGGTATAAATTTGGTTCATGCGTTGGTTTTTTATCAGAGAAAAAGAAAATTAGGAAGAAAAGGCTCAATTTCAAATTTTGGCGGTAATTTTTTCTCAAAGGTCTAGATTTTCAACACTAGATGTCGTTTGCGTAAAGCTTTTTATCAAACATTTGCTGTCGTCTGCCTAGTTGCGTGACATTTTTTATCGGGTTAACTAAACTTTGTTATTGAATAAACGGTGAGACAACAATCTACCTTCAAGTAAGAAGCCGAATCATAGCACGTTATTCGTTTACTGATTTAATTGTCCCAACAGAAAATGAACTCTGACGATGAAGACAGAGACAGCAGTAACAGAGATACTTCATCGATGTCGGACGAAGAATCTGATACCGACATAGCCACAGTTCTTACCCAGCTCATCAGGAGGTTAGTTAGTTATCCCTTCATGACAGTAGAGTGGCTTGCAGATCATCTTAATATTCGACAATTCTTTCCCTTTCTGGGAAACCACAGTGGCCGAGCTCACATTCTTTCAGAAAGAAACTCAGTATTTGAAGAAAGAAACGAGTCTTTCTTTGATTTCCTTCCAAATGCCCAACCACCCCCTGTTGACAGCACACCTGATTTAACTGTTCTTGAGGTAAAATGAGTTTGTTTAGACATAACAAGAAGGTACCTCTTTTTAATACCAGTTTTTCTCTAGGGGACTGATTTGTACTTATCAACATCCCTATCATCAGGAATCTACAAGCACGGTTGCAAATCCCATTCCACTCGTGTGACATCACTACTGTACCAGCGTCAAGTAGGGATGAAGGGTACAGGGCATTTCTCTGGTGGAGACAGGAGCTATATTGGCCACAACTATTTGCCTAACAAATTCAAACAAGTTGCCAACTGCAATCACAAAATGTTCTGCGGGACATATTCTAAAGATGGCAATATTTTCCTCAGCGCTTCACAAGGTGTTTCAAATGAGACCTCGTTTTGCGCAATAAAATATTTAATCTTTGCTTCTCTTCAAATTCATAGATCGAGTTATCCGTGTGTTTGACACATCAAAAGGCGGATTTGATTGCATAAGGAAAATCCCCGCCCGAGATGTCGGATGGAGTATTCTAGACACAGCGTTCAGTCCTGATGGACGTTCCATCATTTATTCTAGTTGGTCGGAAGCCAGTAAGAACCTTGAAACATAATTCGACTTAGTAAAAATGTTGTTAATGCGTTTGGTTCCATTTTCAGTCCACCTTTGTAACATTTACGATGAGGTGGAAAGACATGAAGTTCTCCCACTTTCCCCGGAACTCCGACGGTTCTGTATTTTCAGCCTTACTTTTTCTCAAGACGGAAATGAAGTATTGGGTGGTGCCAATGACGGCTGTTTGTACATTTACGATTGCGAAAAACGACAGAGAACACTCAGGGTACAATTACTATTTTGTTTCGGTCCCGCCAACAGTCCTTAATTAACCTCCTACCTTGTTTAGATTGATGCCCACGAAGAGGACGTGAATACTGTGGCCTATGCTGACGAAACTTCGCAGATCCTATTTTCTGGAGCGGATGATGGATTATGCAAAGTTTGGGATCGTCGAACGTTGGCGGAAAACGGAGAGGCTAAACCGGTGGGCATTCTTGGTGGCCATGTTGACGGACTTACGTTCGTCGACTCGCGTGGAGATGGCAGACATTTGATTACAAATAGCAAGGACCAATCCATCAAGCTGTAATCTTGTTTTATCTATCGTTGAAAATTATTTTTTTTAAATGTGCGATTGATTAGATGGGACATGCGCAAATTCTCAGGAAACGAAGTTCAACAAAAGACTAGATCGTTTATGAACGCCCAAAGTTGGGATTATAGTTTCCAAAACGTTCCGTGGAGGCGTAAGTTAACTCTCTATTATTGTTTATGTTTAAAATCTTCAACTCAATTGTTATTCTTTGGCAGTGGCTTCCCCCAAAAACAAGATCGCCGGTGATACTAGTTTGATGACATACCGAGGACACAGTGTCTTAAGAACTTTAATTCGATGCCGTTTCAGTCCAGCCTTTAGCACTGGGCAACGTTATATTTACAGTGGTTGTGCAGCTGGAAAAATTTTCAGTGAGCCCCCAATAACCTAGTATTATTATCATTCTAAACCAATTTAATTTCTGAATATTTTCAATTTTAGTTTACGATGTCCTGACTGGAAAGCCTGCAGCGATTCTGATAGGTCATTCTGAATGTGTTCGGGACGTCTCTTGGCATCCATACTCCATGGATATTATCGATTCAGCGGTATAAAATATTATTTCTAATTTTTCTCAATGAATTTCCAAAGTTTAATCAACCGGGGTAATAGTGGGACGGCCGACACTTCAAGTGGTTTCATTCCTCAGCCGATTCCGAAGACGAAATGGATTTGGACACGGAAGAGTACATTACCGACAGCGAATCCAACGATTCCAATCCTAATTGGATGCAAAGGCAGCGCCGCTCATATCGAGATGACGACGCGGCTGATGGCGGAGGTGATCGCGAAGTGCGTAGGAGTCCACGACTAGCCGCTCGAGCAACTCCACAGACGGCCCGGAGAACGTCACAGAGGCAGCGACAAGCAGCCAGCCGCCGCCCTCCTTCATAAGTCTTGTCCGCACCATATATATCCTTTAATACAACACACTTGTTTCGAAACACTTCATAACTACAAAAAAATTACGCAACGCAGTCATTTGTTTCAATTCTGTGTACAGTTATTGGTGTTACCTTTAACTGAAGCAGGCGTGGTGCGCTCAATTCACGCGCTTCTATCGATACGTTAACCTCCCTCTTTTATTTTGGTTTTTTGTGATAGATGATCAACTTCCTCCCGGGTACGATGCATCTAGTTGTGCTGGATAATTTGATGCGTGTGAAACTCTCAAGTAAATGAGAGTGGAAATTTCCAAGAACAATTCTTCTTGTTATTTGTATAATTATTATTTTTTTTTTTTTAATTTTTTTCTCCTGGGTCTTTTATATGTTTTTTTTTAAAAAAAGGTCTACATGTACTACTTACTTTTGGGAAGACGGAAATACAGGGCTAAATTCTACGCCGATACGGAATTCTACTCAGCAGAGATTTACAATAACCGCAATTTGATATTTTTGTATTTCGTCAAACAAGGGCGTGAAAAGACTCACTGTCAAATGAGATTGGTAAATCACAACACGGGATGAACTTGGATGATGAAGCCACCTAATTTGTCAAATATCTTGATTATGAATCGTCAAAGGTGAGTCGACTCGTTCCTTTCTTCATGTAACGTCTGTACGCTTTGTGGCGAGCAGATTGAGAGAGTTCTCGTTTAAGATCCTCTTCCTTCTCTGCCTTCCAATCGACCGCATTCGACTTAATCCAAAGTTCCAGTTCGAGATATTCTTCTCGGGTATGGTCCTCAAGAGCATCGAACTCGAGTTGGGAAAGCTTCAGGTTCTTCTTGATCAAATACAACTTTTCTTCTTCACCGTACTCTTCTTTTCGGATGTCAAACTTGTAGACCCAGATAATGTACCAACGGACGTACTGGTAGATGGTGTAGGGCAGAATGATGAGCTGGAACCACAGTATTTGCTTCCAGTCTGGTTTAGAATAGCCTCCGCGAATATCCATTTTCTCTTCGATGACTTTTCGAATAATTTGCTCCTTTTCCTCCTTTTCTTTGGACTTGTCTTTGACTTTCTTGCTGGTATTTTCATTGAACAAGCCTTCTTTCTTGGCAATTTCAAGTGCATGTATCCTGTATTTTTGCACAGTGGTTAAATACTTTATGGCAGTATCATAGCGTTCCCATGCAGTGTAGTACTGGATCCCAGAAATGATGGTGACGCACACAGCAAGAATCAACCTGATGTCGACATTTGGAGCTGTACGCCGTCTGTAATATCTGTAGTAATGCATGTACATTTCTTCTGGATTGTCAACCATGTAGTCATAATCTTCTCTGGAGGCATTATCACTCAGAATTTCATAGGCAGTGGCTATTCTACGAAAATTCTTCTCAGCTTCTTCTTTAGGCACCTCAGGCCCTTGCACATCAGGATGGTACTTCTTTGCAAGAACTCGATAAGCCTTTCCTATTGCACTCCTAGAGCTCTCTCTCGTCACACCAAGCACTAAAATTTAAAAAAAAAGAAAGCGTTATTACAGAACGTTTTAGAATTAGGTTAACGAAATAGCTCACCATCGTAACAGTTCTCGACTCCACAGTAGAGTCCTTCAATCAAGGAATGGACATTTGAGACGTTCAAAAAAACGCAGAAGGTAACAATAAATAGATATGATTTCATTTTCATAATTTTATAAAACAATTATTCCTAATATGATCGATCCACAGTCTAAGTTACAATTTTTTGCAGTTTATCCAACAAGTAGCATAGCGGCACATGCCTTTGAGCAAACTGACCCAACTGAACAAACTGTAAAAGTGACAGGCATAGGCGCATAGCAGACTTACGCAGACGACACACATTCCTGTCAGCCAACAAGTTCCACGTAATAATAACGGGACACAAATTGAGATGAAAGCTTACTTACGTAAAATTAAGTTTATTATTATCAAATTTATTTAAAAAATTTTAGCAAGACAAAATTTTGCTAGAAAAGTTGAGTAATTACATTAAAAATTAGAAATTGGTTTCTTTTTTCTGAATATGAATCTGGCAATGTCTACGTTTCATTTCTCCCGCTACGAATTTCCACTTTTGTTATCCCGATTTTTAAGTTCTTTTTGGCGAGTGAAAGAGCTACGAGAAAAACAATGGAAATAAATTCCAGAAAAGAGAATCTTAAATCTGAAATACCTCATCGAGAACAACAAATTGAAATCTTGGCGGATATCCTTCAAAGCGTGAGACTTGTTATGATTCTTGGGATGTTTACGTCAAATATTTATGATAACGTGATTGAATTTATTGCAGAATGCCCTTCCACCTTTCCTGTATGTATATGGCCACACGTCAACCGGAAAATCATTAGTAGTCCAACGAGTGATTGAATCTGTGGAGCATGTTCAGTATGCAGCAATCCATTGCATTGAATGCCTCAGTCCACGTTTTCTCTATGAATCTGTCCTTGAACAGCTGGGAAGTCAAGAGCGATGTGACAATGCCAATGACTTTGCCAGATACCTCAAGCAGCTTGGTGATACCAGACCGATTTGTATCGTACTTGATAAGGCCGAAAGGATGCGAGACTTGAGTGATGGAATGATCATCCCAACACTGACCAAGATCCCAGAGTTTACAGGTCTCAACATTTGCATCATCCTCATTTCAGAAATCCCCTTTGAGAAGTTTCGTTGTGGCACAGGAAGTCTCGATCCCATACAGATCTTTTTCCCCCAGTACAGCAAAGGTATTTATTGATTCAATTGCAAACACAACACCTTAATCAACCGTTTCTCAATATTTGTAGAAGAAATTCTGGACCTACTGATGAAGGAATGTCCACAACCTGAACATTCATCTCTTTACCAGACATATCTTTCCATGATATTGGGTGTCTTCCTGGTGGCTTGTCGCGATTTCTGCGAACTTCGCTACATAGCCGGGCAGCATTGGGAAGCCTTTATGGAGCCCATCCATTCGGGCGAAATCGACAAAACTCAATCAGTGAAATTATGGCGACATCTTGAACCGAAACTTCGCTCCAGTCTGAACCAAGTTTACGTCCGAGGTCCTGATGCATGCGGCACCCAAATAGGCCTGAAAATGGAGCTACCTTTCTTCTCCAAGTTCCTTATCATCGCTGCCTATCTGGCGAGTTACAATCCGCCCCGTTACGATCGTCGTTTATTCGTCAAAGCCAAAGAAGGCAGGAAGAAGAAAGACAAAGGTCTCAAGTCATTGAAGAAGCAAAAGTTGCACAACGCCGCCCGTTTGATGGGACCCAAAGTCTTCCCCATCGATCGACTGATGGCCATTTTCTATTCGATCGTCGAGGAACGAGTTACGCCGTCCCTAAATATATTTGTGCAGGTCTGAGCTCTTTTTTTTCCTTGTTGTTGTTAATCGCGTTATTTTTTGGCCAATTATTTACGTTCGAGATTGTGACGCCTCTTCGTTGTTTTACAGATTTCTACTTTGGTTTCCTTAAAGCTCATCACCCACACGGGATCAGCGGCCATGTTTCAAGGAGTTCCGAAATACCGGTGCAATGCCGGTTACGATTTAGTCAGGAGTTTAGCCAGGTAAACATTTAAATTTAAGTTAGTTCCGAGTTCAACCGTTAATCTAGTCCAGATGTTTTACGATACCAAAAGATTAAACTACTTAACACGATAACAATAATAAATGCTCACAAATTTCTTTTGATTACAGGACGGTGAATTTCGAGCTGGGACGTTACCTCTACGACACAACTGTTTGATCTTGCTTTAAATTGTAGGCAGTATATTATTTTCCTCACTTGATAAAAAAAAAGAAGAGAATTAGCCTTGTATTATATTTATTAAAATTTTTTTTTTCTTCAAGTTTTCTTTATAAACCAGTGTCCCCGCCCCCTACATCCTCGAGATAACAAACAAGTACACACCTCATTTCTTAAGCTTTTTCTTTTTTTTGAAACTCTTAACCGAGTGTCGGAATGATGAAGCAATCAAATTACAACCCAAAAAAAAAGATAAGAAAGGCGACGTTTTTCAATTATATATATTTTATAAATGTGTTCATGACTAAGACGATTTCTGACCGACGTTTGTTCGAAAAAAAAAACCCTTTATCATATTAGACCACATATGGTCATAAGAGTCTCTGTAATTCGGTGAAGCGATATCAAGTTGATTCTCCCCCTAAGCGGATACTATTTACCGACGTGTGTGTGTGTAAAAGGCGTTGTTTGATTTCTATCGCCCCAACAAAAAAATATATAGCAGCTGATAAAGCACATATAAGAGAGCTACGTCGAGGGCGGGGTCACAGAGGGGGGAAGGAAATGAAAAGTGGGAAGGGCCAAGTCTCAAACGTTTTTTGAAAAAAGACCCGCTTGGGGCTTTTAAATAAACCGGCGAGCACACGACGGCAACAGTGCCTTGCCAGACGTCAAGCCAAGTAAGATGGCGCTACACCAGTGGAATGGAGCTGCTTCTTCGAATATACGTAAATTTTCCGAAGAAGAACGACAAGAACTTCGTGAACAGTTTGCCAGCGTGAGTGTGGATATTATTACCGTTATTTTTATTTTTCAACCACCACAATCTTTTGGGTATTTGTGTGGCTTGATTAGCTTAATCAGGTTATACCAGCTCTCGAAAAATTTCGGTTTGAGTAGCAGATGACAGGTCTCAACTGTCAGAGCCCCGCCTAAGTTAATTGACTTTCCTTATTTCTATTCCTGACACGGCGAAAAAAGAGAAAGAAAAACCTTATTTCTTTTTTATTTCCTACAAGGAAACAGAAAACGATAAAAGAATGTTTGATTCTTTTCGAATGTCTGAATTTTTCTCGGTCGTTTCTATGTGGGGAAGGGGATTCGACACAGGAAAATGTGATCGTTACCTGCTGATATAGCCCACATAGTACATATACGTGTGTGTTATATTTGTTTTGTTTTTTATCGTATCCGTTTTTGAATTGAGAGCAAAAGTCGTCAACGACAATTTTTACTCGTTTTCCAGCTTTTATTCGATTGTTGAGCGACCGATACTTGTGCATCGGTATGAGTCACGTTTTTCTGTAGTTCCGCCGCCAAATATGGACGTCTCTTTTTTTAGTTAACTTTTCTCTTATCGAATCGACATTTCTTGAATCGTATCGTTGTGTGGACTTCTTGTAAAAAACCCACACGACCGGACATCCTGTCGTCACTTTCCCATTCGCCGCTATTCCGACGATTGCGTCACGATGTCGAAACACTGCCATTTTGCGTGATATATACAGTTGGAGCTAGGCTTTAACAAATAATTCCCCAAGTAGTAGTAAAGTCAAGTAAGTACTAGTGGCAGAGCGTTAGATAACAGGCGAAGACAGGAGAATGATTTTCTGGCCTCAAGGAAAAAACAAAAAAAGGTTTAAAAAAGAAAAATGATAATTATTGTTTTCCCTAAAATTCTTTTGCCTTTTTAAACAAGTGGAGTGTCTTGGCGTGAGGAAGATTCTTGTGTTATTCCTCTGACTCTTTTTCTTTTTTAAAAAAACAGTCTTGTGTGTGTGCCTTATATGGCCTTGGTAAAGTAGTTTCCCGCTATGGAAATGAAGCCGAGCCTCGGTCGATTCAAGGCCCCCCACCTTTTTCTTCTTCTTTCATCTTTTCTTCCTTCTTCTTCTTCTTTATCTTCTTCTTCTTCTCCCCCCAACCGACACACATATCTCTTTTCCAACATTCTTTACAGCTGCTGATCCTCTCTCCATTTAAGAAGATTTTTTCCCCCTTTTTATTTTTCAATTTTATATTTTAAATCCCCAAAAAGTTGTTAAATTTATACCATTTAGATTCTTGGCCATCTTATCGTTTCTTTTACTTGTCACTTTGTTGTGTCTCTGACGTATAAAGTAGAGAAATAACCGGTAGGACATGGCTAGCTAATCTGCTTATATTGGACTTTGTTTTCGGTTTAACTGTAGCATATTGATTGACTTTGAGGTGACCATCATTTTACGTCATCTCGTGTATCGTCAGCTTTGAAAATAACTTTTTATTTTATCTCTACGTGTGTGGGTTTTTTCCGGTTGTTATCCGACTTGAAATTGGAAGTCCTAATGTGTGTGTTTGACAGTTTAGAGGACAACTGTGCACTGTATAGGGTATATAAGGGGAGGTCTGTGTCGGCATGTTGGCCAAGCATATGCTACCGACAACGTGTGTACTATTCTGAATTTTTTATTTTTTAAAAAGTGGGGGGTAGAATTGAACAAACGCCGCCTCCCGCATGGGTTTTTTTCTTCTTTTTTTGCCTTTTCTAAATATTTTTCAGGATTTTTAATGGGAATTCTTTTTTCGGAGAAGGTCACGCTCGTACGATCCGCACGCGTACCGACAACTACCGCATAAAAGGAAGAATGGTGGACTTTGTAATATCTTGACCAAACGAAACAAAAGTTAAAAATAAAACCCTTTTTTAAAAGGAATGCCGAAAGAATAGAAAATGAAATTGTTTTTTTTTTTGAGCAGAGCCGAAATATTTCTAAATGTGAAAACCGCGTTCAAAGATTTTCAAGCCCCGAGGGACTTGTGACAAAAGAAGAAAAAATTCACGACCGAAACAAAACAAAAAGGGGGCTTTTTCGGTATTTTCTTTGAGTTGTTGTTGTCATTCCATCATAGAGTGTCATCCTCTCTATCCTACTGTTCTCTTTTAGTTTTTTTCCCACCAAAAAATATCTGCTAATTTTTCAAGTCTATAAATTGTGTAACCATCTAAAGTCCAGTGAGGCGGTACTAATGAATCAACTTTCTCTGGAATTCTCATCGTTCCTCCGACTACTTGTCGACTTCCCTAGCACCAGCAGCAGCAGCAGCTGCCGAGGAAAAAAGAACTAAATTTTCTACTTAGCCAGTCAACAGGAAATGACCCGATATTCGATTACTAATTCCTTTTTTCTTAAATAGCCCAAAGCTGATTCATCGTCACATGATATCCCCCCGCTATCAGACTTATTATTATTTTCATTTAAAAAAAGATACACTACATGCTGGGTGACACACTAGAACACACACACCCAAGGAATTGGTGACCTCCCGCAAAGGACTTGCTTTGTCGCTTTGGCCACCACCAGGAAACGATTAAACATAATTCTTTTTTTATTTTATTTTATCTATCATTCCCCCATAATAATAATAATAATAGTATCGTGTTGTCGGCGTGACTCTTGTGCACACAAAAGAATTAAAAAAAGATGTTTGTACGACTCGGTTATAATGTGGGGCACACGGCGTTTTCCATTTTCATCCAATAATTTCGGTTGTTTTTTTGAATATTTTTCTTTTTTATCCGCGTCACGCTCACACACGCTCCTTTGATTCGGACTCACGTACTCGGAAAAACGATTTTTATTTCTTATTTCTAGAAAAGAAATGATTTAATAGCGTTAGTTTTTTTTTTATTTCTTCTTCTGGTCAGAAAAACAATTTGCGATTCACGAACGCGGAACGCGCAATTGTTACAGTCACACCGCACAGCACGGCACTTGATTTTCCAGTTGCCGCTCGACGAGAGTTTGCGCCTTTATTCCAATCGTTTCATCCGTATCATCATTTGCCAGGGCAATAATCGACGATATTAGAACAAGTTGCACATCTTCTTCCTTTTAAAGTGGAGTGGAGTGTGTCAGTGGATTAACAACGGCGAGAAAAGAATCAGACGTGTGTGTGTGTGCAAATATCAAACATATTTCTTTTTTAGCCGCTGGTTATCCAAAAGAGCAAAGACTGCGATTAGAGAAAGAGGATCCGTTCTAGATCTGATTCCGTGCGTGACCGATTTATGAAGGAGGGCTGTTCTGTTCTTTTTGAGTACATGGCAGTATAAGTACTGGTACTTTATAAGCTACGACTCGTTTTGTAACGTAACATATGGGGGTACCCTCTACTGCTACTACCATCTGGAGAGAGAGAACCTTCCAGGGGCTTCGGCGGAAGAAGAACACACGGCGGAGCAACAACACACGCACAGGGAAATTTTGCAACTGGAAATGTTTGTGTGAAGCCCCGGCTGTGACGGCCAGGGCGAGTTATTACGTCAAAAGATTTTTTCTTCCCCCCCTTTTTTTGTGTGTGCCTGTTCTGTCGGTCACGGTCCGAGCCATTCCCGATAGTTTCGCGGGGCAATGATTGCATTAAAGAAAAACGAGGCTCTTTTTCACGTCCATTGTGTATGTCGGTCCGTTTATTTCGGCTCCTCTCAATAAACTAGGGCAGCAAGAGCGGCTGCTGCTGCCCAGGTGCTACTACTCACGGGAAAAAAATGGGCCTTAAAGCCTCAAGTCGTGCCGAGATTCTGATTCAGTCTTGAAACCAACTCGACAAACGTTCGACAACGATGGAAATACTCAACATTGAACGCTGGGATAGTTTGGTCGAGTTCCGTCGTGATTTGCGCGATGCCCATTACTACCAGCAGGTTGTCGTTGGAGTTTTGATTTAGTGTGGTTGTTTTTTATTTTTAGTGACAGTCGAAAATGTTTTCTTGAAGGATTATTTTAAATTTTAACTTATTTAAATAATTTTAAATTTAACTTTTCTTGTTTATTTTTAGATTGATCGAGATGGGTCGGGCTACATTGAACTGGCAGAGTTGAAACAGGCGCTGGATGTTTGCGGATTCAAAATTCCATCGTACCAAGTCCGGTTGATGATCGAAGAGGTCGACCGGGAACAGTCGGGACCTGGCAAAGGGCGACTATCATTTGAAGAATTTGAACACGTAAATTATAATTTTTTTTTTTTAAAGAAAAAAATCTTTCCGAGTGTCAAAAAAACTAACGGTTTAAATCATTTTATAGTTGTGCGCCAAATTAAAGTCGCAGGATGTGGCTGCCACGTTCAAAAAAGTCGTGTCGAAGACGGAAAATCTGCAAACGTTCGGTGGCACTTCTAACGCTTCGTCGGAAGGCACCACTCACACGGTAGGAATTATAAATGAATCCACCGTGGTCTAACGGTGGATGAAATTTCCCTTCTTTTTTGGGGAAAGAAATGTTTCCTATTTTATTTATTAAATATTGATTGTCTAAAAAGATTCGAATGGAAGAGCAATTGGCGTTCTCTGATTGGGTCAACACGAACCTCGGAGAGGACAAGGACCTCAAACACCTGCTGCCCATTGGCTCGACCGGTCGGAGTCTCTTTGAAAAAGTCAAGGATGGTATTCTACTCTGGTACATGAATAATGAATGAACACTAGCTATCAAAATAGGCAACTTTCTTATATATACCGATTTTTGTCTTTATTAAAAATTGTTTCGTGTGAAGCAAAATCATCAATCACTCGTGCCCGGATACGATCGACGAGCGGGCCATCAATATGAAGAATTTGACTGTCTACACGATGCACGAAAATTTGACGTTGGCCCTCTACTCTGCCCAGTCGATTGGCTGCAATATCGTCAACATTGACGCTCACGATTTGAGCAAAGGCAAACCTCACCTGGTTCTCGGTCTCCTCTGGCAGATTATTCGAGTAAGGTTTTAATTCATTTCAGAATCAATTGTTTTTAATTTTGTTTTTTAAATTTTGATAGATTGGGTTGTTTAATCAAATCACCCTGGAACACTGCCCAGGCTTGACCAACTTGCTGGGCGACAATGAGCGAATTGAAGAGTTGATGAAACTCTCGCCCGAAGCCATTCTCCTCCGCTGGGTCAACTTCCAGCTGGAAAAGTCGGGCACCAACCGACGCTGCGCCAATTTCTCCGGCGACATCACCGACTCTGAAGTGTATACTTATCTGCTGAAGCAGATCGCTCCACTCGATGCTGGCGTCACGATGGAAGCCTTGAGGGTATAAGTTTGTTTCTTCTTCAGGAAATTTAAACCTTGCAGTGCTGTTGCGGCTGTGGCCAACTGTTTCTTCTTCCTCATCACACACCTGTCACCTTTAGTGACCTCTTGGAAATTCATTTTCTTTTCTTGTGCAGGAGAACGATTTGTTGCGCCGAGCCGAGTTGATGCTCCAGCAGGCGGATAAGCTCGGCTGCCGCAGCTTTTTGACGCCCAAGGACGTTGTCGATGGCGTCTACAAACTCAATTTGGCCTTCGTCGCTAACCTTTTCAACAATCACCCCGCCCTTCATGCCGATTCATCCGTTCCGTTCGAGGTACATACAGTTTTCTTTTTTCGACTTGTGGTGGATTATTTGATATCACACACACGTGTCACGAACAGATACATGACCCTTTATTTTTCAGGCATTGGAGAATTTGGAAGAGAGTCGTGAAGAGAAAACATACCGCAACTGGATGAACTCTTTGGGTGTGGCTCCCTATGTCAATTGGCTCTATTCTGATCTGGCCGACGGGTTGGTCATCTTTCAGCTCTATGACGTCATCAAACCCGGTATCGTCAACTGGAATCGCGTGCACAAGTGAGTCGAGACGTTTGTGCTCAATTGAAAATTCCGGAATATTTAATTTGTTTTGTTTTTTTCCAGGGAATTTTCAAAGTTGAGGAAATTCATGGAGAAATTGGAGAATTGCAACTATGCCGTGGAACTGGGCAAACAGCTCAAGTTCTCACTGGTCGGCATCGCTGGCAAAGACATTAGCGACGGCAATCCGACCTTGACGCTCGGTAATTTGCAATCAAATCATTAAAAATAAGTTGAAATTCACACGAATCCAATTCCAAACAGCTTTGATCTGGCAATTGATGCGAGCCTACACGTTGTCTATTCTGACGCAATTGGCCGACACTGGAAGTCCAATCGTCGAAAAGGAAATCATCGACTGGGTGAACAACAAATTGGCCCAGGGCAAGAAAACAACATCCATCAGGAATTTCCAGGTAACAAAACAAAATAATTCAATTGAAAAAAAAACCTCCCAAATGTTAATTCGTCACCGTCTGTCGACCATCGTTAGGACTCTTCCATCGCCAAAGCACGAGTGGTCATTGACTTGATTGACTGCATCAAACCGGGAACCATCAATTACGAGCTGGTGCGAGAGGGCGGGCCGGATGAGGACAACCTGGCCAACGCCAAGTACGCCATTTCCATGGCACGAAAGATCGGCGCCCGCGTCTACGCTCTGCCAGAGGATATAACTGAAGTCAAGCAAAAAATGGTCATGACCGTCTTCTCGACTCTGATGGCCAGAGATTACGTTCCCACCATGGACAGCAAAAACAATTGAGAGGGGAGAAACAAAAAACAATTTACTATTTACTACAACAACAACTATACTATATACGACGAGTGCCTAAACAACATCCGAAGGCTACAGACGAATTATATGCGGTAAGAATAGAGAAAAACAAAAAAAAAACGAATATCCGCTTAACTTTCCAGACCATCACAGTTGGAGATACATTTCATGCTGACCCCCATCCGTTTAATATTGATTACATTTCAAAAATGGTTGAATTATTATTTTTTTTTGTCCTCCTTATTCCCAAATTCCTTTTTTTGTTTTACCTTTATACTATATCCCACGGCTTGCTGTGCGTGCTAAGTGTGTGTGCTTGTTTCTTTTTTTTTTTTTCTTGTTTGTTTTGTATGTCAGTCGTCGATTATTGTATCGTCATCAAAGTGTTTGTTTACTTGTGGGAGATTTAAGAAAGGAAAAAAAAGGCGCCATACGTGTGTATATCCACCCAGATGAAGGATATATAAATACGGTATTATTTACTAAGACTACAGCCGGGGACCAAACCAAACCATAATTTTTTAATTGTCAAAAAAGTCTTGTTGCTTCCCGATTATTATATTAAAAAACAAAAACAACAAAAAATGATTTTTTTCCTGTGCATTTTTGTCCTCTATCCAAAATAACAAATGACTTGCATTGAGTGCTATCAACTATATAAGTTTTCTTAAATATTCCAAGTTCTCTCTCCCTCCCCCCAGTTTGAATTCATTTAAGAATATGTAAATAGTTACAAAAAAATCAATTTTTCAGTCTTGTTATTTCTTTTCTGCTGGCATTACACATTATTTAGTTGATACAAAAGATAACTTGTTCGTCATTAATCAAATGTCATAAAGAAGCTGAAGGCTAGAAACCATGAAGGTACAAGTTGGCACATATGCAGAGCAATATTATGTTTATCGAGTTGAAGTGGATGATGAAACGAACTATGGAGGTGACTTCTTGATTTCGATACCAAATCATCTGCAAGGAAATAAAGGTTATTCATCAGTAGAATTTGATTATTTAATATTAACACTTCAAAATGTTTTCAACGCAAATTAGAGGAAAGATCTTACCAGGGAAATATTTGAAGTGCAAGTCAAAAGGATGCAAGATGCAAAGAAAACATTTAATGCCACAGATGATTCTTTGTGAAAAATAAAGGAACCAATAAAGGTACTGACTACAATAACAGCAGTAATGGAACCAAGGATAAAATGGACCAATCTTGATCCCTATCGAGGTGTAAATAAAAGAAAATCAAATTATGCAAAAATAACAGAAATGTGAAACTAAAAATACTTTAGAACCGTCCGAAGATGGGCCAGTATTTAGAAGCGGTGCTTCAGGGCCAATTTGCTCATATCCTCCTCTATTTGAGGTGCCGTTAGTGTACGACATTTTACAAATCAGCGGTTCAACAAAAGCAAAATCTACCAATTTTGTACTAAAGCAACTGGCAAAGACACTAATATCAGTAAAAGACTGAGGGCTTGTGCATCCATCAAACACTTAACGATTGAATGACGAACGTTGATATGAGTAATAGGGCGAATTGACGTGTTATTGCGAACGAAAGTGACAATGTATTCAGAATATTTGTTTTGTCCTTGAAAATGAATAACATATGAAGCCATCTTACGAGAACTGTTAAAAGCAAAACCAACTATCGCATTTTGTCGATTTGAAAATGAAATCTTTAAATAATTTGAAATCAGATGATGAAAATATTTGAATAAAAAAAATAAATTTGAAATCAAACCTAGTTTTTTTAAAGTGGTAAGTAATTGATATTATTTGAATATGGTCAATTTTGTTCAGCGGCATACTGACCATCTGACAACAATGATCACAAAAAGTGAAAAAGTTCCAATGGCCATGTGGCACGCGTCTGGCTTTCAAGTATTTACAAGCACAACTGCCCAAGCACCTTGTCTTTTCATTTTTCAACCATTTCTGATTTCTCCATCAGCCTTAATGTTAATGATCATTAATATTCCAAGAAATAAAAACACATGCATCAAAGAGGTAGTTATAGTAAATAGTTGTCAAATCAATTTCTTTATTGGTGGCGTTGGAGCTCTATATAATTTTTTGACTGACAGAATCCTGAAATCAACTGAAAAGAAGAATTCATTATCTAACTAACTGGAAGATTTGCTTATCCAACTGTTTAACCTGTTACGAACGACTTCATCTCGTCCGTCAGTAACATGGCAAATTCATCCAAAGTCAAGGCAAGAGAAATTCGAAGTGGATTATTTAACATCAGATGGGAAATAACAGAAAAAATCAAAGAGAAGAGTTTCTGTTGTGATTATTTTACGCTCAATGTATTAAAGTCATCCTTAACTTTTGACATGATTTTTGAAAATTCCCTTACACCAATAAAAAATTTTGCTATTAAGAATGTCAGCCAAGAAGAACTTAAAAGCGAAAGTGAAAAAGAATCAGTTAACAAAGATGAATCAGAAGATAATGCTGATGAAGATGACAATGGGAATGATCATGCCGATGAAGGTGAAACTGAGCCAAAACAGAAGATAGATAAAAGTTCTTTCCATCCCCTCAAAACTGAAATTTGTCCTATGCACATGTGGATTTACACCTTTGAATCTGCAACAGGAATGGAACACAAACTTTTGAAAAATGCTACTGATGAATGGAGAGTGGAGTGGATTAGCTATAAATTGCCTGACTTCATCAATCTTTGGATAGATTTCGGGACCCAGTCACCAATAGAAAGAAACGTCATCAAAACAATGAGTGGCCTTGCCAGTATGTTTTACGATCAACATCGGTGTGATGTCCAATTTCGCTTCAAAGATGGAAAATCCATTGGTGCCCACATCTTAATTCTTTCAATCGGCAGCCCAGTGTTCTCTGCCATGTTCCAGTCGGGTCTCTTAGAGTCTCAAACGCGTGAAGTGACCATCACTGATATTGAATTGGAAATATTCCGGCAACTTCTCGACTACTTATACACTGGCAGCGCACCCAAACTCGCAGATGAAAACATCACCAAACTACTCTTCGAGGCTGCGGATAAATACTCCGTCGAACATCTTAAAAATGATTGCCTCGAAGCTCTGCAGGAACGAGTGAGACTCCACAACGTCGTCAACTTATTAATTTGGTCGCACTTCCGATCAACAAAACCACTTTTTGATATGGCGTTGGATTTCATCGTTAACAATTTTCGCAAGCTCTTTGTCCAAGCCGACTTCGAGGACTTCTTGAAGAACTATCCGGATTTGTGTTTGATGGTCATGAAACGTGTCGCTCTCCTTCCGTGTCAATGCGACCCAGATGAAATTTACAAAAGAGGAAACAATCCTTCTCAGTCGTTCGTCCGTCCGTTACAGGCTCGGTTAACAGTTGTGCCCAATCTATCCCGATCCACCCGATCCGTTTATGTATGCCTACTCGATCATTCCGAATGAAGAGAAAGGTTTTTCTTTTCCTTGTCTCATTAGTTTCTGTCATAAATTTCCTAGCTCCTTTTGTTTTGTCGCAGTTTTGCATTGTCGTCGACGAATTGTAAATTTACTGCAAAGATTGCATCTTTAGATATTCTCGAATTTCTTGTTTGTGGTTCTGCTGCTTTTATGCATGTTTGAACATAGCAATAAATAACCAAGGTTGACATGTTGTAACTATGGCCTTCTTATTCAGCGTAAGTTATATGTCTAGTTTATCCCCTATTATTGCCTGCACGAGTTGGCACATAAGACACTAATATCAGTAAGAGACTGAGGGCTTGTGAATCCATCAAACATTGAATTACGAACGTTGATATGAGTAATATAAGGCGAATTGACGTGTTGCGAAACGAAAAATTGCGAACGAAAGTGACATAGTATTCAGAATATTTGTTTTGTCCTTGAAAGCGGAATAACATTTGAAGCCATCTAACGCTAAATGCAAAAAGTAAAACTAGCCATTGCATTATCGCATTTTGTTGATTTGAAAATGAAATCAGATTATGAAAATATTTGAATTAAAAATCATAAAATTTGAAATAAAGCCTAGTTTTTTTTTATTGTGGTTAGTAATTGATATTATTTGAATATGTTCAATTTTGTTCAGCGGCATACTGACCATCTGACAACAATGATCAACAACAAAAGTCAAAATGGCCATCGCCCTGTCGGTGTATCTCTAGTCTCAATCACCTTTTGTATCTCTTTAAACCTGTCAATCATCGTTCTTAGTTTTAAGTGATCAGTAAAGTTTCCAAGAAACAAAAACACTTGCAATAAAGAAGGTAATTAAAGACTAACTAGTTTGTAAAATCATTTTCTATGTTGGTGGTGTTCTATATAACTTTTTAAAACTCAACAGATTCCTAAAATCAACTTAAGAAAAAATTTCATCATCATACTGACAGGAAGATTTTTCGTAGTTGTTTGTGAATTGACCCAAACTGTTGAACCTGTTAAGAACAACTTATTCATCTCGTTACCAGTAACATGGCAAAATTTTCCACAGTCCAGGCAAGAGAAATTCGATGTGGGTTATTCAACATCAGATGGGAATTAAGAAAAGATTTAAAGGAGAAAGGTTTCTGTCAAGATTATGTTAAACTTAAAGTATACAAGTCATCCTGGGTCTTTGACATGGGTTTTGAATATTCTGTCGCACTTAAAAAAAGTAAGAATTTAAACAAAAGTTTTACTGTCAAAGATGTCAGCCAAGAAGAACTGGAAAACGACTCTGAAGAAGAAACGGAGGAAGAAGAAGTGGAGGAAGAAGAAGCAGATGAATACTCAGTTAATGGAAATGAACCAGGAGATGATTTTGATGAAGATGGCAGTGAAATTGGTCATGAAGGTAATGAAGAAGATAGCAACAATGAAGGTGAACACGATGCTAAAAAACCAGAAGACCAGACGGATGAGAGTTCTTCCCATCTCAACAAAACTGAAATTTGCCCTATGCATATGTGGATCTACACCTCTGAATCTGTATCAGGAATTGAAAAGCAACTTGTAAAAGATGATTTTGATAATGGATGGAGAGTAGATTGGTGTGACTCTAAATTACCCGAATTCATCAATCTGTGGATAGATTTCGGAACTGAGTCCCCAACAGAAAAGAATGTCATCAAAACAATGAGTGGCCTCGCCAGTATGTTTCACGATCAACATCGGTGTGATGTCAAATTCCGCTTCAAAGATGAAAAATCCATTGATGCACACATCTTAATTCTTTCAGTCGGCAGCCCGGTGTTTTCGGCCATGTTCCAGTCGGGTTTCCTAGAGTCCCAAACGCGTGAAGTGACCATCACTGATATTGATTTGGAAATATTTCTGCAACTTCTCGACTACTTATACACTGGCAGCGCACCCAAACTCGCAGATGAAAACATCACCCAATTACTCTTCGAGGCTGCGGATAAATACTCCGTCGAAAACCTTAAAAGTGATTGTCTCGAAGCTCTGCAGGAACGAGTCAGACTCGACAACGTCGTCAACTTATTGGTTTGGTCTAACTTTCACTCAACAAAACCGCTTTTTGATATGGCGTTGGATTTCATCGTTAACAATTTTCGCAAGCTCTTTGTCCAAGCCGACTTCGAGGACTTCTTGAAGAATTATCCGGATTTGTGCTTGATGGTCATGAAACGTGTCGCTTCCCTTCCGTGCCAATGCGACCAAGATGAAACAATGCCATCTACAGAATCGTCATCTTAATTTTACGGTTCGTGAATCATTTTCAATTGAAAAAAAGTTTTTGAAATATTCACGATATGTAATAATCGTTTTTCCGTTATCAGTTTCACCCAATTTACTCCAATCTGGGGTTTATCTATGCCTACTCGATCATTCTGAATGAAGTGAAAGGCTTTTCTTTTCCTTGTCTTATTAGTTTCTATCAAACATTTCCTAACTTCTTTTGTTTTTCACGTTTTGCAGTATCGTAAAACTTTTGTTAATTTACTGAAAAGATGGCATCTTTCTCAAATTTCTTGTTCCTGGTTCTGCTGCTCTTTTGCATGTTTAAACATAGCAATAAATCACCATGGTTGACATGTTAAACTATCGTTCTCTTATTCTTCGTGAGTTATATGTCGAGATCATCCCCGTGTTATATTGCCTGTATAAGTATGCACATATGCAGAGAAAAAATAAGTTTATGAATTGGAGTGGATGATAAATTTAAAAACTATGAAGGTGACTTCTTGATTTCAATACAAAATCATCTGGAATGAAATAAAGGATATTCATCAGTAGAATTAGGTTATCTACAATAACAGCAATTGTAACCGCTTGTAACAGCAGTAATGGAACCAAGGATATAATGGATCAACCTCGATCTCTATAAAGGGGTAAATAAAATAAAATAAAATAATGCAAAAATAATAAAAATGTGAAACTAAAATACTTGAGAACCGTCCGAAGATGGGCCAGTATGGAGAAGCGGTGCTTCTGGACCGATTTGCTCACATCCACCTCTAATTTGAGGTGCCGTTAGTGTACGACATTTTACAAATCAGCGGTTCAACAAAAGCAAAATCTACCAAGTTTGTACTAAGGTAACTGGAAAAGACACTAAACACTAGTATCAGTAAAAGACTGAGTGCTTGTGTATCCATCAAACACTTAACGAATAAGTTAACGATAGAGTGAAGAACGTTGACGTGTGATTGCGAACGAAAGTGACAAAGATTCCGAATGTTTGTTTGTCCTTGGAAACTGAATAACATTTGAAGCCATCTAACGCCAAATGTTAAAAGCAAAACCAACTATCGCATTTTGTCGATTTGAAAATGAAATCAGCAAATGAAAATATTTAAATTCAAGAATACAAATTTGAAATGAAACCTAGTTTTTTTTTAAATATCGGTAATGCAATTGCTGATCGATGTTATTTAAATATGAACTCAGCGGCATACTCACAACCTGACAACAATGATCACAAAATGGCGGCATCCGTCTGTCTCGGTGTCTAAGCTCCCTAGCCCTACTAGTCTCTCAACTCTCAAGAAGTCAAGCACGTTATCTCCACCAATTTTCCCAATTTTAATTTTTAAGTGATCATTAAAGGTTTCCAAGAAACAAAAACGCTTGCATTTAAAAAGGTAATTATAAACTAACTAATTCGTAAAAATGTGATATCATCTTCTTTCTTGGTAATGCTGTAACAATTTTTTTAAACTCACAGATTTTTAAAAGCAACTGAAAAGAATTTATCATCATACTGACTGGAAGATTTGTAAATATTGCTTGTGAATTGGATGCTATCCAACTCTTGAACCTGTTAAGAACAACTTCATCTCGTCTGTCAGGAACGGTAATATGGCAAGTTCATCCAGAATCCAGGCAAAAGAAATTCGAAGTGGGTTATTTAAGATCAGATGGGAATTAAAAGAAGATATCATGGAGAAGGGTTATTATGTCACACTAAATTTGTGTAAGTCATCCTTGGTTCTAAAAATGCTTTTTGATTATTCTGTTCCTACACGTAAAAAGTATCGGAATTTGAAACAAAATTTGGTCGTTAAAGAAGTCAGCCAAGAAGAATTAAAAAGCGACAGTGAAGAAGAAACAGATGAAGACTCATTTAATGAAGATGATGATGAAGAAGACAATGATCATGAAGGTATCGGTGAAAATAGCAACATAGATGCCATTGAAGGTGAAAATGAGCCAGAACAGCAGATGGATACTCCTCATCCCCTCAAAAATGAAATTCGTCCCATGCACATGTGGATCCTCACCTCAGAATATGCATCAGGATCAGGAAGTGAAAGAAAGCTTTTGAAAAATGATACTGATGAATGGAGAGTAGAGTGGTATAGCTTTAAATTACCTGACTTCATCAATCTTTGGATAGATTTCGGGACCCAGTCCCAAATAGAAAGAAACGTCATCAAAACAATGAGTGGCCTTGCCAGTATGTTTTACGATCAACATCGGTGTGATGTCCAATTTCGCTTCAAAGATGGAAAATCCATTGGTGCCCACATCTTAATTCTTTCAATCGGCAGCCCGGTGTTCTCTGCCATGTTCCAGTCGGGTCTCTTAGAGTCTCAAACGCGTGAAGTGACCATCACTGATATTGAATTGGAAATATTCCGGCAACTTCTCGACTACCTGTACACTGGCAGCGCACCCAAACTCGCAGATGAAAGCATCACCAAACTACTCTTCGAGGCTGCGGATAAATACTCCGTCGAAAACCTTAAAAGTGATTGTCTCGAAGCTCTGCAGGAACGAGTGAGAATCGACAACGTCGTCAACTTATTAATTTGGTCGCACTTTCACTCAACTAAACCGCTTTTTGAAATAGCATTGAAATTTACCCTTAAAAATTTTCCCAAGCTTTTGGACCAAGCCGACTTCGAGGACTTTTTTAAGAGTTATCCGGATTTGTGTTTGATTGTCTTGAAACGTTTCGCTTCCCTTCCGTACCGATACTACCAACATGAAACAACGACATCGTCAGATTCGTATTCGTCACCTTAGTTTTACGGTTCGTGAATCATTTAAAATTTTAAAAAGTTGTGGAAATATTTACGGTAGAAAATAATCGTTTTTTATGTTTATCAGGTTTTCCAGATTCACGCCATAGTTTATCTGTGCCTATTCGATCATTCCGAATGAAGAGTAAGGCTTTTCGTTTTCTTATCTCAATAGGTTTTTGTAAAAATTCTCCTAGCTTCTTTTGGTTTTATTGCGTTTTGCATTGTCCACGAATTGTAATTTTACTGAAACGATTGCATCGTAAAGCATTCTCAAATTTATTGTTCGTGGTTCTGCTGCTCTTTTGCGTGTTCAAACATAGCAATAAATCACCAAAGCTGACATTTTCGCTCTATTATTCTACGTGAGTCGTATGTCAAGTTTATCCCCCTGTTAGTTGGAAAACAAAAGTTCTTGCGGGAGTTATTTAGGTTATAGCTTTCGCATTCTTGGCCCTCTATTAGTTACGACGCCTTCACCAGACGCTAGTGGCTATGAGAAATGTAAGTTACACTTGTATGATTGCATTCAATTTCCCATATTTTTATTTTCAATAATATTTTTAGATGCGCTCTACATTGACGTTTTGACTTATTCGTCGGTATGGAAACGCTTAAGGTAATCTACCGTCTTAGTAATCAATAACAAATTATTTCAGGTTTTTGTAGATTTAATTTTTACTTAGCAAATGTTCTGTAAGGTGAATTTGACTATGAGTCAGAAAGTGAGTATGACGTCGAAAATTTTGTGGATTTTTACCTGTTTGTCGTTGCCTTCACATCCGCACTGTACTGGACGCCAAAGAAAAGCCTGAAAACTATTACCGGAAGCAGAGAAAGAAGCAGGCTCAATTGGCCTTTCAACCCTCTACCAATACGGTGCGTTTTGCTATTGTTTAATGTTTGGATTCCCGTCGTTTCAACCTTTGATCTTTTTTTCTTGTGCAGAACGAAACGATCAAAGTGTGCCATTAATATTTCCATGTCATGAATACTGCCAGCACTTTAGTCAATCGTTCCTATCTAGAAGATATCTGGAAATTACCATCTCCAAAATTATAGGTCTACTTCTGTTTGCAAAAATTCGTTCAGTGAACTTTAGTCCTCATATTGTAACTTAACTTATTTCTACAGTGCCTCTCAACTGTGGTCGAATTACTTTACAGGCTTTCGACTACCCAAGAAGTATTGGTGCGAATGCTGAGTCCACGTCTTCTGTGATATTTTCGACGAAGATAAATTCCATCCACAATCCAAGTATGCCACAAATTGTTTATCAAAACTTTTTTGACGATTGACTCATTTCTTTTCCCTTCAAGATTACGACATTAACGGTTTTTACAGCTCTTCTCGTATAGGGACGGCCATGGACGAATCCAACAGCTGGCTGGAAGAGTTATCGCCCCCAACTGGCAGAGATGATGAGACATCGGGCCCGCTTCAGTTTTCCAAATGGACTTGATCGCCTTCCTAAATCTCGATTCGATCGAATTCGCCACCAATCTCAAGTTGGGAAAGAATTTGCGCCAACAATTTAAAGATGGAATTTCAATTGTGAATTGTTTCATCCTGATGGAGTGAGAGTTATTACTAAATAAGGCCACGTACATTTCCCTTTTTTAATTATTTTTCTATTTTCTTTCTTTGAATAAAAGAATACGATGCCCAAAACGCCTGTCTATCAGCCTGCCGTCACATCGCAGAGATTCGGATTCTCTGCTCATTGACGATGTTTAATTTTCAGCTAGAGAGCCTTGACGTCAATCAATAATCAATATGCGCGTAAGTCCCCTATTGTTATCCAATTATTGATTTAAAAGAGACATGACTTGTTTGTTTTTTCCTGTTTCTGGTAAATATTGGAGGGGAGTTGATATTGCGATCCCTTATAACATTTGGTTTCTGTTGCGTGAATCGAAATACTTGAAGGGTTAATTTTATTTTGTTGGTGTTAGAAAGGCTGGTTTTAAAAGTAAGATTGGTTTCATCATTTCTTTTAGTTCTTCCGCTCTTCGGTCAAATGCTGGTATTTGTTTTTTCGGTGGCATTGGTGGGGTTTTCTACGATCATTCAAAGAAATTGTGCTCTTATGCGTGATGTTTTATGCCCTTGCACTTGCAGTAAACAAGTAGAGTACTTCTAAGTTCTTAGATTTTATTCTAGAGAAAACTGCTCCAAGTATTATTATTATTATTTTTTAAAAATAATTATAATTGCTTTAAGTATGAAAATCTAAATGCCGTAGGGTTTTAATGACGTCTCTGCATTACAGAAACAATATAGTATTGGCTCTAAGCATTGGTTGGTTGGCCAGTATTGACGTCATAGCATACCTTAAGTGCTTCGTTATGATTTATTTCCAGCTGTTATTGGGGAAACCTTTTGCGGGGGAGAGGGGAATTATAGGTACCCGCTTTCGTGGTTGTCAATGATTGACACGACCAAGGTAGCAATCGCTTAATATACAGTACACTTATGAAATGATGTTGTCTAGCAACCGTCCTTGTTGTTGCACACAAGATTTTCTTAATTTTATTTGGAAGGGACAAACTGTTTCGTGAATTTGAATCGATGAAATAATTCAAATTAGGCCAGTTTCACGAGTTTGTATTTGATGTTATCATCTCAGATAGATCAATCATGTTATTGACAGCCTTCTGGGACTATTCTTGATTTTAGACACCGCTATGATTCCCAGTGTGAATAATAGAAGACAACTTCTGTAGACTTCTCAGGCTCAGGAAATGTGCAAAATTTGTTTGCGTGATAAATGTAAGCAAAACCAGAATCGAAGCAGCATAGCAGAGATTAAAAAACAACGGGGGTTTTCTGAAGTAATGTGGTTAGTATTCCTTCTCGGCTACCACCGACCAATCGCAAGCTCGTTGTGTCGAACAGTATCACAAAAAGTTGGATTGTTTCATTCGGTAACGCCCCTCGATAATGCGATCACTGTCCCACGAAAATGCGGTTCCATCTCGATGGGTAATTAGTTTTCGACAAAGTGCTGACTGTTAAACACACTCTGTTCCCATCTTCAAAGAGTAGCTAGCATATTTGGACAGAGTCAACATAAGAGAAATTATCATGTTTATTATGAAAAACCATTCGATAATTGTTGCGCTATTTTTGATAACTAATGTTGATTTCTCTGCAGAAAACGATTTAGGTGGCCATCACTTTAATTACCTTGTTTTCGATGTAATGTGCTTTGTTTTGAATCATTCAGTCGACATCTTTCATTAATTTCGTATTTTTTATTAAGAATCCACCTTTTGATACTGTAACCAGAGGACCGAACGGTACGTTTACATTCTTCGGATCGGACTATTACTTGACTGATTGGCTTGCGTAAAAATTTAACTTCACGTAAGTTTTTTGTCGTTTACTTAACTTAAATGTCATAATACTTTCCATTAAAATCACTTTTACTTTTGTTTACTCGCGATTTACTCTAATTTCTACAGATATTCTTTCGTGTTGATAAATCAAACCATTGCCGAAAAATACGGCACACACGAAGCGCTGTTTTACCAACTCATCAACGACGAAGTAAGGGAATATGTGTTTAGGAAATGAGTTGATTAACAGTCTATTTCCCTTTTCTTTTACAGGATGTTGACGGAATAGCATGTTCTTTCTACTTAACAATGGATAGAGTGGAGAGAATGGACTACACCTTCTTCACGTGGTCTGAAGGATTTAGTCTTGTTGTGCCAAGACCTGGAGAAGAAAGCAGATTATTTGCTTTCATTGGTCCATTTCAACCTACGGTATGTTAATATCTATATAATTTTGTGTATGACGTATCCTAACTGTTTAAATTTTAGGTTTGGATGTTGGTTTTCATTAGTCTTATCGTCATAATCGGGACCATGACACTCTTTACCTGGTGCTACAATGGATGTTTCACTGTCGTTTCAACGGACGAGGCTACTGTCGACTCTGAATCAACAACTCGACATAATCGCAACGTTTCACGTCAAAGGAGAAACTTTATCTCCTTTGGTTCACACATAACCTATGTTATTAATACCATAACGAATCAAGGTAAATCATGTTAAACTTTTTACCTCGCTTGTTGCATTCATTTTTTAAATTTCTGAATTATGATAGGAGGAAGAGAAGCGTTTAGTCGCAACTCGTTTCGGGTCCTGGCCGGAGTTTGGGTTTTGTGCGCTACTGTTTTGGTTAACTCTTACACGGGAATCGTCATTTCGTCACTCACCAAGCCGAAAATGAAGCCGTCCATCGAATCTTTTGAAGATTTGGCTGTGAGTTCAGAGATTGGAGTCGTTCTCCGACATGACACGTCAATTGGAGAACAAATTTTGGTATAGTCTAAGCCTTTTAATTCTCTCCTCGTCTTTATTAAATAGATACTTTAAAACCTATTCTTATCCAGAAAGCAACTTCTGGCGTTTATAAGGTCTTGGGTGATAAAGCTCGGCGTCATCCGGATCAAATACTCGGCGATCCTTTCAAGTTGGCCGCTAAACTGCAAACCGGTCACTACGCTTACCCTTTTGTAAGTGAACAAAATGTTATTGTTAATTTTCATTATTAATATTAATTGTATTCTTTTCTCGTTTGAGCTGCGCACTTTTGGCATTGCATTTGTCGGTTCGCAGTATAAAAAGGATAAGAAATGCCGATTTAAAACTTCTAAAATGTTGCCCATCTTTACGGGATTTTATTCGTTGCTTTTTAAGAAGGGAAGCTCATACACTAAAACAATTAGCCAAGGGTTAGTAGAATTATATGGCAACAAGTTTAACTTTTAAAAATTTCATTCTTTTATCATTTTTTTTTGTGTTGCCAACGGGTAAAATAGGCTCATGAATCTTTGGGAAAGTGGTTTTATGATGTTTTGGGTGAGGAACCTCCCTACCATACCGAAAGCAAACGAATGTTTCGCCGACGAAAAGAATCGAGTCTCTCGTCTAGTTCCGATTCGGCTGTCCGATTTGACTAGTGCTTTTCTGATCCTAGGAATTGGAATTGGATTGGCGACACTAAGTTTCTTGCTAGAATTGATCTACTATAATATGCTTTTTTAATAAAGCTTTTTTCTGCTCCGTTAATCGGGCTGAAGCAGGTGAAAGGTGAAAGTTTCATTCAGCTTAGGACATGTAGTTGTCATCATTTTTGTAGCCAGTTCATCAAAAGTTGTACTCTAAAACGTTTTTCTTTCTTATATTTGTTGCTTACCTTTTGTGACCATCTTAAGTTTAATGGGTTTTTGTCTTTCTTTGCAATGTTTCAGTGTTCATCCGATTTTTACGATATCATTCACCTAATGCCAAAACCTAAAAGTACACTAAATGTTTGACATTAAGTCTTATCGTGTTTTAAATCTTAATTAGACTATTAGTTAAATGCAATAAACTTAAATGTTCTAAAGATAAAATCAATAAACATGGGAATCTCATTCGTATTTTGTCATCATTTCAAGTGCTACACTTTTCGTAAATGACGTTCAGGTTACCTATTGTCAATAAATCAATTTTGTTGTAGCAACCGCGAGTGCTTATGTTACTTTATGTAGTTGCTATGACGTTGGTGTTGAACAGTTTTGAATGACATCGTTGAATGACAAGTGAGAGCCCATAGGCCATATATATTGCGCGTGCTTCATTTCCACGTCACATGTTGACATCTCTTTCCATGCATTACGCTTGATAGAGAAGCGATTGATCAAGTATTTAAAAAACCCACTTGGATGCATGCTTCCTAGTACCGGGAGTCAGAGTCTCTCTGGTCACAGACAAAGGTAAATGATTTTCAAGCTGTGTAACTGTCGCTAGACCGGATCCGCCAATTAATTAAAATCAACAATTATCTATAAAAAATAATCGACTTCTTGCGATTCATTCTCGAGTCTAATCAAAGATGGTAACAAAATCTAGCTAGCAAAGTCTAAAAAAATATTTTGAAAAAAAAAAAAAAAATTGCAAATGACAACACTGTTATTTCCTCCCATTTTTATTAGATTTCAGTCAAGCCGTTACAAATCTCTTCTGCTGAAAATGGAAGTCTCGAATATTGTTTGTGATGCTACAAAATTGAAAATGTCTGACAAAAATCAGATCAAAATTGCTGAAGAAGTTCGACATGGATTGTTTCGTTTTAAGTGGTGTATTGAGGACAAAATTAAGAAGGATGTTGTCCCCAAAAACCAAAAGAAAACTTTTAAATTGTGCGGATCTCAAACAGGTCGGGCATTCATCATTGAATACAGTTTTAACAAAGTTGAAAGCATATATTGTAAAATTGTTGCCGTACAAGAGACAACATACGACGACAACTCTACTTTTATTGAATTGAACAAAATGAATGCAAGCAAGCAAGGGTTGTCTAAATCAGAAGAATCATTGGATGAATCACCAAAATCCCACAAGAAGCAGAAACTTGATTCATCGCTTTCTCCACTATTTATTTGGATTTATAGAATGCGTGATAAGCCTTTCTCTCAAACTTATGACAACGAAACCCTTATTCACTTAAAAAATAAGGGTTCTGGTAAATGGAGTCAATGCTGGTCTGGTGCCTCGTGTTTGAAGGCCATCACGGTTTGGATAGATTTCGGGATGAGCTCCGTGAAACAAGAAAATATCATCAACACAATGAATGAATTCACCAGAATGTTCCATGATCAAATTAATTGTGACGTTGAGTTTCGTTTTAGAGATGGAACATCAATAGGTGCTCACATCTTAATATTATCTGCCCGCAGCACAGTTTTCTCTGCCATGTTCCAGAAGAGTTTCATAGAGTCTCAAACTCGTCAAGTGAACATCGATGACATAGAAATGGAAGTGTTTCGACAGCTGCTCATTTATCTCTACTCTGGGGACGCTCCTAAACTGACATCGGATGAAGAAGATGTAAAGACTACCCAATTGCTCTTCGAGGTTGCAGACAAATACGCCGTGGAAACACTCAAGAAAGAATGTGTCAACGTGCTGCTGAAAGAAGTGGATTCTGAAAATGTCATCAAGTTGTTGGTGTGGTCAAACTTCCACTCAATCACGGAGCTGTTCGATGAAGCCATGAAGGTTCTTGTTGACAACTTTCGTGCCATCAGCTTTCAACCCGAGTGGTTAGATTTTATGAAGAACTTTCCAGATTTGTGTTTGGTGGCGACTCAACGAATGTCTGCCTTGTTGCCCCCTTCAACGCATTCCACTGTTTAATGACTGCAGTTGGCCTGCTGGAAGCTGGAAGCGTGAAATTTATTATCATTTTTAAACTCAGAAAATCGTTTCCTACGTGACGTCAACTCCGAAATCCGAATTGTTTGTTTTTGTGTTGAATGAAACAAAAAGAATTGCTGTTTTGTTAAAATATCGTGTTTGAAGTTAACAGTCAGTCAATTAGTACGGAAATAAATATAATTGTAAAATTATTTTTTGTAGTATTTTTTTTCATGAATCCGGATGCTAAAAAATCTGGCAACAAGGAATGTCTCATCCTAGCGCTGAAGAAGAGAATCGACAGCTGCGTGAATGTTTTTGTATAAGAGTATTATGTGCAGTAATCTCGGAAATCGTACAACAATATCGAGGAAAATTAACAAGGCAAATTACCAATCTTAAAACTTAAATAGTTAATGAAAAATCTACAATGCCACAATTGATTGGTGTGAAATTGCTGTCCCAAACATGTCTTGAATTCGTTATAAACAACATGGCTGTGTTGTGTGAGAAGCTACCAAGTGCTGATTTTGCTACCACTTCTAGCAACCAAACGAGCCAAAGTCCTTTTGATCAATTACGTAAGTTGCCAACCAAGTATTCATAAGATAAGTTGTTACTAAAATTTTAAAATTTATTTATTAGCATCAAAGTTTTTGGAGGAAATCATCTGTGCTCTTCGAACCAAAAGATGTTTGAAAAAATTCCTTGGTTTATTGGCAGCTCCACAACTAGAGACCTTGAATCTGAGATATTTGTCAAAGAAAGATGATTGTTCTATTCATTTTGAACTGAATTCACTGAGATGCAAAGTAAGATGATATATTTTGAATTGACATATTTCTGTAACCAAAGACCTCACAAATTTTTTTTAGTACTTAAAAAACCTATCTCTCTGCTGGTCATCTCTCAGTAATGACAAATTCTTGACTTCTGTCATTCCTATGTTTGTTAAATTACAAGTTCTGGACATTTCACATTCTGAAGCTGGGAACAGCAGCTTGGAAGTAATAGGAACTTACTGCACAGAATTGAGGTAGGCCTATACAAGTTTGTCTGATGCTAGATTTGGTTAAATACATAAATTTTTGTTTTCTGTTGTAGAGAATTGGAGTTAATGGATTGCCCAAATATTTCAGATACTGGAGTAAAATGGCTGTGTGTTAGTACTGCACAAAATCCAGGAAGAGAAGATGGAAAATTGGGACTGCAAAAATCTCTTCTTAAATTGGGTTCGTCTGGTACTAAAATTTCCAACGCAGGAATCTTTCTGGGCTTGGAAACTTTCCGTAGTCTTAAAGTCTGGGATATAGTTACTGTAAAAATCTTGGCGGAAATTCATAAAGATTTCTTGAATCGATCCCAGGAGATTCCAAAGTATTCCCTGATGAATTTGAAACTCGCTTCGGATATTTGCGACACTAAAACTTTTGGATTGGTTTTGTCTCTGTGTCCCTTAGTCATTGAGGTAGATATCAATATCGTCCGAGGACTGACAGATAGTGATATACTATGTTTATTATCCCTTGAGAAACTCCGTAAACTGAAATTGGGTGGATCTATTGATGGCTGCAGTTCGTATGTCACGTTTGGTGGCGGTGTGACTCCAATCTTAAAAGCCTTTGGAAATTCATCACTGAAGACACTCTCTCTATCCAATTTGTGTGATGTCAATATTCAGGTAATCGCACAGCTTTGCCCGAACCTTCATTCTCTTGACCTATGCAATAATTCCAGCTATTCCACTGCTAAACTCGATGAAGAATGGGGCAAGATTGAGTCTCAAGTATTTAAGCAACTTGAAAAGCTGAGCCTTTCTGTAGGAAACTCAAGTATCAGTATTCCGCGCGAACACTTCATCTTGCTGTTGTCTGCGCCTTCTCTTGTGGACATAGATATTGCAGGATGTTCTATGCTCAACGACGACGTTCTCCAAGAGGTTGTTCGAGTTCAGAAGTTCCATCATCTTGAAAGTTTGGAAGTTAAAAAATGCCACAATGTGACCGAGAAAGGAATTGATGTCTTCATGAATGACCAAAACCCTCTTAAGAAGATCGCGTTACGTTGGTGTCGTCAAGTAACGAAGAGTAATGTTGATTATTGGAAAGAGCAAGCTAAAATGAATAACTGGCAAATATTGATCGAGTTCACCACGGAGAACTTATTTGATCGCTTTGATTTTTACGGTGAAACGCTTTGGTTTTTACGTGCTGACTCGGAATCGGAAGACGACTATGATTATTATTAGGATGAATATTGAGAAACCGATGGTTTCGATCATTGGGAAGAATCTTCTTCGGATGGATATGAAGTGTGTGCGATTGAGCGAAGATCTGTAAATGTTCCTTATTTCTTACGCATTCATGTATCGACGTATTACTTCACAAAATTTGTTGTAAATGCAGAAACAAACTCGCTTGCTTGTTTTATTGCTTAGTGTCCTCGATGGTGTTTTAGTTATGAACTACTGTTTTGTTTTCTTCCCTCAAATTTCCTAAACTTAAAATGAGTCCTGAAGCCTGATAGCGAAAATAATACTTCTTGTCTTTCCCTCTTCTCATTTTCTATCTAATAAGCGTGATCCTATCCACTAATAAAGTCTGATCCGGTCTGAACAAAGTTTTCCCTGGTTTTCGTTTTCCTTCCAATGCTTCCAAGACGGAAAATTCGAAAACCGGAATCTGGATGATTATAAATCTGGCAACAAGGTTACATGATACATGAACTGTCTGCTAGAACCATGTTGTAAAAGTAAACATGTCTTGTTGAAACTTGAAACTGGATCTAGATATTTAATTGATGAACGTTATGACTGTTGAGTAATCATCACAATGCTAGCAGTATGCCATAAGTAGTAGTAGTAAGAAACAATGGTAAGGTTTAAAACATGTGTAGAATATAGATATAGTTGTAACCAACAAGGATGCCATCAAACGAAGTCGACTATAAACGACGAGTCCAGAACATGTGAGCCTTTTTTATTTGTTGCGTAAGTTTCCTATTCGTCTTTTACGAACACATTTCTTTAATCCAGTTTACTAATTGTCTTAGTAACTGAGAGCTGCAAGTTTTGAAAGAAATGATTGATGTTCTCAGTAAAAAACAACCTATTGAATGATATTTTAAGCTGTTCTTAACTGCCCATCTTGACAGGTAGAATTTTTCTATGAAAACTTGAGGGAAATAAAAAATGAGAACATTCAGCTTTTAAACTTTTTGCTTCAATGAGGTGTCTTGTAAGTATAAATAACTTGTTATTTGATTAATTGGAATTGTTAATAGGTCAGTGCTGCCACTGTGCAAGTTAGTTGAACATTTGGCTAATAATGGAACAAAAATAACCTGCGTGGGAGTTTAAAAATTAAGTTATAATTTACCCAATCTCAAGCGCTGGGAAATGGTTTCAGCTCTTTGTTGAAGTTCATCAGGAAGAATTCTTAAACAACATGTGGCACAGGATGCTGAAATATTCCTTGATTCATTTGTAACTTTAACCAACAAAGTGCACAAGTGGGAGCATTGGCTTAGCACTTTGTCGCACAGTGTCTATGTGCCTATCTCCCAGCACCTGTGGACCATGACTCAACTCTCAAGTGAAGATCTATACAGTTAAAATTTTAACTTACAGTGATTTACAAGCCTTATGTTCATTCAAAAGCTTCATCAACTGAATATCGATGGGTCTAATACTCTAATTATGAAGACGTTATGTGAAATTATTTTTAGTAGTGGTGCGGCTCTCCTTTTGAAGACATTCGGTTCAACTTCCTTAAAGATTCTTCAATCGTACGCCCTTCGTCATGTCATCGTTTACACGTCATTATCCAGCTTTGCTCTATACTCATAGAGCTTATTCCCAATCATTGGTGAGTTAGTTAAATCTTAAATGTAACGCCGCTCAATTTTTTCCTTATTTCAGATTTTATTAATTTGTCTTTATTCTTTTTTATTTTTGTTCTCGGATTTTGCACTATCTCCGAGTTCAACTGATATGAATTAGTCGCTCTGGTCAAGGTAAGATATTTTCTGACTTTATCTTTCGTCCCGTCAGTGTTAAGTGTTAAAGTTATTTATAGTGTCCTTAAATATTTACATATGATGTCATTATTTAGGCATAAGTTTCGATAGATTTCACATTTTTTTGTGTCTCTGTCATCATAATTAAATGCATTTTCTGACACAATCAAAATGTACATTTTCATTTTGAAGAGACGTCACTGATATTGTAAGGATTCACTGAAGCAACCGCGGTTACTTACTGCGTTTATGTAAATGTATGTTGTTAGCAACCGTACTGTGGTTGCTACAACATAAACGGTTTTTTGAATTGCTTATAAGGCCAAAATACCTGTCATATTGCGTGCAACACGGTATTAGGCTATTGTTTGCTGCTTTGAACGTTGAAACCCTGTCAAATTTTATATACTAAATGTAAATGCAATTGATCGATAATTTCAACGTAAGGATACCGCATCGTGCTGGCGGTACCAAAGGGGTTAACATTTCGATCTCGGTTGCTATGGCGCAAAGCAATCACACAGCATTTATACAGTTTAAAAGTGACATGATTTTTTGCTTTACTGTCGTTGAAGGGGTAGGATTGAAGACCTATAAAAACTACTTGAATGCATGTTTCCTTACTACACTGCTGTCAAGTGGTACCGTCGATGCAATAGGCAAACTTCAAGTCAAAATGCAAGTTGCAGCCACGTACCGGACTAAACACTTAATTTCTACTGCCATACTAGCGACGCTTTTTTTAATCGCAGGCGAATTCTCCGATGCCGATCCTGATGGACGGCACTTCAACTACCTCGCTTTTCATGTAATGCGTTTAATTTCGAAATCTTTCTAATTCATAAAAGTTTATTAAATCTTTTATGACTATTGGCTGTAGAATGCTTAACCGATTTGGCGTTTATATTCATGTATTAAATAGAATCCACCGTACGATACTTTGATTCGAGGACCAAATGGCACCTTTACAACTTTCGGGGCATCGCTTGAATTGGTTAAATGGCTGTCTGCAAAATTTAAATTTACGTACGTCATGGCGAGAGCTTGCCATTCATATTTTAAAAATCGTTCTAATTACTTAATGCATTGATTGAAACGATATTTGAAACTAAGGTTTAATGTCTCCATGGTAAATCAAACCCTGATTGAAAAATACGGAACACACGAGGCTTCGTTTTATCAACTTATTAACGACAAAGTAAAACAACATTTCATGTAGATCATCCAAACATGATGTGTGATTAATATATATTTTTTTTAGAATGTAGATGGAATAGTGTGTTCCTTTTATTTAACTATGGACCGAGTGAAAAGGATGGACTTTACAAGTCAGCAAACATGGTCTGAAGGATTTTGTCTTATTGTTCCAAGACCTGTAGAAGAAAGCCGATTGTTCGCTTTCATCGGCCCGTTTCAACCTACGCCGAGCTATTTTCATTTCGTTGAATTTATTGACATTCGTTTTTATACATTCTCCTTTTATTGTTTTAGGTTTGGATGCTGATTTTTATTAGTCTCTTTGTTTTGGTTGACATGATGACTCTATTTACTTGGTTCTACAATCGCCAACGTTGGAATAATTTGGGCAGTGCGACTGTAGAAACCGAATTAAACAATGAACCGAATAGTAACAGACACAAAAGGAGCGGCTCGATCCACAAAAGCGTTTTCAATAATTTCAGTTCTCATATGATTTATGTAATTAACATCATGACAAACCAAGGTAAAAGATTTGCAATATTTTTAGTTGTAACGGTGGCCAAATTTCTGATGCTTATTCATACAAATTGTTATTTAGGATGCCAAGAAGCATTTAGCCGCACTTCTTTTCGACTTTTGACTGGAGTCTGGGTTTTATGTGCTATGGTTTTGGTGAATTCCTACACGGGAATCGTCACATCATCACTCACAACTCCAAAAATGAAACCGTCCATTGGATCGCTGGAAGAATTGGCTGCAAGTAAAGATATTGGCGTACTAATTCGACATGATACGTCGATCGGGGAACAGATTTTAGTAAAATCTAATTGATTTTTTTTTAAAATCATTTGCTGAAGTAATCTTGTTTTAAATCTATTTTTATCCAGAAAGCAACTTCTGGCGTTTATAAAGTTCTGGGAGATCAAGCCCGGCTTCATCCGGATCAAATACTCGGCGACCCTTTTACATTGGCTTCAAAACTGGAAACTGGCCGCTACGCTTATCCATTTGTAAGTGTACGCGCGAATCTTTTAAATTCATTACCAACATTTATTTTACTAATTTATGTTAGCTTCGCACTTTTGCCATAGCGTTTGTCGGGAACCAATACAAAAAGGATGGAAAATGCCGTTTTAAAGGGTCGAAACCTTTGCCGATTTCAGCAGGATATTATTCATGGCTTTATAAAAAGAACAGTTCATACACTAAAGTGCATAGCAGAGCGTACGTATATTTGTCTATGATGGCCTTGTTGAAATTAGTGACTGTGTATATTATCGACTTTGTTGTTTATTTTTATGTATTTTCTATAAACAGACTCATGGACTTGTGGGAAAGTGGCCTCATGCGCTTTTGGATAAATAGCCAACCCACCATTCCGAAAGCGGACCAATGTTTCGCAGACAGTAAACCTCGAATCTCTCGTCTTGTCCCCATCCAGTTGTCCGATTTGACTAGTGCCTTTCTAATTCTAGGCATTGGAATTGGATTGGCAACGTTAAGTTTCGTTTCGGAATTGATCTTCTTTAGACTAAATCGCCCTCAGATATGATTTTTTGCGCATTTTAATGTAAAATAAATGTTTTTAGTGTTTGTTGAGCTAGTGAGGTAAAAACTATTGTGTTGTTTGATGTAGACTTGTAGGCAATATGTCTTTACTGTTACTTCACTTTTATTTTTAGCATATCGGTGTTTCATGTTTCAATATTTACAAATATATATAAGACGGAAATAGCAAATTACGAGAGTTTCGTCATGATAAATACAAGTTTGTTTTCCGTTGTAACATCAAATTGACCCTAAATTTCATGAGAGAAGCAGATCATGGAGGTAGCAGGCATTAGCATTACGTAAGTGACGTAACTTTTGTCTTCAGTTCTAGTATTCGTCTCGGAGCTTGATAATCAAAAGAACGTGACTTGAGAAGAACTATTTTTCGAAAATTAGTTATTTACTGTTTAATTGCTGAATGTGAAATAAAAAACAAGAATTTATCAATCATGCAATAGAAAATTAAAAAGGCAACGGCCGTTGTATCGATGTTTAATTAGAGATCGGATCAACTAAAATTCGTCTGCTTGATGATAAACGGTAGTTGTCGAAGTTACACAATAACCATGACATTTCTGTTGTCGTAAGAGATAGGACAGTTTGTGTTGTGCCATTTAGTGTATCGATTTATTTCATCGAAAGGAAAGGTCTATAAAAAGCTTGAATCTTTAAGATAATCGGCTGTGCCAAGTGATGGTAATCTTTGCATGCCAAGGTCTATGCTGTTAGTCGCTTGGTTTCCTTGTTCCAGCATGGCTTTGTCAGTGAACTGCCTGAAAAATAACCAAGGATAGTTTACCTAGGGAAATCAAAGATCTTACGTACTAACATATTTTTAAAAATGTTAAAATTTGGTTTATTAACATTGTTCATTTGACCAATGCGCAATTTTTCAACAGTATATTTTTGAAATCAAAACATCTAAGTATCAAGTATTTGGCTTTTGTGAATCTTTTATCTTCAGTGTGACTGTGTCTTTCATAATCTGTAATTGTCATCCCATTTGTTATTTAGAGAATTCGTCATGTTGAGTGCAGTAGTTTTGATTATTTTTAGTTGTTTTTATTTAGATTTTCATATCACTGAAAGAGAATCAGCATCCTGGTTGTCCTTCCAAGAGGTAAACTTTCAAAAACCGGGTGGAGAAAATGAGTAACCAAAATTCAATTATAGTATTAGTCTTTCACAGATCACAGAGTGCAAAAGTTTGACAATTATTTTTCATTTATTTCTTATTTAGATTCTGCATTTAGAATAAACATTTGACTTAATGAGAACCATTTGGTTTTCCTTCCAAGGGAAAAGAAATGAGCAACACCACCAAAATTGTCAAAAAGTTCATAGTTTGTTTTGTTCACCCGTTGACTTCTACCACTTGAATCCCCCTCCATAATTCCTTATTAGAAAGGGCCCCCTCTTATTTTTGAGGTAATGCTTGCTGTTAGAAATCTGCTGTCACCTCCATTCTCGTTTCAGGTTAATCCTGCGCCGCTACTCCATGGACTGAATTCCTTGTTGGAAACTGACGAGAGATTAGAGACGACTGAATGACGGGCTGTCATTCAGCAATACTGCTCACATGCGTGCCGTCCTTTCTTCGCCCTGAGGTCCTTCCGTCGCCGCATGGTGCCTGCTCCAGCTACGCGGCCAGCATCATTCGACTACCCAACCGACGGCCTGGGCTTTCGACATTCGACTACCCAACTTGTTTGGCTTAAGAAAAATATCAAGCTTGTATCTTTCCTGCCTTCCTTTATATCAATTTTTCTTTAAAATTAATTTCTCCTTTTTCTCATAGGACTTATTGTCATCCAAAAAATGTTCATTCTGCCTACAGGGTAATCCTACCAGTAATCCTTCGATACTTGTCATGGACTTTATCCACTGGTGAAAATCAAGAAGAAAATGCTGTAATTCAAGACTTATCAATTCTGTAGTTAGCTAAATTACAAGTGCATTATCTGGGCTTCCTTCTTTTCTATGGCCCCGTTTCCCTAACTAACCACTAACCAACGCCCGCCGGTGGTCACTCACCCGCTGTGAAACCAGGAGGAGGGGAGGGCTCTGGTCGAACGGGGACTTGGAAGGCGAATGATCCGATGAAAACTTTTGGAGGGTCATGAGTCTAACCCGGAAGCCTAGTATGACTACATCTCCCCGGAAAAACTTGCCTCGTACTTCTCTCTTCTTCTTGGTCCAGATACTATCTCTGGGGGCCGTAGACAAAACCTACAACAGCATGCGCGAGTTAAAACAATGCAACCCACTACCCAATGAAACAAATAGCCATGGTTAATTTTTTGTGGAAATCTCCGTCAGTAAAGTTACAAAGACTGACGCAGATTTCCGCAAAACTAAACCACCATCGCTTTTTGTCTCATTGCCGCAGCGGTGGTGGCGGGTTGCGTTTAAACTCGTGCAGTAGTAGTAAACCGTCTTGAACCGGACGCTCTGTTTATTGAATTATTAAAAATAAAAATAAAAGTATCAGGTTTTAAATACAACATTTTTATTCATTATTACCATTAGATTTTACATTGTTTGAGTTTAACATTGATTTGTGTGGTTTAGGCCTTTTAGGGTATAAATTTGAGGGTTGGTAGGTGTATTTTTGTGGGGTGTGAAGATTGGAAGGTATAAGTTTGTGGGGTTTGGAGATTAATTGGTTGGGATATGTTTGTGGGGTTATAAATTAACTTTTTTTTTTATCCAAACTTGAATTACCCCCTCCCTCCAACATCCTCCACTTTCCTTTCCCAATCCCGAAAACATGTTTATTATTTGTTTGACATAAACATCCCATATTTGTTTTTGTTGCTTCTGAACTTATAAACGGGAACAGATAAGACACAATGACAATTTAACAATATAATGATGCAATTTTGGTAACACAACACCACCACCAAGGAACGACCAGTTGAACTTGATGCAGAAAGATCTTTCACCAGACACCATAGGCTGCAACAACGTGCCACATCAGCAACTATGCGAACATAAACGCTAAACCTGTAACCAAAATTAAATGAATTAATCTTCAGCATCAATGGAAATGCTGTCAATGAAAAGACAAATAAATGTCACTTTATAGTATTTACAAGAGTTAAGCCTAATCATAATTTTACCAATAAGAAAATTATACGCGTAAAATTCAACAGACTGGCTGAAAAAATCCATGCGTGAATTTGACTGGAACGAAGAAGAAGGTGAAGTTAAGACTTTAACTAGCTGTAAATCTACAGACATAATGCAAATTGAACAAAATACTGCCTGCAACTTCCATAACAAGACACCAGCAACAAGGAACAGCCATAGGTTAACTTGACGCACAACAATATTTCACCAGCCAAGGGGGTAAACAAAAATAAAGAACCTTGTTGACTGTGTTGGTGGTGTTGGCCTTTTCCTGATCCTTGGATGGGCAACAAAATGGTTCTCATTTGGTCTATAGATATTATACCAATGAAAAAGTAGTAGACATGCCAAAAAATCGTGCGCAGTTTACGCCGATGCGCACCACAGCGGCAGATAGCATAACTAAACTTTTTATTACGCTTGGACTTAGCGTACTTCCTTTGTTCAAGATCCTTTGTTCGACAAGCAGTCGGTTCTCGTCTCGTCTCTTGAAGTACGCTAAGTGTCAAGCGTAATAAAAAGTTTAGTTATGCTATCTGCCGCTGTGGTGCGCATCGGCGTAAACTGCGCACGATTTTTTGGCATCTACTACTTTTTCATTGGTATAACATCTATAGAATGAAAAAAACTAAAGAAATATAAATTAAAAATAAAAATAATTAAACCTGTTGCACACAAAATGATGAATTCTCTATCTTGTCAGCAACAAAGAATTGGATCTGGCAAAGGCATCAATATCTTGAAGATTTAAAACTGTAAATGGAAAAGTTAACGTGAACATTATTGTCTTAAAGAACACAGTAATTCGAAATATTTTTGGTAAAATAACTAACCTGCAACAGACTTGATTTTTATTCAGAAGAGAGAAGACATATTAGGTTGTGACTTGTGAGCTTGCATTTTTGGATTAGACCATTTCATTTCTATTGTCACAACTCTCAAGCACCTATAGTTGGTAAGGTACATGAAAACTTCAGCTGAAATTATCTGAAAAAATTTAGTCAAGAATGCAGTAAGAATTATTAGCTAAAGATTGTTTTATCTATTAGTCTATTACTTAAAAGCAGTTAACTTATTATCCGATCTCTGTTGTTAAACTTTTTTTAAGTAACTTATGAAAGTTACGACGTGTAAATGTCATCATGTCTGTCTGTGACTGACTGTGCAACCAACTTAAGATTAAAAACTGATTACTAGATGTCGCCAGTGTCGCCGATGTTTTTCTTTCATGGTAGAACGAGGCGAAATGAGCAAAACAAATTGTTGTTAATAGATACTTATTCCTGTGATTTCAAATACCAAATTTAACTTCGTATCTTATGTAGGTTTATCTTTACCTAGTTCTCTTATTTTTATACTGTACCAACTTATTTCTTCAAATTCTAGATGCATACTGTCACTCAGTCATTCCAACAAGTTGGCTTAGTGCTCAGTCAATTTGAATTTCCATCCATTAGATCTCAGCATGCTGTCAAAAACCTAAAACTCATGTTTGAAGAGTATACATATAGTGGAATATAAATTTGCCGGGATAAGGTATTTCCCCATTACTGCTACCAAACCATTACAATTCAGATTTTCATATAACATAGGTGTTTTTGCTTATGAACCATAGGATCTTTTCTGAATTTCGCAATTTTGGTGGCGTAGCCTGCAACAGCATGTTTGTTGTTATGGCTGTTTTCACTTCGGTTTAGAAGGCAACCCAGCTAAGAGATAGGTAATAGAGTTTTTTTTCTTATAGATAAATTTGTGTAAATTTGTAAATAACGTAGAATTTCCTTGTCCCATTCCCACTTAGAGTTTCAGTTTTCTATCACCACGCTACTGCAATACTTCATGACACTTCTTTCAGTAATGCTGTTGGTTGCTGTGAATTCCATTTTTACGGTTTTGTCATCATGAACTTTTCAGTGTGCTTCTTAGAAAAGGTAAAGATTGATATTCTTTATTCATTTTTATATTTTCATTAATGTAAAACATTTTTTTTTTTTACAGAGCACGCAGTTTCTTTGTGGAATCGTGTGGTCCTGGCACGGATATTCTTGAGCCAACGCTGGCTTTTGTCCATGACCAACGTTCTGCTCCATCCTTATTTTCCCGACGTAAGCTCATCCAGCTTCTGCTTCATCGCTTCGTACACAAAATATAACTTAAGTCTTACTTCACTGACAAGTTGGAACACTTCAGTGGTCGCTTCCGTGCCGCTGTTACACACCTGCAGTCACTCACCACGGGATTATGCCCAGGTACTGGTACCCTACAATTTACTTATTTTCGTAGATTATCTATTCTAGAAGTATACTTACTTGTGTCTGTAATAATTCCGAAATCAGGCCCTACTTGCGTGCAAACGCATTGTTACTTTGACGTTTTTTTTCTAACGCTAGATGGCTTTTCGATAAATGTCAGCTGTCAAAACAGTCAGTTTCAGTTACTTTAAAATCTCTTTAACCATGTATCGGCAGCTGTTGTGTGGAAATTATTTAGTGGAAACTGACGATAACTATTCCTCCAACAAAGCTCACTTGTTAGATTTTGGATAATGAGATTTTTTTTCTACTTCCGGTTTGCTCATTTCAGTCAGTAGTTCAGTAAATATTCATTCGAGGACCAAAAGAACCACATATTCGTGATCCTCGTCAAATTTGTGGTAAAGTTCATGTTTTTTTTTGTACGTTTTCGTACTTCCGGTTTTCAGAATTTTCCTGAACTGTTCTCTACTGTTCAGGAAAATTCTCGATTTTGGCCAAATTTTGGATTTCGTTTAAATCACAACTAATCGACCCCAAATTTCATGGAGATCACGAATATGTGGTTTAATTTGACGACAACTCAATGGTTGAGGCGCTGTGGTTACTTCCGGTATACTTCCGGAAATTTTTAAAAAAACTAGCAAGTGAGCTTTGTTCTGTTTACAATTCTTAATATTGCCAGCTTGATTTTAAGATTTAAAAATTGCATCTTCAAATCTTTGAGCCAAAAAACCTGACTTTTGTTTCTATCTGTATTATGTAACTTTTATTGGCATTTCACTTAATAACAACTGTTTTGTCTTTATTCAGGTAATGCAGAGGAAACCTCGAGAAGATGGACACCAAAACGCCGCTGGTATCTCCAAAATGTCAGCGCGGATCATCATTTGTTGTTGGTAATATGTTTGTGCCAGTGTTAGTTAACCCGTTGTCTGCCACGCCTTTGTTCTCCCCTAGCTCCTTTGCACGGGCCGCGGGTCGGCCTCGTGGATTTAATGCCGCGAGCCGCGAGGTCGGAGTGTCGCCAAGCCCAAAATTTGCCGCAAGGCAAGCCTTTTAGGCAATGCACCATAGTTCCCCCTTGTCGATGTGGTAACTTGTCAGCAATGGCAAGTCCCACCTTGGTCATGGATCCTTCAGACATGGCGCGTAGAGAGTAGAGAACAACCTTCGGGCTGTATGGCGTGGCAGCCAACGGGTTAACTTAAGTGTATGTATGTATGTATGTCAGTATGTGTGTGATTGTAAAAAGTGGTGGAATTGTGGGTGGAGGTGGGAGAATAATGCAATTCCTTTGAAGTTTTTTGTTTGCTGTGTGCTGTGTCTTAGAACTTATAATAAAATCATGTTTAGAACTCGACTTGTATATTTCTTACAACTTTGAAATTTTACATAATTAAAAGGCAGAAGTGGCTGATCATCTCCAGTCTCTTTACATAAACTTTTATGTGGAACCAAACACTATCTGCAACTCCTGTGGCACAGCAATTTCAGGAGAACACCAGCACAGCTTCTTCAGTTCTTTTTCTTCAATCCTGTATCAGCTGCATAATCACATCTCTCAACTGGAAACAGGCGGAAAAACCACTGCACATTGAACTGCACAGACATAGTTTAAGTATCACCAAGTCCTATGGAGAAAAAGGAATATTATTTTCCATGATCAAACAACAAGATCCAAAAGAAATCGTGGGCAAATGAAATTTTAAATGAAGATTAAATCCCAGGAAAAGAGAATTCTGTTCATCTAATTCTCAAGTGTTAGAAAAAGTTTGCAATACAGAGTGGAAATTTTTGTTCCCGTTTGATCAGAAGAAAGTTGTTAACTCAAAGGATCGCTATCTGATATCTTTCACAGAAACTATTATTTGGAAACAAGAAATAGCACCACTTATTGTCTACATCAGATCAGAGTTCTTAAAAAAGAAAAGACACAAGACTTCCCAAGTTACAACCAATAAATTCAATCAACTTACCTTATCAACAAAATTACACTACTACCTCTTTCGTGTTTCTGCGTGAGATGAGACGTACATCCGAACAGGTACAGCTTAAGAGCTGACAACGGACGACATTTCGGCAAAATGGAAAGCAGTTTCAGTCCACGTGATCCATTATTCGACCAGACCAAGTGGAAATTATATTCCAGATTGCCTGTAAATTCACACAGCAACGTCTAGGATTAATTACATTTGAGAAATCCATACTAGAATTTAAATCCAAACTAGAATTTACCATTAAATTTCAATGCTGAAAATGTAGATCGACACCGTAATTCCGTAACGAATTTGGAATACCTTTTAACTTGGCGTTTCGGAACAAACTGGCGAATTTTTGCCGTCCTCTTAAAGACACTCGCGTCATCTGGCGGCTGGGGGATAACTTGATTTTATTACAACAGATCTGCTGACAAGTGACAAGCTCAAACACACAAGAAAAGACTAAACAGCATCCCAGGCTTGGACTTTCTTTAATTTTAATGGGTAAACTAAGCTGAATTATACATTTCAAATTACTCTATAAAAAGCAGAATGTTCTAAACAACGATAATCCTGAACATTTCTAAGATTAGATAAGTAATTCTATGCTTAAATAATAAAAAACCCGCTTTCTACTATCCCCACAACGTTAAAAGGACCCGTTGGCGCACGATCCTAATTTAGCGGTTGTGCAACTCAGCATCCGGAACTTGTCTATTCGACGAAATACATAAACTATTGAAGCAAGAATAGAAAGAAACTGATCGCACGTTGCAAGTCAATCTTATTATTTACCAATCAAAACCAAAATAACCATTACAAGTAAAAAGCAAAAACTTGATTTCAAAGGTTATGCCAACTGGCAGGATATCATAGTTTTTCTAAATTTGCACTGTCTTATCAAATCAGCGAGAAATGTCTCTAAACCAATAAGCTTAAGTCGCCAAGATTGGGTGCATGAGCGACAACGTTACGGAGCGATTGAACCGAGCAGCAGAACATGTAGCCACGAGTGATCTCGAACCGGTTGGGCCAAGTCATCCAGGTAAGCTGATTACAAACATCGGCGCAGAAAACATCAGCTCCGGTGACCGTCGTCAAATGCGGATTGTTGATGCCGATTACAGCAGTGGCAGTGTTGGTGACCGGATCGTGGACCACTTTCCAGTAATACTTAGGAGCCGGAAGGACGTTGTTGTTATTAGCATCTTTGGCCAAATAAATTGGCTTTTGGACGCCGTTGATATCGGCCAGCGTCAGGATGTCGTAAGTGCCAGTGTAAATCACCAAGTCACGGGCTCGGCTGATGGCCAGATCACGAACCCCAAATTCCAGCGATTTCCAGTTGCCGTTGTTGAAGGATTGCCATTGCGGGGCAGCGTTGATGTAGTAATAAGTGGCGTCCTGACTGCCGGCGTCGATAAAGTCACCGTCCGGCGACAAGTGACCACGGGCGAAGTAGTAACTCTTACCGACATCAATGTACTTGATAGCCAAATCGTAGGAACCAACGATATTGGCCACACTGACGTTTTGGCCGGCTTGGCTGTAGCCAGTGTCCGGGTTTATGCCGACGAAATAATTTCCTTTGCGGAATGACGGGCGCAAGTTTGCCTTGTCATCGGCAGCGATATTGGCTCCGGAGATGGTGTTGATCGAATACAGAGTGTTGGCGATGGACTTGACGTGGCAGATGGTAATCTGATTGATGAACTTGGTACTGACTTGCCAACCGATCTCAATTTGCGTTCCGCTGGTCATGCAAGTTCCTGTCTCTTTAATGGTCTCCTTAACGGCCGTTTTGCAACCTAAAGAACTGTAACCCAAATTCTGCGTGCCGACCTGGAGGGTTGATCCCGCAGAAGAGCAAGTGGCCGAGTTGAACTGCACGCTGGTGGCAGTCAAAACGTTGCTGGTGCCTTCACAAGCCACCGTGATTTGCTGATTAGGATCTAACGTGATTATTCGGACCTGGAAAGAATAGAAATATGATGTTAGTTATCAAATTTATTCAAACTGTTAAATTAATGTTATAATAACCCCATTCTGAAGAGTTGGCTGGATGATTTTCCCGAAAGCATCAACAAAATGGGGTGGATTAGCAGGAGAGGATGCGTCCAAATCGAACGTGCAGGCTGTTAAAGTACACGTAAAACATTCAATCGTTAAATCTAATCAAAATTTGAATAGAAAGTGAATTTTTAATATTTTACCTGCAGACGCCGTGCCCAACAACGAGAAAAGGGCAACTAACAGAAACGGAGAAAACAACATCTTTTTCTTTGTGAGCTTCGAAGCGTACTATGGTGGTTTAGCCCAATCGAGGCTTTTTTATAAAGATATTACAAACACGGTGTGACAAATAAGTCCAAACAGAAGCGTGTTCTCAACAACCTCCATTCACACACGAACCTTTTGTTTGCACCACAACATGTGTACAAAAGATGTATAAACATCTGTTTCCTATTCATCCAGTTGGACGACAGCGAAACCGCATCCTTTCACGTTCTTTTTTTTGAAATACTGACGCCATTTAAATGGTTACACACCTTGCGGTCAATATCCTGACCGCAGAGAACTTACCTCGGAAGGTTTTGTAACCACGTTCAAAATTACTTTTTCAAAATAAACAGATATTTCAAAACCACATCTCTCTCTTAACAACTCTAGAGTTGAGGCCATCGAGTACACCATAAAATATGACCAAGTTTCTTTTAAATGTAAACATACCGTGATTCAGTCTGTGCATTGCATGCGCATATATTTTTAGAGAAAAGAGAAGTGATAACGTACAAAAGATGATAAACTTGCATGTTACTCCAACGCCAGATTGAAAATTTTGAAGGTGTTGTCGGCGCCACACGAGGCCAGCTGTAAAGTCTGGCCGTCGGCGGTATTGTGGTCTGGTCGGAATCTGAGTCGCTTCACCGTCATATGATGAGCTTGACTAATTTGAATAAAACAAAATAATCTCATTAATATATTGTAATGACACACATACTGTATAACAACAATTACCTTTGATTGAGCGAGGCCAGAATGTTCCACTGAGGGGCGGAATCTGAAGGCAAAGGATTCCACGTGTAAAACAGGATCTGACCGCTGTCCAAACCGATGGCGACCAGATAAAATCCATTCGGTAATCTGTTGGGACTGCACGCTACAGCTGTGACGGAATCGGCACACTCGAGTGGTTGCCCGCTTATCCGGTATGACGATACATCATCGACGGTGGTAGGCTCCCAGACGATAACACGCTTGTCGCGTGATCCGGTCAAGAAGTAACGCGAATCATGCGTCCAGTGACAGGACCACAAGATCCGGCTTCCGCCGCTGCCCTTCGCCACTGTCTTCAACGTGAATTTTCCTTCCTCGGTTTGAACTTTATCGTGAACAGCCCAATTCCGGTCACGCGAAACTGAGACGAGTTTCAGGCCGTCGGGTGAAAAGGCCATTTGGGAAACCGTCAGAGCATGGGCTTCCAGTTTTCCAATCAGACTCCAATCGCTCGTGTCCCAAATGATGATGGATGCGTGTTCTGCCTTCTGGGCCTTCGAGGCCGACACCAACAGTTGGCACTGAGGATCAGCCGCCAGACTGAAGAGCTCGTACCCGTGCCCGTACAGTTTCTGCACCTCGGGCCACAGTGTGTTTTGAAGGAGAGTCTCTTCAGTTGGGGGAGCTAATGAGACAACGTCACCACAAAGAAAAGAAATCAGAAATTTGAATAAGACTTTAATATTTAAATCGATGTTCACCAATGAGATGAGTTGCCGTAAAGTGGTTTTCTGCATACAAATCCGATTTTGAATGTGGAGCTTTAGGAGCTTCGGTCTCGGCTGTTTGGTAAACGGGTTTATTGGAAAGACCCAAGGCTGGAACAGCAGCTCCCTGAGGAGCACCCTGCACTGCATAAATAACAGTTGGAATACTCATGTGGAAAAGTTGATTTAAAAAAAATGGTATTACGTTCTGGAATTGGCAGATCAATACGACAGATCCGGGAAAAGTTCTCTAGAAAATTGTGAGGGGCTTCAAAAACTCGGATGACTTTCTCTTCTGCTCCGGAAGCAAACCGGAAGCGTCCGAGAGACGCAATGCAGGACAAATCATAACCATGAATTTGAGGACGACTTATTTCGTGCCACGTAACCTAAGTGTTCAAAAGGACATTTAAGATGTTTTTTTAATGATATGCCGACAGAAATGGAAGGATACCTCTTGGTTAGACTCTTGAATCCAAGGTGCATGGAGTCTAGTGGTCTGATCGATACTGGCCTAAATATTAAAGGCATTACAATAGATAGAATAAGACATCGTTGACAACAGTCTAACAGAAGAAATGTGAGGACTAATACTACTATTGCTCACAGTAAGAGCAAAGTCACCACTAGGATCCCATATGAAGTCTTCTACGGAATCAAAGTGCCCGCTACACACGACACCTGGATGCCATTGGCCCTGTAGGGATATGGAGAGTGTCAGTACAAAGACGATAAAACACCAAATCATCAATTATCACCTCAACATCGTGCCACAGATGAAGGGCGCCCTGATATCCATGAGCCAGGATGGAGGTTCCCTGATTCCCAAATCGGCAGCCATAAAGGCCCAATGTGTTTCCACCGATTTCTCCCACACGGACTTGATCATACCAAACGCCACTGGATGGATCTACTCCCCAGATCGTCATGGTTTTGTCCATGGAACAGGAGAGTAACCGCAGGGGATTTTTTCGGATGCCATCTGCAAGAAATTTTCATATGTAGGAAATGTTGCGTAAATATTTGAAACTTGGTGCTTCCCACTCACCTTTTAGCACGGGCGATTGCCAATGGATGCCGTACACCCAGTTCTCATGGCCTTGCAAAACCGTTTCCAATTGACACTTAAACTTGTGCTCTTCTTCAAAAATAACACAGAAGTCTCCCTGATTGGATTGGAGGGCTAACTTGCTGTTATCAGACTGAGACTGCTGATCCTTGCTGACTTCTGAAGAAATCCTCCAAACACGAATGAGTGTGTCTTGAGCTGCAGAAGCTAGCAGCAAATCACCACCATCTGAAAGCAATCAAATAACTGTAATACTCATGAGAGTAATAATAAAATTCAGATTAGTACCTTCTACAGTAAAGGCTAGGGCACGAATCCAGTCCTCATGACCAGGAACTTTCATTGTTCTTACACAAGAAAGTTCTCCCTTTGATATTTCAAAATTGAATAACTGAATGGATCCATCATCACCAGCACATGCAAGGAGAGGGACTTGGCAACCAGGTAATAAATTAACTGCACAGTCAAACATCAAGACTGGTTTTGACAAAAACTTTTGCAAAACCCTCCATTCTCCTGTGAGACGTTGAAAATGAGAATCAATTAGGAACATATTGAGATTGAAAGATCTATACCATTAAAATTATCTCGTAACCACACACAAATTTGATCTCCTCCAACTGCTACAACAACAGTGGCGATATTTTCTTTGTATTTCCAATAGAATCCATCGACTGAGTTAACACTGGTTTCCAAGCCTAAACAAAATTTCATGAAAATTATGAATATGAAAGTGGAAAAAAACTTGAAATTAAATATCTTTACCTGTTAATGTGGCCGCTTTTGAGCAAATGATGCCAGAAGAAGTCTTGCTGCAAGCCCAAACGATAACAGTTTTGTCTACAGATCCGCTTACAAATTCTTTTTCCTGTGATTGTTGCCCATCTTGAATCCACCGCATACAATTAACTCTGTCCTGGTGCTCACAGAGAGTATGCAAAATCTTGCCATGATTATCAGCAAACTAGAAACAATGCAAATCAGAACGTAAGTCGTCAACGTCAAAAGACCAAACGTGTGTGGCAAATAATCATTACAAGACACATACCTTTGGATCATAGACAGTGACGGCACGAGACGAAGCAAAACAGACCAAATCATTATTTCCCCAATCAAGAGCGTGCGGAGTTCGATTACATCCTACACTTGTGTAGACATTCCCGACAGCCACGTTGTTCAAGGAGGCAGCCATTTTTAATGTTTACGTCCGTTATTCCCCCCCGTTTGGCCGTTTCGTTGTCATGACAATGCCAACGCAGCGGCGCCATTCGGAACCAAAGTGGCGCGATTTCTGAATCGCACGAAATTATCCAATACTTTCACGAAGGATATTTCGAAATTTCAAAATGAATTCAGCAAATCAGGTATCGAAATAAAAATACTCAAAACATTTTCTTTTCTCGTTTTTTATTATTATTATTGGATCAGATCAGTTAATCATTGTTGTATCTTATCATCTCGCCCTGACAGCTGACAAACACCGTATACAGAGACACATTCAACTGCAACAATATTGAGATGTGGGTACCAGTATAACTGGCACTGTATAATGTTTTGGGTATTTTTTTAAATCTTTTTTGTATTTTTTATTTTATTTTTCTTTCGCTTTAGCGCATATTTACTTTATTGTTATGCTTCAATTTTCAATGGCTTGTTGAGAATTTCATTTGCTCGGGGGGAGGAAAAAACATTTCGGGACTGGGCTAAGATAGGGCGGGGCTGAAACAATACTTTTGTAATACTGCGACGAAACATAAGCATATTATCTTTAACTAGTATCTCTCTGGTCTTACCAATTGTTCTGTCCTGTTCCATTCCGTTTTGTCTTTAAAAATTTATTCAAGTGTTTTTTGTTGGACAATTAAGGAGAAAAAAGCAATCGCAGAACAGACAAATGAGCATTGATGATGTAATAAGAGCGATAGGGAGTGTGGTGGAACCGACAATAAGTCTGGCATACGAATTCTTTTTTGTTTCAAAACCAAAACCAGTACACAGTTTAATTAGATCATGTGGCATCGTCAGAATAACAGGGGCGAGTGAAAAGATGGAGATTCAATGAGGAAATGAATTAGCTGAATTGATTTCTTCTTCATATACCGAAATGAAACTGCACGAATTGCGACACGCCTTCGAGAGACATTCTCCAAAAGGACTCGGAAGGTTATTTTTCTTCTTTGAAATTTGTGAAAGTGAAAATTCAGTGGTGCAAAAAGGGTGGAAAAAGAAAATCAAAGTGGAATTGGATGAGATAATTTCTTAGTTAATGTCATGGGCAAAAATTTTTACTTCGAACCTTATTATTTTTTTTTAATGATGCTTTCGCACATCCACGCTGTATATGTATAATTATGTATATGCAATTAGAACAAACGACGACGACGACGTACTAATTTTTTTTTTCTTGGAAATTTTTTCATCCGGCGAGCAGAGATAGAGAGTCGAAATATGAAATGAAGAAATTTGACAACGCCGAAAAGATTCCCGACCAAACCCCTCCAAACGGGTGAGTCATTAGCCGAAATCAGAAGCGTATACACATCATTTTAGAATATTATCAATTCAATTCAATCTGTGGATGTGTGTTGTATACATAGTTTAAATAAATGCGTCTAAACGTGAAATAACCGGGGTTTTCATCATCTCCGACAATATCTAAATGTTCCGTGATCATTTTGGTTTGTACGTGAATTAAAAACGAACTGACTTCATAATTAGCGCGGGAAATTTCAAAACGACAACACAAAAATTGGGAGTTATAATAATATCATGGATGGTGTGGCCGTATAGTCTGTGTGAGCAATACAAATTCATCGTTCCAGCATTACACACACACAGTAGCAGCGCAGATTTAATTCATTTAAATCTTGTTTTGAAAAAGTCTGCGGTTTTGTCGGGTTATACATAATTTTTTATGGACTAAATTATCTTCTGCGCACTCACAGTTCAACTGTCTCACTTTTAGTGTTTGTATTCGGGGAATTTGGCCGGTCGAACTTGCGGATGAGAAGCGGCGATGACGTCGACTGCCGACGCTGCAGCAGCAACGGCGGCCGCCGCCCGCAGAGGATCCTCTCCGGTGCTGACGGCCGAACGGGATCCCGATGGATAAGAGGACGACACGGTCGTCGTCCCTCCGTCGTCGATGGTGTAAGATTCGTCAGAGTTTCCCGACGGCGACAGCGGCGGTCCGTATCCGAGTTCGTCCGGTCCTTCCGGCTGATGTCCCATCAGCGGATCGTCGATGAAGAGTCCCGCCTGATCCGCCCCCAGCACGACGTCACTGCGGCGCAAAATACACACACACACAATTTGGTCGTCGATTTGTTTTCTTTTAATTCAACACAATTTTAATTGTTTTTTAAAAAGAAAAAATGAATTTCGGGTGTTATTTAGAGGGGTAGGGATAATCTAGTAAGTCAATCTAGATCGAATATATAGGACAAATCCGGTCTCTACAAAGCCGAATTGATAAAAGACTACCAAGCTTCAAGGAATAATAATTTTAAAAATAATAATTATAAGAAAATAAGGTTTGAAATGGTTTGCCCATTTTTTCCACACATCATCTCACCTATATAGTTTTCTTTCTTTTTTTTAAGTGTTTCTTTATAAGAAAAACAGATCAAGACCGTTTCACACGCACGCACACACGCACAGCAGAGCACAGCACATCGGGAGTAGTAGTAGTAGTAGTAGTTGTGTGGTAGTAGTAGTAGTAGCGGTAGAAGTAGTAGAAGTAGTAGTAGAGTGGCATACATTTTTCGAGTGTTTTTTAGTTTTTAGTAGTAGTTAATGTGTGTGTGAGTGTGGTGTTAAGTCCTATATGTATAACTTGAGAGATTGGAGGAGTCAACTGTGTGTGAGTAAACTTTTGTTTTGGTTGGGTGTTTTCAGTACAGGCCGAAACACCTGCATCAAATAATTCAAGAGAGAGAAAGAAGAGAGAAACAGTTGCAACAAACAGATCTCCAATGAACATGAAAAACCGAAAAATCCGGCCAGCCATTAAAAAATTAAAATAGCACATTTCACAAACACTAATCCAAGATAGTAGTATGTCAATCAAAATCTAGCGAGAGATTTTTAAAAATTGAGGCGCACAACAGGCACATCATCGTCACTGCTATATAGTCATCATAATAATAATATGTACACGCTAATTAGAATTATTTATAGAGAAAAATAGCTAATAAGATAGTTAAGTGCCGGGCAGAATTTAAAAAAAAATAATTAAAATGAAGATTTTTTTGTTTGAAAAACAAATGAAATCAAATGCAGTGGTGATGTGCATGTTGTTGTTTTTTGGCAAAATGAGGTCATACAAGTCATACCTATCGCTCTCGTCGGAATCGCCCGGATCGCCGCCGTGTCCGCCGTGTTTGATGTCGTCGTGGTGGTCGTGATTATTCTCGTTGCTGGTTGTTTCGTAAAGGCTGATGCCCGGCACGGAGGTCGGCTGTCGGTAACGGCCGTAGACGAACCGCAAGGCATCGCTACTATGTTACACATTTTTTTTGGTTTTTTGGTTTTGTTGTTGAATTGTGTGGTGTTGTGCGTGTTTGTTTGTTGGTTTGGGTTTGTCAAATTTTTTTGTTCGTGCGTCCCGGAAGGCAAATCAAAGCGATTTTAGGAGAAAACAAACGGATTCGATGCCCAAAGAAAAGGTCAAGATATAAAAGAAAAAAAAAAAGAAAATCAAGGTATAAGATAAAACGAATAATTTGGTGTGTACCAAGCAAGTGTGAGATAATTATTTGATAATAATTAAAAAAATATCCAAGACCCGAAAAAAAAAATCAAATTAGTGGAACAATTCAAATAGAATAATCGAAAAAGAGCAAATTCAGCCAAAATCGCCATCAGCCAAGATTCAACGTAATTGAATAAAATTTAGCGGCAACAATTTTGTTTTTCAAAGAAATATCAAACTAATGTCAAAGTAATTTTGGTGCTGTGTGAGAGACCCTAATTTAATAATAAGAATATAGGCGAATGTTTCCTAATTGTGACTAGTTTTTCTCTTTTTAGATTTTGCTTGATTGAATTTTATTGCAATTTTTCGACAATCAATTGATCACTTTTGGGGGTTTTTAAAAAGCTACATGTTTTTGCTTCTCTTTGATTAAAAATGAAATGCTTGAAAGTTTCTAATGTAATTAATAAGATGATCCCTAAGAGGAAAATGCTACTCGATCAGGTGGAAATTTGTCTTAGAATGTCGAAATGGAATAATAATAATAAGAGACAGAAAGAGAGAGAGATAGAAAGAAGAGATATGACGATTATTTGTGTTTTTTTTTAAACTGGAATGACTTAAGATTTAAAATTAAAAAAAAAGGAACGATCCTAATTTGATATTTTTAAGTGTTGTTGAATAAGACGGACCCTGCTTGGGAATCAGAAGCTCCTAAACCGGGCACGCCGCCTCCTGCCGCCGCTTCCATCAGCCGGTAGTGTCGGTCGGCTTCCGTTTCCGACATGCGGATGTCCTCGGAGCCGTTGGGGCTCGTGTGCCGGGCGCTGTGCCGCTCCAGCTGGCGGATGAGGTCCTCCAAATTGCGGATGCGGATCGGACCGCACGGTGGGACCAGGTCGCCCTCGTCTCCGCTGTCTCCGCCGCCGTGGGCGCCGACGCCCAGCGAGCCTCCGCCGGGCAGCGGGCTGGCCAGGCCGGGCAATCTCTCGCTGGTGCTGCTGACGCTGCTGCCGGGGCCCATGACGCCGCCACGTCCGCCCACTCCGCCGTGCTTGTCGTGATTGTTGAGACTCCGCATGGACAGGTAGTCGGGCGGAGGGAAATAGTCGGCGTACGACTCGGCAAACGACTTCCGCAACTCATCCGACAAGCTGGCCGTACTGGCACTTCGTTGGCTGGCAGCCGCACTCCGCAGAGCCTGTACCAATTTGTTATTGAAATTTAGTCAAACATAATTGAATTAAAGTTTTAAATTGAGTTCTATACTTGAAGGATGTCTTCGTGGTATCCATTGAGGCTCTTGAGAGTTCGCTCAACGTCCGACAGGCTGGACGCCGCCAACCGGTCGCTGATCCGGCTGCTTCCGCCATCCGGCGACAGCAAGACGGACATGACTTCCTGGTTGTCCGACTGCGACTCTTCGCTCCACTTTTCCTTGTTCATCATCATGGACGAGCCGCTGTTCATCCGGCCCAGGGGTAGGGTCAGCGACGGCCCTCCGTGTCCACCACCACCACCGCCGCCCAGCTGCTGCTGAGATGAGCCGATTCCGCCGCCTCCGCCAACCGAACCGTAAACTCCTCCACCCGATTTCTTCAAGATGCCCTTTTCCGGCTGCTTGTTCATTCCGGAGCCGGACAAATTGTTGGACTGCGGCAGCATGCCGTCCAGGAAGGCCGTCCCTTCGTCCTCGCCCGACTGGAGGGTCTCGTCCTCGCTGGCCGACGCCTGCATGATGTGGTTGCTGATGCCGTGATGGGCCGGCGTCGAATTGGGACTGTTGACGTGACTGTGCGACGCCGAACTGATGCCGTCCATGTGCGGATGCTGGCGCTGCTTCATGTGCTGGACAATGTGCTGCTGCTGCTGCTGGTGCTGTTGATGCTGGTGGTGATGGTGCTGGTGCTGCTGAAGCTGGACGTTTCCAGCACCGGGAAATCGATTGCTACAATGGATGGATGCAAAATTTTTGTAATTATTTCATCCGCCGGAATAATAATAATCAAAAGAAATTGTCTTGTGTGTACTTGTAGGAAGGCATAGTGCCGAAGGAAATGCCTTTAGCACCGGCTTCCAGTGAAAGGGCATCCGTCGACATGTTGGCCGCGTGATGGTGATTGCCCGTGGCGTTATTAATGCCCGAAGGCCCAGCAGCTCCCATGTTACCAGACGGACCGGCTCCTCCGGCATTGCCTCCTCCTCCACCTCCCCCGCCCGGCGGCTTGGGCAAAGTCATCATTTGTCCGGAAGCGTTGACAAGGGGCCGCTTCAAATAGGGCGGATCATATTTGGGCATCGTGCTCTTCCTTCTGTTCGTATTTTTCAAATAAAAATTCCGCAAACCAATCAAAGAAAAAAGAAAAAATTCCCCCCCAAAAAAAGAAGAAACCCGCAATGAAAAGATTTGGCTCGTTAAATATCAAACAATTTCAATGAAAATTTCTTTCGTTGCACAAAAAAAATTTGGTTTTCTTTCCTAACAATACCATAAAGTAGTACAGGCGGTTGGAATTTGTTTTTTGGTTTTGTTTGTAAAAAGGAATAAAATTTCACAAATACGGGGGTTTCAAAACACAAGCGACGGCCAAATATCTGAGAAGAAGTGGAAAAAGCGTTTTTAAAAAGGTGTGTGATCACAGCTGGAAATGAAATAGGTATAAATCAAAATCACATCCATTAGAAGAAGAAGAAGAAGAATAGGGAAAATGAGGATGCGAAGAGCCCTCTCAAAATGTTCCCTCTTTTTTTTTTAAATCATGTCCAGTGTTTGACTTTGTTGTTTTGCTCATAAAATTTCAAAAAACCAATTTTTGTTAATTCAAATCTTTCGTGATGTTTTATATAAAAGTTTCAATCCGTTTGCAATCCAGGTCTAATTAAAAAATGAAATGAAAAAGTGTAAAAATGAAAATCAAACTGAAACATTTCGAAAAATCGGATGCGAACTGCTTGCCAATTTAGAAACAAAGGGATTGTGAAATTGTAATCTCGGTGTATAGTATATGATATCAAATTGAATTGTTGTAATTTTTACTCGGTATGTGAATAGATAAGAACAAGGGCGTTCAAGGAAGTAAAAGCGAGCGTCAAGACACAACAGAAGCTGTTTTTGATTTGATTTTGTTTGAAATTTGATTTGAATTTTTTTGCTTTTTTGTTTGGACTTTTTTGGGACCATCACGACGAGCGACATAATGAAAAGACTCGACTAACCTGAGGCAAAGGGAGAGGTTTCTGTGTACCACCACTGACCTGTAGCAGAGGGCCATTAGGGCAAAGACGATAAATACGCCCCCTACTACCGAGACCAGCATCACCACCATGAACACCGTGCTGTGACCACTTCGGTCTACTGCAGGCCGTTTTTTCGTCCAGCAAAAGCCGCCGCCCGCCATTTGCCACCATCACCACCAACCCAGCCAAGACCAGAAAATGTTAGTATGCAAATTCATTAGTTATCCGCACACGTGTAACACCTGCCTCCATTCACTCATTCAGCGTTCAATTGCAAATCGTTAAAACTAACTAAACAATTAGTTAATTAGGTTAATAATGAATGATGATTAGTATAAAGGGCGTAGTTTAGTCGATCGGCAGGCTGAAATTCCTCGGATGTATAGTATACCTGTGCAAAATGGCCACTAGGGCTATGCAAAGTAGGCCAGCTTTGACGACTAGAACGACCGTCAGGGCCATCGTTAGCGAACTAACACCTTCATAACTGCCGCCCTTTTCACCTGAAACTTTACCAGCTATAACACAAAACAGTGACAAATATCTTATCACTTAAATTCTTATGCGTTGAACTTAAATCAATTGGATTAAAAGGCTAGATCGAATGGGTATACCGTAGGAGGTGGTTTTGCTGTTGCTGGTTTGCGCTTCCGGCATGAGGGTGGTGACGCCGTTGAGTGGCGGAGGAGCCCCCGTGCCCAGGGCCCCAGCGTTGGCCGAATCGCGTTCGGAGGCCTCGGCGGCGCCCATCTTGTCGCCGGACTGGAAGCCACTGCGGATGTAACTGTCGTTGGTCTGGGTCGAGCAATCGTGGCCAGTCCATCCGGCGTCGCAGAAACACGAGTTGATGTTGGAGCAAACGCCGTGGCCGGAGCAATCCAGCGCCACGTTGTTGCTGGGACATTTCGACCGGTCGATGTGCGGGTAAATGCTGCTGCACGTCTTGTTCATGCAAATCTAATGAAATAAGAAGAAATGAATTATTATGGCTGATCCACGACAAGAAAACAAAAACGAAATTGGACGGACCAGACTGTTTCCGCAAGGAGTTCCGTCCCGCACAATCCCCAAATCCGGCAGATCGGCAGCCGCAACGGTCCCGCTGGTGATCCTAGCAACAGATAGCGGACGTGCAATCAAGTGTGCGAATTATGAGTCTCTCTCTTAGAAGCGGATGCGATTGTGTGTGTTTATACTTGCACTCGAATTCCCGTCCGGCCATGGAGACCAGAGTCCTCGAATACATTTGATCCATTCCGGCGACGATGGGGTAGCGCGTTCCCATTTGGCATTGCAGCGATCCGCACATGACGTGCTCCGCATCGCAGCGAATGTAATTGTTGTGGGCATCCTGGCCACAATGGCCGTTGATTGATCCTTGCGAATTGAACTGCTCGAAACACTTGCGGTCGCCCGAAAGTCCGCCTGTTTTCAACGTCCAACCAAATTCAATTCCAAAATTTTAATTTCTTTCTCCTTTTGATGATTTGAAATGTTTTGGGAATACCGTCGCCCCAAATGAGTCGGCATTGGCTGTCCAGGGTCGGGCAGACGCCATTGAAGCAGTAGCCTTTATTGATCTCGCACTGGTTGCCGTTCTTCTTGTAAATGTCCAGCGGACACTGACCCGAACGCCCGTTACAAATTTCCGGCAAGTCGCACTCGTTGGTGGCATCCCGACAGAGATAGCCTTTCGGTCTCAACTGTAAATAATTCAATTCATAATTAACCATCAGGAGGTGCTGGTGTGGGGACAGTGTGTGGGTTTTAGTTAAACTTTGCTGTTAGAGATTAAAGTTTAAAAAACCCAAACATGATTGAATTTGAAAATCATACTTAAACATATTAAACAATCTAAATTGTGAAACAGAGTTTGTTTGTCGTCAAATCATTCCATTGTTGTTCCTGTCAGAAAATCATGGAATGTTTGAAATGAGAAACAAAGATATGTTTGCTGAGTCAAACTGTTGAAATTACAATTAACACTGCAGCATGAAGCAGTTCAAGACTCAGACAAACATTTTCTGCTTACCACGTTTTCTAATTTATCAACACGAAGTTGCTTTCCAAATAAACTTTTCCTTGCTACACTGGAATAATGCTTTCTGAGGAAACAATTATGCTGATTTCACAACTTAGATTATTAAAATGATTTTCAAATTCCCATGAATACTTTAACAAAAATCTCTAAACAGCAGCTCAAAGAGGAAATGTTGTGTTAACCCAGATGTTTTCACAAATACGTAAACACAATTGCTTTCAACTCTCAAGATTGACTTTAAACATTTAAAACACACTTAATATCAATACAATTAAATCATATCAAACTAAACTTTACCTACAGCTGAATTACTAAAGCGACCATTTTGCTTCGTCTCATTTTTCGTAAAGAAAACAAAAGCAGACGACACTAAAAGCTAAACAACATCCCCCTACTCCAAAAACAAAAGCCAAGCTCTTGTAAGCCAATCAGGACTAATTAAAAATCAATCAATGGATATCATATATACTTTGCAATCGTCGCAACACGGTCCGGAAGCGCATTCGGCTTCTGCCGTCAATTTGCACGTGATGGGATCGCAACAAGGATCGGAATCGTGACACTCCTCGATCGTTCCGCAATCGCATTCCTCTCCATCCTCGACGACGCCATTGCCGCAAGTGCGGAAGTCCTCCAGCTGGCGAAAAAAAAAAAAAACAGAAAATGAAATGATATTACATATAGTAGGAGCACTGGCAACTGGAAACTGCGGAAATCAAATAAGAAAAGGGCGGAGGAGGAGTATAGGATCACAGTCAAGTGTGTACAGCGGCGACATCTTTCCAGGATCGATATTGTCAGCTGAGAGAAGGAGCTAGAGAGAGTTGGCTATATATCTACTGGCGTCAGCTGATTGCAATCGATCGACAAGGGAGAAAATCTTTCGGGATTCTTTCTTGTGTGTGTGTGTGTACAACTCCCCTCCTCCTATCTACTCACGAGTTATAAAAGGAGACAAGGCGATCCCTTCCCCCAGCTTGATGATAAGAGCCGTCATCCATCTTTCTTCCGGTTTCTTTTCTTCTTTTTGTAACCCGCGGGACTCCCGTTTTTCTTTTTTTCGGGGGGATTGAGGACTTGGTGCGGGACCAAGTTATTTGGTATAGATGCGATATTGGAAGACCGAGTTATGGAGGGAAGCCATAAGCTCATGTCACTAGGGTGGTGGTAGCAGTATAGAGTGGGGGTGGGTGGGTGGCGTTTTTCTTGTTGTGGGATGACGTCTTACCGCGACCGACAAACTCACGCGGGAGAGCAATAACCTTTTCAGCGCGAGACATTTTCAATTACTAGCGCATAATGGCCGGTGTAAATTGCATATCGATTGATCAACCTCAGCACCGGCGCCACCACCGCCGGAGGGGAGAAAAATCAAAAAGTGTGTCGACTTGACCTTATAGGAAAAAACGAACGTGCTGTGGGCGTTGGCGATAATAATAATAATAATAAAATTAAAAAACTGGCACGCGCACCTGATTGGGCCGGTTGAAGAGGCAGATGCTATGGCCGATTTTCAGCTTCTCGATGTAGTCGGAGAGGCTGCACTCGGAGAACTTGTAGGGCTGGACGCTTTCCAGGCCCATGATCGATTGAGACATGATGCAGCCGTGCCAATCTCCGCAATGGCATTCGTCACCTGTCCAGAAATTTAGTTGATTTTTAGTTCCATCTGAGAAATCTATAGCCCGGGACTTACGGCCGTCGTCGTGACCCATGCCAATGTTGTGGCCGATCATGTGGGCCATGGTGCCGGCCACCAGGTGAGGCTCGTACGGGTTGATGTCGACGCTCAGCCCCACCGATCTGGGCGTGCAAATCGTGTCCGGCGCCGCCATTCCCGACCCTCCGGAAAAAGTCTCTCCGCTGTTTTGTGACGTAATCATTTTTTAAAAAATTTAAAGAAAAAAATGGTTATTTGTCTTTTCCAGTGGATGATGTTATAAATGATTCAAAAATGATGTCGAGATGATGTTATTACGACAAAAGTTGAGTGGTGTCCTTGATGACATTGTAGAGTTTGCGCGAAATGTAGTCGTTAAAGTTGAGGAGGGCCCGGTGGATGTCCTGGGACCGGTCGACCGGCGCCTGGTTCTCGCTGGCCCACGTCTCAATGTACACGACCGAAACGCGGGTGTTGAGCGTCCGGAAATACTATCCGGCCGGAAATAGATTTCAAAGAACAAAATGAAAATCAAACAAATTGTTTAAGCGCGCAATTTAAATGAATTAAACTGACCAGGTCGGCGATATTGGCGATTTGAATGGCGTCCTGGACGACTTCGATCCGTCGGCTGCCGTTGCGCTTCTCAAACTAATTGCATGAAAATAATAAAAATTCCATTTAATAATTCAATCAGTGTTGCTAATGCAATTGTTTCATTATAGTCTCTCACCATGGCTTTGTCGAGGACCAGGGCCGTTTCGACGTATTTGGTCACTTCGCGGACGTCCCTCTTTTGTCGCTCGTTGGATTTCGGCTGTTTGGACTGACCTTTGCCACCGCCGCCACCACCGCGGTAGTTGCCCGAGCGGAGGCCGTACTCGAGCATGCCCGTGTTGGCGCACATTTGCTTAACTTTGGTCCGGGCCTCGAAGATGACGTGAGGGTGTTTCCTCTGCTCCAGGAATAATTGGGATAATAAGACAAACAAATAAAACCAAAAGTCGATCAATATTTGGCCAAACCTAAATTTTAATTTTAATTTGATTTTGATTTTAAGTTGAGTAGATATATACCGAGAGATCACCGCCGTAAAACGGATGGATCACGAACGTCTCGTTGCCAATGTGGATGATTCCGCTGACTCCGCTGCACGTCCGGAAGGCCGCCACGGCTCCTGGATAGTCCTTGACCGTTCCGTGGTAGTAGCAGTGCTCGATTTCCTTTGAGAAGAGAAAGAAATAAAGAAAAAGATGTACACGTGCCGTTATAACAGAATGTGTTAGCCTAATTTGATCGCCAGCAAAAGGAGAAAGTGCCGCCGTAGTTGTTCAACTTTGTCATGTCGGGACGACGGAATAAGAACAAAAAAAAAAGGGAAAAAAGTTTCAACCGCCAGCGCCAGCAATTCAGCAGATTGCTAACAAGCAAGTCTATTAAAACCAAAAAAGAAAGAGGGAGAAAATGTCAACCCATTTCCCGTAAAACTGAATTTAACGAACCGTTGAGCCACTCTGCTATCTTTCTTCCCTCTACGTCATCCCTAACTCGTCTATATATAATAGAATTTGTTCACATTTTTAAAATATTAGCTAAAAGGAATTTTACTTTTAAAAATAACAAATAATGAAAGTGTCAACCCCATCATTTTGAGTCTCTACACTATACCGGTATACCCCTTGTAAATAGATTACTATACCTGTTTGGAGAACTGTTCAACTCCGCCGGGCAGAAAATGCTTCTGGATCAAGTTGGGTGCCAACAGCTGCCTGTAATTTGCAAAATAATCAGCATCAACATATGGCCAACTATATATACATACATACAACATATAGAATCCCTATTAAACTAATACGCCGTAGTCTATCCGGACGTCTATATAAACTTGAGGGCGGTCACAGCAGCAGCCCAGGCAAATAATAATTTATAGAAAGCTCAGCTAAAAACTTTGGCTACTGCTGGTGGTCCCAGTGGCGGGCCCATATAGTTGATATAGATTCACTTAAACAGCAAACATTATTCACGAAACTTACGAGTTCAATTCCAAGTCCAGCCGGAACTTGTGGCTGAAAGCTTTGATCAGGAGCGACGTCCGGTGGTAGTGCTTGCCCGTCTGTTGCTGCACAAATCAAATAAACAAAAAAAGAGAAAAATGGAAATTAAATTTGACAAACTCAACTTAATTTAAAAAAGAAAATAAAAGGACATGAAAATGTTTGCCAATTATTCACAACACGAAATTCTTTCCGGCTCTCTTTCATTTCCAGTTTTAACAAGTCAAAATAAAAAGTGGAAACGGACAAACAGCCAACAATGATGACGAAACATGTTCTTATGTACGACTCGGATTGAAATGAATGAGAAGAAGAAGAAAACAGACAAAAGGAAAATAAAACAAAAAGAAAAGGGATGAAAATATAACCAAACAAAAACCGAAAGGAATTTTCAATGGAGAGACTTTCGAGGTTTTTTTAATACATTTTGAACAAAAGCGAAAAAATGAATAAAAATGGGGGCGTCATCCATCATCAGACATGCAGATATATCTCTCTCGGGCGTGTAGGCGTCGTTGGTTGGTTGGGAGGATGAGGTTTATTGTTGTTGTTGTTGATATTTTTCTCTTTTTTTTTCTGGCTCCGAATCAAGATGGAATGGATGGGAAAAACATTGGAAAAATCAATCAAAAGACAAAAGCATAGTGTATAAATAGGAAGGAGAATATCGATCGATATAATTGAGACAAGCAAACACCGGAGGGGGGATCGAGTTGAAAGGTCGTGTGTTGTTTTGGTTTCCTTGCATGGTGCATTAAGAAAAGAAAAGAAAAACTCGACAAGTTGTGCGCGTCTTTTGACAACCGTCCAGTTTACACACACCAGACACACACAGCCGCAGTGCAGCAGCAGCAGCAGCCTAAAGAAATAAAAGTTAATACAACAACCCCGAAAGATAAAATGCGGGTCTATAAGAAATAACTCAAAAACGGCTCCAACAAATGCGGAATGTCGTCTGCAGCAGCAGCAGCAGCAACGCACAATCAAATCCCCAAAAAAAGAGAATAGAGAGTGCCAAGTTGGATGCTGTACACATGCCTTTGGGTTGTTTGTTATCGATTGAAAAAATAATATCAAATAACAACAGAAAAATACCAAAACAACAACAACCTCTGCGCTGAAAAAGGTCAACAGCAGAGCCCACACAGACACACATGCATTCACCAGGGAATGAAATAATAATTCACGAAATTTTTTTGATTTTTTTCGCTTTGAACTTTCCCACACAAAACATCAAATAAATAAACCAAACAAAAAATGTTATGATGATTTGATTTTTAAATTTTTTGGTGGAGGGGTTGTAAAAATAAAAAGAAGGCGAGATATGTAGGGCTGTTAGATGAGTTAGGAGGTAATTCTACCTGAGTGCTGTAGCGTTCATTCATCCTGCTAGATTCAGACGGTCGCTCCATAGTCTGCCCAAATCAATACACACATGTATAGAGAGGAGAGAGAGAGAGAGAGTGAGAGAGAGATGATTTGTTCGTTCGTTCGATGAGATGGATCAAGAGCAGGCGTGTCTCTTTGTGTCACACACACACACAGCACGGCAGCTCTCTCACTCGCAAAGGCACGCACGACAAATCAACACACACACACACACACGCGCACACACACACACACGCAAATAACCGAAACACAGAAATAAGAGAGATGGATGAATAAAATAGGGGAGGAAGTGAGGGTTCGGGGGACAGGCATAATATTAGAAATGTTAATAATCGATATACAATTTATAAGTTTTTTTTCCGGTAGGGTTTTGTTTTATTATTTTTATTTTTATTTATTTTTTATAAATAAGAAAAGAAAAGAAAAAAACAATAGAACTTTGGGTATAACATCACAACAATTGAGCCGTGTCTAATACCTCTTTCCCGCCTTATATCCGTCCGATTCGTTTCGGCGGGATTTTCGAACAAACAAAATAAACATAACAAAACAAAACCAAACCAACAAACAAGCGAGAATCGAAACCGATCGATAATATACCGACCCCCCGCCATGATATTTCAAATCTATATAAACGGGAAAAAACGGTGGATGGGGAGAGAATCAAAAAGTTTCGTTGTTGACTGACTTCCAAGTTGACGTGATTTCGTGCGTGTTTTTTTGTTTTGTTTGTTTCCCCCCCAACCAGCACGATCTCCCGCGCCATCGGATCGCATCGATATAACGAATGTATCGTATATATAGAATATAGCGTACAAACAAAAATGATATAGTATAGCCTGCCAGTTTCAAATTCAATTTACCGATTTGTGAATCATTTGTTTTTTTTGTTATTTTGGTTATTTTCTTTTTCTTTTGTGGGAAATGTATAGAACTTTAGGGTGGGGTTTTAGTATAGGGATAGAAGGAGGAGCCTACTTTCACGATTCTCAAACTTGTATACACACAGATATAATAGAGACGGAAAAAATTGATTAAAGAAGAGCGCAGCGAAAGTCATAATTGAATTAAATCAAATCAAAACTCAAATTCCCACCCAAGACCCAACCAATAATTTCACAAATCAAAAGTTTGGGTCGGGGTCTCATACCTTTGTGGCTCCGATCTCACGGGTGGAAATGCCCATCTTCTCGCGGTGTCTCAGCTGAACGGGGAAGACGATTTGGTAGTGGCTGCCTCCTATGGAACGCACCAGGTCCTGATTCTCCCGATGCTCTTTGAGCAACTTTTCCACATCGCCTGGATGACCAAATCACGAAATAATTTAAAAACAACCCAACGTCAATTTCCCCCAATATTATCAAACAGGCCCACACACACCCCCCTATAATTTTCCCTATAGAAATCACGCATCCATAATACAAAGGTGCATGGAATATCACAGATATCATCCATGCGATGGCTCGTCGTTTTTGTCTAGTCGTCGTCGTTCGTCGTAATAAATGAGAAAAAACTATAAATGCAAGTTGACGCTAGTGGAATGCTTAATTGGCTTGGCTTGGCTGGCTGCTGTGCTGCTGCTGTGCATGGCCAAAAACTTTCCGAGTCGACCAGAGCATCTTAATGAGCTCTTTCCTATACTTCTCTATCCGCTCCCTCCTGCCCAAGAAGAAGAAGAAGAAGAACAAGTATACAGCAGCAGAGTCTGTTTGGTTTAGATGTCTCTGCTATAGTAGACAGCTGATTTTCCCTCAACATATTATTAGCACACACAGCGCACCAGAGTCTACTAGATATACTAGACACCGAGCAGGATTGCACTTCTCTCTCTTTGTTGTGTTTGTGTGTCTGGCGTTGTTGGAATTGTTCACTGGGGTGTTGGTTGTGCTCCTCCTTCGTAACGAGCGGTGCAGTCGGTAGGTACACAGCAGCAGCAGCTCCACTCTCTCTTCTCGTGTCGATCAATGATTCAACTTTCCCAGCTGCACACACACACACCCATCAAGAATAGATATCCCGCAAGGTTAAATTTCTTACCGACTGAAGTCTCCTCGGTCCAGAAGGAATCGTCCAACGTATCCGACGAATCTGCCGCAACAAACAAAAAAGACAAAAAAAAAATGTTTTGAGAATGCTGGAGAGTTTAGATTGTTAGAATAGTCGTCTGCTTTTATTACGTCACCTATAAAGAAAAGGATATACAAGCCCCCATTGTGGGTCTCACCTTTTGTTTCAAATTGAGAACACAAACAGGGCGGGTTGAAAAGGTTAGACATTTTTTCTTTCTGATCGAAAATCGAATCTTAACTTTGATGCTCTGATTCTTCTTTTTTTTTATTATGAAAAGGATCCTGTAGTAGTAGTACGAGCAGAGACACACACACCTCCTTTGTGTGTGTGTGTGTGTGTCAAAAGACGAGAGAATTGACAGGAGAGACAGACTCGAGAGTCTCCCAGTGATTACATACGAGGGCATCACAATGACGACGACTGTGTGTGCCATAGAGCTCAACTACTGCGATAGATGCGAGTATACAGTTATAGTAGTATTATAACTGCTGCTGCTGAAACAGGGTCTATAGAAAAATAAGAAGGAAGAAAAAGGGAACTTGCTGGGCGGAGACGAGAGAAAGAGAAAGAAATCGATCGATCCTCTATACAGTATGTATGTACCATCACCCGCCCCGGTACATAACGGGCCAACGAGCTAAAGGGTAATGGACCAGAGTCTTTTCTTTTCTCTCTCTCTCTCCAGGGTCCTGATGTTCAGTTGCTTCTTTTTTCTCTTTTCTTTTTTCCTTGTGACGATAGTTCACTTTTATTCTTTATTTGAGATGAAGAAAAGCCGAGAGTCTAAAAGGTCGACCCACCCATGCCAACAAAACAGCAGAGAGACCCTCCACCAATGTAGCAGAGACATTTGGAGAGAAACATTTTTTGAAAAAGAAAATTACTAAAAAAAAAAGGAAAATCATTTTTTTTTTCCAGGATCCTCATCAAGGATCCTGGGTACGACAGTTGAGGCCGTTAACGAGACCCATTGAATGTGCGGCGTTAGCAAACACATCTATAGGGGGCCAGAGCCGGGGCTGTTTATGTTGATACGTACGTATAGCCGGGGATGATGGAGGAGAGCGAAACGAGACCCCAGGGAACTTAACTGCAATTGACTTTGAAGAGAAAATCGGATTGCGCAGTGTACTGCATCCCTCATTCGTCAGGAGCCAATGGATCGAAAGGGCGAATGCAATAATGGTCCCCCCCCTCCCCCACAAACCCAAAACCGGAGAGAGATAGAGAGGGAGGGGGGAATAAGATAGAAATGTGTGTAGTCTTATAAAGAGTGAGTGGGAGTTACACACATAGGAGGAGGTGGGTATTACGTCTGGGCCAAAAAACTGTACCTGGGCCTAGTGCCAATAACAACGGTGCAGCACCGACGAGATGAAAGAGAGAGACAGAAAGAATCAAGTCGTGTGCAAGGCAAGGCTCCTACAGAGCCAGAGCGAGAGGAGCCGAGCATAGCACACATCACTTTGACGTCTTTGTGTGTTGCGCTTTTGTGTGTTAACGAAAATTCCGAGAAAATTTACGATTTCCCGAGCTGCAGACGGAAACAGCGCAGACGAGAGCCCGGGACACACACATGCACATAAAATAAAAAAAATAGGTCTTTGATTGCTGTGGGGGTACGGAGGGGGGGAGGTTTCAACGGGGAACCGCGACAATAGCTCACATTATGTGTGCATATGGATGGCCTAGATCTATATATTTTTTCCCTATTTATTCTTACATTTTACGATATGCTCAAATACGGGATAAATGGAACGTTGCACAACTGGGAGGGGGGAAAAGAAGATTTTATTTTAACTGGTACCCGTGATTTCTTCTCTTTACTTTAGTCGTTATCTTGCGCTGTGTAGTTTTCTTTATTCGTGATCGAGAGCTTCGTATGCAGTTACGTCAGGGTTACTTTTATTCACGAAATTCGTGAAGGATGCCAAAAGTTTTTTTGAAAAAAAAAATTCAACTTGGAAAAGAAGCTTTTGAACTTAATGGGGGGCCACTTGCCGTCTAGACGTCTAAAACATCTTTTATTTTTCGACTTTGTTACGCAATCAAATAATGGGCAAGTGAAATGTAATGCTACTAATTAGCATTTTAAAGTAGATTAACTATTTTTGCTATGAAGTATTGGATGTTGCAAGCAGATACCTTTGACTGTTGCAAAATATGCTGTCGTAATTCTTCGAGTGGTATCCCTTAAATTCTAAATTGATTTTCACTTATCATGCTGTTCGGATAGCCAAATTCCTATTCCCTGTTTATGAATAAAATTTGGAGTATTTCTTTTGGCTGTCCCATGCCCAACATTCTTGAAATTAAAAAATTATTTGCTTAATAAGATTTTTGTACGACAACATCGATTGATGTTCGCTACTCTAATACTCAAGTACCACATAACTTTCTTCTGTAAGCCAGTCGATTCCTTGTGACCATTTCAACGAATTGGGAAATGGGTTTTAAAGTTCATTTATTGTATTGCAATATCCGCCTGAAGCGAAATAGTTGCGCCAATTTTTACATTGCACGATATACGGGATAGATGGAACGTTACACAAACGGGGGAAAAAAAGGGGATTTTATTTTAACTGGCGCGTTTGGTTAATTTTATTCTTTCATTAACAGTCGTTAGTCGGTTCTTGAGAGTGATTCCTTTATTCGTGATCGAGAGCTACACATACGTTTCGCCAGGGTTAATTTTATTCACGAAATGCGTGAAGATTGCCAAAAGTTTTCTTGTAAAAAAAAAACAGTTTAACTTGGAATAGAAACTTAATTAAGTAAACCAATTGTCGTCTAGACGTCTCAATCATCTTTTGTTTTTCGACTCGGTTACGTATTCAAATAATGGACAAGTGAAATGCAATGCTATTAATTGGCATTTTAAAGTTGTCGAATGAAATTAGCTTTAAGTAATATGGAATAGCGCTGAACCACCTATTTACGTCGTGACGGACGCTATAAGAAATTTACGGAGATTTGCCTTTAAATTACGATTTAATTTCCTTTACAATTACGCGTGTTTTGGCTGTCATCAAGAATCTTTCACCTAAGGAATTATAGCAATTCCTATAAGGTGTCAGAGGACCTGTGCGTCAGAAGCAGGGTCAGGCTTGAATGCAGCCATTCAATTTAACCAATAATAACTGTCGAACTGCTACCGATAAATAACAGTCTTAATTGTCACAAACCGTATGGTGTTTACCATTTCAGCAATCAAGTTGCTTTTCCTTCGTCTGTCAGTTAATCGATTCTTTGTACCTTTTTTCAACTGATTGGAAGATGATTTATAAAGTTCATTGATTGAATTGCGATATCCGCCGGAAGCGAAATAGTTGCATCCGAAAAAACGTCGTCTTGTGGCGTAGTATACGTGAAATGAAATTAGGTCACCAATCAACCCCTTTTGCTGGTCTACGCAACAATCCCTCCCCCGGCAGACATGACTTGGATTCCTGTAGTATGTACGTGTGTATCGATTAGAGCTAGTCATCAAATAAGAGTATCAGCCAGAATTTCTGATTATATTTGCCAAGGGAGGAGATACATATTAACTTGGCTCGCCCGGCAAATGGAATATCTTTAGCCATGGCGCATCACGAGGGTTTCGTATTGGAATTAGCAGGGCCAGCCACAGCCACTGCTCTTGCAGGAACGGGCGTGTCATACATAAGAGATGGAGGAACCTGCCTGAGATTGATCGCCCCCTGTTACGGTTGTTACTGTACACACACACAACAGCGTCAACTGCTGTCTATAGCCTTTACGGAACCTCGACCAATCAGGATGCTCAAGTTTGAACCGATCAAATAACGAATTTTTTTCCCGCCATAAAATTGACTCTCTACTTGGAGTCGATTTGTATTCAATATAAACAGCCAAATTTGATTGGATTTAAATTTTCCGGCATACTGAAAACAGCTGTGCAACTGTTCCTTTTTATTTAGGGGGGAGTGGAAACTGGATGGACTGTGGGTGATGGAAGAAACTAACACCGCCCAAGTTGACTATCTGCCGAGCAGCTGCTGTTTCAAACTGATGGGGGCGCTTTTACGGCTTCGCGCATTGACATGTGAGTTTGAAAATGTGCCCCAGCGGCGCGGGTTTTGACGGCCACTAAAACCTCAACCTCAACACTTCAACGGCTCATCAAAATCTGTGAACTAAATGAAAAAGAGAACTGGCAATAGATTTTTCTCTTCGCCTCTTTTTCTAATGCCAATTTCGAACTGTTGGCGCCACTTTTCCTGACGAAAGAGAAGTAGGCGTGTCCTATGGGGAGGGCTCCAACCTCCAACTTGAGATATATTTTGGGGAATTTATGGTTTTTCTTCAATTTTGTCAATTAGATCAATTTAATTGGTACGTTTAGTAATTCTGACGAGTGAATTATGTCGTTCATTATCCAATACTTTCGCTAATGTCTTTAACGAAACAACCAAATATTACACTATTGTTCAATTTAAGGTTCGTTATGTACTTTATTGCCACTCTAATTTACACATGTCTATCATTTAAATTCCAGAATTAATTTAGTTATATTTGAGATACCTCAACTAACTGGCGCCCACGTGACATAATTAGATCTCAAGGTTGAGTTGTACTTGTTATGCAAAAATTCATCATGAGTCTCGCGTTTATTTCTAGGGCAAGATTGGTAAGATAGAGGAGGGTTAAGTTTACAGAGAAATAACAATATTTAAATAACTAGTGTGTTGCTAACTGTGGTACATAAAATCACACTGCACTTAGCACTGATTTTAATGGAATGCCTTCATCAATTTTCTGTTTAAATAACTCAGTCAATACAGCGGGATAATAAAAACCAATGCTCGTTATTTAACTATACCGAATATGGTACTGGATAATGTTTACTAGCCCCAAAACATTAAAAAAGGGAAAATGGATCACAAAACTGCCGGTTCCCTCCCTGACAGATCCCATAAAGTTACGCAACGCTTTGGCACGGTAAAACGATTGAACTAGTCACAATTTTCATTTTTCATAACTGCGTGAGACTCCCGTTATGAGCCACGACTTCGATTAAATAACTTTGATAATTATAACCTGTCCCCCACTCCCACTGCACGGATTTTGACGGCCACTAAAACCTCAATCTCAACACTTCAACAGCTAATCAAATGTCTCAATCAAACTAGTTTTTAAATATCTTAATCAAACCAGCGTGAGTTAAATAGCAATGTTCATTATTTATTCTCTTCAATACTTCTACAGCTAGTTAAATTTGTGAACCAAATGAATTTAAATCACAAAATTTTTCTCTCCGTCCCTTTATCTGTTTTCAAATTTTGAACGGTGGCGCGTAGAGGCGCAAGAGAAGTAGGATGGGTGGGTGGAGCTGAAGCTCCAACATGAAATATTTTTGGGGATAATTTTTTTTTCGTTTTTTTTTGTATAAACTATTTAGTTTTGAACGTTTCACAATTACAATTAATGAGCTATTTTGGTTGCAATTAAATCTTTTGGCCGATATGATTGTTGTCTCTATCGTAAGAATTAGTTAGTCATATTGCTGTGTACACATGTACTATGTATACCATTCTCATTTAGAATGTTTATGATTTTATATTCTATGTATTTTCTAGTTTCATTTGCTTAATATCGCCCCTTTCCAATGGCATACTATTACTGAATCATATTATCAAACTTTTGTTATGTCTGCTAAGTTAAAACTGAGTATCCGTATTTTGATCAGAAATGCATTGCGAACATCAGGGTGGTCACTTACTCTAGTAACTAATAAAATACACATTTAAATAATAGGCCAGATCACATCGAGGGTTGATTAAAACGCCCTGAAATAATTATTGATTCCCAATGGATCAATTTATCAATCTCTTTATAACACATCTCAAACGAAAGAGTGTGAAAGAGACAACAATGTTCATTAATTAACCATCACAAATTTTGTACTTGCAAATGTATAGCCTCAAAATAGGCTACTGAGTGAAAATTAACACTAAACTGCCGATCCCCTATTAATAGTCCCGATCCCGATTAAAGTTACATAACGTTTCGGCGCGGTAATGCAAATGAACTCGACGCAATTTACAATTTTTATACCTACATGAGCTTCCCGCTGTGTGAGCCACGACTCGCGTTAAATAACTTTAATCAACTTTTAGCAAGACCCTCCACTCCCACCTAAATATCTATAATAACGGGGAATCTACTCTCTAAGCTGACGGCTCTAGCAGCCGGACCAGGTTCCAGCTCTTACAGGTGATTTATTATTGACTTATAATTCTGGACGCCATACTAAATATAGCGATCCGAGTCTATTAGCTTGGCTGCATATTACCGCCAGTCGGAAATAGGCGTGTCATAGCCTACATGAAAGGCGCCGCCGATTCATCGCCGCCTGTTACCCACCAGCTGATGTGCATTTGACACGGCATCTCTCCTTCAGCGTGCTAGATTTGAAATAACTGAAATGTGATAGTCAAAAAAGAAAAAAGTCATTGCTGACATTTTCCAATCGCTTGATGTGTGTCAACGATCGAATTGTTGCAGGGGAATCCGAATAATTATACAAGCGCGTCGATAGATCAGACTCGGTGACCCAATCGGAAACACCAAAGAAAAGGAGATCACAGTGTGTCGTGACATCTAAAACATTTTTTTGTTTTGGTTTTTTTTTCCAAAAAGTTTGTAACATTTGCGGATCTCTCGTGAATAATTATTTCTCGGTTTAACAATTTCGACCAACTCTTGCGTCATCTACATCTAGCGGGAGAGAGCGATAAATTCAACTTGGCAACAGCATATACGACGAGTTGGGAAATTTATTTACGATTTGAGAAATTGTTTCCTCTCATCCATATAACGTCAAATATATATACTGTATATACGCCGGTGAATAAGTCATGAGGATTGTGCGGGCGGCTAAAACCTCGAAAAGCTTTGGCCGTCATCGCACGGGGTCGTGATTTTATCCCCCCACTACCGCCATGCAGCAGTTCATTATTCAAAGTGAAACTTGTTAATCTGATGCTATAATTATTCATAAAAGTTCCGTCTATCCATCCGACAACATCAGCTACACGGAATCTGATTACGTATAGCAACTGCATCCACGATAGTGCTAACCCAGTGCGCATGAGTCGGACTGATGTGGGCGTGGCCCTGCACTATACTACGTAAGAGAAAATTGTAGGACCGTGGATTGTTTTATGCCCCCCACCTCCACCTTATCGAAAAATCAACAAAGCACAAACCACCTTTCTGTATATATAACTGGTGTACTATACATCACATGCGGTAACTTTTATGGCTCTGGGCGAAAATCTCGCGTCATTGCGTCATATTATTATGATTGCTGCGCAAACTTTCGATTCCAGTCGATTTATATTTGCGGTTGTTTCAATTCAGGCGTTGCAATCTGGCACTGATTAATATATGCCATATTCAAATTTGTAATTGCAGTGTGAATAGTCGTAATGATTAGACGACCGGCAAGTGATTAGATAAATCGTTCGTACTTTAGTTTACAAAGTTCATGATAGAAATCTGTCAAATTCTCCACTTAAAACACCGGCAGATGCCTTGTATTCCGCATGAGGATTAGCGGTCACGTCAGCGAAAACGTAACCCATCACCACCTCAACGATTTATTCACTCGTATACTTATTAGTCTACATTTACGTACACGATATTACCTAAAGATGCCTTACATGTGCACAAAGCAGACGCCGGTACATGGACAAACGAATTAACCGTCGCCAGCGTCTATTCAAAAACGGGCGTGTCGTTCAAAAAGAAAAAAGGAATAGACGAAACAGTCCCGGTGCTGCCAATTGATCGCCGTCCAGTTTTGTTGTTATATAGTCTAGGCTATATATGCCTAATAGCAAGGGAAGCAGAAATCTAGAGCTTTTTATTTTCTTTGTAGTAGTAGTAGTAGTAGTAGTAGTATACGGCATGCCGAGCATTCGGGAAACGGACGATTTTATCCCTTTTCTAAAATTTTCGACAACCGTGGCGCGCAGGACTGTCGATCGATTCAGCCGCGTTCGTTCGTTATTCGTTCCCTATTTTTTCTCTTTGCCTCCCCGGTCTGCAATAACTCTGTGCGCAGCTCCCGAACCGTCTGTTCGCCTTTGTACACACAGCACAAGGTCCGTCTATATCTATATATCTACAGAGAAGGAAGAAGAAGAAAAGCCGGGCGGAATGGGAAGAAGAACATATCCACCAATCGACCGGATATATAGGATCTAACTTTGATCGACAAAATGTCCATGACGACCGAAAGAAAAACTGGATAGTAGTATAACTCTCTCAATGTCAATCCATTTAAAGTTGAATGACTTGAATGTGTATATATATAGACAGAGCGCATTAGCTTGTATCACATAAGGGAAATATATACAGAGAGAGGGAGCGCCGTGAAACGTGATGCGTAACGATCATTTACAGCAGCAGAAACAGCCCAGCCAGAGCCAAATAAGCGCGCCCGCCCGTTAAGATTTAACACACAGCAGCAGCAGTATAGCAGCTCGATGAGCTTTTCCCTCCGCCCTGGTCTTCATGCTGTGCGCTGCTGCAATATATTAGAAGCTAAAGATATATAACATTAGATTCACTACCCTCCGCCCTCTGCTGCTGCTGCGTCTCAACATGTTATTTTCAATCTTTTCTTCGTCTGCTAGGGAGGAGGAGTTGTGCTATTATGTAAGAGCAGTAAATATATCTAGCCGACACAACAAATGGAATTTTCTAAAACATTTAGTGACTTAAACTTTGGTCTAGTTAAGTTAAAACCAAAAAAGAATTCCGGAAGTAATTTTTGTGTTTTTGTTTCGCTGAGAACATCACAAGACATTCCCCGGCGCGACTTGTGTTCCGTACAATTTCTCACGTTCACTTTTTTGGTTGGGCCTAATAATATTGATGCTGTTGTCTTTCCTGCATGTTCTTTCCATCAGTCAATCTATCCGTCTTGTCTATCTTTAAGCTTTACATTCCCGACTCCGCATTCCGCAGCGTATGTTATTTTTCCTATATTTACAAGAATAACTAGAAGGGGAAGGAAATGGTGACGTCACTGTGTGCTGCTGCTGCTGGGCGCTTCCTGTACATAATTATATGGAGATCTGCTGGGGGATTTGGAAGTTGAGAGAATAAGATTGATCTTCTCCCGACTGTTTTTTGGCTGCCCTAAATAATTATCTTCACCTTCGGAATGCACGAACCAACGACCGACGAATGATTTAGCGGAACGGAAATGTGCCCAGCCAGAGCGCGGCTGATGTTATAATATATAACATTAGATAATATATATACTATATATCTGGCGAATATAAATCAGATTGGGCATTTCCTTCCTATTAAATGATCCGCCTCAGGCGCGAGCGTTTTATCGGGATAGCGATCACGAGCGAGAGAGGTGGAAATCAGTCGAGTGTTGCATCAGCAAAAAGGAAACAGGGCGCGGCCATGCCGCAACTCTTATTTCCATTTTCTCTTCTTTTTTTCACGACTTTCGACGTTGCGTCGCACGCGCCAGCGTTTATCGGTTATTCAGTGGAGCGTCGTCAACTCAATCTGTCATCAGCCACCAGCATTCAAATTCTCATTATGTATCGATTATTCATTATTCATCCGCCATTTTCGTTTGTGCTGTGTGTCCTCGGCGTTTTCCACCGCATCATCGCATCAATGATGACGCACGAGCTGCGCTCGACGACCTTATAGAACTCTCCCGCACCATTTGAGGTGTGTACGACGTTCCAGAAGTCCTCGTATGTCAAACGGAAAAACCACACAGTCACACAAACTTTTACATTCAGCCTAATAGAACCAAAAGGTCCTTGTATATAATTACGTCAGCGGCAGAAGATGATTATTTTAACTGGACAAATTTTATGGGTGTGTAATCTTGAGGGGTAATAAAGTTACACGCGTCAATTTATACGAATTTATATCGGGATGGATAAAATCAGTGGATTGGATAAAAGAGGCTATTGCGCCGACTCGCGCTCTTCTTTTGCCGGTATGTGAGTATGACGTCATTTGCTCTAATCACTACTGTAATATCACTCGGATATCTCAGAGGAATTTTCTAGGAATAAGTAACCGTCGGTAGTATATCTTTATTGCCGATTCGTTATAGTCTATCCATTTAAAAATTGGCGGGATATACCCCTCCCCTTTTACTTGATTAGCAGCGAAAAATAAATGCAAGTCTGACCACGATTATTGATCACGAAAAAAGATTCATAATAACACAATAAGGACGCCATAGTATAACTTGAATAAAGCCTGTGTAGTTGTTTTAAACGCTTTAGCTATAGGATTTGCATAACAATTGATCCAGCCCACACAAACCCTGCCTGGGTACGTTTTTCTAGTAAGAGCGCAATTTTACAATCAATTGTAGACATCTATACATGCGGTTTAATAAAATTTCATAGCATGTGGTGCCATTTTCTGATGGAACTTTTACTCAGTTTAGCTTTTAAATTACTCAATCCAAACAGCGGGATTTAAATAACAATGTTCATTATTTAACCATATCGGTTACATATCGTATTGGAAAATGCTTAGTCCCGAAATATTAAAATGGAAAAAGCAGATCCCTTCAAATAACATCTTTTTCTGTCGCCGATTTTGAACTGCGTGCGCTATGCACGACGAAAAGAAAGCAAAGAGAGGTAGGCGTGTCCTGTGGGGAGGGCTCCAACCTCCACCTTGAGATATTTTGGAGAAAGTAGGGTTTTCTTCAATTTCGTCCATATAAAACAATTTAATTTTATCAATTTCATAATTCTGATAAATGAGTAATAACGTTCACGATCAACTTTCCTCGCCAATGTCTTACTAGATATAATCACACATTAAATCAAGGCTTAATTATATAATTGACACGTACTTATAATGCCACTTTAATTTAAGAAGATGAATCATTTAAGTTCTAGAATTTATCTAGTATTAGTATCCTAACAAATTGCATTGGTAAATTTTTACAATTAAAATTGGATGGACGCTGGCTGGAAGTAAGGGCGCCATACACCATTCAAATTAGTAAATTGGATACCAGTACAATAGTATTCACAAATTTAATAGAAAAGTATCCGTAATAAATAGGTGCAATTATTCGTTCTTTGGATCACGAAATCAATCAGTGATAACTATCACCTTAAATGGAATTAACAATAAAATCCATATTGTCGATAATTCTTATCGGAACAGCATGATATATTGACAATGCTCATTTGTAACCATATCGAATTTCTTACTGGAAAATGTTTTTTAGCCCAGAAGTATTAAACTGGAACAGAGAACTGCCGTTCCCCTAGCAGATCTCATAAAATTACATCTTATTTTGCCGCCAATTTCGAACTGCAGCGCTGCTATGCCCGACGAAAGAAGAGTAGTCGTGTCCTTAGGGCTTGTGATATTTTGGGGAAATCAAAGTTTTTTTTCATTTTCGTCAATTACAGTCATTAAATGTTGTAAGTTTGATATTTCTGATAAATGAACAATATCGTTCACGTTATAATTTTTTCACCGTCGTCGTTTGACTCACAATCGGACTTTGCATTGTGTAGAACTTTAATTTTCTGCCTAATACAAAACATAACACTCTTATTTCCTCAAGTTAATTATTTAAATTCCAGATATTAGTCTCAAAATTTTTCACGATGTGAAAATTAAATGAAGGTTGGTTGATGTCAAAAGAATTCAAACAAATGTTCAAAATGTCCTTCGAAATCCCTCGGCTTCTGCCTTCTGTTATCATGAACGAAAGAGTCGAATGTCGGATCGAAAACGGTGGCCATCTTTCCTTGTCATTATAGAGGAGGAAGGGTCACTTTTTTCGAAAAAGGGTGTACTTCACCGGAAATCAAATGAACATTCCCGTGAATTTATTTTAGTATTAAATTGACCATCTCTTTTTAATCGCCAAGTAGAAACAAATCAGCGGGAAATTCCTGTGAGATATTTTTTGGCGGGACGATATTGTTTCTCGGCTCCATTTTACAACAGGATGGGCAAATGATAGAAATTTACATAAACCTACAGAAATCCTATTACATTGTATAGAGTTTTCTATATACGTATAACAATCAAATTTAGAACCCGTCTACGGATCTATTCCAAATGGCCGGAAAAAAGGGGGGCGGAGTTCAATGGCCGTTGCGCTTTTACATCGTTCGCCATTCCCACCGAAAAAAAAACATTTTCCTTTCTATTTTTGGCCTTTACAAATAAGATCGGGGCTATGCGCTGTCTTTAAATATAGAACCCTCCCTCTCTCTTGTTTATTTTTGTGGTGATTCCTATTCTTACCCCTTCCATCCGCAACGTCTAAAAGATTAAGTTGGAGTAGATATTCGATAAACACACACAGCATTTGTACGGGGCGGAAATAGGTTTCGCTGTATCATCAAACAGCAACCTTGGAACTTGTCCAGCGAATCGCTCGCCCATCCATTCGGCCCCTTTTTGCGATTGGATTTCCCCGCACATCTTAGACTGTAAATGATTCGGCCTTTTATCTTCGTGAGCTCTTTGGCGGTTGTTGATGTCCTTCAATGTGTTATAGATTCAAGAAGATGTGCGCAATTCATTCAAATGGATTACGCAAACTGAGCAAACTGATTTTTTCTTTTCGTCAATCAAGTCTTTGAAGCATTTGAAAATATAAGACAAAAGAGTCGGGGGGCTATCTCATATTATATCAGCCCCTCTTTGCGGTCTGTATCACACATGTGCATAATTAAGGAAATAACCTGATTTGAATTAAATGCTGGCGTCTAGAATGGAAACATGGTGAAAGGATCACCACAGCATTTCGAACCACATGGGAAATCAATTTCGTGTTAAAGGAACAGCCCAAGATCGTGGCGGCTGATCCAATCCAATAAATCGAGATCCATCTAATAAAAAGCAACTTTGACGACAGCAGACGAAAAAATAAAACGGAAGCGGAACTGTGCATTATATACTTGTACAGTGTGCGGATTCAATTCCGGTCTGCCCTACATTATATAGCCTATAGGAGAGAACACGTGAAATCGTTTTGCGATTGGATATTATAACTCCACGACAGAGACATCTGTCGACTGTCGAAGACGACAACTTATTTTCCGAGGTAGAAATTCCACACATGATTTAAGAGCACAATTAACTAACTATGCAACAAATTAATGCTGGATTCAAAAGGAACTCGATCATGATAGTCCTTCTCTGAAAAGGATTAGATCACGAAAATGACAGTCATCAACGTTGCCGGAATAGATACACACACCGGGGCTATGGTGCTATATATAATATTCCCACGCACGGATGAGTGACTTGAGTCATCACATCATCCGACTGAATTCCACCTAATAAATGGCCCATTATATTCGCCACAAGAGCAGCAGCAGGTGTGTCAACTGCAGCACCTTCTTAATTCTTCATTAATCTACCCAGCGATTTTCTTTTTTAAGAATTAAAATAGCCTGCAGACAGCAGCGTGAATTCGTGATAGTTCGTGATTGATATAGAAGAAAAATGGAGAATCGCTTAAAAAATATAAGAAACCGGAGAGAGTCTACATAGCCTATATAGCTTTTAGACCCACTGCTGCAGCTGACTCTGTCCTATATCTCTGGGGCGGTAGAGATAGAAAGACATATATATATGTATACATATATACGGTATTGATCGAGCGTCTATATACTCTGTCGACTTTCCACCCAGCCACCGCCTCCAGGCGCCGTGTGGCACCACTAGACACACACTCTTTTCTCTCCTCTCTCAACATCTTTGACGTTTTCCGTCTCCCTACTCTTCGAATAAGAAAAATGTCATATAGAATTATAGATGATGTTATAGGTGTTATATAGGATACATACTAATATCCAATCATATCTATTTAGACATAAAAGTATACAACTCTAAAATACAGGGAATCAAAAAAAAAGAAACCTTGGTAATATTGATAAGCGTCGACTACTAAATAATTTCGACGTCGAAAAAGGGGGGTGGGGGGAAACGAGATCAATATCCGACTTCCGGCTCACACACACACACACACACACTACATATACATCTATAGAGAACTTTATTAGCCCCGGTCTTGTATCTAATTAGACACAATTCGAATGATTAAGAGAAAAAAGAGAACGTGTGCATCAAGGATTTTATTTTACCTCTTTTGGGGATTTGTCCGTTGACGAGGAGGACGGACAGCAGGAGCAGTGGCAATATCCGCGACATGTTTGTCATCTCATGGCCCTCCCCCAAAAGAGATGACGTGCTGCAGGATGATCTTTTATAAACTTCACAGTCTATATACGATTATATAGATCTATAGACTGCTGATGCTGCAGTTGGCGTTGTCCAATAGAATATCTTCGCCAAAAAGCTGATCAAAGTGCTGGAACGGTGATAACAGACGCACTTTGTCACCAAGGCAACCACACACCAAATAATAAGAAGCTATTGAAATCAGCCCAGGTACATACAGATTCCTTTTTTTCCATTAATTTTTTCAATCCTCCTAGTGATTTCCCTTTCAAATTAAAACAAAATAGACCTCTATTCCACTATAGACATTGAAATGTGTCTAAACGGCACCAATTGAAATCAAACCGGTAGCACTTTAGCACTTTGAAACACTTGGACGACGATTTTAGATGGTCGGAGGAAACACATTCACTTGTCTAGTTGTTTGTTTCTTGGCGAAAATCGGCAGCACATTGGAAGTAAATTCATTCTGGTCGGGCTGTAGGACTCGCTCTGCTCTCTCCTGGCGTGTGAACGGTTCAAAGCCTCGCTGGCGCTATAGCGTCAGCGGAAAAGAGCGGCCCTATCCCGAAAAAGAAATAAAAAAAAGACGACGAAAAAGTATAGACGTAGATAGATATATAAGGAGCAGAGCGGCAACGGTGTACAGGAGCGATCAATATATCCAAGGGAACTAGGGTCCGGCGCCTGCGCCCCTCCGGCACTATCTACACAAGCCCCGCCCTAATAGACTTTTCCCCCCTTCTATTTTATTGATATGGATTGATGCTGTATATGTGATTTCTTTCTTATACATTTTTCAGGCATTTTTCGTGTGTACATAGAGCAGCAGCTTTTTCTGTGTAGACATTATATCCTATATGTAGGTCGGATAGGTGTTCGTATAATTCGTATACGGCAAACGGCGTCTATAATATGTTTGTATATAGGCCTACAATCATCATGGATCTAAACAATCTATTAATTGAGGCAGCAGCAGCCTAAATCATCTATTAATATAGCATACATCCATTTGGATCTTTGAATATTTGATACGGAGACATTGATGGAAACTTGATTTTCTTTTATACAAGCTGTATAGGCTACTATTGGCGCGTTGATTGGAATCGAATTTCCAAGAGTTTTATTTTTTTTTCGGGAACCAGCAAAAAGATTTTTATAAACCATGTTCTTTCTTTGTCTCTTCAAAAAGTTCACGGATGGCTGGCCATCGTTCTATATAGATGGAATATATAGGAGATGGATTTTTTCTCCCTTTTTTTTCTATTCCTGTGTAGTACACTACACACTTCGTTCTTTAAGAAAAAAAAAAGGGGGAAATGTAGATATATATTTCTTTTGGATGCTGTGTGGCCCGTCTATACTACCCACAGCACGCTCTCGCTTGTGCATTCTATTGATCGTTTTCTATCCTCTTGCTGCTGTGTAGGTCTCTCTCCGTCTCTCTCCTGTACGTGTATATTCCACGCAGGGGGAAGTCTCAGGAAACCTGAACATTTGATATTAATTGAGGAAATGTTAAACGCGAAACAGATATATTCAAATATACCAAATAGGCCTACAGATATATCATTTGCGTTACGCATATGTTGTTACACATCATCTTATAGATTTCAATCATCGAACGTCTAGTAGAAGAGATTATTTCTCCCTTTTTTTTTACCAATCAGCATAGGCTTGTATATAGTCTATATAAGATTTCTGCGGACGACAGAGCGCAAACTGGACGTGTTACTGCCGCTCCAACGACTCCCGCTCTCCTTTTCATATATAGACTTTCTTTTATAGAGACTATACTGCTTGGGATAGATCTACACACACTGTGTGTGTGCTGTGTGTCTGCTATATATGTGTTTTGTATTATACTGCTGGAATGACTATATGGGTTACATATATACTAGACTAAGACCTTGATCCTCTTCACTCTTTTTTCCTTTTTTCTAAATACCCCTGCTGCTGTAACACAATATATATCTATGAAAAAAAAGGCCGACAGAGAGAGAAAACGGCAAAACAAAAAATTGCGTGGCCTGGAGCAGAAGAAAACTTGTATAAATCCGTATACATAGATGTATATAGCCTACATACACATAGATGGGATTTCGTTTGTTCGTCAAGTTTCTATCGGAACAATATAACGGCAGCATAGGCAAACAAACAAAATAAAGCATGCTGGCCATGATGGCCAAAAGAATGTGATATTTTTACAAGTATTTTTATTGATGCGCCTGTACAGTGCTGTGCTGCTACTCTATGTATATATGTATATATTATATATAGCTCCGGAATAGTCTTGTAATACACGTCTAAACGTCGGCTAGCGTGACGAGAAATCATCTAGATCGAAAAAACCAGAGCTCTCCCTTTTGTATAGCTATACAGTATATACGATCGATTTACACGCATTTGTTATATTTGTTTGTCGTTATTATTAGGTATATGCCATCTCATCATTTGATGTCTGTACACGTGAGAGAGATATCTCCATACACATGTGCATATCATTTTTTGAGGGGATCCGATTTACGACTGACCGCGTGCACTCCCCTCTATATCGGTCTAACGAAAAAGTATGGCTTTGATTTCTAATTATATGATGTTATAATCCTTACATATGTAGCCTATATAGCGCATAATAAATCAGTTCGCCGGGTTTATATTGTATGGACGTCATGATTATATAGACTTTTTGATATGTCTACATATAATCTATTAGCTGCTGCCGTGTAAGCCTATACTAGTCTAGGTAGCCTATATAGAGCCTGTGAAAATATTTTGTTTCGTATGCAGTGCATGCAGTGTGCGGCTCGTACATATTACATCCATAGCATGTATAATGGAAATAGAGCAGAGCCATGGCGGGTTGCTGGCTATATAGGAAACTTTTTAGCCCTTTTCGCGTTCTCCTTTTTTTTATTTCTTTTCTTTTTTTATATTTTCTCCCCTGTACGCTGTTGGTAATTGTGCTGTGTTGCACGGGCTAGGCTATATATATATTTTTTTGGAAGGGATTGATCCATCATCATCCAAAATCTATACAGGAACGACCCATTGACATCGTCGGAGAGAAGTTCTTTGCTGCTGGTTGCATGGATGCTGCTGTGCAAAAGATATATATATATATTATATACACACAAAAGTTTGTTTCTTATATTATATTATATGACCGGAAAGAGAGGAGAAAAAGAAATGGAGAAGAAGAAAAAAAAACTGAAAATCCATTACTCAATCACGACCTTTTAGTTGTTTGTTCCTGTATATTATTCTTTCCGTTTTTCGTTCAACAGACATATAGATGTATTTAGAGAGATGAGCTGCTGCAAGAAAGAAATAGGTAGGCTATATATTTCATTTTGTATATGATGCAGTTAGACCTACATTTCTATATATTCGATAAATGATTACATACTTTTGAAATGATTGATAATCTCATGACGTAATCCCAATAAATATACCTATCGCTGTATAACTTTTCTTTTCAATTTAGCGTTCTTTTTACTCCGCAATAAAGACTAAAAGCTGTAGGCTATATGTCCGGTATAAACGAATGAATGGACACGAGAGAAAAAGCAAGTCCTAACATAGTATACTGTAGATTTAAAAAAAAATAACTCGGTTTCACCTCTAAACTGCAGCGCAGTATTGAACTGAACCATGTTATTCGGGCTCTCTCTCTTTAATATTTTTCTAATCTCATGTAGAATGGATGGATGATTTATCAAAGAAAAAGTCGAGACAATAAATGGATGAAGAATTATAGGAGCGATTATAGAAGCGAATCCAAGTCTATAGAAACCTTTTCATTTCCACAGGATACGATAAATGTATATGATGATGTATAATAACTACACCACTGATCAGCATCAAATTCATTCCCCAAAAGTTTATAGATCGCAAAAAAGCTTTTTGTTCGTTATATTAATATATAAAGTCTCGGTGTGTTTATACACACACTTTTCTTCCGATAAATAAGTATCAAACATGTATCCCCTCTTCCATTCAGTTGAATCAAAAGAGATGTCTATTGATGACGGATAAAATGTATCGCATCAGCCCAGTCCCAGCAAAGAATAAATATCCATCGCGACAGATTGTACATTTCCCATCTATGATCTGTGACAAATATGTCTCCGGTCATCCAGCAAGCTGTCCCGGATGTATCTATATAGTACTATTATATACTTTTCTTGCGCCGGATCGAAAACAATTGCACGCGTGGATTATTGTGTGCTAGACGTTTTATGTGTAGTTCTTTTTTTTTATCTTATTTTATTCCCCACAATTTTATACGTACGAGACACGGTTTAGCTCTTCCTTTATATAGGACGACGGAAGGTTAGATATAAAGAGCGCGCTGGCCCGCCCTTATTCTCTCCCTCTATATATTAGATTGATGATTCGGCAAAATAAAAACGGCAAACGTCATCACACAGACGCCGGGATGCAGTTTATTCTACATCATCAGCTGATTTTTTTTTCTTCTTCTTTCTTTTTTTTATTTTGAAACTGCACTGCTGGACTGATGGCCGTGAATCTATCGTTCGTGCGCTTGATGTGTGTTTATATATGTAGTACACATCATATATAACGACCGTCGATAATAACCTGACCAATAACAGCAGCAGCACGCAGTTGCTGATGAAAATAAAAAAAGAGACATCAAACTGATGTACAGAGCGCGGTTGGCGCTAATAGAAAGAAAAGAATGTGTACGTATAACATTATACCCGCATATCATGTCTCGCTTGACTTTTTCTTTCCTATTTATTTATAGCGCCCGTAGTATATAGTAGCCTATAGTAGATTGTTGTATTATATGTCGGCCTATCGAGGTCGATGGTGTTGTTGTAAGCTGTTTATATCCCCCGTCCGCTGTTTTGTGTGTGTGTCCGCAGTGTGTAAGGCGATTGCCCAGACCGAGAAAATATATTATAAAATAAAAAGAAACAAACAGCACCCTTTTACATAATGTAAAGGCCTACAGAATATCCCCATTCGTCTCTCTGTATAGGCCTACCTTTGTGTGCTATTATATAGCGAAAAGAAAGAGGAAATGTCCTGGAAAATCATCCGTGCAATATCCTCACACCGCATCCGCAGCAAAGGAATAATAGCCCAGAAAATATAATCCAAGCAAAAACGCGGGTGGTGCCATAGTTTTTTGTTCCCTATTTCTCTCCCCATATAGAAATCCAATCCAATTTGCTATAGCTATTATGTACGTGTGGCAAACAAACGCCAATATAACAGACACAGCCCAGCAGCAGCACACGGGGGCCTTGTGCTGTTGTGATTTGGACGCGTTTGGGGACGACCGAAAAGTCAACCGGCGCAGATTTAGGGCTTCCCTATATGTATACGTGAGTATATATAGTGCAGTGTGTGCTGAGGGATGGTTTTTGATTCGATTTATGTTAGATATTATATAGAAAAATATAGATTCTTTTTCTATTTTTTTTTTTCACGGGCTCTTTTCTTCGGGCCCGCCCGACCCCAGTAGGCCCATCTAACACATTGGGTTTTGATTACATGCCAGTCGGGCCGTTGCACCCATCAGGACTTCCGTGCCTTTCATCTGTGCTGTGCCTCCCTTATATAAGACAGGAGCGCACACAGGCGGTTTTTGTGTGTCGAGCTGTATGGCCTCGTAGATCCCGCGGGATTTTGTGCTGCGCGTCGCATCAAACTCCACCGCGCCCGATAAAAACGAGAAGAAGAAGAAGAACGAAAGAGTAGTTGAGCTGCTCCCCCTGGTGTGTCGTGGCGCCATTTCTTCTTTTTTATGGTTCTTGGGCGGCTGATGGTATAACAAAATGGAATCAATAAAAAAGAAAATAAAAATCGGGAAATTGTTAATTGTTTCTTTTCTTTTTTTCAAAAAGCCAATCGAAATTCCGAGGGGAACCAGCAATTGTGAAATTCGGCGATGCAAAATGAAACCCACCACATCGCCACTCATGGGAACTTGAGAAGGGAAGTTGTTTTATTTTTCTTGACAAAAAAAAATGTTAATTTGTTTCGTAATATTTTTGTGTTTGAATTTTCAACCTGATTATTCGCACTCATTGTTGTTGCATTTTAGCATGTAGTTGGAAATGTCACCGCTAGATGCGCCCTTTGCTTCAGTTGGAAATGGGAGATGGAAAACGTGTGTAGCTCGCCGGCCTAATAGTTAAGTATAAGCTGTAGGTTCAGACGTTCAGTTAAGTTCATTTCATTGGTTCATTGAAGCATCAACCATGCGAGTCGTGTCAATTGTTAATAGAGAATAGTTTAAAAAAAGGTTTATAATAATATCGACACGATATCCATAGTGGGAATAAATTCCATGTGGAAAGCCTTTCCATGAATTATTAAGTAAAGCAACTTGTCGTTTAGGACGGTTATGGAAAAAATTGGAAGTAACACAAGACGCTTTGTCATAGAGTCTATTGCCGTTTCGAACTTTCGATTCATTGTCTGGTTCAGCATTAATTCGTTGTGCGTTTGTGTAAATTGCATTGTGATGTAAAGTAAGTAGTTGAGATAGAGTGAATAATTGCTATCACATGATCACATCACAATCAAAATATCTAATTGACCATTCATTTTTTCAACTTGAATCATAGATGGAGGGAAAAACATCCACTTGGAAAGACAAAGGAATTTGAGATTGACAATCCAAAATTTGGAGGTTCATATAATTCTTTGAGATTCCTGACTCGGGAGAAGTCATGAACAAGCTGCTATTAAAGCCAAATAAAGTAAGTTCTTCCTTTTAATAGAATTATTCTGATTTTACGAAATCTTATTCTTAACAGCCGAGATTTCTACTCGACAGGTCAATGAATGAGTTCTATACTGTCAGAAGTCAAGTCAATTACCCCAAGCTTCAAACACCCTACAGAAGGTATATCTTAACTCATACATGTGGGATAGTGCTAAGTCCGAAGTTGAGTAGCCATAGCTAATGAAACAAATTTGCTTTTTCCACACTGTGCAGTGGCTCAGAACAATAGGATGCACATTTCTCTTTCAAATTTGCAGAATGCAGTCTTCCTGCTGGATTAGGTTGAGAAATTTAGGCAGGTGCCCATCCATATCTTTAGAGAAAATAATGTGGCGGCGCGATCAACTCTCCTGGTCATCGTTTTTTTTTAAATTTTTATTAATAATGTAGAAAGGCAAAATGTTAACATTACGAATTGGTTTGATTCATTTATTTATTCTACAGGTTTAGTCGATTAGCCAAACGTGAATGCGACAAGAGCAGATTTCCGTTCGACATGGGAAAACTGGACTTACTATTTTCCATCGACTCAGCAATTTGGGACAGCCATGTTGGGGCAGTCATGTTTGAAATAAAGTTGAAGGATGGTCAGCTGGATTAGCAGGCTTGCTTGTATGGAACATCTAGAAAAGATGGAGAATAAAAGCTAGCTACTACTCCAACATGATTAAGGAGCTACTTGAGTTGGATTACTGCTGCTGATGCTGGACGCGTCATTTAAAGGTATGACCTAGTTAAACTTCGGCTTTTGATGATCGAAAATTTTGCCAGTCAGACCACAGTCAACTATTATCAAGTTTTTTTATGGCATTTTTATTCCTATTGTTTGGTAAGATTATTCTTGCTCCATATAGTCATCTCAGGTGAACTACTATGATTACAGGAAACTATTGATTACTCTAAGCGTTTATTGTGATGGACTGACAGGTGGCAGCATGTTTTGATGGAGTTAGAGCATTCGACAATATTAGCCTAAACATAAACGTTAGAAAACGCTGCTTTTCTGGTTTCGTATTGACTTGAATATCGTATTGATTGAAGTTTCGCTAACCAATACGAAAAACAACACAATTTGTTCTGTGACACGTAAGAATAAGCTCGCCCTATTTTACTACTTACTAGCGACTGCGTTGCATATGCTCAAGCTTGTTAAACGGTTTTACAACGATTCGTTAGATTTTGTCTTAAATGTTTTGCGCTATGATTTAGAATTATTTTTTTCAAGTAATCCTTATTTGGAGTAAAAAGTAATTTTGTATGTGTTATTACAGATAGTGCTACTAACTTATATCTTTAGGTTTAATACCCGATTTTTGTTTTACCACTAAACGTTTTTCAATTTTTACGAATTTTTAATCACCAAGGAATAATCCAGCGGATCGCAATCTTCCCGGAAGTTGGAAATCATCCTCCAGTACTCAACTGTTTTCTGCTTGTACAATGTATAGTCCTGGAATCCCATTGGAGTATTGCACCACCACCAGTACAACGTTTCGGTAAGTCCTAACTTAGGGCTTAGTTTGACCTAATTTATTCCGATTTTGATAATAACAACCGGACGGCACGCAATATGTCCCATAGGTGTGTTGCCCTCCTCGACTATCCCTCAACAACTAAAAGAAAAGATATACAGGGATAAAAACGGGGCTATATTAGACCTATAACTTGTTGCTCTTTTGTATGGGAGATTATATCTTGTTCGTTTTTTCCCCTATACGTTCTTATAAACGACCAGAACAGACCAGAATTTTATTCTCTGGCTCTCGCAGTGCTTTTGTAACGATTTTCCCTATTGCTTATTTTCAAAAAGGAAAACAGAGGAGAAATGATAGAATGAAGGCTCGAAATATTGATGAGACAAGGTGTCAACTGTTCTCTCGCCAGCCTTTAGCGTCGTTATCAACATTAAACCTCTTAGCGCATCTCCTCTGCCGAGTTAGTTAAAGGGTATTTAATGTCGTTCAAAAAAATTAAACAGGCCTTTTCGTTCATGGTTTGCCATCTCTCTTACCGGTCTATTACAGCAGTAGCCAACGTTCGAGTACTACGGCGTACGAGAATGTCCCACGTCTTACGATGATAACAGATCTGACATCCCCAACGAATTTATCTCAGGTTATTTTTTTAAATGTTTAAAATGCCGCGCATATCAATTGTTAGTAGTGGAGTCGAAATTATGTAGCAAAAATCCATATTATTTATTGTGTTATTTATGTAGTCATAATTTGAACTTTAAAGGTGAAAAGCTCCAACGACGCATCCGCACGATCCGGGCAACTTGAATTTTTCAATGGCGAAAGGGAAAGTGTAGTCTTTTGGGTTGTAGACCAAGAAGCGATGGAAAATATTTTTCTGGACGCACTTGGACTCGTAGCAGGACGGGACCAAGGGGCAGGTGGTTCCCACGACCACGTCGCATTCTTCAATTCGAGCGGTTTGCGTGTACTTGATGCCGTAAGACTCGACGCCGTTGACGATGGTCCGCCACTTGCCGTCGACGTTGATGGCCCGGAAAGGACGGACGTAATCGGTGGAACTCGGGCAAAGGTAAATCTCGTCGTTTAACTTGTCCAATTCGTCGACTGAATTCTCAGTGTTGGCCAGTTTGTCCTTGTAGAAAGCCACGACGGCCTGGTAGTGTTGGTCCAGGGCTTGTTGCACTTCGTGTTGGGGATATTCAGAGTCTTCCAGGCACCAGGACTTGGTCGTGTTTTTGGCGCAGTGCGGAATCTCGACGTATTCGTACTTGGGCTGGGCACCGTAGGGAGGAGGAGCTTTGTAGTGGCTGGGCTCAGGATCGGAGAAAACGCCAATCACCATCAGCGAAGCAATAATCTGGGTTTTTAAAAAAGATTAATCATTCGTAGGTTTCTATTTTTCAGAAAATATTAACACCCGAATAATATTTCTCGATTAAAAACAATCAAAAACAAAACAACTTACAGTCAATTTGATGGACATTCTGTTAGCCAGTGTTAGATATTTTATTTGTTTCAGTTATCTGCTCAGAATACGACTGATTCAAAAAACAAACCAGGAAAGCTTTATATACAAGTTTTGTCTTCACGGCTGCGTATGTTGCACCCTTTCCGTTCTGATTGGCTGACCATCTCTATTTACGCGCGATAGGTAGAAATGAGGTGAACCGCAATTTGCCTAAACCAATTTAAATGTTACCTTATGCAATGCTGATGGAGTAATTCAAATTATTTAGTGTGGTAATAACTTTGACGCGTAATCAACTAGTTGCTGTAGAGCTGTTGTGGTAATTGAGTTGCTTTCAATCACAATTGCAGCTTCCATTGGAAACATAAAGGAAAGTGAGTTCGTTCAGGTGAGAATAGGTTTACCACGAGTGAAACTGAAAATAAGTCGAAATAAGTAAACTCGACCGTCTGAATGCAATTGAGGGCATTTTTCACTGAATTGGTGGAGACGTATAAAAAACCCTCGTCCTTTGACTAATCTGCATCAGTTTGCAACTGATAATCAACAGTACAGCTTGTTAATTCACTCAGTTGCATTCACGAAAAGCACAATCGAAATGAAAACTGTTATAGTAAGTTATAGCTTTATCGCAAATGGAAATAAAAGTGCGATTAATTTATTCTACAATCGATTGTTGATCAACCTCTTTAACGTCATCATAATTTCACAATTTTTAAATATTTACAGTTATGCATCAGTGCCATCTTGCTTGCTGGAGTGTTTGCCGATCCAGAGGCAGCTGCTGAACCCCAAAAATATCCCAAACCACCCTATCCAGCAGCTTATGGCCAGAAGTACAACAATTACTGCAACCCGCGAAAGGCACCAACCTGCGCCAAAACCGGCACTGAAACTTTTTGTCTGAAAGACACTGAATACCCAGAGAAAGAAGTCAAGGTAAGTTAAATTCTCACTTTGACTCACCTCTCAAACTGTTTCATTTACTTTTGTCTTATTGATTTCGATTCAGTACGCCATCGATTACGACCCGTTGGTGCTGAAGAAATACGCCGATGTTGCTGATCAGTCGGCCGATAATTTGGTCGATGGACTGACCTCTTTGGCTGAGGCGCACTTCGACTACTCCAACTACAAAGGCAAATTCTTCGAGAAGGGCCACTGGTCTGGTGACGAGGGATACATCTGCCCTAGCGACGTCGTTTATGCTCGCCCACTCCGGGCAGTGAATGTCGATGGAGAATGGCGGGTCATCGTCCAAGAAAACGCCTGGCCCGGATACACCCAGACTCAACGCGTCGAAAAATGTTTGTTCCCCGGTGCATCTTGTCGCACCTTGGCCCCTTGTTTCGGCAGCAAATGTCTGCAAAAATATGTTTACCAGCGGATGCTTTCCTTCGATCCCTGCGATCCCCAGAAGGGAATCTTCATCGACATCTACAAGTTGCCATCAGCCTGCTCTTGCCACATTCCCGGTAAACTCCACTGACTAAATTAATTTTCCCGAATGAAATTCCTTCGTGATGTTCATTTAATTTAAAACTGTCATGTGGTACTTACGATGATAACTTAACTCACACTTGTCTTAAAATAACATAACTTGAATCTATCAATTTGAAATTCTGCTCTTGTATTTCATTTGGTTGACATTGTGAAATCTGAAGAGTATTATTACCAAATCATACCGAGGAATTTCAGAATAAAAATGGATAGGTTTGGCCTCCTCTAAAGAAAAGTTTTAAATATTTTATATTTGAAATTGAATTGAAAGAAGTAGGTAGCCAAGTTTTCGCCAATGTGTTCCAGGGTTCGATGGAGAAAAAAATGATTTAGTTCTTCGAAATTGTTTTCACTCCATTATTGACCCACTCGCGTACTGTATGGAATTTTAAAACATCAAACAATCTTCAATATCACTACCACAAGATTTTTAGGACTTATGCAACTCGGTAATATTTTTTAGAGCGAAAATAAATTTTATGTGTAGTTTAGTGGAATTCCTCAATTCACTTCTTAACTTCTGATTTATTTTTCGTGTGCTTACAGACTCAAATGGTGATTGACAGTAATGTGGAAACGCTGCATCAGCTCCTCCCAATAAAATGCCCGTAAAATGCATCGACAACCAGCAACAAAAGAAAGCTAACTTAAAATTTTAACTTTAACCCAAAATTTTTTAACTTAACTAACTTTAAAATTTCCTCGAAATCAAAATCGAGCAGCTTATTAATGCTAAAAATTCTGAATATTTCCCGGTAAGTCTTATCTGGTCCTGTTAAAAAATTGCTTGAATTTGTAATGGTTTCCTATTTTCACTAAGGGTGATGGGACGAGCATTTCGAAGACAAGTTATTTACTATTTCGTTTCTTTCAACAATGGAGCGAATAAGGAGTCAACACAATCATTTTCGTAAGAGATCTTTAAAAAAATGTTTATTGATAGCATCCAGAATGCATTATTGATTAAGTATAGTTATTCTATTAGAATAATTTTATAGTCATTCTCAGTTCAATTATTCTTCCTCTTCGGGTCATATTTTTTCATGTCAAACTTCCTGAACCATTTCCTCTTCTCTTTTAACCTCTTCCAGTTCCTTCTCTCCCTTCCAGTATATCTCTAACCACTCCTCCGTTGCAATACTACAGATCCATTTCTTGCGGTTTTACGGCAGACAACAACAAAAGAAAAACCAAAGGGTATTTCTGCATATCTTTTTCCAGGAAATCTTGTTTGAAGATTTTTTGGCCTGCTTAGGTGTCCGTTCTTCTTTCCCGCCACCAGTAAGACCTTCTGATTGTGGTTTTTCAGCAGCGACCGGAAGCTTTGGAGCCTCAGCGGAAGTCGCCTTGGACGAAGATATTTCCGGTACCGTGGACGGTTTACCTAAAGCCTCTGCTGGTCTGGCTACAGAGTTTTGGGCAACAGCCGGTACAATTTTTGGTGGTATTGGTACCGGTCCGTTCGATCTGGCCGGAAAAATACTCTTGGAAGTTGCAGGGCTTTTTTGTGGAGAGGATGATCCCTGACTGACCGGAGTAACTGATTCAGATGTTGCTTTTATCGGAGATGGTTTAACAGGAGCTGCCGATTTGTCTTCAGATGCTGGGCTAACATGTTCCGTTTTGGGGGAAGCGGGAGCCACTTTAGGTCTGGGAGGAGCCGGAATCGTTTTCTTAGTAGGAACTAGTCTGGCAGCCGGGGCTGGTTTTACAAGAATCTTTTTGGGATCTGGTATTGATGATAAATTTGCCGGTGGTGGCGTAGGTGAATCATTACTTTTTTTCATTTTTGATAAGTAATACTCTTTAGAATTTTATGTTTTCTTCATCATATATAGAGGAGAACATCCGTTAGCGATCTGGCAAGATTTCAAACACACTCGATTTACTAGATATTAACATAATTTCATTAAATTTCTTCGCCAAAATAATCTTCAGCTGATTATCATGTATTTTCAAATATTGTTCAAACATGAGAGCAATTTTTTGTGGTACAGAAATGTTTAAATGTCATAATAATTACCCAACTTTGTTTTTTGTTGTGGCTGTTTTTACTTCGGTTTAGAAGGCAACCCAGCTAAGAGTTAGGTAGAGTTTTATTTCTTACAGGTAAATTTGTGTAAATTTGTAAATAACATAGATAATTTCCTTGTCCCATTGCTGCTCAGAGTTTCAGTGACATGAAGAGTGTGAAGTGCACCTGCAATGTGTATGTACATGTACCAGATCTGTACATGAAAACATATATGTACATGAGTACAGATGTATAATAGGAAACAATTTTATTTTTTGAATCCATACAGCCAATAATCATTTTATTCTTTCCAACAGATGTGCAAACACGAATGTTATGAATTTCGTTTTGGGGTCAATGGAGTTGGCGCTGGTTGCCGTTACTGGCCTTTTGCGACGTCTTGATATCAGTTTGGATTGGAATAATAGCTCTGGACTCTGGGGAATCCTCACTTATACTCGAGGTAACTTTGCAGTCAACATATGTGAGGAGTTTTAGATTCGTTACATTTTAAGATTTTTTGCATATTTTCGTTGTGTTTTTTGCAAGTTTGTCTTTACGAACGCTTGAAGGTCACGAGAAACATTACGTAAAACTGGCATGTGGTGGTTTAGAGGTTGGGTGAGAACGACACGTGTTTCAACATTATCAAGCAGGTACAATAACCGAAAGGGTTAAGCTATTTGGTATTCATTTTGATATTGGTTTTTGTCGTTTTTGTAGACCCATCCCCAGCAACGTCACCTGCAGAAGGAAAGGCCAGTTTGCATTTCAATCGAAGGTCATGGAGATCATTACGTAAAACCTTTCATGCAGTGGTGTAGAGGTTGGGTGAGAACGGGACCTTTCGCATCATTATCAAGAAGGTAAAATAACCGCAAGGCTTAAGAGGAGGGGTGAGAAAAAGTCGTATAAAAGGCGAGAGAAAAGATGTCAGGGATCAGTCGAGCGAGTATCTCCGACACGGCAACAACTGCAGTGCACTTTTGCAATCAGCTCTCAGCTATCTGCCATCATCAGTTCTTAATCATGGGTAAATTGTCTGTATGGAGTTATGTATCGATTTCTATGTTTTTTTCTCTGTGTCAAAATGCCAGTTTTTGTTGCATATTGATTTTTAATTATTTTGTTTATTGTCTAGTTGTATACAAGGAGAAAGAAAAGGCGAAAGAAATCAGTCGAGTGAGCATCTCCGATATGCAATGAGTTGCGGTGCACAGCAGCAACTGCAGTGCACTATTTTACACCAACTGCATTCTTCGTCGAGGTGCTAGTTTTAAATCATGGGTAAACATTTTTAACTTGGGTTGTGAATCAACTCTCTTATTATATTTGTTAACATGCCAGTTATATTTTCACATTAATGTTCAAATTAATTGTCTAGTAAACTTTGGCGTCGCGTGCTGCTGTTGGGTGTTGTATAGTTGACGGCTGGTTCAGCCATGGTGTACCAATGTCTCCTGGGTATGGTGGACAACAAATCGCAACGCCGCCACCTTACTACACAACATACGACACGACCAGTTGCTTCACCAAGGCCCCCAAGTACTACACCACCAAGGCTTAACATTATTGTACCAAAACTTATGCTGCCTGAGCTACTACACCGAAGCCCCGAAGCATTATTCTTCCCCGAGGTACACAACCAGAGGTTCGAGTACTACAGCGATGCACCGGAGTACTGCACCACCAAGGCACCGGAGTACTGCACTACCACATATTTCATGGGTAAATATTCTGTTACGTGGAGGTTTAAATATTCTAATTGTTAAATATCAAAATTATTTACTCTAGTTCTTAGAAAAGATGAAACAAATCAGTCATCTCCGACACGACAACATCAATTGCAGTGCCAAGGCTTAGTATTACACCACAATTTATGTTGCCCCGAGACTCTACACCAAAGCGCCTAAGTGCTATATCGAGGTCACTAATTACTACACCACCAAGGCACCGGATTACTACACTAAACATACGCTGCTCCAGCTTATTACACCGAGGCTCCCCAACACTACACCGGAGTACTACTACATATCATGGGTAAATATTCTGTTGCGTGGAGTTTTAATATGCCAACTACTAATACACATTATTTACTGTCTAGTCGTATGAAAGGAGAGAAAAGGTGGAAGAATTCAGCAACCGAGTGAGCATTTCTGTTACAGCAACAGGAACTGCCGTGCACTAGTTGTCATCATCTTCATTCTTCGTCGCGTTACAAGTGTTTAATAAAGGTAAAAATTTTTCTATACAGTTGTTAGTTGTGAATCAACTCAACTTTTATTCTATTTGTTAATATACCAGTACCATACTTGAATATTAATGTTTGAATTTATAAATAGTCTAGTTAACTATGGTGGCGTGCTGCTGTTGGGTGTTGTATCGTTGATGGCTGGGTCGACCACTGGTGTGTTGATTTCTCCTGGGTATGGCGGGCATGAACAACAACATACGCAACAACCGGTCACTACACTGAGGCCCCCAAGTTCTACACCACCAAGGCTCCAGAGTATTACACCACAGTTTATGTTGGTCCGAGCTATTGGCAGAAGCTCCGAAGTATTTTTCTTTCTTTTTTTCGCACCACCAGAGTACTACACCACGCAGGCACCACCAGAGTACTACACCACGCAGGCACCACCAGAGTACTACACCACGCAGGCACTGGCATGGTAAACCGAAGCTCCAGATTACTACACTGCAACCTACGCTGCTCTAAAGTACTCTGATGCTCCAAAGTACTACACCACCAAGGAATCCGAGCATACAACACTATTACGCTTCTACCACCTGCTACATCGAAGCTCCGAAATCAGTACTCTGCCTCGAGTTACCACACCACTAAGGCAGCCGATAATATTACACTACGATCCTGCAATTTTCTACTAGGAATTATCTAAATACTAAAGCCGAAATTTCTACTTGAGGTTATTTATATTTGTCGGTTATTTACATGGTCGATGTGAATGGCCACTGGGAACTAATTGTTGATCTTTAATGACAAAATAAAATTCTTTATGCGGATAAATCTTTTGTAAGACTTTTGCCAGTAACTTCAAGCCTGTCAACTGCGACAGGTGTATTGGTGTTGGATTTCTTCAAGGCCCATATGCTGAGTTGTGAAATGTTTGTTCAATGTTTTAGAGGTGACTACTGTCTTAGTCACTCTGCATACGGACATGTTCTTGTGGTTTGATGGTGATGTTTCAAGGGTAAGTTACAAAAGTAACTTGTAACTGATGATTTTTTTCAAATCTTATAAATGTTAATCAAGTGGCTAACGTTGTAAAAATGAAAGACTTTGCAGTTGACAAAAATATATTGATAAAATTCCTAAACAAGACTTGGTATAATATAAACTACAATCAACAAAAAACTTAAGAATTGTGTTATATTGTCCCACCTCCACCCACAATTCCACCACATTTTTAAGTCACATGCATACATACATACATACATACAATTAAGTTAACCCATTGGCTGCCACGCCATACAACCCGTAAGTTGCTCTCTACTAATCTACGCGCCACGTCTGAAGGACCCATGACCAAGTGGGACTTGCCATTGCTGACAAGTCCGGGCTGACACGGTGACAGGAGAAGGCCCATCACCGTATCGACAAGGGGGGAGAGGGGGTGCATTGCCTGAAACAGGCGCCTTGCGGCAAGTTTTGGGCTTGGCGACTCTCCGAACCCGCGGCTTGTAAACCACGAGACCGAACAGCGCGACCCGTGCTAAGGAACTAGAGGAGAACAAAGGCGTGGCAGCCAACGGGTTAACTAACACTGACACAAACATATTACCAACAACAAATGATGATCCACGCCGACATTTTGGTGATACCGGTGACGTTTTGGTGTCCATCTTCTCGATGTTTCCTCTGCATTACCTGAATAAAGACAAAACAATTATTATTTAGTGACATGCCAATAAAGTTACATAATACAGATAGAAACAATAATCAGGTTTTCCAGCTCAAATATTTAAAGATGCGATTTTTTAACTTAAAATCAAACTTGCAATATTGAGAACTGTAAACTGAACAAAGCTCACTTGCTATTTTTTTGAAAAAATACCGGAAGTATACCGGAAGTAACCACAGCTCCTCAACCTTTGAGCTGTCGTCAAAATAACCCACATATTCGTGATCTCCATGAAATTTGGGGTCGATTAGATGTGATTTAAACGAAATCCAAAATTTGGCCAAAATCGAGAATTTTCCTGAACTATAGTTCAGGAAAATTTTCAAAACCGGAAGTACGAAATCGTACAAAAAAAAACATGAACTTTAACACAAATTTGACGAGGATCACGAATATGTAGTTCATTTGCTCCTCGAATGAATATTTACTGAACTACTGGCTGAAATGAGCAAACCGGAAGTAGAAAAAAAAATCTCATTATCAAAAATCTTACAAGTGAGCTTTGTTGGAGGAATAGTAATCGTCAGTTTTCACTAAATATTTCAACAAATTAACTGTCGATAAATGTTTAAAGAGATGTTCAAAGTAACTGAAATTGACTGTTTTGACAGCTAAAAATTATCAAAGCCATCTAGCGTTAGAAAAAAGAAACGTCCAAGTAAAACTTTGTTTGCGCGTAAGAAAGCCCTGATTTTGGAAAGTATTACACAGACAGTGAGTTTAACGCTACTAGACTATTACCTACGAAAATAAGTCAATTGTTGGGTACCTGGGCATAATCCCGTGGTGAGTGACTAAGGTGTGTAACAGCGGACGGAAGCGATCACTGAAGTGATCCAGAAAATCGCCAAGTCGCCAGTAAAGTAAAGCAAATTGAGTTTAGAAGCAGTGAAGCTAGAGCGTGCGTCACGAAGATAAGGATGGAGAAGAACGCTGATGGAAGTCCCTCTTCCGTCATGGGCAAAGGTCAGCATTGGGACAAGAGATCCCGTGCCAGGACCACACGTTTTTATATAGAAACTGCGTGCTCTGTAAAATAAAATGTTTTACATTAATAAAAATATAAAAAAGAATAAAGCATATCAATCTTTACCTTTTCTAAGATAACACTGAATTGTTCATGATGAAAAAACCGTAAAAATGGAATTCACTGCAACCAACAGCATTAGAACTTCACATGTTGAGATGAATTTCCTGATACTCAAGAAAGTGTCATGAAGTATTGCAGTAGCATGGTGATAGGTGGTTCACTTCACACTCTTCATGTCACTGAAACTCTAAGTGGAAACGGGATAAAGGAATTCTCTAAATTATTTACAAATTTACACAAATTTACCTGTCAGAAATAAAACTGTACCTATCTCTTAGCTGGGTTGCCTTCTAAAAAGAAGTAAAAACATCAACAACAACAAACATGCTGTTACAGGGTACGCCACCAAAATTGTGAGATTCAGAAAAGATCCTATGGGCTATGGTTCAAGAATACCTATGTTACATGAAAATCTGAATTGTAATGGTCTAGTAGCAGTAATGGGGAAATACCTTATCTCTACACATTTGTATTCCAAAATATGGGTGCTTCAAACATGAGTTTTAGGCTTTTGACTGCATGAGGATCTAATGGATAGAAATGGACTCAGCGCTAAGTCAACTTGTTGGAATGACTGACAGTATGCATCTAGAATTTGGAGGAATAAGTTGGTACAATATAAAAATAAGAAAACTATATCAAGATAAACCTACATAAGATACGAAGTTCAATTTGGTATTTGATATCACAGGAATATAAGTATTAATTAGCTATAATTTGTTTCGTCTTTTTCGCCTCGTTTCACGATGTAACAACAAAGGCGACACTAGCGCCATCTAGTAATGTGTTTTGAATCCTAATTCCTAAGTAGGTAACTAGATGTGGCTAGTGTCGCCTTTGTTGTTGTTACATCGTGAAACGAGGAGAAAAAGACGAAACAAATTATAGCTAATTAATACTTATATTCCTGTGATATCAAATACCAAATTGAACTTCGTATCTTATGTAGGTTTATTTTATATAGTTTCCTTATTTTTTTACTGTACAATCTTATTTCTCCAAATTCTAGATGCATACTGTCAGTCATTCCAACAAGTTGACTTAGCGCTGAGTCAATTTCCATCAGATTAGACCCTCATGTTGTCAAAAGCCAAATTCTCATGTTTGAAGCCCACATGTAGTGGAAGACAAATGTGCAGAGATAAGGTATTTTCCCATTACTGCTACCAGACCATACAATTAAGATTTTCTTATAACATAGGTATCCTTGCACATGAACCATAGGATCTTTTCTGAATCTCACAATTTTGGTGGTGTACCCTGCAACAGCATGTTTGTTGTTGTTGATGTTTTTACTTCTGTTTAGGAGGCAATATAGCTAAGAGAAAGGTACAGTTTTATTTCTCATAAGTAAATTTATGTCTGTTTGTAAATAATAAAGAGAATTCCCTTGTCCCTTTGCTACTTAGAGTTTCAGTGACATGAAGAGTGTGGAGTGAATAACCTGCCATGTGTATTGCACATGTACGGGATCTGCTTGAAGAAAGTCAAAAGCCTTACTAAATTCATCACCCATATGATAAAGGTAAGCATCAATACCAAATATCACCATGCTACTGCAACAATTCATGACACTTTTTTAAGCATCAGGAAATTTATCTCAACATGAGGAGTAAGGCTGTTGGTTGTTGTGATTTCCTTTTTTATGGTTTATTCATCATGAAAATTGCAGTGTGCTTCTTAGCAAAGGTCAAGATTGATATGCTTATTAACTGTTATATTTCCATTAATGTAATAGATTTTATTTTTACAGGGCATGTAAGAGATCCTTAAGCCAATGCTGTTCATTGTCCATGACGGAAGAGGGACTTCAACCTACGTTCTGCTACATCCTTATCTTCCTGACGTACGCTCATCCAGCTTCACTGCTTCAGTGCTTCTTATGCTGCAAAACAAATTTTCTTGCTTCAATGGCGAGTTGGATCACTTCAGTTGCTGTGAGCCTGCGACACACCTGCAATCACTCACCACGGGATTATGGCCAGGTACCGGGCAATTGACTTATTTTCATAGATTATCTACTAGTTATCTATATGCGTTAAACTCTCTGTCTGTGTAATACTTTCCAAAATCAGGGCTTTCTTACGCGCAAACAAAGTTTTACTTGGACGTTTCTTTTTTCTAACGCTAGATGGCTTTGATAATTTTTAGCTGTCAAAACAGTCAATTTCAGTTACTTTGAACATCTCTTTAAACATTTATCGACAGTTAATTTGTTGAAATATTTAGTGAAAACTGACGATTACTATTCCTCCAATAAAGCTCACTTGTAAGATTTTTGATAATGAGATTTTTTTTCTACTTCCGGTTTGCTCATTTCAGCCAGTAGTTCAGTAAATATTCATTCGAGGAGCAAATGAACTACATATTCGTGATCCTCGTCAAATTTGTGTTAAAGTTCATGTTTTTTTTTGTACGATTTCGTACTTCCGGTTTTGAAAATTTTCCTGAACTATATAGTTCAGGAAAATTCTCGATTTTGGCCAAATTTTGGATTTCGTTTAAATCACATCTAATCGACCCCAAATTTCATGGAGATCACGAATATGTGGGTTATTTTGACGACAGCTCAATGGTTGAGGAGCTGTGGTTACTTCCGGTATACTTCCGGTATTTTTTCAAAAAAATAGCAAGTGAGCTTTGTTCAGTTTACAGTTCTCAATATTGCAAGTTTGATTTTAAGTTAAAAAATCGCATCTTTAAATATTTGAGCTGGAAAACCTGATTATTGTTTCTATCTGTATTATGTAACTTTATTGGCATGTCACTAAATAATAATTGTTTTGTCTTTATTCAGGTAATGCAGAGGAAACATCGAGAAGATGGACACCAAAACGTCACCGGTATCACCAAAATGTCGGCGTGGATCATCATTTGTTGTTGGTAATATGTTTGTGTCAGTGTTAGTTAACCCGTTGGCTGCCACGCCTTTGTTCTCCTCTAGTTCCTTAGCACGGGTCGCGCTGTTCGGTCTCGTGGTTTACAAGCCGCGGGTTCGGAGAGTCGCCAAGCCCAAAACTTGCCGCAAGGCGCCTGTTTCAGGCAATGCACCCCCTCTCCCCCCTTGTCGATACGGTGATGGGCCTTCTCCTGTCACCGTGTCAGCCCGGACTTGTCAGCAATGGCAAGTCCCACTTGGTCATGGGTCCTTCAGACGTGGCGCGTAGATTAGTAGAGAGCAACTTACGGGTTGTATGGCGTGGCAGCCAATGGGTTAACTTAATTGTATGTATGTATGTATGTATGCATGTGACTTAAAAATGTGGTGGAATTGTGGGTGGAGGTGGGACAATATAACACAATTCTTAAGTTTTTTGTTGATTGTAGTTTATATTATACCAAGTCTTGTTTAGGAATTTTATCAATATATTTTTGTCAACTGCAAAGTCTTTCATTTTTACAACGTTAGCCACTTGATTAACATTTATAAGATTTGAAAAAAATCATCAGTTACAAGTTACTTTTGTAACTTACCCTTGAAACATCACCATCAAACCACAAGAACATGTCCGTATGCAGAGTGACTAAGACAGTAGTCACCTCTAAAACATTGAACAAACATTTCACAACTCAGCATATGGGCCTTGAAGAAATCCAACACCAATACACCTGTCGCAGTTGACAGGCTTGAAGTTACTGGCAAAAGTCTTACAAAAGATTTATCCGCATAAAGAATTTTATTTTGTCATTAAAGATCAACAATTAGTTCCCAGTGGCCATTCACATCGACCATGTAAATAACCGACAAATATAAATAACCTCAAGTAGAAATTTCGGCTTTAGTATTTAGATAATTCCTAGTAGAAAATTGCAGGATCGTAGTGTAATATTATCGGCTGCCTTAGTGGTGTGGTAACTCGAGGCAGAGTACTGATTTCGGAGCTTCGATGTAGCAGGTGGTAGAAGCGTAATAGTGTTGTATGCTCGGATTCCTTGGTGGTGTAGTACTTTGGAGCATCAGAGTACTTTAGAGCAGCGTAGGTTGCAGTGTAGTAATCTGGAGCTTCGGTTTACCATGCCAGTGCCTGCGTGGTGTAGTACTCTGGTGGTGCCTGCGTGGTGTAGTACTCTGGTGGTGCCTGCGTGGTGTAGTACTCTGGTGGTGCGAAAAAAAGAAAGAAAAATACTTCGGAGCTTCTGCCAATAGCTCGGACCAACATAAACTGTGGTGTAATACTCTGGAGCCTTGGTGGTGTAGAACTTGGGGGCCTCAGTGTAGTGACCGGTTGTTGCGTATGTTGTTGTTCATGCCCGCCATACCCAGGAGAAATCAACACACCAGTGGTCGACCCAGCCATCAACGATACAACACCCAACAGCAGCACGCCACCATAGTTAACTAGACTATTTATAAATTCAAACATTAATATTCAAGTATGGTACTGGTATATTAACAAATAGAATAAAAGTTGAGTTGATTCACAACTAACAACTGTATAGAAAAATTTTTACCTTTATTAAACACTTGTAACGCGACGAAGAATGAAGATGATGACAACTAGTGCACGGCAGTTCCTGTTGCTGTAACAGAAATGCTCACTCGGTTGCTGAATTCTTCCACCTTTTCTCTCCTTTCATACGACTAGACAGTAAATAATGTGTATTAGTAGTTGGCATATTAAAACTCCACGCAACAGAATATTTACCCATGATATGTAGTAGTACTCCGGTGTAGTGTTGGGGAGCCTCGGTGTAATAAGCTGGAGCAGCGTATGTTTAGTGTAGTAATCCGGTGCCTTGGTGGTGTAGTAATTAGTGACCTCGATATAGCACTTAGGCGCTTTGGTGTAGAGTCTCGGGGCAACATAAATTGTGGTGTAATACTAAGCCTTGGCACTGCAATTGATGTTGTCGTGTCGGAGATGACTGATTTGTTTCATCTTTTCTAAGAACTAGAGTAAATAATTTTGATATTTAACAATTAGAATATTTAAACCTCCACGTAACAGAATATTTACCCATGAAATATGTGGTAGTGCAGTACTCCGGTGCCTTGGTGGTGCAGTACTCCGGTGCATCGCTGTAGTACTCGAACCTCTGGTTGTGTACCTCGGGGAAGAATAATGCTTCGGGGCTTCGGTGTAGTAGCTCAGGCAGCATAAGTTTTGGTACAATAATGTTAAGCCTTGGTGGTGTAGTACTTGGGGGCCTTGGTGAAGCAACTGGTCGTGTCGTATGTTGTGTAGTAAGGTGGCGGCGTTGCGATTTGTTGTCCACCATACCCAGGAGACATTGGTACACCATGGCTGAACCAGCCGTCAACTATACAACACCCAACAGCAGCACGCGACGCCAAAGTTTACTAGACAATTAATTTGAACATTAATGTGAAAATATAACTGGCATGTTAACAAATATAATAAGAGAGTTGATTCACAACCCAAGTTAAAAATGTTTACCCATGATTTAAAACTAGCACCTCGACGAAGAATGCAGTTGGTGTAAAATAGTGCACTGCAGTTGCTGCTGTGCACCGCAACTCATTGCATATCGGAGATGCTCACTCGACTGATTTCTTTCGCCTTTTCTTTCTCCTTGTATACAACTAGACAATAAACAAAATAATTAAAAATCAATATGCAACAAAAACTGGCATTTTGACACAGAGAAAAAAACATAGAAATCGATACATAACTCCATACAGACAATTTACCCATGATTAAGAACTGATGATGGCAGATAGCTGAGAGCTGATTGCAAAAGTGCACTGCAGTTGTTGCCGTGTCGGAGATACTCGCTCGACTGATCCCTGACATCTTTTCTCTCGCCTTTTATACGACTTTTTCTCACCCCTCCTCTTAAGCCTTGCGGTTATTTTACCTTCTTGATAATGATGCGAAAGGTCCCGTTCTCACCCAACCTCTACACCACTGCATGAAAGGTTTTACGTAATGATCTCCATGACCTTCGATTGAAATGCAAACTGGCCTTTCCTTCTGCAGGTGACGTTGCTGGGGATGGGTCTACAAAAACGACAAAAACCAATATCAAAATGAATACCAAATAGCTTAACCCTTTCGGTTATTGTACCTGCTTGATAATGTTGAAACACGTGTCGTTCTCACCCAACCTCTAAACCACCACATGCCAGTTTTACGTAATGTTTCTCGTGACCTTCAAGCGTTCGTAAAGACAAACTTGCAAAAAACACAACGAAAATATGCAAAAAATCTTAAAATGTAACGAATCTAAAACTCCTCACATATGTTGACTGCAAAGTTACCTCGAGTATAAGTGAGGATTCCCCAGAGTCCAGAGCTATTATTCCAATCCAAACTGATATCAAGACGTCGCAAAAGGCCAGTAACGGCAACCAGCGCCAACTCCATTGACCCCAAAACGAAATTCATAACATTCGTGTTTGCACATCTGTTGGAAAGAATAAAATGATTATTGGCTGTATGGATTCAAAAAATAAAATTGTTTCCTATTATACATCTGTACTCATGTACATATATGTTTTCATGTACAGATCTGGTACATGTACATACACATTGCAGGTGCACTTCACACTCTTCATGTCACTGAAACTCTGAGCAGCAATGGGACAAGGAAATTATCTATGTTATTTACAAATTTACACAAATTTACCTGTAAGAAATAAAACTCTACCTAACTCTTAGCTGGGTTGCCTTCTAAACCGAAGTAAAAACAGCCACAACAAAAAACAAAGTTGGGTAATTATTATGACATTTAAACATTTCTGTACCACAAAAAATTGCTCTCATGTTTGAACAATATTTGAAAATACATGATAATCAGCTGAAGATTATTTTGGCGAAGAAATTTAATGAAATTATGTTAATATCTAGTAAATCGAGTGTGTTTGAAATCTTGCCAGATCGCTAACGGATGTTCTCCTCTATATATGATGAAGAAAACATAAAATTCTAAAGAGTATTACTTATCAAAAATGAAAAAAAGTAATGATTCACCTACGCCACCACCGGCAAATTTATCATCAATACCAGATCCCAAAAAGATTCTTGTAAAACCAGCCCCGGCTGCCAGACTAGTTCCTACTAAGAAAACGATTCCGGCTCCTCCCAGACCTAAAGTGGCTCCCGCTTCCCCCAAAACGGAACATGTTAGCCCAGCATCTGAAGACAAATCGGCAGCTCCTGTTAAACCATCTCCGATAAAAGCAACATCTGAATCAGTTACTCCGGTCAGTCAGGGATCATCCTCTCCACAAAAAAGCCCTGCAACTTCCAAGAGTATTTTTCCGGCCAGATCGAACGGACCGGTACCAATACCACCAAAAATTGTACCGGCTGTTGCCCAAAACTCTGTAGCCAGACCAGCAGAGGCTTTAGGTAAACCGTCCACGGTACCGGAAATATCTTCGTCCAAGGCGACTTCCGCTGAGGCTCCAAAGCTTCCGGTCGCTGCTGAAAAACCACAATCAGAAGGTCTTACTGGTGGCGGGAAAGAAGAACGGACACCTAAGCAGGCCAAAAAATCTTCAAACAAGATTTCCTGGAAAAAGATATGCAGAAATACCCTTTGGTTTTTCTTTTGTTGTTGTCTGCCGTAAAACCGCAAGAAATGGATCTGTAGTATTGCAACGGAGGAGTGGTTAGAGATATACTGGAAGGGAGAGAAGGAACTGGAAGAGGTTAAAAGAGAAGAGGAAATGGTTCAGGAAGTTTGACATGAAAAAATATGACCCGAAGAGGAAGAATAATTGAACTGAGAATGACTATAAAATTATTCTAATAGAATAACTATACTTAATCAATAATGCATTCTGGATGCTATCAATAAACATTTTTTTAAAGATCTCTTACGAAAATGATTGTGTTGACTCCTTATTCGCTCCATTGTTGAAAGAAACGAAATAGTAAATAACTTGTCTTCGAAATGCTCGTCCCATCACCCTTAGTGAAAATAGGAAACCATTACAAATTCAAGCAATTTTTTAACAGGACCAGATAAGACTTACCGGGAAATATTCAGAATTTTTAGCATTAATAAGCTGCTCGATTTTGATTTCGAGGAAATTTTAAAGTTAGTTAAGTTAAAAAATTTTGGGTTAAAGTTAAAATTTTAAGTTAGCTTTCTTTTGTTGCTGGTTGTCGATGCATTTTACGGGCATTTTATTGGGAGGAGCTGATGCAGCGTTTCCACATTACTGTCAATCACCATTTGAGTCTGTAAGCACACGAAAAATAAATCAGAAGTTAAGAAGTGAATTGAGGAATTCCACTAAACTACACATAAAATTTATTTTCGCTCTAAAAAATATTACCGAGTTGCATAAGTCCTAAAAATCTTGTGGTAGTGATATTGAAGATTGTTTGATGTTTTAAAATTCCATACAGTACGCGAGTGGGTCAATAATGGAGTGAAAACAATTTCGAAGAACTAAATCATTTTTTTCTCCATCGAACCCTGGAACACATTGGCGAAAACTTGGCTACCTACTTCTTTCAATTCAATTTCAAATATAAAATATTTAAAACTTTTCTTTAGAGGAGGCCAAACCTATCCATTTTTATTCTGAAATTCCTCGGTATGATTTGGTAATAATACTCTTCAGATTTCACAATGTCAACCAAATGAAATACAAGAGCAGAATTTCAAATTGATAGATTCAAGTTATGTTATTTTAAGACAAGTGTGAGTTAAGTTATCATCGTAAGTACCACATGACAGTTTTAAATTAAATGAACATCACGAAGGAATTTCATTCGGGAAAATTAATTTAGTCAGTGGAGTTTACCGGGAATGTGGCAAGAGCAGGCTGATGGCAACTTGTAGATGTCGATGAAGATTCCCTTCTGGGGATCGCAGGGATCGAAGGAAAGCATCCGCTGGTAAACATATTTTTGCAGACATTTGCTGCCGAAACAAGGGGCCAAGGTGCGACAAGATGCACCGGGGAACAAACATTTTTCGACGCGTTGAGTCTGGGTGTATCCGGGCCAGGCGTTTTCTTGGACGATGACCCGCCATTCTCCATCGACATTCACTGCCCGGAGTGGGCGAGCATAAACGACGTCGCTAGGGCAGATGTATCCCTCGTCACCAGACCAGTGGCCCTTCTCGAAGAATTTGCCTTTGTAGTTGGAGTAGTCGAAGTGCGCCTCAGCCAAAGAGGTCAGTCCATCGACCAAATTATCGGCCGACTGATCAGCAACATCGGCGTATTTCTTCAGCACCAACGGGTCGTAATCGATGGCGTACTGAATCGAAATCAATAAGACAAAAGTAAATGAAACAGTTTGAGAGGTGAGTCAAAGTGAGAATTTAACTTACCTTGACTTCTTTCTCTGGGTATTCAGTGTCTTTCAGACAAAAAGTTTCAGTGCCGGTTTTGGCGCAGGTTGGTGCCTTTCGCGGGTTGCAGTAATTGTTGTACTTCTGGCCATAAGCTGCTGGATAGGGTGGTTTGGGATATTTTTGGGGTTCAGCAGCTGCCTCTGGATCGGCAAACACTCCAGCAAGCAAGATGGCACTGATGCATAACTGTAAATATTTAAAAATTGTGAAATTATGATGACGTTAAAGAGGTTGATCAACAATCGATTGTAGAATAAATTAATCGCACTTTTATTTCCATTTGCGATAAAGCTATAACTTACTATAACAGTTTTCATTTCGATTGTGCTTTTCGTGAATGCAACTGAGTGAATTAACAAGCTGTACTGTTGATTATCAGTTGCAAACTGATGCAGATTAGTCAAAGGACGAGGGTTTTTTATACGTCTCCACCAATTCAGTGAAAAATGCCCTCAATTGCATTCAGACGGTCGAGTTTACTTATTTCGACTTATTTTCAGTTTCACTCGTGGTAAACCTATTCTCACCTGAACGAACTCACTTTCCTTTATGTTTCCAATGGAAGCTGCAATTGTGATTGAAAGCAACTCAATTACCACAACAGCTCTACAGCAACTAGTTGATTACGCGTCAAAGTTATTACCACACTAAATAATTTGAATTACTCCATCAGCATTGCATAAGGTAACATTTAAATTGGTTTAGGCAAATTGCGGTTCACCTCATTTCTACCTATCGCGCGTAAATAGAGATGGTCAGCCAATCAGAACGGAAAGGGTGCAACATACGCAGCCGTGAAGACAAAACTTGTATATAAAGCTTTCCTGGTTTGTTTTTTGAATCAGTCGTATTCTGAGCAGATAACTGAAACAAATAAAATATCTAACACTGGCTAACAGAATGTCCATCAAATTGACTGTAAGTTGTTTTGTTTTTGATTGTTTTTAATCGAGAAATATTATTCGGGTGTTAATATTTTCTGAAAAATAGAAACCTACGAATGATTAATCTTTTTTAAAAACCCAGATTATTGCTTCGCTGATGGTGATTGGCGTTTTCTCCGATCCTGAGCCCAGCCACTACAAAGCTCCTCCTCCCTACGGTGCCCAGCCCAAGTACGAATACGTCGAGATTCCGCACTGCGCCAAAAACACGACCAAGTCCTGGTGCCTGGAAGACTCTGAATATCCCCAACACGAAGTGCAACAAGCCCTGGACCAACACTACCAGGCCGTCGTGGCTTTCTACAAGGACAAACTGGCCAACACTGAGAATTCAGTCGACGAATTGGACAAGTTAAACGACGAGATTTACCTTTGCCCGAGTTCCACCGATTACGTCCGTCCTTTCCGGGCCATCAACGTCGACGGCAAGTGGCGGACCATCGTCAACGGCGTCGAGTCTTACGGCATCAAGTACACGCAAACCGCTCGAATTGAAGAATGCGACGTGGTCGTGGGAACCACCTGCCCCTTGGTCCCGTCCTGCTACGAGTCCAAGTGCGTCCAGAAAAATATTTTCCATCGCTTCTTGGTCTACAACCCAAAAGACTACACTTTCCCTTTCGCCATTGAAAAATTCAAGTTGCCCGGATCGTGCGGATGCGTCGTTGGAGCTTTTCACCTTTAAAGTTCAAATTATGACTACATAAATAACACAATAAATAATATGGATTTTTGCTACATAATTTCGACTCCACTACTAACAATTGATATGCGCGGCATTTTAAACATTTAAAAAAATAACCTGAGATAAATTCGTTGGGGATGTCAGATCTGTTATCATCGTAAGACGTGGGACATTCTCGTACGCCGTAGTACTCGAACGTTGGCTACTGCTGTAATAGACCGGTAAGAGAGATGGCAAACCATGAACGAAAAAGCCTGTTTAATTTTTTTGAACGACATTAAATACCCTTTAACTAACTCGGCAGAGGAGATGCGCTAAGAGGTTTAATGTTGATAACGACGCTAAAGGCTGGCGAGAGAACAGTTGACACCTTGTCTCATCAATATTTCGAGCCTTCATTCTATCATTTCTTCTCTGTTTTCCTTTTTGAAAATAAGCAATAGGGAAAATCGTTACAAAAGCACTGCGAGAGCCAGAGAATAAAATTCTGGTCTGTTCTGGTCGTTTATAAGAACGTATAGGGGAAAAAACGAACAAGATATAATCTCCCATACAAAAGAGCAACAAGTTATAGGTCTAATATAGCCCCGTTTTTATCCCTGTATATCTTTTCTTTTAGTTGTTGAGGGATAGTCGAGGAGGGCAACACACCTATGGGACATATTGCGTGCCGTCCGGTTGTTATTATCAAAATCGGAATAAATTAGGTCAAACTAAGCCCTAAGTTAGGACTTACCGAAACGTTGTACTGGTGGTGGTGCAATACTCCAATGGGATTCCAGGACTATACATTGTACAAGCAGAAAACAGTTGAGTACTGGAGGATGATTTCCAACTTCCGGGAAGATTGCGATCCGCTGGATTATTCCTTGGTGATTAAAAATTCGTAAAAATTGAAAAACGTTTAGTGGTAAAACAAAAATCGGGTATTAAACCTAAAGATATAAGTTAGTAGCACTATCTGTAATAACACATACAAAATTACTTTTTACTCCAAATAAGGATTACTTGAAAAAAATAATTCTAAATCATAGCGCAAAACATTTAAGACAAAATCTAACGAATCGTTGTAAAACCGTTTAACAAGCTTGAGCATATGCAACGCAGTCGCTAGTAAGTAGTAAAATAGGGCGAGCTTATTCTTACGTGTCACAGAACAAATTGTGTTGTTTTTCGTATTGGTTAGCGAAACTTCAATCAATGCGATATTCAAGTCAATACGAAACCAGAAAAGCAGCGTTTTCTAACGTTTATGTTTAGGCTAATATTGTCGAATGCTCTAACTCCATCAAAACATGCTGCCACCTGTCAGTCCATCACAATAAACGCTTAGAGTAATCAATAGTTTCCTGTAATCATAGTAGTTCACCTGAGATGACTATATGGAGCAAGAATAATCTTACCAAACAATAGGAATAAAAATGCCATAAAAAAACTTGATAATAGTTGACTGTGGTCTGACTGGCAAAATTTTCGATCATCAAAAGCCGAAGTTTAACTAGGTCATACCTTTAAATGACGCGTCCAGCATCAGCAGCAGTAATCCAACTCAAGTAGCTCCTTAATCATGTTGGAGTAGTAGCTAGCTTTTATTCTCCATCTTTTCTAGATGTTCCATACAAGCAAGCCTGCTAATCCAGCTGACCATCCTTCAACTTTATTTCAAACATGACTGCCCCAACATGGCTGTCCCAAATTGCTGAGTCGATGGAAAATAGTAAGTCCAGTTTTCCCATGTCGAACGGAAATCTGCTCTTGTCGCATTCACGTTTGGCTAATCGACTAAACCTGTAGAATAAATAAATGAATCAAACCAATTCGTAATGTTAACATTTTGCCTTTCTACATTATTAATAAAAATTAAAAAAAAAACGATGACCAGGAGAGTTGATCGCGCCGCCACATTATTTTCTCTAAAGATATGGATGGGCACCTGCCTAAATTTCTCAACCTAATCCAGCAGGAAGACTGCATTCTGCAAATTTGAAAGAGAAATGTGCATCCTATTGTTCTGAGCCACTGCACAGTGTGGAAAAAGCAAATTTGTTTCATTAGCTATGGCTACTCAACTTCGGACTTAGCACTATCCCACATGTATGAGTTAAGATATACCTTCTGTAGGGTGTTTGAAGCTTGGGGTAATTGACTTGACTTCTGACAGTATAGAACTCATTCATTGACCTGTCGAGTAGAAATCTCGGCTGTTAAGAATAAGATTTCGTAAAATCAGAATAATTCTATTAAAAGGAAGAACTTACTTTATTTGGCTTTAATAGCAGCTTGTTCATGACTTCTCCCGAGTCAGGAATCTCAAAGAATTATATGAACCTCCAAATTTTGGATTGTCAATCTCAAATTCCTTTGTCTTTCCAAGTGGATGTTTTTCCCTCCATCTATGATTCAAGTTGAAAAAATGAATGGTCAATTAGATATTTTGATTGTGATGTGATCATGTGATAGCAATTATTCACTCTATCTCAACTACTTACTTTACATCACAATGCAATTTACACAAACGCACAACGAATTAATGCTGAACCAGACAATGAATCGAAAGTTCGAAACGGCAATAGACTCTATGACAAAGCGTCTTGTGTTACTTCCAATTTTTTCCATAACCGTCCTAAACGACAAGTTGCTTTACTTAATAATTCATGGAAAGGCTTTCCACATGGAATTTATTCCCACTATGGATATCGTGTCGATATTATTATAAACCTTTTTTTAAACTATTCTCTATTAACAATTGACACGACTCGCATGGTTGATGCTTCAATGAACCAATGAAATGAACTTAACTGAACGTCTGAACCTACAGCTTATACTTAACTATTAGGCCGGCGAGCTACACACGTTTTCCATCTCCCATTTCCAACTGAAGCAAAGGGCGCATCTAGCGGTGACATTTCCAACTACATGCTAAAATGCAACAACAATGAGTGCGAATAATCAGGTTGAAAATTCAAACACAAAAATATTACGAAACAAATTAACATTTTTTTTTGTCAAGAAAAATAAAACAACTTCCCTTCTCAAGTTCCCATGAGTGGCGATGTGGTGGGTTTCATTTTGCATCGCCGAATATCACAATTGGTTCCCCTCGGAATTTCGATTGGCTTTTAAAAAAAAAAAGAAAAGAAACAATTAACAATTTTCCCGATTTTTATTTGCTTTCTTATTGATTCCATTTTGTTATATCATCAGCTGCCCAAGAACCATAAAAAAGAAGAGATGGCGCCACGACACACCAGGGGGAGCTCAACTACTCTTTCGTTCTTCTTCTTCTTCTTCTCGTTTTTATCGGGCGCGGTGGAGTTTGATGCGAGGCGGAGCACAAAATCCCGCGGGATCTACGAGGCCAAAAACGAAGTCAAATAGGATGCATATGTAAATCTGATATTGTCGACCGAATGTATTATTTAATGTTGCCATGAAATAAAATAAACATCCAGGCTTGCAAGTTGCTAAAAGACAAGGCTAAAAGTAAACGAAAAACAAGTTTGTTATTACTCATTTTTTTGTTATACTCACCCGAAATTGGCGTCCTAATTGAAAGCGATGCTTTCATCTTCACTTTGTACCAAGCAAACCCGCCCATCTCCGTTCATGTTATTCCGAGATGCTCCCTTTTTGCTCGTTGATTGAATGAACAGTAAAACAGCTTCCAAACTTCGTGTCAATCAGTTCCGTCCAAGAAATCTAATCTCGAAGGGCATTCAAGAAATCCAAAAGTCATTCAGAATTTCATTTCAACATTTTTTATTTCAAAATTGCGTTAAAATACGGTATTATACATTATACAACATATAAAATTCAATTGTTCAAGTATTATTATTTTAACTTAAATGGTCGTCAAGGGGGACGGGAAAAAGAGAATTTCTGACCTAAACATCATCTTTTAAAAATTCCTGCTATAGACTAACATCATGTCCCGCTTCAAAAAATGTTTAATTTTTCCCTCTCGATTTTAATTTAAACGACGCGTCGTTAGTTGAACCGATATTCGAAAATGCAAATCAAACCAACGACACAATGGGGGATATAAATTTTCACCGTTTCAAAATCACGGGTGATAAATTGATAACAATTTTTCAAGTTGTATGAGGACAACAAAGACTAAAAGAGTGGGCAGGTACAAATTTTTGTTTTCTCTCCTTTGGGGGTTTAATTTAGTTAAAATTTGTCAATGCATGTTATTTTATTCACCATCGTCATTAAATCGTAACGGAGGCACAGGATTTGAACAAAAATTAAAATAATCTTTTGTTTGAAATCAATATCATTGGCTTTCTTCAGAGCTCTGCATAACGACATCAATTGTGGAAACAATGAAAACAGTGACAAACTCTCAGGCGTCTTAGAAGAGATCTATCCTATATCAAAAGTCGTCAAAAATCAAATACTCAAATGTCATCAATGACATTTGGCATTTCATTCCGGCCAACACAAACGGGCTTTTGGGATATTTTTTTTTTTTTTTGTTTAAGTTTATCCAATTTTCTTTCAAAAAATAAAATGATTAAACTATAGATAGCCATTAATGAATCGAAGCAACTGTCTGAAAAAGTTCATTGTCCCAGTTTTCCTCAACAGCGCTGAGGTGGTGGTAAGGTGATCTTATCACCCCGCAATTCACTCAAAATACCCGTCAAAGTTTCCAGACCGAAAAGGTATCCGTTGTCGGGTCCCCAGTGGACCCGTTCGTCCAGTCCCAGGTAACCGGAGAAAGTTGTGTGGGCGAAATCGATCATGCGGACATCGACGCAGTCCGACCAGCAGTTGTTGTCCGGCTTGCTGCTGGCAGCAGCATCCAGCAGCACTTGTTCTTTGTCCTCATCCATCACTCGCCGTTTCTTCTGCGTTTGGCTTCCGCCGGCTTCTTCCGTAAACTCTTCAGTCCGGCTGACTTCCAAGACGGGCGTCAATTCGCCCTCATCTTCGCCGGCTGGACTCATCATTCCGTACTGGGCGTTGCGTTCCAACTCCAGCGGCCGGCAGAGCCTTTGCTGTTCCATGTCACTTTCGCTGTCTTCCTCGCTGTCCATGTACATGGCGGCCGTCCGTTTCATCATGGCCGTCTTTTTGATGCTGCTGCCCAGCTGATTGACAGCAGCGGCTGATGATGAGAAAACGCCGCTGTCCGTGCTGTCGGTTGAATTGTCACATTCGTAGCCCGTCGCACTTCCCGACTGCCTCAAAAGTTTCTTGAGACGGAGTCCGGTTTGGTATCCACTGATACTCGTCCAGCTGCAATGTTCGTTGGTGCTGCTGGACGACGAAGAGTTTTGATCCATCATGAAACATTCCAGTCCGCTGTCCACCGACTGGGCTGGGCTCGTGCTGAAAGACTGGGCGTCACAGCTGTCCGTCAAGTAGCAGTCGCTGGATGTGTCTGTGATGGACAGCGAGTCGAAATCCAGTTGATTCCTTGGCTGGAGTCGATGAGGGACAGCCACATGTTTCAGTCTGGGTATCTGGGCATCCGAGCTGGACCTGGTCGGCTTGTAACCAGCAGCACTTTGATGAGCAGCAGCCGTGACGAGCTTCCGGTGTTGGTAATCATCGACGTCGCAAATTCTTTCCAGTTCGCAATCCGAGTTGGATCGCCGGCCGGCACCACCACCGCCAACAACAACCCCAGGACTGAGAAAATGGAAATCCGGGCTGGAGAAATATTCGCTACTTTCGTCGCAACCTTCGTAGACGATCAACAGGGAACTGCGTGTGTGGGTGCGAGAAATGATTTCATTATAGAAAAATTGGTTCCGTGCCATCACAATTTGATTTCAATTTTCTATATACCTAGAATAGAAGCGGAACGTCTCCTGTTGTTCGACGGCCTTGCGGAGGAGCCTCAACCGTTCGAGAATGGCCTCGATGATTCCATCGCGTCGGGCTCCGCCACTGGCGAAGAACTGGACCAGCGCCCTGCGAAGTCCATCAGCGTCCAAGCGACGGCCAAAATATTTGTCCCGACTGACGAACTTGTCCGACGTCGCCTCGTACACCTTTTAGAAACAAACAAAAAGTTAAAAGTTGAATTATTATTTGACCGGATGGAAATAGAATTGTTCAACTAAAATAGGATATCGGCCAATGCCAAACAACAGCAGGATGTTGTCAGTTATTATCCGCTGCGGATAAATAAGCCAAGTGCCTGAGGGCTTGCAGATATTCACAGTGTCTTTTTAAAAGTGGAGCCCAAAAATAAACATAAACACGTACAGCGTTTAACACTTTTAACTTATACATTTCGTCCTAAATAATACACACCTTCATGCCACAGAGACGGAGTCCGAGCGAGGCGGATGTGCTGGCTGCGCACTTGGCCATCTGCCGGGTGCGTTTCTCGGCGGAGGCGTCGTCGCCGTGCTGCCGGGTGCCCATCTTCAAGTCCAGCACGCATGGGCGTTCGAATTTGAAAGCGGACGCCACATTTTCCAGCATCATGAAAACTGTGTGATGGATAAACGAGAGTCGACCAATTAAAATTGATTCGACACTCAATTATAGACGCAAACTGGAATTTTAATTGGTTATTCTATTTAGTTAAGAATCTGAGCTTTAACTAATTCGGTAATTAGTCCGGGGTTCGGTTTTCCCCTCTTGCAAGACGGCCAGCAGCCCAGCAGGAAATCGGACACGGATATTTAATGACCCTCCAGACTGATCCATTCTATTAACGTGCTTAAGTCTGAATAGGATATAGAGTCCCTGGATATTTCCTGGATAGACTCATTACACATTGAGCCGAGAGAGCAATAAATCATTTAGTTGTCTCTCCCATCAGTTACATAAGAACCTTTTACTGGGCAATGGACTGGATAAAAACTCACTCCATCTTTATTATTCTCTTGTAATTGTTGCCCTGGACAACTGGGACAGGGGTCAATCGAGCCAGGGGGGAGGTGGCCAATAACGGTCACATTCAATCAGGAGGCTCAGTCCGCAGGTATAATTGTCTAGCCAAAAGGGCACCCACCAATTTCTCTCATTTCCTTTCGCAAATACTCGACAATAAGAACGTCAGCATGACCTGGACATCCTTGGAAATGACATAAACGTCCCCATCCTTTTCAATGGATAATAACCTCATCCGGTTGCGCCCCAACGGATTCAGGACGTAAATTACATTTAGGCTGACGTGACCTTGTTTTGTGTCTATACTACAAGGAGCCTATCGTTCATCCGTCCAGCCAATCAGTCGTCGAAAATGTCCAACGGCCATATATACACACAAATTCACGCAATGTGCATAAATACAGCAGAGAGGGGGGGAGAGAGAAAAAGTTTGGCGAATGGCCCAAATCAGTCATTGGCTTTTGGGTCTTTTTTATCTTTTCTCGACGCGCGGAGATTATTTTCGTTTGAACGTGCAGAGCTAAAAGAGGAAAGCTGCTGTTGGTCTGCTGCGGGTATACGAGAGCGCTGGATCAGAACTGGTATTCAATGGAATGCAGCGTGCTCCCAGAGAGAGAGAGATGTATAACTGGCGACTATTCCATATGGGTACGAAAATAAACCGACGAGACGATATAGCCTAAATAAAAATTCCGACTCACATTGAGACGATCCATCAGTGTAGGTGTGGGCCGGATGATAGGAAATGGCTTCATGACCGGCCAGGGATATCCTGCGCGCATCAAGAGATTATAAAACCAATTAAATTGGAGTTGTCCATGATTGGGGTGGGTGGAAAAGGTTTTGGGGGTTTTTTGTACCTCAACGGGGCGTCGTGTCGGCTGTTGTGGTGCGATGAAATTTCCGAATGTTCGGCCGTGACGCTGATCTCATCCATGGCGAATCGCCTCCAGTATTGGCGGCCTTCTTGATGCCACGTCTGGATCACACCTATACGACATAGACAAAATAAAAAAGCTTGATTATTATGACAAGTTTAATTGGATACAACCCCCTCCTGCCTTTAATTATTTTGCGATAAAGAAAAGGGCAATAACACAGTGCCGACAAAAGCCTAGAACGTTCTGATTAAGTAAGTAATATCAGCGGGGTACTTTGGGTCTGCATAAATATGGAATCACGCCATAAATGCAGTATAACAGGCTGTCGGTAAAGGATCAGCAGCTTATCACCACTGAATTATTCAGCAAAGCCCGGCTGAGTTTCCCGCCGTTCACGGAGAACTGATAAACTGGCAACGCGCAAATTGTTCAATTTGTCTCAACAGCAAATAAACCAGGATTGTATAAATTATAACGTGTTGTTGTTGTTCGGCTTTGGCCTTAATAGCACCGAATAACAAAATTCCTTAATGGCTCAAATGGGTCAATGATTGGGTGGGTATATGTTTCGTACCTTTGCACTGGGGCGTGAAGATACGAATGTCGGCTGGTGCGTTCAGGTAGAAACTCAGCTCCCGCGGGATCAAAGGCTTGCAGACGGTGGATTGATCCAGCTGCAGGAACTGGGTGTGGCCTCCGACCTAATTCGAACATTAGCAAAGAAATTCGATTAGTATTAATGAGCTATAGATTCCCAATTTGTATTAATGTGCAATATACCTGGTGACAGAATGGGCGGAGGAGCGGACATGGATCGGCCGGAAGAGGTGGTGGCGGTTTGATCTGCTTGTCCGGCAAATGCTGTCGATGCTGCTGATGATCCTCTTGCAATTTGAATTTTTTAGCATTGCGCTGGACGTCCATTGCGCGTTTTGTTATCGATCCCGGTGGTGGTGGTCGCTGATCAAGAAATTCCTCGTTTCACCCAACCGCATTCCAACATCCGCCAACTTATAAAAACAACAACAACATTTTTCCGTTATAAGTACAGTAGATTTCGCTTCAAATAATTCAAGCAGACAGAAATGTGTCCATTAGTCACGGACCAGAGTTTTCCAACGTGAAAGTTTTCGACATCTTGCCAGTAATAACCAAACAATGCCACTACCACCACAATATCTGTGCCATTCGATATTCCAAATTGTTGTTGTTGTCATGATGCCAACAATTTTGCCTGCGCCAAAACTCAACACACTCGTTTCCATCCCGCACCAAAAATGTTACGTAATCCTTCACCTTAAACGGAAACATTTAGAAATGGCAAAGAGTTCAATACGAGGGTGTCTGACGTCATAGCGAGAAATATTATCGTTGCTCGTGCAGATCCCTCACTTTTAACTTTCGGCTAGAAAAAATGAACGCATTCACGGCGGTCTGATTAAACAGACAATTAACATAAGCTGCGTATTACGACGAGTGTACATGTCCCTGCCGGAAAGGTTTTTCCTCCATTGATGCCCAATGGCGTAATACATTTCCGCTCCGTCAGTTTATTTCTCATCGTAGAGAAAAAGAAAGGGATTTCCCCTTCACACTCTCACCATTAAATGTTTCATATCATACCCGGAGGAGCACTAGTAAATAGTGCCGTCCCGCGTGTGTAATCAACTTTTTCGCGTCTCCTCCGTGTGTGATGGAGCGCAAATTCTGCGCAATATGCCGGAAAAAAAAGGAAAACTGATGACAAGAAATGGCGAAAAAGGATATAAATAAATCTGCTGTTGCCGAGTGCCAGCACAGCAGACGACTGACGGACTCTCTCGTGCACAGTCCTTTTGCATGTGCACGACAGCTCACGAATTGTTCTTTTCCATTTTCGCGATTAGAGTTTTGCAGAGTTTCTTATCGACTCTGACAGTTCATTAGTTAGATTGCCAACGGTCGCTGCTCTCTCTACTCAGTCAGTCATTTCTCCCGAGCGGTGATGGCCAATTCCCGCTTGAAGGGCAGAGCAATCTCTCCCGATATCATTTCGGGAGTCGACGAAAAAAAGAGAATGACACAGGGAGGGGTCGAATAGAGGTCATACGCAAACAAGAGATTACACGAGTACATACACAGCAGCGGCAAATAATAATTTTCGTGAATATTTACGTGACGTGAAAAACAAAATAGTCGTCTAGTCTACGTCTACTTTAGAACTTTGACGGGTTAGCGGACTCACTTGAGAATAGAACGAAAATGTATTACCGCTCCTGTGTAACTTTCTGAAATACATCAAAACGAAAATGTACATAAGTTCCCCTCCCCCCTCTATAGTGAAAGTTCTTATAGACGTGGTCGTCGCGGGATGCGCAAATATATTCACCAAGGGGTTTTCACACAGAGTGAAAACGAACCCCCTTTTGTCGCTGCGGGTGGTAATGTACCCAGCAGACTATACGGCGGGATAAATATTTAAATAACGGATAGTCTCTGCTGCCAGCTACTGCTCAAAGTCTGGGTCACGAATTGTGCGGGATAGGAAGTCACGATGTTCTCTGCTGTTGCCAACCGGATTTCTTCATTCTTTTTTATTTTCTAGCGGAGCAGCAGACAAGATGGGAACGAGTTTTCTTTGACGTGTCGGACGTCACGCACGATATCACACGAAACTGTTGTGCAGTCGGGAAACCCAAATTCAACCAATAGAAACAAAAGAGGAGCGACGGGCCGAGACTGACCCAACCGAGTGGCTCACGGCGACTGAGTTGAACCTGAGACTCGGGACGTGAAATAATAAGACCCGTAAGGCGATTAGGTTTCCTTTCACGAGCGAAAAACGCACAAGAGAATAACCCTAGACGGAACACTCACGCGGGAGTTGTTATATTACGCACACATTTTTTGGCCCGACTCTATAGGCACATCGCTGATGTGCACTAGACAGACTCGACGGAATTGCGTGTAAGATCGGTCGAGGGTTTTTTTTTTCGTTCAGTCCCGCGTCATTGCTCAGAAGAAGGACGGAGGGGGGCCCTTGTTCGAGAGTCACCTGAAACATTTTTACCGGGCGAATAACAGTCGAGCGCATTGACGTCACACGTGTGTACAGTTCTTACATCTTTCTTATTATTACATTTGCGCATTTGTTTAAAAAAGGAATCACGATCGTGACAACAGACGCTCGGTTATTTCCCACACACAACTATGTTATGTGAGTTGCTGGGACAAGGTGATTTGTGTTAACGATTTGTTGTCCTTGTGTTGACCACACCAGCAGGTCCTCGGTGGTAACGTGAGTAGCCCTTAAATGAGTAACGGACGTCGTTAAAATGAAATTCGGTCGGAATAAAATTGGACACGCTGGCCCAGCAGCAGCTGGACTCGTTAGATTACGTAATTCGATCGATTTATATGGAATCTGTCGACCAGGGGGGAAAACCCAATTTCAAATTTATTTTTCCTTTTTCGCCAATAATATTATTGACGAATGTCCGTTTGTGTGGAAACACGAACGCTGACGCCATTCCTTTTCCCGTTTCCATTTCTTTTTGTTTGAAAGTGGGTCAGACAGTTCGATCGATACTGTGAGCAGAGGAGAAGAAAAACGCCATGAATATTAAACGCGGCGACTAGACTTTGGTAAGTACAAATACTTTTGATATTTCTTGTTGCTCATCCACTTTTCCCGTCCGCCGCCGCGCCCGTTTCGACATTTCGCGAGTCCTTCGGTGCTGCTGGGATCCCTTGAAGAGATTCCAAGATCGATGTCCGATAACAAGGACGTGTGTACATCACATCCGCTGGATATATACCAGCTGGATAAATGGCCATGAGAGACGGAAAAAGGTATGCCGAATTGCTGCAATGCCAATTCGGTTGGATCGCAACATTTTTATTCGCGGCGGGAAAATTTGAAAAAAAAGTCGTAATGACGTCATTTCCTGGAAAACTGTTTTCCATGAATCTATTTCGTGGGAAAAATATTGTCTAAAGCTTTTTTTAAAACTGAAATTCTCGGTATAGAATTGCCCGCTTACTTATATAACGTGTAATTTCCGGAGGCTATAGATATTAAAAATGCGAGTTTCTGAATGGCAACCAGATGTTAGGCGACTGACTGTCTGGTTCCACCCGTGCGTATGATTTTGCATTTCGTTGAAAAAAGAATCTATCACGTTGTGAAGCAAAAAAATAGTCTCTGCCAGGTAGTTTCCAAACCGTGAAAAAAAGAATGGCACAACAGCTGACGGGTTTTTGTGACGTCATCTTGAATTAATGTGCATTCTCCCATTTTATCTTTTATTGTAAATGTTTCTTTCTTTTTCACTATCACGCACGAAAAAGTTACGGCAATTTTATATACGACCTGATGAAATGGGACTCGTTTTTTTTAACCATTGCAGGACGCCATGTCGTCACTCTGGATGTTATATCTGATGAACGCGTGAACGTTATACACGCTATAGTAGACTGCTGGGGTTGACTCAACCTCAATTGTATACTGTCACTTACGAAAAAAAATAAAGTTTTTTAATGAAGAGGATTGTCGATGAGGGGGATCATAGCGTCCGCCAATTCCTATAGTTGCACGAGAGCGCGGGAATTTTAAAACAATAGAATTGAGCCTGGCCTTTTTCCATATGTGTCAAGAAAATCGTCTCGGGAGTGAAATGGAAATTCGGGACAAGGTATACACACACACACTAGTCCCTTCTCTTTTAAATAAGAAAAAATAAGAATGGTGTGTTACGCAGCGTTGCATCAGCCAATATCCCGTTATTATTATCTCTTTTTTTAAATTCACTGCGGGGGGAATCTCTTCGCAAGGCCAACGGTTCAAAAAATATTTCTTTTCTACTGGGCCCGTGTTAGCCAACAGGGTTCAAAGCTCTCGGCCTCTTTTTCGTCTATTTTTAAATCCAAATCTTTTGGCCAGTTTCTTTTATTGTGCAGTCGTACACACATCGAGAGAGTTGAATTATTTGCTACCGGTTAATACCATACCGAGTGCTGGTGGGGCTTCCTTTGTGTCTACTTCCCAACATTTGTGTGCCGCCGCCGAATATAATCCGCACACAACAAATTCACTCGCATTGTGTAAGGTTCGGTTATGCAACTCGTTTCAAACCTGAATAGGAGGAGCATTAACTGGCGTAATGGAATATTTCAAATCTCGTTATGAAAAGAAGAAGCCGCCATGTCTGATGTTCACTGGGCCTGGACGATGGCGAAATGTATACACATAACGGGCGACGCCCTTCCGTTACAATCTAAACATAGATGGGCACATCCATCATTTCTTTTTTTACTTTTTTGACTGTATGAGTGTTGAATTTGTTGATAGATAGAAGCCCCCCTCCGTATAGGGGAGTTTCACTGCCGGCCTGGAGCACCCCTCAAAAAATTTCCGTCCGTATTGATCCGGGCCGGTGTCAACCAATCGGAGAAGAGCTGTACAACGGTAGAGCCGGGGCCAACAGCTACTTGTATGTGCAGTGAAACGATGGCACAGTCAAGAGAGTGGGGATTCCCGTTTGGGTTTTCTCTACTGAACGCCAAAAACTATCTTCCCACCCACCCAAATCGACTGAACTTTGTGCCAACAAACGTCCAGGGTTATTTACTCGACTCCCGCTAAAGTCATTTCAATAACTGCACTAGTGTAGAGCCTATTAAGCTGACGTAATATAGTACGAAACAAAATCAAATACCCTCCCCCAACACTGAACACAGTTGACTACTTCACTTGCCAAAAAAAGAAAGATGGACGATAACTAAAAACTATTCCGACTAATCAAAAGTTGAAAACCGTCAGCTGTTTGCCGATGATGACGGACCTCCCGGGGTTTCGACCGACGAAACGACAAAGTCGGAATTGGAAAACAACAAAAAAACATGGCCAACGAACGACGAGTGAGTGGAATAACAAAGAGAGAGAGACTTACCTTATTGCGCAGAAATTGGTTTTTCGGGATAGATCCAGCCAGCGTCGTTCGTTCACTGCCCAGAAGAAAGAAAAAAAGAAATTCCGTTGTCTGATATTTGTTTTTCGTCTTTTTGGCTGGGAGAACTTTGATCGAGTTGAGCTGCAGCACTGCTGCACTGGTGAAAGAAGAAGATGGGCCACCACCACACACAAACAAAGAAAGTCTTTTAACAGCAGAGCCCGTGTGGCTTAGAATGGCAATGTTGTCTTTGTCTGCTGCTGAGGGGTAGTAGTAGTGGCGAGTTTTACACACAGCTGCGGGAAAAAATGGGGGAGCTCGGCACGAAACGGTGTTGACTCGGAGACGAGCAGTCGCTCTGTGAGCCGAGCCCAGCAACTAACGCATACAGTATAGTCCCCCCACCTCTCTTCTTCCTCCTCTTTGTACAGAAACCCCACCCACCTCTGGTCCACCTCCTTCCTCCCCCCTCCCCTTTGGTGTATGGGGTCCTTTAAGTTGGCACGTCGATTCGGATCATCGAGTCACGTGACCCGTCCCTATTGGCTTGGCCCTTTCTCTTTCCGTACGCATTCACAAAATAAAAGTAGGAAGATACGCGAACTTCTCTTTTATTTTAGTTTTGCTTTTCGACGACCGCGGGAGAAGAATTTTTCAAATGAACTTTATCGGCACTGTCTTACTGACTAGATAGACGGGTGATTGGAATAAGTTTTCGTGTAAATCGCGTAGTTTACAAGATGATTCTCGTGAATCATTCTACCACTCGGGATTAGAGAATTATTTCTATCAATTAGTCCAGGATTTATTTCATATGAATTAAGAGATGATGTCCCAAGACAGACATAAGATTTCTTCTGGTGCGTAAGCACTAGATGTGAGAAGATGTGGCCGAATTTATGACAATTGACATTACTACTTGATGAACCCAAGTTTCGTGGAATTGTCATATTTTGATTCGAAGTCTAGGAATCACTGTACATAAATTGAAACTTTAACAGATTATTATATCTCCACCGTATACGTAAACCAGTGGTGTTATGTGTGTATGGAACGCCATAGGGACACAAAATTAACTGCTCCAAAGTAAGCATTAATTTTTTGCTCTCCAAAAATAAGTGCTCACAATTTAGTGCTCTCTCGCATCCTCCCTCTAGCGGGCGGTTCAAAATATTTCGCTTTCAATGAAAATATTGACAATTGAATAGGCCTATCGATTAAAATCTAATTTTCGAATACATCAGCGTCGATCAGCGTCTTACCCCATCACCTCCGCCACCAGCCCACCACCCTTCTGTCCTGTGATTTTTTCGAGTTTTTTTTAATGATTCCATCTTTGTCTTCGTGACTAGTACTTCGTCGATACTTTTTCTTCTTCCCCAGCAGAAGTAACAATATTAGTCCTAGCATGTTCCGATGTTCGGCATCGCCGGAATCCGGAATAGATGCATGACGTATTTCAGGATTCTCGGAAGACATAAGGGGTTGCCGGGTTGGCAAAGGTGATGAGGCAAGAAAAAGGGCAAGCATTCGAATTAAGAAATCCCATAGTTAAGCTAAATATTGGATTTTAATCGATAGCTTCTAACTCCTCTCACAAGCAGGCGGAGAAACGAAATATTTGGAACCGCCCGCTAGAGGGCGGATGCGAGAGAGCACTAAATTTTGAGCACTTATTTTTGGAGAGCAAAAAATTAATGCTTACTTCGGAGCAGTTAATTTTTTGTCCCTATGGCGTTCCATATGTGTGTGTCTGTATCGATAGAACGCGTCTTTATATTACGTAACATTCGGAAAACTACAGTCATCAGCTGTGGTAAATCTCAAGACGTAAAATGCTCACTCATACATTTTTAAAGCCAACATTAAATTCGCTGAAATATTCACGAAAGTTTACAGATTATATATTATACTTGATAGGCTGTTGGCTCGGAGTATTCCACGTCATTATTCTCTCGAATCATTTTTGAAAAATCGCGACAGTTTTATTTGGAAGGAAACCTCTCCGTCTCAACGCTAGATGGCTCCAAAATGAGTAAGAAGCGGGACTTTTGAAATTTCTAGCACAGTTTGATTCAAGTTGGTGCTCACTGCTCAGTGACAATGATTTATTGTGAAAAATGATATCTCCATCACAAAACGGACGTCGTTTTGAAATGTTGTATGTATGCCCTGATGAGAGTGGAAGAATCATTTTCCCATTTTAAAATACCGTCACAAAGAAAGAAACTTCCGGGGTGGACCTACGGACTTTTTTTATGTGGGCAGATCTCCACGTGCTGTACCGCGAATTTCTGCAATTTGTCGGATTCAAATCGAGGGGGTTGGGAATAAGAAAATTCGCATTAAAAACGGCGGTCATCTTTTTTCCCCCATCTTATAAAGGGAGGAAGGGTAAGCTTTTTTTCTCTTGGCGGAAAAGGGCGCCTACAATAACAACCGGAGGTCATTTTTAACCATTTCTTTGAGCTTTTTTTTGATAATGTTAGAAAAAAATCAATTCGATGGATATTATGAGCTACTTTAGTATTTTTTTTTACGTGAACTGTGTTTGTGAACAATAGTATCATTCCGTGAGCTTTACTTTTCTTTGCACCAGTTAATTCTCTATGTTACACAAGCGCTCGATGTATTCATTGACACTAATGATATAAATTTTTGTGTTACGATTTTAGAAGCCACATTTTTTATTTTAACATACGGGCTGCTCATCGATGGATCATCTATCTATTAGGCATAATGTGTCATTATGAATGCCTAATTTAATAGAGGTCTTTCTGGGAAATGGAGTAACCCATTTCTTTAAGGAAACGTTCACACTACTTGAGCAGCAATACGATTTATTACAACAAAACTAATAGAATATCAATGATATTTAGTAATAGTCACGGGTGACGAATGAAGTAAAGATCTGTCAGTCGCGTAAACACTGATAGGAAGTTAATCAAGAAACAAATTTCCGTTTTACAAAAACGTCAAAGTTAATATCAGAGTTCATTTATTACTTGATCGATAAATAGCAACAATTGCGTTGAAAAGCCCATACAGTCTGGCAAGTTTATTAATTATGCCGATTGTAAATTCCCAGACCAACGTCAATTGTTAAATGAAAGCCGTTCGTTCGATCATTATATTCGCGATCAAAATTAACACGATCTCACGTTCAAATCGTTGAGATGCGTCTAACGATTCCACAGTTTCGAACCTACTACGAGTCTAAGTTTAAAATTTGACAATCTACGCAACCAGGATGTTTACGTTAGCAACAAAAGCCATCCGAAAGAGATATGAAGGTATCAAGTCGGTAATACTCGAATCGCACCACATCTCGCACGATAACCCATTGACACCGTTTAGCATTTATACGTATCGACGCTCCGTCTACTTTCAGGTCGACGGACGACGTAACATAAAGACTTGGCAAAAAGCCTAGCAAGAATTCTTTTACGACATCCTAATAGTTTCGCCTGTGTTATATCGAGTGCTTCTGTGCATTTACAACACCCAGTCTCATATATATATACTATGTGCAGATAGAGATACTTTTCAAATAAAAAGGTATTCGACGTTTATTGATCCCGAATCTCCCAATCGAAATGAAACGGGAAAGTTATCACAATTCCCGACGGCTTTTTCTCGTGTTTCGGTTTTGTGTAGTATAGTAGTATAGAAGAAGCAATGGGACTAGCCTATTTTACCATTAACGAGAGATCGAACGCCATATTAAGATCGATTTCCGAACAAGATTTCTCCGCAATGGTCTGCTGGAACGGTTCGTGAATGTTAGCGAGTCCATGTCGGCCGACGAACGAACGAGGGGCTCGTCTGCTGTTCTTTCTTTCTTAGAATCCACATCACGCCATCATTTATAATACACATGATTGCTCCACTTCAAAAGGCCTGGCAGTGGTGGGGAGGTCTGCGTCTACGTCTGGTTGCTGCGCAAACACGTTCTTCGTGGAAATTGCGAAATCGATCTTGGCCAGGAAAAACCATTCATTATATTTTAAATAATGCCAACAAGTGAGCAAATACGACGAAGTTAATATTGATCTCTGGATACGAAACTGCCTAGCGATGCCCGAGGAAAGAAAAAGAGGGAAGAATAAATCAAATGGAATAACGCGGATTTCACGTTATCGACGTAAAATTTGACCAAAGTTGCCGTCAACTCCCCATCAGAAAAATTGTGCATTCTTGACGGCATGCCTTCTTGACTACGAGGGACACTATACATTGATTATTTCCATGGATTGAGTGAACTTTATAATAGAACCCATTCACAATAAGTAGATCTGCAAATAAATTTGCCACTAGTGAAACACCACCCGATTAAAATGTGCATGTTTGTCTCACAATCATCACTCACCTTTCTGAGATTTAAAGATTTAAATACAGTCATTTTTATTCGTTTTGAGAAGAATGAATTACCCAAAGCGACAGTTGCATTCCATCAGATCCATCTAATTCCAGAAGAATTTCTGGGTTTACGGTCTTCTTTAAGGAAATTCTTACATGAAAATATGTACTTGTCTTAAGGTAATATCAGCTATAACGATACATTTTTCTTATCCGTTATAAAATCCTAGATACGTAATCTTGTTTATAACTATGCGTCATTCAATCAAATTCGCACAAGTTAGTAAGATTAAAGTTCACGAAAAAAAAAATTGTCATTACATTTCCCGTATACGAGCTATGTTTTTTAGCTTCTAATCATTTCTCAGTTCATTTTTCATTGTCAAACTGCGTGCATTGTGCTGCATTTTTTAAAATTTGAGTTGCATTTTTTTTTTCAAATCGCGCCAGTTTTGTTTTTAACTATGCATCATTTTTTTAACGACGCACAAGTCAGTAAGATTATATAATGAATGGCTTTTCTAGTCAAGATCAATTTCGCAATTTCCACGAAGTACGAGGTTGTGCAGCAACCAGAGGTATACAGCAGACACAGACCTCCCCACCACTGCCAGGCCTTTCGAAATGGAGCAATCATGTGCATTATAAATGATGGCGTGAGACGAATTCAAAGAAAGAAACAAGAAACAACAGCAGACGAGCCCCACGTTCGTTCGTCGGCCGACATGGACTCGCTAACCTGCACGAACCGTTCCAGCAGACCATGGCGGAGAAACTCTTGTTCGGAAATCAATCTAAATATCGCGTTCGATTTCTCGTGAATAAAAAAAATAAAAATGAAACTGTCGTGATTTTTCAAAATTAACGATTCGAGAGAATAATGAAGAAGGAAACTTAATAGTTATTATCTCAGAGGAGTTCCAGACTTTCAGTCTCTAGGAAATAAAATTTTATTTCTAAAATGAGAGATTAGAGATTGGGACGGTTTCGGTAATTTTAAATTCTGTTGAATACTGCGAGCCAACTCCCTATGATTTGTAAACTTTCATGAATATTTCAGCGAATTTAATGTCAAGTAATCTACGGCTATTATAAAGGAATAAATTTCGAATGCCGAGTGGTAAAACGTCTAACGAGAGTCTGCGTTTAAACTTCGTGGTTTACTCGAATCCTGATACCAATCACGCACGAATCTAGTCACTACGACAGTGCCGATACAGTTCATTTTTAAAGAAATTCAGCATATGTTATATGGTAAACAAGGAGCGGATGTACTTGTCGGAATATCCACGACTGAAACAAAAATTTAGAAAATGCAGTAACGCACTCTGTTCGACGAATAAACTGAGAAATAATTAAAAGCTAAAAACAGGGGTGTTGGCTCGCAGTATTCGACAGAATTTAAACTACCGAAACTGTCCCATCTAGCCCATCTAAGATATAAAATTATATAAAGACTGGAACCCCTCTGAAATAACATCGAATTTCCTTCTTCATTATTCTCTCGAATCGTTAATTTCGAAAAATCGCAGCAATTTTCTTCTTTTAACCTTTGCGTCATTCGTTCAACGACGCATAAGTCAGTAAGATTCACGAAAAATATATTTTAAATTATATAATGCTACCCATCTCTTGTATATCAGCGTATATCAGCTCTGTTTCTAATTGTTTCTCAGTTCATTCGTCAAACTCAAACAGCGTGCATTGCTGCATTTTTTTTAAATTTTGGATTCAATCATGGATATCTAGACAATCCGGCCCTTGCATACCATACATACTGTATTTCTGAATAATGAATTGCATCAACACTGTCTTAGTGACAAGATTGGTGCGTGATTGGTATCAGGAGTCGAGTAAACCACGTAGTTGAAACGCAGAGTCTCTTAACTCGTTTTACCAATCGGCATTCAAAAGTTATTCCTTTTAAATAGCCGAAGTTAATTTGAATTGAATAAGGAGAATGTTGCCCTGCAACCCAAACTGATCCGTGCTATTGTGTCCTGAACACATCAATAACAAAAGACATGTCCACCATATCAACACTGTTCTTTCCATCAGACCACACCACGACATGTTGAAATGAATGGGATCCCTAGTTGAGAGGAACAACTCGCTAAATGACTGATGTCCAAATTATCAATTGTCCATTACGTGCGGATACTAGTGGCGTAAAGAGCGTGCCTGTAACGATAGAACATATCGTTATATTACGTCACCTACAAAAGCTACACTTGTCAACAATGGTAAAAATTAAGATGCATAATGTTCACACAAAAATTTTAGGGACGACGTTAAATTCACTGAAATATTCATGGAAGATTACAAATTGTAGAGAGTTGGCTCGCAGTATTCAACATAATTTAAAATACCGAAACCGTCCCATCTCTCCCATTTGGGAAAAAAAAATGTCATTTCATAAAGGCTGGAACCCATCTGAGATAATAAGTAATAAATAACATGAAGTTCCTTCTCCATTATTTCCTTCTCCATTATATTCTCTCCGATTATCTCGAATCGTTTTTTTCGAAAAACCGCGGCAGTTTTATTTTGAAAGAAACCTCTCCGTCTCAACGCTAGATGGCACCAAAATGAGTAAGAAGCGGGACTTTTGAAATGTCTAGCACAGTTGATTGAAGTTGGTGCTCGCCTGCTCGGTGACAATACTTTATTAGGAAAAATGATGTTTCCATCGCCAAACGGACGTCGTTTCGAAATGTTGTACATATGCCCTGATGAGAGTGGAACAATCATTTTCCCATTTTAAAAATATCCGTCACAAGAATGGATGGAATCGATCCTCAAACTTCAAAATTGTTTAAAAATAAAACTTATTCGCTTGTCTGGTCGAGTTCGCGTGTCTGTTGGATTGGCCCTTTCTCTTTTTACGTGTTCGCATTCACAAAATAAAGTTATAGGTGGTGGTAGCCCGGAAGGATACGCGAACGTCTTTTTTCGATGAACGCGTGAGACGAATTTCTCAAATGAACTTTATCGGCACCGTCTAAGTGACGAGAGAAAATGATTGATTGGAATTAGATTTCGTGTATGTCACGGAGTTTAAACGACGAGTATCGTGACTCGTTACATCACTCGGCGTTCGAGAGTTATTTCTTTATAAAAGCCGAAGTTTAATTTGAAGAAAATTAAGAGATGCATCCTTGAGACTAAACGTACGTTGCCAACATAGTGGACATCCAAGCATAGCAGTATGAACCATCCAGGCAGCTGGATCAGCCATGGATGTTTGAACTACTAAATTTGTTCATAACAACCTTTTTAAGTCCGGGAAAACACGTTAAACCAACTTATGTCTGAATCAGAATATCAATTGTTCATTACGTGCATATACCAGTGGCGTTGACGACGGGTCAGTATCAATTGAAAACTTCGTTATATTAAACAACCTTCGAATAACTAGTTGTCAGCTGTGATTGTAAATTTTAAAACGTTAAATGCTCATTGCTCACCATACACATTAAAGGCCGACATTAAATTCGCTGAGATATTCACAAAATTCGACAAATTATATAGGGTATCGGGTATCCAACAGAATTTAAAATACTGAAACCGTCACATCTCTCCCTACAAATAGGCAATACAATTTCGTTTAATAAAGGCTGCAACATTAAATTCAATTAAATAAAACAGCTGTTTTCTTTTCTCGTAGAAAATAGCATTAAGATTCCTTCTTCATTCTCGAATCGTTTTTTTTTTCGAATAATTGTGGCAATTTTATTTTTTTTTTCGCATTCCTCTTTGCACAGAAACCCCACCCACTCTGGTCCACCTCCTCCCTCTTTGGTGTACGGGGTCCTTTAACCTTTGGCCGTGGATCACAAATTCCCGTCGATTCGGATCAACGAGTCACGTGACCCGTTCCTATTGGCTTGGCCCTTTCTCTTTCCGTACGCATTCACAAAATAAAAGTGGGAAGATAAGCGAACTTCTCTTTTCTTTTCTTTTTGCTTTTCGATGAACGCGGGAGACGAATTTGTCAAATGAACTTTAATGGTCTTGTCTTAGTGATTAGATAAATGGGTGATTGGAATTAGATTTCATGTAAATCACATAGTTTAAACGATGAGTTTCGGGACTACTTAAACCACTCGTCATTTGTGAATTATTCCTTTATTATATCTCAAGTTAAAATTATCAAATTTAGGACTAGTAACCCAATAACTGTCTGATTCGAATCCATCTAACCAATTGCAAGTGGAATCATGGTGGATTCAAAACAGGGTGGTTTTGCCACGCCAATTCTTATCCTGCAGTGAAATGTTATTTCAACTGTTGAATATATACTTTGTGTGTTTGGGTACCACTTGATTTAACTGATGAAATCATCAGAATATCAATTCTAGAATGTGTGTATTTACTAGTAACGTCGAGAGCGTGTCAGTAACGATAAAATATATCGTTACATTACGTCACCTACAAAAGCTACACTTGTCAACAACGGTAAAGATTGAGACGCAGAATGTTCACACAAACATTTTAAGGGCGACCATATATTTGCTGAAATATCCATGAAAATTGACAAATTATAGGGAGTTGGCTCGGAATATTCAACGTCATTATTCTCTCGCTCATCGTTTTTTCGAATAATCCCGGCAATTTAATTTTGAAGGAAACCTCTCCGTCTTAACGCTAGATGGCTACAAAATGAGTAAGAAGCGGGACTTTTGAAATGTCTAGCACAGTTGATTCAGGTTGGTGTTCGGTGACAATACTTTATTAGGAAAAATGATGTTTCCATCGCCAAACGGACGTCGTTTCGAAATGTTGTACGTATGCCCTGGTGAGAGTGGAAGAATCACTTTCCCATTTTTTAAATATCCGTCACAAGAATGGATGGAACCGATCCTCAAACTTCAAAATTGTTTAAATAAAAAACAAAACTTATTCGCTTGTCTGGTCGGGTTCGCGTGTCGGTTGGATTGCCGATGGGACTTTTGTCGATGTTGTTTGTTTCTCAGAAATCAGACCATCACGCCATGGCATTAACTATGTAGATGATTGGCCAATCTGGCAACAAGCATTGAGCCGCCCGTCTGGCCGCCGGAAACTCTAAAGAAAACTTGTGTCTTTCCTGGAAATGGCGAAATCAATTCCCAAGAAAACTGGCCTCATTATTTTTCGTTGGTTTGTTTGTTTGCCGCCTCATTTCTCAAACAAAAAATCGCACGAATAATTTCGACATGTCAAACTCTTGTCTGGGGAAATAATATCCACGTCCGACAGACGAGACGCGCAACAACATGTTGACGGCCAAACACAGAAATATGCAGGAGAGATAATCATTTATTGAACCTAATCGGAGAGCCTAATAGTCAAAGTTGATAAAAGATCGAACGCACCGGTGCAAATCCAAAGTATACAAGTCTATGCCCGAGGCGAAATTCCTAAATGATAAAAGAGGATCGTACTGCAATATGTTTATGCGACGGCATATACCTTTGGCTGCGCGTAATACCGTGTTGTATACTACATTCGCTTGTGTACTATAAATGAGGTAGTAAATTTCTGTGTGTTGCGTAGAGTATAAACAGATGAGAGCGGCAGTCGGGAGGGACGGTATAAACAAGTTATGTAATCAACGCGCAGTTGAGAACAGCCAGCGGAGCGGGAGAAAGCTACGGCCCTGCTGCGCTGTTTGTTGGAGAAGATGAAAGCCACGCCGCTAAAAACTGCGCCGCAGATATGCCATTCAGCGTATAAATATTGCGTATAGACTCAAAGGGAAGCCCATCAACTTTACTTAGTCCGTATACGCGGATTCTCTATAGCAACTAATGGGTTTTTCGACTGCCATTTCTCCCCATACTACAGAACAGTCCCGGCAAATAAAATAAAAAAGTCGTTTAATATAAAAAAAACAAGATGAATCAATAGTTGCTGTAATCCAATTCGCATCAAACGACCTGATGTAAAACCTCTAGAAAGAGCTGTGTCCATTAGAAATACACGGCAGGCAGTTTGGTGTAATTGCGTTAGTTTCTCCGAAATCTTTTCTCTCTCTTTATTTATAAGATCAAAAGCAGGTCAAACTCCATTTTCGTGAGAGAGGAAAAAATCAAATAAAAATAAAAACAAGTTGCGGGGCTTTTGGTTCTGTCCCTTTGCCCTTCCTTTATGGCAGCAAACTACACACACACACAAGACGATTATTGATGGAGTTATTTTTAGTTGCGCTCCTTCTTTTCTTTCTCCCATAATGAATATGTGTACACGTTAGGCCTACTAACATGTCTACATATGCATTCTTTGCTGCCTGGCTCTAACTTGGGCTCTATTTCAGTAAAGAACGAATCGATCACGCGCACTTTGTACCTATACTCTCTTTGGCCATGCGATATCTAAATTATCTCATGACATATCCCGTCTGTTTTTTGTTTGTCAATTCATCGACTGAAAACTTGTAAAGATAAAAGCCACCAAAGACAAAAATTATGATCCGATCGACTACTTTTTTTTTGGTGCATTGTTATCAAGGTCAATTTGTACATTGCCCCGCTGTTAACCATCACAGACCAAATAACATGTGGATTAGAGCAATAACCGGGTTATAAACAATCTACTTGTTTCTATTAAAAAATCAACTTAGAAAAAAGTAGGATTTTTAAAAATTAGGTCATTCAAATTTACCGCCTGTCTTTAACGAGGAGGTGCCGGTGTGGCGGCCGGTCCCTCTTGGTCAAAAGTTTCTAGTTGAAAATATTTAAATTCGATTGTTTACATCCACAGACAAAGTAGTGAGGCACAAAACAGGCCTGATCTGCAGTCTCTTCTGTGTTATTTTAAAAAACCCTGACTGAGTGAACAAAAACGTCAAGAGAAAACAGACCCAGTCAAAACCGCCTATTAACTCAGGAATATTCGTACTCCGTTATCTGTCACGATTTATAACCTAACGCCATCAATGAAGAATAGGGATAGATTTTTCCTACCTTTAATATGACTGGGAAGTACGGCCAGGCATCCGCAAGTGCTCCATCCATCCGCTGAAAAGTTGAATCCAACAGACGGGCGATAGGAAAAAGGGCCTCAGTCTCGTGAATACACCCACACTCACATGGGCGTACATGAGAAAAGAGGGGATTTAAAGAATGGAGAAGAAGAGATCCATAATCCGACATCAGTCGACATCAGTAGGTTCTCCAATCAATAGGGATGACTGTGTATCTAAATGAAAAATGAAAAATGGGTTACGAAAATTTTTAACAGAATCAACAAGTAAGAAAAAGTTGAAAGTATGACAGAGGGTAAATCCTTATTGTTAATAAAAAGGAGAACTGGAGGTTTCCATTTAATGCATTTGTGCAAGTCATGCATCAATAAAATATCTAAAAAGTCGTAGGAACAACAGTCAAACAAATCATTATCCAAGCAAAGATACTGAGATTGTTGTTGTTGACACATCAATACCGGCACAAACAAAACTTGCATTTTGTGTTGTTGTTTGTTGTGAAAGCTCACCCAGGTCTGAAATCTACACAAAGGAAAAGGTTACATACTGCAAACAAACTGCCATTGCATCGAAAGACGGGCTTTACATGATAAATGCTAGTCGAAAAACAAAAATAACATTTCAGAAATTTGTAACAGGTTTTCTCTTCTATTTAAAGCTCCCATAATCATTCCATTTGTTTTCTCAGTTTTATTTACCTGTCAAACAGAGTGAAGTGGCATGGAAAGCCCGACACCAGAGGTAACACTTTACACGGCGACCACATTTTAAATTAATTATTTGATTGGCTGTGATACTTTTCGTAAATGTCAAAAAGTGATCGTTCAGTTTTCTTTGAGATCTCACACTTCGTCTCGTTTCGAAACTTTTAAAGCAGACGACACTAATTGAATTAATCTGCTTAAAGGTATCGATATAGAAATTAAGAATCGGCAAAAGATAAACAACAGTTTTTTCAACCTCCAGTTAAATGAGTTTAGACAAAAATAATTAGACTGAATAAAATAAACAGGACGATTTAAATTTCATGCCAAATAGTTTATTTTTTTAAAACAATTTTTAGTTTGCGTACAAAACTATTTACAGTCAGTCAAATAAAGTCGAAATTGCATTCTCAATCATTTCGGGAATCCAAATATTAGTGGCATATTAGAGACTTCACACCCTCTCGATTTGATAGATGCTCAGTAAAATAGCAGGTTTGACCTTATTCCTTTTATGTCGACAGCCGACCATCAACTTGTTCTTGAGGTAACAGTTTTCAATGTTTTTTGTTTTATTTTTATTTGTTTTGTGTCAGCAAGGATCTCTCTGTTTTGTACTTGTCATCATCATAGTCATCTGGAATTTTTTTTATTTTAATTTTCAAAAACGGTGACCAGCAAAAAGGCCGTCGATTTCACCGGGCGTCGTCGTCTATAGATCATCACTTTTTGTTACGTCATAGATTTTGTTTAGGATGAAAGGCACATGGCATTTTTCTGATGAGGAGGACAACAACCGTATCCTTGCAATTCGCTCAAAATGTCCGTCAGGTTTTCCAGACCGAGCAGGTATCCGTTGTCGGGTCCCCAGTGGACCCGTTCGTCCAGTCCCAGGTAACCGGAGAAAGTTGTGTGGGCGAAATCGATCATGCGGACATCGACGCAATCCGACCAGCAGTTGTTGTCCGGCTTGCTGCTGCTGGCAGCAGCAGCATCCAGCAGCACTTGTTCCTTGTCCTCATCCATCACTCGACGTTTCTTCTGCGTTTGGCTTCCGCCGGCTTCTTCCGTAAACTCTTCGGTCCGGCTGACTTCCAAGACGGGCGTCAATTCGCCCTCATCTTCGCCGGGCGGCGATCCGGACAGTTCCGTGGGTTGTTGCTGCTGGCCATCGTCCAGATGATGAGCCCACGTCATGTCAAATTCACCGTCCTCCTCGCTGTCCGTCGTGTAACTGATGGCGGCCGATCGCTTCATCATCGTCGATTGTTTCAGCTGCTGTTTGACCAGCTGGACCACGGCGGATGAGGAAAAGACTCCGCTGTCGGTGCTGTCCGTCGAGTTGTCACACTCGTAATTGGCTGCCGGAGTCTTGGCCAGTTGCTTGAAGCGACCGCCGGCCTGGTGGTGCTGGCCGCCCGACCAGTTATTGCAGCACTCGTTGGTGGTGCTGCTGGACGAAACGGAACTCTGATCCATGTAGCATTCCAGTCCGGAATCCACCGATTGGGGACTGGTGCTGAACGACTGGGTCTCACCGCAGCTGTCCGTCAGGTAATAGGCGGAGTCGCTCGACGAGTCGGTGATGGACACTTGATTGGGATGGCGATGCAGACGGCCCGGAATGGTCATCAATTCCTTCAGTCGCGGAATCTGGGCGTCAGAGATGGATCGGGCCGGCTTGTAGCAACTCTGGCCGTCGTCGTCGAGGCTCTCCAGCTCGCAGTCCGAGTTGGATCGTCGACTTCCGCCGGATTCGCTGCTGCCAAGGAAACGGAAATCCGGGCTGAGGAAGAATTCGCAATTCTCATCGCATCCTTCGTAAACGATCAACAGGGAACTAAAAAAGCGCGGGAAAATTCAAATCATTAATTGTCCAGGTGTGTGACATGCTGTCGCCATGGTTACACATACCTCGAATAGAACCGGAATGTATCCTGTTGTTCGATGGCTTTGCGGAGTAGCCTGAGACGCTCGAGGATGGCCCCAATGATTCCGGCCCTTCGGGCTCCCCCGCTGGCGAAAAACTGGACCAGCGCCTTGCGGAGTCCGTCAGCATCCAGCCGACGGCCAAAATATTTGTCCTGGGTGACGAACTTGTCCGACGTCGCTTCGTACACCTGGGAAAAAAAAACAATTGACACATTATTAGTGGCGGCTGGCGGGAGATTCAAAAATAGAATTGGCACTTTTCATCACGGACACAATTCTCTTCCGGCGGCTTTTGTTTATTCTTAGACTCGACGTGATGATTGGCCGACTACCAAATGATATGGCCGCCAAGAAAGAAATGAATGATCATTTCTCCCTGCCGGCTATTCTCTTCTTGCGCGGTTTAATACGGACAAACGGAATAACGGACACGAACATAAATCTCAACTCTCCCGCCGTGGCGAAATTTTCAAAATCCAAAATGGCGCAACAGGGAAATTCAACGTTTAGCATTACACACACTGCTCACAGCAACGACGTCATAGTGGAGATGACGAACAACACTAGAAATTTGCATAAGACGCATTTTTTAAGTATTATTATTACCTTCATGCCGCAGAGACGGAGTCCGAGCGAGGCGGAAATGCTGGCTGCGCACTTGGCCATCTGCCGGGTGCGTTTCTCGGCAGAGGCGTCGTCACCGTGCTGCCGGGTGCCCATCTTCAAGTCCAGCACGCACGGACGCTCGAACTTGGACGCCGACGCCACGTTTTCCAGCATCATGAAAACTAAAAAGAAATGGAAGGAATAATTTATAATCGCGACCTTCAAATAATGAAATTCTTTATTTTTTAAATCATTTGAATTTCGCGGGCAAATGATGAAATGGAGGCCAAGAAAAAAGGGGAAACGAGAAACCATTGGGGGATAAATGTATACGTGATCGCATTTCGCATGTGTTGTCCTCAGGTGACGACGGTTGGCTCCTAATCGTTTGATAGGCGTCACGTGCTGCGCCAATTCATTAGCTGCGCATTATTACGCGGGTATGTAGCCTACTGCGAGAGGCTGAAATTAATTAGATGACCTTGGGTGGGGTGTTGGCAAATGCGAACCAAGGATATGTCGTAATAAAATTTCTGTCGTTCAATATCTTTTTTTATTTAAATCTTATTCCTTTGATGGCAAGGACTTTTATTTCATTTCAAATTTCTCACTTCCTTCCTGAATTTGATTTAAAAATTAAAAGACCCGTGACTTTCATGAATATTAAAATGATAACACACATCATAAGGCCTGTGGGAGAGTCGGGTGGATTTTTGTCCAACTTATTTGATGTCATTCGAGGAATAGTGCGACAATTTGACACATCGCTCATCATCTGGGTAACTCGTTGCCGATGGCGGGGTGTAAAACGATGGCGGGAAAATGAAAAAATTCGAAACTCTCAGACAAATTTACACAACGACCAGACTTGCAGTAGTTGTGGATGAAACACACACGAGCATCAAGAATATCATCTGGCGAAAAGCCCAACTATTTCTCCATTACGGCTAAAGTGGAAGAAGAAGAGGAGAGATCTGGCACACACGTACACACCGGGTAATGAAATGAACCGGAGCGGCAAACAAACCAGCGGGTGGACCCCGAAATAGACCGTATAATAGACAGAGAGCTAGAGACTAGACGGACTGTGTGTGTGTGTACTCACATTGAGATGATCCATCAGTGTAGGTGTGGGCCGGATGATAGGAAATGGCTTCATGGCCGGCCAGGGATATCCTGCGCGCATCAAGAGATTATAGAACCAATTAAATTGGAGTTGTCGATGATTGGGGTGGGAAAAGGTTTTCGGGGGTTTTTGTACCTCAACGGGGCGTCGTGGCGACTGTTGTGGTGCGACGAAATTTCCGAATGTTCGGCCGTGACGCTGATCTCATCCATGGCGAATCGCCTCCAGTATTGGCGGCCTTCTTGGTGCCACGTCTGGATCACACCTAAATGTTCCCAAAAATTAATTCCAGGATTAGAAATAGATAAATTTTTTGCAAAACATGTCAGGATAGAAATAGCCGCGCCCTTTGTACACACACACATGTCCCCAGTCACCTCTCATGTCGCCGGGGGGGGGGGGGGGGTTGATGAACGAGGAATTCTATAAAACGTCGTTCATCTTTTCAGTTGACGGGCTTCTTTTCCTTTTTATATTTTTTCAACTTGTCAAATTTCTTTGTTGGTGATGTCACAAGATCAAACGAGACAAGCCGACAAAAAGTTTTTACCAGCGGAATTAAAATGAGCTGGATGTATACATATTTCTATACGCAAACCAAATTTTTTTGTTTTGACATTTTTTTATTTCGTTTGAAAAATTCACGAGGCTTCCCGCTCTATTCGCAGTGCGAACCTCATTATTTCCTTTTCCCCTCGCCGACATAGAACAACAGACAAAAGGTTTGACGTCAGACATTATTCATTAAGTGTGTAAAAAGGACTATGGAGGGACTAAACTTAGACAGTCGTCCATCAACTCATTAAATCTCTCCCAATTGGGGAAATGACGTCAATGTCTAGAACCTACAACGAAATGTGGAACCTGCACAGCATATCTACCATTTTGTTTACACAGTTTGAGCAATAATAACTTGTATACTTTGTTCTGATTGATGGGTGACGTGAATTTGCATCAAGCGGGAATAATATGGCACCACAAACTGATTATTTGATTGCCTCATTTCGTCTATCTTTTACATGTTTGGATGATAAAAATAATAATAACAATTGAATTTTTTTTTTTTACCTTTGCACTTGGGCGTGAAGGTGCGAATGTCTGGCGGTGCGTTCAGGTAGAAACTCAACTCCCGCGGGATCAAAGGCTTGCAGACGGTGGATTGATCTAGCTGCAGGAACTGGGTGTGGCCTCCGACCTTTCAGTCAAATTTGTTTAGTATTATTTAATTGAATTTTTAAAATATGAATTTTACCTGGTGACAAAATGGCCGGAGTAGTGGGCAAGGATCGGCCGGAAGGAGCGGAGGCTGATGCAGGTCCGTCTGCTGATGACGACCGTCCTCTTGCTGGAATTTGCACTTTTTGGCATTGCGTATCACTTCCATGGGGTTATTGATTCTGGCAGTCGCCGAGTTATTCATGACAGCTGCTGGTGGTTTCTCGTTGGCCGTCCAACAGACCATCCCATCCGCCAACTAAAAAAAACAAACCAAAATAAAATAAAAATAAAATTGTCTATCAGCTGTTTGGGTACAACATTCAACAGTTCAACATTCGAAAAAGGGGAATTCCATGTGAAAGTTTCTATACACAACGAATTCCACCTGTTTTATTATTTTAGATTTTCTCTTATTTTGTTCTATTTCACGTTGATTGGCGGGAGGGGGTCTCACGGTCGTGAAAAACCGCTGACTGCTGGCGGGCGAATTGTCTGATAGTGATGACGTCACACCGGGAAAATAAAGACTTTTATTATTTTGTGAAATCGGCCAACGTCAAACATTTTTTTATTTTCTACGGTTCTCGTGACTGGTACGCGCTCTCCCCCCGCCATGCAGATAATAAATGGTCGCTCCGGGCTTTTTTTTGTTGTTATCTTTGTGTGCGGGTTTTGGTTAAAAAATTAAAATCAAGTCAAAAGTTCTTTTGTCGGCGCCATTTTTCGTTCTGCAGGGGAAGTCCAAGTCCTGGCATAAAAATAATAATAATAATAATAAGAGAGTTCCGCACTCTCTCTCCCATTAATTTGAAAAGGGACTTGGGTATTCCCCCTCCCCCTCTTTTTTGCGTAATAAATGACACGCCAGGTGGGTGCTGATGAACCAAAAAACCATTCGCGGGTTTCGCCAAACAAGAAATGAAATAATTCAGTAGAGTGTGTGTGCGGGTTTGGATATCACGGTCAAGGATAAAAATGTTGTCCGTGTGCTGCTGCGTTTCTTTTTGGTAGTATGGAAATTAGGGCGGGCCTTGCCAGCTATGGCCCATATTTGTTTGCAGTCGGTCAATTAATTGCGCATGTATCAATTTTAGCCAATGAAAACGAATCGTCAAAACCTTCCAAATGGTGGCACGAGGGTACAGGCACAGATCCCGTTGCGCAATTTCCTTATTGGTCACGTAATAATCAAATTTTAATTGAAAATACCAGCACACAGGAAATGATTGAAGGTAAAATTGGACCGCATCTTCACAGGTTAATCGAGACGGCAATGTTTTATATTGCATAAATGTCTATAAATGTTAATTTGATTACCTTGTTGAACGAATTAAGAAACAGGTGATTGTACAACTATGGAGAAAGTGTTTCACTTATGTGGCGAGGTACAGCAACGAGCTGAGTATACAACAGACGCAGTCTGAGAGCTACTTTTCACGTGACGGAGAACAACACTGGACTGACTGAGACTGTGCTCTTGACGGAGAATATATAAGTATCACGAAATCTAACTGGCGGGCTGATGGCCAACAAAAAATAAACCGGATTTGAAAAAGGTATAATTTCCTTTTCGATGTCCAACTCGTTCTGGTTTTGTTCTGTTCGGGGTCGGTTAGATTTGAATTATAATAGACTCTCCTATTGCCGCAATAACACGACGACGGACTGTCACGAGCCAACAAAGACACAGCAGGCTCAGCACTGACGAGGTTTTTGTTATAGTATTTGAACGTGGCCGGAATGTGCTGTGTTATGTAACACGTCACCCGACAAAAACACAAGACGACGTAATAATTAATTAAATGTGAAGTGAGGGGAAAATCACGCGGACGTGCATAATACCACGGTCACTTGATAAGGAACAACTCAACAAATCAAACCAAAAAATGGGCAGAACTCGGAAAAGAGCAACGATCCGAACGACTGGACGATGGCGACTGAAATGATATACTGTCCAGCTCCCGCTAGTGGGAGCTGTTGTATATACCCTGTATACAAAAAAGGGGTGGCGAGGTGGGCGGTTTTTCCCATACCGTCACTCTATTCTATACTGATTGCGTGTCAGTCTGATATTCGTTTGACGTCACTCCGTATAAAATCCAACATTACATTTTATTATCTCTTGTTTTTGAACATTCGGTCGATTTTCTCTGACGTCGACTTTTGTCCTATTTACATCGTACCGTTGTTTACTTTTATTATTCCTTCGGTCGTGAATTTCGTCAGATTATATCAAAAAAAGGAATTTTACAGAGTTACAGAGGAGAAAAGTGGAAAAACAACAGGCGATTACAAATAACTCAATTCGGTTTTCCCTGCTCCACTTTGCTTTTGTTATTTCTACATATCGATCGTGTCCGCACAGACCACAGCACAGCCCCCTATACGTAATTGCCATTTTCTTTTTTGAATGGTAGCTACTAGCTTGTGTCTTGTGTGTGTGTGTCTGTAATTGTTTGTTGCGAAAGTGGGTCATGGTATACGTTTAACCGATCAATCCAATGTGGTGACGGCACGCTCTCAGCTGATGGGCTTCGTTCTGATTTCTTTGATTCCGGTTGAATTCCACCGCGCTGCTGCTGCAACTGCCATTCTTCTTCTTCTTTTCGTGACTGATGCACATTAGAGCAGACGGTGCGTACGTGACCTATCGTGAATCTCTTTCCTTCGCAACGGCCAGAAAAGAATAAAGAAAAAAGGGATTTTTACACGAGATTGATGTTGGATAAAAGAGCTGAAGGGTCTCATTAGTTATAGCCGACTGCACCACCAGTCGATGCTGAAATCGATCTGATTATTAAATATTTAAATTGCTCAACATTCACCCGGTCTCTACCCAGAAAATTGCAGTTTTTGGGAATTTCGTAATTTCGCGGGAAATTTGAAAAAACAAAACAAACCAAAAAGAAGTTTGAAATAAAAGAATGTTCTAAAGCAAAAGGAAATTTCCAGGAACGCCGGGGGGTAGTTCTCTTTGATGCATAACATTAATATCACGCCGTGGTAGGTACCGCGCGCTCGTGTTTGGTTTCTTTTGACGGCTGGAAGCTTCTGTGTAAAAATGCCTGCCGGCTGCCAGTTCTATATCTATTACAAGCAAAAAACAAAAAAGGAGAATTGAATTTAATTGGCGACTGCTTGTCTGGGGCCTTTTTTTTGTTGTTCGCTGTTGCTACCGCATCACGCGCGGGACTCGGCGAGGTTTTCCCTTATGTACAACCGGCGAAAAAACCGGTGGGGTGGTGCACGAACGCCAACGGGAAACACGATAACAAAAACCAAACAAAACCGAAAGAAAAGAACTGCTGTATATATACTGCTGCCGGGATTTTAGACATTGAAACAGCTGGTCGGCTCTGACGTCACATCGTGGGAATCCACTGATGGGAATTTAATCGCCAGCGCGGAAATATCCGATCGATTATTTTATTTTATTCCCAAAATAGATCTGCCAATAATAAGTTGGCAACGACATTTGTCATCAGCATTACCGGGAATTTCACCTGATCACGCCTTAATCGTGTATAGGGGGTGTAGGGAGGTGTTCTATGGCCCTAATAAAAACCGCCATCAGCTATTATAGTACATTAGCGTGAATGATGAAGCAAAGCCATTAAGGCTTATGCTGTTATAAGTGATGATCACAGAAAGTTGGGAGTATTAAATTAGACAATGTCGGATTCTAACACACAACAGTCATGGGAATTTAAAATAAAAAAAGGGTTTGCACGACATCAGTAGGCCGCTCCCACGTCTACATAAGCCTTTCGCCATCCACTATCCGCGGAAAATTGTGCGTTTCGTGCACAATATCAATTCGGGACAAGGAGAAACGAATTTCCCTTCTCTTTTTGCTGGAAAGGCCCAGAATGTAATAATAAAAGTGAAAAGAATTAGACGTAATAATATAATGACAGTTGGGAATATCCCGTTATGCAATCAGGTAAATTTAATTTTGTTTCGGGATGGAAATAATCAAATTCTTCCTTTTTTATTTTTATTCCCGAATAAGATAAATATTTAAAATGATATGGTGATGGAGGTGAGTTCAAAGCCCTCACGCGGTCAGTCGCTTCTTCTCTTTGTCTATTTTCAGCAACCTTGGGAATGTTATAGTAGAGCCTTTTATTATGTATCTAAAGCTTTGCACTCTTAACGACATAGTTTCGGGACAGTTGCGTAACAACAAAAAAACAGCTGTTTCAACGGGGAATATAAATATCCAAATTCCCGGGGCCGTATTGATCGGGACTGGTGTCAACCAATCGGAGTAGTGGGTTGGCCATAGACATACAAGGAATATAAAAAGGGACCTATAACTCTATAGACGGTCTAACCCCCTAAAGAATTATAAGGGATTCCCGTCTCATCACATATAGTTCAGCATACGGTGGGCTATATACTGCCTGGGCGGTTGCTCTCGTTTTTTTCTCTCTCCGGTATGCAGTCGCCGTCTACACACACCGTGTAACCGCATTCCTTTTTGACCGCGCCGATATAGTATAGTACTGTTAACATGTGCAGTGACGTCACTGCTGTGGCGTGAGCCACTTCCTTGATTACATCCCGCTCTTAATCTCGATTTCTATGCAACGCGTTATTGTAGTATACACTTGCAATTCGAGAGCTTCGGGATTTTTAATCAAATAATTGAATTGTGTAATAGAAACTTACCCCAAGGCGCTGAATTTCGTTCAGTTGAAAATCTCGAGCGAAGACGAATAACACACACTGGATAAGGTTATTTTCACACGGCGTGAATGATTTTATAAAAATAACGACACGAAATTGTTTTAGCAAAGAATTTGGTCGAGCCCGAACAAAGAAGGGGGTGAGGGGTGCTGCTCTGGGTTTTTAGATAGAAATATGGCAATGTCGCCTTTTGTCTGCGTGCTGAAACGTGTGTGTGCTGTATACGGGGGACTGCGTGAATGGGGGCTGATGTGCGTGCGGGAGTGCTGGCGAGTAGAGAAAACTTTCGACGTTGTGCTCAGTCGGAGACGAGCAGTCGCTCTGTGAAAGGAATCACGCCACCTTACCCAAATATATACGAACGCTCCTCCTTCCCTTCCTCTTCGGGTTTTTCACGCAACCCACCACCCTTCCAGTCCCGCGAAAAAAAAAGAAGCCAAAATCCTTGGGTACATTCACAAAAACATATAAGAGATGGGAGGGGGGGGAGTCAGGTGGGGTGGAGGAGTGTATAGAGTCAGTGGGGGGGTTTTTCTTTCTGCCTAGGGGGGGACTGCACGCGCAGACGCAATCAAACTGCTGGTATATTAAATAATCGTGTCCCGGGTTTTTCACGAAACGAAAAATCACGAAATACTTTTAATTTTGTCTCTTTACACTTCTTCGTCGTGAATAAAAGAACGATATCTTATGTAACGATCGAATTAAAATTGAATCAATGAAAAAACTAATTGATTCACGTTCGTCCGAAGACATGTGTAAAAAAAAACTAGATTCAAGGTTGATTGCTATCTGGGATTTAATTGATTTTCAAAGCGCGGATGGCGACGGTTTGGCGCGGATGCGATAAAAGGCGGAAGATCATTTGCTCTGCTGCCCGGAATCGTTAAGCGTGTAATATTCTCGTCAGCGCAAGTCGCCCGGAATGTGAAATGATGGTTGACATGTTACACACGAGTGTCTCTCCTAGCTTCTGCTGTATCTATAAAAAAAGTTACTACTATACCTGGTTCATTAATGTTATCTGCGTTTTTGAGCTGACGCCCTTGAGACAAGCTCAGTGAACTTCTTTCGTTAATTTTTTAAAATAAAAAGATGCGGAAAAGTCGGAAATAATTTTTGGCTCCAGCCAAATTAGATCATAGATAAACCGGTAATATTCGTCATGCTAGATAAACGTGTTTCAGATGTATAGTATCTATATCAAAGGACGTAATATCAAATCGGTTTGCCGCATCACGTACGCAACGCGGTTATATCACACCTGAATAGGTCTCGGTGAGCCAAACAAGATAATTATTCTGAATTCATTTGACTTCAATTTCTTGCTAAATTTTTTTTTGTTTTTTCTATGTTCAGTTTTAGTTTTTCAACACTTTCATATCTTTTAGCTATGTTTTAATAGATGCATATTTACTTATTTAGCATAAATAACGGCTTATTACGTAGAAATCGAGGGATATTGCGTAATCAACCACGACATCAACGGACGGGAGCCAAATGCCTGCAGGATGTTTATAATACAGCTGGAAACCGGAGCCATATCGAATCGGATTTTCCTTATACAGACACACATTACACCACAACAACCCAGATTGGCACCGTTTAAATTAACCAAATCGACTGCAGCAGCAGCAGCAGCAGCGGATTCTCTCATTTCATCCATCTCCGAGTGGTGGTCCAAATAATCAGAGTCTGCAAGAGAGATATCGCCTATCATTTTATATATAATTCATCCGATATTTTACAACTAAGACATATCTTTCCCCGAATTGTTTTGTCAGCGCCAAATTTTTCCAGTCAAGACAGGGATCACTGATATAGTTCCAGGAATGATGTGCTGCGTCAATGGACCATATCCGACGCATGCTGATTGTTGTTATGTCCGTCTCTTTTGGAAACGTGCAAGTCGCGTGACTGGGGCATCCAACTAAGTCGCCTAAGTTTAACGATCGAGTAACTTTCAATCTAAAGAGACGAGGTGGAGGGGTTTAAAGTGTATGTCCGGACATTGTTTTGTTCACGCAGCAGCAGCCTCCGTAATTTATTTATTAGCATGCAAGTAGGAAGTCAGCCCAGCATAAAATTGATGTTGCCCCTTAAGAATAAAAAGCCTTCCAGCGGATGATCGATCGGCTGTGCTGCTGGATGTGCTGGTGGAAGAGAAAAACATGTGTCGGCTGACTCTCCGCCTGCGGATGAGTCTCTATAACAGTTGGCGTGTTTTATATATACCAGGCCGGAATAGCCAAACAGCTCATAGCGAGAGTTTACTTTGTTTCTAAAAGAACATCACCGGCCATTATTTCAATGTTCTGTGTAGTTACTTAATTGGATTGGTACCACCTAGAAAGAAGCGCAATATGGTCGAGTGCAGTAATAATGGCGCAGTCCAAATTATACCACACCCGTTTTAAAAGTTATTAAATTTCTTTTATTACTTAATAACTTTTTGGGTAAAACTGAAATGTCAGAAACGCGGATGGTCCTGGATAAAAGACAACACGTCAGCATGAACACGTCGTCAACAACTAATAAAATAAGGGAAATATGAAAATGACAAATAAATTTTATTGAAAATGCGTTTAGCATAAGGATTTAAAAATAAATAAATATGATGGAATCGTGTCGATAAGAAAACCGACGACATTTGCTGACGCGTCCAAATGAATTGGTGCGTAAAAAAGTAGTAAAGTGGGATGACGTAATTCCGATTGAAACGGATCTAGCGTAGGATGTGCGCATATTATATGTGATCACATGAACAATTTAATACATTACGTACGCATCTTCTGAAAGCAAACACAACGAGTCACCGACCCTTCTGTATAGCGCAGTGAGAAAACAAGGCTATCATCATCGTTCGGTCGAGATCCTGACGGAGCATCTCGGAATAACATGAACGGAGATGGGGGGAGTAATAGTTTGCTTGGTACAAGACTACAAGCGAAGATGAAAGCATCGCTTTCAAATAGGACGCCAATTTCGGGTAAAAATATACCGCGATGCTGCAAGGGACTATGAGTAATAACAGCCTTGTTTTTCGTTTACTTTTAGGCTTGTCTTTTAGCAACTTGCAAGCCTGGATGTTTATTTTATTTCATATTTATTTCATTCGGTCGACAATATCATATTTTCATATGCATCATATTTGACTAAAAATGTTATTCAACCATATTTATAGATTTAACCAGATTAAACTGCTTTAAAAAAATCAAATCAGTATCAGCAGGGGTATGGAGAGGCCGACATGGACTCGCTAACCTTCACGAACCGTTCCAGCGGACCATGGCGGAGAAACTTTTGTTCGGAAATCGATCAAAATATGGCGTTCGATTTCTCGTTAATGGTCAAATAGGCTAGTCCCATTGCTTCTTCTATACTACACAAAACCGAAACACGAGAAAAAGCCGTCGGGAATTGTGATTACTTTCCCGTTTCATTTCGATTGGGAGATTCGGGAACAATAAACGTCGAATACCTTTTTATTTGAATAGTATCTCTATCTGCACATAGTATATATGAGACTGTGTGTTGTAAATGCACAGAAGCACTCGATAACACAGGCGAAACTATTAGGATGTCGTAAAAGAATTCTTGCTAGGCTTTTTGCCAAGTCTTTATATTACGTCGTCCGTCGACCTGAAAGTAGACGGAGCGTCGATACGTATAAATGCTAAACGGTGTAAATGGGTTATCGTGCGAGATGTGGTGCGATTCGAGTATTACCAATTTAATACCTTCATATCTCTTTCGGATGGCTTTTGTTACTAACGTAAACATCCTGCTCCACGCTTTCACTTGCCATTTGACGTTGGAAATGGTAATTCTACAATCGGCCTAATTAATCAACTTGTCAGACTCTCGAGTTTTCAACACAATTTAATCGATAGTGTTGCTGCTTATCGAATAAAAAATAAATGAACTATAGTGTCGATTTGGTCGGTTATGACAAAATGGAATTTGTTTCTTGATTTGCTTCGCTGTAGTGTTTCGGTGACTACTTGTCCCTGGAGCAGTACGTCATTCACGGCTGTGATCGAACACTGGTGATATGCTAGAAGTTTTCTTTATTTTTGTCTAATGATTAATGAACCGCGACAAGAAAATATTTCTTACGTCATGATGAAGTAAACTTTAACGGGTAGTGTTTTTTCTCCGGGAAAAATTACGTGCACGACTTTTGCATCATGACTGTAATATCTGATTCTGTCGAGCTATACCAACTAAACTTAAGTAATAATTTCTTCCTTAATAAGCTGTCGTTACTTCATCCACCCATCAACTGTCAATGAATAAAATAAGTGCTTGTAAAACAAAGAAATTTAATCGTTTTATAAGAAAAGAAAAGTTCTCGAATTGATACTGTTGTTAATAAACACAGTTCATGTTAAAAATATTAACGTGGTTCATATTTTAAGCGAATTGAAATATTTTCAGTAAAAAAGAAATAAAAAAGGGTTAAAGGCAAATTAGCCAAAAATGCCCATCGGATGTTTTCCTATAGGAGAAAATAAATATAGGAGATTTTAACATAGAATTCATGCTGAGCTCTTTGCCAAGTCATAATTGACTGTTACGTCTGTCCATCATCGATCCGAAAGTAGAAGGAGCGTCGATACATAATATGCTAAACGATGTTAATCAGGATGCGATCGAGATGTGCCTTATTATGAATACTTTCCTGTCTCTTTTTGATGGCTTTTGGTACCAACGTAAACATCCTGGTTGCGTAGATTGTCAAATTTTAAACTTAGACTCGTTCACTTGTAGTAGGTTCGAAAGTGTGGAATCGTTAGACGCATCTCAACGATTCGAACGTGAGATCGCGTTAATTTTGATCGCGAATATAATGATCGATCGAACGGCTTTCATTTAACATTTGACGTTGGACTGGGAATTTATAATCGTCAATCGGCATAATTAATAAACTTGCCAGACTGTATGGGCTTTTCAACGCAATTGTTGCTATTTATCGATCAAGTAATAAATGAACTCTGATATTAACTTTGACGTTTTTGTAAAACGGAAATTTGTTTCTTGATTAACTTCCTATCAGTGTTTACGCGACTGACAGATCTTTACTTCATTCGTCACCCGTGGCTATTATTAAATATCATTGATATTCTATTAGTTTTGTTGTAATAAATCACATTGCTGCTCAAGTAGTGTGAACGCTTCTGTAAAGAAATAGTATACTCCATCTCCCAGAAAGATCTCTATTAAATTAGGCACTCATAATGATGCATAATAGATAGTTGATCTTTCGATGAGCAGCCCGTATATTAAAATAAAAAATGTGGCTTCTAAAATAGTAACGCAAAAAATTATATCATTAGTGTCAATGAATAAATCGAACACTTGTGCAACACAGAGATTCAACTATTGTAAAGAAAAGTAATGCTCACGGAATGATACTATTGTTCACAAACACAGTTCACGTAAAAATTATACTAACGTAGGTCATAATATCCATCGAATTGATTGTTTTCTAACATTATCGAAAAAAAGCTCAAAGAAATGGTTAAAAATGACCTCCGGTTCTTATTGTAGGCGCCCTTTTCCGCCAAGAGAAAAAAGCTTACCCTTCCTCCCTTTTTAAGATAGGGGAAAAAGGATGACCGCCGTTTTTAATGCGAATTTTCCTATTCCCAACCCCCTCGATTTGAATCCGACAAATTGCAGAAATTCACGGTACAGCACGTGGAGATCTGCCCGCATAAAAAAAGTCCGTAGGTCCACCCCGGAAGTTTCTTTCTGTGTGACGGTATTTTAAAATGGGAAAATGATTCTTCCACTCTCACCAGTGCATATGTACAACATTTCAAAACGACATCCGTTTTGTGATGGAGATATCATTTTTCACATTAAATCATTGTCACTGAGGAGTGAGCACCAACTTGAATCAAACTGTGCTAGACATTTCAAAGGTCCCGCTTCTTACTCATTTTGAAGCCATCTAGCGTTGAGACGGAGAGGTTTTCTTCCAAATAAAACTGCGCGTTTATTCGAAAAAACGATTCGAGAATGAAGAGGGACTTAATGTTAGTTTCGCAGAGAAAAAAACAGCAGTTTTATATTAAATTAAATATTACAGCCTTCATGAAATGAAACTTTATTTCTCCAATAGGAGAGATGTGACGGTTTCGGTATTTTAAATTCTGTTGAATGCCCTTTAATTTGTCAACTTTCATGATTATTTCAGCGAATGTTATGTCGGTGTCGGTCTCACAAATTTAACTGCGAACATTTTACGTCTTGTGATTTACCTCAACTGATTACTGTAGTTTTTCGAAGGTTATGTAATTTAATATGTGTTCTATCGTTACAGAGACGCACCCAACACCATTAGCATATGCACACATTGAAGAATTGATATTCTGAATCGGAAATCAGTTAAATATAGTGTGGCTCTGCGCTCTTAATAAAATAATTTATTTCTTAGACAACCCCAGAAATAACTACGATATTTCGAGTCAACATTGATGCCCATAACCATGAGTATTCAATAACTTCATTGTTATTGTCATGGTCGTTCACAGGGCAACATCGGACAAATTGTGAATACAACCTAGCTGCGACAAAATAAAAGGAACATCTCTCGAACGGCGACTGGTATAATAAGTCACGAGAATTGACGTGTGAATTACGCTATTTACACGAAATCTGATTTCAATCACCCATTTCTCTTGTCACAAAGACGGTGCCGATGAAGTTCATTTGGAAAATTCATCTCCCACGTTCATCGAAAAAAAGAAGAAAAGAAAAAAAGACGTTTGCATACGTATACTCCCGGGCTACCACCACCTAACTTTATTTTTGTGAATGCGTACGGAAAGAGAAAGGGCCAATCCAACCAACACGCGAACCCGACCAGACAAGCGAATACGTTTTTTTAAAAATCAATTTTGTCTATCAATCAATAAACTATAAAGATTTATTCCATCAATTCTTGTGACGATAAAAATGGGAAAAGGATTCTTCCACTCTCATCAGGGCATGTATTTCAACGTTTCAAAACGACGCCCGCTTTGTGATGGAGATCATTTTTCATTAATTAAGTATTGTCACCGAGCACCAACTTGAATCAACTGTGCTAGACATTTCAAAGGTCCCGCTTCTTACTCATTTTGAAGCCATCTAGCGTTGAGACGGAGAGGTTTCCTTCCAAATAAAACTGCCGCGATTATTCGAAAAAACGATTCGAGAGAATAATGACGTGATGAAATACTCCGAGCCAACAGCCTATGGAGTATATATAATCTGTAAACTTTCGTGAATATTTCAGCGAATTTAATGTTGGCTTTAAAAATGTATGAGTGAGCATTATACGTCTTGAGATTTACCACAGCTGATGACTATAGTTTTTTGAATGTTACGTAATATAAAGACGCGTTCTATCGATACAGACACGCCCCTAACGCCACTAGTTTACGTATACGGTGGTATTATAATGATCTGATTTAAATTTAATTTATTCACGGTGATTCCCTAGACTCCTAAAGAAAAGGTCTATCGACTATTGGACTAAGACACTTGGACCATCAAGTTGTCGAGTCAATTGGACTTTACCTGAACAATTTCTTTGCACCTGGTGAGTAAGCATAATAGTAAAGAAATGGTGTCATGGGATATCACGACCCTTGATTGTGAAGATTAATCTTAGGCTATTTCAAGAAAATAATTCTCAAACACAGAGTGGTTAAATGAGTTACGAGAATCGACGTGTAAACTACGCGATTTACACGAAATCTAATTCCAATCACCCATTTCTCTAGTCAGTAAGACAGTGGCGATGAAGTTCATTTGAGAAATTCTTCTCCCGCATTCATCGAAAAGCCATCCTTAATTAAAAGAGACGTTCGTGTATCTTTCCGGGCTACTTTTATTTTGTGAATGCTTACGGAAAGAGAAAAGGCCAAGCCAATAGGAACGGGTCACGTGACTCGTTGATCCGAATCGACGGGAATTTGTGATCCACGGCCAAAGGTTAAAGGACCCCGTACACCAAAGAGGGAGGAGGTGGACCAGAGTGGGTGGGGTTTCTGTGCTAAGAGGAATGCGAAAAAAGAAAATTGCCGCAATTATTCGAATAAAACGATTCGAGAATGAAGAATGAATCTTAATATTATTTTCTCAGAGAAAACAGCAATTTTATTTAATTGTATTAAATGTTATAAGTCTTAATGGAATGAAATTGTATCGTCTGTTATTTCTCCAATGGGAGAGATGTATGACGGTTTCGGTATTTAAATTCTTTTTAGTGCCCTATAATTTGTCAACTTTCATGAATATTTCAGCGAATTTTATGTCGGCCTAACAAATGTATGAGTGAACACTTTACGTCTTGAGTTTTACCACAGCTGCTAAGTGTAATTTTCTTAGGTGATGTAACATAACGATGTGTAATATCGTTACTGACCCGCCCTTAACGTAACTGGTTAATGCACGCGATAATTAGTTGATATTCTGGTTCGGTCACCAGTTATTTATTGAGTTCCCCTGGGCCCATAGATAAAGTTGAGGTAGATGAAATCAACGAGAATCATTGAATTAAATCCTTAGATGATCGTTTTTTCTCTATGATGCACCATCTTACGATTCCATGTGTTTGGAGTCGGCGAATCAATCTCAGGGGAACATCTCCTTGATCGGAAATAAAGTAAACTTCGGGTAATAATAAGGAATAATTCTCGAACGCTGAGTGATATAACGTTTCACGAGACTCTTCGTATTAACTACGCGATTTACACGAATATTAATTCAAATTTTCCATTTATCAAGTAACTAGGACAGTTCCGATGAAGTTCATTTGAGAAATTCGTTTCCCGCGTTCATCTAATAACAAAAAGTAAAGAAAATAGACGTTCGCGTATCCTCCCGGGCTACTACAACCACGTTTAACTTTATTTTGTGAAAGCGTACGTAGAGAAAGGGCCAAGCCAATAGGAACGGGTCACGTGACTCGATGATCCGAATCGATGTGAATTTTGTGATCCACGGCCAAAGGTAAAGGACCCCGTACACCAAAGAGGGAGGAGGTGGACCAGAGTGGGTGGGGTTTCTGTGCAAAGAGGAATGCGAAAAAAAAAAAATAAAACTGCCGAAATTATTCAAAAAAAAAATGATTCGAGAATGATGAAGGAAACTAAATGTTATTTCTCAGAGAAAGGCAGTTTTATTAAATTAAATAAAACATTGCAGTCTATTTGAAATGATTCTCCAATGGGAGAGATGTGACAGTTTCGGTATTTTAAATTCTGTTGAGTGCCCTATAAATCTATAATTTGTCGACTTCTATGAATATTTCAGTGAATATTATGTTGGCTTAAAAAATGTAAAAGTGAACATTTTACATCTCAAGATTTACCACATTTTATGTTTGTACATTTTCGAAGGTTACGTAATATTAAGATGAGTTCTATCGTTGTAGATACGTTCTCAATGTCATTACTTTGCGCCTTCAATAGAGAATTGATAATCTGATTCGGACATCAGGTTGTTTTGATTTCAAACCGTTTCCCTGGTTTCAAACCGAGTCATTATCTTGAGCAAGAAATGTAAAATTTCTGACCGCTTGATAATGTCTTGTTTTGTTGTCCGCTCCGTTTCAAATGGTATGAGTTGGGTACCTTGAAGCGGGACCTAGGGTAACAGATCCTTAGTGTTCAAAAATAATCTTCGGACTTAATCATGGAATAACTCGAACGACGATTGGTAACAAGTCACGAGATTCGTCGTTTACACAACGTTATTTACACGAAATCCAATTCCAATTCTTCCATTTCTCTAGAAACTAAGACCGTGCCGATGAAGTTCATTGGAGAAATTCGTCTCCCGCGTTCATCAAAAAAAAAGAAAAGAAAAGAGACGTTTGCTTATCTTCCCGGGCTACTACCTCCACCTATAACTTTGTTTTGTGAATGCGTACGGAAAGAGAAAGGGCCAAGCCAATAGGAACGGGTCACGTGACTCGAGGATCCGAATCGACGTGCCAACTTAAAGGACCCCATACACCAAAGGGGAGGGGGAGGAAGGAGGAAGAAGAGGTGGGGGACTATACTCGCTGCGTTAGTTGCTGGGCTCGGCTCACAGAGCGACTGCTCGTCTCCGAGTCAACACGTTTCGTGCCGAGCTCCCCCATTTTTTCCCGCAGCTGTGTGTAAAACTCGCCACTACCCCCCAGCAGCAGACCGACAGACAAAGACAACATTGCCATTCTAAGCCACACGGGCTCTGCTGTTAAAAGACTTTCTTTGTTTGTGTGTGGTGGTGGCCCATCTTCTTCTTTCACCAGTGCTGCAGCTCAACTCGATCAAAGTTCTTCCAGCCAAAAAGACCCAAAACAAATATCAGACAACGGAATTTCTTTTTTTCTTTCTTCTGGACAGTGAACGAACGACGCTGGCTGGTTCTATCCCGAAAAACCAATTTCTGCACAATAAGGTAAGTCTCTCTCTTTGTTATTCCACTCACTCGTCGTTCGTTGGCCATGTTTTTTTGTTGTTTTCCAATTCCGACTTTGTCGTCGGTCGAAACCCTGGGAGGTCCGTCATCATCAGCAAACAGCTGACGGACTTCAACTTTTTATTAGTTGGAATAGTTTTTACTTTTTAGGCATCGTCCATCTTTCTTTTTTTGGCAAGTGAAGTAGTCAACTGTGTTCAGACTGTTGAGGGAGGGCATTTGATTTTGTTTCGTATATTACGTCAGCTTATTTAGTGCAGTTATTTAAATGACTTAAGCGGACGTTGTTGGCACAAAGTTCAGTCGATTTGGGTGGGAGGACGATAGTTTTTGGCTAAGAGAAAACCCAAACGGGAATCCCCACTCTCTTGACTGTGCCATCGTTTCACTGCACATACAAGTAGCTGTTGGCCCCGGCTCTACCGTTGTACAGCTCTTCTCCGATTGGTTGACACCGGCCCGGATCAATACGGACGGAAATTTTATGAGGGGTGCTCCAGGCCGGCAGTGAAACTCCCCTATACGGAGGGGGGCTTCTATCTATCAACAAATTCTTGAATTTGTTTTGTTTGAATTTGAAGTGTTGAAACACTCATACAGTAGAAAAAAAGGAAAAAAAGGAATGATGGAGGGGCATCTATGTTTAGATTGTAACGGAAGGGCGTCGCCCGTTATGTGTAAACATTTCGCCACATCGTCCAGGCCCAGTGAACATCAGACATGGCGGCTTCCACACAAACGGACAGTCGTCAATAAAATAAATTTGAAATTGTGTTTTCCCCCCTGGTCGACAGATTCCATATAAATCGATCGAATTACGTAATCTAACGAGTCCAGCTGCTGCTGGGCCAGCGTGTCCAATGTTATTCCGAACGAATTTTATTTTAACGACGTCCGTTACTCATTTAAGGGCTACTCACGTTTCCACCGAGGACCTGCTGGTGTGGTCAACACAAGGATAACAAATCGTTAACACAAATCACCTTGTCCCAGCAATTCTCATAACATAGTTGTGTGTGGGAAATAACAGACCGGCTGTTGTCACGATCGTGATTCTTTTTTTTTAAAATGCGCAGATTTAATAATAAGAAAGCTGTAAGAATTGTACACACGTGATGTGACGTCAATGCGCTCGACTGTTATTCGCCCGGTAAAAATGTTTCAGGTGACTCTCGAACAAGGCCCCCCCCCCCCCCTCCGTCCTTCTTCTGAGCAATGACGCGGGACTGAACGAAAAAAAAACCCTCAACCGATCTTACACGCAATTCCGTCGAGTCTGTCTAGTGCACATCAGCAATGTATAGAGTCGGGCCCAAAAATATGAGCGTAATAACAACTCCCGCGTGAGTGTTCCTTCTAGGGTTATTCTCTTGTGCGTTTTTCGCTCGTGAAAGGAAACCTAATCGCCTGACGGGTCTTATTATTTCACGTCCCGAGTCTCAAGTTCACCTCAGTCGCCGTGAGCCACTCGGTTGGGTCAGTCTCGGCCCGTCGCTCCACTTGTTTTTCTATTGGTTGAATTTGGGTTTCCCGACTGTACACCATTTTCGTGTGATATCGTGCATGACGTCCGACACGTCAAAGAAAACTCGTTCCCATCTTGTCTGCTGCTCCGCTAGAAAATAAAAAAGAATGAAGAAATCCGGTTGGCAACAGCAGAGAACATCGTGACTTCCTATCCCGCACAGTTCGTGACCCAGACTTTGAGCAGTAGCTGGCAGAGACTATCCGTTATTTAAATATTTATCCCGCCGTATAGTCTGCTGGGTATATATACCCCCCGCAGCGACAAAACGGGGGTTCGTTTTCACTCTGTGTGAAAACCCCTTGGTGAATATATTTGCGCATCCCGCAACGACCACGTCTATAAGAACTTTCACTATAGGGGGGGAGGGGAACTTATGTACATTCGACTTTTGATGTATTTCAGAAAGTTACACACGAGCGGTAATACATTTTTGTTCTATTCTCAAGTGAGTCCGCTAACCCGTCAAAGTTGTGGACTAGACGTAGACGACGACTATTTTGTTTTCACGTCACGTAAATATTCGCCAATAGTACAGCAAAACAATTAAAGCGTCAATTTTTCAAATGTCATACAACACGTTAAATATTTTCTAAACGAGTAATGTGAAGACGTACATTCTGCGTCGGGATTATGTAACTACTTTACCGCTAGATTAATTTTTCTTATCGTGCTAACAATTCGTTCTACTTGTGTTTGACCATCGAATTTTATAATATGTCATAATATAAGGTTCGTACATTTCTTTTGTTACATCAGACGAAATAGGATGTTCGGACTGATCATGTCTGAGGTTCTTCACTATACATTAATTCAGTAATGATTAGCGATTAAAAGAATGCTGGAATGCATTAGGCTGCAAGCCTGAACTAAAACATGAACAAGAAGTTACTAATTCTATTTACTACTATTTAAAATAAATGAAAACAAAATTTTAAATACACTCTTACTTGAGTGATGCAGTTGGTGCCTGCATGGCTCATTCAGCATTACGTGGTATGTACAGAATTCTAGTTAAAATTTATTATCGTGGTTTATCTAGCAGCTTTCTAAAGTAAGTGCACAGTTCATTGATTGAAATGCACAGATTATTTTTTTGTGTTTCAGAAATAACGGCTCTTTAACAAATAACGGCACATCAAGAAATATTTGCGCGATTAATACTGATCGAAAAAGTGTGTGACTGACGGTTTCTCGTCATGGTGTTACTGATAATGTTGGAACGGGTATTTCAAATAAACCCACTTCAACTCACGGAAGGTGTTTTTGAATAATTAGATTGCAATATAAAAATCCTAAAAATCGAATAAAGGTAAACTTTTACGGGGTTCTTGGGCTATCAGAAGCCTTTTGTTGAAGCGCACCCTTAATAAAATCAATTGTTAGTTGTTACTTGGGGTTGGGGAGGTTTTTTAATGGATAATGTTAATATTTTTAATGAACAGCATACATCAGCGTGTTGTGTAGCGTGACACGTCGGTTCTTTCACAATATGTAAAGTAACGTTTAATCTACAGGGGTTGATTGCTTAGAAGATTCGTTAGCTACTAGTCAGATGAGATTTACAATTTAGAGTCCCATAAATTAATGTTTCATTAGCGATATTAAGTCTTGTTGATCAAACCACGTATTTTACTTTTTATTCCGACTCATGCTAAAAATGGTTGGAATGTTCAAGTAAAAATGTTGGGTGTGATTTAACAATGACACCATGTCAACTGAATAAGAGAATCCTTAGAACATAAATATTGAGGTGGCATGAAATGGAGAGTGACGACGAAATGACTTAAAGTGTGAATGAATCATTTCCACAAATTTACGAAAGATAATAGGTTCAACGGCGTTCGGTTCTTCGCACGTTAATCATAACAGCTCTTTAAACAAATCAATTGCTATCACAAGTGAACATTCTTAAAATTAACTTTAAAGTCCAAAAACAACATTTATCTTTTGTCCCTACAATGTCTTGTAAAAATCCAGACACAAGAATCAAATTATAGCGAAAAAATTTACTCAGGTGTACGATTCGCCATTTGTTGTCATCAGTTTTTCTTTTTTCCGGCATATTGCGCAGAATTTGCGCTCCATCACACACGGAGGAGACGCCAAAATGTTGATTACACACGCGGGACGGAACTATTTACTAGTGCTCCTCCGGGTATGGTATGAAACATGTAATGGTGAGAGTGTGATGGGGAATTCCCTTTCTTTTTTCTCTACGATGAGAAATAAACTGATGGAGCGGAAATGTATTACGCCTTTGGGCATCAATGGAGGAAAAACCTTTCCGGCAGGGACATGTACACTCGTCGTAATACGCAGCTTATGTTAATTGTCTGTTTAATCAGACCGCCGTGAATGCGTTCATTTTTTCTAGCCGAAAGTTAAAAGTGAGGGATCTGCACGAGCAACGATAGTTATTTCTCGCTATGACGTCAGACACCCTCGTATTGAACTGATCGCCATTTCTAAATGTTTCCGTTTAAGGTGAAGGATTACGTAAAATTTTTGGTGCGGGATGGAAACGAGTGTGTTGAGTTTTGTGTGCGAATTTTGGCGCAGGCGAAATTGTTGGCATCATGACAGCAACAACAATTGGGAATATCGAATGGCACAGATATTGTGGTGGTAGTGGAATTGTTTGGTTATTGCTGGCAAGATGTCGAAAACTTTCACTGGAAAACTCTGGTCCGTGACTAATGGACACATTTCTGTCTGCTTGAATTATTTGAAGCGAAATCTACTGTACTTATAACGGAAAAATGTTGTTGTTGTTTTTATAAGTTGGCGGATGTTGGAATGCGGTTGGGTGAAACGAGGAATTTCTTGATCAGCGACCACCACCACCGGGATCGATAACAAAACGCGCAATGGACGTCCAGCGCAATGCTAAAAAATTCAAATTGCAAGAGGATCATCAGCAGCATCGACATCAGCATTTGCCGGACAAGCAGATCAAACCGCCATCGGAGTGATGGATGAGGACAAGGAACAATGCTGCCAGCAGCAGCAAGCCGGACAACAACTGCTGTCGATGTCCACATGATCGATTTCGCCCACACAACTTTTTAATTTAATAAATTAATTAAACCACCAAAGGAGAGAAAACAAAAATTTTTACCTGCCCACTCTTTTAGTCTTTGTTGTCCTCATACAACTTGAAAAACTGCTATCAATTGATCACTCGTGATTTTGAATGGTGAAAATTTATATCCCCCATTGTGTCGTTGGTTTGATTTGCATTTTCGAATATTGGTTAAACTAACGACGTGTCGTTTAAATTAAAATCGAGAGGGAAAAATTAAACATTTTTTGAAGCGGGACATGATGTTAGTTTGTAGCAGGAATTTTTAAAAGATAATGTTTAGGTCAGTAATTCTCTTTTTCCCGTCCCCCTTGACGACCATTTAAGTTAAAATAATAATAATTGATCAATTGAATTTTATATGTTGTATAATGTATAATACCGTATTTTAACGCAATTTTGAAATAAAAAAGATTGAAATGAAATTCTGAATGACTTAATTGGATTTCTTGAATGTCCTTCGAGATTAGATTTCTTGGACAGAACTGATTGACATGAAGTTGGTGACATTTGGAAGCTGTTTTACTGTTCATTTAATCAACGAGCAAAAAGGGAGCATCTCGGAATAACATGAACGGAGATGGGCGGAGTAATAGTTTGCTTGGTACAAGTGAAGATGAAAGTATCGCTTTCAAATAGGACGCCAATTTCGGGTAAAAATATACCGCGAAGCTGCAAGGGACTATGAGTAATAACAGCCTTGTTTTTCGTTTACTTTTAGGCTTGTCTTTGTAGCAACTTGCAAGCCTGGATGTTTATTTTATTTCATGGCAACATTAAATAATTACATTCGATCGACAATATCATATTTTCATATGCATCATATTTGACTTAAAATTGTATTCAACCATAGTTATAGATTTAACCATTTAACCAGATTAAACTGCTTTAAAAAAATCAAATCAGTGTTTGAAACATTTTATTAGCAACAAGCAGAATTGGCAACACCGGTTCCATTCTGATACAAGTTCGTCTGCTGACCGAGCTTCCGGCCTCTACAATTCACGTTTCAGTGGCCGTCGATTCGAAGTGTTGGTTGTGCTTTTATTTCATCGTTACAAACTTTATTAATTATGAAGAAGTTCATCAATTGTAGTCGAAAGATTAAACTTAGAATTGCTACCAGTGTAGTAAGCATTTGCCACAAAATTTCGGGTACTTGAGATTTCTTTAGTTTCGCGAAAGAGCAAACGTAAAACTACTCTAGTGTCATTCACTAGTGCCCCATCCACTTTCACGTGGTTGAAACCAAGCTGTTACATTAAAGAAATGTTTGAAGAAGTCTTGGATTCTCAAATTGCATCTTCACCATAAAAGAGCCATGGTTCTTTCGCCTGCATTGGATTTTCACAATCTTTCCATACTGAAAGAGAGACTATACAGGTAAATTTTTCCTTGTGGACCTTTGCCTGTCCAATGTAACACCATGTCACACAATCCCTTTGCTAAAAATGCCACAATATGCAAAAAACTGGAAGTCCAGGCTTCTCAACAACGGTGTGGCTGTTGAAGTAGCTTCTACTTTAGATGGTGAATCCAGCGATTAGCCAGAGTCTGATGAAGGGGACCAAACTCCCAAGCAGGGTACACCATCACTAGTCACTACTGAAACTTGACATTAACTAAATTTTTCATCTTATTAAAGATTATCCCAAAAGAAAAGGAGAAACATCAACAAAACTAGCAAGTCAACAGTGAAAAGGAATGTTCCAGATATTTACACCCCTGATATTGCTACGCCATCAAAACGAAGCGTTAATCAGCATTCACTTATACTGGAGTAAATATCTATATTTTACTTGGAATTCCCATTATAAGTGAAACATATTTATCCTTTTTTCGTTGCCTTTTTAGGAACAGTGTTGTGGAAATTTTATTACAACCGCATCTTGATTTGAATATTTGATGAAAATTCTCCACGCGGACAACCGTTCGACCGAGAAGTAATCGTCGAAAATTTTGCACAAAGGTATGAACATTTCTTTTTAATCGAGTTGCATCACCCCTGTTGATTTTAGTGGTAGTGCACACGTTAAATGCGAAACGAGAATCTCTTCTCATTGTAAGACGATTCTGATAATCACAAAAAAAATCCCTATGTTTGAATTTTCGCTTTAAATATAATTTCGATTCAAATCTTTACCATATAACCTTGCATGCCCGACAAGAGAAACTTGATTTACAAAGGTCATAAAAAATTTATTTGGAGTCGAAATTATGTAGCAAAAATCCATATTATTTATTGTGTTATTTATGTAGTCATAATTTAAACTTTAAAGGTGAAAAGCTCCGACAACGCATCCGCACGATCCGGGCAACTTGAATTTTTCAATGGCGAAAGGGAAGGTGTAGTCTTGTGGGTTGTAGACCAAGAAGCGATGGAAAATATTTTTCTGGACGCATTTGGACTCGTAGCAGGACGGGACCAAGGGGCAGGTGGTGCCCACGACCACGTCGCATTCTTCAATTCGAGCAGTTTGCGTGTACTTGATGCCGTAAGATTCGACGCCGTTGACGATGGTGCGCCACTGGCCGTCGACGTTGATGGCCCGGAAAGGACGGACGTAATCGGTGGAACTCGGGCAAAGGTAAACCTCGTCGTTCGACTTGTCCAGTTCGTCGACTGAATTCTCAGTGTTGGCCAGTTTGTCCTTGTAGAAAGCCACGACGGCTTGGTAGTGTTGGTCCAGGGCTTGTTGCACTTCGTGTTGGGGATATTCAGAGTCTTCCAGGCACCAGGACTTGGTCGTGTTTTTGGCGCAGTGCGGAATCTCGACGTACTTGGGCTGGGCACCGTAGGGAGGAGGAGCTTTATAGTGGCTGGGCTCAGGATCGGAGAAAACGCCAATCACCATCAGCGAAGCAATAATCTGGGTTTTAAAAAAGATTCATCACTCGTAGGCGTTATTTTACAGAAAACATTAACATCCGAATAATATTTCTCGATTAAAAACAATCAGAAACAAAACCAAACAACTTACAGTCAATGTGGTGGACATTCTGTTAGCCAGTGTTAAATATTTTATTTGTTTCAGTTATCTGCTTTGAACACGACTGATTAAAAAAACACACCAGGCAAACTTTTTATACAAATTGTGTCTTCATTGCTGCGTATGTTGCACCCTTTCCATTCTGATTGGTTGACCCTCTCTATTTACGCGCCGTAGGTAGGTGAACCGCAATTTACCTAAACCAATTTTAATGTTCCGTTATGCAATTCTGATGGAGTAATTCAAATTATTTAGTGTGGTAATAACTTTGAGGCGAAATCAACTAGTTGTAGTTTGTAGAGTTGTTGTGGTAATTGAGTGACAGTTGCAGCTTCCATTGGAAACATAAAGGAAAGTGAGTTCGTTCAGGTGAGAATAGGTTTACCACGAGTGAAACTGAAATTAAGTAAACTCGACCGTCTGAATGCAATTGAGGGCATTTTTCACTGAATTGGTGGAGACGTATAAAAAACCCTCGTCCTTTGACTAATCTGCATCAGTTTGCAACTGACAATCAACAGTATACAGCTTTTTAATTCAAACAGTTGCATTCACGAAAAGCACAATCGAAATGAAAACTGTTTTAGTAAGTAATAGTTTTATCGCAAACAAAATCATTTGTGATTCATTTATTCTGTAATCGAATATTGATCAACCTCTTTAACGTCATCCTAATTTCACCATTTTTATTTACAGTTATGCATCAGTGCCATCTTACTTGCTGGAGTGTTTGCCGATCCGGAGGCAGCTGCTGAGCCCCAACAATATCCCAAACCAGCCTATCCAGCAGCTTATGGCCAGAAGTACAACAATTACTGCAACCCGCGAAAGGCACCAACCTGCGCCAAAACCGGCACTGAAACTTTTTGTCTGAAAGACACCGAATACCCAGAGAAAGAAGTCAAGGTAAGTTTAATTCTCACTTTGATTCACTTCTCAAACTGTTTTATTTACTTTTGTCTTATTTATTTCGACTCAGTACGCCATCGATTACGACTCGTTGGTGCTGAAGAAATACGCCGATGTTGCCGATCAGTCGGCCGATAATTTGGTCGATGGACTGACCTCTTTGGCTGAGGCGCACTTCGACTACTCCAACTACAAAGGGAAATTCTTCGAGAAGGGCCACTGGTCTGGTGACGAGGGATACATCTGCCCTAGCGACGTTGTTTATGCTCGCCCACTCCGAGCAGTGAATGTCGATGGAGAATGGCGGGTCATCGTCCAAGAAAACGCCTGGCCCGGATACACCCAGACTCAACGCGTCGAAACTTGTTTGTTCCCTGGTGCATCTTGTCGCACCTTGGCCCCTTGTTTCGGCAGCAAATGTCTGCAAAAATATGTTTACCAGCGGATGCTTTCCTTCGATCCTTGCGATCCCCAGAAGGGAATCTTCATCGACATCTACAAGTTGCCATCGGCCTGCTCTTGCCACATTCCCGGTAAACTGCACTGACTCAATTCATTTTTCAAAATGAAATTCCATCGTGATGTTCATTTAATTTAAAACTGTCAATGTGGACCTTACGATGATAACTTAACTAACACTTGTCTTAAAATAGCATAACTTGAATCTATCAATTTGAAATTCTGCTCTTGTATTTCATTTGGTTGAAATTGTGAGATCTGAAGAATATTATTACCAAATCATACCGAGAAATTTCAGAATAAAAATGGAAAGGATTGGGCTTCCACTAAAGAAAACTTTTCAAATATTTTGTTGTTGAAATTGAATTAAAAGAAATAATTTTCCTATTGTTAGAGGAATTCCAATCTTCAGCCTATATTTGTTGGTATCAAGTATCAACACTGACGACGGTTCCAAATCAGGCAACAAGATGTCACTTGAAGGACTCTCACTCAAGAAGGAACGACAACTGAGTCGTGAGATCCAGTGATTTTTGTGTATGTCTGACACTGTGGTATATCGTCGGTTGGTAGCCTAGTTTTCGCCAATGTGTTCCAGGGTTAAATGGAGAAAAAATAATTTAGTTCATCGAGATTGTTTTTTCACTCAATTGTTGACCCACTTGCGTAATAACGGATAAAATATTTAAAAAAAAAACCAACCTCATCTTCCATAGCACTACCACAATATTTTTAGGTCTTTTTCGACTTTGATAAAAATATCATTTTCCATGTATTTTAGTGGAATTCCTAATTTCCCTTCTTAATTTCTGATTTATTTTGTTTTACTTTCAGACTCAATGTGAGTGACTATGTGGAAACGCTGCAGCTTCTCCTAAAAGACGCATGTCATCACATCAACAACCAGCAACAAGAGAACGGTCTAACTAAAGGCTAACAATTTCTTCGAAATCGAAATTGAGCAGCAAATGAATCTACAAATCCTGAATATTTCCGGTAATTCTTATCTGTTCCTGTAAAAAATTGCTTTAATTTGTAATGGTTTCCTATTTTCATTAAGGGTGATGGGACGAGCTTTTCGAAGACAAGTCTTTTATTATTTAGTTGCTTTCAACAATGGAGCAAATAAGGAGTCAACACGATAATATTCGTAAGAGATTTTAAAAAATGTTTATTGATAGCATCCAGAATGCATTATTGATTAAGTAAGGTTATTCATATTAAAAGTCATATAGTCATTCTCAGTTCAATTGTTCTTCCTCTTCGGGCCAATTTTTTTCCATGTCAAACTTCCTGAACCTTTTCCTCTTCTCTTTTAACCTCTTCCAGTTTCTATCTCCCTTCCAGTTCCAGTCTAACCACTCCTCCGTTGCAATACTACAGATCCATTAGTTGCGGTTTTACGGCAGACAACAACAAAAGAAAAACAATAGGGTATTTCTGCATATCTTTTTCCAGGAAATCTTGTTTGAAGATATTTTGGGCTGCTTAGGTGTCCGTTCTTCTTTCCCGCCACCAGTAAGACCATCTGATTGTGGTTCATTAGCGACCGGAAGCTTTGGAGCCCCAGCGGAAGTCGCCTTGGACGAAGATATTTCAGGTACCGTGGACGGTTTACCTAAAGCCTCTGCTGGTCTGGCTACAGAGTTTGGGACAACAGCCGGTACAATTTTTGGTGGTATCAGTGCCGCTTGGGTCCGTTTGGCCGGAAGAGAACTGGCGGAAGTTGCAGGGCCACTCTGTGGAGGAACTGATCCAGGTGTCATCGGTATTACTGGAGGTACTGCCGGTCTGGCTGCAGAGTTTGGGGTAACTACCGGTACAGTTTTTGGCGGAATTGGAGCCGGTCCGTTCGATCTGGCCGGAAAAAGACTCTTGGAAGTTGCAGGGCTTCTTTGACTTTGTGGAGAGGATGATCCCTGACTGACCGGAGTAACTGATTCAGATGTTGCTTTTATCGCAGACGGTTTAACCGGAGCTGCCGGTTTGTCTTCAGATGGTGAGCCGACAGGTTCCGTTTTGGGGGAAGCGGGAGCCACTTTAGGTCTGGGAGGAGCCGGAATCATTTTCTTAGTAGGAACTAGTTTGGCAGCCGGGGCTGGTTTTACAAGAATCTTTTTGGGATCTGGTATTGATGTTAAATTAGCCGGTGGTGGCGTAGGTGAATCATTACTTTTTTTCATTTTTGATAAGTAATACTCTTTAGTATTTTATGTTACTGTTTTCTTCATCATATATAGAGGAGAACATCCGTTAGACATCTGGCAAGATTTCAAACACACCCTATTTAAATATTATTAACATAATTTCATTAAATGTCTTTACAAAAATAAGTTTTCAGTTAATATCATGTTTTTTCAAACATTGTTCAAACATAGTAAGTGAGCAATTTTTGTGGTAATAATATAATTACCTAACTTCCGATCTCTTAAAACGAAGTCTCGAAACGGCAACGTCACAGTCTGGCGATGTACAGTACGTGTAGAGTTTAGTACAGAATACAGAGCATAGGGTGCAGTGATGCGAAAGCTGATGAAAGTGCTCATAATAAGTCAGGAATTTCAATTTAGGGTTAGGAAACTAGAATAGAAATTGTAGGTTAGAAGTCTCAAACGGCCTTGTTAGTCATTTGATCTTTATTTAATCTGTAGGGAGAAATTATGTAGTTCGTTTAAGTTTGACGTTTACATATTACCTCATTAATAGATTCTTGTTTCGCAGGTAACAGATTAATGCATATTTACGTTGGAAACCAATGGGTTTAACTTTTAATCATATTGCTACGTTTGCCACGGTAAACCATAGTCGCCCTCCAAATGTATCCTGCTTAGTGCTTACTATTTTACTTTGTCTACCCTTCCTCAGTTTTCTGGGACTGGACGACGGTCGACGTTCTTAAGTACGAAGAAATCTCGACGTGACTATTATGTCAACGTCGTTCACTCGTTCAGTTATTCTTCCCCTTCCCTTGGATAAAGGGTTCAGTTTCATCCTAGTGCTGAAGAAGAGAGTTAACGCAACTGTAACATTTTGTAATACCCTTCTTTTCCAGCTGTAGCTTGAACTGCTGTTCTGTATGTGAGTAAACAATATTGATGAAAATTAACAAGACAAATTACTAATCTTAAAATTTGATTAGGAAGTTGATGAAAAATCCACAATATGCCACAATTGATTGGAGTGAAATTGCTGTCCCAAACATGTCTCGACTTTGTTATCAATAATATGGCTGTGATGTGTGAGAAGCTACCAAAGGCTGATTTTGCTACCACTACTAGCAACCAAACAAGCCAAAGTCCTTTTGATCATTTATGTAAGTTGCCAACCAAGTATTACGATTAAAGTTGTTACTAACAATTTTTTAATTTCAAAATTTATTTATTAGCTTCAAAGTTCTTGGAGGAAATCATTGGTGCTCTCCAAACCAAAAGATGTTTGAAAAAATTCCTTCATTTATTGGCAGCTCCACAACTAGGTACCTTGAATCTGAGAGGCAGCAGATATTTTTCAGGGTTCGAAGATGATTGTTCTATTCATTTTGAATTGAATTCACTGAGATGTGTAGTAAGATATTATATTTTGTTTTTTTATATTTCTTTAACCCAAGACCAACACTTGACAATTTTTTTTTTAGTACTTACAAAACCTATCTCTCAGCTGGTCATCTCTCAGTAATGACAAATTCTTGACTTCGGTTATTCCTATGTATGTTAAATTACAAGTTCTGGACATATCATATTCTGAAGCTGGGGACAGCAGCTTAGAAGTAATAGGAACTTATTGCACAAATTTGAGGTAGGCCTAAACAAGTTTGTTGGATGCTAGATTTGGTTAAGTACATCAATATCTGTTTTCTGTTGTAGAGAATTGGAATTAACGGATTGCAGAAATATTTCAGATATTGGAGTTAAAGGGCTGTGTGTTAGTACTGCGCATAATCTAGGAAGGGAAGATGAAAAATTGGGACTGCACAAGTCTCTTCTTAAATTGGATTCGTCTGGTACTCAAATTACCAATGCAGGAATCCAATTGGGATTGGAAACTTTCCGTAGTCTTAAAGTCTGGGATATGGCTACTGTACAAGTCTTGGCGGAAATTCACACAGAAGATTTCTTGAATCGATCCCTGGAGATTCCAAAGTATTCCCTTATGAATTTGAAAATCGCTTCTCGTTGCGACTACATCCTTAAAACTTTGGGATTAGTTTTGTCTCTGTGTCCCTTTGTGATTGAGGTAGAAATCCATATCGTCCGAGGACTGACCGATAGTGATTTGCTAAGTTTGTTATCCCTTGAAAAACTCCGCAAACTGAAATTGAATGGATGTGAACGCGTCGATTCCTATATCACGTTTGGTGGCGGCGTGACTCCAATTTTAGAAGCCTTTGGAAATTCGTCACTGAAGAAACTTTCTCTGGCTTTTTTGCGTGATGTCAATATTCAGGTAATCGCACAGCTTTGCCCGAACCTGGACCTCCTTGACCTCTTCGACAATTTGAGCTATTCCACCGCAAAACTCGATGAAGAATGGGTCAAGATTGAGTCTCTAGTATTAAAGCAACTTGAAAAGCTTAGCCTGTTTGCGGGTTTTTCAAGGCCTATCAGTATTCCGCGCGAACACTTCGTCTTGTTGTTGTCTGCCCCTTCTCTTACGGACATATATATTGATGGTTGTTGTACGCTCAATGACGACGTCCTACAAGAGGTCGCTCGAGTTCAGAAGTTCCATCATCTTGAAAATTTGGAAGTTAAAGAATGCCACAATGTCACCGAGAAAGGAATTGATGTCTTCATGAACGCCCTAAACCCTCTTAAGAAGATTGTGTTACATATGTGTCGTCAAGTAAAGGAGAGTAATGTTGATTATTGGGTAAAGCAAGCTAAAATGAACAACTGGCAAATATCGATCGAGTTCACCACTGAGAACTTTGATCGCTTTGATTTTTACGGTGAAGAATCTGACTCGGAACCTGAAGACGGCTATGATTATTATGGGTATCAATTTTATGATTGCGAGGAATCTTGCGAGGAATCTTCTTCGGATGGATATGTGGATGAAGGAGATTGGTGGAATTAAAGTAATTTTATGATTTCAATTAGATCTTAGATTCAGTGAACATCTGTAAATGTTTCTTATTTCTTATGTATTCATGTCATGTATCGTTCTTACTTCATGAAATTCTTTGTATGCAGAAACAACCTCGTATGCTTATTTTATTGCTAAGTGTCCTTAATGGTGTTTTAGAATGGGTCTTAGAATTAGGAATGGATTTTCTGTTTTTTTTCATCGAATTTCCTAAACTTAAAATGAATCGTGAAGCTTAACGCGAAAATAATACTTCTTGTCTAATTCACTCTTCTCATGTAACATGTATGCCGAAAGGATACGATTGGATTTTATGTCTAAGCTTGATCCCACCCACTAATAATAAATTAAGGTTTGAACATAGATTTCCCAGATTATCCTTCACAACCAGAAAATTAAAAATCCGAAATCCGGATGCTAAGAAATCTGGCAACAAGGTAACTTTGAACTGTCTGCTAGAAACACTTTGTAAATTTGTCTTGTTGATGGCCTGTTGGAAGCAGATAGATTTTTAATTAGTGAATTTTTGAGTAATCATCACAATGCCACAAGTAGTAGTAGTGAAACTTTCAAAATATGTGTGGAATATGTTGTAACAACATGGATTACTGGTGTGATAAGAAGCCGCCAATTTTGTGCTGTGTCAAAGTCAAGATCACCCCAGCACCAATGTCACAAAGGCAAGTTTTTTCTAGTACAGTGTGACTATTGAAGTCACCTTTGCTCTGGAAGAATCTAGCGACAAAACAAGTACTTAATGTAGTGTTCAAACTCACCCAACATTCAGTGACAGAAACACTTATTGTGAAACAACACAAACACACTGCTAGACAAAATGTTTGTCTGAAATCATAAGAATTCCTATTTCTGGTCTACATTGGCATAGATTGCAGTTCCAGGTTCAACAGCAAAGAAAGTTGAGATTTTGAAATCCTCATTCAACATGTTCGACAGCTAGTTTCTTACAACGTGAACAGCAAGATTATTGAGTAAGACCAAGTAAGACATTAGCAACTATTTGTTAAAGAAAATATAATAACTTTTCTGGATATTTTAATAAAATTCCTTTTTCTCTTTTTAGACTCTAGAATCTCCAGGTCACGACTGACATCGAAGAGAATGCAGATTATTACCTGATTATAACTTAATTACCTGGAAGGTAGTCGATGAGGTAAGCGACGCCAGCTACGATTCGTCTTCGTCGTTAGCAGAAGGTGCGTGAGGTGTTTTCAAGCACAAAATAAGCAATGGTGTCTTCTTGATCCTGTCTCTAAAAACAAAGACGAAAACGCACAGGAAATGAAAGAAGTATGACAACTTAACAATGAAAGACGTATGATAACTTTTCCTATGTTTGATTAACTAATATTAATTGTTTTTTTTAAGGCTTATTTTCTAGATTGGTTTATGCTTCGTTTGAAAATATTCCCATTGTCGAAAATGAGTTGTATCGTAAGACCTTTTTCTGCGAGTGGGAATAGGGCGAAGCTGATGTGGCTGTTGCTCTTGAATAACTGGTAAGCGCTGCCTCTTTCGTCAAGGCGGGCGTGAACGATGCTGACATTTTGGGTAGTGCTGCGGGCCGGATACCTATAACTGGAAACTTTTTGGAGGCGGTTTCCCTCGCATCATTGGCATCTTCAGATACCCTGAGTTCTTAAAGGAAATTAATGCAGGAAGTTACTTCCGTTGAAGTATGATCTATTGAAGTATATCTATTGCTGCTACTTGTCATTGTGTTGCAATTACTTTCCATTTTGCTTCATTTTAGATGAATCCGGCTCTGTTGAGATTGTTGGATTTCGTGGACGACCCGATGTCGACAATCCTCCCTACCTACCCTGTGCCACTTTGGAACCAAGTCGTTGCTATCTTTGTAGCTGCGGCTGGCTACCTTAAATTGCGTTGGCAACTGTGGACGCCTCATGGCAGCATCTATTTGCGGACAACAAAAATAAAGGTACATTTTCCATTTTTACTTCACTCGACAAAGACAAATGAAATATTTCTTGCGGCTCTAAATATTTTGTCCCCTATTGATTGTATTCATTAACTCACTACCCACATTCCTCTTCAAGAAATTTACGAGTTCAATGCTTAAAACCACTTCCATGAGCTAGGCACTTGCCCATTCTGTCGAGCGAAAAACAAAAACTTGTATCAGCGCATAAATTAAAGATGCAATGACTTGTCCGTATATAGAGAAACGCCTGGGTTTTCTGCAAAGGTTTTCCCCAAAGGTTTTTCACGAGGGTTTCCTCCTAAAATCCAGTTAACGTCATCGTCGAATAATTGATAAGCTCGAGTCGCTTATCATCACACCAGCTGTAATGACAGCTACTCAGCTAGTGTAGCATTTAGTTACGATCTTGTGAATTCTTTAAATATTGCGTCGCAATATTTAACGATTGCAAACTACTACTAGGCCTATTGTATGAGAGTACAATTGAAAAGATTAGAAAAATTAAATATTTAACGGAGCTTAAATGAATGTTGTCGGAAAGTATTTAATTATTCCTAACTAGAAAACAAGTGTTGGGAGAAGTCTGCTCAATGCTCATTCTTTAATTAATCCAAATACGATCCGGTCAGATGTTAGACAAGTTTTATTCCAGTATATTTTTCTGGGAATTGTTTTTTTTTCTTTGTTTTGCCCTTGACAACATTTCGCAAGATAACTTAGCAACAGTCTATAAAAGTGATAATTATCTGCTTTAGAACTCCTCCGTTCTTTAGGAACGCGCTAAAAATAACACATATGATTCGTTACTAACTCTAACCTGCTATTCGCCATGATCTTCACGCTGCTGTGTAATTACATCGCAATCATATATGCAAGCCAGCAGGCAAAGCGAATCGAAAAGTTGTATTTAAATTTATGTTGTCTGAATTCACCAGAATAGTTTGTGAGATGTCATGCGATCCGTAAAACGCATAAATGAAAAGAACGCTGATCCCAGTAAACTTGCAATAAACAGGTATTTAAAAATAAATTTCATCGATCAACGAAGGTTATGGCAGAAAGGACATGCAGAGCTGGCTGCAAGCGTTTATCGTGCATATTTTTATCGCAGAAGAAAACAGGTCTTCCAAACATAAGAAGCACGGAGTCAACTCAAAAAGGCCTCGAGGCTAGAATACAACCAAACATTTCAGACAATGTTAAATTGAGGACACGTAAATTCTGAATATTTATTTTAATTTTAATAAGAACAATTCAATTTAAAATTTGCAATAATTAAAGCTTCACAGGATGATAAGCACTTATGAATTATAACGGCTGCTGGCACTGCACGTACAGTGGATCAGATTTTTCGTAATTCCAGCAAATCAAATCTTGGCATAACTATGCGCTAATAAAATTTAGGATCAAATATAATTCTTAATGTTTCCATGCATGGTTGCTGAGCGTTTTAATTGAAATCTTTAAACTTTGTTGTTCCTTGACGACAGGCTATACTTCTTAGCTCCAACGCAAGGAGAAGTCGAAGAGGAGTCCTGTCCCAATAAGAAGTTTGCGAAAAAGAGACCACGCCTTGTTTCTTGTAGCTTTTGGGTATAAATAGAGACCACTTTTTCACATTATTTCATCATTCGAATCTTCTTCCTGCTTAGCACTTGTTAACTAATACTTAAAATGACAACGAAATACCCTTCGGTTAGCATCTTTCCCCTGTTGGTAAGTGTAATCATTTTACTTTATTTGTATACAACATAACAATAATGAAAGTTAAACCTTTATCGTGCATCATAAACTGTTAACCATTTAAATACTAAAGCAACTGTTCATTTATGTTCAATTAGATCGCAGCTGTTTGGCTGGCCTCAGCAATTGCAACCTCCACCGGCAGAGAGCCGAAACAGTTGTTGTTTCCTACTCCTTTTTACCGCGTTCAACCCGTGATGGAATCTCGTTTTGGACCTGGTCCCCGTAACTCGCCAATTTATCCTATGATTGGTGAGCTATACGTTTAATTATTTCACTATCTTAAACATAACTTATACCACATCAAAGCAATCAACGTGAGCTTCATATCAGTATTCACTCGTAAATAGGATAATAAATTGATTCGTCGTCTTTACAGGACAACAAAGTTTTGGGCCTTTTTTGGGTGATTTCCCGAATCAGCTGTTTCGTCAGTCGTGCCCGGGTTGCGCAACGCCTCCAGCTGAAACTATTACGAGTAAGTCTTAAATTGTAACAGTATCACGGTAATACATAGTCTGTATACATCGTGTTGTTCATTACCTTGTTTTGTTTTTTTATGTTTTGCTTTGTTCGTTTTTTTCCTTTGAAGTAGGCCTAACCACCTAACTATTATTTTTTCCCTAATGATTTTGATACCTTTTTTATCACGTTTTAATTTCCAGCATGCGGTGAAGTAACAGATGCAAGGATATCAGCAGCTCCCAGTGGAACCATTTTCGTTAACATCCATCAGGTTGACAAAGCCGGACAAAAAACCTTCAATTGTCACTACGGTTTCGTCGCTTATCACCCGAACAGCAAAGTCCAGCTGAAATGCACTTCGTTGGGAAGCGGCACCACGTTAGGCGTAAGGCACATAGTTAGAATAAAAAAACACTGAACTTTTATGTAAATAATTGTATTTTTGTTTTGTAGGTTTATAACATTGTATCGCCAGTTGCAGAGGGTGCGGTCGACACAGTTTACACTTCAAAGGGGAGCTTCTTATTAGTGGCTTTGAAGGCTAAAGTAAAGCTCCAAGCCGAATGTACTTGGGAAACCGTCCTGGGGTAACCTGAAGATGGTGAGAAAGGACTGGCACATGCATAGTCCAAGTTTACGTAACTTTGATTTATCAAGCTGAACTCTTCAAAACAGTTCATGTGTCATTATCGTTGAATATTTTAGCTATTTATTTTTTATGTAGCTTCGAACTGGTGATTTTCTGAGTAATTTTATGACGGTTCTTCTAACCTGAACATTTAATAAAGGCATTTAAAAAAAACAAACAAATGTTTTAATCACTTCAATACGCTACAACGAGCATAATGAAAGATTTTAAAAAGAATTTGATTCTTTTGTTCCAGAGTAAATTTCATTCCAGGATTGGATAATGTTTGGCTGTTTGGCAGAGATAGTGTTTGGCTGTTGGTGATGTGTGGTGGTTTCTTGGTCATGATTATTTAGCGAAGAGAATATTACGTCAGTATCGATATTTCTTATCCTTTTCCTTTGCAATTTCAATGAGTGTCGATTACTTAAAGGCGGAGATTATTTTCAAACTATTTAAAACGTTTATTCCTCCTAGCGCTAGATGTCTTACTTTTGCCCTATTTGCTGTATTTATTTGGAATTACCACGATCGTGGAATTACTTTGCACATCTGTGAAACTGTTATCGGCAGTTGCTGTTAGACAATTTTTAGTGAAAACTGACAGTGACTAAAACAGCAACAAAGCTCACTTGTTAGAATTTTGAAAAATTGCTTTTTTTCTACTTCCGGTTTTCTCATTTCGTTCAGTAGTTCAGTAAATATTCATTTGACGTACAAAAAAACCCTTTTTCGTTTTTAATATACTTGATATGTAAAATGAATTTTTTTTTAATTATCGTATTGTATTTTCAAACGTGTATCCTATATGTCGTTACACCGACTCTGGAGAGCCACCCATTAATAATAAATTCTTGATTTTGACCAAATTTTGGATTTCGTTCAAATTATAATTAATCGACCCCAAATTTCATGGAGATCACGAAGATATATTAAAAATACCCGACAAAAGAACTCCAGCACGACAGTAGAACTCCACTACGCGACAATAGAATTCCAATAAATTCTTGAATAAATTCTTTAATTATTTTCATAATCAACAATAGAACTAAATTGAATTTTAAATATTTTAAATGTCCGACAATAGAAATCACAACGATTTTAAAACTATGTTCATGTCTGACAGTAGAACTTCATTGAATTTTAAATATCTCAAATGTCCGACAATCCATCCATGATGATCCATTCTTGATTCCTTTATACATTCAAACGTGCTAATCGTGGAGGAATCTTTTGGCTACGTCAGTAGATGGCTAATAAAATTAAGTTGTCCCCCAGCCGCCAGATGACGCGAGTGTCTTTGTCTTTGAGAGGACGAAAAATTCGCCATTTTGCTATTTTGAAGCGAAACGCCGAGTGGAAAGATATTCCGAATTGCGGTGTCAATCTACATTTTCAGCATTGAAATTTAACGGTAAATTCTAGTTTGGATTTAAATTCTAGTTTGGATTCCTCAAATGTAACTAATCATAGACGTTGCTGTGTGAATTTACAGGCAATCTGGAACATAATTTCCACTTGGCCAAATAATCGATCACGTGGACTGAAATTGCTTTCTATTTCGCCAAAATGTCGTCCGTTGTTAGCTGTTAAGCTGTACCTGTTCGGATGTACGTAAGGTAGTAGAGTAATTTCGTTGATCAATTTCCCTGCAATGATGCTATATAGATTTTATTAGTTAGTGTTCAGGTTGGAGATCCCGTTGCTTGACTGTTGCAGATTGTGAGAACTCGACAAATTCTGAGCTCCATGGCTGGCATCATTACAGTGGTTTTGTTGCAGCCAGCTGGTGAAAGGCGTGATCAAGTCAAGTTGAGCTGCAGCTGCTGCATGCAGTTTATCGAGCTGGTGTTATCCTGAAGTATCATTGCAAGAAGACTTTTTGAAATGGTAATGGTAAGTTGATTGAATTTATTGGTTGTAACTTGGGTCTTTTCTTTTTTTTAAATTCAACTGGCAAGTAAACTTTGATCTGATGTAGATTGTAGACAATAAGTGGTGCTATTTCTTGCTTCCAAATAATAGTTTCTGTGAAAGATATCATATAGCGATTCTTTGAGTTAACAACTTCCTTCTGATTGAACTAGAAAAAAAATTTCCACTCTGTATTACCAACTGTTTCTAACACTTAAGAATTAGATGTATAGAATTTTCTTTTCGTGGAATTTAATCTTCATTTAAAATTTCATTTGCCAATGGAATTTTGGAATAATGTCTGATGTAATTTGTTTTACACGATTTCTCTTGCATTTTAAGTTTGATCATGGAAAATAATATTCGTTTTTCCCCATAGGACTTGGTGATACTTAAACTATGCCTGTGCTGTTCAATGTGCAGTGGTTTTGCAGCCTGTTTCCAGTTGAGAGATGTGATTATGCAGCTGATACAGGATTGAAGAAAAAGAACTTAAGTTCAAGTAGCTGTGCTGGTGTTCTCCTAAAATTGCTGTGCCACAGGAGTTGCAGATAGTGTTTCGTTTTACATAGAAGTTTATGTAAAGAGTCTGGAGCCGATTAACCCCTTCTGCCTTTTTATTATGTAAAACTTCAAAGTTGTAAGAAATATACAAGTCGAGTGCCAAACATGATTTTTTTACAAGTTATAAGACACAGTAAAGAATAAATTTAAAGGAATTGTTTTATTGTCCCACCTCCACCCACAATTCCACCTTTTTTTACAATCACACACATACACTTAAGTTACCCCTTGGCTGCCACGCCATACAACCCGTAGGTTGTACTCTACGCGCCATGTCTGAAGGATCCATGACCAAGGTGGGACTTGCCATTGCTGACAAGTCACCGCATCGACAAGGGGGAACTATGGTGCATTGCCTAAAAGGCTTGCCTTGCGGCAAATTTTGGGCTTGGCGACACTCCGACCTCGCGGCATGAAATCCACGAGGCCGACCAGCGCGGCCCGTGCAAAGGAGCTAGGGGAGAACAAAGGCGTGGCAGACAACGGGTTAACTAACACAAACAACAACATATTAACAACAAATGATGATCCGCGCTGACATTTTGGCGATACCGGATATTTTTTAGTGTCCATCTTCTCGACGTGTCCTCTGCATTACCGGAATAAAGACAAAACAGTTGTTATTAAGTGAAATGCCAATAAAAGTTACATAATACAGATAGAAACAAAAGTCAGGTTTTTTGGCTCAAAGATTTGAAGATGCAATTTTTAAATCTTAAAATCAAGCTGGCAATATTAAGAATTGTAAACAGAACAAAGCTCACTTGCTAGTTTTTTTAAAAATTTCCGGAAGTATACCGGAAGTAACCACAGCGCCTCAACCATTGAGCTGTCGTCAAATTAAACCACATATTCGTGATCTCCATGAAATTTGGGGTCGATTAGGTGTGATTTAAACAAAATCCAAAATTTGGCCGAAATCGAGAATTTTCCTGAACTAGTTCAGGAAAATTCTGAAAACCGGAAGTACGAAAACGTACAAAAAGAAACATGAACTTTACCAAAAATTTGACGAGGATCACGAATATGTGGTTCTTTTGGTCCTCGAATGAATATTTACTGAACTACTGACTGAAATGAGCAAACCGGAAGTAGAAAAAAAATCTCATTATCAAAAATCTAACAAGTGAGCTTTGTTGGAGGAATAGTTATCGTCAGTTTCCACTAAATAATTTCCACACAACAGCTGCCGATACATGGTTAAAGAGATTTTAAAGTAACTGAAACTGACTGTTTTGACAGCTGACATTTATCGAAAAGCCATCTAGCGTTAGAAAAAAAACGTCAAAGTAACAATACGTTTGCGCGCAAGTAGGGTCTGATTTCGGAATTATTACACACACAAGTAAGTATACTACTAGGATAGATAATCTACGAAAATAAGTAAATTGTAGGGTACCTGGGCATAATCCCATGGTGAGTGACTGCAGGTGTGTAACAGCGGCACGGAAGCGACCACTAGCTGAAGTGTTCCAACTCGTCAGTGAAGTAAGACAAGTTGTATTTTTATGTACGAAGCGATGAAGCAGAAGCTAAATGAGCGGCGTACGTCGGGAAGATAAGTATTGAGCAGAACGTTGGTCATGGACAAAAGCCAGCGTTGGCTCAAGAATATCCGTGCTAGGACCACACGATTCCACAAAGAAACTGCGTGCTCTGTAAAAAAAATGTTTTACATTAATGAAAATATACAAATGAATAAAGCATATCAATCTTTACCTTTTCTAAGAAGCACACTGAAAAGTTCATAATGACGAACTGTAAAAATTGAATTCACAGCAATCAACAACATTACTCCTTATGTTGAGATAAATTTCCTGATGCTAAGGAAAGTGTCATGAAGTATTGCAGTAGCGTGGTGATAGATGGTTCACTTCACACTCTTCATGTCACTGAAACTCTAAGTGGAAATGGGACAAGGAAATTCTCTACGTTATTTAAAAATTTACACAAATTTACCTATAAGAAAAAATATAAGAAATAAAACTCTACCTATCTTTGAGCTGGGTTGCCTTCTTGACCAAAGTAAAAACAGCCATAACAACAAACATGCTGTTGCAGGGTACACCACCAAAATTGCGAAATTCAGAAAAGATCCTATGGTTCATAAGCGAGACATATGAAAATCTGAATTGTAATGGTTTGGTAGCAGTAATGGGGAAATACCTTATCCCAGCACATTTATATTCCATATGTACTCTTTAAACATGAGTTTTAGGTTTTTGACAGCATGAGGATCTAATGGATGGAAATTGACTGAGCACTAAGCCAACTTGTTGGAATGACTGACTGACAGTATGCATCTAGAATTTGAAGAAATAAGTTGGTACAGTATAAAAATAAGAGAACTAGGTTAAGATAAACCTACATCAAGTCTACATCAAACGTCTCAAAACTCAGTATTTGAACTTTTGAAGGACTGATCTTAACTTAAGATAGAGATAGCTACTTACAAAAAAACTTAAAAAGCTCATTTTATTTACTAAAACCTAGCATTCAATCCTTAGAAATGTACAAAGAACAAAGCTCACTTGCTACTTTTGAGTCAAAGACATAAGAACTCCTTTTGTAAATATTATAAAAATACCCGACAATAGTACTCCAGTGCCCAACAGCAGAACTCCACTACGCAAAATTCAATAGAACTCTTGAGTTTTTAATATTTTAAATGTCTGACAATAGAACTCCAACATAAATTATTCGTATGCCTTGAAAATAACAAAAGAATTTATTGGAGTTCTATTGACAGGTAGTGGAGTTCTATTGTAGGGCAACTTGTAAAGATTTCCAATTTTCCATAATCAACAGGAAGAAGAATCAGCTGCTTTAGTTAACTATAAGGGGGACTTCAACTAATTTTTAAAAATTTTAATCAAATCATGTTTTGAAGTACAATGTACCAATTTGTTTTGTTGGTGTTGTTTCACCAAGTCCTCCAGACGTCCAGAGTCGAGCTGACACTACTCAACACTGGGAAAGCTGAGAGACTGTACAACACCTCCCATCGTCGACACATCAGTGCACATGACTCTGCACTTATATACACCAGCACATGACATCCACATATACATGGATTCACATGTTTCATTAGTCATTTTGACATCAAACCATTGGCATGGGCAGGAAGAGAATAGGATAACTGTGGAGAGCTGAAATCCAAAATATGTGTAACAGGTCCCCATCAATGATCAAAGCAATGTTGAGTAGTTGTTGTCTTGTTGATATGAAACCTACACATTTCAAACCAAATAAGTCAAATTAACAAATGATGTAGAGTGTACTTTAGTAAATGAGTTACTTATGTTGTTGTTTGGATCGTACGGGTCAAACTATGTATAGAATTACAAATCAAAACTTGAGCACAATTGGCCATCAAATTCCCACACGTCTGTCTCCTTGACAGTTATAACGTATGATCCCCACGATTTCTACTTCCCGGATGCAGAGTATTTTATTCTTTTTCTATTCACAACAATGATTTATTAGTCTATTCAATTCAGGACTTCCACGAGGCGTAAATTTGTCCCTTACATCAATAGCAGACAAAGTCCAACGACTTAGACGACAAAGTCCAATTCTCGGGCGTTCTCGGCGTCCTAAATGAGTCAAACTGTCAAAACGACATATAGCGGTCGACAAGAGTACTGAACATTTCAACAAGTATCTTTCTTTAGTATGAGCTGGTGAGGTCAAACGAGAAATAATAACCAATGTTTCTCTTTAATTTTACATTTTCCTATTTTGTTCTTTGATAACGAGAAAATAATTAAATAAAAGTTGACACATAAAAACAACAATTACCCGCTCCGTAGCATCCGGTAGCATCGACATGATCAATATGACGCATCTACAATCGAGCAAATGTTTAAATACTCGACTGATTACAATAACCGGGTTAAATAGGTTCTCGAATCTCAATTACTAGCCAAATCATCAAAGAAATTTGGGCCACGGCAAACTAAGAAATATGTTAAACATTTCATTTCCTTCCCAAAATAATCAAAAATCGTACAAGTGGATTTCATTTCAGCGTTTTATTTTACATTTTCACTTTAGATGGAGTAAAATATTATGTACATTTAGTCAAATTACGCAAATACGTTTTCGTTCCGTGAAACAATAGTGTCAAATCGATCCACTCTGAAAGTAATGAAACGAAATAGCGGAGCTCACATCTCCATTTACTTTCGAATTAGTCTCTTATTGTAGACAAGCCTGGAAATTTATGATTTAACAGATCTTGAGGTATAAGAAGAGTGTCTTCGGCAAATGATCACAATCGTTTCACAGAAAAATTTGTACTTGTCAATTATGGGTTATCGGACTCGTACGTCGGTTTAACATCACACTTGATAGGATGTCAAGTTAAGATGAAAGGCATAGGGTGTTTTTCTGATAAGCATAGGAGCTACAACCTCGCAATCCCCTTAAAATGTCCGTCAGATTTTCAAGACCGAGTAGGTATCCGTTGTCGGGTCCCCAGTGGACCCGTTCGTCCAGTCCCAGGTAACCGGAGAAAGTTGTGTGGGCGAAATCGATCATGCGGACATCGACGCAGTCCGACCAGCAGTTATTGTCCAGCTTGCTGCTGCTGGCAGCAGCATCGAGCAGCACTTGTTTCTTGTCTTCATCCATCACTCGCCGTTTCTTCTGCGTTTGGCTTCCGCCGGCAGCGTCGCTAAACTCTTCGGTCCGGCTGACTTCCAACACGGGCGTCAGTTCGCCCTCATCTTCGCCGGGCGGTGATCCGGACAGTTCCGTCGGTTGAGAAAGATGCTGCTGACCATCCAGGTGATGTTGCCAAGTCATGTCACTTTCGCTGTCCTCCTCGCTGTCCGTGTAGCTGATGGTAGCCGATCGCTTCAATACTGTCGTCTTCTTCCCTTGCGGATGGCCGGCCAGTGAGTAGAGTCCACTGTCGGTGCTGTCGGCCGAGTTGTCAGCACATTCGTAGCCCGTCGAATTCGTCCTGGCAGGCGCTGAATGCCGCAACAGTCTCTTGAAATGGATCCCAGCTTGATAGCCACTAACACTCGTCCAGCTGCTATAGTCGCTGGTGCTCGAAGATGAAGAGCTTTGATCCATCATGTAGCATTCCAGTCCGCTGTCCACCGATTGTGTTGGGCTCGTACTGAACGACTGGGTCTCACAGCAGCTGTCCGTCAAAAAGTATTCGCTCGACGTGTCTGCGATGGACAGCGAGTCGAAATCCAGTTTGGGTTGCTGCAGGCCGGAAACTTTCTGACGTTTCAGCGATTGCGAGTCACAAGTGAGCCTGTTATCCGGATTGTAACTTGGATGGTCATCGTCGCGTATCCTATCCAGCTCGCAATCAGAGTCGGATCGTCGGCCATTTCCCGCATCCGGATTGAGGAAGTAGAGGTCCGGATGGGATAGAAATTCAGGATTTTCGTCGCATCCTTCGTAGACAATCAACAAGGAACTGCATCGCGGGGAATAACAAATAGCAGATCAATTAGCATATTGGTGCTTTGCCATCACTGCCACAATTGGCTCCTTACCTCGAATAGAAACGAAACGTTTCCTGCTTTTCGACGGCCAAGCGAAGTAGCCGGAGTCGATCGAGAATGGCGTCGATAATTTCAGAACGTCGAGATCCGCCGCTGGCGAAAAACTGGACCAGCGCCCTGCGTAGTCCGTCAGCGTCCAACCGCCGGCCAAAATATTTGTCTCTGCTAACGAAGTTTCCCGTCGTCGCATCGTATACCTGAACGAAGAAAACAATAATTTACATTAATTTAGTTATTACATCCACATGGCTATATTTTTGATAAAAATAGAAATTGAAGGACAAAAATAGAATTGGGCAAAGCCGGGCTTAATTGTCATCTACTAAATTATGTCCGTCAGGAAATAAAGGTTGTTGTTCATTAAATAATTCTTCCACGATTCAAAAATGGCGCCAAGTTTAAGAACAAATACATAACACTTGAAACAGTGTGGGGTTTGTTTAGGAGGTTGAAAGGATCACAAAATAAAATAATTAACAATTTGATACATACCTTCATGCCGCATAGACGGAGTCCGAGCGAGGCGGAAGTGCTGGCTGCGCACTTGGCCATCTGCCGGGTGCGTTTCTCGGCGGAAGCGTCGTCGCCGTGCTGCCTGGTGCCCATCTTCAAGTCCAGCACGCACGGATTCTGGAATTTGGACGCCGATGCCACATTTTCCAGCATCATGAAAACTGTAGAATAAAGAAAAAAAGAATAATTAAATAAACGGGCAGAATTATTCACGACAAAAATAGGAAAACCAATTCATTTTTCTAAATTCGGGATATTATTTCGCTGAATCAGTAACCTTCAATTATTTCTATTCCGGCCGCGTGATTTTTTTCTTTGAGACCTAGCCAATACTGGATTAGGAAACGAAGCCGTTAATGAGCCACTTTTGCACACGTTCACACCCACGCCATCCTGTGCCGCCTTTCCAAACGTCATGGCCTTGCAGGCGATCCGGCGGAATTTTTCAATGTCGACACCCCCGCCCACCCGCGCGCTATTCGAATGACAGAGGCTCATTACAAGTTGCGCCAAGAGCAATAAATTCTAAAACATCATCCACCACCATCAAGAAAAGACCTTGATGTGGTGAGAAAAAAGAAAAAGAACTGAAACACTCGGCCAAGGACAAGCAATTCACAGATTTCACCCACTCTCTCCTTTTTGCCACGCAATTTGCAACTCGGATTCTTCTTCCTCGTTCAAATCACGGCCAATTGCCTCACGTTCCACAGCCGACGGCCAATGTATATCTCCCAAGGTCCTAGCTAAACTTCTATTCCTATTCTAGTCTGTGATCATTTCCTTTCAACTTGTTTACATTTCCTGTTTGATTAAATTATTTGGAGAAGAAATTCTTGGAAATCATAATAATTAGCTAGTCCTTGTCCTCCGTCCGGCTACAGCCGGATCTACAGATTTACGGACGTTTGGACAAGTCACATAGAAATCGCTATATACGGTTCGTTTAACAGCGTCCAGCAATTTCTCAACTCAGTTCCCGTCTAGTAACTGTGGCGTGCAAAAAAAAAAAAAAACAGAAAATCCCTACACAGACAAAATCACGAAACTGGCGACTACCCAAACTTCAAACGCAAATACAATTTCTTTTTAAATCATCCAAGAAGAAAGTCTGAGCTTGCACGAGATTCTAGCCACGGATGGGGGACCACTGGATCGAAACGACAGACGTCCGGCAGAAGCGATAAGAATGGATACATTCACTTCTACGAAAATAAACTGAAATTCAAAGAGTAGACTGGCCAGACACTCACATTGAGATGATCCATCAGTGTAGGTGTGGGCCGGATGATAGGAAATGGCTTCATGGCCAGCCAGGGATATCCTGCGCTCAAAAGAGATTATAATAAATTAAATTTGAGTCGTCGATGATTGGGGTGGGTGGAAAAGGTTTTAAGGGTTTTGTACCTCAACGGGGCGTCGTGTCGGCGGTTATGGTGCGACGAAATTTCCGAATGTTCGGCCGTGACGCTGATCTCATCAATGGCGAATCGCCTCCAGTATTGGCGGCCTTCTTGGTACCACGTCTGAATCACACCTGAGTCATCCACAATCAGAAAAAAAATTAAGTTAAAAAAAAATTGTTTCGTGATATGATATGATTAAGGTTATAAGAAGCAATTAGATTTCGGTAACTCTCGCGAAAAACCCATAACATTAATTTGCTTTGCTGGCGCCCTCCCAGCGTTGTTTACTTATACCTGTCAGCAATTTACTTCATTCGCAACTATAGTGATTTATTCAGTTTCCAGCTATAAATAAGCCTTTTAAACACCTGGCGCAAAGATTTATATCTAATTTCAAAAGTACTACTATTTTATTTGTTAAGCGACGAATCTAGTCGTTAGGCTACTGTGTAACATGATTTCTATTCTTCTGTTTCGTCTCGTTAATTCTATTATACCTTTGCATTTTGGCGTGAAGGTGCGGATGTCCGGCGGAGCGTTCAGGTAGAAACTCAACTCCCGCGGGATCAAAGGCTTGCAGACGGTGGATTGATCCAGCTGCAGGAACTGGGTGTGGCCTCCCACCTAATTCAAACAAGAGCAAAGAAATTCGATTAGCAAATATAATTCATCTTCCAGTGCTCATTTAAAGGAACTCACCTGATGACAGAAAGGACGGAGGAGTGGGCAAGGATCAGCCGGAAGAGGGGGCGGCTCCATCTGATTATTCACTTCCGGCCGATAACTGGACGGCTCCTCTTGGAATTTACACTTTTTGGCGTTGCGCTGGACTTGCATTGCTGTCGATTATTGATCCTGGTTGTTTCCCGAGTGATTCACGACAACTGCTGACTTCTTCTTCTCCGTCCAGCAGACCATTCCAACTATAAATATACAACAATACAAACAATACAATACATGTGTCGACTGCGCTCGTTTCAACAAAGACGATAGTTCTTTGTCCTGCCAATATTCCCAGTCGCAGTGAGTCACCAGTCAAAGTTGGTTCGCCCATCTGATACATACACACACCCAACTATTTTCTATACTTTCACCTAATCTGCAAGTCTTACATGTGCCAAGAAAATTCCAACAACAAAAATAAGTAGATTCGCATCAAAACATTTCGAGGAGCCAACACGTTCCATTCCCAAACAAACACGTGCGGTTCTCATAATATAACGCTGTCTGCACATGATGCCGATTGGCGACACACGACAGCTAATAGAAAAGATAAGACAAGAAGCCCTCCGAGTCAAAAGGGAACCAGAGGTCAATGACGTCATCGCCAGTTACGTGTATTTTTAATGGGAAAAAAAAACAAAAATCCCGCAGTCACGTTTTCCAACAGAGAATAGGCCACGTGACAAGACTTATATACTCTCCCAACTTTTGCCCAAATGCTAATGGAATCCTAGCCGTCGAAAAAAAGTTTCACCATTTCGCCAAAACACAAAAGAAACGCTTTCAATTCTTTGCGAGTTCTCTCTCCCCCGTTGTTCTCCGAGTGAATAGAAATCGTGATTTATATTGTATGCAAAGCAGCAGGGAGAGAGTCGGAACTACTGGCGTTTTCTGCTGGCAATTCCTTTTATCAAATGGACAGGAAGGATTATGTGATAAACAGATGAGAGCTGGCGATGAAAAAGAATTAAGAAGAGACCTCATTCAAAATTACTTTTCTTGAAATGTTATAAATAAATCAAGGCGGCGGTGGAGGGCGGATGTTCTATTTTCTTCCGTGTTGCCATGGCGACGCTCCCCACCCTACAGCACGGCTCGATTGCATTGAGAAGGTGAACAGAGCGCGGCACAGTTGCATTGATTTGAAAAAGGAAAGTCGCAATTGTTGCACAGTTGCGGCGGCCTTGATCGGAAATTGGAGATGAATGAAGAAGAGGTTTTTCTTTTGAAAAGTGAACAACAAAAAGGAATCGATCGGTATAGCCATCAGAAATCGATAGCCAATGGCAATTGCGTGATGTCCGCTAGAAATCACGGTCAAGGATGTGTGAAGTGACGGTCTCTTTTTTGTCTTCAAATCAGGGCGGATTTTGTTTGCGTTTGGCCAATAAAAACAAGCTCGTGAAAGTGATCAAGACAGCCAAATGACCAGCAGAGAGCGGATAGAGGTTAGACACGAGCTCAGCTATAAAACGGCCATCCAACAGCATATTTCCCCCCGAAAAAAACAAACAAACTAAAACGTCCAAACGAAGGAGATTTTTAAAGAAAGGAACGTGAGAACGGAATGTGTGTACTCAATTCCACGGCCAACGAACCCCCTCAGCCGTGCTCTGTATTCCCAAATGATTTTATAAGAAAAAAGGACATTTTTTATTACCTTGTGAAAATCGTAGAAGGCCAGCACAAGTCACTAACGACTCCCCCGACTAAATTTAATCTGCCAGAAATCAAAGGGCAGAGCTCGAAAAAACCAACAGCACTTTCACTTGTCTAATGTCGGTCGAATATTCACGGCAAGTTGCTCTGCTGCAGCAATGGCGTAACGCTCACAGTGAGAATTAGAGCTACACACGACACCGTGAATGTTACAAAGAAATAATGGGGGGGAGTTGCTGCTGGGTCTTCCCGCGTCCTGTTGCCAACCAGAGTGAACAGTGACGTCACGTATGTAACGTGTGGCCGAACGGGAACCACGCGAAACGGCACGAACTTGCTACTATTTCTTTGTTTTCTAGATGGAAAAGCCCCGGTCAAGGGCCGAGAAACATGCACACACACAAAGGAAGAGATGAAACAAAGTGTGTCTACACTCACATTTTTTTAGGGTCATCGAAGATGCTTCGAACTCGATGCGAAATGAAGAGTGCGTCGAATTCGGAGGGGTATTGCTTCGAAACAGGAAGACCCCTTCTTCGAAGACCTATCAACTAACATTCGATGCTAGTATTCGTTGACCCCTTCGATGCATTGGTCGAAGATGGGTCTTCGAATATCGGATTTTTGAAATCCCCTTCCGATAAGCGGGGTTCTTTCATGCAGCGATATACCAAAAATGAAATAGATTTGAATGGGTTGTTCGATCTGTATTGATTATTGATACACAGACACAGAAAGAGACTATACACGGACTCGTTTCTTTATCTATACTGATTTAAAAAATATATCGAAATAAATTAAAAGTTTTGCAATGAAAACATGATGAAAATCTTAACTAAAAAATCTTTGGGGACACTGGTTTCGGTTGGCACTGGTCTTCATTCTGTTTCCTCTCTTGAATTGACATTAAACATATTTAATGTGTTTGTCAACAAATGCCTATACAAACAATGTTGTTGTTACTTGTGAAACAATAGAAAGGATAAGGTATTAAATCTGTTTTCTCAGCTCACATTGAATCTTGCAGATGCATCCTATTCAAAGTATCGGCTACTTACATCTGAATACTGTTTGTCAATATCTGCCTGTTTAATTAAATATAATTATTTACTGAGCAAATGAAGTATGTAAGCTAGAAAAAAGTATTAAATCTATTGGCTCAACTCATGGAATGTGGTAGATGAATCCTATTTCAAGTATTGGGCATCTCAAATGTGAACATCAATATCGATCAATATCTGCCTGCATTAATATAAATAAAATGTAATTATGCACTAAACAAATAAAGTATATGAGCTAGAGGGAGATATTACTTGCTGTTCCTGCTTGTTGAACATGAGAGATGCATCTCTCAAGAAATAAGATGCATGCATGATAGTTTCAGTATCGTGCTGAACCTCTTGAGTCAAAAGTCAGCCATATATGAAGTTGCCTAATAGTAAGCAAGTTATGATTAAAAATTTATGGGGAAATAACTGATCTCTTATACCTGTATGTATCATTATTACTGGTAGCTCAAACAAAATCACAGCCCAAAATCAAAACCGCAACCGCAAAACTGAAACGTAGTTGGCATTTTGATGCAAATTTGACACAGAGACTTTATGTGTCCAACAACACTTGATGAACTCTTTATATGAAAACTTGTTTAAGAGGCTATTTTGGATAAAACATAGACTAGATGTCTTTAAAAAATAACATAAATTCGAAACACAGTCAGGAGAATTGTATACAAACGACACAGACGCCCTAACAAACACTAAGATTGGCTTGCTATGTTGCCAGATGTAACGATATACGAATGAAGCCTCTTGGCACCGAATTTCGAATACGTTTAACTGTTCGAGTGACCTATTCGAAATCTCGAGTACGTCCAAGGCTAGTTCTGCGTACTCGAAGAGGTAACCGAAGGGTTTATGTAATAGCTCGTTTCGTAGCATAGGGATCTACGAATTAGTGGCCTCCCTTCGAAGCTCGAACTTGGTGCTACGAAGCCTTCGACGCATGCGATGGTCATCGAAAGGGTCTCCGAAGCGACTATCCACTTCCTTCGGTGACCTTACAAAATGTGATTGTCGTTTCGAAGCATAGGGGATCTACGAACTAGGGGGCCTCCCTTCGAAGCTCGAGCATGGTGCTACGAAGCCTTCGACGCATGCGATGGTCATCGAAAGGGTCTCCGAAGCGACTATCCACTTCCTTCGGTGACCCTAAAAAATTGTGAGTGTAGAGCGTTTGGGCGGGAGCAGAGATACGAGTGTACCGTACCGGACGACAGGCGGACTGCGACTGAATCCAACGTCCAACGAGAAACTATACCAGCCCAGTCACAGCCCACCCCACCACCACCCACTTGCCATTCGTGCCTGAGAAACCCCCCCTACAATCACGTTGAGCACTAGATCCCGCGGAATTTTATTTTTTCTTTCCACTGATGGGGGAGGAGCTTTCCAGACGAACTGGCGAGATCGCCGTTTGCCTCCCATTGGTCGGAGGAGAGGGGCTCGGTTGGGTCACATGATCTTAAGAGTCTATCTGATCCCGATTGACGTCACATAATCGCTCGCTCTCTCTCTCCCTCGAAAAACTGTGTTGTGCATGTGAAATTCAATGTGGTGCTGCGAACGCTATTAAAAACTGGTACAAACGAGAGCCCCCGTCATCCCGTTTTCTCACAGACGAACGCCTCCCATTTCTCTGTGTGGGGGGCTATTACTATATCTACACAACAACTTGTTTTTCGTCTTGTTTTGGCGTCTGTGCCAGATAGCGCTGTTATAATACGATGATGTTGTTGTTGTTGTTATTGTCGTCGATTTTCTTTCAGATATTTTAAAAGCCTTAAACGAATAGACGTCAGAGATAAGCCATTGACATTTTTCTGATCCGATCCCGTCGTATGGTAATCCGATCGATCGCTGAAACGGCTGAAACGAATTTTTTAAAATGAATCGTCTAATAGATGGCGATTAAAGGAATAAATTTTTAAACGAATAGTCCCCCCCCCCACCAACCTATACGAAATAGGAGAATTTAAAAATGCGCTGGGACGGAATTCATGGGAATAAGGCTCGTCTCCATTTTCAAATGTTCGAAGGCTGAAAAATGAAAATCAGGCAATTTCGTTGTTCTCTCTCTTTCTTTCGTTTTTTAAACGACGTTCGAGAGACGAAAAGTGGGTCAGGCCACATTCAATCAAACCGCGAGGCGGCAGCACAGTTAATTCATTTACTCGCTTACTCGATCCAGCGCAGCGCCAAGCAACCGGCACGAAACTTCCGTCACGGTGGGCACTGAAAGATTCACGTCCGACAAGTTGACGGGACACGAGCAGGAGGGTAGAAGAACAGCTGGGCGAGACAAGGATCGATCCAACCTTGAGAAAAACAGACAGACAAATTATACTAGACCCCCACTTTCAATTGTTGTCAACGGGCGATTTATTTTCTTTTTGAAAAGAAAGAAAAGGCGGGAAACGATTTTGAAAAATTTGCGCTGGGATTTTCGTTCGGGTTCTATTATGTGACGGGAATAATGAAAGCCCACAATAACCAAGGTAGATTTAAAAATCTAAAAAATTGACATTCACGGACAGTCACGTTGCACCTTACTATTCCAGTCTCTACTGATTAGAGAGAACCACACAGACTTGTCAAAATAATCATTCCTGTTGGCGGTGGTTACGAATGATATAATTTTCTACTGGTTGACCTCCGCTGTTGATAACCATTTTCTGTATTTTTGATACGTGCGTCTGCATTTTTCACATCAACTGCCTGGACTCGTGCCTGGTAAAAAGGTTTGAACCGGAAAAATGGGGCTGAGAATGTAAATAATAATAACGGCGGTCGAGAAATAAGGCGGCCAGCTGAGCAAACAAACTCGCGCAGCACGCACAGCAGACAAATGCACAGAAAAAAACAGCTGATTGAAGTCGTCGCTGTGACAAAGAGGGGGGGTTATTCGGTACGACGTTTGACAACAGACATCAATCGACAAGAAGAAAAAGAAAAATGAAATGATTTGCGCTCTCTTCTTTTCACGTACATACAAAACCAGCCGAAACCCTTTCAAGCAGAAAAATTGAGGGCAAGGATGAATACGGGAAGAAAAGAAATAATTGCTGATTTTTGTGCAATTGGTTTTTCCGTAGAGATATAATAATGACTGTTTTATATCATTCTTTGGCGAGTTCGAAGTCCTCACGAAGCTGCTTGTCTGTTTCCTATTCACCTTGGACATTGCACCGTGTTTTTCCCCCCATTTCGACACCTATTGTTGTTGTTTCAGATATCCGGTTTGCATTAGCCGGACAGTATAGAATATGGACAAGGCTATACCTATGCTCGCAAACACCTCGGGGACAAAAACAACAGCAACATAAGAAAAGACCTTGGCCAATTGAAATGGCAACGGAGCGCAACACGCATAGCGGATGTAAAGAATCCGCACAATCCGGCCGGCATTCGGGATTCAAAAGAAAGCCCTTGAAAAGCCCTAAGTTTGAATAAATTATATCACGCCGAGTCGACGTTTGGGTTACGGGAAAGAATACGCACAGTGGAAAAGAGTTACCGGCAGCGTATTGATCCGATGAGAAGTTTCGACTTGGTGTCAACCAATCGCAGAGGAGGAGCATATAAGACGCTCGAGGTAATACAAAGGGGAGCGAGCGAGTCCTTTCCCGGTGTCGGTTGAAATTCAGCAATTCTCCGCGATGGTGGCTAGCAGCCAGCTGACGGACTGGACAAAAATTAAAAAAAGAAAATTCAGTTAAGAAAACCGTTACTGGACAAAACAAAAATAATAATAAAAGATGGACGGTCAAATTGCTCGACAAAGTCTGTGTCAGCTGTGTGAGTTTATAGTTGTGCGCTGGACATTTGCAGCTGACACGAAAACTACATTGTAAAACAAAGAAAGAAGTTAACCCCCCACAGTAAATTCCCGAGGGTTGACAGTCTGTTCAGCAGTTTTTACTCGCCCCCATCAAACGGATAACTGCTGCACGCATATAAAAACAGAGAAGAAACTGCTGCAGCTGTCAGAAGTAAAAAGAATAAAGGGGGGTATACTACTATTGACTATTGACTTGGAAACGCAAACAATGACACACAAGAGAATTTGCAGAATGATTCCGTAAGTCTTGGAATGACAATGTTGTCTTTGATATTACACTAGACGGCGGCTGCTGGAACTGGATAAGGAAACTAGCAGGCAGCCAGCACGAACTGGGTATACGCTGCGGACACGTTAACCCTCGACTACGCACCCAACTGCCTGTTTCAACACGTCCCTAACTCGTCGTTCACCATCCAATCATCTGCTCATCGAAAGGATTGAGCTCTTGAAGTCTGCGATCTCTGTTGATTCGAATCAGGTTATGTGTTTTGTTTTTCCTCCTCCATTAGAAGAGGATGGTTAAGGAGTTTCCTCCCTTTCGGGACTCAGGGCGAACGCGGGACTGGTGAGGCAGAAGAGGACATGTGCCCTTTGCAATTAAGCGTATTCCATCAGACTTTCAATCACGCAACGCTCCACGTGTCCTTAATCACATGACAAATCTTTTTTTTTCTTTACTCGAGAAACTAAAATTGCAAATTGGCTTATTCACTCTTTTCCGCTGTCAACTCTAAATAAATAAGCAATTCGTGCTTTGCGAACTCTATTTCGTTTCCCTGTCAATAACTCAAATATAAAATCCCCACCAATTTATCAATCCGAGGCTTATTAAGAATCTCGTTCAGTTTGATGCGCATCGCAAATTGATTGGCCAAAGCAGGTAGGAATTCGTATGGGGCAATCGTCAGTTATTTCATTAAGCAAATATTTAATTGAATGAATTTTTTTTATTCTGCTTTTGGACGGTTTGATATTTATTTTTTAACTTTATTGTTACTCTCCAGTGACTGCGCGTAAGATGTCAAATGTGAATTTGACATAGGTGCGTTATTCAAAAATTACAACGACGGAGACAGTAATATTCAACATTAAATGTTGTTGATGCCTCCGGTGGCACTCGCCTTGGTGAGGTACCATTGCGAGCGCCACGACCTCAACTTGTACAGGATTCGTTGAGAAGGACTTTGGCTAGGATAACTAGTCGGATGTCAATTAAAAGCAACATCAAGAGCTAATCTGAACTTTCTAAATTGCGACTGTGGCGACTGAAGATTAAACTACTCGAGGTTCACCTAACGTTGGCGTCTCTGCTGCAGTAATTACAATTAGAAACTCTAGTTGCACTACTTAGATTTAAGATCTGATTATGACAAATCGTGAACGACCTTGTGATCATTCAAGTTCATCGGTTGAAATAATAGAATTTTTTAAAATACGAAAAGAAACAAAAGCAACAAAATAATAATAATGTTGCGAGAAAATGAAGATACCAATCGTGGCTACATCACAATTAACGTGATTTAACTGGGTTTCATGGCTGTGGGAACTGACGGAGATCGTGACGCAACATTTTGAATATTCAGATTCTCAATTCAATTGTGTTCGATTATCGCTAGAGGGCTAGGACCGCATTATTAACACACTAATCAATTTTGTCATCAGACTTCGACAATAAAAAAAACATTAATGATTGGAAAAGAATTGATTACAATCGCTAGAATCCTTCTCCCAAATTTGTTAGTCATGCAAGTATGTGCTATTCCGGAAAATGAACATTATCAAGGCATTGGCGGTGAAGTGCGTCAAGTTAATTTTTTTCGTCGTCGTTTCCGACAAATGAACTTCACATTCGAAATGTACGCAACCCTTTCGTCTGCCATGTTGCAGGATTGATATGTTCATAAAAGCTATTTTATATTAGTTAGAATACTAGACCGCACTCGCCTTCGGATTGTCGATGTAACACCCTAATAATTTTGGCATTACACGGATTATTAGTAGCATGCAATCCGATTGTGCTGTGTCATTACATTAAAAAGAATTAAACTAAATATTTATAAAATGCGGATCGTAAAAAACCAACGGTAAAAGTTGCGCATTTCAAAGAAAAATAGCGTCGTACAAACGTGACTAATACTAATAAAATTCACACGAACTGTTGCAGCTTAAATTATGTCACAGTGTTCATTAAAAAAATTTGACGTTTTTGAATTAACAGTGTTCATGCAATCAGGAACACATGGGAATTTCAAAATTACGTCATTCCAAGCCCAGTGTTCTTCCACATTCTGTTGTCTTTCCGCGCCAAAGAAAAATCTAAACTGCAATCAAAAACATGATTGGAGAAGAATTGATTATAATCGCTAGAGTCCTTCTCCAAAAATTATTAACCACTCAAGTATGGGCGCTTACGTAAAATGAACATTTTCAAGTCATATGCGGTGAAGTTCGTTAAGTAAAATTATTTCGTCATCGTCTGCGTCGAATGAAATTGGCGATCGAAATACACCCAGCTATTTCGTCAGCTGGATATGCAGGCATGACATGTTTAAACACCTAATTCATATTGCTTCGATTAACCCTCACTCGCAGTCAGAATTTAAGTTAAATCATTAATAAAAGATACCTCTATCCTATATAAAATCTTTAAACAAAAGTTCTGTACACGTTATGTCTTGAAATTTAACAAATTAAGTATCAAATAAATTAAAATGCTCACTGCAATAAACCACTACTGAAACTTGAGCAATTCGAAGAAAAAGAGCCGCTATACATGCGTTACTAGAACGAATAAAATTAACACGAGCTATTACAGCTTAAAATCTTTCACAGTGTTCATTACAAAAATATGACGTTTTAGATTGGAAAGTGTTCATGCAATCAGAAAAACATGGAAATGTTAAAATTACGCCATCCAAGGTTAGGTTAGGATCCAAGCCCAGTGTTCCTCTACATTCTGCTGCCTTCCGCGCCAAAGAAAAATCATTTGCAACTCGATTTTTGTAAATTCAACTTCTTTTTCATTACTATTCGAGTCTTTTCTCAATTCTCATTTTTTTTAAATAAGGCAATGGTAGCAAAATGATGCCGACAGCCAAGTGAGAAACAATATTTGAAGTTTCTTGGTCGTGGAGAATATCAAGACATACAGTCGTGGCTGAAAGTTTGTATACCTTGTGCTCAAATATACGCCTTTTTACTCTGTATTGGCGGGTAGTGTGAGCCTATCACCAGAGAAAGGGGTTGTTATTTGTTCGCATTTTTCCTTGTTAACCCAAACCCCTCTACCCCCCTCTTTTCTTAACTCTACCTTTTAACATCACTAACTATTTTACCGCGTAACGGGAGACGGTTAAGCAACCCTTTTACGGAACACAAAATGAAATTTACGAACGCTTGATTAGCAAGAGTTCTAGAATTAAATGGTGGCGTGACAGAATAGTGGCAATTAATAGAATCTGTCTATCAGCCTTATTTTCTATTCATTTAGCGTCAGGTAAAAGGGTTGCTTAACCGTCTCCCGTTTCGCGGTAAAATAGTTAGTGATGTTAAAAGGTAGAGTTAAGAAAAGAGGGGGGTAGAGGGGTTTGGGTTAACAAGGAAAAATGCGAACAAATAACAACCCCTTTCTCTGGTGATAGGCTCACACTACCCGCCAATACAGAGTAAAAAGGCGTATATTTGAGCACAAGGTATACAAACTTTCAGCCACGACTGTATACAACGACGAAGACGGTCGTTTTCAACGTCAAGTGTTATTGCCTAGATCTACATTTTTTTAACATACGACATTTTAGGATTGCTAACTATTGAAATTATCGATCGACTTTTGGGGCCGACTGCAAGTCTAGGACTCGACTGGCGTGTCTACTCTTTATAGCAGCAATAACTCATATTGCTGTACAGATAAATTGAAATCTCTCACGACATTTTACTTCAGTACGGCAGATTAGACTTTCCTTATAAACAATTGCGCCCCATCTCTCGGCTCCCAGTTTCACAGAGAAACTGCCAAAATCAATTCCGGATCAAACTTTCTAGTGATTTTTCGTGTTAAAATCGGCAAACAAACGATTCTAGACAGTCGAGCAAAGAGAAAGTGCTGCATCAGTGATGCGCGTTGCTGCAATGAAAATTTAGCTGATAAAAAACCCGAAGGTCGTTTCGTAAAAATCAAAGAACCACAAGAAAAAAGATGCTGACACACGAAGTGACGTCAATCTGCTGTACGCACGCACGAGAATAAAGCAACGACGTTTAACGTGAACAACATCCCGAAATTTTGTTGTTGTTGATGTCTTGTTACGTTTTCGGCGCAACTTGTGAAATTACACGCATTGACCTTGCTCGCCCCGCCAAAATGTTGCGTAACTGATGCGCAGTTCACAACTAACCAACACTGAATTCCGTGTGAAACATTCCCGAAGCCTGACCGCTCGGTCGGCGGGTGGAGATTGACAACTGTATGCATTTCATCTCTCAACGGGCGGAGGGACTGGCCAAACAAAACAGCAAATTGAAACGGATGCGTGTTTCTGTCAAGGCCAGTGGAGCATTACGTTATGTAAACCGTGAGGATGAATAGGACGCGTCGTGACAACTTCACGCAACTTCAATTTCTGAACGTTTAATTAAAAACGGGTCATGATAACTTGGCAATTTTTCCGAATTGATAATAGCCTGTTATTGATTGTACAAGTTAACAGTTAAAATGTAAATACAAATAATTAGAGAATCCAGATTTCAAAGAAAAATTTGTTTTTCTTCAAATGAACAATGACCATGAATGTGTGACGTTACTAAATGTGAAAAGTTATTTTACTTTTACTTATTTTCACGCCAGTAGTAGTAGACGAAGGAAATACACTCTCATCAACTGATTCTAAAACGCTTTAAGCAATAAAATTTACTTTGTATTCACACAAATTTAAGTGCATCCCAATTGATAAAAAATTAGAACTGCTCATTAATCAATCTGCTTGTCCTATTCAGAGTTGCCTACACTCATAGGATATTTCAATTGAAATTTATTTAATCAATAGGGAAGACCAATTAAAATCTTAAAACTAACCAGAAAATAAACAATTCAAAGCCGATATGTGCTATAATGAATCTGTTAATAATCAAATTAGTATAAAAAGTTAACATTAGCTATGAGCGAGAAAATTAGGTTTGGCACATACCCCGATTGGGTACTCGACAGTGTTCATATAAATATTTGATCGTATTCACTTACATCAGTTCTATATTAGTAAAGAAACAGCCTAATTTGAACAGAAACGACGGTTTCTTGAATAACTGAACCAAATCCGCTGTGGTAATCTTCAACAGAAGGCAAACAGTTAAAAGCAGTTAAATCAGAAAAATATGTGATCAGATCAGAGATCATAGATAAACTTGTTTGAACAGGTGAATAGTTCCGAGCATCCGGGGAGGGGAGGATGAGCCGATAAGCTACCTGTTGGACATTATTTCCAATTTGTTACCATATTGAAAATAATTTTATTTTGCCTAAAAATGCGGAAGTAAAAAAGAATTGAATAAAAAAAATCTTCTGGATGTTTCTCCTGTGCCGATATAATGGAATAGTGGTGTTTCTTAACATGAACAATGACCATAAACATCAAATGAATAATAATTTTTGGAAATTTTGACATCTAACATATAATAAGGATATTCGTAGCAGACGAAAGAGCACTTCTCTCATCATCTGATTTAAACAGTCTTTGAGAAATATATTTGAGTTGCATTTCAATTTAACTTTTAAAGTCCTTTGATAAAATATCAATGTGCAAGGATGCAGGAAAATTTTCTTTCGTCATCGCATTGCCCAACACTTATTTCAACAATAACCCAATTATGCTCTTACTGGGGAAATATCCAGAAAATCAACAAATTTAGCTTGGTGTGTGTGATAACGAATCTGTCGCAGTTCTCATTCAATAGAATGCTACAGTTTCTCCTATAGTGTCAAGTTATCAAATTTTACTTATACCACAATTGGTATCAAACAATGTTCATGATAAAAAATTTTCACTTACACTAGGCGTAAATTTGCATACAAAACCAGACGAAAAAAACAACTCCAATTAAACGGGAACGACGGTTTACCGAATAACTAAAGAAAAGCCCCTACGACTTGACCTATGACGACGGCAGCCAGTGAGGTGAAGAAGGTAAGCCTCCCTTTTATCAAAGATAAAATGAGACTGGAACGGCTCTGTGAACCGGGGGAAAAACACAACGAAATTCGACCGTTTTTACTCTGATTAAGGTGCGTGAGATGACGTATTCACCATCTCGTCGCTTTCGTTACTTAAACAATATTTTATTGTTTAACAAATTCAAAATATATTCTAGAAATGTCTGTTGTTGCGGAACCTTTAATGTCATGCCCCATGAGCGATAGACTCGTGATATTACCAACAGCGTGCCGCAATTAAAGAATGCACTCTCGGATTAGCAGATTAACAGACAAGCACTTTCAGTAATGTACGACCCTGGATTGAAATTACATCAATCGAGAAGGCGAAAATTTTGAATTTGTTGCCTCAATTGCTGTTGAGAATACAACTCGCTAGATGGCGTGAAACTGCCAACAACTCATTGCGCGGCATTTTTAAATTAGATAAAAAACAACAAGTGCAATCGTTTCTGCAATAATGAGAAAAGAGAAAATCCTGGCATTTCCGGCGTAACTTTTGAATTTACACGCATTGACCTTGCTCGCCCCGCACAAATGTTGCGTAACTGATGCGCAGTTCCTCTAATAACAAATTGAAATTGAATTCCGTGTGAAACATTCCCGAGTCGTTCGCCCGACCGCTCGGTCCGCGGGTGGAGATTGAAAACTGCGCGATTCATCTCTCAACGGGCGGACGGAGTGGCCAAAAACCAAACAGCAAACGGATTCGGATGCGTATTTCTGTCAAAGCCAATGCAACATCGTGATGAATAGGATGCGACGCAACAACTTCCAATTTTCTGAACGATTTATTAAAAACGGATCATCATGATTTGGAAATTTTTCCGAATTTATAACAGCCCCTTGATTTTAGTACGGTATTAGTCCTTTCAAGTAGGCCTATTATGGTATACCATTCCATAAGTATTGGGAATTGATTGTACAAGTTGACCGTAAAAATGTGAACAAAAAATCATTAAAGAACAAAAGAAGCCAAATTGTAAAAGAAAATTGGTATTTCTTAAAATGAACAACGACCATTATTAAATTGATTATGTAACGGAAGTAAATTTTAAAAAATTATTTAACATTTACATATTCTTAAGTCTAACGTAGTGCACGAAAAAGCGCTTCTCTCAACTTAAACTTTTAAACGTTTATTGCAATATTTATTTACGACGTAATTAAGTGGGTTACACATCTTATGCCCATTTGGTAAATCAACGAATGCATCCATTTCAATTCATGTAGGTTCTTCCTAATCCTTCCGGAGTTCCGGTTAACTGAATTGACGGATCAACTAAGATTGAACAATGGTAGGACCACTCGAAATAATTATGAAAATTAACCAGAAAATAAGCAACAAGTACCCTATGTGTGCTATAATGAAACTGTCAAAGTTCAAATCAATGTATAAGCTAAAGTTACGCCACGAGCGTAAATATTTTTAATGACAAATACACCGAAATTGATTCTAGACAATGCTCATTAAAAATATTTAATCTTTTTGACTTACATCAGTTTGTACTGTAAATACTGCCAAACTTTTACATCAACGACTTTTATTTGAACGACTCAACAAAATCCACTGCGGTTTGACCTTTATTCTTAAACAGACTCGTGCACATTGACATTTAAGAGAAGTTAAATCAGAAAGTTACGGGATCAAAGATCAAAGATAAACTTGATCGGGTTAAGTTCTGAGCATCCGGACGGAAAATCAAAATCAAAATTCGACCGTTTTGACTGTGAACTTGTGAAGTACGTAAGATCATGTAATTTCTTTTTAAAAATTACATCAATCGACTAGTGGAAGGCGAAAAATTTGAAAATTGCCTTTGCGGTTGAAAATAGTCTCGCTAGATTGCGCAAAACTGTCAACAACTTATTGCGCGCCATTTTCAAAATGTTTAACAAACACCAAGTCATTTCTGCAATATCGGAGTTCATGATTTGATGCCAAGAAAGCAAAAAACTCACAAAAAATAGAACATCCTGAATTGAACTTGTGATAGCACCTGCAGACATTTCCATCATGAATGTTGAATTCTTACAAAATACAAAATCCATTAAAATATATGGGGTTGCATGTTGTAATTGTACGGTAATAATAAATCTCGCTAGATGGGGTGTGTAGTGTTAAATCAATTGACATCAACAAGCGCGGCGTTTTTAAATGAACAGAAAGAAAATAGACAAATTTTGTTTCAGGCCAATCAGACAAACAACAAAGAAGGACGGCAAATCTTGCATAACGGATACTTCATTCATATTCCGTGACATTCTAACTGAACTGTTAATAAGTAGACGAAACGACACAGAGGAAGGTCAGACGAATATTTAGAAAAGAGGTGGAAACCGAAGATTGACTCGACGAATTCTTCCAATAGAGTGAGGGATCTTTAGGAAAGCTAGTGATGCACAAAACAGAGTTTGTGAATTTAGGCGAACCTAGTTGGAACGGACAATCCAGTTAATAGATCGACAAAATGCCAGAAACGATCAACCACCTCACAAATAATCGAAGATGGTGGACTATAAACAAGTCGAGAGACTTGCGCTTCAAATTTGAATACAACTGGAATAAAAGCTCAAAGGTGCGATAATGTACGGACGAATTATGGACGACAAACGAAAACCGCTATTAAATCTGCCTCCGAGAAGAGGAGAGGATGAAGTGGGGCAACGTTGGCACCGGCTGATACCGAAGAACCCTAACCGGAAAAGAATCAAGTTCCGAAATATCAAAACGAATATCCGGAGATATGAATTGGAGGGGAAAATCCAACTGAAGAATAATCAGTTGCAAAGAGCGACTGAAAAGTTGGAAGAATATTCCCAAAGGTACAACGATCTTGTTTTACCTCACAACAAAGACATAAAAAAAACTGACAAGAGCCAATAGAATTCTGAGGAGACTGGAAAGAGCAGCTAAAAAAAACTGGTAATAAGCAGAAGGACGATCCTATCGACCGAATCGCCTCAAAAAGAAACGGTGCTAGTTGTCGCAGCAGAGGTTCCCAGTGACTAAGAGGTTGGCCCACACTTGAAAGAGACAGAACTGGGGAGGCAAAAATATGAAACGGGCAACGAACTGACTGATTTTCAGAAACCGGACCAAATGGAAGCTGTAGAAAATAGCGGATCCTCAGGAAAAACGGAAGTAAGAAAGGAAGAACAGCCAAACCAAAAGTTTGGCAAATTCCGACTGGTATATCAGCAGAATGACCAGTTTGCCATGATGAACCTGACGGAAGAAGCGGATGTGAAAAAGATGGAACCCGAAAAGAAGTCTGACTCGGAAATGTAGCCTGAACCCACACGACCATGTTCGTTTTGAAAGGCAATTTCCATTTGAAAGTCAATACGGAATATTGGGAAAAGCTAGGTCGACCGGAATCCAACTCTCTCTCAAAATTACGGATAAAAAAATACGGAACTCACAAGTTCATCAAAACAGAAGACTCGAAAGGTTTTTTCAACACTAGCATCAAACTGATTGAGAATGGAAGAGAAACATACTTTCTCCCCGTTTTAGTTTTGGATAAAAAAGAAACAGCCAACTTTGTCGGGCAAAAATATTTCTACAATCAGCTCAGTCAACTCGACCAGGAAAACGCTCCAGATTTGCTCGTTAGTCAACGAAAAGATTACAACAATGCCCAGGTCAAAGATGCACTGAAGGAAAAGTTAAAGTGACCAAAATCGAAGCTAAACGAAATATAAAATGCTATGAAGCATTTCAGATTTTACGTAATATCTCTATTGGTATCTCAAATAATACGTGCAGCCACTGCCACACACTAGCTATAACGCTTTGGTCAGCTGAAGCAAAGATGGCAACCTGATAACAACAGCAAATTTCTCAGCCAATGTCATTTACTGTTGTTGTGGTTCGTTCAAACAACAAAAATAAATTCACTGGCCAATGAAAAAGCATAAAATTCAGCCCGAAGTGGACTTCTCGAGACGGATAATCTAGAAACCTAGCAAGAAGGGCTAATCTGCTTATCTGCCTCACAAGCGTAACACTTAAAAGTAACTAGTCTAACTGACAAAGTGACGGTCATGTGATGAAGACAATAAAAAAAGGTTCCTTATAAGAAAACAGAGACTCACTTTTGGATGAGGCGATGGGTCTGTTCGATGGGTGGGGTGGTAAAATGTCGCGCCATGATGACTAGCCTATATAAAACAAGAGACATATTCATTAAAACAAATTTATTAAGAATATGGGCTAAAATTTAAACAAAATATTTAAAATTAACTACCTACTTCAGTTTCAATGGATGGTTTGGAGTGACAGATATGGTGGCGAGGAAAAACTCTCCAGAAAACTAACATCCAATCCTGACATGTTATCCACCTTGTCAGCTACTTTACAGTAATCCTAATCCCAAGTACAAAAAAAAAATAAGACACAGAATCACTGATTATTCAAAACCATAATGCCTCGTAAACTTATAAACGTGTTGTACCTTCCACCTGTGGTACCTCATGATGTGATGTTACCACATGGAGTAGGTTGACGATAAAACTGGGGGAGTATTTTCAGCCTAGCTGTTTTAAAAAAGGAGAAAATTATTTTCACCTTCAAATATTCATTATAAAAAATACTGAGGAGTAAAAATAGGGTAGGGTTAGCAAGCACGTAACAGCGGTATATCCCTCGCACCCACCAGGGTCGGCATAGAACAGCAGATCGCATCAAAACATCTTTTCTCATTTTGGATGAACCTCTGTTAATAATTCATACACCTCACATCACACGTAAACATTTTTTAGATTGAAATGCTTGCAATGTTAGCGATTTCTTACCTCATGCGTCTACCACAAGTCCACAAGTTGAATTATTAGTGCACGTCCAGAGCTAACTCTTCTAAGTGCTAAAACTGCTAACTCATCAGCTAGCAGACGATTCTAGGGGCGCTAGTCGCTAGAGGTTTTACTTGTCAGCATTCTTATTTCGGGGCATTATTTTTACCACATTTTTACAGTCTTTTTCTTTAATTGAATTTGAATGTTTTGCAACTATTAATAGACTTCATCTGCATTTGCCAATCTTTTTTGGCGAAAGCAAAAAAATTGATTAAGACCATTTAAGGTGTAACAAGATCACAGAATATTGAAAAAAGTTGCTGCACCATGGTTGCTGGAAGTTGAATATAGGAAATTTATCAATAATCTTTCAAAATTTTCATTTAATATTTGCATATGCAATAAACTGATTCCTGTCAACTAGCAAAACTTTATGACCCAACACCGGTGAAAGTACTAGAAATGAACATGTTGTTTATATATCCATTTCGTTGCCTATGTAAGAATTTTGAAAATGCACACAGACAGATTGAAACACAATTACATAAATTCATCCCAATTGATTTGAACACCAAAATTTTCTTTCGTGTTTGATACAGGAGGAAAGCGCAGCTCCCTCAGTTTAGAACGATCGCTAGCGGCGATACCATCGGTATCGATTCCGCTACCGATATTAACAACCCTGTATAGGCCTATATGGAGCCGTCGGGGCTGGGCTGTGCTTGATTGCATGTTTACCTGTAGAAATATAAATAAATAAGTAAGCTTGAAATCATTCCCAAATTTCCCTCATCGCAACCAACACTGTATCAAGTTGCTATTCATATTCACCATGGCGTGCCAGGTGAATGAAACTGTGCCCCACACAACTGTTTGTCTGCGATATCCATGCAAACGTTCCACAGAAGTCATGCAAACTACACGAACTGAGATTTCAAACACAGCATAAATCAAAGGGTGCATTAGCTAAAGTAGATAACACAGCTGTGCCCTCGGTTGCTATGAATCTTCCACCGCTAACGGTGGAGCAATATTGACAAAACATAGTCTTGCAATCATTCCCACAGTTGTCTTTTTGACAACGGCATCCTTGACAACAAAGGGTTGTTATAGTTACTAAGCTTGATTATCACAATTATTCAGCATGGCGTGCTGCACGAAGCCTTTGGGAATTCCAAATTTATCCGAATATTACGCAGAAATTATGCTACACAGCACAAACAGAGAGTCAAAGCCACATAAAATAAAAGAACATAAGCTTTCGGAGATACGCAACTTAGTCGCTGGTTGCTATGACAAACATTAACAAATATACATGACAGAGCTCAACGAACTGTTTGGATTCATGGAACGATCTACACACGTTTACCATTATAAATACAGCTTGTTTGACATTTCCATTGCATTGCAAACTGTGCAGCTTCTCCGACTTAAAATGTCAATGCTAGGTTTGTACAAGAGCAAAAACCAGATGGTCAATACACGCCCAAAAATTTTGATTTCAGTTCCAGTTATTGTGGTTTTTTTATTAATTACAAGCGTTGATTTTGCCACACAAACTGCTTTGAACGGGTTACACTTTAATTATATCGCCTTTCATGTAAGTATCTCCCAAATTAAATAAAACAAAACAAATGATTTCATAGAAAAATTTTTCTTTGAGATTGCTCTGATGCCATTGTAAACTTAACTATAATTTTTTAATTAAATCCCTGTTTATCATAGAACCCACCTTTTGATATACTGACTCGGGGGACAAACGGCACCTTCACTTATACTGGGTCATCAATTAACATAGTGGATTGGTTGGCAAAAAGATTCAATTTTACGTAAGATAATAAACTTAACTAATCTGTAATTAACAAAAGTTCCTGCAAAACGTCTAATTTCCAAGTAAATAATTTCGCCTACGCTCTTTCAACATGTAAAGGGTCACTTTTATACCAGTAAACGAAACTTTAACCAACAAATTGGGAACGCACGAAGCTATCTATTACCAACTAATGAACGATAAAGTAATAAATATAATTGTTATTCCAAATTATTACATTATAAGGAATGGAATTAATATAAGCCGTTTCTGATAGGATGTCGAAGGAATAGGATGTGCGTTTTACCTAACTATGGATCGAGTAGAAAGATTCGACTATACAGCCTCAGCATGGTCAGAAGCATTTAGTTTTGTTGCGCCACGACCTGGACAAGAAAGCAGATTATTTGCCTTCATTGGTCCATTTCAACCGATGGTTGGCTATAATCGCAAAAACAGCATGCTCTTTTATTACATTTTCGACTTGACAGGTTTGGATGTCAGTTTTCATCAGCCTCATTTTCGTAATCGGTGCAATGACATTTTTTACGTGGCTCTACAATCGTCGTAACGCTTATACCCAGAGCAGTCGTACGACAAGTCAAACAGTAGCAAACAATCGGCCAAGCGGTACTGATCTGACAGGTCAAAGAAGCACGTTTTCTTTCATGGGTTCCCACATGATTTATGTAATAAATACAATGACGAATCAAGGTAAAAGATTTAAAGCGTCACTCAAGTAAAAAAAAAAGTAGTGAATGTTATAACATTAGCTTCTTAGTCTACCATTCCTAATCACATTTTTCTACTAACTTAAGGGTGTAGAGAACTATACAATCGTACCTCATTTCGACTCCTGGCAGGAGCATGGGTTTTGTGCGCTATGGTTCTGGTCAATTCCTATACAGGAATTATCACTTCGTCCCTTACAACACCGAAGATAAAGCCGCCGATAAACACACTGGAAGAATTAGCAGCAAGCAAAGAAGTAAAGATAGTAATCAGAAGTGATACATCAACCGGAGTACAAATTCTGGTAATACCTCATTTTTCTGTTCTATTTTGGGATTTCTGAGATTCACGTGAAACTATTTAATTTATGTATTTAAAAATAAATAGCAAGCAACATCCGGCATATATAAGGTTCTGGGAGATCAAGTCCGGAATGAACCTGATCGAATTTTTGACGATCCTTTTAAATTGGCAACCAAGTTACAATCTGGTCAGTTTGCTTATCCATTTGTAAGTAAAAATAACAAAGAAGCAAAACACTTATTTAACTTGTGCACGACAAATTAAAAAAAAAATTGCAGCTACGTATTCGATGATTGCTGATTTTATGGTAAAATTTTCTGTTTTTCGTTAGGTGCATACTTTCAGCATTGCTTTTGTCGGGAATCAATTTAAAAAAGATAAAAAGTGTCGCTTTAAAGTCTCCAAAATATTGCCCCTATCACACGGACATTATTCGTTTCTGTTCAAAAAGGGAAGCTGGTACACCAAAACAATCAGCAAAGGGTAAGTATTAATTCTTCAGAAACAAAAGAACAAACAAACATGGCTTTTATATCTAACGATTCTCTCACTTTTTCGTTCTTAAACGCAAACATATTTGCAGAGTTTTGGAGTTATGGGAAGGCGGTTTCGTTCGTTTTTGGGTGAAACACCTCCCCACCATACCCAAGGCCGACGAATGTTTCGCCGAAAATAAAAATCGAGTCTCTCGCATAGCTCCTATCCAGTTAACCGATTTGACCAGCGCCTTTCTAATTCTAGGCATCGGGATAGGATTGGCGACGCTAACATTCTTGCTGGAAACTATTCATTCGAGATTTCGGCGCTTCAAACGTCGTTAATGTATGCTTCAAATGACGCAGTTCATGTGAAAATTTCTATCAGTAGTGGTTGTTCTCTCTGAATAGTAGTAAGCGTAGTCGATCGTAGGCTTACTTAAAATTGATGTTAGATGTTACGTTGCATATTGCTGTTTAGTTTTTATGTTATATCGACAAAATTCCTGCTTAATTAAATTACGGGCAACCATAAAAAGCAAAGATTTATACCTAGATTTCATAAAGTAGAGCATTAAAAAATTAAAACAATCGTTCTAAATTGGAAGTTTTGATTTTTCCTGCCATTTCATTTTAAAATAAAGACTAAAGAGTACTAGTGATTTTACGACTCCTTAAATAATTTTTAAAAATAATGTATGCATCAATTAACAAGTTTTTTTTTTATTATTACTAAACGATTCCTTGAGCATCAAGATAAATAGATAATACAAATTCTAATATCTCCGTAGTTGCGACAGCATCTACAGCCTTAATACTTTCATGAAAATTCCGTCAATACACAACCTGAATTGGAACGAAGGATTGTCGTAATAATATATAACATTGTGTACAAAACGGTACAATGTCCATGCAGCTAGATGGCTTTGTCGAGTAACCATGGTGACTTGTAAAGAAACTCTTTTCAGGCGATTCGACTTTGTCGATCACCAAATCTAAATTCACGAAATTTTCTCATTAATTCAAAAGTACTGCAGGCTTACAATCTAGATTTGAACAGAAAAACTTATATCCAAAATCGGACGTCACATGAAACCATATAGGATTCCCCATTATTGATTAGTAAAATTAAAATTGAATGGTCTAACACAAAAATGTTAGTCTAATCGAATGATGCGTCGACAAGTTTTGCATCAATACAATATTGCATCACTGATGCATAATAAAATTATTATTAAATCTTATTATACAGAAAAAATATTGCGTTTGCAACACCTAAGCTACAGCGTATGTTGTGACTATCTCGACGTGCTTGTTCATCGAGGAAGTACTCTACGCACCCGCAGACATTCCCATCATAAATGTTAAATTCGTACAAAATTAAAAACATGGAAGTGTAAGCTTCTATGTTCCAGTATATAAATCGGAATATAAATAAATTAGGGGCTCGTAATCATTCCCACAATCCCCCCCTCCCCCAGCGCAAACAACGGACTGTCTGTGCTGACGGAAAGCCCCTATTCAAATATTCATATTCAGCATATGAGTGCATAACTCGCAGGTTATATAAAAAAAATTTCGGAAGACAAAAGAAAGCGAAAGTTAACAGGTCTTGAATCAGACAGCGTCAAAAGAGAGATAAACTCGTTGAAGTATCAATAGCACCGTGTGGTCATGTTTATTTGGACCGTCATGTCCGTCTGTGTTCGAATGGTGTTGAACTATTAGTAGGTACTACCCACAGATAACTAAAGGAGGTGGGGAAAAAACCGAATACTGGAAATAAAAAGCTAAAACCTTTTCTTTCATGGAAACAAAACAGGATTTTTGGTGCGCAGCAGTTTCCTACGTTTTGAAGATAAAGGTATTGGCCTAACATTGCGATAATTGCGAACCCAAGTCAGTCTGAAAACTATGGAGCTAATAAGCGACCAAAACTGACGAATCAATAACTCTGAACTCGTTTGAATCCAAGTTTTCTAACAATTTCGAAATGGATGATTTTATTTACTAAGTTACTTGTAAATGGGCAATGCCCACACCTGTGCAGGTATTTTTTTTTCATTCTGTTTCCAGTATCTATTGGGTCAAAGTTCTCCTAAAAATTTGGCTCCCAATCTTCCCAGAAAAACCGGAACCACAGCCGGAACCAGAATGCAACCCCAAGAAAATTACGAAACTCAAAGAGTCGCTGATTGAGGATGGCACAATAATTAAGTAGTTGAACAAAAAAAGTGCCGGTTTTCGACTCGCAACGCCGATTTGAGAATGAATTGCAAAGTTGGTCTGTTGCTGAGAAAGCAACTACAGAACCACTGGAAGCTACCAAGCTCCACAATCAGTTGCAAGGATATTCCCAAAGGCACAAAGATCTTGTTGTACTTCACAATAAAGACAGGAAAGAAATATGAAGGGCCAATAGAATTCCAAAGTGACTGGACAGAGCTGCTCAAAAATGTGTTAAACAGAAGGTCGATCCCTTCGGATCCCTTATATCAGCTTATATCGACCGAATGACCTCTGATATAGAAATGGTGCTAGTTGTCTCGCAGGGGTTCCCAGTGACCGTGTGAATAAAGTACAAAAACTGGAGGGCCAAGAAAATGAAACAGGCAACAAAATGACTGATCGACCAGAACCGGACAAAACGGAAGCTGTATAGAAACTGGCGGACCTTTAGGAAAAGCAGAAGGAACAAAGGAAGAACTAAAAGATTTCAAAGTTTGGCAAATTCCGACTAGTAGCACAATAACCGGTTTCTCATGGTGGCACTAACGGAAAAAGCGAATGGTAATAAGATAGAATCCGAATATGAAGCCAGACCCCAAAATAGAGGTGACCCAAGTTCCTCAATCAGTGGGACTCTTCCTTGTTGGATATCAGCATGAATGGACAAGTGACAAACATGTTCGTTGTGAAAGGCAGTTTCCGTTTGGCAGTAAACATGGAGCATTGGGAAAAGCTAATAGGTCGTTCGGAATTGAACTCTCTCTCAAAATTATGGATCCAGAGATACGGAACTCAAAACTTCATCAAAACAGAAAGATTTTTTCAACACTAGCATCAAACTGATTGAGAATGGAAGAGAAACATACTTTCTCCCCGTTTTAGTTTTTGATAACGAAGGAACACCCAACTTTGTCGGACAAAAATATTTCTACAATCAGCTCAGACAACTCGACCAGGAAAATGCTCCAGATTTGCTCGTTAATCAACGAAAGGATTTCAACAATGCCCAGGTCAAAGATGGGCACTGAAGGACAAGTTAAAGCGAGCAAAATCGAAGCTATATACGAAAACGGCAAAACCTTCCTAAAGAAAGTGTTTGTTAAGTGAAATCCTGCAGTCACTAACACACTCTACAAAACTACCGCTTTGGTCAGCTGAAGCAAAGATGGCGACTTGACAACAACAGAAAATTTCTCAGTCAACGTCACTTTCTGTTGTAGTTCGTTCAAAAAACAAAAAGAAATTCATTGCGATTCATTGGCAAATTGAAAGGCATAAAATTGGACGTGGGATGAAGTGGAATTCTCGAGACGACTTCGTTTTACCAAAGAAAAGAAAGCCAACAACCTGCTGATCTAATCGTGACATTTAAAAATAACTAGTCTTAACTGACCAAGTGACGGTCTTGTGAAGAAGACAATAAAAAGAGAAGGTCCCTAATAAGTAAATGAAACAGAGACTCACTTTTGGACAATCCGACATGTTGCTGGGTCTGTTCGATTGGGTGGGATAGTAAAACGTCGCAGCATGATGACCGGCCTTTAACTATAGATAAGGTGTTTATTAAAACAATTTTTTTAAGAAAAAGGGGTAAAATTTAAACATGATATTTAAAATAATTCTTACTTCAATGGATGGTACTACGGAGTCAAGGAAGTGGTGGAGAGAACAAAAACTATCTCAACACCCAATCCTGACACTCCTATCCACTGTGAAACCCCTTGGCATCCACTATAGACAGTAATTGAATATCAAGAAAACAAAATAAGACACAGAAACACTCATTATTCAAAACCATAATGCCACGCTAACGTTATCAACTTGTACCTTTCACATCCACAAAAGAACTGATGAAGTGACATTAACACCTGGCAACAAAACTGGAGGCGTATTATCAGCCTAGCGTTTCTCAAGGAGAAAATTGCCGTCACCTGTAAAATATTCATCGACAAAAAATACTGAGAAGTAAGGGCAGGGTAAGCACTAAGTAGCCAACATTCTTTTCTCACCTTTCAATGAACACCTTGTTAGTGTCACACCAGAACATTTTCAAGACTGAAATGCTAACTGCCCCGTTAAACCATCTACAGTGCCGTGCAGTAATAAATAAATACAGCGCAATTGATTCTTTTCTTACGGCTAATACCACAAGTAGTGCGAAACCGAATGACTGACTTAATCAACTCACTCAGATAGCAGACGATTAAGTACGTTGGGGGTTTTACTATTCAGCATTTCAGTAGCTCTTATTTCGCGGGTAAAATTTGAAACGTAATATCACTGTTTTTCTTTAATTGAATTTGTGAATTTGAAATTTGAATATTTTACAACTATTAATCCAGGCATTTCGAGGCATCTCAATAGTTTAGAACCATGAAATTGAATAAAATAGAAATAGTTAAAAACCAAGAATAACATTAAAAAGTACAGACAAAAGAATGAAACACAATTACATAAATTCATCCCAATTGATTTGAACACCAAAATTTTCTTTCGTGTTTGATACAGGAGGAACACTGTTAAAACGGTTACTAAATTTTCGGGGTTGCCAACCACGAAAAAAACGGAACGCCCCCGAAATTTTCGTATGTAGCCTAAATTTTCGTGGTTATTGGCACGAAGTCCGCTGTTCTCACCAAAACCCCAAAATGTTGGTAGTTGTAAGCCCCAAAAATACATGGTTAAGACTGAACACAAAAAGTAAATCAACGGCAACGCTGAATTAGTGATCGTTCTTACTTCTTCCAGAAACAAAGTTCCGAGTTGTTCGTGTTCGAATGGCGGCTAATCTACGTTATGGTAGTAATACATTTTTGCAAGTCTACAAAAAGTGTGTTTGTTGAATTAATCAATTGTTCAATTAATAGGTCTTATGACATTGTCTTGCTAAACCATTTTGAAGAAAGAGATAAGAGAAATGATCTAGAGAAAATGTGTCAAGTCCTGCAGCATAAAAGCACTGAACCGACTTTGTCTCGTGTGTTTGAACTATTTTTTTTAGAAACTTAACAAATTATTGTTAAATATAATTGACTAATGATAGTTTATTGTAATTTAGATGGTGAATCTGTACAGTTGGATGACAGTGATGGGCAGCATGTCTCTAATCAAGCTTTCCCCGTTAACACAAGACATAGTTTGTATGACTCAATTCTGCTACATACAAATTGCCATTGATGAGGAAGTAAGCCATCTACAGAACTTTTATCGATAATTGCCTAAGGATATTTTATTGTAATTTAGATGGTGAATCTGTACAGTTGGATGACAGTGATGGGCAGTATGTCTCCAATCAAGCTTTCCCCATTGTTAACACAGGACAGAGTTGGTACGACTCAATTCTGCTATGTACAAATTGCCATTGATGAGGAAGTAAGCCATCTACAGAATTTTTATCGATAATTGACTAAGGATATTTTATTGAATTTAAGTGGTGAATCTGTACAGTTGGATGACAGTGATGGGCAGCTTGTCTCCAATCAAGCTTTCCCCGTTAACACAAGACATAGTTTGTATGACTCAATTCTGCTATGTACAAATTGCCACTGATGAGGGAGTAAACCATCTACAGAACATTTACCGATAATTGACTAAGGATATTTTATTGTAATTTAGATGGTGAAACTCAACAATCGGATGACAGTGATGGGCAGCCTATCTAATCAAGCTTTCCCTATTGTTAACACAGGGCAGAGTTTGTACGACTCAATTCTGCTACATACAAATTGCCATTGATAAGAGAGTAAGCCATCTACAGAAAGGTTCCAACTCTATTGAAGAACAAACCTTCACCACACCCTGATTTTTTTTGTTGTGGATAGAATGTCCAAATTCAAGTTAGGACAAAAAAGACTAGTAAACAAACGTGAGTAGGCCTATGCTGTAGGGGAGAGTGGGGCGATCTGGCGTTCGGGTCGGTAGGCTCAATTGATTTCTTGATGGGTTAGAATTGCAATAAAATATTCAAAAAATCAGGAGATGTAGATGTTACTAATGCGCATCTTAAAACAAAATTTCATGGTAGTACGACGAACGGTTGAGGAATGAAAGGTAAAATAAATTTTTCGTCTTAAAATTGGGTCGTCCTACTTTGACTTTCGAATCAAGTATCGGCTTTCCCGATTACTTTGAAATTATAAAAAAATATGTAAAATACTCTACGTTATCTCCTCTTTAAGCCTGTTTAATTTGTTTTATTTTTACAATAGTTTAAATAAGAGATATTCAATAATATACTAAGACCCCTTTGTTGGGGGCGCATCGGCCACACAGCGTCGGGGCTTTTTGGCTTACATAAAATTGCATATGAAAGCAGTAAAATTATTTGTGTTCGACTTTTTTCGTGTTTTTAGTCAACTATCATACTTATTTAAGCTTTTTCATTGATATTCCGTTGGTGGGTTGCATTATTGGTTTATTTTTTTAATTTTAAGTTTCTACTGTCAGTCAACGGTTTTTCCGTAAGAAATACAGGGGCCGAAACACCCTGGCGGTGTGAGCAAGTGACCCCGTATCTGGGGCGGGTTTGCTCTTTTTTTTTTTTTTAAATCGGCAATAACCTAGTCTTAATTTATTTAGATCGGAATGAAAAAATAACCATTTAAAGCAGGAAGAATTTTCTATCTTTTAAGATTTGGTGGATCTAAATACGTTGGAAAATAAGGGAATGGGAGCTAAGAGAAAAAAAAGTGAGCCAGTCGCCCCACTCTCCCCTAATATATACAACACTGTACTTCATTTAATTTTTGAATTTCTTTCGATTCTTGGTAGAGTATTTTAGAGAGGAGAGCCTGGTGACGTCACGGAAATCTGCCAAAAGTTCGTAGAGAACTGGTTGGCTTATCCACCGTTGATCCTTAAGTATGCAGTGAAGGCGAAGAAGACAATTGATGCTGTGAGTCGAAGACCAGCTTATTGCAAAGTGTAAAAGTGCTAACTGTTAGTATCTAATTGTGTTTTTGTCATTCTACACTGTGGCTTCGAAGTTGTATAAAATAAAACGTTAACTCGATTTTGAAACTCTTTCATTTATTGTTTGCCAACTCTCGCTTTATTCATATAATTAAGGGTACATAAAGCTAAAATTTAGATCCTATAAATTGACGTTAAATTCTCCAAAAAATTGGTACCAACAACCACGAATTTTTCGTTGTGGTTTATTATACGACTTTTTCGTATTGAACAACCACGAATCTCCGACTATTAATTTTTGGGAGCTACAACCACGAAAAAGTCGTGAAATGTTTTAACAGTGAAAGCGCAGCTCCCTCGGCTTAGAACGATGAGATCCGAACGGAAGACCGGAAGAGTTGTTTTCTTTTCCATTTGGATTGTCTCCAGTGATGGGCTCGTAAGAAATGTTTGAGTGGCATTTGGTTTGATCAACTTGGATGACGTCGATGATGAGGGGGGAAGACGACGTTATCTGCGACTTTGGATCCAAGTCCAGCGGAAGAGCGTCGACACTGATCCATTGCTTCGGTCCAGAAGTGGCTGATGAATGATACAGAGCTTCAGGTGAGGAACTGATTTCCACTTTCTCTGTCGTGAACGGTAATATTGTTTCCTGAGGCGAATGGGCAATAGTAGCGGATGCGGCTGACGGAGCAATTGGGACACGCAGCACAAGTGGATACATTAGAGGCAGCTCCGCTGGATCAGAAGGTGCTGCAACAGTTGGTAAATGATAGAGCTCAGTGTTTTCTATCGGTAGGACGACCAGATGATCCAACACAGGCTCTTGTTCGCCAACAATTCCGTAATGAGGCTCTTCCAGGTTCTGTGTTGGCTCTTGAACATCCGATAGAATTTCTGTTTCAATAGAACCTGAATTGGGTAGGTCGCTGTGGATGACGTTGGCATCCAATGGTAATGCTGGCTGTTCGGTCCCACCATTAGAAACAGCAGGCAAAGAGAAGTAAGTTAAAGTATGAGTAACCCGTCCCGGTTCTTGAACGCCAAAGTCTTGAAACGCCGATTGGTCTACGAAAGATTCGTTATAGTGGTGTCAGAAAGGTCTTCATTATTCTCTTCAATTGGAATAAGATAATCTTGTATTTGACTCGGCTGGTCGTTGCGAGCAACTCCTTGGATGTTAGCCATCAGGACATCATGTAATTTCACTGCAGACGTACGATGCGAACGGACCGGTCCAGCGTAACAGCTTGAAAGATGAAGTAAGAACAGGCAAGCCGTGCTGCTTCTCATCTATAAGATACGAAAGATGGACAACCATTTAAAAATAGTTAAATGAATCAATTTAAGTACAAACGAATTTTACGGTAAAAAAATTCATGTTGCAAAGGTCTAGGGCTTGTTGTGGTGTCTGGTAGGAGTCTGTCGGTAACTATGTTGTTCACTCAGAAACAGGCTGACTTATATAGTACTGGAACGAAATAACTTATTTTTCCCAGTCGCTTTCTCGCTCGGGTTTTCCGCTATTTAAAATAACACACAACTCACCGCAACACTATACTGCTAGAACTTCTAATGGTTTAAACTGCTTCTTCTTTTACCTTTGTCCGGAGATACCGTTAGTCGTCTTACATATTAGTTGAACGACACGCTGTCGAAAGGGAAAATTGTGCTGGACTGATTAATTGCAGTTGTCTTCCGCAACTTGGCCAAGAGCTAGAGGTTTATTGGCCACAGCGTGATTTCCATCGGTCAGTTTATGATTTTTTCTCTTAGTTTTCACCGTTTTCACTTCTTAAAAGCCACGCGGCACCTGAAGCTGGTGTTTTCCCAAGATTTAAACTTTGGCGTCACATCAACGATAATTTTAAGCGATTTTAAGCAAACTGCTGTTGCCTCCACCTTAAACTTTCCGTATTTCCCGCAAAATTATTTTGACGGCGGCATTTGAGATGATGAGTAAAATGTCACGACCACTTTTCTCTGCAGTATTTTACTTGTGTTTCATGATAAAGAGAAACGCCAAAACAATGTGCAATAAGGTTTCGAAAAAAATGCGTGCGGGACCTATTGAATCATCAGATAAGTAAACATACTAATTCTATAACTCTAGAGCCACCAAAGAGCTTTATAAGAAACAATCCCACAAATACTAAATCGCTTTTTCTCTTTATGTTGTTAATAATTACAGAGGTTTTGCCGGAGCACATATTCGCCTGTGTGTGTTATTTGCGGGAAAACCCAAAGATCTCGGTTAAGAAGGAATTGTGTTAAAAACAAGACCCTGCAACTGGAATCATTTGGTCAGGTCACGTTGGTGTCATAAATTTAGTAAATTGTCAAAAAGCGCTAAACTGTCTGATGACGGACGAAAAAAGAACTATGCAAAGAATATTCGTGATCGCGGAATTATCGAAATTGGATTTCCATTCGTGATGCAAACACATAAAATTTCGTAACACAGAAATTCGAACTAAGCAGCTATGACTAAACAGCTAAAACTTGATTAGCCACCTAGTGTGAGAACAATCGCCAACTTAACCAGCCGCAGTGAAATCGAAAAATAAAAACGGAATTCCTACGGGAAATATAAATTATAATAGTAAAGATTTGGAAGTAAATTCTTTTTGAACAATAATCGTAAAATGATTTAACATTATTTTTGGAAAAGATAAAAAACCAAAAGCATTTGAATTGTTTTTATATACTAAAAAATGTAACAGAATGGACAAATGCAGTAGCCATTAGGCCACGTCCCATGTCAAAACTGTTTGTTTTGACCCATCACTATCACAGAATTGCCGAATCATCGTGTTGTTATTTATTATACATTGTAACGGTTACCAAAAGCAAAAATTTGAATTGAGATGATTGCAAACTGAATGACATTTAAGTTTGCAATTGACATTCGCAATTCAAATTCTGAAACTTCCATTCTTCTTAGTTCGTGAACTTACCGCTACGGGTGCCCCAGTCGTTTTCCACACCGGGAACATTGAATTCATTTAAAAATGCAAATAAAAGATTAAAATGAATTGCAATTCATTCAAAAATAATTGAATAATGTTCGTTTCATCTTAAACTATGATTACAAATCGATACAAAAAGTTAAATAGCGTAAACATAATTAGAAATCTGATTACTACAGTGGAAATGCACCGTGCGAGATGGGATTCCCCTGGCGAAGTCTATATAGGCAACCCCAACAGCAATAGCTTTAAAAGCATTTTCCAATTGCTGACACCCTGGTGGTGAAAACGATCTAAACATTTTGGCAGCTACATCTGCTTTGCTATTTCAATGCTTTGTTTAGATCATGGAATCATGGATCGATTTACGATCCACCAAAACCCAAACTCGGCCTACAACTTTTAACCCAAAAAAAGATTGAACCGCACGTAACTTGCGCAATCCAACCTGTAATTAACAAATAATTTTCGTCATCCACAGCTTAGAGAACCAACAAAGTTTTCTTCGTTTGATGATGAAATCCATAGATGAGAAAAAACAGATTTTAATGGAAAAAGAACGCATGGCGAATGAGTTGAGTCTGCTTCAATCCCAACTGACAGACTCAAACTCCAAGCTGCGACAATGCCAGACCGAGCTAGCAATCACCAAGCGCGAACTCGAAGAAAAGAAAAGTGTCATAACTGACATCACAGAGACAAATCTCCGTTTGATAAATGATAACTTGCAATTAAGGCAAAATGTTGAAGACAGTGAGAGATATATCGCATTCAGTCGGGCGATTGCTTTGCAGCCTTTAGCTCGCCCCTGGACGCATTTTCAAGAATATCAGGGGGATCCTGAACAATTTACACCTCACAAGACGTTATCTGAACCTCAAAATTGTCATGGTGATCTACCCTCAAAGCCCTTGTCGGAAGACCCTCCCTGTGCGGTAGAGTCCAAGGATGTGCTTGGAAACATGGCAAGCGAAGAAGTAGATATGATATGTCCACCGGATGAGAAAGATCCAAATGAATTATATCCGTGGTCACTATTAAAATCAGTTAGATCGTTTCTAGAACCGTTTAATTTCGAAAATCAAGATTTGGTGGATAAGAAAGATCCAAATGAATTATATCCGTGGTCGCTTCTTGTAAAAGTTAGATCGTTTCTGGAACCGGCTAATTCAGAAAAACCTGATTTGGCGCAAGAGAAAGAGAAAGATAGTCAATTCCCAAGTAAGCCCACAGGAGACCCACAGATCCTGGACGATAATCCCAAAAAATCTGATTTCTTCCGAGATTTGTTCAGGAAGAAAGACAAACCGGAATCGCAACGGAAACAGACGGTATTAGAAAAACCAAAAGAGATACAAGTGCAAGATGTGCCTAAGACACAGAAGCAGTCTATTAAACAGAATATTAAAAAATCATTATTGTCCATAAAAGGATTATTTAATCGACAGGTAGTACCGGAAAGTGATCCAATTGTAGAGACTTGCAAGATAAATGGGAAAACGTTTCCCGTGTATAATTGGGAAAAAGGATTTAAAATCGCAGCCGTAAATTTTAATGTTTGGGAGAGTATAGGCAAACCCGAAATATTCAGAACAAAACGGATTCCGTGGGTTCCATTTTGCTCTGGAACCCTCACTTCCCTCGATAAGGAATTTGTTTTGAATAATCCATCCCTTGCAACGGATGGAAATGGAACAACATTAAATGTACTAGGCGAAACAAAAGTGGAAATCGTAATCAATAACAAGACGAAGTTTATGCCAATCCTAGTTATCAATAACCCTGCGAAAACGGATGCGATAAAAGCACTCTTTATTGGAAAGAGCGCTAACTCTAAAAAAGGCTGAAGCTTCCGAAAAGAGGGGATGAGCGGGGAGTAGGGAAAAGAGGGGAATAGAGAACATTATTATTAACCTATCGAGAACTATTAAGAGAGAACGGAAATGTGTAATTTTGTCTATGGGTAGTTTTGACCCAAGCCCAAAAGTGTGCCCAAGAATAAGATTTACCGGAAGGGCAATGGGCGAGGAGGAGTGACCGGAAGAAGAAGATTGATAAAAGAAGAGTAATACTTGAGGTTATATGAAGACAGCTGAACGGAACCGGAAATTAAAAAAAAAAATTTGGCCCGGATAGTTTGACAAGACAAATTTGAGTTGGATGCTGATTCGATAATGGCGACTAAATTTCGACTATGATGCGAGAATAAATCTACAGTTTAAGCGAAAATACTTTGACAACGATAGGTTAATATAGTTATAGGTTAGGTTAGGTTAAGAATAGAATAGGTTGTTGATGTAGATTCCCCTATGTTAATTGTCTAGATATATTCGCACATAGGCATTGTAATTTGTATGTGTGTTAACTGTTAATGTTTGTATTTGAAAGAGAATGACAAACATGACTTGCTGAGAACAAACCGCACACTGACCGCAACTAGAGAATATCCAAGAATAACCGGAAGCGACGAAAAAGAGAAGGTGACTGAATTGGAGGAGAAAATCCAACTGAAACAAACTCAGTTGCAAGGGGCGACTGAAAAGTTGAAAGAATATTTGAGGCGACTAGTCAGAGCTGCTCCAAAACGTGTTAAACAGAACAGAAGGACGATCCTAATTGATCGATAAAATTGTCTCAGAAAGAAACGGTACTGGTTGTCGCAGAGGTTTCCAGTGACCACTGATTGTCCACCGTGTGAAAGTGCCAGAACTGGAGAGCCAAGAAAATGAAACGGGCAACGAAATGAGTGATCTACTTCAACCGGACAAAACGGAAGCTGTAGAAACCAGCGCATCTTCAAGAATAACGGAAGTAAGAAAGGAAGAACAACAGGAATACTCCGCCTGGTATCAGCACAATGACCATTTTGACCATTTTCTAAAGAGAATATTTTGACAAAAACCGCCACTTTTGAAGTTAAAAGAAGCGGTTTAACCAAAATTTTCTTTCAAAGTTTTGTGAATGAAAGAAAAATCCTACACTTACACTTTTCAATCTAAACTCATCTACTTCATCTAACTAACTCAATCTAACTTCATTACGCAATTAATTAATAGAATTAAATTTCCTTTTTCTGCCAGAACTCTGCAGTGACTGCGCGTAAGATGTCAGACGAGAATTTGACATAGGTGCGTTATTCAAGATTTACAACGACGGAGACGGTGGTATCAACATTAAATGTTGTTGATGCCTCCGGTGGCAATCGACTTGATTACGAGCGCCACGACCATCTTTGAGAAGGACTTTGATTCCGTTAAAAAATGTTAATCAGTTAAATTCATCATCACAAGCTTTTTTCAGCTGTTTAATGGGTAAAGTGTGGCGACTGAACATTAAACCCTTCGAGGTTCACCTAACGCTGGCGTCTCTGCTACACTAATTACAATTAGATACTCTAGTGGCGCTACTTAGATTTAATCTAATTATGACAAATCGTGAACGACCTTGTGATCAATCAAGTTCATTGGTTGAAATATTAGAATTTTGAATACGAAACGGAACAAAAGCAAACAAAATAATAATAATGTTGCGAGAAGGTGAAGATACCAATCGTGGCTACATCACAATTAACGTGATTTATTTGGGTTTTATGGCTGTGGGAGATCGTGACGCAACATTTTGAATATTCAAAATTCTCAATTCAATTGTGTTCGATTATCGCTAGATGACTAGGACCGCATTATTAACACACAAATCAATTTTTATAATCAGACTTGGACCGCTTGGACAATCAAAAACATGAATGATTTGAAAAGAATTGATTACAAACGCTAGAATCCTTCTCCCAAATTTGTTAGTCATGCAAGAATGTGCGCTTCCGGAAAATGAACATTTTCACGGCATTGGTGGTGGAGTGCGTCAAGTTAATTTTTTTTTCGTCGTCGTTTCCGACAAATGAACTTCAGAGTCGAAATGTATGCAACACTTTCGTCTGCCATGTTGCAGGATTGATATGTTCATAAAACCTATTTCATAATAGTTTGAATACTAGACTGCACTCGCCTTCGGATGGTCGATGCAAAAAAATAATGATTTTTGCGTTTTCACTAATATTAGCATACAATCCGAATGTGATGTGACTTTACAATAAAAAGAATTAAACCAAATATCTATAAAATACCGATCGTAATAAAACAACGGTAAAAGTTGCGCATTTCAAAGAAAAATAGCGTCGTACATACGTGACTAATACTGATAAAATTCATACGAACTGTTGCAGCTTAAATTATGTCACAGTGTTCATTAAAAAATTTGACGTTTTTGAATTACCAGTGTTCATGCAATCAGGAACACATGGGAATTTCAAAATTACGCCATCCAAGCCCAGTGTTCCTCCACATTCTGGTGTCTTTCCGCGCCAAAGAAAAATCTAAACTGCAATCAAAAGCATGATTGGAGAAGAATTGATTATAATCGCTAGAGTCCGTCTCCAAAAATTATTAACCACTCAAGTATGGGCGCTTACGTAAAATGAACATTTTCAAGTCATATGCGGTGAAGTGCGTTAAGTAAAATTATTTCGTCATCGTCTGCGTCGAATGAAATTGGCGATCGAAATACACCCAGCCATTTCGTCAGCTGGATATGCCGGCATGACATGTTTAAATACCTAATTCTTATTGCTACGATTAACATTTAAATATGATATTTCTATCCATAATAAAATCTTTAAACCAAAGTACTGTACACGTTGTGTCTTGATAATTAACAAATTAAGTTCCAAATAATTAACATGCTCGCTGTAATAAACCAATACTGGAAGTTGCGCAATTCGAATAAATAGAGCCGCTATACATGCGTTACTAGAACGAATAAAATTAACACAAGCTATTGCAGCTTAAAATCTTTCACAGTGTTCATTAAAAAAATTTGACGTTTTAGATTGGAAAGTGTTCATGCAATCAGAAAAACATGGAAATTTTAAAATTACGCCATCCATAGGATCCAAGCCCAGTGTTCCTCTACATTCTGCTGCCTTCCGCGCCCAAGAAAAATCATTCTCAACTTGATTTTTGTAAATTCTACTTCTTTTTCATTACTATTCGAGTCTTTTCTCAATTCTAATTTTTTAAAAATAAGGCAATGGTAGCAAAATGATGCCGACAGCCAAGTGAGAAACAATATTTGAAGTTTCTTGGTCGTGGAGAATATCAAGACATATACAACGACGAAGACGGTCGTTTTCAACGTCAAGTGTTATTGCCTAGATCTACATTTTTTTAACATACGACATTTTAGGATTGCTAACTATTGAAATTATCGATCGACTTTTGGGGCCGACTGCAAGTCTAGGACTCGACTGGCGTGTCTACTCTTTATAGCAGCAATAACTCATATTGCTGTACAGATAAATTGAAATCTCTCACGACATTTTACTTCAGTACGGCAGATTAGACTTTCCTTATAAACAATTGCGCCCCATCTCTCGGCTCCCAGTTTCACAGAGAAACTGCCAAAATCAATTCCGGATCAAACTTTCTAGTGATTTTTCGTGTTAAAATCGGCAAACAAACGATTCTAGACAGTCGAGCAAAGAGAAAGTGCTGCATCAGTGATGCGCGTTGCTGCAATGAAAATTTAGCTGATAAAAAACCCGAAGGTCGTTTCGTAAAAATCAAAGAACCACAAGAAAAAAGATGCTGACACACGAAGTGACGTCAATCTGCTGTAATGTAATGTACGTATTTATATGGCGCCTTTCCATTATAAACGTACGAGAATGTACACACGTACGAGAATAAAACAACGACGTTAAACGAGAACAACATCCCGAAATGTTGTTATTGTCTCGTTACGTTTTAGGCGCAACTTCTGAAATTACACGCATTGACCTTGGTCGCCCCGCCAAAATGTTGCGTATCTGATGCGCAGTTCACAACTAACCAACACTGAATTCCGTGTGAAACATTCCCGACGCCTGACCACTCGGTCGGCGGGTGGAGATTGACAACTGTATGCAGCAATTCATCTCTCAACGGGCGGGCGGACTGGCCAAACAAAACAGCAAATGGACTCGGATGCGTATTTCTGTCAAGGCCAGTGCAGCATTACGTGATGTAAACCGTGAGGATGAATAGGACGCGTCGTGAAAACTTCAATTTCTGAACGTTTAATTAACAACAGGTCATGATAACTTGGCAATTTTTCCGAATAGCCTATTGTTGATTATACAAGTTTACAGTTAAAATGTGAATACTAATAATTAAAGAATCCAGATTTTTAAGGAAAATTTGTTTTTCTTCAAATGAACAATGACCATGAATGTGTTACGATAATAAATGTGAAAAATTATTTAACTTTTACTTATTCTCACGCCAATCTTAGCTAGACGAACGAAATACACTCTCATCTACTGATTCTATACGGTTTAGGCAATATAATTTCCCTTGTATTTGCATACAAATTTAAATGCATCCCAATTGATATATAAAATATCTGACTTTTAATCAATCTGCTTATCCTACTGAGAAATGCCTACACACAAAAGATATTTCAATTAATATTTATTTAATAAAATGGGAGGACAAATTCAAATCTTAACAATAACCAGAAAATAAACAATTCAAAGCCGATATGTGCTATAATGAATCTGTTAATATTCAAATTAGTATAGAAGGTTAACATTCGCCATAAGCGGGAAAATTAGGACTGGCACATACCCCGCGCTGGGTACTCGACAGTGTTCAAATAAATATTTTATCGTTTTCACTTACATCAGTTCTGTATAAGTAAAAAAAACTGCCTAACTTGAACAGAAACGACGGTATCTTGAATAACTGAACCAAATCTGCTGTGATGATCTTTAACAGACGGCAAAAAAATAACAGAAGTTAAATCATAATAATACGAAATCAGAGATCATAAAGAAACTTGTTTTAACGAGATAAAAGTTCCGAGCATCCGAGGAGGGGGCTACCAGTTGGACATTATTTCCAATTTGTTACTTATTAAAAATAATTTAATTTTGCCTAATTATACGTAAGTGGAGCCAGAATTGAATAAAAAAAATCTTCTGGTTGTTTCTCCTGTGCCGTTGATGAAATATTAAATAGGGAATGGGATGCAGGGTGACTAAAACTATTCAATCCACATCGCATTACCCCATTCTTATTTCAAGTTTTCAACATTTCTTACTGGGGAAATATCCAGAAAATCAACAAATTTAGTTCGGTGTGTGTGATAACGAATCGGTCGCAGTTATCATTCAATAGAATGCTACAGTTTTTCCTATAGCTTCAAGTTATCAAATTTTACTAACACCACAATTGGTATCAAACAATGTTCATTTTTAAAAAATTTCATTTACACCAGACGTAAATTTGTAAACAAAACCAGACGAAAAAAACAACTCAAATTAAACGGGAACGACGGTTTACCGAATAACTAAAGAAAAGCCCCTACGGCTTGACCTATGACGACGGCAGCCAGCGAGGTAAAGAAGGTAAGTCTCCCTTTTATCAAAGATAAAATGAGACTGGAACGGCTCTGTGCACCGTGGGAAAAACACAACGAAATTCGACCGTTTTTACTCTGAAGTACTAAATATTAAGGTGCGTGAGATGACGTATTCACCATCTCGTCGCTTTCGTTACTTAAACAATATTTTTTTGTTTAACCAATTCAAAATATATTCTAGAAATGTCTGTTGTTGTGGAACCTTTAATGTCATGCCCCATGAGCGATAGACTCGTGATATTACCAACAGCGTGCCGCAATTAAAGACTGCACTCTGGATTAGCAGATTAACAGACAAGCACTTTCAGTTATGTACGACCCTGGATTGAAATTACATCAATCGATAAGGCGAAAAATTTGAATTTGTTGCCTCAATCGCTGTTGAGAATACAACTCGCTAGATGGCGTGAAACTGCCAACAACTCATTGCGCGGCATTTTTAAATTAGATAAAAAACAACAAGTGCAATCATTTCTGCATTTCTGCAATAATGAGAAAAGAGAAAATCCTGGCATTTCCGGCGTAACTTTTGAATTTACACGCATTGACCTTGCTCGCCCCGCCAAAATGTTGCGTAACTGATGCGCAGTTCCTCTACTAACAAATTGAAATTGAATTCCGTGTGAAACATTCCCGAGTCGCTCGCCCGACCGCTCGGTCCGCGGGTGGAGATTGAAAACTGCGCGATTCATCTCTCAACGGGCGGACGGAGTGGCCAAACCAAACAGCAAACGGATTCGGATGCGTATTTCTGTCAAAGCCAGTGCAACATCGTGATGAATAGGACGCGACGCAAAAACTTCCAATTTTCTGAACGATTAATTAAAAACGGACCATCATGATTTGGAAATTTTTCCGAATTTATAACAGCTCCTTCATTTTAGTACGGTATTAGTTGCTATCAAGTATTATGGTAAACCATTCCATAAGTATTGCGAATAGATTGTACAAGTTGATCGTCAAAATGTGAACAGAAAATCATGATAGAACAAAAGAAGCAAAATTTTAAAAGAAAATCGATATTCCTTAAAATGAACAACGACCACGGTTAAATTTATTATGTAGCGGAAACAAAAATTATTTACTGTTTACATATTCTTAAGCCTAACGTAGTAGACGAAACAGCACATCTCTAATCTAATCATTTTTAACGGTTATTGCATAATTGATTTACGACCTATTATTTAGGTGGGTTTCATGTCCTGGAACCTTTTGGTAAATCAACAGATGCATTATCATCAAGTCATGTAGATTTTTTCCAAATACCTTCCGGAATCCGGTTTACTGATTTGTCGGATCAACTGTAAACTATTATTGAACAATGGTAAGACAACTCAGAAAAATTATGAAAATTAACCAGAAAATGAGCAACAAGTACCCTATGTGTGCTATAATGAATCTGTCAAAGTTCGAATCAATGTATAAGCTAAAGTTATGCAAAGAGCGTAAATATTTTTAATGACAAATACACCAAAATTGATTCTAGACAATGCTCATTAAAAATATTTTACCTTTTTGACTTGCATCTGTTTGTTAAAAGTCCCAAACTAACAGCGACGATTGTTATTCGAACCACTCAGCAAAATCCACTGCGGTCTGAACTTTATCTTTAAACAGACTCGTGCACATTGACATTTAAGAAAAGTTAAATCAGAAAGTTACGGGATCAAAGATCAAAGAGAAACTTGAACGGGTAAAGTTCTGAGCATCCGGACGGAAAATACAAATTGAAATTCAACCGTTTTGACTGTGAACTTGTAAAGTACGTAAGATGATGCAATTTCTTTTTTAAATTATTTATGGAAGATTAAGCTGATGAGCTTCTCTCGCCGCGTTCCTGGTGTTACTTGCAAAGAAATCAGAAACTTATGTCTATCGGACATGTTTTCAATTTTATCGTAAATATGAAAACGTGTCATTTTGCGTAAATAATAAAATGAAAATGAAATGGCGATGAGCAAAATTAAATAAAAAAAACTTTCGGTTGTTTCTCCTGTCCAGATTTGATAGAATAGTGCTGTTTCTTAAAATGAGCAATGACCAAGAATATGAAATGAAAACTTACTTTTGACAACCTTAAACTTTAAGATATTCTTGAGCTATACGTAGCTGATGATAGTGCGCTTCTCTCATCAACTGATTTCAGCTGTCGTTGCACAATAGATGTGAATTACGTTTACTTATACATTTATAGTCATTGGTTACATTTTTTAAATTGAAGTCACTTCGAACTCGAAATCATTCAGGGATCCCTCAGAATGAGCCCATCTGATATTGGCAATGACTGAAAATTGTTAACTTACTGGGAAAAATAACCAGAATATCAACTTGTATAGCACGGTGTATGTGATAACGACTCTGTCAATGTTCAAATTCGTTAGGAAGCTGAAGGTTCTCCACTAGTGTAAAGATTTTAGGTTCCACTTACACCTCAGCTGGTAACACTCAATGTTCATTTAAATAAAAAACTAAAATTACACCGCTACGAAGGCAAATACCGAATAACTTAAGAAAATCGCCTACGGCTTGATTTTTAACGACGAAAGCCACTGAGGTAACAGAAGATACGTCATGGATCAAAGATAAAAAGTAAAAATGAAATTAATTTTTACCAACTAAAGGTAAAAACTTAAAAGGGATCTTTCCTTTATCTGAAAAGATAAAAGAAAACAATAATTCGACCGTTTTTGCTCTGAAGTACAAAATATAAAATTGCGTGAGTTGACGTATGTGCAAGTTATTAAAGAAGAATTAATCAGCTTCTCTGGTCGCTTTCGTTACTGAAACATAATCAAAATTTCAACATTCTAGAAAAGTCTGTTCTTGCGAAACCTCCAATTCTGTGAACGATAAACTTCAGAAATTAGCAACATCGTGTCGCTTTTAAGACCCCTTTTAAGACAGCACACATATTAATTAACAGACAAGCACTCTCGGAAATGCACGTCCCCTGGAGTGAAACTTCAAATTTCTTTTTGGCAAATTACATCAATCGACGAGTGGAAGGCGAAAAATTTGAAAATTGACTTTGCGGTTGAGAATAGACTCGCTAGATGGCGTAAAAATGTCAACAACTTAATGCGCGACATTTTCAAATGTTCAACAAAAAACCAAGTGAAATCATTTCTGCAACAATGGGATTTCCTGATGCAATGAAGCGAGATCGCGAAAAAGAGAAAATCCTGAAATTGAGTTTGTAATCGCCAATCGAAAAACCCAAACAAGAAAAAAGTTTTGTGAGAATTGTGCGATGGACTTATGATGGGGGAGAGACAGAAGTCGGGATATAAATCGTCAAACAGAATATGCTCGTGATTAATCAAAAACATGATTTATGTCATGCATTATTTTTGAACAATGAAGGTAAAATGTTGTTAAATTCAAATTCAATCAAAATAATACGATTAAACTTCGTAAATTTCAAATATCCATGGAAAAGATCAGGTTTGATGACTTGCTAATTCAAATCAGTCTACTGAAAAGCTATAAAGGCTAGAGGAGAGTTGGCAGTGGCAAGGAATGCTTTCAAGTTTACTACAAAATGAATTTGAACATTTTCGAATTTTTTATCCGCCTTTTGATGGGACCGGGCGTACTCGTGAGGGTGTTGGGATGCATTTTATGGGGAAGTTTGATCCACAGGATTTTGCACCTGGTTTGGCCAGTAAACACAGTATTGAAGCCAAAGCCAGAAGTGATAACTGATATCCCTACAGCCGTTTGTTCATCTAAAGACGAGTCGCTTCCGAAAGATGTCGCCAACATCAAGGCCGGGAAATCAAAAATTGCCCCGGTGGAATGCTACACCAGATGGACGGATTCTTTAGAGTTGACCGGAAAAAAGCTAGCGGCGTACAAAAGGGTTTAACCCGAGCCCACCGAATGCTCACTAAAACCCGAGAAGACCTGAGAGTATCCAAACAAATACGAACAGAGCTGGAACGGGAAATCCAGCTGAAAGAATACCCGATCGACGGAATGTCCGTCTCGCAAAGGAATTTAGAACAATCAGCAATTCTGTCTATCGAAACTTTGCCGAACATCGAAGATGGCGGATTAGTACGAGGCCAGAGAGCTGCACTTGAAACCCCAAACAAACAACTGGACGAAGCGCAAAAGGACGGACCTGCTGTCAAATCTGCCAGCGAAAAAGCTGAGGATAAAGTAGAAAGAGCGTCGATAGCCTCGTCTGATACCGAAGAAGAGGAACCGGAATCAGATAATGACGTTCCGGAATTAGAATACGGACGACTACAGATAACGAAGGAAGAGCTCGATAACATTTTATTAAACTTGGGCGATCTGTTGGGCGAAGGAGAACCAACTGACGATTTTCAAAATGCGCCACTGGGCAAGGAGCAGGTCGAGTTAGCGACTGAGGATAAAACGGTCCCGTCCGCAGATAAACCTGCAGGATCGGTGGCCGCCAACCCAAATAAACAGAGAAAACCTCATACCAGAAAGGCGAAGAGTATTCAACTGACAATAAATGATTTGCCAGTGAGGATGGCGATCGACACGTATAGTCGACATTCCTTCATCAGCAAAGGCCTTTGGCAACAAATGGGTGAACCTGACTTAGCGACGATGACCTACAACCAGTGGAATGGCAACACGGTAAAACGACAGGGATTGTGGCACGCACTGACCGGCAAATCCATGAAATACAGAATCAAATGGGGCGAACTGCTGGGCTATTTCATCGCAAATGTCAAACTCGACGGCAAACGATACAAGTTGCCACTCTTTGTATTCGACAAACCGAACACGCCGCATTTCCTAGCAAGATCGTGGGTGAAAGGTTTGGAATTGGATGGAATCAACGCGTCTCTGATGCGAGTACCCATTCAAAAGAAGAAGAATAAAGTGAAACAGAAGCTAAAAACATTTCTAACCAGCCTGAAATCAAAGTCGAACCTATGATACGATGCAATATAATATCTCACAACAAATAATGTTGTCTGCTACACTTGAGCTAGAGCGGTATATCCTACACTCTAAGTTTTTATCTCCTACTTTTTCCCTACTTTATATGGTAGAGGCGAAAAAGTAGGAAAAAGGTAGGAAATTCCTTCCTCTTTGACGAAGTAGGAAACTATTTTATTCCTTCTACTTTTGAAAGTAGGGAAAGGTAGGAAAATTTATTCCTTCTACTTTTGAAAGTAGGGAAAGGTAGGAAATGTTATTCCTTCTACTTTTGAAAGTAGGGAAAAGGTAGGAAATTCCTTCTACTTTAATAAAGTAGGAAATTATTTTTTCATACTACTTTTGTATAGTAGGTTAAAAGTAGACTATCTAGCATTTTAATGCTTAATAATTATTTGTTAAGCTTAATAAGAATTTTGGGAACATGCTTATGGTTAGTTTTCCTACTGCAACGAAAATGTGACCAGATTCCATTTCATTTACCATAACTTTTAATTATCACTTACGATTTGTTTTTTAATGTAAGAATAAATTCGCGCAGTGGTTAGCAAGCTGGAGTACAATTTCAAAGGTTGAAGGTTCAAGTCTGGTTCAAGTCAGTTAGTGGAGTAGTGATAAAGTAGACACAATGTAGTTACTCTACTTTTCTTTGCTACCATGGGAAATTTTTAAATGGCAGACAAATAGTAGATACTCTACTTTTACTGACTACCTTTTCGCGACTTTATTGCAATGGTAGACGTTACGTCCACAAGGTAGAAAGCCCTACCAAAAAGTACTATGCCCATTTCGCTTCCGAAAAAGTAGCCGAAAGTAGACGAAAGTAGAGAACAAAAATCTTAGAGTGTATGCTAGATTATTTATGTGACTATAGACGGGATGTTGGTCAACGTCACCTGCAGACATTTCCATCATGAATGTTGAATTCGTACAAAATACAAAATCCATTAAAATATACGGGGCTGCATGTTGTAATTGTACGGTAATAATAAATCTCGCTAGATGGGGTGTGTAGTGTTGAATCAATTGACATCAACAAGCGTGGCGTTTTTAAATGAACAGAAAGAAAATAGACAATTGTTGTTTCAGGCCAATCAGACAAACAACAAAGAAAGACGGCAAATCTTGCATAACGGGCGCCTTTTTCTCTGATAAACAGAGAAATCGCGCGCTTATGAGGGGGCGACAATTCGGCGTGGGTGGGAATGGGGGGAAGAAAGGGACAAAAACGGACAATAATATAAAAACTGAAGATTCAATATGACGCGAAAATTCTGAAAATGTAGAATGTTGTTCAGCTTGTGAACCTATTCATTTCAGAGTTTTCGCGTCAACCTAGCTCTACCCGTTCATTATTTATTCCCCTTCAAAGTACCCTAATTTGCATGGAGCACTATAGCGTGTTTCCAAACTTAGGGATCCATTTTAAACCTACCCTCTTCTTGGTAGGAAAAATCTGAAAAAAATTCAGCTTATTGCTACCCATAATGGCTACGGCCAAAAAAAACAATCGCCGAGAAAAAAAGCTAAACGCCATAAGGTTCTCTCTCGCGCGCGCGCGCGTTTCCAAACTTTAGGTAGGTACTGTAAATGTGAATGTTTTACAAGTACTAATTAAGGAATTCGTATTTTTTTTTCATTTTGCTAGAAGGAAAATTGGGCTATTTGTTTCTGTTAAAAATGTCGAGCTTGTAGTTGTAGCTTGTAGAATCGATTTAACGCTATACGTCCCATCTAAGTAAAATTTATTCTCAACCACGATATCTACAGTCGCGGCTGAAAGTTTCTATACGTGTAGCTCCAAAACCCGCCTTTTTAATGTGTATTGGCGGATGGTGTCAACCTATGATAGAGGTTGAGCTACCTTATTTGCTCGATTTTCTTAAGTTTTACCCCCTACCCCCTTACACCTCCGACAATGATTTGTTGGCGCGGCTTTCTCAACTATGGGTAACCATGGCCGATAATCAGACAATTGAGTCGATGCCCAATAAACTAGCAATAGCTCTAAAATGAAACGTTAAAATGGCAGAGGATTGATCAGTTTGTAACTGTGGCAATTTCTGCATCGATTAGTTTCATTTTAGCATTAGGCAATAGGAATGAGTAGCGTTTGGGATATCGCGAGTAAATTAGTAATCGATGTTAAGAGGAAGAGTTAAGTAAAGAAGGGCGGTAAAAAATAAAGAAACTAGCAAATAAGGTAGCTCAACCTCTACCATAGGCTAACACCATTCGCCAATACAAACTAAAAGGGCGTATTTTTTAGCTACACGTATAGAAACTTTCAGCCGCGACTGTATATATAATAAAACAACAAGCTTTTGTGGGAGGAGCCTGTGTCTGTGTCAACAATGTGTCAACACAGGCTCCTCCCCCAAAATGGGACATGCCCAAACATGCCCAACACCAGATGTCGTCGCCGTGATGACGCAATCTTTGATGACCCAACAATTAGCATCACCACCAGATGTCTATAGCATCTCCGTGATGACGAAATCTTCAAGTACTGGGCAGATTTCCCACGAAAAAATCTATTACGGGCAGATCGTGCTACAGCTAGGAAAGCGAATAGAAAGAGTCCGACTTTACGCTAGACAAAAGTTCCCCGGATTTGAACGGGGCTCAGGTTACTCGTACATAGTATAAAACGAAAAGACAAAGCCCACTTTCCAATTCCCAAAATATTTCTGGAATTAAAGTGGAAATAGCTCATAGTTAAGAACCATCACTTGCCATCAAATAAAACGGTCAATTATAGCCTATTTGATGACAAAAACTTGGGTTGTAGGATCCATTCCCAAATTTAGCAAATTTCACGAGAATTGACTTCATCTGCATTTTGCTTATCATTTTTTGGTGAAATCGGTGAAAGCAAAGAGACATTGAACCTTTAGCTGCCAGAGAAGAGATTGATTTGGGCCGTTTAACAAGATCACAAGAATAACGGAATATATAAAAATGTTGCTGGAATGATAATAGTTGAATATAGCAAATTTATCAATAATCTTTCACAATTCTCATTTAATATTTGCATAGGCAATAAGGAGAAAAACTACAACTACAGCTGAATGGAAACTTCATCAAGAAGTATGTGATTCGTGTTAACTAGCAACACTTTATGACCCAACACCGGTGTGAGTAATAGAAATGAACGTGTTTACATATATCCATTTCGTTGCCTATGTAAGAATTGTGAAAATGCACAGACAGATTGAAACACAATTACATGAATTCATCCCAATTGATATGAACGCTAAAATTCTCTTTCGTGTTTGATAAAGGAGGGAACCGCAGCTCCCTCAGTTTAGAACGATGAGTTCCGACCGGAAGACCGGAAGAGTTGCTCTTTTTTCCATTTGGATTGTCTGTAGTGAAGAGCTCGTACGAGATGTTTGATTGACATTTGGGTTGATCGACTTGGATAATCTGGGAGTCGGTGATTAGGGAGGACGATGTTGTCTGCGCCCTAGGATCCAAGTCCAGCGGAAGAGCGTCGACACTGATCCATTGCTTCGGTCCAGAAGTGGCTGATGAATGATACAGAGCTTCAGGTGAGGAACTGATTTCCACTTTCTCTGTCGTGAACGGTAATATTGTTTCCTGAGGCGAATGGGCAATAGTAGCGGATGCGGCTGACGGAGCAATTGGGACACGCAGCACAAGTGGATACATTAGAGGCAGCTCCGCTGGATCAGAAGGTACTGCAACAGTTGGTAAATGATAGAGTTCAGTTGTTTCTATCGGTAGGACGACCAGATGATCACTAACAGGCTCTTGCTCGCCAACAATTCCGGAATGAGGCTCTTCCAGGTTCTGTGTTGGCTCTTGAACATCCGATAGAATCTCAGTTTCAATAGAACCTGAATTGGGTAGGTGGCTGTGAATGACGTTGGCATCCAATGGTAATGCTGGCTGTTCGGTCTCACCATTAGAAACAGCAGGCAAAGAGAAGTAAGTTAAAGTAGGGGTAACCCGTTCCGGTTCTTGAACGCCAAAGTCTTGAAACGCAAATTGGTGTACGAAAGGTTCGTTAGTGGTGTCAGAAAAGTCTCCATTATTCTCTTCAATTGGAATAAGATAATCTTGTATTTGACTCGGCTGGTCGTTGCGAGCCACTCCTTGGATGTTAGCCAGGACATCATGTAATTTCACTGCAGTCGTACGAGGCGAACGGACCGGTCCAGTGTAACAGCTTGAAAGATGAAGTAAGAACAGGCAAGCTGTGCTGCTTTTCATCTATAAGATACGAAAAATGGACAAACATTTAAAAATGGTTAAATGAATCAATTTAAGTATAAACGAATTTTACGGTCAGAAAATTCATGTTGCAAAGGTCTATAGTGCTAGTTGTGGTGTCTGGAAGGAGTCTGTCGGTAACTATGTTGTTCAATCAGAAACAGGCTGGCTTATATAGTACTGGAGCGAAATAACTTATTTTCCCCAGCCGCTTTCTCGCTCGGGTTTTCCGCTATTTAAAATAACACACAACTCACCGCAACACTAACTGCTGGAACTGCTAATGGTTTAAACTGCTTCTTCTTTTACCTTTGTCCGGAGATACCGTTAGTCGTCTTACATAGTTGAACGACACGCCGTCGAAAGGGAAAATGGTGCTGGACTGATTAATTGCAGTTGTCTTTCGCAACTTGGCCAAGAGCTAGAGGTTTATTGGCCACAGCGTGATTTCCATCGGTCAATTTATGATTTTTCTCTTAGTTTTCACTTCTTAAAAGCCGCGGCACCTGCAGCTGGGATTTCCACAAGATTAAAACTTTAAGAGTCACATCAGCGATAATTTTAAGCAAACTGCTGTTGCCTCACTTCTTCAGCTTTCCGTATTTCCCCGAAATTATTTTGACAGCCGCATTTGACACGAGTAAAATTTCGAGACATTTTTTACTTCATCTCTGTACTTGTGTCTCGTGATGAAGAGAAATGCCAAGAAAGTGTGGTTTGGAAAAAAAATGCGTGCAGGATCGGAGCTATTGAATGATCAGATCTAAAATATTTGACTATATAATACTATAACCACCACAGAGCAAATATGAAGTAATACCAGAAATAAAAATTTCACCTTTTTTACTTGAGTTTTTGTCGAGACACATTTTAGCGTGTGGGTTATTTGCGGTAAAACCGAACCACCGAACGATCTCGGGTAAGAAGAGGGACCTAATTATATTTAAAAAAAACTCCAATTAAATTAACTGCAATGGAATCATTTGTGAAGCTCACGCAACCCTTCCATTTTCTCTTGCTTACTTAACAGTCTAAACAATAGCCATTTTCTTTTTTAAAAATCTGTTGAATAACTATGGAGTATGTTGACGTTACAAAGCTCTTATCGGAAAGTTCGACTTAATCCATCACTCACGATCACCATAAATCTATATTCAAACCAAATTTTTCTCAATAATTTACCAGTGTAGTAGAGGCAGCAGCAGGCTACAATATTTCAATAACCAAACTCAATACATCCGGAATCGCAAGCCATGCATGTGAAACTCTTGATTGAAATTAAAATTGCAAACACAAACTTGAAATTTCAAGAGTTAAATATTTGAATGCAAGTGCACAGCAACAATAGCTTATAGACTAAACATTCAATGTGTTCCCCGGTTGCTATGACGAGCATTTTCAAACAGTTGCTATCTGGAACTCAACAATTTGCTTGGTTTCTTGCACACAGGTCTGGAAATTAAAACCTATATAACTTCAATTAATTCATAAAACCTATATAACAAGCTTAATTCGAATTTTCGTTTAACTACACTATGCGCGTCCTAACTGAGACAAAATGCAAATTCTATGAAAGTGATGCAAAAAAATTAGTTGGTTCTTAGACGTCCAAAGCTTTTGATTTCACCAAAATTTTGAGACTCTTATATTCATTACGAGTGTTAATTTTGTCAGACATGCATCGATTTGAGTGCACTTCAATACGAATATACGATAGCTTTCCGACGTATTCATTTAAATAGGCTATAGATGAATTTGAAAATCAAAATCAATTTTACAAATACCCTAATCAATAAATAAAAGCCCACCTAGTAAATTACGGACAATCAAAGCTAAAATAAAAAGAAAACGGAACTTACTTTGAATGCGTTTGAATGACTCGTCTCCAGATGGCATTAAAGAACCATTCCGTGAGAAAAGAACCGCCTGGAAGATATCCTGTTATCCACAGCTTACTTTTGAATTGATCCAACCTGAAAGGGATAAAGAAATTCGTTTCATTGGACGTGCTCAGATAAATTAAATACAAGTATAATTTACAAATTAAATATAAATTGCAACAACTTTGAAATTGAAATGTTCTCTTACGTTCCACCGTTTTAAGCTTTTAACATGGTCATTTAGTAACTTACTGTTCATATATCTAGAAATTCATCGAAACTGTTTTCTTGGCCATAATAAAACCCACCTGAATCGTGCTTTCCACATATTGGGTTTATTGAATAGAAGATAAAATTAACGTTAGTTAGATCTCCCTGCTGATTATAAGTGATTACGGTTGCTACACACTATAGATTTTTCACAAGAAGATATATGTTCGTGTTATACGGCTTTGCTATAGGCCAAGATTCTTATTCTTTGATTTAATTTATTTCGGTTAAAATCGATTAAAATGATTAATGTCTGCCTTTTATACAATACCAAACCTCGAAATTCAAATTTCCATTATGAATGGCAATGGCCAACAAATCAAACGTCGAACCAAATGCATAGCAAATAAGTGAACAAAGAACTCTCATTCATGTTACCCAAACATCGCGTGCCACACAAAACATTTGGATTTTAGAAATCCAAGCAAATATAATGCAACAATATGTAGCCTACAAACTTTAAACTCAAGAGATATTATTAGATGAATAAAGGCGCACATCGGCAGTAGGCGGAAACTAAATATAAAAATTCGTCTTCGGTTGCTACGACACAACATCTGCAAACACGTCAAGGAAGAACTCGTAGACCTACAAATACAGCTTGTTTGGCATTTAGATTTCACTCACTCTGGGCGTCTTAACTGACCTAAAATGCAATTCCCAGCACGGTGCAAGGGCACAAACGGGTTTTTCCCTTATACACGTTCAAAGCATTTTATTGCGATCTCACTTACGGTTGTGATCCTTCTATTAATTGCGAGCGTTGATCCTACCACAGAAGCCGATATGAATAATCTGCACTTTAATTACATCGTTCTCCACGTAAGTAGGCTATGTATATCTGTATTTATTGTTATTTTAAACGATTTTAAATAAGGAAGTGAATCTTTTAAAATCCCTTGTAATGATCCTTCAACAAATTATAATTGTAGCTTTTTAATGGTATCTCCCTGATTTATACCTAGAGTCCACCCTTCGATTCACTGATTCGAGGGCCGAATGGCACATTCACTTATTTTGGAGCGACAATTAACATCTTCACTTGGCTGGCGAAAAGATTTAAATTTACGTATGTTTCTGAACTTGGCTTATTCTTGGAAAGAAAAATAACAAATTACCCAAAAAGTTTTGCTTACTAATTTCATTTTCAATATGTTCTGTCAACTATTAAAGCATCTCCTTTGTACCCATCAATGAAACTCTAATCAACAAGTTGGGCATGCACGAGGCTGCTTATTACCTACTTATGAACGACAAAGTAATTAGTTCATGGCTTCTTATATCTATACATATATATGGGACTGTAGTGAATAGAAAAATGATGGAAAAATAAACCGTTGTTTCCGGTTGTTTCAATCACGTCAGAACATCGAGGGAATAGCGGTCGGTTTTTACCCCACTATGGATCGAGTAAAAAGATTTGACTTTACGGCCTCCGCTTGGTCAGAAGGATTTAGTTTTGTTGTGCCAAGACCTGAGGAAGAAAGCCGATTATTTGCCTTCATAGGTCCTTTTCAACCGCTGGTAAAGCTTTGTCAAATTTTACGTTGGTTCACGCTTTTTAATTTTGAAAATCTCAGGTTTGGATGTCAATTTTCATCAGCCTTTTCTTCGTTATCGCCACCATGACAGTTTTTACGTGGATCTACAATTATCGTTTCACAAACACTACGAATGGCCGGAAAATTGAATCAAATATTCAGCCAGACCATGATGAGTCACATTCAAAAAGCATCTTCACTTTCATAGGTTCCCACATGATTTATGTAATTAATACGATGACGAATCAAGGTAAATCAAATGTAGTTTCGCCGAATAAAATCAAATTGAATTAGACAATAACTTGTTTGTAAAATAATAGCTTTCTAATTTCCCTGTCAGGAGGTAGAGAATTTAGTAGCCGCACTTCGTTTCGAGTCTTGGCCGGAGCCTGGGTGCTGTGCGCTATGGTCTTGGTCAATTCCTACACGGGAATTGTCACTTCGTCCCTTACAACACCGAAGATGAAACCCCCAATCAACACCATGGAAGACTTAGCAGCGAGCCAAGAGGTCAACATAGTCCTCAGAAGCGACACATCAACCGGAATACAAATTCTGGTAAAACATCTTTTGCGTACATGAAAATTCGTTTTTTTTTTCGGTCCCCCCCTCCAACTCACATTATTTTAATACAAATAAATAGCAAGCAACATCCGGCATTTTCAAAGTTCTGGGAGATCAAGTCCGGAGTAACCCTGATCGACTTTTTACCGATCCGTTTAAAATAGCCGCAAAACTGGAAACTGGTCACTTCGCATTTCCATATGTAAGTGGAAATAAAAACTTCGTTATACATCGAATGAGAATGACAAATAGGCTACTTTGAGTCTTTGACCGACTTTGGCAAATAAAAAAAAATTACAGTTACCTATAAATCATTTTTATTTTTATTTACGTTTTTATTAGGTGCACACTTTCAGTGTCGCTTTTGTTGCTTCGCAATATAAAAAGGATGGCAAGTGTCGTTTTAGACTCTCGAAAATGTTACCCTTGTCGCACGGACATTATCCATTTCTTTACAAAAAGGGCAGTCGGTACACTAAAACCATTAGCAAAGGGTAAGTATTAATTCTTCAGAAACAAAAGAACAAACAAACATGGCTTTTATATCCAACGATTCTCTCACTTTTTCGTTCTTAAACGCAAACATATTTGCAGAGTTTTGGAGTTGTGCGAGACCGGCCTTATTCGATTCTGGATAAAGAATCTCCCTACCATACCCAGGGCCGACGAATGTTTCGCCGAAAATAAACGCCGAGTCTCTCGTCCTGTTCCCATCCAGTTGACCGATTTGATCAGTGCCTTTCTCATTCTAGGCATCGGGTTGGGATTGGCGACGCTAATTTTCTTGTTGGAAAAAATCTATTCGAAATGGCAACGCTTCAAACGTCGTTAATTTATTCGCGGGAATGATCGCAAAAAAGTCACAGATGATTAGATGACTTCTTTAAAAATTTTGTAGTAATTGTTTCGTTAGAGAAGTAGCAAGCAAAGTCGTTTGTACAACAAATAGTTGGTTAGCTTTTTTCCCCCCAGAAGCTAGTGCTTACTAGAAAAATAGCGAGAAAATTGCGCACTACGTGGATTGCTTTCCGAACAAACGCTGTTTTCTCAGCAAGAAACAATTAATGTTTTCTAATCGCGGAAGATTCTCTGGAAGGCAATTCGATAATATTAAAAGTTTAAAACGCAGCAATTTGCTATAGCCCACATGAATCGCTGTATCGATGTATGTGAATGCCCAGATCGATGTATGTGGTTGGAAAAGTTAAAGCGAGAAAAATCGAAGCTATACGAAAACTGCCAAAATGTACTGAAAAAGGTGTTTATAAAGTGAAGAAATAAGGGCAGAAGCTCTGAACGAACGCAATGTTGCATTTTCAATTCAAAGCTCGTCTCGTTGAGGTTCCTGTGTTATGCAAAATGTTGCTACAAAGCATTTCAGATTTTTCCTGGCTCTTCACAATTTTTTTTAATTAATTTGTTTTCCTTCAAGCAGATCAATAAATCAATTTCAAATCCAAAGCTTTTCCTGTACATTTTTGTCAAAATAGTCTCGTTAAAACTTGTGGTTTTTTAAACCCATCCAAAGTTAGGTTTAAAAGTTTTGCGAATGGAAGAAAAAACCTGCACTTAAACTTTACTCAATCTAATTATCTAAATTAATACGTGCTGCTGCCACACCCTACTACACTACTGCTTTGGTCAGTTGCAGCAAATATTGCGACCTGACAACAGAAAATTTCTCAGCCAATGTCACCCACCGTTGCAGTTCGTTCAAACAACAAAACGAAATTCATTGGCAAAATTGAAAGGCATAAAATTAGAAGAGGGATGAAGTGGACTTCTTGAGATGACTTTGTTTTAGCAAGAAGAGCTAGCCAAAAACCTGCTGATCTACCTCACAATCGTGACAGTTAAAAATAACTTGTCTAGTTGACAAAGTGACGGTCGTGTGCTGAAGACAACAAAAAGAGAAGGTCCCTAATGAGTAGATGAAATAGCGACTCACTTTTGGGTGATCTGACATGTTGTTGGGTTTCTTCAATGAGTGGGATGGTAAAATGTGCAGCCATGATGACCGGCCTATAAAAACAGATATTCATTAAATATATGGGTTAAAATTTAAATGTAATATTTGAAATAATTACCTACTTCATGGCATGGAGTGACGGATATTGTGGCTAGTAAAAACCCGGATAACATCCAATCCTGACACTTTTTCCATTCTGAAACACCTTGGCAGCCACAATCCAAGATCAAGAAAACAAAATGAGACATGGAAACACTTATTATTGGTTAAAAAAAACGCCTTGACCACTGTATCAACTAGTACCTTGCTACCTTCAACATTTAAACAAGAACTGATTATGTGAAGTTACCATCTGGCAGGTTGACGTCATAACTGGGGGCGTATTTTCAACCTAGCGTTTTTCAAGGAGAAAATTACTGTCACCTTCAAAATTCATCGACAAAATATACTGAGAAGTAAAGGTCGGACCTATTGCCATGCCGGTCCGACAGGGCAATAGCCATAGAGGGCTATTGCCCTGTCAGTGTTAAAAACCCCATCTAGCGACGGCTATTGCAATTTTCATTGCTTATAAACACTTTTACTTTGGTCTAGGCTTATTGCACCCCGGAGTCCTTTTCTAAAATTGTCCCGGTCACGACTCACGAACCATGTTAGTGTTATCATGTAATGTGTAACATTATGTACAACATTCATTCCCCGTCACAAACTAAGATGGATATGATGATTCTTATATCTATGAAATATGTTAGGCCTATTGAATTCTCAGGTTAGATAACCATAATAATAGTAAGCATTTTCCCATCTCGTTCAGTGCAAATCAGTGCAAACAAATAATCTTGTTAAATAGGCATCACAAAGGTTAAAGGGGCGTGCTAGTTAAAGCGATATACAACACACGGTGCACTTTAGTGTGATAAGAAATCATCGTGGAAATGTGAAGACGATGGACATGCTGAGATTGAGATTATTAACGATCATTGCAAGAAGATTCAACGTGGAGACAACATGGCTTGGATATTAAAAATCAGGGACGGAAGAGAATATGATCTTTCACACAACATAATAACATTTTCGGTGGCTCTTAGTATAAAAATCAATAGAAAGATAGTACACAGCCGCAAGTGACGGTAAACACACTCTTGTGTAAAATTAGAAGCAATATAGGTCGTAGGGCGGCAGGACTCAATAATTCAAATTTTATAACAAAACTCTAAACTAAAAAAATATAAGTGGCGCAGGAATACAAAGGAAGAAAGATTTCAATGTCACGGTATCAGGTCTATCCTTATAAATTAAGTGAGCTTTCCGTCTTGTTTAAAAAATATATAACTTAACCTTGTTTGTTTATTATATGCGGTGATTTAAGTGTTTAAAAAATAATCTACCCAGTGAAAGCATGTGCATTCAAAAAGTGAAACGATTCATGGATTCAGTGCAATGAAACAATTTTTTAAAGAAGCAGGATGGCCATAGTTCTTGTGTTCATAATTTGTTGTTTAGCAAGACTAATTAATTTCCGTTAATTCTCTCAGACGTAAGAGGGTGAACGGGGAACCATGCGCAGCCAGTTCTGCATAAAACGGGAGTCCCGTTGGTCCCATCTTATTTCTTATTAAATTCATCACGTGTAACGTGGGAATCAATCAGAAGAAAATGGGGAAATGGTGAGTCACGTTGCTGGTCGATATTTATTCAAGGTCATAAACAACCCCTCGAACCCTATTCTGACTTCTGAGAACTCCGGCTCAACCTTCAGCCAAACAAGGTCAAAGGGGGAGACTGAGGGTGACTCACTCTGTTGTTGAAAATGAAACCATGTAATTTACATGCTTTAAATTATAACGCGTTTGTTTTGTTTACAAAAAACAAAACACAATAAATGCGTTGCGTTTTTCATCAAGAATATGTATTACTATAAACAAGTTTTTAAAACTTTTCATCCATAATGACGCATAATGACCCAAAATTTTATAAAATATCCTCCAGAATTAATAATATTCCCTAGCTTACGTTAATTAAACACTAATTTTGGTGTGTTGGATCATAACTGATCATAACATGGTAAAATAAAATAAAAACGAGAAATTATTTCGTGTCTAACACAATAACGTCCCACATTATAACTTACAAGGTCGTTAACTTAATTCTACATAGCAATCATACATATGGATTTAAAAAGGCTACCATTTTTTTAGACTTTTGTTCTTCATATCACGGTCATAAGCTATTTTTATTTTCTTTCATGAAAAAAAAAATCGCAAACATCCCTTGCTAACGCAGGTGAGCTGACAATTTTAGTTGGCATTCATTTGAATTCAAACAGGTTACCAAAAGCCGTCACCAGATGGGGGTTTTAGCACTGACAGGACAATAGCCCTCTATGGCTATTGCCCTGTCGGACCGGCATGGCAATAGATTTCACGGAATGGAATGGCTGACTTAACTCACTGAGATAGCAGACGATTAATAAGGGCGTTAGAGGTTTTACTATTCAGCAGCTCTTATTTCGCGGGAAAACTTTAAACGTAATAAAAAGTACTTTTTTTCTTTAATTGAATTAAAGTGTTTTATAAAAATCAGCCATTTCTAAAAATAACAATAGGTCGTGAGTGAGAGGGCTGATTTATTATCATTTTTCATTTCAAAAAGGACTCTTGGAAACTTCAATAACTTTTTAATGAAAAATTCTGATTGCCATTCCAAAACCATTTATTGCCCAAAATTCAACAGCCGCAGTATTAGAATACAGGAAAAGGAAATAAGTTTCGGAATACGTTTGCTAAAAAAAAAAAAAACTAAAATCGAATTTGAAAAAATAAAAACAGTTTCAGTATAACAAAATGGAATGTAAATAATTAACAACCAAAAACGAGAGGAAATTTTTTTCAAAAGACCAGGCAAGAGAACAGAAGACGTTTTTCACGAAATATCAAACCGGAATCCTATACTGTACCGAACGGAATTATTTACCGGCGACTTTAGCAACTGGACGTTTGACGACTGCGGTTCTGCGACCCTGTGGCTTATTGCCATTTTTCCTTAGTTCAGCTGTCGCAGTCAAAGCGCTCTCGGGACAATATTCGTAGTTGAAACCTGCCGGAGTGCAACCCAATACAGTCATGACGTTATAACCGGAAGAGATGGTAGAGATTTCCGTAAAGGTGGCCGTCAGTGTAGTCGTTTCTTGGAGTGTCATTCCCAAACAAGACAGGAATTCGCTAATGTTAACAGTCGACAAGCCGCAATCGCCGACCGAGATGACGTTATTCCGGCCTCTAGTGGTCGACAGTGTCCGGAAGAGGTTGACGTAGTTCGTGTACGAATCGTCGAACGAACTGGCGACCTGCTGCTGCTGGTAATTGTTGAAATGAGAATTGAAGTTTAGGGCGCGGGGAGCCTTTGTAGCTTCAACTCTATGAGAATTAAAAACAAACAAAATGTCATCAGATTTTTGGAAATCAAAGAATTGTATAAGTGTTAATTACTTCAGGACTTCCGATGGTTGAATGTCCATTTCGTCCGCTACAATTTGGGGTTGCTCCACCATTCCGCGCTTCCTACGACATTGGGAAACTTCGCCGGACGTGATGTAGCAATTGGTGCCCTTGATCAGCGTCGATGTGGCCACTTCGAAAGTGAACTCGGTGACGGGCGAAAGGAGTGGCGTGCCGTGAAGGATCAAACTTGCCCGGCCAACAGAAGAAGACTGGAAAGCAACAAAGCAAATAGCTACCAGAAATTTAGACGACAGCATTTTTTTGTTGTCTTGGACGAGTTGATGACGATAGGAGAGACTGGCAACGAGTGTGTCTTCCTTCTGATCGTCGCACCTGCTTTTATACCGCCCAAACGTCTTGAGTGACATTGGCCTTTTTCGTGTCGATTCAGTGGCTGTCGGCTTTCAGGTTATGTGTGTTGCTAACTTGTTTATCGTGTACTAATGTTAGGGTGGGGTTTTTTTGAGTCGACAACTTTTGAGCATCATTACAAAAGAACCAGATTACTCAAATTTCCAATTCAAATTAAATTGGCGTGCGTTGCCACTCTGTTTTATATGACAAGGTGCCCGTCTCGCGAACGACGACCTTTGGAGCCACCTGGCCAGCACAGTTCGTTCACATTGATTGAAGTTTTATTTTGCATGTTTCCATATTATTGCCTAATCAACAACCTTTCGGATTCTGTCGATGAATACTCAAACCGAAATATCTCATCATCTTTACAGAAATTCAAGGTCTTGCGCTTATTCAATTGTCGCATTTTATATTTTTTTATTCGTATAGGTACTTCAAAATTTTCCCCGTCATCATAAAACCAGTTTGTTCTGCCATTATTATCGGCTTATATTATATCTGCTCTCTGGTTTCATGTTTTTATTTTTATATGGTTCATCATCTGTCAAAGTAATTTATATATTCTCCGGTGTATGTTTTATTATTATTTTTATGGTTCATCAATAAATATTGTTGCATAATCACAAAAAAATATTGTTTGCAAAAAAAAAAGAGGTTTATTGAAATGAAAAACCAGATTTATTAAAATAGCAACACGGAACACTTTCAGATTTAAAAAGTAGAATTTGGAAATTTAAATATTGCTGAAGTGAATCAATATTAAACTGATTAAATAAAGGTCTATACTAAATAAAGTTTAGAAGAAGAATTAAAATAAAACAAATTGTTCCATCATGTTTTGTTTGTTGCAGCTTCCGAAGGATCTGTCGACCGCGGTGGACCACGATCAGGATCGAAGCTTTTGCTCACAATGGCGACAGGATTCAAGGTGCGACAATTTCGTCAGTAGACGATTCGATTTCAGGGATTTCCGGAGCTAATTCTTCCGTGTCAACAGTAACAGTCGTGGGTGATTCGAGTACAGTAGAAGTAGGAGCAACAGTCATAACAGTCGTCTGTACAATTGTTAAAACAGTATTGGTGATGGTAGACTGTTCGATGACAACAGAAGGAAGAATGGAAGTCTGAACTGTTTCTTCCTCAGTACCAGAAGGAAGAATGGAAGTCTGAACTGTTTCTTCCTCAGTACCAGAAGGAAGAATGGAAGTCTGAATTGTTTCTTCCTCAGTACCAGAAGGAAGAATGGAAGTCTGAACTGTTTCTTCCTCAGTACCAGAAGGAAGAATGGAAGTCTGAATTGTTTCTTCCTCAGTACCAGAAGGAAGAATGGAAGTCTGAATTGTTTCTTCCTCAGTACCAGAAGGAAGAATGGAAGTCTGAACTGTTTCTTCCTCAGTACCAGAAGGAAGAATGGAAGTCTGAATTGTTTCTTCCTCAGTACCAGAAGGAAGAATGGAAGTCTGAATTGTTTCTTCCTCAGTACCAGAAGGAAGAATGGAAGTCTGAACTGTTTCTTCCTCAGTACCAGAAGGAAGAATGGAAGTCTGAATTGTTTCTTCCTCAGTACCAGAAGGAAGAATGGAAGTCTGAATTGTTTCTTCCTCAGTACCAGAAGGAAGAATGGAAGTCTGAATTGTTTCTTCCTCAGTACCAGAAGGAAGAATTTCAGTCTCAGTTACTACTTGAGACGGTTCTTGAATATCGGTGATGATAACTGTTTGGTCGGTTACAATATAAGAAGACGACGTGCCATCCGGAAAAGTCGTAATATAAGTCGTCGTGTGGGTAAGTGTTTCTTCCTCTAGTACAATACTGGGCTTAGATGGTTGCTCTTCATTCAGATTGGCGGGGCAGTAAAGATAAGGGAAACCGGCCGGAGTGCAGCCCATCACAGTCATGACAGTGTAACCGCTGGAGGAGTAATGGGTTTCGGTGAAAGTGGCCGTCAGGGTAGTCGTTTCCTGGACAGTCATTCCCAGGCAGGAGAGGAAATCGACCAGGTTAACGGTCGACATGCCGCAATTGCCGACCGTGATGACGTTGCTTCGGCGTCTATTCGCCAACTGTTTGAAAATGTTCTGCGATTGGAAATAGGAATCGTCCATCGAACTGAAGAGGTTGTGAGCGGCTAAAATTTCTTTCTGCGTAAGGTCTCGCGGAATAGTAGTAGTTTCAATCCTAACATTTTCTCAAATTAGTATAATCAGCATTTAACTCTAATTTAATAATTTAATAAGAAAAAATGATGTAACTCTTTACCCAACGACGGCCGATGGCACGATTTTCCCTTTGCCGTTGTACTGGATGGGCCTCTCTACCATTCCGCGCTTGCGTCGACATTGGGTCACTTCGCCTTCCGTGATGTAGCAGGTGGTGGGTTTGATCTTAGTCAATTGCTCGATGGCCAAGGCGTACGACGTCACTCCGGATAATAGCGGCTGACCGTGAAGACTGAGGCTGGCCAAAGCCGGCGACATCAGGCCAATCAAACCCAAAAGAATCGACAATTGAGACATGTTTTAAAATACGGGAGGGATAAAAATGAGCCGATACAATTGAATCTGAAGGTGGAGAAGCGTCTGAAGGTGGACACAATGCGCTCTTGTCGTCAGTTTTTTTCGGTCTTATATACGCGCAGTGAAATCCGGTTGATTTGAATAGTACTCGTCATTTATGGTCAGTATTGTGGCAGCTACCCAAATTGAATATTTCCAGTTTTGTATGTAGGAAAGAGACGAACGCGCTACTCAAGCGGAAAAATTAGCAATTTCGTCAAGAGGGTAGTAGCTATAATAATAAATGAAGAAAAACAGGTCTAGTTGCTGAGAAATCCGTTCTGAAAGATTGTCGCTGGCAAGATATAAGTCCGCAGAGAAGAAAAAAACTGGTTCTTTCTCCTTGATGCGCGCAAACAAATGCAAATCAATTTGGTCGGTTGTTTTGCTCAACCACAGTCAAGTAAAATAATAACTGCATTTCACCACCCCCCCCCCCCCCCTGAAAAAGAGTCTAGATAAAAGAAAATGTACAAAACAAACACATCTCTCTGTGCAGGGTTCAATAAGAAAACGCCCTTCAGTTTTTTTTTTAATGAAACCGACACGGAATATGGGGAGAGCATAATGGGGTTGATGCCCTGATGATTGCGCTTGATCTTCACCAGCTATATATGCGATCTGCTCATGCAATCTGTGAATTAATTATGGACAGAGTACATTGAAAGCAACTGGAATCACTCAGCGAGTCAAACAATGGAATTGAATAAATAACGAGTCTAATGAGTAAACAGGTGAATGCACGACAGATGAAATGGCAAGTCGATCAAGAGGAGGGTAACGTACTTGACGAGTTTCTTTTTAACCAATGCGGATAATTTTGTTTTTCTTTTGTTGGATTGATGACCATAGTCGTCGAAATTATTTTCGTCCGACCTCCACAAACGTAAAACGAAAGTCAAACGACTTTTGTCAGATGTATACGCGCTGCTATTTCTTAATGTTTACATCTTTTGCTTCTTGCACAGTTCGATATCCTGAAGGTCATCAGCAAGCAAATAATCTCATCCAACTCGTTTACGTGTTAAATGTGTGCTGCTATTTATTTTTCACTACTTAATTCAAATGGGAAATGCCAGAACGGCAACAGAAGAATAATTTAAAAACATTTAAATACAGCCATAAATTATTCAGCAGAAGAAGATATTAAAAAAAAAACTGGAAAAGTATAGAAATAACTTTGTGAGTTTAAAAACTACACTAATAACAAAAATAGTGGTAGGGGAAAACGGAAGTTAGTATTAAAATGTTTCATGTCCAGGATCTTTCTGGTGTCGACCAGCGAGAGAAGGAATTTTTTCTCTAATAAAATAAGCATTCAATGTGCAAAAGGGAAGAGCACAGGAGGTAAATTAGGGCCGGGTACAGAAGTAAGAGTAGGACAGGTAGTAAGAACGCTTTATTAAGGGCAGAATTGGTAAGGGAATCCGGCCGGAGTGCAATTCTTCACAGTCATTCTGTTATAACCGGAAAAATAGGTCTGGGTTTTCGTAAAGGTTGCCGTCAGAGTGGTCGTTTCCTGGACAGTCAATCCCAGGCAGGAGAGGAACTGGCTAAAGTTGACCGTCGACATGCCGCAGTTGCCGACCGAGATGACGTTGTTCTTCTTGTCTTTAGACGAAAGTTGATGGAAAAGATTTTGATATTTCTGGTAGGAGTCGTCCATCGATCCGACGATCGGGTTGACGTTGAAAAAGTCCAACGAACCAATATCTCGCTGATGAAAGATTGGGAGCATCGGGACCGGAGTAGATTCAATCCTAATAGCCAACCAATAAATCATTCATTCAATTATCAGCATCAGTTTCAGTTATTATATAGATTTGAGTTTTGCACAGTTCGCTTTCTTACCCGATAACCGCCGATGGTGAAATTGGCCAATTTCTGTTCAACAGGATCGGCTTCTCTTCAATGCCGCGCTTACGACGACATTGAGAGACTTGGCCTTCCGTGGTGTAGCAGGACATCTTCTTGGTGGTGTTCGTCGTCACGACGGTAAACGTGTAAGACGTCACCGCTGAAAAGAGCGGCTGACCGTGGGGATTGAAGCTGGCCAAAGCGGCAGACATCGAACCGATCAAAACCAACAGAATCAACATTTGAGACATGGTTATTTTAAAATAATAAGCTAGAGTGAACAAGAGGATCGACCGAGTCGGTTAGAGTCTGTCGGATGGACACAATGTCAGGTGTGGATCACTCGCTCCTTTATATACCGGACGATTTTGCGTTGGATTGTTGGCACGTCCATTCCGGTTATATTTTCATGAAAATTTTCAGCAACTTCGGCATCAAATTCGGATTGAAAGAAGAAAAGGAATTTCATGTCTCGCCCGTTTGAATTGTTCTTATCATTTTCCTTATAGAAAATCCTTTTGATGTATTCCTATTATCGGACAAATCTTTCTCTCAATACCCGATATTCACGCCCAATGGTAAATCAGATTGGGATTTTAGCAAACCTTCTATATAAATCAATTGTCATATGTCATTTTTATCGCGCGGACGTCACCAGCAGCGCATCAGACAATCAGCAAACGATATATACTTATCAAATAACTCACCAAAATTCACCAAAGAACTATTTAGGAAAATAGAGTACAGGGTACTCTCTAAGAAACGCTGTGTTGAAAAAGGGAAACATGACCATGCTTTGAAAATATTCTAAATTCTATGTTTTCAAAACGGAAACACAAAGTTTAAAAAATGGAGTAAATTTCTTTTTCTCATTTTTACCTTCGCGCCACTTTTGACATTAAACCTAATAAACGCCCCTCATTAAACGACACATGATTTAACTAAACATTGCGTTAAGAAAAGGTAAAAATGTTAACTTTTTGCATCTCTTTGGCGGGATGTAAAAAACAAACATTTTGAAACATCAACAAATGAAATAAGTATATATCGCGTGAATTGGTTTGATAATCAAGTTTATTGCAAACCTTATCTTTAGTTTGAATACATCCTAGCAGAAAATTATCAACGGCTTGTTTCCTCCAAATTTCACACAGCGGCGGTAGAATAATTATTCAGCATATTTAATAAAAGGCCCATGCCACTCATTTGATATGGCTGCGATGGGTATTGAACTCGGGACTCCCGGGTCCCAGTTCGATGCTGATCCACTGTGCCATTCTAGATAAATGTAGAATCATTCACAATCATGGCGAATTAGACGATGGGCGTTGGGACCATTGAAAATTTTTCCGAATATCCAAACATCACTTCCAATTCGCTTCGTAGCACCCATCACACACACCACACAAATGAATTAAAAAACATTATGTGAGCCATTTGGCGACACACTCGATGCATAGATATGCTTAGTCAACTATATCGACGGACAAACTAGATGTATAGGCCATTTCACGCACCGTGCCTATGCACGTTACATATGTTTAGGCAATACGCATACATATAGCATACGAAAGAAACAGTACCTAATGAAAAGCTTTTTTTACACTAATTGTATTAAAGTATGTTGACTGATAGTACTTTTGGGACTTAAAGTACTTAATCTCTTGAATCGTAGTTATTTGAAAAAGTTGTTTATGGCTTTCTTGAAACTATGTTTGGAATTGTCCCCTCAATGAATTTTTTTTTATCTAATAAAATAAATATAAAGAGGATGCAGAGGATTAGATTTTTACCAAATTAAGTATAAATGCATTAGCTGCAAATTAAGGTATTCAACTTTAAAGTTAATTCATTTATTTATGTAGATAAAATTTTGTAAGAATTTCGAGAAATATGCAAATAAGGGGAGGGATAACAAGGCCATGGCTTCCAGCATAGCCTGGGGTTCTTTCGGGGCGGTTAGGTTAAAAACAAAAAGAAAACAAATGTGTTTGGTTGGGGGGAATCATTTTTGTTTCGAAAAAAATTTCTAAACATCGTGTGTCGGAGGAGGTGACAAACAAGTCATGTTTAGATATAGCAAAACATTAGTTTCCTTTTAGAACACAGCGTTTCTTAGAGAGTAGTGCTTGTTTGTTTTCTGAATAAATCTTGCTGGATAAATTCGTCAAAGTGGCAGCTAACAACACATCTGCCTCTCCATGTCCAGGGTGTGGTTCCTGCTTATCGCCGAAGCTTGAATATTTAATTCGGCTGCTGATGGTCTCACTCATGACTCATCAACTAGAAAGACTCAACTTGGATGATTTACTGATGAATAATTCCATTTTGAGGACAAAATGGTTGACCATATTTTGCCTTGGATGCGCTTCTAAAGATTACAGCTATAGATGTTCATGAGACAGTATTATTTGTATTCACAAACGGAGGAAGTCTCAATAAGGTGATACAGGCTTTATTTGGAAAAGACATTCTACTATAAAAAGGATTCCACTTATTTCAAAGGATCTTCTCCTTTTGTTACCAGGCAGCCATTTTTTCAGTATACTTTTATGCAACGTAAATTGGCATCTTCCGCATAAGTATAGAAATGAGTTAGTTCATTAGCCTGCATGTCTTGAAACTATAACTCAAGAATTAAAAGAACCGCAAATTTTACATAGGCCTATCCAATAAGCGAAATGAATATTAAATTTTTGAAGATGTGAATCACGCATTTTCTTGTTTATTACAGCACGTCAAGCGTTCTCGGCCACCTTTATATGCAGTTTTGGCATTTGAAAATATCTCGGTTTTTCATCAGCTCATTGGCTGTTGAATAACTCCGATTGAAAGTCAAACTGATTGCTATCTGCATGCTGTATGGCAAATACTAACATGAAGGGACACATAGCGGAATAATGTCGCGAGATTAACGTTCTCTGGAGATCGTGATCGTATATATTAATATTCGCTTAGTTTTTTGTAGTTGAAACAAAAACATGGCAATGAAAAAAGCTTGAACGAATGATGGTTTACAGAACGCACTTGTTCTGTATGGTAATAAAAAGGTCAGATGATGATATGGCAAAGGAATAATATGGAAGTGAAAATGTTGCTATTATAATTTATATATAGCTATACTGTTGTGTAGATTGGAAGGTTATATACTGCTGATTGGATTGTTAATTGACTTCTTCCCCGCTCCCATCAGCAACAAATACACTTATAGGCTACTGTTCGTTGGCTGGATGGAGGTAAACAATTCTGGAATTTCTGATGCTGAGAATTACAATTTCATTAATTGTTTCATTTGTTGCGGGGGTCATTAAATGCACATTTTGTATACACATCATCTCTGAGGCACTTAATAAGAAAACGTTCTTCAGTTTCTAATTGAACTATACGGAAGGCCGAAGAAAAATGGGAGAGCAAAATGGGTTAATTGTTGCCTTGATGGTTGCGCTTGATCTTCACCAGCTATATGCGATCTGCTCATGCACGTCTGTGAATAATTATGGACAGAGTACATTGAAAGCAACTGGAATAACTCAGCGAGTCAAACAATGGAATTGAATAAATAACGAGTCTAATGAGTCAACAGGTGAATGCACGACAGATGAAATGGCAAGTCGATCAAGAGGAGGGTAACGTACTTGGCGAGTTTCTTTTTAACCAATGCGGATATTTGTTTTTCTTATTATATTCTTTTGTTGGATTGGTGACCACAGTCGTCGAAATTATTTTCGTCCGACCTCCACAAACGTAAAACGAAAGTCAAACGACTTTTGCCATCAGATGTATACGCGCTGCTGATATGTCTTAATAATTCACTTTGGCTTGTTGCGCAATTCGCGCCCCTGTTGCTGACTACCAAGTAGCAAATAATATAATGCAATTCGTGTGTGTTAAATGGTATGCTGCTTTTTATTTTTCACTACTTGATTCAAATGGGAAATGCCAGAACGGCAACAGAAGAATAATTTAAAAACATTTAAATACAGCCATAAATTATTCAGCAGAAGAAGATATTAAGAAAGAAACTGGAAAAGAAGAAATAACTTTGCGAGTTTAAAAACTACACCAATAACAATAGTGGTGAGGGAAAACGGAAGATTGTTAATAACAGCAAAATGTTTCGTGTTTCAGGGATCTTTCAGGTTGTCGACCAACGAAAGCAGAAAGTTTTTTCTCTGATAACAAGGATTCAAGGTGCAAGGGCAATGGCAGGAGTTGTAGCAGGGGTAGGGCTGGTTGTAACAACAGTAGTACTAGTACTGGTCGTAGGGCTAGTAGCAGGAATAGCTTCTGGGGGGCAGTATTGGTAAGGGAATCCGGCCGGAGTGCAATTCTTCACAGTCATTTTGTTGTAACCGGAATATAGGATCTGGGTTTTGGTAAAGGTGGCCGTCAGAGTGGTCGTTTCCTGGACAGTCAATCCCAGGCAGAAGAGGAACTGGCTAAAGTTGACGGTCGACATGCCGCAGTTGCCGACCGAGATGACGTTGTTCTTCTGGTCTTTAGACGAAAGTCGATGGAAAAGATTGTGATATTTCTGGTAGGAATCGTCCATCGATCCGACGATCGGGTTGGCGTTGAAAAAGTCCAACGAACCAATGTCTCGCTGAAAGATTGGGAGCATCGGGACCGGAGTAGATTCAATCCTAATAATAGCCAACCAATTAATCACTTATTCACTTATATCAACAGTTTATAATTCAATTATATAATAATAGATTTGAGTTTTGCAAAGTTCAATTTCTTACCCGATAACCGCCGATGGTGAAATTGGCCAATTTCTGTTCAACAGGATCGGCTTCTCTTCAATGCCGCGCTTACGACGACATTGAGAGACTTGGCCTTCCGTGACGTAGCAGGTCGACGACTTATTGACGGACGCCGTCACGACGGTAAAAGTGTAAGATGTCACCGCTGAAAAGAGCGGCTGGCCGTGCGGATTGAAGCTAGCCAAAGCGGCAGACATCGAACCGATCAAAACCAAAAGAATCAACATTTGAGACATGGTTATTTTAAAATATTTAATAAGCTATAGAGCGAACAAGAGGATCGACCGAGTCGGTTAGAGTCTGTGGAATGGACACAATGCAATAGCTGGATCACCCGCTTCTTTATATACCGGACGATTTTGCTTTGAATTGTTGGCAGCAAGGCGATTCCGGTTATATTTTCATGAAAATTGTCAACTTCGGCAAAATCGGATTGAAGACGAAAAAAATTGCATGATGTCTCGCCCGTTGGAATTTGTTCTTATCATTTTCGTTAGAAAATCCTTTTGTGTTCCTGTATCGATCGGAAAATCTTTCTCTCGATTTATGTACCCGATATTCCTCTCCCACCCAATAAGAAATCAGGTTCGGATCAGATTATGCATGTATTTTGACTCCGTAAAAACAATAAATCAATTACCAACTGTCACATCTTTATCTCTCGAATGCTATCTGCTGGTGCAACTGGCTCATGTGACACTCAACTGTTCTACTGCTGTAATATCAAACTCACCCAAATTTGCCAAAAAAATCAGGCAAACACACAGAGCAGTTCAGCAGCGGCATATATGTTTTTCCAGAGATCGTATATAGGAATATTGATAATAGAATTCATCAAGGTGACAGCTATAGCAAAACATCCACCCTCCGCATCTCTGTGCTGCTGTCAGCATCATCGTCAGTTGTGGCTGGCGCTTGTCACCAACGCTTTAATTTATAATTCTGGAGCAGGTTTCTGCTCTCATCAGCACACACCATATAATTGTTAGGTTACTCCTATTAAATATAGAAATCCATTCTTTTAAAATTATCTTTTCCTGGTGCTGTTATTGTATAGGAGAGAGAAACAAGCCATGCAAAGACGAAAAGTGGGTGCGCTGTTTCGTGTATTATTATAGGGCAGGAGCTGCGATTCCTGATGCTATAAACCAGTTTGATGGCGAAAAATAATAACGACTTGGATTGACACCAGGTTCAGCACTGCTGCTGGGCATTTTCGCGGTTCCGCGCGTCCATTTCATCGGCAGCGCAGGTCTTGATAAGAGCATCAGAACATTGACGCCTTAATTCCTTCTGCCGATTGACGCGTCGGTGATGGTATAATGTCGTGATCAATAACCAATCGGTAATGGTATAAGGCAGCAGTGATTTTTTTCCATCAGCTAGTTGGCAACTTCTGCAAAAGCCGAATGGTATGTAATATAAATATGGAGTTGAGTTAATTATGTCTTGAAACTACATATAAGCCAAAAGAATTAAAATAACTATATACAAAACAGCACATTCTGAACTTGAAAATAAGATGATTGAAGTGATTGTGTTTATCCGATCGAGCAAAAGGACAACATCCGCAGGTCATGCTGTTCCGTGTCCCCTCTGTCACGATCGCACAGGTTTGACACATCTCCAAACCAAATCAAATTTGAATTGCGCATATTCTCGCATCACAGAATGTGGTCGACAACCCTTTAATACATTTGAAAATCTAAGGTTTTTTATATCATCTCATTGGCTGTGTATATTCTGATGATTGGCGTTTGTGGTTAAACCAAAGTCAAACTGGCTGATTGATATATCTGACTGATAAAAACATGAAGGTAGTATACGCATAACGGAATAAATGCGCTTAAGTCGTGCGGGATTGACGTTCTGTATAGAGATCGTTGTCGTATAATATTTGCTTAGTTTTTTGCTACAAGCAGTCAAGCAAAAAAACGGCAACGGAAAAAGTTTGAATAAATGGAACAGTTGACGTCCTTGTTTTTGTAAGGAATGGAAGGTCAGCAGCAGATGTTGATGGTGGCAAAAAAAAAGCTTTGACGTATAAGGAATTGAAATGGTCTTAATTATTCCTATGTTGCCAACCGGAATGATAATGCTGTTGTTATTCTCTTATTTTTCCATTATCAACAACAAACAAACCCTGTGAGTTCGTTGACTGCTGGATGGGGGTAAAGCAATCATTTCTGAGAATTTGAATTTAAACTTGTTTCCCTTTTTTGCGCGCGGGGATTATTTGCACATTATATTCCAACGTCTTCTTGCCATTACCCTTCATTCATTATTCCGAAACACAATAAGAGAATATAGAATTCGGAATAAATTAAGAAAAAAATGAGACGTGACGGGTGTGTAAAAAAGGAAAAAAAGAGCCGTAGAACAACTGCCAAATTTGGCATTGGTGAACGGAAAACACCAACTTACATTCAAAAGATGTTCTCAACTTTGGCACCTTGCCTGGTAATAATTTTTTGGAAAAAGAAAAACAAATAGAAAATGATTTGAAGATGAGATAGTTAAACCAGACACATTTTTTTGAAGACTGCGCGTATAACAAAAGTCGCACGCGTATAAAAATACCACACATGAAATCCAAATCAATAATAAAACGAGTTTATTCTTCTTCTCCGCTGGCAGTTGTTGTTTTCGCGCAGAGATTAATGGGTACGGTCCATCCTCGTATGCAAAACAAAAGTTGGAACAAAACTACAAAGTGGCAAGAAGAGGTCACCTTTTTAAAATATTGACGGAATAATAATAAAAAAGGAATTACATAAGGCATGTTGGCATTTCCTGCAGTGTCGACTCGACACTCGAGCCGCGATAATTTTGTGAGTCTAAACTTAACTAATTTTTCGGCTGATCAGCAGCTAATTTATTAATCAAAGATACCAATAATGATAAAAATAATATGTATTTTAGTCTAATAAAATTTTCACGATAGAAAATTGACGAAAGGTTTTTTTTCTTTTCATGTTTTTAAATCCAAGGGTGTGATGAGGTTTGACCAAAAGACTCTCGGTTATTGAACCAGCAACTCGCTTTGACTTGGGCGTTGTCCATTTTAAAATAAACAAGGACGCGGCAAACATTCCGTTGCTATAAATGTAACGGTGTCTCTTCATACCAGCACGTATATATACTGTATACTCGTTGACACGCGTCTATAACCTTGGCGAACTTTGCATGTGTGATTGTTTGTTGTTGTTGTCGTGTCCAATTAAAAAATATATAGCAAAAGTCAACGTCCTGCGTTATTCAGACGATAAATAAATGATTAGCTCTTGAAAATAGAATTGAATTCTCGATTGATTGATAAGAGATGAATAATTCAGCTATTTGCAAACTATGCTGCTGGCCGTGTTGGCGATTACAATGTATAACGAGCATTTAGGTGCGATGGGTACTACGTAGTGATTCCGGAGAAGCGATCGCTCAGCAAGTTAAAAATGTAAAAAGATATCCGTCAAAGTGACAGAGACAAATGTGTTCACAGCGGTCGATGGGTCCGACGCAAACTCTAAAGGTGAGCTAGAATCGCGTTCTCAGAGTTCTATCCACATCATATAGTCAAATTTTTTTGAAACTAAGAAAACCGGATGACTTGCGGTTGTACGATCTGGCGGGTATCATTTTGTGCGTGCGGACAATCTTATATGCGTAAAAACTGAGAGAATAATGCAACCGGTTTGTTTTTTTCGCCATGCTGAATTTTAAGAAATAAAAGCCAGAAAAAGGGCCCATCACTTATCTTCCCAACACCAGCTTTCACCTGGCTGCTATAAACTAGGCTATTATATAGGACAGCAGGAAAACCGTTGGTTTTGACACATCCTTGATTTCAGCATCGTATATATAAAGAACCTGAGAACTCCGAGTGAAGATGTCTTTTGTCACTCAGACTCTATAGCTGATCATCCTCCTGTCTGTATTTCATTCCCTCTTCAGTTACATTTTTATTTTCAGCATGTCGCAGCAGCAGATTTCGATTCTTTTGATTTTGATCGGTTCGATGTCTTCCGCTATTGCCAGCCTCAATCTCCACGGTCAGCCGCTATTTTCCACGGTGACAACTTACACTTTGGAAATGGCGACGGTTACGGTCAACAAGTCGACACCCTGTTACATCACGGAAGGCCAAGTGACCCAATGTCGCCGGAAGCGCGGGATGGAAGAGAGGCCATTGATTCTCCAATTCGACAACGATTATTACGACGCCATCGCTCCATCCGCTGTTGTCAAGTGAATACTCTTTGATTTATTATTTTTATTTTTTGTCATCTATTTTTCTAACTATAGAATTAACAGTTATTATTTTAAACTATTGCAGGATTGAATCCACAGCTGTTCCTCGTTCCATGAGTCCAATGGACATTTACAGAGGAAACAAGTTAATGGCCAACAAGGTCTACAGTTCGTTCGATGATTCCTTCTACAACACCCAAAATAATATCCGGCAACTGGCGATCAGGGGCCGGAACAACGTCATCTCAGTCGGCAACTGCGGAATGTCGACCGTCAACTTTAGCGAGTTCCTCTCCTGTTTGGGGATGACTGTCCAGGAAACGACCACCCTGACGGCCACCTTTACCGAAACTTCAATCCGGTCCACTGGTTACAATACCTGGACTGTGATGGGCTGCACTCCGGCCGGATTCCCTTATCAATACTGCCCTAGCGACTCTACTCCTGAGGTGGCTGGTCCAATCCAATCATCCACGACCGATCCTAACGCCACCGGATCAACTACGGCCGATTCTATCGATACTGGATCAACTACGGCCGATCCTAACGCCACCGGATTAACTACGGCCGATCCTAACGCCACCGGATCAACTACGGTCGATCCTAACGCCACCGGATCAACTACGGCCGATTCTATCGACACCGGATCAACTAATACGGCCGATTCTATCGATACTGGATCAACTGCGGCCGATTCTAACGCCACCGGAACAACTGCGGCCGATCCTAACGCCACCGGATCAACTACGGCCGATTCTATCGACACCGGATCAACTACGGCCGATTCTTCCGACGCTGGATCAACTACAATCGATTCTACCGACATTGAAACAACTACCGATTTTGTTTCGACTGATACCAGTAGCCCCACTACTACGACCGAGCAAATTGCACCTTGAATCCTTGTTATAAGAAGACAAATTCCTGCTGTCAAAAATCAAACGATCATTTGATGCCAGGCATTTTTATTTAACCTTTGCAGTTTTCGAATATAGTAATAATATAGTATATAATAAGTTGGCCTGAATTTAATATTTAAAATCCATTGGCAAATCAGAATCATGTCTAAATGATATTCCCCATCATATATGATTCACCAATTGTCCACACTATTCTATGAGCCTCTTATTTAATCTGAAATTGGTTTTAATTTAATCTCAATAAATATTCAATAAAAAAAAAACAGAAATAAACAAATCTTTTCCAGCATTCAATAGTATGTCTGTTATTTAATTAAAATACTGAAAGCGCAAAGTCTAAACCCTATCTTTATAGGTATAATTTTTTCAGCCAAAGGTAAGTTTGTAAAATAATATGGCGAAATTTAATAGAAATTTATGTAAGCGACCGAGCTGAATTATTCAGTTTAAGGTGGTTTTTAAACAAGTTTTTAATCTGAACATTTGCATGAAACAAGTTCACAATATTTATCTCCCAATTATCAGCGCACATTCCGCATCCTCCCTTTGTGCGAGACTTCTGGTTTTTACGTGCATTTCTTTTTCCCTTGGTTTGCTTGACGTCAACCGAGTAGAATTGTGACAGCGTGATGAAATATGTGCACCCGTATTATATTTTTTAAAAAGAGGGAAAACTGTACTACCACCACATAAGCGTTTATGTGGTTCCTATTTTAAAAATTTAATCAAAAGCTCGATTGGCGAATGATAACATTTTTGAGTTTCAATCTGACCCGAGTCCCAGCAATTTTTTTAAGGCGTTATAATTTGCAGGATATCATGTGTGTCATTAATTAATGTATAGATATAATCGAAATTCTTTTTGCCGGTAAACCCATTTAAGTATATGATAAGGACGATTTCCTAAAGAAATAAAAAATGTACCATAGCAGAGTTCACCGCATTTTCATATGCCAAATAAAAATTCAGTTCTGCGAATAGCGTGGCAGCATGATGTCCAAAAGACGACAACTAAATATATATCCAGTCTGTTCTTCTATCCAGTCCGAATAAGGTTTACTTTTTCAGATTTGAGGTCACTGATGCACGAGCAGATTGGTGTTTTTTTTTTTTTGTTTCTTTTCTTTTCCATCTTGTGATCATGAAATGTGACATCAGTAAGCAAATAACGGTCCCTACCAAAAGATTTTGAGGATTTTGATCACGATCGAACATATAATTTTTACTTTCCTTAAATCAAAGTGATTTTTTAGAACTTCTGACCTTTAGTGAGAAGTCGAGTGTGACCACGAGTGAGACCAAATCAGCAGCATCAATTTGCTACATTTTCATCAAGTTATTTCGTCCCAAAACTGATTAAAGTGTTAGTGTCTGTAATAATTAGATTGCTGGAGCCGTTCAAGGATACTCTTGTTAGCGCTATAAAATGCTGATGAAAACAGCTGAAAAAATGTGTTGAAATGAGAGCTTTTGTACACCTTGTTGGGAACCAATTTTTGGGTTACAGGGAAAACTATTTCACACGTCGGTAAATTAATTACGAAATTGGATCAGTCAGTGACACAAAAACTGTCCGTCTGGAATTTCCGGCCGGCGCACTGACATCTGTTGTCAACGAACCAAGCCACAGCTCAATTAATGCCGACCTTCAATCAAAGTCTGCGTATGATGGAGGTCAATCAAAAGTGTTTGTCCCATATTTTAATCATTTGTTATTTTAATTTAATTTCAATTTTAGTTATTTCAATTTATTTAACAGCATTGATTTTAATCAACTCTTGATTCAAATTAACTTTCCGATCGCACGACTAGCAACGACAATAGTAGCTATTCCAGTTCTCAGCGAGTTTCTTATATATTTCAATTTTTATTTTGTATATAGCATAAAAGGCCCTACCAAATAAGGCAGATGTCAAAATATATACACCAAAATAAGTATTGGCGATGGGTTATTTACCTCCTCCCGACTCGATAAACCGTGTAAGTGTATTATAATTACAAATAATCGACTCTACGATTGGGAAAAAAAAATGGAAGAAATTAAAATGCCAAAAAAAGTGACGCCAAACAAATGACCGCGACCGTCGCCAGCATCGAATGACAAAGACAAATTCCACTTAAGGTGAAAAAACGAAGAAAATATACTACATTTGTTAATCCGACACACAAGACATTTTTGCCGGTTGCTCGTCGAGTTCGCGCGTCGCCTCTCGCGGGTGCTGGCCTCAACAACTGGAATTGACGATGGTTGATTCGATTTCCAAATGAAGGTAATGAAACCGGTTTACGCTTTGGGCCACTTTGCTGTGTGTTTTCCCATATATGGTATACGTATAGATTGAGTGACAACAAAAAAGTAGGCAAAACCACACGCTAAAGGGTCACTATTCTCATCGGCCTTTTCGGGAAATATAAGAAAAGGCCGGCGCCAGAATGTTTGTCCATCGGCGGAATATAACATATGTGAACATAATATAGGCAGCATATGATTCCGCGTTGAATATAAAAGAACCAGAAATCCGATTGAATAGTTGTGTGTCTCAGTGTCTCTCGTTCATTCAACACCCTCCAATATCCCCCTTGATATTTTACATATAATACCATGATGTTCAAAATTGCAATTCTTTTGGTTTTGATGGGTTCGACGTCTTCCGCTTTTGCCCGCATCAATCTCCACGATGGGCCGCTCTTCTCCGGGGCGACGTCCTTCACCTTGGAGCTGGAGACCCGGACTTTGACCAAGCCAACGCCCTGTTTCGTCACTTCCGGCGACGTCTCCCAGTGCAGACGCAAGCGCGGAATCGAAGAGAATCCCAAAATCGTGAGCCATCATTCGGACTTGGCGCCATCAGCTGTTGTCGGGTGAAACATTACTTTTTATCCATAAATTATTGTCATTGTTCAAATTATAATTGAATTAATTTTGATTGAGGCAGGATTGAGGCTACTCCGGTCCCTCGCGTTTCTCGTATGGGTTTGGGATCGTCTCATCGATACAATTCCAATCTAAGAGTTTTCAGCTCGTTTGATGACGCATCATACTATGGAAACAATTACCGACAACCGGTGGTGACTAGAGGCCGGAATAACGTCATCTCGGTCGGCGATTGCGGCATGTCTACGGTTAATTTTAGCGAGTTTCTCTCCTGTCTGGGCTTGGACGTCCAGCAAACGACCACACTGACGGCCACTTTTACCGAAACTTCGATCCTGTCCACCGGCTATACCACCATGACCGTGTTGGGCTGCACTCCGGCCGGATTCCCTTATCCATCTTGCTCTGAAGAAGAGGTGTCAAATGAAGGAGGAGAGGAATTGAATGACTCGACTACCGAGTTTAATAATAATGATTTTAGTACTTCTGTTTAGACCTCTTCTATAATTATTCTCAGATATTGAGAAGAAACTCCTTCAAGCCATAACGCGATATCATATTGAATTTTGACAGACATAGTCTTAAACACGATATGCACTGGTTCGTGTTTTCCAGTTACATAATTAAATTATTCAATTTTCAATTACTAAGTCTATATAAGTCGTGCTGAAAATTTTCGTTTATAACGTACTGAATTTTCACGAGTAATATTCTGTTCCTATATATAATACGTTCCTATATTTTATATTTGTATGTTCACGAGCAATAAAAAAGTTTCTTTCGAAATGAAAAGTTAATTGCGTGATATCATGACTTCGTATTTATATTATAATTTCACTAATCATATTTTAAAAAATTTGGTTGAATAACACAGCACTTGTCGTTCGTCGAGTACCTATAATAGGGGTGATGGGTGTGAAATAACTAAAAGCAAAAGCACATAGCTTTCTGCAACACGAGATCATTAAAAGGGAAGCGTTGAAAATATTATACACGAGACTTCCGCTTCATAATGAATGCTGAATTTACATAAATTCTTATCACCTAAACCAGTTCCATTTACCAAAGTCGATTCAGCGCATCAGGCGCAAAGAATTGTTTTATTTGTTTTTGAAAATTCGCGGAGTTTTGCATAGTTCTAAGAGCATTTCTAGATCCAATCACACACACAGCATGATGTAAAAAAAAGCGTAAAATAAGAATGCAAATATTATGCAGCATTATTCCCATATATATAATACGTGAGTGAATCAAATAAATGATGTGCGTTCCAATTTAAAGGCGGGTTGATATCGTCTTTTGACAGTGTCCACATTATTTGCATAACACGGAACCGTGTTGTCCGCGATTGCTGTCGATAATTTGCAATCCTGAATTTATATTCAACCGCGCGTTTGTTCGATTATATTATATACAAACTTTATACGGGACTTGTTTTTTTTTTTTCTTTTTAATTTTTTAATCAATTTCGGTTTTTGATGCGTTCCCAATGTTGTATACTATTAAGTTCTTATTCAACGAGATTGCGCACGAGTGATAATTTTTATCCTTATTCTCTTATAACATCGTCATGCCATCTACTTTTGAAAATGGCAAAACAGGATTTTCATCTGATTATTATTTAGTCGTGTGCTGTTCTTGACGGAAAAGCTTATCACTGCAGACGGGAGGTCACCGAGATTGGGTGGTTCTTTTTTTTTCAGCTCAATGACAACAGCAGAGATGCGGCATTTGCGGTCTCTTCCCTTCCTAGATACTATTATTACCATAAAAAAGACGAAAGAGTTTGTGGACGACACACTTGTCTATATTTGTTTTTGAATCGAAATAAAACTGGAAATTCAGCTGCGCCTTTATTGGCCTTACAAGATGGCGAATAGTACATGAATAATGCATGATAAATTTTGCTCTCATATTTTTTGTTGGTCAGTTTACATACACACAATTCTGAAGAAGATCGATATTCAATTTGCATAGTAAAAGATCTTCACGAGAAGTTTATTTTCACGAGAAGATATCGCAAAACACAATCTCTTCCATGTTTCTATACATGGTCCTAACCATCAGAATGCTGTGCTGTAGATCATATCTGTCAAGATCTCCCTCACACCACCCGCAAACAATTGAATTGACAAAATTATTCGCCACATGTTTATATAGAGGATAGGCTATAGGACATTGAACCATCTATAGACAGCACACGGGATTCCAAGCGCGGACCCAGTCTATACATTATATGTATACAGGTGATAAGATCACTAAACAACACGAAAAATAGGACCGTGATCATTTCTTATTTCTCCCCGTTGGACAGGTTTCTTTTTTTGCTATCGCCCATTTTTTGCTGTTTTGGTCTGTTTTCTGGTTTGTGCCAGCGTGACGTTGAACCCGCACAACTAAGGACAGTTGTCGCTTGTTCTTAGTCGATGTTTTTTTTTTGTATCAAACATTTCCAATCCAATAGACACATCTGCACGTCATAAGGTCACGATCGCCATCACGCCCATTCCGAAATTCGGTATAAAAAGAAGAGAAGATGTCGTTGAAGAAATTGTCTTGCTTCAACTGTTGTTGAATTCACCACACAGTCGCAGCTCTTTGCAACAACCCATTTTATCTAAACTACCATGTCTCATCAATTGTTGGCACTTTTGGTCTTGGTCGGACTGGCTTCTTCGGCTTTGGCCAGCTTCAATCCTCACGGCCAGCCGCTCCTTTCAGCAGTGACATCTTACACTTTTACCGTCATGACGACGAGCGCCAACAAGACGATGTCCTGCTACGTCACGGAAGGCGAAGTGACCCGATGCCGACGTAAGCGCGGAATTGAGGAGAGCCCACTGATTCTTGCAGCTCATCCAGTTTCTGAGGACGAACCCATCAATCCATCGAATGTTTTGGGGTAAAATTATTTGTCAACATTTTTATTTCAATCCTAATAGACTCGTTGATTTTTGCTTTGGCTAATTGAATTAATTTGAACAGAGTTGAAGCTACGACTGCTCCAAGAGCAGAACGGGCCCTGAGTGCGTTGGACTATTACAACGCCGACAGGATCTTCAGTTCGTTTGACGACTCCTACTTGAACAAACAAAACCTTTTCCGACAACTGTCCAACAGAGGAAGGAACAACGTCATCTCGGTCGGCAACTGCGGCATGTCGACGGTCAACTTTAGCCAGTTCCTCTCCTGCCTGGGATTGACTGTCCAGGAAACGACCACTCTGACGGCCACTTTCACCGACACCATTTTCACCGGAACCAAATATAATACAATGACCGTCAAGCACTGCACACCGGCCGGATTTCCTTATGCGTTCTGTGACAAAATTATTAAAAATACTGCTGTGGCTGCTGAAGTTTAAATCTGAAACATTTCCCATTTCAACACTGATCTGGAAATGCTGGCTCCCTTGAAACGATTTCCGATGAATCCCCCCCAGAAATTGGGCACTTTGTTGCTGAATTCAAAATGTTATTCTTCACTTAAACTTTAAAATTTTTTCAAAATTTTCTGGTGTATTTAAAAAAGTGCATTTATTTATATTGCTGATTGAATTCGATCCAAGTCGTTTTTGAAAGGCATGCACTTTATTATCTATTCGGCCTAAATTAATAAAATATTTCTTTGCAGACAAATTACGCCTTATATTTATTACTAAAATAAAACTAGATTGTTTATTGTGAGGGACGAGGTTTGGAATTTGAAGGTTATTCAATTTGGGTATAGGCTATTTATTTCTGGGCAGTTTAATTTTGTATTTTTTAAACTAATAATTCCCGATATTTCGTTCAGACAAGGAATTAGGCGCAATGAAACTCAAATAACTATAGGAAATGACATCACCACTATAAAATGACAATTGGGTCATATCCCATAACAAACTGTGACAGTTGAAACCAAGCCTGAATAATTCCTAGACAGGTTTCCACACCCTAGCGCTGAGGTGTGACGCAAAATAATTAAAAAAAAAGGTGTGGCGATTGGCCAATTATTTCGCTTATTCTAGAAAACGGGTTTTCTGTAATAGGGCAACCAGGAAATGTACGGAATTCTCTCAGCATCGTTCTAAATTACGTCGTTTGATTATAATTTTACGAAATGAGAATTCCAAATCGGCTTTAAAAAAACAGCCAATAAATTTGGAAGGAAACAACAAATGCAGACTTGTGCATCAACGACAGGTCATCGTTCCCCTGCCCACATCAAGGCCGGTTTCCCATCATATCCCAACAACAAAAACGTAATCGCGTAATCGATTCCCCCCTATCAAACATATTGATGAAAGATTTGCATCTCAATCTAATGCGTTCGCAGTTTCCCGTTTCAATTCCAGCAACAGAATTTCCAGTTTCATTCATTTGACGATGTTCATATTCCAGCACCGGCCGTTGAACATTTTCCATAAAAATCTGGAGGCTGACAAATGTGGCCGTCGTTACGATTGGAGATGCTGCTGCATTCCGGAACGTTTCCCTATATTATGAATATCGCCAATAAGAAAGTAATAACGTCACGAGAAGATTCCTTGGTACCTTATTATGTACCTTTCGAGTCTCCAGCATTAACTGTTGTACGTTTATTGGAGAGTTATTCCGGGATATAACAAATATTGCTGCTGCTGTTGCAATCTTTCCTTTTACATTCTAGGACCCGGAACTTTGTGACATCCAGATGGATTGGACAAATAATCCAAAACATGTAGCGCATCTAACTCCCGACTGATGTTTTATGTGTTTGATTTGTCTTTTGTTTTGTAATAAACCGGCGACCGGCGTTTGTTTCATCCGCTTTATTGAATTCATTTTTCTTCTTTGTAACACCATGGGTATAAAACTCCGCTGCTGACAGCGTACAACTCGCCTCATTTGCATCAAGGAAACGACAGAGGGCATTTTATCGCATTTTATAACCTTGCTGGACGTTGTATACGGGACTCGCACACATAATAAAAGAGCTACGACAGTCCGATGGAAGATGTTGTCTCTCACCGACTGCTTAACCGATCCGGTCCTATAAGCTCGACTGAACAAAAAATGCAAACCCGTTTGATTTGCCAAATGTTACTGGTGATAGGACTATTCTTGGTAGGCTCTTGTAGATGTTCGCAGGTACTCGACGGGCCTCTGTTCAGCGGAGTGACATCGTTCACCGTCACGGCCGAAACGTCGACCGTGACCAAAGCGACGCCCTGCTTCATCACGTTCACTTCCGTTTCCCAGTGCCGGAGGAAACGCGGAATCGAAGAGCGGCCGCTGATTATTCAAGAAGACAACTGGGAAATTACTCCATCGGCTGTTATTGGGTATATAACTAGAGTTTAACTCCAAGTTTTTATCGGTTTTTATCGATGCTAAATTGAATTACGTTCTGCAGAATCGAACCCACCGATGCCCCGATCCTTTCAAGATCAAGATTCCAGGCGGATAAGATTGTCAGCTCGTTTGACGACTCGTATTCCAGCACGCTGGACGTTTTCAGACAATTGGAGGCTAGAGCCAGAAACAAAATCATCACGGTTGGCAATTGCGGAATGTCGACGGTTAACTTTAGCGAATTCCTCTCCTGTTTGGGGATGACAGTCCAGGAAACGACCACCCTGACGGCCACCTTCACCGAAACCACGACTTTATCGATTGGCTATAATCGAATGACTGTGATGGGCTGCACTCCGGCTGGATTCCCCTACATTTATTGCCCGATTGAAGAAGTGGTTATTTGGGATGGAACGAATTTAACAACAACTGAAGGCCCACTCACGAATTATCCGCAATATTTCTTCTCGAAAAACATGCAAGAAGTCGGGGACCTGTGAACTTATTCTTCTATGCCATTTTAATTATTTAATTTCTCTCCTGAACTTAAATCACTTAAATCCCCCCATTGGAAATTCCAACCGGAGTAGAATTTCTATTCTAACTTATTTTGTTTTTATTAGTTATCTTTACATTTTATTCTTCAAAACATTTTGATTACAAGCAATAACCAGCGCATAGTTATAAGTTATGAAATAAATGACTTTCCGCTTCGATTCGTGGCGTTTTTTAAATTTCTAATAAGATTATACAAGTCCCCGATATCTGACAGCTGTATCAATATGCGGCCAACGTATAGCCAAATCAACAAACAAGATTGTATAGTACGTCAACTATATGGCTACGAATTTTATTGATGGCTCAAATACTGACACCGTTAACTATCGCACTGAAAGTCACAGGCTGTATTATATTAGCTTATATCGCATTTGTTGGGTTTATTCGGTCAAAGAGTACATCTGTCGCAGACAGAGTGCCATAGATTGCATCATATCATAACTGGGTATATCCGATAAAGTCGTATCAATTGTTTTCACCACTCATATGTGTTTGCTCACTTGATAACTCGTCGTACGCATTTTAACCAGCTGATCCATAATGGCCAAGGATCACATGAATGCCCATTTCAGACGCAGGTCGAAGTGGAAGCGGTTGACACCAATTAAACTCGACAATTATTAAAATGGCGATCACTAAAAAGCTGTTGGCAGTTGTTCTGCTATTAGCCTGTTTGGTCGCCGATCCGGTGTCTGCTGGTAAGTTATAATTAAATAAGATAATTCGCCAGCCATCCTTTTTTTACTCATTGTCATTTCACACTGTGATGGCAAACAGTTTGCACATTTAATTTGGATACGTCGTCACCGACTTACCCACCTCATTTCGTGGACTCGTCCAACAACATCATCCAGCCAACTCTCAAAAATGGGGTCTTAAATAACATTAAAATTAAATCTCTTTTGATCAAACTGATTCCAATTAATATTTTACTACCAGGTCCGGACAATCACGCTAGCTGCTAGTCAGACAATCACGGTGGCTTGCGAAGGTACCAACAACTTTTTGATCGCCACCGACGCCCAGTTCAATTCGGGCAAATGCGCCACTGCGGGCACGAACCTCCAGATCGGCACGCAGAATTTGGGCTACAGTTCATTAGGATGCAACGCCGTCGTCAAGGAGACCATCAAAGAGACGGGCACCTGCTCGACAACCGGCACCAAGATCGAAATCGGTTGGCAAGTCAACAGCGCCTACATCAATCAGCTGACCGTCTGCCACGTCCAGTCCAACGACAACACCCTCTACGCTGTTCACACCATTTACGGCGCCAACGCCGCCGCCGACGATAAGGACAACGCCCGTCCGTCATTCCGCAAAGGCAATTATTTCGTCGGCGTCGATGTCGAAACGGCCTACAGCCAAGATGGCCAGTTGGTCACCGTGTCCGATATCGTCGGTTCCAGCACTCTAGGAGCTCAGTACATTGACACTACCAAGAGTTACTATTTCGCCCGCGGTCATTTGGCGCCGGATGGTGATTTTATCGACGCCGGAAGTCAGGACGCCACTTATTACTACATCAATGCTGCCCCGCAATGGCAATCGTTTAATAATGGCAACTGGAAAGCGCTGGAATTTGGAACTCGAGACTTGGCCATTAGCCGAGTCATCGATGTGGTGGTTTACACCGGCACTTTTGAAACCCTGACGCTGGCCGACGTCAAAGGCGTCCAAAAGCCAATCTATTTGGCTACAGATGGTAACAACAACAACGTCCTTCCGGCTCCTAAATATTACTGGAAGGTGGTCCACGATCCGGCCAGCAACAAAGCCACGGCTTTCATCGGCATCAACAATCCGCATTTGACGACGGTCACAGGAGCCGACATTTTCTGCACGGATGTCTGCAGTCAGGTGGGATGGATGAGCTGGTCCAACCGATTCGACATCCCCAAGGGTTACATGTTCTGCTGCACGGCGGCCGGCTTGCACAACGTCGTTGCTCACGCACCAAACTTGGGAAGCATCGGCTTGTTAGTCTAAGCACGTTGCCGGAATTTACATCATTCCAGCAGCGCCCAGACACCCGCAGTTTCAGTTCAAAGCATCAGTGCATTTCTGTTATCTTGTTATGTACCGCCATTCTTTACGTATACACGAGAGTATTAGTCTATTAGAATAAAAAGCAACACGTATATTCATGTCATTCTCACAGTTGTCTCCTTTTGTTATCACTCGGCACCGGTATTTTATAATCTTGATCGATTAATCTCAATAACTCTCGAGTTACCGATAAGAGAGTTTGAATTGTGACGAAACCTTGCTACTTGCAGAAGTATAACTACTGCGTTTTATTTATCAAGCACTCACAACAATTTAATTGATTTTGGTCAAATATTTAATATGTTTTTGCCGGATACTCAATACTCATCGTTGTTAATCAGCAAGTTTCCTTAGACAATGCCTCAACTTTTTAAAATAAAAAAATAATAAAATCCAATTAACACTTTAGAAACATTTGCAAACAGTTAAAAAATATTTTTGACAAAATTTTATCATAGGGATTTGAATAATTTGAATATTAAGTTGATTAACAAACAAAATTGGCAGCATCGCTAATTCGCTACTCATCACAGAAGTTCGTCTGCTGACTGGAGCTTTCCGTTTCCCGCCAAGATTCACGCCGGTCGTACCTTATCGTCGTCGTCGTACGTGTCGTGTAGGCTAGAAAGCATGATTCGGTTCGGTTGGGCTTTTTTTCATCGTTATAAACTTAAAAAGTTTCATGAGTTTTAGTTGAAACCAAGAAATGTTACAGTGTAGTGTGAGCATTTGCCAGAAATTTCTGTATGTAAAGTTCTCTTTTGTTTCGTGATCGATTCAGTGTGTTATTCACGAGAGTCCCATCCAACCTACACGTGGTTGAAGCAAAGCAGTTAAATCATGGACAAGTTGGAAATAGCCCAGGATTCTCCTATACTGCATCTTTACAGGAAGCAAGGCATAGGGGTTTTTGCCTGTTTAAGATTTTCAATCTTTCCACGCTAAACAGAGACTCTTCAGGTAAATTTTTCCTTTATGCATCTTCTTGGTGTGTCCAATGTTACCACTATGCTCCAACATCACATAGCTGGATGGTGCCAGCGAACATCAGTCTAAAGTCTAGGCTTCTCCATTATGCAGCAGCTGAAGTCGTTCCTACTTAATCCAGATATGAGCGAGTATCTGATGAAGTGAACAACCAAGCAAGGTGTGTTATCTACACCGACCCTAACCTCACTACTAAAATTTGGCATTACCAGCAATATTTTCCATGTCTATAGATTATCCTAAATTTGAAATAGAGGAACATGCACAATAAATCTAGGATGTCAACATGAAAAGGAATGTTCAAAATTTTTATTTACACCTGATAGAGAATCTCCACATCATCAAAACAAAACATTCACCAGCATTCAGTAAAACTGGGGTAAACATAGCTGTATTTTATAATTTTAAAAATATGTGAAACATGATTTTTGATAGTTTTGTTCATCATTGTCTTTTTTTGGGACAGTGTTGTGAACTTTTCAGTACTCAGCCGTCAGCGGCACCTAGATTTGGAAGATGTTCTCCATGTAAACGACCAGGCCACCTAGAAGTCACTGTCAAAGATCTTGCATGTAGGTTTATGGATATTAATCTGTCCTGTTGTCCTGTCCTGTCCAATGTTGCACCATGCCACATGATCCCTTAGCTAAAAATACAAACAACTGGAAGTCTAGGCTTCTCAATTACAGTGTGGCTGTTGAAGTTGTTTCTTCTTGATGAAGAATCCAGCGATGAGCCAGCCTGATGAAGGGATCCCAAGCAATGTGTGTTACCACACCTCACAATACACACTTCTACTAATTGACATTAACAACAAAATATTTCATCTAATTACAGATCATGCCAAAAGGAATGGAGAAGCATATACTCAACTCCAGTAAGTCAACAGTGAAAAGGATCGTTCCAGATATTTACACCCCTGATATCTCTACGCCATCAAAACGAAACATTCATCAGCATTCACTTATTCTGGGGTAAATATCTATGATTCCTTAGAATTCACATCAAAAGTGAAACATATTTATCCTTTTTTCGTCGTCAATTTAGAAACAGTGTTTTAGAGATTTAATAACATCTGCATCTGGATTTGAAGAAAGTTCTCCACGTGGACGACCGTTCGACCGAAAAGTCATCGTCGAAGATTTTGCAGGAAGGTATGAACATTTCTTTTCAATCGAATCGCATCATCCCTGTTTTCAGATGAGCAAAGAGTGTGTGGTTCCGATATGTTATGTCCAAAACGAGATTCATAACGCTAATTTTTGCAATCCTCAAACGGCAACGTAAAACGTTCACGCTTCCTTATGTAAAATTTCCCAAAATTGCTATTTCTTATTACTTTCAATTAATATGTAAGTTCGTATTGCATCTTTACCAAAGATCCTTATTTATGATTTTCCGTAGTCCGAAGTGTTAGAGTTAGGACCTTCGCATTTTATCGCAGCATACAAAAAAATTATTTGGAATCCAAATTATGTCGCAAATATCCAGTTTATTTATTGTGTTATTTATGTAGTCATAATTTAAACTTTAAAGGTGGAAAGCTCCGACAACGCATCCGCACGATCCGGGCAACTTGAATTTTTCAATGGCGAAAGGGAAGGTGTAGTCTTTTGGGTTGTAGACCAAGAAGCGATGGAAAATATTTTTCTGGACGCATTTGGACTCGTAGCAGGACGGGACCAAGGGGCAGGTGGTGCCCACGACCACGTCGCATTCTTCAATTCGAGCAGTTTGCGTGTACTTGATGCCGTAAGACTCGACGCCGTTGACGATGGTGCGCCACTTGCCGTCGACGTTGATGGCCCGGAAAGGACGGACGTAATCGGTGGAACTCGGGCAAAGGTAAAACTCGTCGTTCAACTTGTCCAGTCCGTCGACTGAATTCTCAGTGTTGGCCAGTTTGTCCTTGTAGAAAGCCACGACGGCTTGGTAGTGTTGGTCCAGGGCTTGTTGCACTTCGTGTTGGGGATATTCAGAGTCTTCCAGGCACCAAGACTTGGTCGTGTTTTTGGCGCAGTGCGGAATCTCGACGTATTCGTACTTGGGCTGGGCACCGTAAGAAGGAGGGACTTTGTAACTGCTGGGCTCCGGATCGGAGAAAACTCCAATCACCATCAACGATGCAAAAATCTATAGTTGATTATTGGAACATTTAAATTAATGTCAACGTTATTGTCAAATGTTATGGTGTTACTTACCACTGATTTTAAAGACATTATCGTGCTGGTACAAATGGAGAGATATTCTATCTTACTGGGGTTCTGATCAGGAATGTTTTGTGTTTTGAACGCTCCATCCGCATTTTATATAGGGCCCCCTACCATTCGTATGCTACAACTTGCAATTGACGAAATGACTTTCTCTTCCAATCGACTGAATAGTTCCAGCAAGCGAGATGTTGAGGTTGTGGCGAATTTTGAAAATCAACACGATTTCAAACATTTCATTGAAGAGCGCTGGGTTGTTACAAAGTAACAGAGAGATGAAGTAAGAATGTGACGCAATTGATTGTCCACTAAATTTTATTCACAGCTCCCTCTACCACCACAATAACCACAACGAAAGTGAGAGTCAGTTATCCTCATTGAAATCGTCAGTCATCAGTAACTGAAACTTGGGAGTCTGTTATGCAATATGTAAAACCTCAAAGTTGGATCTCTTACTCCCAAGTCCTAGGTTATTGATCACTGAAACGAAGTTTGGGTATAAAACCCTTTCCCTCCTTGTAATTTGCATCAGTTGAAAACTGACAAGCATCAACACAGTTTGGTAACTTGTACATTTTCTGAATTAGAACCAGCACTCAGCTATTTGAAAATGAAAATTGTATTGGTAAGTTTAATCAATATTCATTTTGCGCAGAGAAATAAAAGTAGAAAACAAATTATTTCTTGTATAATAAGACAATTTTAATCTTATTAATTCACGTAATTTTTTTCATTACATCGGTAGATCTGTCTGGCTTCCGTGTTGATGGGAGTTATTGCCGAGCCGGAAGCGGAAGCTGCTTTCGATCCTACCAATTATCCAAAGACATCTTATCCAGCGGCTTACAGCCAAAAGTACAAAGGCGAAAATGATTATTGCCATCCACGAAAGGCACCAACCTGCTCGAAAAACGGAACCCTCACATTCTGTGTCAAAGACCCCGAATATCCGGAAAAGGAAGTTAAGGTAGGCAACACATTTCCTAAATCACTAAAAAGTAGATCGTACGAAATTCAACTTATCGCCGTTACGTTTTTTTTAGTACGCCATCGACTACGACCCGTTGGTGTTGAAGAAATACGCCGATGTTGCCGATCAATCGGCCGATAATTTGGTCGATGGACTGACCTCTTTGTCAGAAAAACATTTCGACTATTCCGAATACCACGGCAAGACCTTTGACAAGGGCAACTGGATTGGGGGTGAAGGATACATCTGCCCTAGCGACGTCGTTTATGCTCGCCCACTCCGAGCAGTGAATGTCGATGGAGAATGGCGGGTCATCGTCCAAGAAAACGCCTGGCCCGGATACACCCAGACTCAACGCGTCGAAACTTGTTTGTTCCCCGGTGCATCTTGTCGCACCTTGGCCCCTTGTTTCGGCAGCAAATGTCTGCAAAAATATGTTTACCAGCGGATGCTTTCCTTCGATCCTTGCGATCCCCAGAAGGGAATCTTCATCGACATCTACAAGTTGCCATCGGCCTGCTCTTGCCACATTCCCCAACACGATTTATAATTTAATTAAGACCTTATATAGAAATGTGAGATCACGTCAAAGTTATGCGATAGACATATTTAGGTAAAGTATATTAATGCATATGTGAAATCACGATATAGTATTTCGTAAAATGTTCATAATAAAAACGAACTTTCAAATTGGCTGCTACTATTTCTTGTTTTTCTTCAAAAAGAACAATTAACGGTATAGATAATTGGCTGAGAAAATCCCGCAATGGGTAAGAACAAAACACGCAAGTGACATTTCCTTTACAAATTGATACCGAGGTAAACTTTAAACGCGCAAAACTAACACACAGACTTGTTTTACCAGATTTTTGGCGACCGCGGAGAAACTATGTGGAGTTATTTCCACGAGATTGCAGTTTCGTGATACATATTTCTCGAAAATCTAGTTCATCTTACCTTTCATCTGATGGAATGGAGTTGGCGCATAACACATCTTCTATCTTGATGTTGAAAAATATCGGAATATTCGGTTTGTTTCGTGGCTTCTATCTTTCAAGACCGCAGTGGCGTGTACGTGGACAAATGATCTGGGTAAGTCAACGTTACCAATTTATCTTTCAGAGGTTATAAGAAAACTATTTCCCTTCTTTTGGTTTCTTTTTAAAAGCACTTGTCATAGAGCATATTTTACCACGTTTTTCTTACATGGCGAAAAGTTGGCAACCAACCAACTTCCTCTACTATAAGCACACCGACACGACACACATCCTTGTAGGTGGTTCCAAGACAATAAAAGAGCCGACGACATCCTATAAAGTTTTTGTGCTTCACCGACTCTTGTCGCATCCGCTTTTGCTCTATCCTTAAACATAACTTGCATTTTATATCCCATGTTAATATGCTATCAACTCTAATCGTTTACTTTATTGGCTTTCAGTCTGTTATCGGGGCTCAGATTAATTTTGGTGGCCAACCATTGTTTAGCGGAGTAACGTTGCTCACCTTCGAAGTTTCCACATCCTTCAGATTCCAGCCCACAGTCTGCTTCATCTCGTCCGGCAAAGTCTCTCAATGTCGGCGAAAGCGTGGAATTGAAGAGAAACCACACATGGTTCAATTTGGCGACCTAGATTCAATTATTCCATCTGCGGTTATCGGGTAAATAATAAAATTTACTTTTAACTTTTTCTTATTCGACTAAGATATAATTGTGATTATGTGATTGATGCAGGATTGAAGCTACTCTTGCTCCGAATGATTTCAGTTACAATGGCGATTCGATCATCAGTTCGTTGGACGATCGATATTACGACTTGCAGAACATTTTTAGACGGTGGGAGGTTAGCGGACGGAGTAAGAGCATCACAGTCGGCGATTGCGGGAAAACTACAGTCAACTTTAGCCAGTTCCTCTCTTGTTTGGGGTTTAATCTTCAGGAAACAACAACCCTTACAGCTACCTTTACGGAAACCACGACCGTGTCCACCGGTTACACCACAATTGGTGTAGTTTGGGGTTGTACTCCGGCAGGTTTCCCTTACGCTTATTGTAGCGAAGATGACCAAGCGGAATCATCGACTGATCTTAATTATCTTAACAATAACGAGGGTTTCACCTTTCCTTTTATTTCCATGGGGATAGATGGATTTACAACAAATGTAATGAACGTTGATGGTAGTATTTCTACCGAATCTCCTACGAGCCAGTCTTTAACTTATCCAACAGTCTCTCAAGTGGTCGATAATGTGATCGATATGCCCACTACTTCCTCTGCGGACCCTGACAAAGTTCCAACTCCCATTAGTTCTATTTCTTCTACAGTTTCCGGCCAGTCGTCAGTTATAACTTTCCTTCCGGTTCCTGAAACCACTGCATTCTTTAACTCTACTCTAGAACACAGCACTGAAAATAGTCCTTCTACTTTTCCTGCTATTTATCCTACTCACTTTCAAACGATTTATGATTCAACTACTCATGTATCTTCCACTACGGATTCCGCCGAGATCCCAATTCACATTTTAATTGAGGTGTCTAACGAGTATCCACCAACTTACACTCCAGTAGTCCCTGAAACAGTCGATTACGACAACATTACTGCCATTGCAAATAGTACTGAAAATAATTATTCCACTGATTCTACCGTGGACACTGCCGAGATCCCTATTCATACTACAATCTCTGCTATTACGGTGTTTGATGGGATCATATTCAATTTCCCTCCGGTCCCTGTAACGGAAAATTATAGCATTAATAACTTTAATGCTTCTACAACTAACGAATCCCCAATTTATCCTTCTACGACGGTCTCTGACGAGATTCCAATTTCGTCAACTTACTCGATGGTCTCATCTGAAACGATCGATTATGGGACTTTTATTACCGTTAATACAGTGTCTGACGTAGCAGCAGCTTCTCCTGTAACCCTTGGCGATTCCACGATTTACCTACCAGTGTCTGAAACGGTCGTGAATAATGACACGACCGAAGAAGGACTAACCTAACTATGCCGAGAATTTTCTCCAGGCTATAGAACGGGAAAGCTTACTAACAGTATTCCGGCAAGCGAACGCCCTTTTTTGATTCACTGTCACTGGAAGAAATTCAAATTCAGTCTTTTGCAAATGCTTAACTATTTCCTTGATATCAAAATCGACCTTAAGACAAGACTTAAACAATTGTTTCATAAACTTCCCGTGTGAATTTTACCTCTAGTGAAATATTCAATTATGAATCATTGTTTTATTTGTATTCGGGTATTCAAAATAAATGTACTTGTAGTTTTTTTTTTTAAATTTGATTGCGTACGTGTATTACTTCCCCGTTGACACCAAGTTTGGAATTGAAAAGACTAGAACTAAATTTTTCCTGTTTGTTCTCGACACTGAAAGTGAAATTTTTTTTAATTACAGAAATTTTAAATTCGGTCGTTTCCAAATGCCAAATTTTCAAGGAATAGAAATAAAGTAATTTAATTAGGAAGTTTTTTTATTATTTTTATCATTTTGCGGTAATAACTAGATAAAAAAAGAAATGAATTCAATTTCATATTTAGCAAAATTAATTTTTAGACATTTTATTTGGCAGCATCAAACTTAATATATTGGCAATTCGGCATCACTGCTTTCCAGACCATTCCATATTTTGATATTTTCACATTTCCATTTCGGGCTTCCGTTTTCTCGTGTCCAGCCGTTATTGGTTATTCCGACTCAGTGTTGTTTTGAATTCACCTCGGTCTCTGGGCCGGTCTCTGTTAGTAATTTAGTTTAGGCTTTACAAATTAGCGTGGTGTTTAATTAATTGAAATGATTGTTTTTAATAATACGATCAGCGTCCACTTAAAGCTCTTTGTTTCTCGATTGTCGAATCGCAATTCTGTGTTATCCAACGCTCCCCCTTCACACTTAACACGTGGTTCAAACGAAGCAGTCAAGTTTAAGTGTATGCTTAAGCGTTCAAGATAACATCAGTCGAAGAGAAACGCGGTATAGATAGATTTGCTGCACTGGATTTAAATCTCTACATGCTCAAGTGGAGTTGTTTTATACAAGAAAATATTTCTGTGTTATCGCTGTCGACTAATGTTACACCTCAACAAATCTAGGTTAACAGTATTGCATTTATTTATGCTTAATAGGCATTCACCAATGAAGAACAAGAACCTGGTGGAATTAAATGAAGTATTTTGTATCAGTCCCATTCCAAATTCATGAAGCTTCAACTTTTGGCCTTAATAGCAGGAACATGCAGGAATCTGGTTTCTGGATCTGTCTTTCACATGTAACAGGTATAATCAAATCAATCTTTTTGAAGAGCTGCCTATAATTCGTTCGAGAAGTTAGTTTCTGATTTTGTAAACTAGATGCCGCTATCGTCATGGCAGTTTCAAACTTATCAATAGGTGGCGTGGCGTGTCATACGATTTGTTGTCATGAAACGTTTGGTTGTTCTAATTCTATTTACTGGGGATTCAATTAACTGGTGCAACTTATTCAATTTCTACGCTACTTATTTACAGTAAACTACATTGTTCACTTTATTGCTGAGGTAATGATCAGTTTATCATTTTAACTAAGGGGAACATGAACAGTTAAAAGAAAAGTACCACCGACCCTTTTGTTTTCTAAAAGATTCACTCAAAAGATGCAGGTAAACACCACGCCACATTAATGTTGAAATATTAATGTCTTTTTTTTTTAATTGATTAAAACAGGTGGATCTCATCATCTCTTATGGTTAACAGCTGCCTGAACAAGCCTATCTTACAGTCATAATAAAGTCTAGAAAGACCAGTATTTCTATCTGTTTGTGTTGAAGTGTAAGTATTGTGTGTGTAGAGTAATAATTTATGTTCTGTTAACAGATAATTTTTTTTGTAGAGAAAGTAAGCATCCTCATCACATCATTTGTGATGTGTTCTGTCTTCTGGATAGACTAGGAAATCTGAGTGGTGTTATCATATGTATTTGTAACTCCAATTGTCGTGTCACTCAACTAAAAATTGTGTCAGTAACTCTTTATTATTGATTTGGCCATTTAGGAAATGATTGCCTGAGGCTATGTACTATGCGGTTCATCTTGGTCTTATGGTATTATTTATAAGAATTTACAATTTTGCCTTATTGGTTTTTGTTTTACTTTATTACTGTTTGGTTGTTTTAAAGATCAACCAATTAAAATGTTCTAAGGATTGAGGTTAGGAAGAGATTAGTCAGAACCGTAATCCTTCAAACGGGGCGGCGGTTTGGCTGTAGAAATTTTCTGTTAATCGCCTTAATCCAATGTAAGTATAGCTCTAATTCATGGGTCACTTTGCAGTCAGGTTATAAATTATAATCAAAAGTTTTATTCAAATTTATGGGAGATTCACAACTTATTGGCAATACCTTACATTGCTGTGTTGGATAATGATCTATTTATTATTTTAACTTAGGGGAGGGCAGAACGCAGAAAAGCTGCTGCATTGTTCTGAACTTCTCAAACTCACTCAAATTATGCTGTTAACAATGGTCTCTACTCTAGCTATTATAAGTTAGTGTTGAAAGTGGTAGTCTAGTGACATATTTGTGTAATTGTGTATAGTTTCAATACGATTATCTGTTTGTAGCTGCAGTTCGTTGATCACCTAACATGTTTTGCTACAGCCATTTAATCTAGCCTAATAAGCAGACATGCCGTCGGTGGTTCTGATGGTGTTATCCTGGTTCCTGGAGTGTGTTTAAACAAATTTTGTTTTGCATGTTTGTGAATGGTGTGAAATTATGAATGTTTGTGAATTTCTTCTCGTCATATACCTTTTTATTTACTGTCGTCTGTTTGTGTGTAATAACAGATTTACTGTCGTCTGTTTGTGTGTAATAAATTCTGATAATGTGTGTGATGACGAGGATAGGTGGAGTTCTTGTCCAACGGGATTAAGATTTTAGGTTAAAATTGGTATTTTTAGGATTAAAATTGCCCACCTGACTTGTGTAAGTGGCCAGCAAAACACTCAGTTTTTTTCGACACTTGTTTTGTGATTCAATTCCAGCTAAAACGGCCCTCCATTGTTTTTGTCTTATTTATCAGTATGTTGCCGATGCTGTCCTGTGATACATTCAGGAAGAATTCTTATTTGATTATAAGTTTGCAAACTAGTAATTAGTGTTTATTTAGCTAGTCAGTTTGTGTCTCTGAAATTGAAGAATAAACAATGTAATTATCCCAGTGCAAATTTTTGTTTGGCCCAAATTTTTTTGATCAAGCAGTTGTGAATTAAATCACTCCTACACTCTCGTCCTTTTTGGGCGTACAAAGGGTGTACATACTTGGTGTTAAATGAAAGTGGGTACAAGCTTGTACACCCGGGTGTACATAAGGTGTACATATTTTTTTTGTACACCTTTTGTATACCCGGCACGAGGTCATAACGTCTTTGTTTTATCAAATTCGCGCGACCACCGTTTTTCTCACCCATCCCCCACTTTCAAGAATGAAAGGAAAAAATTTTTGCTTCCCTCTATTTTATCTCTATTAACCTTTACTCCATTTAATCTGATATTTTCCTCCTTTCATTCTGTAATTTATGGCTTTCTAATGTCTTTCACCAACTGCCATTAACGTATTTGCTTTTTTCGGGAGTCGAACCCGGAACCTCAGATTTACAAGCCAGTATTTATCCGCTGTGCCACCAGCTATTGATATCAAGTTGGGAAGCTTGTAATACCAATTAATTCTTAGGGCAGAGAAAGAAACTTCTAATTTCAAGATTTCTATTGATTGCAATCATTGTTGAATTAAAGAGCTTGCTAACAATATATTAAGCCAACAACTTATCGAGTTTTCATCTAAAAGCACCATTGAATTTCGGTGATGGGACTTAGAAACATTTTTCGTTTTTAGCCGCCATTATGGATTTCCATCGCGCGGCTTTTCAAGAAAGAACTTGAGATTAGGGCGGTTAGGGATGGGAGAGAAACGAAGAAACGAAGAGAGAAAAAAAGATTTTTGGGTCTCTTCCTTTCGCTTAAAGAGTGAAAAACTCGAAAAAACCTAATTTGCATACTTGTAAAGGAGGCGTACAAATCGTTTTTTCCTTTACAGTATATACAAAAGGTGTACAAAAGGTGTACAAAGACGAATTTGTACACCAGCTACAAATATGTAGCCTAAATAAGGACGAGAGTGTACATCATGTAAGATCAGTTTTCCTCAATCATTCATAATACTGCACAGATGAAATTTTAGTCACAAAAGGAAGAGATTTGACATGGCAGACAAATTAACGAACCACAAATGGAATTGAGACACCAAGGCCAGCAGCAGCAACTGCTTTAAGCATACCTTTCACCAACTCCTCATTAGGCAGCAGCTCCATTAACAGTCAGAAAATCAATGGCCATCAAGACCTACAGGGAAATAGAAAGATTTATCACAAGTAAGGCAAAGTGCAGGATGACAGGAATAAAGATAAAAGTTAAAAACGTGATACGTAAAGGTAGCAGTAAATGATATTTCGTCAACAATCTGGAATCACCATCAGATGTCATAGACAGACAGGGCCAAGGGGTCCGCAACTCAAATTTGCCACAATAAAATGACCAAAAAGAGGAAGGATGAGCAAGAAAAATGAAAAAAGGGAGGTAAAGGATTAAAAATGAGCCGGAGTAAAAAAAATAGAAAAAAGAAAGGGATCGGTAAGAAAAAACAAGGAAAGGAGAAAAATGAAGGAAAAGGAAGGCATAAAAGCAAAAAAAGGAAATTTCCTTTTTTTTTTTCCTGAAAAATCCTAGCAGACAAGGGGCTATTCAGTAGTAAACATTCGAGATTCTCGGTAACAATTTTCGTGTAATTTCTCTGTTGACTTGCAACTATGGCACACCAAAACAAAGCGTCCAGTGTTTTTGACTTGTTACGTGAATATGATGTGGAATTAAGTCCTCAGGTACAGCTAATATTAGAAAAATTAAAATTCAATAGCGTCCGAACTATTTCCATGATCAACATAGAAAAACTTGAACATCTTGAGCTAGACGTGCGTTCATTGTTTGCTTCAGACGAAGAACTTTTGAAAATGACTCAAGAAGATAGAATTGCATTATTTGGGGAATTCTTTGCTGATAAACCCCAACAATTTAAATTACTTGCCGGTGAGAAATGCTCAATTCATGCAGCAGTGACTATGTGCAAAAGGTTAGTTCAATCTTATGAAAAGTGTTATCTATATGACAAGTTTAAAAACGTGACAGACCTCCAGCGCAAAAAAAGACAAGTACAGAGGCATAACGCCAACACGGATAACATAATTTTAGATATTGACCAAACAAACTCGGCTGAGGGAACTGAAGAAATCACTTTGTTGGTTAGAAGAAAAGGCAAGACCCTCCAACAGTATATACAGCAATGGTTCTTATCAACAAAACTAAAACTGAACGTTACCTCTACTGACTTCGAAGTTGTCGACAACGGAATCAAGTGCACGAAATGCAGTAATCGGCCTTTTAAAGTCACCGTCGATAGCTCAGGAGGGTGGAAGATTTCATCATATATGACCCATCTTCGAACTGCGCACAAAATGCCAGATGAAGTGGGTGTAGCCGATAATACTGGTAACACAAATAATGGCAGGAATGAGTCTAACGACGACAACGCGGCCAACGAAGACGATAATCGCAATGGAGAACCGCCGCGTAAAAACCCAAGACTTGAAGAATCGGATTTTTCCCAGTCGACGCCGACAACGAGTCAATCGACGTCAACTTAGCAAATGACTCGAATACCACCCCACTGTTTGACAGAATCGAGAAACAAGCGCGCGTAAACCAAAACAAGAAACCTAGGGGACGACGTCATAACGATAAGGTCATCAACCAATTTTGTATGAATGCGCTCATTACGGGGGGAGGGAAGTTTTTCAATATTTTATCAGCAAATTCAAAAGGTGCGCTACCTTCGCGGCGCACTGTAGATAAAAAAATGAAAGATTATGATTTCCCCGTAAATGAAGGGGAAGTAAATATCCGTTTGTTAGTACAAGTCCTTCGTCAGCAAAATCTCCCGTTCCTTGTGGCATTGGCAGAAGATGCAACATCAGTAGTTGCAATAAGGGAATACGACTCTACTTCAAATAGAATTTTTGGCTTTAGCCTTCCTTTGAGTTCTAACGGTAACAAAAAAACTACTTTTATTAAAGAATTCACGCAGCTAATTTCTGTTTTAATTGCCAGGTCTTCCAGACTCTAGACTATCCAAAGCCTTGAATGCAGAAAATATAGTTGACATGTTTTGCAATTATCAGCGGGCTTCTTCTATTATGGTGATCATGGCACAACCTTTGGCCATAAACGCCGAGCCCGTCCGCATTTGTTACTTCGCGACAAATAACAAATTTACTGCATCAGATGTGGAAAATCGGATCGCGTACGTAACATCGGAACTGAAAAGAAACGGGATCTGGGTCGATACCTATTCGGCGGATGGCGACCCAAGGGAATTGAAAATGATGCGTCATACTCTTAGCTTAGGAACTTGCCCTACATCTATTAGAATAAGAAGTAAGCATGCCTCAAATTTTGTGTAAAGCTAAAATTCTAAATAGTTTATTATTATTTAGAAACAACATTAATCCAGCCGGAGAACCCTCTATTTCGCTTGAGTAAAAAATGGACCTGGTTCGCAGCTCAAGTTGTCACGGAAAGAATTCCCGTCCAAGACACTATTCATCTTGGTGCAAAATTTAGGGTGCGTTTACTGAAGAGAGAAAGGGGAATATTCATGGTTCTAGGTAATAAAGTTGCGAGCTGCTCCGACCTGGAACATTTACTCCGGAGAGTATCGAAGGACCTGCACCTACTGCGAGATGGGGATATCAACCAACACGATAAAATGAATTATGATGCCGTCGAAAGGTTATGCAACCCCAACATCAGAAATTTATTAGCAATTCATGTGCCAGGTATAAGATCAGATAACGAAATATGAAATTTGCAGCAACCATACTTATTATTTTTTTATACAATTAGGTTCACAGGCAACATGTTTTTATTTGAAACTAGTTGAATACTGCACGTCTAGTTATTTAGACAAAAAGCTAAAACCATTAGAAAGGATTTACAAAATTTGGTTTGTAAATTTCGCCCTTCGCTTATGGCGTTTTTGGATCCTTTGCGATGACACATATAACTTACAGCAGCACTTTGTGACACCTAACATAAGTGAATGCGTCGAAGTTAATGCCCATTCATTACTTCTGACTATTATCAATCTTAAGAAAGAAAAGCTGCCTCAACTGTTGATGCCATGGAAATTTTCAAGCCAGTCTTGTGAGGGACTGTTTAGATTGCTACGGTCCGCTTCTTCAACCTCATCCACCCAAACAAATTTCAGCGTAAGAAATTTTGCGGTTGATAAGGGGAGAAAAGTAGACGTACGTCTTCGGGCCACTGCTGAAAATATGAACGATGGTGTTCTTTATCCAAGAAACCGAAAAACTTTTGATGAAGATATTGCTGCTCATCACCCTATTCATGAACTACCAAGCGAAGAAGAAATGGAAATTACTGTTCTTCAGGCTCAGAAAGATGCCGAAGCGGAACTAGCACTGCTAGGTTAGTTGAAAAAAAAGCTGAAATAAATAAAACCTAATTTTAATTTCATTTTCTATCTTGCGCCAGGCTTGAGGATAAGTCGTCGCCGCGAAAAGTATTTATTCCCAAAAGATCTGGCTAAGCGAAATTTGAAAACAAATCAAACCCGTCCGATTCAACCCAGAAGTTCTGCCGTTTTAGATGACGATGACGATGCCAATGAAAGAGAAGATGATGATGAAGATTGTGAAGAGAATACTGAAGAGCTTGTTAGCGTTGATAGGGTAAATTTATTGAGGTCTATTCAAAGCGCAAACCTTAAAGATTATTCTAACCTAACTACGAACAACTATTCTAGTTTTGAAAACAGCCCTTTCGTGAAAATTCATAGCGAAGACGGGTCTATTAGGTTAATTAAGAAATCTTCGATAGTGTGGTACCTCGAAAGCGGCGTAAAAAAATTAAGCAACGACAGGCGACTTAGAGTGATGCAATCTGTGAGCTTCACAGAGCAAAACAAGCATATCATTAAACAAGTTGAGAAGCGCGCAAAAATTCAAGTTGGCGATTATTGCGTGTTTCAATGTTCTGATAATTCTAAATTTCTCATTGGTCGGGTGATATCTTTCGCTTTCGAATTCAATACCAACAAATCTGTTCCTATGTGGGAATGGGATGCGGGCAGTCGACAGTCCGAAAAAATATGCGCTTTATGTAATTGGTATAAAGCGGAAGAAGTAGATAACACTCTAACGGGGAAGCTCATCGACAGCGATTTATCAATTATTGGGTTTTATTCCTGCGATAAATATCTTTGTAGTGTACCCGATCCATGTTATGCAAATGTTGGAGAATCGAGACAGTTGTTGTTTAATGCTACTGTTGCAAAAGATTTGACCGAATTCCTGAAGAAACTGTCTTATTTGAAATAAAAATAATTGGCAAATAACATTTCTCTAGTTCATTATTTGATCTATTACTTCCGTAGGATATTTCAATCGTTTTGACTGCATCAGGGACTTCATTTGCCGCAATGATATACTCACTGTAGCCTTTGGCTACGAAAAAATAAAAAGTAAAAGGTAAAAAAAAAATAAAAAATAAAAAAAGGAAAAAAATAAAGTAATAAAGTTACTTAAACAACAAAATGAGGAAAAAAAAGAAAATAAAGTAGAAAAAGCAAAGAAAATAAAAAAAATAAAAAAAGGGGCGGAAAGGAAAAAAATGATAGGAAAGCAAAAAAAATGAGCTTATTTTTAAAATCAAATTTGAGTTGCGGACCCCTTGGACAGGGCCCATAACCAATGTCAATCTGCCTTCTTCTTATTGTATTTACCTTGGTGATTTCGTCTGTTGTGATGTGTGATGCGGCGGTGGTGGCTCTTTTATGAAGACGAGGGGAGAATATTACGTGAGTATCAAAGTTATTTTCTATGTTTTGTAAGTTCTTTCAATGAGTGTAAACTGTCAACTAGCTAGAGCGGACATTGTTTTCATGTTACTGTTAAACGTTTCAATTTTCTTACGCTAGACGGCATAGCCTTTGATCGTTTTCGGCTCAGTTTAATTACGTTTACTTTGTACATCTCGCTGCTCTACAAAGAAATTTTGGGTGATAACTGTCACTTTCTGTTTCAGCAACAAAGCTCACTTGTTAGATTTTTAATAATGAGTTATTTTTTTCTACTTCCGGTTTTCTTATTTCAGTGAGTAGTTCAGTAAATATTCATTCGACGCACAAAAGGACCACATAATCGTGATCCTCGTAAAATTTGTGATAAAGTTCATGTTTGTTTTTGTACGTACGCGTACTTCCGGTTTTGAGAATTTTCCTGAACTATATAGTTCAGGAAAATTTTCGATTTTGACCAAATTTTGGATTTCGTTTAAATTATACAAAATCGACCTCAAATTTCATGGAGATAACGAATATTTGGTTTATTTGGTCGACAGCTCAATGGTTAAGGCGCTATGGCTACTTCCGGTATACTTCCGGAAAATTTGCATAAAACTAAAAAGTGAACTTTGTTCTGGGTAAATTTCTAAGGACTTTCAGCTAGGTTTAAGCAAATAAAAGTGCACCGTTTAAGTTATATAAGTATCTAAAGAACTGAATTGCTTTTGAGTCATCCGAGTTTCGAAGGTGTCAAATAGATGGCATTTGTCCTCTTTGCCATGTCGGATTCATGGCGGATTGCTTTTTTGTTGTCAAAAGTTTTCCTATTTTCTCCTGAAAATTACCGATGAATTCCCAAGTAAATCCAAGTTTATTTCTGTGCATTTTGTTTGTGGTGAGATTTATTCCGTATGTGTTCATATTCAACGGAATTATCAGGAGTTTCTATTGATCTTGGTAGATCACTACCTCAGCGTGGACACCTTGTTTTTTCCGAACAAATTTTCTACAAGTACCGTTTGACAGACAAGTATTGTTCTTCATTCAGAAATTTTAAACTTTTATTTGATGTCATAAGTTGCATTTTCTGTCATAGGGAAAGCTATGGGAAACATAATGTAGACCATGGGTAATCTTCATGTCTATTGCAGCGAGAAGTCACGTGAAAAGATGCAGGGCACATACCAATCTATGTTGTAGGTATTTTCTGAATGTTTTTCAAGTAGTAGGTTGCAGTTGCAGTTTGCTGTGTTTGCAGTAAACTTTAGCGTACTGCATTAATGTTGAAATATTTATTGACCGTATTTTCTTTAGATTCAACATGATTAACTGTTTGATGCCAAAGTAAGGTCAATGCCAAAGGACAGTTAGGAGTCTAACTCAAACACAGATGGCTTCTGTTGCTGCCTCAGTCACAGGCAGGAAAGTTACTTTCTTTCTTCAGAGAATTGTAAGTTTTATTTTTGTTATAACCCCTGTAGTTTCTGTCCATTCATAGTATTGTATGTTGACTAGTTAACGAAAGTCTATTAACTGAATCATTTGTATGTTCTCTCATAGGGAAAGCTGCTGCATCCTTACTTGACTCATTTCATGTTCTGGATAGCTTAGGAAACCTGATTGCTGGTGTTATCAATGTAACTTCATTTGTCGTGTCAGTTTATGTAAATTTTGTTATTAATTTTGGTTTCTCATTGATGTAGCCATTTAGATAATGACCAAGAGGATGCGGCTTACAGACTGAACATCTCTTCGAGACGGGTGTCAGCATCACTTCGACGTGGCGGTTGCATAACATGTTCTACGTGGATCATCTATTGTTATTGGTATGAATTTTGTGTTAATTAACTCGTTTGCTGCCACGCCTTTTTATTCCCATGTTAGCTTCTTCTTAGCACCAGCCCAAATTTTGCCGAAAGGCCCTGGCAGTGCACCATAGGGACTTCCCCGTTTTCGATGCGGTGATGGATTCTAAAGGTGTGCATTCCATGTTCTCCTGTCACCGTGTCAGCCCGGACTTGTCACAGATGGCAAGTCCCACTTTGGTCATGGATCCTTAAGACATGGCGCGTAGGGAGTAGAAAACAACCTACGTGTTGTATGGCGTGGCAGCCAATGGGTTAATTATGTGTATATGTGTTGTAAATGTGTTATGTGTGTATGTTATGTGTAAAAAAACAGTGGCGGAATAGTGGGTGGAGGTGGGACAAATAAAACATAATGCACAATTCATTACTTTAATTTTTGTTTCATTTTACTACTTTATCAGAGATGAAAATATGATGGATAATACAATACAGTAGACAGCAAAATGCACACGTAATATAACAGATGTTTCTTCTTTTATACTCTATACAAACGATACTTTTGTTCAAGCAGCACAGCAGTTCGTTCTTGGTCGTTAGACTTTCCGACGCTCCTGGCTGCTGAGAGCTAGGAACCACGTTACTTAGCTGTAAGTTAACCACTTGAGAAAAATACTCTCTCCACAGAAACCTGTCAAATGAATTGTCAGGTCAGAAACTGTTGTACCAATGGAGCGATTAACGTTTCGTTCTATTACCTTATTCGCTGTTCCTCCGCCGGAGTGAAAGAATAGGATTCGACGATTCTGACAACTGTCAACAACGACGAAATGCCGTTACGGGGAACTCAGCCGACACATCCGAGAGATTGGATCAATATAAAAGTAAAAAGTAGAATTAACGATAAAAAGAACAATGTTAAATAGAGACGAATGTTACCGGTGTCTGCATCAGAACTGTCTTCATCTTTTATAAGGCGAAACGGGCGATAACGTGGCGAAATTCCAATGTTTTGACTACTATCCATTCGACTGGACGGTTGACAACGATCCAAGTTTCTACCCGTGGGTAATTCTTTCAAATAAAAAAAGCAAAGAAAATATTTCATTCAAAGTGCAGTCTCAAGCAACTTTTGGCAACAACAATAATGTCGCCAAGTTTTTCAACCCCAATACAATCTTCATTCTCCATTGTCCTGGAAAATTGATAACATAATTAATCAAATGAATAATACGGAATTAAGAGATACTGTTACCTAATGATGGATGTCAGTAAGAAGAAGAACCGTGATTATGCCCAGTCCATTCGACTCTTGAGTGGCGATCAAGTTCTGATTTCGTGACAAGATCTTGTCGTCGTACAACAATATACATGATTCTAAGATTTTCTAAGATCTAGATAAGATAAGATCTAAGATCTGGACTGCAGGTTTTGTTTATAATTCTCACACAGCAGCAGTAGGAAGCAAAAGAGAGCATCCCAGGAACCTTTTGTCTCAACGAATCCCGACGAATGTTACCAGTTTCTGTACCAGAACTGTATTCATCTTTTAGAAGGCGAAACAGCGATAACGTGGTTCAATTCCAATGTTTTGCCTGGACGGTTGACATCGATCCAAGTTTCAACTCGAGGGTAATCTGTTTCAAATAAAAAAAAGCAGGGAAAATATTTCATTCAAAATGCAGTATCAAGCAACATCTGGAAACAGCGTTTTCAAATCTAATACAATCTCTATTCTCCCTCGTCATGAAAAATTGATAAAATAATTAATCAAATGAATACTACGGAATTAAGAGAAACTGCTACCTAGTGGATTGGTGTCAGTAAGAAGAAGATCCGTGATTGTGCTAGGTCCATTCGACTAGCGAGGGGCGATTAAGTTTTGATTTTCGTGACTAGATCTTATTGTCGTATTGTAATATAGATGATTCTAAGATTTTAATTTGATCTGGGCCAGCAAAAATTTCTGCATGTCTTGTTTATAATTCTCACACAGCAAGTGTAGGAAGCAGAAGACAGCATCACAAGAACCTTGTCTAACACAAGCATGTGATATCCACATATGCGTTGATTCACAGGTTTCAGCAGTCATTTTGACATCAAATCATCCCATCTAGAAGAAAAAAAGATATATAGTGTGAGCTGAAATCAAATTAATGGAAACGTCGAAAAGGTCCCCATCAAGGCATCATAGTAAAAATCAATGTTGACTACCTACATATTAAAACACAAATTCACATTCACATTCAAAACTAGTGTAGAGATAGGGAAATATAAGAAAATATGTAAAACCATACTTCGAACAAGAGTTTTGAGAAAATGACGAAAAAGACAAGTATTGTGTTGGGCAGTAGGCAACTAGGCATGGCCTGGCCACGCTGATTTACGAATTAGGATAATGAAAGTTCAAACAAAAACTGAACTTGTACAGAAATTAGAAAAATCCGATATGCTGCATATTTCAATTAAAAATGTAGTATTATGAAAGATACTTAAAAATAAAGAACGAATTCAAACGACCAATCCATTTTTCAGCGTCATGTTCACGAGTCAAGACCACGAGACGAATGAAGCAGACGAATGAGACGATAGAAATAGAAGATAAAACGAGATTCCAAAAGGCAGTACGAAAATTCTCTACTAGGTGGCTGACTGCCTAGAAAAGTAAAGAATTGGCGGCTTTTTCAAATCAAAATGAATGAAAATGATCAAAATCGTACAGTTCAAGGAATGGGTTTTTCCCTGTGATAAATGGATGTGGAAAAGCATTTTTACCGTGTGTTGAGTCCACCAATTTCAGTAAACTTAAAAAAAAATCAAAATAAATGGGAAATAACCCGAAATAACACACCAAAAATATGATTTGATTTGAATACTTATCAATGTTGAATATCACCGCCACTTTGATGTCGTCGGCCAGTCTCCGTCGCCTTTTTTTGTTCCTCTGTAGACCTACTGACCATTACTGAATTACTCAATCAAGAACCAAGAGTTAACCACACAATTTTAATTGGGTGTGACTGTAACTGATTACATATGATAACGTCAATAAGGTATTCTAGGATATTCAGAAGATAGAATAAGTCAAGTGATGAGGATATGAGTATGATTGACGAAAACCTATGATGTTGGCAGAACTTACAAAATATATAACACTAAATAGGACTTTACATAATCTGAAAAAGACAGATATTTGCTGGTTTTCCTGTCGGTGTAATGGTTTAGGAAACCATTGCGGCAGTTGTTGTTCACGATCTAACAGAAAACAGATAATCATATTACATACAAAAAATATATCATTAACTATATATGACGTATTGCAACACAGATGAATGTGACAAGCTAAAGCTAACTATATATTTCAGAAGAAAAACTATTGGTGGAAATCTATGTTCAGACTTTATTAGTGGGTAATGACTGACTGACAAAACAAGAATGAAGGACAGTGTGACATTTTACGAGGCTTCACGACTTATTATAAGTGAGGGAAATTTAAGGGAACAAAATAAGACAAAATAGTAGTTGAGACTATTGATATCGTTAAAAAAATTATTCTCAATCAAGAATAAATCTTTTCTCAGATTCTGATCGATTCCGACATTCATCACCAACACAAATATATCTCCGGAATCTCCTTCGCGTTCTTCGACGTATAAGTCGTCTTCAACACGCTTCAACACCAAGATAAATTTTACTAATGATAAACGATCAATAATTGCCAATTGTTTTTTTTAGCTTGCCTTTCCCAACACTCTACATTACTCTTCGATATTTGACGACACAAATATAACACGATCTTTATAAGAGGGTTTTGAGCATTCATGAAAACATCAATTCCTTTCTCGGTCACGGTCTGGCAACTAACAATGCGTAACTCTTCAAGGTTGGAAAATGTTTGAATTCTAGCGACTTTTTGGAGGATGTCGTCGTCGAACGTAGAACATCTTACAATCGTTATTTTCACTAATAAAGGCGAAGACAACAGCAAGATTAAATGTTCGCGCGGTATACCACTACCTAAAAGTCTCAACCTTTCCAGTTGCTTTAATACTTTAGGTTCAGTCCGTTCAGTCTTAACCCATTCTTTAACAAGTTTGGCGGTGAAATAGCTCAAATTATCGATAAGGTCAAGGGAGTGAAGGTTCGGGCAAAGCTGTGTGATTACCAGAATATTGACATCACTCAACTTGGATAGGGAAAGTTCCTTCAGTGATGAATTCCCAAAGGCTTTTAAAATTGGAGTCACACCGCCACCAAACGTGACGTTACCATTAAAAGGGGAATCTCCACCACTCATTTTAAAATTACGGAGATTTTTAAGAGACAACAAATCAAGCAAATCACTGTCTGTCAGTCCTTCGTAGCCATCGATTTCGATTTCCACCCGGATCACAGACGGGCACAGCGACAAAACAAATCCCAGAGATTTAGGGATGTAGGAAGCGTAAGGATCGATTTCTAAACTTAACAAAGAATACTTTGGAATCTCTAACTTTTGGTTCAAGAAAACGTCTTTGTGAATCTCCGTCAAGTTTTGAACAGTAGCCATATCCCAGACTTGAAGACTATGAAAGTTTTCTAAGATTATTTGGATTCCGGCGTGGGTAATTGATGTAGAGATCGAACCCAACTTAAGAAGAGATTTGGGCAGCCCCAGTCCATCACCTCCACTTCCTAGATTACGCGTTGCACCGTCACACAATCCTTTAACTCCAATATCTGTGATATTCTGGCATGTATTAAAATCCAGTACTCTACGAAAGAAACCAGAATTGTTTTAACAAATTTAGCATCAAACAAACATTTTGTTTACCTCAAATCTTTGCAATAAGTTCCTATTACTTCCAAGCTGCTGTCATCTGCATCAGAACATGAAATGTCCAGTACTTGTAATTTTGAAAGCTTAGGAATGAAAGAAGTAAAGAATTCATCATTATTAGTAACTGCCCACAAAGCTAGATGTTTCAAGTTCTGAAATAGAAAAAATGTAATGTATCGATATTAAAGGAAGTGTAAAAGTAAAATTTCTTACTACACATCTCTGCATTGAATTATCAAGAACAATGGATTGATCTTCACTGTTTAAATCACTCAGATCCAAGGTCTCTAAATGTGGAACAGCCAGTATACCGAGAAATTGTTTCAAACCTCCTCTGTTTCTAAGAGAACTGATGATTTCCTCCAATAACTTGTTAGCTGTTACAAAATGAGACAATTTTAAAATACTTTTGGATAGATCATTGATAGTTGTCAACTTACGCAACTGATCAAAAGGACTGTTGATAGATTGATTGCTGTTAGCAAAATCACTGGTTGGTTCCTCACACAACAGAGCCATGTTGTTTACAACAAAATCAAGGCATGTTTGGGATAGTGATTTCACTCCTATCAATTGTGGCATAGTGGAGTTTAATGAGCTGTTTATAAGACTCTCTCTATTTAGTTTCATTAAAACATGATTAAAACCAGTTTTCAAATTTCAACATAAACATGCCTTTAATGAAATTGCTACCTTCACTGTTCGTATTAAGAAAAAAAGTCAACTTGGACGTCGGACGAACTTAAACACTTCACACTAATGTCCTACAGTCCTAGTGAGCTGCTGACGAGAGATATCAAGATTTAGATATTTGGTGACTGAAGCGTGGCTTATTAACTACTTTCCTTCCCAAAATCTCGCAATGCTTTGCTTTCGTAATTCAGAATGGGAGTGTCAGAGCGAGTGTAGCTGACGCATACGAGATGGCGACGATGGCGTTGCCAGTTATAAAAATTTATGTTGACCGGCATGACCGCAGTTATTCAGACAGAGTTTCAGATAAATCAGAGTGATCGGAGCCACAAAACTCTGTCAAGAGCTATAGAATAATTAAAATTGAAATAAAAAACTCATAAAAAATTTCTTTCTATTACTCTGTTATTGCCATTTGAAAATCTCACTTCCGTGTTCCGTCAGAGAGTCTGCTTCCGGGGCAAACCCAACGCAATGCCTTCGGAAATTGTTATCCGTGTTTACTTTTCCTCGTGTATGCGAACCAGCAAACATTAGTAAGGATTTAGTTTAGCTTGTTTTAATTCCGACTCCATTAATCAGCCGATTTACTATAGATCAAATTTATTTAAAAGTTTGATGGTCTCTTAAGAAAATGTATTGGTTGCAATGGTAACAAAAAGCAACACATTTAATGCTGCTCAACTGCCAAGGTAATGAGGAAAGACAAGATGAAGTTTATATACATGCGAAGCTCAATTAGACTGTAACTGATTTGGTATGGAGTTGAAGAAAACATCTCAAGGCGAAGATTTGACGCGGTTACGCACCTCTTCGACAAGAGCTAAATGTTCTCGACGAGCTTGAGCAACTTCAGGAGTGTCCTGGACGGCTGCCGGAGCAGCATGCGCTGTATGCTGGAATTGGACAGGTGCCTCTGGCAAGGCATTTGAGATAACTCTAAAGCCACCAGCTCCGGCTGTGTAATAGACTACGATTTGTTGGCCGTCAGGATTGATGTAGGCATAGTGGCCCATCTGATTTCCGGCTGCATCACGGAAATTTGAAGCGGACTGGTCGGCAGTGACGTGACCAAATGCGGCTTGGCCCAGCTCATCCTGTGAATGGAATTTGCTGATGATGGGTGATGGGACTGGCGCAACCTGGACAACAGCTGGAGCAGCAACCGGAAGGGCGTGGACCTCGGCATGGACAGCGGGAGCAACTGGAACAGCGTGAACAGTGGGGAAAGTAGGGAAAGCGTGAGCAGTTGGTTGGACGACAGGGACAATAGGTTCAACAGGAGCAACATGAACAACTGGACCGGCCGCTTTTTGGTAGCTGTAATAAGTCGGCTGGACATAATGATGAGCAACTGGTTTGGGTGCTGAATAATAACGGCTAGGGCTACGACGATGACGGCTGCCACCGGCTGCAGCAACAGCGGCCGCATTGCGAGCCTTGGCTTCCGCCACAGCAGCGAAATGCACCCGTTTGGCTTCTTCGACTTCGGGAGTGTCGGAAACTTGGACGGGAGCGACGAGTGGAGAAGAATGGACCGACATCGGAGCTTGGGGTAAATTGTTGGATAGAACGCGGAATCCCCTCGAATCGGCCACATAGCTGACGCGGACTTCTTTGCCTTCCGCGTCGATGTAGGCCCAGCTTCCGACTTGGTTACCCCAGGCGTCACGGAAGTTGGAAGCCGCTTGTCCGGGATAAGCGTAGCCGTAAGAAGCTTGGCCGAGCTCATCTTGGGCGTGGTACTGGGACATGCAGTACAAGGAGGGCGCCCAGGTGGCCACGGGTACCGGAGCAAAGTTCGCCGATCCAGCACTGACGAACGGATGGAAAGCCGTCAGCTGACAGTGGCACACTGAAGCGGCCATAACAAATAATGACAACGCAATCTGTTGAATAAAAAAATGAAGCCGTTACTGAAATGAATTGACAACTTAAAAGAAGTAAACTTACAATTGATTGCATGTTGATTCGCTTGTAAGTTGCTGGAAAGCGCTGGGAAGGGTTAGGTTTGAACTGATTGTACTTCGTTCACGGCGTCCTATTTATACCCCCCGCACAACACTAGCCGAGAGAACAAAAAGATAACCATCGGGAGGACAAGGTCAGGTTCGTAGTTTTCGTTGGGAAAAATCGGAACCGATTTATTCCGGGATGGGCGTGGATGAGGTCCATTGTTCCTTCCGCCTTTCTAAAAATTTCCAAGAAATAAGGAGACGTCGTTAAAATGTTTGTTTCAAACTGACCTTGCACCCGCAGTTGGGTGTGTACAACAATGTTGTCCTTTGTAGGCTGTTACACATGGAAGTAACTACTGTCAATTTCTCGCATGACTGTCTGCACCGTGATGTTGCTGATCGTGCGAACATTTAAGCGACCACACCCCTTTTTCTTCGTCCATGAGAGCCATCACCTTCACAATATCAGCAGCTCTGCTAACTGCTGAACGAAAACGAACGCTGACCTACTTTAAATTTTGTTACGTGTTTTGGGAACGATTTGAAATCGGTTAGATTTTTGGACCGAAACGGCCTTGAAGATTGCTGGGTTTATTGTCGGGCTGGTATTTCCAAGTTGTGCTGTGTTTTAGGGTTCATAAACAATGAGATTATTGTCAAACGTAACGAATTTTGTGAAAAGCATAGTTTTTTTTTACCTCCGTTTTCAAAGGCTGCCTCCACATCCGTGTGAAGCAATTCAGCATTTAGTCTCCTTTATTATCATTTTTCCTTCCGCATCTCTTGTGAAAATGTATGGGTTATCTAAAGAATTAAAGTTTTAAATTAATCGGAGAAAAATATTTTGCTAACAAATAACGTCATCTATTCATAGACTAACAATTTGAAATGATAAGATCATACGCATGAATAGCCTTGCCACTCTTTTGTTACCCAAGATCAAGATCAATAAAATGAAAAACCAAAACTCTCAAGATGGAATCACAAATCACTGCCTTGTCAACTGCCTCAACTTTTAGTTAGCAATTCGATTGTAAAAATGAGTTCTCGAACCAAAAAACGTCTGAAAGTTTAGTTTTCTCTAATAGTATTAAATGAGACTTTACGCATTTTCGTCGACTTTACGGATATTAAATAATTGGGGATTGAACTTGGATAAGGTCTTTGATTATCAATCATTTGCATTTCTCTAGAAAACCAAGCTACAATTCAACATTTCCAGAAAATTTTCCCTCATAAACTACAGAACTAGCTCATAATATTGCTTGCATCTGTTGTTGTCAAATGGCCATGAAATGGGCCTGCAGATATTCTCATCAAAAATATTAAATCAGCACAAATAAAACATGGTTAATGCTGCATGCTACTGCGCAGCAATATTGTTTGATATCATCCCGTTTTTTCTCATCGCTAACAACGGATTGTCTATAACCACTACGTTTGAATAATTACCATAGTCAGCATCGCGTTTCACATGCAGCTGTCTAGGAATCCATGCAAACAAATGGTCTAACTGTACAAACTTGCTCAAGATACCTCTGAATCAAGGAGCATCTCAGCTAGGCGATATTAAACAATAAATTTGTTCTAGGTATAGTACAAGGAATCTTTGAAGCAAGGGGCACACCAGCTAGTTAAATAGAAATTTGACCTCAGTTGCCATGACGAGAGTTTACAAACAAGTCAAGCTAAAGCGTAGAAGATGGAGTTAATACCCCCAAAAATTAACATTTACGACGTATAAAAATAGTTAAATTTGAGTCACATTTGTCTGTGTGGTTTTTTCGTCGAACGTCTCAAAAGTTGGAGTAATATTCCTAAAGGAATGAAAATCTTTTTGCGATTCACAACAAAAACAAGAAAGAACTGATAAGAGCCACTATAATTCTGAGTCTTCTACTAGTTATTTCATTCGAGAACGAAACCAGATTCACTGGCAAATTAAAAGTTATAAAATTTCATCCTAAAATGGACTTTTCCGGACGGCATTGCCCTGGCAAGAAGAGCTAGCAAAAAACTTGCTGATCTGTATCAGAAGGGTAATATTTCAAAGCAACTAGGCAAAGTGATAGAGAGAGGACGTGTCACGAAAAAAGACAAATGAAAAAGGTCAGCACTAATGGATGAAGCAGACTCACTTTTGGATGATCCGTGATAGTTGTTAATGGGTCGTAATCGGAGTGGGAAGGTGGTAAAACGTCACGCAAAAGAGATGGTTTGTCATGCTGTAACGAACTGAAATCAGATAGCAATAATACAGAATATGTGTTAAAATTTGCACATTTAAAAAATATTTTCTTACTTCATCTGAAACAGAGTGATGCATATGTTGTTGATTAAGACAGTTTGCAGTCAATATATATCCTCTTATAGGCCTACCTTGTTCCCAGGAGTCCCAGTCACTTAGTCCTTACACCTCATCATTGATGATGTATAATTCTTAGTTATCCCATAACTTTCAAAAACAAAACAAAGAAAACTTGTTATTGGAAAACACAATGCCTTATTAACGGAATCAACTTCTACCTTCCACATTTCAACATGACGTTTTAACTTTTAACAATAAGTTGACAAAAAATTGGGGGAGTATAGCATGTTATAGCCAGCCAAAGGTTTTTTAAATGGCAACTTACTTACTGAAAAAGTAGAAATTAGGTAGGATAAGTAAGCACGTTAAACGAATAACCGCCCATACTCCTTTATTTTTACAACACGATTCACTTGATCACGAAGTCACTAACGCAGTGAAATATGGATTGCACGTTACTATTAGCCATTTAGAGTAATGGTAAAAATACATACCTAGGGATTTTGTAGGAGAGGAGCACAGCATGGGCTGAGCATGGAGATGCCGGAAATGGTTCCCAGGTTCTTTTCCAAGTTCCATGAAAATTGAAAATTGAATGAAATGCTAATGCAGCAGACGATTTTAGACAGTCAGGCTAATGCACCGCCAGCCGGCCAGCCCACCACGAGCTCGTTTTCTGTGATTACATGAATCTAATTACCATTAGATTTTCCCCAATTAACGTGTATTAAAAAATTTTCTAAGCAATGAAAAAAAGAATATTTTGTTTGAACTCGATGGGTGTTGAAAACCAAAACTAATAAATTCTATTCCTATTGATACGGGCGACTAAGAGATGGCGCTTCACAGGATTGGACCAAAATGGATCTGAATTACATAAAACAAACTTTCGAGCTCATCACACAAACTTGTATTTTGAGATAGAATATGCTAATTTTATTGGTTACACAATCGAGGATAACAGAACATTTTCGTTGCTGCATTCTGACTATAATCTACCACATATGTAATCAAATTGATTACCAAATAAGGTCTAAAGCATTTACTTAATCATGAAACATGTCGTTTCTTTATTTCTCTAACAACTAAACTCTACCTAACAACTACTACGGATGAGTCACCGATATTCTTCTATTATTCGTTATGGGATTTTAGATCTCGACTATAGCGAGTTTCTTTTGCATCGCCAGCAGTTTCCAGTAGATAAGTTCCAACATGAAAACTAAAATTGCTAATCCGATCCCGATCCCCAGAATTAGAAAGGCGCTAGTTAAATCAGTTAACTTGATAGCAACTGGGCGAGAAACTCGACGTTTTCTGTCGACGAAACAAGCATCTGCCTTTGGTAAGGTAGGAAGATTATTCACCCAAAATTTAACAAGGCCACTCTCCCACAAGTCCATCAGTCTGTAAATGTAGTAATTTGTAGTATTGGTTTAAAAAAAAGGTCACAAATTGATCTGTTAGGAATTGCCTACCCTCTACTTATGGTTTTGGTGTACCAAGTTCCCTTTTTATGGAGCAATGAGTAAAATCCAGTCAAAATAGGCAGTGGCTTCGAAACTTTGAAACGACACGTCCCTTCTTTTTTATAATGAGAACTCACAAACGCAACGGTAAAGGTGTTCAGCTAATTCAACAATAGATTTAAATTGTTAGTAAGACTTAGTTAGCCTCCAAATAATAGTAGAAAACTTCAATTACAAATGGGTAAGCAAATTGACCAGTTTCCAATTTTGCATTTAATTTAAACGGATCGACAAATATGCGATCAGGATGAAGCCGGACTTGGTCTCCAAGAACCTTATAAATGCCGGATGTTGCTTCCTGATTTTTTTATGAAGATTAGTTTTAAAGGGAACTTTTATAAAATATTTTGTAGATTGAATTAATTTTGTGCGTTTACGAGAATTTGTGCTCCGACCGCTGTGTCACTCCTGATGACTATTCCAATTTCTTTACTGTCTGCTAATTCTTCAAATGAGTTAATAGACGGTTTTAGTCTAGGCGTCGTGAGTGATGAAGTGACAATTCCTGTGTACGAATTGACCAAAACAGTAGCGCACAAGACCCAGACACCAGCTAGGATTCGAAATGAGTTGCGACTGAAAGCTTCTCTCCCTCCTAAATATTATTGATCAAATAAATGATTCGATTAGTGTTCGAAAAATAGATTAGTAAAATTTACCTTGATTCGTAAGTGTATTTATTACGTAAATCATGTGGTAGCCGGTGGAAGTAAAGTAGCTTTTTGGAATTGAGTTGTCTTTTACTTCGCCATCCCGCGGATTATTTTTTATGTCTGGGGACGTATCGATTAAATTATTTAAATCGCGTCGAAAATAGATCCAAGCAAAAATCTTCATGGCGCCCACAATGACGAAAATGCTGGCGAGAATCGACAGCCAAACCTGGAAATATTGAATGGTGAATCTGTTAATGAACAATTAGTGGAATTGATCAAATTCACCCAGGGTTGGAATGGGCGAATAAAAGCGAACAATCTGCTTTCCTCTCCGGGTCTTGGCAAAACGAGACGAAATCCTTCAGCCCATATAAAAGACGTAAAATCGAATCTTTCTACCCGATCCATGGTTAGGAAGAAACAGGTCCCTATTCCATTGATATCCTTATAATTTTTAATGTTTAGCCTTAATTCTGATAAATTTATGGAGCACAATTTTATCTAAATTACTTGATCGTTTTGAAGTTGGTAAAACGCAGCCTCATGAGTACCTAATTTATTGGCTAGAGTTTGATTAATGGGAATGACGGACATCCTGTAAAATATAACCATTATGCAATACGTTTAGTTTTTTTCTGGGATTCGACCCAAACCAAAGAGTTAGACTTACTTAAATTTAAATTTTTCTGCTAACCACTTGATTATCTGAAGTGATGATCCAGAATAAGTGAATGTGCCGTTAGGTCCTCGAGTCATTATATCAAAAGGAGGATTCTTGAGGAAACAAACGTGCAATTTGTGAATTTGGTATTTAAAATTTCGGTAAATAGCATAATCGGTAATAACAAGGCTATGGTGAATTTTCGTTTATTATTAGAAACAATTGTTTTGAAGAAAGTAACTATTTGCCCATATGTATAGGCTATAGGCTATTACTTACGTGAAAACCAACGTAATTTAAATGAAGTCCGGCCAAATCAGTTTCCGATGTGGAATCAGCGCTCGTTAACAAAAAAGAGGTCACTAATAATGTCATGGTCATAAATAGCTTTAGATTTGTAAGAAACAACCCAAAAACGCTTTTGCTGAAGACCAAAGTCAGCATTTCGAGTTTCGCATCAAGGGCGACAAATGAGATAGTGAAGTTGGGAAACATCTGTAGGCCTATTTATTGGTTTACTTTTCATCTTGCTGTATACAGTCGCGGCTGAAAGTTTCTTTACGTGTAGCTAAAAAATACGCCTTTTTACTGTGTATTGGCGGATGGTGTTAGCCTATGGTAGAGGTTGAGCTACCTTATTTGCTCGTTTCTTTATTTTTTACCGCCCTTCTTTACTTAACTCTACCTCTTAACATTGATTACTAATTTACCCGCGATAACGCAAACGTTACGCATTCCTATTACCCAATGCTAAAATGAAACTAATCAATGCAGAAATTGTCACAGTTACAAACTGATCAATCATCTGTCATTTTATCGTTTCATTTAAGAGCTATTGCTAGTTTATTGGGCATCGATGCAATTGCCTGATTATCGGCCATGGTTACCAATAGTTTAGAAAGCCGCGCCAACAAATCATTGTCGGAGGTGTAAGGGGGTAGGGGGTAAAACTTGAGAAAATCGAGCAAATAAGGTAACTCAACCTCTACCATAGGCTAATACCATCCGCCAATACACAGTAAAAAGGCGGGTTTTGGAGCTACACGTAAAGAAACTTTCAGCCGCGACTGTAGATCTAGGTAGCACAACTTTATGAATAATTATTTTTTCATCGATTTATTGCCGTAAACCGCGTAGGCCTAAACCATGAAACAAGAGGCAGCTGATACGTTCCTTGGAAATGCATTGCATTTCAATATTTGAAAAATAATTGGTTTGAACTCGATTTGACTTGATTTATTGCCGTAAACCGCGTAAACCTTGAAACAAGAGGCAGCTGATACGTTCCTTGGAAATGCATTGCATTTCAATATTTGATTTAAAAAAAAAATAATTGGTTTGAAGTCAAGAAACATGTTTTTTTTCCAGGCTGGGTCTATAGCATGTTACACGCGATGCCCACCGGCTACCGTTATTTAACTATAAATATTCTATCATTGTGCATGTCCGTTTTTTTTTGTATTACGAGCTGCTTTACTTAACTGTTCGAGATTCGATTCGAGAATGAGAGAAGACGCTAATTAAATTTTAGTGCAAAAAATTTTCTCTTTGTTGATGATCTCATAGAGCTTGTTATTCATTTCAAGTTTATTTGCATTATTGCTCAAAGAAATTAGAGTTTGATAACTTTGCTCGTGGAAAATGTGTTGTTCTTTGTCACTTAGCAACCAAATAAAGAACAGTTGCTGTATTCCCTCGTATATTCCGCTGGTGCGGACTGCTTTAAAATAGGCCTAATTTATTCAAATGTTTTTTGAATTTCAAATCCATGAGGAATAATAATACTGGCTTTAGGGTTTATAAGGTCACCGGTCGATCGTTTTTAACACGCAACGGGGTTGTGGTAAAATTCGAGGTATAATCAAATTCGCAAAAATGATCGACTCACGTTCTGATCTGGAAGTCTACATGTCATCATAGTAGAAGAGGGGATGGTATGTTGACGCACTAGAATTTTCTTATAAGGCTAGATCCTCGGTTTTTCAGCACAGGGAAAGACAGCTTTACAGAAGCGTAATCCTTAAAATTTGTAATGTCTAATCCAAGGGACCCTTCTCTAGTTGAGCTAGGTTGCGTCGCTTGCATCGTTGCATTAACAAAGCAAGCGCCACTGGAGGTTCCCCCGGAGTAGACACATGACCATTGAAATAAAAAACGTTGGAACAATCGGGAATAATTCCCATCACACATCTTCCGGAATATTACTTGTCTAAGTCCGAAGTTATATTATACTAAAACTAAGTAGATAGTATTACAAATGTCCATAAAAAGCAAATTGCCATTCAGCTTCGGTTAGTATTCCAGATTAGTTACTGTAACATAGTCCGTAAATTTTATTTAATTATTTGTTTTAAGTTTTGAATTCAAGTTTTAGCGGAATAATATTTATCTTCTCCGCCTACTTGGTAAGGGTGATTTAAACATATCAATCCTCACGTATGCCAATATCGAAGTTTTCAATCAACGAACTTAATCCATCACAAATTCGTACATGTTTTAATCAAATCGTCCCAACAATTCAGTTCGCAATTCAGTTCCGCGATTAAATATTCTTTTCGTAGAAAGTTTTTGAATGAGGCGCCAACGGCTGGTGGACCCCTTACAAATCAAAACAATTAGATGGCTCTCAAAAATTATGGAAAAGCCACGACGCAAAAAAAACAGAAGTTGCAGCAACTCCCTCAAACGTTTTCAGGGCACCGTGGGACATTTCGTCTGATAACTAGTTCAATAGTGTTTCGAAGTATGAAGCCAGTTTATGCACCATGGTTTACGTGCGTAGGCCTATACGCGCGATATAACGCTGGTTTTCTTTTTTTTTTTAAAGAAAGAAAAGATTCGCGTATCATGTTAGTGTTGTATTTTGTAGCTAATTCGTTGTGATAGCCAGTTAATGAGGAGTCGGAAATCGATTAAGTAGCTGAAATAAATGGATCAGGGGAAAGAGTCTGGCGTCAGTCGCTCGTAAGACGCAACTGAATTGAGAATTTCAAGTATTCAAAAGTTTCAATTGCGTCACGATCTCCGTCATTTCCCCCTAAATTCACAGCCATCAAACTTTGATGCCCTATAGCTATTTTGTTCTCCGATTTCTTTGCGTGTGCCAAATCTAAATTTTCCAATCAATGAGCTGGATTGATCGCAACGTCGTACACGGTTTGACATAATTGTATCTCACGTTGAAGAAGTGCTAATCAAATTTCTAATTGTAGTTAATGTAGCAGAATCGCCAACGTATGGTAAAAATAGATTCCATACATTTATTTGCAACACTTCATTCCACATTTGACATCAGGGCGGGTTGAGCCGCGGAGGGTTGAGCAGCAAAAACCTCTCTAATTTTTTAAAAGTTTTCTCCATGGGATCCTTCACCAGTTGAGGATGTGGCGCTCGCAAAGTTTCATTCATAACAGAGCAAGCGCCACCGGAGGTTCCGCAGGAGTGAACGTATCGACAATCAAGGTAAAACATTATTCGGTCAAAAGAAATCATGGTTAAATAAATAGTGTTTATCAAAATTTAATACCCTACCCTCTGCGGTAGTTGAAGTCAGAAGTCTTCCTTGCAGTCGTGATCCCCGATCCTTCGTAGTTAACGCAGATTTTTTTTAAATTTTAAATTTCGAAAGTTTCATTTTGTGGACCAAGCGCCACGATGTCCGTCGTTTCCTGCTCATCACAGCTAATCTATTTTCCGTTATTTTGATCCGTTGAATTGTTGTTTAGTATCGAATTCGACTGATGAATTACACTCGCTTCGCCTGTGGGGTAGCCACGATTTGAATCTTCACGTCCTCGAGCCCTTTTTGTTTGACTTTGATTGCGTTGCCGTTTGTAAGAATAGAATGTTTCAAGTGTCAACCAATGATAACTTGATTGATCCAAAAAATCCCTTAGAAATCAAAACAATTCGAGACTTTTAAAAATATGAAAGACGACTACCAGATGGCTCTCAAAAAATGTGGAAAAACGACGACGCACCAAACAGAAGTCGCAGCAACTCCCCACAAACGTTTTCGGGGCACCACCGCAGGACATTTTGTTTGATGAGTAGTTCATCCGGTTCAGTCGTGTTTCGAAATATGAAATCATGTGCCTAAAACGTTTAACATTATCTTTCTTTTGAAAGAAAGAAAAGATTCGAATTTCATCTACGTGTTGTGTTTTTTGCAATTCATTGTGATAGATATCCAGTTAATGATGAAGTATCGACCGGAAATCGATTAAGCAGCTGAAATGGTCTACATCAGGGGAAAGAGTCTGTGGCAATGTGGCAATATTCACGGCCGAATACAACCTCAAAAGGTATTACATACAAGTTCTTGATTTTCAATATCAAATACCTACTAAACTTAATGTCAAATTTATTTTAACCAGAGTCCATGCCATGTGAACCACAGAACTCTGTCAACCAAAGCTTTACTAGTTCACACCTTCAGATGCTGATGAACAACCCAAGTCGGAAACACGACTATGTAAGTCACAAGTCTTAACACGATTTCATTGTGCAAGAATGAGAAACATAATTATAAATGAGATGACTTCGATCTGGGCAACCCTAGCTTCAAGACAACTCCTATTCCTACTCAGGGTGTTAGTTTCAGATTTAGACTTAAGACACGAGATTCAAATTTTTATATTGTTTGATCTTAGTTATTTTAGAACCAGTATCTTAAGTACTGTTTTTACTGCATTCCCGTAAACCACCGATGGCAAACGCTGCCATTTATCATTGAATTTCTTTGCATTTTTTGTCTTTTTCCATCACGGCCTTGGCTTTGTTTATTTCTACCGATTATCACTTCTATACCAACATTTTTTTAAAACGATAAATAGCTATTCTGCTTTCGTGCTCACTTGCCAAAGAAGAACGAATTTTTTCCGAAATACCCAAGTTACTTGACAGTTTCAAAAGAAAACTTTCGAGAATTCTCAAATTTCCTATGCGCGACAGACAACAGAACGTACGTGGATGGTGGTGATGGGCTTATTACTGAATGGCTTTTAAATGCCAACCTAATTTTTATGGGTTGTGCTGTCAAAAACCCCCTTTTTTTGCTTTCAATTTGTTGTTTGTTTCCTTCTTTGATGTGTGAAGTTTTCGGGATGTCAGATCAGTGGAATGGTTCGCTCTGAGCGCCCGTGTTGAACATGTCCATGTAAAAGAACCTTGAATTATTCAGAATAGCGTAAAGTTGTAGCTATACCACTAGGTATAGTCTATGGCTCAACCCTATATTCGTTTTGTTTTTCTTTTTAATCAGTTATATTTGCGTAATTAAGCTTGTAACTGGACTTAGAAAGCTTTCTTTTCGCACCTACGCGCCATTAAATTATAAATGCTTTTAATTTTTCAAACGAGCATTACGGAAAATTTTACGTCGCACCAGCTCGTGTCAATATGAATGGCACAAGTCGACTAATTCCAATCGCGCGTTTGATTTTGTTTGTAACTTTTTCGTCATTTGAATAGCAAGAGCGGCATTTGTTATTATAAGCTAGAGATTGCATTGCGTTATGAACTTCTTCGATTAAGATAATTGAGTTGTCGGGTATGAAAACATTATAAAGGCTTCATTTTATCATCGTGAATGAAATGTAGTCTTCATCACTTATTTTGTGTACCTCAACACTCAAGAACCTATGGGCAATCGAATATGGTTTAATCTTGAAAAGCTATTAAAGATAATTTGACTTAAAATCTTTTTTACCGCTGTACACGTGGACGGAAGAGTCGGTTATTTTTCAACTCTCAAGATTATCCCCTTGATATAAAGAAACAAATTTCAACTTGCCGCGTTTCGTCGCTTTTTCCTTGTGATTGCTCATTTGTCATAAGGGCCAGAATTTGAATAGAAAACACAATTTTGTGAGTCGCGTTTACAATGAAACTTTCTCTTAGTTTGCCTTTTCGTTTGGCTGTCGTTCATTAGCCCCAGGTCGTGCGGTGGACACTGAGCTCAGGGCCTGAGGCCCATTGAATTGCTTGTGAATACGGATGGACTTGCTTCTGACCTTGCCATTACAAAATGTTCTCCCTTGACATTGTGTTTTGTTGCATCATCAATGTCAGATCGATTGATGTCCTTGCGTGGAATATTTTTTGGTGCATTTTTTCGAACAATGAACTTTATTAATGACAAGGTCTTGCGTTATTTGACCCAATGTTATCTTACTTATAACAAACGCTGCTGAGTTTTTAATTGCAGTAAATGTAGTAAATGCGCCATCGTTAGATGTACTAAAAAAACACTTATTTCAAGTCGACATCACAGGATTGATGTGCACTCAGTATGCACATCTCGAAGCCAAGGGATTAAATTTTGTAAAGTCCCTCTAAAGGGATCCTCCACCAGTTTAGGATGTGGCGCTCGCAACGGTTCGTCATCAAGGCGAGCGCAACCGGAGGTTCCGCCGGAGTGGACTACTCAGCTAAAGAATTATAACTTCATTCAATTCTTTTAAAACTAATGATTTTGCACCGGAACCATCTTCAATGAAGTCAATTGCTCATATTTTCTGTCAATTCGGTATATAAGTCGAAACGTTAGGCGGGAAATATAAATCAATTGCAGACAAAGGCGCGTATAGTTCAGTAAAAAAAAATCTAAAATCTACAAATGTTCGCAATCGAACCACGAAACTTCAAATATTGTTCCTCACTTGGCTGTCGTCACAATTTTGCTATCATTGACTTATTTTAAAAAAAATGAATTGAAAGAAGGGTCGTGTGAAATGGAACAGTAGTTGAATGTATAAAAATCGAGTTGAGAATGATCTTTCTTGGGCGCGGAAGACAATAAAATGTAGAGAGGAACACTGAGCTTGGATGGCGTAATTTTAAAATGCCCGTGTGTTCCTGATTGCATGAGCACCTTTAATGATTAAAACGTTTTTTTTTAATGAGCAATTTGATAGATTTTACGCTGCAGCAGCTCGTGTAAATTTAATCGTTTCGGTTAATCACATGCAACCGTTCTGTTGATTCAAATTGCGCAACTTTCACCGTTGGTTTAGTACGAGCGATATTTAATAATTAATGTGATAGTAAATCAGACATTCTTCACTAGTCACAGCATATTCGGATAAATCATTGCAGGAAGTTTCAAGTTAAAGAAGTATCTAAGCACTAGCAATTGTGGGAATAATGGCTAGCGTGACTTTATTCGAATCTTTCTCTCATCTTCCTGCACTGAAGATCAATGATCCGAATACAAGTGAGGTCTATTTTAACAGAAATGAAATACGTTTATTGAACCTTTCTATCCCGCTGCACCGGCCGACGGAAGAGGCGCGTGCATCCCGACTGCCAAGTTCATTCGACGGAAACGATGACGAAATATTTTAACTTGACGCGATTCACCGTCAATGCCTTAAAAATGTTCATTTTGCGTGAGCGCCCGAGTGATTAACAAGTTTTGGAAAAGGACGTTTACAATTATAATCAATTCTTCTCCAATCATGTTTTAGATTGCCGAAAGCACCAGGTTGAACGAAGCCTAATGACAAAATTGTTGCATTTTTTTGTAAAAAATGCGGTCCTCACTTTCTAGCGATGGTCGAACACAACTGAATTGAGTATTTCGAATAATATTCAAAAGTTCATTTAGCGCTAATAAAGCCATCAAATTGACCCAGTTCAATCAATGGAATTGTGATGTAAAGCTCTATTGTATTCGATTGATGAAGCCCCGATTGGAATCTCCACGTCCTCGCGAAATGTTTTATTTGTTGCTTTTTTTCTGTTACTTGTATTCTTCAAAAAATCAAATGTTTCAACCAATGAACTAGATTGATCACTTTTTGCTTCCATTAAATGATAATAGTTGAAATTTTGCAAACGAGCATACGGAAGATTTTACGTTGCACCAGAACGTGTAAATTTGAATTGCACCTGTCAACTATTTCTATCGTGCGTTTGATTTTTTTTGTATCATTGTCGTCACTAGGATAGCAAGAGGGACATATTTAATTAATTTGCTAGGAAGAAGAAATTGCTATTTATCATTAGCAATCGGACCACGAAACTTGAAATATTGTTGCTCACTCCTCACTTGGCTGTCGTCACAATTTTGCTATCATTGCCTTATTTTAAAAAAATTATAAGAAAGAAGCATCGTATGAAATGGAAAAGTAGGTGAATGTATATTGTATAGAAATAGAGTTGAGAATTGATCTTTCTGGGGCGCGGAAGACTCATAATGTATTAAGAGACTGGGCTTGGATGGCGTAATTTTAAGTGTTACTGATTGCACGATAACATTTAATTTAAAAAAGTGTCACTTTTTTAAAATGAGCATTTGTATAGATTTTGTGCTGCAGAATCTGGTGTGAAAATTTATCGTTCTAGTCAAGCACATGTAACCGTTCCCTGGGTTCTAATTGCGTGACTTTCACCGTTGATTTTATACAAATGACATGTAATATCAATGTAGTAGTAATTGTAAGTAATAATATAGATTAAACATTCTTGGATGATTTCTGCGAGAGACATGATTAATTACTGATAAACAATGGGATAATAATCGCTGTTCGACTAACCATTGTTTAATCAGTCTATTGCAACAGTCACTCACATCCCGATATCATCTGAATGCTTGAAAGGTCTAATTTAAGGAAATTTAATTCGTAATTTAAACCTGTCAATCCTTTTAAACTGGCCGACGAAAGATGTGGGACATTCCGTCTGCCAATTTTATTTGGAGAACGATGACGAAATAATTTAACTTGACGTGATTCACCGCTCATGCCTTGAAAATGTTCTTTTTGCGTAAGCGCTCATACTTGAATGAGAAACAAGTTTTGGAGAAGGACTCCAGCGATTATATTCAATTCTTTTCCTATTTTTTTTTTATTGCCGAAAGGCGAAAGCCCCAGCCGCCCCAACTGAAAGCCTGACGAAAATAATTTTTGTAATTAATACGGTCTTACCATGTAGCGAAAGTCGAAAACACCGGATTGAGAATTTCAAATACTTGGCATAAGCGCCAGTATTTGAATAGAAAACCAATTTTGGAGTAGGACTCGCGTTGACAATAAATCTTCTTTTAGTTGCCTTTTTGCCTTTTCGTTTGGGGGCTGTCGTTCATTAGCCCCAGTCTGCGGATGCCTATTGAATTGCTTGTGAATACGGATGAACTTGCTTTGGACCTTGCCATCAAAACATGTTCTCCTTTGACATTGTGTTTTGTTGCATCATCGTTGTCAGATCACAACATCGTATATACGATTTGACATAATTGTACCTCATGTCGTAGAAGCGCTATTAAAATTTCGAATTGTAGATAACTTAGCAGATTCGCCAACGTAAGGTAGACATTGATTCCTCATATTAATTCGCCACATTTCTATAATATTAGGATCAGGAACCTGGAAGCCATCAGGAATCAATTTTTGCCAAGTCTCTTCCGAGGTCTCTTCCAATGGATCCTTCACCAGTTGAGGATGTGGCGCTCGCAACATTTCATCATTAAGGCAAGCGTCACCTGAGGTTCCGCCGGAGTGGACACAATAGACAAAATAGGTAACAAATCATTTGATTTGAATTGCACAAAAGCGTTCTCGTGGAAATTATCATTAACCGCCCACTCCGTACCTGGCGTTAAAAGCGTCCTAAAGAAGCAAATCAAAACAGATTGTCGTCCAATTGCTTTCATTACCCCCAATCCCGTTTAGTTAACGCAGACCGTCAATCTCATTTTATTAATTATTTTTCTAAATACTGAATTAAAACGTTCCATTTTTGGGACAAAGCGTCGCGATGTCCGTCGAATCCTTCTGATCAAGTCTCCCAGTTTGCCTGTCGGTAGCGATGATTTCAATCTTCACGTGCTCGAGCAATGTTTTGTTAACTTGTTTTGCGTTGCGTGTGTAAAAATCGAACGTTTCAACCAACGACCTCGATTGGTTACAAGGTCGTATGTGATTTGACATAATTAGACATAAAATCGAAGAAGCGACTAAAGTTTAACATCTGATTATGTCAAATCATGAACGACCTTGTGATCAATCTAGTTCATTGGTTGAAAACATTCGATTGTGGCTTACGCAAGCCAACAAAAGCAAAAAAAAACAAAAAACAAAATTTCGCGGGGACGTGAGAGATTTTTAATATTGCCATCGACTGGCCAAACGACGACAGAGCTCTCCATCGCAATTTAAATGATTAAAACTGGATCAAATTGATGGCGGTGATCAGCGTAAAATGAAGGAGATCGTGACGAAACTGAAACTTTTGAATATTCGTAATTTCAGTTGTGTTCAACTCTCGCTAGATGGCAAAGACCACATTATTTACATTGATTGACCTGGGGGTACTTGGGTGTGCTTTGGGCAATCAAAAAAAAATTAGTAGTAGAAGAATTCAGAATACCCAGAGTTCTTCTCCAAAACTTGTGATTCATTCAAGTATGGACGATTCAGCAAAATGAACATTTCTAAGACATAGGCGGTGAAGCGCGTCAAGTTAAAATTAATTCGCCATCGTTTCCGTCAAATAAAATTGGCAGTTGAAACATACCCGCCTCTTTCGTCGGCCAGTGAATTGGGATAGAAAGGTTCAAAATACGAATTAATTTATAAAAGTTTAGATCTATTCAGCTCTCGGATTATTACGGTATTGAAGTAAGAGAAAGATGAAACAGACTGAATAAAAACTTGGTAAGTCTTTATGCTTTATAATCCCAGTTATTTATCAGTAATTCAACTTGATTCAACCCGGAATTATTCGAGAACGCTGAATATGTAAAATTAATATGAATACTACCACATTAATATCACATATCACTAGTACTGAACAAACGGTGAAAGTCGCGCAACTTGAACCAATGGAACGGTTACATGTGCTTGACAAGAACAATGTAATTACACACTAGATTCTGCAACATAAAATCTATTAAAATGCTCATTAAATAAATGTGACGCTTTTAAATTAAATGTTTTCATGCAATAAGGAACACTTAAAACTACGCCATCCAAGCCCAGTCTCTTAATACATTTTGAGTCTTCCGCGCCCAAGAAAGTTTATTTCTCAACTCGATTTTTGTACGTTCACCTACTTTTCTATTTCATACGTTGCTTCTTTCTTATTCATTTTTTTAAAATAAGGTAATGATAGAAAAATTGTGACGACAGACAAGTGAGAAACAATATTTGAAGTTTCGTAGTCCGATTGCAAACATTTATAAATTTTGAGATTTTAAATTGACTGAACTGTGCGGGGCTATGTCAGCAATTGATTTATATTTCCCCCCTAACGTTTCGACTTGTGATTCATTCAGGTACTGGCGCTTCCGCAAAATTAACATTTTGCCACCGCTCGGTGTGTCTGGTCTAATTTTTTAATGTCCTCCCAAGGGATTCTTCGCCAGTTGAAGATATGTTGCTCACAACGGTTCCTCATCAAGGCGAGCGCCTTCGGAAGGATCCACCGGAGTGGGCTATTTGACAAGCGAATTAAAAAGATGCTGGATTCTTAATCGGCCATTCGCACCGCAATCGTTATCGGCGGAATTAATATATCTTCTCCGCCGTCCACTCGGTAGGGGTGAATTGAACCATTGTTTCACTTTTAATTCGTTGCGTTTGCGCAAAATCGATTTTTCATTCAATGAACATGGTCGATCACAAGTTCTTCAATGATTTTACCCAATAATTCCTGAAATTTAGGCAGCGCGACCTAAGATACTATTTGTAAAAAGTTTGTCAGAGACGCCAACGTGAGTTGAACACCAAATGGATATATTAATTCAACTTTCTGACAATTGTGATTAGCTCTGTATCTAGACTGGGGAGCGTGCTCCATGTGGATCCGGGTCAACTTTTGAAAGTCTTTTCCGTGTGATTCTTCACCAGTTGAGGATGTGGCGCTCGCGATGACTGATAACCAAGGCAAGCGCCATCGGAGGTTCCGCCGGAGTGGACTATTTATGTAAACCGAAATCTAAACATTCGTTTCGTTCAGTCCATATCATCCACACCGGAATCGATTTCGGCGTGTAATTAATTGGCTTATTTTTTCTGTTAACTCGGTAGCCTGTTGGTCGAAACGATATGCGGGAATTATCGGGAAATATTAATCAGATGCTGGCAAAGGGGAACATAATTCAATCAATTTTAAATATCTAATCTGAAAATGTTTAAAATCGGACCATGAAATTTGCTTATCATTGCCTTATTTAAAAAAAAAGGAATTGAAACAAATATTGTATGAAATGAAAAAGTAGTTGAATTGACAAAAATCGAGTTGGGAATGGTTTTATCTTGGGCGCGGAAGGCAGCAGAATGTAAAGGAACACTGGATGGCGTAGTTTTTTTTAAAATTCCCTTTGGGTTCGATTGCATGAACATTTTAAATTAAAAACATCAAGTTTTTTGTAATGAACAGTGTATTTGATTTTATGCTGCATAACTTCGTGTGAACTTTAATCGCGATAGTCACGCATGTTCAGCCGTGCTGAATTTTGAAATGCGTCACTTTTGTCATTGGTTAAATTCTATTGGCAATAATTATAATTCTGGAAGCGATACCAGTTAATTGTAAGTCCCCGAACATTCGATTAATGGAGGATGTAATTATTATCGCTACTCTTGCAATCATCGAGGTAAGCAACTTATTAGTGAATTATTCCTCGAATCGAATGTAAGTGAAGTCTTACACAATAAAAAATATTAGAGAAATTTAGAAAAAATCATTCACGTTACGTTGGCCGACGAAAGAGTCGGGTGTATTCTAACTGCGAGGTTCATTCGATGAAGAGGACGATACGAAATTTTAAATGGTCGTACTTCACCGCCTATGCATTGAAAATGTTCACTTTGCGGAATCGCCCATACTTGAATGAATCACAAGTTTTGGAGCACTCCAGCGATTCTTAATTCTTCTCCTATTCATTTTTTGTTTGATTGCCGTGAGCCACCATGCCCACAGGTCAAGAAATGTAAATAATGTGGTCTCCGCCATCTAACGAGAGTCGAACACAACTGAAATTACGAATATTTAAAAGTTTCAGTTGCGTCACGATCTCTATTATTTTCCGCTGATCACGGCCATTAATTTTTCTATCATTACCTTATTTTAAAAAAAAATAAAAAATTGAAACAAGTAATGAAATGAAAAAGTAGTTCTTGAATTTACATAAATCGAGTTGAAAATGGTTTTTCTTGGGCGTGGAAGGCAGCAGAATGTCGAGTAACACTGGGCTTGGGTAGTTTTAAAAAAATTTCCATTTGATCGATTGCACAAACACTTAATAATAAAAACGTCAAATTTTTTGTAATGAACATTGTGATAGATTGTACGCTACACTATCTATTGTAAAATTTAATCGTTTTTAACGAGTATGTACAATTTTACTTACGAATTAATTGCACAACTTTCATCATCGGTTGAATTCTATGGCAATTATTATAATTCTGGTAGCGATACCAGTTTTGTATAAGTCTCAATACATCAGGACGTTACGGACAGAAATGCATTTTACGGCGTTCTCTCTTAATGAGCTTAAGAACCAATGCATTATCGGTTAAACTCCGAATGTAAGTTATGTACTTAAAATAATTGAATGGAATAGAAGAATTAAGAACTTTTCATTCACGTTACGTTGGCCGACGAAAAAGTCAGGTGTATTCTTACTACAAAGTTCTTTCGATGAAAAGGACGTTACAAAAAGTTAACTGGTTGCACCTCATCGCCCATGCATTGCAAATGTTCATTTTACGGAATCTCTCATACTGGAATTAATCATGATTTTTGGAGCACTAGTGATTCTTAATTCTTTTCTATTAATTTTTCTTTATTGCCGAAAGCCACTTTGCCCCCAGGTTAAGCAATGTGAATAATGTGGTCTTCGACATCTAGCGAGAGTCGAACACAACTGAAATTACGAATATTCAAAAGTTTCAGTTGCGTCACGATTTCCGTCATTTTACGTCAATCACATCCATCAATTTGATCCATTTTCAATCAGTTTCATTGCGATTTAGAGGTCTGTCGTCGTTTGGCCAGTCGATAGCAATATTAAAAATAGGTTGCATTTGGATTTTGGTATTTCTTATCCGAATACAAGTGAAGTATAAATCATTAAAAATGAAAAAGGAATTTAGAACATTTCATTTACGCTACTTTGGTCGACGAAAAAGTCGGGTGTATTCTAACTGCGCAGTTCAGTCGACGGAAACGATCACGAAATATTTTAACTGGTAGCACTGTTCATCTTGCGGGAGCGCCAGTACCTGAATGAATCACAAGTCGAAACGCTAGGCGGGAAATATAAATCAATTGCTGACAACGGCGGGCACAGTTCACTCAATTTAAAATCTCAAATCTGCAAATGTTTGCGATCGGATCACGAAACTTAAATTATTGTTTCTCACTTGGTTGTCGTTACAATTTTGTTATGATTGACTGATTGCCTTATTAAAAAAAAGGAATTGAAACAAGTATCGTTTGAAATGAAACAGTAGTTCAATTAACAAAAATCGAGTTTTGAATGTTTTTTTCTTGGGCGCGGAAGGCAGCAGAATGTCGAGGAACACTGGGCTTGGGATGGCGTAGTTTTAAAAAATTCCCATGTGTTCGATTGCTTGAACACTTAATAATAAAAACGTCAAATATTTTGTAATGAACAACGTGATAGATTGTACGCTACACAACCTATTGTAATATTTAATCGTTTCCAACAATTATGTACAATTATACTTGCAGTTTAATTGCACAACTTTCATCATCGATTGAATTCTAAAGGCAGTTATTATAATTCTGGTAGCGATACCAATTTAGTGTAAATCACTGTATATTCGGACGTTGTATTCTGCAATGCATTTCCATTCCCTCCCAATCCTTAAGAGATTAGGAAACAATGCACTTTCGGCCTTACTCTGAATGTACGTGTTGTCCTAATAGAATTAATACTTAATAGAGGAATTAAGAACATTTCATTCACGTTACGTTGGCCGACGAAAAAGTCAGGTGTATTCTAACTGCAAAGTTCATTCGATCAAAAGGACTTTACAAAAATTTAACTGGTCGCACTTCACCGCCTACGCATTGAAAATGTTCATTTTACGGAATCGCTCATTCTTGCATTAATCAACAAGTATTGGAGCACACCAGCGATTCTTAATTCTTCTTCTAATAATTTTTTTTTTGATTGCCGAAAGCCACCATGCCCTCAGGTCAAGCAATGTAAATAATGTGGTTTTCGCCATCTAGCGAGAGTCGAACACAACTGAAATTACGAATATTCAAAAGTTTCAGTTGCGTCACGATCTCCGTCATTTTCCGCTGATCACGGCCATTAATTTGATCCAGTTTTAATCAGTTAAAATGCGATGAAGAGCTCTATCGTCTTTTTGCCAGTCGATAGCAATATTAAAAATAGGTTGCATTTGGTTTTTGGTATCTTGTTCGAATACAAGTGAAGTATAAATCATTAAAAGTGAAAAAGGAATTGAGAACATTTCATTCACGCTGGGCGACGAATAAGGTGTATTCTAACTGCTAAGTTCGGTCGACGGGAAAAGATCACGAAATATTTTAACTGGGAGCAATTCACCGCCAATGCCTTGAAGGTATGTTCATTTTGCGGAAGCGCCAGTACCTGAATGGGCCGATCAAAAGTCGAAACGTTAGGCGGGAAATATAAATCAATTCCAGACAAAGCCCCGCACAGTTCAGTCAATTTAAAATCTCAAATTAACAAATGTTTGCAATCGGACTACGAAATTTAAAATATTGTTTCTCTTTTGGCTGTCGTCACAATTTTTCTATCATTGCCTTATTTAAAAAAAAATTATAAGAAAGAAGCATCGTATGAAATGGAAAAGTAGGTGAATGTATATTGTATAAAAATAGAGTTGAGAAATGATCTTTCTTGGGCGCGGAAGACAACAGAATGTATTAAGAGACTGGGCTTGGATGGCGTAATTTTAAGTGTTCATGATTGCATGAAAACATTTTATTAAAAGCGTCACATTTTTATAATGAGCTTTTTTAAGGATTTTGTACTGCAGAATCTGGTGAGAAATTTAATCTTTCTAGTCAAGCACATGTAACCGTTCCATTGGTTTTAATTGCGCGACTTTCACCGATGGTTTTGTACGAGTAATATGTAACATCAATGTGGAATTATTTTTAAAAATTTTATTGTTTCAGCAATTTCGAATGATGTCTTGAACATAGATTGAGAAATTCTGAAAAATCACTGGTTAATAGCATTATGATAAATCAAGTGCAGATTCAGTCTATTTCTTCTGTCTTTTGCTTCCATCAGATTATGATCCGAATGCTGTAATGATTTATAAATTAATTTGCATCAAAATTAATTCGTATTTTGAACCTTTCTATCCCAATTCACTGGCCGACGAAAGAGGCGGGTACATCGCGACTGCCAATTTTATTTAACAGAAACGATGGCGAAATAATTTAACTTGACGTGATTCACCGCCTGTGCATTGAAAATGTTCATTTTGCGAAATCGCCCATCCTTGAATGAATCACAAGTTTTGGAGAGGAGAATTACTCTGGGGATTCTTAATTCTTCTACTACAAATTTTTTTTTTTTTAATTGCCCAAAGGCCAAAGCACACCCAAGTACCCCCAGGTCAATCAAGGTAAATAATGTGGTTTTCGCCATCTAGCGAGAGTCGAACACAACTGAAATTACGAATATTCAAAAGTTTCAGTTGCGTCACGATCTCCATTATTTCCGCTGATCACGGCCATCAATTTTGCTATCATTACCTTGTTAAAAAACAAAAAAAAATTCGAGGGGTTGTCAACTCGATCCGAAGGTGTACGGATCTTAAATCCAAAAATCAATTTTTCAGATTTTTCAGATTTTTTCAGATTTTTTCAGATTTTTCAGATTTTTTCAGATTTTTTGATTTTTTCAGATTTTTTACGATTTTTTGGATTTTTGGGGGGATTTTTAGATTTTCTTAAGATTTTTTCGATTTTTTCAAGATTTTCGTGATTTTTCAGGATTTTTAAGATATTTTGCAAAATTTTTTTCTCTTATGTAATAAACAAGTTAAAGACAGAATCCTTTTATTAAGTTTTTCATTTCCATAACAGTGATATCGGAAGAAAACAAAAGTTGGGACTCATTATTTATCACAGGGGGAGGCAAACTACATATATAATTACTACAGCAATGATACCCGTGCGCAAACATTGGCTGCTCGATAAGTCTTTTTCCTGTTAATTGCTGGTTGACATGATCAAAACAATACCAATCACATTGAGCACCCACTTTTTTCTCTCCGTCCCAGTTATAAATGATTTGCTTCATCTCATTTTTCCCCCCGGACATCAACATAAAAGAAAGTACACGTCCCACCAAAACTCTTTGTTTCTTTTTTTTACCTCTACCAGTTACATCACTCTTAAACATACACCAATCCCCAATACGAATTTTCCTTTTTTCAAAAAAAAAAAAAATAATCAATTTTTGTGCAAGTAAGAAATTTGAGCTCTGAGTAACTCTTTTGAGGCGATCGTTACTCTGTTTTTTAACTCCATTTTCACAAAGCCTATTGTCTGCTTTTTAAAAGTTACTATACGGCCCCATCTTCTCTTGTTATTACGATAAAAGGACTAGACAAAATCTCTTGGTCAGTATCACGAACGGCTTTTCCTTTTCGCAACATTTTATCAGTCTGCTTTCTAACAAGGAACTGTAATCTGTAAGCTGCGCGCCTTCAATTTATTTCAATAAACTCTTTTCGTAAGAATCAATGAAATTAAAAGTATCCTCTCCTTCGCAAGCAACTTCTTCACATTCATCAAATTCAAAAGCGTCATCATCAGTAGGGGCTGGCGCTTCCAACGACTCGCTTAATTTAAAGGCTAAACGCGCGTCAAAATTGAAAATTTTGTCATCTGAGTCGCCTAAACAAACCCCCAGTGCTTCCAATTCCATTTTGGCGTCGACCCTAGCCTTTTCCATCGTATTTTTAATTTCATCCAAAGAAGGAAGTGTGTCGCACAGGTTGCCATAACGTTCTTGGTTTTTAATATGCCTCGGATACACAATGTTATCAGCTGAACCGAGGGATGTTAAACGAATGTGGGCATCAGCCTTCCTACATCGGTGAATTAAAAAATCGAGCAATGTAAACGTCAATTGGGTGCTCCCAACCGGTGAAAAAGAGCGACAAGCCTTGAAATATGACTCGCAAGGCTGACTAGAAAAAAGCCAAGGTTTGAACAGCTGTGGTGTGTTGTCTTTTCCTAGCCTGACTATTAACATAATTAACCCATGAGCATTGAGTTCAGAACATAGATATGCATTGGGGGTAACAAAATGTTTACCTAGGGGGTAGGTACAATCACAAGACATCCAATATCTCCAGCAACGAAGACTAAATACTGAAAACCACATTTGGTGGGGGGATCAAGTTTCTTATCAATAAAGCTATTTGTCAAAAAATCCATAAGTTTAAGATAAAAGATTGTTCCTTCCGCTCCCGGTACTTGTTTCAGTAACGAACGTAGCTTCGGATTGCTTAAACGACGGACCGCATCATAATTCATTTTGTCCTCTAAGAGAAAAAAACGAAAAAAATCGATTCTTGTAAAATTTTGTCGATTTATTAAACCAAAATTCTTGGAATTTTGGGATTTTTGGGATTTTTTTGATTTTTTGATTTTTTTGATTTTTGGGATTTTTGGGATTTTTTAGGGATTTTTTTGAAAAAATCCGAGAGTTTACGAGGATTTTTTTGAGTTGACAACCCCTCGAAAAAATTGAAACAAGTATCGTATGAACTGAAAAAGTAGTTGAATTTACAAAAATCAAGTTGAAAATGGTTTTTTCTTGGGCGCTGAAGGCAGCAGAATGTCGAGGAACACTGGGCTTGGGATGGCGTAGTTTTTAAAATATTTCCATGTTTTCGATTGCATAAACACTTAATAATAAAAACGTCTAATTTTTTGTAATGAACTTTGTGATAGGTTGTACGCTACTCAACTTATTGTGAAATTTAATCGTTTTATTCAAGTATGTACAATTATACCCACTGTTCAATTGCACAACTTTCATCATCGGTTTAATTCGAACAGTATTTATTTTAATTCTGGTAGCGATACCAGTTTAATGTGAATCACAGTACATTCGGATGTTACGTCCCGAAATGCTTTCTCATAACTCTTGTACCTAAAAAGAGTTTGGATGGCATTTAGGGTCAAAGAAATCTGGCGAATGTAGATGAAGGCTTAACATTGATAAACCATAAAGGTATTAAGAACATATCATCAACGCTACTTTGGAAGACGTTAAAGTCAGGTGTATTCGCACTGTAAAGTTCTTTCGATGAAAAGTACGTTACAAAAATTTAACTGGTTGCACCTCACCGCCCATGCATTGCAAATGTTCATTTTACGGAATCTCTCATACTGGAATTAATCATGATTTTTGGATCACTTTAGCGATTCTTAATTCTTCTTCTATTAATTTTTTTTTGATTGCCGAAAGCCACCATGCCCACAGGCCCAGGTTAAGCAATGTAAATAATGTGGTCTTCGACATCTAACGAGAGTCGAACACAACTGAATTACGAATATTCTAAAGTTTCAGTTGCGTCACGATCTCCGTCATTTTACGCCAATCACGGCCATTAATTTGATCCAGTTTTAATCAGTTAAAATGCGATGAAGAGCTCTGTCGTCGTTTGGCAAGTCGATGGCAATATTAAAAATCTCTCACGTCCCCGCGAAATTTTGTTTTTGGGTTTTTTTTTGCTTTTGTTTGCTTGCGCAAGCCACAATCGAATGTTTTCAACTAATGAACTAGATTGATCACAAGGTCGTTCACGATTTGACATAATCAGTTGTTAAATTTAAGTAGCGCCACTAAAGTTTCTAATTGTAATTAGTGAAGCAGAGACGCCAACGTTAGGTGGGACCTCGAATGGTTTAATATTCAGTCACTACGCCCAATCTGAATGGCTACTTGAGGGAAGACTGTGGCATAAATTTTTGAAGACTCTCCTATGTGAACCTTCACCAGTTGAGGATGTGGCGCTCGCAACGGTTTCTCACTAAGGCGAGCGCCACTGGAGGTATCCGCCGGAGGGGACTACTTGAAGAAGAAATTTAAAAATATTAAGTATTCCAGGCTGATTGAATCGTCTTCCGCACCGGAAGCAATTTCCTTGAAAATAGATTCCTCCGCCCGCTCGGTAGTTGTCGTTGGGAACGTTTCTCAAATGCCAAATTAGATTCCCCTTCAATTGTTGTTGTCATTACCCTGATCCTTTTTATGGACCATCGTTGGTCTCTCTCTCTTATAACCGGATGTGTTTTATTTGCATATCACACACACACGGCGAGGCCAGTCAATTTCACGCCCAAACTAACCCCCATCCATCCGCATTGGCTCACCCCAGTCGTTGTAGTAGTAATGGACAAGTACATAGGACTAGTGTCTAGTGGTAGCATTACAACTCCCACGTCATCATTTATAAAAACCAAATGTCTACCGAATACCGCCTATATATATATTTCTCAAAAAAAGGGGGGGGGACCTTGTCCTTTAATAGTAGAGACACACACAGGTCCCTGCGTGTGTGTGTGTCATATATGTACCCCGGGGGATGTGTGTGCTCGCAGGAGTCGAGGAAATCCGAGGGGTTGTCAACTCAAAAAAATCCTCGTACACCCTCGGATTTTTTCTAAAAAATCCCTAAAAAATCCCAAAAATCAAAAAAATCAAAAAATCAAAAAATCCCAAAAATCCCAAAATTCCAGTCGTCGAGTCTCTCCTTTTTATTCGACCCAAAGTTAACGAGATTTCTTCCAATCAGCTTCCAATATTCAAGTATATGGGACTCAGTCTTCTTCTTTTTTATTTTTTCGCTTCTTTCGTGAAGAACGAGTGTTTTGCCAATAATCCAAGTTACTTGACGGTTTCAAAAGAAAATTTTCGTTTCGAGAATTCTTAAATTTCCTATGCGCGACAGACCTCAGAACGTACGAGGATGGTGTTATGAGCTTTTTACTGAATGGCTTGTGAATGCCCAACGAATTTTTATGGGCTGTGCTGTCATAACTGTTTTTGTTTTTTTGCTTTAAATTTTTTTTGTGTTCTTTCATTTGACGTCAAGATTTTTTGAGACGTCGGATCAGGGAAATGGTTGTCAATGACAACGCTCTGAACGCCCGTGTTGAACTTGTCCATGTAAATTACCTTGAATGATTCAAAATAGCTCTAAAGAGAATAGCGTCTAGATTATGGCTGCTATACCAGGTATAATACGACCGCTTAACCAAAAAATATCAATGCTATATAAACTCTCTCTATTGTTCCGCACCGGAAACGTTTTCGGGCGAAATCAGTTGCTTATTTTTTCTGTCAACTTGTTAAATGTCGGTCGAATCGTTTGATGGGAGATAAGTTGAATTCCAGAAATCTATAGTCAATAATGATTTTTCTTGGGCGCGTAAGACAACAGAAAGCAGAAAGTAGGGTTGTTAAATGTGAAAGACGGCGCAATTTCGAAATTTCCATTTTGTTCCTGATTTCATTAACATTCATTTATAAACGTCCGATTTTTTTATGAACACTTTGATAAATTTTACGTTGCAACAGCTCTTGTGAATTTTAATCGTACTAGTCAAGTATTTTCGATCGCTTGTTTGATTTGAATTGTGCAATTTTCATCGATGGTGTAGTACGTGCTGTGTGGTTATTATTCTGGTAGTGATCCCAGTTAATTTTAAGTCACAGCATATTCGGATTATTCAGATGATATCTAGTACATTCTTCGAGATGCACAAGATGTTATTGATTGCACCAGCCCTGCGATCCGAATGCATGCGATGTGTTAATAAATATGTATGAATGAAGAACTTAAAACGTCTCAATTCCGCTACACTGGACGATGAAAGAGGCGGGTGTATCCTGACCGTGAAGTTCATCGATTGCAACGATGATTAAATATTTTGTCTGGATGTACTTCACCGCCGATGCCTTGAAAATGTTCATTTTACGGAAGCGACAGTACTTGAATGAATCACAAGTTTAGGAGAAGAACTCATGCGATATCATCGAATTTTTTCCCATTATTTATTTAGATTGCCGAAAGCCCCAATTAAAAGTCTGACGAAAATCATTTTTGTAAATAATGAGGTCTTTGCCATCTAACGAGAGTAGAACACAATTGAAAATTGAATATTCAAAATTTTCAATTGCCACGATCTCTGTCATTTCCCATTAATAACGGCTATAAATTTGACTCAGTTTCAATCAGTTTAATTGATCTTATTAAATTATTGATCTTAAATTATTTTAGAACTGCCTCAGTATGTTAACTAATTTCCGTAAACAACCGCTGGCGAACGATTCCATTTCGTAAGAGAATAGCGTCAAGTTGTAGCTATTATACCACTAGGTATAGTCGATAGCTTCTCTATTCACTTTTTTGTTTTCTTTTAATCGGTGATTATTGCGTAATTAAGCTTGTAAAGCTTTCTTTTCGCACCAACGCTCCATTAAATTATAAATGCTTGAAATTTTTCCTACGAGCATTACGGAAAATTTTACGTCACACCAGCTTGTGTCCATTCAAATGGCATGAGTCAACTATTTCCAATCGCGCGTTCAATTTTGTTTATACCATATTATCACTGGTATAGCAATAGCGGAATATTATATTAGTTTGAAAGGGACTGCAATGTGCAATCAGACACGACTCATGAACTTCTAAGATTGCGATTGATTATTTAGACAGAGTGCCTTTAAGAATACATTTGTCCATGCCTCCCTGGTTTGAACAATATGAAATCTTTTAAGTTTAGGGGCTTGGAACTTGGAAGTCCATCGTCGTCTGCCTTCGTAATCAGAGATCTGGATTTCTTGAAAAATAATCAAAGATAATTGGACTGAAAATAATTATATGCCTCTGTTCTCGTCAACAGAGGAGTCGAATATTTTTCAGCTTTTAAGTATGCCCAATTGAAATAAAGAAAAAAATTCAACTTGTCACTCTTCGTCGCACTTTCCTTGTGATTGCTCATTTGGCATAAGCGCCAGTTTTTGAATTGAAAAACAATTTTGGTGTTGGACTCTTTTCTTTTAGTTTGCTTTTTCATTTGGCTGTCTTTCAATAGCCCCAGGTCTGCGGATGGACACTGAGCTCAAAGGTCTATTGAATTGCTTGTGATTACGGATGGACTTGCTTTGGACCTTGCCATCAAAACATGTTCTCCTTTGAGACATTGTGTGTTGTTGTATCATCGATGTCAGATCGGTGGATTTCTTCTCTTCCTCGAGCCGTTTTTGTCTTCATGGCATTGTGTGAAATAATCGCAATCTTTTAAAACAATGAACTTTATTGATGATAAGGTCGTGCGTGATTTGACCAGATTATGTCCGCTTTGTGACAAACCGTGACAAATGCTACCAGCGTTTCGAATTGCAGTTTGTACAGTAAATGCGCAAACGTTAGGTGAACTAAAAAAACGGATATTTTAATTTTTAATTCACGATATATTCTTTCTTTCATTTGTGGGGGTCGCCGTAATGTAGCGCGAATTATTTGTTGTTCCTAACAAGGGGTGTGGTTCGCAAAGGTTCATCACCAAAGCGAGTGCCACCACCGGAGTGTCCGCCGGAGTGGACTTGTTAGCAATAGAAATTTCAAAACACTCGATTTTATTTGTTGGTGCGCACCGGAGTCATTTTTGGCGAAATCAAATGTTCATGTTATCTGTCAACTCGGTAGGCTTCGGACGAAATGTCAGGCGGGAAATGTAAAACAATTGCAGACAAGCGGGCGCACAGTTCATTCATTCAAAATTTCAAATCTGCAAATGTTTGGAATCGGACCACGGTCCACGAAACTTCAAATATGGTTTCTCACTTGGCTGTCGTTACAACTACAAATGTGCTGGCAATGGGTTTAAAATGGCAATGGAGTTCACATGGCTAGCGCCCTGCCAGGACTTTATTTAGTTCACGTGACACGGATCTTTTAGCATACAAGGTTGTTTTTCCAACCAGGTCTAATTAAACAAACATGAAATAAATCCGTATTATGAACCTTTCTATCCCGCTACACTGTCCGACGAAAGAGGCGGATGCATCCCGACTGCCGATTTCATTCGACGGAAACGATGACGAAATATTTTAACTTGACGCACTTCACCGCCAATGCCTTGAAAACGTTCATTTTGCGGGAGCGCCAGTACCTGAATGAATCACAAGTCGAAAAGTTAGACGAGAAATATAAATCAATTCCAGACCAAGCCCCGCACTGTTCAGTCAATTTAAAATCTCAAATCTACAAATGTTTGCAATCGGAACCACGAAACTGCAAACATTGTTTCTCACTCTGCTGTCGTAACAATTTTGCTATCATTGCCTTATTTTTAAAAAAATTAATTGAAAGCAGGGTCGTGTGAAATGGAACAATAGTTGAATGTATAAAAATCAAGTTGGGCATGGTTTTTTCTTGGGCGTGGAGGGCAGCAGAATGTCGAGTAACAATGGGCTTGGGATGGCGTAGTTTTTAAAAATTCCCATGTTTTCGATTGCATGAAAACTTATTAATAAAAACGTCAAATTTTTTTAATGAACATTGTGATAGAAACTATGCTACACAACCTATTGTGAAATTTAAACATCGAAAATTTCATCATTTATGAAAATTAATCATTTTCATCATCAGTTATGCGAACGGCATTTATTATATTTCTGACAGTAGCATCAGATTTAACTAATCACAATTCATTCGCCGAATTAGCAGAACTACATGCAATCTTATAACTCTTGTGTTGTAAGAGAGTATAGATTGACAATTGAGCGTAATTCAAGCGAATGTATGTGTAGGCTTATAAATAAATATCAACAAAGGTATTAAGAACAGTACATCAACGTCACTTAGGGTGACGTAAAAGTCAGGTGTGTTCTAACTGTAAAGTTCATTCGATGATAAGGACGTTACAAAAATTTAACTGTACGCACTTCACCACCCATGCATTAAATATGTTCATTTTACGGCATCTCTCATACTGGAGTGAATCATGATTTTTGGAGCACTCCAGCGATTCTTAATTCTTCTTCTATTAATTTTTTTTTATTGCCGAAAGCCACCATGCCCTCAGGTTAAGCAATGTGTTAATAATGTGGTTTTCGCCATCTAGCGAGAGTCGAACACAACTGAAATTAAGAAAATACAAAATTTCAGTTGCGTCACGATCTCCGTCATTTTCCGCTGATCACGGCCATCAATATGATCCAGTTTTAATCATTTAAATTGCGATGTAGAGCTTTGTCGTCGTTTGGCCAGTTGATAGCAATATTAAAAATAGGATACATTTGGTTTTTGCTATCTTACCCGAATACAAGTGAAGTATAAATCATTAAAAATGAAAAATAAATTAGAATATTTCATTTACGCTATACGGTCGAGGAAAAAGTCGGGTGTATTCTAACTGCGCAGTTCAGTCGACTGAAACGATCACGAAATATTTTAACTGGTAGCACTTCACCGCCAATGCTTTGAAGATGTTCATTTTGCGGGAGCGCCAGTACCTGAATGAATCACAAGTCGAAACGTTAGGCGAGAAAATTAAATCAATTGCTGACAAAGCCCCGCACAGTTCAGTCAATTTAAAATCTCAAATTTACAAATGTTTGCAATCGGACTACGAAACTTCAAACATTGTTTCTCACTTGGCGGTCGTCACAATTTTTTCTTTCATTGCCTTATTTTAACAAATGAATAAGAAAGAAGCATCGTATGAAATGGAAAAGTAGTTGAATGTATAAAAATAGATTTGAGAAATGATCTTTCTTGGGCGCGGAAGACAACAGAATGTATTAAGAGACTGGGCTTGGATGGCGTAATTTTAAGTGTTCCCGATTGCATGAAAACATTTAATTTAAAAGCGTCACATTTTTTTTAATGAGCATTTTTATAGATTTTCTGTTGCATAATCTGGTGTGAAATTTAATTTTTCTTGTCAAGCACATGTAACCGTTCCGTAGGTTCTAATTGCGCGACTTTCACCGTTGGTTTTGTACGAGTGATATTATTCATTAAGTGTTATTAATATTTAAAATTGTATAGTTCCAGCATTTACGAATGGTATGTGGCAGGGTATCTTTCACCATTTATATTAAAAGGTGTTGATATCCTGCTATGAATAAATGGTTGTTAAGAAGGTAAACATGTCTGAACAACATACATTCATTTTACGTTTCATTTAGTTTACATCCGAATGCTGGAGAGGATTACATTTTTAACAATTAATTCGTTTTTTTAAATCATTCAACCCGGTTTCACTGGCCGACGAAATAGACGGTTATATTCTGACTGCCAATAGAATTTGACGGGAACGATGGCGAAATATTTCAACTTGACGCGCTTCACCGCCTATGCATTGAAAATGTTCATTTTGCAGAATCGCACATACTTGAATAAATCACAAGTTTTGCAGAATTACTCTGGGGATTCTTAATTCTTTTACAATTAATTTTTTTTTTATTTCCCAAGCACACCCAACTACCCCCAGCTAATTCAATGTAAATAATGTGGTTTTCGCCATCTAGCGAGAGTAGAACACAACTGAAATTACGAATATTCAAAAGTTTCAGTTGCGTCACGATCTCCGTCATTTTACGCCAATAACAGCCATCAATTTGATCCATTTTCTCAGTTTTATTGCGATGAAGAGCTCTGTCGTCGTTTGGCAAGTCGAAGGCAATATAAAAAATATCTCACGTCCCCGCGAAATTTTGTTTTTTGTTTTTTTTGCTTTTGTTTGCTTGCGCAAGCCACAATCGAATGTTTTCAACCAATGAACTAGATTGATCACAAGGTCGTTCACGATTTGACATAATCAGTTGTTAAATTTAAGTAGCGCCACTAGAGTTTCTAATTGTAATTAGTGAAGCAGAGACGCCAACGTTAGGTGAACCTTGAATGGTTTAAGATTGAGTCGCCACACATCTGATATTAACGGCCGGCGCGGCCGCTTGTTGAACAATTTTTGGCAGTCGCTCCCATGTGATCCTTCACCAGTTGAGGATGTGGCGCTCGTAACGGTTCCTCATCAAGGCGAGCGCCACCGGAGGTATCCGCCGGAGTGGACTGCTTGACATTGAAATTTTAAAATATAAATTATTCAAATCTGATTATAATTTTCTTCCGCACCGGAAGCGTTTTCCTTGAAATTCAGATTTCTCCGCCCGCCCGGTAGATGTAGTTGGAAACAGTTTCTCAAATGCCGAATCAGATTTCCCTTCAATTGTTATTGTCATTACCCCGATCCTTTTTATGGACCATCGTTGGTCTCTCTCTCTTATAACCGGATGTGTTTTATTTGCATATCACACACACACGGCGAGGCCAGTCAATTTCACGCCCAAACTAACCCCCATCCATCCGAATTGGCTCACCCCAGTCGTTGTAGTAGTAATAGACAAGTACATAGGACTAGTGTCTAGTGGTAGCATTACAACTCCCACGTCATCATTTATAAAAACCAAATGTCTACCGAATACCGCCTATATATCTTTCTCAAAAAAGGGGGGGGGGGCCTTGTCCTTTAATAGTAGAGACACACACAGGTCTCTGCGTGTGTGTGTGTGTCATATATGTACCCTGGGGGATGTGTGTGTGCTCGCAGGAGCCGAGGAAATCGTCCAGTCGTCGAGTCTCGTTTTTTATTCGACCCAAAGTTAACGAGATTTCTTCCAATATTCAAGTATATGGGACTCAGTCTTCTTCTTTCTTTTTATTTTATTTTTGTTATTACAATATTCTCTCGAGTGCTGTAATGTACATATATAGTCGATATAGTGGCTATCGGCTCTGTATCGCCCAAGGGGGGCGTCCAGCAACCTCCGGGGCCCAATGCTTTCGATTTGTTCTTGCACTTGCAATAATATCGGCTGGAATAAAAACCCCAACAAAATCTATTTTTTAGTCGCGGACGATCTATTTTACTATCCGTTTGAAAAATCTGATTTGACTCGATTTCTCTATTTGATTTGACGTCCGGAAATGTTTTTCTTTTTGGGTTTGGTCCGGATATGGATTGGATGTCCGAGGGCTCGACGACCGGCGGCCAATCAGATCATCAATCTGAGAAAAAAAGAGACACACACACACGCGCATTTACCATATATCATTGTGGTGTGTGTGTGTGTCTCCTATATTATATGCAGTGGCGCCTACTGATGTTCTATATAATAATCGAATATCACGGAAAGGACTCACGTTCATGCCCACCACCACCACCACCACCATACTCCGGTGCGTGTACACTATGTCGAGGTATATTTATTTCTTTTAAAAGAAGCGCCTTTTTTTTATTTCTTATTATTATATCACGACCGAGGGGGTGAAAGAAAAGGGCCGAGATAACGGCCGTGATTTCTAATCAGCAATGCCACAAGGAGAGCGTGAGCGCTCTCACCACATCTTATATAACATCCAAACTGGATTATACGGGGCGGCTATATCTATAGACAGAGACGCCGATAGCTATAACTATATTATACGTATATACTGTATATATATATACCTTTTTGTTTTCCTTTCGGTTTTATTTCCCAGTCTTTTTTTTTAATGATTATTTCCGGATTGTGGCGGTGTTCCGGTAACCGGAATTTTCACGGGAAACTCGGAATTTTTTTATTTTTTTTTTATTTCTTTGATTTAAATATTTAAAATTTGAATATGAAATTTAAATATTTTGACAAATAAAATTTTTTCCTATTTTCGACCGATTTTTTTCCGCATTGTAACCGGAATTTTTACGGATATCAGTGTCTCCGTTCTCATCCGAAATAATATTTTTTAATATTTTGGTTTTTATTATTTAAATATTTTTTAAAATTGTGTTTTTTCGTATTTTCCACCGTTTTTTTCCCCAAGTAAATTTTGAATTTATTTTGATTTATTTAAAAAAAATAAATAAATGGAAAAGAATTTGGCATGACGGATCGATTTGAACACAAGGGAGGAGTAGGGGAAGAAGTGTATAGCATACACACGCAGCCTGCCTCTCCCTATACATATAATATATATTTCCAGCCAGAGATTGAGTGCGGTCAGCCTTTCCGTGATTCCCAACCAAATAACAGGAGCCAGGAGCCGCACACACAATCCGAATCCCCACCCCCTTTTCCGAGTTTGCCCTTTGATTAGTTTCCGCATTTAAAAGGGTGGGTGGGAGGGGATAGGAAATAAATAAATTTATTTATTTATTTCCTTTTTTTTTAATTCTCCGCACGACATGTGATGTATAGAACATCGTTTGGCACGGGCTGCCCAAACAACATCGGGACCGTGTTGGATGTTGTGATCTATTGCCCGGCACCCGAATGCGCCTGCGCATTCCAAATAAAAAATAAAAGACAAAATTGTATTTTTTATTTCGAATTATTTTATTTATTTTTATTTATTTTTTCTATATTCCCGCGTCCGTGTCCCGACCATGTCCGACCATTATTACCGAGCGCGGTGGAATAGATGTGGGTGTGTGTGTGTGGGTTTTTCCCCCCCTTATTTTTTTTTGCTGTATGTATAAATGCGGGCGACAAGCCAGGAAAAAGGAGCCAGGAGCCTAAGATAAGAGAGAGGCTATAGACCCCAGGAACCCTAAGCAACTAAATATATACACATATATATTTATACTCGTTCAATTTTGATGGAATCATTTTATACATACGTGTACATGTATACAGGGTGGGTGGGTGTCGGTCCTTTGTGTGTCAAAAATAGGAGCGCCAGGAGCCATGTGGCAAAGGTAGTACGTGTTCGGTATACCAATCAATCAGAGCGGTCGGGAGCGATGTGCTATTGACAATCACGACAGATAAAAAAAGAGAAATAAAAAATCAACCCGATGGATGAAATTCCCCCCCCCCCCCCTCCCTCATCCAAACAAAATGAAAAATTCTACTCGTCTCTTTTGTCAAGACGAAATATCTATCAAAATAAATTTCGACGTGTGTGCTGTGTGTATATGGAAAAAGCTGGCCGTCTGATTTTATTGATTATACACATTTTCAATGTACTACTGTAGGCCTAGCTCGTTGTACATGTACGAATTGCGAGTCGTAGTAGCCAACCGAACAATTCCGGCCGGAGCTCCTTTTTCTTCTTATTTTCCAATCGTGTATGCAATATAAATTAGTCATATCTTATCTATACGCACACACAAGAGTCTGCTGACTGTTGGTGGATCTAACTTATTGACTGCTACTTTATTCCCCCCATACTATAGACTACCGCCCCCTTTTTATCCAGTCCATGTACTATACTATCTCCTGCTACTGTGCAATGTCTGTGTGTAGATTTTCTCTCTTTTTCTTTGTATATATTAAGCAGCTAGCTATAGCTGCTGGAGCGGTCTATACATTATTAGCCAGGCCCCGGCCAGCCGGAGCAGCCAGCCCGAGCATCAGCCAGCCATGGACGGAGCTAAAAAGCTTTTCTATGGATGGAGATAGCGAAGAAACTAGCGCGAATAATGTATATATATATCTATCTACATCTACACGGAGCGGGGGTATATAGGCTCAGTCTAGGGAAAAGCAACAGCAGACTCACGCTGAATAAATAGTCTCTCTCCTTTTTCCCTATATAGCTCTCTATCTATCTATATATGTGCATGCTGTTGGCCTGCTGCTATATAAATTGCTAAGTATATCTATATGTATAGGAGAGGAAGTGCTGTGCAGCTGGCTTTCCCATGTTTTCCACCCAGCTCGTTTCCAAAATGAGTTTAGATTTAACCTTCCATTTTATTATCTATATATATAGGCCTATAGGGGCTGGACGGCACACACATGGATATTTTCTTTTTTTAATTCTTTACAAAAATTTTTTACTTTTATTTTTCCCTTTTTATTTTATTTTATATATGGACGGCCACAACTGATGTGTGTAGGCTGGGCGGGGTCCATTGGGAATATACATGTATTTTGCTCTCTTGCTGCGCCCGGCGTATATAGAGCAGCAGCAAAAGAAGACTATAGAAGAAGATCAGTCGGGAAAGAATAGAAAAGAAAAGGTATATAGTCTCTCTCTTTTCTATACATATAATGACCCGTACCAACCAACACAAGAAGGCAACTATATATATATATATATATAGTATATATAGGAGATTGGATAGATATAAGGTCACGTGCTGCTGATGCTGTGCTTCTTCTCTCTCTGTCGTGATTTTTTTTCTTTCTTTCTTTCGGGACCGGAATGACACAACAAAAGTAGCCCCTTTTTTTTATTTCTTTCCACCGTCTATAGTTGTAACGTAATTTTTTGATTTCTTTTTAAATCATTGCTTAGATGACTATATCGATAATAATAGCCACCGATTTATTATCTAAGAAAAAATACGGTTGATTTATTTATTTATCGATTGGGGGTCGTAAAATAAAAAACGTTTTTATTTATTTTGTGGTGGGCGATATAGGCTATATATATCTGGAGCACTTATTGTAGTAGTGTATGTCGCCTTCTGCCACATATAATATATATATTATGTTACCAATAAAAACAAAAACAGCACACACACACACCTAAAAGATATAACGTTTGAAAGCTTTTACGTGTCACTCCCACCACCGTAAAACTGTATGGCCCTTTATTTATTTGAAATGCCATCAAGTTTAATGTCATTTAGATATATAAATATATATCGGGTGAGTGTTCTAATAGATATTGGCAACGGTACAGCACGACAAGTTTCAATCATTGACCCTCGACAACAACAACAACAACAACAACAATGTATAATGGAAATGATGTCTCAAACAAAAAAAAGGAATAGAGGATGTCCTTATCTTTCTTGTCTCTCATCGATGATCCTCTTTTCTCTTGTCTTGCAATAAAAACAAGGGCCTTCTTTGCTCCTGGTTGTTGTTGTACTATAAGAGGCTTTTATAATACAGGCGAACGTGTATATAAAAACCCTGGCGAATCTATATGTAAAGACGTCATAGAGAAATCAATTTTTTAAATCTATATTAAAGCTCACCCATATATTTTCTGCTGACTATTCCCAACTTTTAAAAAATCAAATAAATGTTTTAAAAGAGAATAAATGTATATAGATATGCCCAGGCCAACCGAAAGAGTTATATATAGAATAGGATGGATAGCTCTTATTTCTCGCAGCAGTTCAATTAGGCACGTATAATATATATATTAGCTAGATCTTCAACACACACAGAGCAGCACTCGGGCTCCCCCCTCAGATTGTCTAATTGGTTGAGCATCGTCCATCACTTTCTCTTTCTCCTTTTTTTTACTTCTTTGCTATGCGCCTTGCCGGTCTAATGCACAGTGATTAGGTGCTGGAGGTTCTATATCTATCTAATAACACATTTAGATTTCGATGCATTAATATCTATTTTAAGTTGCCGTCGAGTTATTGGTCGACATTTGCAGCTCCTTGTGCTGCTGATGGTGGGGTCTGGCGATCGATAAAGTTTCCCCTCTATCGCTTGTGACTAATGATGTCTGACTCTCTACTGCTGCTGCTCCTGCTGTTTGGTATATTATAGGAATTTCTTCGTCATTTTCTGCTGATGATGATGAGATTCCATCTCGCACGAACCAACGAACCAACCCCAGCAGCTGCACAGCCATGGCGTTTGATAATGCACCGGGTGAAAAATAAAAGAATAAGAACTATATATAAAAGTTATAAATATAATATTTATTCTTTTCTCCCCAATCAACTCTCATATCTCGGCACTTGAAGAAAAGTCTCCCACACTACTACTACACTCGAAAGTCACGAGAACTAGATTCTCTCGAGTGTGCACGGTGGCGGATATAATTGGAAGACAATAATAATCACGGGGAATCTCTACAGCACTATGCTCTCTATATATAGATGGATCGGGAATCTTTTATCATATTTTCTTTTTCGAGAATCCCGGGCATCGATCGATCCAACAGCTGCTGGCACCCAGCAGCAGCAGCACAACGACATATACAGTACAGAAGAAAAAAACGAGTCTAGAAAAGGAGCTATCTAGGAGCTATATAGGAGCTATAGTATAACTTCTCGTCAAAGACAAGATTGCTGCCGCATGGCTTAACTGTTCGTTGGTCCAGCTGCTGGACTTCGGGACTATTCTTTTCCCTTCATCTTGTCCACGGCACAAAATCTTTCAATATCGAAAAAGATTTAAAAATAAAAAAAGGAATTTTTTGATAAAAATTTATTGCTGCTCTTTTTTTTTGAACGCCCTGGAAAAAATCTAAGCTGTGCCTGCTGGGCACGCGGATCGATAATTCGCAATACCTTAACATTTGATTCCAGCGGAGTGGAAATTTTTTATTTTTATTTTATTTTATTTGTTTTATATTTGGATGGGTGATGGCAGGTTCTGCTGTATATTTTAATGATGCCGTGGGCGACACTCCCGGGCTTCATTGGAACATCCAACTACTTGCCACTTAGAGAATATACATAGATAATATTATATCCAGCAACCACGGCAGATGCTGGCGGAGCATATAGCAGCAGGTAAAGTGTAAAAAGCACTTAGGATAGCGACGAGCGACGACGACATTCCCGGGAGAACCATCGGGAGATCTACTTCAACTTTGCTTTAACTCTCTGCTCCTTCTAGCCGCTTGCCGCGGAGCTCCTATAGCTCCTAGTTTTTATTTTATATTTGAACACCGGTTCCATCTCTTTTCCTTTTTCAAATATTTTTTGATAAGAAGAGAGTTTCTATAAATAGTTGTACAACTTGTTGAAATATCTTTTGGGTGGAGCAAAATTTGGATCTTTTAGCCTACTGGTAAAGGAGGAAAAAGAAATTGCACTGTGACCTTTATATGTCCGTTTTTCGGTCGGAGATGTTCGCTCGATTAAATCAAACGGAAGTGATTATTATCAAGCGCATCCTTAGCTATATATATGTAGTATAGGATCTCTCTATTTTGGGTGAAGGGGGGGTTGTACAAAGGAGAAGAGAGGAAATAAATTGATGTATATTAGGAGGAGCTAGACTCTATATTTTTTTCTCTTTTTCTATCCGATAGAATTGGCTTCACGTTTTCTCTCCCATTTTCTTTGGATATGCGCAGGGCGACCACAGCGCAGCACAGCTCCTGGGCTCCTGGCTGCTGCTGGAGAGGCGGTTGGTCGAACTTGACAAAAAGGAAACGCCGTTCCACCGTTACCCTGTTAGTTCCATTCCGGACAGAGTCCTCGTTCGTTCTCTCTCCTTCCGCTCCTTTCTATTTCAAATAGAAAAAAAAAAGTTTTTATTTTCTGTCGTTTCATTTTGATGAAGAACAAAAATTAAAAAAACTGAAATTTTTATTTTTTTTGAATTTCAAATTGAACTTTTTTTGGCGCCACAAATTTTTTGTTTTCCACGGAAAAATTCAGTGCGACAATTATAATTAGTGAAAAGTGCGGAATTTCGAAATTTGGGTTGGTCATATCGTCATGGCGACCGTGAAACAAGAGGACGGGTTGTTGTGAGAATTTTTTTTGGGGGGTGGGAAAGACACACGACGAAATTTGAATTCATTTGAGCGAATATTGAGCGCAACCATTTTCGCTGTGGGTCCGTCGTCGTCATGCCGATGATGAAAGCCGAGACGTCGCCAGGAGCTCCAGGAGCTTGCGCCAGCCATCACCACCATCAAGTTGGTAGCCCAGTTAACAGCACTAAATCCAGGCGATCGTTGAAATTCATCAATTTACCCAGCGGCACTTTGGCCTTACTCGCCACAATCGGATTCCTTTCGGTATAATACATCATAATAATTCATTAATAATAACCATAACATATCATTGAAATATTTTCCAATTATTCAAATGATGATGGCAAACATTTGCCCTGGCCATTTGTGCCGCATTCGTCACTGGGCAAACATTTGCTTCTCTCATCTGCGTCATGTCAAATTCATTTCAAATTTAATCTAAACCTAGGAATCTAATAACACAGTGCTATACAGCAGCAGCAGCTCAATCAGCTTATACATAATACAGGAAGGAAAAATGTCGAATTGTGCCCGGTTGATTGCCCATTTGAATTGATAGATCGTTGCGAGGCTATATAGCACACATAGCGACTAATCCGGATTACAACGGGAGGCCAAAGGGGATTACAATTGGCCTCCCAGGTATAAATCTATATTAGCAACGCGTTCCCTCCATGTATACACACAGGACAACCCCCCAACCAACCTAAAAGAAATCGGGAAAGAATATCACGCCGGATTAAAGACAGCAGCATCCAGGGCGGAATCGAAACGATTGTTATAGGAGGGGGGGCTAAATATATCCGCGTGTAATCCTCTTGTATATATGTAAGATATTATCCACCCCGACATACTAGCAGGAGCACAATGTTTGACATCACAGCAGCACTACAGCAAAAGAATTTCTATCTGCTCGTGTCTGTGCATCAGTGCGCAATTCAACGGCGTTGGGTTGGGGGGTCCCTATTTGTCGCACAATTCCCAGGAAGGAAAAAAATGGTTATCTTCCTGGGAATATATAAAAAGGAGGAAGAGCAATTCCAGTGAATTTTTTTTTCTTATTCCTGATTTAACCAGACACACGTTCTTTTTTATTTTCCATTTTAAAATTTTTATTTTTTGTTCTTATCGATCAGGAAAAAGCTCTACCCCTCCCTGGTTATTTGCATAATTTAAATCTAGGCGCTGTGTGTGTATAGTACTATCATCGGAAGTTGTTACAGCACATATAACAGTGCTGCTGCTGCTGCTGCCTGGGAATTGAAATTAAGTTTGATTTAAAGACGATATCATTAGCTGATGGCTGCTGCAACGACTCTGCTGTGCTGTGTGTGTGTGTCCGGCATCATTACAGATGGTGGGATGGCCAGTTTGAGGGGTGGGGGTTTATACCCGGGCACACCACATTTTCACGAAATATGTAGCCGGCGGCGGCGGCAGACAATAGAGACGGCAATGATGATGCAAGTGATGAATGGTATCTCCTCTTACCAATTCAAGTGGATAGTGTCTCCCCCCCCCTTCCCCTTATTCTCTCTCTGGGTACGAACATCTAATGGCCCGTACAGATATATATACGACTAGTACTACTATAGACTCTAGACACTCTGGCAAAATAAATACACACGTTAACACACACTCTATACAATTTAATGTCGCTCTTATATTCGTGATTCATTAGAGTTTCTCTATAGCCTACTGCGGGAGTGGGCGTGGCTAAATAGATAGATATAGCCCATTCTTATAGATAACTAATCACGTTTTGTTTTCGGGGGGGTGATGGTGTCCAGGATATTTATTTCGGATGACAAAACATGACAAGGATATGACAGCCTATATCTAAGAGTGGGTTTGTGTCCGGTAGCTGTTGACGTCATTTCTAGATATATACCAAGGTCCGAAAGAGATAGATATATATATAATTTCACTCTCTCTTGCGCTTTTGAAATAAAATTCCAAAAATAGGAAAAAAGATTTTTTTATTTTATACGTCGGTTCTTCTTGGTAGAATTTTTCTGTTTTGTTACTTTGATCTTTTATTTTATTTTATTTTATTTTTTGTTCTGCTCCACCGTGTCCTGGACTTTTTTTTTCTGGCGAATCGATATTTCATTTGTCTGATTGCCCAGTAGCGGCAACTCTGCTTCTTTCTTTCTTCTCCTTTTTCGGACCCTTGTTTGGCACAGTGTCAAAAAGCTTGAAACATGTGACTTGTACTCTTGCCATATAAATATATCCAGCTTTATTTTTTGGGGGTTATCTATTGGTTGGTGGGCGTGTTTTTAATGGATTTTCTATTTTCGGCGGGAAAAATTTGAATTTTTTTGAATTTTATTTTGATTTCTAGTTGAATTATCACTGTTTATCGGTGGAAGGCTACGAACACCATCGATGGCGTCACCGGGATCGTGGGAGTATTTCTCATTTGCCACATCATTTGCCATTGGCTCCTATCGGGATCGGTCCGCTGTCGACGGCTCCTGCGTCAGTGGCGACGACAGCCGAGGAGACCAACAGGAGCCAAGGTGAAAACGAAGAAGAAGAATCTGAGGAAGAAGAAGAAGAAGATTTGGCTCCTGATTATTCGTCGGGATCGTCGTCGTCGTTGGGATTCGGATTGTGCTCACGCTGCCCGCCGGGATTTGGAGTGGCTCGACGCTGTACCCTCGTTCAAGACACAGTGTGCCATTCGTGCCCGCCAAGCTACTACGCTCCTAGTTATTCAAGGAGGCATGCATGTTGGCCATGCTCAAAATGCGGTAGGCATTTCATCACTTTTACTTTTTTCTCGACAATATTTCACCTCAGAGACATTTTCACTCCCGATTCAAATAGATGTGAAGGCTCCTGGCTCCTATTTGGTGACTTTTTCCCGCCCACTTTTTTAAAATATCTTTTGTTCTTTTTTTGGTTCTCTCCTGTTGAGACCCTACACATATTTCAGGAGCCTTTGAGAGTCCTTTGACATGAATATGTGAACACATTTCATATACGATATCAAAGAATAGATAGATATCCTTTTGATCCCGGAGCTTTACATATAAGAGGTGAAGAGAATGGGTCTTTATCCCCTTGAGCTATAAAATATAGGATCCTCCTCACCACCACCACTAAATCTTTTTCTTTCTTCTGGAAAATGTTTTTGTCGTCTGCTCCTGGAAAATTGAATGATGGGTCCTCTTTTGTAGACCAAAATATTTCACAAGTCATTTTACGGAAAAGGAATTTGAAATTATCTCTCTCTTCATATTTGCTGGGCGAATAAGAATAAAAAAGGTTGTGTGTGTCACGTTGATCGATGAGCTGTGTAAACAGCACTGCGCAGAAACTATTGAACAAACAACGAGGTGAATCTAAAGCGACTCGTTGCATGTTTACACGCACGCGATTTTGTTCTTTTCCCCGACGTGTGCAGTATATCCCATTTCCCTTTTTGTGTCTGTTCTGGTCTTGTGGGTGATGAATCTAATGTAATAACGTGTAATGCAATATTGCAGGTGAAGGACTGTACGAGGTCCAGCCATGTACAGGAACATCAGACACGGTCTGCCAGGCATGTCTGCACCCCCCACATTTGGCTGGGACCGACAAGAGCCCAATAAATGGCAACATGCATCTGTGTGGGCATCACCACCACCACCACCAACAACAACATCACCGTGGCAACATCAACAATGGTGGCGGTCCATCATCATCATCATCCCAGCAGCAGCGAAACTTGCTGTCCACTCTGACAATAGGTGACAGTAACAAGAATAAACGGACGACATCTGGCAATCTCATTCACTTCCTAAATCATCCCGCCGGTGGATCCCCAGCAGCTGGAGCCATAACCAACAACAACAACAACTCATCGTCGAAGAACGAACCGCCAACAACTTTGGGCTCGTTCCCTTCAGGTTTGTCTTTTTCTTGTTGTTGTTGTCCAGATTTATTGTATACGTGGTGTCGGTTTTGATCGATTCCACAGACTGTTGAGACCCATTGAAGCATTCCCACTTTTTATAGTGTCAATATAAAAGCCAAAACCAATATCATCGGTCTGCCATTCTGCCATTAGATTGGCAGTGTGTGCAGACCCATTCTTCCCCTTTCTTATTCTCTTTTTGTTAACAACTTACAATCAATAATGTTATGTGTATGCCATCCAAGCTGGATTGCACATTATCATGCTAATTTAGTATAGATATTTATAGACCCCGGGGGGGTTCAATCCTAGGAGAGTTATTATACAGTTTGGCTGCGTTAAATAATGGGCTAGTAGTTTGTTTTTATTATTAAGATTATGTTTAATATGGATTTGAAACATAAACTTGCAATAGCAGACGGAGGGCTATAATAAAAGTTTGAATTCCTGATGTCTTTTAAGGCAGCAGTGGGAGGAGGGCTGTTAAAAGTTGTTGAACTTTTTCTTTTCTTTTGTCGAAAAAATAAAAATCAGAGAAAACTTTTTTTCCTGGGCAAAATGAGAGATGAATGTGTTTGTGCTTGGCCCTGGAAGTTGGCCTTTTTCTTTGTTGCAGCTATAGCACATATTATAAATGTGGAAAACTTTTGAGAGACCTATTATTATACACTCGAGCTTCTATTTGTCTTCCTTCTCTCTACACTTTTCTTCTTTTGTCTGTTGCGTTTTCGCAGTTGCGTACTAGAAAAGTAAAGAAAGTTTCTTACTTTTATTATTTTTATTTCTTTCCATATTTTTGTAATAAAAATAATATAGAAATAAACGCCGAGACGAGCTCCGCCGAAGAGGACGAGGTCGCATTAGGAGTGGCACAACTGGCGGCCTTCCAAGTCGTTCTCATTTTCACAGCCGTCGCCGCAATATTGGCATTAACGTGCCGGCTTCGTGTCTTTTCCAGTCACGAACCGGCCCGTCTCAAGGTACCACTAGACATCTAATACACTACATACATATTAATCTTGTTACCAAGGAAGCGAAGGGAAAGGAAGGATATAAATAATGGCATTAATTTCTTTTTTTATATCTCAGTTGACGGAAACATACCGAGATGACGGGGTGGCCCTGATTGAACAGTTATCCGAATCTTAACAGGACGATAACAATAAAAATGGAAAAAGAATAACGATAATTATATTTCAAATTTTTACGATTTAAAAAAAATGATTTATTATTATTATATATTGCAAGTCTAAAAAAAGCTATAATTCTAAGCGAAATAATAATAATGAAATTCCCCTTTTTTTCTCCCTCCCAATTGTGACAACCGTAAATCTTGTGCTTGGGTTCATTGTGTATGCCATCATGTTCACACTCTCTCATCAGAAGTTAAGAAGAAAAAAAGTATTGTATAATTCCAGCACACTTGTGTACAACAAATTGATATAATAATAATTAATCTGTCAACCATTTCACGCCCACTCTCTTTTTCCTGGCATCATCCCCCGATTATCATTTCAACAACATTCCTATTTTGGTATTTAACAAATTACATATCGTAGTAGCAATTCACGGCTCTCATTTTAATTTAATTCTATTTTAAAATAAAAACCAACCCCCAAAAAGTTCACCTGTAAATAAGACTGCGAAAAATAATGAATGATTTGTTGATATTTGAATTAAACAAAACTTGTGTCCACATGATGGAAGAAAATAATAAAATTATTATAAATCACAAACATCAAATATATTTTCTAATAAAAGAATAATATCACGTCTGGTGCTTCCTAGAAATTTATAGTGAAATGTGAGCTAGCTGTTGAAGCGAGACATTCTCCAAAAATTGACTTTGACAGGTATGAAACAAGCTTTTTTTTCGAAAGCAGCTGACACTCGAATGTCGTCTGCTGCGTCGTGATATCTTTAATAACGAGACGAAGGAATCCAATACTCTGAGCAGCACACGTCTCGGCAATCTTGTTATACGTTTCACTTGATATTTGTTGTCATTTTTTTTTTTTTACATTTCCAATTTTGACGGTTTGAAGGAGTCAATCACGCCGTCAGCAAAACAAATCCAATTAGTTTCGACCATATGTTGCAACGTTGCTTGAACACGATTTTTCTCGGTGTGTAATCAGCTTTTTGACGTTTCCCTTCAAACACCCCCCCTTATTAATTATTACGAAAAAAAAAAGGATTGCTCAGCGAAAAAAGTGAAAATAAAAAGTCGTCGTCAGTTTGTGGAAATAAAAATATGGCGGCCATCTTGACTCGTCAGGAAACAAAACTTTGCCATGTCGGAAAGAGAGATGGGCCGAGTGTAGAATACTGAAGCACACCAGCAGCAGCAGACTGTCCTATAGCTCTGTCTAGTTAGTAATTGGGGGGCGAAATATACAGTCGAATAAACTTCAAACAAGTTCTTCGAGTACAGTAGCTCCTCCTTTGGTGAAATGTTGGGCGCGTGCTGGCAGCCTGGCACAAGAGAACCGTCTAGTACAGTACAGTAGTAGTAGACATGTGTAACTAGACTAATGGTTGAGCGGGTGATTCGCTTAAAGCATTCAGCCGTGAGTTCAACGTCATTTCATCATAGTGGAAGAGGTCAGAATGGCAACGAGACAACAAAAAGAAGAATTCATCCTGTACTGGGGGGGGTTTTGTTCGTGCATCATTTTGTACTACCGGCTACCCGCAGATTAGATTCTTGCCTACTAACACGAACCGTTTGGTATATTAACTTTCTGCTGCTGTTCCCCCTTTTGTGTGTCGCCCTTTGATCTAATCTCGCCAGTTGCAATTGACGTCGGGCGTATAATTACGCAACGGTGGAGACTGCTACTGCTGTCGTAGCCAAAATGGACGATATTTTCCAGTCAATCAAACTCTTGGCGGGGTAGCCCATTTAAACCAGTTAATCAAGACCAACCCCTCCTAGATATATAAGGCGACAGACCAATAATACATGTGTTTGACATCGTCAGATGGATTCGTGTCGTCTGCTGCGAAATTTTGACAGATGTGCTGAGTTGTGTCGGGACCTATTACGTGTGTCCGCGCGTGTGGGGCCTTATTATAAACGGGTGGGGGAGAGACTAACGAGCGACGACAAGACTTGGGTCCGTCCACACTTCACAAGACGAATATAATAACGCGCCACACACACTACACACTACACACAAGAGGACACACAGCAATTATAGACAGCAGCTAGCCCAGCGGGAGTGAAGGGTGGGGGGGAAGGTGCCGGGAGCCCAACCCTCTTTTTTTAAAACTGAAGATTGAGCTGAGTGTGATGAAAAATAAAAAAAAAAAGAAGCTGAGAAGAAGGAAACATGTCAAATTTAAAAAAGAACGAGAGGTGATGATTTGGCTTTTTAAAAAACAAGTTTGACTTTTATTTTTTCACCGGGAGAAATTTCGGGTCGATTGACAGTGGAAATGGTCAGCGCCATCTATCGAATGTGGTGGAAAGTGTTTAGTTTGACCGCTAGGTGGCCATGTTTCCAGACCACATGTGAAAAAGAAAAGAAAGACGATTACAAATTTGAATGTGGTTATTACACTCTCGAATGAATAGCTTGTTGTAATCTGATTAATGAGCTCGTCAGTTTCGAATCAGAAGAATGTAATCGACGTATAACTCGATCTCTGGGCGACACTTTGTTATAACCCGTTGTGTGTGTGTGTGTGTGGGTTGATTACGAGTTCATGCAGAAATTTTCCAATCATGCACGCCAAGTCTGATTGCATTCCATCGAGCTAGTATTACACACTGACTGGATTTTAGACATTCCTTTCGATTGTGCAGGCATGTGTGATTTCACCTCGTGGGCGTCTTTTTTTGAAATATAATCGAGATCTTTTCCTTTCTGCATTTCAGGATGTTGAACTGCTGATGTGATGGTCGTCTGGGAAACACAGACAAAAGGTCAGCTGCTCACTCAACCAAGGGAAAAAGGTTTTCTGCTGCAGTTCCTCCGTAATCATCTTCAGATGCCTGAAAAGGGCATACTCGTAATTGGACTGTCATTTTCCCTCCAAGATGAGGACTTCATCAGCAACGAATCCCATGCAGTTCAGCCTTTGGTGGATTCAACCTTTTTTCTCGTGCATTACCATCATTACAGGTAATCCATGAATGCAAGACACAAGAGTGCTGCTGCACATGAAAGGGTTTTGTGCTCAGAGAAAATATCGTGATGAGAAAATGTTGATGGCCATTAATCACGCACACGTGCTCACGAACACGCCGAAAGCTGACGTCATGTAGCTGTAAAGAATAAACTTGTTCTTTTTCTTTGTTGCAGATATCCTTCCATTAGCTGTCAACAGCAAGTTAAAAAGAAATGCCAACAACCCAAAGGGAAAGAAAATTTTCAATGTCGGGATGAATAAACGTCGACTATATAAGCAACAGCAGGTACCTTTCAACCCCCCCTTCATCCTCCTCCTCTCTTTTTGGCCTTTTTTTTATAAATATAGAGAGAAGAGAAGAGGCTGGGCTTTGGCTCCAGCAGCTGAAGCTTTTCAAGAAAAATAAAGAATAAAACCCTTCAGTCGGCCTCTGGCCCTTGTCTAAGTCGGTTGTGTGCCAGTGTGTGTGTAGTCTGTGTTTATTACTACATGACCGGTTTCTTTCTTTACGCTCCGTTTATTTTTCTTTTAGAGTCGACCGGATTGTGTCATTCCGGAAGGCCAGAGTAGAAAATCCTGTGGAGTGGTTTTTTCTAAAAAATTTTTATTGGAGAAAGTGCCGAAAGGATTTCAAAAGAAGAAGAATGGATAATAATAATCGATCGATCCTTGTTTGGATTACGATCCTTGTGCTGTCGGCCGGTTCGATTCAAAGTCAAAGCCGGAGCTCAGGTATATACATGTAAAACTTTGTAATAGAATTTATTTGTACATTAAGACTTGAGAGGGGAAGAAGAAAACGTTGGAATGTGTTTCCCTGGGAGAAATTCCGGTTCAAGGGGATCCACGTTTTAGTAGAGAAAAAGGTTAAGAAGGTCACCGCCGTTATCTTTCGTGGAAGAAATACGGTTCTTCTTCTTCTTCCAGGTTTCTTTTTTCCCAGTAGGTGGTCGGAGCTTGGCAGAGATAGTTTCCCCCCCTTACAATCCTCGAGGCTGTGTAATTAAAACATGACAGGACTTGCACTACCAGTACAACTTAAACTACTATATTATAGCTCTCCGCAATGGGTTGGACACACCAAATATAGGGGTTATGGCTAAATAGAACATTTTTCATTTTAACTTTTTTGCCCAGCTATTTCGCGTTAAAAACGTTGAACAGGAGACCCCCATACTTCACCAATTGGCCACAGGTGGTGGTATGGAAAAAGAAGAATCTCTTGTGTTGTCCAGGTGGAAGGGGGGGACCCTTTTGGATAATAGGGGCGGGTCTTTTTAAAAATAGTTTTCTTTTTTACCAGGGGTGGATCATTTAAATGGGTGGAGATTTTTTTTCTTTCCAACCAGATGTTGTTTTCCCTTGTCACCATCTTTGTTTTTCTTCCGAGATTTCTTTCAGATACAAAAGGATTTTTTGAAATTTACCCTCGAGTCAAATGTCCCCCTCATCCTGGACGTTTCTGGATTTGTCATTTTCTTTCCTGTCAGTCGGTGTGAAGTTTTTCTCACACCCATTTTTCTCTTTATGCTGGCCGACCACTCTGATTGACACAGCCTCCGGTTATAGAACTGGATCAGACCTTCTTATTGTTGGCGGGAAATTTGAAATTGACACAAAAAATACCAAAAAATTCTGAAATTCTTTCTTTTTAAATAAAATATGTCGGGTACTTGTCTGGACATTTGAAAGAGTCAAGTGGGGGCAGAGTTGCAATCGCCTTTCACGACGGGAGTGAAATTTTTTTTTCCAGCAATTTTCTCTTTTCGTGATTTTCTTTTCAAAATTCAACCCGGTTATTCTTGTTGGAATAATTTCCGTCACGATTTTTTATTACTTTTTTTTTTAAATTCATTCGCTCTGTGCATAAATCACCTCGTCTATCGATGGCCGTCCGCCCAGCTGGCCACGGATATCAATTTTCCCAGGCTGGCGATGAAGGATGAATACTAATGATTTCTCCTATTTTATTTTATTTCTTTTTCTTCCAGATTATCAGCCAATGAACGGAGTGGGCGAAGCGGACGGGATCGGCGTCGGCCCGTCTCCATCACATCATCAAGATTTCTCGAAACCGGCCCAAGGTTTATTCCCGTCCGTGTTCAACTTGGCGGCCGACGCCGATGTGACATCCAACGCCACATGCGGACAGTCGGCGTCCGACGGCCCGGAAATCTACTGCAGGCTGGTCGAGCACGTCTACGTCCGGGAACCCCAATGCGGAGTAAAAAATAAAAACTAAAGAAGAAGAAAAATAAGATTTTTATCGTTTTTGACATATTTGTGAGTGTTTAAGGGAAACTCGTCGACAACAAGACTTGGGGGCCGGCAAAGAAGCCGGGCTATTTATATACACACACGGCCACAAGAGCTGCACTCAGCTGTGAGCTCTTAAGAAGCTGGGCGAAAGCCGCGCACTCTCACAAATTGCTCCCGTCTGTGTCGAATTAGTCATTTTTCAGTTCCAACCAAAAACTCTTTGGAACTTAAAATGCCCATCCGTTTCTCCCTGACACTCGAATAGTTTTCAAAAACGAACCAGAATCTTTTTTGCCCGTCTAAATGAAGAATAATAATCATTTATTTTTTAATTTGTTTTGCACAGGTATGCGACGATAAAGACGCCGAGTACCGGCATCCCATCAGCAACGTGATTGACGGAACCAACAGCCGGTGGCAAAGTCCCACGCTGCAGAACGGCCGACGCTTTGAATGGGTCACCATCACCCTCGACCTCAAACAGGTATATAATTTCCACCATTTTCTTTTTTCTCTTTTGCGACAAGATGATGGCGTAGATAATAATGACGGAGCCAACAAACAAACCAAAAAATGTTACACGTGAAATAAAAGATTCGTGACCGGCCCGTCACACAAGTTGCGTTTTCTCTCTTTATCGTCGTCGTTAAAAATATTTTTTCATTTTTCGTCGGATATTTCAAGTGAAAATTTGTTTTGGGATTTTATTTTTATTTTATTATTTCCAACCGGTTATTTTTAAAAAAAAAAGATGGGAATTTTTTATTTTTTCACGGTGATGGATCGACCGGCATTAAATGGGAGCGCGCGTTTATATATATAATACGTGTCGATATTTTTATATTTTTTCTCTCCCGTCTTAACAAATCCCCACCCCCTCTGGTAGAAAGAAGAAAAAATATTATTTTAAGGGGATGGAAAAATTCTTCGTCACGGAGGCGCGTGACTTGAGCGATGGAATTCTTTCTGGCCAGCAAAGAAAAAAAAAAAAAGAGTTGGACGGGCACGTACCGGGCGTATGTATTTTTCTTTTCTTTTACCGACGGAAAAACTGATGATCAATCTCTCAGCGCTGCAACACACACACACAGAGAGAGACAACATCTTTAAAGCTTTTCCGTCTCGACATTTTTGAGTGTTTGTTTGGCTGGGAAACCGGACGGACGGCCAATAAAAAGGAAAGAAAAAAGAAAAAGGAAAGATAAAGATGGCAATTTTATTTTATCAAATGTCTCGCTATAAAATGGAAGATTGGCCGGGCAAGTCCAGCTAAACTTAAATTTAAAATTTATTTATTTTAAAATTTAAATTGAATTTTTCCAAGGTTGAAAATTAATTTTGAAAATGTTATTCCTTGTCACGGAGTTTTCCCCATTGTGATTTTGATTGTCGGGTGTCTGGGGTTGAAATGTTATTAAAATAATTTAATATTCCCCTACAGTTCCTACACACATTTTCTAGGGATGGAGGAAAAATTAATTCTATTCTCGTTGAAAATGTCGTGACTCTTTGGAGTTTTGATGGGTGGAGTGCGGTAGTTTTTAAAAAAAGTCCGCCGGCTAGGGCGGCCTAAGCAACTGGGCAACCCGCCCTTCTTCTTCATCATCATTTATATTTATTTATTTATTTTTTCTAGAAAGATAAAAAATTATTTTAATTTCAATGACGTCAGAACGTCGAGTAATTTAATTCGGTCCGTTGAAACTCACAGAAAAAAAAGATGGGGTCCGTCTGTTTTATTTGCGTTGGGAAAAATATCTAGGAAAATGGCGGTCGTGTTTGGTGTGTGCATATGCAAATTAGAAAGGCAAACAGACACTGGAAATTCTTCTCTCCCCCGTGGTTTTTCTTTTTTTAATGAACTGAATCAACAGCAGAAGAAGAGAAACGCCTTCACAACGAATTTTATTTCTTTTTCTTTGTTGAGTTATTTTGACGTTGAATCGAAATTGTGACGTCATTTGACTCATCGGGATTCCAACCGATGAACACAAACTCGCCCATCAGCCCCGCCGCGTGAAATGGAACTTTTTTCACGCCCTTAAATGGGCACTAACATTTTTAAAAACTAAAAAGTTGGGTGGGAAAATGTCCAGGATAAAAACTGGACACACAACTGACCGGGCAGAGACTGACGGAATTAAAGAAAGAAAAGATAGAAAACACGTTCATTTTGACTTGCTATTAGTATTGTAACCGCCAGCTCTTTTGTCTTAGTTTGTCCCATATTTGGAAATCCTCCAATTTGTTATTTTCTCGTAACATTTTTATTGTTATTATTTCAAGAGCTTTCCATAAAAACACAACATCCCATCACATTAAATTTCCAAATTTTGGGTTACGTCGATTTATCACATTTTTTCCAATTTTTGGGTTAAACGATTTTATTTAATTTATTTGGATTATTTTAACAATTTGATTTTTCTGATTTTATTTTAAAAAAGGTTTTCCAAGTGGCTTACGTCGTCGTCAAATCGGCCATCTCTCCGCGACCGGGCAATTGGATATTGGAGCGCTCGCTAGATGGCGTCACTTTCCTTCCTTGGCAGTACTACGCCTTGAGCGAAGCCGAATGTATTTCCCGGTAAATTAAAATTTTTAAAATTATTTTGGCGCCTCACAAATTAAATTTTTGGAATTGGCAGGTACGGAATCGAACCCCGGGAAGGTAATCCGACCTACAGGAGCGACAGCGAAGTCATCTGCACGGCATTTTATTCCAAGCTGGATCCCCTTGAAGATGGAGAAGTCCGTCTCTTTTTAAAAAATTTCATTTAATTTCAAATTTCCCGCCAAAATGAAAAATTCAAACATTTTTGAAAAATTCAAATCGACAGATTCACACGTCGTTGATCAAAGGACGGCCAGGAGCCCGTCTTCCGTCTGTCGAGCTGCTGGACTTCACCAAGGCCCGATACGTCCGTCTGCGGCTGCAGAAGATCCGGACGCTCAATGCCGATCTGATGAGTAAATTGTCCAGCAAGAACCTCAACAGCATCGGCGACCAGCAGCAGTCGGAAGCGGATCGATCCCTCTACCAGCGGCTCTTTTATTCCATCAAGGACATTTCCATCGGCGGCCAGTGCGTCTGTAACGGACACGCTTCCGCCTGTCCTTACCACCCGGAAGTGGAGCGGGCCCAGTGTCGCTGCGAGCACAACACGTGCGGATCCAACTGCGAGCGCTGCTGTCCGCTCTTCAACCAACGGCCCTGGAAGGCCGGCACTATGGGCGAGGCGGCCGTTTGCGAGCAGTGCCAGTGTCACGGGCACGCCCAGCAGTGCCGCTACGACCCGCAGGTGGACAGGGAGCGCCGGAGTCTGTCGATCCACAACATTTTCCAGGGCGGAGGCGTTTGCCTCAACTGCACCGACTTCACGACGGGCATCAACTGTCAGAAATGCCTGGACGGATACTTCCGCCCGGCCGGATCCACCCTCACCGCTCCTTGCCTTGCGTGCGGATGTCATCCGGAAGGATCCAGCGGATCTTCCTGCAGCGATGGATCGATCCAGGACTCGAATTCCGGACAGTGTCGTTGCCGAGTCGGATTCGCCGGAAGTAAATGCGATCGATGCGCTTCCGGCTACCACAGTTTCCCCAATTGCGAGCCGTGCGGATGCGATACGGCCGGAATATCCGATCCGGGCTGTCGATCCCCCTGCCAGTGCAAAACGAACGTCGAAGGCGAAAGATGCGACCGATGCCGGCCCGGATTCTTCGACCTCCGCCAAGACAATCCGGAAGGATGTTCGCGTTGCTTTTGCTTCGATCGCTCCGGCCGCTGCGTGGCCGCCGACCTGGGCCTGACCAAAATCAGCAGCAAGACGGGCTGGCTGGTGACGGACCTGCAGGGCCGGCGGGTGGTGACGCCGACGGCCGAGCCCAACGAAAAGGACGGCCACAACAACAACCGGAGTCGACTGTCGATCGCCAACGACGACATGGCCGACTTTGAGAGCTACTACTGGCTGGCCCCGCCCGACTACCTGGGCAAGAAACTGACGGCCTACTCGCAGACGGTCAAATTCCAAGTGGCCTGGGTCAAGGCTCGAGGCGATTCGGCCGGCAAGGCCACCAAAGGGCCGGACGTGATTATGGAAGGTGCCGGGATGAAGATTGGCTACGGGGATCGATCCTACCACCGCGATAGCAACACGACCATCAGCTGGACGCTCCGGGAGTCGAAGCACTGGTACCACATACCGGACACGGTGGCCGACATTGTCAGACGCAGACGGACCGAGTACAAGGGCGAGGCCGTCACCAAAACTCAGCTGATGACGGTCCTCAACGACCTCGGCCGGCTCCTAGTCCGCGCCAAATTCCACACGGACCAAATTGAAGGAGTGTAAGTGATTTTTAAAAAAATTGGTCCGTCTCCGTATTTCTGGCCGTTTTTTAAATTTATTTTTTAAATTTAATTTTGCAGGTTGCACGATGCGGAATTGGATGTCGGATCTGAAGAGTCGACGAGTGTCGAACGGGCCAGAGGGATCGAACAATGTTTCTGCCCGCCCGGCTATGCTGGACTCTCTTGCGAGGATTGCGCCTTTGGTTACGTCCGTCGCAATAGCAGCCGGCGCGGGGAATTCGAATGTCTGGCCTGCCAGTGCAACGGCCACGCGGCCACTTGTGACCTCGACGACCTGACGGCCTGCAGTCCGTGCCTGCACAACGCGGTGGGCCGCCAGTGCGACGCCTGCGCCAGCGGATACCACGGAGACGCCCGTTCCGGTGGCAGCTGCAAAAGGTGCCGCTGCCCCCTAGACTCTCCGGCCACCAACAATTTCAGCCCGACCTGCCTCACCACCGGACCGGACACTTACGTCTGCGATCAATGTCCGCCCGGCTACGAAGGCCACCACTGTCAAAGGTAAAACACCTGGACCTTTTATTACGTCGAGTTGTCAATTTCGACCGTTAGATGGCGGCCAGAAAAGTTTGAATTTTGACCGCCAGATGCTTGTAGTTGGTTTCTAATTTTTACCGCTAGATGGCGGAATTGTTTTCCTCAACAAATTCATTCAACCATATTTGGTGGGAAATTCTAGACAAGTCGATAAGACGCTGGAGATATACGCTGGACAGTGGCTGTCATCTGGTTTCATATTTCATTTGCCTTCCACCCTTTTTTGATTTCTATCAATATTCATTCATTCATGTCGTAATCGTCGTGTTGTTGTATTTTCTTTCACTTTTATGTTAATTCTTGGGTGTGGCTGCTGGCTCAGGTGCGCTGACGGTTACTACGGTAATCCGCTGGTGGCCGGCGGATTCTGCCAGCCGTGCGACTGCAGCAGCAACCAGGAAATCGGATCGTCGGATTGGTGCGACAGACTGACTGGCCAATGCCTGAAATGCAAAACGGGCACGGCCGGCCAGGCTTGCCAGTTGTGCGCTACCGGTTACTATGGCAACGCTACCGAAGGCACCTGCCAAGGTGAGATCGTCCCCATTTTAATAGCCGGCCAAGATTTCAACCCAAAAAATCATAAAAATGAAATTAAAAATTTTCGTAATGAATTGAACAGAGTGCCGTTGCTACAACCAAGGCTCGGCCAGCAACCAGTGCGACATGGAGACGGGCCAGTGCCAATGTCGGGATCGTTTCGTCGGCAAACATTGCAATCGCTGCAGGGTAACTAATAAGACGGACCAAGATTAAAAAATTGAATTCTTCCAAATTAAATTTGAAATTTTTTTGAAATTTTCAAAGGATGGATATGGAGACATCGAGGCCGGCTGCCGGGACTGCCAGTGCGACCTGGTGGGCTCACTGACGGCCTCGACTTGCGACGTCCAAACGGGTCAATGCAACTGCAAGCCGGGCGTCGGCACACTCGCCTGCAATCAGTGCCTGGAAGACCATTACGATTTCTCCATTAACGGCTGTCAAGGTAAAACAAATTTTCTATTTTTATATCCGCGCCCATCCGGTCCGCCCATTCCTCCTCCGCCGTTTTTCTGTGTTTGTCTTGATTGAAACTAAACAAAAAACGGGGGGAAAATAACAAATTTCCGTTCGAGCGTGAAAATGTGTCAACACACGTAAAAATGGCGTGTCAAAAAGTTAACCAAAAATTTTGAATTTTCGGTTGAGAAAGTTGTCGACGACATTTGATGTGGCCACCAACTCCCCTTCAAAAAAGAAGAAAGTCTCAGGTTATTACCTGCAGCTCTATAGCTCCTCCCACTTTGGCTGGCAACTCGTGCTCCCATGAACCGCAGGCCGGCTTATATCAAAAAGATGTTCCAACAATCAATTGATGATGTGAACCCCAGGCTGATAACTTTAGTCGTTTTCCTGGGCAATTGTTACAGTTGGATGGGATGTGGGTGGTCGCAATTATCCCAGTTAATAAAAATGAAAGAAGAGAAGAAACAACAGTTGTGTAACTATTTTGAAAGTGGGCCAGCCCGGCTAACGAGGAATCACTTTGGTCTTGTTAGCCCAGTAAAAGCTCAGCTCTTCTCTTCTTTTTATTTCTTAAAAGCTTTGTTTACATCATATAAACACACATACACTCTTAAAGAGAGAAAGAGGCTGGGCAGGCCGTCTGGTTGTATGGATATGGAAGTGAGAGAGGGGTAGTAGTATATAATGTTTAGAAGAGGCGCCGGCTGTTGTTTAGTTGAGTTTGTCTTTTCGGATGTTATTTCGGTTTTGTTCCAAAATTGCTGGTCGGCCCCCTCAGTCCAACCCTCGGAAAATCGTCCAGCCGACCGAAACGGACCTCAAAGATCTTTATCCGGCCCGGAAAGAAAAAAATAAAATAAAAATAAAAATTTTTCTGCAGGGAAAAACCAATTGGAAATTGTTTGCCAAATGGAAACAAAATTTTTTATTTTTATTTTTTAGATTTTCCGTCTCCTTTTGGAACTTGTTTTTTATTTTATTTTCTACTGTCGACACAGAAGCTCCTCCCTTTTCCTCCAGCCCTGGAAATATACATTTAAGCCCAGGACACACGTTCACCAGTCGTGCGAGGACTTCAAGTCCGTCCGGACGTTTTTCTGTCGTGTCGTGTCGTTTTTTCTTTTGACTTTTAAGACGGGCGAAAAATCGTCGACATGAAAAGAAGAAGATGAAACATTTAGTGACGATTGTTTTCTGGTGGTGGCTGCTGGCCAGCGGACAGTCCGTCACCGGCACGGACGACGATGAAGTGGCCGTTTTGGTGACTCGCATCGAGAGCAGTTCTTCCAGTGTCAGGATTAGCACAACTCACAGGCAATCGGCTGCCCAGCACAGAGTGCCGGCCCGGAATTCCAACGCCCGCAAACATCCGTTCTTGTACAAAAAGGATTACAAGCACTGGCTGGGCTTGAAAACGGGTCCGTCCAACTCTTTTTTTGGTGGATAGGAAAACAAATTTGCATTTTGCCCATATAAAGACGGTCGACAGAGACAAATGTCGTTTTCTTTTCGTTCAGGGACGCGCGGGAAACGTACAAATGGCGAACGTGTTTTTTATATTTCAAAGATTTAAATTTTTTTATTGGAAGTTGCGCAACGTGTTGGACTTTGTCGGCACTTGAAAAATGAAAATTTCTTTTTCCCTCAATGAACTAATTGATGATTGGACATTGAGAGGGGGCGCCATCTGTTAAGAATTTAAGGGGGGGAATGGTGGGAAAAAATAAAACTTGTTACGTCACTTCATGCCGACTTTGACCCTCTTCCCCCCCTTACTTTAATTACTTTTTATTTATTTATTTTTTCAGAATTTATTTTTTTGGATTGGATTAAAAAAATTTTTGTTTTTTTCGCGTGTGAAACGGAAAAATTTTCTTGTTCCGTGACTAATTTTAGAATTTTTTTTCCGTGTGTGCAGTAGTTGGGTGGGGTTATTTTTTTTTGCTCATCAAAAGTGAAGAATAGTTATGGTTATTATTATTAGTAAGAAGAAGAAGAAGAGTTTGACAGTTGAGATGGGCAACAGCCGGGAATTCCTTTTCCGGTTTCGCCCCTTTTTACATTTGACCTCTGACCAAGAAAACCAAAATGTTTTTTCTACTTTGGCATTGATTCAAAAAAATATTTTTAAATAATGTTTGTTTTGTTTTGTTTGTCTTTAGGGTGCAATTGCAATCAATCAGGGTCAGAGAGGAAGACGTGCAACATCATCACGGGCCAGTGCGAATGCCGGTCCAACGTCATGGGCCTCAAGTGCGACCAGTGCCAAGTGAGTAGAACCTTTTTTTTAATTTAATTTTCTTTATTTCTTGTTTATTTTAAATAAAACAAAATGGCCGATGTTCGGTCAAGTGTGGCCCTTTTTTTATCCCGCGGGATAAATTTCTAAACAAAATTTCCAGCGGGAATCAATTTTCTCCTTTCCCAAATTTATTTAAAAAAAAAAAAAGAAAAATTTTTTCTAATGAAACATTTCCTTCTTTGTCTCGGTTGAAAACAAAAGAAAAACGTTTGTAAGAAAATCTAATGGGAACCCGTGCTGACGAATATTTACGATTCGTGATTCTTTTTTTTTCCCGCGTGACTTTTCCAACCAGGCCCTTATTTTCTCCCGTGTCTACGTAACGCTTCGTTATTCGATTATTTTTTTTCTTGAATAATTATCGGACGAAAAAAAAAGAATAAAAATAAAAAAGTTTATTTAAAAAAAAAGGGTCGACCCTGGTGAACACAATCGGAATTTGCATCATCATCATCCATCTTTTGATCCAAACTCTTTTTTTGGGTTTTTTTTTGTTTTTTCAACGGGCGGCCATTTAGGACATTAGGGAGTCACGTTGATGGATGTGGCACATTCCCCAGTCTGTCCGTCGTCGGCCCGTCATAAATTTAGGCAACGGAAAAGAGGCGCCTCTTTCGTCTGTGAATAAAAGTGAACGAAAAGTAGACGGACATTATTCAATTTTTGATTTATTTCCTTGAATGGATGACGACCGTGACCCTGACTACGACGACAGGTTGGATACTGGAATCTAATCTCTGGCCGGGGATGTCAGCCGTGCGGATGCGACGGGACTGGAGCTGTCGACCGGACTTGCCATCCCAACACTGGCGCCTGCTATTGTCTGCCCGGCGTCGGCGGACAGTCGTGCGATAGGTGCCTGTCCGGATTCTTTGGATTCTCATCGGCCGGCTGCAAAGGTAAAAAATTAATTGATTTGAATTTTTTAAATCGGAAAATGTTATTTTCTACATTTCTTTACATTTAATGAATTTTATTTTGGATGAAATTGAATTTTAGAATTTAAAATTTGATCAAAATTTATTTGAATTTCTCTACAAATTTTTAAGAAATAATTTAATTCATTTCATCAATTTGAATTTGAATTTTTTTTCTTTTAAAATTTGAAAATTATTAACTTGATTTCAAATGAATTAAAATTTGATTTGAACAACATTGTTTTTAATTTGAAATTTTATTTCATGAAATTGTCTACACATTTTTAAGAAATAATTTAATTAATTTCTGCCCATTTTAATTTTAATTAATAGAATGTGAACCGTGTGATAAACCGGGCCACATTTGTGATCCGGACACGGGACGATGCGTCTGCCCAACCGGAACTGAAGGCCCACAATGTCAGACCTGCGTCGCCGGAGCCTGGAACCACCATCCACTCAAAGGCTGCAAAGTAAAATTGAATTTAAAATTTCAGTTACATTTCAAATCAAATTGACTAAACGTCCAATTTCGTTCCAGACTTGCAATTGCCATGCCCAGGGATCTCGGTCCAGTCAGTGCGAGCAATCGACGGGCGCTTGTTCGTGCCGTCCAGGATTCGCCGGAATGCAATGCGACCGCTGCATCCAGCCCGGCTTTTACGGCTTCCCCATGTGCCAGCGCTGCGACTGCCATCCGACGGGCACCGACACTCTCAACACCAACGGCCACTGCCACCAGCAGGACGGCCAGTGCCCGTGCAAGGCCAACGTCATGGGCCGTCGCTGCGACACTTGTAAGGACTCGACGTTCGGATTACTCCAAGTCGGCCCAGCATCAACCGAGACGGACCAACATCAACACCAGGAGCTGATGACTAGACATTCATTCGATGATGGCGGATGCACACCTTGCTTCTGCTTCGGACGCTCGTCCAGCTGCACCCAGGCCCAGCTCTTTTGGTCCCAGGTAAAAAATGTCAACCCCTTTTCATTCATTTGGTTAAATCTTCTAAACTCCTTTGCTGGGGTTTGGAAGGTAATCCGATCCACTCCCAACAACATCATGTCCGCCTCCCTCCTCCCCCCTAGTTGACGTCCAGTTCAAATTTGTTTTCAAGGGCAGGAGCTGGGCCAGAGGGGAGGAAATATCAAATTTCAAAACTCCTTAAAAGGTTGGCCACCACCACACAAAAATGAAAAAATGAAACGGAAAAATTTCCAATGTAATCGAATCGGCCCAAAAAATGTTAGATTTGGTTTCCCCATCCAAAAAATATTTTTTGATGGACAACATGAACTGGAATGTTATAACATCAAAATGATTTTATTTTTATATTTTTTATTTAAAAAAAAATGAAATCAGATGAAGATGGAAGGAAGTCGAGGGTTAATGATTACGTACGACCCGCCCGGCCCGGATGCGCCTAATAACATAGCCAATCCCAACCAGTTTCCAGTCAACACCCAGGAAATTTGTTACATCAACGTCAGTTTACATTTTCTTAATTTCTTTACTTGAAATGAATTGATTTTTTGTATTTAAATGGTCTTTGTTTTATATTGCTGGGCTAATTTAGTTGGCATTACCTGGGGACGGCCAACTTCAATTCAAGACGGGAGAGACGCAGTTGAACGTGACCAACAATTTGCGGATCGTTCCGGACGTTCGAGGTGACGTCATGATCGGAGTCAGCCAATTTTTTGACACTCCGCTCTACTGGCAGTTGCCCGGCTCCTTTTCCGGCGACCGGACCACCTCCTACAACGGCCTGCTCCGATTCACGGTGACCAATCACGGCGGATCGACTCTGTTCCCGGACAACATTCTGGCCACTTATCCGCTGGTTCAGATCCAGGGCAACCGCAAGATCATCCTGGAATATTATCCGCACGCTCCGCACCCTAACGGCCGCTACCAAGTCCGGTAAAAACATCCTCACACCATTTTGTGGTCCAGCACCCACATTTTTCATTCATTTTATTAAATTCTCGGCAGATTGCACGAAAGTCTGTGGCGGATGAAAAATAATCCGCAAGCCAAAGTCAGCCGGGCCATGATGATGGTGGCCTTGCAGAATGTCCAGCACATTTTGATCAGAGCCACCGACTCGATGGATCGAATCAAAGCCGAACTCAAGGATGTCAGCTTGGAAGTGGCCCTTCCGGCCTCTCCGGTCAATTCCACCACCCACCGGAACAGCCCGGCCCTGGCCAGGGGTGTTGAAACGTGCCAGTGTCCATTAGAATACACTGGAGGCTCCTGTCAGGATCCCCATCGGGGCTACTATCGCCGATTCAAGTACGACTACGTGTCCAGCACGGTGCTGATCGACCTGGTGGGCGACGCCCAGCCTTGCCACTGCAACGGCCGGAGTGAAACTTGCGACAGGGAGACTGGGCGGTGCACCAACTGCCGGGAAAGTACCACTGGAGATCATTGCCAGCAGTGCGCCAAGGGCTTTTACGGCGAACCCAACCAGCCGGGCGGATGCCGGCCGTGCGCCTGCCCGTCGACGGACCGCAATTTCGCCGACTCGTGCCAACTGTTGCGCAACGGCTCGCAGAGTTGCCAGTGCGCCCGGGGATTCCGCGGCGACCGCTGCCAGAAATGCGACTACGGATATTACGGGAATCCCAGTCAGGGCGTGGCCTGTCAGCCGTGCCTCTGCAACGTCAACGGGAGCGTCAGCGACGAATGCCACGAGCTGACTGGCCACTGCAACTGCAAGCCGGGCATTACCGGACGCGATTGCACTTACTGCGCTCCTCGTCACGTCATCAGCCCCACCGGATGCACCTGTAAGGATTTTTAACCATTTCATTTTTTAAAACAACTTTGAATAAATTTGAATTGGTCCATTTAATTTTAATTGAATTAAATTTGCCCATTTAATTTTAATTGAATTAAATTTGTCCATTTAATTAAATTATTTTTTAAAAATTTGCCTAGCTTGCCAGGATGGTTGCACCGGGGCGCTGTTTGCCGAAGTGGATGAGATGGCCAGCATGATTGCCCGTTTCAACGTGACGGAATACGTTCCACTGCCGTGGACGGGCCTGTTTTACCAGCAAAACGTGACGGTCCTGCTGGAACAGACTTTGGTGGAACGGCGGGAAGAGTACCAGATCACAGACCGGCTCCTAACCGGCCCCAACATCCTCCCACTGGCTCAAATAACTCTGCAACGAGCCAAGGAGATGGAATCGCTGGCCGAACGGTTCCAGACGGAAGCCGCTGATTTACAGCCCGTCTGCCTAGAGTCCCAAGAGTCTTCCATTTTAGTGTCCAGCATCTTGGAAGGTAATTTAAACAATCCATCATCTCCGATAGTTGATGTCAAAATGGACATTGATTGATTTTGTTTTGGACCTGCCGGGCAGAAATCATCGCCTATTTGAAGAACTACGCCATTGGCGAGACGCCGTCCGTCAACATCAACAAAGCGCTGGCCGAAGCCGAGAATCACTGGACGTACATTCAGTCGATTGACGTCACGGCCAGGAAATCCAACGCGGCCCGCGAGCTGGAACGCAGCCGCAATTTGCTCAACAGCCTCGGGAACCTGTTTGATGACGGCAGCGACACGGCCCAGGTGAGGGACCACCTGGAAGGCTTCAAAATCCGACTGGACGACCTGGAAACGTACATCTACAAGAGTCGCAACTCTACCGAAGCCGTAACATTCAATTGAATTCAATTAAATTTGATGGAAAATTATTTTTAAAAAAAATTTGTGATTCCAGGCGTTCCAGTCTTTGTCGTTTAGTAACGCCACCCTGGACTCTATCCGTCGATCCATTGCGGAAATCACCGGCAAATCGACTCAGATGGATGTCGATTTGAATTTGGCGCGCAAACAGAACGTGAATGCTACGCTGGCCATCAGCCGTGCCCGGGCGGGTTTCCAGGGATTGACGACGTTGCTGGAACAGCTGAAGGGCAAGAAAGCCCAGTGCTCGTCCAGGAAGAGCGAACTGAGCCGTTTGAACCCGGAATACAAGAAGAAGTACGTCCAGGCCGCCCAGGTGCACGCCAATCATTTGTGGAAACAGGCCCAGGGGCTTTTCAATCAGTTCAACGCCACCAGGGACGTGGCCGACCATCCGCTCCAGGCGGCCAACGCCTACAAATCGATCGTCGAGGCCCTCAAACTGGCCCGGCAAGCGGCCGAAGCGGCCGGCGAGGCTGCCGAAACGGCCTACGGGCGAGCCTATCCGGACGACGTGGACTTGTCGCTGGTGGAGCAGGCCAGGATTTCCAGGGATAAAAGCCGGGACTTTGTCCAGCGATCGGAGCGTCTCAAAACGCTCGTGTCCAGTCACAAGGAGCAGCTGAAAGGGGAACAGATCAAATTGGATTCGGTGGACTCGATCCTGAAAAAGGCCAAGTCCATCAACGACGAGACCAGCGCCCACCTGGACAAGTTGCCCCAGGTCCGCGACAAGGCCAAGGCGGCCGTCGAGAAATCGACGGACGCCCTGGGCAAATCCAACGTCGTTTCCAAGCAAATTATGGACATTAAGGCCCAAATCGATTCCGACCTCAGAGTCCGTCTGCTGGCCATGCAAAACGGCCGCAATGTCGGCCTGGGAAACATCCCCAAACTCGGTAATTCAATTAACTTTAATTCATTTTAAATCTTTTTGAAATTTTGTTTTTGAAATAAATTGTCCAGTTGACGACGCCCGGAAGAATATGAAACACCTGGACGCCAAGATGACGCATTTGACTAAAAAGAATTTCGAATTCCGGTCCATCAATTCCAGCGTGTCGTTGAAGCTGGACGAGTTGCGCAAGAAGATCATCCGGGCCAAACAGGCGGCCTCCAGCATCCGCGTTTCTCTCTCTGGCAATTCCGGCTCGTGCGCCAGGAGTTTCACTCCACCGCTGCAGCCCAGCAGCGTGTCCAGCATCATGCTGACGTTCGCCTTGAACCACAAGGATCGCGACTCGTTGCTCTTTTACCTGCCGGCCACCAAGAAGCACGGCAACGACCAGGAGACGGACTTTTTGGCCGTCGAGATGCTGGACCGTCAGATCCGGTTCCTCTGGAACGCCGGCGGAGGCACCACCGTCCTCAGTCATCCGCTGAAGCTCCAGCCCAGTCCTGACGACCTGTCGGACGATTCCCGTTGGTACAAGATCGAAGCCGAGCGGACGGGCAACGTTGGATCTCTCCGGGTGCGGCCAGTCAAACCGGAAAACGATCGGGACATTGAAGGAGTGACGGTGACTGGTGCCGGACCTGCCCGTTTCACTAAAATCGACCTGACGACGGGCGACAAGCTCTACATCGGCCGGGTGCCGGACAACGCCCCGACGGACCTCAAGACGAGCAAATTCAGCGGCCACCTGCACCAATTGTGGTACGACGGCCAGCCGGTGGGTTTGTGGAATTTCATGTCGACCAGCGCTGCCGGATGCAGTCCGTCGATGGAAGGCGCCCAGGAGGCCAAAGACGAGTCGTCGTTCCGTTTCAACGGCCAGGGCTACGCCGAGCTGGCCCAGATCCCGCGCTACGATTCCCGCCAGTACAGCATCACCTTCAGTTTCAAGTCCCTGGACGAGAACGCTCTCCTCTTCCTGGCCATCAACGAGACTCACCTGGGCCAGTACATTAGCCTGGAGCTGACGGAAGGATTGATCCGCTACCAGGTCCGCTACGGGTCCGGCTACGAGATGTCGCTGCAGAGCCGCCAAAAGTACAACACTGGGCAGTGGGTCAAAGTGGAAGCGTCCAGGGTCCTCATCCGAGGAGTGGAGACGGCCCTGCTCAAAGTGGCGGATGACGAGGAACTCTCGGCCGCTCCTTTCAATTTCGGAGTGCCCGACCTGGAACTGGAAGAAGCCAAACTTTACGTCGGCGGATTGCCGCCGGATGTCAGCATTTCGCCGGATCTGATGGGCTCCGTTCCGGGCTCCTTCCTGGGCTGCATGAAGGACCTCCAGGTGGTAGCCTTTGGCATGAATCCACTTCAGGGATCCTTTTACGGAGTGGAAGCCTCGTGCGGATCGCAGACCATCAACAAGATCGTGGCCTTTGCCGGAACTGGATACATTCAACTCCGGGCCGCCAGACCTACCGGCCGTGACATGAATTTCGGGTTGAGCTTCAAAACGGAAATGCCCGAAGGCATTTTGTTCTTCTCCGCACCGATTCCGGCCGTAAGTTTTTCATTCATTTTCCAATTTTTTTGTTTGAACCGGAATTAAATTTTGAATTTCTATCAAATCCAGGAATCCAGCGACGAACCGGCCAATGATGAAGAGTTGCCCATTCGGTTGCCTTTGAAAAGTGACAAGGAGGCGGACATGATGTCGCTGACGATCCGCCAGGGCAAACTGGACGCTCGATTCCGTTCCAGTGCGGCCGAGGTCGTGTCCATCACATCCAGCGGAGTTTACAACGACGGCCAGTTCCACAATGTGGTGGTGGTCCGCACCGGAAGAAAAGTCGAAGTCCTGGTCGACGACATTTCCATCGGGACGATCCGGCTGGCCCGTCAAGTGGGCGGATCATCTTCTTCCGGCGCTTATTCCGGCTCGGATTACTCCCACTTGATGCTGGGAGGCGTCCGTCCCGAGTGGCTGTCGATGGCTTCCGATTTTATCGGCACCCAGCACTCGTTCACCGGATGCATTGCGGATTTGAGCTTCAACAACCAACTGGTGGACCTGAGCTACCCCGTCCGGCACTCGGCGGCCGCCGTCGGGCGCTGCCAGCACGTGCCAGTGCCTCGGGTGCTGGAAGAGCGGATGCAGGCCAACGAGAACGCCCTGGCCTCGTGCCGGGAAGTGCCCCAGTACACGATCGAGGGGCGGGCCTTTAAATTCGGCGACGCCCCCAACAGTCACGTGATGATTTCGGCCAATCGCAAGGAACTGCACAACAGTTTCAACTTTACCATGGACTTCCGCACTCACTACCCCAACGGCCTGTTGCTCTTCTCATCCGTAAGGATTAATTTAATTGCCATTATCATTAAAGTTAATTGGATTAAATTTTGGAATTAATTTTTTTTTAAAGCAGATGAAACAGAAGAAGGCGGCCAATTATTTGCTGGCGGCCCTGAAGAACGGCAAAGTGGTGGTCAGTTTGCACGGCCGCCGGAAGGAGGACTTGATTTCGGCCGGAAGCGTCAACGACGGCCATTGGCATCGAGTCCACATTGTCAAGGACAAGCGTAAAGTCGTCGTCATGCTGGACGATTTCGCTCCTCTGAGAGCCAAGGCGCCCAACAAGTTGCAGCTGGACGGCCAGCTGTTTGTCGGCGGCCTGCCGGAGAGTTCGCCGCTGCTGGACAACGCGGCCGCCGAGGGCTTCAAGGGTTGCATCCGCAACTTGAACCTGAACGGCCGCTCGCACGACCTGGCCAGCAGCAAGAACGTGATCCAGCGAGTGGGCCAGTGCTTCGCCCACGTCGAGACGGGCTCCTACTTCCCTGGTGACGCCTACGCCGTTTACAGCGAAGACTTCCGCGTCGGGGCCATGGCCGACATCCAGCTGGAATTCCGGACGACCGAATTGAACGGAGTTTTGCTCAGCGTCTCTGAGCGCAAAGGTTCACCGTCCTTGTCACTGGCCATCGACGACGGAACGGTTAGCTTTAATTTTGTTTAATTGAATTGAATTACATTTGAGTAAATTGAGTAAATTCTAGACTTTTGAGTTGAATTTTTAGAATTTTTGAAATGTCATTAAAACTTGATTTAATTAAATAAAAAAAATTTGAATCCAATTAAAAAAATTGAATAAACGATTTGATTTTTTAATTTTTTCTAGATTGTTTTCGCCGTGGACATGGGTGACAATCGAACTTTTTCCGTCAGCCAGAGCTTCGCTTCTCCGTATCAGCTGTGCGACAACCGTTGGCACTCGGTCAAGGCCAACTACGTCGAGAACGCCCTCACGCTCAAGGTGGACCACCAGGACGAGCAGTACGGATTCTCCAGCAACGGACACGTCAAGGAGGCCAAGACCCGCAATCCGCTCTTCATCGGCGGCCTGCCCGGTACGTCCAATCCATTTATTTTCATTTTTTAATTTGATTTCAAATTAAAATTTGACGATGGTGTCGATTGAATTTTTAGAACTGGAGCCGCAAGGGGCGCTGCGAGTGCGCGATAACTTCAAGGGCTGCATCCGCAATGTGGTGATCCGCGGCGAGATCAAGGACTGGACCGACATGGCCCGGCTCAACAACGTCCTCCTTAACGCCTGTCCCACTAACTAATCAAAGTGCCTGAAAATCAACCGGCCTATTATCCAATTAGCCGAAATACACAAAAACCTAACCAAAAATGTTAACTGCATTTTCATTTCATTATTTAAAAGTCTGATTCTTTTCATTGGAAAACATTTAAACATGAAATTGTTTTTAGAATGCCAAAATGATGCTCATGGCTTTTGAAAAAGCCGCGTAATTTGTTCTTGATCAGAGGCACCTGGTAGAGAAATTTCAAACCACTTTGTCAAATCAAATTGCGTCGTCTGCTTCGTACACGCGTTGTTCCGCTCTCTCAGAACTCCCATTCTGAATTGCTAATAAAGAAGGTTGAGTCTATTGCCACGACTTTCCGTCTGCTTTTTCGTTACGCGACGGACCTCACAGTCTATTACCACGAAATAGTTTTCTTGTCAATAAACAACAGATTGTCTATTGCCACGAAAGCCTAGCGTCCCTCTCTTTTCTTGGTAATTGTCTCAGATTTGTCTTTTGCTACGACATGCTCCGACATCTTTCGTTACGGTTTATAAGCGTTTGTCTATTGCCACGAAATTTTTTTAAATTTATATTTTTTATTTTCTAATTAGGTGCTTACCTAGGTTATTATTGTCATTATTAATCCTTCATTTAAGCCTAGCATTATTGGTATATTACGTATATTTACCTAGAATTTGACGTTAAACTGATTTCACACCAAATTGAACACACGGCTTTTTTTATGGCAAACGTTCTACTCATTTCAATATGTGCGTGCGTGAAAGTGTACCTTATTAATGTTTTTATGTTTGCTAAACGAAAGATTTGCGAAAACGTTATTATATCTCGCTTTGAATAACGTTAGATCGCCATATTTGAAATAATTCGGAAATAATCAAAGAAATAATCAAATCTGAGCAGAGTTGATGGCTGAACAATTCGACAGAATTGAGGTGCTTTAAAGCAGGTGAGGTGGTAGTCATTAAAATAATTGGTTTTAGTTTAATTAAATGGCAATTTTATGCAGGCGGCAATCGAGTGAAGCAATCGCCGAACATTGCCGTCACGCAAACCGTGATTTTGCGTGAACATAATCGAATTGCGGCGGATCTGAACGATTTGAATCCGCACTGAAGCGCACTGAAGCGACGAGCGTCTTTATCAGGGGACTCCTCATTGGTCAATAGCTCGGCCTGTTGCTCCTCAAAAATGTTTAATCTGGGTTTACGATAAAAATGTCAATAGTTCCATTTTGAAGGAATTTTATAGGGCGCGGCTTTCCGTTACGGCCACTACCTGGTTCCTGGAAAGCAAGAGCAAGTTTGTGCTTGAATCTACTTTTTCGATTTTCATTACCGATACATTTTTTTTTGCAGTCTCATTCAATCAGCAGAGATCAAAGAGAAAGATACGCCAACACTTTTTCAAGACGCAGCAAGAGGTTTTACTCTCCTGTTATGCTGTGTCCGGTGACCTTGCCCTTCTTAACATTGATAGCCTCTCCAGAGGTTACCTAATTACGTTACTTCCAAGAATTGATATGGAGGGATCAATCTCTGAGATTTATACAGTCTTCTACATCGCGCTGGGCTATGTCTGTGTCACCAATTTTGGCATACTGGGCTTGGTGTTATATTTTTTCCGTAATTTCATGTTTTTAAAGAATTCTTATTCTGATCACCCTACGTGCCTTTTTCTATAGTTGTAGTAGTAGCTTTGAATTCCAGATGGGAAAGTATCAAAAGGTCTTTTTTTTTCTAAATAAGCCCATCTGCAATATTTTTTTGTCTAAGTTATTTTGTACCTCCGATTGACTTAATTATTTTAAAGAAAATGAGTCAGGTTATTACTTATTAGTCCAAACTGTTTAAACAGTGTTTAAGATAGCATAAAAAGTTTCGAAAAACTGCGTTTTGTTATCTAACGTTATCTAATCAATTAATCATTTATGTCTTTGAAAATAAAACTGATTTTATAAAATAACGAATTTAATTCTTTTTTCAAATGAGGTACTTATTTCTATTTCTATGAAACGATATTAATACAACTGCATATTTCGTGTTTTTTTTTTAATTTTCGTGGCAATAGCCATTTTACTATACGGCTACAACGATTTTGTAAGAAGGGTCTTTTCAAAAGGATAGCGTGCTTGCAAGTTACATGCCTCAGGCACAATTAATTTGAATTTTGACACTTGTACGCCATCTATCTGTTGTTATTTATTTTTTCGTGGCAATAGTCAACGGTTTGTTTATTGCAACGAAATGTCTTGGCAATAGCCATTTCAGACGAAAAATTGTCACGAAAACAGAGGACTAGTAGGCTTTCGTGGCAATAGACAAAGTGCTCTGATTTGACACGAAACAATATCGTCAGATTTCGTTGCAATAGTGAGTCGAACCTGTCGTGTCACGAAAACATTTTCGTGGCAATAGATTTAACCAATAAAGAAAGGCGAGAATTTGAGAATTATATTCGTTAATAAGCCACACGTCCAGTCGTCGTTAAATATCTTAATCTTGAGATCTCTCCACAACTCACTGGGACACTAATTTAAAACGTTAAAGTTATTTCGACGTCCAAGTTGACTATCTCGGACTATTTCATTACAAACAGTGAAGGTGGCAATTTCGTTGCACATGTGTTATCCTTGAAAACTGGTAAGTTTCCTATGGTTTCTAATCATGTATTGATTAAAACTTAATGGAGATTATCTTACTATAACAGATCATTCAAATCCAAGATGCCACAATTGATTGGAGTGAAGTCACTATACAAAACATGCCTTGATTTTGTTGTCAACAACATGGCTCTGTTGTGTGAGAAACCAAACAGCGACTTTGGTAACCTCAACAAATCAATTGACAGTCCTTTTGATCAATTGCGTAAGTTGGCATCTATCACTGATCTATCCATATTAAAGTACTTTTAAATTGTATTATTATGTAATAGCCAACAAGTTATTGGAGGACATTATCAATTCTCTTCGAAGCAAAGGATGTTTGAAACAATTTCTCGGTATACTGGCAGTTCCACATTTAGAGACCTTGAATCTCAGTCATTTAAAAAGTGAAGATGATCAATCCATTGAGCTTGATAATTCAATGAGATGTGTAGTAAGAAATTTTACTTTTACACTTCCTTTCAAATCAAAACACGACACTTTTCTATTTCAGAACTTAAAACATCTGGGCATGGAGATTTTTAGTGATGAATTCTTTACTTCTTTCATTCCTAAGCTTTCAAAATTACAAGTACTGGACATTTCATATTCTGAAGCAGATGACAGCAGCTTGGAAGTAATAGGAACTTGCTGCACACATTTGAGGTAACAAGTTTGTTTGATGCCAAAATTGTTAAAAAAAAATAATTATGGTTTCTTTCGTAGAGCACTAGATTTTTATCACTGCCAGAATATCACAGATATTGGAGTTAAAGGATTGTGTGACGGTGCAACGCGTAATCTAGGAAGTGGAGTTGATGGATTGGGGCTGCCCAAATCTCTTGTAAAGTTGCGTTCGAGTGGTACGTTAATAACTTCCGTAGGAGTGCAGTTGATCTTAGAAAACTTTCATAGTCTTCAAGTCTGGGATATGGCTACTGTTCAAACCTTTGCGAGAATTCACACAGAGTTTTTCTTGATCCAAAAGTTAGAGATTCCAAAGTATTCTCTGGTATGTTTAGAAATCGCTCCTTACGCTTCCTACATCCCTAAAGCTCTGGGATTTGTTGTGTCTCTGTGCCCGTCTGTGACCGAGGTGGAAATCAAAAGCTACTTAGGACTGACAGACAGTGATTTGCTTGATTTGTTGTCTCTTAAAAATCTCCGTAATTTTAAAATGAGTGGAACTTCCCCTTCTAATGGTAACGTCACGTTTGGTGGCGGTGTGACTCCAATTTTAAAAGCCTTTGGAAATTCATCACTGAAGGCACTTTCCCTATCCAGGTTGAGTGATGTAAATATTCTGGTAATCACACAGCTTTGCCCAAACCTTCACTCCCTTGACCTTATCGATAATTTAAACTATTTCACCGCCAAACTTGTTGAAGAATGGGTTAAGACTGAACCGACTGAACCTAAAGTATTAAAGCAACTGGAAAAGTTGAGACTTTTTGGTAGTGGTATACCGCGCGAACACTTGATCTTGTTGTTGTCTTCGCCTTTATTAGTGGAAATATTGATTGGTAGATGTTCTACGCTCAACGACGACATTCTTCAAAAGGTCGCTAGAATTCAAAAATTCAATAATCTTGAAAAGTTAGTCGTTATGTTATGCGACAATGTGACCGAGAAAGGAATTGATATTTTCATGAATACTCAAAACCCTCTTAAAGATGTCTTGATCGATCGGTGTGCTGAAATATCGAAGAGTAATGCAGAGTGTTGGGAAAGGCAAGCTAAAAAAAACAATTGGCAATTACTCATCGATTATTATTCGAGTTATTATTAGTAAAATTAATCTTGGTGTTGGAGACTTTGTCTTATTTTGTTCCCTTAAATTTCCCTTGTGATCGGTCGTGAAGCTTCGTAAACTATGTCACATTGTCTTTCATTCCTGTCATGTAGGGCTTATGCCCAAAGGACAGTGTGCCAAATTTCCATTTTTTGTCTGTTGTAGTCCTACTACCCACTAATAAAGTTTGAAAATAGATTTCCACCAATAGTTTTTTTCCTTATCACTTGACTTATTCTATCTTCTGAATATCCTGGAATACCTGATCGATGTTATCATATGTAATCACACGATTAAAATTGCGTAGTGTAATCACACGATTAAAATTGCGTAGTTAACTCTTTGTTCTTGATTGAGCCATTCAGTAGTGGCCAAGTAGGTGCGACATCATGCTGGATATCCATGAATTAAAGTCGACGTCCAGAGTATGCAAATCAAATCTCATTTTTTTTTGTTAATTCCCATTTATTCTGATTTTTTGTTTTGTTATAGTTTACTAAATTTGGTGGATCGCTTATCCTGGCATGGATAACTGCTACCTGTTCTTACTACATAGGCTAGGAAGACCTGCATTTTTATTCGTTGAGTTGTGTTATTATTGCGTTAGAGTGTCAACTCGTCTTCCAACCCCGCTCTCCACCATCTTACTGCCAACAAGTTCAGTATTTGTTTCAATATCGTAAATCAGCGTGGTCGTGCCAACACAATTCTGTCATCAACACTTTATTGGTCAACACATGGTAAAATGCTTTCCCGCATCCATTTACCATTTATCGCAGGAGTGCAGGACAAACCCCTTCCTTGAACTAGTGGTGGCATTACTAGGTTAGTAATACCTAGTATTACCTAGTTACCTAGTAATACCTAGTTTTTTTTCAGCTACTTTTACCTAGTTTTCGGGAAAAAATCTATTACTAGGTATACCTAGTAATAGTAATACCTAGTTTTTGAAAAATGATTACCTAGGTAATCATAATTATCTAGGTATTTATGTAATAAATAATTACCTAGGTATTTCCCATTTTTTTTTTGCAGCATTGTCAAATAAATGGCAACTATGCTTTTATTTAATTAAGCTTCTCTGCTTTCTGGTAGACAGACAAAGGCATCACAAATCACAGGCCCGGCTGGCAGCCATTTTCTTGAATTCAAAGTCAAAGGTGTTGGAGTGGCCCACTTGAATCGTAACTTATATTCTCCAAGTTAGCTTTGCTAGGTAATTACCCATTGTTACGTGTTTATTGATTCCCTCACTGACTAACTTCTTATGTGTTTACAGAAATCTATCAAAGCTATCAGAAATCCTGAATCACTGTCACTGATACGTACTGAAACTGAGGCTCCAACTTGTAAGTTGTAAACTTGTTTAGTTGTTTATAATTCTGAAAATCATATTCTCTATTTCTGTAATGTGTGTATAGGCTGTATCTGGCTACGTTCTCCACTCTCCACTACAGTCTTCAGACTCACCTCATATCATATCAACTCATCTCTTCACAAAATGGCAGAAAACTCTCACTCTTCTACTTCTACAGCTACAAATGAACAAATATCTGGAGATGAAGACATTGAAGAAGTACTTCAAACGTCTACTCCGAACCGTAGAAGAAACCCATCGAGTGTTACTTCAGGTTCAGGTGACTTTCACGACGATGAAGCAATTGAGTCTTCCTCTCACAACGATTCAGAATCATCGTCTCGTCCAAACACTCCAAAACCAAGGGGGCCTCAGAAGAGGAGCCCTATTTGGAAATATTTTCGATTAGAAGGATCGGTAAAAGATATCAAATCGTTTTGTCTGGTAAAGATAAAAGATAAAGATAACGAAGAGAAAGATTGCTCTTTTGTCGGCAATGGAAGAAATACCACAAACTTGAGACTTCACCTAAAGCACCACCACCCAGAAGAGATGAAGAAACTGAAAGAATATGACGCAGCAGCAGCTGAAAATAAAAGTAAAGAACCTCCCGGAGCTGGCTCAGGAGTATCCCGATCTTCAGGAGGAATCGTAGATTTCTTCAACAAACCATCAAATCCCTTAAAACCGCGGGTCAGAAATCCGTATCCTCCCAAAAGTTCTGCCTACAAGTCGTTTAAAGAGGATCTCACTCGCCTAGCAGGATGTACCTCCTTCCCACTAAGCATGGTAGAAAGCAGTTATTTCCATGCATTGCTGTTTAATGCAAACAGTCGGCTTGCCGACTCTCTTCCAAGCCGAAACACCCTAAAGAAGTGGGTTATTGATTATTCAACAAGAGTTAGGACAAATGTCATCGCATTGTTAAAAACAGTGAAGAATTTTTTCGTGACATTGGACATTTGGAGCCAGCCAGGACTCGACAAGTTTTATCTGGGTGTTGTAGCTTTATTCTACAATCCGAATTCAGCAAGAATCGAAGTAGCGGCTTTGGCGTGTAGAGATTTTCCCCATCCGCATACTGGATTACGTATTAGGGAGCTTTTGGAACAACTTTTCGCCGAATTTGATTTAGATTTGAAAAAAGTGATCCGTTTTACAACTGATAAAGGAGCTAATGTTGTATTACAGCCGTACAAAGTTATTCAATATTTTAAAGCAACTCCATCGATAGATCAAGCTGAAGATCCTACACCTGACCCTGAACGTACTGATGAGATCTACGTGGAGATTGACTTAGACATTGAAATAGCCGATGAAGAAAGTGACGATGACGACGAACTTCTAACAGACAATGAATCAGACGATGGAAATGGACACGCGGAAGAAAATGGAGATCATCAAGCCGAGCAAGAAGATTATGTTTATGAAGCTGATCAAGAAGATTTCCGTCAAGCATTTCCAAAAAGGAAGACATGCGTCGCTCATGCCTTAAACCTTATTTTCCAAAAAATTTTGGATCTAAAGAGGTCGTGCGTGAGCAAACTTCGAAAAAAAGTCTTGAAATTGTTGAAAAAGATAAATACTTCTGGCGTTGCGAATCAAGAACTGAAGAGACTAACAGGAAAAAAGCTACTGAAAATTGCAAAAACAAGATGGAATAGTTTCTTTTTTGTCCTTCAGCGTGTACTCTTATTGAAATCAGCAATTATTTCCGTTTGCCGAGAACGCGTTTGGGGAATTGATTTTGATTGGGCTAACGTTGCAAAAATTGTTCTCTTCTTAAAACCATTAGCCATGGCAACTACCTATCTAGAAGGAGACGTCTACCCAACTGCAGCTTCGGTAATTCCATCCATCTTGTCGCTGGAAGAGCACTTCCAAACTACTAAAGAAAAGGACCGTGATGGAAGTATGAGGCGTTTAAGCGAAGTAGGACTTACGGAGATGAAAAAACGATTTGGAAGTTTTATGGATGTAAAACATGAGGAATTTGATCAAATTTATTTGATTTGCTCCTTACTCCATCCAAGTAAAAGTTTGGAATTAACCGGAGAACTATTTCAAAAAGGAAAGCGCAGACTTTTGAATTTCATAAAACAGGAAATAGCCGAAGGAAATTGCCTGATCGCAGTTCCCGAAGAAGAGCAGATTGAAGGAACTACTCCCACTGAGACTCATCCGCAATCTAAAGGTGATTTTTCTTGATTGAAATTTTTCAATCCTTTAATTTCTTCTTAGCCTACATTCAATAATTCAACTTTAAAAAATTGTCTTCCTAATTCAGATCCACATACTCAACTGTTCAAGCGTAGAAGAATTGTAAACACTTCATCTTCCGCTTCCGCTGTACAAGAAAATTCTAATATTGCCGAATTGAAAAGGGAGGTTGAGGAGTACATTCAGATCTTAAACAAAGGAGATTTTCATGAGGAAGTGGACCCCTTCGTTTTCTGGAGAGAAAAGTCCGGGAGATTTCCTAAGTTGTCGCCGATTGCTTTGCAGTATCTCGCCATGCCAGCTACTTCTGCCTCTGCAGAGCGTCTCTTTTCGTGTAGTGGTCTTTCTTGCAAAGGCAAGAAAGCAAATGTCTCCCCTGTCTTGGTAGAATCGCAAACACTTTGCCGATTCAACAAAAACTTTGACTTCTGAATATGAATTCTCAGTCTCTAATTTTCAATTTCCGTTCTTATCGCTTCGTCGTTAGTCCTTTCAATCTTATCCTTGATCTTAGCGGGACAGAAATTGCAATAAAAAGAAAAAATTCAGTTACAAGTTGTTGTATTTGTGTTGTTTATGTAATTTGGAAGTATAAACAGAGAAATATCGAAACTAGGTAACTAGGTATTTTTACCTAGTTAGGCACTTTACCTAGTTACCTAGTTTATACCTAGTAATAGTAAAAACCTAGTTTTTTTCCCCGATACCTAGTTGAATTTATTTTGATACTAGGTATAATAACCTAGTAATACCTACTTTTTCTAAAATACTAGGTATTTAGTAATAGCGGTGCGTCTCACAGTGACGGAATCGCACTAGTAAAGGTGGCCATAAATAACAGCTTTTTTTTTTTTGCTCATAAATATATAGAGTTGAAAGTAAAGTGTTTCATAAATAAAAAGTATCACTGATATTTTGATTTTTTAGTAACTCTAAACTATACTCGTAAATAACTAGCTCTTTAAGTAAAATGTTTCATAATAACGTAAAGGGTGCGTAGCGCTATGACGGAATCGCACAAGTAAAAAGGTTCATAAGTATCGTACTTTAGTAACTTGTATCGATAGTATATTTGCCATTCACAACAGTGTATCACTAGTAAAAGGTGTCTCAAATAATAATGTTCAGTAGAAACTGAAATAATTCTTAAAAACTTAACTAATATCTTTGAAACAAAGGGCCATTAGTAAATTATTTCATAAGGTGGTGCATCTCAGAGTGACGGAATCGCACTAGTAAAGGTTGCCATTAATAACAGCTTTTTTTTTCTCTCATTAATATACAGTGTTGGAAGTAAAGTGTTCTATAAATAAAAAATACCACTGATATTTTGATTATTTAGTAACTCTAAACTATGCTCGTAAATAACTAGCTCTATAAGTAAAATTTGAACATAAGAACATAAAGTTATATATGTGTAGTATAAAGAAAGCGTATCTTAAATATATGTCTCATTAGAACTTCGTTGCAAAGATACTTTGTAGTACATGAATATTCAAATTTTTCACAATAAAAAACTGTATCATAAGTATTCTGTTCCACAAGTATATTCAATTTGTTTGCAATTTTACACGCTAGATGACTCTTAGTGTATGGTAGAATTCGGTACAATTTTCTGAAATTCGGCAGCGTTGCAGCTTAGCGGCAGAATTTAAATTTGTTTTCTTCAAATAGCTAGTACTGTGCGTGTCTGGCTGCCCGCTGCCTGCCAACCCCCGCCCTCCCCCCCCCCTTCGCGCTTCGTTTATCGCTTAAATTACCGTGATACTTTTACTTTTTTAGTATAGATATCAATCAAACATATCGGAACATTCCATAAAGATCTGTGAATCATAAGGTGTGCGACTTAGTCGCCACCCCGCGTCGCACTTTTTTAAAGCTTAAGGCTTAAGTTACAGCAAAATTTATTATTAGCAATATGGAATTAGAAGATATTTGACTTTAACATATATCGCTGTCGATTTGGATGCGGTAATCCGCCTACTCCGGCTGCTCACTCCGCTGTCGGCCTCCATGGCGTTCGTCACCGTCGCCATCGGACTCGTCACCGGCCATTTCTCTACAGCGAAGAGAAAATGTCCAACCCGAAATTCAACCGAACCGGAGATCCCGAACTCGAGTACCTCTCCAAATTCACAGTCAGCGGACTCTGGACTCTTTGCTACACCAGTCGTACATTTCGCTTAAATGATTTTTAAAGACCATCAAATAGAAATCAAATGACGTGGGAATTTCTTTCAGCTGGAGAGACGGAACGCTACTGTTTCAACATCGATTATTTCCCAACGGAAGAGTACAGTCCCGATCCCAATGACTCGACACTCTCAATCCCTTGTAAGAGAAGTTTCATTATTATTCCGGGCTCCTAACATTGGATACATTAATGTTTATTTATTTTGATTCCAACAGATGCGGTCTTGAGGTCGGCTCCGTTCTTTTTCATGGCCACCGCTCTGTTGGTCGTCGGAGAGATTTCCTGTTTCCTCGGCCACTTTGCACCCAGGAGACGCTATTGCACTTTTCTATCCGGCGTCACTTTTATCCTTTCCGGTATTTTATTTCGATTGGAATTATTTTTAAAATTTTGATCAAGTGTATTTTTGTTTTTAAATTTTTTATTCAGGATGGTTACTTTTACTCGGTCTGGTTGTTTACGTCTCGGTTTTCACGGCTGAAATCGGAAGTAAAAGTAAATTAAGGCCCAGCTCATCATTATAACCGCCAATATTCACCTACGCCTAGGCTACAGTTTCTATTTGGTAGTCATCGGTTTCTTACGGTTTCTTAGCTGGCGAGGTATTTTCACAACCATCATTTTATACATTTAAATTGATTTTAAATTATACCTTATATTTATTTGGGATAAAACAGGTAGCCGGTACTTCTGCCATTTTTCCTGTTCATTTATTGGCACCGAAATCGAATTGCCAAAAAGGAAATGCACCGGAAAATGACTTTAGCTCTAGTGTAGACGCCAGTCGATTTGGGTTACACGGCAGCCCCACCTTCTGGCAGATAGGACCGCTGTATAGGCCTATAGATCAGTACACCTCATACGTGGGCGATGAAAGCTTTGAAATTTAAACTTCACCTTGAAACGGAATGCTCGATCCTTATACTGCATATAGAAATACTTTGATCAGTGATGATCGTTTTGGGGTCAACATCCGCTTTCGCCGTAAAGGTCAAAGCCGCACCAGCAACGCCTGGGTTTCCATCAAGACCTTCATGCAATTTCACATGTTGGGTTGGTGGCCGAATGTATAGGCCGCGGCTATGGCGAATGGTCAAGGATAAGGTAATTCCTAAATATTCTCCCGATCTTTCCAGTCGATCACAGCGGCCCATCTGAAACCCCCCTTTGATAGGCTGTGGATGGCGATCACGCTGAGTGTGATGTATGGAGCCGAGTCCACTGAATCATTAGAAAAAATCAGTCAAAATAAAAAAAATTTTGACTTTCCGATGGGGACGTGAAAGTGGTTGATGGAGCTTGGGACTTATCATTAGTTCCGTCTTTAAAAAAGCTAATTCGGCAAAATGTTCGTATTAGTCTGTTCAAAATTTCCAACGAAGGTCAGATCATTGAAATAGAACGCCATTTTAATGATGTAATCCCACTGTTACGTATAACTCATGTGAAAAACGTATTCATACAATTCAATTTTCAATTACTATTTTTTTTATCATAAAATCATAAATTTTAAATCAGTGCGTGGTGGAAATTTAAAACAAAGATTTAGTTCCTCCCATACTCGATAACAGGAAATCCTTTTATACGTATAAAAGCGCAAAAAGTCGATCTATATAGTTCATTAAACTCCTGAAGGCTATCCATCAAGACCAGAAGGTCAGTAGCAAACTTTGGCCGGCTTCAGTTGTCCGTAGTGGGTCTATATATATATTCGTGAATCCCGAAGAGAGATGATCTACAACAGCAGGCTACATTTTGTGTATTCCGATAAATGATCCGTCACCGTCAGGGAACACCCACCGAACAGTAATCCTTAATTCTGAAAAGGGTTGCCTTATGCTCGGCTTGACTGGTAAGACGGATCCTAGATCTTTGTTTTGAAAATTAAGACAGACGTCGAATAATTGTTGGAATTTATATCCATCATTTATATCTGCCCCACCTTCTGGCCATTGTTCCTCCGCCTCCCCCGCCGTCACAGATGAACCATCACCACCACCCCATGACCAACCCCCTAACGCCAGCTTGCCTTCCCCATCATCATCCCAGCGAATCCTTATTCCAGCCGACGAATCAGTGCAACGGTTTCGTGAAAATCCCGTGCCCTTGCTCTTCCATCGGCGGCGGAGTGGCTTCCATCGATGACGAATCCGTTTCCATTCCGACTCCGCCGCCGGCTGTTACGTCCGGATACCCGAGAGATTGCCCCGTCCATTACCAGCAGCAGCTTCTTGCAACGGAACGTTCGTCTTACGTGACCGTTCACAGTCCGGCAACTGGTGCCGCTCCGCCGCTGTCGGCCATCCGGCGCCACCACAATTACCAGAAGCAGCAAAGTCAAGAGCGTGACATGCCGGACATAAAGGCCTTCAGCCGGATGCTGGTCCACGATCTGCGCCAGTTCAGCACCGACTCGGAGAACAGCAACTACAAAGTCATGACCGGATCGTCGGGAGGTAATAACGCGTTGCTACACCAGCAGCAGACGACAATTTGCTACTAGTGTCACGGGGCCGGTCACGTGACGGTGCCCTGAGCTAATTGCAGCCAACAGATGCCACCCTACGTCTGCAACACTCTCCCGCGTGACGTGACCACCAGCACGCTCTGCAGGGTTGCCATGACGACTCCCGGAGACGAGGAATTCCCGGCTCGGACGGACATGAGCAGCAGCAGCCATCAGCATCGTCGCAGCAGGGATCACTTGGACGACGACGACGATGAAGATGATGCCGTTATTTTTCATCCCAGGCATTCGCGCAGTCATTCTTCCGGTACCAATTACGACGGCTCGCTCAGAAGGATCACTGCCGTCTAAAAAGATTTAAAAAGGGAAAATAATATCGTGACAAAAAAAGATAAGTTCGTGATTTTTTTTAATTTGGAAAAAATTGTCCAACGTCAATCCAGAATTATATACCGTACGTGTGTAAGTGTACATTATTTTAGGTATAATATTGATTGTGAATTATTTGAGTGATGCGCGTGTTTAGGCCTGAAATGATTATTATTATATGGAAAGGATGAACTCAAATTTTGCAGGCCTGACAATTAAAATTCGCACCTATCGTTCTGAACAACAATAATAAAAAGATTCTTTGAAAACATTTTGGCTTTTTAATATTTTTTATTGGACGAAAGTTGACCTATCAGAAATTTAAATTATGCGGTTCGGTTGGTCAATAAAGTTAGTTGATGGCCACGCTCACTTCTTGGTCGTTACGGAGAGTTGCGCCGGCGATAAAACGATATTTCGATAATAAGTCATCAAGTTACTTTACAAGTACATTTTCTGCTGGAGATTGATCCATATAAGCAAAATGAAAACGAAAAAACCATGCTACTAACTACAAAATCATGTATGTCAAGCTGAGCGCTAGATGGCTATGTATTAAAAAAAACGTCACTAGTCAGGACTTGCGTCCTGCTCCAAGAAAATTAGGAAATATTGGAAAATTTTGGATAAAAATGGGGAAAAAAGGGGAAAGCACGGACAAATTATGAAAAATAAGGAAATATCGGAATCGGATGTTTACGATGACGCATACACATGGCTAGTGGTTGTGTTTCAATTAGAAAGGCGGCCCGTAGAGCAGCAATCACGGCAGGGCGTACGGCTTCGAAATGTGGGATGGTAGGTAACTGATGAACAAGCCAAGAGAACTGGGAATCGTCTCCTGTTCCTTCGGAGCATGCACCATCACTCATGGTAATATCATCGTCTTTTACTGCCAAGACCACACTCAATGCCTATGCAAACGTAATGTATAATCATGGAGCCGTATAATTATTTAAGCAAACTCGTTGATTATGAAAATAAACTCTTACCGTGAGGGCTTGGTGACGGGCGAGAGCTTTCTGAGCACTCAATCGTCTCATCAAATAGTCTAGGACTTCACGGCATGCTTCGGGTAGTTGATTGGGATCAGTCAACAAAAATCTTAGATGCTGGACCAACTGTTGGTGTTTGTGACGACGTTCCTTGCGTTTGCCAAGCTGTTGCTTACAATCGTTCATTAGATCATTAACAGGCAGACCATCAGCTGCTTCGTGAAGCAAAAACTCACAAAGACATTGAACAGGCAGAACGTTCCAAGCACCTTCATTGGACTCGACCAAATCAGCCAGCCATGGCTTCGTTTGCGCAGCTCCTTGCCTACATAAAAAGAATTTGCATTGAAGAAAATTAGATTAGAATTTCGCTATTAAAATTCATACTATTTCACATACCTATGCAGAATTTACAATAAAAAGTTCGGTTGGCGACTTCTACAAAGTAGGTGACCCAGTCGAAGTGTTGCGTTCAAAGTTCGAAGCTGCTCAATAACAGCCGGAGGAGGTCGTCGCGTAGATCCTCGTGGATCAAGTGATGTCAACTAAAGTAAAATATTACAATGATTTGCAAGAAAATCAAAAGTTAAGAGCGCTTTAAATACTTGACTAAGCAGCAAAGGATTGTTCTCGGTAATAACAGTTTTTGTAGAGGCGGCTCCTAGATCTGTTTCGAATTCCAAGATGGTTTGCTTTTCAATTGCAGCCACCTGCAACTCTGTTTGGTCTGTGGTACCAGAAGAAGTAGCAAATCATTTGTGATACACATCTCCATCAATGCTCGGAGTATAGGAGGGAATGAATTCCATGCCTCAGACCCAAGACTGCCAGGATTATGAGCAATCAGCATCAATAGCATCAACCAAGCCTTCCAGTAAAGGGTGCTAACTGCCAGATTTGGAGGAGTATATCCTAAAGTAAAAAAAATTAGCTTGTGACAAATTAAGATAAGATTACACGCTTGAATACCTTGTGGCAAGACGATATTTTCAGGATAATGATAAGCAGTGAGGTGGAGAACCATGTCAAAAATTTCTTGGTTATCAGCCACTAGCATAAGGAAAAGGAAAAGTTCCATCTCTCTCAAATCTCCACAGGCGACCAAAGATGCCAAGATGCTGATTCACACACACCAGGACTTATGGCAAGGAAAACGCATAAAGTCGTCAAGGCTGCCAATGAAAACCTGGATGTTCAAGATACACAATTTTAATTTTTTTGCAAAAAAAGGAGCAATTAACTAAAGTATGATTACTTTTGACACAAAAAATGCGTCGTAATTACACTACGACGCCTCGATTTGTGCCTTCGTGCCGTCGACGCCTTTTAGTCGTCTGAATCTAAATTCTGAACCTGCGCCGCAGGCCGCAGCTGCTATTTAACAACACGGTTACTCATGCGACGTTGTCGTAATGTTGCTAAATACTATTGGAGCATTTTACTACTGTCACCTCACATACTCATTTCTTTTTTAGACATGAAAATAACAAATAAATAGAATTATGAAACAATTTACTTATGACCATTTGTCTCTGAGACAAATGTAAAGTTTTTCAGAATTATTTCAGTTTCTACTGAACATTATTATTTGAAAAACGTTTTACTACTGATACACTGTTACGAATGACAAATATACTATTGATACAGATTTGTAAAGTACGATACTTAAGATACTTTTTACTAGTGCGATTCCGTCACAGTGATACGCACCCTTTACGTTATTATGAAGCATTTTACTTAAAGAGCTAGTTATTTACGGGTATAGTTTACAGTTACTAAGTAATCAAAATATCAGTGATATCTTTTATTTATGGAACACTTTACTTCCAACACTGTATATTAATGAGAGAAAAAAAAAGCTTTTATTAATGACAACCTTTACTAGTGCGATTCCGTCATTCTGAGATGCACCACCTTATGAAATAATTTACTAATGGCCATTTGTTTCAAAGATATTTGTTCAGTTTTTAAGAATTATTTCAATTTCTACTGAACATTATTATTTGAGACACCTTTTACTAGTGATACACTGTTCCAATGGCAAATATACTATCGATACAAGTTACTAAAGTACGATACTTATGAACCTTTTTACTACTGCGATTCCGTCATAGCGCTACGCACTGAGTAATAGTAATACCTAGTTTTCAAAAAAAACTAGGTTGCCATCACTACCTTGAACTGTACTGTACGAATTTGATCATTTTGATTTCTAAAAAAACCGCTAAATCTTATTTTTCTAGGCACTCAGCCACCTAGTAGAGGATTTCCGTACTGCTTTTTGAAATCTCGTTTTATCTGTCGTGATGTCGTCTGCTTCATTCGTCTCGTGGTCGCAGACGCAGAGTGGCAGAAACGATTTTTGTTTTTACTTTTGGACGAAGTTACTCATGGGAATCCGTCATCCTGCCATGATCCCATTATTTCAAGCATGGCAGACAATAAAGATCCTTTGGTTTACGAAGATGAGGAGGCGACGGAACAAGTAGCCACTGAAGGAAGTGGAGATGCTCCATCAAAGGAGGAAGTTAAAGGCATATCCATTCATAGCTCTGGTTTTCAAGATATTGAGTTCAAGCCGGAAATTTTGATAGCTATCGTTGACTGTGGCTTTGAACATCTTTCTGAAGGTACTGTTTTTTATTTCATTTTTACAAGTACCCTTGCATTGTTCATTACTAGCAATTTCTTTTTTTTTTTCAACAATCTTTAACATAAAATTATAGTAGTAATGCTAAATGCTCTAACCTGGGGCATATTTCTGTACCGTGCCGACATGTGGTCTTGAGCTAGAGAAAGAGAGAACTCACTTGCTTGACTTGACTTTTTACTTGATGGCAATTTGTTCTTGAGCTCCAGACTTGTTATATGTTTGTTTTTTGGCTTAAGATATTCTTCTTAGGAATCTAACTCAACTCTTTAATGTCTTACAGTTCAGTGTGAGTGTCTTCCTCAGGCTGTTTTGGGAATAGATGTGTTGTGTGAAGCCAAATCTGGAACGGGTAAGACTACTGTTTTTGTATTGGCAACTCTCCAACAATTGGAGACGGTGGAAAATCAGGTTTATGTTGTTTGCCATTCTCGAGAGCTAGCTATCCAGATCTACAATGCATATGAATGTTTGTCAAAGCATATGACTACCAAGGTAAAGAACTTGTTAAAAAGTACATGAATTCTGTAAAATATTACTTGAATTGAAATTATTTTAGGTTAGTGTATTCGTTGGTGGTGTGAATATTCGCAAAGATGAGGAAGCTTTGAAAACAAATTGCCCTCACATTGTGGTTGGAACCCCTGGTCCTTAAACGACGCTGCTCCGCACGAAGAGACTAAACCTCTGCACATTTAAACACTTTGTTCTTGACGAATGCGACAAAATGCTTCAAGATACATGTAAAGCGTTTCACTAATGTGTTATTTAGTCAGCTTGAAATGTAGTATTAATTCATATTTTTTCATCAAGACATGCTTCGAGATGTACAGGAGATTTTCAGCAACACACCTCGTGAAAAACAAGTGATGATGTTCAGCGCCACGCTGAGCAAGGAGATCCGTCCTGTCTGCCAAAAGTTTATGACTTTATGCAAGATGTAATAAGCCCTTTCACACTCCGGTCAATAAAGCAACACGACCACCACATGAGCATCTAAAACATTTTGCTGGAGGGAGCCGAGGGTTGATTTTTGCTCTTATTCCTCCCCAATTCTCCAAACAACCTTGCATGTAGCGCCTCTTGTGTTTAACAAAATTTGATCTTGGATGCAGCCAACCGAAGTGGACGTTGACGACGACGAGTCCAAACTCACTCTTCGCGGTCTCCAGCAGCACTACGTCAAACTAAAGGACGACGAGAAGAACGGAAAATTATTTGAGTTACTCGGCTTACTTGAGTTTAACCAGGTTAGCTGAACTTGTTGTATTTGAGTGTTGCCGGAAATGATTCACCATTTCCCATGGATAGGTCGTTATCGTCGTGAGATCCATTTCGCGTTGTATGGCGCTCTGCGAGTCGCTAGTCGAGCAAAACTTGCCTGCCGTCGCCATTCACTTTAGCATGACCGAAGCAGAACGTCTGTCGCGCTACCAACAATTCAACGACTCCAAAAAGGGGTATACTAGTTTAGATGAAATCACTTGTATTTTAGTTTTCATTTTATATTTCTCTTTTTTTATTATTAGCGAATTTTGGTAGCTACACATTGAGTCGGTCGTGGCATGGCCATTGAACGTGTCAATATCGTTTTCAACTACGACATGCCTGAAAACTCAGACAGGTACCTGGATCGGGTCGCTTACGCTGGTCGTTTTGGAACTCAAGTAAGCTCATTTTCCTCTGATTGTCTTTTCACTATTTTAATTTTATTTTTAAATAGGGTTTGGGAATCACATTTGTAACTGATGAAAAGGACGTTAAAGTTTTAAATGACGTTCAAGAACGTTTCGACGTTAGCATCACACCTTTGTCACATGAGATTGATTTGTCATCCCACACTAAAATCTGTCAATAAACGTTTGACATGGGTATGGAGAGATATGCGATTTAAGAGAGAGATGCTATTTAAAACGTTTCTTCTTTCTAACGCTAGAAAGCTTACCTTTGCATAATCTGTTTCAGATATTTTTATTCACTTTTGTCTCGTACTGAAATTTTACTTTGTAATTGTTTTTACTCAGTTGTTTTCAAATATTTTTAAATTGTTACGCGTCCTCCTAAGGTATGGGTCAAGCCGACCCCCTACCGGAGCATTGCAGAGTGAAGGGGTGCCGTAAACAGCATATTTTTATTTGGCTCGCCCGATGTGGTCTGAAGCTAGGAGTGCATGAAAAAAATGATTTCGATAAGTCGAAATGAATGCACTGATAAAAAACAAGTGTTCAGAAAGTGCTACTTAAGATTTCAAATTTGTTGGGCAATGTTGCCGAGTTTCAAGTGTCGGCCATTTTACATTTTCCAAGGATCGTCTGCTGCTTTGTTGTAGTGACTCAACACGTGTGAATAAGATCTCGTCGTTCATTGTTTAATAGGCGTTCGTGACTAAAGCTGACCAGCAGAGATCTTATCGTTTTTGCTGACCATATGCGAGTTGAATTTGTTCGTGTCGTACAAATGATAATGGCCCGTCGTATAAAATTCTTAAGGACTTGACAGACCACGTGAACAATGCTCCCCAGTCGAATACTCGAAGGAGAAAGTTCGACCAAAGAAATCGCCTATATTTTTTATATGGTTATTTTATTACGACGAGACCTTGTTAACACTTTTTTCGACAGGTAAAAAAGAAGCGGCTGTCAGTAGAGTGAAAGGGCTGAGGGCAGCTGCAACTTTTTTCGGCAACTAGATCTCTGGCCCTGCACATATTTGTACATGTTTGTCTTTAATGATTCACCATCTATAAATACTGATGTCTGGTGTTACTGTTGGCCTTGGCATTAGGCATGGATACTTACCGAGACTAATGTCTTGTAATTTTAGGTCTTTACCCATAAATCTGTGGATTTATATCCCGTTCCTAAAGGCTCTGGATGAATGCCTTTCTCGAAACCACCAAAAGCTCCATGTGCCTGTGATGTGATCTACTCAATGTGGTATAATAATTTACTCAAGCCAATTTGTTAATTCCACTAGAGAGATTTCTTTGTTTCACCGCTTTCACCTTGTATCCTTTAGCTAATGCCTGTAAGCTTACAACAGAAAAGAACAAATTCTGGGCCATGTTAGTGGTTAAGAAAGTTGTATAATGGATGAATCAAAAATAACACAAAGAAAATGTTGTAGAGCAGTTTACTTGTTTTTTACTTTCAACTAACATGCATTTTTTTTTGTTTTGCTTGCAGTGCTTAATACCATTGGTTCCTTGAAGATTCCATCAAAGGATGAAGGCTACTTGCAGCCCATTGGTCACCATTTCACCTTTGGGGAAACTTTAACATGTATAAGGTATGCAACAATTCGTTAGTTACCTACCATATCTCTCTATCAGTTGTCAACTTTTGACCTTTCGTCCGAATGACGTAGTGCTCATTAAATCTTATGCTACGTATAATGACAAAAAATCATGAAACAATTGTGGGTTCCACGCCTGAAATAACAAAAGCAGTGCTTTTTTTCTTCTGTGCACCTGTGGTTTTTACCGCCCATTTTTGTAAGGCTTAATGAAGAATGAGCTCTGTTGATCACCAGGATGACTATTGATATTCGTTGTTATCATATAAAGCTACTGTCGTATTGCTAGCATTTCTACTTGTTTTTACATCATCAACAGTACCAGGATAGTAATTTGACGGTTTTATAATCTGTACTTGAAGAAACTGCAGTTTCTATTGCCAGATTCTCATCAGGCATTCTCGTAATATATATTCGATTCAAATCTTTACCATAGAACCTTATTTATTACTTGATCAATATCTCTTACGTCTAAACTATTAAGGCCTTGCATTTTTCCACAACGCCGTAAAAAAAGTGATTTGGAATCCAAATTATGTCGCTAATATCCATTTTATTTATTGTGTTATTTATGTAGTCATAATTTAAACTTTAAAGATGAAAAGCTCCAACGACGCATCCGCACGATCCTGGCAACTTGAATTTTTCAATGGCGAAAGGGAAGGTGTAGTCTTTTGGGTTGTAGACCAAGAAGCGATGGAAAATATTTTTCTGGACGCATTTGGACTCGTAGCAGGATGGGACCAAGGGGCAAGTGGTTCCCACGACCACGTCGCATTCTTCAATTCGAGCAGTTTGCGTGTACTTGATGCCGTAAGACTCGACGCCATTGACGATGGTCCGCCACTTGCCGTCGACGTTGATGGCCCGGAAAGGACGGACGTAATCGGTGGAACTCGGGCAAAGGTAAACCTCGTCGTTCAACTTGTCCAGTCCGTCGACTGAATTCTCAGTGTTGGCCAGTTTGTCCTTGTAGAAAGCCACGACGGCTTGGTAATGTTGGTCCAGGGCTTGTTGCACTTCGTGTTGGGGATATTCAGAGTCTTCCAGGCACCAGGACTTGGTCGTGTTTTTGGCGCAGTGCGGAATCTCGACGTACTTTGGCTGGGCACCGTAGGGAGGAGGAGCTTTATAGTGACTGGGCTCAGGATCGGAGAAAACGCCAATCACCATCAGCGAAGCAATAATCTGGGTTTTAAAAAAAGATTAATCATTCGTAGGCGCTATTTTTCAGAAAACATTAACACCCGAATAATATTTCTCGATTAAAAACAATCAGAAACCAAAACCAAACAACTTACAGTCAATTTGATGGACATTCTGTTAGTCAGTGTTAAATATTTTATTTGTATCAGTTATCTGCTCAGAACACGACTGATTCAAAAAACAAACCAGGCAAACTTTTTATACAAATTTTGTCTTCATTGCTGCGTATGTTGCACCCTTTCCGTTCTGATTGGCTGACCATCTCTATTTACGCACCGTAGGTAGAAATGAGGTGAACCGCAATTTACCTAAACCAATTTAAATGTTCCCTTATGCAATGTTGATGGAGTAATTCAAATTATTCAGTGTGGTAATAACTTTGGCGGGAAATCAACTAGTTGTAGAGTTGTTGTGGTAATTGAGTTGCTTTCAATGACAATTGCAGCTTCCATTGGAAACATAAAGGAAAGTGAGTTCGTTCAGGTGAGAATAGGTTTACCACGAGTGAAACTGAAATTAAGTAAACTCGACCGTCTGAATGCAATTGAGGGCATTTTTCACTGAATTGGTGGAGACATATAAAAAACCCTCGTCCTTTGACTAATCTGCATCAGTTTACAACTGACACTCAACAGTACAGCTTTTTAATTCACACAGTTGCGTTCACGAAAAGCACAATTGAAATGAAAATTGTTGTAGTAAGTTATAGTTTTATCGCAAAAAGCAATAATAGTAATTATTTCATTTGGGATTCATTTATTCTGTAATCGAATGTTGATCAACCTCTTTAAACGTCATCCTAATTTCACAATTTTTAAATATTTACAGTTATGCATCAGTGCCATCTTGCTTGCTGGAGTGCTTGCCGATCCGGAGGCAGCTGCTGAGCCCCAACAATATCCCAAATCAGCCTATCCAGCAGCTTATGGCCAGAAGTACAACAATTACTGCAACCCGCGAAAGGCACCAACCTGCGCCAAAACCGGCACTGAAACTTTTTGTCTGAAAGACACCGAATACCCAGAGAAAGAAGTCAAGGTAAGTTTAATTCTCACTTTGACTCACCTCTCAAACTGTTTTATTTACTTTTGCCTTATTGATTTCGACTCAGTACGCCATCGATTACGACTCGTTGGTGCTGAAGAAATACGCCGATGTTGCCGATCAGTCGGCCGATAATTTGGTCGATGGACTGACCTCTTTGGCTGAGGCGCACTTCGACTACTCCAACTACAAAGGGAAATTCTTCGAGAAGGGCCACTGGTCTGGTGACGAGGGATACATCTGCCCTAGCGACGTCGTTTATGCTCGCCCACTCCGAGCAGTGAATGTCGATGGAGAATGGCGGGTCATCGTCCAAGAAAACGCCTGGCCCGGATACACCCAGACTCAACGCGTCGAAACTTGTTTGTTCCCCGGTGCAACTTGTCGCACCTTGGCCCCTTGTTTTGGCAGCAAATGTCTGCAAAAATATGTTTACCAGCGGATGCTTTCCTTCGATCCTTGCGATCCCCAGAAGGGAATCTTCATCGACATCTACAAGTTGCCATCGGCCTGCTCTTGCCACATTCCCGGTAAACTGCACTGAATAAATTAATTTTTCCAAATGAAATTCCATCGTGATGTTCATTTAATTTAAAACTTTCAATGTGGACCTTACGATGATAACTTAACTAACACTTGTCTTAAAATAACATAACTTGAATCTATCAATTTGAAATTCTGCTCTTGTATTTCATTTGGTTTGAAATTGTGAAATCTGAAAAATATTGTTACCAAATCATACTGAGGAATTTCAGAATAAAACTGGATAGGTTTTGCCTCCTCTAAAGAAAAGTTTTTAAATATTTTATATTTGAAATTGAATTGAAAGAAGTAGGTAGCCAAGTTTTTGCCAATGTGTTCCAGAGTTAGATGGAGAGACAAATGATTTAGTTCTTCGAAATTGTTTTCACTCCATTGTTGACCCACTGACATACCGTATGGAATTTTAAAACATCAAAAGAGCAAATTCTGGATTTCGTTTAAATTTCACGAATATTTGTTTTATTTTGACGGCAGCTCAATGGTTAAGGTGCTATGGCTTACTTCCGGAATACTTCCGGAAAATTTGCATAAAAGTAGCAAGTGAGCTTTGTTCTTTGTACATTTCTAAGGATTGAATGCTAGGTTATAGCAAAAAAATATGGACTTTTCATGTTTTTTTATTATCTTAAGATCAGTCCTTCAAAATTTAAAATACTGAGTTTTGAGACATGTCAAATAGATGGCGTGTTGATTGTGTCAGTTATGGAATGGCGGTTTGCTGTCAAAAGTTAAGCTACTATCCTTTCTTCGAAAATTACCAACAAATTCATCGGTAAATTCGAGTGATTTCGTCTCTAACTTGTCGGTGATGTGTTCTTTTCCGTGTGCATGTTGGATAACCTTAATGTTTCTCATCAACTTACAGGAGGAAACGTGAAAGGGTTGTGGCCGTCGTGCAGCCTACCGTCAACTATTTTGTTCAAAATCATTTTATTCTACTGGATGTGTCATCGAAAGGATACAGGTAATAACCAAAACTAGCTTTATCCATTTCTCTCACGTCTTGATATCAGTTTGGATTGGAATAATAGCTCTGGACTCTGGGGAATCCTCACTTATACTCGAGGTAACTTTGCAGTCAACATATGTGAGGAGATTTAGATTCGTTACATTTTTTGCATATTTTCGTTTAGTTTTTTTTGCATGCAAGTCAACCTGCAAACAGGTTGGCCAGTTTGTCCTTACGAACGCTTGAAGGTCACGAGAAACATTACGTAAAACTGGCATGTGGTGGTTTAGAGGTTGGGTGAGAACGACACGCGTTTCAACATTATCAAGCAGGTACAATAACCGGAAGGGTAAGCTATTTGGTATTCATTTTGATATTGGTTTTTGTAGACCCATCCCCAGCAACGTCACCTGCAGAAGGAAAGGCCAGTTTGCATTTCAATCGAAGGTCATGGAGATCATTACGTAAAACCTTTCATGCAGTGGTGTAGAGGTTGGGTGAGAACGGGACCTTTCGCATCATTATCAAGAAGGTAAAATAACCGCAAGGCTTAAGAGGAGGGGTGAGAAAAAGTCGTATAAAAGGCGAGAGAAAAGTCGATACAGGGAACAGTCGTGTGAGCATGTCCGACACGGCAACAACTGCAGTGTACTTTTGCCATCAGCTCTCAGCTATATCTGCCATCATCAGTTCTTAATCATGGGTAAATTGTCTGTTGTTGTTATGTATCGATTTCTATGTTTTTTTCTCTGTGTCAATATGCCAGTTTTTGTTGCATATTGATTTTTAATTATTTTTATTTATTGTCTAGTTGTATTTAAGGAGAAAGAAAAGGCGAAATATGCAAGAGTTGCAGTGCGCCATTCATCACCAACTGCATTCTTCGTCGCTTTACCAGTTTCAATCATGGGTAGATATTCTGTTGGAGTTTTAAATATTCCAGTTATTGATAACTAAATTATCTATTGTCTAGTCGTTTAAAGGGAGAGAAAAGGCGGTAGAATTCATTCGTATCTCCGACATGGGAGCAGCAAATGCAGTGCACTATTCTACACCAACTGCATTCTTCGTCGAATTGCTAGTTTTAAATCATGGGTAAACATTTTTACCTGGAGTTGTGAATCAACTTTCGTATTATATTTGTTAACATGCCAGATTGCCAGTTATAATTTCATATTAATGTTCAAATTAATTGTCTAGTAAACTTTGGCGTCGCCTGCTGCTGTTGGGTGTTGTATAGTTGACGGCTGGTTCAGCCATGGTGTACCAATGTCTCCTGGGTATGGCGGATAACAAATCGCAACGCCGCCACCTTACTACACAACATACGACACGACCAGTTGCTACACCAAGGCCCCCAAGTACTACACCACCAAGGCTCCACATTATTGTACCACAACTTATGCTGTCTGAGCTACTACACCGAAGCCCCGAAGTATTATTCTTCCCCGAGCTACACTACCAGAGGTTCGATACTACACCGATGCTCCGAGGTACTGCACCACCACGGCACCGGTGTACTGCACCACCAAGGCACCGGAGTACTGCACTACTACATATCATGGGTAAATATTCTGTTGCGTGGAGTTTTAATATGCCAACTACTAATACACATTATTTACTGTCTAGTCGTATGAAAGGAGAGAAAAGGTGAAAGAATTCAGCAGCCGAGTGAGCATTTCCGTTACAGCAACAGGATCTGCCGTGCACTATTTGTCATCAACTTCATTCTTCGTGGCGTTAAAGTGTTAAATAAAGGTAAAACATTTTCTATAGAGTTGTAAATCAACTCAACTTTTGTTTCTATTTGTTAATATGCCAGTACCATGATTGACTATTAATGTTTGAATTTACAAATTGTCTAGTTAACTATGGTGGCGTGCTGCTGTTGGTTGTTGTATCGTTGATGGCTGGGTCGACCACTGGTGTGCCGATTTCTCCTGGGTATGGCGGGCATGAATAACAACATACGCAACAACCGGTCACTACACTGAGGCCCCTAAGTGCTACACCACCAAGGCTTCAGATTATTACACCAAAGTTTATGTTGGTCCGGGCTATTCGCAGAAGCTCCGAAGTATTTTTCTTCCCCAAGCTTCGCTACCTTCACCACGCCGCCTCCTTCCTAAATAATAACGTCAACACTTTTTTACTATACGAAGGCCTTCAAGTACTACGCCACGAAGGCTTCTGAGTATTAAAATTCAACTTACGATGCTCCAGCTAACTATAATAATGCTCCTATGTACTATTCTCTTGCCAGCTACTATTCCGAGGATCTAACTTGTTACATCATCGAAGTTCTCAAGTACTGCACTACCCCCTACGTTGCCCCAGTTTACACCACGCAGGCACCGGAGTACTACACCACGCAGGCACCGGAGTACTACACCACGCAGGCACCGGAGTACTACACGTTAAACCGAGGCTTCAGTTTACTACACTACAACCTTCGCTGCTTTAAACAACCACATTGATGCTCCAAAGTACTACACCAACAAGGCATCGGAGCATACACTACCACTACCACTACTTACGCTACCGCCACCTGCTAAACCGAAGGTCCGAAAGCAGTACTCTGGCCCGAGTTACTACATCACTTAGGCAGCCGAACACCATAAACTACGATTCCGCAATTATCTACAAGGAATTTCCTAAATAATAGAGCCGAAATTTCTACTTCAGATTATTTATATTTGTCGGTTATTTCCATGGCCAATGGTCACTGGGAATTAATCGTTGATCTTTAATGAGGAAATAAAAGTTTTAATGCGGGTAATTCTTTTAAGACTTTTGTCAGTAACTTCAAGCCTTTCAACATTGCGACAGGTATCTATTGATGTTGGGTTTCTAAGGCCTGTATGCCGAGTTGTCAATTGTTCAATGTTATAGAGGAGAATACCGTATTAGTAGCATTCGGACATGTTCTTGTGGTTCGGCGATGATGTTTCAATGGTTAGTTGCGAAAGAAACTTGTAACTGTTGATTTTTTCAAATCTTACAAGTGATAAGCAAATGACTGATGTTTGTATAAAGAAAGACTTTGAAGTTAAGAAAATTATTGATACAATTCCTTAACAAGACTTGGTATAAATCAAGAAACAATGAACACAAAACTTTTAGAATTGTGTTATATTGTCCCACCTCCACCCACAATTCCACCACATTTTACAGTCACATACAATACATACATACATACAATTATACCCATTGGCTGCCACGCCATACAACCCGTAAGTTGCTCTCTACTAATCTACGCGCCACGTCTGAAGGATCCATGACCAAGTGGGACTTGCCATTGCTGACAAGTCCGGGCTGACACGGTGACAGGAGAAGACCCATCACCGTATCGACAAGGGGGGAGAGGGGGTGCATTGCCTGAAACAGGCGCCTTGCGGCAAATTTTGGGCTTGGCGACTCTCCGAACCCGCGGCTTGTAAACCACGAGACCGAACAGCGCGGCCCGTGCTAAGGAGCTAGGGGAGAACAAAGGCGTGGCAGCCAACGGGTTAACTAACACTGGCACAAACATATTACCAACAACAAATGATGATCCGCGCTGACATTTTGGAGATACCAGCGGCGTTTTGGTGTCCATCTTCTCGAGGTTTCCTCTGCATTACCTGAATAAAGACAAAACAATTCTTATTTAGTGACATGCCAATAACAGATAGAAACAAGTCAGGTTTTTAAGCTCAAAGATTTAAAGATACAATTTTTTTAACTTAAAATCAAACTTGCAATATTGAGAAATGTAAACTGAACAAAGCTCACTTGCTATTTTTTTGAAAAAATACCGGAAGTATACCGGAAGTAACCACAGCTCTTCAACCATTGAGCTGTCATCAAATTAAACCACATATTCGTGATCTCCATAAAATTTGGGGTCGATTAGGTGTGATTTAAACGAAATCCAAAATTTGGCCGAAATCGAGAATTTTCCTGAACTATAGTTCAGGAAAATTTTCAAAACCGGAAGTACGCGTACGTAAAAAAGATAACATGAACTTTACCACAAATTTGACGAGGATCACGCATATGTGGTTCTTTTGCTCCTCGAATGAATATTTACTTAACTACTGACTGAAATGAGCAAACCGGAAGTAGAAAAAAAATCTCATTATCCAAAATCTAACAAGTGAGCTTTGTTGGAGGGATAGTTATCGTTAGTTTCCACTAAATAATTTCCACACAACAGCTGCCGATAAATGTTTAGAGATTTTCAAAGTAACTGAAACTGACTGTTTTGACAGCTGAAAAATTATCGAAAGCCATCTAGCGTTAGAAATAAGAAACGTCTACGTAACACACTACACTTCTTTTACGCGCAAGAAGGGCCTGATTTTGGAATTACTACACAGACAGAGTTTTACGCAATAGGATAACTAGTAAGTAATCTACGAAAATAAGTCAATTGTCCGGTACCTGGCCATAATCCCGTGGTGAGGGACTTCAGGTGTGTAACAGCGGACGGAAGCGATCACTGAAGTGATCCAGAAACTCACCAAGTCGCCAGTGAAGTAAAACCAATTGTGTTTAGAAGCAGTGAAGCTAGATGAGCGTGCGTCGCGAAGATAAGGATGGAGAAGAACGTTGATGGAAGTCCCTCTTCCGTCATGGACAAAGGTCAGCATTGGCACAAGAATCACCGTGCCAGGACCACACGATTCCATAAAGAAACTGACTGCTCTGTAAAATAAAATGTTTTACATTAATAAAAATATAACAAAGAAAAAAGCATGTCAATCTTTACCTTATCTAAGAAGCACACTGAAATGTTCATGATGAAAAAACCGTAAAAATGGAACTCACTGCAACCAACAGCATTACTCCACATGTTGAGATAAATTTCCTGATGTTCAAGAAAGTGTCATGAAGGCTTATTGTAACTTATAGCTTGGTGATAGGTGGTATTGATGCTTACTTTTATCATATGGGTGATGAATTTAGTATGGCATTTGACTTTCATTAAGCAGATCTGGTACATGTGCATACACATGGCAGGTTATTCACTTCACACACTTCATGTATCTGAAACTCTAAGTAGCAATCGGACAAGGGAATTTTCTGTGTTATTTACAAATAGACATCAATCTACTAATGAGAGATTAAACTGTACCTATCTTTTAGCTGGGTTGCCTTCTAAACTGAAATAAGAACATCCATAATAACAAACATGCTGTTGTATGGTATGCCATCAAAATTGCAAGATTCAGAAAAGATCCTATGGTTTTAGAGCAAGGATACCTATGTTATAAGAAACTCTGAATTATAATGATCTGTAAGTAATGGGGAAATACCTTATCTCGGCACATTTGTTTTCCACTACATGTGGGCTTCAAACATGAGTTTTTTGCTTTTGACTACATGAGGGTCTAATGGATGGAAAATGATAGAGTGGACTTGTTGTCTTGTTGGAATGACTGACAGTATGCATCTAGAATTAGGAGAAATTAGTTGGAACAGTATAAAAATAAGGAAACTAGGTCAAGATGCACACGGCACACGGAAAAGAACACATCACCGACAAGTTAGAGACGAAATCACTCGAATTTACCTATGAATTTGTTGGTAATTTTACGAAGAAAGGATAGTAGCTTAACTTTTGACAGCAAACCGCCATTCCATAGCTGACACAATCAACACGCCATCTATTTGACACGTTTCAAAACTCAATATTAGGCTTTTGAAGGACTGATCTTAAGATAATCACAAAACATGAAAAGTCCATATTTGTTTGCTGTAACCTAGCATTCAATCCTTAGAAATGTACAAAGAACAAAGCTCACTTGCTACTTTTATGCAAATTTTCCGACCACGCTGATTTACGAATTTTACGATATTGAAAGTTTAAACAAAAACTGAACTTGTACAAAAATAAAAAAATCTAAAACGTCGGCACATTTTCAAATTTAAAATGTAGGATGAAAGATGCTAGAAAATAGAATACCAATTCAGAAGACATAAACGATTCCATCATTCCACGTCACGTGTTCACGAATCACGACCACGAGACGAATGAAACAGACAACAGCTAAAACGAGATTGGCGGCTTTTTCAAAAATCAAAATGATACTTTCAAATTCAAATAGTTCAAGCAAGGGGTTCGTCCTGATATAAATGAATGCGGAAAAGCATTTTTAAAGTGTCGACGAGTTAGAGGACAACAAATAAGCAATCTAGCATTTACTAGTAAAACTGCTCGACGTAATCGCTGAAAAACATGACCGGAAAATCGAATCGAAGTTGTTTTTCAATAATTCACCATTTACGAAGAAGAGAGCTGAGAAGGAATTATCACAGGCAGATCCCTTCCGAATCGAAGCAGACGGCAAAAATGAGAATTCCACAAAGCGGTCTTTAAAAAAAATGGTTTGCGTTTTCTCATTGTTCAGATGCCGGGTTGGTTATATGGGCCTACCAAAAGAATGCTGTTTTCGTAGAATTAGTGCTGGACGCGTAACAATTTAAAAATATTTGAAAACAACTGAGTAAAAACAATTACAAAGTAAAATTTCAGTACGAGACAAAAGTGAATAAAAATATCTGAAACAGATTATGCAAAGGTAAGCTTTCTAGCGTTAGAAAGAAGAAACGTTTTAAATAGCATCTCTCTCTTAAATCGCATATCTCTCCATACCCATGTCAAACGTTTATTGACAGATTTTAGTGTGGGATGACAAATCAATCTCATGTGACAAAGGTGTGATGCTAACGTCGAAACGTTCTTGAACGTCATTTAAAACTTTAACGTCCTTTTCATCAGTTACAAATGTGATTCCCAAACCCTATTTAACAATCAAATTAAAATAGTGAAAAGACAATCAGAGGAAAATGAGCTTACTTGAGTTCCAAAACGACCAGCGTAAGCGACACGATCCAGGTACCTGTCTGAGTTTTCAGGCATGTCGTAGTTGAAAACGATATTGACAAGTTCAATGGTCATGCCACGACCGACTCAATGTGTAGCTACCAAAATTAGCTGATAATAAAAAAAGAGAAATAGAAAATGAAAACTAAAATACAAGTGATTTTCATCTAAACTAGTATACCCCTTTTTGGAGTCGTTGAACTGTTGGTAGCGCGACAGACGTTCTGCCTCAGTCATGCTTAAGTGAATGGCGATGGCAGGCAAGTTTTGCTCGCCTAGCGACTCGCAGAGCGCCATGAAACGCACAATGGATCTCACGAAGATAACGACCTATCCGTGGGAAATGGTGAATCATTTGCGGCAACACTCGAATACAATAAGTTCAGCTAACCTGGTTAAACTCAAGTACGCCGAGTAGTTCGAATAATTTTCCGTTCTTCTCGTCGTCCTTTAGTTTGACGTAGTGCTGCTGGAGACCGCGAAGAGTGAGTTTGGACTCGTCGTCGTCAACGTCCACTTCGGTTGGCTGCATCCAAGATCAAATTTTGTTAAACACAAGAGGCGCTACATGCAAGGTTGTTTGGAGAATTGGGGAGGAATAAGAGCAAAAATCAACCCTCGGCTCCCTCCAGCAAAATGTTTTAGATGCTCATGTGGTGGTCGTGTTGCTTTATTGACCGGAGTGTGAAAGGGCTTATTACATCTTGCATAAAGTCATAAACTTTTGGCAGACAGGACGGATCTCCTTGCTCAGCGTGGCGCTGAACATCATCACTTGTTTTTCACGAGGTGTGTTGCTGAAAATCTCCTGTACATCTCGAAGCATGTCTTGATGAAAAAATATGAATTAATACTACATTTCAAGCTGATTAAATAACACATTAGTGAAACGCTTTACATGTATCTTGAAGCATTTTGTCGCATTCGTCGAGAACAAAGTGCTTAAGTGTGCAGAGGTTTAGTCTCTTCGTGCGGAGCAACGTTGTTAAACGACCAGGGGTTCCAACCACAATGTGAGGGCAATTTGTTTTCAAAGCTTCCTCATCTTTGCGAATATTCACACCACCAACGAATACACCAACCTAAAATAATTTCAATTCAAGTAATATTTAACAGAATTCATGTACTTTTTAACAAGTTCTTTACCTTGGTAGTCATGTGCTTGGACAAACATTCATATGCATTGTAGATCTGGATAGCTAGCTCTCGAGAATGGCAAACAACATAAACCTGGTTTTCCACCGTCTTCAATTATTGGAGAGTTGCCAATACAAAAACAGTAGTCTTACCCGTTCCAGATTTGGCTCGACACAACACATCCATTCCCAAAACAGCCTGAGGAAGACACTCACGCTGAACTGTAAGACATTAAAGAGTTGAGTTAGATTTCTAAGAAGAATATCTTAACCCAAAAACAAACATATAACAAGTCTGGAGCTCAAGAACAAATTGCCATCAAGTAAAAAGTCAAGTCAAGCAAGTGAGTTCTCTCTTTCTCTAGCTCAAGACCACATGTCGGCACGGTACAGAAATATGCCCCAGGTTAGAGCATTTAGCATTACTACTATAATTTTATGTTAAAGATTGTTGAAAAAAAAAAAGAAATTGCTAGTAATGAACAATGCAAGGGTACTTGTAAAAATGAAATAAAAAACAGTACCTTCAGAAAGATGTTCAAAGCCACAGTCAACGATAGCTATCAAAATTTCCGGCTTGAACTCAATATCTTGAAAACCAGAGCTATGAATGGATATGCCTTTAACTTCCTCCTTTGATGGAGCATCTCCACTTCCTTCAGTGGCTACTTGTTCCGTCGCCTCCTCATCTTCGTAAACCAAAGGATCTTTATTGTCTGCCATGCTTGAAATAATGGGATCATGGCAGGATGACGGATTCCCATGAGTAACTTCGTCCAAAAGTAAAAACAAAAATCGTTTCTGCCACTCTGCGTCTGCGACCACGAGACGAATGAAGCAGACGACATCACGACAGATAAAACGAGATTTCAAAAAGCAGTACGGAAATCCTCTACTAGGTGGCTGAGTGCCTAGAAAAATAAGATTTAGCGGTTTTTTTAGAAATCAAAATGATCAAATTCGTACAGTACAGTTCAAGGAAGGGGTTTGTCCTGCGATAAATGGATGCGGGAAAGCATTTTTACCATGTGTTGACCAATAAAGTGATGATGACAGAATTGTGTTGGCACCACCATCAATAAATAAATCAGAATAAATGGGAATTAACACAACAAAAATAAGATTTGATTTGTATACTCTGGACGTCGTCTTTAATTCATGGATATCCAGCATGAGGTCGCACCTACTTGGCCACTTCTGGATGGCTCAATCAAGAACAAAGAGTTAACTACGCAATTTTAATCGTGTGATTACATATGATAACGTCGATAAGGTATTCCAGGATATTCAGAAGATAGAATAAGTCAAGTGATGAGGAAAAAAACTATTGGTGGAAATCTATTTTCAAACTTTATTAGTGGGTAGTAGGACTACAACAGACAAAAAATGGAAATTTGGCACTGTCCTTTGGGCATAATCCCTACATGAGAGGAATGAAAGACAATGTGACATAGTTTACGAAGCTTCACGACCGATCACAAGGGAAATTTAAGGGAACAAAATAAGACAAAGTCTCCAACACCAAGATTAATTTTACTAATAATAACTCGAATAATAATCGATGAGTAATTGCCAATTGTTTTTTTTAGCTTGCCTTTCCCAACACTCTGCATTACTCTTCGATATTTCATCACACCGATCGATCAAGATATCTTTAAGAGGGTTTTGAGTATTCATGAAAATATCAATTCCTTTCTCGGTCACATTGTCGCATAACATAACGACTAACTTTTCAAGATTATTGAATTTTTGAATTCTAGCGACCTTTTGGAGAATATCGTCGTCGAGCGTAGAACATCTACCAATCGTTATTTCCACTAATAAAGGCGAAGACAACAACAAGATCAAGTGTTCGCGCGGTATACCACTACCAAAAAGTCTCAACTTTTCCAGTTGCTTTAATACTTGAGGTTCAGTCGGTTCAGTCTTAACCCATTCTTCAACAAGTTTGGCGGTGAAATAGTTCAAATTATCGATAAGGTCAAGGGAGTGAAGGTTTGGGCAAAGCTGTGTGATTACCAGAATATTGACATCACGCAAAAAAGCCAGAGAAAGTTTCTTCAGTGATGAATTCCCAAAGGCTTTTAAAATTGGAGTCACACCGCCACCAAACGTGACCTTACCAATAGAAGGGTAATCTCCACTCATTTTAAAATTACGGAGATTTTTAAGAGACAACAAATCAAGCAAATCACTGTCTGTCAGTCCTAAGTAGCTTTTGATTTCCACCTCGGTCACAGACGGGCACAGAGACACAACAAATCCCAGAGTTTTAGGTATGTAGACGTCATAAAAAGCGGTAGCGATTTCTAAAGATATCAGAGAATACTTTGGAATCTCCAAATTTTGGTTCAAGAAACACTCTGTGTGAATTCTCGCAAAGGTTTGAACAGTAGCCATATCCCAGACTTGAAGACTATGAAAGTGTTCTAAGATCAACTGCACTCCTACGGAAGTTATTAACGTACCACTCGAACGCAACTTTATAAGAGATTTGTGCAGCCCCAATCCATCAACTCCACTTCCTAGATTTTGCTTTGCACCAGTACACAATCCTTTAACCCCAATATCTGTGATTTTCTTGCATTCATAAAAATGTAGTGCTCTACGAAAGAAACGATAATTATTTTTTTTTACAAATTTGGCATCAAACAAACTTGTTACCTCAAATGTGTGCAGCAAGTTCCTATTACTTCCAAGCTGCTGTCATCTACTTCAGAATGTGAAATGTCCAGAACTTGTAATTTCGAAAGCTTAGGAATGAAAGAAGTAAAGAATTCATCACTAATAGCAATTGAGGGATGGATAGCCAGATGTTTTAAGTTCTGAAATAGAAAAAGTGTCGTGTTTTGATTTGAAAGGAAGTGTAAATGTAAAATTTCTTACTACACATCTCATTGAATTATCAAGCTCAATTGATAAAACATCTGCACTGCCCAAACATTTCAGATTCAAGGTCTCCAAATGAGGAACAGCCAGTAAACCAAGAAATCTTTTCAAACATCCTTTGGTTCCAAGACCACTGATGATTTCCTCCAGTAACTTGTTAGCTGTTACAAAATACGACAATATAAAAATTCTAATGGATAGATCAGTAAAAGTTGCCAACTTACGCAACTGATCAAAATCACTGGTTGGTTTCTCACACAACAGAGCCATGTTGTTTACGACAAAATCAAGGCATGTTTTGTATAGTGACTTCACTCCAATCAATTGTGGCATCTTGGATTTGAATGATCTGTTATAATAAGATAATCTCTATAAAGTTTTAATTAATACATGATTAGAAACCATAGGTAACTTACCAGTTTTCAAGGATAACACATGTGCAACGAAATTGCCACCTTCACTGTTTGTAATGAAATAGTCCGAGATAGTCAACTTGGACGTCGAAATAACTTTAACGTTTTAAATTAGTGTCCCAGTGAATTGTAGAGAGATCTCAAGATTAAGATATTTAATAACGACTGGATGTGTGGCTTATTAACGAACATATAATTCTCAAATTTTCGCCTTTCTTTATTAGCAATTCAGAATGGGAGTTCTGAGAGAGCGGAACCACGCGTGTACGAAGCAGACGACTGAATTTGATTTGACAAAGTAATTTGAAATTTCTCAACCAGGTGCCTCTGATCAAGAAAACAAATTACGCGGCTTTTTCAAAAGCCATGAGCATCATTTTGGCATTCTAAAAACCATTTCATGTTTAAATGTTTTCCAATGAAAGAAATTAGACTTTTAAATAATGGAATGAAAATGCAGTTAACATTTTTGGTTAGGTTTTTGTGTATTTCGGCTAATTGGATAATAGGCCGGTTGATTTTCAGGCACTTTGATTAGTTAGTGGGACAGGCGTTAAGGAGGACGTTGTTGAGCCGGGCCATGTCGGTCCAGTCCTTGATCTCGCCGCGGATCACCACGTTGCGGCAACATGGTCTCCACGTACGTACGGGCATGTCCGTACTCGCAGCGCCCCTTGCGGCTCCAGTTCTAGAAATTCAATCGACACCATCGTCAAATTTCAATTTGAAATCAAATTAAAAAATAAACATAAATGGGACTGGACGTACCGGGCAGGCCGCCAAGAGCGGATTGCGGGTCTTGGCCTCCTTGACGTGTCCGTTGCTGGAGAATCCGTACTGCTCGTCCTGGTGGTCCACCTTGCGCGTGAGGGCGTTCTCGACGTAGTTGGCCTTGACCGAGTGCCAACGGTTGTCGCACAGCTGATACGGAGACGCGAAGCTCTGGCTGACGGAAAAAGTTCGATTGTCACCCATGTCCACGGCGAAAACAATCTAGAAAAAATTAAAAAATCAAATTATTTATTCAATTTTTTTAAATTGGATTCAAATTTTCATTTTTTAAAAATTTAACTAACTCGGGCTATTACAGGCATGACTAATACAGGCATTAGCTAAATGATACAAGGTGAAAGCGGTGAAACAAAGAAATCTCTCTAGTGGAATTAACAAATTGGCTTGAGTAAATTATTATACCACATTGAGTAGATCACATCACAGGCACATGGAGCTTTTGGTGGTATCTAGAAAGGTGTTCATCCAGAGCTTTTAGAAACGGTATATAAATCCACAGATTTATGGGTAAAGACCTAAAATTACAAGACATTAGTCTCGGTAAGTATCCATGCCTAATGCCAAGGCCAACAGTAACACCAGACATCAGTATGTATAGAAGGTGAACCATTAAAGACCAACATGTACAAATATGTGCAGGGCCAGAGATCTAGTTGCCGAAAAAAGTTGCAGCTGCCCTCAGCCCTTTCACTCTACTGACAGCCGCTTCTTTTTTACCTGTCGAAAAAAGTGTTAACAAGGTCTCGTCGTAATAAAATAACCATATAAAAAATATAGGCGATTTCTTTGGTCGAACTTTCTCCTTCGAGTATTCGACTGGGGAGCATTGTTCACGTGGTCTGTCAAGTCCTTAAGAATTTTATACGACGGGCCATTATCATTTGTACGACACGAACAAATTCAACTCGCATATGGTCAGCAAAAACGATAAGATCTCTGCTGGTCAGCTTTAGTCACGAACGCCTATTAAACAATGAACGACGAGATCTTATTCACACGTGTTGAGTCACTACAACAAAGCAGCAGACGATCCTTGGAAAATGTAAAATGGCCGACACTTGAAACTCGCAACATTGCCCAACAAATTTGAAATCTAAAGTAGCACTTTCTGAAGATCTGAATACATTTTATTATTGTTATTTGTTTGTTACGCCTCCTGAATTTAGGATTAGTGAAATTTCTCCAAACTCTTTTAATTGAAGAGCAGTAAACTTACCATAACCATTGAAAAAATCCGGACGCAATATTTTTTTTTAAGAAATAAACTATTGCGCAAAGCACCATGCGCAAAGCGCAAAGCGCAAAGCGCAAACGACTTGTTTAAATCTTTCATAAATACTTTCAGAAACATTTGACAAACGATTCTATTTCTCTAGATAACACATTACTGAATGAATTAAAGAAGAGAGAGAGTGAGGTTATGGCGGAATTGTTAAACATTAGAGCCAAGAGGAAACGAGTTGAAAGTCTTCAAAATAAACTCTTCGTTCAACACCCGTCAAAAAACGTCGTTCCAAGTCATCAGTCATCACTGGCATGTGACACCTCTTTCTCCATTGACAAAGAAAGTCCGAACTTTGGAAATAAGCGGAATAATACGTCAACTGTGCTGTTGCTGTCGCCGGACTACTTGAAAAATCCACGATAGTTTGGGGGGGTCGTTAACTTCGTGTCACAGTGTTCAGTTAACACTTGATGTTACTGTTAGTTGTTATAATACGCCTTCCGAATTTGGGCATCAGTAATCTTTCCATGAACATTGTAAAAATCAGGACACATTTTTGTTTGTTTTTTATATCTGACATTACTGTATGTAGTAAATAATAATGATCATGATAATAGAAAATACAAACACTCACGTTACGTTATGTCCAAAATACACACACGGCACACATCGTCGTCAACACATCATCAGCCTCTCAGCAGCCCTTCAAAGAGTTTGGTGTTGTTCACCACACGAGAACCAAATCAAGAAATTAAACAAAAACAAGAGACATTACAGAATGTGTCGACACATATGGGACAGGAAAAGTAACTTGTTTTCTGTTATATGAGGAAAGGAGAAGACAGAAACGGACAGCTTTTTTTTCTTATTTGGATAGCGAGAGAGTAGGAAAGATATAGAATTTTCTTAAGATCTGAAATTGTTTCTTTAAAATAAAGAAAAAAGCAAAGAAAAACAAGCACATACGTAAACCGGTACTACATACATTCTCGTAAATTCGGAGGTGGGAAAAGAAAAGATTGAAGACAAATAATTTTTGAATATATCCAAACAAACAAACACGGTCCAGAGAAAGAAATTAATCCAAGGTAGTAGAAAATAAACAAAGTGATGAGTGTTGAAGGAAATTAAGATGACAGACACATGTAGATCATTTTTTTTTTAGTAAAGAATTATAATCGGGGAAAATAAAATTGATTGTAAACATATGAGAAAAGAATAAAGAGGGAAATGGAAAAAAAAATGACTTTTTTCTTTGTGTGTGTGTGTGTAGCTATGTGTGAAAAATGAAATATAATAAGCTGCTGGCCTGCGAAAAAAAATTTCCAGAAAAACGAAACAAACAAATTATTATGTACAACCCCAGAAATGTAGTACATGTTCAAAAACTAAGATAAAGAATTTGTTTTTCGATATTTCCTCTCTCGTCTGGTGTGTGTGTGTGTTTACCACCCCAATCTCTTCAACCCCCAGAACAAACAAACAAAAATATGTGATGGTGTGACGAAATGTGCAACAAAGAAAAAATAATCCATTCCGGATACAAGTAACACACACACGCAGACAGACCAAATATTGTTTTGGTTTTTTATCGCCCCATTCTTCATCTTTTAAAAGAAATCAAACATGAGGGGGGAAAAACAAAAAGGACAAACAACAGAGTTTGATAATAGCTGCTTCAACTAGTTTTAAACTACATGTTGTAGGCGACGTAGATGGGGTCGAGCTGATCGGCCAGGAAACCGTCCCTTAGATGCATGCGCTGCTTTTCTCCGCGCGAGTTGATGGGCACGACGCCCGGATCCACCACCACCACGACGCCGACAATCAGCTGATGCTCCTCCAGGACGGAGGACGTCACCAGCGGAACGAGGTCCAACGCTTCAGATTCCGTCCCTTCCAGCTCGACAACGACGACCAACAAGTTGGTCCATGTGAACACGGCACTGAAATTGGAATAAAATTAGTCAAATAATAGGAAAACCAATTTGATAAAATTTGCAACTGACCATTCGGCAATCTTCTGGTGGCATCGCATCACCGTATTTTCAATGTCGATCGGATGGTAGCGCATTCCACGCAACACGACAGTCTCTTCCAGGGCTCCGACGACAAAAACGGCATCGTGAAGTTCTGAAAATCAATCGCAAAATTATTATTAAATAATTGCTTAATTTAAACATAACAACTTATTTTTTTTACCTCCATCTGATTGGACGCTTTCGGTCCTCCTGAGGAAGCCCAGGTAGCCCGTCCTTGCATAAGCTTCACCAGTGGTGCCGGTGACGAGTCGAGAGTTGAAATGGTCGACGGAAGCGGCTCCGGCTCCGGCCGGATCATCTCCGTACAGGGTAAAATAACCGGAAGCGTTGTGAGGAGCTTGAACCCAAATTTCGCCCAGGTGAGAATCGCCGCACTGGCCTTTGGTGTCCGGATTGGCGATGATGACTTTCACACCGGGAAGCAATTTGCCCGACTCGGTCAAACACAAACTGTGAGGAGCTCCGCGTTCCACCAGCGTCACTCTGTCGTTCCTCAAAGCTCTCAGATCAACGTACACGGTGGATGGATCAGGGCTGGATGCTCCCTGGGAAACATAAAATCAAACGCATTTACATTTTTTTTAAAATTCGAACCGGAATTCCGGAATAATGAAATATTATACCTGTAGACAGATGGCGACATTAATGCGACATCCGAAACTGGTGGAGACGGCCCTGGGTGACAGACCCAATCCGGAAAAGAGTTTTGAAAAGCTCGTGGATAAATGGACTCTGGGCCGTTCTTCGGCTACGACGACGCAGGTGCGAACGCAAGCCAAATTCAGGCCGCGCTGCTTGAGCAGTCCGACGGAAGTGGCCAATCCTTTGGTGCACAACTCCATCACGCCTAAAGTGTGTGTCAAGCGAAATAAATTAATTTTAAAACCTTTCAAATGAAATAAAACGGGAAACGTTTTTAAAGTTTACCATAGGAGCAGAAAGTGTCTCGGACTTTGTATTGGCTGACGATGGATAGCCAGACGGCCGGATTGACTTCCACTTCCGACGGTGGGATTAATATCGAATGATGACCAGAATAGACGCTGGACAAGCACCACAGAGAGAAGCCAAGTCCGCAGTAAGGGTCGAGACACAGGGCCACGTGCCTGGACGGGTAAAGCTCGCAGGCCTGCTTCATGGATCGACAGAGGGCCGTTGTGGCCGCGTGAGACATTTTGATGCCGGCCAGCATGCCCGTCGTCGAGACGCTAAAGTCCAGGTAGGCCAACATCTCGGCGGTGGGGGCCCGGTAGAAACTGCTCAACTTCTTCTTGGCCATGTCGTCCGTGTCCAGGGTGGGAGGCCAGGCCCGTACGTCCATCACGCTGCCGGCCTCTTTTGATTTGAGCAACTTGATGACGTTGGCGTTGGATAAGATGACCGAGGCCTTGCTGACGTCCACGATCATGCGGACCGTCGGCAAAGTCGTCGGGAGATTTTGCGGATGAGGTGGGCGGATGGTGACTGGAACGGCTCCGACGTAGAGGCAGCCGTAAAAGGCGCAGACCAGATCCAATCCGGGCGGATAGATGAGAGCCACGTGATCGCCGCTGTTGATCCGGCCGCGCTCCACCAGAGTGCAGGCCACTCTCTCGGCCCTTTTGTGGAGCTGGGCGCACGACAGCGTTCCAGTCGGCGTGCCTTTGGCTCCCAGCAGAGTGAACAGGACGTGGTCGGACGTCCGCTGGGCCCGCCACTGCAGGATCTCTGAGATGTAGCGGTACTTGTTGGCAGGATTGGCCTCGTCGTCACCGAAACGAAGTTCGCGGCCCTGGGCGGCCGCCAAACGATTACCCTGGACAATATTGCCCACCATGACTGATGCTGGACCGATATCTAAAAATTCAAACCAAAAAATAAAAATTGAAAAGAAAATGATTGAATCAAGTCAACTATTTGAAAATAAAAACAAAACTACAAACTAGCGTTAGGATCCAGGAGCCGAGTAACTAAATAAAAGGGTCTACTTAATAATTGGGTGATGGTGGGTGGGGGGGACTAGCGAAAGTCATTGATAATTTGCGTGTGATGGCCTTGTAGAATTTATAGCAAATTGTTCAGAGTGTGTAACACATGTAGGTGATTGCGTATGTTGTACTCGGAACTCTACTCTGAGACGTCTAAAAATACCCAGAATATTGGAGTAGATGGGCTGTTGTTGTTGGCGATGTTGTTGGTAGTGGTAGAGTCGATCGTCCAATAACTCACTGTCGGCCATCAGCATCAGAAGGTCTTGCTCTCGAGACGGAGGACGAGAGAGGGAGAAACCGGGCGGAGGTGGTAGTAGAATTGATGTTAGTGGGGTAGTAGTGATCGGTTCGGGAGTCGACGTTAAAATTCGGTCTGTATTCATATATATTTACAGTAGGTACTTGCTGTGTTGTTATTTTCTCAAATGACCGGATTAATTTAGTTTATTTCCGACTTTTACCGTTTCATTCCTTAACTCAGTGGCCCTGAATTAATTTCATTCAAACTACTTTGTCACTTTCCTCCCTTGAAAGGAATTGTTATTGTTTTTTTTTAACCCAAACCCGGTCAGAATTAAATTATCAAACCGGAATTCCATCGCAATTTCAATTGCAAATCAATTTCGAATTTTTTGTTTTTCTTTACCTTGATGGACTTCGCGAGGCTTCGGCAAATTTGTGACGCAAGTGTGTGGACACATCAGAACGTTGGCCGGATGAAGGGAACCTTCCATGAAGCGGCGCCGAGTCTCAGACAGGTGAATTCCGCCAAGGGGAGTTTTCGGAAGCGAATTGGGTGGAACGAGGGCAAGACAGTAGATGCCAACTTGGTGGATCGAGTCGACAGCCTGGAGGACTCGCGACATCCATTGAAAACTCTGTAAATGGAAAAAAAAAAATTTTATTCCGGAATTCCGGCCGGAAGTAAAAAAAAATTTTAATACCTCTTCTTCGGAACAATCGGGTCTCTGCTCGGCAATGACGCAAATCCGCTCGTCCCTCAGTACCCGGATGCTGAAAACGGCGATCCGGCCTCGGTAGATGAACTTCATGGGCTCGACGGCAAGGACAGTGGCGATGATGTCATCCGTGTTGTGTTTGCGTCCGGTGACGGTCATGAGGCCGTCACGTGAGCCGCAAACAAAGACCAAGCCACCGGGACCGAGAAAGCCCAGCAATCCGCTGCGGATGAATTCCGTTTCGGCGCTCATGGCGTCGCCGGATGGCAAGAGCGGCTGGACCCTGAAGGTGGCGTTCGACATGCCCTTCAATCCCCAATAATGAGCTCCGCCGGAAGCGCTGCCGACGCAAATCTCGCCCACTTCGTCCGTCTTGCAGAGGTAAGGCGGCCCTTCCATCTTGACCACGACCATGGCGGCACCGGGCATGACGTGCCCGCAATCCTGGAGCGTCAGTGACGTCAACGAATTCTCCTGGTCGACGCGAACCACTCCGAAACTCAATCCCTGCATGGACAGGATGCCCCGACCAGTGGCGTTGGCTCCCGAGCGTCCGGGCCGCCGGAAGGAGACGGTGAGGACTTCACTGGATGCGGCGCAGGGGCAGACGGCGTCAGCCCTGAGTCCTTTGCTCTGAAAAACGGCCATAAACTGGTCGCAAGACGACAGGGACCAAGGATTGGCTCCGTCGGCCACCAGGAGCATCCGCAACGAGGACAAGTTGATGTCGCGGTGATCCCGAGTGGCCAGCAGACCCCAGTGGAGGTCCCTCGACTTAACGACGGCCAAACTGGCCTTGTACTTGGTGATCATTTGCATCCACGAGGCCGGATTGGTTTTCATCAGAGCGTAGGGGATGAAAATGCTGTGCATGCCGTTGAGCATGGCCGTCAGGACAGCGTGCCAGAGACCTACTTCCCTCTGCGCGCCAACACCCCCAAAATTGGTAAAAATTTAAAATTACAACTGGTTTCAATTCCATATTAACAATTTGATCGAACCTTAAAATCCAGGACGCAAACGACCACTTCGCCCTCGGTGTAGGAGCATGCGGCTGTTAAAGCTCGGCAGTGGGACAACATGGCCGACCGGGTGATGGTGACTCCCATCACCGATCCTTCCTTATCGGTTTTATACTGAGAAAGAGAAAAACAAAATGAGACAAATTAGCATATTCCATCCATTTTGATGATTGTGTTGTTATATAAGGGGGGGAGGAGCTGGTTTGAAAATAATAATGGCCCGGCTACTAGTACCTCAATGTAGGCGGGCGTATCGTCCTGTAGTTTGGGTGGCGGCTGCCAATCTTTGGGTGGTTTGATGAGGTTGTCGGTGACGCACCAGTGCAATTTGGGCCATCCCTTGAAAGCGATGACTTCGCCACTGGAGGCCGTTTTTGGCAGGCCCTTGAGGCAAATGTCGGACGTCAGGGCCACCTGGACGCCACACGAGCCCAGCAGGAAGCCGATCTGCTGCGATCCAGCGTCGCGTCTCGTCAGTGGCACTTCGATGGGAACGGGCACGACTCCGGCGTGCAGACAGCCGTAAAAAGCGCAAATGAAACCGATGGCGTCGCTGTTGGGGTAGACCAGAGCGACCCGATCGCCAGGTTTGACGCTCGAGCTGCCCAGCAGCTCGGCCGTCCCGCTTCCAACCACCCCACCGCCGCCATGTTTGCTCAACTTGTTCAGCAGAGCGTAGGCGATCTTGTAAGAGCGGCTCTGCAATTTGCCTGGGAAAAATAAATAGAAAAGTCAATAACTCGGAGTCAAGAAAAAAATGAGATGGATGACGACAGGGGTCCAGGGAGACAAGTTGTGGATGGGGGCCTCCATCTTCACACTGTTGAGTTCCAGTCAGCTGTCATCAGGGTTCCCCCTTTGACTAATGGGCTTTAATATTGCACACACAAACACACACTCCAGCCTTTGAGCTTTCTCCATGATGATGGATGAGTGCCCCCAGCATTTTGAGTCGTGGCCCGTCTAGGGGAGGAAAAGAAGAAGGTATACCGTAAGTCAAAGTGGTGAACATTTTGCCGTTGGGGTCGAGGACGGTGGCGGCGGCAGCTTTGTAGCTCGACGAGCCATAACGCTGGATGGCCGCTTCCAGTGACCTTGGCAGACCCGACGGGATGATGAGTTGATCGCCAAGGGCCGGCGTCATGGGACCGCCTTCTGGTTTAGGAGCGTTCGGATCTTTGGGATTGGCCGCCAGTTCCAGTTCGATGTCGTCATCTTCGTAAAATTCCGGCAGCGGGCGACGCTTGGGCCGTTTCAGCGTGTTGAGGAGCTGCTGGATCTTGGCCGAGACCTTCCAGCGGCCGTTGAGGCTGTTGAGCGTGCCCGTCGTCGAGTCGTCCAGCGAGGTGGAGGAAGTGCCGGCCTGGGGCACTTGGGTCTGCATCGGATGTCCGCCCACGCCCGTCGTCGACGCGTTGGATGACTGAGTGGCCGCCGAGCCTCCGATGATTCCGTAGCGGCCCAGACGATCGGCCGCAGCTGCCGTGGCCGTTCGCCGGATTTGATTCGTGTTGTTGGTCACATCCGGCGGTTGAGCATCTGTATAGAATAATTTTGACATGTGCAAATTGCAGATGTAACTGGGCAGACGCAACGCAATTAAAACTTACATGGATGAAATCCCGCCATGGCATCGGCCAAATCGTTGAGGTCGCCCTGCTGGCCCATGCCGCGATGCTGGCCAGGCTGTACCCTGCGTCGTTGGAGGTCGTTGCTGTCGTTGCTGCTGTTCTCCCAGTCGTCGTCCAGGTTGGTGGATGAAACCAGCGGCGGAGGTGCTGCCGGTCTTCCGGGCGGAGGCATCATCCACGAATTGGACGTCGTAGGCGTCCCGCCATTACCCACCCGGTTCAACATGGCGTGCTGCAGTCCAGTTTCCCTGGGCGGCAGCTGAGGTGGTGGCGGAGACACAGGCAGAGCCGGAAGAGGTCTGCCCTGCTGGATGGAAAGCGGAGGCGTCACGTTGCGAGTCGATCCAGCGCTGTGGCTACTCCCCGCGTCCGACACTTGGTGCTGCAGCGGAGAATGCTGGGAAACCGGCGGTTGCCCCATCACATGCATCCTATTAAGATTTAAAAAAACGAAATTTCAACATTTAATTTTCAAAAAAGGACAAAAACATTTCGAAAGTGGGTCACAATCAATTTCAAATTGTTGGCCTGGATTTTTTTTATTTTTATATTGGCTGGATCTAATCCAGAACACCAGATACTTTTACTACACACACTCTCTCCGTGGGGTTTCACGAATTGATAAATAAAATTTCCAGTGCCGTACCGTAATGGTAACGGGACGCACGCCAATAAACGACCCGTGAAAAACCATTTCTTTCGATTATCTGAAAATTGGATTTTTCTCTTTTCTCGACTCGCATCCGTCCCTCCTTCAATGGGAGCTCGGACGTCTATAAAAGAGCCCCAAATTCTCCCGACTCGGTAAGTGGAGATGGGAGGACAATAACACGAGAGAAAGTTCAACACGAACGGCGAAAAAAGAAATCCACAGCTGCACGAAATCAAATTCTTGTAAACGAACCAGCACCACTCACTTCCAGGACTCCTTACCAACTTTTTTGGAGTTTAACTTTTGTTTTACGATCTTGATAGATTGACTTTGATAGGCTCATCAAAACGCCTAGCGGGGGTAGGAGAGGTGGATGAAATGATGGTACCTGTGGGTTCGTTCGGGTGTGCCGACGATTCCGCCCGATCCACTCGAGGCGACTGATTGTTGTTGTTGTTGTTGTTGTCGTGGAGGTGGTGGTCGATGGTGACAATCGTCGTCGTCGTCGTCGTCGTCCACCTCTTCATCGTCGTCGTCGACTTCGCTGCTACTCCCGCCGCTGCTGCTGCCATCTAGCGATCCTCTGGGCTGCTGGACGCTCCCGTGCTGCTGCTGTTGTTGTTGAGAAGGATGTTGTTGTTGTTGGGAGACGGCCATCTGTTGTTGTTGCTGGTCGGGAGCGATGACGGTCGACGTTCGTTTGCTCGGCATCGGCATCGAAGGTTTCGGACGACTCTGCATGGCCGCCAGCACTTGCTGGACGGCTTCTTGGCGGACCTCTGAATGGTAGCGACTCTCGTGTCGAGTGGCCTTCCGGTGGGCTCTCCTCCTCTCCCGCGATCCACCACCGCCACCACCGTCAGCCGAATGACTCGACTCGACCATTCCAGCTCCTCCTTCATCCGGGAGGCTACCAACAGGTCCAGCTTTATTGGGGCTGTTTAGTTGTTGTTGAATTCCTTAAATCAGATTTTTAAAAAAGTAAAATCGTTAAAATTCGTTTTAAAAAATTGAAATTGGTCAAAACTGGAATTTTCCTAACTCAAACTGAGTGGTCACGAACTCCGTTCCAGTCTCGTCTATAAAATTCCATAATAAACACACACACGACTCTACTGCACATTGACGCATATAAGACATCCTGGTCAGAGAGTGAGTGTGTGTGCTGTGCAGAAACTGATTTCTTTCTTATTTTGGTCAGACCATTACGAACCTGATCGTTAAATTAAAACTGGGAAGAACAAGATTCCCTTTTCTGCAGAAAAAAAAGCCAAAGATCGTTAGAGTGAGCGGGAACCTTTTGGTTCGTCCAAACAAAAACTTCAGGGCCGTCGCCGCCACCGCCAATGAAAAAGAAGAAGAAGAAAACTTTTTTTTTGCCTTTTGTCTCCGGCGTGAAAGTGATTGCCCCGAAAACAGGCAATCACGTCAGTCAGGAACCGAAACAGACAAGAGCCCTTGATCGGTCCAAATTCGGTCCTGGGCAAATATCCTTCCGTGTTTTGTTTCTTTCTTTTTTCGCCAAAAAATAAGAAAATAAAAAAAACATGACTGGCTTTTCAACATCTCGAAGGTTCTCTCATTCACAAATAAATAACTGGTTAAGAAAAGAAATAAAGCTTGATGTTATTGTAAAGGTTGCGACCTTGTCGTTTCTTTATATGGGCCCAACTGAACGAACGAACGAATGAGAGAGAAAAAGGCGCAAAAATAAAAAGGAGCTGCGGGAATGCACACACGGCAGCTTTCTAAAAATGAGCGAATCAAATCGGGGCTGTCATCATCATCTATACTTTTTTTCAGGAGGGCCTTTTAAGCTTTTAAATGTCACGAAGATCATCGTCGTTTTCTTTCATGATGAGACGGTACCAACCGTCACGCTTCAAACTCCCGAGCAAAAGAAAAACCCCAAAAGGTTAAGCACTCGTTCACTCGCAGTCAAGAACAAGAGTATAGAGAGACTTGACTCTTGAGCACCGAGCGGAAAAAATCGTAAAATTATCAAAAAAACTTCTTTTTTTTTCGGGAGTCAAAACTTTCCCTTACCGTCCCGGTTCTTTTTATTTTTTTGAAGGATTTTTAAAAAATTTCTGTTCGGGTATTTGATGGGATTATTTTTGATTATTCGGACAACCGAGACACACAGCACAATACAGTCGGCATCTTCAATTCAATTAAGGTTCTTATATGTTATTTCTGATGGTTGGAAACTTACCAGCAGCGGTGGATGAAACGGACGACGACGTTGGTGGTTTGGGCAGGTAAGGAGCCAGGAGCCGGGACCGTTTCTTTTCGTATCCTTTTTGCGTAATATCTCCTGTACGTGAGAGAAAGAAGAAAAAGAAATGAGTAAAATAATCAAAATATCCGAACCGACACACAACACAATTCCCAAACCAAACAAACCCGAAGAAAAAACGATAGAAATAACGGGCGATTTTGATGAATAAAACATTATCGAAAAATTGCATAAACATCATCTTTCTTTCTTCTTCATCTCTACGATCCCGTGAAATGTTGTTTCTCCTCTTTCACTACTCCAAGGCTTCAAACGAAACAACTTGAAAGAGAGAAAGAACATTGCCTAAATAGGAAGCCGTAGGCATTAGCATGGTAACGACCATAGCCATCACTCACCCAGCACAGATAAGCCAAACAACAACAACAACACAAGTTTTCCCAGCACATCGACATGGGCGGGGCCATTTTCTTCTATTTCTCTTCTCCGCTGTGAATATTTTCCCTTTGCATTTTGTGTAAAAGATCCTCGCCCTCGATACAAGCCAATTGGAAAAAGGGGGCCACCAAATGGCTTTATATTGAATATACATATCTCTCTCCGTGTGTGTACACTTTCTAAGCTAATCATCGCAACAGCCATTTGTCGAGACGCAAATTGAAATTGCCGCCATGTTTTTGGGTAATTCAAATCCACTCTTTTCATATTCTTCTTCTTCATCCAAGAAGAAGCTTTCAAGAAGAAACACGTGTTTAAGAATCCTGGCCAAACACGAGCAGAGTGGGTCAATGGGGCTCACACCTTAACATGCGAGCAAAGAAATGATTTTGTCGGCGGGTTTTTGGGAGAGAAAAAAAACTATCGACAGGAAACGAAGATCTTTTGGGCCGTTCAAATACATTTGACCAAAAAGAACTGTTGACCTAAATACAAGGGAAATACTGACACAAAGCCCGTCGTCGTCATTAACACGCAAGAGTTAATTAGCATCAATGGAAAGAAGAAGCGGCGCCGCCACCTATTTTTAAAGAAAAGAAAATGAAGCCCAAAAAATAAATTCATCAAAGACAATTGGACTGGACACACACAATCCACAGGGAGCTCCTTCTTCTTTTTCGATTGTTTCGTTTTGTAATTTTTTTCCTCTTTCTGAAATGTTGACGTCATTTACTACTAAACCACCAAATAGTAGAGAAATCTTGTTGTAATTCCAACCAATTTTTTGAATTAAAACCGCCGAGCTGAGTCGCAATCAAAGGAACGGGAGGAAAACTGCTTGAAATGATTTCGCGGTCGACCGAGTCCTCGACACCAAATAAAAATAATCAAAGAATTTATAAAATTCTTCTCTCTCACTCGACACAAAACCCAGAAAGCGTTTTGTGTCGAGAGAGAATGTGAACCAACGGGAACGCTATGACGATCACGACGATATTATTAGAGAAAGTTTCGTTTTAGCTGGATGCGAATTTTTTTTTCGGCCCCCCCTTCTCCATCTCACTTAGAATACACTGGACGATCCGCCGGAAGGCAGCGTCGAAATATTATACCAAAGAAACTTTCACGAATCTTCCAAACAAAAAATAAAAATAACCGCGTACAACAAAAAGAAGAAAATGGAAACCCAGGAGCGATGGTTGGTCCAGGGTATACCCCCCCTACATATATCTATCGGTCTTTTAGAGCTGTGGCAAATGAAGCGTGTCACGGCACTTTTGCGGGTTGGGAGGGTCTTGGTAGGCAAGTAGTTAGTGGGGTGGAAGGAAAAGTTGGGTACCACTGCTGGATCGTGATGAAGATGGTGAGAGCGGAGGAGGAGGTGGTGGCGGATTGATTCGTCTGAGCTGTTTCTTGCCGTCGGCCCGCAATTTAGACGAGCGGATCCAAGGCTGTTGGTCGGCCACCAAAATGGCCGACTCGTTGAGCGTGATTGTCGCCGCTGAAGAGCGACGTCGCTCGGGAGGGATGAAAATGAGCGGGTCCCACATGGGCGGAGGCAGAGGGCCACTGCGACGAGGCTGGCCACGATCCACCAGAACTTGATACAAATCAGATTCCCAGCCGTTGTCGTCATCCTCTTCATTAGATACGGCCGTCGGTGGCGTCGATTTGGTTTCCGGCGGATCGCAGACGATCTTGAGCGACGCTGTCCGCGGTTTGGCTTCTTCCACCGGAGTGAAAGATGTTGGCAGCGGTAGGTATGTCCAATCAGATACCAATTTAGCGCCGCTCAGAGCTGATTGACTGCCCAGCTGTGAGCCTTTGCTACTGCCAAGCTTCTTGCTGCCGGAGCTACTGTTCCGGCTGCTCTTTTTACGGCCGGATCGGTGGCGACTACTCCGACGCTTCCGCTCTGATCGTCTCAATTGAGACTGGCGTCGCTTCACCCGGAATCCAGCCACCGGCTGCTCAATTTTCTTGACGAATTTCGTCTTTTTGGACGGATTCTTGTTGTTGCTGTTGTTGTTGTTATTGTTGTTGCTGTTGTTGGATGTGGTCGTCATGACGGATGAAGATTTGGCTGGTTCACTGGCCGGAGCGTAAATGAGCAAATCAGAAGATTCCGTTCCGGCCAGATGGAATGGAGAATCTCTGGGGAATGTGGCCCCGTCCGGATTACCGCGACGTATCGATCCGGCGTCGTTACGGTGGACGATATTGAGATCTGTCTTGGATTTCTCCTTCATCATCCGGTTGAAATGGCGGATGGCACCGCCGGAATGAGCCGCCGAGTTGACCGAGAGGGAAGCCGTGCTCGAAACGGATCGACTCCGCGGGCGGATGATTTGCTGAAACAAAGATTTAGTGGATGAAAGAGGTTTTTTGATTGGATGCGATGGCGGAGGGACTAAAGGCCCCGAGGGAACTGGCGGAGTGGGACTGGGTGAGCGGGAAAAGATTTTACGGAAGGCCGTCATTCCGGGCGTCGTGGGACGTTGAAGCGGAGGAGGCGGAACGGGTTTCGAACTGTTGGCATTGACACTGGGACGGTGTAGAAGCCACTCGTCTGTCCGCTGACCCTGTCCTCCTCCGCTGGATCCGTTTGATTGATGTCCTCCGTTAGTCGTAGCGGAATTGGACACGGAATCTTTGACCCGCTGGAAGAATTCCTTCATCTTCTTGCCCGACGATTTCACTTCCGCTTCCGTCACGCTCTGCTGCTTCTCCTGCCGGTGGTGATGGATTCGGTGCGGATGAATACTGTCGAGACTCCGGCTAGGAACCAATCGGTGTCTGTTGTTGGGAACGACCGTGTCCCTGCGGATGGTTGGATGCCGGAATTCCTCTTTGCTCAATTCCGAATGTTTACTGCCGACACTTTTCTTCTTCCCGCTGGAATGGCTGGACGGAGGTGGTGGCGGATGCGATTGTTGAGGCGGAGGGGCAAGATCAGGCCGGGCAGAGAGCTGACGACCGACTGGCGTCCGAGGTTGTTGCGGATATCTCACCTGGAACCACGGATCGTAGCCGACGACAGCGGTCCGCCCATTCCGGCCGTAAGCCACGGCCACAGGATGCGGAGGTGCCACATAAGAAACTGGAACAACGTTGTAAGAAAGTTGCATCCGCATTCGACCGGAATGTTGCGGATGCAGGGCATAAGCAGTCAACCTGCTCAGCGATCCGGATCGTGTAGATCCGCCGGAAGAGTGTCCATGCTGCTGCTGGTATCTACTCTGTCTAGCACTGCCCGAAGGTGGAATACCGTCCGTCTGGCCGCCACTAGATCCATTGACTAATCTCCTCAGTTGATCCAACATTTTCCTATCCAGCACACTCACACACTCACACAACTTTCAAAACTTCCTTCAACAATTCACAATTTGTCTTGCCATGTCCAAAAGGCATCGAGCGAAAACAATGGCTAAGAAAAGAATGCGGATGAATTAAGCACCTATCCAGCCATCAGCATCTTATCCATCCGAATGGAGAGACACGCACACGAAATCACGGGGGGAAAAGGAGGTATGTGTGTCATGCGAATAAGAAGAAAAAAGGCCCAAACAAGAGAACGATTCAAAGATTCATGGACAGCGAAGATGGTGGGTAGCCAGTTGAAGAGATGACGTGGTTTCCTCCCCGACAGCTGCACCTTTTCTTCTTGTAGCGGAGAGTTGGACACGGGCCAAGAATTGGCACACAGACGGCCAAAGCTGCTCAACAGCTCAGCTTCTTCTTCTCTTGGACAAACGGCAAGCAGAGATTTATACGGCAAGGTCGTTTCATTGCCCTCTACTCTGCACCGGGCGATGCAATTAACATAAGCTGGGTGGTGTAGCCAGCAAGTTTTGCTTTTTCGTTCGGATGGGACTTTTTGGTGTTATTGATGCTCACGACACGATTCTCTTCTCCCGATGACGGATGAGGCTGGAGGAGGCGCACACACAAAAAGGAAAGTCACGAAATAAAGTCCTTGGGAGGAACTAAAAAAAACGTGAAAAAGAAAGGAGAGTCTCGAATGCACACACCTGCGCAGGTGGAAGGTCGGGCACCGACTGAACGCTCCAGCCACACGACTATACACTTGACTATACTATACCCGCTGGCGAGCCGATGAATACTATACAAGCGATTTCGGTTGTGTAACTTTCTCGCAATTGTGACGATGATTCCCAGTTCCCGGAGCAGCAGCAGCAGCTCAGGGACGATGATGGACACGGTCGGCCCATTTGTCAAACTGTGCCTCATATTTTTGTAGAGCAAACACACCCCAAAAAAGGGAGAAATAAAAAGGTCTAAAAGGAAGAAAAATGTACATGCAGAAGAAGCCTATAGCTCACTGTTGAATAAATAAAGAGATGGCCACCTGGAAGACCCTAAAAGCAGCAGCAGCATACAAAAACTGATCCGTCTCTACTGATATATAGAGAGAATACACACAGATGCCCGCCCCAGGGCAAATTTGTTCATCCCGCGCAGAAAACACACACACACACACGTCCAGCTCCATAACTTTCAATTTTCAACATGCAGCCAAGTGTGTCCCATATGATTCATTTGTGTTACCACTCTGTAATATGTGTGGGGGAGCGGTCAGAATGTCTCTTCTCTCACCGGAATGATAATAAGAAATGTGGACACAGGTTCAAACCACCACGCAAAAGGTGTGGCTGTGAGTCATCCTCTTTGTGCACCACTGCACACGCTCAAGATCCCACCAAAAGGTTCACGAGAACCTAAACATGAATGAAACTTGATGCATCACACATTACCCTGGCTGCGAAACTGAATCATTAGGTCTAACGGGGTGCACCTGCGAGCTGGAAACTCTTGACCGATAGTTGGGATAAAAATGTAAAGAGTAGTTTTGTATATTTACCTTCTGATAGTTCCAGCTCAAGTTCTGCCAGCCGGATTTTGACGTCGTCGGGCACTTTAAAACTTTCCAATGGGTTACATGGCACTCTGGAATCGGCCATTCTTCTTCTTCTTTTGATACAGTTCCTGAGAGAAGGATCTCACTAGGGGCGGGTCGTTTCAGCCCGCGATTCCTCATGCAAGAAGATGTTTCGATTGTGTTTGGTGTGGGTTGGAAACTGAGGACGAAATCCTTCACAAAGCCTCAAATAAAACGCATCGATGAGGTATAACTCAAACCCCGGAAGGCGAGAATGTCAACACACACAAGCCACCCACACAACATACACAGACTCTTTGGTCTGTTAACAAATCCGTGACAGAGTGCACGCCATGTTGTTTCAATTCTTTCTCCGCCGCTAGATGACACCATCTACTAAATGAATTTCGATTAATCACTTTCGTTGATTTGGATTGAAATTAATTATAAATTCCTTAATTTCCGGATTTTTAGTTTCTTGTCGTTATTTTAAAATAAATTTAAAGTTTAAAAATTTACTTTTAATCAATTGCAATTAAGTTGCGTCCACGGCAATGTTGTGAGACAAGCAGAACACAGACAAAACCCGGGAAAACACCAAAACAATACGTAACAGACAATCCCCTATCCCGCGTGCAGTGCCTCGTTTGTCTTGATATTTTTTAGACCGATAAAGTTTTAAAGAAATGGAAAAATTTGATGATTTACTTGTTGATAGCAAAAGAACAATCAACAAGTGGGAACACGAATTTCAGAAAACAAATGGAAGGAAACCGTCAAAGGTTCTATATAACTCTTCTTTGTCGTTTAAAGATCGTCCAACTGATGCCTTTTTATTTATCTGTTTCTCTAGGAGGATTTCAAAATTGCCCCTTGTGAAGTGACAGAAGCCTACAAAGTCTATTACAAAATCAAAAAGAAACAAGAGCTAGTCAAGAATGAAGCATCTCCTGAATCACAAGCCAATAACTCAACGCGTTCCCACAATGATGAGGATGTGCCCATAAAGGAAGTACCTATTAAGGACCCAGAGATGGATCCTGGACCTTCAATTTGGGGAGAGCACTTAAACAAACATAAACTTGATCAAGAGATAGCCAAACCAAAAACGGTTTCCTCGGGGACCAATTCTCCCACGTACTCCAAGCTGACTGAAAAGCTGATGAAAGGTGCCAAGATCAATATTAGGACTAGCCTCACTCGTAAACTTGTCAGCAAATCCATCAGCTCTCCAGTAATCAAATTTAACGATAGCCAGCTCAACAGCAGTCAGTTGAGTGAAGCCTGTGATAGTGAACACAATAGCAGTTTATTTCCCAGTCCTGAAGAGGATCGACCGTTTCCCGTGATTCACGCCAAGAGAGACGAGAATCAACCCGTTCCCGTGAATGGTGAAGCAAAGAGGGAAGAGCCTCCTGAATTGATTAAAGGTTTTAATAAACCTAAAATCGTTCAGCACCAAGTCATGCACAAGCAACCGTTCAGCTTGACTATGGCACGCCAACGAATCGCCAGCAGACAAGTGGATCTCCAATGGCTAGACGATTGCTTAGTGGAAGGCGGATGCACTGTCCCGAGTAAACCGGAAGTCGTCGAAGACCAGGATGTCATTTATTCCACAGACGATGAAGCTCCCAAACCCAAAAAATCCCCTACCACCTCGTCGAAAGCCCCACAATCTACCGTCAATCAAGTAACTCCTCCACCGACCGTCAAAAAACGTAAATTCGAGCCCGACCAAGTTCCTGAATGCAGCCAAAAGAAACCCAGGATAGATCCATCGCCAGATCTCGAAGAAGATAATGCCCAGGAAAACACGCTCGATCCAATGAAACAAAACAGTTCAAATTCTCCTGAAACTAAACCTGTAAAACGTGCAGCTAAATTGAACGCAACAGACGCAGCCAAACAGGAAAGACTCGTCAGGTATATCTTAAATCTATTTGTTTGTACGTACCTTTTTAAAATTAATGATTGTTGTTTTCTTATTGCAGTAAAATGGCGTCGGGTACGGCCAACCAAAATTTCGTGCGAATCAACTTGAAGAAGAAAGTGTATGTCCGCGGGAAGAAAACCCAAACGGGAGGATCGTACAAGCGACAGCAATGGAAACAAAGGCAGAACGGTGGATCAGGTGGTGGCGGTGGTGGAAAAGGAAATTACACAGGTGGTGGTGGTGGCGGTGGAGGAAAAGACAAGTACAAAATGGCCTCGAAATGTCGTCGATGCGGAGAAATTGGTCACTGGGCCAAATCCTGCATGAGCGATAAACTCTTGTCCATGGAAGAATTGAAGGAGCAAGGAGACGAGGAAAACCTCGAATTCCCCACGCTGGAAGAAGCCATGGAAAAAGCGGAAGAAGGAAATAGCAAACAGAAAAAGAAGAATGAACCGCTCAGTAAGGAAGGGGAAGAAGATTTGCAGTTGGTGGAACTGCCTAAAATCAATCAAGTCGAACCGTATTGCTCCCCCGGCGATCCTGTTCCGCCGATCGTCATGCAAACGCTGAAAAAATTCGGTCACTCCAGTTTCCGTCCAGGCCAGGAAGAAATTGTGATGCGGATTCTTTCCGGAAAGTCAACTTTGGTTGTACAGAGCACCGGTGCGGGTAAAAGTTTGTGTTATCAGCTGCCAGCCGTGATCTACGCCCAGCGTTCACCTTGTGTCACGATCGTCGTCTCGCCATTGGTTTCGCTGATGGAAGATCAAGTGTCAAACCTTCCGTCTTTCGTCAAGGGCATTTGTCTCCACTCTGGCCAATCGGAAGGATTCAGGCAGAAAAATCTTCAACTTTTACAGTCAGGTGCAATTCAAATTCTCCTCCTGTCAGCCGAGGCGGTCACCTCTACCGGTCCGTACGGATTAATTACACTCTTGCGCACCTGCCTACCACCTATCGCCTTTGTTTGCGTAGACGAAGCTCATTGCGTATCGCAATGGTCGCACAATTTCCGCCCGTCTTATCTCCGAATCTGCAAGGTAAAAAATAATCATTCGGCTAAATTCAATTGAAATTCTCATTTTCGTTTTTTCCAAATTCAATTTTTTCACAGGTTCTCAGAGACAAAATGAATATCCAAACTATTTTAGGACTAACAGCCACGGCTCCCAAGTCTACTCTGAGGAGTATCGCCGACAATCTGGGCGTTGACAACGAGAACGGAGTGATCCGGGGTGTGTTGCTGCCAAGCAATCTTTATTTGTCAGTTTCACGTGATAAGGATCGTGACGCAGCTCTGATCCAACTCCTGGAAGGCAGTCGCTTCGCCAACTTTGACGCCATCATTATCTACTGTATCAGACGGGAGGAATGCGAGCGGCTGGCCACTCTACTCCGAACCTATTTGAAAGATCCTGTCAAGGATTTGGAGAGCAAAGGAGGCGGTCGTCGTCGAGGCATATCCTGGAGCGCTGAAGCCTATCACGCAGGATTGACAGCAGCTCGGCGAAGTTCTGTGCAGAAACAATTCATGACGGGCAAGATGAAAATAGTCGTGGCCACCGTAGCCTTTGGAATGGGTATCAACAAGTCAGACATCCGGGCCATCATCCACTACAACGCTCCGAAAAATTTCGAAAATTACGTCCAGGAAATCGGTCGAGCTGGACGTGATGGTTTACCTGCCCACTGCCACGTTTTCCTAAACTCGGAGGTAATTTAGTAAATGATCCTGTCTAATTGGATTACGATCCTAATTGTTTTTCTCTTATTCAGGGAAGAGATTTACAAGAATTGAAGAGATTCATTTACGCCAATTCCACTGATCGTCACGTTTTAAGAAAATTGATGAGAAAGATTTTACCGGAGCCTTGCGATTGCCGGAAAGAAGAAGACGGTTCCGGCCAATGCAAAGGTCACGAAGTGGCCATGGTTATTGAGTCGACCATTCAAGAGCTGGACATGCCGGAAGAGAATATTGCGACGCTACTCTGCCACTTGGAATCTCACCCGTCTCGCTGGGTCCTTGAAATTGGTTCAAAAGTTTACGCTACGTGCACTGTCCGGTGCTACGGAGGACTCCTCCAGCTGAAAATGGCCGCCAGAGAGTGTCCGGCTCTAGGTGCAGCCCTTGCCCTACAGAAAGCGGATTCGACAGCCGTCCGGACCTTCGCCGTTGTCGACGTTGCCCGTCGAATAGGATGGGAAAGTGGTGCTGTCAAACGTCAGTTGAAATCACTGGAATGGGATCGTTCGGCCGTTGCCATCGGTGGTAAACCGAGACGTTCGGGCATCTTGGTGGAGTTTAGCGACCTGGCGTTCCACCTGCACGTCCGCGGAGATCTTTCTGAGGCTGAACAAGACGCCGCTTTAGAGTTCATCCATCAGCGCTGTATGAATCGCGAGGCCACTGAAATTCAGCAGCTCCAGCGCATCCATCAAGCGCTGCTCAGTATTTCTCACTCCCAAACAACTTCCTGCTGTGAGACGGTGGACGAGACCAAGAGCGACAAATTGCGGAGTTTCATCAAAGATTATTTCGAAGAAGAAGCTGGAGCTTGTCAACCTGTTGAAGAGGTCGTCCTCTGTCCGGATAATCAAGAACAATTCATCCGGGCCTCCATCCGCAGTTTGATCCTCAATTACCGTGATCAGACTTTCACCGCCCGATCTATCGCCAGGATCCTTCACGGCATCTCCAGTCCGTGTTATCCGGCAGAAATTTGGGGTAAAGCTCGTCAACATTGGCGTGCCCAGCTTCACCAAGATTTTAACCTCCTCGTCCGGATGGGCGCCCAAGAATTGCTAGCTCTAAAATGATGATTGCTATACTTTTTTTAAAAAATGAATTTTTAGCTTAATTTTCTCTTTTTTCTTGTATTGATACATTTTTGAGACGAACATGAAATATTTAATTCCTTAAGCCAAATTGTCAATTATTTCACAAAAAAACCGCCACCCCAATTACTTTGTTCGAGGGACAAACTATTTTTTAAAATGTAAAAGGGAAAAATATATAAACTTATTTAGTCATGTGGGTACTAGGCAACTACCATATAAGTCAAAAGTAGGTACCGTTTAAGTAAAAAAAAATTTCGTTGGTTATGTTGTCATGTTGGTTAATATAAATGGTTGTGCGGGCAATCATCACTGTAATCCTGAACTTGGGGCTCTGAGAAGGCAGCAGTTTTGTGGAAGGAGCTACTGGATCCGATTTTCGAATGAATGCGGAACATTTTCTCCGTTTTAATCTTTTCCCTGCACAGGCGGCAGCTGTACTTTAGAAAGGCCTTGGCGTGAAAGAAGCTGAAGGGCCCACTGAATAAATGAATAAATGATGGGATTATTACAAGAAGAAAACAAAGAATTTGAATAATGTTTAACAACCTGTGGGTTCTTTCAAACACTTCTTCTTCTTGGTCGACGGAGGCGTTGTGCTTCCAGAAGTGGCAGTAGGTACGGATGAAGAAGAGCAGGGGGAAGAAGTAGCCCGGGCTGAGGAGCACAAGGAAAGCGAAGAGTAGGCGCCCGACAAACAATAACCTCTCCCGCCCCTCCAGAAAGCGCTCAATTGCACTGTTTCCCACAGGATTCTTGGTCGGTTTGGCGGATGAATCGATTTTGGCAGCAGCAGCAGCACTGACGGAGCAACGCCGTTTACGGCAGAAAGCAGGTAACTTACCTGGCGAGGGGAATGTGGCTATGATGGCAGTTTGATCAGATGAATCATCGTTTTCACAAGTCCAGCTGCTATTCATCTGTACGTCAGAATCCACCTGTTTGATGAAAACGATGAGTGTTATGTTTATCAGTCCACCGTTGAATTATAACATTTGTCTTACTGTGGTAAATACTGGTTGGACACCTTCGGCTTTGAAAGATGAACTGCTGCCGAGCAACGAGTATTCCTTTGGAATCTTCCAACTGCTGACGCTTTGTTTTATTCTGCTGCACATAGCCTTGGATTCACCACAGGCTCCCATGCAGTCTGTTTCCTTAGCCACCGTCCAGCATTCTCCCGTTTCCTTGTCTTGGATCTGGACCATTTGCTGAAATCCTCTAGATATCCCATCTTCCCAGTCCCAATCACCTGGTTTTTCATCCATGCTTCTTTCTACTGTTGCTGGGCTAAATACACTTGAGCCGAATTACCTGAAGAAAGGGGTCATTGAATCTGTGAAGGAAACAGTATCAAACAGGTGAAACATACCTTTTCTGGGTGACAAAATTAACAAAATTAGGCTTGGCCACAGATAAATAACAATCACAATCAGTCATAGGATAACTGCCTAATGATTTTCACACACGAAACAAAAAAACAAATGTCTTCCGATCACGATTTCACGATTAATGAGATAGCGGAATCTTTTAGTCGTTATTTATTTGTGAAATCAACGCCATCTATTATCGATAATGTATTTAATCTAAAAGGCACTCTAGCGCTCATATTTAGCAACAATTAGCATGAGATTCAAATTTGAAGCAGAACTGATTTGAATAAAAACAATTGGAAAATTATCAAAATGGTATGGCATACCATGGGGACAATCCTCTTTATTTAAGTTTTTTAAATCACTAAAACATTTAAGTCTGCTTCTTCCTCCTCATCTTCTTCCACATCTTCTTCTTCCGGTCATCATCGTACATGGTTTCTTCTTCTTGAAAATATCTAAACTGGTCACGTATGAAATTCTCTTTCTTTCAACTTCTTCCTATATTTCTCTTCATCTAAACTTCTTCCTCCATGTACCCTTTCTCTCTCTATTCTACTAACTCCTCTTCCCTCACTTCATTATTTCTTTATTCACCCATTTTACAATCCCAGCAACCATCGATCAAACAGTTCTCTATATGCATTTCGATTTCCCTATAATGCTTTTCCACGTTAATTGTTTCTTTATTTATTTTGTTGAAAAAATACTTTTCTTGTTCAAAAATATCTAGATCATACAAGGTCTAGATCTCACACCAAGGTATGAGCAGCAAAACAAAACGAAAAAGATTAAATGGTTAATTACAGGAATCGAGCTTACAAATTCTGCCAATGACTTTACCTTCGAAAAATCAGCAAAACCAGTTATAAAAATTAAAAACAAAATTACTCTTATAACTGGAACGATTGACCTTATATAATCATTCCGATGACACATGTCTTTTAAACCTTTTAAATTTCCATGAAACTTCAAAAAGGCGTCCTGTACTACGGGACCACATTTTCCTATTATTAATTCTTCAATCAAACGTAACGACTTGGTGTTCGTGTCGTTACTGAGTTGCCTGCAATTCTTTCGCATTGCATTTTTTCGACTTTGAAAACAATAAATTAGACAAATGTTTGACATTAACTTAAAGAAATTACAAATTTCAAATGTTTATCTTTAAAGCAACATTGTTCAATCATTCAAAATTTAATTAGATGACAAAATATTTAATAAAGCACAAAAATTGTAGTCACGTAACGAATTAAAGGTATAGTAACGTTACCGGAATAAACCGGATACAGCAAATCGCTGCTGATTGCAGCGCCAATCGACTTAACGGAGGAATCGGTTAACTTAGGGGTGGGGTTGAAACTTGTGTGGAAGAGGGTGATGGAAGCAGAGTCATTTTTCAAATTATTTTTATTATTTAATCATTTAAATGGCTCTGTTTTAGGTGCTAAAACCGAAAACAGATTTTATATTGTTTGTACTTTGTCTATAAATATGCGCAATGAAAATATATTTGGAAATTTCTTTTTTCTTATTATTTATTTAGTTGATATCAAAGAAAGTCTATCTTTGTCATGTTTCTGCATAGTAGGAAAACTCTTGTCTATTAGCTATATGTGAAATAAAGACGCCCCTGTGGGCTTTGTCGGCTTTGTAAACTGAGATGCGTCTCGGATTTATGTTGGACGAATGTTAGCGATTGACATCAAGTTCTCGACAAAACAGCACGTGCGTGAGCTCAAAGGCTACGTGAACAGCAGCACGTAAAGCATTTTCTCTTGTTATCGGCTTTTATTTTCCTCCACGTTTCAAGTACGATCATTGCGTAACAGTCTTATAAGATTTAAAAACAAAAGGGTTATTTCAAGATCCAATAAACGCATCGTGATAAATCCGATGCCATCAAAAGTTTGACACTTTCGTCAGACAGGATTCCCGAATCAAAACGAGAAAGTTGGCGTGTCTGAACACGTCAGAATTTGTCAACACGACTATAGAAATCAGGCTTTCTCAAAAGCCATGGCGATATACATCTTATCGTAAAAGTTTAATGTTGAAATCGATTGAAATATTATATTTTAGATAAAGATTTTTAAGTAAATTTTTTTTGAACAATAATCGTAAAATTATTTAGCAGATATTTATGGAAAATATCAAAACCAAAAGTATTTGCATTGTTTTCTTATATTGAAAAATGTAAACGAATGGACAAGTGCGTACCGGCTTGAACACCATGCAATCCTTCATATAGGGCCTACAACCGAGTTGATGGGAAAATAATGAACATTTGGAATAATTTTCAATCATGGAAGTCAACCAACAAGACTTTACGAGTTCCAATTGCGTAACCGGATCTGTAATTAGCGATGGAATTTCGACTCCCAGCGGAGAAGACTTGAACAACCAAAGTTTTCTTCGTTTGATGGCGAAAGTGAATGAGAAAAACCTGATTGTATTGGAAAACGAACGCTTGGCGAATGAGTTGAGTCTAGTCCAATCCCAACTAACAGACTCCCTTTCCAAAGTGCGACAATTCCACATCGAGTTGGCAACTACCAAAAGCGAACTCGAAAAACAGAAAAGTGTCATTACTGACATCACAGAGATAAATCTCCGCTTGACAAATGATAATTCGCGGCTTGAGCGAAAAATTAAAGACAGGGATAGACTTATCGCGCTTATCGCATCAGCTCCCCACTGGACGTATGTTCAACAAGATCTGGGGATTCCTCTTCAATTTACCCCTATTAATCGGACGTTATTTGAACCTACAAAATTTCATGATGATTTGTTACAGCATAATTCGAACACTGCAGAATTCGTTGGGCCTGAACACCCTCCCTACGGTGCGGTAAAGGCCAAGGATGTGCTTAGATACGAAGCAACCGAAGAAGTAGGCATGAGATATTTATCGGATGACAAAAATCCAAATGAATTATATCCGTTGTCACTTTTGCAAGAAATTAGGTCAAACCAAAATTCTCCCGAAAAATCTGATTTCAAGGAGAAGAAAGACAATCAATCCCAATCTAAACCAGAAGAAAGAATTGCATTGCCCCTTAATCCCGAAAAAGACGGTGTACTACAACTACAAAAAGACATACCAAAAGACCCGAATGCATTGCCCCAGAATTCAGAAAAATCTGATTCGTTGATGAAAAAATTTAATAATAAACTGTTGGAGTTGAATAACAAAATTAACTTTCTTCTAAAACCAAAAGACCCGCATGCACTACTCCAAAATCCCAAAAAATCTGATTTGCTGGAAGACAATCAACTTAAACACAAACCGGAAGACCCACAGGTTTTGGGAAACCCGAAGGTGAAACAGGTGCCTGAGACAGATAAAAAGCAGTATATTGGACAAAATATAAAGAAATCATTACTATCCGTCAAAGAATTATTTCAACCTCGGAAGCAGACGGAACTGGAGAACAATCCAGCAGAGAAAAATGAACCTAATAATGTAGAAAAATGCGTAATAAATGGGAAAACGTTTCCCATTTATAATGAGGGATTTCCTTTAAAACTTGCAGCAGTCAATTACAATGTTTGGGAGAGTATAGGAAAACCTAAAATCGATAAATTAGAGTATACTTTTAGCAAAAAAAGTAAGAAAATTGTACCATTACTAGGGCAAATAAAAATAAAAATTTTAATCAACAACAAGAAGAGCATTATTCCAATCCTAGTTATCAATAACCCTTCGAGCAAGGATGCGAAACAAGAAGTCAATATTATTGATTTAATTGAATAAGTTGTAGAAATAGATTCTCATAGAATAATCCAGCAGAGAAAAATGAACCTGATGTAGAAAAATGCGTAATAAATGGGAAAACGTTTCCCATTCAAAGAGTTAAAAATGAATTTAAAATTGCCACCATCAATTACAATGTTTGGGAGAGTATATAGGAAAACCTGAAATAATTGATAAAAAAATTCACTCTACTCTAACGGGAAGCAGAAGTGAAAATTAAAGTAAACGAAGAAAAGATAATTATTCCAATCCTGGTTATCAATAACCCCTTGGAAACGAATGCGCTAAAAGTAATCTTTATTGGAAAGAGTGATGTTCCATTAAAAGGCGTGAAGCCTCCGAAAAAAGTGGATGTCTTTTTAAAGAAGTTGAGAAATTAACCTATCATGAACTATGATATAAGCGCGAAACAATGGCAAAACATTTGGCAGATAATTTCTCACAAAACAAACTTGACTTTGACGCTGATTGCCTGACTTTATTTGACTTTGTTTTAACCGCATAGAATAAAAAGTCAAACGAGAAAGTTGGCCTGTTAATAAGCTGAACACTTCAGAATTTTTGTTTCAACATTTGGATAATTTGCAACGCACAAGATATGATTATACTGAAACATCAACACGACTATAGAAATCAGGCTTTCTCAAAAGCCATGGCGATAAATTTTCTTAACGTCCAATTATAACCGAATTTTGTGAAGTCTGGTTTCTAAGTTTGTGCAAGTGTGTTTTCCTAAATGACAAAGTTTGAAATCCCTGCTGACGTCAAACCCGGTCAAACCAGAAGACATCGGACTCTTAAACTTTCGATGATTAAAAAGTCCTCTATAGGAAAAATGGTTCGACACATCGTTAACCTCTGACTGATGGCTCTCAATCATCATGTCGCGATGAGTAATAAGTCAAGAAAATCGGTCGTACGTGTACCCAGTCAGCTACATGACACGTGTGCGAGATTAGACGATGAACTAGCCCTTAGTCAGCGCTTCCCATTTACAATTCGATTTAATAACATTCAGCGATTTTGCACAAATAATTGCTCGTGATTTTAATTGCAAAATCAGTTGCTAGGTGGGACATTTTAAATTATTTTAGCCAATTAAATTTAAGACGTGGAAAAATAAATCAAATAAATTTGTATACATTCAATGTCAATCTAATACTGAACCCGTCGACTGTATATATACGAAAGCCAAGCTGACCTTATTATCTCTGAGCATGTTGTTGTCCAGCACAGCCAACAGTTTCGGGAATATGAGAGGCGGGACTGATTGCGAGCCTCAAACGAGCCCAGGGTTTCCAGCCAATGAGATGCTGGGAACAACAACATCAGCAGACGCGACCCTTGTTGATTTCACTGTATAATTCACGCACGGAATGACTTGGCAGAAAAGGTTATTATTGAGGTTGTTTGTTCCCAAACTTTCCAACGACGTAATAGCTCAATAACTTTTCTTTTATGGTCAAAACCCGTTCATCACGTGAGGCCACGACGCCAATCTTCCAAGACAACAACAACAACAACAACAACACTGCGTATACCGGAAGATAAACAATCGCAGATGCATATTTTTTTTAAAACAGCCATGGACATATATAGTCTGTTCATTGACGTCAAAACATACTTAGTCGCTCACTGGTAAATCCAGACATAAATACATTACGCCATTTACACTACGACACTGTATAACCACGTTTTGTTATTATAGAGTTGAGCTATAACCTCAATTAAGTCGGCTAGAACTAGTTTAGAAAAATAATGGCGACTTGGCAGTTGGCATCAGGCCTTTTTCGAAATTTGTATACTACGGTAACTATGACTTGCTATTTCGTCATCTCAAGCTTTGTTTACATCAGCTGAGAATTTCAGTGCCATGGCCGCTAGAGGTCTCTGCACTGCCCGGGACTATATAACGGGCGACGGGCTTGGTGCATTTCCAAAATCACTTTCGAGTCTCTCAAGTTTTATTAGAGAGTTGCCATCAGCAACACAGAAGCAAAATTTTCACAAGTTTAATTCCAAGAAGATCTCTTAGATTTCCCTCTATCACGCCGTTATCTATTTCACAACAACATGGTAAGGCCATCTGTCGTAACCTTTTATATTTAATTGACCACACAGTCGCGTGATTATAATCGTTATTTCAATTATTTGATAGATGGATACTTCAATAGTCGAAACCATCGACATGTCTTCATTGAAATCGGCCTTGACAACAGGGTCGTTGAGTCAACAGGTAAAACATTTATTGATATATTAACAATAATAATTTTATTGTGTTAAATGTCGAATGGGGTAACATAGAATTGTATTGGGTTGAAATCACGTTAAATGGGGAGGAATAACGACCTTGAATCAAGAGTTCAAAGTTAGCGCAAATCTTTCGGTAGACGTCAGATATATTTTGCGCATTACCAATAACTGAAAAGGTTTCACTTATGTGACGGCCAGACAGTGAGAGTGAAACCTTTTTCTGCCCACCTAAATAAGTGTCGCCACTTAGATTTGATCTTTTTCTACTTTTTGTTGGGGGAGGGAATTTGAAGAAAAAGGCCGACTAAAGTGGCAAATAATTTCGCCAAGCCAAAGTACAAGACTACAAGATCGTATAACAAAACAATTTTATACTGCGGGTTTCTTTTGGATAGTTTTATGGGCTAGTATTTGCCCGGCAACTGAACAAATGCCCTTGCAGACGCGTTGCTATAACCTTAATGATAAGAAATGGCGCACATTGGCGATAATTTAAAGTTGTGATGCAACAAAGATTTAATGAACGTCTTGTTATTATTTGGAAATTGTAGATGCTCTCGTTGGCCAGCAGTACGTTCCGACTGGCCGCAACAGCGCTGACCCGCCTCCAGCAGCAGCAGCAACAGTCTGAGCAATGGCAGACGGAATTGGCCAGTTTGGCCCACCTGCCGGAATATTCGCTGCAACAGGTTTCCTGGCACGACCGACCCGACGACTGCTGGATCGTCCTCAACGACAAAGTCTACAACGTCACCAAACTGGTCGACGGACATCCGGGCGGAATGGAAGTCATGATGGAACAGGCCGGACGCGACGCCACTTCCGCCTTCCGCTCCGTCGGCCACTCCATCGATGCCATCGAACAGGTCGACGAATTCCTCGTCGGAATCTTGCCAGAAAAGGAGCGGATGTACCTGCGCTCCCGTAAATGACCATGAAATACTCTTCCGGCTTCCGGACCCACAAAATCTTTGAAAAGTTGATAATTTCTTGCCATTTTTTATTCACATCCATAGTATGACATTCTGATTTTGTTACTATAAGTTATTTACTAATCCCAACTGTGATAATTTTGTTAATCCAATCCTTTGCCATGATTAAACGATTATTTGGTTTATACTTTATAGTTATTATACGATCACGTTTTATTTTTATTGGAGAGGGCAACTAGAAATTATTGATTAGTTAACTGCTAACTATAGCTAAGGTTAAACTATTAATTATTGATTACAGTGCGTTACAGTGCATTTTTAAAATATCAACTGAAAATCAGAAATTTCCGTCCGGTTAAAAATATCATTAAGTTTCAAACGGTTACGCAACTGAAATAATTCAGTACCCTTTCAAATTTCAATTGCTCTTAAAAACTGAACTAATTGCAATTAGATTAAATTTCTTGTTGAAAAACAAGCGTAAAATTATTTGAATTAGGAATTTGAAAACTTGGTTCCGATTAAGATACAGAATGAATGAAAGTGAAATTTTTAAGAAAAAGGACAATTTTCGATGCCTGCGGAGTCAGCCACCGTTATACGAAAGTTATAAATAGACCCTAAGAGAGTCGAGTGAAAGTTATCCTACCAATTGCTCTATAATCTACAAAATCAATACGGAATCAATGCGGAAAAGTAAGCATTTCCAGCTGGAGAAAAGAGATGATCTCAAAGAATTCTATAATGAAAAAAACGAGCTAATTGATTTTTTCATGGAAGATCCGCACGACTGGTTCATGAGAATGGAAGGGAACAGGAGGATACAAAACCGGATTTGATAGGAAGGAGCCCGGAAGGACCGGAAGGAAGTAACCGAAGTAAAAGGACCAACACAAAACGGATTTCGTTCAACACTCAATGGAAATTAAATAATATGAATAAATTAGTGATTCCGTGCTGTTGCATATGAGTTCCAATAATAAACATTTCTTGACAAATTATTTTGTTTTTCTTTTTTCATTCCACCGACTCGTTTTGGCTGTATATTATGTAACCAATTAAAGGAACGAATGGACCTGTTACTGTATACAAATAATTTTCACGGCAATATCCTGCGTCTACCCAAATTAATTTACATCTCGCATGACATTAATTTTGATCTTTCGAAAGTTTTATTCTAAAGCAATCAATTTTAAAAATATTTAACTTTCTTCTGAGGACAGGTAGACTGTGTTATTATGTAACGGATGCACGCAGTAGCGAAATGGCGCCACCGTCACGGAACTAGACCCGAGAACTGAGAATTTCAATATTTAAATCGACAATAAAAATGGAATGAATTACAGTTTATAATTAATTTCTTTTGAATTATATGCGTTAAATCATTCAAATTGAAAATTCAATGATAAATTTAAGATTAATAGTATAGGGATATGACATTTACACCAAATTGTACGCTTTTTGATGACTGCTGATCACAGAATGTTACTCAAAACCTATATGTATAAGAGTGAACATTATGGATAGAAAATCATCTATTAGCCATTCGATTACATTCACAAAAGTTGATATAAAAATTATCATAATGCTGGCAGAAGAAATTCAACCAATATTGCCATCAGCTGTGAATGCTCAACCAGTAAATGAAAAGCTACCTAATCAGAAAATCAAGTCAGCTAATAGAAAAGCCAGAAGAGAAGCATGGAAAACTCAAATGTTGCAAGAAATTCTGCAAACCGAAAAACAACAGCTATTACCGGTACTACCTGCTTCCGCTATTCCCGAGCCCATCAAACCGGATGATCAGCCGAAACCGGAAGTCATGAAGAAAGTGTCCGTCAAACCCCCAAAATCAAAATATTTCATCAGAGGACTTATGGGGCTATTTACCTTCACGGCCATGTTGTCCCTCGTGCCGTCTTTGATATCATTCTTCATTTGGATATTGCCAGAAAGTTCATTTAGGACGTGGGTTTTACTGGCCTTCCGTGCTGTCCATTCCCAAACTACCTTACCGTCGATGGCCAGTTTTCTCATTACGGCCTTTACACTTTATGGCACGAATATCAGCAACAGCTTATTCAAACTGATTCCAGACCCGGAAAACATGTACCGGGAACTATTCTCAGCGACTAAAGGCAATCCTGAATTGCAGAAATCATCAATAAATAGCGTCAGAGGCTATGTAGCGCTTCTGGTCTACTTTAATCTTCCCAGGCAGGTCTACAAAAAGAAGTTTCAAATGGACTACGGTCAACTTTTGACGTACCTCAGGTTTAAAAACTACCTCAAATTCATGGAAGTCCATACCCTTTTGAAGACCAGCAATCGCGAACGGTCCAACTCTGAACAAGTGGAGAGTTGGCTGAAAGAACTACCAGTCAAAGCCAACACGGTCGACAAGTTTCTAGATGAATTAAAAACGCTCAAAATCAAGTTGAAGCCAATCAGATTCTTCAACAAAATCATAATACCTGTCAGTACGGTCGTAGTCCTAGCGACTTGTTTTTTCCTATTTTGTGATTTCTCCGATGAAAGTTTACCGATTTACGTCAATCTGATTACCAAAATTGGACAAATGTGGTTGCCATTGACAATGTTCTTGTTGTCGATCGTCGTGTCCGATCCCTATGACACTAGGCCATTCTTTTTTCGCGACATTATTAAAAAGGAAAACATCAAGACCTTCTATGAGAAATTGGACGAATTTTGCGACGAAGAACTACGGAGAATATAGAACATGGGTTATAAGTGCCTTACCATTCTGTTCGACAAGATAAATTCATGACTTCGTGTTAAAAATAACTTCATTAATAAAAATTTCTTTAAAAAATAATAATTTTGTCGGTCTTTTTTAATTCCATCGACTCATGTAACGCATTAAAAAAACTTGGCCTACTGTACAAATAATTGTCACTTGAATCCTGATAGTCTACAGGCTTGTTATACACATACGTTTATTATCAATGTGTCTAACATTTTCGATAAGAGGAGTATATGTTGTAAGACTCCTTATCTGACTAGCAACGAATTAAATGGAGATGGGTCAACAAGTACGCGTCCTCTAAAAATTCTAGTCACGTACTTTATACTTGGTGTGTAAAAGAATACCGTGAAACTTGTACACGGAAATCAATAACATTTGTCTCGGAGACCCTGCGGCGATCCCGCAGTACTTTCTCTCCCCCCCTTCCAAAGCCCGTAGGGCACCAGTCTCGTAGCAACACAAAAGACAAGCCCAGACAGAACATTCCGCGCGAAAGCGACTCGATCGATAAATATGTCTGCTAGGTTTCCTTACCGGTCGTGTTCTTTTATTTTTAAACCGATTCTCCCGTCGTCCTTTAAACAAGGAGATTATAAACTTAAAAATCTAAATTTAGCGATAGGTTGACGAGCTGTCACTTTGGGTTAGTTACTTTTCCAATTTTGGGGAAACAAAGAGGGTTGTTGTTGCAAGGAATTCAAAAAAACAGGAAAAACAAATCAGACGCTCAGGTACCCGAGCGCCGCGTGGCGGCCAAATTGCGAACCTGGTGGCGCAAACACACAAGCAAAATTCTCCATGGCGTCTGTAGTTGTCAACGGACTCGTTGCTTGGGTGTAACCTGTAACGTGTGTTTTTGTTATTCGACACAGTTCATTAGCAGGTGTAAATTAGTGGCAGCTTTCGAGTGAATGTTCAAGTGGTGTCGTATGCATTTTACCGTGTCGAAATTTTAATCGAAACGAATAGGAACTTGGCCAAACCGACAGTGATTCCTGGTGACTCGACAGCAACTGTTGTTTGGTTATATTCCGAACGGCTCCGGGGCATATATAGGCATCTAGCTCCTGTGTCGGCAGCCAGCTCAACGTTCTATTTCAGCCATGCTGATACGATAAACCGTGTTCTTTTATTTGCTGAATTCCTGAGACCTTATCTTGGTGTCAGACATGGCCAAAATGTAAGTCTTTAACGAACAACAAACCCTGCAATCCTGTCAGTCGGCCTCCCCCACAGAGCCCAACCATTCACAGTTGCACTCCTTTCGCTCAGTGTGGAGAGAATGGCTGACTTCCACTCGGTCAAGAAGAGATTCCCCTCTCAATCTTGCAACGAGTGAGACTATGTGTTTGCGATAATAGCATTTTTTTATTACTGATTGATGAAAACAAATCATTGATTCAGTCATGCCATCTGGTGGTGTGGTAGTTAAATCCCTTCTTTGTTGCCAAGCCAGCAGGTGTCCCAAAATTCAAAAAAAAACAACAATTCCTCCACCCCCTCCAAAATGTTATCTAATCTACTTTTTCTTGGAAATTTATTTTTATTTTCTTAGGAGAGCGACGCTAAGAAAAGTGGCTCAGGTCACGCCGCCACCTTCACCCAAAAACGGCGAGGACGTCAAGGGCCACTCTGAATGGTCCACTCGCTTACGGAATCATTCGGTTCCGGCCGGCGCCAAAGTTCCCAACGGTCGCCGATCTAAAATCGTCCGGATTAAAAAAGAGAGCCCTGTATTCCACCACAACGAAGACTCCAATTGCAGCCGCACCAGCGTAATTTCATTCAACATTTATTTAAATTTTTTAAATCGATTCAAATTAAATCCGAAATTGAATTTTACAGACTCCATCCCCCGTTTGTGATGCCTCCAGAGTCCGTATGCGCCAGACTAGTGGAGAGGGACTCCATTACTGGCCGAGGAGATCGGCTCGACTGATTGGAATTCCGGCGGAAGAAATCGAAGACCAACAGAACAAAAGTAACGGTTCCATCAACGTCGAAGAAGAAGGTGAAGAGGAGCCACCACACGAAAACGGAGCTGTTGCCTGTGAAACGAACCATGTTGACGATGACGACAGTAGGACAGCGGCGGAAGAACCACAAGACCAGTGCAAAAACTGTAAACAGCGGACCAATAAGCAGCCGACCAAGGGCCATGGGCGAACTCTGGAAGCGTTGCTGATGGAGAGCCAACGATTCATGCACTACCCATCCGGCAGAGGAAGTGGTTCTTGTCGAAACGGACGCTCGACGTACAATAGCCGGGAATTCCGGCCTCCGCCACAGACTTCTCCGCGAGCCGCCACCGTGGAAGACGAACCCGAACCTGCCGAACAACTTGCCGCCACCCAACCGACTCCCCTGCCATTGATCCAGGACCAACCGGCGGTCGATCAAGTTCAATTCTCATTCGAAATCGTTCCGTCCGGAACGTCGTGGTATCAAACTTTCTTACGGGACGAGGAGTGTCACCGAGACCCGTCCCGACTACCAGATGATCCGCCCCTAGGTCCGGCCCCATTCCTTCTCCCTTACGAGATGTCGCTGGAAGCCATTCTCAAGAGCAACCGGATAGTGCGGAAGAACAACAGCAGCAGAGGCAGGGGTGCCAAGAAAGCCGTTCCGCTCAGCTTCCGGCCGATCATCAGCACCCGACTGCAAATGCAAAGTGCGGCCAGACAGAGCCAGCTTGCGGCCGCAGCGTCTTCTTCTGCCAAAGCATCCGCAATGGATAAGAGCGACGGAAGGTGTCTGCGACACAGCCGACGGACCAAGCCTTGGTTCAACATGCCCCGCAAATCTCCTCGCTGTCACGCGTCCACCATGGCCATTCTTTGCTCGAAATCGGACACGGAAGCCGATGCTGTCGCCTCCGCCGGATCAACAACAACCAAAACAAAAGTAGCAGCTGCTGTGATGGTGGAAGAATCTCAATTGCCGCTGGAGAAGGTGCCTAAAGAGAGAATTCCTCCAGCGGATAGTTACCTAGTGCAAGTGTTGGAAGAAATGTTGACTCAAGGACTGGAGAAGAGGCCGGCCAATCCAGTGCGGAAGAGAGGCCGACCGAGGAAACGACCGCTGCCCCCCGACCAACAACAATCCGAACCGCCTACCGAACTAGTGAAATCCTCTGTGACCGAATTACTGGCAACTCCGCTGGATAGGATAGAAGATATTGTCGACGAGCGGATCCTTCCGGAAGATAGTGACCACTGCATGTTTAGCGATGACGACCTCGTCTACCCTCCTTATCCCTGGACCAACGACAGCCGGAGAGACGATCCATCTTCTGTGGGAGATCTGATTCCGCCGGAAGTGTTCCACGATCTGGATAGCCATTCCGGAAGCAGATCTTCATCCGTCTACGAAACAGCCTCGGAAATCGGTAGCACCAGCACCAGCACTGGGACGTGCGATTCGCGACGGAAAGCCTGGCGGAGTGGAGGCAACAACCTCCGCCGGAAGCGGCGCTGTAACATGACTGGCTGGCCGCGTTCCAAGAAGCGGAGACCCCTGCCGCTGAACATCATCCGCATGGACGACGATCTGAATTTGTCCGGCAATTTGAGCTGCAACGACGATGATGATGATGATGAAGGGCCGCCCAACATCATGCTGAGTCCCATCCGGGAGGAGTCGACCTTGTTGGTGGACGGAAGCAGTCCCAACCCGTCTCAGCCACAGCCTAGCCCGAGATCGTCCTCATCCGGGGCTAATCATAAAAGTTTTGTCAGCAAACCGTTCCAGTTCCAGCGTAAGACTTTGCGCTTCGTTGGCAAACGCATCCTCCGTCCAGCCGCCCAACGGCAAGCCCCTCAGCGGTTGGAATATTGGCCCTGCTTCCCCACGGAATCGTCGTCCAGCGGCCGTCGCCGGAAGCGGAAAACATGATCGACAAAAGTTTGTTGGGACAATGAAACCGATATACTATCTTTTTAATTTTTATTTTTCGAGAGCTAGTCACCAACCAACCACATGATGGAAAACAGGGAAAGCGGCGGCAGTCGTCATTCAACAACAGCAACAACAAATTCTCTCATGTCTATTATATTTGTGCGTCTGATTTTTTTTTTTGAAATTTTGAATGTTCCATGCAGTTCCACGACGATTTTGATTATTTTACGTTTTTTATTTCGACTGAAGAATAAGACACAGAGGGGGGGGGGAGTGTACACATTAATTTTTTATTAATTATCTACCTCATGTTTTTCGGTTTGTCTTACAATTCCGGCCGAGAGACTATTATTTGAATTTTTGACTGTCTCGCTCATCCCACACACGCGTTACGATACCACTATTCAAATTTTTTAAAATTAAATTTCTTTTTTTAATTTGTTAATTTTTTTTTTTTAAATTCAGTTTTGACCCTACCCGAATGTGTGCACTTGTCTTATGTTTTGTGTGTTGTTGCCCGTAAAAAAAGACAATGAATAAAATTCAACCGATTTTTTCATATTGGGTTTATTGTTAATTGTAATATTTGATTGTGGCTTACGCAAGTAGGCCTAAACAAAAGCAAACCAAACACAAAATTTCGCGGGGACGTGAGAGATTTTTGATATTGCCATCGACTGGCCAAACGACGACAGAGCTCTACATCGCAATGAAACTGATTGAAAATACATCAAATTGATGGATGTGATCAGCGGAAAATAATGGAGATCGTGACGCAACTGAAACTTTAGAATATTCGTAATTTCAGTTGTGTTCGACTCTCGCTAGATGGCGAAAACCACATTATTAACACATTGCTTAACCTGAGGGCATGGTGGTTTTCGGCAATCAAATAAACAATTAATAGAAGAAGAATTAAGAATCGCTGGAGTCCAAAACGTGTGATTCATTCAAGTATCAGCGATTCCGTAAAATGAACATTGTTAATGCATTGGCGGTGAAGTGCACCAGTTAAATTTTTGTAACGTCCTTTTCATCGAATTAACTTTACAGTTCGAATAGACCCGACATTTTCGTTGGCCAATGTAGTGTTAATGATTCGAATTTCATCCCTCTTTTGTATTTCTTATTTTAAGACAACACAAGACACAATCGGAGAAAATGCCAGATTCATGTTCCACTTGAAATATCTATAAATTCAATAGAGGTTCAATAAATTGAGTATATATCATCCGATTGTACTTTTATCAGCGACTAACTCTAATTTAGTATCGCTACCAGAATTATAATAAATGCCGTACGAACTCAACTGATGACGAAAGTTGTGCAATTAAACTGTAAGAATAATCGTACATATTTGATTGAAACGATTAAATTTAACAATAGGTTGTGTAGCGTACAATATATCACAATGTTCATTACAAAAAATTTGACGATTTTATTATTAAGTGCTTGTGCAATCGAACAAATGGAAATGTTTAAAAAACTACGTCATCCCAAGCCCAGTGTTACTCGACATTCTGCTGCCTTCCACGTCCAAGAAAAACCATTTTCAACTCGATTTTTGTAAATTCAACTACTTTTTCATTTCATACGATACTTTTTCAATTTTTTTTTTTAAATTAAGGTAATGATAGCAAAATTGATGGCCATGATCAGCGGAAAATAATGGAGATCGTGACGCAACTGAAACTTTTGAATATTCGTAATTTCAGTTGTGTTCGACTCTCGCTAGATGGCAAAGACCACATTATATACATTGATTGACCTGGGGGTACTTGGGTGTGTTTTGGGCAAAAAAAAAAAATGTATAGTAAAGAATTGAAAATCCCCAGAGTAATTCTCCAAAACTTGTGATTCAGTCAAGTATGGGCGATTCTGCAAAATGAACATTTTCAATGCATAGGCGGTGAAGCGCGTCAAGTTAAATTATTTCGCCATAGTTTCCGGTAAATAAAATGGGCAGTCGGGATGTACCCGCCTCTTTCGTCGGCTAGTGTAATGGTATTGAAAGGTTCAAAATACGAATTAATTTTAGTATGATTAGGAACCTTTTCAGCCTTCGTAGAAAAGATTTATTGACACTTGAAATTACAATAGTAATTATCAGTGATTTAACAATAAATCTTCCTAAGTAACCGAAAATGCTGAAAATATAAAATTATAAAAATAAAATACCACATTTTGTTGCAAATTACTGATACAATACCAATAGTGAAAATCACGCATTTAGAACCAACGGAACAGTTTACATGTGCTTGACTAGAACGATTATTCTTCACATCAGATTCTGCAGCGTAAAATCTATCAAATTGCTCATTTAAAAAATGTGACGCTTTTAAATTAATGTTTTCATGCAATCAGGAACACTTAAAATTACGCCATCCAAGCTCAGTCTCTTAATACATTCTGTTGTCTTCCGCGCCCAAGAAAGATCATTTCTCAACTCAATTTTTATACATGTAACTTCTTTTCCATTTCATACGATGGGGGGTTTATAGTAACTAAATTATGGTGGGTTTATTGTAACCAAATTATCACAGATGGGTGACTAACAGCTCCTTTGATTTCAGTTCCTTCCGGGCAGTTTATTTCGGTACTTCCGGTCTCCCTCTTCCCGTTTTCTTCTTTCTCTCCGGTCTTGTGTCTTCAACTCAAATTTCCCGCTAGTAAAAGACCAAGCGATTGGCCAGATTGGCCAGAGTTAAATCCAGTTCTTCGTCTTTCATCTTATAAAATTCCTTGACGCTCACATTTTTTTCAATGATTTCGAAAAAGTATTCCTCTTGCCCGTAAATGTCGGCGAATGATCTGCCCACGTAGAAGAAAAAAATGGCGAGCCATAAGGAGAGTATCCTATCTAAAGGAATGTCGGTTGCCAAAGCATCAGATAAATCAGTTACTGATGTGATCCAAATCACAACTAGAAGCCACTTGACTATGGGAATTATCAAGTTCATATTTTTTTTGTAGGTAAATGTAAATTTGTTTTGGAATGTTTCGCATTCGCGAGAGAATTCCTTTGCGGAACCACAACCCACCAAAAGTGCAATTTCACGATCGACATCAAGCTCGTTACATCTGACATTTTCATTCAATACATTTCCAGTCAAATAATTCGTTTCCAAGATAAGCTGTCGGTAGGTTTTGCCCATACAGGACTCGTACAGATCGGCTGGAAGAGCCAAATAAATCTTCAACATTACATAACCTTTTATGGCGAGCAGCTTTTGCTGCATTTGTCGGAACGAATCCAATGGGGAACTTTGTGTTAAAATTTGGATGTATAGTGCATTCGGGTTTGGGATCGGGGATTTCGAGTGGTTGTACGACATCCCCAAAGGCACAAGAGAGACTATAAAAGGCAGCCAGCCTGCCGAATTAAAGCCTGGACTCAAAAAGTGGAGAGTGTTAAACAGTGCTATGGTAGCAGGATTCTTTGGTACAAGTTGTGCGAGTAGCAGGCTGACGCCAGTTGGTAGGATGGCCAGCAAGAAGGAAACGGTTATAAGACAACATGTGTCTTTGAGATGCGATCTGATTTGACTGTTCTGGTTGTCGTTTGATTCACACAGAGACATTTTTGTGGTTTGTTCTGCAGTGAAAGAGATAGCATACGTCGGAACATGAAAGTCATATCTACTTATAACTTCATCGAATGGCAGTGTTAATCAGCAGAGCGAAAAGCCAACGATTTAGTCAAAATTTCGTGCTCATAAACTCTTAATCTTAAAATTGTTTAGACAAATTCGGATTAAGGATCATTTAACGCGTATTATACAAGAGAAATTTATTATAAACTGTAATTCATTTCATTTGTATTGACGATTTAAAAATATTAAAGTTCTGAGTTATAGGGGCTAGTTCCGTGACGGTGGCGCCATTTCGCTACTGCGTGCATCCCTTACATAATAACACAGTCTACCTGTCCCGACCTGTCCACAGAAGAAAGTTAAATATGCGAATATTTTTTTAAAATTAATGTCCAACCAACCCACCCGCCCTTCATGAGGATTTAAAATTCTAGTGCCCTCACCCAAAAAAGAAATAAATTGTGATAACTAGAGTAATTTTAACCAAATAATCGTTTAATCATGGCAAAGGATTGGATTAACAAAATTATCACAGTTGGGGTTAGTAAATAAATTAGCAACAAAATCTCAGAATGTCATAATACACTATAGGATTCAATCGACAAGAAATGTTTCTCTTATTTCCTAAGATTTTGTGGGTCCGGAATGCGGAAGAGAGTATTTCATGGTAATTTGCGGGATCGCAGGTACATGCGCTCTTTTTCGGGCAAGATTCCGACGAGGAATTCGTCGACCTGTTCGATGGCGTCGATGGAGTGGCCGACGGAGCGGAAGGCCAAAGTGGCATCACGTCCGGCCTGTTCCATCATGACTTCCATTCCGCCCGGATGTCCGTCGACCAGTTTGGTGACGTTGTAGACTTTGTCGTTGAGGACGATCCAGCAGTCGTCGGGTCGGTCGTGCCAGGAAACCTGTTGCAGCGAATATTCCGGCAGGTGGGCCAAACTGGCCAATTCCGTCTGCCATTGCTCAGACTGTTGCTGGTGCTGCTGCTGGAGTCGAGTCAGCGCCGTTGCGGCCAGTCGGAACGTACTGCTGGCCAACGAGAGCATCTACAATTTCCAAATAATAATAAGACGTTCATTAATTTGATATTGCATCCAGCGGCTTCTTCAGATTCCAATTGCGCCATTTCTTATCAAGGTTAACCATCGTCTCACAAGGCCACTTATCGCGCATGTACACTACTACATCTTGGGTTTCGCCAAAAAAAGGATAGAAAGTTTGTGTTTTCGTTCAGACGTTTGGCTAACGTTCAATATTTATACTGTGTTTATCGTTCCACTCGATTCCATATCCCAACTAAGTCAGAAAACAAAAGGACACAACGCGAACGCGGGTACCATGGGACGACGAATTATCAACTCAGGTACAGCAAGCTTTAAATATAGTAAGTAAGGCTTCCTAGAACTATATAATACCCAGCAAACGGAAGCCTTTCAAATTCTCAAGTCGCTGCAAATAATTACAAAGTTTCTCTTTGACTGCTATTACATTTAACTTTTCTTTGCCAAAATTTAACTTTCTTCTTTTTATAAAACAAAATTGCGCGGTTTATTCAAATATTTCAAATGTGAATGTTTATATACCTGTTGACTTAGTGAACTGGTCGTCAAGGCAGATTTTAGCGAGGACATGTCGATTTCGGCACTAGTCGTTTCCATCTAATCAAATTCAAGTCGTTAATTAAAGATAGCGGGGAATTTCGGAGTCGAATTTAGATCTCACCATTTTCACAGCAAACAAAGACAAGTTTTCAAATTAAATGGCACACCGGTTATATTGATATAATAAAGACGTCCTTCGGGAGACCGAAACTGTGTTGTGTGGTTTAACTGGGTTGTCGTCGCAAACTTGTTTACCGTTTACAAAACTGTAATTTGCTTTTTAAAAAAGACAAGAGAAAAAGAAGAACGTGTAGTTGGCTGCTTGTTTGTCAACGGACAAAGTGGCTCGAGTTTTATACAAATCCCCAAGCCGGGCAGGCCCGTATTTATAGTAACGGGCGATTGGGAGACCTCTGGCGTTGAGCTCTTGGTACATACAGTGTACATTTTCCAAAAACAAAAAACAAAAAAATAGCAAAATTAAATACGTCGAAATAAAAAAAACCCACAGGAAATCTATTTTGGCTAACAGCTTTAAATGTAATAAGATTTCCGCGCTATATTATATACCCTAGCGGTTTTCTTCTATATACTCCGCGCTCAGACGACGAGTTGATGGCGTCGTATAACATTCTGAGGAAACACTTAAAATTGAGGTCAATGTTGTCTTGGGGGATGAACAAATCTGAGAAAGTCGCGTAAGAAAGAGTCTGCGATGATTGCGTAACCACATTTCAAATGTGCGACGTTCTTTTTTTTACCAATGTTTTGCTTCCGGCAGGTTATTCATCGTGTTATTGTTGTTTGGATATTATGGCGACGTGGCCTCCTAGCTCGAAAACAGCAGTGAAATTTCCAGAAGAACAATCTACGCCGATTTGAATTCTGAAAAACAACCGGGAAACGGAGATGCGATTCAAAAACATCAAATGTGATTGGGTAATCCATCGGGAAAGCAGACGGTGGCATGTTGGGTCGTCCGTCATCCAATTGGTCGGTAGGTCGGGGCTCGTGCGAGGGCTCGCGGCAAGTCCCGCCTCTTTCAAAAACAAATCCCGAAAGTTGCAATATGTGCGGGAAAATACGAATGGCGCCACCGGCGGCGGCCATCCCCCCTTAAAAGGTCAAGAAGCAGCAATCACGTCCAAACTAGTTCTTCTTCTAGTGTTTGTAGTTGTTGCGCAGATTCTGCTGACGTCGTATCTAAATTTCTTATGAAGGCTCGTATTTTTTAAAAATAATTCCAGAATTAACTGGTTGTCCAGATAACAGATCACGGTGCATGACCGTTCAGCCTTCACGACCCCCGCTGTTCTCCTAATAATCAGCAAACAAACCGAGTTGATTCATGATTTTTGAGTGTACACTGGTACGATAATCGGGAGCTAATATCTAATCAGAGGTTAAATTGTTAAGTGGACCACATCATCCGGTGTACATGTTAAACTAACAAAATCGAAAGGGCTCGATCTTTTAGGAAATTCTGACGGAATCAGCGGGAAAAAGTGTTTGAGAATTTTTCAATTTTGCCAAACAAACTTCACGGTTTCTTGGTATAGTAATCCCGGAATATGAATGCATATATGTCCATTTGAAATTCTTCCGATTCTTTCGAAGGTTTCTGGCCGCGTTCCATCGCGGCAACAAATAAGGACCACCATTTCGTGAGTGTATCCACACCGAAATGCTGCTTATGGCCGCCTGTCCTTTTTCTGCGGGATACGCAACACGTGACTGACCGTTCACAAGCTTATAACACTATATCTCTGTGGACAAGGTCAATCCGAGAGATATGCACGTCTGCGTCTGTCAATATCAAATCTAACTTTTTCCGAGATAAGACAATTTGGCGTCTTTTCATTTCTCGCTTTCTATAAGCTATTAATGTGTTTGATGAACTGACTTGATCCTTTTAGCCAGCTGCCACGTGACCGTTGTTTTGACGCAAGCAAATAGAAGAAGAAGAAGCGGCGCGATATCGGATATTAGGGCGTTCACCGGATGCTCGACGTTCGTATAGTTGTCTGGCCTCTGCTGTGTGTGTTTTTCTTTCCTTGTGTTTTTCTTTGATCGACAAAAGTCGCTCAAATTACTCGGAAATCTGGCGCTAAGTGGATTCCCTCCGCCCCTTGTATGTAGACACCACGCGCCGGATTACAGCTGTGTCTGGACAATCTAGTACTATATTTATTATCCGGCGCGTTTGAACAACCCTTTTTTTCGGGTGACGGTAAACCCCATAGAAAAAATGTAAACTTATTCCCCTCTTCCGTCTAATTGAATTTAATCGTGACCATTTTTCTTTGGCTTCCAACTTTTATGTAATTGTTGAATTGGCACGCCGCCAGATGGCAACTGCAAAGCAGACGAAATTTAGCAGAAAATTCGAATAATTCACACGTTTTTTGTTGGAGTGGAAAGAAAAGTTTCCTCGAATTGTATTTCAAAAGCACATGATTTATGTACACTCAAACTGATGAAAAGTTGATATTTTTACTTTCCGTAGGCAGATCCTGGGGCGAAATTGGATGGATCTGTTGGGCTGTTGAAATTGGAAGGTACTGGAAGCACGACCGCCTGGGCTGAACTGTAGGACGATGGAGTGGCCACCGGTACAGGCACGGGCAAAGGACCAGCGGGGAAAGATGGAACTGAATCAAAATTGCTGGACCCATCTTGTCCTGAAAATCCACCTGATTGGAATGAGCTGTATGCAGATGGGTTGGTCAACGGGAATGGCACTGAAGAAAATGGGGCAGCTGGGTACGAGGAAGCTGGTGCTGGTGCAGCATAACTTGGCTCAGGGAGAGATGGTGCCGGGTAAGAAGGTGCTGAGTAAGAAGGTGCTGGAGCAGGTGCTGAGTAAGAAGGCTCCCGATAGGCTGGAGCAGAATAAGCTGGTCGTGAATACACTGGAGCTGCGTAGACAGGAGCAGGTGGATAGTAAACTGGTGCTGGGTAAGCTGGTGCATAAGTGTCGTACTCTTCAACAGGATTCTGCTTCTTGCTCTTCATATGTTCTTTAATGGTGTCTTTGAATTCTTGGATTTTTTCTTTCTTCATGGCAGCGGTGCTCTTGACCATCTCCTTCATGTTTTTCAAGCCCTCCTTCTGCCTGTTCATCGAGTCCTTGATGCCTTTCTCCACATTGTCCATGCCTCCCTTGATGCCTTTCTCCACATTGTCCATGCCTCCCTTGATGCCCTTCTGGAACTTTCCGGCTAACTTTGTCCATTTAGATTCTTGATAATGATATCAAATTAAATTTAGAAAAGGTGTTTAACTTTGGTTGATTTATTAAATGCTCAAATTGGTTTATTTGGAATACCCGTTCCAACATTACCAGTAACAACACCATGGCGAAAAACCCTCACACACTTGTTCGATCAGTATTAATTGTGCAATTATTTCTTGAGGCGCTAAAGAGTCGTTATTTCTGAAACATCAAATTTTAATCAATGAACTATGACTTAATCTCGTTGGCTACTGAATTAAAAACCATTAAAATGTTTGCCAGAGATGCGTACACAACACCCAATGCTGGAAGAATTATGCCATCACCGTCTGCATCACTGATTAAAGTAGTGAATTTAAATAAGTTTAGGAATGGCAACGGTACAGCGCTCATAGTTTCTGAAGCGTGGATTCTTTTTGATTCTGGTATTTTTGTCTTGTTTGCCAGTCTCGTTTATGTTGTAAACACTTTTAAGTGAATGCAAGAACAAAGGTCATCGAGGCAGGTACTCTTTTGCGACGTTTAATTCAAGACCAATCGTACGAACCTTTAACGAATACTAGTAATTAAGAAGATAAGAGTAATTAATCAAACGATTAAAAAGTTGCATTACGCTGACGCAGAGTGTGTGACTTCATATAACTCAATTGGGAAATATTTCATGTTCTGAATCTGAATGACATTTGAAACGCAAAAGCCTAAACACTCGCGTGCACCTGAGTCAATTTTTTCGCTTCAATTTGATTCTTGTGTGGATTTTTACAAGACGTTGTAGGGACAAAAGATAAATGTTGATTTTTTACTTTAAAGTTAATTTTAAGGATGTTCACTTGTGAAAGCAATTGATTTGTTTAAAGAGCTGTTATGATTCAAGTGGCAAGAACCGAACGCGGTTGAACATTTTAACTTTTGTAATGTTGCGGAAGTGATTTAACCTCAACTCTAGTGATTAATTCGTCACTTTCCGTTTGATGTCAACTCAATTTATATTTTCAAAGATTTATCTCAGTTAATTTAGAAGGTAGCAATGTTTAAATGGTACAGCCAATGCTAAGCAAACATCTTCCACTACCCAGGAAGATGAAGCAAGATAATTAGTAAATTAATTTACTAAATAGTCTTATTTAGATCGGGTTATTTTACTAATCGGTCAACCATATATACCTCTAAATTATAGTAATAATTAAGAGAATCTAAATTATAATCTTCATCTGCAGAGTAGCTAACGAATCTTCGAAGCGATCGGCACCTGTAGACTAGTAGTTACTTTACATATTGATAAAGAACTGGCGTGTCACGCTACACAGCACGCTGATATATGTTGTTCATTAAAAATATTTACATTTTCGATAAAAAAAACCTTTCCAACCCCAAGTATCAATTGATTTTATAAAGAGCGCGCCTTAACAAAAGGTTTACTGATGTCCAAGAACCCCGTAAAAGTTTTCTTTCATTCGATTTTTAGGATTTTTATATTGCAATCTAATTATTCAAAAACATCTTCCGTGAGTTGAAGTTGGTTTATTTGAAATACCCGTTCTAACATTATCAGTAACACCATGACGAGAAACCGTCAGTCACAACCTTGTTCGATTAGTATAAATCGCGCAAATATTTCTCGAGGCGCTAAAGAGCCGTTATTTCTTAAACATAAAAAAACAATCTGTGCATTTTAAACAATGAACTGTGCACTTACTATCGAATGCTGTTAGACTAGCCGATGCTGTCTCCTCCGCCGGATCAACAACAACCAAAAAAAAAGTAGCAGCTGCTGTGATGGCGGAAGAATCTCAATCGCCGCTGGAGAAGGTGCCTAAAGAGAGAATTCCTCCAGCGGATAGTTACCTAGTGCAAGTGTTGAAAAAAATGTTGACTCAAGGACTGGAGAAGAGGCCGGCCAATCCAGTGCGGAAGAGAGGCCGACCGAGGAAACGACCGCTGCCCCCCGACCAACAACAATCCGAACCGCCGACCGAACTAGTGAAATCCTCTGTGACCGAATTACTGGCAACTCCGCTGGATAGGATAGAAGATATTGTCGACGAGCGGATCCTTCCGGAAGATAGCGACCACTGCATGTTTAGCGATGACGACCTCGTCTACCCTCCTTATCCCTGGACCAACGACAGCCGGAGAGACGATCCATCTTCTGTGGGAGATCTGATTCCGCCGGAAGTGTTTCACGATCTAGATAGCCATTCCGGAAGCCGATCTTCATCCGTCTACGAAACAGCCTCGGAGATTGGTAGCACCAGCACCAGCACTGGGACGTGCGATTCGCGACGGAAAGCCTGGCGGAGTGGAGGCAACAACCTCCGCCGGAAGCGGCGCTGTAACATGACTGGCTGGCCGCGTTCCAAGAAGCGTAGACCCCTGCCGCTGAACATCATCCGCATGGACGACGATCTGAATTTGTCCGGCAATTTGAGCTGCAACGACGACGACGATGATGATGAAGGGCCACCCAACATCATGCTGAGTCCCATCCGGGAGGAGTCGACCTTGTTGGTGGACGGAAGCAGTCCCAACCCGTCTCAGCCGCAGCCCAGCCCGAGATCATCCTCATCCGGGGCTAATCATAAAAGTTTTGTCAGCAAACCGTTCCAGTTCCAGCGTAAGACTTTGCGCTTCGTTGGCAAACGCATCCTCCGTCCAGCCGCCCAACGGCAAGCCCCGCAGCGGTTGGAATATTGGCCCTGCTTCCCGACGGAATCGTCGTCCAGCGGCCGTCGTCGGAAGCGGAAAACATGATGACAAAAGTTTGTTGGGACAATGAAACCGATACATCTTTTTAATTTTTATTTTTCGAGAGCTAGTCACCAACATGATGGAAAACAGGGAAAGCGGCATCATTCAACAACAGCAACAAAAAATTCTCTCATGTCTATTATATTTGTGCGTCTAATTTTTTTTTTGAAATTTTGAATGTTCCATGCGGTTCCACGACTATTTTGATTATTTTACGTTTTTTTTCGACTGAAGAATAAGACACAGAGGGGGGGGGGAGTGTACACATTAATTTTTTATTATTATCTACCTCATGTTTTTCGGTTTGTCTTACAATTCCGGCCGAGAGACTTTTATTTTAATTTTTGACTGTCTCGCTCATCCCACACACGCGTTACGATACCACTATTCAAATTTTTTTAAATTAAATTTTCTTTCTTTTTAATTTGTTAATATTTTTTTTTAAATACAGTTTGACCCTACCCGAATGTGTGCACTTGTCTTATGTTTGAGTGTTGTTGCCCGTAAAAAAAAGACAATGAATAAAATTCAACCGATTTTTTCATATTTGGTTTATTGTTAATTGAAATATTTGATTGTGGCTTACGCAAGTAAACATAAGCAAAAAAAAAACAAAAAAAAAATTCGCGGGGACGTGAGAGATTTTTGATATTGCCATTGACTGGCCAAACGACGACAGAGCTCTTCATCGCAATGAAACTGATTGAAAATGGATCAAATTGATGGCTGTGATTGGCGTAAAATGACGGAGATCGTGACGCAACTGAAACTTTTGAATATTCGTAATTTCAGTTGTGTTCGACTCTCGCTAGATGGCGAAAACTACATTATTTACATTGAATTAGCTGGGGGTAGTTGGGTGTGCTTGGGCAATAAAAAAAATTAATTGTAAAAGAATTAAGAATCCCCAGAGTAATTCTGCAAAACTTGTGATTTATTCAAGTATGAGCGATTCTGCAAAATGAACATTTTCAATGCATTGGCGGTGAAGCGCGTCAAGTTGAAATATTTCGCCATCGTTTCCGTCAAATTATATTGGCAGTCAGAATATAACCGTCTATTTCGTCGGCCAGTGAAACAGGGTTGAATGGTTCAAAAAACGAATTGATTGTTGAAATTGTATTCCTGTACAGCATTCGGATGTACTATAATGAATATATATTGTTCAGCATTTCCTTTTAACTACTGAACAATGGTTTATTCATGACAGGATTTAAACACCATTTCATGATAATGGTGAAATGAAAGAGGATGTATATCCAGAATGATGTAACTCTAAAATAAACAAGAATAATATTAATTAAAGTATAATATCACTCGTACGAAACCAACGGTGAAAGTTGCGCAATTACAACCAATGGAACGGTTACATGTGCTTGACTAGAACGATTAAATTTCACACCAGATTATGCAACAGGAAATCTATAAAAATGCTCATTAAAAAAATGTGACGCTTTTAAACTAAATGTTGTCATGCAATCAGGAACACTTCAAATTACGCCATTCAAGCCCAGTCTCTTAATACATTCTGTTGTCTTCCGCGCCCAAGAGAGATCATTTATCAACTCGATTTTTATACATGTAACTTCTTTTCCATTTCATACGATGGATACATTCGATACGATGTCTACTTATATAACTTCATCGAATGACGGTGTTTAGTCAGCAGAGCGAAAAGCCAACGATTTAGTCAAAATTTCGTGCTCATAAACTCTTAATCTTAAAATTGTTTAGACAAATTCGGATTAAGGATCATTTAACGCGTATTATTCAAAAGAAATTTATTATAAACTGTAATTCATTTCATTTTTATTGTCCATTTAAATATTAAAGTTCTCAGTTCTCGTCGGGTCTAGTTCCGTGACCGCGTGACGGTGGCGCCATTTCGCTAATGCGCGTGTATCCGTTACATAATAACACAGTCTACCTGTCCCGACTTGTCCACAGAAGAAAGTTAAATATGCGAATATTTTTTTTTAATTAATGTAATTAAACACACCCGCCCTTTATGAGGCTTTAAAATTCCAGTGCCCTCACCCAAAAAAGAAATCAAATATGATATAACTAGAGTAATTTTAACCAAATAATCGTTTAATCGTGGCAAAGGATTGGATTAACAAAATTATCACAGATGGGGTTAGTAAATAAATTAGCAACAAAATCTCAAAATGTCATAATACACTATAGGATTCAATCGACAAGAAATGTTTCTCTTATTTCCTAAGATTTTGTGGGTCCGGAATCCGGAAGAGTATTTCATGGTCATTTGCGGGAGCATCTTCTGTGGGAAATCTGATTCCGCCGGAAGTGTTCCACGATCTGGATAGCCATTCCGGAAGCCGATCTTCATCCGTCTACGAAACAGCCTCGGAAATCGGTAGCACCAGCACCAGCACTGGGACGTGCGATTCGCGACGGAAAGCCTGGCGGAGTGGAGGCAACAACCTCCGCCGGAAGCGGCGCTGTAACATGACTGGCTGGCCGCGTTCCAAGAAGCGGAGACCCCTGCCGCTGAACATCATCCGCATGGACGACGATCTGAATTTGTCCGGCAATTTGAGCTGCAACGACGATGATGATGATGATGAAGGGCCGCCCAACATCATGCTGAGTCCCATCCGGGAGGAGTCGACCTTGTTGGTGGACGGAAGCAGTCCCAACCCGTCTCAGCCACAGCCTAGCCCGAGATCGTCCTCATCCGGGGCTAATCATAAAAGTTTTGTCAGCAAACCGTTCCAGTTCCAGCGTAAGACTTTGCGCTTCGTTGGCAAACGCATCCTCCGTCCAGCCGCCCAACGGCAAGCCCCTCAGCGGTTGGAATATTGGCCCTGCTTCCCCACGGAATCGTCGTCCAGCGGCCGTCGCCGGAAGCGGAAAACATGATCGACAAAAGTTTGTTGGGACAATGAAACCGATATACTATCTTTTTAATTTTTATTTTTCGAGAGCTAGTCACCAACCAACCACATGATGGAAAACAGGGAAAGCGGCGGCAGTCGTCATTCAACAACAGCAACAACAAATTCTCTCATGTCTATTATATTTGTGCGTCTGATTTTTTTTTTTGAAATTTTGAATGTTCCATGCAGTTCCACGACGATTTTGATTATTTTACGTTTTTTATTTCGACTGAAGAATAAGACACAGAGGGGGGGGGGAGTGTACACATTAATTTTTTATTAATTATCTACCTCATGTTTTTCGGTTTGTCTTACAATTCCGGCCGAGAGACTATTATTTGAATTTTTGACTGTCTCGCTCATCCCACACACGCGTTACGATACCACTATTCAAATTTTTTAAAATTAAATTTCTTTTTTTAATTTGTTAATTTTTTTTTTTTAAATTCAGTTTTGACCCTACCCGAATGTGTGCACTTGTCTTATGTTTTGTGTGTTGTTGCCCGTAAAAAAAGACAATGAATAAAATTCAACCGATTTTTTCATATTGGGTTTATTGTTAATTGTAATATTTGATTGTGGCTTACGCAAGTAGGCCTAAACAAAAGCAAACCAAACACAAAATTTCGCGGGGACGTGAGAGATTTTTGATATTGCCATCGACTGGCCAAACGACGACAGAGCTCTACATCGCAATGAAACTGATTGAAAATACATCAAATTGATGGATGTGATCAGCGGAAAATAATGGAGATCGTGACGCAACTGAAACTTTAGAATATTCGTAATTTCAGTTGTGTTCGACTCTCGCTAGATGGCGAAAACCACATTATTAACACATTGCTTAACCTGAGGGCATGGTGGTTTTCGGCAATCAAATAAACAATTAATAGAAGAAGAATTAAGAATCGCTGGAGTCCAAAACGTGTGATTCATTCAAGTATCAGCGATTCCGTAAAATGAACATTGTTAATGCATTGGCGGTGAAGTGCACCAGTTAAATTTTTGTAACGTCCTTTTCATCGAATTAACTTTACAGTTCGAATAGACCCGACATTTTCGTTGGCCAATGTAGTGTTAATGATTCGAATTTCATCCCTCTTTTGTATTTCTTATTTTAAGACAACACAAGACACAATCGGAGAAAATGCCAGATTCATGTTCCACTTGAAATATCTATAAATTCAATAGAGGTTCAATAAATTGAGTATATATCATCCGATTGTACTTTTATCAGCGACTAACTCTAATTTAGTATCGCTACCAGAATTATAATAAATGCCGTACGAACTCAACTGATGACGAAAGTTGTGCAATTAAACTGTAAGAATAATCGTACATATTTGATTGAAACGATTAAATTTAACAATAGGTTGTGTAGCGTACAATATATCACAATGTTCATTACAAAAAATTTGACGATTTTATTATTAAGTGCTTGTGCAATCGAACAAATGGAAATGTTTAAAAAACTACGTCATCCCAAGCCCAGTGTTACTCGACATTCTGCTGCCTTCCACGTCCAAGAAAAACCATTTTCAACTCGATTTTTGTAAATTCAACTACTTTTTCATTTCATACGATACTTTTTCAATTTTTTTTTTTAAATTAAGGTAATGATAGCAAAATTGATGGCCATGATCAGCGGAAAATAATGGAGATCGTGACGCAACTGAAACTTTTGAATATTCGTAATTTCAGTTGTGTTCGACTCTCGCTAGATGGCAAAGACCACATTATATACATTGATTGACCTGGGGGTACTTGGGTGTGTTTTGGGCAAAAAAAAAAAATGTATAGTAAAGAATTGAAAATCCCCAGAGTAATTCTCCAAAACTTGTGATTCAGTCAAGTATGGGCGATTCTGCAAAATGAACATTTTCAATGCATAGGCGGTGAAGCGCGTCAAGTTAAATTATTTCGCCATAGTTTCCGGTAAATAAAATGGGCAGTCGGGATGTACCCGCCTCTTTCGTCGGCTAGTGTAATGGTATTGAAAGGTTCAAAATACGAATTAATTTTAGTATGATTAGGAACCTTTTCAGCCTTCGTAGAAAAGATTTATTGACACTTGAAATTACAATAGTAATTATCAGTGATTTAACAATAAATCTTCCTAAGTAACCGAAAATGCTGAAAATATAAAATTATAAAAATAAAATACCACATTTTGTTGCAAATTACTGATACAATACCAATAGTGAAAATCACGCATTTAGAACCAACGGAACAGTTTACATGTGCTTGACTAGAACGATTATTCTTCACATCAGATTCTGCAGCGTAAAATCTATCAAATTGCTCATTTAAAAAATGTGACGCTTTTAAATTAATGTTTTCATGCAATCAGGAACACTTAAAATTACGCCATCCAAGCTCAGTCTCTTAATACATTCTGTTGTCTTCCGCGCCCAAGAAAGATCATTTCTCAACTCAATTTTTATACATGTAACTTCTTTTCCATTTCATACGATGGGGGGTTTATAGTAACTAAATTATGGTGGGTTTATTGTAACCAAATTATCACAGATGGGTGACTAACAGCTCCTTTGATTTCAGTTCCTTCCGGGCAGTTTATTTCGGTACTTCCGGTCTCCCTCTTCCCGTTTTCTTCTTTCTCTCCGGTCTTGTGTCTTCAACTCAAATTTCCCGCTAGTAAAAGACCAAGCGATTGGCCAGATTGGCCAGAGTTAAATCCAGTTCTTCGTCTTTCATCTTATAAAATTCCTTGACGCTCACATTTTTTTCAATGATTTCGAAAAAGTATTCCTCTTGCCCGTAAATGTCGGCGAATGATCTGCCCACGTAGAAGAAAAAAATGGCGAGCCATAAGGAGAGTATCCTATCTAAAGGAATGTCGGTTGCCAAAGCATCAGATAAATCAGTTACTGATGTGATCCAAATCACAACTAGAAGCCACTTGACTATGGGAATTATCAAGTTCATATTTTTTTTGTAGGTAAATGTAAATTTGTTTTGGAATGTTTCGCATTCGCGAGAGAATTCCTTTGCGGAACCACAACCCACCAAAAGTGCAATTTCACGATCGACATCAAGCTCGTTACATCTGACATTTTCATTCAATACATTTCCAGTCAAATAATTCGTTTCCAAGATAAGCTGTCGGTAGGTTTTGCCCATACAGGACTCGTACAGATCGGCTGGAAGAGCCAAATAAATCTTCAACATTACATAACCTTTTATGGCGAGCAGCTTTTGCTGCATTTGTCGGAACGAATCCAATGGGGAACTTTGTGTTAAAATTTGGATGTATAGTGCATTCGGGTTTGGGATCGGGGATTTCGAGTGGTTGTACGACATCCCCAAAGGCACAAGAGAGACTATAAAAGGCAGCCAGCCTGCCGAATTAAAGCCTGGACTCAAAAAGTGGAGAGTGTTAAACAGTGCTATGGTAGCAGGATTCTTTGGTACAAGTTGTGCGAGTAGCAGGCTGACGCCAGTTGGTAGGATGGCCAGCAAGAAGGAAACGGTTATAAGACAACATGTGTCTTTGAGATGCGATCTGATTTGACTGTTCTGGTTGTCGTTTGATTCACACAGAGACATTTTTGTGGTTTGTTCTGCAGTGAAAGAGATAGCATACGTCGGAACATGAAAGTCATATCTACTTATAACTTCATCGGATGACGGTGTTAATCAGCAGAGCGAAAAGCCAACGATTTAGTCAAAATTTCGTGCTCATAAACTCTTAATCTTAAAATTGTTTAGACAAATTCGGATTAAGGATCATTTAACGCGTATTATACAAGAGAAATTTATTATAAACTGTAATTCATTTCATTTGTATTGACGATTTAAAAATATTAAAGTTCTGAGTTATAGGGGCTAGTTCCGTGACGGTGGCGCCATTTCGCTACTGCGTGCATCCCTTACATAATAACACAGTCTACCTGTCCCGACCTGTCCACAGAAGAAAGTTAAATATGCGAATATTTTTTTAAAATTAATGTCCAACCAACCCACCCGCCCTTCATGAGGATTTAAAATTCTAGTGCCCTCACCCAAAAAAGAAATAAATTGTGATAACTAGAGTAATTTTAACCAAATAATCGTTTAATCATGGCAAAGGATTGGATTAACAAAATTATCACAGTTGGGGTTAGTAAATAAATTAGCAACAAAATCTCAGAATGTCATAATACACTATAGGATTCAATCGACAAGAAATGTTTCTCTTATTTCCTAAGATTTTGTGGGTCCGGAATGCGGAAGAGAGTATTTCATGGTAATTTGCGGGATCGCAGGTACATGCGCTCTTTTTCGGGCAAGATTCCGACGAGGAATTCGTCGACCTGTTCGATGGCGTCGATGGAGTGGCCGACGGAGCGGAAGGCCAAAGTGGCATCACGTCCGGCCTGTTCCATCATGACTTCCATTCCGCCCGGATGTCCGTCGACCAGTTTGGTGACGTTGTAGACTTTGTCGTTGAGGACGATCCAGCAGTCGTCGGGTCGGTCGTGCCAGGAAACCTGTTGCAGCGAATATTCCGGCAGGTGGGCCAAACTGGCCAATTCCGTCTGCCATTGCTCAGACTGTTGCTGGTGCTGCTGCTGGAGTCGAGTCAGCGCCGTTGCGGCCAGTCGGAACGTACTGCTGGCCAACGAGAGCATCTACAATTTCCAAATAATAATAAGACGTTCATTAATTTGATATTGCATCCAGCGGCTTCTTCAGATTCCAATTGCGCCATTTCTTATCAAGGTTAACCATCGTCTCACAAGGCCACTTATCGCGCATGTACACTACTACATCTTGGGTTTCGCCAAAAAAAGGATAGAAAGTTTGTGTTTTCGTTCAGACGTTTGGCTAACGTTCAATATTTATACTGTGTTTATCGTTCCACTCGATTCCATATCCCAACTAAGTCAGAAAACAAAAGGACACAACGCGAACGCGGGTACCATGGGACGACGAATTATCAACTCAGGTACAGCAAGCTTTAAATATAGTAAGTAAGGCTTCCTAGAACTATATAATACCCAGCAAACGGAAGCCTTTCAAATTCTCAAGTCGCTGCAAATAATTACAAAGTTTCTCTTTGACTGCTATTACATTTAACTTTTCTTTGCCAAAATTTAACTTTCTTCTTTTTATAAAACAAAATTGCGCGGTTTATTCAAATATTTCAAATGTGAATGTTTATATACCTGTTGACTTAGTGAACTGGTCGTCAAGGCAGATTTTAGCGAGGACATGTCGATTTCGGCACTAGTCGTTTCCATCTAATCAAATTCAAGTCGTTAATTAAAGATAGCGGGGAATTTCGGAGTCGAATTTAGATCTCACCATTTTCACAGCAAACAAAGACAAGTTTTCAAATTAAATGGCACACCGGTTATATTGATATAATAAAGACGTCCTTCGGGAGACCGAAACTGTGTTGTGTGGTTTAACTGGGTTGTCGTCGCAAACTTGTTTACCGTTTACAAAACTGTAATTTGCTTTTTAAAAAAGACAAGAGAAAAAGAAGAACGTGTAGTTGGCTGCTTGTTTGTCAACGGACAAAGTGGCTCGAGTTTTATACAAATCCCCAAGCCGGGCAGGCCCGTATTTATAGTAACGGGCGATTGGGAGACCTCTGGCGTTGAGCTCTTGGTACATACAGTGTACATTTTCCAAAAACAAAAAACAAAAAAATAGCAAAATTAAATACGTCGAAATAAAAAAAAAACCACAGGAAATCTATTTTGGCTAACAGCTTTAAATGTAATAAGATTTCCGCGCTATATTATATACCCTAGCGGTTTTCTTCTATATACTCCGCGCTCAGACGACGAGTTGATGGCGTCGTATAACATTCTGAGGAAACACTTAAAATTGAGGTCAATGTTGTCTTGGGGGATGAACAAATCTGAGAAAGTCGCGTAAGAAAGAGTCTGCGATGATTGCGTAACCACATTTCAAATGTGCGACGTTCTTTTTTTTACCAATGTTTTGCTTCCGGCAGGTTATTCATCGTGTTATTGTTGTTTGGATATTATGGCGACGTGGCCTCCTAGCTCGAAAACAGCAGTGAAATTTCCAGAAGAACAATCTACGCCGATTTGAATCGTGAAAAACAACCGGGAAACGGAGATGCGATTCAAAAACATCAAATCTGATTGGGTAATCCATCGGGAAAGCAGACGGTGGCATGTTGGGTCGTCCGTCATCCAATTGGTCGGTAGGTTGGGGCTCGTGCGAGGGCTCGAGGTAAGTCCCGCCCCTTCAAAAACAAATCCCGAAAGTTGCAACATGTGCGGGAAAATACGAATGGCGCCACCGGCGGCGGCCATCCCCCCTTAAAAGGTCAAGAAGCAGCAATCACGTCCAAACTAGTTCTTCTTCTAGTGTTTGTAGTTGTTGCGCAGATTCTGCTGACGTCGTATCTAAATTTCTTATGAAGGCTCGTATTTTTTAAAAATAATTCCAGAATTAACTGGTTGTCCAGATAACAGAGCACGGTGCATGACCGTTCAGCCTTCACGACCCCACGCTGTTCTCTTAATCGGCAAACAAACCGAGTTGATTCATGAATTTTAAGTGTACACTGGTAATCGGGAGTTAATATCTAATCAGAGGTTAAATTGTTAAGTGGACCACATCATCCGGTGTACATGTTAAACCAACAAAATCGAAAGGGCTCGATCTTTTAGGAAATTCTGACAGAATCAGCGGGAAAAAGTGTTTGAGAATTTTTTAATTTTGTCAAACAAACTTCACGGTTTCTTGGTATAGTAATCCCGGAATATGAATGCATATATCCTTTGAAATTCTTCCGATTCTTTCGAAGGTTTCTGGCCGCGTTCCATCGCGGCAACAAATAAGGACCACCATTTCGTGAGTGTATCCACACCGAAATGCTGCTTATGGCCGCCTGTCCTTTTTCTGCGGGATACGCAACACGTGACTGACCGTTCACAAGCTTATAACACTACATATCTCTGTGGACAAGGTCAATCCGAGAGATGCACGTCTGCGTCTGTCAATATCAAAGAGAACTTTTTCCGAGATAAGACAATTTGGCGTCTTTTCATTTCTCGCTTTCTATAAGCTATTAATGTGTTTGATGAACTGACTTGATCCTTTTAGCGAGCTGCCACGTGACCGTTGTTTTGACGTAAGCAAATAGAAGAAGAAGAAGAAGCGGCGCGATATCGGATATTAGGGCGTTCACCGGATGCTCGACGTTCGTATAGTTGTCTGGCCTCTGCTGTGTGTGTGTTTTTCTTTCCTTGTGTTTTTCTTTGATCGACAAAAGTCTTCAAATTACTCGGAAATCTGGCGCTAAGTGGATTCCCTCCGCCCCATGTATGTATACGTAGACACCGCGCGCCGGATTACAGCTGTGTCTGAACAATCTAAGTATATATTTATTATCCGGCGCTTTTGAACAACCCTTTTTTTTCGGGTGATGGTAAACCCCATAGAAAAAATGTAAACTTATTCCCCCCTTCCGTCTAATTGAATTTAATCGTGACCATTCTTTGGCTTCCAACTTTTATGTAATTGTTGAATTGGCACGCCGCCAGATGGCAACTGCAAAGCAGACGAAATCTAGCAGAAAATTCGAATAATTTACACGTTTTTTGTTGGAGTGGAAAGAAAAGAATCCTCGAGTTGTATTTCAAAAGCACATGATTTATGTACACTCAAACTGATGAAAAGTCGATATTTTTACTTTCCGTAGGCAGATCCTGGAGCGAAATTGGATGGATCTGTTGGGCTGTTGAAATTGGAAGGTACTGGAAGCACGACCGCCTGGGCTGAACTGTAGGACGATGGAGTGGCCACCGGCACGGGCAAAGGACCAGCGGGGAAAGATGGAACTGAATCAAAATTGCTGGACCCTTCTTGTCCTGAAAATCCACCTGATTGGAAAGAGCTGTATGCAGATGGATTGGTCAACGGGAATGGCACTGAAGAAAATGGGGCAGCTGGGTACGAGGAAGCTGGTGCTGGTGCAGAATAACTTGGTTCAGGGAGAGATGGTGCCGGGTAAGAAGGTGCTGAGTAAGAAGGTGCTGGAGCAGGTGCTGAGTAAGAAGGCTCCCGATAGGCTGGAGCAGAATAAGCTGGTGGCGAATACACTGGAGCTGCGTAGACAGGAGCAGGTGGATAGTAAACTGGTGCTGGGTAAGCTGGTGCATAAGTGTCGTACTCTTCAACAGGATTCTGCTTCTTGCTCTTCATATGTTCTTTAATGGTGTCTTTGAATTCTTGGATTTTTTCTTTCTTCATGGCAGCGGTGCTCTTGACCATCTCCTTCATGTTTTTCAAGCCCTCCTTCTGCCTGTTCATCGAGTCCTTGATGCCTTTCTCCACATTGTCCATGCCTCCCTTGATGCCTTTCTCCACATTGTCCATGCCTCCCTTGATGCCCTTCTGGAACTTTCCGGCTAACTTTGTCCATTTAGATTCTTGATAATGATATCAAATTAAATTAAGAAAAGGTGTTTAACTTTGGTAAATTTATGAAATGTTAATATTTACCTTCTTCTTCCTCAGGGTATTCGTAGGCAGTTGGGTAAACCGGAACGGGGTAGGCGACAGGAGCCGCGTATCCGGAAGCCGGAGGGGCTCCGTATCCAGCCGACTGAGGTGGATCTCCGTAGCCGGCAGATGCGGAAAAATCGGTAGCTGGAGCGATGGCGTAACCTTGAGCCGGCAAAGCATATCCTTGTCGTTGTTGAGCAACTACAGCGACTGGTTGAAATCTCTTCATCGGGTGTTCGTACGCCAGCGAAGCTGACACCATTAAGGCACCAATCCATACAATCTGTAAGTTGTTAACAAAATGGTGAAATTATTGCCATTGAAAAAAATTGAATCTTAAACTTTAACTTAAACTATTTTAAAACCAATTCATTTTGTTGTTTTTTAGAAAAGATCCAAGAACTTACCGCGATCATGGTTGAAGTTGGTTTGACAGATGAGCCAGACTCTGAGACTGGGTCTTATATAGGCCCAACTTTTCTTCCCCTGGAACAAACGTGTGAACTCGCAGTTCAGCTCAGGTCGGGCAGAATGGTGTCACCCGTTATAAAATATAGGTATTCATTTTTCTTCGTTTTCACCTTTCACTCGGAAAGTTCAGTTAAGGCTTTCTCCCCCCCAACCCCACTTTTTAAACTTTCTCCACCAAAAATTTGAAAAGGTACCCCCTCTCACTTGAAACTCACAAATAAAAATCAGGTCAAATTCAATGGTCAAGGATATCGCACGTAGGATAGTGAGACATAGATGAATTAGTTTAGAAGAAGAATAGGGGGGAAAGGAACTTTCGCCAAAAACCGCCGGCCTCATTTCAACTCCCTTTTTCTGACCATCTTCCCGGAAACCTTAGAAGGGGGGAGGGGGGGGGGGGAAAGGGCAAAACTCACAAAAGTGAATCCTCTCTTTATCTTCTTCTTCTATAAAATACAATTTAGTTATCGCCATTTTTTTTAAAAATTAAGATTTGATAGATATTCGATGGAAATAAGGATGTAGAAAATTGTTTTGTATTTTACGTTAAAGTTGCACGAAAATTTCGTTGAGGCGAGGACTTTTTAAATGCAATGCGCATAAATGATCCAACATGGGGAGAAAAAGGCATTTCTAGTAGCTAAACATGTTATAGCAAAGCAAACACATAATCAAAAACCGGATGCAAATTTTCTCAAGATGTCAGTTATTACAGTGATAGGAAAAGAAAATATTTTAGAATTAGCGACGGAGAAAACTAATGTAACTAGGAGGGAAAAGATTCATCAAGAGTTTCATTCCGGAAAGCGGAATCGTATCCGTCGGGAGAGATTCGCTGTTGGTGCCGGACTCTAAAGACCTTTCCGCTGGAGCTGTTGTTGAAGGGGGAGCTACAGTAGTTGTTGGCGGAGCTACAGTTGTTGTTGGAGGAGCCACGGTTGTTGTTGGCGGAGCTACGGTTGTTGTTGGCGGAGCTACGGTTGTTGTTGGAGGAGCCACGGTTGTTGTTGGCGGAGCTACAGTTGTTGTTGGAGGAGCCACGGTTGTTGTTTGCGGGACCGCGGTAGTTGTAGGTGGGACTACAGTAGTTGTAAGAGGGGTTGAAGTTGTTGGAACTACAGTTGTTGTTGGAATGACTGTTGTCGCAGGGTTGGCCGTAGTTGTTGCCGGGCGGGTGCTGTTGTTGTTAGTGGAATTACAGCAGAAAATGGTGGTCCAAAAAGGAAGCGTTGGCAATTGTGGGACTGGGTTCTGCGGGAATAAAAAACCCAAAGGGTTGGTCCACCAATTCATCCAGTCCGTGGCTGAAGACGATCCTTGGTTGTTGGTAGTTGATCCAGCAGCGTTCAAGCTGAAGGAAGGAAAAAGCAAACGATTCTGACGAGAGTTACGCTGGTTGCCGAAAAATGGCCAGCTCGTGTTGGAACAAGGCAAACAAAGTGGCGGAATTAAAGCCGTTGCTGGATTGAATCCGCCAAAAGTAGGGAATCTGGAAGGCAACCAACGCTGCTGCTGCGGTTGCTGCGGCTGGAATGGGACAATCGCTTGGGCCGGATGATAACCGTACGGGTAATTGTGTTGTCCGCTCACTCTCAGAAATCCCGGCAAGTTGACATCAAACTGGCTCTGGTGGTTGTTGCTCAGAGGGCCGGAAGCCGCATTCCGATACAAGCTATGGTGAGGATCTGAGACCGGAGCCGCTTGACATACTGACGCTACGGCAATCGCCGCCATTAACTATAGAAATGTCAAAATTAATTTTAACTCGAAATTCGAATAATTTTTGATTTGAAAAATTTTAGGAACTTACTGCGAGGAGAACTGCCATGTTCTTGCACGGGGAAGTGAGCAGGTGGAAATGACGACCTTGAATGCTGGATGCTGGGACTATTTATACTGCGGAGCTTGTGGGTTTTTCCATTGCGGACGATTCCAGCAGCCACACCCCTTATCGAAAAATGAAACAAATTCAAACAGGTCATTGACAGGTCAGTTTGTAGGGGTCAAAAACCTATCCGGCTCCAACCTTTCCGTCCGCCCTCTAATCCTACATGTCATTTCAAATGTCCAACTCCCACCTGCAACACAGCAGGAGGATGTCTAGTATTTAGTAAATCACCGCACCATATTGAATAGCACCCGGTAGATTTGTGGTCATATTTTTCCGTCCCGTTTTAATTTGAACTGGTTTCAACAGGATTCATCCTTCGCCAAGGTTTTTCCTGTCTTCCAAATTCATGCGCATTTGCCGCCACGATGTTTCTGCACGCGCCAACTTGTCGGATGTATCCTCGTCCGCTCCGGAGATTCCCATCAAAGAGTGCGCTATTCACAGGTATGAATGTATTTGATGACCTTTAAACGGACAAACGAAAAGAAAAAATATTTCAGAATAGGAATGTGGGTCAAGGTTAGTGGCGGCGAATTTTATATATTTTTCAATAATTTTAGTAAGTCAATTGTGTCTTTTTTTTGAAATTTCTTTTCTCTGGAAAAACGATTTGATATCCTCCCTCCATGTCCGTTTTTGGGTTCCTGGAAATCAGGTAGAGGTCATCTTTTTTAAGCCGAAAAATTCACGTGCACCTGATACATTTTTTTTTTTTCACTTCAATTTGATTCTTGTGTCTGGATTTTTACAAGACGTTGTATTGACAGAACTGTAAAGGATAAATTTTTGACGTAAAGCCATTTTTAAGGATGTTCTCTTGTTTAAACAATTGATATGTTTAAAGAGCTTTTTTAATTCCCATGCTAAGTAATGAACTCGTTTGAACATTGTAACTTTTCTAATTTTGCGGAAGTGATTCATTCACAATTTAAGTAATTCAGTCGTCACGAGTCGTTTGATAGCGTTCTAAAATTTATGTTCTGAGGTTTCTTTCAGTTAATTCAGTTAGTTTCGTAACTTGTTCATGTCACTACTGATGCAGGTGTGTGTGATCAGCAATCGTGATTGCTGAATGAATCTAAATTTTAATCCTTAAAGTAATTGTAGTTAACGAATTGTCTGTGCGATCAGCACCTGTTAACTATTGGTTACTTTTTATATTGTAAATGAATTGAAGTATTTTGCTTCACGGGACGTTGATGTATGCTGTTCATTTAAAATATTTACATCTTCGATAACAAACCTCCCCAACCACAAGTAAAAATTGATTTTATAAAGGGCGCGCTTTGACAAAGGTTACTGAAAGCCTAAGAACTCCGTAGAAGTTTTCTTTTATTCGATTTTTTATGATTTTTATATTGCAATCTAATTATTTAAAAAACCTCCCGTGAGTTCAAATTGGTTTATTTGGAATACCCGGTACAACATTACCAGTAACAACACCATGGCGAAAAACCCTCACACACTTGTTCGACAGGATTAATTGTGCAACTATTTCTTGAGGCGCTAAAGAGTCGTTATGTCTGAAACATCCAAAAAGAAAATTTGTATTTTAATCAATGAACTGTGCCCTTAATCTCGTTGGCTGCTAGATTAACCACCATTAAAGTTTTTGCCATAGATACGTACTGACGTAATATCACGTAATGCTTGACGAATTATGCCATCATCATCGGCATAACTGAAAAGAAGTGTATTTAAATCAGTTTAGGAATCGAACAAAACTGCGATCACAGTTTCTGGCTTTGTCCGTAACGAATGGTTTTTTTAATTCTTAAATTATTTGTCTCTTTGCCATTCACTATTATGATGTAAGAACTTCGAAGTGAATGCAAGACCTATGGTCTATCAATCAGGTACTCAATTTCGACATTTAATTCGAGAACAATCGTACGAATCTTCTAGATTACCAATAATAGAGTTAGATGGTTAAACAGAAGTGTAGCTAGTCTTTATTACGATAAGAGAAATTAATCAAACGATTAAAAAGTTGCATTACGCTGACGTAGAGTGTGTGTCTTCATATTACTCAATTGGAAAATATTTCATGTGCTGAATGACATTTGAAACGCAAAAGCCTAAAAACTGAGCACGTGAGCACGTGAGTCAATTTTTTTGCTTCAATTCGATTTTTGTGTGGATTTTTACAAAACGTTGTAGGGAAAATGTTGATTTTTTACATTAAAGTTAATTTTAAGAATGTTCTCTTGTTAATAAAATTGGTTTGCTTTAAGAGCTGTTATAATTCACGTTTGAAGAATCGAACGCGGTTGATCATTTTAACTTTCACTAAATTGCGGAAGTGACACAATCATATTTAAGGTGACTTCGTCGTCACTTTCGTTTAATGACGATTTATTATTTATGTTCTGAGGTTTACATTATTTAATTCAGATGGTGCCATTGTTTTTTCAGTCGAGGTTTTGGTTTGTTCTTCCCTCTTCCACCTCTGTGGTTAAAGTAAAAACAAGATAACCAATGACTGAATCAACAAGCCCGTAATCGCTTGATTAAAATTAAAATTAAGGGAGTCTAAATTATAATCCTCATCTGACTAGTAGCTAATGAATCTTCTAATCGATCGGCACCTGTAGTCTAGTCGTTACTTTACATGTGGTGAAAGAACTGTGGTGTCATGCTACACAGCACGCTGATGTATGTTGTTCATTTAAAATATTTACATTATCCATAAAAAAACCTTTCCAACTTCAAGTGAGAATTGATTGCGCTTTATCAAAAGGTGTACTGATAGCCCAAGAACCCTGTAAAAGTTTTCTGTAATTCGATTCTGGGTTTTACAAGGCGTTGTATATGAACAGAATGTAAATTTTCATTTTTGACGTTAAAGCCAGTTTTAAGGATGTTATCTTGTTTAAGCAATTGATTTTTTTAAAGGGCTGTTATAATTCTCGTGCGAAGTACCGAACGCGGTTGAATATTTTAATTTTCAATAATTTGCGGAAGTGATTTATTCAAATTTTAAGTGAATTAGTCGTCACTAGTCGTTTGATGGCGTCATATAATTTATGTTCTGAGGTCAATCTCATTTAAACAAAATAGTAACGATGCTTGTTCGGATCGCGACTGATTACGCTTTAGGAACACTTCGAACAAGATTGAACAAGCAAACTTTTTAAACTTTGACATGTTGAATGAATCTAAATTATAATCCTGAAGATTGTAGTAGTTAAAGAATCGTCTGCGCGATCAGTACCTGGTAACTATTGGCGACTTTTTATATTGTAAATGAATTGAAGTATTATGCTACACAGGGCGTTGATGTATGCTGTTCATTTAAAATATTTACATCTTCGATAAAAAACTTCCCCATCCCCAAGTAAAAATTGCTTTTTAAACGGCGCGCTTTGACAAAAGGTTACTGATAGCCTAGAACCCCGTAGAAGTTTTCTTTTATTCAATTTTAGGATTTTTATATTGCAATCTAATTATTTAAAAAACCTCCCGTGAGTTCAAATTGGTTTATTTGGAATACCCATTCCAACATTACCAGTAACAACACCATGGCGAAAAACCCTCACTCACTTGTTCGATCAGTATTAATTGTGCAACTATTTCTTGAGGGGCTAAAGAGTCGTTATTTCTGAAACATCAAATTTTAATCAATGAACTGTGACTTAATCTCGTTGGCTTCTAGATTAACCACCATTAAAATGTTTGCCAGAGATGCGTACATAACACCCAATGCTGGAAGAATTATGCCATCACCGTCTGCATCACTGATTAAAGTAGTGAATTTAAATAAGTTTAGGAATGGCAACGGTACAGAGCGCATAGTTTCTGAAGCGTGGATTCTTTTTGATTCTGGTATTTTTGTCTTGTTTGCCGTTCTCTTTTGTGTCGTAAGAATTTGAAGCGAATGCAAGGCAGGTACTCTTTTGAGACGTTTAATTCAAGACTAATCGTACGAACCTTTAACAAATACTAGTAATAGAGTTAGATGGTTGAACAGAAGTTTATCTAGTCTTTATTGCGATAAGAGTAATTAATCAAACGATTAAAAAATGGCATTACGCTGACGCAGAGGGTGTGACTTCATATAACTCAATTGGAAAATATTTCATGTGCTGAATCTGAATGACATTTGAAACGCAAAAGCCTAAAAACTCGCGTGCACCTGAGTCAATTTTTTCGCTTCAATTTGATTCTTGTGTGGATTTTTACAATACGTTGTAGGGACAAAAGATAAATGTTGATTTTGGACTTTAAAGTTAATTTTAAGGATGTTCACTTGTTTAAGCAATTGATTTGTTTAAAGTGCTGTTATGATTCAAGTGGTAAGAACCGAATGCGGTTGAACATTTTAACTTTTGTAATATTGCGGAAGTGATTTATTCTTATTATTAGTGATTAATTCGTCACTTTCCATTTGATGTCAACTCAATTTATAAATTCAGAGATTTCCCTCAGACAATTTGGATGGTAGCAATGTTTACTTGGTCAACGCAAAGCTGTGCAAAAATCTTACACTGTCATGCAAGATTAAGCGAAGCAACGTCACATAGTAAATTTTTTAACTAAATGGTCTTATTTTATTAATTATTATACTACTTGGCTAGGACCAAACACCGCTAAATATCAGTTAAAATTAAGGGAATCTAAATTATAATCTTTATCTGAAGAGTAGCTAACGAATCTTCGAAGCGATCGGCACCTGTAGCCTAGTCGTTACTTTACATGTGGTGAAAGAACTATGGTGTCATGCTACAGCACGCTGATGTATGTTGTTCATTAAAAATATATACATTATCCATGAAAAAAACCTCCCCAACCACAAGTAACAATTGATTTTTTAAATTGCGCGCTTTTAACAAAAGGCTTCTGATTGTCCAAGAGCCCCGTAAAAGGATTTTTATATTGCAATCTAATTATTCAAAAAAACCTTCCGTGAATTGAAGTTGGTTTATTTGAAATACCCGTTCTAACATTATCAGTAACACCATGACGAGAAGCCGTCAGTCACACACTAGTTCGATTAGTATAAATCGCGCAAATATTTCTCGAGGCGCTAAAGAGCCGTTATTTCTTAAACATAAAAAAAAAATCTGTGCATTTTAAACAATGAACTGTGCACTTACTATCGAATGCTGCTAGATTACATACCATAAAAATTGTTAACCAAAGTTCTGTAGTGCCAGGTACTACTGAAAGATCCAAGCAGGCACCAACTGCATCACTTAAGTAAGAAGTATATTTATATTTTTGTTTTCGTTATTAAGTTTAAGTAAAAGTCCATAGAGTTAGATTTCAAAATTGTTTAATTCTTCATAAGCATTAATCACTGATTGTTGTGAATCTTGAGATTGATGCGTAAAAGAATAGCATTCTTGGAAAAATTCTCTATTTCCACCTAATAAATAACACAAACGGTACGAAACTTATATTAGTGCATATTATAAAATACGATAGTAAAACAGGAATTTAACTACTTGTTAGCACGATAAGAAAATTAATCTAGCGATAAAGTAGTTACATTATGCCGACGCAGAATGTATGGCTTCACTTAACTCATTTGGAAAATATTTAACGTGTTGAATGACATTTGAAAAATTGACGCTTTAATTGTTTTGCTGTACTATTTTGTGTCCATTTCGTTCAACTATTTACATTATCACCATTTTCACTTCAGTGCTGAAAAACGCTTACGATCTCTGCTACGTATAGTCAATTCATTTTGAAAGATTTCGGCATCATTTTTATGATTTTATGGCGATTAGTTTCCTCCTCTTCCGCAGGAGCTGCATCTTCCCCGCCAGATGCGGCAGCTGCAGTTGTTGGAGCGGCCACTGGCGCCGTTGAAGCGACCGAGGCGGACGCTGAAGGTGGGGGCTTATTCCCTCCTCCTCCGGCTATTCCGGATGGATTGGTGTTGTTATTCTCCGCTATAACAGGAAGAATCCCTGGCGGAAAGAAACCTGGCCCTACTCCCGGATAGCCAGCACCAGGTAACATTCCTGGATAGTAAGGATTATTCAAACCAACACCGGGGTAGAATCCCTGTCCCGGAATCATTCCTCCGCCACCTCCAAATTGAGGATGAGGTGGATGAAACCCTCCTCCGCCTCCTGGTGGAAATTGGGCTGGATATCCTGGTGGGAAAGCTCCTTGCTGGTACGGATTTGACCCGAATCCGCCGGCGTAAGGTGGGCGATTCCATTGTTGTGCATCTACAAATTCAAATTTTTAACTTTTAACAATTTGCTATTCAATTTCAGTTCAAATTTTCAATTCAGTGAATTAACTTGGACGAGGTACGAGCGAGAAGAGAAAACTGATTTTGTTGTGCAGCAAATTTTCCTTGTAGGTAAGCGCTAGGGCAAGGTAATAGCTAGGGGGTATTGCAACAAGGCAAACAAAGTGGCGGAATCAAAGCCGTTGCTGGATTGAATCCGCTAAAAGTAGAGAACCTGGAAGGCAACCAACGCTGCTGTTGCTGTTGTTGCAGCTGGAATGGGACAATTGCAAGAGCCGGATGATAACCGTACGGGTAATTGTGTTATCCGCTCACTGTTAGAAATCCCGGAAAATTGACTTCGAACTGACTCTGGTGGTTGTTATTCGCTCGGAAGCCGGATTCCGATACAAGCTGTGGAGAGAATCTGAAACCGGAGCCGCTTGGCATACTGTCGCTATATCAATCGCCGCTATTAACTAAATAAGAAAAATTTAATTAAATTTCAATTCGAAATTCTAATCATTTTGATTTGAAACATTCTAGGAACTCACTGCGAGTAGAACTGCCATGTTCTTACACGGGGAAGTGATCAGATGGAAATGACGGCCTTGAATGCTGGACTTTTTATGCTGTGCCGCTTTGGGTTTTTCCATTGCGGACGATTCCTGCAGCCACACCCCTTATCGAAAAATGAAACAAATTCAAACAGGTCATTGACAGGTCAGTTTGTAGGGGTCAAAAACCTATCCGGCTCCAACCTTTCCGTCCGCCCTCTAATCCTACATGTCATTTCAAATGTCCAACTCCCACCTGCAACACAGCAGGAGGATGTCTAGTATTAAGTAAATCACCGCACCATTTTGAATAGCACCCGGTAGATTTGTGGTCATATTTTCTTTCCCGTTTTAATTTGAACTGGTTTCAACAGGTTTCATCCTTCGCCAAGGTTTTTCCTGTCTTCCAAATCTATGCGCATTTGCCGCCCCGATATTTCTGCACGCGCCAACTTGTCGGATGTGTCCTCGTCCGCTCCGGAGATTCCCATCAAAGAGTGCGCTATTCACAGGTATAAATGTATTTGGTGACCTTTAAACGGACAAACGAAAAGAAAAATATTTTAGAATAGGAATATGGGTCAAGATTAGTGGCGGGCGATTTTATATTGTTTGAATTTGTTTTTTCAATAATTTTAGTAAGTCATTTGTGTCTTTTTTTTTGAAATTTCTTTTCTCTGGAAAAACGATTTGATATCCTCCCTCCATGTCCGTTTTTGGGTTCCTGGAAATCAGGAACAGTCAACGTGCACCCGAGACCCGACACAATTTTTTTACAATTTGGTTCTTGTGTCTGGATGTTTACAAGACGTTGTAGGGAAAGAATGTAAATATTCATTTTTGACGTTAAAGCCATTTTTAAGGATGTTCTCCTGTTTAAGTAATTGATTTGTTTAAAAAGCTTTTATAATTCTCATGCGAAGTACCGAACGCAGTTAAACATTTTAACTTTTATTAATTTGCGGAAGTGATTTATTTAAATTTTAGTGATTTAATCGCCACTGGTCGTTTGATAGCGTTATAAAATTTTTTGTTCTGAGGTTTTTCTCAGTTAATTAATTAGTTTCGTTGCTTGTTCATACTTGCAGTCATTGTCGTTGCAATTCATGTGATTTATTTAGGTGTTGTTGTTGCAAGGATTGATCGTGATTGAACAAGTAATTCTACACGGGACGTTGATGTAAGCTGTTCATTTAAAATATTTAAATCTTCGATAAAAACCTCCCCAACCCGAAGTAAAAATTGATTTTTCAAAGGGCGCGCTTTGACAAAAGGTTACTGAAAGCCTAAGAACACCGTAGAAGTTTTCTTTTATTCGATTTTAGGATTATTATATTACAATCTAACTATTTAAAAAACCTCCCGTGAGTTCAAATTGGTTTATTTGGAATACCCGGTACAACATTAACAGTAACAACACCATGGCAAAAAACCCTCACACACTTGTTCGTTCAGTATTAATTGTGCAACTATTTCTTGAGGCGCTTAAGAGTCGTTATTTCTGAAACATCCAAAAAGAAAATTTGTATTTTAATCAATGAACTGTGCAATCTCGTTGGCTGCTAGATTAACCACCATTCAAGTTTTTGCCAGAGATGCGTACCGACGTAATATCACGTAATGCTTGACGAATTATGCCATCACCATCGGCATCACTTAACAGAAGTGTATTTAGATAAGTTTAGGAATCGAACATTACTGCGTCGGTCACAATTTCTGGAATTGTCTGGAACGAATGGTTTTTTTTAATTCTTAAATTATTGGTCTCTGTGCCATTCACTATTATGATGTAAGAACTTCGAAGTGAATGCAAGACCAATGGTCTATTAATCAGGTACTCAATTTCGACATTTAATTCGAGAACAATCGTACGAATCTTTTAGATTACCAATAATAGAGTTAGATGGTTAAACAGAAGTTTTCTAGCCTTTATTACGATAAGAGAAATTAATCAAACGATTAAAAAGTTGCATTACGCTGACGCAGAGTGTGTGGCTTCATATAACTCAATTGGAAAATATTTCATGTGCTGAATGACATTTGAAACGCAAAAGCCTAAAAACTGAGCACGTGAACACGTGAGTCAATCTTTTCGCTTCAATTTGATTTTTGTGTGGATTTTTACAAAACGTTGTAGGGAAAATGTTGATTTTTTACATTAAAGTTAATTTTAAGAATGTTCACTTGTTAAAGCAATTGATTTGTTTAAAGAGCTGTTATAATTCACGTTTGAAGAATCGAACGCGGTTGATCATTTTAACTTTCAGTTAATGCGGAAGTGATACAATCATATTTAAGGTGATTTCGTCGTCACTTGCGTTTAATGACGAACCATTATATATGTTCTGAGGTTTACCTTTATTTATTCAGATCGTGCCATTGTTTTTTCAGTCCAGCAGATTTTTTATTCTCGCTTCAACCTCTGTGGAGCAAGAACTAAAAAAAAGGTAACCCATGACTGAATCAACAAGCCCAATATCGCTTGATTAAAATTCTAAATCAAGGGAATCTAAATTATAATCCTCATCTGACTAGTAGCTAATGAATCTTCTAATTGATCGGCACCTGTAGACTAGTTATTACTATACATGTGGTGAAATAACTGGGGTGTCACGCTACACAGCACGCTGATGTATGTTGTTCATTTAAAATATTTGCATTATCCATAAAAAAAACCTTTCCAACTTCAAGTGAGAATGGATTGCGCTTTATCAAAAGGTTCACTGATAGCCCAAGAACCCCGTAAAAAATTTCTTTTATTCGATTCTGGGTTTTTACAAGGCGTTGTATATGAACAGAATATAAATTCTTTGAAACGCAAAAGCCTAAAAACTCGCATGCACCTGAGTCAATTTTTTCGCTTCAATTTGATTCTTGTGTGGATTTTTACAAGACGTTGTAGTGACAAAAGATAAATGTTGATTTTTTACTTTAAAGTTAGTTTTAAGGATGTTCACTTCTGAAAGAAATTGATTTGTTTAAAGAGCTGTTATGATTCAAGTGGTAAGAACCGAATGCGGTTGAACATTTTAACTTTTGTAATATTGCGGAAGTGATTTATTCTCATCTCTACTGATTAATTCGTCACTTTCCATTTGATGTCAACGCAATACATATGTTAAGAATTATCTCAGTTATTTCAGGAGTTAGCATTGTACACAAGGTACAACCAACGATGACCAATATTCTTACACTGCCATGAAAGAAACGCCAGCCTATTTAGTAAATTTGTTTATTACTATGTACTCTAGGCCATACATCGCTAAACATAATTTTAAATTAAAGGAATCTAAATTATAATCTACATCTGACTAGTTGCTAACGAATTATTTTGGCGATCGGCACCTGTAGACTAGTCGTTACTTTACATATTAATAAAGCACTGGCGTGTCACGCTACACAGCACGCTGATGTATGTTGTTCATTAAAAATATTTACATTATCCATAAAAAAAACCACCCCAACCACAAGTAACAATTGATTTTTTAAATGGCGCGCTTTAACAAAAGGCTTCTGATTGCCCAAGAGCCCCGTAAAAGTTTCCGTTTATTCGATTTTTAGGATTTTTATATTGCAATCTAATTATTCAAAAAAACCTTCCGTGAGTTCAAATTGTTTTATTTGAAATACCCGTTCCAACATTATCAATAACACCATGACGAGAAGCCGTCAGTCACACACTTGTTCGATTAGTATAAATCGAGGCGCTAAAGAGCCGTTATTTCTTAAACATAAAAAAAGAATCTGTGCATTTTAAACAATGAACTGTGCACTTACTATCGAATGCTGCTAGATTAAATACCATAAAAATTGTTAACCAGAGTTCTGTAGTGCCATGTACTGCTGAAAGATCCATGCAGGCACCAACTGCATCACTCAAGTAAGAAGTATATTTAAATTTTTGCTTTTCATTAATGATTTTAAGTTCAAGTCTATAGAGTTTGATTTCTGCAACGTTTGATTCATCTAATCATGTTATCACTACTACCTTAGTAATTAGTGAAGACTTTAGGAAAAATAGTTGAGGAAATAACTCTATCTCGTCCTAATAATTAAATCACGTACGGTACGTAACTTATATTAGTACCTAATATAAAATACGTTAGTAAAACAGAAGTTGGATCAATTCTTATCAAGATAAGAAAATTAATTTAGCGATAACGTAGTTATATTATGTCGACGCAGAATGTATGGCTTCACATTACTCATTTGGAAAATATTTAACGTGTTGAATGACATTTGAAAAATTTACGCTTTAATTGTTTTGCTGTACTATTTTGTGTCTATTTCGTTCAACTATTTACATTGTCACCATTTTCACGTCAGTGCTGAAAAACGCTTACGATCTCTGCTACGTATAGTCAATTCATTTTGAAAGATTTCGGCATCATTTTAATGATTTTATGGCGATTAGTTTCCTCCTCTTCCGCAGGAGCTGCATCTTCCCCGCCGGATGCGGCAGCTGCAGTTGTTGGAGCGGCCGTTGAAGCCACTGGCGCCGCTGAAGCGACCGAGGCGGACGCTGAAGGTGGGGGCTTATTCCCTCCTCCTCCGGCTATTCCGGATGGATTGGTGTTGTTATTCTCCGCTATAACAGGAAGAATCCCCGGCGGAAAGAAACCTGGCCCTATTCCCGGATAGCCAGCACCAGGTAACATTCCTGGATAGTAAGGATTATTCAAACCAACACCGGGATAGAATCCTTGTCCGGATCCAACACCGGGGTAGAATCCCTGTCCCGGAATCATTCCTCCGCCACCTCCAAATTGAGGATGAGGTGGATGAAACCCTCCTCCGCCTCCTGGTGGAAATTGGGCTGGATATCCTGGTGGGAAAGCTCCTTGCTGGTACGGATTTGACCCGAATCCGCCGGCGTAAGGTGGGCGATTCCATTGTTGTGCATCTGCAAATTCACAAATTTCCGCTTTTAACAATTTTCTATTCAATTTCAGTTTCAATTTTCAATTTAGTGAATTAACTTGGACGAGGTACGAGCGAGAAGAGAAAACTGATTTTGTTGTGCAGCAAATTTTCTTTGTAGGTAAGCGCGTCGAAATTGCGGAACGGGCCGAATGTCCGACCGTTAGCCTCCTGCTAATTATTCAAAATTCACTTGAATGATTTAAACAAATTTTATTTTTTTTCATGTTACCTCCTCTGGTGATGGGATAGCGTCAGCTTCTTGGAACACTTCAATGACTTGGGCTTCACCCTGGGCATCGACGGATATCCCGCCGTAAGTCACCAGTGCCAACAGCAGCAGAAGAAACGCAAACACTCTATTACTCATCATGTTGAGCGGATCCGACGACTGGACTTTTGATTCTGGTGTCCTTATCGATGACGAGTCGACTTTTTATAGTAACCTGTGTGATACCACTATGGTACACGGTTCATCGATTCGACCCAAATGATCCTGATGCAAAACACCAGCATTTTCCAACCGAGTAGGATGTGAGTAATAACCTAGTTTTCAATCAATCTCATTTTTTTTCTTGCAGTTTTGAACGGAAACATGTGGGATTACTTTTTTAGATTTGTATTACATTACATAACGATGGGGGAGAGTGTATAAAATAGATCAATCGGGGCATTGAGATACGCACGCGCTAAAATACAAATTTTGATTGGTTTTAGTTTCAATCAGCGATGGACGGCGACGAGGAACTTGCACAGCGATAAATAAAGGCGAGATGTGCAACACACGCAAGAGGTCACGGACGAGAGTTTCAAGCCGGAAAGGAGAAATTCATCGAGAAACTACGCCAAAAATGAAAGTGAGTAAGAATTAATTGCTTTGGAATTAAATGCAATTTTAGCGACGATCTTCGGTGTCGTAGAAGTAGTCGTTTTCAAAGGATGATTTTAGTTTGCGTTCAGCAGCTTTTAAAATGACAGAAATGGCTTCTGTTGTTGTTGGAATAGTTTCAGTTGGAATCAGGCCGCTGACTTCGGTTGAAAAGTTAGGCTCCGTCGTTGTTGTTGCCGGAATGGCAGTCGTTGTTGTTTCGACAGTTGAAGTGATGGGTGGCAGGGTGGAAGTTGTTGGGTCGGTTGCAGTCGTGGTTGTTTCAGGAACAATCGTTGTTGTTTCGGGAATGGTCGTGGTAGTAGTTTGGGCAGTTTCAGTTGGGGTTGGCAGAGTGAAAGTTGTTGTTGTGCCTGGAGTAGCCGTGGTTGTTGATTGGGCACTTGGGGTAGTGGGTGGCAGAGTGGAAGTTATAGTTGATGAAGTTGTTGGGGTAGGTGTAGTAGTTGTAGCCGAAATAGCTGTGGTCGTTTGGACAGTAGAAGGAGTGGGCAGCAGTGTGAAAGTTGTTGATGATCTGGGGGTAGTGGTTGTTGATTGCGTTGCCGTAGTCGTTGGCTTGGCTGTTGCCGTTGGTTTAGCTGTTGTCGTCGTCGGTTTAGCTGTTGTTGTGGAAGTTGTTATTGGCGTGAATGTCGTAGAAGTTGGCTTGGCAGTTGTTATCGGTTGCACTGTTGTAGTTGCTTTGCTTGTTGTGGTTGTTGGCAGGGTGGAAGTTGTAGTTGGCTTGGTAGTGGTCGTTGTTGGCTTGGCTGTTGTTGTTGTTGGTTTGGCACTTGTAGTCGTTGGCAGGGTGGAAGTTGTAGTTGGCTTGGCTGTTGTTGTTGGTTTGGCACTTGTAGTCGTTGGCAGGGTGGAAGTTGTTGTTGGCTTGGCTGTTGTTGTTGTAGTAGTTGGTTTTGCACTTGTAGTTGTTGGCAGGGTGGAAGTTGTAGTTGGCTTGGCTGTTGTTGTTGTTGTTGTTGGTTTGGCACTTGTAGTTGTTGGCAGGGTGGAAGTTGTAGTTGGCTTGGCTGTTGTTGTTGTAGTAGTTGGTTTGGCACTTGTAGTTGTTGGCAGGGTGGAAGTTGTAGTTGGCTTGGCTGTTGTTGTTGTAGTAGTTGGTTTGGCACTTGTAGTTGTTGGCAGGGTGGAAGTTGTAGTTGGCTTGGCTGTTGTTGTTGTAGTAGTTGGTTTGGCACTTGTAGTTGTTGGCAGGGTGGAAGTTGTAGTTGGCTTGGACGTGATTGTTGATGGCTTCAGTGTTGTAGTAGTTGGTTTGGATGTTGTAGTAGGCAGCGTACTTATAGTTGTTGGCAGGGTGGAAGTTGTTGTCGGAGCAGCTGTAGGCAGGATAGTTGAAAGTGTGAACTGACGGGCCCCGAAATCGAAACAGCGCGGATCCTCTTCATCTTCCGGTGAGCCCTTGCACGGTCCTAGCGGTTTCGTAGTTCTCGTCGATGAAGTTGAGCCACTTGTTGTTGTTGACGTCGGGGCAGTTTCTGTCGACGGTGGCCTTACTGTGGTCGTGGGGCAGCAAATCTCTCTCCAAATGTTGACCAAAGGATCGAAAGGAAATGAAGGAAACGGGCCAGTTTGGGCATTGCACGGCAAGCAGATCAGTGGATTCGGTCCGATCCGTGTCAAAACACGAACAGGTGATTGAGTTGTTGTTGGCACTGTAGTTATTGTTGTACTTGTTGTTGTTGGCAGTGTAGTTGTTGTACTTGGTGTTGTTGGCAGTGTAGTTGTTGCACTTGGTGTTGTTGGCAGTGTAGTTGTTGCACGGGTTGTTGTTGGCAGTGCAGTTGTTGCACGGGTTGTGGTTGGCAGTGCAGTTGTTGTTGTCGGTTTGGCAGTAGTCGGACTGGGACAGCAAACGGGCGTGATTCGTGGCTGGAACAAGCCTGGCCACATATAGAACATGGGGTTGATGTTTGGGAGAAATGATGATGACAATGAGTTGTTGCTGCTGGCGTTCAATAGCGATGGAAAGAAACCGGAAAAGTTGAATGTTTGAGTGCCAAAACAGGGCACGCAAAGTGGCTGTGACGGGCGGATGCGAAGTAAAGGACGGATCGGTTGAGTCCAGCGCTGCGGCTGGAATGGAACAATCAGTGGGACAGCCGGATAGCCGGATTGAATGTCAAAATGATGTTGTCCATTTATTCTCAATCCAGGCCAATTCAGAGCAAACTGACTCTGCCGGTTGAAATCTATTTGCGGAATCCTTCCGAACGTGGGATCTGAGACCGGAGCAGCTTGGCAGACCGACGCCACGGTAATCACCAGTGCAAACTACAGAAATGTTTTTAAAAATTAAAATCACAGATGAATCAATTGAATTCGAATAATTTTGAACTTACAGTGAGCAGAACTGCCATGTCTGGCAGGGCACGACTAGCTGATGGGAAATGACGACCTTGCACATGGAATGACATACCTTTTATACTTTGAGGCTGTGGCATCTTTCATTCCAGATAATTCCTGGCTGTCACCAAGTGTCACACACCCCTTCGTATACTAGAGGACACTTGCAGGTCGTTGACGGGAGTATATTCCTTGGAGGATCAAAGTCTTGTCTATCGCAGACCTTCCTCCCCTTTTCGTATAATCCGGTAGGGTTCATCGTATAATAACCCCATCCAGCTGACAATCGGTAATGACTAATGACCCCTTTATATAAAAACCCAGTTTCAAATCTTTAAATTTTTATTTTTTTTAAAAACAGGTTTCAGCAACAATTCATGCGTCAAGGTTTTTCCGGTTCCCAAATAATAATTCGACGGATTCCTGGCTTGTACGTAGATTTTTTATTATTACATAAAAATAGATATTACAATAACTATGCGGTTTGTTATAAGGTCGACGAACGACAGGTGATTATGAAAGAGAGGGGCGGATAATTCATTTGAACTGGGATAAATTTTCAAAGTGCGACAATGGGCACCGTGGCGATGTGTGGCAATCGACCAGATTCATTGTCACCGAAAACTCCGCCCGGATTGGCCACTGACCAGTCTAAAGTTTGTTTTCGAACGGCCATGAATGGCATCACACTCTTGTCCTTGGTGATATCGGTCACGATATCCTCCTGTCGTCCTTCCTGAATGTTGGTAGGGTCCGATTCCACTCGTTCCTGCCGAACAGAACAACATGAAAATTATCTGTCAACTATACTTTCCCTGCGCACGTTAATAATTTATTATTTTTACCTTCTCAGAATCCTTGATAGCGGCGGCGGCTTTATGGAGCGACTGGAACACCAAGGTCATGGACGGAGTCAGTTTACTCCTCAGAGACTCTTTGGTGATGGCTGGACTGGCCAATCCGTGGGCAGCCAGAAGGGCCAGCAAAAAGAAAGATATCGACATTGTCTGGTAATAATATTCGAAATAACAAAAGAGAAAAGAAACATTTTAAAATTTTAACTTCTAAATGATAGTTTGGCCGATTTCCAGCTCAAGGTTAGCAGTCAAGCCCCCAGATGCGCACAACTATTTGGCATGTACGTGTGAGGACACGGATTTTTAAAAACAAGGGCAGAATCACGGCACTCCATTCAAGTGAAAGTGCCTCTGGCCAAACATTGCAATTAACACGTGAACCAAAGAGGTATAAAACGTGTTCCATGCTATCTTATAATGTTAACCATGCGGTCATCAAGGACGACAGCACAGTCTCTTTTGCACGCTATTTGAACTTTTGAAAACGACAAACTTAAAATCAAATTATTGGCGGAGATTTACCTTGAGCATCATTTCGGAGTTGGTTTGTTTGTAGAATCACGAAATACGGACGGGAAAAACTGATTGTAGAGAAACCGATAAGAATACGACCGACAGTTGTGAAGCCAAAGAAAGGTCTGATCTCTCTTGCAGAAATGCTTACGCTTTTTTACTAAAGGCCTCCTCAGTCCTCACCTTGACTTTTTTTTTTCTCTTTCTGGGTGGAACCAAAAATAAAAACTTTTATTTCCGGACTTGCTTTTGTCGGTATTATACTCTCACTTTTTCAGGGTAATTTACTAATTTTCCTTATGAATTGAATTAGTCATATTTTTGTTTACAAATTCATAATTAGTGTAACGATTGTATTTATCCGCAAAAGGAGTTGGAATTTGGAAAAATTCTTATTCTGTTTATAAGTGACCTTGAAAGAAGTAGGCCAAGTTGAGGTTTGTTCGTTATCCTAGTTATTTCCTGTTGTGTTATACAAGGTAAGTTCTGGACGTCTAGAAGTCGTAGATTACGGTTGAGGGTTGTTCAAGTTTCGGTTGCGAAACGATTGTTTCTTACTTATTTAGTGAAAATCAATTTTACTGAAAAGTTAAAAGTCATTGTGTTGTATAACGCAAAAGTTGAGACAAATTTGCCAGGGTCCTTTTGGGACCATATTATTTCGAATGACTTTTAACTTAACAGTTTGCTTACGTAAACTAATGTGACTTCATGCTTATGTAAACAGGTTGTTTATGTGAACCCTTTGCTATTTATTTAGGTCAATCATCACTTTGACTTCATTTACAGCGGCTTATACACCACTTGACGGACGTCCAGCAGCAATTGCGGAAAAAAAGCATATCACTGTCAATTAATAAGGTATAAAACCATCCAATCAATTTACGTTTTTACTTTACAATATTAATACTTTTGTTGATTTTTCAGATGTACGTTCTAAGCAACTTGTTATACACTTTTTCAGCGGAGAACTTAAATTATTATTATTCGTGAGTAATTAAATTAAACGAGACTTGATGACCAAAACTAATTATTATACCGAATTCTTTTAGGACGGTGAGGAAAATGGCCCTTCTATTCCTTACTGGAACTTTCATAATTCTACTCTTGCTGTTGATGGCATGGCCTACGGTTGAATCTGGAAGCTACGGGACCTGGGACATTAAAAACTGCCTTACGGATTCATCCTACTCTGATGATAGATGTCAAGGATCGAACATTTTCTACTCAACTGTTGAAAACTAAGGCCAGAATTACATAATTATCTTATATAACTTTAATTTTCTTGTTTATTCAACTTATTATTATGATGTAATTGTTACAAGTAACATTAAAATCCGAGTAAATTTTCATTTTTATTAAATCAAATTAAAATCGATGGAGCTTAGTATTATAAGTGATGGCATCAGATTGGATTGTCCAGTAGGGTCTTGTGGCGTGGAATCTTTCTGGCCCGTTTCTTTTGCCGGTACATGCCGACGTTTGAATCAATCAAGTCCCTAATTTGATCAAAGAAAATACTTAGTTAATTGAGAATTATTTTGGGCTGTTCTAGACCAACTTTTTGGTGATCCACCTATAGCCTTTTTTAATTTTTTTTTAAATAAGGACATTTTGGGCGAAAATCTAAATCAAACTAGCTAAACTAAACTAATCTTACTCATCGTCGAGTCCCAGTTGCGACTCTTTTGATTCCGGATGGATATTATTAGATTTTTGGAGAGTTCTCTTCTTCCTCTTTACCAGTTCGTCGTCGATGGCCATTTCTAACTCGATGAAGTCGTCTATCGGCACTGGTTGTGGGTGATAGATGACGGGCTCGGCCATCAAATGGAGCGAAGGGTCGAATGCCGGACGTACTTCGCTCATAACGTCCACAATAATCTCCGGCTCCCTATACAGTAGAAGAACAGAATTCATTTTAAATTATTCCAGTTATTTTAGTTCTTAGTTAGGATTTAATATGTTTTACTCGTCAATTAAAACTGGCCCCAAAATCACACCGGAACGGTAAGGGGATGATCTCATCAGTCGATCGTTTTCCGGTTCGTCAATAATTTCAATCACTTCCTCCCTTCCAATTAAAATAAAATGTTAAACTTAAACGCATTTGTGAAATTTAAAAGCTCTCTCGGTTGCTCTTACTGCAGGAAAGTTGGTTCTTCGTCTCTATGAAGAGACGAGTCCATTACCGGACCTTGGTTCGAAACATCCACCGTTATATCCTCTTCACTAATATGCAAATATCACAATTTGAACCTTTGTCATTCGAGTTATTTTAAATTTTATTTGTTACTTGTCAATCACATCCGGATCAGGAAACATTGGAGACGATCTCTGATTTCTTTCTTTTTCTGCTTGGCCAACTTCTCCTTCTTTGACTTCCGCTTCAGATGGATTCGTTTGAAACAAAGGGTGAGACACTTCACTTATACCGCCCGGATTTTCCATCGTTTCTCTAAGAATCGGGAAAATTGTAAAACAATAAAGTCATTTGAAAATCTTTTAATACGTACTCTTCAGTCTCATTTGAATGGGATAGTGATCTCATCTGTCGATTACTGTCCATCACTTCTTCGACATTCAACTCCATCCCTCTATACAGATTTAAAAAAATTATCAGTCAAATACTTATAATCTTAATTTTTTAAAAATGTTGGTTTACTCAAGTGATGGATAGAGCGGTAAACTCGGAGCAGAGTCAATCTCATCAAACGTAGTCGGAACGCATCTAAACAAACAAATTCAAAAGTAAACACATCCTATTTTAAAATGAATAATTTAACTTACGGTGATGTTTCACACGGGTCTACTTGTTCTCCTTCATCGCCATTGTCGTCGGTATTCAATTCAAGCTCGTCAAACCTTTTCTTGCGCTCATCAACCTCATTTCTGAAATTATTTCAATTACAAAAAAAAATTACTTTGAACTGGAATGTGTGTGCCAAGCGTCACGACTTACTCATTTTGATTCGGTTCTGCTTCGAATGATTCCAACCTTGGACTATCCTTCTCCTTGTCTTCACGACGTCTGTTGCGGCTAATAAATCCACCCATAATTGATCTAAACAAAATTGCCGCCAACTCACAAATGTTTACAACTGAAGATATAAACGAAACAATCGACGAGAAACTTGTTTTTACTCTTTTTGCGGTGACTGAAATGATGAGATAAGTGAATGTTCTCCAACTGATGAATCAACTTCCAACTGATGCAGAGGGCAAGATCCAACGATGACAACGGCACAGAGCACGAAGCTCAACTGTGAATTGAATTTGCTATAGCTTTAAGCAGCTAAGTCGGAGGAAGACGCAGCCGGTTTAAGTTACACAAGGTGTAAAAGAAAGAGAAATCAACTTACCGAAACGTACGTGGCTCTCATAACAATGCCTCAGTTGAAAACGGGTTTTTAAAATACACACACAAATTTAGACTGGTTTTCTAATATGTTATATGTACTACCAACGTTGAAATGAATCCCTGTTGACTTTTACGGGGTCATTTTTATACATATTCTTCAACGGGATATTCGACGTTTTAAATCGTATGAGTTCTAGTTAGCGATGCGTATGTGTTTTGACGGTCATTTGTTTATTGATTTCCTAGAAATAGGCGTCATGCCACTTTCCGTTTCTGGTGAATTCAGATGAGATTGCACGTACTCCGTGTACTTAACATACGAATCAATAGCCAAAATAATGTGCACAGATTAATTTAGGCACGTTATCAACATAACTGGACAAACAAGGAAATCAAGATTTGAGTTTTCCCACAATTTTTTCGCTGGAAGTAAAATGATTTTGGCAACGTTCGAAAAATGAAATGTGTCAGTGTCGTCAGCTTCTTTTTGATTTCCTATTTTTGATCTTTATTTGTCTTTGAAATTTTAACCGGTGAATAATATCTCTTAGCTATTATCAAAGATGGGCTCTGCACAAGAATTAAGAGGAGATCCAGCTGCAAAAGTGAATTTTCCTCTCTATGCGGTGGAAATGTTAACCGACCGACATTTTGTTGTAGCCGGTGGAGGTGGAGCAGCCAAAACAGGGGTTTCAAATGGATTTGTATGTTGAGAGAATGATGAAAAACTTACTGGAATGTGAATTAATTACGAAGTTTCAATGTATTTAGGCAACTTATCAGTTAACCTTTAATGGGGAACAGTGTGTAGCCACTCAAGTCGGGAAACATGATACTGGAAGTCGGGCAGTAATGAATTGTGCTACCTACGAGGATAACAAATCCAAAAGCAAGAAAATTTACTTTGTGGCTGGTCTTGATGATCACTCACAACTTTACTACATCAACAAAAAATTTGAGATTGCACGAAGTTACAGTTACAGCGATCAAAATGAAAATGGTAACCTTTACATCATATCAAGCATTTTTACATGTATTTTAATATTTTCTTTTCTTGTCTTTAAAGAAAAGTCTCCTGATAACTCTGTTAGAAAAAGAAAACCTTCTGAAAATAAAGAAAATGATGTTGATTCTAGCAAATCACCAGAGTCTCTTCGTAAAGGATTACTCAGCCAGAGAAGATTAAGAATGTTAGCCCATCCAATGGATAGTGTCAAAACTGATATAGGGTAAATCTTTCTCTTTCATGTGTTTTAAAGGGTTTTCTTACTTGGTAAATTTTGAAATTTAGCCCACAAGAAGAGTCATTTCAAAAAGTGGCTAGAATCAGTTCAAGTGGCAAGTTATTGGCCACTGGGGGATGTGATGGTTACATTCGTCTGTGGCAGTTTCCAACACTGAAACCCTTGAGGGATATAAAATCTCATGAAAAAGAAGTGGACGATATGGATTTTAGCCCTGATAGTCAAAAGGTAAAACTATAATCGGATCTGTTCTGTACATGGAACTGAAATTTTAATGTAATTTTGTATGTGTTGCAGATTGTAAGCGTATCCAAGGATGGTTGTGCTTTTGTTTGGAACAGTAAAGATGGTAACAAGCTTTGCCAGCTTGAATGGACACCTCCCGATAATGCCAAGTACCTTTTCAAACGATGCAGGTTAGTTTTGAACACATTTCTGTGATTGTTAGATCAGGAAAATGTAATAGTCTTCCTTTAATTTGGTGCCAGATTTTCGGTCGGCGAAGGAGATGGCCAACGACCGCGGCTTTTTACTATCACTAACCCGATCAAATCTAAGCTACCCAGTTTCCTTCAATTATGGGACACATCCAGTTTTTTGCTGATCAAAAGTGTCGCCTATAATTCGTCACCCATTTCTGCCCTAGCGACGAGCCCGTGTGGAAAATTTGTGGCCATTGGCTCCATGTTCGGCGGATCTATTGATATTTATACTGCCTTTAACTTGCAGGTAATTGAATCAAATGTCAAACTCGAAAATCAGCCTAAAGTCACATTTTTTTTTTGTTTAATAATTTTGTAATAGCTGGTCAAACGCGTCGAAAATGCTCATTCAAATTTTATTACGGGTTTGGCTTTTGTTCCTTGCCACACTGAAGTTGGTCAAAACATAACAGGACTTAGTGAAGGAGCTGTTATTAGCATTTCTGTCGACAACCAGGTAAAGGAATTCACTTTAATCCAATCATTTCAGTTACTTTAAAGCACACAAAATAATATTTTATCTGACCCGTTTTTTTGGAAAAATAGATCCGTGTTCATCGAATACCACACCGGCGAAATTTACTTCCTCTTTGGGCAGCTTTGCTCATTATAGTTATTGTCGTTTGCCTGGCTTTCTCTGTCTGTAGCTACCTGGGTCTTTAAATTAAGATAAACTCAGACAAAAAAAAATGAATAACCAAAAATCTTGAAACGAAAAAAAATATTACACTCGCTATCCATCACCATAACGACTATTACCTATCTTATCGCCAACGTGGCATGACCAACTAGGCTCTGTGTGTTCATCTAGGCTATTAGAATGATAAAGACTAATCGCACCTATGTAAGATTAAGAAACAGTTGCATTTTTACGAGTAAGTGCGAAAGACCATTACTTTTTTCATCCGTCAGCTGAGACTAATCCATTCCTCTGCCGAATACTTTGGAGGAAACATGGCAGATCAACGTCAGTCAAGAAACAACGATTATTTAGATATCCCAGGAGAAGTTTTTATCATGAAAAACCTGTCTTCATTTGGTCAAATTTCAGGTGATGCATCGGTAGTGACCGTGTCCGGCTCCCAAGGGTTCATCCCACCACCTATTGTACTCCAGCGATCGCCACCTTCTTACAACGAAGCCTCAGATTCTCGACCGGTAGCAGTTCTGGATGGATACGTTCCAGCTGCTGGGCAAGGTGTCAAACCCAAAATACCACAACAACCTCCGGCTGCTGTAGCTGGACAATCTACCGAACCCGAGTATGAAAGTAACATTTCGTCCAATGCATTCGATGAATTCATCATCGAAGGTTACGAAAACGTCACGAATGAACCAAGTCAGTGTACAACTTAATTATTTTTCTATTTTAAACGTTTTTGTGTTGTAATTCTCCGGGGATATTTCACAATGGCGGACATATGTGTTTATTCATTTGCCGTTAACACATGCCATCGTTATCTTTGGATGAAATATCTTAAACTGAAAGATAAAAAGCCCGTGTTTGAATCGGGTTCAAACTTGTTCGTGGAATTTTTCTTTTATTGCAGCCGCCATTAAACCACCGCCACTGGAACTGCTTCGAGGAGATGAAAACTCTTCGTCGAGACGTGGAAATGCTTCCGTGCCCAATATCGATGACCTGGCTGCAAGGGATGCCGTCCTTTCTTATGTCTCCAATAACCGCTGTTGGGGATTGGCTTGTGCCCGAGAAATGACAATTATGGATATTACAGCTTCTTCCGCATTTCACGTAAATGATTTAAATTAAACATTGACTGAAACGTCTTAATAATAATAACTATCGTTTCTTTGCAGTACAACTTGGAAACTTGCACGGAAAAGAGGACTGCAGTGTGGATTCACGAGCCTTACACTGGCCAAGTGATCGATTCGGCTGATCGAGGACCTTCGCCGAAACCCTGGGATGTTCTCGTAGTTCCTCCTAATCCTTACAGGGTAAGGATCTAACCTTTTTTTTTCCCTATTCAATCGACAATGAATGAAAGAAATCTGATTTTCAGGAAGGCCAAGTAGTTGTAGAAGTTCCTCATTCTGCCCGGGTCGTTAACTGCTACGATTGTGCCACCATGGGTAGGAGAAGGTGCTGGAGCTGCTTCGGCAATGGAGAGGTAATTTCAAACTATCGATTACTTTAGAAACCACATCATATTGAACTGGTTATTGAACAGATCCGATGCAACGCTTGCAATGGAACGGGAAAGATACCGGAACTGGAATCCGGAAGCGAAACTCAAAGAATCAACGTTCCGCCTGGACCCAAGGCCTGTTATCAATGCGGCGGAGGAGGCCAGCGTCGTTGTGTCGTTTGCTTGGGACCTGGCCAACTTCCGTGCAAGACTTGCCTAGCCCGCGGCCAGCTCAAACTTTCACTTCAGTTGACCGTGTCATGGAAAATGTACAAGTCGGATCGTGTTGTGGAACGTACGGCTGTGCCGGAGGTCCTGATCCGCTCCGTTCAGGGCCGTGTCGCCTTTGATGAAGAGAAAGCTGCCGTCTGGCCCATCAATTTCTTCCCGGATGAAGCAGTCAATCACGCCTCACGTGAACTGTTAGATGAACACCGGGCCCGTTTTTCAGCTGAGAAAACTATAGCTCAGGTACGTTAACACAATTACCTCATTTTCTGACTTGTAATAATTCAAATGTCAACCTAAATGTTTAGCGTCAATCTGTGAGAATGGTTTCAGTCCATCAAGTGGCTTACGTTTGGCGCAACTACCGTGGATTTTACTACATCTACGGTCACGACAACCTAGTCTATTTCCCCGACTACCCACAGAAAACCTGTTGCGGATTGCCCGAAATATTGACGTGCAGTATCCAGTAGTAAGTTGATTAACCTTAAATGGGCTATGCAGTTATTATTTTTGGATAACGGGGGGATTCACAGCATTGTTCTGGTTCCCTTCCAGTGAGAATTAACTTACGTGTTTTTTAATTTTTCATGACCACGCTCATTTACTGTTATATACACCCCCTAACCGAATGTGTGTGTGAATTAATATAAACTGAATTATCATTAATTTCTTTTTATCTTCCTCAAGTATTTTTCTTCTTGTAATCTTGGGTGCGGCTAATACAATTTCTTATTTTAATCTGAAACACAAGACAACAGGGAAACTGAAGGAAATAAAAGTAAACCGAACGGAACCTGGAGGAGGAGGAGGAGGAGGAGAGGGAGTGGGAGGGATGTTGCATGTGAAATTAATTTTTAACTTTGTTTTTAAACTCAATTGAATTGAAATATCGAGAGCACAACTGGAACGTTGGGCCGACATCCGAAGAGCTCCTCCCTTAAAATTGTATTCACCGCTCTTCGATGATGAGCGTTTCCTGTGGCACCAACTTGAGTTGACGCAGAGTCTCCGTCAAATCGACGGCTGTGAGCTGCAAGAAAATTTACAACAAATGGAAACAGGTACGTTAATAGCCAGAGAAACCAAAGAAATGCAGTCAAATAATTTACATCTTTGCGCGGCCAACTGGATAGGACTTTGTACTCGCTGTGGGGAAAACCTTCAACGAGTAGGTAATCTAGCAGGACTTGTAAAGGTTCATCGGCCAAGAACCGGCGGGTGGACGTTTTCCCTTCGGGTAGACGGAAGCGAATACATGTAGTACTTCCAGCAGGTTGGTCGGCAGGAGGCTCTGCTGGCAATCGCTTTAGGACTTCCTGTCTCAGCATTTCCTTTTGTTGCTGGGTGATTTCAATTAATCTCTTCTCTTGTTCCTGTTTCACACGTTGTTCCTCCTCTTGTCGCTGCTTAACTGCTTCTCCTTGTCGTTTCAACTCTTCTTTGGCTCTACAGGTCACAAAGAATTGTGTAGGAGAATGAATCAGATTAACACTATTGAAGACATACCGATCGGCTTCTAAAGACAGCTGGTAGGCTTCATCTTGCTCTCGTTTAACCGTCTCTCTTGCCGAGCGCTCTTCTTCCTCGGCTATTTCCACCCGCTGTTGTTCGCTAAACATTTCGACGGCGTGAAGTAACTGTGTCATCATTTCGTCCACGTTGAGGCTGCCTGGAATCATGGCCAGGACTTCGTTCGTGGCGCGACTACGGGTCACAATTAGCAGCAGGGGCAACTTATCCACTTCGAAATTCCTGAGCGTCCTAGAAGCCAGACTATCAAAGTGTCGGGCAATAGTATTCAATAACCTGTAGGAAAATAGCACAATGAAAAAGTAAGTTTTGGAATCATTGACTAAGTCCTTCTATTGAACAAAAGTTGACATACCGTTGTCGATTAGAGGTAGCTGTCAGATCCCAACCCCAGAGAATAAAGTTGGCCGTGAGGAAAGATGCGATGGATTCGGAACAAAGAACTTGCGTGCAAAAGACGTTGCTCGAGACGGAACCATCGTGATGCAAGTATACAGCAAGTAGCTTTCTCTGTTATTTTTTTTAAAAAGAGGGTTTTTAGGACGATTAGGAAATAGTTAAGCTATGCCTGGTATAAATACATCGCGGGCTGGCTGATGACAGGCTTCTTTCATGGCATCGTCTAGCGAACCGGGGAAGAATATTGGGTGACATGGTCCGTAACGATGTGCAAACCCCTCGGCGAAGAGGATAGCCGCCATCGCTTCATCCTCAATCCCTTCCGGCACTGATTTAAAAACAAGGATTTACGTAAATTTCAAAAGAATTTGTCTTCAAAACTTTTGTCCTTACTCAGCGGCTGTGGGCGAGAGGGTGTCAATTCACGAAGAAACATGTCTTCCATCACGACGTCTGATGCGTCTTCGTACTCGTCCGCTGTGCTCCCATCATCCGAGAGAGGTTCACTGTTACTGCCTCCTGGTATAGGTACTACTTCTGGTGGGCGATTCACTTCTTTCACCAATTCCTTGACAGTTAGGTCATGAACTAAACTGATACCAGACGCTCCTAATATCACCTGATAAATAAGAATAGCCAACTCCGTTACTAACTGAAAATGGGAATTCCTCACAGGGTCAACTTACATCGTCTGTTAGTTGTGATGGCCAACCACTCCAAGACTGATTGCGTACCGGGATGTTGGTCAGATCCGATACATCACGCTTGACTTCTAATAATGTCTTTGTTCCAGGGAAATTGACTATATGTGGCCGATTGTGCGTAACGTCATAAATGTTAAGACTGTAGGTTTGGGTCATTCGAGAAACACTCCTAATGATCGAATAAAATCTAATTGTTACTTTAAATCTTAGAATTTGGATTGAGTTTAACATACTCTTCAGTAGCAGCATCTCTATCATCTGAATTGATGGACAAGTACAAGGTATTCTGTTTTGGAAGATGAAGTGTTTCCAAAATAGTAGTATCCCTGGGTTGCCTGTCTAGTTTCCAACCTGACAATTCCAGTTTACAGACTGGTATGTCAAGTTCTGAGCTCACCAAAGTCTTGATCATGCTGACAGCTTCAGTTTCTGGGATCTGGATGAGAGAGAACATTGAAAAATTATACTTCAAAAGGAAATGTTGCCAGTTTTTACCGCAATATTGGTTGTCTTATCATTTAAAACTATAGAGAAGTTGAGTATTCTTGTTCGTCTTGGGAGGAATTCTCTGCTCATGGACGCTAAAGGTGCTGGTTGCAACAATTGAGCTAAATTGGGTGGTAAGGAGGGAGGTCTGGTAGCTTGAAATCCTGAGGATGAACTTGTTTCACCTATCACCTGGACACTATCATCCAATAGAGGCATTGACGGCAACTCTTGGCTGCCCTGTGGGAGCACACGATACACGGCATCCTACAAGAAATTTTTCATTAGCCTGGGAGATATTGCATATTTTTAATTGATTTGTGTACCGATAAATCCCAGTTTGCATCTTCCAAGTGCATGAATGCTTCTCCCACATCTTCAATACCAGTACAAGCCTAAATGTAGGTACACAATTTTTAATATCAGCCACCAAATAATAAAAATTCAATTTAAACCAACGAAATGTTTACAGTACCTGAAAATCGGCCAGAATTTCTTCTCGATTAATGGACATCGTTTAACTCTCAACGTCAAACTTCAGAATGAAAATTACGTCGGGAATGTTTCCGACGGCAAAACGTTAGATAGCCCCAAACTCGGAGATTAAAGATATTACAATATTTCGACGTTTCAAACGTTCAGAACGATTCGAATATTCGATAAAATCTGTGAACAAAAAAATATCAGCTGAATTTATGTTACACAAAAACCCCTAGTCACGATAGTCCGACGTATTCACTTATGTAACCGCTAGAGGGACTACTAAGCATGTTCTAAAGATCAAACAACAGATGGCGTGCAACCAGTTAGTGTTTGTTTTGTTATTGGCATTTTGACATCCAAGGGTTAAATACTTTAGAATGGTTTAACATGGTATGGTGACGTCGAATCGTGCTTAGCAGCCTTGAGAAACACAGCACGAGGCTCACGACTTCTTGTTGCTGGACCGGTATGATGAAGGTCATTAGTTCGTGAAATTTGTTTACAACTTGGTGCTAAAAAATTCGAAAGGTATTGACCTTGGTTCAAGACCGCTTTCGTGGCAGCTACGACGGTGTTATTCGCCTCGTCGTCAAGAACAGAAGATTACCTCACCGTCCGGTTAACTTGACTCTGGTCTAGGACGATTTCCTCTGCCTTCGTATTACAACTCCGGTGGCGCCGATCTCAGTTTGTTTCTGGTTTCAACTTGACAAGAACCCACATACAATACTGCCTGCGAGAATATTCATGAGAATGTAAGTATTACAATTTATAATAATATTCAAAGCAAAATTTGTATTTTTTGTTCAAAAGCGAAAAGAACTAATGTTTTTTATGGTTGCAAATTAGATGGATACTAGAACAATAACAGCATTCCTCTTATTGATTGGATTGGTGTGGGGACTGAATGAGACGCAACTAGATAATTCCACTCACTTTCTCCAAGAATCTCAGCTGGATGTTTTTACCGAAATTCTTACTCAGAAATATGCTGAAAGCAGTCAGCTTAAATTACCAGAGTTTACATCTCTCTGGGCTAATTTACTTGCAGTACACAATCAGACTTCAGCCAGTCCATCATTAGAATCTCTGTGCAACGAAACTTTGGTTCATTCACCCATCTGCCAACTGTTCACTCGAGTAATTATGTTTTTCTAAAGAATTTTATTGCAAAAACTTTCATTCTACTTTCTATCGTTATAGTGCTCAGAACCCAAAGAGATATTTGAGCTGGTTAACAAGACACACTTGGACAAGGCTGGCCTGAAAGATGTATGCCCTTTAATACTTTATCAAATGGAATCTGGGGTTTGTCACCAAAATTCTAACAAAGTTAAATCCAACCAGCAACCAGAAATTAAATCATCAGAGGTTAACAAGAAACCCACTCCACATGAAGGTAAATAATTATGCAACAACTCAAAGAATATTTAATAATTTTTTTTTTGTGTGTGCGTCTAGTGTGGGGATATGGTATCCTTTTCGTCACGCTCATTAGTTTGTGTTCATTGGTTGGCGTGTCCGTTCTGCCCTTAATGGGAAAAGCTTTCTATTCGAAACTGTTGACTGTGCTTATCGGTCTAGCCGTGGGTTCCCTATCTGGTAGCTCGGTTTTCCACCTGATCCCGCAGGCGTTCGGCCTGATGAACTCGGATCCAGATCACCATTATTTGCGGACATCAGTTTTACTCTTTTCTGGCGTCTGGCTCTTTTTCATGATCGAACGTTTCCTAAAAATTATCATGGACTGGAAAGAGAAGAAGAACCAGTTGAAACGAGTTGTCAGCAATCCTGTGGCAGCCTTGAGCCTTATTGCGGAATCTCCCGGACCAGTTAGTGCACTCAGCGCGGATGTTGAGAAAATTTACGAGTCTCAAGAGCAAGTGATCAAAGCCTCATTTGGACACCAAGCGGTAAAATTCAAATTTTTCGAATTCAAATTTTGCGAAAATCATAATTTCACTTTTATAAATTCAGAAACCACAACGAAGACATAGCCATGAGCGCATGATTCACTACAAATCCGGCGAATCAGCCATCTCTTCTTTAGCATGGATGATCATCTTCGGTGATGGTTTCCACAATTTTATCGACGGACTTTCTTTGGGAGCCGCTTTCAATGAGAGCATCCCTACTGGGATGAGCATATCATTGGCTGTCATGTGCGAAGAGTTACCACACGAATTGGGTATATTTACACGAATTAGATAATTCCTTTATTTATTATTTGACTCATTTTGTTTCTGAATTAAAGGAGACTTTGCTGTTCTTTTGAGCGCTGGAATGACGATGCGTCAGGCATTGATCTATAATTTCCTTTCGGCCTGTACTTGCTATCTGGGCCTGATTTGCGGTATCATTCTTGGGGAGTTCGAGGCTTCGCAGTATATTTTTGCCCTGGCCGGAGGCATGTTCCTTTATATAGCCCTGGTTGATATGATGCCCGAAATGAACGAAGTTGCGGAAGAAGCCAGCCGCGAATCTGTGCCCCAGGCACTCAAAGTATTGGTTTTGCAGAACATTGGCATTTTAAGTGGCGTTGTCGCTCTTTATCTCCTGGCTAGATTCCAAGATCAGATTCGTTTCGTGTGAAGAAAACTATGTGCAATTTAGTCACTCGTAAACTCTGACACTGCTCCCACCCTTAGCGACACCATTTGTCCTGATTGCGTTCTTTTTAACTTAACAATCCAGGGTTTGGATAATGCTGAAAGCGAGCTAGTCACAGTACTATGATGACTTAATTATATAGGATAAAATTCTTGGGTTTTGTATCAACAAACAACTGATAGTTAATTGTTTGTTCTCACCAAAAAATACTATTAAGTACTGCCGGGGTTAACCGGTTTTGTTAAATTAAGTAAAAACACTGTTGAACGATTTTTGAATTACGAAAGGAGACATTTATGTATGTTCTTATAGGCAAGGTACTGTATACAATTGCCATGATTATCTAATTCACTGCTGCCCACCATGTCTCTTACAATATAGCGGGTTTTTTTCTCAAAAGATATCGGTGAAGTGGCTGAAGCTAAGCCTTATGTTTACTGAGAATCATATTTGCGCATATTTGACTGTATATCAATAAATTAAATTCGTGGATGTCGTGTGTTTTGTACGATTCTCGTAAATTTTTCTTTTTTTAATTCATTTTGCCGCATTTCCGTTGAACACTGATAAACATAAAGCACTTAAAAGGTCAACTATGAAATTATGTATTCTAAATCTAATAATGAATTATTTGTTTTTATCAAGCGAATCTACCAGCGCAATCTATATTTTAAATTTGAACTTAATTTCCGCCAAAAGATTTAACGAAAGTCGAAGCGGAAGCAGTCGGAAGTCGAGATAAGAAACAGCTGATTTTCGTGGCAAAACAAAACACTATCGTCATCAGAGATATCAGCAGAATCAGAAGCCACTTCATGCAGAAGTCACATATTACTCGTTAGTTGTTAAAGTTGTTTCCTTCTTCCCTCGATTCACAGGATTGGACAAGTGAGAAGAAGAAAACCTAAAACCTGAAAGGACTTCACTCCATCTGATTTCCGGTTATTCAAGCAGCACTCGCCATCAAGACGATGTACAGTACGAGGTATGTCAGTTTCACAATTAAAAAATCCTTATTTTCAAAATGTGTTGGTGTCTTTACTTATAAGTTTATGCAAGCATAGACATAGTATAATGCAAGAGATATATGAAAACGATACGGTTGTGCTGGGTAGAAGAAGACAATTTTAATTGGTAATCGATAGCGGATTTCTAATGTTTTTTTTTTAAATCTTGTTGTGTTTGTATTTGGGTCATCCCAAATCGAAGCATTTCCGGTCTGATCTTTTGTCACACACAATTATCGTTCGGCATTTAAGCACAGTTTGAAATGACAATCTTGATCTATTAATGGCCTTTTTTTTCGTGGTTTTCTCGATTTTTAATGTCTGAAGAAAAAGAGCTTTTGATTTGCCGATTGGCGAATTCATGCCTACATATTTTATTCTTTTTCTCTTGTTGCTCAATTCTTAATGCAGTGTTTTATTTGATTTGTGGTTGTATGTCAGTATGCTTACGCGAATTGCTTGTAGACAGGTAGACAACGCCTTGTCCCTTTTTCGAAATTTCGAATTATCACAAATTTTTAATCATGTGTCATCGTTTCCTTCAATGAACTTTATTCGTAGTCAGATGGGGTGCAATTTTTCCAATTCTAACTGTGTTTCAATCTGAATAGTTCACTGATATAGATGAAAATTTTTAATTTTCAACATCAACTAATGTTAGATTTTCTTAATGGTGATATTCTGATATATCATTAGGTAAGGTATTGGTTTATAATCGCGGTGGATTTCACGGGAACATTGATGGTAATGTCAAGGCATGTTCCTCGCGAAATCTTCGATTATAGTAGCAGGGTTTCTTGACCCATCTTATTTCTTCACGGTCACATGAGATATAAGTTACTACTTAAACCGAACTTCTAACAAATTAAAGAAAAGAACGAATATATCTAATAACAGACTTCTTGATCGTGTTCGTCTTCTAGCGCTCCTTCGAACTATTGCGGTTTAGTTGCAAATATCTCAATGATTGCGATATCTGTGGTGATCGGTGCTCTAAATATTTGATTACATTGTTCATTAGTTGAAATTTCTATTGTCTGCAGGTTTCCTGATAGATTTTCGATTTATTTGAATTGTTTCGCTTCGTTTGCTATACTTTTGCCGTATTCTAGCAAGCAGCAACAACTGTTCAGCCCCGTTACTGAACATCGATTTCACAATTGTCACGCTTTATTTGATTAGTATTCAACGTTTCTTAAATCAGTTTTGCGAATTGCAATCCGGTTACTTTATCCCGGTACTTGAGAGTAGCCGTTGCTCGTTTAGGCTCTTATTGTTTCGTCTCAGGCGTCTCGCTATTAAAAACAATTGTCCGTTTGCTGCTTTTTGTTGGACGTTTCCAATGCCTGCAATTCTCCCCGTACTGACAAGGTTTTTCGCAATCATAACGATTAACGGCGAACGAGAAGAAACTGCGCATCCAGCCATCCAGTGTGTTGAATGTTGAACTTTGAATAAATGATATGTTATAATGACGGAAGGCGGAAAAGGGAGGGTTTTAAATCGGGGTTTCTTTTTTCAAACTGTAAAAAAAAATGCCACAGGCACTCGTTGATCAACATTTTATCATTTTTTACTAATGAACTAAGTTTTACAACTGGTAGCGCAATTGATTTCTAACAAATTTCTCTCAAAAGTTTAATCACCTTCTTTCAAGACATTCCAATGCAGTGGCGATAGCGTTTGACGATGTCATTTCCCCATTTGGTTATTAATTCGGTAATTCGTTTAGTTTAATTGAATATTGCCTTGGGATTGGCGAAACTACCATATAAATTATAGTTATTCCCACAATATTTTCGGTCATGTACTCATGTCCCGAGCTTATTGATGGTTTACTACAAGGTTGTTCTATTAAAAAACTCTAAAATATGTAACAACTCTAACCATTTGCTCTTTCTGGTCATAGTTGACATTAGTATCAATCAGAAAACGTTTGGATTCTTTACCAGACTTGAAAATGTTTAATTTAACTAATGAAGTTGTCTTACTGCGTACGGCAAGTAAGCAAGCTCATTGTCTGCCTTAATTCATAGATTGCGACTGTAGTCAGAACAAGTTAGGAATATTTATTTTAAACATACTATGGCGTAGAAATACATATTGTTTTTTTACAGCGACATGTCCGCTTATCGATTTGTCCAGACGGGAGAGGAATAAGTCAACATTCTTTTTTCCATTCATTAGTAATGACTCATGAGTCAACCGATCCCTTCAAATTTCTGATATCGCATGTACACAGTGTATCAGGAATCAACTAGGCTACTACGCTTGAAATATATGCCATGCATTGTTTTATATCCATTGAAACGACATAGTCTGCCCTATTCCCTAGCTACTAACCGCATGGACGATATACATGAACTTGAAGCTAGAATGAATTATTTACAATTGGAAATTTTATGTGAGTTTTGTTTCTCCATTCATTACGACCGATATGATCGACGCGCTATACTGTTGTGTTTACATATTTGCTAGATACGCTAATTAATTGGTGAATCGTTCGCCACCCTGTTTCACCGTGACTAGATTTATATATTCTGGATTGAAACCAGTGAAAATTTAGATTTAACTCCGATCTGTCCTTAATCATTCAATCCCACCGTCAGTTCCAATTGACGGCTTTTGAACAATGTTTCCTGTTGAATCATCAATATTGAGTAGTACCATATTGCGATTAAACAATGGAGTCGGATGGCAGATTGGGTATCATATTAATGAAAATAATGAAAGATATATCGAAAAATTTCTTAGCATTGTCGTTGGTGAAATGATATGATTTCTATTCATTTTTTCACCTATCAATATTATTCATATGGTTAACGCTGATAGTGCTTCGATAAATACCTAAATTGCAAAGTGTCGTTCACAGTTTATAATATAATTTAAAAGGCGAGGTGTCAGTTAATTATCTAAATAGAACCGCAATGAGCTGGCCGAAGCGTAACAGAATAACTATATTCCTGTCGTTCGGACCCTGCGGCTATTGCTCAGTTGTCACTGCTCTTTCCTCGAACGCAATAGAGACGCAAGATGTTTTCTTTTTGTCTTTTTTTTTAATTTCACGTTTACACTGTTTTCACGTTATCCGTTAAGGACACAGCGAAAATTTGGGTTCGATTGGATAAATAAAAGACTCACTCGCTAATTGTACGTATATTGTTTTACTTATTGAATGAACTTCGGGTTGCAATGCAATTGTTCCCGGCCTAATATTTTTCGACTATACGTCACGCCCGTTCTTATTGAATTACCGCAATAAGTTTCGAGCGGAATTCAACAAAAACACAATAAAAGTGCAAACAGAAATTTTTTTTATGTCAAAACGAAAGAGAACTTTAATTTTCTTAACATTTGAATGTGTAACATAACTTAGTTGCAGTGTTTGACCTAACTTGTTGACAGCTGCACTGATTCGTTCCGAATGATCTTTCATCATTCTATTTCACTGATTAAAATACTTCATGTTCTGACGGGTTATCAGTAACACACACGTAAAGTTATTTGAAATATTACATCACGGAAGTATAAATTAGTTTTTCATCCCATTTTATTCATGGCCGATGGTGATTATTGATAAAATTCTGAACCCCTGTTACATGAAAATGAAAATTATTTAATAGTCACAACTTCATTAGTGATAATGGTATACTAATAATACTTCAAATAATGCGTCTAGTGTATGGTAGCATCATAATGGATAATTATTCCAGGTTGAACGACAAACCATGAAATTTACAACGAAGTTCACTCATTGTAATGTCACATAAGGGGCGCAATCCCAGCTATTATCTAGGTGAAAAGAAGAACGCGGAGATCAAACGTAGCGAAAAACGTTTATTTTTCCGTCGATCCCTGTGCGGGAAAACTAATCCAACTCCCCCATTCGTTACGTCATCCTCCTTATTTTGATGTTTTCGGCGTTCCCGTTGTGCAGGCTAATAAGAACACAACGAATTAAACTTTTTATTCACTTAAAAAAAATATTTTCTCTCATTTTGTTTGAGTAATCGGAGTAATATTTTGGTACAAAATAAACTACGGGAATGTTTGCCTACTAACCTCATCCAAAAAAGTAGTTATCAATTATATTGACGGGTTGAATGTACAAACGTAACAGAATACTTGACTAGCGATCAGAGTGAAAACGCAGCAAGGGTGGAAAAATTCCAAACTACTTAGTGATTTAGAAGCCTTCACTGTCCAAGTATGAAGTATTTCCCCCGCGCTAATTAAATGCAAATTTGCTTAAAAGAAAAAGGGTAAATGTTCCTTGTTGAGTTTATTTTTATTTTTATTATATATTCCATGAGCAAAGGCATTTCAAACATCAATATTATCTGAATTTGATCGATTAGGACTTAACAGCAATTTAGTTCTCGTTTGCGCTAACGAATTCAGATGTCATCGTAAACAGTAGCACGTTGTATTTTATTGTTGAGGTGATGAAAATCAATTTATCGAGAAAGTGAACCATTTACTTCTCTTCAATGAACGTCAAATCATGTTAATTAGATTTCTTTTAATGTTCGTTACTTCATTTTTAATGAGGATTTTAGATCAGCAGTAGAGTTACTTAAGATAGGGAATTGTTGGGCTTTTTATTCTGGTCAAATACCCAGTTTAATTAATAAGGCGTTCTCTTCTGCACCGAATGGGAAGATCATCTATAATCACACCCGTTTATATATTTAAGAAGTAAAAATATTGTTGAACCCATTAGTCTTTAAAATTATAAACGGGTTGTGGTTGATGTGATCAAGCCCAATTGGTCGACACCAACGATTTCACTAGGAAATATTAATTCTTTAATAATCTTGAATCCGCTTGAATCCGTGAGTACCTGGTACTTGCTGATAAGTGCTTCGTTGTAGGATCAACGATATTATTTGACAAAACGTTTGTCTGCAATGTGTGACAAAAACGTCCCCCTTGATTGTTCACTGCTTCAAATTGAAACTGAAACATAGCAAACTAGATGATACAAGATTGCGTAACAATTTTGCCATTTTTTGTTGAGATTGCAGTGTCATTCGACTCCGTCACTAGATAGATTTCTATTTGTTTCCTCATCGAAGTTATTTGTTTGTTAACCCGTCGGCTGCAACCCCTTCAATCCCTACCCATATATCCTTGGAATGGGCCCACTCTTATTTTGAGGTATTGCTTGCTGTCGTTACAATCTTAACATGACATTTTTAAAATTTAAAGTCACCTCCATTCTCTTTTCAGGTTAATCCTGTGCTCCTATTCCATGGACGGAATCCATTGGTAGAAACTGACGTGCTGACATTCATCAATAAAGCTCACATGCCTGCCATCCTTCCGTCGCCTCGAGGCATGGGGGAGTTGTGCGTGCTCCAGCTCCGCGGCCAGCGTAATTCGACTATCCAACCGACGGCTTGTCAACTCACCCCTCGCTGACTTATACCCTCAAAACGAACAGAATAGAATTAATTTCAATTTTGTTATCAAAAACAGAATATATTAATTTCCTTTATGGTAATATGGCTTCATTGAAATGCTGAGTCATTCATTAACGTTTAGATTTACAGTTACGCAAATCTAATCAATCGTCGGTTAAAGAATTCCAATGTATGGTAAGGTTATTACACAAGGTCCAAAGCAACAGTTTACTGATAAAAAAATTTGCCCTTGACTATAATAGCCTGTAAATACATCTTAAGTCTTTAAGTTGAAAGCCAAATGTTATCAGATTTGAGTAAGAATAACAAATTCTTTTGAAGATGTACACAACTATTAATAATCTGGTATGATATAAGATTACAATGTTTTTCAGTTTAAAAAATGAAGAATTTTTTGCAATATTATAGGTTATTCCATGTGTGATGAGCTTACCTGAGGTAATTTGCAGCAAGGGAATCTTATTGTTATTCATAGTGAACCCACTGCCATAACTTACTTCAGCAGCATAGGTAAGATATGGTATACATGACTGTACTTATAGTAATATCCTACATTGAATCTGTTTTATGCCTTGCTTTAGTTGGCTTGGTTCTGTCATTTTAGTAAGAAATACTATATGAAGATTTGTAATTTATTTAATCCTGCTAGACATTAACTTCGATGCGTTGATTACGTCACAATCCGCGAAGCAGTTGATTGGGACGCCAAAAAAAAAATCCGCGCCGGAGTTGTTAAAAAAATGCAAACATTCCCGTAGTTTATTTCGTACCAAAATATTACTCAAACAAAATGAGAGAAAATATTTTTTTTAAGTTAATAACAAGTTTAATTCGTTGTGTTCTTATTAGCCTGCACAACGGGAACAGGCGAAACATGGACGCCGAAAACCTCAAAATATTAAAATAAGGAGGATGACGTAACGGAATGGAATAACGGAATAACGGAATGGGAATATACGAATATACGAATAACGGAATGGGGGAGTTGGATTAGTTTTCCCGCACAGGGATCGACGGGCAAATAATCGTTTTTCACTACGTTTTGTCTCCGCGTTCTTCTTTTCACCTAGATAATAGCTGGGATTGCGCCCCTTATGTGACATGACAATCAGTGAACTTCGTTGTACATTTCATGGTTTGTCGTTCAACCTGGAATAATTATCCATTATGATGCTACCATTCACTAGACGCATTATTTGAAGTATTATTAGTATACCATTATCACTAATGGAGTTGTGACTATTAAATAATTTTCATTTTCATAAAACAAGGGTTCAGAATTTTATCAACAATCACCAATTCACCATCGACCACGAGTAAAATGGGATGAAAAACTAATTTATACTTCCGTGATGTGTTATTTGAAATAGATTCACCTGTGTGTTACTGATAACCCGTCAGAATATGAAGTATTTTAATCACTGAAATAGAATGATGTAAGATCAATCGGAACGAATCAGTGCAGCTGTCAACAAGTTAGGTCAAACACTGCAACTAAGTTATGTTACCCATTAAAAAGTTAAGAAAATTAAAGTTCTCTTTCGTTTTGACATAAAAAAAATTTCTGTTTGCACTTTTTGTTGTGTTTTTGTTGAATTCCGCTCGAAACTTATTGCGGTAATTCAATAAGAACGGGCGTGACGTATAGTCGAAAAATATTAGGCCGGGAACAATTGCATTGCAACCCGAAGTTCATTCAATAAGTAAAACAATATACGTACAATTAGCGAGTGAGTCTTTTATTTATCCAATCGAACCCAAATTTTCGCTGTGTCCTTAACAGATAACGTGAAAACAGTCTAAACGTGGAATTGAAGAAAAAAGACAAAAAGAAAACCTCTTGCGTTTCTATTGCGTTCGAGGGAAGAGTAGTGACGACTGGGAAATTGCCGCAGGGTACGACAGACAAATAGTTTTTCCGTTACGCTTCGGCCGACTTTCTGTTACGAATGCGGTTCTATCTAGATAATTAACTGGGACCTCGCCTTTTGTATTATATTATAAACTGTGAACGACACTTTGCAGTTTAGGTATTTATCGAAGCACTATCAGCGTTAACCATATGAATAATATTGGTAGGTGAAGAGATGAATAGAAATCATATCATTTGACCAACGACAATGCTAAGAAATGTTTTGATATATCACTCGTTATTTTATATTTTCATTAATATCATACCCAATCTGCCATCCGATCCAATTATCTATCCCCAATATTGTACTACCCAATATTGGTGATTCAGCTGGCTTTATTGTTCAATAGCCGGCCCGCCATGACGGGTGTGGATTGATGGCAGATTTGGGTTGAACCTTAATTTAAACTGGTGTCAATCCAGAATATAAAGATCTAGTCACGGTGAAACAGAGTGGCGAACAATCCGACCAATAAAATAGCGCATATAGCAATCATGTAAACACAGTAGTGTAGCGCGTCGATCACATCGGTCGTAATGAATGGAGAAACAAAACTCACATAAAATTTCCCATTGTAAATAATTCATTCTAGCTTCAAGTCATGTATATCGTCTATGTTCCGGTGACAGCTGATTACGATAGAATGGAGTAGTTGGACATCCTGCGTTGTGCATTCTCCGCAAATGCGAAAATCTCATTTGTGTCCAACTCGGTCTGTGTCGCCTACAGCGTCTTATGGGAAAACCAACTTCTTCCCGTTAAAAAAATTGTTTTCTTATCTATGACTCTGATTTTCCCCCCTTTTCTTCCTAACAGTTAATACTTTATTCATTTCTCTATTACCTAATTTTTATTTCTATCCCCAATTCCATCTGAATAATTTTTAATTAATTTTTGTTTGTGACTGGTTTTTTTGTTCGTCTCCTGTAGCAGACGTTTCTAGACGTTTCTAGACAGAATCGACCACGCTACGAACGAAATTCTTCTGCTACAGGAGACAACAAAAAAACCAGTCACAAACAAAAATTAATTAAAAATTAACCAGATTGAATTGGGGATAGAAATAAAAATTAGGTAATAGAGAAATGAATAAAGTATTCACTGTTAGGAAGAAAAGGGGGGAAATCAAAGTTATAGGTAAGAAAACAACTGTTTTAACGGGAAGAAGTTGGTTTTCCCATAAGACGCTGTAGGCGACACAGACCGAGTTGGACACAAATGAGATTTTCGAATTTGCGGAGAATGCGCAACGCAGGATGTCCAACTACTCCATACACCATAGTCCGTAACACAGGCTTAGATGCTCCGGTAATTTTCGCTGGATGCCTGGATGGTCGTTTCAGGGTTATTGGTGAGCCAAATAAAGGAAGAAGAGTCAATTTGACAAGAATTTTATATAATTGTGAATTTACTTATCATTCACACTACGACAACTGTATTTCTAGGATTGAAAAGTGTAAGTAATCGGCATAAAGGTTTTCATTGATAAAGTAAGCGTCCCAAAAAGAAATGAAGGGGGCGAGAGTTTTAACGGCTTGTGGTCACAGCAGCACGGCCGGAATTCAAATAAATGTTCTAGTTTCACGAATATCGGTTATCTTCACGAACGTTCCATGAAACGAACACTAATTAACTTGCGGATGATTTTGTAAATTCATTAGCAACTTTACGGTCAGATTAATGCTGTCGCCGCATACGTATCAAACTTGTGAGCAATTTTGATAACTCACAATCTCGACGCTATTAGTTATAATTTTACTTTAATGTTAATAATCAGATAGATATGGAATAATGTTAGATTAAATTACTTTTACGTAACAAACTATTTAATCAATATTTCCAACCTCAGCCCAAACAGATCACCACACCTGTATTTATCTGATACACCTGTACGTATATAGACACAGGTACGATCTGTTGAGCTAACATCTCTAATTAACTGTCAGTGTTTCAGAAAATAAATTTCTTTCTACTCTAAGAAATAGATAATACCTTTGCAATGGTTCTAAATAACTTACTGTCAGCCACATAACTCCAACGGACTGAATAATTCTAATCACTACACAACATACGCCATTCAGTAATGTTCGTAATTTAAATTTTTGATTCACATTGAAATATTTAAGGGGGAATATAAAAACTAGAGTTGTGCTATGGATCAGGAAGATGCCATCTTCCTAGGGAGTAACAAAGACCTGAAATCGGCCCGAGGGTAGTTTAAAAATTTAATCGAAAACTAATTCTAAATCCAGTCAATCTGAACGGTGTTTTTTTTTCTACTGTTAAATTGTAATCACATTTCGATGTTCAAGTCAATGAGCACATCGCATTTGGGATGGAGCAGTGTGTTTATGAAATAATTGCGAAAGTAATTATCACCGTTGGTTCTAATTAGCGCTCAGCAGAAAGGAAGCATACACAGAGGGTTCCTGTGTTTTCCTGAACAATAGTCCAGGAAAATTCTTAAAACCGGAAGTACGCGTATGTACAAAAACAAACATGAACTTTACGAAAAATTTGACGAGGGTCACGAATATGTGGTTCTTTTGTGCGTCAGATGAATATTTACTGAACTACTGATTGAAATGAGAAAACCGGAAGTAGAAAAAAAAATATATTTTTCAAAAATCTAACAAGTGAGCTTTGTTGCTGATTCAATAAATGTTAGTCATCACTAAAAATCGCATCTGAGCAACTGCCGATAAATGTTTCAGAGACGTGTAAAGTAAACAAAAATAACTTCAGAAAATAGGGCAAAGGCAAGGTTTAAAATAATTAGAAATAATTCCCGCTTTAAGTAATCGACACTTATTAAAATAACAAAGAAATACGAGAATGGATACTTACGTAATATGGTCTTCACTAACTTATCATCTTCTCACCATAAACAAACCGCCAACACATCACCAACTGTCAAATAATTGACTCCAAACGGTTATCAATCCATAATGTCTACATTCTGCAAAACCCGAAAAGTAAAACAAAACACAAACTACGCACGTTATTTTTAGTTACATATTTATTGATTTAGTTTTAAAAGCAAGCGTTCAGCGCATCAGGACTGAAACAATCTTGACAAACAAACATTCAGTCAAACCGACTGTCCACACGGATGACCAGAACACAAGTCCAACAAACAAAAACAACACTACAGAATTAAGACTGAATTGGTCACATGTAATGTAACCATCTCCTTAAACACTGTCAACACTACTGTAGATAAATCTTTAAACACTCTCTATATAACGTCCTCTTAAATACGCAACTATAGTAACGTTGCCAACCAAACATTTCAACTATAGATAGAATCATGCTAATAAATGTAAGTTTCCCTTTGAAATATATAATTATAACCTAACATTTCTTTTCTTATATATTCGCATGTTTCGACGGACGACGATGCACCGCTACTTCCTACCCTCTTATTCTTCCATTTTCCGACATGATTCAAACACATAATTCGTGACAATTCTAAACTTTAACCAATAGCTTCCTCCTGTGTCACCTAAATTGACAAATTCCACAACATTCTCAACCAACCTTTTAAAGATCTAATGAAATTCCGGATATTTATTAAATTGGATGTTGGAACATTGTGTAACATTAGGCCCCTAGTGATGATAATAAAGCCCCATGTTTCTACCCCTTCCAGATATACCCCCTCTCATTTGCCTCCCAATATTTCCCATGTCTATTTTTATAATTTATAAATCCATGCATGTACTTACTCACACAACTACTAAAACATTAATGCACTGTAGGCTGTAGCACTTAAATGAAAAAAAAAAACTTTGATATAATATTCGTTGTACGCCGTTGACTATTACTGTAACAGACCGGTATGAGAGATGGGGAACCCTGAATAGAAAACCTTTTTGTTTCTGACAACGAAATTTAACTGAAGAGTCCGGAGTAACAAATCACCACTTTTATGACATTAACTACGGCAGCGTTCTCTTAATCACTAAAACTGGCCAAGGGCACACAATCGCCGCCAATTAGACTTTCTCCAGAACCTTCGACTGGACCAATACGCAAACTGTAAGACACTTACTCAGATATGGATATGCTACTCTAGGCGCTCCACAACAAGACGAATTGCAGAAAACAAACAAAAAACCAATAAACAAGTTCACGGCAATTTCAAACAATCAAAAATATTAAATGAATCTTTTAAGCCGGAATACGGTCCAGCAGATTACCTAGAAGCAGTGGCATCCGTTGTTTAATGGTGGACAACGATCTCATTTGGTACGACACTGAAAAATTCATCCGAGGAGTTAAAGTTTTCTTCGCTGGATCCCCAAATAGCGGGATTGAATAAGCGAGTTGATCCCGAACGAGATCTGTGAGTTGTTGCGCCAGGTCATCCGAGAGAATCGAGTTATTCTTCAGCCGAACGAATGATTCGATCCACAATCCAGCACTGCGCAGCAATAACATCAAATGAGAATTCAAATTTTAGAGTTTCAGGAAATAGTTCTAATGGAATTTTACCCGATGGGATATCTTTGATTACTCCCGGCAACAAAATAGCGTCCTAGTTTCGATTCATTGCCGTGATGTTAGAGTCGGTTGCGATGTAAACGACCAAACAAGTAATTGGCGAATTGGCGCACCAAACGGACGAGTATGTTCGTGGTTCCAGAATCATTCAGCAGCTGCTCCCAGTTATCGCTCCTGCTTCACTACTATAGGCAAAGGCATCATAATAACGATGACTCAATACGTGTGGTTCACCGACGAAATTTTGTACCATAAAAATTAGAACCGGAAAAATTCTTTGTCGTCGTCGAAGCGAGTGAAGAGTCGGGATGCGTCCAGGTATCAACTCAGTCAAGACGGCCGACGTACGTCTCCGAGTCTTGATGTGGCTACTGGACGTGTTGCGGGCCCATCAGCCAGCCCATGACTTCCGAATATGCATCCTGTTCTACTGTCACCGCCGTAAATCTCATCCGATTCTGGAATTTCCGGTCCATCTCCAACATATGTTCACAAAAGAAAGCCAATTAGTCATTTTCTAATAAAATTCGAAAATATCATTGATAATGAACCTGATCTGGGTTTGTCGGAAGAGGGCCCACTGATGCACCGGGCTAGTCCGAATCGAAACCATCTGAAACATAACACACAAGTTGCTTATCTTGGATAGCTACTGTCAATGCTTTAGCCTCTACGAAAGAATGGATCCCTATATCAAACTATGCTTCCACCATCCATCTGTCAGTTCATCACAATAAACCCTAAGAATAATCAATTACTTAAGTGAGACGTGAAAGATATGATTATTTGAATTGGGGGTTACCTTACCAAATGATGGAGTATAAAAGGAAGAAATAAACAGGTCATCTAGTAATCAAATTGATAATAGTTGACTGCATTATTGTGGAAACATTTTATAACATGTCCACCACCCAGAGTGACAATAAAATGAGCCATGTACATCCCATTGTTTTCAGCCACTGCAGTGTGAAAAAAACAAAAAAAACAATTTAGTTTCAAGCTAATTGATGTGCCTCAACGTCAGACTTAACACCATCATTTGTCTCTGCATAAAAAACTAAAACTTCTTAATTGTCATCTTCTTTAGGATCACCATGACTGTAAAATGAGAAACCTTTTTCAAGTCCTTAAAGATTCTTGGCATCACTGATGTTACTTCTGATCCTGTTGAACACATTGGTAGAGCTGTCAAGTAGAGATGTGGGCTGTTAACAGATTTTCATAAAATTTGAGTAAGCTTATTGAAAGAGACCATCACTTACTGTGTCTGCTTTTTATAAACTTCTTCCCTGAGTTTGGAATTGTCTGACATGAGAAGCCAAATATTATTCTGCTAATGCTGTGGTCCACATGTAAAAGAAAGCCTGTTAAAGAAGTCAGGAAAGAAAATAGTTATAGCAAGTTTGAACCCAAAAAACAGAGTTCTTTAAATCATTAAAAGTTTGTAAAATTGATTAGGAATTTCTCTTCTAGTTAAATCAAAAGACAAATTACAACTTGTGAAGCTGATTAAGCAGGGGACAATCTTGTCAGTAAAACTCTAGAAGCAAGTTTTATTACCATATCACTAATTTTTTACATCTGATCAGAGTTCATCTCGTGACCTGAAAACAGTATTTTAATAAAAACCATTAGTTACAATCAATAATCTTTTTTTGCCATTTCAAGAACTGTTTGATTGCTGTTACATTTTATGATAACATCAGCAGATAACAGACTGCATGCTGCAGCTCAACTTGACTAGTCACCCCTTTCACCAGCTGAAACAAAACCACATGCGATAGCAACAAAGCTCAGACTTACCCCTGTTCTCAAATTAATCCATAGATCAGCAAACTACTACCTGAACATAAACTAATAAAATTCATTGCATTATCACAGGGAAATTGATCGACAAATTTACTTTCATTAATCCAAAGTATCTGCATGGGATGAGATTTGCAACCAATCCGTACAGATAGCAATAGAGAATAGACGAAGTTTCGGCCAAATGGAGAGCAGTTTTGGCCCACGGTGCTCAGATTACTTCGACAAGTAAAATTTACAGGCTAGATTACGTATTGTTGAATCTACAGGCAGTAAGACATACAAGGACAGCCAAAAAAGGCACGACATTTCGGCAAAATGTACAGGCGCTTTCAACTAGAAGTTTAGATGATTTGGCAAAGTAGTATTTACATGCTAAATCACCTGTAAATTTTACACATCAATTTATAAATTAAATATTCCCAAGAAACTAACAAGAAATACCTTTATATTTTCATCATGAGAAACGTTACGGACACTCTGCAGTAACCCACTTCGGCTGCGCCTTAAAACAATATGGCCGAATTTTCTCCCTGAAGACACTGGCGCTCCCTGGTGAACATAATTTTAGCCACCTAGCGACAACCAACAGATTCCAGTTCAAATGACGGAACAGAACGGCTGGAACGCTGGATCTGTAGCTGGATTGCTTGCTTGCAGAGTGTACACAGCACGCAGCAGTTCAACTTGAATTCGTCACGCCTTTCACTAGCTAGCGTGAAATGAATCAAGTGAGGATAAAGACTAGATTACTCTTTCTTTATTAAATATAAGTTGTTATGTAATTACTTCCCTCTACTTCAAAAAGATTTTAATTCAATAAAGTTTTTTACAACACTCTTACAAACTAAATAAAAAGAAAATGGTTAGCAAAAATTTTATCCGTGTACTTCTCAAAATAATAACAATTAAGGATTGCAACGTCAATCTAAATTGCAGCCAAGTATCATATGGCAATCAGAAAATCGAACCAAAGAGTTTGATTATTTTTTTTTCTTATCAAGGCGAGAATAGGAAGTGAGTAGGAAGTAGCCCTGAATTAGTTAACAGAAGGGATCAACGAGAGATGAACTCGATCTACGTGACCCTTGAGATTGTCCTTTCGTTTGAAACGGGATGTGCAATCTTTGTATTCGCACGCAAAGCTCGGCTCTTTGCCACATTCAAACGTAATGTGCCTGCGTTAATAACAAAGACGATCAATTCTATTAATGAAGAAAAGGTAGTGATGGGCCAAACTCAGTCATTTTAGTACCTAATATAATTTTTGCGCTTCGAATAGGTCCGTCCACACGTACACGTTGTAACACCCGCTTCGTCCATGGTAGCAGTAGGAACTTGTCCAGCAAGTATTTTCTGCTCATCAGAATCGAATCCCTCATCCAATTTAGCTTTAACGCGGCGGCGATAAGGTCCTGTTCGAATAAATTGTTTGTTAAACTTCCGTAACGTTCTGTTTTTGGGAATATTTGCATAAATAAGAACACAAGTTTTACTACAGCTACAGTAACAACTACTGTCAAATCGACATACACTGCAATAAGGGTATAAGCGGAATATTTTCCATGCTCACCTTTCAAAGCACCACTATTTCTCGAGGGTATTACGGACACTAGTGATACAAATAACATCTTATCTGAACGAAAAAGTGACGAAAAAAATGCCTGATTTCTAGTGAAATAAATAAAAAGAAAATACTCTAGCTACCAGAATAAAAATTAGAATGGAAATATGCCAACCAAAAATGAAAAAAAGCCGCTCTCTCCTTTTTAACCGACGATGACAAGAAAAAGAATCAATAAAAAGGGAACGAAGGAAAAATGAATTATCATTGGCAAATATAGAATCAAAGAGGTTGTTGCCTTACACCAGGATCGCCTAACTGGAACTGACGCCTTCCTTGTTGATGCGAGTCCTAATAGCGCAAATGGATTTGAAATGACCAAATTTTACACCATCAAAACACTCCCAAAATCAAATCAAGAATTCAACTCAAAACACAAATTGAGAATCATTTCCGAGTTACTTTTATAAACGTCATGGAAAGTGCCGAATACAAAAAAAAAAAAAATATTTAATTCACACTAAGAAACTAGACAAACGCTGTGCGCTTAAGCAAAAGTATAGCCGAGGAACATTAATCCACAAAATTAGATTCCAAAGGAAAAACAAATAGTTCGACATCTATATAAAGACGTTCGGGTCGACGAAGGAACAACACGTAAACTTATTTGTTTTTTTTTACTTTGGCGCCTAATAATAGATCAATGTGGTTTACAGCATCAGACGCTCTCCGAAGGATTTAGTTTCTGGAACTCTTCATATTCGGCCGGATGTCGCCTCTGCATATGCTTCTGAATGTAACGCCGATGAGTGAACTTGTGCTGGCAAACAGGGCAGCTGAACTGCGGGTCTTGGCCACATTCGTAACGCATGTGAGCTTGTAAATTATCTTTGCGATTGTAGCGTCGTTGGCACTGCGGGCAAGAGAAAGGCTTTGTGGGATCATATTTGGTTTTGCGGACAGCCTGAGGAGTTCGCCCTCCTCGCCCTGAAAAAAAAGCCAACAAGAAAACGATCCTAGTCATTTTTAGACATTCAGGTCGATCCTAAGGCACGACCTATCTTCCTAAACATCCTTGATAAGCTATTCTTGACGGAAAACTTGAGAATGACATTACAGTTTACAAGCCTGGCATTTCCTGGTAGACTTTTCGAAATAGAAAACGAAAAAGACAAGCTATAATCCCTCCACACTAACTTACATCTAAAACAACGATGAACAATTTCAATCGCGCAAACTTCAGACACTTATTTGGTTCAAGGTATTAATCTACAGATATGTTAGCGTCAACAAACATAGCATTTGTTATCGAACTGAAGTACTTAACCCAAAATGCCGAACGACCATTTAGTTTTGACTTCAAAATTTAGGTATAAAGATATTAAAAAGTGTACCTCTGCTTTTTGGGGAAGTCACTGTTGAAGATAAAGGATTCTTTTTGTTGTTGCGTCGTGTTCGTGAAGGTCCAGCAGCGTCATTGGGAGTAGGAGTCCATGTTTCCGAACCTTCATTGCGTGAGGTAGCGGGAGGTAGGTAAAAATATCAGACCCTTGAAACGTGTGACAATCTTTTACCTCCATTTGAGTTGTTGTTGGCGGATGTACTGAATTGCTCCTGAGAATTATTCCAGTATTCATCTTCGGGATCCTTGATGGACAACAGAAAGTAATTAAACAATTTACAATTGGGACTAAAATTTCATTTAAAAAAACTGACATTATAAGACCAGTTTTCAGTTGCTTCAAAATGATCATCACCAAATTCGGAGTCCATGTTCTCATCGGGCTTAGCAGACACAAAGGGGTCATCAGGTTCCATTTCAGCTACAAACACGCCAGGTTCCGTTTCTTCTTCATCTTCTTCCTCATCCTGTGTAAGATCTCTCTCTTCTTCGCCCTGTTCAGGTTCTTCTTCTCCAGTCAGCGATGCTTCTATCATCTGCATTGGAGGGGATGAAAGGGATCTAGCTTCAGCAGGGGAGTGTGCAGACTCATCAGTGTTTACAGAACTGGGATATTTCCCTAATGAGATGTGGTAGGGCTTTGATCCATTCATTCTGGCCTTGGTTCTTGAGGGAAGAAAAGTTTCTGGAAGACTAGCTGTGAATTTCTTGTGTTGTGGATGATCAACCAGACCTATAGACAATAGACAAATTGATCTTACAAATCTTACAAACAAAGCAATTCAAGATTAAACAAAGCTATACCTTTAATTTTTAAGGCATAAGCAGTCTCTAAGAAAATATTCAGTCGATCTTGGGAAACATTCACCTCACCCCTATACATATACTAGATATGGGAAAATAAAATTGGGTGTTTCATTGTTGATGAAAAATTTAAATAATAAAAACATCTTACATCCACTAAAGCTTTGAGATCAACAAACTGGACATCTTTGAGAAAAACAACTGCCTGTTTATCAGGCAACTGGCTTAAAAGTTCCTAAAAAGATTAGAATTTAAAACATAAATATTAAAATTAATTAATACAGGCCTTTGTACAATCATTTAGAACTCACTTCAAAATACTGGCTACACGCAAACAGCACAATTCGATGGACATTAATGAACTGTCCTTCTGCCGCTAAGGTGACATCAACAAGTCTCTCTTTCATCAGAAGGGTATCCAAGACCGATATTAAAGTGTTGTGATGATTGTTCCATCTCAGACAAAACTCTCTTAGATCAGTCCCCATTTCTCTCTAAGCTCTTTTGGGTGTTCACAATTTAAAAAAATTATCAAAAAGATGTTTCTCATCAAAACAAACGTTGGACATCGGCGAGATTTGCTCTTGGTCTGTATTCTTTGCTTTTTATCTATCCAATTTAGCAATTTTCAACTTCTCTCAACAACAATCAAAAGAAAGTTATATTTATTAATGGGTTTTAAGTATTCAAAATTCAAATTTTCTACTTGTGAATGATGCCTTTTTGCTATTTGGAATTTCTCAACTGCTTCAATGCTTCCATGGGGTTCGACTGCCGAACACATCGAGCAACAGCGACGCCACCTATTCATATTCTTTTTTTAAAGAATCGATGGCCATTGGCTATCTCTCGTTTGCGCGGCGTTTACGATTATTGAAGGGAACCTATCAATCGAATTGCTTGATTGATCAAAACAAATTTATTTGAACAATAATACATTTTATGGAGAAGGGTTTTGACACTTTATCCTTAAACAATAGACATAAATCGACCCAGCCCCATGCAGTGTTTCCGTCTTAACAACTATTAACCGCTTACATCGATTGATTGTAAGCAATATAAATTCTAAAATATGAGGAGACATTAATCCACATGGTTTGGGTATGTAATGCGACTGAACTGGTCGGTGAACAATGGGACAGATGAGAAACTGAAATGATTTAGCATTAATTTCTTTAAAGGACGAAGAGAGGACCAAATAACAATTAGAAAGCGAGTTGTGCTGTAAGGATCTATACAGGGCGATCCAGCCAAGCAAAAGACGCCTCATTCACCTCCAATTAATTTAATCGATCTTGACGGTTGAATAAATTTTTCGGACAAAGAAACTGGAACCTATGTAGCCAACAGTTCCACACAGAACACCCAATCCAAGGCTAAAAAGTGCCATGTAGCCGAAGTAAAAAGCAGTTTGGAACAATCCATACATTCTGTCAAAGAGACAATTAAAGTCAAAATCAAATCAATAATTCGTGAAAAAATTTTAAGTAAAATCATACTTGGTTTTAAAGAAGAAGTAGTAGATGGCATACATGTAGACATAACCGGAAGTTGACGCTGCTGCCAAGAAGCTAGTCCACTGCCTAGATACGGAAAAACAAAATAATTTACTTTTAATAAACGTTAACAGGTGAAATGATAATAAAATTACCATCGGTAGTCTTCAGCATTGAGCAAGAAATAAGTGCAGACAATAGTAACACAAACGGTGACTACAATTAGAATCAAAACGACGAGAAGCATGAAGCCGTACACGTAATAGATCTTGTAGGCCCAAAACGATGTAAAAATGAAATACCTAAAGCAATACAAGAATTTCGGTTAGCAAGATGAAAAATATATGTGTACATATAAAAGGAATTAATAATTATTACATTTCAATGAAGATAGACCCGAAAGGAAGAATTCCACCGAGTGCAACAATCACTGCAGGTTCCATAAACCATTTTTTCTCTGGGATCGGACGAGGGACGGCATTGACGCGGCATGGATAATCTGGCTGACCAGATAAATTTCGACCCAACACCGTGCCCACCAACGTCAAAGGTAAAACGATAAATAAGCATATACAGGTGATGGCAACCTGAAACAAAGTAACTCCATGAAAAAAACCGTCCTTATTTAAGGCGTTGCAACTTGTGGGGAAATTTACCATGGATCCAAATGGAATGGCTCTTGAGGCATGATAGTATATCGCGATAAAATTGATGAAAAATTCAGTACCACAGACAACAGCTGGGACAAGAAAGGCGGAAACAAGCATCTGTCGAATCCATCGCTTGCCACCCATTCGCGCATACAGACTGCCGCCGAAATAACCATTGACTGGTGACGTGGCAGCATAAACAAAAATGCCTGTACTAATCAGCGAACCACGTCTACAAAAAAGAATAATTATTAGCAAACAAAACAAAAAAAATTGTAAACGAAATATTGAGAACGTACTCTGTGTACAATTCTCCAACGATTGTTAAAAGGATAACGCTGATGGTAACCACAGTAATATGATAACCACTTCCAATAAGGGCGGAGAAAAATGTAGCATGAGCGGATGGACGGAAAACATCACCATGTACTTGCTTCCAACCATACTCATCTCCTAAATCACGTTCCTATTAGGAAATCAAAACTGCTAAAAGAATTTCTTCCTCGAATGAAACATTGTTCATGATACCATGTCGTCCATTTCTTCGTCTTTGTTGTATCTGGCGTAATCTTTCCGCAGAGTTCGCATCAAGATCATGGAGACTAGACCAACCAAAAATATGACCATCATAAAACTGTTGAAGATACTGAACCAATGGATCTAGAGAAAGAAAAATCTTAAAACAATTTTTTTTTTAAATAATTGAAACATTTGAACATACTCTGTGTTGAAAGAAATTTGGATCAAGGTATTTGTCAAAGCGATCTTCAAATTTGACAGCAGAATTCTTCCAACTAACTTCATAGGTAAATGAAATCACAGCCCCGTTTTCAAGCTTCACTTTGTTTTCTGATGTTAGATTGACATCTACAATTTGTTTTCCATTGAATCCAATTTCAAACTTTTTGTGGGTATAGATGTAATGTTCATTGTTTTCTCCAATTTCTCCAACAACTCCCCATATAGGAAGGTCATCAAGATACATTTGATACCAATAATGATTTTTAACTGCATACGTAAAAGCCTTTAGCTTTTCCTCAGACAACCCCACTTCACAGTATGGAGTTGTGGATATAGATCCTTTTAAAGAAATAGTTTAATGATGTCAAGTTATTTAATACAGAAATAAGTTTGATGTATACCTTTATAATCAATTGGAATGCCACTTGGCTCAAGTTCCACCCCTTGCAATGCTTCTCCCAATGTTTCATGGTAGTGGCTGATAGTTTCTTTGGGGCCACTACAGAATGGTAATGAAAAGTACAAATACGTCTCTTGTCGATTATGATAGGGACCGACAGTGTTCACCCACAATACGACTTCTTCATTTTCTTCGTACTGAAAAGTAATTAGAAACAGATTATCAGAACTGCTCGTAGAAGAAAGGCCGGTTTGAAGACGTCACGCAATTTGACTCGACTTACGATGTGATTGTGCTCATCGCCTCCTACAAAAACTGAAAGTAGCAGGAGACACAATACAAATAGGTTTGAAGAAATCATGGTGGCGGTTATATCCAGCAAATAATTCCTCAAACAATATCACGTTTTCATAGACCTTTTTGATAACTTGATGCCAAACAACTTTACAGCCACGTCAACTTTTCAGCCGAGATCGAAACGTATCTTCTATCGCCAGATGGCAGTCAGAAAATCTGTTTTTTTTAACACTAGATGGCAAGAATTACGTAAACAACAGTTGTAAACAAAACGAACAGAATAGAATACATTTCAATTTTGTTATCAAAAACAGAATATATTAATTTCCTTGATGGTAATATGGCTTCATTGAAATGTTGAGTCATTCATTAACGTTTAGATTTACAGTTACGAAAATCTAAACAATCGTCGGTTAAAGAATTCCGATGTATGATAAGGTTATTACACAAGGTCCAAAGCAACAGTTTACTGATTAAAAAAATTTTCCCTTAACTATAATAGCCTGTAATACTTCTAAAGTCTTTAAGTTGAAAGCCAAATGTTATCAGATTTGAGTAAGAATAACAAATCCTTTTGAAGATGAACACAACTATTAATAATCCGGTATGATATAAGATTACAATGTTTTTCAGTTTAAAATAATGAAGATTTATTTTGCAATATTATAGGTTATTTCATGTGTGATGAGCTTACCGAAGGTAATTTGCAGCAAGGGAATCTTATTGTTATTCATAGTCAACCCACTGCCATAACTTACTTCAGCAATGATCTGTTTTATGCATTGCTTTAGTTGGCTTGGTTCTGTCATTTTAGTAAGAAATACTATACGAAGATTTGTAATTTATTTAAAACCTGCTAGACATTAACTTCGATGAGTTGATTACGTCACAATCCGCAAAGCAGTTGATTGGGACGCCTAAAAAATCCGCGCCGGAGTTGTTAAAAAATTGCAAACATTCCCGTAGTTTATTTAGTACCAAAATATTACTCAAACAAAATGAGAGAAAATATATTTTTTTTAAGTTTATAAAAAGTTTAATTCGTTGTGTTCTTATTAGCCTGCACAACGGGAACAGGCGGAACATGGACGCCGAAAACCTCAAAATATTAAAATAAGGAGGATGACCGATGACGTAACGAATGGGGGAGTTGGATTTGTTTTCCCGCACAGGGATCGACAGACAAATAAACGTTTTTTGCTACGTTTGGTCTCCGCGTTCTTCTTTTCACCTAGATAATAGCTGGGATTGCGCCCCTTATGCGACATTACAGAACTTCGTTGTAAATTTCATGGTTTGTCGTTCAACCTGGAATAATTATCCATTATGATGCTACCATACACTAGACGCATTATTTGAAGTATTATTAGTATACCATTATCACTAATGGAGTTGTGACTATTAAATAATTTTCATTTTCATTAAATCAGGGATCAGAAATATTTTCAATATTCACCATCAACCTTGAATAAAATTGGACCAGAATCTAATTTATTCTTCTGTGATGTGATATTTAAAATAAATTCACCTGTGTGATACTGATAACCCGTCAGAATATGAAGTATTTTAATCACTGAAATAGAATGATGAAAGATCATTCGGAACGAATCAGTACAGCTGTCAACAAGTTAGGTCAAACACTGCAAAGAAGATATGTTACCCATTACAATGTTAAGAAAATTTGAGTTCTCTTTCGTTTTGACATTAAAAAAATTTTCTGTTTGCACTAATTTTGTGTTATTGTTGGATTCCGCTCGAAACTTATTGAGAAGTCTGAACAGGTAATTCAATATGAACGGGCGTGACGTATAGTCGAAAAATATTAGGAGGGGGAACAATTGCATTGCAACCCGAAGTTCATTCATAAGTTAAACAATATACTTAAAATTAGGGAACGAGTCTTATTTTTCCAATCGAACCCAAATTTTCGCTGTGTCCTTAACGGATAATGTGAAAACAGTCTAAACGTTGAATTGAAGAAAAAAGACAAAAAGAAAACCTCTTGCGTTTCTATTGCGTTCGAGGGAAGAGTAGTGACGACTGAGCAATAGCCGCAGGGTCCGACAGGCAAATAGTTATTCTGTTACGCTTCGGCCAGCTCATTGCGGTTCTATCTAGGTAATTCACTGGCACCTCGCCTTTTATATTATATTATAAACTGTGAACGACACTTTGCAATTTAGGTATTTATCGAAGCACTATCAGCGTTAACCATATGAACAATATTAATAGGTGAAAAGATGAATAGAAATCATATCATGTGACCAACGTCAACGCTATGAAATTTTTCGATAAATCACTTGTTATTTTCTTTATAATTATTCCCAACCTGCCATCCTTTCCGATTGTCTTCCCCAATATTATACTGCTTAATATTGGTGATGCTAAATGACACAATGGTGAAATCCGTCAATCGTCTGAATTTATCGACAAGAATAGGATTAGTGTCAGATTAGGGTTTAGCCTAAATTTAAACTGGTGTCAATCCAGAATATAAAGATCTAGTCACGGTGAAACAGAATGGCGAACGATTCGACCAATAAATTAGCGTAACTAGCAAATATGTAAACACAATAATGTAGAGCGCCGATCATATCGGTCGTAATGAATGGAGAAACAAAACTCACATAAAATTTCCCATTGTAAATAATTCATTCTAGCTTCAAGTCGTCTATGTTCCGGTGCCAGTTGATTACGATAGAATACACCATAGTCCGTAAGACAGGCTTAGATGCTCCGGTAATTTTCGCTGGATGCCTGGATGGTCGTTTCAGGGTTATTGGGGAGCCAAATAAAGGAAGAAGTGTCAATTTGACAAGAATATTATATAATTGTGAATTTACTTATCATTCACACTACGACAACTTTATTTCTAGGATTGAAAAGTGTAAGTAATCGGCATAAAGGTTTTCATTTATAAAGTAAGCGTCCCATCAAAAGAAATGAAGGGGGGGGGAGATTTTTAACGGCTTGTGGTCACAGCAGCACGGCCGGAATTCAAATAAATGGACTAGTTTCACCAATATCGGTTATCTTCACGAACGATCCATGAAACGAACACTAATTAACCTGTGGATGATTTTGTAAATTCATTAGCAACTTTACGGTCAGATTAATGCTGTCACCGCATACGTGTCAAACTAGTGCGCAATATTGATATCTCACAATCTTGACGCTATTAAGTATAATTTGTCTTTGATTTTATCGATGCGGTAACTGTGAATTAACGCTGATTTAATCAGGGATCTCTCGAGCAGGGAAGTCAACCCTTCCTTTTCATTTTTTCACAGGTAGGCTGAACAGATTACCGATATTTAGAAGATGCACTGACACGTAGTCGTGGCTAAATATTGGTGCGATCTGCTAGGCCACCACCTCTAATTAATAATTAACTGATAACTGATAGTGTTTCAGAAAATAAATCTCTCTATACCGCAAGAAATAGATGATGTCTATGCTATGGTTGTAACGCACTTGTATGAGCGACGTAACTCCAACAGACTGAATATTTCTTATCACTACACAACATACGCCAATCAGTAAAGTTCGTTATTTCAATTTTTGATTCACATTGAAATATTTAAGGGGGAATATAAAAACTAGAGTTGTGCTATGGATCAGGAAGATGCATTCTTCCTAGGGAGTAACAAAGACCTGTAATCGGCCCGAGGGTAGTTTAAAAATTTAATCGAAAACTAATTATAAATCCAGTCAATCTGAACGGTGTTTGTGCTTCTACTGTTAAATTGTAATCACATTTTGATGTTCAAGTCAATGAGCACATCGCATTTGGGATAGAGCAGTGTGTTTATGAAACAATTGCGAAAGTGATTATCACCGTTGGTTCTAATTAGCGCTCAGCAGTAAGGAATCATGCACAGAGGGTTGGCCATGACGATATGATTGTAAGGCAGATTGATTTCATTTAAAAGAGTGCGTTGTGGGGCCGAAAAACTTTGGTTGAAAAGCTAAGAAGTCATTGATTATGTATATGTATTCAATACTGATGTATATTGAAATCAGGCATTCGTGACTCGACCCACTCAATTGTTATAAACATGAACAATATGAACTGTTGTATCTAAAATGAAAACAATCAGTATAATCTACGAAATATTTAGACAACTATCCAGTTTCATGTATAAATAAGTTTTAGTAAAGTTATTTTTTCTTATCGAATACTGAGCTTGGATATCATATGAATGGTGTTCTTTTAAATAAATTGGAATCTGATCATCTAGGCGGTGCAAAACACATTAAGTAATGGTGTTCATAAACATTAACGACGATTATTCGTCCGCATACTGTCCGCAGCGCATATCGCATCATTTAGCGGTGGGAGTGGGAGAAGTTATCAGTGAGCCAGACAAGGCTACCAGACAGACACAAGGAGCTGATCGTATAGATAAATTTGCACTAGCCTAGATATAACCCGAATTTTTTAAAATGAACATTCAAGTGCATGATGTGATGTGTCTAACTTCATTATTCATTATTTAATGTAAACTATTTATTTACGTTTAGCGAAGTCGCAATCGCTATCACTTATTCATCACGAATACACTCGACTAGTTATTTATTTTCTGAATTGGTGTTATAGTTATTTAAGGTATTTTGAAGTCTTAAAAGAATGGAAACAACTTCCTTTGCTTTCTCCGCCAATGTTCGAATGGTCACGTCCCATTTGAAACACGCAGCGTCATCGTTTAAGGAAATAGATGTCACATTCTTTAAAAGTCACATTCTTTAAAAGATAGGACTCTCTCGCCCCTTCTTGGGCGAGAGACTAACCTTGTTAACGTACTGGATAACTATCCAGAAAGATAAGCAATCCCGTTATCATCGCTTGATGTGTAAACCTATCTTTATTATTGCGAGCCCGAAGGGCGAAGCTAATAATCGCATACGCAGAAAAAAAAAAGCCATGTCACTTTGTCTGTCTGTCTGTCTGTCTGTATGTAACGCTCCATAACTCGGGTGTTTCACGACAGATTTCGGACTTTTTGGTCTTAAAAATTAGAAAAAAAATATGCGGTGCGACCAGAACAAAAATTATTTCATTTACTTAATTAGTTCTCCTGTAATTAATGAAAAACTGCTAAAATAATTGTTTTACGACTAGTGACATCTGGTGGTTGCGACTACAACATTTTCATTTTCAAAATAAATCACCACCAGATGTCTATGGCATCGCCGTGTTGACGCAATCTTTGATGTCCCAACTATGACGCAACAGCCAGACAGATTTGCATTTATGTTTTACAGTTATTTGATTCATAAAAATTGAAATATTGAACTTTATGTATAAAAATAGGAAAATATGAGTTGAACAAACTAAACGTAAATAACTTGCAAGGATATTGAACTGTGACAGAAAAATCCCGTTTTAAGACCAAAAAGTCTGTTAAGAAAAGTGTGAATTGTGAATAAGTCCGACTTAAATATAGGCCCTGAATTTTTCATTTAAGACAGTTTTCAACTGGCTTACGACTATCCCTTCGCGGCGAGCTGATAAGCTTGCTTTTCTATCTTATTCTAGACAGAATATTCCCCGAATAAAATTCTCATTCGGTTATGGTATATACTTGTGCAAGTAATCATTATGCATGATGCTCGTGATTGCTAACAACAGCTTTCGTCAATTTGCTATCATAAAATTTGACTTAAACGACGAGATGGAGAAATTTTGCGCGTCCCTGAATACTCAGTGAGTTGTAAAATGTGTGATGTGTCGGTAATAACTGTAAAATAAACAAGTGAAATAAATAAGTCTTACAATTCTGCGTCTAAAAATAGAGCACATAATAGAGCTCATAAGATAAACATGATTTCACTGTTTAAATACTCACAAGGAAAAATAAGCACACACATAAATGTAAATTGAAGGGAAAAAATTTTTTGTTTTTTTTTACAGCCACGTTAACTTTTCAGCTGAGATAGAAACTATCTTCTATCGCCAGATGGCAGTCGAGAAATTCGGTTTTTCAAAACACTAGATGGCGAGAATTACGTAAACAACAGTTGTAAACAAAACGAACAGAATAGAATAAATTTAAATTTCGTTATCAAAAACAGAATATATTAATTTCCTTGATGGTAATATGGCTTCATTGAAATGTTGAGTCATTCATTAACGTTTAGATTTACAGTCACGCAAATCTAATCAATCGTCGGTTAAAGAATTCCGATGTATGATAAGGTTATTACACAAGGTCCAAAGCAACAGTTTACTGATAAAAAAAATTTTCCCTTAACTATAATAGCCTGTAATACATCTGAAGTCTTTAAGTTGAAAGCCAAATGTTATCAGATATGAGTAAGAATAACAAATCCTTTTGAAGATGAAACCAACTATTAATAATCTGGTATATGATATATAAGATTGCAATGTTTTTCAGTTTAAAAAATGAATAATTTTTTGCAATATTATAGGTTATTCCATGTATGATGAGCTTACCTGAGGTAATTTGCAGCAAGGGAATCTTATTGTTATTCATAGTGAACCCACTGCCATAACTTACTTCAGCAGCATAGGTAAGATATGGTATACATGACTGTACTTATAGTAATATCCTACATTGAATCTGTTTTATGCATTGCTTTAGTTGGCTTGGTTCTGTCATTTTAGTAAGAAATACTATATGAAGATTTGTAATTTATTTAAAACCTGCTAGACATTAACTTCGATGCGTTGATTACGTCACAATCCGCGAAGCAGTTGATTGGGACGCCAAAAAAAAAAATCCACGCCGGAGTTGTTAAAAAAATGCAAACATTCCCGTAGTTTATTTCGTACCAAAATATTACTCAAACAAAATGAGAGAAAATATTTTTTTTAACTTTATAAAAAGTTTAATTCGTTGTGTTCTTATTAGCCTGCACAACGGGAACAGGCGGAACATGGACGCCAAAAACCTCAAAATATTAAAATAAGGAGGATGACGTAACGGAATGGAATAACGGAATAACGGAATGGGAATATACGAATATACGAATAACGGAATGGGGGAGTTGGATTAGTTTTCCCGCACAGGGATCGACGGGCAAATAATCGTTTTTCACAACGTTTTTTCTCCTCGTTCTTCTTTTCACCTAGATAATAGCTGGGATTGCGCCCCTTATGTGACATGACAATCAGTGAACTTCGTTGTACATTTCATGGTTTGTCGTTCAACCTGGAATAAATATCCATTATGATGCTACCATTCACTGGACGCATTATTTGAAGTATTATAAGTATCCCATTATCACTAATGGAGTTGTGACTAATAAATAATTTACATTTTCATACAACAAGGGTTTAGAATGTTATCATTATTCACCATAGACCATGAATAAAATTGGACCAGAATCTAATTTATTCTTCTGTGATGTGATATTTAAAATAAATTCACCTGTGTGATACTGATAACCCGTCAGAATATGAAGTATTTTAATCACTGAAATAGAATGATGAAAGATCATTCGGAACGAATCAGTACAGCTGTCAACAAGTTAGGTCAAACACTGCAACTAAGTTATGTTACCCATTAAAATGTTAAGAAAATTAAAGTTCTCTTTCGTTTTGACATAAAAAAAATTTCTGTTTGCACTTTTATTGTGTTTTTGTTGAATTCCGCTCGAAACTTATTTAGAAGTCTGAACAGGTAATTCAATATGAACGGGCGTGACGTATAGTCGAAAAATATTAGGTCGGGGAGTTCATTCAATAAGTAAAACAATATACGTACAATTAGCGAGTGAGTCTTTTATTTATCCAATCGAACCCAAATTTTCGCTGTGTCCTTAACGGATAACGTGAAAACAGTCTAAACGTTGAATTGAAGAAAAAAACAAAAATAAAACATCTTGCGTTTCTATTGCGTTCGAGGGAAGAGCAGTGACGACTGAGCAATAGCCGCAGGGTCCGACAGGCAAATAGTTATTCTGTTACGCTTCGGCCAGCTCATTGCGGTTCTATCTAGGTAATTCACTGGCACCTCGCCTTTTATATTATATTATAAACTGTGAACGACACTTTGCAGTTTAAGTATTTATCGACGCACTATCAGCGTTAACCATATGAACATTGTTGGTAGGTGAAGAGATGATTAGAAATAATATCATTTGACCAACGACAATGCTATGAAATTTTTCGGTAAATCACTTGATATTTCGTTCTAATCATACCCTATCTGCCATCTGAAATCCGACCCAATTATATTTCTCTAATATTGTACTGCCCAATATTGGTGATTTAATTGGACATTAAGTTCAAGAACCGGGACGCAATGTCGAGATTTGATTAATGCCAGATTTGGGGTTAACCTTAATATGTACTGGTGTCAACCCAGAATTTAAAGATCTAGTCACGGTGAAACAGAATGGCGAACGATCCGACCAATAAATTAGCGTAACTAGCAAATATGTAAACACAATAATGTAGAGCGCCGATCATATCGGTCGTAATGAATGGAGAAACAAAACTCACATAAAATTTCCCATTGTAAATAATTCATTCTAGCTTCAAGTTCATGAGATCGTCTATGTTTCGGTGACAGCTGATTACGATAGAATACACCATAGTCCGCAAGACAGGCTTAGATGCTCCGGTAAATTTCGCTGGATGCCTGGATGGTCGTTTCAGGGTTATTGGGGAGCCAAATAAAGGAAGAAGAGTCAATTCGACAAGAATTTTATATAATTGTGAATTTACTTGTCATTCACACTACGACAACTGTATTTCTAGGATTGAAAAGTGTAAGTAATCGGCATAAAGGTTTTCATTTATAAAGTAAGCGTCCCAAAAAGAAATGAAGGGGGCGAGAGTTTTAACGGCATGTGGTCACAGCAGCACGGCCGGAATTCAAATAAATGTACTAGTTTCACCAATATCAGTTATCTTCACGAACGTTCCATGAAACGAACATTAATTAACCTGCGGGTAACTTTGTTAATGCATTAGCAACTTTACGGTCAGATTAATGCTGTCGCCGCATACGTCTCAAATTAATGAGCAATATTGATAACTCACAATCTTGACGCTATTAACTATAAGTTGTCTTCGATGTTAGTTCTTCGGTAGATGTGAATCAACGCTAGAATTAAACGGTGTTTTCAAGCAGGGAAAACAACATTGTTAATTAATCGTTTCACCAGCAGCCTTAACAGAATACCCATATTTAGGAGATGTACTAAATCGTAACTAAAATATGGTTAAATCTGTGGGGCCACCGGCACCTCTAATTGTCTGATAGTGTTTCAGAAAATAATTCTCTCTCTACCTCAAGAAATAGATGATGTCTTAGCAATGGTTGTAACGTTTTTTACTATGAGCGACACAACTTCAACAGACTGAATAATTCTAATCACTACACATCATACGCCAATCAGTAAAGTTCGTTATTTCAATTTTTGATTCACATTGAAATATTTAAGGGGGAATATAAAAACTAGAGTTGTGCTATGGATCAGGAAGATGCATTCTTCCTAGGGAGTAACAAAGACCTGTAATCGGCCCGAGGGTAGTTTAAAAATTTAATCGAAAACTAATTCTAAATCCAGTCAATCTGAACGGTGTTTGTGCTTCTACTGTTAAATTGTAATCACATTTTGATGTTCAAGTCAATGAGCACATCGCATTTGGGATGGAGCAGTGTGTTTATGAAATAATTGCGAAAGTGATTATCACCGTTGGTTCTAATTAGCGCTCAGCAGAAAGGAATCACGCACAGAGGGTTGGCCATGACGATATGATTGTAAGGCAGATTGATTTCATTTAAAAGAGTGCGTTGTGGGGCCAATGAACTATGAAATGGTATATATTTATTTATATAAATTAAAGATATGTTGAAATCGGGCATTAGTGACTCGCCCATTTAAAAGTAAAAAATATGAATGTTTATATCTGAAATGATAACAATCAGTACAATCTACGAAACATTCGACAACTCTCCAGTTTCATGTACTAAAAAGTTTTAGGATCGTTATTTTTTCTTATCGAATAGTACGAATACTGAGCTTGGATATCATGCGGATGGTGTTCTTTTAAATGAATCGGAATCTGATCATCTAGGCGGTGCAACACACATTAAGTAATGGTGTTCATAAACATTAACGACGATTATTCGTCCGCATACTGTCCGCAGCGCATATCGCATCATTTAGCTGTGGGAGTGGGAGAAGCTATAAGTGAGCCAGACAAGGCTACCAGACAGACACAATTTTCTGATCGTATAGATAAATTTGCACTAGCTTAGATATAACCCGAATTTTATTAAATGAACATTCAAGTGCATGTTGTGATGTATCTAATTTAATTATTCATTTTTCATTGTTAATTTATAATTGACGTTTATCGTAGTCGCAATCGCTCTCACTTCCCCATCACGATTACACTCGACTAATTATTTATTATCTGAATTGGTATCATAGTTATTTCAAGGTATTTTAATCTTCAAGAATTGAAACAACTTCCTTTGCTCTTTTCTTCTTTACATGTACGGTTAGGGCCAACAAGTGTATCGAAGAAAGAATCGTAAAGGAAATCGATGTCACATTCTTTTAGCTTTCGCGTCTTCACTTTCTCCTGGGCTGAAAGTATAAGTGAATGATTAACCTTGATAATGAACTGGATAAATAACCAGAATAATAAGCAATCCCGTTGATGTCGCTTGATGCGTAAACCTAACTTTATTAAACACTAGACAGATTATTCCCCGAATAAAATTCTCATACGGTGATGGTATATACTTGTGCAAGTAATCATTATGCATGATGCTCGTGATTGCTAACAACAGCTTTCGTCAATTTGCTATCATAAAATTGGACTTAAACGACGAGATGGAGAAATTTTGCGCGTCCCTGAATACTCAGTGAGTTGTAAAATGTGTGATGTGTCGGTAATAACTGTAAAATAAACAAGTCAAATAAATAAGTTCTCACAATTTTGAGTCTAAAAATAGAGCTCATAAGATAAACATTATTTCATTTCATTGTAAGTACTTACACACATAAATGTAAATTGAAGGGAAAAAAATTATAGCCACGTTAACTTTTCAGCCGAGATCGAAACGTATCTTCTATCGCCAGATGGCAGTCAGAGATTCTGTTTTTCTTAACACTAGATGGCGAGAATTACGTAAACAACAATTGTAAACAACGAACAGAATAGGATAAATTTAGTTTCAATTTCGTTATTAATAACACAATATATTAATTTCCTTTATGGTAATATGGCTTCATTGAAATGCTAAGTTATTCACTAACGTTTAGATTTCCAGTTACGCAAATCTAAACAATCGTCGGTGAAAGAATTCTAATGAATGATAAGGTTCGTCACCTTATCAGTGACTTTATTAGTGAATGACACAAGGGCTCCAAAGCAAAAGTTTACTGATAACAAATGTGCTTGTAGCTATAATAACCTGTAATACATCTGAGCTCTTTTAGTTGAAAGCCAGATCTTATCCCATTTGTGTGAGAGTATCGAAACCTTTTGAAGATGAACACAACTATTAATAATCCGGTATGATATAAGATTGCAATGTTTTTCAGTTTAAAATAATGAAGATTTTTTTTGCAATATTATAGGTTATTCCATGTGTGATGAGCTTACCTGGAGGTCATTTGCAGCAAGGGAATCTTATTGTTATTCATGGTCAACCCACTTACAACAGCAACAGGTAAGACAGTATGACTGTGTGGCATCCAACTTTGAATCGGTTCTATGCATTTCTTTAGTTAGCTCATTTGTGTAATTTTAGTGATAGAATACTAAATGTAGATTTTTTATTCATATAAAACCTACATGCCTTATTCCCCTCCTGCTTCATAAAATTAGGTTTGCCATCAACTTGTTACATCAGGGAAATATGCAATGCGTCTTCCATTTCGATGCCCGTTTCGACCAAGGTCAGACTGTGCGTAATACTAATTTCCCGTCTTCATCCTGGGGGCCGGAAGAACGATCCACGTTGCCCTTTGCCAAGAATAGGCACTTTTTTATGGAAATAAGATGTTTGCCGGATCGATTTTCGGTTCGCTTTCTTTTCAGATAACATCCACATGTCGAGTCAATCTCCTGCCGCTTTAGCTTTCATTTACATTCACCACGGTTATCTTTGCTTCGTAGCTATATGCTCTAAATACTTTTTTTATCTTGGATTTACCTTATTTTTTCAAAAAATGTTGCTGCTTTGTTTATCGCCGTTTGTGCTTACTATGTCTGTCATTTGTCCAGGTTTTGTGTGAGCTTGGTTTGTGGGCAGCAACGGGAACTTGGAGATATTGCATTTCAACTGACCTCACATTTTGACACAAGCTGGGTCATCCGCAATAGTAAACTCAACAAGGAATGGGGTGTCGAAGAGGGAACAACGACACACAAGTTTCCTTTCAAACGCCTTCAGCCTTTCAAAATTGAAATTTTCACTAGTCCGTCCTCTTATCTGGTGAGTCACTGTCCAAATAACGTCGTCCACCAGCTGATTGCTACATGTATGTCCGTCTTGCAATGGGCTTTTTTTTTTTCGGTGTGTCACGTTTCGTATATTCTTCGGAATAAATCATCTGTGATAATAATTTTCGTTTGATTGATTCACGTCTAGATTACCGTTGATGGTAATCACCACTGTGAGTACATCCACCGAGTTTCGTATTCCGAGGCTAACACTCTTCAAATCACTGGAGATGTTCAAGTTAGCATGATTGAATTCCGATCAGCAAATACTTTCCCGACATTTCCATCGAGTAACCGCCTCAACGTGGCATACCCGGTAATAGTAACTTAGCAAATGAAGTTATATAGATCATCAGTTTAATTATCTCTTTATACCTTTATTTCCATGTCGACATTTCCAGCCGCTTCCATTTGCGTCGTTGATTAATGGACCTCTATCAGTGGGAAATGAAATTCAAGTCCACGGACAAGTTAAGCCGCATCCCAACAGGTAATATACTACATAATCGTGATTATTCAAACTTATATTAAGAGAAGTTAAACTGATGTTTGTTTTTTTTCTCCCAAGGTTCCACATTAACTTGCAGCAGGGATGTCAGTCCTATCCTCATCCCACTATGGTTTTCCACTTCAACCCTCGTTACGAAGGTGGGCAGCGCACCATCGTCATGAATTCCTTCATTGGCAGCTGGGGGTCGGAACAACGGGTTGCGGTCCCTAGGAATCTATTACCTGGAAATACTTTCGTGCTCGCCATCAGACGTCAACCGTCTTACTTTGAAGTTTCGGTTAATGGATCCGTCATCGCCACGTACAATCATCGCATTGCGGCCGATATGGTCGACTCGGTGTCCATTGACGGAGATGTTATCATCCACAAAGTCGTCGCCTATTAATAGACTGGGCCAAACGTATAATGCACATTCCCAACGACATCAAATGTATGCCACAAAGTACCTGTTAGAAATTCCCAAATGATTATCCCTTTGCAATCGTGGTTAAGAGCAACATGCTTCCAATCGTCGAGAATTCCCTTTAGGTGGTATGTCTGGGTGCATTTTAAAAAGATTTGATTTGTTGCTGTTATTCTGTGCTGGGGATATAGACCAATAAAAATAAAATAACATTGAGTTGCTCCAGCAGCTGTAAATTCTTAGTGAAATCAATTATCTGATATCTGAACGCAATACGAAAAGAAAAACTTGTAAATGTATTGGCCGTTGACGAAAAAATATTTGAAGCGAAATTTTAAAAAATGAAAGATTGAATAGAATTAAATCAGCTTGAACGATAAGCTCGACCGACTTTGGCGTTCCAGTTGATTTCACGAAGGACATTTTCACGCGTGTTGGAAACTGGTGGGAAGCCTAGCTCCCTCGCTTTCGGCAGGATTCCGAACGGACGATTGGGGAAATGGGAACTCAACTCTGATCTGACAGGATTGCTGGATGGATACGAAGCCGGGGGAAGAGGGTCCAGCACGGGCAAATTTAGCGGCGAATAAACCGGAGCTTCACTCTCCACTTTCTCTAGAACCGCTTCCGGCGACTCGACAGGTTCCAATGGCAACACAGAAGCGATAAAAATCGGAACAGCTGGCGAAACAGTTGGAATTACGGATACCGGTGCATCAACTAGAGGAACATCCACTGGTTCAGAATGTACAAAAGCAGGGACTTGGGGTGCTGCTGTTGGGATAGCTACAATCACAGGCTCTTCTGCTACTATTCTAAGATCGACAGGGCTATCTTCCACTTGCGGCGCAATCGCTGGCACTTCTTCGACCGGGAAATGATCGTCAGAATGCTTTTCGACTTCCGACGCTATTTCTTCTTCGACTACTGGAACAGACTCGACGACATCCTGAAAGTCAATCAAAAGTGGAGTATCATCTACGACACTGGAATGGTCGACGTCAAATACTGATAACAATACAGCTGGCTCATCGATCAGGTCGGCTTCCGGCAAAACGGCTGGGCTAATGTCATCTTGAATTTTAGTTGACAAATGCAAAGTTTCCTGATCGAATACAGGTGAGAAGCCTTCGGTGGTTGGCGCTAAAGGTTCCAGGGTAGTCGCTACGGGATCCGCAATTCTAGTCTGCAAGTATTTCTCTGCCACATTGGCGTCGTTGCGGGTGACTCGCTGGATGTTACCGAAGCTGCGAGGCAATACTCTAGTCATCCGGTTAGAACGGACCGGGCTGGCGGAGCCGGTAGACAGTTGTAGCAAAAGCAGACAAGCCAACAGCGCAATGCTTCCTCTCTAAAAATATCAACAAATAATGGAATCCGTTCAACTTTACAAAGGCCAAATTTTAATTATATAGTCCATACACTTACATGAAGGCGATTCATGGCGAATGAGAGGAGTCAAAGTTGTTGTTTACTCGGCAGACTGAATCTGACTGAAGAATAAAGCTGCAAACATGCTGATTATATAGTGGTCGACTTGCACATATTTTCCAGCCTTTTATTTTCGGCCGATTTCTTTCTTACTCAACTTTTACCCATTAACTAAATAAGGAAGCCCTGAATGGTAGCATGCTGCTGAGCTCTGCGCTGTTTGTCTCGTCTAGTAGTTTTACGACACACCAAAGAAAGGGAAAACGCAACCGAGAGTAATGTATTCATTTGCCTCACAGCTTGCGGGAGGAAGCAGCAGCAGGAGCAGCAGACGATTAGCGAACGTGATTTCCCATCGTCTAATTTACGACTGGCCTGCGTTCGTTCGTCTAGTTTCACTTTTTTGAGCGACGACGGCACCTGCTGCTGCTCGTGTTGCCACACAGTTAAGGATGCGAGGCACCAGTGAGAGTTAAGCGAAAACCCCAAAATGTCTGCTGCATTAAATATTCGACGCACCGCAGACTATAAACAGGAAAATGGCGGGGAAAATGGATGGACTTTTGCCGCATGTTTTTGAGCAGAAACCCCACCTCTCTCCCCACCAGACTTGCATGTAATCATTTTTATTTCGCTCTGCTCTAATACATTTCTCGAGGAAAAAAAATAGATCTACACAGGATTGCAGGGGTAAGAAAGATAGTTGAAACGGTTATGCTCATAGTTATGCTATTGTTCGGGTTCTTCCAGGTTTTCACCTAAATAAGGACGTACTTGTACCATTTCAACCTGTCGTCGCTTTCCATTTCTTTTGGTAAATTCTGACTTCTTCCAAGGGTCTAAATGACATCTGCAGATTGCGTAACCTAACGTTTGCCGTATTTATCAAATGACGAGGATGAAACTTTGAAGGATTTTCGACCTACATTTATTTTAACTTGCTGAGTAATAGCTTTCTATGAGATTTTTCTTTAGATGATACAATGAGCTATTTTAATCTACAAGACTTTCATCATACTGCGTCATATTACTTTAGAAATACTTAAAAGGTCGCTCGGTAAATTAATATTAAGCGTCCAATAGTCACGCACGAATTTTCGAGATCGTATACTTTATTAATTGATTCATATTATTTAATTTTAGACAATCAAACACCCTTAACTTAACCGAAGAATCAGATCAAAATTCTTTTCCCAGCGGGAATCGAATAGCGCCGACTGATTGGGATTCTAATTTAAGTTTTCAATAGGTTGCAGGTGTTGATTTCGAGTTAATGATACTGGTATAATCCCAGAATAACAAAGTCTTAGATCTCTTAAGTGTAACGGTGACTAACGTGAACTTCACCTGTCCGATCCAATACAATTAAATGTCGTACGAGAATAATTAACGTGCAGTACGGCGCTATACTAACTTTTTGAAACAATTCATGAGTTAGAATTAGGCAATTTGATTGTTGAAAGTGGAAAAATTAAGAAAATAATACTTTCGAAGGAAACAACGAACGAATTTCAAATCTCAGTCTTGAGCTCTTAAGAGATTTGAAAGTGGAACCAAGTAGACTAATTGTATCGCTATTTCTAAATGTGTGACTTTCTATTAATAAGCCTTCCCAGTTCCCACTAATGTATTTATGCTTCCAGACCTCAACACTCAACAGCCAATTGCCACCTCCATCATCTTTAAATTTCAAGGAGTTTGCTACCAAACAGAACAAGACATAATTAGTGTGATTCATAGAGTCGCTAAAGCAACACAATTTTGACCTGAAAGGAAATCACAAGACAAATCTATAGGCAACAAGTGGGAGTTGAAATCGTGAAAGATGTCTACCAAATTATTTGCTGAATATTTATAACTCGTGAGAAATGTTATGTTAGTGCCATCACGTGATGGCACTATTAGGCCTATGTCAAATAAAAACGAAAATGGAACAAATGCTTTTTTGTACAGCTCAACATGGTTAACCATGGTATGACTTCTCGTTGAAAGCAAAATTTTCGAAACGGATTTGATTAGCGTATCTGCTGATGTAAGAATCATATTCTAATAACCAATGTGTATCGATAGATGATTGGAGATTCTGACATTTTAAGATCCTGACTATACCAGAAACTACTCATCCCGAATATAAATTTTTGACTAAGATTATCAGAATCAAATTTCATTCACGTTAATTCCATGCAGTTGATTTAAGTTGTGGAATCATTGACGGCGATTTGCCTCTAGTCTTTTCTTGGCATGGGGCTTGACTACTTCGTCCTTAACTGATTATGTTTGACTCTGTTGCCTGTAAAGTGTTAACTATATAGTAATAAAGTATCAGTCAAATAAAGAAAAATAATTGTAGAGGTGTGCTGGGTATTTCAAGAAAATAGTTGGAGAACTTCATTGGTGTAACTGCTAGTTTTAAGCCTCTTGGATTGTTACCGCAACCTTTGGCTTTTCAAATGAAACGGGTTCAAACACTCACGATGCTATTATAAGTCAAGTTCATTATTTCTTATATCTTATTTATTAATAATATATTTATATCTTATTACATGCAGGCAATTTCAAAATAGAAAGAAAATGCAAATCCACCTGGGGTGAATTGGAACAAGACGTAAACACAGCTGCAAAAAAGGAGCTCACCAGAGATTGTTTCAATTGGGAAATGACTCAAATGAGCTGGTGCTTTAGTGAACCAATAAAAATGGGTGTTTTAATTAACGAACCATAATAATGTAATTACGAAGAATGCGTTTCTTATAGTAATTTACCAATTACCCGTTCTCGTATTCAATTGCTAATCATGAAATCCGATGATTTGTCGTCCACGTATGTTGGAACCATAATAAAACGGGTTCAAACACTCACGATGCTATTATAAGTCAAGTTCTTTGTTTCAAACGTTTGATAACGTACCCGGAGTGATGGAACTCTAGTCAATCAATCCATCGTGAACTTCGAAATAGAAAGAAAATTCAAAATCTACATGGGGGGGGATTGGAACAAAACGTAACACCACCTTCGAAAAATTAGCTCACCTGAGATTATTTCAATTGGGAAACGACTAAAATGAGCTGGTGCTTTAGTGAATTAATGAAATTCGTGTTTTGATTAACGAACAATAATAATGAAAGTGTGAAGAATGCGGCACTTAATATAATATACAATTTTTTCGTACTCGGATTCAATTGATAGACATTTAATCCGATGGTTTGTCGTCTACTATTGTTGCCACCATTACCATCCTTATGAATCGTGATTAATTTTCATCCACCAGCTAATGCGTACTTAAATGACAAAGACGGAAAATTTTCTCTATCATTGAGTGCCGAAGATAACTGGGGGTAGAAACACTTCATGTATCGTAATAAAACACCAACCCCTTTTAGCTGTTATTAGTTACAACACTACTTCGACGAAAAGGTAGAAAGATAACTCGGAAAATTTAGATTTATAATTGCGAGCGTGCGATAAAATTCGTTCGTTAAACAATGCCAGACGGAGGTGTTATGATTGTTCACCTAAGAAAATTAAGGAGTGATCAATTCGTATTCATTTTAAAACGATCAATAAAATTGTCTAGATTTAGTTCTACTGATTTATGAACTGCCAGAGGCAAATCTGTGTACGGATAGCCATTGTAGTTTATCTAAACGAGGAGGTACCGGTGTGGCGGCAGGTCCCTCTTGCTAAAAAAATAGTCTTGTTGCACTTGGCTCCAAGACTTGCATGTAATCATTTTTATTTCGCTCTGCTCTAATACATTTCTCATGGAAAAAAAAATAGATCTACACAGAATTGCAGGGGTAAGAAAGATAGTTGAAACGGTTATGCTCATAGTTATGCTATTGTTCGGGTTCTTCCAGGTTTTCACCTAAATAAGGACGTACTTGTACCATTTCAACCTGTCGTCGCTTTCCATTTCTTTCGGTAAAATTCTGAACTTCTTCCAAGAGTCTAACTGACATCTGCAGATTGCGTAAACTAACGTTTGCCGTATTTATCAAATGACGAGGATGAAACTTTGAAGGATTTTCGACCTACATTTATTTTAACTTGCTGAGTAATAGCTTCCTATGAGATTTTTCTTCAGATGATTCAATGAGCTATTTTTAATCTTCAATTCTTTCATCTTTCAGCGTCATTTTATTTTGAAGACTCTTGGTTGATCGTTCGGTAGTTACTTCATAAGCGTGAAGCAGTCATCCACGAATTTTCGAGTTTATACTCTTTCTTAAGTCATTTAATTTAACTTTCAAATTTCATAAAATTTACACTGGTCGTTGAAACTCGTTAATGACAACAAAAGGATTTGTCGTCAGTTGTTTTACAATGCAGTGTAGATTTAAAGTTAATAAAGCTGGGATAACCCCAGAATATGAAAGTCTTGAATCTATGAAGTGTAACGGTGACATACGTAAACTTAAACTGTCTGATAAAAAACAATTAAACGTGGTACGATAATAATTAATGAACAGTACGGCGCTGTACTGTCTTGTTGAAACAGTTCATGAATTAGAATTAGGCAATTTGATTGTTGAAAGTACGAAAATTACGAAAATAATACTTTCGAAGGAAACAACGAACGAATTTCAAATCTCAGTCTAAAGCGCTTAAAAGATTTGAAAGTGGAACCAAGTTGACTAATTGTATCGCTATTTCTAAATGTGTGACTTTCTATTAATAAACCTTCCCAGTTCCCACTAATGTATTTATGCTTCCAGACCTCAACACTCAACAGCCAATTGCCACCTCCATCATCTTTTAATTTCAAGGAGTTTGCTACAAAACAGAACAAGACATAATTTATGGGGTGCGGATTGAACACTTTTTCCAAAAAAACTTTTCAAAAATCGATTACCATATTTGATTTAAAAACAAATTGATAATCGTTTTGAATATTGAAATCAAGTTGAAAATAAATTCAAAAATTGAAAACGTTTTGAAAATGAATTCATAAATTGAAAATGATTTTGATAAATGAAAATGATTTTGAAAAATGTAAATGATTTCGAAAAACTAAAATGAATTTGAAAAACTTATATGATTTCGAAAAATGAAAACGAATTTGAAAAATGAAAATGAACTTGAAAAATGAAAATGAACTTGAATATCCATACAATTTCGGGAGTGCGATATGACACCACCCTACTCTATCCCCAGCTCTCTCCGGATGCTATAGCCACCCCGAGACAACCGACTAGCCATTGATGGCTATGTTGCTGATTCCAGCCAGCTAGGCCGTCAGCGATACTGTCAGCCCTTGCCGGGCGGTGCTGGCCACCGCTGCCGCCACAACGGCCGCCACTAAAGTCTCTCTCGACCGCAGACCGAGTATTCTACACAAAAATAGATTACACGATCCAACGTGAAAAGTTTCATGTTCCTGCAGTAAATGACACACAGCCTACCCAGCAACGATGAAGACGGAACGGCCGAATGGGTGGCTTTCACCTGAGAAAAGTTCCAGTCACGCCTCGGTATGACGTTCTCGCGAAGTTCTCGTCATTCCACTAACTGCCAACTGCCCGGAAAGAAGTGTTCTGGTACGTTTCGCTGGATAGGCCTATGCGTCCTGTACTGCTGCGATACTCTGCCGTTCAATCCGACGAGAAGAAGAAGGCGGACACGCCGTCTTGCTGACGTGGATCCTCATGTTGGTGCTGGCCCTGCTGGAAATTATCCGCTATCTAAGCGGATTGGGGAGCTGGACTTCTCTATTGTCTCTACGTCTTTGCCATGTGGTCCACTTGCGCCGGAAGTGATATACAATTGGGCCATTTCCAAGGAAGAGTTCATTGGAAGGATGGCTCTGTCTCAGCTGCAGCGACGGATTGAACACCAAAAATTGGCGCAACGTCTATCTTTTCTACCATCATGGAGGCAGCGGACATGGCGGTGGAGGCCAAAGAAGAGGATCCAAATGGTCATGTTGCTCATGTCCGTTTCAACAGAAAAGCTTTTTTTTCATGGCCGGCCTCAAATAAAAGTAGTCGTATAGGAACATGAAACTTTTCACGTTGGATCGTGTAATCTATTTTTGTGTAGGGTAATACTCGGCCTGCGGTCGAGAGAGACTTTAGCGGCGGCCGTTGTGGCGGCAGCGGTGGCCAGCACCGCCCGGCAAGGGCTGACAGTATCGCTGACGGCCTTGCTGGCTGGAATCAGCGACATAGCCATCAATGGCTAGTCGGTTGTCTCGGGGTGGCTATAGCATCCGGAGAGAGCTGGGGATAGAGTAGGGTGGTGTCATATCGCACTCCCGAAATTGATGGATATTCAAGTTCATTTTCATTTTTCAAGTTCATTTTCATTTTTCAAATTCGTTTTCATTTTTCGAAATCATTTTAGTTTTTCAAATTCATTTTAGTTTTTCGAAATCATTTTCATTTTTCAAAATCATTTTCAATTTATGAAATCAATTTCAAAACATTTTCAATTTTTGAATTTATTTTCAACTTGGTTTCAATATTTGAATCGATTATCAATTTGTTTTCAGATCAAATATGGTAATCGATTTTTGAACATTTTTTTTGGAAAAAGTGTTCAATCCGCACCCCATAATAATTAGTGTGATTCATAGAGTCGCTAAAGCAACACCATTTTGACCTGAAAGGAAATCACAAGACAAATCTATAGGCAATAAGTGGGAGTTGAAATCGTAAAAGATGTCTACCAAATTATTTGCTGAATATATATAACTCGTGAGAAATTTTATGTTAGTGCCAACACGTGATGGCACTATTAGTCCTATGTCAAATAAACACGAAAATGGAATAAATGCTTTTTTGTTCAGCTCAACATGGTTAACCATGGTATGACTTTTCGTTGAAAGCAAATTTTCGAAACGGATTTGATTAGCGTATCTGCTGATGTAAGAATCATATTCTAATAACCAATGTGTATCGATAGATGATTGGAGATTATGACGTTATAAGACCCTGACTATACCAGAAACTACTCATCCCGAATATAATTTTTGACTATGATGACTATCAGAATCAAATTTCATACACGTTAATTCCATGCAGTTGGTTACAGTTGAGGAATCATGGACGGCAATTTCCCGATTTACCTCCAATCTTTTCTTGGCATGCTTCGACCTTAACTGATTAGGTTTGACTCTGTTCTGTTGACTGTTACGTATTAACTATTCGGCATTAAACTATCAGTCAAATGAAGAAAATTTAATGCATGGGTGTGCTGGGTATTACAAGAAAATAGTTGGAGAACTTGATTGGTGTAACTGCTAGTCTTAAGCCTCTTGGAATGTTACCGCAACCTTTGGCTTTTTCAAATTAAACTGGTATCAAACACTTACGATGCTATTATAAGTCATGTTCATTGTTTCAAATGTTTTATATCTTATTACATGCAGGCAATTTCAAAATAGAAAGAAAATGCAAATCTACCTGGGGTGAATAGGAACAAGACGTAAACACAGCTGCAAAAAAGGAGCTCACCAGAGATTGTTTCAATTGGGAAATGACTCAAATGAGCTGGTGCTTTAGTGAACCATTAAAAATTGGTGTTTTAATTAACGAACAATAATAATGTAATTACGAAGAATGCGTTTCTTAAAGTAATTTTCCAATTACCCGTTCTCGTATTCAATTGATAATCATGATATCCGATGAATAGTCGTCCACGAATGTTAGAACCAATACAATCTTATTAATCTTGATTATTTATGTAAATTTTAGTGAATGATGATGTAAACCATCTTAAGTGAATTAATAAGAATCATAAGGCCTAAGCCTGACATCCTATTAATCTAAATAGAGTAACATTATCATGTATCACATCCTTGAATATAAACTAATAGAAACCATCCTATATATATCTAGTTGTAGAATCGTGCGTCGATAGAAAGTCAGGAGTGAACGTCGAAGTTTTGATATATTCTTGCGAACTTCTGATACAATTCGTTCATTAAACAAAGCCAGACGAAGGTCTAATGATTGTTCACATACGAAAAATAGGGAACAACCAATTAGTATACTCATATTTAACGATATTCACTCAAATTGTCTAGATTTAGTTCTGAACTGATTTAAGAACCGCCCGAGGGAAGTCTTTGTTTGGATAGATATAACTTATCGGTAACTTTTGTTTAGGCCTACATATACGGCAACCACGTAAACTCACAACTTTTTTACTCAGATAAATTTAAGCTTGCGGCAAACGTCACGTATACTGTATATGGTATATTTATCAATCTACCGTTTATTTATTCGAATTCAGTTGAATAGTATAAAAATGGAGAGAATTTGACACCAAATAGTTAAAAAAGAGGGCACATGACGGACGGATTGAAGCCGAATTACCTGAATTCAGCCCAATTGACTTGAACACCAAAATTGTCTTGCGTGTTGGATATGGGAGGGAAGCCCAGCTCCCTCAAACGAGATCCGATCGGACGGCCGGAAGGGTTACTGACCTTTTCATTTGGATTGTCGGTAGTGATCAGGTCGTACGAATTGTTTGGCTGATATTTGGACGGATCGACGCTAAAGGAAGACGGCGCTGTTTGCGTTTTGGCATCCAACTCCAGCGGAAGAGCGCCAACGTTGTTCCCTTGTTGCGCAATGATTGCTGACTGATCGGGAGCTTCCGGTGATGAGGAACTGATTTCCTCTTTCTTTGGGAGTGCTGCCGTGGATGGTAAGATGGTCTCCAGAGGCAAATCGGCAACGGTGATGGGTATGGCTGATGGACCCTCCGGGACGCGTACAATTGGATACGTGAGCGGAAGTTCCGCTGGATTAAAAGGTGCTTCCGCAGTTGGTGAATGATAGAGTTCAGATGTAGTCGGAAGCTCTTGTTCTGGAAGAAACTTGGAATACGAAGGATCCTCCAGCTTCTGAATTGGCTCTTGAACATTAGATGACGTCACAGTTTCAACTGAATCTGAATTGCGTAATCCGCTGTCGACATCTGTTGGCAGTGCTGGAAGCTCGGTCTCGTCAGACCCATCAGGTGAGTCTGGATAATTTCTGATTGGGCCAGTGTTATCAATTGCTTCCGGTTCATCTAAGGGAACGCCCTCAGCAGTCGTCGGTAGGAAGGATTGGCCAGGAGTCACTGCAACATCAGCTCCATTCTCATCATTAGGAATAAGGTGATAATCTTGATCGCTGCGAGGAACTCGTTGAATGTTGGCCAGTATGTTGCGTAATTTCAAAGCAGACGTACGAGGTGAACGAACCGGACTGGAGTAACTGCAGCCTAGCTGAAATAAAACCAGGCAAGCTACAGCCACTGCGCTATTTCTCTTCTGCATTCAAAATGGACCAATATTATCTTAGTGCATGGTTATAAAATGAATAATATAATTTGAGGCCTAGTTACGTTGAGAAAATTCATGTTGCAAAGGCTCGGTGCGGTGCTGGTTGTGGTGTCTGTTTTAGTTTCTGACTGAATGTGAGTGAACGACTAAGATAGCGACGGACTTATATAGCGCTGGCATATAACTTGATTTCCATCACAGCAGCAGTCGCTTTCTCCGCAGTTTTTCTGCCATTATATAAACCCACGTACAAAAACCCATTACCGCAAAAATCATTTTTGAAAAATGTTTTGAAGTTGAAATCGTTTCTTGTGTACTACCGTTATCGCTGCCGGTTGCCCAGCAGAGAAACGGTTGGCCGTTTTAGATAGCTGAACGACATACAGTCGAAAGGGAAAATGGCGAGACTGATGCGTTGCATTTGTCTGCCGCCTGTAGCCCGTTGCAAAAAAATAGAAGCTGCATAGAAGATTATTAGCGCACGCGTGATTTCTATATCGACTTCTACTATACTATCCAGCAGTTATGTTAATACTCTAGTCATCCGGTTGGAACGGACCGGGCCGGTGGAGCCGGTAGACAGTTGCAGCAAAAGCAGACAAGCCAACAGCGCAATGCTTATTCCTCTCTAAAAATATCAACAAATAATTGAATCCATTCAACTTTGAAAAGGCCAAATTTTTATTATAGTCCATACACTTACGTGAAGGCGATTCATGGCGAATGAGAGGAGTCAAAGTTGTTGTTTACTCGGCAGACTGAATCTGACTGAAGAATAAAGCTGCAAACATGCTGATTATATAGTGGTCGACTTGCACATATTTTCCAGCCTTTTATTTTCGGCCGATTTCTTTCTTACTCAACTTTTACCCATTAACTAAATAAGGAAGCCCTGAATGGTAGCATGCTGCTGAGCTCTGCGCTGTTTGTCTCGTCTAGTAGTTTTACGACACACCAAAGAAAGGGAAAACGCAACCGAGAGTAATGTATTCATTTGCCTCACAGCTTGCGGGAGGAAGCAGCAGCAGGAGCAGCAGACGATTAGCGAACGTGATTTCCCATCGTCTAATTTACGACTGGCCTGCGTTCGTTCGTCTAGTTTCACTTTTTTGAGCGACGACGGCACCTGCTGCTGCTCGTGTTGCCACACAGTTAAGGATGCGAGGCACCAGTGAGAGTTAAGCGAAAACCCCAAAATGTCTGCTGCATTAAATATTCGACGCACCGCAGACTATAAACAGGAAAATGGATGGACTTTTGCCGCATGTTTTTGAGCAGAAACCCCACCTCTCTCCCCACCAGACTTGCATGTAATCATTTTTATTTCGCTCTGCTCTAATACATTTCTCAAGGGAAAAAAAATAGATCTACACAGGATTGCAGGGGTAAGAAAGATAGTTGAAACGGTTATGCTCATAGTTATGCTATTGTTCGGGTTCTTCCAGGTTTTCACCTAAATAAGGACGTACTTGTACCATTTCAACCTGTCGTCGCTTTCCATTTCTTTCGGTAAAATTCCGAACTTATTCCAAGGGTCTAAATGACATCTGCAGATTGCGTAAACTAACGTTTGCCGTATTTATCAAATGGCGAGGATGAAACTTTCAAGGATTTTCTACCTCCATTCATTTTAACTTGCTGAGTAATAGCTTTCTATGAGATTTTTCTTCAGATGATTCAATGAGCTATTTTAATCTACAAGACTTTCATCTTACTGCGTCATTTTAATTTGGATATTCTTGAATGGTCGTTTTGGTAATTACTTATAAAGCGTGAAGCAATCATCCTCGAATTTTCGAGTTCATTCTCTTTATTAAGTAATTCATTTTATTTTTCAATTTGATAAATCATTCACTATTCGTTAATCTTCTACAACCAAGTCAACTAAAGAAAAATTCTTTGTTTTGACTCGGTCAACGAATTCTTAACGTTGTGTTGATTACAAAAGTAATTTTACTGGGATAACCCCAGAATAAGAAAGACTTAGATCTGTGAAGTGTAACGATGATGTACGTGAACTTAAACTGTGTGATCTAAAACAATTAAATGGGGGGCGATACAAATTATTGTGCAGTACGGCGCTATACTTGCTTGTTGAAACAGTTCATGATTTAGAATTAGGCAATTTGATAGTTGAAAGTACGAAAATTACGAAAATAATACTTTCGAAGGAAACAACGAACGAATTTCAAATCTCAGTCTTGAGCACTTAAGAGATTTGAAAGTGGAACCAAGTAGACTAATTGTATCGCTATTTCTAAATGTGTGACTTTCTATTAATAAACCTTCCCAGTTCCCACTAATGTATTTATGCTTCCAGACCTCAACACTCAACAGCCAATTGCCAACTCCATCATCTTTAAATTTCAAGGAGTTTGCTACAAAACAGAACAAGACATAGTAAGTGTGATTCATAGAGTCGCTAAAGCAACACAATTTTGACCTGAAAGGAAATCACAAGACAAATCTGTAGGCAATAAGTGGGAGTTGAAATCGTAAAAGATGTCGAACAAATTATTTGCTGAATATATACCTCGTGAGAAATGTTATGTAAGTGCCATCACGTGATGGCACTATTATGTCAAATAAACACTGAAATGGAACAAATGCTTTTTTGTTCAGCTCAACATGGTTAACCATGGTATGACTTCTCGTTGAAAGCAAATTATCGAAATGGATTTGATTAGCGTATCTGCTGATGTAAGAATCATATTCTAATAACCAATGTGTATCGATTAATGATTGGAGATTGTGACGTTCTAAGACCCTGACTATACCAGAAACTACTCTTCCCGAAAATAAATTTTTGACTATAACTATCAGAATCATATTTCATACACGTTAATTCCATTCAGTTAAGTTGTGTTGTGGAATCATCGACGGCGATTTGCCTCTAATTTTTTCTTGGCATGATTCGTTACTTTAATTAAATTAGACTTTATTGCCTGATAGCTATACAGCATTATAGTATCAGTCAAGTAGAGGCAACTAAATGTAAAGGTGTGCTGGGTATTTCAAGAAAATAGTTGGAGAACTTGATTGGTGTAACTGCTAGTCTTAAGCCTCTTGGAATGTTACCGCAACCTTTGGCTTTTTCAAATTAAACTGGTATCAAACACTAACGATGCTATTATAAGTCATGTTCATTGTTTCAAATGTTTTATATCTTATTACATGCAGGCAATTTCAAAATAGAAAGAAAATGCAAATCCACCTGGGGTGAATTGGAACAAGACGTTTGACAGCTGCAAAAAAAGGAGCTCACCAGAGATTGTTTCAATTGGGAAATGACTCAAATGAGCTGGTGCTTTAGTGAACCAATAAAAATTTGTTTTTTAATTAACGAACAATAATAATGTAATTACGAAGAATGCGTTTGTTATAATATTTTACCATCTACCCGTTCTCGCATTGAATTGATAATCATGAAATCCGATGATTTGTCGTCCACGAATGTTGGAACCCATACAATCTTATTAATCTTAAATATTTATGAAAATTTTAGTGAATGATGATGTAAACCAACTTGGAAGAATTGGAGAAGAAGTCAAGAAGGTTAATTTGCAACCAACTCTCTAATCAATCTAATTGGGAGAACATCATTGTATATCACTTTCTTAAATAGAATCCAATAGAAACCAACTTATGTATATCTAGTTGATGATTCGTGTGTCGATAAATAGTCAGGAGTGAACGTTAAAGTTTAGATGTATTCTTGCGAATTTGTGGTACAATTCGTTAATAAAACAAAGCCAGACGAAGGTCTAATGATTGTTCACATACGAAAAATAGGGAACAACCAATTAGTATACTCATAATTAACGATATTCACTCAAATTGTCTAGATTTAGTTCTGAACTGATTTAAGAACCGCCCGAGGGAAGTCTTTGTTTGGATAGATATAGACCTTATTCCAATGAAAAGGTATGGGTCAAGCCGACCCCTTTGCGTCGCGTTGCAGTGTGAAGGGGTGCCGTGGACAGGAGATTTTATTTTGGCTCCCGCCATGTGGCATGGGACTAGGCTTGTCGGGTTAATCGTGCCCGAGGGAAGGAAAGGGAGGAAAGGAAAGTCTGGTCCCCTCTTTTTTTCATTCTTTCCTTTCCTCCCTTTCCTTCCCTCGGGCACGATTAACCCGACAAGCCTAGTCCTATGCCACAATGGGCGAGCCAAAATAAAATCTCCTGTCCACGGCACCCCTTCACACTGCAACGCGACGCAAAGGGGTCGGCTTGACCCATACCTTTTCATTGGAATAAGGTCTATAACTTATCGGTAACTTTTGTTTAGGCCTACATATAGGGCAACCACGTAAACTCACAACTTTTTTACTCAGATAAATTTAAGCTTGCGGCAAACGTCACGTATGCTGTATATGGTATATTTATCAATCTACCGTTTATTTATTCGAATTCAGTTGGATAGTATAAAAATGGAGAGAATTTGACACCTAATAGTTAAAAAAGAGGGCACATGACGGACGGATTGAAGCCGAATTACCTGAATTCAGCCCAATTGACTTGAACACCAAAATTGTCTTGCGTGTTGGATATGGGAGGGAAGCCCAGCTCCCTCAAACGAGATCCGATCGGACGGCCGGAAGAGTTACTGAACTTTTCATTTGGATTGTCTGTAGTGATCAGGTCGTACGAATTGTTTGGCTGATATTTGGACGGATCGACGCCAAAGGAAGACGACGCTGTTTGCGTTTTGGCATCCAACTCCAGCGGAAGAGCGCCAACGTTGTTCCCTTGTTGCGCAATGATTGCTGACTGATCGGGAGCTTCCGGTGATGAGGAACTGATTTCCTCTTTCTCTGGGAGTGCTACCGTGGATGGTAAGATGGTCTCCAGAGGCAAATCGGCAACGGTGATGGGTATGGCTGATGGACCCTCCGGGACACATACAATTGGATACGTGAGCGGAAGTTCCGCTGGATTAAAAGGTGCTTCCGCAGTTGGTGAATGATAGAGTTCAGATGTAGTCGGAAGCTCTTGTTCTGGAAGAAACTTGGAATAGGAAGGATCCTCCAGCTTCTGAATTGGCTCTTGAACATTAGATGACGTCACAGTTTCAACTGAATCTGAATTGCGTAATCCGCTGTCGACATCTGTTGGCAGTGCTGGAAGCTCGGTCTCGTCAGATCCATCAGGTGAGTCTGGATAATTTCCGATTGGGCCAGTGTTATCAATTGCTTCCGGTTTATCTAAGGGAACGCCCACAGCAGTCGTCGGTAGGAAGGATTGGCCAGGAGTCACTGCAACATCAGCTCCATTCTCATTATTAGGAATAAGGTGATAATCTTGATCGCTGCGAGGAACTCGTTGAATGTTGGCCAGTATGTTGCGTAATTTCAAAGCAGACGTACGAGGTGAACGAACCGGACTGGAGTAACTGCAGCCTAGCTGAAATAAAACCAGACAAGCTACAGCCACCGCGCTATTTCTCTTCTGCATTAAAAATGGACCAATATTATCTTAGTGCATGGTTATAAAATGAATATTATAATTTGAGGCCTAATTACGTTGAGAAAATTCATGTTGCAAAGGCTCGGTGCGGTGCTGGTTGTGGTGTCTGTTTTAGTTTCTGACTGAATGTGAGTGAACGACTAAGATAGCGACGGACTTATATAGCGCTGATGGCATATAACATGATTTCCATCACAGCAGTCGCTTTCTCCGCAGTTTTCCTGCCATTATATAAACCCACGTACAAAAACCCATTACCGCAAAAATCATTTTGAAAAATGTTTTGAAGTTGAAATCGTTTCTTGTATACCGTTATCGCTGCCGGTTGCCCAGCAGAGAAACGGTTGGCCGTTTTAGATAGCTGAACGACATGCAGTCGAAAGGGAAAATGGCGAGACTGATGCGTTGCATTTGTCTGCCGCCTGTATAGCCCGTGGCAAAAAAATAGAAGCTACATAGAAGATTATTAGCGCATGCGTGATTTCTATATCGACTTCTATACTACTATCCAGCAGTTTTGTTGGACTTTTTCCCGTTTTCACTTCTTTTTCAAAGAAGCGCCTGCAGCTGCTCTTTCCAAACAATTAAAAAGACTTTTGTGCGACAGACGAACTGCGCTGTTACTCCATGATATTTAAGTGTAATAACAATGTTGATCCCCGTCATAGAGCACCGTGGATCGTTATTGCAGCTTTCTTTTTATTTCTTTCGTTATTGCTGCTTGCCAACAGCATTTGAGACGTGCACAAATGTGACGACAATTTTCACCTGCGTTTCTTATACCTACGCAACTTTTATTATATGTATATTTAGACATCAGACATCAGAGTTTAGCGACAAAAGGTGACGCCGTTGACGGCAAACGTTCAAACCTTCCCGCCAAAGATTTCATTTCTTTTCGGTTTTATAGAATGCTGTGTGGTCAGATCGATTCCCATATTATTTTTGATAATGTTTGTATACCCACAAATAAATACATCGTTTTATTCGTTTATTATATTTTGCGGCTTTTATTCGTGATCTTTTGTTTTGATGGCCACGGTATATAAAAGCGGTCACCGCAAAGTCGGAATTTATATACTTTTGGTTAGCCCTTATTATATTGATTTTGGGCTAACATTAAAGATATTTGGGGGCATATATTTGATGAGTATAATAACTGTGAATATATTTCTCTATTTAACCAATAAAACGTGTGATGTCAAGCAGCATATACAGTATGGCATGACAAAATAAATCAGAAGCTTGAAAATCTAATCTATAGATTGAATAATATTATATCTGACTCAAACTATGTAATATAACTGAAGGTTCATTGTTTGTTTTTTCGCTCCTTTAATAATTATTACCACCAGTCGATTTGATAACCGAAATTCTCGTCCGTGTTGGACACCGGAGGGAACTCCAATTTCTTGGGTTTGGAGTTGCCGAACGGAATCGGGGGAAAGTTGTCTTCATCCGAAGCGTAAAGATTAATAGCGGCCGGGAGAGCAGCCGGGCCGGGGAAAGTCGGCGGAAGATAAATGGGTTTATCTAATTCTTCGCCAAGATAGGGATTAATGTTGGTGTCGGGGGAATTGTAGGACGTTTTAATCGGGCGATGATATTGGGGTAGATTCTGCTTATCGCCGCCCTTCGGCACGCCATACTTTAACGACAAAATCGGAGTGGTCTTCTTCACTTCGCTTTCGGTATTATTCAAAATAAGTTCCGGCAATGTCACTGGAGCTAAAACCGGAACTTCGGTTGATGGAGGATTGTTGGTTCCGGCAACCAAAGGTGCGGCGGTTGTGCGAACCGATTCCGGAGCAGTTGGGACTCGCACTGCTGGATAAAGTGGAAGATTCATCGGAGTTGTAGAAGCGGAGGCATCCGAAGAGACTTGGTCGATCGCCACAACGTCAGGTGTTACAACCGCAAGATCGATGGAAGGATCGGTGACATATTCAGTTTGAGCATCAGCATCAGTTGACCCACTGATATCTGCCAGCGATTCTGATGGACCAACTGGACTGGACTGGAAGTTGTCGACGGGATCCTCTAAAGGCAACGAATTGTCGGTCGTGGCGATCAAATCTTCGCTGGGATTCTTCACATCTACCAAGACCGTTTCGTGATTCTCATTTGTCAACTGCTGATTATCTTGATAATCGCTTGTTCGGGACTCGATATTGGCGTACTTCTGGGCGGATGCAAAGGGACTCCTCACTTCACTCCTGCGGGAAGAACGAACCGGACCGGCGCAGCTGGACGACAGCAGTTGAATCAAAATCAAGTAGCTGATAAACGCCGTAGCCCTACTGCATCTCAACTGAATATAGGCCTACGAATAACAAACAAATATGGTTCAGGATTTTTAAAACATATATTGCAAATCAACTGCTGCTACTATTTGATTAAGATAAACTTACGCTAAGAAACCTCATGGCGAATTATACTTTGAATGAAACACGTTATTTGTCAGCAGCTAAACACTTTCTGACTATAAACGATGGGCCATCGGCCAGCTTATATACTCCGGATGAAGACGCGGCCCTGTTTTTTTCGCATCTATTTTCATTTTTCAACACTTGGCGTTCCTATTAGCGGAATTAGCCCATCTCTCCTTAACTAGTTAACCGCAAAAACCAAACAACAACAAGGGAACAAAAAAATCATCCGGAGAGAGAGACGACAATTGGTTATTGCTCAGCAGCATATGTGTCCTATTATAAGTCAATAGTGTACAGAGTCTACCTAGCAACACGTCTGCCCGTCCTATTGTTTCACGCGTGCGAATGAGAGGGAAAACGGCGAGTTTTCTATAATGAAGTTTGTATATAGTAGAAGACAGCACTGCGTGTGGTTTCTATCGTCTCAAAATTTACGACTTTTGCATTTATTTTCCTGGTTTCACTTAATAGAGCTTCCAATTTTTGTTTTTCCCTTTGGAGTATTTTTTTGTTCTCGAACGAATTCAACTTTTTCCGGGCGAAATTCTTCTGCAATCTGCTCTTTTTTTTTCTATGAGCTGTTTATTGCTGCTCAATGAATGAAATTTAATCTCAATTGACTTTCAATAGGTACGAATGCTGTGTGTGTGCTGAGCGAAAATATAGTATAAGTGCACCAGCAGGTGGTCTATATGCTCTTCTTGAATGTTCTCACTGCCATTTAGCGCGCTCTCCCATAGTAGCCTACATAGCTGCAGCTTTCTTTATAATAATTCTCTTGCGATATTAACACAGCCAGGGAATAAATGTTATGAGACTTTCAGCTGCTGTCTCTATGTCACAGGTGTGTGTAGCCTTGTACCTATATGTATGTTCCACACACTCCCTTAATAATAAGAGGCAGGCAACCGCAAAAACGCTCTCTTTCCTATGTTTTTTTCTCCGTAGCTATATTAGCGAGAGAGAAAAAAATGTCGCTGTCAATTAGATTAAGGCTCGCTCACAAATAAACCATCAGCACCCAGCAACCAAGAGGTTTAACTGTTTAATGAATTTTCGAAGGGACTGTTTATAGGTGGATAATCAAATTGGCAATGATTCCTCCCGTGTATAGGCCTACGAGACTTGCCCCCTGCCTAAACAAGACTTTGTTGGTAAACTCTCATCAGGGAACAAATTTTGGCTCCCAAAATTAATAAATACAAAAGGAAATTGAAACGGGCCGGGGGTGTTAAAAGGGGAGTCATCGGCATGTCATTAATTTATTAAACAGAAGTTTATACCGATGCGTAAAACGCAGCAACAGCAGTACTGCAGTAGGCAGACGTATACAAGAGTTTCACCCGAACCCAATAACATTTCCTTATGGATTGCATCGCAGCATGCTGGACACTTGGCTATATTTCTTTTAGGAAAAGAAACTCTTATAATTGTTTCATAATTATATTCGTCCAGACTATTTTTAGCCATGCACTCTGTCGTTAATATTATTTGGACTAATTTCTTGATGGATCATTGAGCAGCAAATGCAATTTGAAAGTCGGTGTTTAAAAATTATGAATTGGGCTACTGCGTGCATAGGCCTACATATTTACTTTCGAATAACAAGAATATTTTTTTACGGCTCAAGTGTATAATATAGCTGTATAAAACAGGGCAACTATACAGTATACATAATCTAATAGGCCTATGGATCTAATAATCTATAGGGATCTAAATTACAGCAGGAGGCACATGCTGAATTTCAATCGGATGTCATAATAAGGTATATATATTGCCGTTGGAACTTTTTAAAATGTTGTATCAAAATTTTCCGGGAGTGAAGTCTAGAAACCGACGTTGCAATTTTTCCGATTATATGTCTGGACCGTTATCAGGCAAGGGCATCAAGTGTTACACACCGTGGATTGCAAAAATATTATAGTGTTTTCGAGTGTTTCATAATGAAGTTTTTCTTCGCATCAACTGTGCTGCGCAGTTTTATCAAGCACGATCATTTTTAAGTGTAATCATTTTCCTTATTAATGACGCGTATCTAGTTCTTATACTAAATTAGATTCAGATATATAATTAACAAAACGTACGAATAATTCCTTTATGTTTGTATAATGCTAATGTATATTTCTGTGTTAACGTATATGTTTGAAAACAAAATTCAGACGAAAATATGACGTATAACATACGCCCTCAATTATCAGGAAGCCCTTTTTTTATAGCTTCAAAACCAGCTGAAGATTTAATCAAATACATACAGATGTGAATAAATGACTTAAACTAATATGTCCCAGTTATTTTGATTAATCACATTATCGCGTGTGTTGGTTATCGGTGGGAATCCCAGAGCTCTCGGTTTAGGAGGAGGACCGATGTTCAAGAAAACATCACCAACATCTGATTTCTCTGGAGTCGTTTGGACAGCAGCGGCAGGCTCAGCTGGATAAGACGGATTCGCTGGTGGATGCGACGATGGAACAGATGGCGATTGAGATTCTACCGCCGCCACTTCTATCGGTGCCTGAGGAAGAACATTCTTCAAAAAGTCGTAGAGAGGATCGCCCACTACGGCAGTTTCCTCCTGGTTCAATTGAACATTTTCAGCTGCTGATGGATAGGACGGCGGATGCTGTGCATCATCAATGGGATTGGACGATTCAACAGATGGGGAGTACTCCTGGGGTTCAGAGGTTTCCACCAGAGGTTGAGACGGATTAGCGTTATTCATGAAATGATAAAAGTTAGCCGTCTCAGATTCCCGTTCAGCGGTAGGCCTACTGGGGTCAGCAGGATCAACTCGTTCGGAAATCCCAGATGTCTCTGTCGAATCCATCGGATTATTTGACGAGGGGAAAGGAACAGCCCAGCTGATAGACAGCAGCAGTAGTTGGAAAACCATCAGGGAACCGAACCTGCAACTTTTCGACTAAAAAGAAAGTCACAAATTTAATTGGTCATAGAAGTGGGAAAATTTTAGTATATCAAGATGAAACCAGCTTACGTTACAAAAATTCATGCCGATGTGATGAGCTGTAATTTAAAATGAATAGATTATAGAACCTCCAAGTCTTCCAAAAGGGCTGGCTGGCAGAATGTTACTGATGAAAAACAAAGCTACCGAAAGGGCTTATATAGCTCCGCGGAAAGAATAAAATTCATAACATTAGGAACACTTTCTTTTCTATACTTTATATTCTATACTTTTCTCTATTTTGTTAAAAAGCTAACCACCCCAAACCATTTTAAGAAGCTTTTCCCTTTACATTATTAAAGCGCAGGCTATATCCATTAATGTATCCTGATGATTTTGGGTGACGTTAATTGTTCAACGACATGCAGACGAGCCGAGGAGAATGAACTAACATGCGTGGAACGAGTGTTGGGCTGTATAATGCGTTCAGCAGTTTGCCATTTGAACGATTTACAAACGCACGGTTTCTTATAGAAATCTTGTCAGGTAAAAGAACTCTTCTTCTGAATTTATGATCTTTTCTCTGTGTAATGCTGTAGTTTCACTTTTTGTATTTACCCAGCCACACGTGTGGCACCTGAATCCCATTCCTATATTACCGTCACACCTTTCTCCAGAAAATTAATAGCTGTTACATGCTGCGATGTTGATTAAAATTTTGCTCAACGTCCCAGCGGGAAAAGTCGCATATGTTGATCTCATAAGAACTCATGTGATTCTCATTTGAGTATGAAATTCTCACATTTTCTCATATGACCACCGCATAATATGAGATCGTAGCCTATGAGATCATGCGAGGAAAAATTTCTCAAACAAAATCGAGTAGGCCTAATTCACCACTGAGGCCTTGTGTAAGAAAATTTGAGTATTTTGCGTAGTTTTTTGCGTAGGGGAGAACGGGGGCAATTGAGGTAGGCCTATTGTGTATAAGTTGGCACCCACCGTTTTGGCTGTCTATGTCTGTTGTCTCTATGTCTGTCTATTGCCGTTGGGGTTACCTATATAGACTTGCCAGTGAAATCCCGTTTCGCACTGTAAATTTCCACCGTTTTAATCAGATTTTTAATTATATTTATGCTATTAAACTTTTTGTATTGATTTGTAATCATACTTTAAGATCCAACGCACATTGTTCAATTAGTTTTAAATTCATTGTAATTCAATGTTCCCGGTCTGGACATGTCTGGAAAACGACAGGGCGCCCATAGCGGTGAATTCATCAACTAAGAAGAATGTAAGTTTATTAGTTTAAGAATGTATCATCATTTTTCATTGAATTGAGATTCCTGGGCAACCGTTTCCGAGTTTTCTGCAGCATCATTTTGTTTTTTAGGTGGGTTTGCTAAAACGTTGACTGCATTCATTTAATTCCTATGAACTAAAATCAGCAACAAAATTTAATATTCATCTCTTCTTCTTTTTTACTTTTTATTTGTTGGTTTTTAGATATTTTGACGTTTTGATAATGGAAATGATTGGACATCATCATCAAGCACAACTGTACCTTCAGCAATCATCAACGAACATTGCGAAACTTGCCCGGGAATATTCGTGTTAGTGCAAATTGTTCTCCAAAATTGTACTATTAATTATTGATCTAGTGTTTTTCCCCCGTGTCGAAGTCATGGCAGACAGAGGTTTATTTTTCTTTTGCTATTTATAATTATAAATAGCAAAAGAAAAATAGTAAATAACCATACCCCGTCATATCATAGCAAGAGTTGATGTATTAGCGGTATTAATGTAATTGTAATCATTTTCAAAATTTCATTTGATAATTTTTTTTTCTTCCAGATTTTAAAAAATTTCGTCTTTGCCGCTTAATTTCCCTTCGGTATTGAATTCGGTTTGGCAACATGACAGCATTGCCAACTTAGCCTGTGGCCCCTATGGCTCCTCCTTCCTCCTTTTACCCGCCAAAAAAAAAATGTCAGCAGTCAGTATGCAGCAGCATACGGTGAGGCAGTCACAGCCTTTGCGTTAGTTGTGGAGCATTTGAAGATATTGTTGTGTTTAGTTGTTTATCGAGACGAAGGCTATGAATGTTGAATGCTTCATCAACTTCAATCAGCTATTTTTGTTTTTTGAATGATAAATGGTAAATTACATTAATCTCAACTAATTTTTACAGAATGTGTTGGTTCTATTCTAGACTTGGTCGATTCCTTTCCCCATGTGCAGCAGTGCAGTTAAATCGTAGCTGATATCATGTGACATCTTTCTGCAATGATGATATGTTCATTCTGTTCAGCACAATGTTGTGTGGTGATTCAATATTAGTCATGAAGGACTCTGTTGTAAGTTATGCAATTCAGATAAGTTGGTTGGTGATTATTGTATTATTAACTATAATGTCTTTTTCATGATGTTTGTATAGATGTATGATGTTTGTTGTTCAAAAATACTCATCGGTTCAGCACGATGACTGGATTATTGCAGTAGTGCTACAGTCCAGATGGGATTCAACTCGAGGAATTACAGTTGTGAATTTTGGTCCAAGGCTATCCTGCTGGTTTGTTCTATTCACAACTTTGGTCGGCCAGTGAAGAATTCATGATAACAAAAGAAATTTTCTGTTTCCAGGCCAATGATATGGAAGTGAAATTAACTGTTTTGGATGTAATTACGAGTTCCTTATTCCTTCAGCGCCCTACAGCTAATGTTTGATGGCCAGTCACCCTGAATGGATGACTTTCAACATCTAAGGAAATCACTTGAGGATTGTATTTTCTTCAAAATGTGAGGTTTAATTTGTGGTAGTGCTAAATTTTCTCTCTTGTAGGTCGTTTTCCTGATTGACCTATTCATGTCAGCTCTTTACGTTTTGTTTTTCTTCCGTTTGCCACCAACATAATCAGCTGGAAGATTGATTCTCATTCTGTGGTAGTATTTCTTTCAAATGTGATTACTACAGACCTGGACTGCCGATTTTGAGGATACTTTATTCTATAACAATCGTTTAAAATTGTATTGCTTGTACAGTATGTATTTGTTTTTCTAACATTAACTTATTGTTATTGTTTCGTTTCAGAGAATCCTGGTGTTGGAGCCTGGCGATGCTGCAGCGTGTGTACATCTGGCGGTTACTGGTTAATCCTCGACATTGTGTAAGTTGTGTGTGTTAGTTAGAAGCTATTTCTCATTATCCACAGTGATGATTTGGGCTCTTTCTATCTTGGTTTACAGCAATCTCGCGCTGGGGTACATTGTTGCCCAACCGAAACCCTCGGTAAGGTCTGAGACGAGCCACCAATCGACACCAAAGTTCTTCAAGACTTTCAATTGTACATTTCACTAATAATAACAAAAAAATTCAATCCAGGAAATTGTCTTTCAGCGTCTTCAGCTCACCTCCCTTCACCTCTGGATTATGGCCACTGCTCCTGCTGTCGGATGATGTCTACGCGGAAATTGATCCTGACACAGCACACCGCAACTGCCTTTGTTCAGGTCAGTTCTTTAGCCTTCCCACTAGTATAAACCCTAGGAATTATTCTGTAACGCTGTACACACCAGCGTAAAACTACTTAATTCTAGGACAAAACCATATTTAAAAATGCGATTTCGAAGTAGATTTCCCCCCCTATGAATGAAAGCATTCATCTTGAAATATTTTTTTTTGTTTTGGTTCCCATGACGCCTTTTTCTTTAAATCGATTAGCAATTCCCTCTCTGTGTCCATGTTTGTTGTTCTTTGCGCAATCCAGCGCGTTTCGCCCGCCCTTGTTTAAATAATTGACGTCCACCTCTTCGTGTTTGAAGATTAGTTCGTCAATTTCAAAATATCTTTAGCCAGTAATGCCGCCATGGAGTAGAGTGTAGCCATTGTTGTTATGATGGGGTTTGCTCCCTTTTTCAGCAAGTAGAGAACAGTAGTCATTTGTTTGGCACATGATGCATGATGGAGAGCCATTTACTTAAATCTTCGTTGAGTAAAAATCGAAATAGCAAAGGTTCCATTATTTCGGGCTCCTCTTTCGCCACCTAAATAGTCACGCACAAATGGGATAATTTTAATTCATTTCTCCATAATGATGCACAAATGTTTTCAAACAAGATCAAATGAAGGTTCCAGTACGTGTGCGATGTATCTGCTAGTGTTGAATCAATGAGAAGGAATGATTTTGTCACTTTAATCACGAAGGGGCTTCCCTCCACCTGGGGAGGATAAGGTAGATCCAACTACATTTCACCACTTGAAATCTCATTTTTCATATCTTGTCCCAGCAGCTAATTGTCCTCTTTGGTCGTTAGCTACTTTTTGGGATTTGAAAATTGTTTGCCCGCTGTTCATTCCAACTTATCGACCACTGCATTTCAAACCCTTTCTTTTCGTTCGCTTTCTTCGTTACAAGAAGAAAAACTTGTCTTGTCTAATTTCGTCAGTTTGTTTGAAAACGAGTTTCAGCTCGAGCCTAGTTGTAGTTGGGTCCGCATTTGCAGGTTGCGCGATTGTCTTGTTGATTCCGCCGGCGGGTAGTTTGTTATCTGCTGCAGTCGAAAGAAGCAGAGGGAGTTGCAATGGGTCGGACTTGGTTTCAAAGTTGAACGTTTACAGGGAATCATCCAATCAGAGCATAATGTAGACAACACTCCCGAACGACACGCTCGATCACGCACATCGCCTTTCCCCCTCTTTTCGTTTAATTTTGGTTTTTATTGCAAATGTTAGCAGGAATAGCAGCTATAGGAAAACAGAATAATAGAATCGATAGAATTCGTCAGATCAGGTATGCAATCGTTGCTCGACAGAAAGGAAATTTGTATAACTTGTAATCGAGCCAGACAGAAGTCAAATCTCAATTTTCGAAGGTGTAACTAAATCAAATTTTATGTTCAATAGTCTGAAATGTGATCGTAGAAGTAAGAAAGCGACTTGGAGGCCAAACCTCCGGAAAAGGTCCTTGTCGCATTTTAATACTTATATTTAATTCCTTTATCAACCAGGGAAGTATGCCTATACATGAACTTTCTAACGCTTTTGAAAAAAGCTTCTAGTCAGATGGATCGGGCGGGATCGGGAAAAAAACTTTTGAAAGAAATTAATTCCTGCCTTCTTCTTATTAACTTCACCAATATCATTGACATTGCGAATACGGCAGCCTCTTGTTGACGTATTCTCCTTTTTACCATTTTCGCATAATATTAAACATAAAATCAGCCAATAATCTGTTTTTTCTTTTTCCCCTTGGCCGAGTAAAATGAAAGACGGAACAATTTTTTTTTTAAGTTTGAAATGAAATTTTATTTTAATCGAAAAAGACAGAAAAAACAAAATCAAAGGAAAAAAACAAAAGAAACTGGACCAGCTTCTACCATCGAAATAGTCATCGCAAGGCAACAACTATTCCGATAGGCAAAACTGACGTCCAGCTTCAATTACTTAACATTAATTTAAGAAAAAAAAAATAGAAAACTAGCGAGAACCGGACTTGAGTATTTCGAAAACTGTACGACAATTGGCTAGCGTACCCCAGATGCTGACGTATCTGTTTTCTAGCGAGGGGGGATTGATGCATACATAGTAGTCGGAGGACAATTTTCTCAACAAGTAATCGTTGGAATACTTGTTATATCTCAAATCCAGGTTCGGACACTCCAATGTCACTGTCAATTTTTCGCAGACGTCGGAGCAAGCGGCCAGTCGACGTTCAGCATCTCCTCCGGTGATAAAAAGTTCGCCCTTGACAAAACTTAGCCCCACCCCATACTCTTCTTCTATCCTTTCGGCATTGCAACCATTTCGTCCAATAACTTTCCCGCAATCACTTTTCGATATCCCAAACACGACGATTTGATCGACGTCAACTTCTTTTTCTACGGTTGATTTAATGTAAAATTCTGGTAGTACAGCCGACGGTTGCCTAGTAGATACCTTGACGGCATTCTTCTCAACTGCGTTGTGTGCAGGAGAATTTTTCAATACGTCAGTGGGTAGAGGCTGATGTGCCTGTGGTACGGTGACTGGCGATTTCGCTTTAGACTTTGTGCAACCCGAAGTTAAAAAGGCCGTTACGATATCAGTTATCTCATCTGATGGACGAATGGGCTCTTCAATTTGGTGATGGTGGAAAACTGAGGGTAAACTTTCAGACAAGTTCACTGGTTGTGGCTCGGTGATCGATGAGTCGGCTTGAGGGTTTAATCCAGATGTTAAAAATGCAGTTACAATTTCGGTAATTTCAGTTACTGCAGGGATAGGCTCTTCAATTTGGTGGAATACTTCATCACTGCCATCACACCCGACGTCCGTTGTCATTTTCGGTTGGATTTGTTTCTGTTGCAATTCGGTCAACTTTCGAAGCGCTTCGTCTTTTTCCTGGTCTAGGGTTCTCATTTGATCCACCAGCTGATTGACCCTTTCGGTCTGTTTGTTAAGTGATAGCTCGAGTTCTTCCACTGTCACCTTACTGGATAGAACAAGACAATCGGCGTCTTCCAGTTTTCGCCTCAACTGGCTATCACTTTCGGTCAAACGGTGATTTTTTGTTAAAATTTCTTTTATATTACGTTTGCTCGCAGCCAACTCGTTGTGTATCTCGTCCAATTTATCTTCTTCAAAGGAAGTCCGGAATTCCTTCAATTTCGCTCGACAGGATGCGATTAGTCGATCCTTGGCCTCAATCTTTCGCCTGAGCACCGAATTCTCATTTGTCAAATGGGGATTTTCATCTGAATTGGCAGAAATTAGACTTTTCGTTTCTTCCAGTTCGCTTTTGGTAGTTGCCAACTCGTCGTGTACGTTCTGAAACATTTGCAGCTTTGATGAGGAGTCTGTCAGTTGGGATTGAACTTGACTCAACTCATTCGCCAAACTTTCTTTTTCCAACACAATCAGTGTGATCATTCTATCTCTGTCTTCAATTTTTCGCCTTAGACGCGAATCATCATTTGCCAAGCGGAGATTTTTCTCTGTAATGTCAGTCATTAAACGTTTGTTGTTTTTGAGTTCTCTTTTGATGGTTGCCAACTCGTCGTGTACGTTTTGGTACTGTCGCAGCTTTGATGAGGAGTCTGCCAGTTGTGATTGAACTTGACTCAACTCATTCTCCAAACGTTCTTTTTCCAATACAATCAGGTTTCTCTCAATCGCACTAGATGCGATAATTCTATCCAGGTCTTCAATATTTCGCCTTAGTTGCGAATCGTTTTCGGCTAAACGGAGATTTTCCGTTTCAAGTTCAGAAATGGTTGTATTCTTTGTCTCTAGCTCACGTGTAGCCACGGCCAACTCGCGAGTGTCCAATTGTTGTTCAGCAAGGGAAGTCCGGAGACGTTCCGATTCCGCTCTACTGGATTCAAGAAAATAATTTGTACTTTCCAGTGTTCGCCTTAGTCGCGAATCCTCATTTGTCAAGCGAATATTTTTCACTGTTATGTCAGTAATAAAACGTTTCTGTGTTTCGAGTTTGCTTTTGGTAGTTGCTGAATCGATGCGGAATTGTCGTAACTTGGAATGGGAGTCTGCCAGTTGTGATTGAACTAGACTCAACTCATTCGCTATGCGTTCTTTTTCCAATACAATCAGGTTATTTTCGTCGACTTTTTCCTTCAGACGAAGAAAACTTTTGTTGTTCAAGTCTTCTCCGCTGGCAGTCGAAAATCCATCGTTAATTACGGGTCGGGGAAGTGCATGCTGGTTAGTGCATGCAGCGTCAGGTTTAATCTTATTCAGGTTAACAGCCGAACGCCGAGTTTGTGATTCGGTCATTCGTCTGAAGAAATCCATGATCCTAAGAAAAAGGAAAGCAAATATAGTTACTTCCAAAGTTCCGATCATTTTCAAACTGTGTGGTAGTTTGTTTGCAATTCAAAACTGCGATGCTGTCTATTGCCGTTGGGGTTGCTTATATAGACTTGCCAGGGGAATCCCGTTTTGCACTTTCCATTTCCCACTGTTTTAATTAGATTTCTAATTATGTTTATGCTATTTAACTTTTTGTATTGATTTTTTATCTTACTTTAAGGTGTAACGAACATTGTTCATTTAGTTTTGAATTAATTGCAATTCGTTTTAATTATTTAATTGCATTTTGAATTAAAAGTTTTCTGAATTCCGGTTGGGATTTCAATATTCCAGGTCTGGACATGTCTGGAAAACGACAGAGCGCCCATAGCGGTGAATCTACAAACTAAAGAAGTATTACGTAATAGTATTACAGAATTTTTAAATTCTTATCACTTTTTTATTTTTATGCGTTCGGTTGTAGGCCTACCGTTAATATTTTAATATGTTTTGAAATACGTGGGAAGAATACGTTTGTATTTATTTTAAAAATTGTTTTAGGTGTGGTACTACCTTGATAGTGGCGTTCGAACCTAAACAATATTTTTTCAAACAAGTTAAAGTTTAGTATGGTTTTCGTAACCAATTTTTTATATTTTATTTTTATTTAGATAAACAGCATCCCGACTGGAGAAACTACCGATGTTGGCCGAGTTACATCCCACTTGATTCTTTCCCCTTTCTTTAATGTCCAAGTGTACACCCATGTGAGTGTGGGTGTATTCACGAAGACACCCTTTTCCTATCCCGCCTGGTGGATGCCACTTTTCAACGGATGGAGCACCTGTGGATGGATGCCTGACCGTATACTTCCCAGGCTTAAGGTAGGAGAAATACATGTCTATTCTTCCTTTTGGTCTGTTTAAGAAGTGTTGATTGTTGCCTACGATTATTCCGGTTGACTATGGAACTGTTTTTTTCTCTTGTCGTTTTTAATGACTCAGTAACCAATGGAAGGGGGAAACTTAAAATGGAACATTTTGTAGAACGACTGCAGATCAGGCCCGTGTAGGCAGGCAGGCCGAGGACTTTGTTTATTCAAAATGTGTGCGAGTTTTAAGAACACACTCGAATTTAGATTTTCGGTCATTTGAGTATTTTCTCAGTTCTGATTCTTCATCCAACACTGTTTGAGAAATGAAGTCGGAGACTTGTTGTTGGCAGATGGATGTCTGTATCTTCTCGCTGCTTTCGAAAAGAACAAAAAGCAAAGATACTTTTTTTCCATTTATTGTTTCGTTCTTGGGAAAGGTTTGGCGTTGCTGGGGAATGGCCAAATTTGCGTCTTGTTTTACGTCTTGCGTATCTCCGGGTATATATCTTGAATTCACTTCCATATCTGGAATTACAGCGTAATATTATTGCGCCAGAAGCTTTTCTTGAAAACGTCCCATGGCATGAGGATCACCATTTGACGCTAATCACACTCAAATATCTTGACTGTATAAGGAGATGTCCAATCCGCGCGATGGCTCGCAATAGTCCGGATGGCTTTTTCTTCACCATCAACGCCCATTTCAGTTTTAAAATTCTTTTCGGGTTGTCGTGGGAAGAAACATAAAGATTACGACTATTCGTCGTCATGTTTATCTTTAATGTTGTCGTAAGATCCTTTAAGTCTTTTTTTTTCTTTTCTTATTAGACTTTCTTATTTACAACAGCCACAAGTTTTTTATGATGGATTTTGTATTTTTCCCATCTGCGCTGTCTCTTTCTTATAGCCATTAGCGGGTTAGTTTAATAGAATTTTTTTAACTTAACAACGTCATTTCAAACTCATTAAATTATTGAATTATAAAAATATCTCCCCAGCCCAAGTGTCATTGCCTAATGCATGTCAAATATTATTTTCACCTGTACAAAATGCATTAAGTTAAATTTCTAACAAACAGATAAGTCTGTGACGTATCCACTAAATTCCAATACCGAGGCACTTTGATCCCATCCAAAAGTTTTAGCGACGAGAAATTCTCTGGTGGATTTTCGTGAGTCGTGGTCCACTGCTGCTAAATTATACATGGCGTCTGATGTCCCGTCAGCCATTAGAGACTTTCCGGGATGTTGAGGCGTTTATGATTATACCGTCACCAACATCAACCGTCAGCGATTAAATTTTTTGATTAGTCGCAGACTCGCAGCATCCGCCATGTCTCCAAAAGCGAAATGAGAAAAACCACGAACGAAATCTCAAGCGACCCTAAAAGAACTGCATATAGTCTGAGTGAGATAAATGTCAACTAAATATTTCATTTTATCGTCACCATCCGCAGGAAATAGAAAATGGGGGCGCGTCACATACGTCCGCCTACGTCCTTTTTCAATACAGATAATGTGGAGGAATCAAATTAATTTTCTTAGTAAATTGGAGCATTTGTGGAAATTTGATTGCGAATAAAGGCAGTAAAGTAGATTCATTTTTCTATGGCCTGTCGTAATTGGAGGGTTTAATGCGAGTCAGATCACTTTTTGTTTGTTTTTGCTATGAAATGTTGGCGATTCTTGTTATGACATCGGCCGATGAAATCCTCTCGTTGGGGTTTTTCTTCAACATGTCCATGATGATAGCGCGTAGCATGGGATGTTTTTGCTCTTCTATGGCTGCAATGATTTGTTGTGGTTATCTGCTATTGAAATCGAGTTGAAGAAATATGGAACATGTATACCTTTCAGATTGACTGGCGTGTCATTGACAATGTTGGCGGGGATATTGAACTGTGAGCCGTAGGGGTGACGTCCATTCAAAAGATAATAGCCGAAAATGAGACCTGTGGAAAAGACGTCACTTTTAACGGTTCCTTCTTGACGGAGGGGCGTCGTCCGATTGAAATTTTCCTTCATCTGCAAGATTTCAGGGGCCAGCCAATTATCGGGCCGTGTGTTGTGCTCGGTCGTCGAGAAACTTCCCCTGTCGTTGAGTGGCGAACTGAGTCCGAAATCGGCCCATTTCATCGACACATTTCCTCCATCAATCGGATGGATAGAAATGAAGACATTTTGGGGTTTAATATCCCAGTAGATGAATCCCTTTTCGTGAATGTGCGCCAATCCCTTGGCCAACTGGAGGCAAACTTCTTTTTCTGGCGGCATTTTCCCTTGATAGTTTTTCTGGGCCTCGTCACCGTTGAATAGTTGACTCAGTGATAATTGGCACAGTTCCAGTGCGTAATATCTGATTGGATCAAACAAAATTATTGAAGTTATTTATTAAGCTACTTGCAATATTCACCTGAAATCACTGTCGCTTTCAACGTGATAGAGTTTGACGACATTTGGGTGATCTAACTTTTTCAGAGCTTCTTCTTCTTTGTTGTTTTCAACGTTTTCGATTTGAATTCGCTTGACGGCCACTTTTCTGTTCATCCACGTCCCTTGGTAAACGGTCCCGTAACAGCCCCTCCCTATCAACTTGTACCTGTCTAGGATTATACAAGTCAACACCATCTTCTCTCGGCTCACGCTCATGACCGTCCAAGACTTGACTGCTTGACTCGCCAACTGTTTATGGCGAGTTGCCGATCAAAACTTGCCTTCCCATCGTAAATCGGCCACGCCTCTTTCCAACAAACCGAGCGCCGGCCGAATGAAGCCAGCGGCAATATGAATGTCGCGGAGCTCATCTGCTTAATTCTTTTGGTGTTCTTTCTTTGAACGCTCGTTCGGTTGTTTGCCTGTTTGAATTTTCTAGGTCTCTCTCCCTGCCCGGTTCTATTTCTCTTTAACCTTTTTTTTCGTGTCAGGAGAATTTCGGGAATATCGTGAATTTCGTGAACGACAAGGAGCCCAATAGAAAGGCAAAGTTCTATTTTCTCAAATAGAACGAGATATAGCGTTAGAATCTATACGTTTAGAATTGTTTTCGCGGGTCCATTTTTTGGAGCCCAAAGAAAAGTTCATTTTTATTGAAACTCGGGAAATGTAACTTATCGAAGTCAACGGCTTACGATGACACGAGGACATGATGGTGTTGCTTTGATGTCCATAGAATAGGTTCTGTGTAACCGTGGGTTGTGTTCAACAAATTAATCGAAAATGTTCAATCCGGATCAAAGGTTTCTTGGACTTTTTAGACTGAATTTCGATTGGATTTCCGATGATTCATCCTCCTTCCTGGTAATGCAGATCCTTTGTGCTATGTGTTTGAAAAGAAAATGAATAGAACTGATGATCATCGATGATCATTGGCTAAATCAAGTCGCACAACTTTGGTTCGGATACTTGTCCATAATAGCCTATATATGCAATGGATAAATTTAACATCAATTCAACTAACGATCAGTTTATTACAACACAAGTTTAATCAAGAACAAATACTTGAATAATGCTCAAGTGTAAATAAGTCAGCTACAAGTGAAAATCTTTGGTTATGAAATCCTATTTAAAATTTTAAAATTGAATTATTCAACAAAATGTGATAAAATTTGATTATGTATCGTCAAACCGCAATTTCCCTTTTCAGTTGTTCCTTCACGGAGGACAAAGTTCTTGAAAAGTAGCTTGAGGGGATTTCCGTCGAATGTTTCAAGTTGTATTTTTCGGCAATTTCGTTGTTGTAAGTGGCTAAAATGTATTCGCGCAATGGCAATTCTTCCTTGATGCGAGGATCGTTCTTTCCATCCAGGAAAGACCTAGGCATAGTCTCTGAAGGGATACTTGACAGTCGAATCTCCGTTTAGGTAAAATGAATGTTCTTCTTCGTAAGATTGAATGCAAGTCGTGTGAACCATTTCATCAGTGTGTATGATAGATAATCCTGCAACTCCCCCTGGTTGATGGACTGCATCATGAGGTCTGTCTTGTGTGTCGTGATTGGCCGCTTCGAAGCACAGACTCTTCCATATATTCCATGACAGTGACAAAAGTGAAGGTGAAGTTGGCGGAGCAAATACATTTCCAAACATTTTTGATGTAATTGGAAAATTCGCCGATGGATCTACTTTTCCAGCTTTGACCGCCTTCGAGTTTTGTCACACGTTGATGGATGTGTTCCCGAAACTGGATGAGTTCATCTCCGTATTTTTCACCCGGCACATCAGTTGGTTGTTTATTGACCTTTCCCAAGATACAAACGTCACTATACGAGACGAGTCGGTCGAGGTGAGATTGAAATTGGCGAAAGGACTTTCCGATTTTAAATTACTCGAATTTCCAGTCATATTTTGAACTTGACTAAAAGCTTCATGAAGTGAAGTTCCCAATGTTTGCTTGATTATGTCTAATTTATTTTTCTGTTTCGTGTCAATCCGATTGTAAACGAAGAAGATCCTGGAGCTGAGTCGTCCGCCGTTTTCTTCGGCCAGTTGGGATCCTTGGTAGGCCATTAAAACAATCGGCAGGATTTCTTTGACGGCCGCATCGTTCTCGCCCGGGATGACGATGATGGTCGCGTCCGACAGTAAAATGCTCAGAGTTGCCATTTGATTGTCGCGTTTTTCGCTTCCGGCCAGGCCGTGATATTCCGGTGATCGGGTCCCTTCCGTGTCCAGCAGTAAAATGTAGTCGTACTCTGGTCGGCCCTCGACGGCCAGCAGCTGCATGTTGACACCTCGAGTACATTGGCCGACGCTGGTCCTCATTCGGATGCCGAACATTGTGTTGAGCAAAGTCGATTTGCCGCTGCCCTGCACGCCCATGACAGACAAGACGAAAACGCGTTTTCCTTTCACTAATTTTCCCAGTTGGAATAAAACTTCTTCCACCCATTGCAAGTGGATTAAATTGGAATCGCCGTCGAGTAGTTCGAGGCAGAATCCGTCCAGTAAATGCTGAGCTGCCAGTTGGGGAATTTTTTGAATTAGCGGTGAACGTTTTTCCGTGTCGGTGTAGAGATGACTCAGTTCCCTCCAAAAATGTTCAATGTTGAGTGCACTTTCTATCAGGTTGGATTTAACATCGTGAAGTTGTTCTTTTGCAGACTCTAGATCTTTTACATCAACGGCTTTGAGTAATTTGTCATAGTACGACGTTGACAACATCTGAACCGTTTTCAGAAGTGGGCCAAGTTCCTGTTCTCCGCGATTGGCTAATTCTTTTTCCAACATCCGAATGGACAAAACGCGAGAACAAGGATCTTGACTGTAAAGGAAGCTCAGAAACAATTGAATTAATTTGTTACTTTCGACCTGACGGGTGTAAGATCTGCGTCTTTCACGAATTAATTTGATCTTTTCGTCTTCTTCATGCACAATTTCTTCTTTCAGTCGGTTGGCCATTTTGACCTCTACGTGTTTCGCTTCTTGCAAAAATAATTTCTGCAGCAGAAATTCGTTTTTCTTCACATTTGCCAAATTTTGGACCGATTGTCCAATTCTCGAGTCAATATCTTCCGGTGACACGCAATCCAGGGAGTTGTATCCTTCCTCTTTTAGAATGGGAATTTTGTGCAATTCCCATCGATTCGCTGCAAAATAAGGTTGCTCTGCCTTTATCTTTAGGCTTTCGACAATACGCGATTTTAATTCGATTTTAGATGCGTCTGAAAGTTCGTCTTGCATGTAAAAATGAGTGAATCCATTGACTTCATTTCGTTTACTGCTCGACCTTTCCAACGACGGTTTCCAAATACAATTCATTGACTTGTTTGTCGCTACTCCGAGTGAAGCGTCTTCTAAATCCATTTCCCTTTTTTTCTCTTCTGTCAGAAATGAAGAGAAGAAACTCTCTGCCTCAACAGTCGAATCCTCAATCATAAAACAATCGGCAAAACGTCGCAGAAATGACCAGAGTGGCCTGAAATCTCCAATGACGTGAGCAACCAAGACGTTTTGAATTACGGATCCTTCTGTTACTATGCAGCCACACCCAATTTCGGCCAACATAGTTTCTGAAGTGATGTTTCTCTGTGACAAATCGAGGGCATGGAGGCTCTCAATGTGGAAGACGCTCTTCAGAATGTCGCAAGTACGACTCTTGTCCCTCTGACGGCAGGAAATGACAGCGACGCGTTGTAAGGACCTGTCACCCAGACTGATATAGTTGACCCTGGGCAAGGTAACGTGTCTTAGCAAGCTTAGATAGTGTTTCTTGGAATCGGGAACGAACAACGGGATGGCAGCTCTTCTTTCCAGCAACAGACGACAAATCTCTACAATGCCGGTCGCGTCAAATTCGCTAATGAGTTGCAAAAGTGTGTCATAAACACCGTCGTCCCAAGAATTAGGACCTTCATTGTCTTCTGCACATGAGAAAAAATAAATAATAGGCCTATATAAATAAAACAGTGATAAAATTTTTCCCGAATTACTGTTGGATTCATTTTCCGTATTGATTTCCAAATTCAGTGCAATCCGAAGGCGATAGCGCAAACAGTTCATCATGGCTATTTTAAATCTGTCTCTTCCCTGGACTTGATTTTTGAAAGGTCGGTCAATCAGGAACGCAGCATAGGGCTTTTTCTTGTCGCAAGGGTTGAAGTTGTTTATTTTTGAAACAACATCGGCTGATGAAATCCTCTCGTTGGGATTGGCCTTCAACATGTCTACGATAATCACGTACATGGGATGTCGCTGTTTTATTTCTGCAATGGTGAAGCACCAACGTTTAATTTGCTATTTAAATCTGGATTAGGAAGTAACGGAACATATACTTGTCAGATTGACTGGCCTATTCTTCACAATGTTTGGTAGAACATTTACAGCTGAACCAAACGGATGATCACCGTCTAATAGATAATAGCCGAAAACAAGTCCCGCAGTGAAAACGTCGCTCTTGACGGTTCCTCTTGGACGAATGTCGGGTGACGTAGTTTTACCATACTTTATTTCTTCCTCTTCAAATATCTTCACTATCTCAGGAGAAAACCAGTTATTGGTTCCTTTCACTCCACTAATGGAATGACTTCCTCTTTCGTTCACTTGTTTACTAAGTCCAAAATCGGCCCATTTCATTACGACTTTTTTTCCAGTTGAATCCACCCAGATGAGGACGTTTTCAGGTTTAAGGTCTCGATGGATCAATCGGTTTTGATGAATGTGTGTCAATCCCTTGGCCAACTGGAGGAAAACTTCCTTTTCTGGCGGCATGGGTCCACGGTATTTTCCCGGTTTCTTGTCATCCAAGAATTTTTGATCCAGTGATGCCTGGCAAAATTCCAGCGCATAAATTCTGATTGGTTAGAACAATAATATATTAGAGTTTTTCTTTTTTTTTTCCTCTCGTAAATTTTATACACCTGAAATCAATGTCGCTTTCAACGTGATAGCCTAGAGTTTGACGACATTTGGGTGATCTAAGTATTGCAGAGCTTCTTCTCCTCCTTTGTTGTTTTTAACGTTTTCGATTTGAATTCGTTTGACGGCCACTTTTCTGCCCTTCCACGTCCCTTCGTAAACGATTCCGTAAGCCCCTTTCCCTAAAACCTTTTGTCTGTCGATAGAAATCGACAGCGAAACACTTTGGTGTAAAAAACAAAGGAACATATTTTTAAGCAAATTGATTCAAATATAATTGGTGAAAGTTAATAAAATATTCATTGTTTAGTTCGAAATATTTAAATTTTAAAAACTTTTACCTTAATCATTTTGTTACTGTAAACTTGTAATCTAAAACAAATGACGTAGCCATTCATTTCTATGGAAATCTGCGGAAATCTGGTGAACGTGCCCAATTAACTTGCCCATTTTTTTTTACTTAGACGTTGACGACTCTCTGATAGGCTATTCTAATTATTCAATCAATAATTAAACTTAAAGTACTACTTTACGTTGAATTGGTTGCCATTTTTCGACTGGAACGAGGTGTCCTTGAACGAGAAGAGAAACGATCACGCCATCACTGTCGCAACTTGTCTCGCCGCCAACTGCTGGCGAGTTACTGAAGTTTTTGCCCCTATCTTGCCTTTCCATCGAAAACGGAAACTGGCCACGTCACCGCAAAAAAGGGCTTGTCGCCGCTTCCAAAATGATCAGGCGGAAAGTATCTTTTTCTCCGTATCGCGCTTTTGTGGTTTTATTGACATGTTGTGGACAGACTCTCCCGAAACTATCGCAAGAGCTCTTTTTTTAAGCTCTCTTTCTTTGATTCACTATTTAATCGAATATTTACTGAACAGTTCCACATCATTTTTTCATCGTATGTTTTTTACATGATAACGTATATGACGTTTGGTTTACTGTTTACCCCCTTCGTACAATATTTCATGGACGTCTCTATCATGTTCATTGCTGATGCCAGAAGTTTATTTTTCCTTTATATTGTGCTGCATTTAAAAGGCATTTTTCCGGCTTCGCATAGAAAAATGAATGACGAAACAACTTAAAGATTTGGAGTTTAAAATGAAATTTTATTTGAATGGAAAAAGACAGAAAAAACAAAATCAAAGGAAAAAAACAAAAGAAACTGGACCAGCTTCTACCATCAAAATAGTCATCGCAAGGCAACAACTATTCCGATAGGCAAAACTGACGTCCAGCTTCAATTGTAACTTAACTTTAGTTTAAGAAAAAATAAATAAAAAATTAGCGAGTTCCGTTTTGAAGAATTGCGTACACTCTTTTGCAATTGGCTAGTGCACCCCAGATCGTGACGTACTTATATTCTCGACTTGGACGATAAATATGTACAGTGTGATTGTAAGCTAATTCTCTCAACAAATAATCCTCGTAAAAGATGTTTCTTCTCAAATTTATTTTTGGACACTCCATGGTAACTGGTAGGTTGTCGATAACGTCGGAGCAAGCGGCCAGTCGGCTTTCAGCATCTCCGCCGGTGATGAAAAGATTCCCATTGATAAAGTTGACACTTACCCAATATTCTTCTTCTATCCTTTTGGCGTTACTCCCATGACGCCCGACAACTCGCCCGCAATCCTTATTCGATATTCCTGTGACGACAATTCGATCGACGTAGACTTCTTTTTCTATAGTGGTTGTGATGGAAAATTCGGGTAATGCAGCCTGCGGTTGTTTAGTAGATACCTTGATGGCTTTCTTTTCATTAAAGGTGTTGGCCGGGGTATTCTCCATTGCGTTAGTTACTAGAGGCTGTGGTTCGGTCACTGGTGATTTAGCTTGAACTGCAGTGGAATTACAAGCTAAGAATGACGTTAAGATTTCAGTAATTTCAGTGACTGGAGGGGTGCTGGGCTCTTCGATTTGGAGTTGGTTGAATACCTCCTCATCGTTGCCGCATCCAACGTCCACTGTCAACTTTGGTTTCATTTCTTTCTGATTATTTTCCATTTCTGCCAACTTCTGGAGGGCCTCGTCTTTTTCCTTTTCTAGACTTTTTACTTGATCCAGTAGTTGCTCGATTGTGTCTGTCTGGTTGGTAAGGGATACTCGTACTTCTTCCACTTCCGCCTTACTGGATGCAAGAAGAAGATCGGTTTCTTCTATTTTCTGTCTCAACTGTGAATCGTTTTCGGCCAAACTGAGATTTTTCGCTTCGAGTTCAGTAATGGTTGTATTCTTTGACTCAAGCTCTTGTGTAGCCACGGCCAACTGCGAGGTGTCCAATTTTTGTTCACTTAGGCAAGTCCGCAGTTGCTCCAATTCCGCTCGACTTTCTTGATTTTGCTCTTGAAGTTTAGTGATGGCTCTGTTTTTGGATACCAGAGCACGTTGACTGGAAGCTAACTCATTGTGCACCTTGTGCAATTTTTTTTCTTCATAACAATTATGGAGTTGCTCCAATTTCGTTCGTTTATATGCAATAACTCTTTCTTTGGCTTCAATTTTTCGCATTAGCCCCGAATTCTCTTTTTTCAAAAGGAGATTTTCCCCTGTAATGTCAATAATAAGACTTTCCTTTTCTTCGAGTTCGCTCTTGGTTGTTGCCAACTCGTCGTGTACGTTCTGAAACATTTGCAGCTTTGATGAGGAGTCCGTCAATTGTGATTGAAGCAGACTCAACTCATTCTCCAAACGTTCTTTATCCAAAACAAATAGATTATTCTCATTCGCTCGACTGGATGCTAAACATGCAGTTTCGATTTCGGGGATTTCAATGACTGGAGTGCCGGGCTCTTCAATTCGCTTCAGTTGTGAATCGTTTTCGTCCAAGCTGAGAGTTTTCACTTCAAGTTCAGAAATGGTTTTATTCTTTGACTCAAGCTCTCGTGTAGCCTTGGCTAACTCGCGAGTGTCCAACTGTTGTTCAGTAATGCAAACCCGGAGATTTTTCAATTCCGCCTGACCGGATAGAAGAAGTCGATTGGTATTCTCCATTTTTCGCTTAAGCCACTTATCATTTCGCATCAATCGGAAAGTTCTCTTTTCAAGTCTAGTAACGGCTCTTTTCCCTAACTCTAGCTCACGTTTAGCCATAGACAAATCTTCGTGCACTTTGTCCAGTTGTTGTTCAGCAAGGGAAGTCCGGAGATGTTCTGATTCCGCTCTACTGGATATAAGAAAACGATTGGTACTTTTCAGTTTTCGCCTTAGCTGCTTATCGTTTCTCATCAATCGGAGATTTTGTTTATGAAGTCTAGTATCGGATCTGTTCCTTAACTCAAGCTCACGTTTAGCAACAGCCAACATATCATGCACTTTGTCCAATTTTTGATTATCTAGGCAATTCTTTAATTCCTCCACTTCTGCCTGACTGGATGCGATCAGTCTATCCCTGTCTTCAATTTTTCGTCTTAGACGCGAATCCTCATTTGTCAAGCGGAGATTTTTCTCTTTCATGTCAGTAATAAGAATATTCTGTTTTTCGAGTTTGCTTTTGGTTTTTGCTAGCTCGATGGTTAGGTTCTGAAACATTTGCAGGTTGGAGTTGGATGTAAGTTGTGTTTGAAGCACATTCACGTGATTCACCAAGCGTTCTTTATTCAATAACATCAGGTTTTTCTCAATCGCTCGACTGGATTCGAGAAGTCTATCCCTGTCAATTTTTCGCCGTAGTCGCGAATTTTCATTAGTCAAGCTGAGATTTGTCTCTGTCATGTCAGAAATTAGACTTTCCTTTTCTTCGAGTTGGCTTTTGGTAGTTGCTAACTCGATGTGTACGTTCTGAAACATTTTCAGCTTTGATGAGGAGTCTGTCAGTTGTGATTGAACTAGACTCAACTCATTCTCCAAACGTTCTTTATCCAATACAATCTGATGGTTTTCTGCTATCAAACGAAGAAAACTTTGGTTGTTCAGGTCTTCTCCGCTGGGAGTCGAAAATCCATCGTTAATATCAGGTCGGGGAAGTGCATGCTGGTTAGAGCATGCAACGTCAGGTTTAATTTTATTCAGGTTAACAGCCGAACGCCGAGTTTGTGATTCGGTCATTCGACTGAAGAAATCCATGATCCTAAGAAAAAGGCAAGCAAATATAGTTACTTCCAAAGTTCCGATCATTTTTAAACTGTGTGATAGTTTGTTTGCAATTCAAAACTGCGATACCTGCTAATGCCGTTGGGGTTGCTTATATAGACTTGCCAGGGGAATCCCGTTTTGCACTTTCCATTTCCACTGTTACATCAGATTTCTAATTATGTTTATGATTTTTAATTATTTGAATTGGTTTGAAATCATACTTTAAGGTCTAACGGACATTGTTCAATTAGTTTGGAATTGATTGCAATTCATTTAAATATTTTAATTGCATTTTGAAATGAAAGGTTTTCGGAATTCCGGTTGGGATTCAAATGTTGCCGGTCTGGACTTGTCTGGAAAACGACAGGGCGCCCATAGCGGTGAATCCACAAACTAAAGAAGTATTACGTAATAGTATCACAGAATTTTTTAATTCTCATCACTTTTGTATGTTTATGCGTTCGGTTGTACCGTGAATATTTTAATATGTTTGAAATACGTGGGAAGAATACGTTTGTATGTTTTTTTTAAATTGTTTTAGGTGTGGTACTCTCTATTTAGTTCGTGTGGTACTATATCGGCGTTCAAACCAAAAAATCAATCATGTTTAATTGTTATCGAATTGAGTTTCCACGTTAATTATTTTTTTGGTTCTTCAGTTCTTCTGCATCATATCAATCTGTTTCTACTTTCTAGGTGGGTTTGTAAAAACGTTAATATAACGTTAAAAACGTTAACTAGTGAAGTCGTTAGTTTCGTCTGCTACTGTCTCAATCAGCTGAGCCCCCAAGAGACTGGTGTCGTGACCCTAAATGTTCTCGCAATTTGTGACAATTTCTGTGTTTAACAGTAACTTACATTGTTTGAAACAAGTCGAACTATTGATTTTGTCATTTCAGTTCTCGGCGATGGACTAGCAATTACGACTACTTGCTGATTTTTTGAATATTACGATAGCGATTCTCGGAATCCCGAAGACGACTCCGGTCACCAGAAACTGAATTCGGCAATGGAAAAAACTGGCAATAACACCAACTCACATGGACTTGAGGAAGAAGCTGCTGTCAAATCAAGTTATTCTTCATCTCCTGAAACAAGTTCATCTGGTGGTAGTATGATTTCTTCCAAACCTCAAACAAGACAAAGAGCGAACTTAACTTTTTCTCATTGACTCTCCAACAGATGAATCTGACGGATGTGATTCTGAGCCAGACACTATAAATCCTGCTGTCGAGCTAAACACTTCAAAGGCCGGAAAGAAGACTCTCAATGGGAAAAGTAAAGTTCCAAATTGTATCAATGTTTCTGGAACAATGGCAGATGAAGAGCTTATTCGTCAACTAAAATTGCACAAAATTTCTATACCAGCAGTGACAGACTCTACGAGGCCAATTCTCATCAAACAACTGAACTATGCAGCTGCCAAACCCAAACGTAAAAGAAAGCCAAAATCTTTTGCTGAACCTATTAAAAGTTTCCAGGATGACGAGGAGGAGCAAGAAGTATATTCCATGGTGGGAATGATGATTGATTTGTTGGCTCGCCATCAAGCAAGTATGCACGTTGCTTACCTTGCAGTAACACAAGTTCGCGATTTCCTGATTCCACTTAAAGAGCAAAAATAAAACGCCAAATTGAGGGACAAGGCAGTTCAATACCCTGTCCGGCCAGAGATCCAACCAATTGAAGGTGAAGATTTGCACGTTGGTCATCGATGGGCATTTTCGCCCGACAAATCAACAGCCCATGAAGATCGATCAGATGAGGCCTCCTCATCCAACAACAGCAGCGTTACACCTCGTGCCTAACCCAGTGCCTCAAAAAACGCAACATGTTTGACGCCGAAGTGTAAGATTTCCTTTTTATTATTATTATCTGTAGTTACTTAAGTTTCAAGTATTTTAAAGTCTATAACCAGCTGACATATATTTACAGAGTAGGGCGATTCATGGCCGGTGCGTATTCAGAAGGTAATTTTGGACAAGGCCGATAACAAGGGGGATATTTTGCATATGGCTGTTGATCGTGGTTCGCGTCAAGGTTGTGTTTACATCAAGTGTGCAAGTGCTGATGATGCCGGCAAGGTATACCACTCGCTCCACGGCTGGTGGTTTGATGGCAATTTGGTCACAGTCAAGTACCTTAGTCCCGAACAATATCAATATCGTTTCCCAGAATCAGTAAAAACAACTTTCCAACTGATGCAGCCATCCAATGTTGAGTAATTGTCTCTGTAGACCAAGTTCTGGATATCACCTTTTGAGCATTTTTTAATTAATTAAACAAATTTCCCATAGGTTAACCCCTTTTTTGACATGTTTTAACTTGAATGACACAATACAAAAGACACTTAACAGTTCTCAACTCTCATTAAGTAACACGAGCCAAAACCTAACTATTGTTCAAGAATAAATGGTCTTTTAGAAACATACAAGAATAAAGTTTATGAAATTTATTACTGCTCCTCCTGTTGTGTGTCATAAGCAAATAATTTTGGTCAAAAATTTGTTAGGCTAGTAGCTGAAAATGATGAATTCTGAAAATCAGAACTATGTCTCTGTCTGTACCATTCTGCACAAATTAATTTGCTTTTAATTAATTTTCATTTAATTTTTTTTTTAATTAAATTTCAAAAAGAAATGTCCAAGGTTTATTTTGAATTTTGAGCAGTTTGGATAACGGGTTAAATCGATTTTTAACTATCGATCTCTGAATTCGCATGGATATTCTTAGAAGAACTAATGTCGTCTGCTTTTTAATGGCAGTAGGCTTAGTAGCTACTTCTGAAACTACAGTCAAGTAAATACGCTAGAACGCTAAACAATGGACATCCATAGTCTCAATAGTCTGAGAGATAGTTATCGTATGGCTGCAACCAACATGAGAATCGAGGAACTATGTCACATAGTTAATGGTATGTGTGTGGTATTTTTGTTTTCTATGTGTAGCCTGTATTCTCATATGAATCTTTTATCATGTAGGTATCAACAGTGGTGATGAAAACATGGAAATGACTGCAACCTACGCTGCACGTCAATTCCTCAGCTGGTATCCCAGATCGGATACCATGGGTTATTCACACATTGTCAGCTTCATCAATGCCAATGTTGTTCCAAAGCTGATAGAATTCTTGAGTCGTGTCAAGAAGTATGTCATGTCTTTATAACTTGGTTTCCAAACCTTTCATTATATGATGCCTTTATGTTTTAGCCCTGATCTTCAGTTTGAGTCAGCCTGGGTCCTCGGCAACATTGCATCAGGCACATCTGATCATACCAAAGCTGTCGTCAGTGCTGGGGCTGTTGCTGGACTCATTTGTTTGTTGGGTTCACCTCATTCAGTTGTGGCCAACGAAGCTGTCTGGGCTCTCGGTAACATCGCCGTAGACGGACCAGAGCTTCGAGATTACGTCATCGAGCAAGGCTTAATTAATCATTTGATCACCTTGATTAAACCCGATGCACCAGTAAGTTTATTTTAAAATTAAATACATGTGAACATTTAATAACTGAATTTCTTATTAGGTTAGGTTATTGCGTAACGTCACTTGGACTTTGTCCAACTTGTGTCGCCACAAGATCCCTCCACCCAGTGTCCCTGCCGTCCGACAACTTCTTCCCGCCTTGGCCCACCTGATCCACAACAACGACAAAGAGATTCTCGTCAACGCTTGCTCGGCTCTGTCTTACCTCACTGATAGCCCAAACGAACTTATTCAAGAAGTTGTTGACGCCGGAATCGTCCCTCAGCTCATCACTTTGCTGTACAACACTATAGTGGCCGTCATTTCCGCCACTCTAAGGACCGTGTCTAAGATTGCTGCTGGCAATGCCATCCAGATCCAAGCTCTCATCACCAACAACGTTGTTCGTCCGTTGATGGACGTGCTGGGCAAAGGCAATTTCCAATGCCAAAAGGAAGCAGCTTGGGTCATCATGAACATCACCTCGGGTAATACATTTCAGTTTTGCTGGTGCTGATTGATATTTCTAAACTTTGTCTTTTTAATTTCAGGTGGCACTTTCGAGCAGATCGCTTTGTTGCAACGTTTGTTTGTTGGTGTCATGGCTCCGCTGTGCGCTTTGTTAGAGGACGCGTATGTTAGAGGACGCGTCCTCAAAGGAAGACAGCAAGACTATCTCGGTCCTGTTGGATGGCTTGGCTAATATTTTGGCCGCAGCCGAAACAATGGGCGATCTGGAGAATGTTTCCCTTCACGCCGAAGAGTGTTATGTCCTGGATCGCATCGAACTTTTGCATAATCTCCACGACGATGATAAGATTTCTGACAAGGCCCTGGCCATTCTGGAGAAGTACTTTCCATTTGACGTGGAGGCGAGAAGACGTACGTGCACGTCTCACATCCATGGAGAAGAGACTGACGTAAAATATTCTTTTTTATAGTTTCTTTTCGGTTTTATTTCGGTGATTACCGCAACTGTTCATATTCAGAGTGTTTGTGCTGACAGCTACACCATATTACTGAGATATTCAAACATTATTTTTATTTTGAAATCCCTTTCTTTATTTCGATTCATCGTTTTTTGTTTTTATTTTCGGCAGTGAGGGATGTAGATTCCAAGTTGGCTTAATCTACGTAGCCTACATCGCAGAGTGCCCATTGCGAATTCGACAACCAGCCATCTCAAAAAGCCCCCGGAAGGAGGTTATGTTAAAACATATTTACCGTTTGTAAAGGCAGAAAAAAAAAAGAATTTTTTAAAAATGACAATTTACAATGAGAAACCTCCTTCCGGGGGCTTTTTGAGATGGCTGGTTGTTGAATTCGCAATGGGCACTCTGCGATGTAGGCTACGTAGATTAAGGTTTTTCACTTCTTTCCACGCTATCCTCACTCCATTGTGCGTTTTTTTTAAGATTTTTCAAAAAAAATTTTAACTGAAAGTTGCCATTTGCTTTCATTTCTGTCCCTGCACACGCCGTCCTCTTTCTGAATGCGCGATGAAAAATACAAAAAAACTCGGATCAACTTTGCATTGGGTCAGTAGATGTAATTATTAACAACTTACAACACTTGTACGACTTATTATTAAAGAACAAGAAGTAATTTTTAATAACTAGAAGTAAACTATTTTATATATTTGCATTCCCCTATAAATTGTGGTTTGTCTTCGGTATTTCCCAGCATTGCAGTTCATCAGCAGGTTTCTCCTTGAAAGAAAAAAGGGTAGGGGAGACTGGAGTAAAACGGGACACCGGGTCAAAAGGGACAGTGGGGGGAAAAATAGTAGATGTTAATAAAACTGTAAAAATTTTTAGTATGTTATGTAAATCTGTATAATCTAATTTGGCATGAAATTTGGTTGGTTTTTGTCAATAACTGCATGAGTTATTGACAAAACAAAAAAAACGGTTTTTTTTTAGAAATTTTTGTCTCCACCATTTTATGTTTGAAGAAACAAATAAACGCTAATGGCATGTAAATTTAATATGGAAATGAAGCTGATTCATTTCTTGATCGTTTAAAACAGAAATTATAATTTTAGATCGATTAGTTTAGACAGTATGAACTTTAAAAAAAAAGTGTCTAAACCGGGAAATCGGGACAGCTGTTTTTGGCTAATCTGGGACAGTTACGGACCAATCAGCGTACAGCATTTTTAAGAGGCTCGATTTCGTTACCTAGCAACGCAGGATGTCCTACTGCTCCATAAGGGTTTTTGTATTTATAAGAAAAAAGGTTCATTAACACAATAATCAATTTGAAACATTTATAAACTCAAAGAGTATATGCAGTGGAACACTTTTTCAATTTTTTTTAATTTTATTGATGAATTTTAAGGCGAAAACGGAGGACGTCCCTCATCACCCACCCCAGTGTCCTCAATTACCCCCCAAAATAGGCCCCTCCCACAAATCTGAGGAAACTTTAAAGGTATTTTATGGGGAAATGGTTCATTATAAAATTATATAAAAAATATGGGGGGTTCATTACAATATGGAATACATAAAAACAAAATTTTAAAGAAATTCAATAATTAGTTTGGGAGATATAGGGGGGAAACAAAAACCGTCCCGTTTTACTCCAGTCTCCCCTACGTACATCCGCCATCTGTGTTTCTCGTAAATAATAAAAAGACTTTAGAAAGCCGAAAAGAAAAATATAGAAGCTAAAAGTTTCATGTCCGCTTTATTATAGCTAGAAAATGACAAACAGGAGAATATGGCTTTGAACGTCAAGAAACTGTTTACGTAAACATTCGTTGCTACAAACTAAAATTTTTCTTATTCGAAATGAAGTTTCTCTCAATGGCCGACTATTGCAGCCCTTCCTACCTTCTGATTTTTTGGAAAAAAAATTACAGTCCGAGGCAAACTAACCGGATCTTACTCCGAATTTCATTTATTTCATACGGCTGCTATTATAGGTTTATAGTGTGACAATCCCAAATAGTTGTGTGTTATTTACGGAAGAGTTGCTAGCAACAGAATATAATTGCTCAAGAGATATATACTGCATGTATATATCTTTTTTTTTTCTGTTTGGTTTCACGCTGATGGGCGCATTTTATATTTTATCACAAGTTTATTTTGTGTTTCAGTTTTGAAGAGTGAAGAAAATGAATACAAATGTTATCTGCAAATTTATCATTTAAAATTTTTAAAATAGGTTTACTTTTCGAGTGTGCATGTAATTTAAAAAAAAAAGAGTTTTGGTCTTTTGACGTTGATAAGAAACGCTGAATAAAACTTAAATCTTAACTCAATCCTAGTTTTAAATTGTCCAGTTTTTTTTTCCTTTCTCGCATGTAGGTTTGCATTTGTGATTAATTATGCCAAGTATTTAAAAAAGCATTTCATTCAAAATTCAAATGATTTTCAATTAACGAAACCACGCAACCTTGTGAGTTGCGAGAATGGGCGCGAAAGTGGTTATGGCGTCGTCTGCACTCTCAGCCACTTCTATTGTTGAATCTTGAAGATGGCCTGGGCATGATGGTGATAAGCGTGGCTCACTAGCAAAACGTGTGCAGTTAATGAGTCAAGTTAACATTCTACAATTTTTTTATTTTCTCTTGATGTTGCAAATGTATTAATGATATCAATTTTTCCTATATTTTAATGTCTTATCTGTAATATTTTAGGTATGCTGGATTAGTGCTGGATAGAAACCTCGTGAATAAGTTTGCACATCATACATTTACCAACAATCATCGCATGGAATATTAAAAGCTTTGCTTTTGATTTTAGAATTAGATGGTGTGTTGATTGGCAAACTCTCATCTCCTGTGAGAACGTTTTGGCTTACAGTTCTGGCTTGAATTGAATCTTATCATAATGTTGTGTACCCGTTAATAGGTATGAGAAATGGCACAGTTTTATTTTACCTAAAAAATGCTTGTTAAATCACAGAATTTTCCCTTACTAAAGAATCCCTGCTTCTGTTCAGATATCCATTAGATCCAAATTTGTTTCATTGAAGCTAGTCTGTGATATTCTTTCACAATCGGTAACAGTGATGCCTGGAGCGTTATTTTAATTATTTATGTCAGAATAAGATAAGGCTTGATCAGAGATTATTTCTGACCTGATGTGGATTTGATGTAGTTGTTAATCATTTGATCCTCTTCTTTACTTTCTAGGCTCAACAGAGTCATCCCGCCTACCCTACAGAATTTATCGGCATCCAACCAGTTGGAGTGCTAATGGTGAAATTAATTGATATAATTTTAGGTACAACTAATTGAACTGACTAGAAATACCGACCTTTGTTTTTGAAAAGACTTTCCGTTCAAGGGCCAGCAAGGTACTGCAGTGTTGCCTTGCAGAAATCCAGGACAAGCATCTGCTACATTTGCTCAAATAAGTTTTGATTGTTTGAATTTGATTCTTTTAATTTTTTTTTTTTACCTTTTGTTTCGACTTTTCCCAGAGAGTTTGCTGATACGATTCCGGCCTGGCAAACGGCGACCGCAGTGTCAAGTAGAAAGACTTTGAAAAAGTAACTGGAACTCATTTTCATGCGCCTTATTCGACCGTGAATGTGAACTATGCCCGAAATAGTCACCTGGGCCTAGAATTTATACCCGGCGACCAGCGTCTATGCTATTAGCAATCAATTTTTTATCAGATTTTTATTTTATTTTTCTCACTTTCCCAATAGGTGGTTAAGGCGGCAAGTGTGCCTATTCGAGCCGGAAATTGCTCTTGTGAAACATGACGGAGCGCAGTTGCCCTGGTTTGTACATAATAAAAGTTAAAAGTTTTCCTTATTATTTTACAAGTACGAAATTGTGCAAAGTCAGTAATCTTCGTTTTTTTTTCTCACCTAGTTCAAGGTTTTTGTGTTGGGCCTTGGTCGTACAATTAGATCATGGTCGTCGGTTTGTTTTTACTGTCACGCAGTTTTATATTTTAATTGCGGAACTCAATATGAAGCAAGCTTAAGCTTTTAATTATTTAGCTTTTAATTATTAACAAATTTGTAATCCGAGTGAATTAAGCACGTTTCTCTTATTCTTTTTAAAAAATCTCAGATCAATTCTTCATTCTAGGCAAAGATAAAAAGCAACGCGGGTTAGATTTTGGGCGGAAGGCGAGTTACCTTTGGATTGGTATTTACGTCATGAACCGGTCTAGTTTAATTTTGATTGCCAGGTCCCTTTTGGAACGATTGAGCGGCGCAGTTTTAATAGGGAGTTATTGTGTAATCGGAGCATTTCTAGGTCGGTGGATGCAGTTGTGTGAACGTAAGCTCCTTGGTTTCGCATGTATTCACAATAAGGAAGATTAGGTTATTTGATGAGAAGAGGGATTTAGAATTATATTCTTTCAATTCTGTAATCTACCGAGATTTTTTATTCTAGTAGATTCAGCAGGTTTTTATCGTTTCCAAGCCGATAACTTGCCGTAGAGTCTCATTGTCGAATGGAATCCTTCTTTCCATGTGTGTTTGTCTTGTATTGCACGCTGATTGCACGGCTTTTGATACTGGGATTCATTAATTAATCAGGTCACGTTTTCTTTGTGCAGGTTTGACACCAGTATTTCACTTGCCGTGTAAAGCAAATAATTGTCTATCAAGTTTAATGTTGTAGGGCTATGACGTTGCTGTTTGTTAGCAAATTCATGTTTTGTTTTCAGTGCATATTTCGACCGATCTTGACCATCACTAGCGGTGCATGGCGCTTAAGTAATGAATTATCAACTCTTTTCAACCCCTCTCCCGTCCGGATAGGCCTAATTCTTTTCATGACTGTGGACTTTGACTGAAAAATAGATCGCGTTTATAAGGGTAACCATTGTGGTATTATTTTACCTTGGTATCCTAAATTGTAAAGTCGTAAAATGTTTGTAATTGAAGAATTGGTTTTACCAATTTGTTTTATATTTTTAAAAATCAGTTTCGAATTTAATCGAAAGTAGTTCAAAGATAGGCCTAGTATAAGAATGGATCCGTACTCATAGATAAATATTTTTAAATGATTAACTTACCTTAACCCGAAATGCTTAATATATTATAGAAGGATATTTGATAAATAGCCTTACACCTCGACCAAAATTGTGGCAAGCAGGCCAAGCATTTAACACTGATGGTAGTGCTGGAGTGAGTACGCAACCTCCTTACCCGTTAACCCAGTGCCTTAAAGTGCGCCACATTTTTGACGCCGAAGTGTAAGATTTCCTTTTTTATTTAAAAAATTTGTAGACGTTATTTAAGTTTTAAGTATTGTAAAACCAGCTGACATTTTTTTTTGTAGAGAGGAGGGTGGTTCATGGCCGGTGCGTATTCAGAACGTGATTTTGGACAAGGCGGATATTTTGCATAAGGCTGTTGATCGTGGTTCGCGAGAAGGTTGTGTTTACATCAAGTGTGCAAGTGCTGATGATGCCGGCAAGGTATACCACTCGCTCCACGGCTGGTGGTTTGATGGCAATTTGGTCACAGTCAAGTACCTTAGTCCCGAACGATATCAATATCGTTTCCCAGATTCAGTCAAAGCAATTTTTCCACTACAGCCATCCAACGGTAAGCGATAATCTCTGCAGTCAAAGTTCTGGATATCACCTTTTGAGCATTTTGAAATTAATGAAACAAAATTCCAAAAGCTGACATTTTTTAAATTGAATAATGGCACAATAGAAAAGACACTTGACAGTTTACATGAACCTAATCTTATTGTTGTTCAAGAATAGTAAAAGTTTATGAGATTATCTACCACTGCTGTCACAAGCAAATAATTTGGTCAAAGAAACTTAGCTGATGATGAATTCTGAAAACTAGATCTTTGTCTCTGTCTGTGCCATTCTTTACAAATTAGTTTGCAGTTTTGTACCCAACTAGGAAAATTTTAAAAAGAAATGTCAATTTATTCATATTTTGAATTTCAGCAGTTTTTGAATTAGGAGAGGAATCGATTTTTAATTAACTATCGATTCCTGAACTTGAGCATGAATTTTTGATTAATGTCGTCTGCTTCTCACTGAAATCGTTTCCTAGATGTTGAACCAATCTTATTATCTTAAAGAAAGTTAGAAAGATCTTTATAAAAGATTAGAAAGAAAATGAAACGACCACTTTTTTTAAAAACGTACGTGGCTGCACGAATATTTGGGCAACAAATAAAATAACGAAAATGTGGTTGTTTTGTGAGAACTAGTTTTCGCGGCTCTCCCATCTCCATGCTCCACTCCATGCTGTTTGGACTGGTAAGTAAAACTAAGATTACCATTAGAATGATTATGGGAGTATAAATTAGAAAAGTTGAACTTGTCACATGTGTGTGAAATGTTAATTCCTGGCTAGCAATTATCATATGTATGCTCCCTGTCTATGTATGGCAGTTTGTTTGCTCGTTTAACCCTTTTTTTTGTGCAGGTTTGAGACCCATGTCAGCCATCATCACCACATAATATTCTGCTTCCGCTTCTGCTGGCAAACCTGCCAAAACCTCTCATCAGCAACAACCTCAGCCTGACCTCAGCATCTTCGCTAATAGGTGCTATTAGTTTTTTTCGTTACTTTTATCAACCTGTGAACTGCTAGATATTTGTAATGATGCATGACTTGCATAAATGCAGCATGTTTACACATAGAAACCTTTATTCTCTTGTTTATTAGCAAAAAGAGTTTACACACTGTCTTAGTTTCATCTTTTCCTTATACCTTTCCCTGCCAACATTTTTCGTAAATTCATTTTCATTTTTTATTTAGATAAACATCATCTTCTTGGATTGCAGAAACTACCGGCCGAGTTACGTCTCTCTTCTTCCCCTTTCCTTTGAATGTTCTGGTGTATTCCCATGTGAGTGTGGGGGTATTCACGAGGACACCCTTTTTCCAATCGCCTGGTGGATTCAACTTTCCAGCAGATGGTTGGAGCTTGGAGTGCTTTAGGATGGACGCCTGGTTGTATTTTCCAGTCTTCGAGGTAGGAGAAAATGTCTCTCTATTCTTATTTTTTGACTGTTTGATTATGGGGATTGTTTTCTCTTTCCATTTTTGTTAGGGTTCATTTAATATCTCTTTTTTAGAATGACTGTAGATCAGGCTTGTTTTTGTACTCACAACTTTGTCTGTTGATAGGCAATCATATTCCTCGTTAGCAAATTTTTCATCAGTTAGTCATAAAATCATATTTTGCGATTCGTTTCATTGTGTAATGTGGACGTTCTTAGACGTGTACGATTAAGTTCAATTGCAGCCTTGACTCGTCTCCCAATGCTTCTCAGGTGGTTATTTCTAAAATTTTATTGTTTAAGAGATTAATTTTGTCGTCAAAAACTGCAAATTTATTATTAATTATCAACATCAAATATTTCCATCTCATCACAAAATTTCTGTTTGATTTCGTAATTTTTCGAGGTAGTCGACGACATCCAACGATGTTATTCTGTTTTCGGGCTCATCCGCCAGCATTTTCAGGATCAGTTCTTGACTGTACTGCGGTTGAATTTCTGTTATCACAAAAAGACATTTTTCATTATTCAAATGATCTTGTTTTAGCGGATAAATTAAATTTGGCATTTTCCATTTTACTTTCGACTTTGATAGGATTTTGATTAATAATGTTTGATTGAATTTCTGAATGTTCAGATCCAAATGGATGTTTGCCATACGATAGGAAATATCCAAAGACTAGACCTTCCCCAAAGACGTCGCTCTTCACGGTTGCCTTTTGCAGCTCTGGGACATTTCTTTGGCCGTTGTCCTTGAGAATTTTCAACTTTAATATTTCCGGTGCCAAGTAGTTCAAGGTCCCCTTGATTTCGGTCACGTCGTAACTTCCCGACTCGTCCACCGGTTCGCATAGGCCAAATCCCGACCATTTCATCAAAACTTTTTCGGCTTTCGAATCCACCCAGATGAGAACATTTTCCGGCTTGAGATCGCGATGGACCAGTTTCATTTTGTGAATGTAGTCGAGTCCAGTGGCCAACTGGTAGAGAACTTGCGCAGGGGTAGGCATTGGGCCGAAGTATTTCCTGGGATCTCCTTCTTTCAAAAATAGTCTTTCCAGCGAGGCTTGGCACAACTTCAGAACGAAAAATCTGTTAAATAAAATAATTCATTCCAATATAATAATAAGAAACTTTGTTTGGGTACGACATTCACCTCAATACTATGCCGCTCTCTGCGTGAAACAGTTTGACTACATTGGGGTGGTCAAGTTTCCTTAAAGATGACGTCAAGCATTTCGGTTGTCTTCGCATTTTGCGATGGCATATGAAGAGCATTCCTTCCTCCTTCCCACGTCCCTTTGCCGAATTTTTCTCCAAAATTTTTTAATAGGTTACAAACCTTGTTCACGTCCGAATTGGCGATGGCATTAACTAGAGCCATTGTAAATACAATACCGACTTTATCTTCCATTGTGAATTGTCGCCGACGATGTGTGCAATGCTACCTACTTTAACCTTGGATTGCTTGTTCCGGTTGGGCTGTTTGTCCCGGACGGTTCCTGCCTCCACGTCGCCTTTCTCCTCCATCGGATTGGCCATTGCTCCACCGAGCCCGTGCTCGTTGCTGGATTTTGAGTGACGATCTTGAGCAACTTTGGGTTTGATCGCATTCAGCGCCTCTAAAACTTGGGAATTTTGGGCATCTTCATTGTTGAATATTCCTTTTTCCACCAACTGTTCAATGATTTCTCCTCCCAACCCGTGCTCGTTATTGCAGGCGTAAGCTAAAAGCGTCACGTCCTCTTTGTACTGGTCAATCTCTCCATCTCGAATATTCTTAAGTAATACGTCGATGATTTCCATATTTTTTGCACCGGCAGCAGCATAGTGAAGAGGAGTACCGCCATGATTGGCTTGACAGTGGAGATCTGCTCCCTTTTCGATCAAATGCTCAGCCGTGATTTCATTGGATTCCAAGGCGGCCCAATGAAGTGCAGTTCTTCCTTCTTTATTTTGATCGTTGACATCGCCTATGCCTTTGACTTTTTGAGCTTCCAGCAGTAAATCAATGATAGCATTACCTTCTCTTCCCTTTGCTGCCCAATGAAGAGGAGACGTGCCGTTTTTGTCGAAAATGTTGGGATTGGCTTCTTTTTTTATTAATTTTTGCACAGCGGCGACGTTGGATACACAAGCGGCCAAATGGAGAGCCGTTTGTCCGTTTTCGTCCACATCGTCAACGTTGACTTTGTCATGTTCCAGCAGCAAATCGATAATCTCTTCTTTCATTCCGTACATTCTGACAGCCAATAGAAGGGCGCTCCTCCCGAATTCGTCGCGTTTTGTGGGATCGGCATTCAGTGGAGGTTGTAGAAGATGTTTGACCATTTTGGTTTTCTTCAACCTAATGGCTAAGTGAAGCGGAGTAAGTCCATTGTACAAGGCGTTGATGTCTTACTGGCCACTCGCTACTATTTTATCGAAAAGATCGGTACTTCCCATTTTAATGAGATGGAATAAAGGGGACCAATCAGAAAAACCCGTGCACGTTAGCAGCCCGTGCACGTTGTACCAAGCATAACGTGCACGGGCTGCTAACCGCCAAGATCGCCAAGGAGACTGCCTGGGCCGTGTATAACATTGTTGCCGGAAATGCCATCCAGATTCAAGCTCTCATCACCAACAACGTTGTTCGTCCGTTGGTGGACGTGCTGGGCAAAGGCGATTTCGAATGCCAAAAGGAAGCAGCTTGGGCCATCATGAACATCACCTCGGGTAATACATTTCAGTTTTGCTGGTGTCTTATTGATTTTTAACCGTTTTTCACTTCAGGTGGCAATGTCGATCAGATTGCTTTGTTGTGCCAGTTTGGTGCCATCGCTCATAACTGTGCACTTAATTGCTGGGGGCCAAGGAACCCAAAAGACGATCTTGTTCGTGTTGGACGGATTGGCTAATATTTTGGCCACAGTCGGGAAAATGGACGAACCAGAGAAAGTTTCCTTTCACGTCGAAGAGTGTGGTGTCCTGGATTTCATCGAAGATTTGCAGAGCCACGAAAATAATGAGATTTATTACAAGGCGCTGGCCATTCTGGAGCAGTACTTTTTACACTTATGTAAGTGATTCTCTTTCATGGCTTTTTAACTTGTTTTTAGTTTAAATTGATTTTGACGTTTACCGTAATGTTCACATTCAAAGTGTTTGAGCTGACAAATTAACCGTTTCCTTACTGAGATTTTAGAAATTTATTTTTATATTGAAATATTTTTCTTCATTTTTAGATTTTTTTGTTTTTTTATTTCGACAGGGAGATGAAGATTCTTAGTTGGCGCAGAGTGGCAATGACGAATTCAACAACCAGGCATCTCAATAAGCCCCCGAAGGAGGTTTCTCATTACAAATTTGGTCATCTGAAATTCTTATTTCTACCCTTACCAACGGTAAATATATTCTTTAATTCCTTCCACGCTATCCTAATCAAAAGTTTTTGCCTTTTCTTTGAAGTTTTTTTTTTTAGTTGGAAGTTTCCATTTGCTTTTATCCCTGTCGGTGACTCCCACCGGTCCCTCGCCATCCAGTGCCGCCGTCAATGTCAACAACAACTACAACAACCACAACAACAGCAAGGCATTGCCCTCCGCGGCCGTTGGCACTTTGGCAGCCGCAACGACTCCGTCCAAAAGGGAATTGCCGGACATTCCGGTGATGATGACCACCCCCAACAAGATGGCGACCGACCTCCACTCCACGAAATCCTCGCCGGTGACTCCGCAACAACTCGTCTCCAAACACAACCACCACCACCACCACCTGCAGCAACGAGGCAGCAAATCGGAACCGGCCAACGTGCCGGCCACAACGAAGGTACTACCAACAACAACATCTTCCACTCCCTCGACAGAGATGCAGCAGCAACAACTACCACAACAACAACAGCAATCCAGTGTGATACTACACCACCCCCACCACAGTTCCAGTCATCCCCGACCTGTCAAATCTTCATTCTGTGGAGCCTGGTGGAAACTTTGATTCACAATTGAACCCTCCCACCTCTCACTTTATTGATTACCTCGAAAATGTCTTTTTGTTTAATTTTATTTTCATTTTAAGAAAATTAGCGCTCGAATGCGGTGGGATGTGGATTATTCGGATTATTTCAATTTTTGGATAAACCAAAACTTTTATTTTTTTTCTCCTCAAATTTTATTTCTTAAAAATATCAAAACGACACACAAATTTAAATTAAATAAAAGGCCAATTGGATTGTGACGACTCGATGGTCGCTTCCGCCTCTTCTCCTACTCTTCCTACTCTTCCTACTCCTCCTATTCCCAGTCCCCCGGGCCATGTAAGTTTTTATATGCCACAATTCCTGCAATTTTTCTTTTTTAATTTTTTTAAATTTTAATTTAATCAAAATGAACATTCTACGCACGAAAGTTATCATTTGAAATATTGATTCGAAACGGGTAGGAAAGAATGATTTATAGCCCGTAATTGATGCACTTGCCAGTCAAATTAGTTTTGTCGGACCCCAATTATTAAAAAAAATTAATTTTCTCAATTTGTATTCAAGGTTCGTTTGCCGATTGGATGTTCCCGCACAAATTTCACAATTTAAGGACCCGATTGGCTCTAAGGGATTCGCTGTCGTCGTCTGAAGAGCAGCCACACCTTCAACAACTGCAGCCGGATAATAAAGTAGACGATTATTGTACGACAACATCAAGAAAGGCCAACAGCAAGAACCGTGACGGTCTGTTGCTGTACCAACAGGTCCAATACAATCGCAGCGACTAGCAACTGCAACAACCAGAGCTCGACCGGCAGTAGCACGAAGCCCAGCAATAGTACGATTGAATCTCAATGGCAGCCTAAGATGGTCAACTAACATGCTAATTTACCGTTCGTGAGCACAAGGCAACTGTTTCCTATATAACTATACGTGGCTCACTTCTTAAAACCCATCACTTGCCATTCATTTGAAAATATTGATGTACTAGATCTACTGCTGTGTAATAATAATTTATACGTCTTCTGCGTGTAGCTGATGCAATTTATATTGAATGAATATTATACCGGGAAATGTCAATGGCCGCGTTATTTCTACACAACGATTTCAAAGGTTAATATGTAAATGATATTATAAAAACGATTTATTTAACAAAGTTTAAAATTTTTTTTAAAAATTAGTTTACAGAAAACTAAACTAATAACAAAAATGTAACGAGCGGAAAAATCAACATTTTGGTGAAAACCAAATTAATCTGAATTCTTTCTCGAGTATTTCCGCTTCCTATTTCCAGGGGTCTTTCCTCCGTAACTTCTTCGTCGTTATCGATCGGTAGAAACATTTTCACTTTTAAAACATCCGCCTAGAATTTGACAAAATTAATATTTAAAATGTCGAAATTGTGTATTTTTATACAACAAAATTTACCATAACCATTTCAGGCTCTTTCTGACGTTTCAGTGCCAATTCCAACGTCCGGTTTCGTTTCTGGAGGTCCGTCAATTTCGCGAGTAGAACCTCCCTTGACAGATATTGGTTTTTGAAAACATCAGCGGGACTTTGCTTGGTCTTGTCGAGATGCGGCTGCAGAGTTGTCCTCAGCGTTTTATTGCATTTCGAACAGGCACTTTTAACTTTAAGAAGGTCATTCTCCGTTTTTTGTTTGACTGCAGTGACCAACTGAAAACATCTGAGAAATAAAATTGAACTGTTAGTAGACATCATGATCAAGTGAAGTAAAAATGTTTGACTTACGAGTCGGATCTCCAAGGTCATTTCTCGAAAAATCCAAATGGGAAAATGAACTCGTTTAATTCGTGGAACTTTTCATCGGTAATTCCGGGACACGTCCTGACACAGTCGAAATACTGAAGACTACTTTCCAATTGTACAGATGATGAAAATGTTGTGTAAGGAGAAAAGTATTTGGGACATTTTCTCTGGAACACTTTGAGCTCGATCTCTTTCGTCTCAAAGTTTATCAGTGCCGTCTTCCTGACAACCGGTTCCAAGTTAACAATATTAGTCGCTCGTAACAAATCAGGACTGGATGCTGTTTGTCATTCACTTGTTTCACAGATCGCCAACATTCCCCAGGCAGTTTCAACTGATCCATGCACAGAGATCTGTTTTCGTCATTGCTTGCTGCTTTAATACAATCAATCCACCAGGTACTGAGAATACCGTGGGCAAGCTTGTTTGATTTTCCGTGTCCTAATGGGAATGGCTTGATTCGTCAGCTGGAATGTAAAAGACAACTTATTAGTTTCCTGCAATTTATTATACACATGTTGCTTACGTGCTCGGCGCAGTGTTGGAATGGAACCAGCCTTCAAACGCCTAGGACCGTGTTTTCTGTTGGTTTTCTTAATTCATTTTTCTTGGAAGTAGAGTTGATAGACCAGTGACTTTGCGGTGCCACAGGGCGCCAATCACCAACAAGGCGACCAGCGACAGGCAGCTCAATGAAGCCAACAGGCTAATGACTAGTTAAAACAAAAACAAAAAATATGCGGTTAAGTTTCAGGCTTGTCAACTTGTTAACAAGTGATGGATGATGGCGAAACTTACCTAGCATGGTGTCAAAGGTGGAGGCATCAGGCTTCACCAATTTGCACTCGACTTTGATGTCGTCGCTCGTCGCATTTTGGACGAGCTGGAAAAACTTGTCAAGGGGACAGAATCGCGTGCAGCCGGGCAGCGAAAGAACCTCGGGATTCCGCCCATCATCCGACACGTTCTTGTACAAAATCTAATTAAAAAAGTTGCAATTAATTTCGAATAAAAACACAGAAAAATGTTGCAATTGATTTCAAATTCACCTTGACGGAAAAGTCGTTGGGTTTGAGTTCGTGCAGCTCCACCAGGACCATGGACGCGTACGGTGGCTGGATGCCGTTAAAGATGTTGACGGCAGAAAGAAAAGTGGCCACAGTGACGTCATGAGCCGAATACATGAACAGCTTCCTATTGGGTGGGGTCAGTTTTCGACTGGGCGTAAGCGCCCAGATGTTCAACCAACTCCTTCACCAACGGCCCTGTCATTGCACATCATCAATTTGGTTTTACAACAGGAAAATGACGTGGAAAATGGCCGTGTGACTCATGAATTACCTCCACGGAGACGCTGCATTTCCAAATTTTAAGCTTTCATCTCGAAACTAAAGTCGGAAAATTCCTTCATTGGACTGGGAAAGTACTTTCTAGTCCATTCGGGCAGCGTCTTGTTGAAACGATCCTGCAAAAAGATTCATTAAGGATCCCTGCTCATCAATGATTGGATTTAGAAATGGAATATACTTCGATAAAGAGCGTGTCGTAAAGGTATTCAATGTCATCAATCTCTGTCATATTCAAGCCACTCTTGGCAGCCAAATAATCCAGCATTTCCTTGTTGCTGTCCATGCGTTTGCGAACGTCTGGTGAAGAGTTGAACTGGGCGAGGAGCTCGTCATAACGAGGGCACTCCGATTCCAATACCAGCAGCAGATCTTAAATGACAAGAAAATTGAAAGAATATTCTCAATTTCACGTGCCTTAAATTCAAACTGACCCTGCTCTTTTGCAATAGTGTGGACTGGAATGGGCTGCCAGGCTAGATCTGGATGCCAAGTCTGATTGTCATTGGGCTGGAAGAGTCCTGCCAGATGACACTCTGCACTCATCAAGGTCCTGTCGACATCAGTGGATCTGACGTAAATTTCATCAGGGTTGTAAGTTTCTGAGAGGAAATCTCCATAGCGTTCCCAGTTCAACTGTCCCAGTTTAAAATGCCTCTCTTTGCCTTCCTGTGAGGGAAATGTAAAGATAATTAAGCTTGGAGAAATATGCATGGAAAATGTGAAACTCACTTTGGTCAGCTGGACCCACGATACAGGCCAATGAGTTAGGTTGAGGTAGGGGTCCAAGGGATATGGTCGCACTGGAGTCCTATCACCATGACGATACAACTAGAAACAGAAATCACCTTGATAGTTATACATACACGAAACATTTAGACAGAATCAACAAGTTACTACATAGGGGAGACTGGAGTAAAATGGGACAGTTTTTGTTTTCCCCCTATATCTCCCAAACTAATTATTTAATTTCTTTAAAATTTTGTTTTTATGTATTCCATGTTATAATGAACCCCCCATATTTTTTATATAATTTAATCATGAACCATTTCCCCATAAAATACCTTTGAAGTTGCCTCAGATTTGTGGGAGGGGCCTATTTTTGGGGGTAATTGAGGACACTGGGGTGGGTGGTAAGGGACGTCCTCCGTTTTCGCCTTAAAATTCATTAATAAAATTTAAAAAAATTGAAAAAGTGTTTCACTGCATAGACTCTTCGAGTTTATAAATGTTTCAATTAAATTATTGTGTTAATGAACCTTTTTTCTTATATATACAAATTCCCTTATGGAGCTGTAGGACATCCTGCGTTGCTAGGTCAGGAAATCGAGCCTCTTAAAAATGCTGTACGCTGATTGGTCCGTAACTGTCCCATTTTAGGCAAAAACGGCTGTCCCAAACAACCCGATTATGACTCTTTTTTTAAAAAGTTCATACCGTCTAAACAAATTGGTCTAAAATTCTAATTTTTGTTTTAAACGACCAAGAAATGAATCAGCTTCATTTCAATATTAAATTTACATGCCATTACCGTTTATTTGTTTCTATAAACATAAAATGGCGGAGACAAAAATTTATAAATAAAAACCGTTTTTTTAGTTTTGTCAATAACTCATGCAGTTATTGACAAAAATCAACAAAATTTCATGCCGAAGTACATTATACAGATTTACATAACATAATAAAAATTTTTAAAGTTTTATTAACATCTACTATTTTTCCCCCCACTGTCCCTTTTGACCCGGTGTCCCATTTTACTCCAGTCTCCCCTACCATGTGCACAAGTCTGAGAGTGTTGTTTGATTTTCCTAAATACTCTGTTTCCCCTGATACACATAGAAACAGGACGAAACTCAGTGCCAACGTGGACCAGTCCATGTTATAAATTTACGACAAAGTGCGAAAATAGGAAAATATTTCGAGGTAAAATCGGTAGTGTCAAAGGAAGGTGAAGGAGTTGCAGTGGACCTGTGGTCGATGGGGTTTAGCAGCGGAGGAAAAACGGCTCACTCTTACTCAGCCCACGACGTTAGATAAAGTGAATTGATGTGTGGGGGTCGATCAACTTTGAAAGAGAAAGGCAAAAAGTGCCGATTGGCGCATTAGCATTTCTTTGTTAGTAATCTGATCTTGATGTGATTTTTGGAGACGAGACAAGAATTTTTCAGACGACACATTTTTGTGTCAAGCGCGAAAAAGCTATTGCAACGTCAGGCTGACGTTGCTATAGTGTATTTTGGCTATTGCAACGTCAGGCCGCTAGGTGCGCTGCAGTCTGACGTTGCGCTATGCCAGCGCATAGCTATGCTGGAGGCTTGGAGCAACGTCAGGCCGCTAGGTGCGCTGCAGTCTGACGTTGCGCTATCCCAGCGCACTGAGTCCCTTTCTATAGCTAAAATAATGTTGGAGGCTTGAAGCAATGTCAACCAACCCCTTAATGCTAAAAATGGAAGAAAATAGATAAGATAAAATAGCTGCATAAAATGACAGAGAGAATCAATCTGACGTTGCTCTATTCTTACTTCACTTTGTCGCTGCAGGCTGACGTTGCGCTTGCGCTATCCCAGCGCACTGAGTCCCTTTCGATAGCTTGGAGCAACGTCAGGCCGCTAGGTGCGCTGCAGTCTGACGTTGCGCTATCTTAGCGTACCCGAGTCCCTTTCTTAAGCTTGGAGCAACGTCAACCAACTACTTAATTCTAAAATTCGTGTACAATGTTGTATACCTGCATCCCGACCTGCACAGTATGTATAAACTCTTATAAATTCATAGCGAATCAATCTGAATTTGCGCTATCATTCTTCACTTCGTCAGCCAACTCATATTTTAACGAGTATTTTAATGCTACGGTCAGGTGCGCTGTTGTCTGACGTTGCGCTATCGTAATGGGCCTCTTAGTGTAGTAAAGTATCTCCCGGAGCAACGTCAGGCCCTTTAATTCTGACGTTTGCTACCCTCTACTGCTAGGCTATTACCCCCGTCATAGGCGCTGGATCAAAATCATTGGACATATGAAACTAATGCTTTAATTTTTAAAAGTGTCCAAAAATAAAAATAAAGATAATTTCTTCCTGGCGGGATTTGGCAAAACATTCATACAGTATTTAAGCGGGATCCTGTTATAGTATTATAAAGCTGTAAGAATGGAATGGGATGCAATATGATAGCGCAACGTCAGACTACAGCGCCTAGCGGCCTGACGTAAGTTCAGCATGGTCATAAAGAGAGGCTCAGCGGTAGGATTAGATTAGGATCAGAGATTCGGGTAAGCAACGCAAACGCTCCAGCAATATATAATGTAGGAATATATAGCGCAACGTCAGATTGATTCTCTCTAAATTCATAGGAGTTTAAACATATTATGGCAGTATAAAACATTATACAGTACCCACCAAACTATTAGGTACACCCCCCTATTTTCAATGCATTCTTATGGCACTACGTGTCCTAGAAAAATGCAATAACTCTTGAACCGCTTGGGCTAGATTTTTTTCCTTTTGGCCCTGAGTAGATCTAATGATGATCTACATTTTTTCTACACATGAAGTTGTCGTAGGATTAACCCCCACGGCGCTACGGTATCGTTCAGTTTATTAGGTACACCCGTTTCCCCCCCATATGCGCCGTGTTAAATACGGCGTTTTCCAAAATTTACAAAAAATACTAAAAATCAAGCTAAAATCTTTTTCTTTGTGCCAAAAGATGCAGAATTCTTCACTCTATACGAATATAAAGAATAATTTACAATAAAACCGACTCAGAGAACCCTTCCCTATACCTCAAAGTTTTCCACTTCAAAATTTGGCGAAATTGGGCGCCCTCTGCTGGCGAAAGTGCAAGTATGTTGAAAAAAGTACAAATTTTGAAGTGGAAAACTTTGAGGTATAGGGAAGGGTTCTCTGAGTTGGTTTGATTGTAAATTATTCTTTATATTCGTATAGAGTGAAGAATTCTGCATCTTTTGGCACAAAGAAAACGATTTTAGCTTGATTTTTAGTATTTTTTGTAAATTTTTGAAAACGCCGTATTTAACACGGCGCATATGGGGGTGTACCTAATAAACTGAACGATACCGTAGCGCCGTGGGGGTTAATCCAACGACAACTTCATGTGTAGAAAAAATGTAGATCATCATTAGATCTACTCAGGGCCAAAAGGAAAAAAATCTAGCCCAAGCGGTTCAAGAGTTATTGCATTTTTTCTAGGACACGTAGTGCCATAAGAATGCATTGAAAATAGGGGGGTGTACCTAATAGTTTGGTGGGTACTGTACATGAATTATAGCATTAAGTAGTTATTTGACGTTGCTCCAAGCTTAAGAAAGGGACTTGGTTGCGCTGGGATAGAGCAACGTCAGCAGACTGCAGCGACGAAGTGAAGTAGGATAGAGACGATAGAGAAAGTCAGATTGATTCTCTCTGACATATTATGCAGCTATTACATATTATTAACATTATTTGAAATTTATATTCTCTACATATTTTGTAGCATTAAAATTAAATGGTTCATTAACGTTGCTCCAAGCCTCCAGCATAGCTATGCGCTGGAATAGCGCAACGTCAGACTGCAGCGCACCTAGCGGCCTGACGTTGCAATAGCCAAAATACACTATAGCAACGTCAGCCTGACGTTGCAATAGCGACGACCGTGTCAAGCGTGTAGTATCAAGTGTAATGTTTGTTGATAGATGGCGTTCTTTGTGCGGGTTTGAATTCAAACGCAATCTGGGTGTAATATTTTATTTTGTCATTTTACAATTCAGTGGCACACATAAATCAAGGTTAGTTAAATTTTCAGAAAACCCCTTTAGCTTGTTTCTTTATTTCTTAGATTGTCATCAATAAATTGCGCCAGATGGCAACAATATGATTCATGCAGATTGCGTTCAGTCGTCTGGTCAGCTGCCTCGTGTGAAACATGTAAGCAACATTCTTCTGATAATCCTCGGGCTCCTCGGGTGTGGAGAGTCTGGGTGGGCTTTTGGTCCTAGTTGGATTAGATTTGCAAAACTTTTATAAATTGAGAAAGATTCACATTTCCCCATTGATGTTCCATGGCGATACCGACAAAAAACAATAACACAATTGGAGTGGACAACCGAATTGTTCTGTCGAATTCGAATTCTGATTCATTCCATGTGTGGTCATTTTTCAAGACATTTTCAATCGTCGTCCCGTAGCCGACTGACGACTTTCTCGTCATCTCGTGAAACAGGTAGGCTTAATCCTTTTTATTACTATCGAGCTCGTTAACTCAACTGTTAAAAGGTCGTTCAAATTCAAACTCTAATATCCTGCTTGTTTTTACATTATCTAATTTCAATTCCCAGGTCAAACGTTGCTCGCTTCCCGGTTATTAACACCTGTTCAACTTCGTTTGTATTGTCAGTTCGGATAAGTAGCTATTATGTCTAGAGCAAACAAAAGATTAATTTTTTTTTCATTCTACCAATTTTGAAAGTTTTTATACAAAGGATTGGAAGGAAACTAAGAGGAAAGGACAGGATCACGAGGAAACTATTTTTAAATTTCAAAGTTTTCAAGGTTCTCTGTTTCTACGTTAGGTAATCACATGACATAACTGACTGTAAAGTTTATTTCATTCCATTTTACAGTGTTTACCAAAGAGCATTCAGACGCATTCAGATACAGCCTTGATTTCTGCCAGGTTATTGGGATATATGAGTTTGCTTAGTTTATCAGGTATGCAAGAACCAGGGCAGTTTTATGTGGGATATCAGTGTTTTTGCGAAATAAAGACCTAACCAAAGCTGTTGCTCAGTAGAAGATGTAATATCTTCGGGGTAAGGACATTTAAATTTAATTATGAGTTTAGCTTATAGCAGGGCGAATCCAATAAGGTTTACATGCTGCACTTTTAATCTAACCAGCCTATGTTAAAGATTCAACTTAATGTAAAAAGGGAGCGACTTATTTTCCATGGGATGTTGCATTGAATCCAAGTAAGCCAAGGATTTTGTACTAAATCTAAAATATCCAAGAAAATCTTCAACTGTCCCATTTCACTACTACTAACGAAGGCAATTTAATCCAGGCAATATTCTTCCGCTCACCTCCGGATTATGGCCATGCAGTTCTCCTGCTGTTGGACGATGTCTATGCAGAAGAAAATAAAAATGTGAGATGAATCCGTACACAAACACCGCATCTGCCTTTGTTCAGGTCAGTTTTTAGCCTATCCAGTAGTATGCACACTAGGAAAATTTTATGACGGCATTTGCGCGTTAGAAGTTATTATTGACAATTATCTATAAACTCAGAGATAATTGTTGATACCACAACTCGTCTAAAGAACATTGGAATACAGAAAGGGAAGCCAATAATAACGATTGGAATTATAGCGTTTTAGCACTGTCGCCTGGTTAAACATTGCTTCGGTACGCAATTCGTATGGGCTGGCAGTACAACTGACGATAAAAAATAGTCATTTATAATATTATTTTAAAAACTATTGCTTCTGCCATCATCGGCCATAGCTATCATTATATTTCAAGATTTGCTTATTAGGAGTTGGGACAAATGAGAATGAAAAAGAGGATGTAATTTTCTTACTATTTCTTTTCATCGTCATATTCTTTCAGTCGGGCGATAATCCTCTGGCCTAGTCCGTGTTTGTTGTCTCGAGCACAAGCGAGAGGAGTCCGTCCTTGTTTATCGACACAATTCACGTCCACGGCTTCAGTATTGAGGAGTAGCTCGATGAGGTCCATCGTTTCTGCATTTCTCGCTGCCATGTGAAGAGGGGTGACTCCGTTCTTGTCTGGTACACTGGGATTGGCTCCCATTTTAATCAGACGACGAGAATTGATTGTAATTGGCTTAGGTCTCTTTATTGCGTAATGGAGTGGTGTCCTTCCGTCGTTGTCCACTCCGTTGATGTCAAATTTCCCAGTCTCCAGAATGACGTCGATGAATTCCGCCGCCTTTTCGTCAGCTGCCGCCAGGTGAAGTGCGTTCGCTCCGTTATCTCCCCATGTCATCGCGCTAACATCTTGTCCATCTTCTATCAGCAAACGAATCGTTTTAACATTATCTGAATCTTCTTTGATGCGACCTCCTGGAACCGATGCCGCCATGTTCTCTACTTCGTGGTTGTTTCCTTCTGCCTTCGTGGCCATCTTTTCCCTCAGCAGATTGGCAATTACTTTACCGAGTCCGAAAATGTTGTCCATTGCGCAATCTAGCGCACTGTCTCCGTTGTTGTCTAAATAGTCGACATCCACGTCTTGATGATTGAGGAGTAACTTGACAATGTCCATGTCTTTAGCCAGTAATACCGCTGCGTGAAGTGGAGTGCGTCCATTTTCATCAGTGACGTTGGGGTTAGCTCCTTTTGCTAAAAGAAATTTTGCTGTAGCTGAGTTTGATTCCGTGGCTGCCATGTGCAGTGCAGTCATTCCAGATTGGTTTGGGTGGTCAATATCAAGTGTGTTGTTATTCGCCAGACACAAGTCGAGAATGTCGGTTTCTCGACTTAATGCTGCTGCCACATGAAATGGAGTGGTGCCTTCGTTGTCTCCTATGGTGGGATCGGCTCCCTTTTCCAGCAAGTAGCGAACAGTCTCCACGTTTTTATCGATAATTGCGTAGTAAAGAGCAGTTCTGCCATTTTCGTCACCTCCGTTGATGCCGAAATCGCCAGTTTCCAGAATGACGTCAAGTATTTCCGTTTTCTTTGCATTACGCGATGCCACGTGAAGAGCATTCACTCCTTTTCTCCACGTCGTTTTGCCGAGATCTGCTCCCATTTCTATCAGATTGCGAACCTTTTCAGCATCTGACTGTCTGATTGCCTCTTTTAGAACTTCCTTCACCATATTCTCGTTGTTGTCATCTGATGTGCAATTGGGAGCAGTTGGCCCAGCGTACGGGTTAGTTTCCTGAAGGGAATCAATGAGTCCCGTTATCTTTTCAAAAGTTGCCGTCAGGTGATGTGCGTTCACACCGTTTTCTCCCTCTGTTATCGCGCTACTATCTTTTTCTTTTTCTAGCAAATAACGAATATTTTCCATGAACGAATCAACCAATGTCTCAAAGTTCTCCGGTTCGTGGTTGTTTCCTTCTTCCTTCAGCACGGCGCCTTTTTCCCTCAACAGATTGGCAATTTCTTCGCCGAGCCCGTGCTTGTTGCCCATTGCGTATTGTAGCGCATGAATTCCTCTGTTGTCTAAATAGTTAACATCCACGTCTGGATGATTGACGAGTAGTTTTACCATGTCCATGTCTTTAGACAGTAATGCCGCCAAATGCAGTGGAGTGGCTCCATTTCTATCAGTGACGTTGGGGTTTGCTCCTTTTGACAACAGGAATCGAGCAGTAGTCAGGTTGGATATGCCAATTGCTATATGGAGGGCATTAAATCCGTCATTTTTCTTTTCGTCGATATCAATCTTTATTTCGTTTTCCAGCATGAGACCGAGCACATCGGTGTTTGTCAGAAATGTTGTTGACAAATGAAATGGAGTGGTGCCATTGTTGTTGCGTATGGTGGGATCGGCTCCCTTTTCCAGCAAGTAGCGAACCATCTCTACGTTGTTGGATTGTTCTATCTCCATTGCTTTTATTGCGCAATGAAGGGCAGTCGTGCCATTTTTGTCACGACGATTAATATCGACTTGTTTGTTTTCCAGGATTAGACTGACTGTTTCGATCGATTTTATGTGATGAACCGCCGCGTGAAGTGGGGTGTGGCCATCCTTGTTTGCAACGGTGGGATCGGCTCCCTTTTGAATCAGGTGACGAACTGTTTCCAAGTTGTTTGTCGCGATTGCCCAATAGAGAGGTGTCCTTCCCTTGTTGTCGACTCCGTCGATGTCGAATTTTTCAGTTTCTAGAACTACGTCGATGACATCTGTCGTCTCTGCATTAAGTGATGCCAAATGAAGCGCATTCCCTCCCTGTTCTCCCCATATCTTGGTATCTGCTCCATTTTTCAATAGTCGACGAACACTTTCTACGTCCGAATATTTGAAAGCTGAAACCACATAGTCCTTATTTTCCAAAATTTTATCGATTTTGGCCTCAATTGGTATTGTATCGTCGGCTACACAGTTTTCAATTTCGCTGGGTTTTTCATTTAAGTAATCACGCATATGTTTTTTTAAATAGTCCTTATTGTTTCTTTTGAACAATTTGCTTCCTCTTTCCCCGACGCTTTTCTCTTTCAACAGATTGGCAATTCTTTCGCCGTGCCCGTGTGTGTTCATTGTTGCGTAATCTAACGCACTGCGTCCTTCGTTGTCCAAGCAATTGACATCCAAGTCTTCGTGTTCGAGGAGTAACTCGACAATGTTCATGTCTTTGGCATCCCTTGCCGCCCAATGAAGTGGAGTGGCTCCATTTTCATCAGCGACATTGGGGTTAGCTCTTCTACCTAATAGGAAATATGCTAAAGTAAGGTTGGAGTGAATAATTGCCAGATGGAGGGCGGTCAATCCACAATAAGATGTTGTTTCATTGATGTCAACTTTGTCGTTTGCCAAAAGTAAATTGGGAATATAGGAATCTCTATCGCTATCCGCTGACAGATGAAATGGAGTGTAGCCTTTTTTGTTGCGTATGGTGGGATCGGCTCCTCTTTCCAGCAGGTAGACAACAGTCTTCATGTTGTCTGCACGTATTGCCAAAATAAGTGGAGTGTCTCCATTCTCATCGCGGCCGTCGATATCGAATTCTTCTTCTTTCAGGATGTCATCAATTTCCTGTGAACTCTCGTCAGTTTCGCTACTCGGAGTTAGTTTCATTACGCCCTTTTCCACCAACCGACCACGAATTTCCCATTGTAGTCCGTTCATGTTAAGCTTTACGTTACGTTTAAGTTGGTCATTCTCATCCCTTCTGTACTGTTGAATATCTCCTTCGTTAATGTTGTTGAGTAATACGTCGATGATTTGCATGTCCTTTGCGTACATTGCAGCCAAGTGAAGTGGTGTATCGCCATCATTGGCTCGACAGTGGAGATCTGCGCCCTTTTCGATCAAATGCTCGGCAGTGATTTCATTGGATGAGGAGGCGGCCAAATGGAGTGCAGTCCTTCCTTCTTTATCTCGATCGTTGACATCGCCCATCCCTTTGACATTTTGAGCTTCCAGCAGTAGATCAATGATAGGGATACCGTCGCTTTTCGTTGCTGCCACATGAAGAGGAGAATCACCCCATTTGCCTACAGCATTGGGATTGGCTCCTTTGTCTATCATTTTTTGAACAGCAATGACGTTGGATACAAGAGCGGCCACATGGAGAGCCGTTCGTCCTTCTCCGTCCACATCGTCCACCTTGACTTTGTCATGTGCCAGTAGCAAATCGAATGTCTCCGTTTGATCTGTAAACGCGGCCGCACATTGAAGGGCGTTCATCCCGCATGCATTGCGCGTTGTGGGATCGGCATTCAGTGGAGGTTTGAGAAGATGTTTGACCATTTCGGTTTTTGATAACATAATCGCCAAGTGGAGCGGAGTGAGTTTATGTTCATTGTTGCTATAACAGGCGTTGATGTCGTAATTGCCACTCTTTATGATTTTATCAACCAGATCGATATTTCCCATTAGAATTAGATTTAATAAGGGGGGGTAACCAGAACCATTGAAACCCCTTAGGATGTTGATTAAATCCAACATTTTTTTGTCCCGGCCACTTGCACGAGGAGTGTAATTGAAAAAGCCCTCGTATTCGTATCCTATTATTACATGTGACAGGTTGCATTGGTGTTGAAGAAATACCAAAACACGTCCTAAACATCTAGCATGAAATATTTCCAAATCGTAGTGGATACCTTTCCTATCACAAGTAATGGTATTTTTCATGTTTAATAAGTGTATAATACTCTGTTTTACAATGTTTATAAGAGAAAACTCACTACATGTGACAAGTTGCATTGGTGTTGAAGAAATACAAAAAAAAACGTCCCAAACATCTAGCCTAAAATATTTCCAAATCGTGGTGAAGACCTTTCCTATCACATGTAATGGTATTTTTCATGTTGAATCAGTGTAGAATACTCTGTTTCAAAATTATTAAATAGAAAATTCATTACATGTGACAGGTTGCATTGGTGTTGAAGAAATACCAAAACACGTCCTAAACATCTAGCATGAAATATTTCCAAATCGTAGTGGATACCTTTCCTATCACAAGTAATGGTATTTTTCATGTTTAATAAGTGTATAATACTCTGTTTTACAATGTTTATAAGAGAAAACTCACTACATGTGACAAGTTGCATTGGTGTTGAAGAAATACAAAAAAAAACGTCCCAAACATCTAGCCTAAAATATTTCCAAATCGTGGTGAAGACCTTTCCTATCACATGTAATGGTATTTTTCATGTTGAATCAGTGTAGAATACTCTGTTTCAAAATTATTAAATAGAAAATTCATTACATGTGACAGGTTGCATTGGTGTTGAAGAAATACCAAAAAATGTCCCAAACATCTAGCATGAAATATTTCCAAATCGTAATGGAGACCTTTCCTATCACATGTAATGGTATTTTTCATGTTGAATCAGTGTAGAATACTCTATTTTACAATAATTATAAGAGAAAACTCATTACATGTTACAGGTTGCATTGGTGTTGAAGAAATACCAAAAAAAGTCTCAAACATCTATCATGAAATATTTCCAAATCGTGGTGGAGACCTTTCCTATCACATGTAATGGTATTTTTCATGTTGAATCAGTGTAGAATACTCTGTTTAAAAATTATTAAAAGAGGAATTCATTACATGTGACAGGTTGCATTGGTGTTGAAGAAATACCAAAAAATGTCCCAAACATCTAGCATGAAATATTTCCAAATCGTGGTGGAGACCTTTCCTATCACATGTAATGGTATTTTTCATGTTGAATCAGTGAAGAATACTCTGTTTTACAATAATTATAAGAGAAAACTCATTACATGTGACAGGTTGCATTGGTGTTGAAGAAATACCAAAACACGTCCTAAACATCTAGCATGAAATATTTCCAAATCGTAGTGGATACCTTTCCTATCACAAGTAATGGTATTTTTCATGTTTAATAAGTGTATAATACTCTGTTTTACAATGTTTATAAGAGAAAACTCACTACATGTGACAAGTTGCATTGGTGTTGAAGAAATACAAAAAAAAACGTCCCAAACATCTAGCCTAAAATATTTCCAAATCGTGGTGAAGACCTTTCCTATCACATGTAATGGTATTTTTCATGTTGAATCAGTGTAGAATACTCTGTTTCAAAATTATTAAATAGAAAATTCATTACATGTGACAGGTTGCATTGGTGTTGAAGAAATACCAAAAAATGTCCCAAACATCTAGCATGAAATATTTCCAAATCGTAATGGAGACCTTTCCTATCACATGTAATGGTATTTTTCATGTTGAATCAGTGTAGAATACTCTATTTTACAATAATTATAAGAGAAAACTCATTACATGTTACAGGTTGCATTGGTGTTGAAGAAATACCAAAAAAAGTCTCAAACATCTATCATGAAATATTTCCAAATCGTGGTGGAGACCTTTCCTATCACATGTAATGGTATTTTTCATGTTGAATCAGTGTAGAATACTCTGTTTAAAAATTATTAAAAGAGGAATTCATTACATGTGACAGGTTGCATTGGTGTTGAAGAAATACCAAAAAATGTCCCAAACATCTAGCATGAAATATTTCCAAATCGTGGTGGAGACCTTTCCTATCACATGTAATGGTATTTTTCATGTTGAATCAGTGAAGAATACTCTGTTTTACAATAATTATAAGAGAAAACTCATTACATGTGACAGGTTGCATTGGTGTTGAAGAAATACCAAAACACGTCCTAAACATCTAGCATGAAATATTTCCAAATCGTAGTGGATACCTTTCCTATCACAAGTAATGGTATTTTTCATGTTTAATAAGTGTATAATACTCTGCTTTACAATGTTTATAAGAGAAAACTCACTACATGTGACAAGTTGCATTGGTGTTGAAGAAATACAAAAAAAAACGTCCCAAACATCTAGCCTAAAATATTTCCAAATCGTGGTGAAGACCTTTCCTATCACATGTAATGGTATTTTTCATGTTGAATCAGTGTAGAATACTCTGTTTCAAAATTATTAAATAGAAAATTCATTACATGTGACAGGTTGCATTGATGTTGAAGAAATACCAAAAAATGTCCCAAACATCTAGCATGAAATATTTCCAAATCGTAATGGAGACCTTTCCTATCACATGTAATGGTATTTTTCATGTTGAATCAGTGTAGAATACTCTACTTTACAATAATTATAAGAGAAAACTCATTACATGTTACAGGTTGCATTGGTGTTGAAGAAATACCAAAAAAAGTCTCAAACATCTATCATGAAATATTTCCAAATCGTGGTGGAGACCTTTCCTATCACATGTAATGGTATTTTTCATGTTGAATCAGTGTAGAATACTCTGTTTAAAAATTATTAAAAGAGGAATTCATTACATGTGACAGGTTGCATTGGTGTTGAAGAAATACCAAAAAATGTCCCAAACATCTAGCATGAAATATTTCCAAATCGTGGTGGAGACCTTTCCTATCACATGTAATGGTATTTTTCATGTTGAATCAGTGAAGAATACTCTGTTTTACAATAATTATAAGAGAAAACTCATTACATGTGACAGGTTGCATTGGTGTTGAAGAAATACCAAAACACGTCCTAAACATCTAGCATGAAATATTTCCAAATCGTAGTGGATACCTTTCCTATCACAAGTAATGGTATTTTTCATGTTTAATAAGTGTATAATACTCTGTTTTACAATGTTTATAAGAGAAAACTCACTACATGTGACAAGTTGCATTGGTGTTGAAGAAATACAAAAAAAAACGTCCCAAACATCTAGCCTAAAATATTTCCAAATCGTGGTGAAGACCTTTCCTATCACATGTAATGGTATTTTTCATGTTGAATCAGTGTAGAATACTCTGTTTCAAAATTATTAAATAGAAAATTCATTACATGTGACAGGTTGCATTGGTGTTGAAGAAATACCAAAAAATGTCCCAAACATCTAGCATGAAATATTTCCAAATCGTAATGGAGACCTTTCCTATCACATGTAATGGTATTTTTCATGTTGAATCAGTGTAGAATACTCTATTTTACAATAATTATAAGAGAAAACTCATTACATGTTACAGGTTGCATTGGTGTTGAAGAAATACCAAAAAAAGTCTCAAACATCTATCATGAAATATTTCCAAATCGTGGTGGAGACCTTTCCTATCACATGTAATGGTATTTTTCATGTTGAATCAGTGTAGAATACTCTGTTTAAAAATTATTAAAAGAGGAATTTATTACTATATAATATCTATATTTCCAAATCGTAGTGGATACCTTTCCTATCACAAGTAATGGTATTTTTCATGTTTAATAAGTGTATAATACTCTGTTTTACAATGTTTATAAGAGAAAACTCACTACATGTGACAAGTTGCATTGGTGTTGAAGAAATACAAAAAAAAACGTCCCAAACATCTAGCCTAAAATATTTCCAAATCGTGGTGAAGACCTTTCCTATCACATGTAATGGTATTTTTCATGTTGAATCAGTGTAGAATACTCTGTTTCAAAATTATTAAATAGAAAATTCATTACATGTGACAGGTTGCATTGGTGTTGAAGAAATACCAAAAAATGTCCCAAACATCTAGCATGAAATATTTCCAAATCGTAATGGAGACCTTTCCTATCACATGTAATGGTATTTTTCATGTTGAATCAGTGTAGAATACTCTATTTTACAATAATTATAAGAGAAAACTCATTACATGTTACAGGTTGCATTGGTGTTGAAGAAATACCAAAACACGTCCTAAACATCTAGCATGAAATATTTCCAAATCGTAGTGGATACCTTTCCTATCACAAGTAATGGTATTTTTCATGTTTAATAAGTGTATAATACTCTGTTTTACAATGTTTATAAGAGAAAACTCACTACATGTGACAAGTTGCATTGGTGTTGAAGAAATACAAAAAAAAACGTCCCAAACATCTAGCCTAAAATATTTCCAAATCGTGGTGAAGACCTTTCCTATCACATGTAATGGTATTTTTCATGTTGAATCAGTGTAGAATACTCTGTTTCAAAATTATTAAATAGAAAATTCATTACATGTGACAGGTTGCATTGGTGTTGAAGAAATACCAAAAAATGTCCCAAACATCTAGCATGAAATATTTCCAAATCGTAATGGAGACCTTTCCTATCACATGTAATGGTATTTTTCATGTTGAATCAGTGTAGAATACTCTATTTTACAATAATTATAAGAGAAAACTCATTACATGTTACAGGTTGCATTGGTGTTGAAGAAATACCAAAAAAAGTCTCAAACATCTATCATGAAATATTTCCAAATCGTGGTGGAGACCTTTCCTATCACATGTAATGGTATTTTTCATGTTGAATCAGTGTAGAATACTCTGTTTAAAAATTATTAAAAGAGGAATTCATTACATGTGACAGGTTGCATTGGTGTTGAAGAAATACCAAAAAATGTCCCAAACATCTAGCATGAAATATTTCCAAATCGTGGTGGAGACCTTTCCTATCACATGTAATGGTATTTTTCATGTTGAATCAGTGAAGAATACTCTGTTTTACAATAATTATAAGAGAAAACTCATTACATGTGACAGGTTGCATTGGTGTTGAAGAAATACCAAAACACGTCCTAAACATCTAGCATGAAATATTTCCAAATCGTAGTGGATACCTTTCCTATCACAAGTAATGGTATTTTTCATGTTTAATAAGTGTATAATACTCTGCTTTACAATGTTTATAAGAGAAAACTCACTACATGTGACAAGTTGCATTGGTGTTGAAGAAATACAAAAAAAAACGTCCCAAACATCTAGCCTAAAATATTTCCAAATCGTGGTGAAGACCTTTCCTATCACATGTAATGGTATTTTTCATGTTGAATCAGTGTAGAATACTCTGTTTCAAAATTATTAAATAGAAAATTCATTACATGTGACAGGTTGCATTGATGTTGAAGAAATACCAAAAAATGTCCCAAACATCTAGCATGAAATATTTCCAAATCGTAATGGAGACCTTTCCTATCACATGTAATGGTATTTTTCATGTTGAATCAGTGTAGAATACTCTACTTTACAATAATTATAAGAGAAAACTCATTACATGTTACAGGTTGCATTGGTGTTGAAGAAATACCAAAAAAAGTCTCAAACATCTATCATGAAATATTTCCAAATCGTGGTGGAGACCTTTCCTATCACATGTAATGGTATTTTTCATGTTGAATCAGTGTAGAATACTCTGTTTAAAAATTATTAAAAGAGGAATTCATTACATGTGACAGGTTGCATTGGTGTTGAAGAAATACCAAAAAATGTCCCAAACATCTAGCATGAAATATTTCCAAATCGTGGTGGAGACCTTTCCTATCACATGTAATGGTATTTTTCATGTTGAATCAGTGAAGAATACTCTGTTTTACAATAATTATAAGAGAAAACTCATTACATGTGACAGGTTGCATTGGTGTTGAAGAAATACCAAAACACGTCCTAAACATCTAGCATGAAATATTTCCAAATCGTAGTGGATACCTTTCCTATCACAAGTAATGGTATTTTTCATGTTTAATAAGTGTATAATACTCTGTTTTACAATGTTTATAAGAGAAAACTCACTACATGTGACAAGTTGCATTGGTGTTGAAGAAATACAAAAAAAAACGTCCCAAACATCTAGCCTAAAATATTTCCAAATCGTGGTGAAGACCTTTCCTATCACATGTAATGGTATTTTTCATGTTGAATCAGTGTAGAATACTCTGTTTCAAAATTATTAAATAGAAAATTCATTACATGTGACAGGTTGCATTGGTGTTGAAGAAATACCAAAAAATGTCCCAAACATCTAGCATGAAATATTTCCAAATCGTAATGGAGACCTTTCCTATCACATGTAATGGTATTTTTCATGTTGAATCAGTGTAGAATACTCTATTTTACAATAATTATAAGAGAAAACTCATTACATGTTACAGGTTGCATTGGTGTTGAAGAAATACCAAAAAAAGTCTCAAACATCTATCATGAAATATTTCCAAATCGTGGTGGAGACCTTTCCTATCACATGTAATGGTATTTTTCATGTTGAATCAGTGTAGAATACTCTGTTTAAAAATTATTAAAAGAGGAATTTATTACTATATAATATCTATATTTCCAAATCGTAGTGGATACCTTTCCTATCACAAGTAATGGTATTTTTCATGTTTAATAAGTGTATAATACTCTGTTTTACAATGTTTATAAGAGAAAACTCACTACATGTGACAAGTTGCATTGGTGTTGAAGAAATACAAAAAAAAACGTCCCAAACATCTAGCCTAAAATATTTCCAAATCGTGGTGAAGACCTTTCCTATCACATGTAATGGTATTTTTCATGTTGAATCAGTGTAGAATACTCTGTTTCAAAATTATTAAATAGAAAATTCATTACATGTGACAGGTTGCATTGGTGTTGAAGAAATACCAAAACACGTCCTAAACATCTAGCATGAAATATTTCCAAATCGTAGTGGATACCTTTCCTATCACAAGTAATGGTATTTTTCATGTTTAATAAGTGTATAATACTCTGTTTTACAATGTTTATAAGAGAAAACTCACTACATGTGACAAGTTGCATTGGTGTTGAAGAAATACAAAAAAAAACGTCCCAAACATCTAGCCTAAAATATTTCCAAATCGTGGTGAAGACCTTTCCTATCACATGTAATGGTATTTTTCATGTTGAATCAGTGTAGAATACTCTGTTTCAAAATTATTAAATAGAAAATTCATTACATGTGACAGGTTGCATTGGTGTTGAAGAAATACCAAAAAATGTCCCAAACATCTAGCATGAAATATTTCCAAATCGTAATGGAGACCTTTCCTATCACATGTAATGGTATTTTTCATGTTGAATCAGTGTAGAATACTCTATTTTACAATAATTATAAGAGAAAACTCATTACATGTTACAGGTTGCATTGGTGTTGAAGAAATACCAAAAAAAGTCTCAAACATCTATCATGAAATATTTCCAAATCGTGGTGGAGACCTTTCCTATCACATGTAATGGTATTTTTCATGTTGAATCAGTGTAGAATACTCTGTTTAAAAATTATTAAAAGAGGAATTCATTACATGTGACAGGTTGCATTGGTGTTGAAGAAATACCAAAAAATGTCCCAAACATCTAGCATGAAATATTTCCAAATCGTGGTGGAGACCTTTCCTATCACATGTAATGGTATTTTTCATGTTGAATCAGTGAAGAATACTCTGTTTTACAATAATTATAAGAGAAAACTCATTACATGTGACAGGTTGCATTGGTGTTGAAGAAATACCAAAACACGTCCTAAACATCTAGCATGAAATATTTCCAAATCGTAGTGGATACCTTTCCTATCACAAGTAATGGTATTTTTCATGTTTAATAAGTGTATAATACTCTGTTTTACAATGTTTATAAGAGAAAACTCACTACATGTGACAAGTTGCATTGGTGTTGAAGAAATACAAAAAAAAACGTCCCAAACATCTAGCCTAAAATATTTCCAAATCGTGGTGAAGACCTTTCCTATCACATGTAATGGTATTTTTCATGTTGAATCAGTGTAGAATACTCTGTTTCAAAATTATTAAATAGAAAATTCATTACATGTGACAGGTTGCATTGATGTTGAAGAAATACCAAAAAATGTCCCAAACATCTAGCATGAAATATTTCCAAATCGTAATGGAGACCTTTCCTATCACATGTAATGGTATTTTTCATGTTGAATCAGTGTAGAATACTCTACTTTACAATAATTATAAGAGAAAACTCATTACATGTTACAGGTTGCATTGGTGTTGAAGAAATACCAAAAAAAGTCTCAAACATCTATCATGAAATATTTCCAAATCGTGGTGGAGACCTTTCCTATCACATGTAATGGTATTTTTCATGTTGAATCAGTGTAGAATACTCTGTTTAAAAATTATTAAAAGAGGAATTCATTACATGTGACAGGTTGCATTGGTGTTGAAGAAATACCAAAAAATGTCCCAAACATCTAGCATGAAATATTTCCAAATCGTGGTGGAGACCTTTCCTATCACATGTAATGGTATTTTTCATGTTGAATCAGTGAAGAATACTCTGTTTTACAATAATTATAAGAGAAAACTCATTACATGTGACAGGTTGCATTGGTGTTGAAGAAATACCAAAACACGTCCTAAACATCTAGCATGAAATATTTCCAAATCGTAGTGGATACCTTTCCTATCACAAGTAATGGTATTTTTCATGTTTAATAAGTGTATAATACTCTGTTTTACAATGTTTATAAGAGAAAACTCACTACATGTGACAAGTTGCATTGGTGTTGAAGAAATACAAAAAAAAACGTCCCAAACATCTAGCCTAAAATATTTCCAAATCGTGGTGAAGACCTTTCCTATCACATGTAATGGTATTTTTCATGTTGAATCAGTGTAGAATACTCTGTTTCAAAATTATTAAATAGAAAATTCATTACATGTGACAGGTTGCATTGGTGTTGAAGAAATACCAAAAAATGTCCCAAACATCTAGCATGAAATATTTCCAAATCGTAATGGAGACCTTTCCTATCACATGTAATGGTATTTTTCATGTTGAATCAGTGTAGAATACTCTATTTTACAATAATTATAAGAGAAAACTCATTACATGTTACAGGTTGCATTGGTGTTGAAGAAATACCAAAAAAAGTCTCAAACATCTATCATGAAATATTTCCAAATCGTGGTGGAGACCTTTCCTATCACATGTAATGGTATTTTTCATGTTGAATCAGTGTAGAATACTCTGTTTAAAAATTATTAAAAGAGGAATTTATTACTATATAATATCTATATTTCCAAATCGTAGTGGATACCTTTCCTATCACAAGTAATGGTATTTTTCATGTTTAATAAGTGTATAATACTCTGTTTTACAATGTTTATAAGAGAAAACTCACTACATGTGACAAGTTGCATTGGTGTTGAAGAAATACAAAAAAAAACGTCCCAAACATCTAGCCTAAAATATTTCCAAATCGTGGTGAAGACCTTTCCTATCACATGTAATGGTATTTTTCATGTTGAATCAGTGTAGAATACTCTGTTTCATAGTTATTAAAAGAGGAATTCATTACATAAGACAGGTTGCATTGGTGTTGAAGAAATACCAAAAAATGTCCCAAACATCTAGCATGAAATATTTCCAAATCGTGGTGGAGACCTTTCCTATCACATGTAATGGTATTTTTCATGTTGAATCAGTGAAGAATACTCTGTTTTACAATAATTATAAGAGAAAACTCATTACATGTGACAGGTTGCATTGGTGTTGAAGAAATACCAAAACACGTCCTAAACATCTAGCATGAAATATTTCCAAATCGTAGTGGATACCTTTCCTATCACAAGTAATGGTATTTTTCATGTTTAATAAGTGTATAAGTCTCTGTTTTACAATGTTTATAAGAGAAAACTCACTACATGTGACAAGTTGCATTGGTGTTGAAGAAATACAAAAAAAAACGTCCCAAACATCTAGCCTAAAATATTTCCAAATCGTGGTGAAGACCTTTCCTATCACATGTAATGGTATTTTTCATGTTGAATCAGTGTAGAATACTCTGTTTCAAAATTATTAAATAGAAAATTCATTACATGTGACAGGTTGCATTGGTGTTGAAGAAATACCAAAAAATGTCCCAAACATCTAGCATGAAATATTTCCAAATCGTAATGGAGACCTTTCCTATCACATGTAATGGTATTTTTCATGTTGAATCAGTGTAGAATACTCTATTTTACAATAATTATAAGAGAAAACTCATTACATGTTACAGGTTGCATTGGTGTTGAAGAAATACCAAAAAAAGTCTCAAACATCTATCATGAAATATTTCCAAATCGTGGTGGAGACCTTTCCTATCACATGTAATGGTATTTTTCATGTTGAATCAGTGTAGAATACTCTGTTTAAAAATTATTAAAAGAGGAATTCATTACATGTGACAGGTTGCATTGGTGTTGAAGAAATACAAAAAAATGTCCCAAACATCAAGCATGAAATATTTCCAAATCGTGGTGGAGACCTTTCCTATCACATGTAATGGTATTTTTCATGTTGAATCAGTGAAGAATACTCTGTTTTACAATAATTATAAGAGAAAACTCATTACATGTGACAGGTTGCATTGGTGTTGAAGAAATACCAAAACACGTCCTAAACATCTAGCATGAAATATTTCCAAATCGTAGTGGATACCTTTCCTATCACAAGTAATGGTATTTTTCATGTTTAATAAGTGTATAATACTCTGTTTTACAATGTTTATAAGAGAAAACTCACTACATGTGACAAGTTGCATTGGTGTTGAAGAAATACAAAAAAAAACGTCCCAAACATCTAGCCTAAAATATTTCCAAATCGTGGTGAAGACCTTTCCTATCACATGTAATGGTATTTTTCATGTTGAATCAGTGTAGAATACTCTGTTTCAAAATTATTAAATAGAAAATTCATAACATGTGACAGGTTGCATTGGTGTTGAAGAAATACCAAAAAATGTCCCAAACATCTAGCATGAAATATTTCCAAATCGTAATGGAGACCTTTCCTATCACATGTAATGGTATTTTTCATGTTGAATCAGTGTAGAATACTCTATTTTACAATAATTATAAGAGAAAACTCATTACATGTTACAGGTTGCATTGGTGTTGAAGAAATACCAAAAAAAGTCTCAAACATCTATCATGAAATATTTCCAAATCGTGGTGGAGACCTTTCCTATCACATGTAATGGTATTTTTCATGTTGAATCAGTGTAGAATACTCTGTTTAAAAATTATTAAAAGAGGAATTCATTACATGTGACAGGTTGCATTGGTGTTGAAGAAATACCAAAAAATGTCCCAAACATCTAGCATGAAATATTTCCAAATCGTGGTGGAGACCTTTCCTATCACATGTAATGGTATTTTTCATGTTGAATCAGTGTAGAATACTCTGTTTCATAGTTATTAAAAGAGGAATTCATTACATAAGACAGGTTGCATTGGTGTTGAAGAAATACCAAAAAATGTCCCAAACATCTAGCATGAAATATTTCCAAATCGTGGTGGAGACCTTTCCTATCACATGTAATGGTATTTTTCATGTTGAATCAGTGAAGAATACTCTGTTTTACAATAATTATAAGAGAAAACTCATTACATGTGACAGGTTGCATTGGTGTTGAAGAAATACCAAAACACGTCCTAAACATCTAACATGAAATATTTCCAAATCGTAGTGGAGACCTTTCCTATCACAAGTAATGGTATTTTTCATGTTGAATAAGTGTATAATACTCTGTTTTACAATGTTTATAAGAGAAAACTCACTACATGTGACAAGTTGCATTGGTGTTGAAGAAATACAAAAAAAAAACGTCCCAAACATCTAGCCTAAAATATTTCCAAATCGTGGTGAAGACCTTTCCTATCACATGTAATGGTATTTTTCATGTTGAATCAGTGTAGAATACTCTGTTTCAAAATTATTAAATAGAAAATTCATTACATGTGACAGGTTGCATTGGTGTTGAAGAAATACCAAAAAATGTCCCAAACATCTAGCATGAAATATTTCCAAATCGTAATGGAGACCTTTCCTATCACATGTAATGGTATTTTTCATGTTGAATCAGTGTAGAATACTCTATTTTACAATAATTATAAGAGAAAACTCATTACATGTTACAGGTTGCATTGGTGTTGAAGAAATACCAAAAAAAGTCTCAAACATCTATCATGAAATATTTCCAAATCGTGGTGGAGACCTTTCCTATCACATGTAATGGTATTTTTCATGTTGAATCAGTGTAGAATACTCTGTTTAAAAATTATTAAAAGAGGAATTCATTACATGTGACAGGTTGCATTGGTGTTGAAGAAATACCAAAAAATGTCCCAAACATCTAGCATGAAATATTTCCAAATCGTGGTGGAGACCTTTCCTATCACATGTAATGGTATTTTTCATGTTGAATCAGTGTAGAATACTCTGTTTCATAGTTATTAAAAGAGGAATTCATTACATAAGACAGGTTGCATTGGTGTTGAAGAAATACCAAAAAATGTCCCAAACATCTAGCATGAAATATTTCCAAATCGTGGTGGAGACCTTTCCTATCACATGTAATGGTATTTTTCATGTTGAATCAGTGAAGAATACTCTGTTTTACAATAATTATAAGAGAAAACTCATTACATGTGACAGGTTGCATTGGTGTTGAAGAAATACCAAAACACGTCCTAAACATCTAGCATGAAATATTTCCAAATCGTAGTGGATACCTTTCCTATCACAAGTAATGGTATTTTTCATGTTTAATAAGTGTATAATACTCTGTTTTACAATGTTTATAAGAGAAAACTCACTACATGTGACAAGTTGCATTGGTGTTGAAGAAATACCAAAAAATGTCCCAAACATCTAGCATGAAATATTTCCAAATCGTGGTGGAGACCTTTCCTATCACATGTAATGGTATTTTTCATGTTGAATCAGTGAAGAATACTCTGTTTTACAATAATTATAAGAGAAAACTCATTACATGTGACAGGTTGCATTGGTGTTGAAGAAATACCAAAACACGTCCTAAACATCTAGCATGAAATATTTCCAAATCGTAGTGGATACCTTTCCTATCACAAGTAATGGTATTTTTCATGTTGAATCAGTGAAGAATACTCTGTTTTACAATAATTATAAGAGAAAACTCATTACATGTGACAGGTTGCATTGGTGTTGAAGAAATACCAAAAAATGTCCCAAACATCTAGCATGAAATATTTCCAAATCGTAATGGAGACCTTTCCTATCACATGTAATGGTATTTTTCATGTTGAATCAGTGTAGAATACTCTATTTTACAATAATTATAAGAGAAAACTCATTACATGTTACAGGTTGCATTGGTGTTGAAGAAATACCAAAAAAAGTCTCAAACATCTATCATGAAATATTTCCAAATCGTGGTGGAGACCTTTCCTATCACATGTAATGGTATTTTTCATGTTGAATCAGTGTAGAATACTCTGTTTAAAAATTATTAAAAGAGGAATTCATTACATGTGACAGGTTGCATTGGTGTTGAAGAAATACCAAAAAATGTCCCAAACATCTAGCATGAAATATTTCCAAATCGTGGTGGAGACCTTTCCTATCACATGTAATGGTATTTTTCATGTTGAATCAGTGTAGAATACTCTGTTTCATAGTTATTAAAAGAGGAATTCATTACATAAGACAGGTTGCATTGGTGTTGAAGAAATACCAAAAAATGTCCCAAACATCTAGCATGAAATATTTCCAAATCGTGGTGGAGACCTTTCCTATCACATGTAATGGTATTTTTCATGTTGAATCAGTGAAGAATACTCTGTTTTACAATAATTATAAGAGAAAACTCATTACATGTGACAGGTTGCATTGGTGTTGAAGAAATACCAAAACACGTCCTAAACATCTAGCATGAAATATTTCCAAATCGTAGTGGATACCTTTCCTATCACAAGTAATGGTATTTTTCATGTTTAATAAGTGTATAATACTCTGTTTTACAATGTTTATAAGAGAAAACTCACTACATGTGACAAGTTGCATTGGTGTTGAAGAAATACCAAAAAATGTCCCAAACATCTAGCATGAAATATTTCCAAATCGTGGTGGAGACCTTTCCTATCACATGTAATGGTATTTTTCATGTTGAATCAGTGTAGAATACTCTGTTTCATAGTTATTAAAAGAGTAATTCATTACATAAGACAGGTTGCATTGGTGTTGAAGAAATACCAAAAAATGTCCCAAACATCTAGCATGAAATATTTCCAAATCGTGGTGGAGACCTTTCCTATCACATGTAATGGTATTTTTCATGTTGAATCAGTGAAGAATACTCTGTTTTACAATAATTATAAGAGAAAACTCATTACATGTGACAGGTTGCATTGGTGTTGAAGAAATACCAAAACACGTCCTAAACATCTAGCATGAAATATTTCCAAATCGTAGTGGATACCTTTCCTATCACAAGTAATGGTATTTTTCATGTTGAATCAGTGAAGAATACTCTGTTTTACAATAATTATAAGAGAAAACTCATTACATGTGACAGGTTGCATTGGTGTTGAAGAAATACCAAAAAATGTCCCAAACATCTAGCATGAAATATTTCCAAATCGTAATGGAGACCTTTCCTATCACATGTAATGGTATTTTTCATGTTGAATCAGTGTAGAATACTCTATTTTACAATAATTATAAGAGAAAACTCATTACATGTTACAGGTTGCATTGGTGTTGAAGAAATACCAAAAAAAGTCTCAAACATCTATCATGAAATATTTCCAAATCGTGGTGGAGACCTTTCCTATCACATGTAATGGTATTTTTCATGTTGAATCAGTGTAGAATACTCTGTTTAAAAATTATTAAAAGAGGAATTCATTACATGTGACAGGTTGCATTGGTGTTGAAGAAATACCAAAAAATGTCCCAAACATCTAGCATGAAATATTTCCAAATCGTGGTGGAGACCTTTCCTATCACATGTAATGGTATTTTTCATGTTGAATCAGTGTAGAATACTCTGTTTCATAGTTATTAAAAGAGGAATTCATTACATAAGACAGGTTGCATTGGTGTTGAAGAAATACCAAAAAATGTCCCAAACATCTAGCATGAAATATTTCCAAATCGTGGTGGAGACCTTTCCTATCACATGTAATGGTATTTTTCATGTTGAATCAGTGAAGAATACTCTGTTTTACAATAATTATAAGAGAAAACTCATTACATGTGACAGGTTGCATTGGTGTTGAAGAAATACCAAAACACGTCCTAAACATCTAACATGAAATATTTCCAAATCGTAGTGGAGACCTTTCCTATCACAAGTAATGGTATTTTTCATGTTGAATAAGTGTATAATACTCTGTTTTACAATGTTTATAAGAGAAAACTCACTACATGTGACAAGTTGCATTGGTGTTGAAGAAATACAAAAAAAAACGTCCCAAACATCTAGCCTAAAATATTTCCAAATCGTGGTGAAGACCTTTCCTATCACATGTAATGGTATTTTTCATGTTGAATCAGTGTAGAATACTCTGTTTCAAAATTATTAAATAGAAAATTCATTACATGTGACAGGTTGCATTGGTGTTGAAGAAATACCAAAAAATGTCCCAAACATCTAGCATGAAATATTTCCAAATCGTAATGGAGACCTTTCCTATCACATGTAATGGTATTTTTCATGTTGAATCAGTGTAGAATACTCTATTTTACAATAATTATAAGAGAAAACTCATTACATGTTACAGGTTGCATTGGTGTTGAAGAAATACCAAAAAAAGTCTCAAACATCTATCATGAAATATTTCCAAATCGTGGTGGAGACCTTTCCTATCACATGTAATGGTATTTTTCATGTTGAATCAGTGTAGAATACTCTGTTTCAAAATTATTAAATAGAAAATTCATTACATGTGACAGGTTGCATTGGTGTTGAAGAAATACCAAAAAATGTCCCAAACATCTAGCATGAAATATTTCCAAATCGTAATGGAGACCTTTCCTATCACATGTAATGGTATTTTTCATGTTGAATCAGTGTAGAATACTCTATTTTACAATAATTATAAGAGAAAACTCATTACATGTTACAGGTTGCATTGGTGTTGAAGAAATACCAAAAAATGTCCCAAACATCTAGCATGAAATATTTCCAAATCGTGGTGGAGACCTTTCCTATCACATGTAATGGTATTTTTCATGTTGAATCAGTGAAGAATACTCTGTTTTACAATAATTATAAGAGAAAACTCATTACATGTGACAGGTTGCATTGGTGTTGAAGAAATACCAAAACACGTCCTAAACATCTAGCATGAAATATTTCCAAATCGTAGTGGATACCTTTCCTATCACAAGTAATGGTATTTTTCATGTTTAATAAGTGTATAATACTCTGTTTTACAATGTTTATAAGAGAAAACTCACTACATGTGACAAGTTGCATTGGTGTTGAAGAAATACCAAAAAATGTCCCAAACATCTAGCATGAAATATTTCCAAATCGTGGTGGAGACCTTTCCTATCACATGTAATGGTATTTTTCATGTTGAATCAGTGAAGAATACTCTGTTTTACAATAATTATAAGAGAAAACTCATTACATGTGACAGGTTGCATTGGTGTTGAAGAAATACCAAAACACGTCCTAAACATCTAGCATGAAATATTTCCAAATCGTAGTGGATACCTTTCCTATCACAAGTAATGGTATTTTTCATGTTGAATCAGTGAAGAATACTCTGTTTTACAATAATTATAAGAGAAAACTCATTACATGTGACAGGTTGCATTGGTGTTGAAGAAATACCAAAAAATGTCCCAAACATCTAGCATGAAATATTTCCAAATCGTAATGGAGACCTTTCCTATCACATGTAATGGTATTTTTCATGTTGAATCAGTGTAGAATACTCTATTTTACAATAATTATAAGAGAAAACTCATTACATGTTACAGGTTGCATTGGTGTTGAAGAAATACCAAAAAAAGTCTCAAACATCTATCATGAAATATTTCCAAATCGTGGTGGAGACCTTTCCTATCACATGTAATGGTATTTTTCATGTTGAATCAGTGTAGAATACTCTGTTTAAAAATTATTAAAAGAGGAATTCATTACATGTGACAGGTTGCATTGGTGTTGAAGAAATACCAAAAAATGTCCCAAACATCTAGCATGAAATATTTCCAAATCGTGGTGGAGACCTTTCCTATCACATGTAATGGTATTTTTCATGTTGAATCAGTGTAGAATACTCTGTTTCATAGTTATTAAAAGAGGAATTCATTACATAAGACAGGTTGCATTGGTGTTGAAGAAATACCAAAAAATGTCCCAAACATCTAGCATGAAATATTTCCAAATCGTGGTGGAGACCTTTCCTATCACATGTAATGGTATTTTTCATGTTGAATCAGTGAAGAATACTCTGTTTTACAATAATTATAAGAGAAAACTCATTACATGTGACAGGTTGCATTGGTGTTGAAGAAATACCAAAACACGTCCTAAACATCTAGCATGAAATATTTCCAAATCGTAGTGGATACCTTTCCTATCACAAGTAATGGTATTTTTCATGTTTAATAAGTGTATAATACTCTGTTTTACAATGTTTATAAGAGAAAACTCACTACATGTGACAAGTTGCATTGGTGTTGAAGAAATACCAAAAAATGTCCCAAACATCTAGCATGAAATATTTCCAAATCGTGGTGGAGACCTTTCCTATCACATGTAATGGTATTTTTCATGTTGAATCAGTGTAGAATACTCTGTTTCATAGTTATTAAAAGAGTAATTCATTACATAAGACAGGTTGCATTGGTGTTGAAGAAATACCAAAAAATGTCCCAAACATCTAGCATGAAATATTTCCAAATCGTGGTGGAGACCTTTCCTATCACATGTAATGGTATTTTTCATGTTGAATCAGTGAAGAATACTCTGTTTTACAATAATTATAAGAGAAAACTCATTACATGTGACAGGTTGCATTGGTGTTGAAGAAATACCAAAACACGTCCTAAACATCTAGCATGAAATATTTCCAAATCGTAGTGGATACCTTTCCTATCACAAGTAATGGTATTTTTCATGTTGAATCAGTGAAGAATACTCTGTTTTACAATAATTATAAGAGAAAACTCATTACATGTGACAGGTTGCATTGGTGTTGAAGAAATACCAAAAAATGTCCCAAACATCTAGCATGAAATATTTCCAAATCGTAATGGAGACCTTTCCTATCACATGTAATGGTATTTTTCATGTTGAATCAGTGTAGAATACTCTATTTTACAATAATTATAAGAGAAAACTCATTACATGTTACAGGTTGCATTGGTGTTGAAGAAATACCAAAAAAAGTCTCAAACATCTATCATGAAATATTTCCAAATCGTGGTGGAGACCTTTCCTATCACATGTAATGGTATTTTTCATGTTGAATCAGTGTAGAATACTCTGTTTAAAAATTATTAAAAGAGGAATTCATTACATGTGACAGGTTGCATTGGTGTTGAAGAAATACCAAAAAATGTCCCAAACATCTAGCATGAAATATTTCCAAATCGTGGTGGAGACCTTTCCTATCACATGTAATGGTATTTTTCATGTTGAATCAGTGTAGAATACTCTGTTTCATAGTTATTAAAAGAGGAATTCATTACATAAAACAGGTTGCATTGGTGTTGAAGAAATACCAAAAAATGTCCCAAACATCTAGCATGAAATATTTCCAAATCGTGGTGGAGACCTTTCCTATCACATGTAATGGTATTTTTCATGTTGAATCAGTGAAGAATACTCTGTTTTACAATAATTATAAGAGAAAACTCATTACATGTGACAGGTTGCATTGGTGTTGAAGAAATACCAAAACACGTCCTAAACATCTAACATGAAATATTTCCAAATCGTAGTGGAGACCTTTCCTATCACAAGTAATGGTATTTTTCATGTTGAATAAGTGTATAATACTCTGTTTTACAATGTTTATAAGAGAAAACTCACTACATGTGACAAGTTGCATTGGTGTTGAAGAAATACAAAAAAAAACGTCCCAAACATCTAGCCTAAAATATTTCCAAATCGTGGTGAAGACCTTTCCTATCACATGTAATGGTATTTTTCATGTTGAATCAGTGTAGAATACTCTGTTTCAAAATTATTAAATAGAAAATTCATTACATGTGACAGGTTGCATTGGTGTTGAAGAAATACCAAAAAATGTCCCAAACATCTAGCATGAAATATTTCCAAATCGTAATGGAGACCTTTCCTATCACATGTAATGGTATTTTTCATGTTGAATCAGTGTAGAATACTCTATTTTACAATAATTATAAGAGAAAACTCATTACATGTTACAGGTTGCATTGGTGTTGAAGAAATACCAAAAAAAGTCTCAAACATCTATCATGAAATATTTCCAAATCGTGGTGGAGACCTTTCCTATCACATGTAATGGTATTTTTCATGTTGAATCAGTGTAGAATACTCTGTTTAAAAATTATTAAAAGAGGAATTCATTACATGTGACAGGTTGCATTGGTGTTGAAGAAATACCAAAAAATGTCCCAAACATCTAGCATGAAATATTTCCAAATCGTGGTGGAGACCTTTCCTATCACATGTAATGGTATTTTTCATGTTGAATCAGTGAAGAATACTCTGTTTTACAATAATTATAAGAGAAAACTCATTACATGTGACAGGTTGCATTGGTGTTGAAGAAATACCAAAACACGTCCTAAACATCTAGCATGAAATATTTCCAAATCGTAGTGGATACCTTTCCTATCACAAGTAATGGTATTTTTCATGTTTAATAAGTGTATAATACTCTGTTTTACAATGTTTATAAGAGAAAACTCACTGCATGTGACAAGTTGCATTGGTGTTGAAGAAATACAAAAAAAAACGTCCCAAACATCTAGCCTAAAATATTTCCAAATCGTGGTGAAGACCTTTCCTATCACATGTAATGGTATTTTTCATGTTGAATCAGTGTAGAATACTCTGTTTCAAAATTATTAAATAGAAAATTCATTACATGTGACAGGTTGCATTGGTGTTGAAGAAATACCAAAAAATGTCCCAAACATCTAGCATGAAATATTTCCAAATCGTAATGGAGACCTTTCCTATCACATGTAATGGTATTTTTCATGTTGAATCAGTGTAGAATACTCTATTTTACAATAATTATAAGAGAAAACTCATTACATGTTACAGGTTGCATTGGTGTTGAAGAAATACCAAAAAAAGTCTCAAACATCTATCATGAAATATTTCTAAATCGTGGTGGAGACCTTTCCTATCACATGTAATGGTATTTTTCATGTTGAATCAGTGTAGAATACTCTGTTTAAAAATTATTAAAAGAGGAATTCATTACATGTGACAGGTTGCATTGGTGTTGAAGAAATACCAAAAAATGTCCCAAACATCTAGCATGAAATATTTCCAAATCGTGGTGGAGACCTTTCCTATCACATGTAATGGTATTTTTCATGTTGAATCAGTGAAGATTACTCTGTTTTACAATAATTATAAGAGAAAACTCATTACATGTGACAGGTTGCATTGGTGTTGAAGAAATACCAAAACACGTCCTAAACATCTAGCATGAAATATTTCCAAATCGTAGTGGATACCTTTCCTATCACAAGTAATGGTATTTTTCATGTTTAATAAGTGTATAATACTCTGTTTTACAATGTTTATAAGAGAAAACTCACTACATGTGACAAGTTGCATTGGTGTTGAAGAAATACAAAAAAAAACGTCCCAAACATCTAGCCTAAAATATTTCCAAATCGTGGTGAAGACCTTTCCTATCACATGTAATGGTATTTTTCATGTTGAATCAGTGTAGAATACTCTGTTTCAAAATTATTAAATAGAAAATTCATTACATGTGACAGGTTGCATTGGTGTTGAAGAAATACCAAAAAATGTCCCAAACATCTAGCATGAAATATTTCCAAATCGTAATGGAGACCTTTCCTATCACATGTAATGGTATTTTTCATGTTGAATCAGTATAGAATACTCTATTTTACAATAATTATAAGAGAAAACTCATTACATGTGACAGGTTGCATTGGTGTTGAAGAAATACCAAAAAACGTCTCAAATATTTATCATGAAATATTTCCAAATCGTGGTGGAGACCTTTCCTATCACATGTAATGGTATTTTTCATGTTGAATCAGTGTAGAATACTCTGTTTAAAAATTATTAAAAGAGGAATTCATTACATGTGACAGGTTGCATTGGTGTTGAAGAAATACCAAAAAATGTCCCAAACATCTAGCATGAAATATTTCCAAATCGTGGTGGAGGACTTTCCTATCTCATGTAATGGTATTTTTCATGTTGAATCAGTGAAGAATACTCTGTTTTACAATAATTATAAGAGAAAACTCATTACATGTGACAGGTTGCATTGGTGTTGAAGAAATACCAACAAACGTCCTAAATATAAGGATTCTGAGATGCGCCTTTCTATTTTTGATCTGGGTCAAAGTTGATCCAAGTGCCTTTCTCTTTTGTGACCTGTTGTGACCTACCAATTTCCCTTTCTCTTGACCTATTATTTCTCACTTTCCCTTTACTTGTTTTTGGTATAAAACCCAACGCAGAGTGTCATTCTTTAGCTCAGTCTTTCTGGCTCATTCTGTAGTTCAAGTTGACTCTGGTTATGTAGACGAGATGAGGCCCCAGTCAGTATACTCTGGGATGCTATTCCTAGTCTATGTAGCTATTGGAAACTTACTATGTTCTATACCTTTTTCTTCATTAAATGTATTGATTATTATTTGTATGTCGGCTTGAAGAGCCTAAGTACCATGTTGGCTGATCAACTTTCATGTAAGAACAATACAAACTAATTACTTTCAACAAAGGATATTTTAGTTGACGATTGAGTGGAAAAAGCCACATGGCCTATCCGCTTGATTCGTTACATAAACATCTAGCATGAAATATTTCCAAATCGTACTGGAGACCTTTCCTATCAGTTAATCAATGTCCAATACACCTTTTTAAGTCTATTGAATCAATAAATTCATAGATCAATTCATGATAAAAAAGTTTATGAAAAATGCACAGGAGAGCACAGCACAGCACAGCACAGCACTTGAAGTTGCTATAATATGCTATTTCACTTGTTAAAACCATTTTATTTTTATTACAGGATGTGTTAATCAATGTCCAATAACCTTTTTAAGTCTATTGAATCAATAAATTCAAAGATCAATTCGTGATAAAAAAGTTTAGGAAAAATTCACAGGAGATCACAGGAGAGCACAGCACAGCACAAGACAGCACAGCACAGCACATCCTGAGCCTGAGCCTGATTCTGGGCCTGAGCCTGAGCCTGAGCCTGAGCCTGAGCCTGAGCCTGAGCCTGAGCCTGAGCCTGAGCCTGAGCCTGAGCCTGAGCCTGAGCCTGAGCCTGAGCCTGAGCCTGAGCCTGAGCCTGAGCCTGAGCCTGAGCCTGAGCCTGAGCCTGAGCCTGAGCCTGAGCCTGAGCCTGAGCCAGAGCCTGAGCCTGATGTTGCTAAAATATTTGTTTCACTTGTAAGAACCATTTCTTTATAACAGGATATGTTAATCAATGTCCAATACACCTTTTTAAATCTATTGAATCAATAAATTCATAGATCAATTCATGATAAAAAAGTTTAGGAAAAATGCACAGGAGAGCACAGCACAGCACAGCACAGCACCCAAGCTTCGCCAAGCTTCAGGCTCAGGCTCATGCTCAGGCTCAGCTCAGGCCAGGTATGCTAAGCTAAGTTGTGCATTTTTCTAAAACTTTTTCTTCATCAATTGCTCTATGAATTTATTGATTCAAAAGACTTGAAATTGGTGTATAGGACATCGATTTACACATCCTGTGATAAATAAACTGGTTTTAACAAGTGAATAATATATATTTATTCCACTTGTTAAAACCATTTATTTATCACAGGATGTGTAAATCGATGTCCTATACACCATTTCAAGTCTTTTGAATCAATAAATTCATAGAGCAATTGATGAAGAAAAAGTTTTAGAAAAATGCACAACTTAGCTTAGCATACCTGGCCTGAGCTGAGCCTGAGCCTGAGCCTGAGCCTGAAGCTTGGCGAAGCTTGGCGTGCTGTGCTGTGCTGTTCTGTGCTGGCCAGTGGTGTTTCCCAGCTCGCCAAAGCAAGATATAACTTATAAGGAGTTATCTCGTGGTTTTATTGTAGAATAGCATATTCCACACTTATTCAGAATGATAATAACCTTTATAAATGATAGAAAAGCATGATGTGACTGTGCTGTGCATTTTTCTAAAACTTTTTCTTCTTGAATTGCTCTATGAACTTATTGATTCAATAGACTTGAAATGGTGTATTAGACATTGATTCACACATACTGTAATTAAAAAAATGGTTTTAACAAGTGATATAAATATTATAGCAACTTCAAGTGCCTGGCGAAGCAGCACACGTGCTGCACGTGCTGCACACCTTGGCGAACCTTGGCGAACCTTGGCGAACCTTGGCGAACCTTGGCGAACCTTGGCGAACCTTGGCGAACCTTGGCGAACCTTGGCGAACCTTGGCGAACCTTGGCGAACCTTGGCGAACCTTGGCGAACCTTGGCGAACCTTGGCGAACCTTGGCGAACCTTGGCGAACCTTGGCGAACCTTGGCGAACCTTGGCGAACCTTGGCGAACCTTGGCGAACCTTGGCGAACCTTGGCGAACCTTGGCGAACCTTGGCGAACCTTGGCGAACCTTGGCGAACCTTGGCGAACCTTGGCGAACCTTGGCGAACCTTGGCGAACCTTGGCGAACCTTGGCGAACCTTGGCGAACCTTGGCGAACCTTGGCGAACCTTGGCGAACCTTGGCGAACCTTGGCGAACCTTGGCGAACCTTGGCGAACCTTGGCGAACCTTGGCGAACCTTGGCGAACCTTGGCGAACCTTGGCGAACCTTGGCGAACCTTGGCGAACCTTGGCGAACCTTGGCGAACCTTGGCGAACCTTGGCGAACCTTGGCGAACCTTGGCGAACCTTGGCGAACCTTGGCGAACCTTGGCGAACCTTGGCGAACCTTGGCGAACCTTGGCGAACCTTGGCGAACCTTGGCGAACCTTGGCGAACCTTGGCGAACCTTGGCGAACCTTGGCGAACCTTGGCGAACCTTGGCGAACCTTGGCGAACCTTGGCGAACCTTGGCGAACCTTGGCGAACCTTGGCGAACCTTGGCGAACCTTGGCGAACCTTGGCGAACCTTGGCGAACCTTGGCGAACCTTGGCGAACCTTGGCGAACCTTGGCGAACCTTGGCGAACCTTGGCGAACCTTGGCGAACCTTGGCGAACCTTGGCGAACCTTGGCGAACCTTGGCGAACCTTGGCGAACCTTGGCGAACCTTGGCGAACCTTGGCGAACCTTGGCGAACCTTGGCGAACCTTGGCGAACCTTGGCGAACCTTGGCGAACCTTGGCGAACCTTGGCGAACCTTGGCGAACCTTGGCGAACCTTGGCGAACCTTGGCGAACCTTGGCGAACCTTGGCGAACCTTGGCGAACCTTGGCGAACCTTGGCGAACCTTGGCGAACCTTGGCGAACCTTGGCGAACCTTGGCGAACCTTGGCGAACCTTGGCGAACCTTGGCGAACCTTGGCGAACCTTGGCGAACCTTGGCGAACCTTGGCGAACCTTGGCGAACCTTGGCGAACCTTGGCGAACCTTGGCGAACCTTGGCGAACCTTGGCGAACCTTGGCGAACCTTGGCGAACCTTGGCGAACCTTGGCGAACCTTGGCGAACCTTGGCGAACCTTGGCGAACCTTGGCGAACCTTGGCGAACCTTGGCGAACCTTGGCGAACCTTGGCGAACCTTGGCGAACCTTGGCGAACCTTGGCGAACCTTGGCGAACCTTGGCGAACCTTGGCGAACCTTGGCGAACCTTGGCGAACCTTGGCGAACCTTGGCGAACCTTGGCGAACCTTGGCGAACCTTGGCGAACCTTGGCGAACCTTGGCGAACCTTGGCGAACCTTGGCGAACCTTGGCGAACCTTGGCGAACCTTGGCGAACCTTGGCGAACCTTGGCGAACCTTGGCGAACCTTGGCGAACCTTGGCGAACCTTGGCGAACCTTGGCGAACCTTGGCGAACCTTGGCGAACCTTGGCGAACCTTGGCGAACCTTGGCGAACCTTGGCGAACCTTGGCGAACCTTGGCGAACCTTGGCGAACCTTGGCGAACCTTGGCGAACCTTGGCGAACCTTGGCGAACCTTGGCGAACCTTGGCGAACCTTGGCGAACCTTGGCGAACCTTGGCGAACCTTGGCGAACCTTGGCGAACCTTGGCGAACCTTGGCGAACCTTGGCGAACCTTGGCGAACCTTGGCGAACCTTGGCGAACCTTGGCGAACCTTGGCGAACCTTGGCGAACCTTGGCGAACCTTGGCGAACCTTGGCGAACCTTGGCGAACCTTGGCGAACCTTGGCGAACCTTGGCGAACCTTGGCGAACCTTGGCGAACCTTGGCGAACCTTGGCGAACCTTGGCGAACCTTGGCGAACCTTGGCGAACCTTGGCGAACCTTGGCGAACCTTGGCGAACCTTGGCGAACCTTGGCGAACCTTGGCGAACCTTGGCGAACCTTGGCGAAATTTGGCAAACGATCAAAGCCTGAGCTTGAGCCTGAGCCTGAGCCTTAGAATGAGCCTGAGCCTAAACCTGAACCTGATGTTGCAAAAATATTTGTTATACTTGTTAGAACCATTTTTTATTACAGGATATGTTAATCGATGTCGAGTACAACATTTCAAGTCTATTGAATCAATTAATTCATAAAGCAATTCATGAAGAAATAGTTTTAGAAAAATGTTTATAGAAAATCTTCTAGAAACTTCGAAAAAACACTTTTATTAGATTAAATTTGATATAATATTTATTCCACTTGTTAAAACCATATCTTTATCACAGGATGTGTAATTCGATGTTCAATACACCATTTCAAGTCTTTTGAATCAATAAATTCATAGAGCAATTGATGAAGAAAATGTTTTAGAAAAATGCACAACTTAGCTTAGCATACCTGGCCTGAGCTGAGCCTGAGCCTGAGCCTGAGCCTGAAGCTTGGCGAAGCTTGGCGTGCTGTGCTGTGCTATTCTGTGCTGGCCAGTGGTGTTTCCCAGCTCGCCAAAGCAATATATCACTTATAAGGAATTATCTCGTGGTTTTATTGTAGAATAAAAATTCCACACTTATTCAGAATGATAATAACCTTTATAAATGATAGAAAAGCATGATGTGACTGTGTTGTGCATTTTTCTAAAACTTTTTCTTCTTGAATTGCTCTATGAATTTATTGATTCAATAGACTTGAAATGGTGTATTAGACATTGATTCACACATACTGTAATTTAAAAAATGGTTTTAACAAGTGATATAAATATTATAGCAACTTCAAGTGCCTGGCGAAGCAGCACACGTGCTGCACGTGCACGCACGTGCTGCACACCTTGGCGAACCTTGGCGAACCTTGGCGAACCTTGGCGAACCTTGGCGAACCTTGGCGAACCTTGGCGAACCTTCTTGGCGAACCTTGGCGAACCTTGGCGAACCTTGGCGAACCTTGGCGAACCTTGGCGAACCTTGGCGAACCTTGGCGAACCTTGGCGAACCTTGGCGAACCTTGGCGAACCTTGGCGAACCTTGGCGAACCTTGGCGAACCTTGGCGAACCTTGGCGAACCTTGGCGAACCTTGGCGAACCTTGGCGAACCTTGGCGAACCTTGGCGAACCTTGGCGAACCTTGGCGAACCTTGGCGAACCTTGGCGAACCTTGGCGAACCTTGGCGAACCTTGGCGAACCTTGGCGAACCTTGGCGAACCTTGGCGAACCTTGGCGAACCTTGGCGAACCTTGGCGAACCTTGGCGAACCTTGGCGAACCTTGGCGAACCTTGGCGAACCTTGGCGAACCTTGGCGAACCTTGGCGAACCTTGGCGAACCTTGGCGAACCTTGGCGAACCTTGGCGAACCTTGGCGAACCTTGGCGAACCTTGGCGAACCTTGGCGAACCTTGGCGAACCTTGGCGAACCTTGGCGAACCTTGGCGAACCTTGGCGAACCTTGGCGAACCTTGGCGAACCTTGGCGAACCTTGGCGAACCTTGGCGAACCTTGGCGAACCTTGGCGAACCTTGGCGAACCTTGGCGAACCTTGGCGAACCTTGGCGAACCTTGGCGAACCTTGGCGAACCTTGGCGAACCTTGGCGAACCTTGGCGAACCTTGGCGAACCTTGGCGAACCTTGGCGAACCTTGGCGAACCTTGGCGAACCTTGGCGAACCTTGGCGAACCTTGGCGAACCTTGGCGAACCTTGGCGAACCTTGGCGAACCTTGGCGAACCTTGGCGAACCTTGGCGAACCTTGGCGAACCTTGGCGAACCTTGGCGAACCTTGGCGAACCTTGGCGAACCTTGGCGAACCTTGGCGAACCTTGGCGAACCTTGGCGAACCTTGGCGAACCTTGGCGAACCTTGGCGAACCTTGGCGAACCTTGGCGAACCTTGGCGAACCTTGGCGAACCTTGGCGAACCTTGGCGAACCTTGGCGAACCTTGGCGAACCTTGGCGAACCTTGGCGAACCTTGGCGAACCTTGGCGAACCTTGGCGAACCTTGGCGAACCTTGGCGAACCTTGGCGAACCTTGGCGAACCTTGGCGAACCTTGGCGAACCTTGGCGAACCTTGGCGAAATTTGGCAAACGATCAAAGCCTGAGCTTGAGCCTGAGCCTGAGCCTTAGAATGAGCCTGAGCCTAAACCTGAACCTGATGTTGCAAAAATATTTGTTATACTTGTTAGAACCATTTTTTATTACAGGATATGTTAATCGATGTCGAGTACAACATTTCAAGTCTATTGAATCAATTAATTCATAAAGCAATTCATGAAGAAATAGTTTTAGAAAAATGTTTATAGAAAATCTTCTAGAAACTTCGAAAAAACACTTTTATTAGATTAAATTTGATATAATATTTATTCCACTTGTTAAAACCATATCTTTATCACAGGATGTGTAATTCGATGTTCAATACACCATTTCAAGTCTTTTGAATCAATAAATTCATAGAGCAATTGATGAAGAAAATGTTTTAGAAAAATGCACAACTTAGCTTAGCATACCTGGCCTGAGCTGAGCCTGAGCCTGAGCCTGAGCCTGAAGCTTGGCGAAGCTTGGCGTGCTGTGCTGTGCTATTCTGTGCTGGCCAGTGGTGTTTCCCAGCTCGCCAAAGCAAGATATCACTTATAAGGAATTATCTCGTGGTTTTATTGTAGAATAAAAATTCCACACTTATTCAGAATGATAATAACCTTTATAAATGATAGAAAAGCATGATGTGACTGTGTTGTGCATTTTTCTAAAACTTTTTCTTCTTGAATTGCTCTATGAATTTATTGATTCAATAGACTTGAAATGGTGTATTAGACATTGATTCACACATACTGTAATTTAAAAAATGGTTTTAACAAGTGATATAAATATTATAGCAACTTCAAGTGCCTGGCGAAGCAGCACACGTGCTGCACGTGCACGCACGTGCTGCACACCTTGGCGAACCTTGGCGAACCTTGGCGAACCTTGGCGAACCTTGGCGAACCTTGGCGAACCTTGGCGAACCTTCTTGGCGAACCTTGGCGAACCTTGGCGAACCTTCTTGGCGAACCTTGGCGAACCTTGGCGAACCTTGGCGAACCTTGGCGAACCTTGGCGAACCTTGGCGAACCTTGGCGAACCTTGGCGAACCTTGGCGAACCTTGGCGAACCTTGGCGAACCTTGGCGAACCTTGGCGAACCTTGGCGAACCTTGGCGAACCTTGGCGAACCTTGGCGAACCTTGGCGAACCTTGGCGAACCTTGGCGAACCTTGGCGAACCTTGGCGAACCTTGGCGAACCTTGGCGAACCTTGGCGAACCTTGGCGAACCTTGGCGAACCTTGGCGAACCTTGGCGAACCTTGGCGAACCTTGGCGAACCTTGGCGAACCTTGGCGAACCTTGGCGAACCTTGGCGAACCTTGGCGAACCTTGGCGAACCTTGGCGAACCTTGGCGAACCTTGGCGAACCTTGGCGAACCTTGGCGAACCTTGGCGAACCTTGGCGAACCTTGGCGAACCTTGGCGAACCTTGGCGAACCTTGGCGAACCTTGGCGAACCTTGGCGAACCTTGGCGAACCTTGGCGAACCTTGGCGAACCTTGGCGAACCTTGGCGAACCTTGGCGAACCTTGGCGAACCTTGGCGAACCTTGGCGAACCTTGGCGAACCTTGGCGAACCTTGGCGAACCTTGGCGAACCTTGGCGAACCTTGGCGAACCTTGGCGAACCTTGGCGAACCTTGGCGAACCTTGGCGAACCTTGGCGAACCTTGGCGAACCTTGGCGAACCTTGGCGAACCTTGGCGAACCTTGGCGAACCTTGGCGAACCTTGGCGAACCTTGGCGAACCTTGGCGAACCTTGGCGAACCTTGGCGAACCTTGGCGAACCTTGGCGAACCTTGGCGAACCTTGGCGAACCTTGGCGAACCTTGGCGAACCTTGGCGAACCTTGGCGAACCTTGGCGAACCTTGGCGAACCTTGGCGAACCTTGGCGAACCTTGGCGAACCTTGGCGAACCTTGGCGAACCTTGGCGAACCTTGGCGAACCTTGGCGAACCTTGGCGAACCTTGGCGAACCTTGGCGAACCTTGGCGAACCTTGGCGAACCTTGGCGAACCTTGGCGAACCTTGGCGAACCTTGGCGAACCTTGGCGAACCTTGGCGAACCTTGGCGAACCTTGGCGAACCTTGGCGAACCTTGGCGAACCTTGGCGAACCTTGGCGAACCTTGGCGAACCTTGGCGAACCTTGGCGAACCTTGGCGAACCTTGGCGAACCTTGGCGAACCTTGGCGAACCTTGGCGAACCTTGGCGAACCTTGGCGAACCTTGGCGAACCTTGGCGAACCTTGGCGAACCTTGGCGAACCTTGGCGAACCTTGGCGAACCTTGGCGAACCTTGGCGAACCTTGGCGAACCTTGGCGAACCTTGGCGAACCTTGGCGAACCTTGGCGAACCTTGGCGAACCTTGGCGAACCTTGGCGAACCTTGGCGAACCTTGGCGAACCTTGGCGAACCTTGGCGAACCTTGGCGAACCTTGGCGAACCTTGGCGAACCTTGGCGAACCTTGGCGAACCTTGGCGAACCTTGGCGAACCTTGGCGAACCTTGGCGAACCTTGGCGAACCTTGGCGAACCTTGGCGAACCTTGGCGAACCTTGGCGAACCTTGGCGAACCTTGGCGAACCTTGGCGAACCTTGGCGAACCTTGGCGAACCTTGGCGAACCTTGGCGAACCTTGGCGAACCTTGGCGAACCTTGGCGAACCTTGGCGAACCTTGGCGAACCTTGGCGAACCTTGGCGAACCTTGGCGAACCTTGGCGAACCTTGGCGAACCTTGGCGAACCTTGGCGAACCTTGGCGAACCTTGGCGAACCTTGGCGAACCTTGGCGAACCTTGGCGAACCTTGGCGAACCTTGGCGAACCTTGGCGAACCTTGGCGAACCTTGGCGAACCTTGGCGAACCTTGGCGAACCTTGGCGAACCTTGGCGAACCTTGGCGAACCTTGGCGAACCTTGGCGAACCTTGGCGAACCTTGGCGAACCTTGGCGAACCTTGGCGAACCTTGGCGAACCTTGGCGAACCTTGGCGAACCTTGGCGAACCTTGGCGAACCTTGGCGAACCTTGGCGAACCTTGGCGAACCTTGGCGAACCTTGGCGAACCTTGGCGAACCTTGGCGAACCTTGGCGAACCTTGGCGAACCTTGGCGAACCTTGGCGAACCTTGGCGAACCTTGGCGAACCTTGGCGAACCTTGGCGAACCTTGGCGAACCTTGGCGAACCTTGGCGAACCTTGGCGAACCTTGGCGAACCTTGGCGAACCTTGGCGAACCTTGGCGAACCTTGGCGAACCTTGGCGAACCTTGGCGAACCTTGGCGAACCTTGGCGAACCTTGGCGAACCTTGGCGAACCTTGGCGAACCTTGGCGAACCTTGGCGAACCTTGGCGAACCTTGGCGAACCTTGGCGAACCTTGGCGAACCTTGGCGAACCTTGGCGAACCTTGGCGAACCTTGGCGAACCTTGGCGAACCTTGGCGAACCTTGGCGAACCTTGGCGAACCTTGGCGAACCTTGGCGAACCTTGGCGAACCTTGGCGAACCTTGGCGAACCTTGGCGAACCTTGGCGAACCTTGGCGAACCTTGGCGAACCTTGGCGAACCTTGGCGAACCTTGGCGAACCTTGGCGAACCTTGGCGAAATTTGGCAAACGATCAAAGCCTGAGCTTGAGCCTGAGCCTGAGCCTTAGAATGAGCCTGAGCCTAAACCTGAACCTGATGTTGCAAAAATATTTGTTATACTTGTTAGAACCATTTTTTATTACAGGATATGTTAATCGATGTCGAGTACAACATTTCAAGTCTATTGAATCAATTAATTCATAAAGCAATTCATGAAGAAATAGTTTTAGAAAAATGTTTATAGAAAATCTTCTAGAAACTTCGAAAAAACACTTTTATTAGATTAAATTTGATATAATATTTATTCCACTTGTTAAAACCATATCTTTATCACAGGATGTGTAATTCGATGTTCAATACACCATTTCAAGTCTTTTGAATCAATAAATTCATAGAGCAATTGATGAAGAAAATGTTTTAGAAAAATGCACAACTTAGCTTAGCATACCTGGCCTGAGCTGAGCCTGAGCCTGAGCCTGAGCCTGAAGCTTGGCGAAGCTTGGCGTGCTGTGCTGTGCTATTCTGTGCTGGCCAGTGGTGTTTCCCAGCTCGCCAAAGCAATATATCACTTATAAGGAATTATCTCGTGGTTTTATTGTAGAATAAAAATTCCACACTTATTCAGAATGATAATAACCTTTATAAATGATAGAAAAGCATGATGTGACTGTGTTGTGCATTTTTCTAAAACTTTTTCTTCTTGAATTGCTCTATGAATTTATTGATTCAATAGACTTGAAATGGTGTATTAGACATTGATTCACACATACTGTAATTTAAAAAATGGTTTTAACAAGTGATATAAATATTATAGCAACTTCAAGTGCCTGGCGAAGCAGCACACGTGCTGCACGTGCACGCACGTGCTGCACACCTTGGCGAACCTTGGCGAACCTTGGCGAACCTTGGCGAACCTTGGCGAACCTTGGCGAACCTTGGCGAACCTTCTTGGCGAACCTTGGCGAACCTTGGCGAACCTTGGCGAACCTTGGCGAACCTTGGCGAACCTTGGCGAACCTTGGCGAACCTTGGCGAACCTTGGCGAACCTTGGCGAACCTTGGCGAACCTTGGCGAACCTTGGCGAACCTTGGCGAACCTTGGCGAACCTTGGCGAACCTTGGCGAACCTTGGCGAACCTTGGCGAACCTTGGCGAACCTTGGCGAACCTTGGCGAACCTTGGCGAACCTTGGCGAACCTTGGCGAACCTTGGCGAACCTTGGCGAACCTTGGCGAACCTTGGCGAACCTTGGCGAACCTTGGCGAACCTTGGCGAACCTTGGCGAACCTTGGCGAACCTTGGCGAACCTTGGCGAACCTTGGCGAACCTTGGCGAACCTTGGCGAACCTTGGCGAACCTTGGCGAACCTTGGCGAACCTTGGCGAACCTTGGCGAACCTTGGCGAACCTTGGCGAACCTTGGCGAACCTTGGCGAACCTTGGCGAACCTTGGCGAACCTTGGCGAACCTTGGCGAACCTTGGCGAACCTTGGCGAACCTTGGCGAACCTTGGCGAACCTTGGCGAACCTTGGCGAACCTTGGCGAACCTTGGCGAACCTTGGCGAACCTTGGCGAACCTTGGCGAACCTTGGCGAACCTTGGCGAACCTTGGCGAACCTTGGCGAACCTTGGCGAACCTTGGCGAACCTTGGCGAACCTTGGCGAACCTTGGCGAACCTTGGCGAACCTTGGCGAACCTTGGCGAACCTTGGCGAACCTTGGCGAACCTTGGCGAACCTTGGCGAACCTTGGCGAACCTTGGCGAACCTTGGCGAACCTTGGCGAACCTTGGCGAACCTTGGCGAACCTTGGCGAACCTTGGCGAACCTTGGCGAACCTTGGCGAACCTTGGCGAACCTTGGCGAACCTTGGCGAACCTTGGCGAACCTTGGCGAACCTTGGCGAACCTTGGCGAACCTTGGCGAACCTTGGCGAACCTTGGCGAACCTTGGCGAACCTTGGCGAACCTTGGCGAACCTTGGCGAACCTTGGCGAACCTTGGCGAACCTTGGCGAACCTTGGCGAACCTTGGCGAACCTTGGCGAACCTTGGCGAACCTTGGCGAACCTTGGCGAACCTTGGCGAACCTTGGCGAACCTTGGCGAACCTTGGCGAACCTTGGCGAACCTTGGCGAACCTTGGCGAACCTTGGCGAACCTTGGCGAACCTTGGCGAACCTTGGCGAACCTTGGCGAACCTTGGCGAACCTTGGCGAACCTTGGCGAACCTTGGCGAACCTTGGCGAACCTTGGCGAACCTTGGCGAACCTTGGCGAACCTTGGCGAACCTTGGCGAACCTTGGCGAACCTTGGCGAACCTTGGCGAACCTTGGCGAACCTTGGCGAACCTTGGCGAACCTTGGCGAACCTTGGCGAACCTTGGCGAACCTTGGCGAACCTTGGCGAACCTTGGCGAACCTTGGCGAACCTTGGCGAACCTTGGCGAACCTTGGCGAACCTTGGCGAACCTTGGCGAACCTTGGCGAACCTTGGCGAACCTTGGCGAACCTTGGCGAACCTTGGCGAACCTTGGCGAACCTTGGCGAACCTTGGCGAACCTTGGCGAACCTTGGCGAACCTTGGCGAACCTTGGCGAACCTTGGCGAACCTTGGCGAACCTTGGCGAACCTTGGCGAACCTTGGCGAACCTTGGCGAACCTTGGCGAACCTTGGCGAACCTTGGCGAACCTTGGCGAACCTTGGCGAACCTTGGCGAACCTTGGCGAACCTTGGCGAACCTTGGCGAACCTTGGCGAACCTTGGCGAACCTTGGCGAACCTTGGCGAACCTTGGCGAACCTTGGCGAAATTTGGCAAACGATCAAAGCCTGAGCTTGAGCCTGAGCCTGAGCCTTAGAATGAGCCTGAGCCTAAACCTGAACCTGATGTTGCAAAAATATTTGTTATACTTGTTAGAACCATTTTTTATTACAGGATATGTTAATCGATGTCGAGTACAACATTTCAAGTCTATTGAATCAATTAATTCATAAAGCAATTCATGAAGAAATAGTTTTAGAAAAATGTTTATAGAAAATCTTCTAGAAACTTCGAAAAAACACTTTTATTAGATTAAATTTGATATAATATTTATTCCACTTGTTAAAACCATATCTTTATCACAGGATGTGTAATTCGATGTTCAATACACCATTTCAAGTCTTTTGAATCAATAAATTCATAGAGCAATTGATGAAGAAAATGTTTTAGAAAAATGCACAACTTAGCTTAGCATACCTGGCCTGAGCTGAGCCTGAGCCTGAGCCTGAGCCTGAAGCTTGGCGAAGCTTGGCGTGCTGTGCTGTGCTATTCTGTGCTGGCCAGTGGTGTTTCCCAGCTCGCCAAAGCAAGATATCACTTATAAGGAATTATCTCGTGGTTTTATTGTAGAATAAAAATTCCACACTTATTCAGAATGATAATAACCTTTATAAATGATAGAAAAGCATGATGTGACTGTGTTGTGCATTTTTCTAAAACTTTTTCTTCTTGAATTGCTCTATGAATTTATTGATTCAATAGACTTGAAATGGTGTATTAGACATTGATTCACACATACTGTAATTTAAAAAATGGTTTTAACAAGTGATATAAATATTATAGCAACTTCAAGTGCCTGGCGAAGCAGCACACGTGCTGCACGTGCACGCACGTGCTGCACACCTTGGCGAACCTTGGCGAACCTTGGCGAACCTTGGCGAACCTTGGCGAACCTTGGCGAACCTTGGCGAACCTTGGCGAACCTTCTTGGCGAACCTTGGCGAACCTTGGCGAACCTTGGCGAACCTTGGCGAACCTTGGCGAACCTTGGCGAACCTTGGCGAACCTTGGCGAACCTTGGCGAACCTTGGCGAACCTTGGCGAACCTTGGCGAACCTTGGCGAACCTTGGCGAACCTTGGCGAACCTTGGCGAACCTTGGCGAACCTTGGCGAACCTTGGCGAACCTTGGCGAACCTTGGCGAACCTTGGCGAACCTTGGCGAACCTTGGCGAACCTTGGCGAACCTTGGCGAACCTTGGCGAACCTTGGCGAACCTTGGCGAACCTTGGCGAACCTTGGCGAACCTTGGCGAACCTTGGCGAACCTTGGCGAACCTTGGCGAACCTTGGCGAACCTTGGCGAACCTTGGCGAACCTTGGCGAACCTTGGCGAACCTTGGCGAACCTTGGCGAACCTTGGCGAACCTTGGCGAACCTTGGCGAACCTTGGCGAACCTTGGCGAACCTTGGCGAACCTTGGCGAACCTTGGCGAACCTTGGCGAACCTTGGCGAACCTTGGCGAACCTTGGCGAACCTTGGCGAACCTTGGCGAACCTTGGCGAACCTTGGCGAACCTTGGCGAACCTTGGCGAACCTTGGCGAACCTTGGCGAACCTTGGCGAACCTTGGCGAACCTTGGCGAACCTTGGCGAACCTTGGCGAACCTTGGCGAACCTTGGCGAACCTTGGCGAACCTTGGCGAACCTTGGCGAACCTTGGCGAACCTTGGCGAACCTTGGCGAACCTTGGCGAACCTTGGCGAACCTTGGCGAACCTTGGCGAACCTTGGCGAACCTTGGCGAACCTTGGCGAACCTTGGCGAACCTTGGCGAACCTTGGCGAACCTTGGCGAACCTTGGCGAACCTTGGCGAACCTTGGCGAACCTTGGCGAACCTTGGCGAACCTTGGCGAACCTTGGCGAACCTTGGCGAACCTTGGCGAACCTTGGCGAACCTTGGCGAACCTTGGCGAACCTTGGCGAACCTTGGCGAACCTTGGCGAACCTTGGCGAACCTTGGCGAACCTTGGCGAACCTTGGCGAACCTTGGCGAACCTTGGCGAACCTTGGCGAACCTTGGCGAACCTTGGCGAACCTTGGCGAACCTTGGCGAACCTTGGCGAACCTTGGCGAACCTTGGCGAACCTTGGCGAACCTTGGCGAACCTTGGCGAACCTTGGCGAAATTTGGCAAACGATCAAAGCCTGAGCTTGAGCCTGAGCCTGAGCCTTAGAATGAGCCTGAGCCTAAACCTGAACCTGATGTTGCAAAAATATTTGTTATACTTGTTAGAACCATTTTTTATTACAGGATATGTTAATCGATGTCGAGTACAACATTTCAAGTCTATTGAATCAATTAATTCATAAAGCAATTCATGAAGAAATAGTTTTAGAAAAATGTTTATAGAAAATCTTCTAGAAACTTCGAAAAAACACTTTTATTAGATTAAATTTGATATAATATTTATTCCACTTGTTAAAACCATATCTTTATCACAGGATGTGTAATTCGATGTTCAATACACCATTTCAAGTCTTTTGAATCAATAAATTCATAGAGCAATTGATGAAGAAAATGTTTTAGAAAAATGCACAACTTAGCTTAGCATACCTGGCCTGAGCTGAGCCTGAGCCTGAGCCTGAGCCTGAAGCTTGGCGAAGCTTGGCGTGCTGTGCTGTGCTATTCTGTGCTGGCCAGTGGTGTTTCCCAGCTCGCCAAAGCAAGATATCACTTATAAGGAATTATCTCGTGGTTTTATTGTAGAATAAAAATTCCACACTTATTCAGAATGATAATAACCTTTATAAATGATAGAAAAGCATGATGTGACTGTGTTGTGCATTTTTCTAAAACTTTTTCTTCTTGAATTGCTCTATGAATTTATTGATTCAATAGACTTGAAATGGTGTATTAGACATTGATTCACACATACTGTAATTTAAAAAATGGTTTTAACAAGTGATATAAATATTATAGCAACTTCAAGTGCCTGGCGAAGCAGCACACGTGCTGCACGTGCACGCACGTGCTGCACACCTTGGCGAACCTTGGCGAACCTTGGCGAACCTTGGCGAACCTTGGCGAACCTTGGCGAACCTTGGCGAACCTTGGCGAACCTTGGCGAACCTTGGCGAACCTTGGCGAACCTTGGCGAACCTTGGCGAACCTTGGCGAACCTTGGCGAACCTTGGCGAACCTTGGCGAACCTTGGCGAACCTTGGCGAACCTTGGCGAACCTTGGCGAACCTTGGCGAACCTTGGCGAACCTTGGCGAACCTTGGCGAACCTTGGCGAACCTTGGCGAACCTTGGCGAACCTTGGCGAACCTTGGCGAACCTTGGCGAACCTTGGCGAACCTTGGCGAACCTTGGCGAACCTTGGCGAACCTTGGCGAACCTTGGCGAACCTTGGCGAACCTTGGCGAACCTTGGCGAACCTTGGCGAACCTTGGCGAACCTTGGCGAACCTTGGCGAACCTTGGCGAACCTTGGCGAACCTTGGCGAACCTTGGCGAACCTTGGCGAACCTTGGCGAACCTTGGCGAACCTTGGCGAACCTTGGCGAACCTTGGCGAACCTTGGCGAACCTTGGCGAACCTTGGCGAACCTTGGCGAACCTTGGCGAACCTTGGCGAACCTTGGCGAACCTTGGCGAACCTTGGCGAACCTTGGCGAACCTTGGCGAACCTTGGCGAACCTTGGCGAACCTTGGCGAACCTTGGCGAACCTTGGCGAACCTTGGCGAACCTTGGCGAACCTTGGCGAACCTTGGCGAACCTTGGCGAACCTTGGCGAACCTTGGCGAACCTTGGCGAACCTTGGCGAACCTTGGCGAACCTTGGCGAACCTTGGCGAACCTTGGCGAACCTTGGCGAACCTTGGCGAACCTTGGCGAACCTTGGCGAACCTTGGCGAACCTTGGCGAACCTTGGCGAAATTTGGCAAACGATCAAAGCCTGAGCTTGAGCCTGAGCCTGAGCCTTAGAATGAGCCTGAGCCTAAACCTGAACCTGATGTTGCAAAAATATTTGTTATACTTGTTAGAACCATTTTTTATTACAGGATATGTTAATCGATGTCGAGTACAACATTTCAAGTCTATTGAATCAATTAATTCATAAAGCAATTCATGAAGAAATAGTTTTAGAAAAATGTTTATAGAAAATCTTCTAGAAACTTCGAAAAAACACTTTTATTAGATTAAATTTGATATAATATTTATTCCACTTGTTAAAACCATATCTTTATCACAGGATGTGTAATTCGATGTTCAATACACCATTTCAAGTCTTTTGAATCAATAAATTCATAGAGCAATTGATGAAGAAAATGTTTTAGAAAAATGCACAACTTAGCTTAGCATACCTGGCCTGAGCTGAGCCTGAGCCTGAGCCTGAGCCTGAAGCTTGGCGAAGCTTGGCGTGCTGTGCTGTGCTATTCTGTGCTGGCCAGTGGTGTTTCCCAGCTCGCCAAAGCAAGATATCACTTATAAGGAATTATCTCGTGGTTTTATTGTAGAATAAAAATTCCACACTTATTCAGAATGATAATAACCTTTATAAATGATAGAAAAGCATGATGTGACTGTGTTGTGCATTTTTCTAAAACTTTTTCTTCTTGAATTGCTCTATGAATTTATTGATTCAATAGACTTGAAATGGTGTATTAGACATTGATTCACACATACTGTAATTTAAAAAATGGTTTTAACAAGTGATATAAATATTATAGCAACTTCAAGTGCCTGGCGAAGCAGCACACGTGCTGCACGTGCACGCACGTGCTGCACACCTTGGCGAACCTTGGCGAACCTTGGCGAACCTTGGCGAACCTTGGCGAACCTTGGCGAACCTTGGCGAACCTTGGCGAACCTTGGCGAACCTTGGCGAACCTTGGCGAACCTTGGCGAACCTTGGCGAACCTTGGCGAACCTTGGCGAACCTTGGCGAACCTTGGCGAACCTTGGCGAACCTTGGCGAACCTTGGCGAACCTTGGCGAACCTTGGCGAACCTTGGCGAACCTTGGCGAACCTTGGCGAACCTTGGCGAACCTTGGCGAACCTTGGCGAACCTTGGCGAACCTTGGCGAACCTTGGCGAACCTTGGCGAACCTTGGCGAACCTTGGCGAACCTTGGCGAACCTTGGCGAACCTTGGCGAACCTTGGCGAACCTTGGCGAACCTTGGCGAACCTTGGCGAACCTTGGCGAACCTTGGCGAACCTTGGCGAACCTTGGCGAACCTTGGCGAACCTTGGCGAACCTTGGCGAACCTTGGCGAACCTTGGCGAACCTTGGCGAACCTTGGCGAACCTTGGCGAACCTTGGCGAACCTTGGCGAACCTTGGCGAACCTTGGCGAACCTTGGCGAACCTTGGCGAACCTTGGCGAACCTTGGCGAACCTTGGCGAACCTTGGCGAACCTTGGCGAACCTTGGCGAACCTTGGCGAACCTTGGCGAACCTTGGCGAACCTTGGCGAACCTTGGCGAACCTTGGCGAACCTTGGCGAACCTTGGCGAACCTTGGCGAACCTTGGCGAACCTTGGCGAACCTTGGCGAACCTTGGCGAACCTTGGCGAACCTTGGCGAACCTTGGCGAACCTTGGCGAACCTTGGCGAACCTTGGCGAACCTTGGCGAACCTTGGCGAACCTTGGCGAACCTTGGCGAACCTTGGCGAACCTTGGCGAACCTTGGCGAACCTTGGCGAACCTTGGCGAACCTTGGCGAACCTTGGCGAACCTTGGCGAACCTTGGCGAACCTTGGCGAACCTTGGCGAACCTTGGCGAACCTTGGCGAACCTTGGCGAACCTTGGCGAACCTTGGCGAACCTTGGCGAACCTTGGCGAACCTTGGCGAACCTTGGCGAACCTTGGCGAACCTTGGCGAACCTTGGCGAACCTTGGCGAACCTTGGCGAACCTTGGCGAACCTTGGCGAACCTTGGCGAACCTTGGCGAACCTTGGCGAACCTTGGCGAACCTTGGCGAACCTTGGCGAACCTTGGCGAACCTTGGCGAACCTTGGCGAACCTTGGCGAACCTTGGCGAACCTTGGCGAACCTTGGCGAACCTTGGCGAACCTTGGCGAACCTTGGCGAACCTTGGCGAACCTTGGCGAACCTTGGCGAAGCTTTGCGAACGATTGAAGCCTGATTCTGAGCCTGAGCCTGAGCATGAGCCTGAAGCTTGGCGAAGCTTGGCGAGCAGTGCTGTGCTGTGCTGTGCTGGCCAGTGGTGTTTCCCAGCTCGCCAAAGCAGTATTTTTGATTTTTCTTCAACGCCAATGCAACTTATAAGGAGTTATCTTGTGATTTTATTGTAGAATAGCATATTCCACACTTATTCAGAATGATAATTACCTTTTTAAATGATAGAAAAGCATGCTGTGACTGTGCTGTGCATTTTTCTAAAACTTTTTCTTCTTGAATTGCTCTATGAATTTATTGATTCAATAGACTTGAAATGGTGTATTGGACATTGATTTACACATCCTGTAATAAAAAAAATGGTTTTAACAAGTGATATAAATATTATAGCAACTTCAAGTGCTGTGCTGTGCCTGGAAGAATTTCTTCTTGTTTCTATTTCATAAACATCATGGATGTTTTTATGAATTCTTTGATTCAATTAACTTTAAATGATGTATTGGACAGTGATTTACACATCCTGTAAGAATAAATCGCTTTGAATAAGCGAAAATATATCAAATTCAAATTCATTGAAGTGGTGTTTCCCAGCTCGCAAAAGCAGTATTTTTGATTTTTCTTCAACGCCAATGCAAGATATAGCTTGGCGATGATTGGCAAAGCTTGATGATGATTGGCGAACCTTGGCGAACCTTTGCGAACCTTGGCAAACCTTGGCGAAGCTTGGCGAAGCTTGGCGAAGCTTGGCGAACCTTGACGAACCTTGGCGAACCTTGGCGAACCTTGGCGAACCTTGGCGAACCTTGGCGAACCTTGGCGATCCTTGGCGAACCTTGGCGAACCTTGGCGAACCTTGGCGAACCTTGGCGAACCTTGGCGAACCTTGGCGAACCTTGGCGAACCTTGGCGAACCTTGGCGAACCTTGGCGAACCTTGGCGAACCTTGACGAACCTCGGCGAACCTTGGCGAACCTTGGCGAACCTTGGCGAACCTTGGCGAACCTTGGCGAAGCTTTGCGAACGATTGAAGCCTGATTCTGAGCCTGAGCCTGAGCATGAGCCTGAAGCTTGGCGAAGCTTGGCGAGCAGTGCTGTGCTGTGCTGTGCTGGCCAGTGGTGTTTCCCAGCTCGCCAAAGCAGTATTTTTGATTTTTCTTCAACGCCAATGCAACTTATAAGGAGTTATCTTGTGATTTTATTGTAGAATAGCATATTCCACACTTATTCAGAATGATAATTACCTTTTTAAATGATAGAAAAGCATGCTGTGACTGTGCTGTGCATTTTTCTAAAACTTTTTCTTCTTGAATTGCTCTATGAATTTATTGATTTAATAGACTTGAAATGGTGTATTGGACATTGATTTACACATCCTGTAATAAAAAAAATGGTTTTAACAAGTGATATAAATATTATAGCAACTTCAAGTGCTGTGCTGTGCCTGGAAGAATTTCTTCTTGTTTCTATTTCATAAACATCATGGATGTTTTTATGAATTCTTTGATTCAATTAACTTTAAATGATGTATTGGACAGTGATTTACACATCCTGTAAGAATAAATCGCTTTGAATAAGCGAAAATGTATCAAATTCAAATTCATTGAAGTGGTGTTTCCCAGCTCGCCAAAGCAGTAATTTTGATTTTTCTTCAACGCTAATGCAAGATATAGCTTGGCGATGATTGGCGAAGCTTGGCGATGATTGGCGAACCTTTGCGAACCTTTGCGAACCTTGGCGAACCTTGGCGAACCTTGGCGAACCTTGGCGAACCTTGGCGAACCTTGGCGAACCTTGGCGAACCTTGGCGAACCTTGGCGAACCTTGGCGAACCTTGGCGAACCTTGGCGAACCTTGGCGAACCTTGGCGAACCTTGGCGAACCTTGGCGAACCTTGGCGAACCTTGGCGAACCTTGGCGAACCTTGGCGAACCTTGGCGAACCTTGGCGAACCTTGGCGAACCTTGGCGAACCTTGGCGAACCTTGGCGAACCTTGGCGAACCTTGGCGAACCTTGGCGAACCTTGGCGAACCTTGGCGAACCTTGGCGAACCTTGGCGAACCTTGGCGAACCTTGGCGAACCTTGGCGAACCTTGGCGAACCTTGGCGAACCTTGGCGAAGCTTTGCGAACGATTGAAGCCTGATTCTGAGCCTGAGCCTGAGCCTGAGCCTGAAGCTTGGCGAAGCTTGGCGAGCAGTGCTGTGCTGTGCTGTGCTGGCCAGTGGTGTTTCCCAGCTCGCCAAAGCAGTATTTTTGATTTTTCTTCAACGCCAATGCAACTTATAAGGAGTTATCTTGTGATTTTATTGTAGAATAGCATATTCCACACTTATTCAGAATGATAATTACCTTTTTAAATGATAGAAAAGCATGCTGTGACTGTGCTGTGCATTTTTCTAAAACTTTTTCTTCTTGAATTGCTCTATGAATTTATTGATTCAATAGACTTGAAATGGTGTATTGGACATTGATTTACACATCCTGTAATAAAAAAAATGGTTTTAACAAGTGATATAAATATTATAGCAACTTCAAGTGCTGTGCTGTGCCTGGAAGAATTTCTTCTTGTTTCTATTTCATAAACATCATGGATGTTTTTATGAATTCTTTGATTCAATTAACTTTAAATGATGTATTGGACAGTGATTTACACATCCTGTAAGAATAAATCGCTTTGAATAAGCGAAAATGTATCAAATTCAAATTCATTGAAGTGGTGTTTCCCAGCTCGCCAAAGCAGTAATTTTGATTTTTCTTCAACGCTAATGCAAGATATAGCTTGGCGATGATTGGCGAAGCTTGGCGATGATTGGCGAACCTTTGCGAACCTTTGCGAACCTTGGCGAACCTTGGCGAACCTTGGCGAACCTTGGCGAACCTTGGCGAACCTTGGCGAACCTTGGCGAACCTTGGCGAACCTTGGCGAACCTTGGCGAACCTTGGCGAACCTTGGCGAACCTTGGCGAACCTTGGCGAACCTTGGCGAACCTTGGCGAACCTTGGCGAACCTTGGCGAACCTTGGCGAACCTTGGCGAACCTTGGCGAACCTTGGCGAACCTTGGCGAACCTTGGCGAACCTTGGCGAACCTTGGCGAACCTTGGCGAACCTTGGCGAACCTTGGCGAACCTTGGCGAACCTTGGCGAACCTTGGCGAACCTTGGCGAACCTTGGCGAACCTTGGCGAACCTTGGCGAAGCTTTGCGAACGATTGAAGCCTGATTCTGAGCCTGAGCCTGAGCCTGAGCCTGAGCCTGAAGCTTGGCGAAGCTTGGCGAGCAGTGCTGTGCTGTGCTGTGCTGGCCAGTGGTGTTTCCCAGCTCGCCAAAGCAGTATTTTTGATTTTTCTTCAACGCCAATGCAACTTATAAGGAGTTATCTTGTGATTTTATTGTAGAATAGCATATTCCACACTTATTCAGAATGATAATTACCTTTTTAAATGATAGAAAAGCATGCTGTGACTGTGCTGTGCATTTTTCTAAAACTTTTTCTTCTTGAATTGCTCTATGAATTTATTGATTCAATAGACTTGAAATGGTGTATTGGACATTGATTTACACATCCTGTAATAAAAAAAATGGTTTTAACAAGTGATATAAATATTATAGCAACTTCAAGTGCTGTGCTGTGCCTGGAAGAATTTCTTCTTGTTTCTATTTCATACACATCATGGATGTTTTTATGAATTCTTTGATTCAATTAACTTTAAATGATGTATTGGACAGTGATTTACACATCCTGTAAGAATAAATCGCTTTGAATAAGCGAAAATGTATCAAATTCAAATTCATTGAAGTGGTGTTTCCCAGCTCGCCAAAGCAGTAATTTTGATTTTTCTTCAACGCTAATGCAAGATATAGCTTGGCGATGATTGGCGAAGCTTGGCGATGATTGGCGAACCTTGGCGAACCTTGGCGAACCTTGGCGAACCTTGGCGAACCTTGGCGAACCTTGGCGAACCTTGGCGAACCTTGGCGAACCTTGGCGAACCTTGGCGAACCTTGGCGAACCTTGGCGAACCTTGGCGAACCTTGGCGAAGCTTTGCGAACGATTGAAGCCTGATTCTGAGCCTGAGCCTGAGCCTGAGCCTGAAGCTTGGCGAAGCTTGGCGAGCAGTGCTGTGCTGTGCTGTGCTGGCCAGTGGTGTTTCCCAGCTCGCCAAAGCAGTATTTTTGATTTTTCTTCAACGCCAATGCAACTTATAAGGAGTTATCTTGTGATTTTATTGTAGAATAGCATATTCCACACTTATTCAGAATGATAATTACCTTTTTAAATGATAGAAAAGCATGCTGTGACTGTGCTGTGCATTTTTCTAAAACTTTTTCTTCTTGAATTGCTCTATGAATTTATTGATTCAATAGACTTGAAATGGTGTATTGGACATTGATTTACACATCCTGTAATAAAAAAAATGGTTTTAACAAGTGATATAAATATTATAGCAACTTCAAGTGCTGTGCTGTGCCTGGAAGAATTTCTTCTTGTTTCTATTTCATAAACATCATGGATGTTTTTATGAATTCTTTGATTCAATTAACTTTAAATGATGTATTGGACAGTGATTTACACATCCTGTAAGAATAAATCGCTTTGAATAAGCGAAAATATATCAAATTCAAATTCATTGAAGTGGTGTTTCCCAGCTCGCAAAAGCAGTATTTTTGATTTTTCTTCAACGCCAATGCAAGATATAGCTTGGCGATGATTGGCAAAGCTTGATGATGATTGGCGAACCTTGGCGAACCTTTGCGAACCTTGGCAAACCTTGGCGAAGCTTGGCGAAGCTTGGCGAAGCTTGGCGAACCTTGACGAACCTTGGCGAACCTTGGCGAACCTTGGCGAACCTTGGCGAACCTTGGCGAACCTTGGCGAACCTTGGCGAACCTTGGCGAACCTTGGCGAACCTTGGCGAACCTTGGCGAACCTTGGCGAACCTTGGCGAACCTTGGCGAACCTTGGCGAACCTTGGCGAACCTTGGCGAACCTTGGCGAACCTTGGCGAACCTTGGCGAACCTTGGCGAACCTTGGCGAACCTTGGCGAACCTTGGCGAACCTTGGCGAACCTTGGCGAACCTTGGCGAACCTTGGCGAACCTTGGCGAACCTTGGCGAACCTTGGCGAACCTTGGCGAACCTTGGCGAACCTTGGCGAACCTTGGCGAACCTTGGCGAACCTTGGCGAACCTTGGCGAACCTTGGCGAACCTTGGCGAACCTTGGCGAACCTTGGCGAACCTTGGCGAACCTTGGCGAACCTTGGCGAACCTTGGCGAACCTTGGCGAACCTTGGCGAACCTTGGCGAACCTTGGCGAACCTTGGCGAACCTTGGCGAACCTTGGCGAACCTTGGCGAACCTTGGCGAACCTTGGCGAACCTTGGCGAACCTTGGCGAACCTTGGCGAACCTTGGCGAACCTTGGCGAACCTTGGCGAACCTTGGCGAACCTTGGCGAACCTTGGCGAACCTTGGCGAACCTTGGCGAACCTTGGCGAACCTTGGCGAACCTTGACGAACCTCGGCGAACCTTGGCGAACCTTGGCGAACCTTGGCGAACCTTGGCGAACCTTGGCGAAGCTTTGCGAACGATTGAAGCCTGATTCTGAGCCTGAGCCTGAGCATGAGCCTGAAGCTTGGCGAAGCTTGGCGAGCAGTGCTGTGCTGTGCTGTGCTGGCCAGTGGTGTTTCCCAGCTCGCCAAAGCAGTATTTTTGATTTTTCTTCAACGCCAATGCAACTTATAAGGAGTTATCTTGTGATTTTATTGTAGAATAGCATATTCCACACTTATTCAGAATGATAATTACCTTTTTAAATGATAGAAAAGCATGCTGTGACTGTGCTGTGCATTTTTCTAAAACTTTTTCTTCTTGAATTGCTCTATGAATTTATTGATTTAATAGACTTGAAATGGTGTATTGGACATTGATTTACACATCCTGTAATAAAAAAAATGGTTTTAACAAGTGATATAAATATTATAGCAACTTCAAGTGCTGTGCTGTGCCTGGAAGAATTTCTTCTTGTTTCTATTTCATAAACATCATGGATGTTTTTATGAATTCTTTGATTCAATTAACTTTAAATGATGTATTGGACAGTGATTTACACATCCTGTAAGAATAAATCGCTTTGAATAAGCGAAAATGTATCAAATTCAAATTCATTGAAGTGGTGTTTCCCAGCTCGCCAAAGCAGTAATTTTGATTTTTCTTCAACGCTAATGCAAGATATAGCTTGGCGATGATTGGCGAAGCTTGGCGATGATTGGCGAACCTTTGCGAACCTTTGCGAACCTTGGCGAACCTTGGCGAACCTTGGCGAACCTTGGCGAACCTTGGCGAACCTTGGCGAACCTTGGCGAACCTTGGCGAACCTTGGCGAACCTTGGCGAACCTTGGCGAGTCTTGGCGAACCTTGGCGAACCTTGGCGAACCTTGGCGAACCTTGGCGAACCTTGGCGAACCTTGGCGAACCTTGGCGAACCTTGGCGAACCTTGGCGAACCTTGGCGAACCTTGGCGAACCTTGGCGAACCTTGGCGAACCTTGGCGAACCTTGGCGAACCTTGGCGAACCTTGGCGAACCTTGGCGAACCTTGGCGAACCTTGGCGAACCTTGGCGAACCTTGGCGAACCTTGGCGAAGCTTTGCGAACGATTGAAGCCTGATTCTGAGCCTGAGCCTGAGCCTGAGCCTGAAGCTTGGCGAAGCTTGGCGAGCAGTGCTGTGCTGTGCTGTGCTGGCCAGTGGTGTTTCCCAGCTCGCCAAAGCAGTATTTTTGATTTTTCTTCAACGCCAATGCAACTTATAAGGAGTTATCTTGTGATTTTATTGTAGAATAGCATATTCCACACTTATTCAGAATGATAATTACCTTTTTAAATGATAGAAAAGCATGCTGTGACTGTGCTGTGCATTTTTCTAAAACTTTTTCTTCTTGAATTGCTCTATGAATTTATTGATTCAATAGACTTGAAATGGTGTATTGGACATTGATTTACACATCCTGTAATAAAAAAAATGGTTTTAACAAGTGATATAAATATTATAGCAACTTCAAGTGCTGTGCTGTGCCTGGAAGAATTTCTTCTTGTTTCTATTTCATAAACATCATGGATGTTTTTATGAATTCTTTGATTCAATTAACTTTAAATGATGTATTGGACAGTGATTTACACATCCTGTAAGAATAAATCGCTTTGAATAAGCGAAAATGTATCAAATTCAAATTCATTGAAGTGGTGTTTCCCAGCTCGCCAAAGCAGTAATTTTGATTTTTCTTCAACGCTAATGCAAGATATAGCTTGGCGATGATTGGCGAAGCTTGGCGATGATTGGCGAACCTTTGCGAACCTTTGCGAACCTTGGCGAACCTTGGCGAACCTTGGCGAACCTTGGCGAACCTTGGCGAACCTTGGCGAACCTTGGCGAACCTTGGCGAACCTTGGCGAACCTTGGCGAACCTTGGCGAACCTTGGCGAACCTTGGCGAACCTTGGCGAACCTTGGCGAACCTTGGCGAACCTTGGCGAACCTTGGCGAACCTTGGCGAACCTTGGCGAACCTTGGCGAACCTTGGCGAACCTTGGCGAACCTTGGCGAACCTTGGCGAACCTTGGCGAACCTTGGCGAACCTTGGCGAACCTTGGCGAACCTTGGCGAACCTTGGCGAACCTTGGCGAACCTTGGCGAACCTTGGCGAACCTTGGCGAAGCTTTGCGAACGATTGAAGCCTGATTCTGAGCCTGAGCCTGAGCCTGAGCCTGAAGCTTGGCGAAGCTTGGCGAGCAGTGCTGTGCTGTGCTGTGCTGGCCAGTGGTGTTTCCCAGCTCGCCAAAGCAGTATTTTTGATTTTTCTTCAACGCCAATGCAACTTATAAGGAGTTATCTTGTGATTTTATTGTAGAATAGCATATTCCACACTTATTCAGAATGATAATTACCTTTTTAAATGATAGAAAAGCATGCTGTGACTGTGCTGTGCATTTTTCTAAAACTTTTTCTTCTTGAATTGCTCTATGAATTTATTGATTCAATAGACTTGAAATGGTGTATTGGACATTGATTTACACATCCTGTAATAAAAAAAATGGTTTTAACAAGTGATATAAATATTATAGCAACTTCAAGTGCTGTGCTGTGCCTGGAAGAATTTCTTCTTGTTTCTATTTCATACACATCATGGATGTTTTTATGAATTCTTTGATTCAATTAACTTTAAATGATGTATTGGACAGTGATTTACACATCCTGTAAGAATAAATCGCTTTGAATAAGCGAAAATGTATCAAATTCAAATTCATTGAAGTGGTGTTTCCCAGCTCGCCAAAGCAGTAATTTTGATTTTTCTTCAACGCTAATGCAAGATATAGCTTGGCGATGATTGGCGAAGCTTGGCGATGATTGGCGAACCTTGGCGAACCTTGGCGAACCTTGGCGAACCTTGGCGAACCTTGGCGAACCTTGGCGAACCTTGGCGAACCTTGGCGAACCTTGGCGAAGCTTTGCGAACGATTGAAGCCTGATTCTGAGCCTGAGCCTGAGCCTGAGCCTGAAGCTTGGCGAAGCTTGGCGAGCAGTGCTGTGCTGTGCTGTGCTGGCCAGTGGTGTTTCCCAGCTCGCCAAAGCAGTATTTTTGATTTTTCTTCAACGCCAATGCAACTTATAAGGAGTTATCTTGTGATTTTATTGTAGAATAGCATATTCCACACTTATTCAGAATGATAATTACCTTTTTAAATGATAGAAAAGCATGCTGTGACTGTGCTGTGCATTTTTCTAAAACTTTTTCTTCTTGAATTGCTCTATGAATTTATTGATTCAATAGACTTGAAATGGTGTATTGGACATTGATTTACACATCCTGTAATAAAAAAAATGGTTTTAACAAGTGATATAAATATTATAGCAACTTCAAGTGCTGTGCTGTGCCTGGAAGAATTTCTTCTTGTTTCTATTTCATAAACATCATGGATGTTTTTATGAATTCTTTGATTCAATTAACTTTAAATGATGTATTGGACAGTGATTTACACATCCTGTAAGAATAAATCGCTTTGAATAAGCGAAAATGTATCAAATTCAAATTCATTGAAGTGGTGTTTCCCAGCTCGCCAAAGCAGTAATTTTGATTTTTCTTCAACGCTAATGCAAGATATAGCTTGGCGATGATTGGCGAAGCTTGGCGATGATTGGCGAACCTTTGCGAACCTTTGCGAACCTTGGCGAACCTTGGCGAACCTTGGCGAACCTTGGCGAACCTTGGCGAACCTTGGCGAACCTTGGCGAACCTTGGCGAACCTTGGCGAACCTTGGCGAACCTTGGCGAACCTTGGCGAACCTTGGCGAACCTTGGCGAACCTTGGCGAACCTTGGCGAACCTTGGCGAACCTTGGCGAACCTTGGCGAACCTTGGCGAACCTTGGCGAACCTTGGCGAACCTTGGCGAACCTTGGCGAACCTTGGCGAACCTTGGCGAACCTTGGCGAACCTTGGCGAACCTTGGCGAACCTTGGCGAACCTTGGCGAACCTTGGCGAACCTTGGCGAACCTTGGCGAACCTTGGCGAACCTTGGCGAAGCTTTGCGAACGATTGAAGCCTGATTCTGAGCCTGAGCCTGAGCCTGAGCCTGAAGCTTGGCGAAGCTTGGCGAGCAGTGCTGTGCTGTGCTGTGCTGGCCAGTGGTGTTTCCCAGCTCGCCAAAGCAGTATTTTTGATTTTTCTTCAACGCCAATGCAACTTATAAGGAGTTATCTTGTGATTTTATTGTAGAATAGCATATTCCACACTTATTCAGAATGATAATTACCTTTTTAAATGATAGAAAAGCATGCTGTGACTGTGCTGTGCATTTTTCTAAAACTTTTTCTTCTTGAATTGCTCTATGAATTTATTGATTCAATAGACTTGAAATGGTGTATTGGACATTGATTTACACATCCTGTAATAAAAAAAATGGTTTTAACAAGTGATATAAATATTATAGCAACTTCAAGTGCTGTGCTGTGCCTGGAAGAATTTCTTCTTGTTTCTATTTCATACACATCATGGATGTTTTTATGAATTCTTTGATTCAATTAACTTTAAATGATGTATTGGACAGTGATTTACACATCCTGTAAGAATAAATCGCTTTGAATAAGCGAAAATGTATCAAATTCAAATTCATTGAAGTGGTGTTTCCCAGCTCGCCAAAGCAGTAATTTTGATTTTTCTTCAACGCTAATGCAAGATATAGCTTGGCGATGATTGGCGAAGCTTGGCGATGATTGGCGAACCTTTGCGAACCTTTGCGAACCTTTGCGAACCTTGGCGAACCTTGGCGAACCTTGGCGAACCTTGGCGAACCTTGGCGAACCTTGGCGAACCTTGGCGAACCTTGGCGAACCTTGGCGAACCTTGGCGAACCTTGGCGAACCTTGGCGAACCTTGGCGAACCTTGGCGAACCTTGGCGAACCTTGGCGAACCTTGGCGAACCTTGGCGAACCTTGGCGAACCTTGGCGAACCTTGGCGAACCTTGGCGAACCTTGGCGAACCTTGGCGAACCTTGGCGAACCTTGGCGAACCTTGGCGAACCTTGGCGAACCTTGGCGAACCTTGGCGAAATTTGGCAAACGATCAAAGCCTGAGCTTGAGCCTGAGCCTGAGCCTTAGAATGAGCCTGAGCCTAAACCTGAACCTGATGTTGCAAAAATATTTGTTATACTTGTTAGAACCATTTTTTATTACAGGATATGTTAATCGATGTCGAGTACAACATTTCAAGTCTATTGAATCAATTAATTCATAAAGCAATTCACGAAGAAATAGTTTTAGAAAAATGTTTATAGAAAATCTTCTAGAAACTTCGAAAAAACACTTTTATTAGATTAAATTTGATATAATATTTATTCCACTTGTAAAAACCATATCTTTATCACAGGATGTGTAATTCGATGTTCAATACACCATTTCAAGTCTTTTGAATCAATAAATTCATAGAGCAATTGATGAAGAAAATGTTTTAGAAAAATGCACAACTTAGCTTAGCATACCTGGCCTGAGCTGAGCCTGAGCCTGAGCCTGAGCCTGAAGCTTGGCGAAGCTTGGCGTGCTGTGCTGTGCTGTTCTGTGCTGGCCAGTGGTGTTTCCCAGCTCGCCAAAGCAAGATATCACTTATAAGGAATTATCTCGTGGTTTTATTGTAGAATAAAAATTCCACACTTATTCAGAATGATAATAACCTTTATAAATGATAGAAAAGCATGATGTGACTGTGTTGTGCATTTTTCTAAAACTTTTTCTTCTTGAATTGCTCTATGAATTTATTGATTCAATAGACTTGAAATGGTGTATTAGACATTGATTCACACATACTGTAATTTAAAAAATGGTTTTAACAAGTGATATAAATATTATAGCAACTTCAAGTGCCTGGCGAAGCAGCACACGTGCTGCACGTGCACGCACGTGCTGCACACCTTGGCGAACCTTGGCGAACCTTGGCGAACCTTGGCGAACCTTGGCGAACCTTGGCGAACCTTGGCGAACCTTGGCGAACCTTGGCGAACCTTGGCGAACCTTGGCGAACCTTGGCGAACCTTGGCGAACCTTGGCGAACCTTGGCGAACCTTCCTTGGCGAACCTTGGCGAACCTTGGCGAACCTTGGCGAACCTTGGCGAACCTTGGCGAACCTTGGCGAACCTTGGCGAACCTTGGCGAACCTTGGCGAACCTTGGCGAACCTTGGCGAACCTTGGCGAACCTTGGCGAACCTTGGCGAACCTTGGCGAACCTTGGCGAACCTTGGCGAACCTTGGCGAACCTTGGCGAACCTTGGCGAACCTTGGCGAACCTTGGCGAACCTTGGCGAACCTTGGCGAACCTTGGCGAACCTTGGCGAACCTTGGCGAACCTTGGCGAACCTTGGCGAACCTTGGCGAACCTTGGCGAACCTTGGCGAACCTTGGCGAACCTTGGCGAACCTTGGCGAACCTTGGCGAACCTTGGCGAACCTTGGCGAACCTTGGCGAACCTTGGCGAACCTTGGCGAACCTTGGCGAACCTTGGCGAACCTTGGCGAACCTTGGCGAACCTTGGCGAACCTTTGCGAAATTTGGCAAACGATCAAAGCCTGAGCTTGAGCCTGAGCCTGAGCCTTAGAATGAGCCTGAGCCTAAACCTGAACCTGATGTTGCAAAAATATTTGTTATACTTGTTAGAACCATTTTTTATTACAGGATATGTTAATCGATGTCGAGTACAACATTTCAAGTCTATTGAATCAATTAATTCATAAAGCAATTCACGAAGAAATAGTTTTAGAAAAATGTTTATAGAAAATCTTCTAGAAACTTCGAAAAAACACTTTTATTAGATTAAATTTGATATAATATTTATTCCACTTGTAAAAACCATATCTTTATCACAGGATGTGTAATTCGATGTTCAATACACCATTTCAAGTCTTTTGAATCAATAAATTCATAGAGCAATTGATGAAGAAAATGTTTTAGAAAAATGCACAACTTAGCTTAGCATACCTGGCCTGAGCTGAGCCTGAGCCTGAGCCTGAGCCTGAAGCTTGGCGAAGCTTGGCGTGCTGTGCTGTGCTGTTCTGTGCTGGCCAGTGGTGGTTCCCAGCTCGCCAAAGCAAGATATCACTTATAAGGAATTATCTCGTGGTTTTATTGTAGAATAAAAATTCCACACTTATTCAGAATGATAATAACCTTTATAAATGATAGAAAAGCATGATGTGACTGTGTTGTGCATTTTTCTAAAACTTTTTCTTCTTGAATTGCTCTATGAATTTATTGATTCAATAGACTTGAAATGGTGTATTAGACATTGATTCACACATACTGTAATTTAAAAAATGGTTTTAACAAGTGATATAAATATTATAGCAACTTCAAGTGCCTGGCGAAGCAGCACACGTGCTGCACGTGCACGCACGTGCTGCACACCTTGGCGAACCTTGGCGAACCTTGGCGAACCTTGGCGAACCTTGGCGAACCTTGGCGAACCTTGGCGAACCTTGGCGAACCTTGGCGAACCTTGGCGAACCTTGGCGAACCTTGGCGAACCTTGGCGAACCTTGGCGAACCTTGGCGAACCTTGGCGAACCTTGGCGAACCTTGGCGAACCTTGGCGAACCTTGGCGAACCTTGGCGAACCTTGGCGAACCTTGGCGAACCTTGGCGAACCTTGGCGAACCTTGGCGAACCTTGGCGAACCTTGGCGAACCTTGGCGAACCTTGGCGAACCTTGGCGAACCTTGGCGAACCTTGGCGAACCTTGGCGAACCTTGGCGAACCTTGGCGAACCTTGGCGAACCTTGGCGAACCTTGGCGAACCTTGGCGAACCTTGGCGAACCTTGGCGAACCTTGGCGAACCTTGGCGAACCTTGGCGAACCTTGGCGAACCTTGGCGAACCTTGGCGAACCTTGGCGAACCTTGGCGAACCTTGGCGAACCTTGGCGAACCTTGGCGAACCTTGGCGAACCTTGGCGAACCTTGGCGAACCTTGGCGAACCTTGGCGAACCTTGGCGAACCTTGGCGAACCTTGGCGAACCTTGGCGAACCTTGGCGAACCTTGGCGAACCTTGGCGAACCTTGGCGAACCTTGGCGAACCTTGGCGAACCTTGGCGAACCTTGGCGAACCTTGGCGAACCTTGGCGAACCTTGGCGAACCTTGGCGAACCTTGGCGAACCTTGGCGAACCTTGGCGAACCTTGGCGAACCTTGGCGAACCTTGGCGAACCTTGGCGAACCTTGGCGAACCTTGGCGAACCTTGGCGAACCTTGGCGAACCTTGGCGAACCTTGGCGAACCTTGGCGAACCTTGGCGAACCTTGGCGAACCTTGGCGAACCTTGGCGAACCTTGGCGAACCTTGGCGAACCTTGGCGAACCTTGGCGAACCTTGGCGAACCTTGGCGAACCTTGGCGAACCTTGGCGAACCTTGGCGAACCTTGGCGAACCTTGGCGAACCTTGGCGAACCTTGGCGAACCTTGGCGAACCTTGGCGAACCTTGGCGAACCTTGGCGAACCTTGGCGAACCTTGGCGAACCTTGGCGAACCTTGGCGAACCTTGGCGAACCTTGGCGAACCTTGGCGAACCTTGGCGAACCTTGGCGAACCTTGGCGAACCTTGGCGAACCTTGGCGAACCTTGGCGAACCTTGGCGAACCTTGGCGAACCTTGGCGAACCTTGGCGAACCTTGGCGAACCTTGGCGAACCTTGGCGAACCTTGGCGAACCTTGGCGAACCTTGGCGAACCTTGGCGAACCTTGGCGAACCTTGGCGAACCTTGGCGAACCTTGGCGAACCTTGGCGAACCTTGGCGAACCTTGGCGAACCTTGGCGAACCTTGGCGAACCTTGGCGAACCTTGGCGAACCTTGGCGAACCTTGGCGAACCTTGGCGAACCTTGGCGAACCTTGGCGAACCTTGGCGAACCTTGGCGAACCTTGGCGAACCTTGGCGAACCTTGGCGAACCTTGGCGAACCTTGGCGAACCTTGGCGAACCTTGGCGAACCTTGGCGAACCTTGGCGAACCTTGGCGAACCTTGGCGAACCTTGGCGAACCTTGGCGAACCTTGGCGAACCTTGGCGAACCTTGGCGAACCTTGGCGAACCTTGGCGAACCTTGGCGAACCTTGGCGAACCTTGGCGAACCTTGGCGAACCTTGGCGAACCTTGGCGAACCTTGGCGAACCTTGGCGAACCTTGGCGAACCTTGGCGAACCTTGGCGAACCTTGGCGAACCTTGGCGAACCTTGGCGAACCTTGGCGAACCTTGGCGAACCTTGGCGAACCTTGGCGAACCTTGGCGAACCTTGGCGAACCTTGGCGAACCTTGGCGAACCTTGGCGAACCTTGGCGAACCTTGGCGAACCTTGGCGAACCTTGGCGAACCTTGGCGAACCTTGGCGAACCTTGGCGAACCTTGGCGAACCTTGGCGAACCTTGGCGAACCTTGGCGAACCTTGGCGAACCTTGGCGAACCTTGGCGAACCTTGGCGAACCTTGGCGAACCTTGGCGAACCTTGGCGAACCTTGGCGAACCTTGGCGAACCTTGGCGAACCTTGGCGAACCTTGGCGAACCTTGGCGAACCTTGGCGAACCTTGGCGAACCTTGGCGAACCTTGGCGAACCTTGGCGAACCTTGGCGAACCTTGGCGAACCTTGGCGAACCTTGGCGAACCTTGGCGAACCTTGGCGAACCTTGGCGAACCTTGGCGAACCTTGGCGAACCTTGGCGAACCTTGGCGAACCTTGGCGAACCTTGGCGAACCTTGGCGAACCTTGGCGAACCTTGGCGAACCTTGGCGAACCTTGGCGAACCTTGGCGAACCTTGGCGAACCTTGGCGAACCTTGGCGAACCTTGGCGAACCTTGGCGAACCTTGGCGAACCTTGGCGAACCTTGGCGAACCTTGGCGAACCTTGGCGAACCTTGGCGAACCTTGGCGAACCTTGGCGAACCTTGGCGAACCTTGGCGAACCTTGGCGAACCTTGGCGAACCTTGGCGAACCTTGGCGAACCTTGGCGAACCTTGGCGAACCTTGGCGAACCTTGGCGAACCTTGGCGAACCTTGGCGAACCTTGGCGAACCTTGGCGAACCTTGGCGAACCTTGGCGAACCTTGGCGAACCTTGGCGAACCTTGGCGACAACACGGAACTGGTGAGCTAGCTCAAACGCTCGTCCTCAAAATGCGCTCTCAGGGTTAGTAGGGGGGGCTAGTGCTGCCGCGGTGGCCATTTGGTCGTTCGAGATTTGTTGATATCGGCGGCCATTTTATTTTTTCTCAAATAGGTCCGTATATTTTTACTGTATTTTCTTATTTATTATCAACATTTGAGCTTTTTAATGGTGTTATTCGTGCTTTGCTTTTAAATTTACCCTATGTACATCTATTTCCAGTCATTTTGTTTTAATTTTATTACCAGTTTTCTTTCTCTCTCTTCCCTATAGGAACTGTCAAAATGGTAAATTCGTGATTTTAAGGTATATTTATCATATTAAGTAACTCAGTTTATTACATGTGAGATTTCCTTCAGTTACCTGCTTTTTCCCCATCAAAATACCCCTACTTTCTTTGTAAAGTATCAATTATGGGGTATGGCTTGGTCAGTTCGCTAAGTTTTTTCCTTCATTTTACATTCTGTCTATAGGAAGTTTGCAGCCATTCAATTTTATTAACCATTATTCTATTTTTATTGATCCAGGGACCCTTTTCTCTGAAGAAATTACCAGTATTATTGGTTATCAGTGGAATTTTCTTCATCGTGAACTATGAAGGCTGGAATGAGAACATGTAAGTTTTTTTTTATTGGAATTGCTTCCATTATATTTCAATTAATTTAAATATGTTCTTTGATAGCTTCCTGTGTTAAACAACCTCATACACATTCAGATTCAGTTAAATATTCTTAGTTTAGTTAAAATTTTCCTTCGCTCTGAAGCATAGGGTAAAATGGAGTTTTGTTAATTTAAACTTTAATTTGAATTGTTTTAATTGGTTCTCAATTTATTATTATGTTTTGTTTCATATTTTCTTTGTAAACAGTCTAAATTTTGTAAATTTAATTTATTTGTAAATGCAATAAATTTGTTTAATTTGGATACTGTTTAGTACTCAATGCAGACGCATCTTTCTTTACTTGTTTACATTTTTCAGTTCGGCTGTCCCCACTGTCAACTGTAATATACTGCGTTTTTTTTAAGTTTGTAATTGGATTTTATAATTATAGAGTAGCTATTTAACTCGTTTTATTGGAAATATGTAACGTAAAGGTTGTGATTTAAGAAGCGAAGAACAAAAGGCTCGAGTTAAGAAGTACAATGACAGTCGAAGAAAAGGTTTGTTTTTCGTAGACATATGAAACATTTCAAATGTTAAATTTGCTTTATTCAAGGAATGAAATCTTTCGGACTAGTTGCTAGTGGTGCGAATAACTCAGGAGACGGTTCTAAACAGAACAGTTCTGAACTTGTTGTAGCTCGAAGTAGGAATAAGCAAAAGAGAGATGGTAAACTTGATTGTTTTATTCTTTGTATGATTTATTCGAAAACTACTTTATTGTTCTACTTTTATTGTTTTTAGAAAGTTGTTCTTGGTGCCCAGATATCCATGATCAACCAGCTGATTCATTTGATGTTGAACCAGATTTCAACCAAACTGTACCCCGTAAGAACAGTTTTTTAATGTTTGTAACTTTATCACATTAATTTATTTTTGTGTCCATAGAATTCCTGCAAAGTGCTCTTGAAAGTTTTTCTCTCTTAGAACAAAAGACTGGACTAATTGCTTTGGCTAAAAGTAGGAAGCGTAAAAGAAATGGTAACTCTAATCTTTTTCCTTTGCTTCTACTAAATCATTTTTGGTCTACTTTTATTATTTTCAGAATGTTTTTCTTAGTTTTCAGAGACCCGTGGTCAACCTGTGGATTTGTTTTATGTTTCACACGATGCTTGGTTCACAATGGCAAGAATCAAGTTGAAATGTTTTAAGGCTTTCTGGAAAAATAATTGGTTATGAATTTATAATACTTTAATTTGATATTGTAAACTAAATGTGACAAAATTGTAAGTTTAATATCTTGAAAACTGTCTTGGAAAAGTTGTTTGAAATAGTTCTTTTAATTGAATGAAACTAGTTTATATAGTAGCTTTAGACTATGATATTACAGTTTTTTATCCATTTCTTAAATGTCGGCATTTTTTATGTCCGTGTTTTAACACGGAGAAAAATCTTCAGCGGGTCGTTTGTTATATTTGATTTTCTTTATTTTTTCTTTTTCTTCGTTCACATTTACACACGTCTTGCTGGAGGACATAACAGCACCTTATCATTAAGAACGCTTCAAGTGTCTGTGTGTGCAGGTAGCAGCTCTCGATGGTACCTCACTGGTTTTTTCGCGTGAAATCTCGTCGTTCATTTTTCTGTGAAAAATTTTTGCTCGAGTTTTTCAGCTGGTCAAACTGAAATAACGACCCACTAATGCGTCCATTTTTCACTCTATTATCACTGAGAGAGGAGGGAGGAAGAAGAGAATAATAATTAAAATTTAAAAAGAAAAACAACGAAAGTAACATGACGAAATGTCTATAACAACGGGCGATAACAGTTAGACGTTTTAGACCTGCAGTTGCACTGCGCTGCTGCTCTCGCTCAAAGTGTATCTATATTGCGCAGTTATTCTAACATTTAATTAACTTTTATTGTTCGAGTGGTTGTGTGTTGTTTAAGGGCACCATTTTTCAAAAACCATTTTTTTGTTTCAATTTTATTTTCTGCTCTCGAACGTTTCTCGCTGTCTATATATTACGTAATGTAGCTTTGATTTGTTCTCTCAAGCGCTGCTGCAACTGCAGCCAAAAGAGAGATGATGCTTGTCTCAGTTTTGAGATTTACTGATTGACTCTGCTGCTCTTACTGACGCATACACACATAACCTATAAAGAGATGTCAGAAAAATAAATAAAAACATATTCCTTTTGTTTGATTTTCGTTTTTAAACTTTATGAACGTTTTTATTATTAGGCCTATTGTTATTTACAGTGTATTTTTTTTATTTTGAATAATAGTCAACATGACTGGAAATAAAATATATACACTCCCGTGCTGCTGTGTTCTGTGCTCACTCTCCCGCGACCGAATTTGACCGGATCACGACCGCCAATCGCGCCGGGCCGGGGCCCAGTAGTCTCATTCTCCCAAAGAGCGGCTTCCTGCACGACTGAACGTAAGAAAAAAAGGGCGATTCTGATCGGGAAAGTAAAAAAAATAGTCTTAAGAGAAAAAAGGGAGTGAGGGAATTACCTTTCAGTGCGTAAAAAAACAAAAGAAAAAAAAACCAAACAATTTCCTTTTTTATTTCTCCACGGTTTTATTGGTTTTTATACGTTGTACGTGTATACATTGAAAGTGATGCCTTTTAGATATTTTGGCTTTGACCAGCAAAAAAGCCCAAAGAAAACACAAAGTTTTTGGGATTTGTTTTTTAAGAGTCTTGCACCGAAATAAAAACAAACAACGGATAGATAGATGGATGGATATTTGGTTTGCTGCTGTTAAACTAGAGCTACACACACATCTCTGCTATGGACCGGGGTGCTGATTTGTGTGAGAATATAGTATAACAATACACAACCAAAGAATCTTTCCACTTTTTATTGATGAAAGGATAGAAACAGGGAAAAACATTTTTCAAAGGTTTTTTTGTGATTTTACGAGGAAATGAATGGGCATAACATGGCCGTGTGTTTATGTGCCGCATCAAAGCGAGAAATCATCCACAGATGAAGATGAAAATTTTTTTCTGGGGGGAATTTTTGATTTACGCCGCTCATGATCAGCTCGTAAAAACAGCGAACGATTCGAACATTTGAATTTGTTTCTCTTTAGTTTCTTTTTTCCTATTGCTGATTAGCGCCGCGCATCAGTTCATCTTTCTCTGCTTTTTCCCGCTATAATAAAATGTGTGTAGTTTTCTAATTTTGAAAGTTGTGCATTTTATTTTAAATGATTATGAACCATTTGGATTTTTTGGGAAAGTTTGAAAAAGGGCAACACGCTCTGGTGGCCACCGTTCAAACTCGTGAGCGTGAACGGGAAAAATTCGTTGGAAAAGATTTGGAATCAACAAATAAACAAGCGCGCGGGAAGTGGCCTAGATTTGAAATTTCAATATTTATCAGCACTCTTTCCGTTATTGGTATCACGAGCGCAACTAATAGCAGCGATTTCAACTTGCGAGGCATGGACATATATATTTGAAAAAGATTAATAAAATGTAATTGTACTTCTACATTGGTTATTTTTACGTAAATGATTCACTTTTCAGTTTCCACCCTATACATTTCCATTTTGCGTAATTCATCCGGCCACATTACTGGGTATTCAAACCACATGTATCATCTTTTACTCTACTTATCTCAGAAGCTAAAGTTCACGTAAGTCTTTCTCGGTTTGTTCACGAAAGGCAGCAATTGTTACTAAGACTGTTTTAACACAAAAATTATAGTTACATAATATTCCCTGCTCGAGAAAACACCTTGGGAGTCAAGAACAACGGAACTTGGAACGGCGTTATAAGAGCCATCGCCAATCTCGTACGCCAATAACAAAACTATAATAAAATCAATTTCTATTCAACTTTTATTTTCTGAGATTAATAAAACAATTTGTTTAACAATAAATTAATCCAGGAAGCCGATATAGGTTTATTGCCATTGACTGTCTCACGGGAGCAGTACGAAGCCATTGAATTCTGTGGTTTACGCGACGACAACACCGGCATCCTTGTCAAATATACCACCGCCAACAATTCATTTACCGGCGCCTTCGACGTCTTTTCGATCGGAATCATAATAATGACTATATAGGTTATTCACAAAAAAATCATATAAATATCTTCACACAGATATGGATCGGAGGCATCACTTCTGAAATTGGAATCTCTGCGCTTTCTGTCATTTTGTCGGACCTGACAAAACGATTGCGCATTAGGAGTGGCCGGTGATGAGCGCTGGGACTTTTTTATGGCACTTGTATGGAGCCACGGTTTCTCAAGGTAAATCAAAATGAAATTGTCATTAGTGTCGATCAGTCTCGCACTATTAGAAGCTGCTGTCGCAGTCAATTCTTCACTTTGTTGAAAAGGGACCTATTTTCCGTGCCGACAACCATCGCAGAAACTCCTCGTTGTGACCTGGTGTTTCGCAACTTTCGTCTTCGTCGTCTTCGTCAACATTTACAACTCGACTTTGACGTCTTACATGTCGGTGACTTATCAAAGGCCCGAAATCAATTCCTTCGCGATTTGGCTACTGCCTAAAATTACAAGGCCCACTGTGTTAATCGGATTCATCCAAGACATCGATTTGCGGGTGGTGACGGAGGTTTATCTGTCTCAGTATAATCTAAATTAACTAGCACAAATTAATTTTGTCGGTTGTAATAGCGATACCAAAATGGTGATCTGAAAATGATCGCCGATCGAGTCAAGAGATGTGCGCTGGATTGCAGGAAATTCGCCTTAAAGGAATTGGCCGTTTCGGTTTTAGAGCAAGAGAACTGCGTTTCCATATTAGTTATATAAGCTTATTTTATCTTATTCATATTCTTTTCTTATAACTCAATATTCGTTTGTCGAATGCAACAGCCATTTTCAGCTGGCGTAGCTCTACTGGGAAAGTACAATTTCCGAAGAATTTGCCGTCTGGTTATGGCGTTCGAGTCAACGTCGTGGAAGCCCATGTACTTAGCCATGTAGGCAAATACCCATACTATACCCTTGAACAGTACTAAATTTAAAAAATGGATAAAAAAATGTAATATCATAGTCTAAAGCTACTATAAACTTGTTTCATTCAATTAAAAGAACTATTTCAAACAACTTTTCTTAAGACAGTTTTCAAGATATTAAACTTACAATTTTGTCACATTTAGTTTACAATATCAAATTAAAGTATAATAAATTCATAACCAATTTTTTTTCTCCAGAAAGCCTTCAAACATTTCAACTTGATTCTTGCCATTGTGAACCAAGCATCGTGTAAAACATAAAACAAATCCACAGGTTGACCACGGGTCTCTGAAAACAAAGAAAAACATTCTGAAAATAATAAAAGTAGACCAAAAATGATTTAGTAGAAGCAAAGGAAAAAGATTACAGTTACCATTTCTTTTACGCTTCCTACTTTTAGCCACAGCAATTAGTCCAGTCTTTTGTTCTAAGAGAGAAAAACTTTCAAGAGCACTTTGCAGGAATTCTATGGACACAAAAATAAATTAATGTGATAAAGTTACAAACATTAAAAAACTGTTCTTACGGGGTACAGTTTGGTTGAAATCTGGTTCAACATCAAATGAATCAGCTGGTTGATCATGGATATCTGGGCACCAAGAACAACTTTCTAAAAACAATGAAAGTAGAACAATAAAGTAGTTTTCGAATAAATCATACAAAGAATAAAACAATCAAGTTTACCATCTCTCTTTTGCTTATTCCTACTTCGAGCTACAACAAGTTCAGAACTGTTCTGTTTAGAACCGTCTCCTGAGTTATTCGCACCACTAGCAACTAGTCCGAAAGATTTCATTCCTTGAATAAAGCAAATTTAACATTTGAAATGTTTCATATGTCTACGAAAAACAAACCTTTTCTTCGACTGTCATTGTACTTCTTAACTCGAGCCTTTTGTTCTTCGCTTCTTAAATCACAACCTTTACGTTACATATTTCCAATAAAACGAGTTAAATAGCTACTCTATAATTATAAAATCCAATTACAAACTTAAAAAAAACGCAGTATATTACAGTTGACAGTGGGGACAGCCGAACTGAAAAATGTAAACAAGTAAAGAAAGATGCGTCTGCATTGAGTACTAAACAGTATCCAAATTAAACAAATTTATTGCATTTACAAATAAATTAAATTTACAAAATTTAGACTGTTTACAAAGAAAATATGAAACAAAACATAATAATAAATTGAGAACCAATTAAAACAATTCAAATTAAAGTTTAAATTAACAAAACTCCATTTTACCCTATGCTTCAGAGCGAAGGAAAATTTTAACTAAACTAAGAATATTTAACTGAATCTGAATGTGTATGAGGTTGTTTAACACAGGAAGCTATCAAAGAACATATTTAAATTAATTGAAATATAATGGAAGCAATTCCAATAAAAAAAAACTTACATGTTCTCATTCCAGCCTTCATAGTTCACGATGAAGAAAATTCCACTGATAACCAATAATACTGGTAATTTCTTCAGAGAAAAGGGTCCCTGGATCAATAAAAATAGAATAATGGTTAATAAAATTGAATGGCTGCAAACTTCCTATAGACAGAATGTAAAATGAAGGAAAAAACTTAGCGAACTGACCAAGCCATACCCCATAATTGATACTTTACAAAGAAAGTAGGGGTATTTTGATGGGGAAAAAGCAGGTAACTGAAGGAAATCTCACATGTAATAAACTGAGTTACTTAATATGATAAATATACCTTAAAATCACGAATTTACCATTTTGACAGTTCCTATAGGGAAGAGAGAGAAAGAAAACTGGTAATAAAATTAAAACAAAATGACTGGAAATAGATGTACATAGGGTAAATTTAAAAGCAAAGCACGAATAACACCATTAAAAAGCTCAAATGTTGATAATAAATAAGAAAATACAGTAAAAATATACGGACCTATTTGAGAAAAAATAAAATGGCCGCCGATATCAACAAATCTCGAACGACCAAATGGCCACCGCGGCAGCACTAGTGCCCCCCTACTAACCCTGAGAGCGCATTTTGAGGACGAGCGTTTGAGCTAGCTCACCAGTTCCGTGTTGCTTGGCGAACCTTGGCGAACCTTGGCGAACCTTGGCGAACCTTGGCGAACCTTGGCGAACCTTGGCGAACCTTGGCGAACCTTGGCGAACCTTGGCGAACCTTGGCGAACCTTGGCGAACCTTGGCGAACCTTGGCGAACCTTGGCGAACCTTGGCGAACCTTGGCGAACCTTGGCGAACCTTGGCGAACCTTGGCGAACCTTGGCGAACCTTGGCGAACCTTGGCGAACCTTGGCGAACCTTGGCGAACCTTGGCGAACCTTGGCGAACCTTGGCGAACCTTGGCGAACCTTGGCGAACCTTGGCGAACCTTGGCGAACCTTGGCGAACCTTGGCGAACCTTGGCGAACCTTGGCGAACCTTGGCGAACCTTGGCGAACCTTGGCGAACCTTGGCGAACCTTGGCGAACCTTGGCGAACCTTGGCGAACCTTGGCGAACCTTGGCGAACCTTGGCGAACCTTGGCGAACCTTGGCGAACCTTGGCGAACCTTGGCGAACCTTGGCGAACCTTGGCGAACCTTGGCGAACCTTGGCGAACCTTGGCGAACCTTGGCGAACCTTGGCGAACCTTGGCGAACCTTGGCGAACCTTGGCGAACCTTGGCGAACCTTGGCGAACCTTGGCGAACCTTGGCGAACCTTGGCGAACCTTGGCGAACCTTGGCGAACCTTGGCGAACCTTGGCGAACCTTGGCGAACCTTGGCGAACCTTGGCGAACCTTGGCGAACCTTGGCGAACCTTGGCGAACCTTGGCGAACCTTGGCGAACCTTGGCGAACCTTGGCGAACCTTGGCGAACCTTGGCGAACCTTGGCGAACCTTGGCGAACCTTGGCGAACCTTGGCGAACCTTGGCGAACCTTGGCGAACCTTGGCGAACCTTGGCGAACCTTGGCGAACCTTGGCGAACCTTGGCGAACCTTGGCGAACCTTGGCGAACCTTGGCGAACCTTGGCGAACCTTGGCGAACCTTGGCGAACCTTGGCGAACCTTGGCGAACCTTGGCGAACCTTGGCGAACCTTGGCGAACCTTGGCGAACCTTGGCGAACCTTGGCGAACCTTGGCGAACCTTGGCGAACCTTGGCGAACCTTGGCGAACCTTGGCGAACCTTGGCGAACCTTGGCGAACCTTGGCGAACCTTGGCGAACCTTGGCGAACCTTGGCGAACCTTGGCGAACCTTGGCGAACCTTGGCGAACCTTGGCGAACCTTGGCGAACCTTGGCGAACCTTGGCGAACCTTGGCGAACCTTGGCGAACCTTGGCGAACCTTGGCGAACCTTGGCGAACCTTGGCGAACCTTGGCGAACCTTGGCGAACCTTGGCGAACCTTGGCGAACCTTGGCGAACCTTGGCGAACCTTGGCGAACCTTGGCGAACCTTGGCGAACCTTGGCGAACCTTGGCGAACCTTGGCGAACCTTGGCGAACCTTGGCGAACCTTGGCGAACCTTGGCGAACCTTGGCGAACCTTGGCGAACCTTGGCGAACCTTGGCGAACCTTGGCGAACCTTGGCGAACCTTGGCGAACCTTGGCGAACCTTGGCGAACCTTGGCGAACCTTGGCGAACCTTGGCGAACCTTGGCGAACCTTGGCGAACCTTGGCGAACCTTGGCGAACCTTGGCGAACCTTGGCGAACCTTGGCGAACCTTGGCGAACCTTGGCGAACCTTGGCGAACCTTGGCGAACCTTGGCGAACCTTGGCGAACCTTGGCGAACCTTGGCGAACCTTGGCGAACCTTGGCGAACCTTGGCGAACCTTGGCGAACCTTGGCGAACCTTGGCGAACCTTGGCGAACCTTGGCGAACCTTGGCGAACCTTGGCGAACCTTGGCGAACCTTGGCGAACCTTGGCGAACCTTGGCGAACCTTTGCGAAATTTGGCAAACGATCAAAGCCTGAGCTTGAGCCTGAGCCTGAGCCTTAGAATGAGCCTGAGCCTAAACCTGAACCTGATGTTGCAAAAATATTTGTTATACTTGTTAGAACCATTTTTTATTACAGGATATGTTAATCGATGTCGAGTACAACATTTCAAGTCTATTGAATCAATTAATTCATAAAGCAATTCACGAAGAAATAGTTTTAGAAAAATGTTTATAGAAAATCTTCTAGAAACTTCGAAAAAACACTTTTATTAGATTAAATTTGATATAATATTTATTCCACTTGTAAAAACCATATCTTTATCACAGGATGTGTAATTCGATGTTCAATACACCATTTCAAGTCTTTTGAATCAATAAATTCATAGAGCAATTGATGAAGAAAATGTTTTAGAAAAATGCACAACTTAGCTTAGCATACCTGGCCTGAGCTGAGCCTGAGCCTGAGCCTGAGCCTGAAGCTTGGCGAAGCTTGGCGTGCTGTGCTGTGCTGTTCTGTGCTGGCCAGTGGTGTTTCCCAGCTCGCCAAAGCAAGATATCACTTATAAGGAATTATCTCGTGGTTTTATTGTAGAATAAAAATTCCACACTTATTCAGAATGATAATAACCTTTATAAATGATAGAAAAGCATGATGTGACTGTGTTGTGCATTTTTCTAAAACTTTTTCTTCTTGAATTGCTCTATGAATTTATTGATTCAATAGACTTGAAATGGTGTATTAGACATTGATTCACACATACTGTAATTTAAAAAATGGTTTTAACAAGTGATATAAATATTATAGCAACTTCAAGTGCCTGGCGAAGCAGCACACGTGCTGCACGTGCACGCACGTGCTGCACACCTTGGCGAACCTTGGCGAACCTTGGCGAACCTTGGCGAACCTTGGCGAACCTTGGCGAACCTTGGCGAACCTTGGCGAACCTTGGCGAACCTTGGCGAACCTTGGCGAACCTTGGCGAACCTTGGCGAACCTTGGCGAACCTTGGCGAACCTTGGCGAACCTTGGCGAACCTTGGCGAACCTTGGCGAACCTTGGCGAACCTTGGCGAACCTTGGCGAACCTTGGCGAACCTTGGCGAACCTTGGCGAACCTTGGCGAACCTTGGCGAACCTTGGCGAACCTTGGCGAACCTTGGCGAACCTTGGCGAACCTTGGCGAACCTTGGCGAACCTTGGCGAACCTTGGCGAACCTTGGCGAACCTTGGCGAACCTTGGCGAACCTTGGCGAACCTTGGCGAACCTTGGCGAACCTTGGCGAACCTTGGCGAACCTTGGCGAACCTTGGCGAACCTTGGCGAACCTTGGCGAACCTTGGCGAACCTTGGCGAACCTTGGCGAACCTTGGCGAACCTTGGCGAACCTTGGCGAACCTTGGCGAACCTTGGCGAACCTTGGCGAACCTTGGCGAACCTTGGCGAACCTTGGCGAACCTTGGCGAACCTTGGCGAACCTTGGCGAACCTTGGCGAACCTTGGCGAACCTTGGCGAACCTTGGCGAACCTTGGCGAACCTTGGCGAACCTTGGCGAACCTTGGCGAACCTTGGCGAACCTTGGCGAACCTTGGCGAACCTTGGCGAACCTTGGCGAACCTTGGCGAACCTTGGCGAACCTTGGCGAACCTTGGCGAACCTTGGCGAACCTTGGCGAACCTTGGCGAACCTTGGCGAACCTTGGCGAACCTTGGCGAACCTTGGCGAACCTTGGCGAACCTTGGCGAACCTTGGCGAACCTTGGCGAACCTTGGCGAACCTTGGCGAACCTTGGCGAACCTTGGCGAACCTTGGCGAACCTTGGCGAACCTTGGCGAACCTTGGCGAACCTTGGCGAACCTTGGCGAACCTTGGCGAACCTTGGCGAACCTTGGCGAACCTTGGCGAACCTTGGCGAACCTTGGCGAACCTTGGCGAACCTTGGCGAACCTTGGCGAACCTTGGCGAACCTTGGCGAACCTTGGCGAACCTTGGCGAACCTTGGCGAACCTTGGCGAACCTTGGCGAACCTTGGCGAACCTTGGCGAACCTTGGCGAACCTTGGCGAACCTTGGCGAACCTTGGCGAACCTTGGCGAACCTTGGCGAACCTTGGCGAACCTTGGCGAACCTTGGCGAACCTTGGCGAACCTTGGCGAACCTTGGCGAACCTTGGCGAACCTTGGCGAACCTTGGCGAACCTTGGCGAACCTTGGCGAACCTTGGCGAACCTTGGCGAACCTTGGCGAACCTTGGCGAACCTTGGCGAACCTTGGCGAACCTTGGCGAACCTTGGCGAACCTTGGCGAACCTTGGCGAACCTTGGCGAACCTTGGCGAACCTTGGCGAACCTTGGCGAACCTTGGCGAACCTTGGCGAACCTTGGCGAACCTTGGCGAACCTTGGCGAACCTTGGCGAACCTTGGCGAACCTTGGCGAACCTTGGCGAACCTTGGCGAACCTTGGCGAACCTTGGCGAACCTTGGCGAACCTTGGCGAACCTTGGCGAACCTTGGCGAACCTTGGCGAACCTTGGCGAACCTTGGCGAACCTTGGCGAACCTTGGCGAACCTTGGCGAACCTTGGCGAACCTTGGCGAACCTTGGCGAACCTTGGCGAACCTTGGCGAACCTTGGCGAACCTTGGCGAACCTTGGCGAACCTTGGCGAACCTTGGCGAACCTTGGCGAACCTTGGCGAACCTTGGCGAACCTTGGCGAACCTTGGCGAACCTTGGCGAACCTTGGCGAACCTTGGCGAACCTTGGCGAACCTTGGCGAACCTTGGCGAACCTTGGCGAACCTTGGCGAACCTTGGCGAACCTCTTCAACGACAATGCAACTTATAAGGAGTTATCTTGTGATTTTATTGTAGAATAGCATATTCCACACTTATTCAGAATGATAATTACCTTTATAAATGATAGAAAAGCATGCTGTGACTGTGCTGTGCATTTTTCTAAAACTTTTTCTTCTTGAATTGCTCTATGAATTTATTGATTCAATAGACTTGAAATGGTGTATTGGACATTGATTTACACATCCTGTAATAAAAAAAATGGTTTTAACAAGTGATATAAATATTAAAGCAACTTCAAGTGCTGTGCTGTGCCTGGAAGAATTTCTTCTTGTTTCTATTTCATAAACATCATGGATGTTTTTATGAATTCTTTGATTCAATTAACTTTAAATGATGTATTGGACAGTGATTTACACATCCTGTAAGAATAAATCGCTTTGAATAAGCGAAAATATATCAAATTCAAATTCATTGAAGTGGTGTTTCCCAGCTCGCCAAAGCAGTATTTTTGATTTTTCTTCAACGCCAATGCAAGATATAGCTTGGCGATGATTGGCGAAGCTTGGTGATGATTGGCGAATCTTGGCGAACCTTTGCGAACCTTGGCAAACCTTGGCGAAGCTTGGAGAACCTTGGCGAAGCTTGGCGAAGCTTGGCGAAGCTTGGCGAACCTTGGCGAACCATGGCTAACCTTGGCGATCCTTGGCGAACCTTGGCGAACCTTGGCGAACCTTGGCGAACCTTGGCGAACCTTGGCGAACCTTGGCGAACCTTGGCGAACCTTGGCGAACGATTGAAGCCTGATTCTGAGCCTGAGCCTGAGACTGAGCCTGAAGCTTGGCGAAGCTTGGCGAGCAGTGCTGTGCTGTGCTGTGCTGGCCAGTGGTGTTTCCCAGCTCGCCAAAGCAGTATTTTTTATTTTTCTTCAACGCCAATGCAACTTATAAGGAGTTATCTTGTGATTTTATTGTAGAATAGCATATTCCACACTTATTCAGAATGATAATTACCTTTATAAATGATAGAAAAGCATGCTGTGACTGTGCTGTGCATTTTTCTAAAACTTTTTCTTCTTGAATTGCTCTATGAATTTATTGATTCAATAGACTTGAAATGGTGTATTGGACATTGATTTACACATCCTGTAATAAAAAAAATGGTTTTAACAAGTGATATAAATATTAAAGCAACTTCAAGTGCTGTGCTGTGCCTGGAAGAATTTCTTCTTGTTTCTATTTCATAAACATCATGGATGTTTTTATGAATTCTTTGATTCAATTAACTTTAAATGATGTATTGGACAGTGATTTACACATCCTGTAAGAATAAATCGCTTTGAATAAGCGAAAATATATCAAATTCAAATTCATTGAAGTGGTGTTTCCCAGCTCGCCAAAGCAGTATTTTTGATTTTTCTTCAACGCCAATGCAAGATATAGCTTGGCGATGATTGGCGAAGCTTGGTGATGATTGGCGAATCTTGGCGAACCTTTGCGAACCTTGGCAAACCTTGGCGAAGCTTGGAGAACCTTGGCGAAGCTTGGCGAAGCTTGGCGAAGCTTGGCGAAGCTTGGCGAACCTTGGCGAACCATGGCTAACCTTGGCGATCCTTGGCGAACCTTGGCGAACCTTGGCGAACCTTGGCGAACCTTGGCGAACCTTGGCGAACCTTGGCGAACCTTGGCGAACCTTGGCGAACGATTGAAGCCTGATTCTGAGCCTGAGCCTGAGACTGAGCCTGAAGCTTGGCGAAGCTTGGCGAGCAGTGCTGTGGTGTGCTGTGCTGGCCAGTGGTGTTTCCCAGCTCGCCAAAGCAGTATTTTTTATTTTTCTTCAACGCCAATGCAACTTATAAGGAGTTATCTTGTGATTTTATTGTAGAATAGCATATTCCACACTTATTCAGAATGATAATTACCTTTTTAAATGATAGAAAAGCATGCTGTGACTGTGCTGTGCATTTTTCTAAAACTTTTTCTTCTTGAATTGCTCTATGAATTTATTGATTCAATAGACTTGAAATGGTGTATTGGACATTGATTTACACATCCTGTAATAAAAAAAATGGTTTTAACAAGTGATATAAATATTATAGCAACTTCAAGTGCTGTGCTGTGCCTGGAAGAATTTCTTCTTGTTTCTATTTCATAAACATCATGGATGTTTTTATGAATTCTTTGATTCAATTAACTTTAAATGATGTATTGGACAGTGATTTACACATCCTGTAAGAATAAATCGCTTTGAATAAGCGAAAATATATCAAATTCAAATTCATTGAAGTGGTGTTTCCCAGCTCGCAAAAGCAGTATTTTTGATTTTTCTTCAACGCCAATGCAAGATATAGCTTGGCGATGATTGGCAAAGCTTGATGATGATTGGCGAACCTTGGCGAACCTTTGCGAACCTTGGCAAACCTTGGCGAAGCTTGGCGAAGCTTGGCGAAGCTTGGCGAAGCTTGGCGAAGCTTGGCGAACCTTGACGAACCTTGGCGAACCTTGGCGAACCTTGGCGAACCTTGGCGAACCTTGGCGAACCTTGGCGATCCTTGGCGAACCTTGGCGAACCTTGGCGAACCTTGGCGAACCTTGGCGAACCTTGGCGAACCTTGGCGAACCTTGGCGAACCTTGGCGAACCTTGGCGAACCTTGGCGAACCTTGGCGAACCTTGGCGAACCTTGGCGAACCTTGGCGAACCTTGGCGAACCTTGGCGAACCTTGGCGAACCTTGGCGAACCTTGGCGAACCTTGGCGAACCTTGGCGAACCTTGGCGAACCTTGGCGAACCTTGGCGAACCTTGGCGAACCTTGGCGAACCTTGGCGAACCTTGGCGAAGCTTGGCGAACCTTGGCGAACCTTGGCGAACCTTGGCGAACCTTGGCGAAGCTTGGCGAACCTTGGCGAACCTTGGCGAACCTTGGCGAACCTTGGCGAACCTTGGCGAACCTTGGCGAACCTTGGCGAACCTTGGCGAACCTTGGCGAACCTTGGCGAACCTTGGCGAACCTTGGCGAACCTTGGCGAACCTTGGCGAACCTTGGCGAACCTTGGCGAACCTTGGCGAACCTTGGCGAACCTTGGCGAACCTTGGCGAACCTTGGCGAACCTTGGCGAACCTTGGCGAACCTTGGCGAACCTTGGCGAACCTTGGCGAACCTTGGCGAACCTTGGCGAACCTTGGCGAACCTTGGCGAACCTTGGCGAACCTTGGCGAACCTTGGCGAACCTTGGCGAACCTTGGCGAACCTTGGCGAACCTTGGCGAACCTTGGCGAACCTTGGCGAACCTTGGCGAACCTTGGCGAACCTTGGCGAACCTTGGCGAACCTTGGCGAACCTTGGCGAACCTTGGCGAACCTTGGCGAACCTTGGCGAACCTTGGCGAACCTTGGCGAACCTTGGCGAACCTTGGCGAACCTTGGCGAACCTTGGCGAACCTTGGCGAACCTTGGCGAACCTTGGCGAACCTTGGCGAACCTTGGCGAACCTTGGCGAACCTTGGCGAACCTTGGCGAACCTTGGCGAACCTTGGCGAACCTTGGCGAACCTTGGCGAACCTTGGCGAACCTTGGCGAACCTTGGCGAACCTTGGCGAACCTTGGCGAACCTTGGCGAACCTTGGCGAACCTTGGCGAACCTTGGCGAACCTTGGCGAACCTTGGCGAACCTTGGCGAACCTTGGCGAACCTTGGCGAACCTTGGCGAACCTTGGCGAACCTTGGCGAACCTTGGCGAACCTTGGCGAACCTTGGCGAACCTTGGCGAACCTTGGCGAACCTTGGCGAACCTTGGCGAACCTTGGCGAACCTTGGCGAACCTTGGCGAACCTTGGCGAACCTTGGCGAACCTTGGCGAACCTTGGCGAACCTTGGCGAACCTTGGCAAACGATCAAAGCCTGAGCTTGAGCCTGAGTCTGAGCCTTAGAATGAGCCTGAGCCTAAACCTGAACCTGATGTTGCAAAAATATTTGTTATACTTGTTAGAACCATTTTTTATTACAGGATATGTTAATCGATGTCGAGTACAACATTTCAAGTCTATTGAATCAATTAATTCATAAAGCAATTCATGAAGAAATAGTTTTAGAAAAATGTTCATAGAAAATCTTCCAGAAACTTCGAAAAAACACTTTTATTAGATTAAATTTGATATAATATTTATTCCACTTGTTAAAACCATTTCTTTATCACAGGATGTGTAATTCGATGTCCAATACACCATTTCAAGTCTTTTGAATCAATAAATTCATAGAGCAATTGATGAAGAAAATGTTTTAGAAAAATGCACAACTTAGCTTAGCATACCTGGCCTGAGCTGAGCCTGAGCCTGAGCCTGAGCCTGAAGCTTGGCGAAGCTTGGCGTGCTGTGCTGTTCTGTGCTGGCCAGTGGTGTTTCCCAGCTCGCCAAAGCAAGATATCACTTATAAGGAGTTATCTCGTGGTTTTATTGTAGAATAAAAATTCCACACTTATTCAGAATGATAATAACCTTTATAAATGATAGAAAAGCATGATGTGACTGTGTTGTGCATTTTTCTAAAACTTTTTCTTCTTGAATTGCTCTATGAATTTATTGATTCAATAGACTTGAAATGGTGTATTAGACATTGATTCACACATACTGTAATTTAAAAGATGGTTTTAACAAGTGATATAAATATTATAGCAACTTCAAGTGCCTGGCGAAGCAGCACACGTGCTGCACGTGCACGCACGTGCTGCACACCTTGGCGAACCTTGGCGAACCTTGGCGAACCTTGGCGAACCTTGGCGAACCTTGGCGAACCTTGGCGAACCTTGGCGAACCTTGGCGAACCTTGGCGAACCTTGGCGAACCTTGGCGAACCTTGGCGAACCTTGGCGAACCTTGGCGAACCTTGGCGAACCTTGGCGAACCTTGGCGAACCTTGGCGAACCTTGGCAAACGATCAAAGCCTGAGCTTGAGTCTGAGCCTGAGCCTTAGAATGAGCCTGAGCCTAAACCTGAACCTGATGTTGCAAAAATATTTGTTATACTTGTTAGAACCATTTTTTATTACAGGATATGTTAATCGATGTCGAGTACAACATTTCAAGTCTATTGAATCAATTAATTCATAATGCAATTCATGAAGAAATAGTTTTAGAAAAATGTTCATAGAAAATCTTCTAGAAACTTCGAAAAAACACTTTTATTAGATTAAATTTCATATAATATTTATTCCACTTGTTAAAACCATTTCTTTATCACAGGATGTGTAAATCGATGTCCAATAAACCATTTCAAGTCTTTTGAATCAATAAATTCATAGAGCAATTGACTTGAGATTTGGTTTTAACAAGTGATATAAATATTATAGCAACTTCAAGTGCCTGGCGAAGCAGCACACGTGCTGCACGTGCACGCACGTGCTGCACACCTTGGCGAACCTTGGCGAACCTTGGCGAACCTTGGCGAACCTTGGCGAACCTTGGCGAACCTTGGCGAACCTTGGCGAACCTTGGCGAACCTTGGCGAACCTTGGCGAACCTTGGCGAACCTTGGCGAACCTTGGCGAACCTTGGCGAACCTTGGCGAACCTTGGCGAACCTTGGCGAACCTTGGCGAACCTTGGCGAACCTTGGCGAACCTTGGCGAACCTTGGCGAACCTTGGCGAACCTTGGCGAACCTTGGCGAACCTTGGCGAACCTTGGCGAACCTTGGCGAACCTTGGCGAACCTTGGCGAACCTTGGCGAACCTTGGCGAACCTTGGCGAACCTTGGCGAACCTTGGCGAACCTTGGCGAACCTTGGCGAACCTTGGCGAACCTTGGCGAACCTTGGCGAACCTTGGCGAACCTTGGCGAACCTTGGCGAACCTTGGCGAACCTTGGCGAACCTTGGCGAACCTTGGCGAACCTTGGCGAACCTTGGCGAACCTTGGCGAACCTTGGCGAACCTTGGCGAACCTTGGCGAACCTTGGCGAACCTTGGCGAACCTTGGCGAACCTTGGCGAACCTTGGCGAACCTTGGCGAACCTTGGCGAACCTTGGCGAACCTTGGCGAACCTTGGCGAACCTTGGCGAACCTTGGCGAACCTTGGCGAACCTTGGCGAACCTTGGCGAACCTTGGCGAACCTTGGCGAACCTTGGCGAACCTTGGCGAACCTTGGCGAACCTTGGCGAACCTTGGCGAACCTTGGCGAACCTTGGCGAACCTTGGCGAACCTTGGCGAACCTTGGCGAACCTTGGCGAACCTTGGCGAACCTTGGCGAACCTTGGCGAACCTTGGCGAACCTTGGCGAACCTTGGCGAACCTTGGCGAACCTTGGCGAACCTTGGCGAACCTTGGCGAACCTTGGCGAACCTTGGCGAACCTTGGCGAACCTTGGCGAACCTTGGCGAACCTTGGCGAACCTTGGCGAACCTTGGCGAACCTTGGCGAACCTTGGCGAACCTTGGCGAACCTTGGCGAACCTTGGCGAACCTTGGCGAACCTTGGCGAACCTTGGCGAACCTTGGCGAACCTTGGCGAACCTTGGCGAACCTTGGCGAACCTTGGCGAACCTTGGCGAACCTTGGCGAACCTTGGCGAACCTTGGCGAACCTTGGCGAACCTTGGCGAACCTTGGCGAACCTTGGCGAACCTTGGCGAACCTTGGCGAACCTTGGCGAACCTTGGCGAACCTTGGCGAACCTTGGCGAACCTTGGCGAACCTTGGCGAACCTTGGCGAACCTTGGCGAACCTTGGCGAACCTTGGCGAACCTTGGCGAACCTTGGCGAACCTTGGCGAACCTTGGCGAACCTTGGCGAACCTTGGCGAACCTTGGCGAACCTTGGCGAACCTTGGCGAACCTTGGCGAACCTTGGCGAACCTTGGCGAACCTTGGCGAACCTTGGCGAACCTTGGCGAACCTTGGCGAACCTTGGCGAACCTTGGCGAACCTTGGCGAACCTTGGCGAACCTTGGCGAACCTTGGCGAACCTTGGCGAACCTTGGCGAACCTTGGCGAACCTTGGCGAACCTTGGCGAACCTTGGCGAACCTTGGCGAACCTTGGCGAACCTTGGCGAACCTTGGCGAACCTTGGCGAACCTTGGCGAACCTTGGCGAACCTTGGCGAACCTTGGCGAACCTTGGCGAACCTTGGCGAACCTTGGCGAACCTTGGCGAACCTTGGCGAACCTTGGCGAACCTTGGCGAACCTTGGCGAACCTTGGCGAACCTTGGCGAACCTTGGCGAACCTTGGCGAACCTTGGCGAACCTTGGCGAACCTTGGCGAACCTTGGCGAACCTTGGCGAACCTTGGCGAACCTTGGCGAACCTTGGCGAACCTTGGCGAACCTTGGCGAACCTTGGCGAACCTTGGCGAACCTTGGCGAACCTTGGCGAACCTTGGCGAACCTTGGCGAACCTTGGCGAACCTTGGCGAACCTTGGCGAACCTTGGCGAACCTTGGCGAACCTTGGCGAACCTTGGCGAACCTTGGCGAACCTTGGCGAAAGATTGAAGCCTGATTCTGAGCCTGAAGCTTGGCGAAGCTTGGCGAGCAGTGCTGTGCTGTGCTGTGCTGGCCAGTGGTGTTTCCCAGCTCGCCAACGCAGTATTTTTGATTTTTCTTCAACGCCAATGCAACTTATAAGGAGTTATCTTGTGATTTTATTGTAGAATAGCATATTCCACACTTATTCAGAATGATAATTACCTTTATAAATGATAGAAAAGCATGCTGTGACTGTGCTGTGCATTTTTCTAAAACTTTTTCTTCTTGAATTGCTCTATGAATTTATTGATTCAATAGACTTGAAATGGTGTATTGGACATTGATTTACACATCCTGTAATTAAAAAAATGGTTTTAACAAGTGATATAAATATTATAGCAACTTCAAGTGCTGTGCTGTGCCTGGAAGACTTTCTTCTTGTTTCTATTTCATAAACATCATGGATGTTTTTATGAATTCTTTGATTCAATTAACTTTAAATGATGTATTGGACAGTGATTTACACATCCTGTAAGAATAAATCGCTTTGAATAAGCGAAAATATATCAAATTCAAATTCATTGAAGTGGTGTTTCCCAGCTCGCCAAAGCAGTATTTTTGATTTTTCTTCAACGCCAATGCAAGATATAGCTTGGCGATGATTGGCGAAGCTTGGTGATGATTGGCGAACCTTGGCGAACCTTTGCGAACCTTGGCAAACCTTGGCGAAGCTTGGCGAACCTTGGCGAAGCTTGGCGAAGCTTGGCGAAGCTTGGCGAAGCTTGGCGAAGCTTGGCGAAGCTTGGAGAAGCTTGGCGAACCTTGGCGAACCTTGGCGAACCTTGGCGAACCTTGGCGAACCTTGGCGAACCTTGGCGAACCTTGGCGAACCTTGGCGAAGCTTGGCGAAGCTTGGCGAAGCTTGGCGAAGCTTGGCGAACCTTGGCGAACCTTGGCGAACCTTGGCGAACCTTGGCGAACCTTGGCGAACCTTGGCGAACCTTGGCGAACCTTGGCGAACCTTGGCGAACCTTGGCGAACCTTGGCGAACCTTGGCGAACCTTGGAGAACCTTGGCGAACCTTGGCGAACCTTGGCGAACCTTGGCGAACCTTGGCGAACCTTGGCGAACCTTGGCGAACCTTGGCGAACCTTGGCGAACCTTGGCGAACCTTGGCGAACCTTGGCGAACCTTGGCGAACCTTGGCGAACCTTGGCGAACCTTGGCGAACCTTGGCGAACCTTGGCGAACCTTGGCGAACCTTGGCGAACCTTGGCGAACCTTGGCGAACCTTGGCGAACCTTGGCGAACCTTGGCGAACCTTGGCGAACCTTGGCGAACCTTGGCGAACCTTGGCGAACCTTGGCGAACCTTGGCGAACCTTGGCGAACCTTGGCGAACCTTGGCGAACCTTGGCGAACCTTGGCGAACCTTGGCGAACCTTGGCGAACCTTGGCGAACCTTGGCGAACCTTGGCGAACCTTGGCGAACCTTGGCGAACCTTGGCGAACCTTGGCGAACCTTGGCGAACCTTGGCGAACCTTGGCGAACCTTGGCGAACCTTGGCGAACCTTGGCGAACCTTGGCGAAAGATTGAAGCCTGATTCTGAGCCTGAAGCTTGGCGAAGCTTGGCGAGCAGTGCTGTGCTGTGCTGTGCTGGCCAGTTGTGTTTCCCAGCTCGCCAAAGCAGTATTTTTGATATTTCTTCAACGCCAATGCAACTTATAAGGAGTTATCTTGTGATTTTATTGTAGAATAGCATATTCCACACTTATTCAGAATGATAATTACCTTTATAAATGATAGAAAAGCATGCTGTGACTGTGCTGTGCATTTTTCTAAAACTTTTTCTTCTTGAATTGCTCTATGAATTTATTGATTCAATAGACTTGAAATGGTGTATTGGACATTGATTTACACATCCTGTAATTAAAAAAATGGTTTTAACAAGTGATATAAATATTATAGCAACTTCAAGTGCTGTGCTGTGCCTGGAAGACTTTCTTCTTGTTTCTATTTCATAAACATCATGGATGTTTTTATGAATTCTTTGATTCAATTAACTTTAAATGATGTATTGGACAGTGATTTACACATCCTGTAAGAATAAATCGCTTTGAATAAGCGAAAATATATCAAATTCAAATTCATTGAAGTGGTGTTTCCCAGCTCGCCAAAGCAGTATTTTTGATTTTTCTTCAACGCCAATGCAAGATATAGCTTGGCGATGATTGGCGAAGCTTGGTGATGATTGGCGAACCTTGGCGAACCTTTGCGAACCTTGGCAAACCTTGGCGAAGCTTGGCGAAGCTTGGCGAAGCTTGGCGAAGCTTGGCGAAGCTTGGCGAAGCTTGGCGAAGCTTGGCGAAGCTTGGAGAAGCTTGGCGAACCTTGGCGAACCTTGGCGAACCTTGGCGAACCTTGGCGAACCTTGGCGAACCTTGGCGAACCTTGGCGAACCTTGGCGAAGCTTGGCGAAGCTTGGCGAAGCTTGGCGAAGCTTGGCGAACCTTGGCGAACCTTGGCGAACCTTGGCGAACCTTGGCGAACCTTGGCGAACCTTGGCGAACCTTGGCGAACCTTGGCGAACCTTGGCGAACCTTGGCGAACCTTGGCGAACCTTGGCGAACCTTGGAGAACCTTGGCGAACCTTGGCGAACCTTGGCGAACCTTGGCGAACCTTGGCGAACCTTGGCGAACCTTGGCGAACCTTGGCGAACCTTGGCGAACCTTGGCGAACCTTGGCGAACCTTGGCGAACCTTGGCGAACCTTGGCGAACCTTGGCGAACCTTGGCGAACCTTGGCGAACCTTGGCGAACCTTGGCGAACCTTGGCGAACCTTGGCGAACCTTGGCGAACCTTGGCGAACCTTGGCGAACCTTGGCGAACCTTGGCGAACCTTGGCGAACCTTGGCGAACCTTGGCAAACCTTGGCGAACCTTGGCGAACCTTGGCGAACCTTGGCGAACCTTGGCGAACCTTGGCGAACCTTGGCGAACCTTGGCGAACCTTGGCGAACCTTGGCGAACCTTGGCGAACCTTGGCGAACCTTGGCGAACCTTGGCGAACCTTGGCGAACCTTGGCGAACCTTGGCGAACCTTGGCGAACCTTGGCGAACCTTGGCGAACCTTGGCGAAAGATTGAAGCCTGATTCTGAGCCTGAAGCTTGGCGAAGCTTGGCGAGCAGTGCTGTGCTGTGCTGTGCTGGCCAGTTGTGTTTCCCAGCTCGCCAAAGCAGTATTTTTGATATTTCTTCAACGCCAATGCAACTTATAAGGAGTTATCTTGTGATTTTATTGTAGAATAGCATATTCCACACTTATTCAGAATGATAATTACCTTTATAAATGATAGAAAAGCATGCTGTGACTGTGCTGTGCATTTTTCTAAAACTTTTTCTTCTTGAATTGCTCTATGAATTTATTGATTCAATAGACTTGAAATGGTGTATTGGACATTGATTTACACATCCTGTAATTAAAAAAATGGTTTTAACAAGTGATATAAATATTATAGCAACTTCAAGTGCTGTGCTGTGCCTGGAAGACTTTCTTCTTGTTTCTATTTCATAAACATCATGGATGTTTTTATGAATTCTTTGATTCAATTAACTTTAAATGATGTATTGGACAGTGATTTACACATCCTGTAAGAATAAATCGCTTTGAATAAGCGAAAATATATCAAATTCAAATTCATTGAAGTGGTGTTTCCCAGCTCGCCAAAGCAGTATTTTTGATTTTTCTTCAACGCCAATGCAAGATATAGCTTGGCGATGATTGGCGAAGCTTGGTGATGATTGGCGAACCTTGGCGAACCTTTGCGAACCTTGGCAAACCTTGGCGAAGCTTGGCGAAGCTTGGCGAAGCTTGGCGAAGCTTGGCGAAGCTTGGCGAAGCTTGGCGAAGCTTGGCGAAGCTTGGAGAAGCTTGGCGAACCTTGGCGAACCTTGGCGAAGCTTGGCGAACCTTGGCGAACCTTGGCGAAGCTTGGCGAACCTTGGCGAACCTTGGCGAACCTTGGCGAACCTTGGCGAACCTTGGCGAACCTTGGCGAACCTTGGCGAACCTTGGCGAACCTTGGCGAACCTTGGCGAACCTTGGCGAACCTTGGCGAACCTTGGCGAACCTTGGCGAACCTTGGCGAACCTTGGCGAACCTTGGCGAACCTTGGCGAACCTTGGCGAACCTTGGCGAACCTTGGCGAACCTTGGCGAACCTTGGCGAACCTTGGCGAACCTTGGCGAACCTTGGCGAACCTTGGCGAACCTTGGCGAACCTTGGCGAACCTTGGCGAACCTTGGCGAACCTTGGCGAACCTTGGCGAACCTTGGCGAACCTTGGCGAACCTTGGCGAACCTTGGCGAACCTTGGCGAACCTTGGCGAACCTTGGCGAACCTTGGCGAACCTTGGCGAACCTTGGCGAACCTTGGCGAACCTTGGCGAACCTTGGCGAACCTTGGCGAACCTTGGCGAACCTTGGCGAACCTTGGCGAACCTTGGCGAACCTTGGCGAACCTTGGCGAACCTTGGCGAACCTTGGCGAACCTTGGCGAACCTTGGCGAACCTTGGCGAACCTTGGCGAACCTTGGCGAACCTTGGCGAACCTTGGCGAACCTTGGCGAACCTTGGCGAACCTTGGCGAACCTTGGCGAACCTTGGCGAACCTTGGCGAACCTTGGCGAACCTTGGCGAACCTTGGCGAACCTTGGCGAACCTTGGCGAACCTTGGCGAACCTTGGCGAACCTTGGCGAACCTTGGCGAACCTTGGCGAACCTTGGCGAACCTTGGCGAACCTTGGCGAACCTTGGCGAACCTTGGCGAACCTTGGCGAACCTTGGCGAACCTTGGCGAACCTTGGCGAACCTTGGCGAACCTTGGCGAACCTTGGCGAACCTTGGCGAACCTTGGCGAACCTTGGCGAACCTTGGCGAACCTTGGCGAACCTTGGCGAACCTTGGCGAACCTTGGCGAACCTTGGCGAACCTTGGCGAACCTTGGCGAACCTTGGCGAACCTTGGCGAACCTTGGCGAACCTTGGCGAACCTTGGCGAACCTTGGCGAACCTTGGCGAACCTTGGCGAACCTTGGCGAACCTTGGCGAACCTTGGCGAACCTTGGCGAACCTTGGCGAACCTTGGCGAACCTTGGCGAACCTTGGCGAACCTTGGCGAACCTTGGCGAACCTTGGCGAACCTTGGCGAACCTTGGCGAACCTTGGCGAACCTTGGCGAACCTTGGCGAACCTTGGCGAACCTTGGCGAACCTTGGCGAACCTTGGCGAACCTTGGCGAACCTTGGCGAACCTTGGCGAACCTTGGCGAACCTTGGCGAACCTTGGCGAACCTTGGCGAACCTTGGCGAACCTTGGCGAACCTTGGCGAACCTTGGCGAACCTTGGCGAACCTTGGCGAACCTTGGCGAACCTTGGCGAACCTTGGCGAACCTTGGCGAACCTTGGCGAACCTTGGCGAACCTTGGCGAACCTTGGCGAACCTTGGCGAACCTTGGCGAACCTTGGCGAACCTTGGCGAACCTTGGCGAACCTTGGCGAACCTTGGCAAACGATCAAAGCCTGAGCTTGAGCCTGAGTCTGAGCCTTAGAATGAGCCTGAGCCTAAACCTGAACCTGATGTTGCAAAAATATTTGTTATACTTGTTAGAACCATTTTTTATTACAGGATATGTTAATCGATGTCGAGTACAACATTTCAAGTCTATTGAATCAATTAATTCATAAAGCAATTCATGAAGAAATAGTTTTAGAAAAATGTTCATAGAAAATCTTCCAGAAACTTCGAAAAAACACTTTTATTAGATTAAATTTGATATAATATTTATTCCACTTGTTAAAACCATTTCTTTATCATAGGATGTGTAATTCGATGTCCAATACACCATTTCAAGTCTTTTGAATCAATAAATTCATAGAGCAATTGATGAAGAAAATGTTTTAGAAAAATGCACAACTTAGCTTAGCATACCTGGCCTGAGCTGAGCCTGAGCCTGAGCCTGAGCCTGAAGCTTGGCGAAGCTTGGCGTGCTGTGCTGTTCTGTGCTGGCCAGTGGTGTTTCCCAGCTCGCCAAAGCAAGATATCACTTATAAGGAGTTATCTCGTGGTTTTATTGTAGAATAAAAATTCCACACTTATTCAGAATGATAATAACCTTTATAAATGATAGAAAAGCATGATGTGACTGTGTTGTGCATTTTTCTAAAACTTTTTCTTCTTGAATTGCTCTATGAATTTATTGATTCAATAGACTTGAAATGGTGTATTAGACATTGATTCACACATACTGTAATTTAAAAGATGGTTTTAACAAGTGATATAAATATTATAGCAACTTCAAGTGCCTGGCGAAGCAGCACACGTGCTGCACGTGCACGCACGTGCTGCACACCTTGGCGAACCTTGGCGAACCTTGGCGAACCTTGGCGAACCTTGGCGAACCTTGGCGAACCTTGGCGAACCTTGGCGAACCTTGGCGAACCTTGGCGAACCTTGGCGAACCTTGGCGAACCTTGGCGAACCTTGGCGAACCTTGGCGAACCTTGGCGAACCTTGGCGAACCTTGGCGAACCTTGGCAAACGATCAAAGCCTGAGCTTGAGTCTGAGCCTGAGCCTTAGAATGAGCCTGAGCCTAAACCTGAACCTGATGTTGCAAAAATATTTGTTATACTTGTTAGAACCATTTTTTATTACAGGATATGTTAATCGATGTCGAGTACAACATTTCAAGTCTATTGAATCAATTAATTCATAATGCAATTCATGAAGAAATAGTTTTAGAAAAATGTTCATAGAAAATCTTCTAGAAACTTCGAAAAAACACTTTTATTAGATTAAATTTCATATAATATTTATTCCACTTGTTAAAACCATTTCTTTATCACAGGATGTGTAAATCGATGTCCAATAAACCATTTCAAGTCTTTTGAATCAATAAATTCATAGAGCAATTGACTTGAGATTTGGTTTTAACAAGTGATATAAATATTATAGCAACTTCAAGTGCCTGGCGAAGCAGCACACGTGCTGCACGTGCACGCACGTGCTGCACACCTTGGCGAACCTTGGCGAACCTTGGCGAACCTTGGCGAACCTTGGCGAACCTTGGCGAACCTTGGCGAACCTTGGCGAACCTTGGCGAACCTTGGCGAACCTTGGCGAACCTTGGCGAACCTTGGCGAACCTTGGCGAACCTTGGCGAACCTTGGCGAACCTTGGCGAACCTTGGCGAACCTTGGCGAACCTTGGCGAACCTTGGCGAACCTTGGCGAACCTTGGCGAACCTTGGCGAACCTTGGCGAACCTTGGCGAACCTTGGCGAACCTTGGCGAACCTTGGCGAACCTTGGCGAACCTTGGCGAACCTTGGCGAACCTTGGCGAACCTTGGCGAACCTTGGCGAACCTTGGCGAACCTTGGCGAACCTTGGCGAACCTTGGCGAACCTTGGCGAACCTTGGCGAACCTTGGCGAACCTTGGCGAACCTTGGCGAACCTTGGCGAACCTTGGCGAACCTTGGCGAACCTTGGCGAACCTTGGCGAAAGATTGAAGCCTGATTCTGAGCCTGAAGCTTGGCGAAGCTTGGCGAGCAGTGCTGTGCTGTGCTGTGCTGGCCAGTGGTGTTTCCCAGCTCGCCAACGCAGTATTTTTGATTTTTCTTCAACGCCAATGCAACTTATAAGGAGTTATCTTGTGATTTTATTGTAGAATAGCATATTCCACACTTATTCAGAATGATAATTACCTTTATAAATGATAGAAAAGCATGCTGTGACTGTGCTGTGCATTTTTCTAAAACTTTTTCTTCTTGAATTGCTCTATGAATTTATTGATTCAATAGACTTGAAATGGTGTATTGGACATTGATTTACACATCCTGTAATTAAAAAAATGGTTTTAACAAGTGATATAAATATTATAGCAACTTCAAGTGCTGTGCTGTGCCTGGAAGACTTTCTTCTTGTTTCTATTTCATAAACATCATGGATGTTTTTATGAATTCTTTGATTCAATTAACTTTAAATGATGTATTGGACAGTGATTTACACATCCTGTAAGAATAAATCGCTTTGAATAAGCGAAAATATATCAAATTCAAATTCATTGAAGTGGTGTTTCCCAGCTCGCCAAAGCAGTATTTTTGATTTTTCTTCAACGCCAATGCAAGATATAGCTTGGCGATGATTGGCGAAGCTTGGTGATGATTGGCGAACCTTGGCGAACCTTTGCGAACCTTGGCAAACCTTGGCGAAGCTTGGCGAACCTTGGCGAAGCTTGGCGAAGCTTGGCGAAGCTTGGCGAAGCTTGGCGAAGCTTGGCGAAGCTTGGAGAAGCTTGGCGAACCTTGGCGAACCTTGGCGAACCTTGGCGAACCTTGGCGAAGCTTGGCGAAGCTTGGCGAAGCTTGGCGAAGCTTGGCGAAGCTTGGCGAAGCTTGGCGAAGCTTGGCGAACCTTGGCGAAGCTTGGCGAACCTTGGCGAAGCTTGGCGAACCTTGGCGAAGCTTGGCGAACCTTGGCGAAGCTTGGCGAACCTTGGCGAACCTTGGCGAACCTTGGCGAAGCTTGGCGAACCTTGGCGAACCTTGGCGAACCTTGGCGAACCTTGGCGAACCTTGGCGAACCTTGGCGAACCTTGGCGAACCTTGGCGAACCTTGGCGAACCTTGGCGAACCTTGGCGAACCTTGGCGAACCTTGGCGAACCTTGGCGAACCTTGGCGAACCTTGGCGAACCTTGGCGAACCTTGGCGAACCTTGGCGAACCTTGGCGAACCTTGGCGAACCTTGGCGAACCTTGGCGAACCTTGGCGAACCTTGGCGAACCTTGGCGAACCTTGGCGAACCTTGGCGAACCTTGGCGAACCTTGGCGAACCTTGGCGAACCTTGGCGAACCTTGGCGAACCTTGGCGAACCTTGGCGAACCTTGGCGAACCTTGGCGAACCTTGGCGAACCTTGGCGAACCTTGGCGAACCTTGGCGAACCTTGGCGAACCTTGGCGAACCTTGGCGAACCTTGGCGAACCTTGGCGAACCTTGGCGAACCTTGGCGAACCTTGGCGAACCTTGGCGAACCTTGGCGAACCTTGGCGAACCTTGGCGAACCTTGGCGAACCTTGGCGAACCTTGGCGAACCTTGGCGAACCTTGGCGAACCTTGGCGAACCTTGGCGAACCTTGGCGAACCTTGGCGAACCTTGGCGAACCTTGGCGAACCTTGGCGAACCTTGGCGAACCTTGGCGAACCTTGGCGAACCTTGGCGAACCTTGGCGAACCTTGGCGAACCTTGGCGAACCTTGGCGAACCTTGGCGAACCTTGGCGAACCTTGGCGAACCTTGGCGAACCTTGGCGAACCTTGGCGAACCTTGGCGAACCTTGGCGAACCTTGGCGAACCTTGGCGAACCTTGGCGAACCTTGGCGAACCTTGGCGAACCTTGGCGAACCTTGGCGAACCTTGGCGAACCTTGGCGAACCTTGGCGAACCTTGGCGAACCTTGGCGAACCTTGGCGAACCTTGGCGAACCTTGGCGAACCTTGGCGAACCTTGGCGAACCTTGGCGAACCTTGGCGAACCTTGGCGAACCTTGGCGAACCTTGGCGAACCTTGGCGAACCTTGGCGAACCTTGGCGAACCTTGGCGAAAGATTGAAGCCTGATTCTGAGCCTGAAGCTTGGCGAAGCTTGGCGAGCAGTGCTGTGCTGTGCTGTGCTGGCCAGTTGTGTTTCCCAGCTCGCCAAAGCAGTATTTTTGATATTTCTTCAACGCCAATGCAACTTATAAGGAGTTATCTTGTGATTTTATTGTAGAATAGCATATTCCACACTTATTCAGAATGATAATTACCTTTATAAATGATAGAAAAGCATGCTGTGACTGTGCTGTGCATTTTTCTAAAACTTTTTCTTCTTGAATTGCTCTATGAATTTATTGATTCAATAGACTTGAAATGGTGTATTGGACATTGATTTACACATCCTGTAATTAAAAAAATGGTTTTAACAAGTGATATAAATATTATAGCAACTTCAAGTGCTGTGCTGTGCCTGGAAGACTTTCTTCTTGTTTCTATTTCATAAACATCATGGATGTTTTTATGAATTCTTTGATTCAATTAACTTTAAATGATGTATTGGACAGTGATTTACACATCCTGTAAGAATAAATCGCTTTGAATAAGCGAAAATATATCAAATTCAAATTCATTGAAGTGGTGTTTCCCAGCTCGCCAAAGCAGTATTTTTGATTTTTCTTCAACGCCAATGCAAGATATAGCTTGGCGATGATTGGCGAAGCTTGGTGATGATTGGCGAACCTTGGCGAACCTTTGCGAACCTTGGCAAACCTTGGCGAAGCTTGGCGAACCTTGGCGAAGCTTGGCGAAGCTTGGCGAAGCTTGGCGAAGCTTGGCGAAGCTTGGAGAAGCTTGGCGAACCTTGGCGAACCTTGGCGAACCTTGGCGAACCTTGGCGAAGCTTGGCGAACCTTGGCGAACCTTGGCGAACCTTGGCGAACCTTGGCGAAGCTTGGCGAACCTTGGCGAACCTTGGCGAACCTTGGCGAACCTTGGCGAACCTTGGCGAACCTTGGCGAACCTTGGCGAACCTTGGCGAACCTTGGCGAACCTTGGCGAACCTTGGCGAACCTTGGCGAACCTTGGCGAACCTTGGCGAACCTTGGCGAACCTTGGCGAACCTTGGCGAACCTTGGCGAACCTTGGCGAACCTTGGCGAACCTTGGCGAACCTTGGCGAAGCTTTGCGAACGATTGAAGCCTGATTCTGAGCCTGAGCCTGAGCCTGAGCCTGAAGCTTGGCGAAGCTTGGCGAGCAGTGCTGTGCTGTGCTGTGCTGGCCAGTGGTGTTTCCCAGCTCGCCAAAGCAGTATTTTTGATTTTTCTTCAACGCCAATGCAACTTATAAGGAGTTATCTTGTGATTTTATTGTAGAATAGCATATTCCACACTTATTCAGAATGATAATTACCTTTATAAATGATAGAAAAGCATGCTGTGACTGTGCTGTGCATTTTTCTAAAACTTTTTCTTCTTGAATTGCTCTATGAATTTATTGATTCAATAGACTTGAAATGGTGTATTGGACATTGATTTACACATCCTGTAATAAAAAAAAATGGTTTTAACAAGTGATATAAATATTATAGCAACTTCAAGTGCTGTGCTGTGCCTGGAAGACTTTCTTCTTGTTTCTATTTCATAAACATCATGGATGTTTTTATGAATTCTTTGATTCAATTAACTTTAAATGATGTATTGGACAGTGATTTACACATCCTGTAAGAATAAATCGCTTTGAATAAGCGAAAATATATCAAATTCAAATTCATTGAAGTGGTGTTTCCCAGCTCGCCAAAGCAGTATTTTTGATTTTTCTTCAACGCCAATGCAACTTATAAGGAGTTATCTTGTGATTTTATTGTAGAATAGCATATTCCACACTTATTCAGAATGATAATTACCTTTATAAATGATAGAAAAGCATGCTGTGACTGTGCTGTGCATTTTTCTAAAACTTTTTCTTCTTGAATTGCTCTATGAATTTATTGATTCAATAGACTTGAAATGGTGTATTGGACATTGATTTACACATCCTGTAATAAAAAAAATGGTTTTAACAAGTGATATAAATATTATAGCAACTTCAAGTGCTGTGCTGTGCCTGGAAGAATTTCTTCTTGTTTCTATTTCATAAACATCATGGATGTTTTTATGAATTCTTTGATTCAATTAACTTTAAATGATGTATTGGACAGTGATTTACACATCCTGTAAGAATAAATCGCTTTGAATAAGCGAAAATATATCAAATTCAAATTCATTGAAGTGGTGTTTCCCAGCTCGCCAAAGCAGTATTTTTGATTTTTCTTCAACGCCAATGCAAGATATAGCTTGGCGATGATTGGCGAAGCTTGGTGATGATTGGCGAACCTTGGCGAACCTTTGCGAACCTTGGCGAACCTTGGCGAACCTTGGCGAACCTTGGCGAACCTTGGCGAACCTTGGCGAACCTTGGCGAACCTTGGCGAACCTTGGCGAACCTTGGCGAACCTTGGCGAACCTTGGCGAACCTTGGCGAACCTTGGCGAACCTTGGCGAACCTTGGCGAACCTTGGCGAACCTTGGCGAACCTTGGCGAACCTTGGCGAACCTTGGCGAACCTTGGCGAACCTTGGCGAACCTTGGCGAACCTTGGCGAACCTTGGCGAACCTTGGCGAACCTTGGCGAACCTTGGCGAACCTTGGCGAACCTTGGCGAACCTTGGCGAACCTTGGCGAACCTTGGCGAACCTTGGCAAACGATCAAAGCCTGAGCTTGAGCCTGAGTCTGAGCCTTAGAATGAGCCTGAGCCTAAACCTGAACCTGATGTTGCAAAAATATTTGTTATACTTGTTAGAACCATTTTTTATTACAGGATATGTTAATCGATGTCGAGTACAACATTTCAAGTCTATTGAATCAATTAATTCATAAAGCAATTCATGAAGAAATAGTTTTAGAAAAATATTCATAGAAAATCTTCCAGAAACTTCGAAAAAACACTTTTATTAGATTAAATTTGATATAATATTTATTCCACTTGTTAAAACCATTTCTTTATCATAGGATGTGTAATTCGATGTCCAATACACCATTTCAAGTCTTTTGAATCAATAAATTCATAGAGCAATTGATGAAGAAAATGTTTTAGAAAAATGCACAACTTAGCTTAGCATACCTGGCCTGAGCTGAGCCTGAGCCTGAGCCTGAGCCTGAAGCTTGGCGAAGCTTGGCGTGCTGTGCTGTTCTGTGCTGGCCAGTGGTGTTTCCCAGCTCGCCAAAGCAAGATATCACTTATAAGGAGTTATCTCGTGGTTTTATTGTAGAATAAAAATTCCACACTTATTCAGAATGATAATAACCTTTATAAATGATAGAAAAGCATGATGTGACTGTGTTGTGCATTTTTCTAAAACTTTTTCTTCTTGAATTGCTCTATGAATTTATTGATTCAATAGACTTGAAATGGTGTATTAGACATTGATTCACACATACTGTAATTTAAAAGATGGTTTTAACAAGTGATATAAATATTATAGCAACTTCAAGTGCCTGGCGAAGCAGCACACGTGCTGCACGTGCACGCACGTGCTGCACACCTTGGCGAACCTTGGCGAACCTTGGCGAACCTTGGCGAACCTTGGCGAACCTTGGCGAACCTTGGCGAACCTTGGCGAACCTTGGCGAACCTTGGCGAACCTTGGCGAACCTTGGCGAACCTTGGCGAACCTTGGCGAACCTTGGCGAACCTTGGCGAACCTTGGCGAACCTTGGCAAACGATCAAAGCCTGAGCTTGAGTCTGAGCCTGAGCCTTAGAATGAGCCTGAGCCTAAACCTGAACCTGATGTTGCAAAAATATTTGTTATACTTGTTAGAACCATTTTTTATTACAGGATATGTTAATCGATGTCGAGTACAACATTTCAAGTCTATTGAATCAATTAATTCATAATGCAATTCATGAAGAAATAGTTTTAGAAAAATGTTCATAGAAAATCTTCTAGAAACTTCGAAAAAACACTTTTATTAGATTAAATTTCATATAATATTTATTCCACTTGTTAAAACCATTTCTTTATCACAGGATGTGTAAATCGATGTCCAATAAACCATTTCAAGTCTTTTGAATCAATAAATTCATAGAGCAATTGACTTGAGATTTGGTTTTAACAAGTGATATAAATATTATAGCAACTTCAAGTGCCTGGCGAAGCAGCACACGTGCTGCACGTGCACGCACGTGCTGCACACCTTGGCGAACCTTGGCGAACCTTGGCGAACCTTGGCGAACCTTGGCGAACCTTGGCGAACCTTGGCGAACCTTGGCGAACCTTGGCGAACCTTGGCGAACCTTGGCGAACCTTGGCGAACCTTGGCGAACCTTGGCGAACCTTGGCGAACCTTGGCGAACCTTGGCGAACCTTGGCGAACCTTGGCGAACCTTGGCGAACCTTGGCGAACCTTGGCGAACCTTGGCGAACCTTGGCGAACCTTGGCGAACCTTGGCGAACCTTGGCGAACCTTGGCGAACCTTGGCGAACCTTGGCGAACCTTGGCGAACCTTGGCGAACCTTGGCGAACCTTGGCGAACCTTGGCGAACCTTGGCGAACCTTGGCGAACCTTGGCGAACCTTGGCGAACCTTGGCGAACCTTGGCGAACCTTGGCGAACCTTGGCGAACCTTGGCGAACCTTGGCGAACCTTGGCGAACCTTGGCGAACCTTGGCGAACCTTGGCGAACCTTGGCGAACCTTGGCGAACCTTGGCGAACCTTGGCGAACCTTGGCGAACCTTGGCGAACCTTGGCGAACCTTGGCGAACCTTGGCGAACCTTGGCGAACCTTGGCGAACCTTGGCGAACCTTGGCGAACCTTGGCGAACCTTGGCGAAAGATTGAAGCCTGATTCTGAGCCTGAAGCTTGGCGAAGCTTGGCGAGCAGTGCTGTGCTGTGCTGTGCTGGCCAGTGGTGTTTCCCAGCTCGCCAACGCAGTATTTTTGATTTTTCTTCAACGCCAATGCAACTTATAAGGAGTTATCTTGTGATTTTATTGTAGAATAGCATATTCCACACTTATTCAGAATGATAATTACCTTTATAAATGATAGAAAAGCATGCTGTGACTGTGCTGTGCATTTTTCTAAAACTTTTTCTTCTTGAATTGCTCTATGAATTTATTGATTCAATAGACTTGAAATGGTGTATTGGACATTGATTTACACATCCTGTAATTAAAAAAATGGTTTTAACAAGTGATATAAATATTATAGCAACTTCAAGTGCTGTGCTGTGCCTGGAAGACTTTCTTCTTGTTTCTATTTCATAAACATCATGGATGTTTTTATGAATTCTTTGATTCAATTAACTTTAAATGATGTATTGGACAGTGATTTACACATCCTGTAAGAATAAATCGCTTTGAATAAGCGAAAATATATCAAATTCAAATTCATTGAAGTGGTGTTTCCCAGCTCGCCAAAGCAGTATTTTTGATTTTTCTTCAACGCCAATGCAAGATATAGCTTGGCGATGATTGGCGAAGCTTGGTGATGATTGGCGAACCTTGGCGAACCTTTGCGAACCTTGGCAAACCTTGGCGAAGCTTGGCGAACCTTGGCGAAGCTTGGCGAAGCTTGGCGAAGCTTGGCGAAGCTTGGCGAAGCTTGGCGAAGCTTGGAGAAGCTTGGCGAACCTTGGCGAACCTTGGCGAACCTTGGCGAACCTTGGCGAACCTTGGCGAACCTTGGCGAAGCTTGGCGAAGCTTGGCGAAGCTTGGCGAAGCTTGGCGAACCTTGGCGAAGCTTGGCGAACCTTGGCGAAGCTTGGCGAAGCTTGGCGAAGCTTGGCGAAGCTTGGCGAACCTTGGCGAACCTTGGCGAAGCTTGGCGAACCTTGGCGAACCTTGGCGAACCTTGGCGAACCTTGGCGAACCTTGGCGAACCTTGGCGAACCTTGGCGAACCTTGGCGAACCTTGGCGAACCTTGGCGAACCTTGGCGAACCTTGGCGAACCTTGGCGAACCTTGGCGAACCTTGGCGAACCTTGGCGAACCTTGGCGAACCTTGGCGAACCTTGGCGAACCTTGGCGAACCTTGGCGAACCTTGGCGAACCTTGGCGAACCTTGGCGAACCTTGGCGAACCTTGGCGAACCTTGGCGAACCTTGGCGAACCTTGGCGAACCTTGGCGAACCTTGGCGAACCTTGGCGAACCTTGGCGAACCTTGGCGAACCTTGGCGAACCTTGGCGAACCTTGGCGAACCTTGGCGAACCTTGGCGAACCTTGGCGAACCTTGGCGAACCTTGGCGAACCTTGGCGAACCTTGGCGAACCTTGGCGAACCTTGGCGAACCTTGGCGAACCTTGGCGAACCTTGGCGAACCTTGGCGAACCTTGGCGAACCTTGGCGAACCTTGGCGAACCTTGGCGAACCTTGGCGAACCTTGGCGAACCTTGGCGAACCTTGGCGAACCTTGGCGAACCTTGGCGAACCTTGGCGAACCTTGGCGAACCTTGGCGAACCTTGGCGAACCTTGGCGAACCTTGGCGAACCTTGGCGAACCTTGGCGAACCTTGGCGAACCTTGGCGAACCTTGGCGAACCTTGGCGAACCTTGGCGAACCTTGGCGAACCTTGGCGAACCTTGGCGAACCTTGGCGAACCTTGGCGAACCTTGGCGAACCTTGGCGAACCTTGGCGAACCTTGGCGAACCTTGGCGAACCTTGGCGAACCTTGGCGAACCTTGGCGAACCTTGGCGAACCTTGGCGAACCTTGGCGAACCTTGGCGAACCTTGGCGAACCTTGGCGAACCTTGGCGAACCTTGGCGAACCTTGGCGAACCTTGGCGAACCTTGGCGAACCTTGGCGAACCTTGGCGAACCTTGGCGAACCTTGGCGAACCTTGGCGAACCTTGGCGAACCTTGGCGAACCTTGGCGAACCTTGGCGAACCTTGGCGAACCTTGGCGAACCTTGGCGAACCTTGGCGAACCTTGGCGAACCTTGGCGAACCTTGGCGAACCTTGGCGAACCTTGGCGAACCTTGGCGAACCTTGGCGAACCTTGGCGAACCTTGGCGAACCTTGGCGAAAGATTGAAGCCTGATTCTGAGCCTGAAGCTTGGCGAAGCTTGGCGAGCAGTGCTGTGCTGTGCTGTGCTGGCCAGTTGTGTTTCCCAGCTCGCCAAAGCAGTATTTTTGATATTTCTTCAACGCCAATGCAACTTATAAGGAGTTATCTTGTGATTTTATTGTAGAATAGCATATTCCACACTTATTCAGAATGATAATTACCTTTATAAATGATAGAAAAGCATGCTGTGACTGTGCTGTGCATTTTTCTAAAACTTTTTCTTCTTGAATTGCTCTATGAATTTATTGATTCAATAGACTTGAAATGGTGTATTGGACATTGATTTACACATCCTGTAATTAAAAAAATGGTTTTAACAAGTGATATAAATATTATAGCAACTTCAAGTGCTGTGCTGTGCCTGGAAGACTTTCTTCTTGTTTCTATTTCATAAACATCATGGATGTTTTTATGAATTCTTTGATTCAATTAACTTTAAATGATGTATTGGACAGTGATTTACACATCCTGTAAGAATAAATCGCTTTGAATAAGCGAAAATATATCAAATTCAAATTCATTGAAGTGGTGTTTCCCAGCTCGCCAAAGCAGTATTTTTGATTTTTCTTCAACGCCAATGCAAGATATAGCTTGGCGATGATTGGCGAAGCTTGGTGATGATTGGCGAACCTTGGCGAACCTTTGCGAACCTTGGCAAACCTTGGCGAAGCTTGGCGAACCTTGGCGAAGCTTGGCGAAGCTTGGCGAAGCTTGGCGAAGCTTGGCGAAGCTTGGAGAAGCTTGGCGAACCTTGGCGAACCTTGGCGAACCTTGGCGAACCTTGGCGAAGCTTGGCGAACCTTGGCGAACCTTGGCGAACCTTGGCGAACCTTGGCGAAGCTTGGCGAAGCTTGGCGAACCTTGGCGAACCTTGGCGAACCTTGGCGAACCTTGGCGAACCTTGGCGAACCTTGGCGAACCTTGGCGAACCTTGGCGAACCTTGGCGAACCTTGGCGAACCTTGGCGAACCTTGGCGAACCTTGGCGAACCTTGGCGAACCTTGGCGAACCTTGGCGAACCTTGGCGAACCTTGGCGAACCTTGGCGAACCTTGGCGAACCTTGGCGAACCTTGGCGAACCTTGGCGAAGCTTTGCGAACGATTGAAGCCTGATTCTGAGCCTGAGCCTGAGCCTGAGCCTGAAGCTTGGCGAAGCTTGGCGAGCAGTGCTGTGCTGTGCTGTGCTGGCCAGTGGTGTTTCCCAGCTCGCCAAAGCAGTATTTTTGATTTTTCTTCAACGCCAATGCAACTTATAAGGAGTTATCTTGTGATTTTATTGTAGAATAGCATATTCCACACTTATTCAGAATGATAATTACCTTTATAAATGATAGAAAAGCATGCTGTGACTGTGCTGTGCATTTTTCTAAAACTTTTTCTTCTTGAATTGCTCTATGAATTTATTGATTCAATAGACTTGAAATGGTGTATTGGACATTGATTTACACATCCTGTAATAAAAAAAAATGGTTTTAACAAGTGATATAAATATTATAGCAACTTCAAGTGCTGTGCTGTGCCTGGAAGACTTTCTTCTTGTTTCTATTTCATAAACATCATGGATGTTTTTATGAATTCTTTGATTCAATTAACTTTAAATGATGTATTGGACAGTGATTTACACATCCTGTAAGAATAAATCGCTTTGAATAAGCGAAAATATATCAAATTCAAATTCATTGAAGTGGTGTTTCCCAGCTCGCCAAAGCAGTATTTTTGATTTTTCTTCAACGCCAATGCAACTTATAAGGAGTTATCTTGTGATTTTATTGTAGAATAGCATATTCCACACTTATTCAGAATGATAATTACCTTTATAAATGATAGAAAAGCATGCTGTGACTGTGCTGTGCATTTTTCTAAAACTTTTTCTTCTTGAATTGCTCTATGAATTTATTGATTCAATAGACTTGAAATGGTGTATTGGACATTGATTTACACATCCTGTAATAAAAAAAATGGTTTTAACAAGTGATATAAATATTATAGCAACTTCAAGTGCTGTGCTGTGCCTGGAAGAATTTCTTCTTGTTTCTATTTCATAAACATCATGGATGTTTTTATGAATTCTTTGATTCAATTAACTTTAAATGATGTATTGGACAGTGATTTACACATCCTGTAAGAATAAATCGCTTTGAATAAGCGAAAATATATCAAATTCAAATTCATTGAAGTGGTGTTTCCCAGCTCGCCAAAGCAGTATTTTTGATTTTTCTTCAACGCCAATGCAAGATATAGCTTGGCGATGATTGGCGAAGCTTGGTGATGATTGGCGAACCTTGGCGAACCTTTGCGAACCTTGGCAAACCTTGGCGAAGCTTGGCGAACCTTGGAGAAGCTTGGCGAAGCTTGGCGAACCTTGGCGAACCTTGGCGAACCTTGGCGAACCTTGGCGAACCTTGGCGAACCTTGGCGAACCTTGGCGATCCTTGGCGAACCCTGGCGAACCTTGGCGAACCTTGGCGAACCTTGGCGAACCTTGGCGAACCTTGGCGAACCTTGGCGAACCTTGGCGAACCTTGGCGAACCTTGGCGAACCTTGACGAACCTTGGCGAACCTTGGCGAACCTTGGCGAACCTTGGCGAACCTTGGCGAACCTTGGCGAAGCTTTGCGAACGATTGAAGCCTGATTCTGAGCCTGAGCCTGAGCCTGAGCCTGAAGCTTGGCGAAGCTTGGCGAGCAGTGCTGTGCTGGCCAGTGGTGTTTTCCAGCTCGCCAAAGCAGTATTTTTGATTTTTCTTCAACGCCAATGCAACTTATAAGGAGTTATCTTGTGATTTTATTGTAGAATAGCATATTCCACACTTATTCAGAATGATAATTACCTTTATAAATGATAGAAAAGCATGCTGTGACTGTGCTGTGCATTTTTCTAAAACTTTTTCTTCTTGAATTGCTCTATGAATTTATTGATTCAATAGACTTGAAATGGTGTATTGGACATTGATTTACACATCCTGTAATAAAAAAAATGGTTTTAACAAGTGATATAAATATTATAGCAACTTCAAGTGCTGTGCTGTGCCTGGAAGACTTTCTTCTTGTTTCTATTTCATAATTATCATGGATGTTTTTATGAATTCTTTGATTCAATTAACTTTAAATGATGTATTGGACAGTGATTTACACATCCTGTAAGAATAAATCGCTTTGAATAAGCGAAAATATATCAAATTCAAATTCATTGAAGTGGTGTTTCCCAGCTCGCCAAAGCAGTATTTTTGATTTTTCTTCAACGCCAATGCAAGATATAGCTTGGCGATGATTGGCGAAGCTTGGCGATGATTGGCGAACCTTGGCGAACCTTGGCGAACCTTGGCGAACCTTGGCGAACCTTGGCGAACCTTGGCGAACCTTGGCGAACCTTGGCGAACCTTGGCGAACCTTGGCGAACCTTGGCGAACCTTGGCGAACCTTGGCGAACCTTGGCGAACCTTGGCGAACCTTGGCGAACCTTGGCGAACCTTGGCGAACCTTGGCGAACCTTGGCGAACCTTGGCGAACCTTGGCGAACCTTGGCGAACCTTGGCGAACCTTGGCGAACCTTGGCGAACCTTGGCGAACCTTGGCGAACCTTGGCGAACCTTGGCGAACCTTGGCGAACCTTGGCGAACCTTGGCGAACCTTGGCGAACCTTGGCGAACCTTGGCGAACCTTGGCGAACCTTGGCGAACCTTGGCGAACCTTGGCGAACCTTGGCGAACCTTGGCGAACCTTGGCGAACCTTGGCGAACCTTGGCGAACCTTGGCGAACCTTGGCGAACCTTGGCGAACCTTGGCGAAAGATTGAAGCCTGATTCTGAGCCTGAAGCTTGGCGAAGCTTGGCGAGCAGTGCTGTGCTGTGCTGTGCTGGCCAGTTGTGTTTCCCAGCTCGCCAAAGCAGTATTTTTGATATTTCTTCAACGCCAATGCAACTTATAAGGAGTTATCTTGTGATTTTATTGTAGAATAGCATATTCCACACTTATTCAGAATGATAATTACCTTTATAAATGATAGAAAAGCATGCTGTGACTGTGCTGTGCATTTTTCTAAAACTTTTTCTTCTTGAATTGCTCTATGAATTTATTGATTCAATAGACTTGAAATGGTGTATTGGACATTGATTTACACATCCTGTAATTAAAAAAATGGTTTTAACAAGTGATATAAATATTATAGCAACTTCAAGTGCTGTGCTGTGCCTGGAAGACTTTCTTCTTGTTTCTATTTCATAAACATCATGGATGTTTTTATGAATTCTTTGATTCAATTAACTTTAAATGATGTATTGGACAGTGATTTACACATCCTGTAAGAATAAATCGCTTTGAATAAGCGAAAATATATCAAATTCAAATTCATTGAAGTGGTGTTTCCCAGCTCGCCAAAGCAGTATTTTTGATTTTTCTTCAACGCCAATGCAAGATATAGCTTGGCGATGATTGACGAAGCTTGGTGATGATTGGCGAACCTTGGCGAACCTTTGCGAACCTTGGCAAACCTTGGCGAAGCTTGGCGAACCTTGGCGAAGCTTGGCGAAGCTTGGCGAAGCTTGGCGAAGCTTGGCGAAGCTTGGCGAAGCTTGGAGAAGCTTGGCGAACCTTGGCGAACCTTGGCGAACCTTGGCGAACCTTGGCGAACCTTGGCGAACCTTGGCGAACCTTGGCGAACCTTGGCGAACCTTGGCGAACCTTGGCGAAGCTTGGCGAAGCTTGGCGAACCTTGGCGAACCTTGGCGAACCTTGGCGAACCTTGGCGAACCTTGGCGAACCTTGGCGAACCTTGGCGAACCTTGGCGAACCTTGGCGAACCTTGGCGAACCTTGGCGAACCTTGGCGAACCTTGGCGAACCTTGGCGAACCTTGGCGAACCTTGGCGAACCTTGGCGAACCTTGGCGAACCTTGGCGAACCTTGGCGAAGCTTTGCGAACGATTGAAGCCTGATTCTGAGCCTGAGCCTGAGCCTGAGCCTGAAGCTTGGCGAAGCTTGGCGAGCAGTGCTGTGCTGTGCTGTGCTGGCCAGTGGTGTTTCCCAGCTCGCCAAAGCAGTATTTTTGATTTTTCTTCAACGCCAATGCAACTTATAAGGAGTTATCTTGTGATTTTATTGTAGAATAGCATATTCCACACTTATTCAGAATGATAATTACCTTTATAAATGATAGAAAAGCATGCTGTGACTGTGCTGTGCATTTTTCTAAAACTTTTTCTTCTTGAATTGCTCTATGAATTTATTGATTCAATAGACTTGAAATGGTGTATTGGACATTGATTTACACATCCTGTAATTAAAAAAAATGGTTTTAACAAGTGATATAAATATTATAGCAACTTCAAGTGCTGTGCTGTGCCTGGAAGACTTTCTTCTTGTTTCTATTTCATAAACATCATGGATGTTTTTATGAATTCTTTGATTCAATTAACTTTAAATGATGTATTGGACAGTGATTTACACATCCTGTAAGAATAAATCGCTTTGAATAAGCGAAAATATATCAAATTCAAATTCATTGAAGTGGTGTTTCCCAGCTCGCCAAAGCAGTATTTTTGATTTTTCTTCAACGCCAATGCAACTTATAAGGAGTTATCTTGTGATTTTATTGTAGAATAGCATATTCCACACTTATTCAGAATGATAATTACCTTTATAAATGATAGAAAAGCATGCTGTGACTGTGCTGTGCATTTTTCTAAAACTTTTTCTTCTTGAATTGCTCTATGAATTTATTGATTCAATAGACTTGAAATGGTGTATTGGACATTGATTTACACATCCTGTAATAAAAAAAATGGTTTTAACAAGTGATATAAATATTATAGCAACTTCAAGTGCTGTGCTGTGCCTGGAAGACTTTCTTCTTGTTTCTATTTCATAATTATCATGGATGTTTTTATGAATTCTTTGATTCAATTAACTTTAAATGATGTATTGGACAGTGATTTACACATCCTGTAAGAATAAATCGCTTTGAATAAGCGAAAATATATCAAATTCAAATTCATTGAAGTGGTGTTTCCCAGCTCGCCAAAGCAGTATTTTTGATTTTTCTTCAACGCCAATGCAAGATATAGCTTGGCGATGATTGGCGAAGCTTGGCGATGATTGGCGAAGCTTGGCGATGATTGGCGAACCTTGGCGAACCTTGGCGAACCTTGGCGAACCTTGGCGAACCTTGGCGAACCTTGGCGAACCTTGGCGAACCTTGGCGAACCTTGGCGAACCTTGGCGAACCTTGGCGAACCTTGGCGAACCTTGGCGAACCTTGGCGAACCTTGGCGAACCTTGGCGAACCTTGGCGAACCTTGGCGAACCTTGGCGAACCTTGGCGAACCTTGGCGAACCTTGGCGAACCTTGGCGAACCTTGGCGAACCTTGGCGAACCTTGGCGAACCTTGGCGAACCTTGGCGAACCTTGGCGAACCTTGGCGAACCTTGGCGAACCTTGGCGAACCTTGGCGAACCTTGGCGAACCTTGGCGAACCTTGGCGAACCTTGGCGAACCTTGGCGAACCTTGGCGAACCTTGGCGAACCTTGGCGAACCTTGGCGAACCTTGGCGAACCTTGGCGAACCTTGGCGAACCTTGGCGAACCTTGGCGAACCTTGGCGAACCTTGGCGAACCTTGGCGAACCTTGGCGAACCTTGGCGAACCTTGGCGAACCTTGGCGAACCTTGGCGAACCTTGGCGAACCTTGGCGAACCTTGGCGAACCTTGGCGAACCTTGGCGAACCTTGGCGAACCTTGGCGAACCTTGGCGAACCTTGGCGAACCTTGGCGAACCTTGGCGAACCTTGGCGAACCTTGGCGAACCTTGGCGAACCTTGGCGAACCTTGGCGAACCTTGGCGAACCTTGGCGAACCTTGGCGAACCTTGGCGAACCTTGGCGAACCTTGGCGAACCTTGGCGAACCTTGGCGAACCTTGGCGAACCTTGGCGAACCTTGGCGAACCTTGGCGAACCTTGGCGAACCTTGGCGAACCTTGGCGAACCTTGGCGAACCTTGGCGAACCTTGGCGAACCTTGGCGAACCTTGGCGAACCTTGGCGAACCTTGGCGAACCTTGGCGAACCTTGGCGAACCTTGGCGAACCTTGGCGAACCTTGGCGAACCTTGGCGAACCTTGGCGAACCTTGGCGAACCTTGGCGAACCTTGGCGAACCTTGGCGAACCTTGGCGAACCTTGGCGAACCTTGGCGAACCTTGGCGAACCTTGGCGAAAGATTGAAGCCTGATTCTGAGCCTGAAGCTTGGCGAAGAGTGCTGTGCTTTGATGTGCTGGCCAGTGGTGTTTCCCAGCTCGCCAAAGCAGTATTTTTGATTTTTCTTCAACGCCAATGCAACTTATAAGGAGTTATCTTGTGATTTTATTGTAGAATAGCATATTCCACACTTATTCAGAATGATAATTACCTTTATAAATGATAGAAAAGCATGCTGTGACTGTGCTGTGCATTTTTCTAAAACTTTTTCTTCTTGAATTGCTCTATGAATTTATTGATTCAATAGACTTGAAATGGTGTATTGGACATTGATTTACACATCCTGTAATAAAAAAAATGGTTTTAACAAGTGATATAAATATTATAGCAACTTCAAGTGCTGTGCTGTGCCTGGAAGAATTTCTTCTTGTTTCTATTTCATAAACATCATGGATGTTTTTATGCATTCTTTGATTCAATTAACTTTAAATGATGTATTGGACAGTGATTTACACATCCTGTAAGAATAAATCGCTTTGAATAAGCGAAAATATATCAAATTCAAATTCATTGAAGTGGTGTTTCCCAGCTCGCCAAAGCAGTATTTTTGATTTTTCTTCAACGCCAATGCAAGATATAGCTTGGCGATGATTGGCGAACCTTGGCGAACCTTTGCGAACCTTGGCAAACCTTGGCGAAGCTTGGCGAACCTTGGAGAAGCTTGGCGAACATTGGCGAACCTTGGCGAACCTTGGCGAACCTTGGCGAACCTTGGCGAACCTTGGCGAACCTTGGCGAACCTTGGCGAACCTTGGCGAACCTTGGCGATCCTTGGCGAACCTTGGCGAACCTTGGCGAACCTTGGCGAACCTTGGCGAACCTTGGCGAACCTTGGCGAACCTTGGCGAACCTTGGCGAACCTTGGCGAACCTTGACGAACCTTGACGAACCTTGGCGAACCTTGGCGAACCTTGGCGAACCTTGGCGAACCTTGGCGAAGCTTTGCGAACGATTGAAGCCTGATTCTGAGCCTGAGCCTGAGCCTGAGCCTGAAGCTTGGCGAAGCTTGGCGAGCAGTGCTGTGCTGTGCTGTGCTGGCCAGTGGTGTTTTCCAGCTCGCCAAAGCAGTATTTTTGATTTTTCTTCAACGCCAATGCAACTTATAAGGAGTTATCTTGTGATTTTATTGTAGAATAGCATATTCCACACTTATTCAGAATGATAACTACCTTTATAAATGATAGAAAAGCATGCTGTGACTGTGCTGTGCATTTTTCTAAAACTTGTTCTTCTTGAATTGCTCTGTGAATTTATTGATTCAATAGACTTGAAATGGTGTATTGGACATTGATTTACACATCCTGTAATTAAAAAAATGGTTTTAACAAGTGATATAAATATTATAGCAACTTCAAGTGCTGTGCTGTGCCTGGAAGAATTTCTTCTTGTTTCTATTTCATAAACATCATGGATGTTTTTATGCATTCTTTGATTCAATTAACTTTAAATGATGTATTGGACAGTGATTTACACATCCTGTAAGAATAAATCGCTTTGAATAAGCGAAAATATATCAAATTCAAATTCATTGAAGTGGTGTTTCCCAGCTCGCCAAAGCAGTATTTTTGATTTTTCTTCAACGCCAATGCAAGATATAGCTTGGCGATGATTGGCGAACCTTGGTGATGATTGGCGAACCTTGGCGAACCTTTGCGAACCTTGGCAAACCTTGGCGAAGCTTGGCGAACCTTGGAGAAGCTTGGCGAACCTTGGCGAACCTTGGCGAACCTTGGCGAACCTTGGCGAACCTTGGCGAACCTTGGCGAACCTTGGCGAACCTTGGCGAACCTTGGCGATCCTTGGAAAACCTTGGCGAACCTTGGCGAACCTTGGCGAACCTTGGCGAACCTTGGCGAACCTTGGCGAACCTTGGCGAACCTTGGCGAACCTTGGCGAACCTTGACAAACCTTGACGAACCTTGGCGAACCTTGGCGAACCTTGGCGAACCTTGGCGAACCTTGGCGAAGCTTTGCGAACGATTGAAGCCTGATTCTGAGCCTGAGCCTGAGCCTGAGCCTGAAGCTTGGCGAAGCTTGGCGAGCAGTGCTGTGCTGTGCTGTGCTGGCCAGTGGTGTTTTCCAGCTCGCCAAAGCAGTATTTTTGATTTTTCTTCAACGCCAATGCAACTTATAAGGAGTTATCTTGTGATTTTATTGTAGAATAGCATATTCCACACTTATTCAGAATGATAATTACCTTTATAAATGATAGAAAAGCATGCTGTGACTGTGCTGTGCATTTTTCTAAAACTTGTTCTTCTTGAATTGCTCTGTGAATTTATTGATTCAATAGACTTGAAATGGTGTATTGGACATTGATTTACACATCCTGTAATAAAAAAAATGGTTTTAACAAGTGATATAAATATTATAGCAACTTCAAGTGCTGTGCTGTGCCTGGAAGACTTTCTTCTTGTTTCTATTTCATAAACATCATGGATGTTTTTATGAATTCTTTGATTCAATTAACTTTAAATGATGTATTGGACAGTGATTTACACATCCTGTAAGAATAAATCGCTTTGAATAAGCGAAAATATATCAAATTAAAATTCATTGAAGTGGTGTTTCCCAGCTCGCCAAAGCAGTATTTTTGATTTTTCTTCAACGCCAATGCAAGATATAGCTTGGCGATGATTGGCGAAGCTTGGCGATGATTGGCGAACCTTGGCGAACCTTTGCGAACCTTGGCAAACCTTGGCGAACCTTGGCGAAGCTTGGCGAACCTTGGCGAACCTTGGCGAACCTTGGCGAACCTTGGCGAACCTTGGCGAACCTTGGCGAACCTTGGCGAACCTTGGCGAACCTTGGCGAACCTTGGCAAACCTTGGCGAACCTTGGCGAACCTTGGCGAACCTTGGCGAACCTTGGCGAACCTGGGCGAAGCTTTGCGAACGATTGAAGCCTGATTCTGAGCCTGATCCTGAGCCTGAAGCTTGGCGAAGCTTGGTGAGCAGTGCTCTGCTGTGCTGTGCTGGCCAGTGGTGTTTCCCAGCTCGCCGAAGCAGTATTTTTGATTTTTCTTCAACGCCAATGCAACTTATAAGGAGTTATCTTGTGATTTTATTGTAGAATAGCATATTCCACACTTATTCAGAATGATAATTACCTTTATAAATGATAGAAAAGCATGCTGTGACTGTGCTGTGCATTTTTCTAAAACTTTTTCTTCTTGAATTGCTCTATGAATTTATTGATTCAATAGACTTGAAATGGTGTATTGGACATTGATTTACACATCCTGTAATAAAAAAAATGGTTTTAACAAGTGATATAAATATTATAGCAACTTCAAGTGCTTGCTGTGCCTGGAAGAATTTCTTCTTGTTTCTATTTCATAAACATCATGGATGTTTTTATGAATTCTTTGATTCAATTAACTTTAAATGATGTATTGGACAGTGATTTACACATCCTGTAAGAATAAATCGCTTTGAATAAGCGAAAATATATCAAATTCAAATTCATTGAAGTGGTGTTTCCCAGCTCGCCAAAGCAGTATTTTTGATTTTTCTTCAACGCCAATGCAAGATATAGCTTGGCGATGATTGGAGAAGCTTGGCGATGATTGGCGAACCTTTGCGAACCTTTGCGAACCTTGGCAAACCTTGGCGAACCTTGGCGAACCTTGGCGAACCTTGGCGAACCTTGGCGAACCTTGGCGAACCTTGGCCAACCTTGGCGAAGCTTTGCGAACGATTGAAGCCTGATTCTGAGCCTGAGCCTGAGCCTGAGCCTGAGCCTGAGCCTGAAGCTTGGCGAAGCTTGGCGAGGAGTGCTGTGCTTTGATTTGCTGGCCAGTGGTGTTTCCCAGCTCGCCAAAGCAGTATTTTTGATTTTTCTTCAACGCCAATGCAACTTATAAGGAGTTATCTTGTGATTTTATTGTAGAATAGCATATTCCACACTTATTCAGAATGATAATTACCTTTATAAATGATAGAAAAGCATGCTGTGACTGTGCTGTGCATTTTTCTAAAACTTTTTCTTCTTGAATTGCTCTATGAATTTATTGATTCAATAGACTTGAAATGGTGTATTGGACATTGATTTACACATCCTGTAATTAAAAAAATGGTTTTAACAAGTGATATAAATATTATAGCAACTTCAAGTGCTGTGCTGTGCCTGGAAGACTTTCTTCTTGTTTCTATTTCATAAACATCATGGATGTTTTTATGAATTCTTTGATTTAATTAACTTTAAATGATGTATTGGCAGTGATTTACACATCCTGTAAGAATAAATCGCTTTGAATAAGCGAAAATATATCAAATTCAAATTCATTGAAGTGGTGTTTCCCAGCTCGCCAAAGCAGTATTTTTGATTTTTCTTCAACGCCAATGCAAGATATAGCTTGGCGATGATTGGCGAAGCTTGGTGATGATTGGCGAACCTTGGCGAACCTTTGCGAACCTTGGCAAACCTTGGCGAAGCTTGGCGAACCTTGGCGAAGCTTGGCGAAGCTTGGCGAAGCTTGGAGAAGCTTGGCGAACCTTGGCGAACCTTGGCGAACCTTGGCGAACCTTGGCGAACCTTGGCGAACCTTGGCGAACCTTGGCGAACCTTGGCGAACCTTGGCGAACCTTGGCGAACCTTGGCGAACCTTGGCGAACCTTGGCGAACCTTGGCGAACCTTGGCGAACCTTGGCGAACCTTGGCGAACCTTGGCGAACCTTGGCGAACCTTGGCGAACCTTGGCGAACCTTGGCGAACCTTGGCGAAGCTTTGCGAACGATTGAAGCCTGATTCTGAGCCTGAGCCTGAGCCTGAGCCTGAAGCTTGGCGAAGCTTGGCGAGCAGTGCTGTGCTGTGCTGTGCTGGCCAGTGGTGTTTCCCAGCTCGCCAAAGCAGTATTTTTGATTTTTCTTCAACGCCAATGCAACTTATAAGGAGTTATCTTGTGATTTTATTGTAGAATAGCATATTCCACACTTATTCAGAATGATAATTACCTTTATAAATGATAGAAAAGCATGCTGTGACTGTGCTGTGCATTTTTCTAAAACTTTTTCTTCTTGAATTGCTCTATGAATTTATTGATTCAATAGACTTGAAATGGTGTATTGGACATTGATTTACACATCCTGTAATAAAAAAAATGGGTTTAACAAGTGATATAAATATTATAGCAGCTTCAAGTGCTGTGCTGTGCCTGGAAGACTTTCTTCTTGTTTCTATTTCATAATTATCATGGATGTTTTTATGAATTCTTTGATTCAATTAACTTTAAATGATGTATTGGACAGTGATTTACACATCCTGTAAGAATAAATCGCTTTGAATAAGCGAAAATATATCAAATTAAAATTCATTGAAGTGGTGTTTCCCAGCTCGCCAAAGCAGTATTTTTGATTTTTCTTCAACGCCAATGCAAGATATAGCTTGGCGATGATTGGCGAAGCTTGGCGATGATTGGCGAACCTTGGCGAAGCTTGGCGAACCTTGGCGAACCTTGGCGAACCTTGGCGAACCTTGGCGAACCTTGGCGAACCTTGGCGAACCTTGGCGAACCTTGGCGATCCTTGGCGAACCTTGGCGAACCTTGGCGAACCTTGGCGAACCTTGGCGAACCTTGGCGAACCTTGGCGAACCTTGGCGAACCTTGGCGAACCTTGGCGAACCTTGGCGAACCTTGGCGAACCTTGGCGAACCTTGGCGAACCTTGGCGAACCTTGGCGAACCTTGGCGAACCTTGGCGAACCTTGGCGAACCTTGGCGAACCTTGGCGAACCTTGGCGAACCTTGGCGAACCTTGGCGAACCTTGGCGAACCTTGGCGAACCTTGGCGAACCTTGGCGAACCTTGGCGAACCTTGGCGAACCTTGGCGAACCTTGGCGAACCTTGGCGAACCTTGGCGAACCTTGGCGAACCTTGGCGAACCTTGGCGAACCTTGGCGAACCTTGGCGAACCTTGGCGAACCTTGGCGAACCTTGGCGAACCTTGGCGAACCTTGGCGAACCTTGGCGAACCTTGGCGAACCTTGGCGAACCTTGGCGAACCTTGGCGAACCTTGGCGAACCTTGGCGAACCTTGGCGAACCTTGGCGAACCTTGGCGAACCTTGGCGAACCTTGGCGAACCTTGGCGAACCTTGGCGAACCTTGGCGAACCTTGGCGAACCTTGGCGAACCTTGGCGAACCTTGGCGAACCTTGGCGAACCTTGGCGAACCTTGGCGAACCTTGGCGAACCTTGGCGAACCTTGGCGAACCTTGGCGAACCTTGGCGAACCTTGGCGAACCTTGGCGAACCTTGGCGAACCTTGGCGAACCTTGGCGAACCTTGGCGAACCTTGGCGAACCTTGGCGAACCTTGGCGAACCTTGGCGAACCTTGGCGAACCTTGGCGAACCTTGGCGAACCTTGGCGAACCTTGGCGAACCTTGGCGAACCTTGGCGAACCTTGGCGAACCTTGGCGAACCTTGGCGAACCTTGGCGAACCTTGGCGAACCTTGGCGAACCTTGGCGAACCTTGGCGAACCTTGGCGAACCTTGGCGAACCTTGGCGAACCTTGGCGAACCTTGGCGAACCTTGGCGAACCTTGGCGAACCTTGGCGAACCTTGGCGAACCTTGGCGAACCTTGGCGAACCTTGGCGAACCTTGGCGAACCTTGGCGAACCTTGGCGAACCTTGGCGAACCTTGGCGAACCTTGGCGAACCTTGGCGAACCTTGGCGAACCTTGGCGAACCTTGGCGAACCTTGGCGAACCTTGGCGAACCTTGGCGAACCTTGGCGAACCTTGGCGAACCTTGGCGAACCTTGGCGAACCTTGGCGAACCTTGGCGAACCTTGGCGAACCTTGGCGAACCTTGGCGAACCTTGGCGAACCTTGGCGAACCTTGGCGAACCTTGGCGAACCTTGTGCGAACCCTTGGGCGAACCTTGGCGACCGTTGGCGAACCTTTGGAGCGAAGACCTTGGCGAACCTTGGCGAACCTTGGCGAAGCTTTGCGAACGATTGAAGCCTGATTCTGAGCCTGAGCCTTGCTGTGCTGTGCTGTGCTGGCCAGTGGTGTTTCCCAGCTCGCCAAAGCAGTATTTTTGATTTTTCATCAACGCCAATGCAACTTATAAGGAGTTATCTTGTGATTTTATTGTAGAATAGCATATTCCACACTTATTCAGAATGATAATTACCTTTATAAATGAAAGAAAAGCATGCTGTGACTGTGCTGTGCATTTTTCTAAAACTTTTTCTTCTTGAATTGCTCTATGAATTTATTGATTCAATAGACTTGAAATGGTGTATTGGACATTGATTTACACATCCTGTAATAAAAAAAATGGTTTTAACAAGTGATATAAATATTATAGCAACTTCAAGTGCTGTGCTGTGCCTGGAAGACTTTCTTCTTGTTTCTATTTCATAAACATCATGGATGTTTTTATGAATTCTTTGATTCAATTAACTTTAAATGATGTATTGGACAGTGATTTACACATCCTGTAAGAATAAATCGCTTTGAATAAGCGAAAATATATCAAATTCAAATTCATTGAAGTGGTGTTTCCCAGCTCGCCAAAGCAGTATTTTTGATTTTTCTTCAACGCCAATGCAACTTATAAGGAGTTATCTTGTGATTTTATTGTAGAATAGCATATTCCACACTTATTCAGAATGATAATTACCTTTATAAATGATAGAAAAGCATGCTGTGACTGTGCTGTGCATTTTTCTAAAACTTTTTCTTCTTGAATTGCTCTATGAATTTATTGATTCAATAGACTTGAAATGGTGTATTGGACATTGATTTACACATCCTGTAATTAAAAAAATGGTTTTAACAAGTGATATAAATATTATAGCAACTTCAAGTGCTGTGCTGTGCCTGGAAGACTTTCTTCTTGTTTCTATTTCATAAACATCATGGATGTTTTTATGAATTCTTTGATTCAATTAACTTTAAATGATGTATTGGACAGTGATTTACACATCCTGTAAGAATAAATCGCTTTGAATAAGCGAAAATATATCAAATTCAAATTCATTGAAGTGGTGTTTCCCAGCTCGCCAAAGCAGTATTTTTGATTTTTCTTCAACGCCAATGCAACTTATAAGGAGTTATCTTGTGATTTTATTGTAGAATAGCATATTCCACACTTATTCAGAATGATAATTACCTTTATAAATGATAGAAAAGCATGCTGTGACTGTGCTGTGCATTTTTCTAAAACTTTTTCTTCTTGAATTGCTCTATGAATTTATTGATTCAATAGACTTGAAATGGTGTATTGGACATTGATTTACACATCCTGTAATAAAAAAAATGGTTTTAACAAGTGATATAAATATTATAGCAACTTCAAGTGCTGTGCTGTGCCTGGAAGAATTTCTTCTTGTTTCTATTTCATAAACATCATGGATGTTTTTATGAATTCTTTGATTCAATTAACTTTAAATGATGTATTGGACAGTGATTTACACATCCTGTAAGAATAAATCGCTTTGAATAAGCGAAAATATATCAAATTAAAATTCATTGAAGTGGTGTTTCCCAGCTCGCCAAAGCAGTATTTTTGATTTTTCTTCAACGCCAATGCAACTTATAAGGAGGTATCTTGTGATTTTATTGTAGAATAGCATATTCCACACTTATTCAGAATGATAATTACCTTTATAAATGATAGAAAAGCATGCTTTGACTGTGCTGTGCATTTTTCTAAAACTTTTTCTTCTTGAATTGCTCTATGAATTTATTGATTCAATAGACTTGAAATGGTGTATTGGACATTGATTTACACATCCTGTAAGAAAAAAAATGGTTTTAACAAGTGATATAAATATTATAGCAACTTCAAGTGCTGTGCTGCGCCTGGAAGAATTTCTTCTTGTTTCTATTTCATAAACATCATGGATGTTTTTATGAATTCTTTGATTCAATTAACTTTAAATGATGTATTGGACAGTGATTTACACATCCTGTAAGAATAAATCGCTTTGAATAAGCGAAAATATATCAAATTCAAATTCATTGAAGTGGTGTTTCCCAGCTCGCCAAAGCAGTATTTTTGATTTTTCTTCAACGCCAATGCAAGATATAGCTTGGCGATGATTGGAGAAGCTTGGCGATGATTGGCAAACCTTTGCGAACCTTTGCGAACCTTGGCAAACCTTGGCGAACCTTGGCGAACCTTGGCGAACCTTGGCGAACCTTGGCGAACCTTGGCGAAGCTTTGCGAACGATTGAAGCCTGATTCTGAGCCTGAGCCTGAGCCTGAGCCTGAGCCTGAAGCTTGGCGAAGCTTGGCGAGGAGTGCTGTGCTTTGATGTGCTGGCCAGTGGTGTTTCCCAGCTCGCCAAAGCAGTATTTTTGATTTTTCTTCAACGCCAATGCAACTTATAAGGAGTTATCTTGTGATTTTATTGTAGAATAGCATATTCCACACTTATTCAGAATGATAATTACCTTTATAAATGATAGAAAAGCATGCTGTGACTGTGCTGTGCATTTTTCTAAAACTTTTTCTTCTTGAATTGCTCTATGAATTTATTGATTCAATAGACTTGAAATGGTGTATTGGACATTGATTTACACATCCTGTAATTAAAAAAATGGTTTTAACAAGTGATATAAATATTATAGCAACTTCAAGTGCTGTGCTGTGCCTGGAAGACTTTCTTCTTGTTTCTATTTCATAAACATCATGGATGTTTTTATGAATTCTTTGATTCAATTAACTTTAAATGATGTATTGGACAGTGATTTACACATCCTGTAAGAATAAATCGCTTTGAATAAGCGAAAATATATCAAATTCAAATTCATTGAAGTGGTGTTTCCCAGCTCGCCAAAGCAGTATTTTTGATTTTTCTTCAACGCCAATGCAAGATATAGCTTGGCGATGATTGGCGAAGCTTGGTGATGATTGGCGAACCTTGGCGAACCTTTGCGAACCTTGGCAAACCTTGGCGAAGCTTGGCGAACCTTGGCGAAGCTTGGCGAAGCTTGGCGAAGCTTGGCGAAGCTTGGCGAAGCTTGGAGAAGCTTGGCGAACCTTGGCGAACCTTGGCGAACCTTGGCGAACCTTGGCGAACCTTGGCGAACCTTGGCGAACCTTGGCGATCCTTGGCGAAGCTTGGCGAAGCTTGGCGAAGCTTGGCGAACCTTGGCGAACCTTGGCGAACCTTGGCGAACCTTGGCGAACCTTGGCGAACCTTGGCGAACCTTGGCGAACCTTGGCGAACCTTGGCGAACCTTGGCGAACCTTGGCGAAGCTTTGCGAACGATTGAAGCCTGATTCTGAGCCTGAGCCTGAGCCTGAGCCTGAAGCTTGGCGAAGCTTGGCGAGCAGTGCTGTGCTGTGCTGTGCTGGCCAGTGGTGTTTCCCAGCTCGCCAAAGCAGTATTTTTGATTTTTCTTCAACGCCAATGCAACTTATAAGGAGTTATCTTGTGATTTTATTGTAGAATAGCATATTCCACACTTATTCAGAATGATAATTACCTTTATAAATGATAGAAAAGCATGCTGTGACTGTGCTGTGCATTTTTCTAAAACTTTTTCTTCTTGAATTGCTCTATGAATTTATTGATTCAATAGACTTGAAATGGTGTATTGGACATTGATTTACACATCCTGTAATTAAAAAAATGGTTTTAACAAGTGATATAAATATTATAGCAACTTCAAGTGCTGTGCTGTGCCTGGAAGACTTTCTTCTTGTTTCTATTTCATAAACATCATGGATGTTTTTATGAATTCTTTGATTCAATTAACTTTAAATGATGTATTGGACAGTGATTTACACATCCTGTAAGAATAAATCGCTTTGAATAAGCGAAAATATATCAAATTCAAATTCATTGAAGTGGTGTTTCCCAGCTCGCCAAAGCAGTATTTTTGATTTTTCTTCAACGCCAATGCAAGATATAGCTTGGCGATGATTGGCGAAGCTTGGTGATGATTGGCGAACCTTGGCGAACCTTTGCGAACCTTGGCAAACCTTGGCGAAGCTTGGCGAACCTTGGCGAAGCTTGGCGAAGCTTGGCGAAGCTTGGCGAAGCTTGGCGAAGCTTGGAGAAGCTTGGCGAAGCTTGGCGAAGCTTGGCAAAGCTTGGAGAAGCTTGGCGAACCTTGGCGAACCTTGGCGAACCTTGGCGAACCTTGGCGAACCTTGGCGAACCTTGGCGATCCTTGGCGAAGCTTGGCGAACCTTGGCGAACCTTGGCGAACCTTGGCGAACCTTGGCGAACCTTGGCGAACCTTGGCGAACCTTGGCGAACCTTGGCGAACCTTGGCGAACCTTGGCGAACCTTGGCGAACCTTGGCGAACCTTGGCGAACCTTGGCGAACCTTGGCGAACCTTGGCGAACCTTGGCGAACCTTGGCGAACCTTGGCGAACCTTGGCGAACCTTGGCGAACCTTGGCGAACCTTGGCGAACCTTGGCGAACCTTGGCGAACCTTGGCGAACCTTGGCGAACCTTGGCGAACCTTGGCGAACCTTGGCGAACCTTGGCGAACCTTGGCGAAGCTTTGCGAACGATTGAAGCCTGATTCTGAGCCTGAGCCTGAGCCTGAGCCTGAAGCTTGGCGAAGCTTGGCGAGCAGTGCTGTGCTGTGCTGTGCTGGCCAGTGGTGTTTCCCAGCTCGCCAAAGCAGTATTTTTGATTTTTCTTCAACGCCAATGCAACTTATAAGGAGTTATCTTGTGATTTTATTGTAGAATAGCATATTCCACACTTATTCAGAATGATAATTACCTTTATAAATGATAGAAAAGCATGCTGTGACTGTGCTGTGCATTTTTCTAAAACTTTTTCTTCTTGAATTGCTCTATGAATTTATTGATTCAATAGACTTGAAATGGTGTATTGGACATTGATTTACACATCCTGTAATTAAAAAAAATGGTTTTAACAAGTGATATAAATATTATAGCAACTTCAAGTGCTGTGCTGTGCCTGGAAGACTTTCTTCTTGTTTCTATTTCATAAACATCATGGATGTTTTTATGAATTCTTTGATTCAATTAACTTTAAATGATGTATTGGACAGTGATTTACACATCCTGTAAGAATAAATCGCTTTGAATAAGCGAAAATATATCAAATTCAAATTCATTGAAGTGGTGTTTCCCAGCTCGCCAAAGCAGTATTTTTGATTTTTCTTCAACGCCAATGCAAGATATAGCTTGGCGATGATTGGCGAAGCTTGGTGATGATTGGCGAACCTTGGCGAACCTTTGCGAACCTTGGCAAACCTTGGCGAAGCTTGGCGAACCTTGGCGAAGCTTGGCGAAGCTTGGCGAAGCTTGGCGAAGCTTGGCGAAGCTTGGCGAACCTTGGCGAACCTTGGCGAACCTTGGCGAACCTTGGCGAACCTTGGCGATCCTTGGCGAAGCTTGGCGAAGCTTGGCGAAGCTTGGCGAACCTTGGCGAACCTTGGCGAACCTTGGCGAACCTTGGCGAACCTTGGCGAACCTTGGCGAACCTTGGCGAACCTTGGCGAACCTGGGCGAACCTTGGCGAACCTTGGCGAACCTTGGCGAACCTTGGCGAACCTTGGCGAACCTTGGCGAACCTTGGCGAACCTTGGCGAACCTTGGCGAACCTTGGCGAACCTTGGCGAACCTTGGCGAACCTTGGCGAACCTTGGCGAAGCTTTTCGAACGATTGAATCCTGATTCTGAGCCTGAGCCTGAGCCTGAGCCTGAAGCTTGGCGAAGCTTGGCGAGCAGTGCTGTGCTGTGCTGTGCTGGCCAGTGGTGTTTCCCAGCTCGCCAAAGCAGTATTTTTGATTTTTCTTCAACGCCAATGCAACTTATAAGGAGTTATCTTGTGATTTTATTGTAGAATAGCATATTCCACACTTATTCAGAATGATAATTACCTTTATAAATGATAGAAAAGCATGCTGTGACTGTGCTGTGCATTTTTCTAAAACTTTTTCTTCTTGAATTGCTCTATGAATTTATTGATTCAATAGACTTGAAATGGTGTATTGGACATTGATTTACACATCCTGTAATTAAAAAAATGGTTTTAACAAGTGATATAAATATTATAGCAACTTCAAGTGCTGTGCTGTGCCTGGAAGACTTTCTTCTTGTTTCTATTTCATAAACATCATGGATGTTTTTATGAATTCTTTGATTCAATTAACTTTAAATGATGTATTGGACAGTGATTTACACATCCTGTAAGAATAAATCGCTTTGAATAAGTGAAAATATATCAAATTAAAATTCATTGAAGTGGTGTTTCCCAGCTCGCCAAAGCAGTATTTTTGATTTTTCTTCAACGCCAATGCAAGATATAGCTTGGCGATGATTGGCGAAGCTTGGTGATGATTGGCGAACCTTGGCGAACCTTGGCAAACCTTGGCGAACCTTGGCGAAGCTTGGCGAAGCTTGGCGAAGCTTGGCGAAGCTTGGCGAACCTTGGCGAACCTTGGCGAACCTTGGCGAACCTTGGCGATCCTTGGCGAAGCTTGGCGAACCTTGGCGAACCTTGGCGAACCTTGGCGAACCTTGGCGAGCCTTGGCGAACCTTGGCGAACCTTGGCGAACCTTGGCGAACCTTGGCGAACCTTGGCGAACCTTGGCGAACCTTGGCGAACCTTGGCGAACCTTGGCGAACCTTGGCGAACCTTGGCGAACCTTGGCGAACCTTGGCGAACCTTGGCGAACCTTGGCGAACCTTGGCGAACCTTGGCGAACCTTGGCGAACCTTGGCGAACCTTGGCGAACCTTGGCGAACCTTGGCGAACCTTGGCGAACCTTGGCGAACCTTGGCGAACCTTGGCGAACCTTGGCGAACCTTGGCGAACCTTGGCGAACCTTGGCGAACCTTGGCGAACCTTGGCGAACCTTGGCGAACCTTGGCGAACCTTGGCGAACCTTGGCGAACCTTGGCGAACCTTGGCGAACCTTGGCGAACCTTGGCGAACCTTGGCGAACCTTGGCGAACCTTGGCGAACCTTGGCGAACCTTGGCGAACCTTGGCGAACCTTGGCGAACCTTGGCGAACCTTGGCGAACCTTGGCGAACCTTGGCGAACCTTGGCGAACCTTGGCGAACCTTGGCGAACCTTGGCGAACCTTGGCGAACCTTGGCGAACCTTGGCGAACCTTGGCGAACCTTGGCGAACCTTGGCGAACCTTGGCGAACCTTGGCGAACCTTGGCGAACCTTGGCGAACCTTGGCGAACCTTGGCGAACCTTGGCGAACCTTGGCGAACCTTGGCGAACCTTGGCGAACCTTGGCGAACCTTGGCGAACCTTGGCGAACCTTGGCGAACCTTGGCGAACCTTGGCGAACCTTGGCGAACCTTGGCGAACCTTGGCGAACCTTGGCGAACCTTGGCGAACCTTGGCGAACCTTGGCGAACCTTGGCGAACCTTGGCGAACCTTGGCGAACCTTGGCGAACCTTGGCGAACCTTGGCGAACCTTGGCGAACCTTGGCGAACCTTGGCGAACCTTGGCGAACCTTGGCGAACCTTGGCGAACCTTGGCGAACCTTGGCGAACCTTGGCGAACCTTGGCGAACCTTGGCGAACCTTGGCGAACCTTGGCGAACCTTGGCGAACCTTGGCGAACCTTGGCGAACCTTGGCGAACCTTGGCGAACCTTGGCGAACCTTGGCGAACCTTGGCGAACCTTGGCGAACCTTGGCGAACCTTGGCGAACCTTGGCGAACCTTGGCGAACCTTGGCGAACCTTGGCGAACCTTGGCGAACCTTGGCGAACCTTGGCGAACCTTGGCGAACCTTGGCGAACCTTGGCGAACCTTGGCGAACCTTGGCGAACCTTGGCGAACCTTGGCGAACCTTGGCGAACCTTGGCGAACCTTGGCGAACCTTGGCGATCCTTGGCGAACCTTGGCGAACCTTGGCGAACCTTGGCGAACCTTGGCGAACCTTGGCGAACCTTGGCGAACCTTGGCGAATTTTGGCGAACCTTGGCGAACCTTGGCGAACCTTGGCGAACCTTGGCGAACCTTGGCGAAGCTTTGCGAACGATTGAAGCCTGATTCTGAGCCTGAGCCTGAGCCTGAGCCTGAGCCTGAAGCTTGGCGAAGCTTGGCGAGGAGTGCTGTGCTTTGATGTGCTGGCCAGTGGTGTTTCCCAGCTCGCCAAAGCAGTATTTTTGATTTTTCTTCAACGCCAATGCAACTTACAAGGAGTTATCTTGTGATTTTATTGTAGAATAGCATATTCCACACTTATTCAGAATGATAATTACCTTTATAAATGATAGAAAAGCATGCTGTGACTGTGCTGTGCATTTTTCTAAAACTTTTTCTTCTTGAATTGCTCTATGAATTTATTGATTCAATAGACTTGAAATGGTGTATTGGACATTGATTTACACATCCTGTAATTAAAAAAATGGTTTTAACAAGTGATATAAATATTATAGCAACTTCAAGTGCTGTGCTGTGCCTGGAAGACTTTCTTCTTGTTTCTATTTCATAAACATCATGGATGTTTTTATGAATTCTTTGATTCAATTAACTTTAAATGATGTATTGGACAGTGATTTACACATCCTGTAAGAATGAATCGCTTTGAATAAGCGAAAATATATCAAATTCAAATTCATTGAAGTGGTGTTTCCCAGCTCGCCAAAGCAGTATTTTTGATTTTTCTTCAACGCCAATGCAAGATATAGCTTGGCGATGATTGGCGAAGCTTGGTGATGATTGGCGAACCTTGGCGAACCTTTGCGAACCTTGGCAAACCTTGGCGAAGCTTGGCGAACCTTGGCGAAGCTTGGCGAAGCTTGGCGAAGCTTGGCGAAGCTTAAAGAAGCTTGGCGAACCTTGGCGAACCTTGGCGAACCTTGGCGAACCTTGGCGAACCTTGGCGAACCTTGGCGAACCTTGGCGAACCTTGGCGAACCTTGGCGATCCTTGGCGAAGCTTGGCGAAGCTTGGCGAACCTTGGCGAACCTTGGCGAACCTTGGCGAACCTTGGCGATCCTTGGCGAACCTTGGCGAACCTTGGCGAACCTTGGCGAACCTTGGCGAACCTTGGCGAACCTTGGCGAACCTTGGCGAACCTTGGCGAACCTTGGCGAACCTTGGCGAACCTTGGCGAACCTTGGCGAACCTTGGCGAAGCTTTGCGAACGATTGAAGCCTGATTCTGAGCCTGAGCCTGAGCCTGAGCCTGAGCCTGAAGCTTGGCGAAGCTTGGCGAGCAGTGCTGTGCTTTGATGTGCTGGCCAGTGGTGTTTCCCAGCTCGCCAAAGCAGTATTTTTGATTTTTCTTCAACGCCAATGCAACTTATAAGGAGTTATCTTGTGATTTTATTGTAGAATAGCATATTCCACACTTATTCAGAATGATAATTACCTTTATAAATGATAGAAAAGCATGCTGTGACTGTGCTGTGCATTTTTCTAAAACTTTTTCTTCTTGAATTGCTCTATGAATTTATTGATTCAATAGACTTGAAATGGTGTATTGGACATTGATTTACACATCCTGTAATTAAAAAAATGGTTTTAACAAGTGATATAAATATTATAGCAACTTCAAGTGCTGTGCTGTGCCTGGAAGACTTTCTTCTTGTTTCTATTTCATAAACATCATGGATGTTTTTATGAATTCTTTGATTCAATTAACTTTAAATGATGTATTGGACAGTGATTTACACATCCTGTAAGAATAAATCGCTTTGAATAAGCGAAAATATATCAAATTCAAATTCATTGAAGTGGTGTTTCCCAGCTCGCCAAAGCAGTATTTTTGATTTTTCTTCAACGCCAATGCAAAATATAGCTTGGCGATGATTGGCGAAGCTTGGTGATGATTGGCGAACCTTGGCGAACCTTTGCGAACCTTGGCAAACCTTGGCGAAGCTTGGCGAACCTTGGCGAAGCTTGGCGAAGCTTGGCGAAGCTTGGCGAAGCTTGGCGAAGCTTGGAGAAGCTTGGCGAACCTTGGCGAACCTTGGCGAACCTTGGCGAACCTTGGCGAACCTTGGCGAACCTTGGCGAACCTTGGCGATCCTTGGCGAAGCTTGGCGAAGCTTGGCGAACCTTGGCGAACCTTGGCGAACCTTGGCGAACCTTGGCGAACCTTGGCGAACCTTGGCGAAGCTTTGCGAACGATTGAAGCCTGATTCTGATCCTGAGCCTGAGCCTGAGCCTGAGCCTGAAGCTTGGCGAAGCTTGGCGAGGAGTGCTGTGCTTTGATGTGCTGGCCAGTGGTGTTTCCCAGCTCGCCAAAGCAGTATTTTTGATTTTTCTTCAACGCCAATGCAACTTATAAGGAGTTATCTTGTGATTTTATTGTAGAATAGCATATTCCACACTTATTCAGAATGATAATTACCTTTATAAATGATAGAAAAGCATGCTGTGACTGTGCTGTGCATTTTTCTAAAACTTTTTCTTCTTGAATTGCTCTATGAATTTATTGATTCAATAGACTTGAAATGGTGTATTGGACATTGATTTACACATCCTGTAATTAAAAAAATGGTTTTAACAAGTGATATAAATATTATAGCAACTTCAAGTGCTGTGCTGTGCCTGGAAGACTTTCTTCTTGTTTCTATTTCATAAACATCATGGATGTTTTTATGAATTCTTTGATTCAATTAACTTTAAATGATGTATTGGACAGTGATTTACACATCCTGTAAGAATAAATCGCTTTGAATAAGCGAAAATATATCAAATTCAAATTCATTGAAGTGGTGTTTCCCAGCTCGCCAAAGCAGTATTTTTGATTTTTCTTCAACGCCAATGCAAAATATAGCTTGGCGATGATTGGCGAAGCTTGGTGATGATTGGCGAACCTTGGCGAACCTTTGCGAACCTTGGCAAACCTTGGCGAAGCTTGGCGAACCTTGGCGAAGCTTGGCGAAGCTTGGCGAAGCTTGGCGAAGCTTGGCGAAGCTTGGAGAAGCTTGGCGAACCTTGGCGAACCTTGGCGAACCTTGGCGAACCTTGGCGAACCTTGGCGAACCTTGGCGAACCTTGGCGATCCTTGGCGAAGCTTGGCGAAGCTTGGCGAAGCTTGGCGAACCTTGGCGAACCTTGGCGAACCTTGGCGAACCTTGGCGAACCTTGGCGAACCTTGGCGAACCTTGGCGAACCTTGGCGAACCTTGGCGAACCTTGGCGAACCTTGGCGAACCTTGGCGAACCTTGGCGAACCTTGGCGAACCTTGGCGAACCTTGGCGAAGCTTTGCGAACGATTGAAGCCTGATTCTGAGCCTGAGCCTGAGCCTGAGCCTGAGCCTGAAGCTTGGCGAAGCTTGGCGAGCAGTGCTGTGCTGTGCTGTGCTGGCCAGTGGTGTTTCCCAGCTCGCCAAAGCAGTATTTTTGATTTTTCTTCAACGCCAATGCAACTTATAAGGAGTTATCTTGTGATTTTATTGTAGAATAGCATATTCCACACTTATTCAGAATGATAATTACCTTTATAAATGATAGAAAAGCATGCTGTGACTGTGCTGTGCATTTTTCTAAAACTTTTTCTTCTTGAATTGCTCTATGAATTTATTGATTCAATAGACTTGAAATGGTGTATTGGACATTGATTTACACATCCTGTAATTAAAAAAATGGTTTTAACAAGTGATATAAATATTATAGCAACTTCAAGTGCTGTGCTGTGCCTGGAAGACTTTCTTCTTGTTTCTATTTCATAATTATCATGGATGTTTTTATGAATTCTTTGATTCAATTAACTTTAAATGATGTATTGGACAGTGATTTACACATCCTGTAAGAATAAATCGCTTTGAATAAGCGAAAATATATCAAATTAAAATTCATTGAAGTGGTGTTTCCCAGCTCGCCAAAGCAGTATTTTTGATTTTTCTTCAACGCCAATGCAAGATATAGCTTGGCGATGATTGGCGAAGCTTGGCGATGATTGGCGAACCTTGGCGAACCTTGGCGAACCTTGGCGAACCTTGGCGAACCTTGGCGAACCTTGGCGAACCTTGGCGAACCTTGGCGAACCTTGGCGAACCTTGGCGAACCTTGGCGAACCTTGGCGAACCTTGGCGAACCTTGGCGAACCTTGGCGAACGATTGAAGCCTGATTCTGAGCCTGAGCCTGAGCCTGAGCCTGAAGCTTGGCGAAGCTTGGCGAGCAGTGCTGTGCTGTGCTGTGCTGGCCAGTGGTGTTTCCCAGCTCGCCAAAGCAGTATTTTTGATTTTTCTTCAACGCCAATGCAACTTATAAGGAGTTATCTTGTGATTTTATTGTAGAATAGCATATTCCACACTTATTCAGAATGATAATTACCTTTATAAATGATAGAAAAGCATGCTGTGACTGTGCTGTGCATTTTTCTAAAACTTTTTCTTCTTGAATTGCTCTATGAATTTATTGATTCAATAGACTTGAAATGGTGTATTGGACATTGATTTACACATCCTGTAATTAAAAAAATGGTTTTAACAAGTGATATAAATATTATAGCAACTTCAAGTGCTGTGCTGTGCCTGGAAGACTTTCTTCTTGTTTCTATTTCATAAACATCATGGATGTTTTTATGAATTCTTTGATTCAATTAACTTTAAATGATGTATTGGACAGTGATTTACACATCCTGTAAGAATAAATCGCTTTGAATAAGTGAAAATATATCAAATTAAAATTCATTGAAGTGGTGTTTCCCAGCTCGCCAAAGCAGTATTTTTGATTTTTCTTCAACGCCAATGCAAGATATAGCTTGGCGATGATTGGCGAAGCTTGGTGATGATTGGCGAACCTTGGCGAACCTTTGCGAACCTTGGCAAACCTTGGCGAACCTTGGCGAAGCTTGGCGAAGCTTGGCGAAGCTTGGCGAAGCTTGGCGAAGCTTGGAGAAGCTTGGCGAACCTTGGCGAACCTTGGCGAACCTTGGCGAACCTTGGCGAACCTTGGCGAACCTTGGCGAACCTTGGCGAACCTTGGCGAACCTTGGCGAACCTTGGCGAACCTTGGCGAACCTTGGCGAACCTTGGCGAACCTTGGCGAACCTTGGCGAACCTTGGCGAACCTTGGCGAACCTTGGCGAACCTTGGCGAACCTTGGCGAACCTTGGCGAACCTTGGCGAACCTTGGCGAACCTTGGCGAACCTTGGCGAACCTTGGCGAACCTTGGCGAACCTTGGCGAACCTTGGCGAACCTTGGCGAACCTTGGCGAACCTTGGCGAACCTTGGCGAACCTTGGCGAACCTTGGCGAACCTTGGCGAACCTTGGCGAAGCTTTGCGAACGATTGAAGCCTGATTCTGAGCCTGAGCCTGAGCCTGAGCCTGAAGCTTGGCGAAGCTTGGCGAGCAGTGCTGTGCTGTGCTGTGCTGGCCAGTGGTGTTTCCCAGCTCGCCAAAGCAGTATTTTTGATTTTTCTTCAACGCCAATGCAACTTATAAGGAGTTATCTTGTGATTTTATTGTAGAATAGCATATTCCACACTTATTCAGAATGATAATTACCTTTATAAATGATAGAAAAGCATGCTGTGACTGTGCTGTGCATTTTTCTAAAACTTTTTCTTCTTGAATTGCTCTATGAATTTATTGATTCAATAGACTTGAAATGGTGTATTGGACATTGATTTACACATCCTGTAATTAAAAAAATGGTTTTAACAAGTGATATAAATATTATAGCAACTTCAAGTGCTGTGCTGTGCCTGGAAGACTTTCTTCTTGTTTCTATTTCATAATTATCATGGATGTTTTTATGAATTCTTTGATTCAATTAACTTTAAATGATGTATTGGACAGTGATTTACACATCCTGTAAGAATAAATCGCTTTGAATAAGCGAAAATATATCAAATTAAAATTCATTGAAGTGGTGTTTCCCAGCTCGCCAAAGCAGTATTTTTGATTTTTCTTCAACGCAAATGCAAGATATAGCTTGGCGATGATTGGCGAAGCTTGGCGATGATTGGCGAACCTTGGCGAACCTTGGCGAACCTTGGCGAACCTTGGCGAACCTTGGCGAACCTTGGCGAACCTTGGCGAACCTTGGCGAACCTTGGCGAACCTTGGCGAACCTTGGCGAACCTTGGCGAACCTTGGCGAACCTTGGCGAACCTTGGCGAACCTTGGCGAACCTTGGCGAACCTTGGCGAACCTTGGCGAACCTTGGCGAACCTTGGCGAACCTTGGCGAACCTTGGCGAACCTTGGCGAACCTTGGCGAACCATGGCGAACCTTGGCGAACCTTGGCGAAGCTTTGCGAACGATTGAAGCCTGATTCTGAGCCTGAGCCTGAGCCTGAGCCTGAGCCTGAAGCTTGGCGAAGCTTGGCGAGGAGTGCTGTGCTTTGATGTGCTGGCCAGTGGTGTTTCCCAGCTCGCCAAAGCAGTATTTTTGATTTTTCTTCAAGCCAAAGCAGTATTTTTGATTTTTCTTCAACGCCAATGCAATTTATAAGGAGTTATCTTGTGATTTTATTGTAGAATAGCATATTCCACACTTATTCAGAATGATAATTACCTTTATAAATGATAGAAAAGCATGCTGTGACTGTGCTGTGCATTTTTCTAAAACTTTTTCTTCTTGAATTGCTCTATGAATTTATTGATTCAATAGACTTGAAATGGTGTATTGGACATTGATTTACACATCCTGTAATTAAAAAAATGGTTTTAACAAGTGATATAAATATTATAGCAACTTCAAGTGCTGTGCTGTGCCTGGAAGACTTTCTTCTTGTTTCTATTTCATAAACATCATGGATGTTTTTATGAATTCTTTGATTCAATTAACTTTAAATGATGTATTGGACAGTGATTTACACATCCTGTAAGAATAAATCGCTTTGAATAAGTGAAAATATATCAAATTAAAATTCATTGAAGTGGTGTTTCCCAGCTCGCCAAAGCAGTATTTTTGATTTTTCTTCAACGCCAATGCAAGATATAGCTTGGCGATGATTGGCGAAGCTTGGTGATGATTGGCGAACCTTGGCGAACCTTTGCGAACCTTGGCAAACCTTGGCGAAGCTTGGCGAACCTTGGCGAAGCTTGGCGAAGCTTGGCGAAGCTTGGCGAAGCTTGGCGAAGCTTGGAGAAGCTTGGCGAACCTTGGCGAACCTTGGCGAACCTTGGCGAACCTTGGCGAACCTTGGCGAACCTTGGCGAACCTTGGCGATCCTTGGCGAAGCTTGGCGAAGCTTGGCGAACCTTGGCGAACCTTGGCGAACCTTGGCGAACCTTGGCGAACCTTGGCGAACCTTGGCGAACCTTGGCGAACCTTGGCGAACCTTGGCGAACCTTGGCGAACCTTGGCGAACCTTGGCGAACCTTGGCGAACCTTGGCGAACCTTGGCGAACCTTGGCGAACCTTGGCGAACCTTGGCGAACCTTGGCGAACCTTGGCGAACCTTGGCGAACCTTGGCGAACCTTGGCGAACCTTGGCGAACCTTGGCGAACCTTGGCGAACCTTGGCGAAGCTTTGCGAACGATTGAAGCCTGATTCTGAGCCTGAGCCTGAGCCTGAGCCTGAAGCTTGGCGAAGCTTGGCGAGCAGTGCTGTGCTGTGCTGTGCTGGCCAGTGGTGTTTCCCAGCTCGCCAAAGCAGTATTTTTGATTTTTCTTCAACGCCAATGCAACTTATAAGGAGTTATCTTGTGATTTTATTGTAGAATAGCATATTCCACACTTATTCAGAATGATAATTACCTTTATAAATGATAGAAAAGCATGCTGTGACTGTGCTGTGCATTTTTCTAAAACTTTTTCTTCTTGAATTGCTCTATGAATTTATTGATTCAATAGACTTGAAATGGTGTATTGGACATTGATTTACACATCCTGTAATTAAAAAAATGGTTTTAACAAGTGATATAAATATTATAGCAACTTCAAGTGCTGTGCTGTGCCTGGAAGACTTTCTTCTTGTTTCTATTTCATAATTATCATGGATGTTTTTATGAATTCTTTGATTCAATTAACTTTAAATGATGTATTGGACAGTGATTTACACATCCTGTAAGAATAAATCGCTTTGAATAAGCGAAAATATATCAAATTAAAATTCATTGAAGTGGTGTTTCCCAGCTCGCCAAAGCAGTATTTTTGATTTTTCTTCAACGCCAATGCAAGATATAGCTTGGCGATGATTGGCGAAGCTTGGCGATGATTGGCGAACCTTGGCGAACCTTGGCGAACCTTGGCGAACCTTGGCGAACCTTGGCGAACCTTGGCGAACCTTGGCGAACCTTGGCGAACCTTGGCGAACCTTGGCGAACCTTGGCGAACCTTGGCGAACCTTGGCGAACCTTGGCGAACCTTGGCGAACCTTGGCGAACCTTGGCGAACCTTGGCGAACCTTGGCGAACCTTGGCGAACCTTGGCGATCCTTGGCGAACCTTGGCGAACCTTGGCGAACCTTGGCGAACCTTGGCGAACCTTGGCGAACCTTGGCGAACCTTGGCGAACCTTGGCGAACCTTGGCGAACCTTGGCGAACCTTGGCGAACCTTGGCGAACCTTGGCGAACCTTGGCGAAGCTTTGCGAACGATTGAAGCCTGATTCTGAGCCTGAGCCTGAGCCTGAGCCTGAGCCTGAAGCTTGGCGAAGCTTGGCGAGGAGTGCTGTGCTTTGATGTGCTGGCCAGTGGTGTTTCCCAGCTCGCCAAAGCAGTATTTTTGATTTTTCTTCAACGCCAATGCAACTTATAAGGAGTTATCTTGTGATTTTATTGTAGAATAGCATATTCCACACTTATTCAGAATGATAATTACCTTTATAAATGATAGAAAAGCATGCTGTGACTGTGCTGTGCATTTTTCTAAAACTTTTTCTTCTTGAATTGCTCTATGAATTTATTGATTCAATAGACTTGAAATGGTGTATTGGACATTGATTTACACATCCTGTAATTAAAAAAATGGTTTTAACAAGTGATATAAATATTATAGCAACTTCAAGTGCTGTGCTGTGCCTGGAAGACTTTCTTCTTGTTTCTATTTCATAAACATCATGGATGTTTTTATGAATTCTTTGATTCAATTAACTTTAAATGATGTATTGGACAGTGATTTACACATCCTGTAAGAATAAATCGCTTTGAATAAGCGAAAATATATCAAATTCAAATTCATTGAAGTGGTGTTTCCCAGCTCGCCAAAGCAGTATTTTTGATTTTTCTTCAACGCCAATGCAAGATATAGCTTGGCGATGATTGGCGAAGCTTGGTGATGATTGGCGAACCTTGGCGAACCTTTGCGAACCTTGGCAAACCTTGGCGAAGCTTGGCGAACCTTGGCGAAGCTTGGCGAAGCTTGGCGAAGCTTGGCGAAGCTTGGCGAAGCTTGGAGAAGCTTGGCGAACCTTGGCGAACCTTGGCGAACCTTGGCGAACCTTGGCGAACCTTGGCGAAGCTTGGCGATCCTTGGCGAAGCTTGGCGAAGCTTGGCGAACCTTGGCGAACCTTGGCGAACCTTGGCGAACCTTGGCGAACCTTGGCGAACCTTGGCGAACCTTGGCGAACCTTGGCGAACCTTGGCGAACCTTGGCGAACCTTGGCGAACCTTGGCGAACCTTGGCGAACCTTGGCGAACCTTGGCGAACCTTGGCGAACCTTGGCGAACCTTGGCGAACCTTGGCGAACCTTGGCGAACCTTGGCGAACCTTGGCGAACCTTGGCGAACCTTGGCGAACCTTGGCGAACCTTGGCGAACCTTGGCGAACCTTGGCGAACCTTGGCGAACCTTGGCGAACCTTGGCGAACCTTGGCGAACCTTGGCGAACCTTGGCGAACCTTGGCGAACCTTGGCGAACCTTGGCGAACCTTGGCGAACCTTGGCGAACCTTGGCGAACCTTGGCGAACCTTGGCGAACCTTGGCGAACCTTGGCGAACCTTGGCGAACCTTTGCGAACCTTGGCGAACCTTGGCGAACCTTGGCGAACCTTGGCGAACCTTGGCGAACCTTGGCGAACCTTGGCGAACCTTGGCGAACCTTGGCGAACCATGGCGAACCATGGCGAACCTTGGCGAACCTTGGCGAACCTTGGCGAACCTTGGCGAACCTTGGCGAACCTTGGCGAACCTTGGCGAACCTTGGCGAACCTTGGCGAACCTTGGCGAACCTTGGCGAACCTTGGCGAACCTTGGCGAACCTTGGCGAACCTTGGCGAACCTTGGCGAACCTTGGCGAACCTTGGCGAACCTTGGCGAACCTTGGCGAACCTTGGCGAACCTTGGCGAACCTTGGCGAACCTTGGCGAACCTTGGCGAACCTTGGCGAACCTTGGCGAACCTTGGCGAACCTTGGCGAACCTTGGCGAACCTTGGCGAACCTTGGCGAACCTTGGCGAACCTTGGCGAACCTTGGCGAACCTTGGCGAACCTTGGCGAACCTTGGCGAACCTTGGCGAACCTTGGCGAACCTTGGCGAACCTTGGCGAACCTTGGCGAACCTTGGCGAACCTTAGCGAACCTTGGCGAACCTTGGCGAACCTTGGCGAACCTTGGCGAAGCTTTGCGAACGATTGAAGCCTTATTCTGAGCCTGAGCCTGAGCCTGAGCCTGAGCCTGAAGCTTGGTGAAGCTTGGCGAGCAGTGCTGTGCTGTGCTGTGCTGGCCAGTGGTGTTTCCCAGCTCGCCAAAGCAGTATTTTGTATTTTTCTTCAACGCCAATGCAACTTATAAAGAGTTATCTTGTGATTTTATTGTAGAATAGCATATTCCACACTTATTCAGAATGATAATTACCTTTATAAATGATAGAAAAGCATGCTGTGACTGTGCTGTGCATTTTTCTAAAACTTTTTCTTCTTGAATTGCTCTATGAATTTATTGATTCAATAGACTTGAAATGGTGTATTGGACATTGATTTACACATCCTGTAATAAAAAAAATGGTTTTAACAAGTGATATAAATATTATAGCAACTTCAAGTGCTGTGCTGTGCCTGGAAGAATTTCTTCTTGTTTCTATTTCATAAACATCATGGATGTTTTTATGAATTCTTTGATTCAATTAACTTTAAATGATGTATTGGACAGTGATTTACACATCCTGTAAGAATAAATCGCTTTGAATAAGCGAAAATATATCAAATTCAAATTCATTGAAGTGGTGTTTCCCAGCTCGCCAAAGCAGTATTTTTGATTTTTCTTCAACGCCAATGCAATATATAGCTTGGCGATGATTGGCGAACCTTGGCGATGATTGGCGAACCTTGGCGAACCTTGGCGAACCTTGGCGAACCTTGGCGAAGCTTGGCGAACCTTGGCGAAGCTTGGCGAACCTTGGCGAACCTTGGCGAACCTTGGCGAACCTTGGCGAACCATGGCGAACCTTGGCGAACCTTGGCGAACCTTGGCGAAGCTTTGCGAACGATTGAAGCCTGATTCTGAGCCTGAGCCTGAGCCTGAAGCTTGGCGAAGCTTGGCGAGCAGTGCTGTGCTGTGCTGTGCTGGCCAGTGGTGTTTCCCAGCTCGCCAAAGCAGTATTTTTGATTTTTCTTCAACGCCAATGCAACTTATAAGGAGTTATCTTGTGATTTTATTGTAGAATAGCATATTCCACACTTATTCAGAATGATAATTACCTTTATAAATGATAGAAAAGCATGCTGTGACTGTGCTGTGCATTTTTCTAAAACTTTTTCTTCTTGAATTGCTCTATGAATTTATTGATTCAATAGACTTGAAATGGTGTATTGGACATTGATTTACACATCCTGTAATAAAAAAAATGGTTTTAACAAGTGATATAAATATTATAGCAACTTCAAGTGCTGTGCTGTGCCTGGAAGAATTTCTTCTTGTTTCTATTTCATAAAAATCATGGATGTTTTTATGAATTCTTTGATTCAATTAACTTTAAATGATGTATTGGACAGTGATTTACACATCCTGTAAGAATAAATCGCTTTGAATAAGCGAAAATATATCAAATTCAAATTCATTGAAGTGGTGTTTCCCAGCTCGCCAAAGCAGTATTTTTGATTTTTCTTCAACGCCAATGCAATATATAGCTTGGCGATGATTGGCGAACCTTGGCGATGATTGGCGAACCTTGGCGAACCTTGGCGAACCTTGGCGAACCTTGGCGAACCTTGGCGAAGCTTGGCGAACCTTGGCGAAGCTTGGCGAACCTTGGCGAACCTTGGCGAACCTTGGCGAACCTTGGCGAACCTTGGCGAACCTTGGCGAACCTTGGCGAACCTTGGGGAACCTTGGCGAAACTTGGCGAACCTTGGCGAACCTTGGCGAACCTTGGCGAACCTTGGCGAACCTTGGCGAACCTTGGCGAACCTTGGCGAACCTTGGCGAACCTTGGCGAACCTTGGCGAACGATTGAAGCCTGATTCTGAGCCCGATCCTGAGCCTGAAGCTTGGCGAAGCTTGGCGAGCAGTGCTGTGCTGTGCTGTGCTGGCCAGTGGTGTTTCCCAGCTCGCCAAAGCAGTATTTTTGATTTTTCTTCAACGCCAATGCAACTTATAAGGAGTTATCTTGTGATTTTATTGTAGAATAGCATATTCCACACTTATTCAGAATGATAATTACCTTTATAAATGATAGAAAAGCATGCTGTGACTGTGCTGTGAATTTTTCTAAAACTTTTTCTTCTTGAATTGCTCTATGAATTAATTGATTCAATAGACTTGAAATGGTGTATTGGACATTGATTTACACATCCTGTAATAAAAAAATGGTTTTAACAAGTGATATAAATATTATAGCAACTTCAAGTGCTGTGCTGTGCCTGGAAGAATTTCTTCTTGTTTAAATTTCATCAACATCATGGATGTTTCTATGAATTCTTTGATTCAATTAACTTTAAATGATGTATTGGACAGTGATTTACACATCCTCTAAGAATAAATCGCTTTGAATAAGCGAAAATATATCAAATTCAAATTCATTGAAGAAGTGTTTCCCAGCTCGCCAAAGCAGTATTTTTTATTTTTCTTCAACGCCAATGCAAGATATAGCTTGGCGATGATTGGCGAAGCTTGGCGATGATTGGCGAACCTTGGCGAACCTTTGCGAACCTTGGCAAACCTTGGCGAACCTTGGCGAACCTTGGCGAACCTTGGCGAACCTTGGCGAACCTTGGCGAACCTTGGCGAACCTTGGCGAACCTTGGCGAACCTTGGCGAACCATGGCGAACCTTGGCGAACCTTGGCGAACCTTGGCGAAGCTTTGCGAACGATTGAAGCCTGATTCTGAGCCTGAGCCTGAGCCTGAAGCTTGGCGAAGCTTGGCGAGCAGTGCTGTGCTGTGCTGTGCTGGCCAGTGGTGTTTCCCAGCTCGCCAAAGCAGTATTTTTGATTTTTCTTCAACGCCAATGCAACTTATAAGGAGTTATCTTGTGATTTTATTGTAGAATAGCATATTCCACACTTATTCAGAATGATAATTACCTTTATAAATGATAGAAAAGCATGCTGTGACTGTGCTGTGCATTTTTCTAAAACTTTTTCTTCTTGAATTGCTCTATGAATTTATTGATTCAATAGACTTGTTGTATTAGACATTGATTTACACATCCTGTAATAAAAAAAATGGTTTTAACAAGTGATATAAATATTATAGCAACTTTAAGTGCTGTGCTGTGCCTGGAAGAATTTCTTCTTGTTTCTATTTCATAAACATCATGGATGTTTTTATGAATTCTTTGATTCAATTAACTTTAAATGATGTATTGGACAGTGATTTACACATCCTGTAAGAATAAATCGCTTTGAATAAGCGAAAATATATCAAATTCAAATTCATTGAAGTGGTGTTTCCCAGCTCGCCAAAGCAGTATTTTTGATTTTTCTTCAACGCCAATGCAAGATATAGCTTGGCGATGATTGGCGAAGCTTGGCGATGATTGGCGAACCTTGGCGAACCTTTGCGAACCTTGGCAAACCTTGGCGAACCTTGGCGAACCTTGGCGAACCTTGGCGAACCTTGGCGAACCATGGCGAACCTTGGCGAACCTTGGCGAACCTTGGCGAACCTTGGCGAACCTTGGCGAACCTTGGCGAACCTTGGCGAACCTTGGCGAACCTTGGCGAACCTTGGCGAACCTTGGCGAACCTTGGCGAACCTTGGCGAACCTTGGCGAACCTTGGCGAACCTTGGCGAACCTTGGCGAACCTTGGCGAACCTTGGCGAACCTTGGCGAACCTTGGCGAACCTTGGCGAACCTTGGCGAACCTTGGCGAACCTTGGCGAACCTTGGCGAACCTTGGCGAACCTTGGCGAACCTTGGCGAACCTTGGCGAACCTTGGCGAACCTTGGCGAACCTTGGCGAACCTTGGCGAACCTTGGCGAAGCTTTGCGAACGATTGAAGCCTTATTCTGAGCCTGAGCCTGAGCCTGAGCCTGAGCCTGAAGCTTGGTGAAGCTTGGCGAGCAGTGCTGTGCTTTGCTGTGCTGGCCAGTGGTGTTTCCCAGCTCGCCAAAGCAGTATTTTTGATTTTTCTTCAACGCCAATGCAACTTATAAGGAGTTATCTTGTGATTTTATTGTAGAATAGCATATTCCACACTTATTCAGAATGATAATTACCTTTATAAATGATAGAAAAGCATGCTGTGACTGTGCTGTGCATTTTTCTAAAACTTTTTCTTCTTGAATTGCTCTATGAATTTATTGATTCAATAGACTTGAAATGGTGTATTGGACATTGATTTACACATCCTGTAATAAAAAAATGGTTTTAACAAGTGATATAAATATTATAGCAACTTCAAGTGCTGTGCTGTGCCTGGAAGAATTTCTTCTTGTTTCTATTTCATAAACATCATGGATGTTTTTATGTATTCTTTGATTCAATTAACTTTAAATGATGTATTGGACAGTGATTTACACATCCTGTAAGAATAAATCGCTTTGAATAAGCGAAAATATATCAAATTCAAATTCATTGAAGTGGTGTTTCCCAGCTCGCCAAAGCAGTATTTTTGATTTTTCTTCAACGCCAATGCAACTTATAAGGAGTTATCTTGTGATTTTATTGTAGAATAGCATATTCCACACTTATTCAGAATGATAATTACCTTTATAAATGATAGAAAAGCATGCTGTGACTGTGCTGTGAATTTTTCTAAAACTTTTTCTTCTTGAATTGCTCTATGAATTAATTGATTCAATAGACTTGAAATGGTGTATTGGACATTGATTTACACATCCTGTAATAAAAAAATGGTTTTAACAAGTGATATAAATATTATAGCAACTTCAAGTGCTGTGCTGTGCCTGGAAGAATTTCTTCTTGTTTCTATTTCATCAACATCATGGATGTTTTTATGAATTCTTTGATTCAATTAACTTTAAATGATGTATTGGACAGTGATTTACACATCCTCTAAGAATAAATCGCTTTGAATAAGCGAAAATATATCAAATTCAAATTCATTGAAGAAGTGTTTCCCAGCTCGCCAAAGCAGTATTTTTTATTTTTCTTCAACGCCAATGCAAGATATAGCTTGGCGATGATTGGCGAAGCTTGGCGATGATTGGCGAACCTTGGCGAACCTTTGCGAACCTTGGCAAACCTTGGCGAACCTTGGCGAACCTTGGCGAACCTTGGCGAACCTTGGCGAACCTTGGCGAACCTTGGCGAACCTTGGCGAACCTTGGCGAACCTTGGCGAACCTTGGCGAACCTTGGCGAACCATGGCGAACCTTGGCGAACCTTGGCGAACCTTGGCGAAGCTTTGCGAACGATTGAAGCCTGATTCTGAGCCTGAGCCTGAGCCTGAGCCTGAAGCTTGGCGAAGCTTGGCGAGCAGTGCTGTGCTGTGCTGTGCTGGCCAGTGGTGTTTCCCAGCTCGCCAAAGCAGTATTTTTGATTTTTCTTCAACGCCAATGCAACTTATAAGGAGTTATCTTGTGATTTTATTGTAGAATAGCATATTCCACACTTATTCAGAATGATAATTACCTTTATAAATGATAGAAAAGCATGCTGTGACTGTGCTGTGCATTTTTCTAAAACTTTTTCTTCTTGAATTGCTCTATGAATTTATTGATTCAATAGACTTTTTGTATTGGACATTGATTTACACATCCTGTAATAAAAAAAAAGGTTTTAACAAGTGATATAAATATTATAGCAACTTTAAGTGCTGTGCTGTGCCTGGAAGAATTTCTTCTTGTTTCTATTTCATAAACATCATGGATGTTTTTATGAATTCTTTGATTCAATTAACTTTAAATGATGTATTGGACAGTGATTTACACATCCTGTAAGAATAAATCGCTTTGAATAAGCGAAAATATATCAAATTCAAATTCATTGAAGTGGTGTTTCCCAGCTCGCCAAAGCAGTATTTTTGATTTTTCTTCAACGCCAATGCAAGATATAGCTTGGCGATGATTGGCGAAGCTTGGCGATGATTGGCGAACCTTGGCGAACCTTGGCGAACCTTGGCGAACCTTGGCGAACCTTGGCGAACCTTGGCGATCCTTGGCGAACCTTGGCGAACCTTGGCGAACCTTGGCGAACCTTGGCGAACCTTGGCGAACCTTGGCGAACCTTGGCGAACCTTGGCGAACCTTGGCGAACCCTGGCGAACCTTGGCGAACCTTGGCGAACCTTGGCGAACCTTGGCGAAGCTTTGCGAACGATTGAAGCCTGATTCTGAGCCTGAGCCTGAGCCTGAGCCTGAGCCTGAAGCTTGGCGAAGCTTGGCGAGGAGTGCTGTGCTTTGATGTGCTGGCCAGTGGTGTTTCCCAGCTCGCCAAAGCAGTATTTTTGATTTTTCTTCAACGCCAATGCAACTTATAAGGAGTTATCTTGTGATTTTATTGTAGAATAGCATATTCCACACTTATTTAGAATGATAATTACCTTTATAAATGATAGAAAAGCATGCTGTGACTGTGCTGTGCATTTTTCTAAAACTTTTTCTTCTTGAATTGCTCTATGAATTTATTGATTCAATAGACTTGAAATGGTGTATTGGACATTGATTTACACATCCTGTAATAAAAAAATGGTTTTAACAAGTGATATAAATATTATAGCAACTTCAAGTGCTGTGCTGTGCCTGGAAGAATTTCTTCTTGTTTCTATTTCATAAACATCATGGATGTTTTTATGAATTCTTTGATTCAATTAACTTTAAATGATGTATTGGACAGTGATTTACACATCCTGTAAGAATAAATCGCTTTGAATAAGCGAAAATATATCAAATTCAAATTCATTGAAGTGGTGTTTCCCAGCTCGCCAAAGCAGTATTTTTGATTTTTCTTCAACGCCAATGCAAGATATAGCTTGGCGATGATTGGCGAAGCTTGTTGATGATTGGCGAACCTTGGCGAACCTTTGCGAACCTTGGCAAACCTTGGCGAAGCTTGGCGAACCTTGGCGAAGCTTGGCGAACCTTGGCGAACCTTGGCGAACCTTGGGGAACCTTGGCGAACCTTGGCAAACCTTGGCAAACCTTGGCGAACCTTGGCGAACCTTGGCGAACCTTGGCGAACCTTGGCGAACCTTGGCGAACCTTGGCGAACCTTGGCGAACCTTGGCGAACCTTGGCGAACCTTGGCGAACCTCGGCGAACCTTGGCGAACCTTGGCGAACCTTGGCGAACCTTGGCGAACCTTGGCGAACCTTGGCGAACCTTGGCGAACCTTGGCGAACCTTGGCGAACCTTGGCTTAACCTTGGCGAACCTTGGCGAACCTTGGCGAACCTTGGCGAACCTTGGCGAACCTTGGCGAACCTTGGCGAACCTTGGCGAACCTTGGCGAACCTTGGCGAACCTTGGCGAACCTTGGCGAACCTTGGCGAACCTTGGCGAACCTTGGCGAACCTTGGCGAACCTTGGCGAACCTTGGCGAACCTTGGCGAACCTTGGCGAACCTTGGCGAACCTTGGCGAACCTTGGCGAACCTTGGCGAACCTTGGCGAACCTTGGCGAACCTTGGCGAACCTTGGCGAACCTTGGCGAACCTTGGCGAAGCTTTGCGAACGATTGAAGCCTGATTCTGAGCCTGAGCCTGAAGCTTGGCGAAGCTTGGCGAGCAGTGCTGTGCTGTGCTGTGCTGGCCAGTGGTGTTTCCCAGCTCGCCAAAGCAGTATTTTTTGATTTTTCTTTAACGCCAATGCAACTTATAAGGAGTTATCTTGTGATTTTATTGTAGAATAGCATATTCCACACTTATCCAGAATGATAATTACCTTTATAAATGATATAAAGCATGCTGTGACTGTGCTGTGCATTTTTCTAAAACTTTTTCTTCTTGAATTTCTCTATGAATTTATTGATTCAATAGACTTGAAATGGTGTATTGGACATTGATTTACACATCCTGTAATTAAAAAAATGGTTTTAACAAGTGATATAAATATTATAGCAACTTCAAGTGCTGTGCTGTGCCTGGAAGAATTTCTTCTTGTTTCTATTTCATAAACATCATGGATGTTTTTATGAATTCTTTGATTCAATTAACTTTAAATGATGTATTGGACAGTGATTTACACATCCTGTAAGAATAAATCGCTTTGAATAAGCGAAAATATATCAAATTCAAATTCATTGAAGTGGTGTTTCCCAGCTCGCCAAAGCAGTATTTTTGATTTTTCTTCAACGCCAATGCAAGATATAGCTTGGCGATGATTTGCGAAGCTTGGCGATGATTGGCGAACCTTGGCGAACCTTGGCAAACCTTGGCGAACCTTGGCGAACCTTGGCGAACCTTGGCGAACCTTGGCGAACCTTGGCGAACCATGGCGAACCTTGGCGAACCTTGGCGAACCTTGGCGAACCTTGGCGAAGCTTGGCGAACCTTGGCGAACCTTGGCGAACCTTGGCGAACCTTGGCGAACCTTGGCGAACCTTGGCGAACCTTGGCGAACCTTGGCGAACCTTGGCGAACCTTGGCGAACCTTGGCGAACCTTGGCGAACCTTGGCGAACCTTGGCGAAGCTTTGCGAACGATTGAAGCCTTATTCTGAGCCTGAGCCTGAGCCTGAGCCTGAGCCTGAAGCTTGGTGAAGCTTGGCGAGCAGTGCTGTGCTTTGCTCTGCTGGCCAGTGGTGTTTCCCAGCTCGCCAAAGCAGTATTTTTGATTTTTCTTCAACGCCAATGCAACTTATAAGGAGTTATCTTGTGATTTTATTGTAGAATAGCATATTCCACACTTATTCAGAATGATAATTACCTTTATAAATGATAGAAAAGCATGCTGTGACTGTGCTGTGCATTTTTCTAAAACTTTTTCTTCTTGAATTGCTCTATGAATTTATTGATTCAATAGACTTGAAATGGTGTATTGGACATTGATTTACACATCCTGTAATAAAAAAAATGGTTTTAACAAGTGATATAAATATTATAGCAACTTCAAGTGCTGTGCTGTGCCTGGAAGAATTTCTTCTTGTTTCTATTTCATAAACATCATGGATGTTTTTATGAATTCTTTGATTCAATTAACTTTAAATGATGTATTGGACAGTGATTTACACATCCTGTAAGAATAAATCGCTTTGAATAAGCGAAAATATATCAAATTCAAATTCATTGAAGTGGTGTTTCCCAGCTCGCCAAAGCAGTATTTTTGATTTTTCTTCAACGCCAATGCAAGATATAGCTTGGCGATGATTGGCGAAGCTTGGCGATGATTGGCGAACCTTGGCGAACCTTTGCGAACCTTGGCAAACCTTGGCGAACCTTGGCGAACCTTGGCGAACCTTGGCGAACCTTGGCGAACCTTGGCGAACCTTGGCGAACCTTGGCGAACCTTGGCGAACCTTGGCGAACCTTGGCGAACCTTGGCGAACCTTGGCGAACCTTGGCGAACCTTGGCGAACCTTGGCGAACCTTGGCGAACCTTGGCGAACCTTGGCGAACCTTGGCGAACCTTGGCGAACCTTGGCGAACCTTGGCGAACCTTGGCGAACCTTGGCGAACCTTGGCGAACCTTGGCGAACCTTGGCGAAGCTTTGCGAACGATTGAAGCCTTATTCTGAGCCTGAGCCTGAGCCTGAGCCTGAGCCTGAAGCTTGGTGAAGCTTGGCGAGCAGTGCTGTGCTTTGCTGTGCTGGCCAGTGGTGTTTCCCAGCTCGCCAAAGCAGTATTTTTGATTTTTCTTCAACGCCAATGCAACTTATAAGGAGTTATCTTGTGATTTTATTGTAGAATAGCATATTCCACACTTATTCAGAATGATAATTACCTTTATAAATGATAGAAAAGCATGCTGTGACTGTGCTGTGCATTTTTCTAAAACTTTTTCTTCTTGAATTGCTCTATGAATTTATTGATTCAATAGACTTGAAATGGTGTATTGGACATTGATTTACACATCCTGTAATAAAAAAAATGGTTTTAACAAGTGATATAAATATTATAGCAACTTCAAGTGCTGTGCTGTGCCTGGAAGAATTTCTTCTTGTTTCTATTTCATAAACATCATGGATGTTTTTATGTATTCTTTGATTCAATTAACTTTAAATGATGTATTGGACAGTGATTTACACATCCTGTAAGAATAAATCGCTTTGAATAAGCGAAAATATATCAAATTCAAATTCATTGAAGTGGTGTTTCCCAGCTCGCCAAAGCAGTATTTTTGATTTTTCTTCAACGCCAATGCAACTTATAAGGAGTTATCTTGTGATTTTATTGTAGAATAGCATATTCCACACTTATTCAGAATGATAATTACCTTTATAAATGATAGAAAAGCATGCTGTGACTGTGCTGTGAATTTTTCTAAAACTTTTTCTTCTTGAATTGCTCTATGAATTAATTGATTCAATAGACTTGAAATGGTGTATTGGACATTGATTTACACATCCTGTAATAAAAAAATGGTTTTAACAAGTGATATAAATATTATAGCAACTTCAAGTGCTGTGCTGTGCCTGGAAGAATTTCTTCTTGTTTCTATTTCATCAACATCATGGATGTTTTTATGAATTCTTTGATTCAATTAACTTTAAATGATGTATTGGACAGTGATTTACACATCCTCTAAGAATAAATCGCTTTGAATAAGCGAAAATATATCAAATTCAAATTCATTGAAGAAGTGTTTCCCAGCTCGCCAAAGCAGTATTTTTTATTTTTCTTCAACGCCAATGCAAGATATAGCTTGGCGATGATTGGCGAAGCTTGGCGATGATTGGCGAACCTTGGCGAACCTTTGCGAACCTTGGCAAACCTTGGCGAACCTTGGCGAACCTTGGCGAACCTTGGCGAACCTTGGCGAACCTTGGCGAACCTTGGCGAACCTTGGCGAACCTTGGCGAACCTTGGCGAACCTTGGCGAACCTTGGCGAACCATGGCGAACCTTGGCGAACCTTGGCGAACCTTGGCGAACCTTGGCGAAGCTTTGCGAACGATTGAAGCCTGATTCTGAGCCTGAGCCTGAGCCTGAGCCTGAAGCTTGGCGAAGCTTGGCGAGCAGTGCTGTGCTGTGCTGTGCTGGCCAGTGGTGTTTCCCAGCTCGCCAAAGCAGTATTTTTGATTTTTCTTCAACGCCAATGCAACTTATAAGGAGTTATCTTGTGATTTTATTGTAGAATAGCATATTCCACACTTATTTAGAATGATAATTACCTTTATAAATGATAGAAAAGCATGCTGTGACTGTGCTGTGCATTTTTCTAAAACTTTTTCTTCTTGAATTGCTCTATGAATTTATTGATTCAATAGACTTGAAATGGTGTATTGGACATTGATTTACACATCCTGTAATAAAAAAATGGTTTTAACAAGTGATATAAATATTATAGCAACTTCAAGTGCTGTGCTGTGCCTGGAAGAATTTCTTCTTGTTTCTATTTCATAAACATCATGGATGTTTTTATGAATTCTTTGATTCAATTAACTTTAAATGATGTATTGGACAGTGATTTACACATCCTGTAAGAATAAATCGCTTTGAATAAGCGAAAATATATCAAATTCAAATTCATTGAAGTGGTGTTTCCCAGCTCGCCAAAGCAGTATTTTTGATTTTTCTTCAACGCCAATGCAAGATATAGCTTGGCGATGATTGGCGAAGCTTGTTGATGATTGGCGAACCTTGGCGAACCTTTGCGAACCTTGGCAAACCTTGGCGAAGCTTGGCGAACCTTGGCGAAGCTTGGCGAACCTTGGCGAACCTTGGCGAACCTTGGGGAACCTTGGCGAACCTTGGCGAACCTTGGCAAACCTTGGCAAACCTTGGCGAACCTTGGCGAACCTTGGCGAACCTTGGCGAACCTTGGCGAACCTTGGCGAACCTTGGCGAACCTTGGCGAACCTTGGCGAACCTTGGCGAACCTTGGCGAACCTCGGCGAACCTTGGCGAACCTTGGCGAACCTTGGCGAACCTTGGCGAACCTTGGCGAACCTTGGCGAACCTTGGCGAACCTTGGCGAACCTTGGCGAACCTTGGCGAACCTTGGCGAACCTTGGCTTAACCTTGGCGAACCTTGGCGAACCTTGGCGAACCTTGGCGAACCTTGGCGAACCTTGGCGAACCTTGGCGAACCTTGGCGAACCTTGGCGAACCTTGGCGAACCTTGGCGAACCTTGGCGAACCTTGGCGAACCTTGGCGAACCTTGGCGAACCTTGGCGAACCTTGGCGAACCTTGGCGAACCTTGGCGAAGCTTTGCGAACGATTGAAGCCTGATTCTGAGCCTGAGCCTGAAGCTTGGCGAAGCTTGGCGAGCAGTGCTGTGCTGTGCTGTGCTGGCCAGTGGTGTTTCCCAGCTCGCCAAAGCAGTATTTTTTGATTTTTCTTTAACGCCAATGCAACTTATAAGGAGTTATCTTGTGATTTTATTGTAGAATAGCATATTCCACACTTATCCAGAATGATAATTACCTTTATAAATGATATAAAGCATGCTGTGACTGTGCTGTGCATTTTTCTAAAACTTTTTCTTCTTGAATTTCTCTATGAATTTATTGATTCAATAGACTTGAAATGGTGTATTGGACATTGATTTACACATCCTGTAATTAAAAAAATGGTTTTAACAAGTGATATAAATATTATAGCAACTTCAAGTGCTGTGCTGTGCCTGGAAGAATTTCTTCTTGTTTCTATTTCATAAACATCATGGATGTTTTTATGAATTCTTTGATTCAATTAACTTTAAATGATGTATTGGACAGTGATTTACACATCCTGTAAGAATAAATCGCTTTGAATAAGCGAAAATATATCAAATTCAAATTCATTGAAGTGGTGTTTCCCAGCTCGCCAAAGCAGTATTTTTGATTTTTCTTCAACGCCAATGCAAGATATAGCTTGGCGATGATTTGCGAAGCTTGGCGATGATTGGCGAACCTTGGCGAACCTTGGCAAACCTTGGCGAACCTTGGCGAACCTTGGCGAACCTTGGCGAACCTTGGCGAACCTTGGCGAACCATGGCGAACCTTGGCGAACCTTGGCGAACCTTGGCGAACCTTGGCGAAGCTTGGCGAAGCTTGGCGAACCTTGGCGAACCTTGGCGAACCTTGGCGAACCTTGGCGAACCTTGGCGAACCTTGGCGAACCTTGGCGAACCTTGGCGAACCTTGGCGAACCTTGGCGAACCTTGGCGAACCTTGGCGAACCTTGGCGAACCTTGGCGAACCTTGGCGAACCTTGGCGAACCTTGGCGAACCTTGGCGAACCTTGGCGAACCTTGGCGAACCTTGGCGAACCTTGGCGAAGCTTTGCGAACGATTGAAGCCTTATTCTGAGCCTGAGCCTGAGCCTGAGCCTGAGCCTGAAGCTTGGTGAAGCTTGGCGAGCAGTGCTGTGCTTTGCTCTGCTGGCCAGTGGTGTTTCCCAGCTCGCCAAAGCAGTATTTTTGATTTTTCTTAAACGCCAATGCAACTTATAAGGAGTTATCTTGTGATTTTATTGTAGAATAGCATATTCCACACTTATTCAGAATGATAATTACCTTTATAAATGATAGAAAAGCATGCTGTGACTGTGCTGTGCATTTTTCTAAAACTTTTTCTTCTTGAATTGCTCTATGAATTTATTGATTCAATAGACTTGAAATGGTGTATTGGACATTGATTTACACATCCTGTAATAAAAAAAATGGTTTTAACAAGTGATATAAATATTATAGCAACTTCAAGTGCTGTGCTGTGCCTGGAAGAATTTCTTCTTGTTTCTATTTCATAAACATCATGGATGTTTTTATGAATTCTTTGATTCAATTAACTTTAAATGATGTATTGGACAGTGATTTACACATCCTGTAAGAATAAATCGCTTTGAATAAGCGAAAATATATCAAATTCAAATTCATTGAAGTGGTGTTTCCCAGCTCGCCAAAGCAGTATTTTTGATTTTTCTTCAACGCCAATGCAACTTATAAGGAGTTATCTTGTGATTTTATTGTAGAATAGCATATTCCACACTTATTCAGAATGATAATTACCTTTATAAATGATAGAAAAGCATGCTGTGACTGTGCTGTGAATTTTTCTAAAACTTTTTCTTCTTGAATTGCTCTATGAATTAATTGATTCAATAGACTTGAAATGGTGTATTGGACATTGATTTACACATCCTGTAATAAAAAAATGGTTTTAACAAGTGATATAAATATTATAGCAACTTCAAGTGCTGTGCTGTGCCTGGAAGAATTTCTTCTTGTTTCTATTTCATCAACATCATGAATGTTTTTATGAATTCTTTGATTCAATTAACTTTAAATGATGTATTGGACAGTGATTTACACATCCTCTAAGAATAAATCGCTTTGAATAAGCGAAAATATATCAAATTCAAATTCATTGAAGAAGTGTTTCCCAGCTCGCCAAAGCAGTATTTTTTATTTTTCTTCAACGCCAATGCAAGATATAGCTTGGCGATGATTGGCGAAGCTTGGCGAACCTTTGCGAACCTTGGCAAACCTTGGCGAACCTTGGCGAACCTTGGCGAACCTTGGCGAACCTTGGCGAACCTTGGCGAACCTTGGCGAACCTTGGCGAACCTTGGCGAACCTTGGCGAACCTTGGCGAACCTTGGCGAACCTTGGCGAACCTTGGCGAACCTTGGCGAACCTTGGCGAACCTTGGCGAACCTTGGCGAACCTTGGCGAACCTTGGCGAACCTTGGCGAACCTTGGCGAACCTTGGCGAACCTTGGCGAACCTTGGCGAACCTTGGCGAACCTTGGCGAACCTTGGCGAACCTTGGCGAACCTTGGCGAACCTTGGCGAACCTTGGCGAACCTTGGCGAACCTTGGCGAACCTTGGCGAACCTTGGCGAACCTTGGCGAACCTTTGCGAACCTTGGCGAACCTTGGCGAAGCTTTGCGAACGATTGAAGCCTGATTCTGAGCCTGAGCCTGAGCCTGAGCCTGATCCTGAAGCTTGGTGAAGCTTGGCGAGCAGTCCTGTGCTGTGCTGTGCTGGCCAGTGGTGTTTCCCAGCTCGCCAAAGCAGTATTTTTGATTTTTCTTCAACGCCAATGCAACTTATAAGGAGTTATCTTGTGATTTTATTGTAGAATAGCATATTCCACACTTATTCAGAATGATAATTACCTTTATAAATGATAGAAAAGCATGCTGTGACTGTGCTGTGCATTTTTCTAAAACTTTTTCTTCTTGAATTGCTCTATGAATTTATTGATTCAATAGACTTGAAATGGTGTATTGGACATTGATTTACACATCCTGTAATAAAAAAAATGGTTTTAACAAGTGATATAAATATTATAGCAACTTCAAGTGCTGTGCTGTGCCTGGAAGAATTTCTTCTTGTTTCTATTTCATAAACATCATGGATGTTTTTATGAATTCTTTGATTCAATTAACTTTAAATGATGTATTGGACAGTGATTTACACATCCTGTAAGAATAAATCGCTTTGAATAAGCGAAAATATATCAAATTCAAATTCATTGAAGTGGTGCTTCCCAGCTCGCCAAAGCAGTATTTTTGATTTTTCTTCAACGCCAATGCAAGATATAGCTTAGCGATGATTGGCGAAGCTTGGCGATGATTGGCGAACCTTGGCGAACCTTTGCGAACCTTGGCAAACCTTGGCGAACCTTGGCGAACCTTGGCGAACCTTGGCGAACCTTGGCGAACCTTGGCGAACCTTGGCGAACCATGGCGAACCTTGGCGAACCTTGGCGAACCTTGGCGAACCTTGGCGAACCTTGGCGAACCTTGGCGAACCTTGGCGAACCTTGGCGAACCTTGGCGAACCTTGGCGAACCTTGGCGAACCTTGGCGAACCTTGGCGAACCTTGGCGAACCTCGGCGAACCTTGGCGAACCTTGGCGAACCTTGGCGAACCTTGGCGAACCTTGGCGAAGCTTTGCGAACGATTGAAGCCTGATTCTGAGCCTGAGCCTGAGCCTGAGCCTGAGCCTGAAGCTTGGTGAAGCTTGGCGAGCAGTGCTGTGCTGTGCTGTGCTGGCCAGTGGTGTTTCCCAGCTCGCCAAAGCAGTATTTTTGATTTTTCTTCAACGCCAATGCAACTTATAAGGAGTTATCTTGTGATTTTATTGTAGAATAGCATATTCCACACTTATTCAGAATGATAATTACCTTTATAAATGATAGAAAAGCATGCTGTGACTGTGCTGTGCATTTTTCTAAAACTTTTTCTTCTTGAATTGCTCTATGAATTTATTGATTCAATAGACTTGAAATGGTGTATTGGACATTGATTTACACATCCTGTAATAAAAAAAATGGTTTTAACAAGTGATATAAATATTATAGCAACTTCAAGTGCTGTGCTGTGCCTGGAAGAATTTCTTCTTGTTTCTATTTCATAAACATCATGGATGTTTTTATGAATTCTTTGATTCAATTAACTTTAAATGATGTATTGGACAGTGATTTACACATCCTGTAAGAATAAATCGCTTTGAATAAGCGAAAATATATCAAATTCAAATTCATTGAAGTGGTGCTTCCCAGCTCGCCAAAGCAGTATTTTTGATTTTTCTTCAACGCCAATGCAAGATATAGCTTAGCGATGATTGGCGAAGCTTGGCGATGATTGGCGAACCTTGGCGAACCTTTGCGAACCTTGGCAAACCTTGGCGAACCTTGGCGAACCTTGGCGAACCTTGGCGAACCTTGGCGAACCTTGGCGAACCTTGGCGAACCATGGCGAACCTTGGCGAACCTTGGCGAACCTTGGCGAACCTTGGCGAACCTTGGCGAACCTTGGCGAACCTTGGCGAACCTTGGCGAACCTTGGCGAACCTTGGCGAACCTTGGCGAACCTTGGCGAACCTTGGCGAACCTTGGCGAACCTTGGCGAACCTCGGCGAACCTTGGCGAACCTTGGCGAACCTTGGCGAACCTTGGCGAACCTTGGCGAAGCTTTGCGAACGATTGAAGCCTGATTCTGAGCCTGAGCCTGAGCCTGAGCCTGAGCCTGAAGCTTGGTGAAGCTTGGCGAGCAGTGCTGTGCTGTGCTGTGCTGGCCAGTGGTGTTTCCCAGCTCGCCAAAGCAGTATTTTTGATTTTTCTTCAACGCCAATGCAACTTATAAGGAGTTATCTTGTGATTTTATTGTAGAATAGCATATTCCACACTTATTCAGAATGATAATTACCTTTATAAATGATAGAAAAGCATGCTGTGACTGTGCTGTGCATTTTTCTAAAACTTTTTCTTCTTGAATTGCTCTATGAATTTATTGATTCAATAGACTTGAAATGGTGTATTGGACATTGATTTACACATCCTGTAATAAAAAAAATGGTTTTAACAAGTGATATAAATATTATAGCAACTTCAAGTGCTCTACTGTGCCTGGAAGAATTTCTTCTTGTTTCTATTTCATAAACATCATGGATGTTTTTATGAATTCTTTGATTCAATTAACTTTAAATGATGTATTGGACAGTGATTTACACATCCTGTAAGAATAAATCGCTTTGAATAAGCGAAAATATATCAAATTCAAATTCATTGAAGTGGTGTTTCCCAGCTCGACAAAGCAGTATTTTTGATTTTTCTTCAACGCCAATGCAAGATATAGCTTGGCGATGATTGGCGAAGCTTGGTGATGATTGGTGAACCTTGGCGAACCTTGGCGAACCTTGGCGAACCTTGGCGAACCTTGGCGAACCTTGGCGAACCTTGGCGAACCTTGGCGAACCTTGGCGAACCTTGGCGAATCTTGGCGAACCTTGGCGAACCTTGGCGATCCTTGGCGAACCTTGGCGAACCTTGGCGAACCTTGGCGAACCTTGGCGAACCTTGGCGAACCTTGGCGAACCTTGGCGAACCTTGGCGAACCTTGGCGAACCTTGGCGAACCTTGGCGAACCTTGGCGAACCTTGGCGAACCTTGGCGAACCTTGGCGAACCTTGGCGAACCTTGGCGAACCTTGGCGAACCTTGGCGAACCTTGGCGAACCTTGGCGAACCTTGGCGAACCTTGGCGAACCTTGGCGAACCTTGGCGAACCTTGGCGAACCTTGGCGAACCTTGGCGAACCTTGGCGAAGCTTTGCGAACGATTGAAGCCTGATTCTGAGCCTTAGCCTGAGCCTGAGCCTGATCCTGAAGCTTGGTGAAGCTTGGCGAGCAGTCCTGTGCTGTGCTGTGCTGGCCAGTGGTGTTTCCCAGCTCGCCAAAGCAGTATTTTTGATTTTTCTTCAACGCCAATGCAACTTATAAGGAGTTATCTTGTGATTTTATTGTAGAATAGCATATTCCACACTTATTCAGAATGATAATTACCTTTATAAATGATAGAAAAGCATGCTGTGACTGTGCTGTGCATTTTTCTAAAACTTTTTCTTCTTGAATTGCTCTATGAATTTATTGATTCAATAGACTTGAAATGGTGTATTGGACATTGATTTACACATCCTGTAATAAAAAAAATGGTTTTAACAAGTGATATAAATATTATAGCAACTTCAAGTGCTGTGCTGTGCCTGGAAGAATTTCTTCTTGTTTCTATTTCATAAACATCATGGATGTTTTTATGAATTCTTTGATTCAATTAACTTTAAATGATGTATTGGACAGTGATTTACACATCCTGTAAGAATAAATCGCTTTGAATAAGCGAAAATATATCAAATTCAAATTCATTGAAGTGGTGTTTCCCAGCTCGCCAAAGCAGTATTTTTGATTTTTCTTCAACGCCAATGCAAGATATAGCTTAGCGATGATTGGCGAAGCTTGGCGATGATTGGCGAACCTTGGCGAACCTTTGCGAACCTTGGCAAACCTTGGCGAACCTTGGCGAACCTTGGCGAACCTTGGCGAACCTTGGCGAACCTTGGCGAACCTTGGCGAACCATGGCGAACCTTGGCGAACCTTGGCGAACCTTGGCGAACCTTGGCGAACCTTGGCGAACCTTGGCGAAGCTTGGCGAACCTTGGCGAACCTTGGCGAACCTTGGCGAACCTTGGCGAACCTTGGCGAACCTTGGCGAACCTTGGCGAACCTTGGCGAACCTTGGCGAACCTTGGCGAACCTTGGCGAACCTTGGCGAACCTTGGCGAACCTTGGCGAACCTTGGCGAACCTTGGCGAACCTTGGCGAACCTTGGCGAACCTTGGCGAAGCTTTGCGAACGATTGAAGCCTGATTCTGAGCCTGAGCCTGAGCCTGAGCCTGAGCCTGAAGCTTGGTGAAGCTTGGCGAGCAGTGCTGTGCTGTGCTGTGCTGGCCAGTGGTGTTTCCCAGCTCGCCAAAGCAGTATTTTTGATTTTTCTTCAACGCCAATGCAACTTATAAGGAGTTATCTTGTGATTTTATTGTAGAATAGCATATTCCACACTTATTCAGAATGATAATTACCTTTATAAATGATAGAAAAGCATGCTGTGACTGTGCTGTGCATTTTTCTAAAACTTTTTCTTCTTGAATTGCTCTATGAATTTATTGATTCAATAGACTTGAAATGGTGTATTGGACATTGATTTACACATCCTGTAATAAAAAAAATGGTTTTAACAAGTGATATAAATATTATAGCAACTTCAAGTGCTGTACTGTGCCTGGAAGAATTTCTTCTTGTTTCTATTTCATAAACATCATGGATGTTTTTATGAATTCTTTGATTCAATTAACTTTAAATGATGTATTGGACAGTGATTTACACATCCTGTAAGAATAAATCGCTTTGAATAAGCGAAAATATATCAAATTCAAATTCATTGAAGTGGTGTTTCCCAGCTCGACAAAGCAGTATTTTTGATTTTTCTTCAACGCCAATGCAAGATATAGCTTGGCGATGATTGGCGAAGCTTGGTGATGATTGGCGAACCTTGGCGAACCTTTGCGAACCTTGGCAAACCTTGGCGAACCTTGGCGAAGCTTGGCGAACCTTGGCGAACCTTGGCCAACCTTGGCGAACCTTGGCGAACCTTGGCGAACCTTGGCGAACCTTGGCGAACCTTGGCGAACCTTGGCGATCCTTGGCGAACCTTGGCGAACCTTGGCGAACCTTGGCGAACCTTGGCGAACCTTGGCGAACCTTGGCGAACCTTGGCGAACCTTGGCGAACCTTGGCGAACCTTGGCGAACCTTGGCGAATCTTGGCGAACCTTGGCGAACCTTGGCGATCCTTGGCGAACCTTGGCGAACCTTGGCGAACCTTGGCGAACCTTGGCGAACCTTGGCGAACCTTGGCGAACCTTGGCGAACCTTGGCGAACCTTGGCGAACCTTGGCGAATCTTGGCGAACCTTGGCGAACCTTGGCGATCCTTGGCGAACCTTGGCGAACCTTGGCGAACCTTGGCGAACCTTGGCGAACCTTGGCGAACCTTGGCGAACCTTGGCGAACCTTGGCGAACCTTGGCGAACCTTGGCGAACCTTGGCGAACCTTGGCGAACCTTGGCGAACCTTGGCGAACCTTGGCGAACCTTGGCGAACCTTGGCGAACCTTGGCGAACCTTGGCGAACCTTGGCGAACCTTGGCGAACCTTGGCGAACGATTGAAGCCTGATTCTGAGCCTGAGCCTGAGCCTGAGCCTGAAGCTTGGCGAAGCTTGGCGAGCAGTGCTGTGCTGGCCAGTGGTGTTTCCCAGCTCGCCAAAGCAGTATTTTTGATTTTTCTTCAACGCCAATGCAAGATATAGCTTGGCGATGATTGGCGAACCTTGGGGAACCTTGGCGAACCTTGGGGAACCTTGGCGAACCTTGGCGAACCTTGGCGAACCTTGGCGAACCTTGGCGAACCTTGGCGAACCTTGGCGAACCTTGGGGAACCTTGGCGAACCTTGGCGAACCTTGGCGAACCTTGGCGAACCTTGGCGAACCTTGGCGAACCTTGGCGAACCTTGGCGAACCTTGGCGAACCTTGGCGAACTTTGGCGAACCTTGGCGAACCTTGGCGAACCTTGGCGAACCTTGGCGAACCTTGGCGAACCTTGGCGAACCTTGGCGAACCTTGGCGAACCTTGGCGAATCTTGGCGAACCTTGGCGAACCTTGGCGAACCTTGGCGAACCTTGGCGAACCTTGGCGAACCTTGGCGAACCTTGGCGAACCTTGGCGAACCTTGGCGAACCTTGGCGAACCTTGGCGAACCTTGGCGAACCTTGGCGAACCTTGGCGAACCTTGGCGAACCTTGGCGAACCTTGGCGAACCTTGGCGAACCTTGGCGAACCTTGGCGAACCTTGGCGAACCTTGGCGAACCTTGGCGAACCTTGGCGAACCTTGGCGAACCTTGGCGAACCTTGGCGAACCTTGGCGAACCTTGGCGAACCTTGGCGAACCTTGGCGAACCTTGGCGAACCTTGGCGAACCTTGGCGAACCTTGGCGAACCTTGGCGAACCTTGGCGAACCTTGGCGAACCTTGGCGAACCTTGGCGAACCTTGGCGAACCTTGGCGAACCTTGGCGAACCTTGGCGAACCTTGGCGAACCTTGGCGAACCTTGGCGAACCTTGGCGAACCTTGGCGAACCTTGGCGAACCTTGGCGAACCTTGGCGAACCTTGGCGAACCTTGGCGAACCTTGGCGAACCTTGGCGAACCTTGGCGAACCTTGGCGAACCTTGGCGAACCTTGGCGAACCTTGGCGAACCTTGGCGAACCTTGGCGAACCTTGGCGAACCTTGGCGAACCTTGGCGAACCTTGGCGAACCTTGGCGAACCTTGGCGAACCTTGGCGAACCTTGGCGAACCTTGGCGAACCTTGGCGAACCTTGGCGAACCTTGGCGAACCTTGGCGAACCTTGGCGAACCTTGGCGAACCTTGGCGAACCTTGGCGAACCTTGGCGAACCTTGGCGAACCTTGGCGAACCTTGGCGAACCTTGGCGAACCTTGGCGAACCTTGGCGAACCTTGGCGAACCTTGGCGAACCTTGGCGAACCTTGGCGAACCTTGGCGAACCTTGGCGAACCTTGGCGAACCTTGGCGAACCTTGGCGAACCTTGGCGAACCTTGGCGAACCTTGGCGAACCTTGGCGAACCTTGGCGAACCTTGGCGAACCTTGGCGAACCTTGGCGAACCTTGGCGAACCTTGGCGAACCTTGGCGAACCTTGGCGAACCTTGGCGAACCTTGGCGAACCTTGGCGAACCTTGGCGAACCTTGGCGAACCTTGGCGAACCTTGGCGAACCTTGGCGAACCTTGGCGAACCTTGGCGAACCTTGGCGAACCTTGGCGAACCTTGGCGAACCTTGGCGAACCTTGGCGAACCTTGGCGAACCTTGGCGAACCTTGGCGAACCTTGGCGAACCTTGGCGAACCTTGGCGAACCTTGGCGAACCTTGGCGAACCTTGGCGAACCTTGGCGAACCTTGGCGAACCTTGGCGAACCTTGGCGAACCTTGGCGAACCTTGGCGAACCTTGGCGAACCTTGGCGAACCTTGGCGAACGATTGAAGCCTGATTCTGAGCCTGAGCCTGAGCCTGAGCCTGAAGCTTGGCGAAGCTTGGCGAGCAGTGCTGTGCTGTGCTGTGCTGGCCAGTGGTGTTTCCCAGCTCGCCAAAGCAGTATTTTTGATTTTTCTTCAACGCCAATGCAACTTATAAGGAGTTACCTTGTGATTTTATTGTAGAATAGCATATTCCACACTTATTCAGAATGATAATTACCTTTATAAATGTTAGAAAAGCATGCTGTGACTGTGCTGTGCATTTTTCTAAAACTTTTTCTTCTTGAATTGCTCTATGAATTTATTGATTCAATAGACTTGAAATGGTGTATTGGACATTGATTTACACATCCTGTAATAAAAAAAATGGTTTTAACAAGTGATATAAATATTATAGCAACTTCAAGTGCTGTGCTGTGCCTGGAAGAATTTCTTCTTGTTTCTATTTCATCAACATCATGGATGTTTTTATGAATTCTTTGATTCAATTAACTTTAAATGATGTATTGGACAGTGATTTACACATCCTGTAAGAATAAATCGCTTTGAATAAGCGAAAATATATCAAATTCAAATTCATTGAAGTGGTGTTTCCCAGCTCGCCAAAGCAGTATTTTTGATTTTTCTTCAACGCCAATGCAAGATATAGCTTGGCGATGATTGGCGAAGCTTGGCGATGATTGGCGAACCTCGGCGAACCTTTGCGAACCTTGGCAAACCTTGGCGAACCTTGGCGAACCTTGGCGAACCTTGGCGAACCTTGGCGAACCTTGGCGAACCTTGGCGAACGATTGAAGCCTGATTCTGAGCCTGAGCCTGAGCCTGAGCCTGAAGCTTGGCGAAGCTTGGCGAGCAGTGCTATGCTGTGCTGTGCTGGCCAGTGGTGTTTCCCAGCTCGCCAAAGCAGTATTTTTGATTTTTCTTCAACGCCAATGCAACTTATAAGGAGTTACCTTGTGATTTTATTGTAGAATAGCATATTCCACACTTATTCAGAATGATAATTACCTTTATAAATGTTAGAAAAGCATGCTGTGACTGTGCTGTGCATTTTTCTAAAACTTTTTCTTCTTGAATTGCTCTATGAATTTATTGATTCAATAGACTTGAAATGGTGTATTGGACATTGATTTACACATCCTGTAATAAAAAAAATGGTTTTAACAAGTGATATAAATATTATAGCAACTTCAAGTGCTGTGCTGTGCCTGGAAGAATTTCTTCTTGGTTCTATTTCATCAACATCATGGATGTTTTAATGAATTCTTTGATTCAATTAACTTTAAATGATGTATTGGACAGTGATTTACACATCCTGTAAGAATAAATCGCTTTGAATAAGCGAAAATATATCAAATTCAAATTCATTGAAGTGGTGTTTCCCAGCTCGCCAAAGCAGTATTTTTGATTTTTCTTCAACGCCAATGCAAGATATAGCTTGGCGATGATTGGCGAAGCTTGGCGATGATTGGCGAACCTCGGCGAACCTTTGCGAACCTTGGCAAACCTTGGCGAACCTTGGCGAACCTTGGCGAACCTTGGCGAACCTTGGCGAACCTTGGCGAACCTTGGCGAACCTTGGCGAACCTTGGCGAACCTTGGCGAACCTTGGCGAACCTTGGCGAACCTTGGCGAACGATTGAAGCCTGATTCTGAGCCTGAGCCTGAGCCTGAGCCTGAAGCTTGGCGAAGCTTGGCGAGCAGTGCTATGCTGTGCTGTGCTGGCCAGTGGTGTTTCCCAGCTCGCCAAAGCAGTATTTTTGATTTTTCTTCAACGCCAATGCAACTTATAAGGAGTAATCTTGTGATTTTATTGTAGAATAGCATATTCCACACTTATTCAGAATGATAATTACCTTTATAAATGATAGAAAAGCATGCTGTGACTGTGCTGTGCATTTTTCTAAAACTTTTTCTTCTTGAATTGCTCTATGAATTTTGAATTTATTGATTCAATAGACTTGAAATGGTGTATTGGACATTGATTTACACATCCTGTAATAAAAAAAATGGTTTTAACAATTGATATAAATATTATAGCAACTTCAAGTGCTGTGCTGTGCCTGGAAGACTTTCTTCTTGTTTCTATTTCATAAACATCATGGATGTTTTTATGAATTCTTTGATTCAATTAACTTTAAATGATGTATTGGACAGTGATTTACACATCCTGTAAGAATAAATCGCTTTGAATAAGCGAAAATATATCAAATTCAAATTCATTGAATTGGTGTTTCCCAGCTCGCCAAAGCAGTATTTTTGATTTTTCTTCAACGCCAATGCAAGATATAGCTTGGCGATGATTGGCGAAGCTTGGCGATGATTGGCGAACCTTGGCGAACCTTTGCGAACCTTGGCGAACCTTGGCGAACCTTGGCGAACCTTGGCGAACCTTGGCGAACCTTGGCGAACCTTGGCGAACCTTGGCGAACCTTGGCGAACCTTGGCGATCCTTGGCGAACCTTGGCGAACCTTGGCGAACCTTGGCGAACCTTGGCGAACCTTGGCGAACCTTGGCGAACCTTGGCGAACCTTGGCGAACCTTGGCGAACCTTGGCGAACCTTGGCGAACCTTGGCGAACCTTGGCGAACCTTGGCGAACCTTGGCGAACCTTGGCGAACCTTGGCGAAGCTTTGCGAACGATTGAAGCCTGATTCTGAGCCTGAGCCTGATCCTGAGCCTGAAGCTTGGCGAAGCTTGGCGAGCAGTGCTGTGCTGTGCTGTGCTGGCCAGTGGTGTTTCCCAGCTCGCCAAAGCAGTATTTTTGATTTTTCTTCAACGCCAATGCAACTTATGAGGAGTTATCTTGTGATTTTATTGTAGAATAGCATATTCCACACTTATTCAGAATGAAAATTACCTTTATAAATGATAGAAAAGCATGCTGTGACTGTGCTGTTCATTTTTCTAAAACTTTTTCTTCTTGAATTGCTCTATGAATTTATTGATTCAATAGACTTGAAATGGTGTATTGGACATTGATTTACACATCCTGTAATAAAAAAAATGGTTTTAACAAGTGATATAAATATTATAGCAACTTCAAGTGCTGTGCAGTGCCTGGAAGAATTTCTTCTTGTTTCTATTTCATAAACATCATGGATGTTTTTATGAATTCTTTGATTCAATTAACTTTAAATGATGTATTGGACAGTGATTTACACATCCTGTAAGAATAAATCGCTTTGAATAAGCGAAAATATATCAAATTCAAATTCATTGAAGTGGTGTTTCCCAGCTCGCCAAAGCAGTATTTTTGATTTTTCTTCAACGCCAATGCAAGATATAGCTTGGCGATGATTGGCGAAGCTTGGCGAAGCTTGGCGATGATTGGCGAACCTTTGCGAACCTTGGCAAAGCTTGGCGAAGCTTGGCGAACCTTGGCGAACCTTGGCGAACCTTGGCGAACCTTGGCGAACCTTGGCGAACCTTGGCGAACCTTGGCGAACCTTGGCGAACCTTGGCGAACCTTGGCGAACCTTGGCGAACCTTGGCGAACCTTGGCGAACCTTGGCGAACCTTGGCGAACCTTGGCGAACCTTGGCGAACCTTGGCGAACCTTGGCGAACCTTGGCGAACCTTGGCGAACCTTGGCGAACCTTGGCGAACCTTGGCGAACCTTGGCGAACCTTGGCGAACCTTGGCGAACCTTGGCGAACCTTGGCGAACCTTGGCGAACCTTGGCGAACCTTGGCGAACCTTGGCGAACCTTGGCGAACCTTGGCGAACCTTGGCGAACCTTGGCGAACCTTGGCGAACCTTGGCGAACCTTGGCGAACCTTGGCGAACCTTGGCGAACCTTGGCGAACCTTGGCGAACCTTGGCGAACCTTGGCGAACCTTGGCGAACCTTGGCGAACCTTGGCGAACCTTGGCGAACCTTGGCGAACCTTGGCGAACCTTGGCGAACCTTGGCGAACCTTGGCGAACCTTGGCGAACCTTGGCGAACCTTGGCGAACCTTGGCGAACCTTGGCGAACCTTGGCGAACCTTGGCGAACCTTGGCGAACCTTGGCGAACCTTGGCGAACCTTGGCGAACCTTGGCGAACCTTGGCGAACCTTGGCGAACCTTGGCGAACCTTGGCGAACCTTGGCGAACCTTGGCGAACCTTGGCGAACCTTGGCGAACCTTGGCGAACCTTGGCGAACCTTGGCGAACCTTGGCGAACCTTGGCGAACCTTGGCGAACCTTGGCGAACCTTGGCGAACCTTGGCGAACCTTGGCGAACCTTGGCGAACCTTGGCGAACCTTGGCGAACCTTGGCGAACCTTGGCGAACCTTGGCGAACCTTGGCGAACCTTGGCGAACCTTGGCGAACCTTGGCGAACCTTGGCGAACCTTGGCGAACCTTGGCGAACCTTGGCGAACCTTGGCGAACCTTGGCGAACCTTGGCGAACCTTGGCGAACCTTGGCGAACCTTGGCGAACCTTGGCGAACCTTGGCGAACCTTGGCGAACCTTGGCGAACCTTGGCGAACCTTGGCGAACCTTGACGAACCTTGGCGAACCTTGGCGAACCTTGGCGAACCTTGGCGAACCTTGGCGAACCTTGACGAACCTTGGCGAACCTTGGCGAACCTTGGCGAACCTTGGCGAACCTTGGCGAACCTTGGCGAACCTTGGCGAACCTTGGCGAACCTTGGCGAACCTTGGCGAACCTTGGCGAACCTTGGCGAACCTTGGCGAACCTTGGCGAACCTTGGCGAACCTTGGCGAACCTTGGCGAACCTTGGCGAACCTTGGCGAACGATTGAAGCCTGATTCTGAGCCTGAGCCTGAGCCTGAGCCTGAAGCTTGGCGAAGCTTGGCGAGCAGTGCTGTGCTGTGCTGTGCTGGCCAGTGGTGTTTCCCAGCTCGCCAAAGCAGTATTTTTGATTTTTCTTCAACGCCAATGCAACTTATAAGGAGTTACCTTGTGATTTTATTGTAGAATAGCATATTCCACACTTATTCAGAATGATAATTACCTTTATAAATGTTAGAAAAGCATGCTGTGACTGTGCTGTGCATTTTTCTAAAACTTTTTCTTCTTGAATTGCTCTATGAATTTATTGATTCAATAGACTTGAAATGGTGTATTGGACATTGATTTACACATCCTGTAATAAAAAAAATGGTTTTAACAAGTGATATAAATATTATAGCAACTTCAAGTGCTGTGCTGTGCCTGGAAGAATTTCTTCTTGTTTCTATTTCATCAACATCATGGATGTTTTTATGAATTCTTTGATTCAATTAACTTTAAATGATGTATTGGACAGTGATTTACACATCCTGTAAGAATAAATCGCTTTGAATAAGCGAAAATATATCAAATTCAAATTCATTGAAGTGGTGTTTCCCAGCTCGCCAAAGCAGTATTTTTGATTTTTCTTCAACGCCAATGCAAGATATAGCTTGGCGATGATTGGCGAAGCTTGGCGATGATTGGCGAACCTCGGCGAACCTTTGCGAACCTTGGCAAACCTTGGCGAACCTTGGCGAACCTTGGCGAACCTTGGCGAACCTTGGCGAACCTTGGCGAACCTTGGCGAACCTTGGCGAACCTTGGCGAACCTTGGCGAACCTTGGCGAACCTTGGCGAACCTTGGCGAACCTTGGCGAACCTTGGCGAACGATTGAAGCCTGATTCTGAGCCTGAGCCTGAGCCTGAGCCTGAAGCTTGGCGAAGCTTGGCGAGCAGTGCTATGCTGTGCTGTGCTGGCCAGTGGTGTTTCCCAGCTCGCCAAAGCAGTATTTTTGATTTTTCTTCAACGCCAATGCAACTTATAAGGAGTAATCTTGTGATTTTATTGTAGAATAGCATATTCCACACTTATTCAGAATGATAATTACCTTTATAAATGATAGAAAAGCATGCTGTGACTGTGCTGTGCATTTTTCTAAAACTTTTTCTTCTTGAATTGCTCTATGAATTTTGAATTTATTGATTCAATAGACTTGAAATGGTGTATTGGACATTGATTTACACATCCTGTAATAAAAAAAATGGTTTTAACAATTGATATAAATATTATAGCAACTTCAAGTGCTGTGCTGTGCCTGGAAGACTTTCTTCTTGTTTCTATTTCATAAACATCATGGATGTTTTTATGAATTCTTTGATTCAATTAACTTTAAATGATGTATTGGACAGTGATTTACACATCCTGTAAGAATAAATCGCTTTGAATAAGCGAAAATATATCAAATTCAAATTCATTGAATTGGTGTTTCCCAGCTCGCCAAAGCAGTATTTTTGATTTTTCTTCAACGCCAATGCAAGATATAGCTTGGCGATGATTGGCGAAGCTTGGCGATGATTGGCGAACCTTGGCGAACCTTGGCGAACCTTGGCGAACCTTGGCGAACCTTGGCGAACCTTGGCGAACCTTGGCGAACCTTGGCGATCCTTGGCGAACCTTGGCGAACCTTGGCGAACCTTGGCGAACCTTGGCGAACCTTGGCGAACCTTGGCGAACCTTGGCGAACCTTGGCGAACCTTGGCGAACCTTGGCGAACCTTGGCGAACCTTGGCGAACCTTGGCGAACCTTGGCGAACCTTGGCGAAGCTTTGCGAACGATTGAAGCCTGATTCTGAGCCTGAGCCTGATCCTGAGCCTGAAGCTTGGCGAAGCTTGGCGAGCAGTGCTGTGCTGTGCTGTGCTGGCCAGTGGTGTTTCCCAGCTCGCCAAAGCAGTATTTTTGATTTTTCTTCAACGCCAATGCAACTTATGAGGAGTTATCTTGTGATTTTATTGTAGAATAGCATATTCCACACTTATTCAGAATGAAAATTACCTTTATAAATGATAGAAAAGCATGCTGTGACTGTGCTGTGCATTTTTCTAAAACTTTTTCTTCTTGAATTGCTCTATGAATTTATTGATTCAATAGACTTGAAATGGTGTATTGGACATTGATTTACACATCCTGTAATAAAAAAAATGGTTTTAACAAGTGATATAAATATTATAGCAACTTCAAGTGCTGTGCAGTGCCTGGAAGAATTTCTTCTTGTTTCTATTTCATAAACATCATGGATGTTTTTATGAATTCTTTGATTCAATTAACTTTAAATGATGTATTGGACAGTGATTTACACATCCTGTAAGAATAAATCGCTTTGAATAAGCGAAAATATATCAAATTCAAATTCATTGAAGTGGTGTTTCCCAGCTCGCCAAAGCAGTATTTTTGATTTTTCTTCAACGCCAATGCAAGATATAGCTTGGCGATGATTGGCGAAGCTTGGCGAAGCTTGGCGATGATTGGCGAACCTTTGCGAACCTTGGCAAAGCTTGGCGAAGCTTGGCGAACCTTGGCGAACCTTGGCGAACCTTGGCGAAGCTTGGCGAACCTTGGCGAAGCTTGGCGAACCTTGGCGAACCTTGGCGAACCTTGGCGAACCTTGGCGAACCTTGGCGAACCTTGGCGAACCTTGGCGAACCTTGGCGAACCTTGGCGAACCTTGGCGAACCTTGGCGAACCTTGGCGAACCTTGGCGAACCTTGGCGAACCTTGGCGAACCTTGGCGAACCTTGGCGAACCTTGGCGAACCTTGGCGAACCTTGGCGAACCTTGGCGAACCTTGGCGAACCTTGGCGAACCTTGGCGAACCTTGGCGAACCTTGGCGAACCTTGGCGAACCTTGGCGAACCTTGGCGAACCTTGGCGAACCTTGGCGAACCTTGGCGAACCTTGGCGAACCTTGGCGAACCTTGGCGAACCTTGGCGAACCTTGGCGAACCTTGGCGAACCTTGGCGAACCTTGGCGAACCTTGGCGAACCTTGGCGAACCTTGGCGAACCTTGGCGAACCTTGGCGAACCTTGGCGAACCTTGGCGAACCTTGGCGAACCTTGGCGAACCTTGGCGAACCTTGGCGAACCTTGGCGAACCTTGGCGAACCTTGGCGAACCTTGGCGAACCTTGGCGAACCTTGGCGAACCTTGGCGAACCTTGGCGAACCTTGGCGAACCTTGGCGAACCTTGGCGAACCTTGGCGAACCTTGGCGAACCTTGGCGAACCTTGGCGAACCTTGGCGAACCTTGGCGAACCTTGGCGAACCTTGGCGAACCTTGGCGAACCTTGGCGAACCTTGGCGAACCTTGGCGAACCTTGGCGAACCTTGGCGAACCTTGGCGAACCTTGGCGAACCTTGGCGAACCTTGGCGAACCTTGGCGAACCTTGGCGAACCTTGGCGAACCTTGGCGAACCTTGGCGAACCTTGGCGAACCTTGGCGAACCTTGGCGAACCTTGGCGAACCTTGGCGAACCTTGGCGAACCTTGGCGAACCTTGGCGAACCTTGGCGAACCTTGGCGAACCTTGGCGAACCTTGGCGAACCTTGGCGAACCTTGGCGAACCTTGGCGAACCTTGGCGAACCTTGGCGAACCTTGGCGAACCTTGGCGAACCTTGGCGAACCTTGGCGAACCTTGGCGAACCTTGGCGAACCTTGGCGAACCTTGGCGAACCTTGGCGAACCTTGGCGAACCTTGGCGAACCTTGGCGAACCTTGGCGAACCTTGGCGAACCTTGGCGAACCTTGGCGAACCTTGGCGAACCTTGGCGAACCTTGGCGAACCTTGGCGAACCTTGGCGAACCTTGGCGAACCTTGGCGAACCTTGGCGAACCTTGGCGAACCTTGGCGAACCTTGGCGAACCTTGGCGAACCTTGGCGAACCTTGGCGAACCTTGGCGAACCTTGGCGAACCTTGGCGAACCTTGGCGAACCTTGGCGAACCTTGGCGAACCTTGGCGAACCTTGGCGAACCTTGGCGAACCTTGGCGAACCTTGGCGAACCTTGGCGAACCTTGGCGAACCTTGGCGAACCTTGGCGAACCTTGGCGAACCTTGGCGAACCTTGGCGAACCTTGGCGAACCTTGGCGAACCTTGGCGAACCTTGGCGAACCTTGGCGAACCTTGGCGAACCTTGGCGAACCTTGGCGAACCTTGGCGAACCTTGGCGAACCTTGGCGAACCTTGGCGAACGATTGAAGCCTGATTCTGAGCCTGAGCCTGAGCCTGAGCCTGAAGCTTGGCGAAGCTTGGCGAGCAGTGCTGTGCTGTGCTGTGCTGGCCAGTGGTGTTTCCCAGCTCGCCAAAGCAGTATTTTTGATTTTTCTTCAACGCCAATGCAAGATATAGCTTGGCGATGATTGGCGAAGCTTGGCGAACCTTGGCGAACCTTGGCGAACCTTGGCGAACCTTGGCGAACCTTGGCGAACCTTGGCGAACCTTGGCGAACCTTGGCGAACCTTGGCGAACCTTGGCGAACCTTGGCGAACCTTGGCGAACCTTGGCGAACCTTGGCGAACCTTGGCGAACCTTGGCGAACCTTGGCGAACCTTGGCGAACCTTGGCGAACCTTGGCGAACCTTGGCGAACCTTGGCGAACCTTGGCGAACCTTGGCGAACCTTGGCGAACCTTGGCGAACCTTGGCGAACCTTGGCGAACCTTGGCGAACCTTGGCGAACCTTGGCGAACCTTGGCGAACCTTGGCGAACCTTGGCGAACCTTGGCGAACCTTGGCGAACCTTGGCGAACCTTGGCGAACCTTGGCGAACCTTGGCGAACCTTGGCGAACCTTGGCGAACCTTGGCGAACCTTGGCGAACCTTGGCGAACCTTGGCGAACCTTGGCGAACCTTGGCGAACCTTGGCGAACCTTGGCGAACCTTGGCGAACCTTGGCGAACCTTGGCGAACCTTGGCGAACCTTGGCGAACCTTGGCGAACCTTGGCGAACCTTGGCGAACCTTGGCGAACCTTGGCGAACCTTGGCGAACCTTGGCGAACCTTGGCGAACCTTGGCGAACCTTGGCGAACCTTGGCGAACCTTGGCGAACCTTGGCGAACCTTGGCGAACCTTGGCGAACGATTGAAGCCTGATTCTGAGCCTGAGCCTGAGCCTGAGCCTGAAGCTTGGCGAAGCTTGGCGAGCAGTGCTGTGCTGTGCTGTGCTGGCCAGTGGTGTTTCCCAGCTCGCCAAAGCAGTATTTTTGATTTTTCTTCAACGCCAATGCAACTTATAAGGAGTTACCTTGTGATTTTATTGTAGAATAGCATATTCCACACTTATTCAGAATGATAATTACCTTTATAAATGTTAGAAAAGCATGCTGTGACTGTGCTGTGCATTTTTCTAAAACTTTTTCTTCTTGAATTGCTCTATGAATTTATTGATTCAATAGACTTGAAATGGTGTATTGGACATTGATTTACACATCCTGTAATAAAAAAAATGGTTTTAACAAGTGATATAAATATTATAGCAACTTCAAGTGCTGTGCTGTGCCTGGAAGAATTTCTTCTTGTTTCTATTTCATCAACATCATGGATGTTTTTATGAATTCTTTGATTCAATTAACTTTAAATGATGTATTGGACAGTGATTTACACATCCTGTAAGAATAAATCGCTTTGAATAAGCGAAAATATATCAAATTCAAATTCATTGAAGTGGTGTTTCCCAGCTCGCCAAAGCAGTATTTTTGATTTTTCTTCAACGCCAATGCAAGATATAGCTTGGCGATGATTGGCGAAGCTTGGCGATGATTGGCGAACCTCGGCGAACCTTTGCGAACCTTGGCAAACCTTGGCGAACCTTGGCGAACCTTGGCGAACCTTAGCGAACCTTGGCGAACCTTGGCGAACCTTGGCGAACGATTGAAGCCTGATTCTGAGCCTGAGCCTGAGCCTGAGCCTGAAGCTTGGCGAAGCTTGGCGAGCAGTGCTATGCTGTGCTGTGCTGGCCAGTGGTGTTTCCCAGCTCGCCAAAGCAGTATTTTTGATTTTTCTTCAACGCCAATGCAACTTATAAGGAGTTACCTTGTGATTTTATTGTAGAATAGCATATTCCACACTTATTCAGAATGATAATTACCTTTATAAATGTTAGAAAAGCATGCTGTGACTGTGCTGTGCATTTTTCTAAAACTTTTTCTTCTTGAATTGCTCTATGAATTTATTGATTCAATAGACTTGAAATGGTGTATTGGACATTGATTTACACATCCTGTAATAAAAAAAATGGTTTTAACAAGTGATATAAATATTATAGCAACTTCAAGTGCTGTGCTGTGCCTGGAAGAATTTCTTCTTGGTTCTATTTCATCAACATCATGGATGTTTTAATGAATTCTTTGATTCAATTAACTTTAAATGATGTATTGGACAGTGATTTACACATCCTGTAAGAATAAATCGCTTTGAATAAGCGAAAATATATCAAATTCAAATTCATTGAAGTGGTGTTTCCCAGCTCGCCAAAGCAGTATTTTTGATTTTTCTTCAACGCCAATGCAAGATATAGCTTGGCGATGATTGGCGAAGCTTGGCGATGATTGGCGAACCTCGGCGAACCTTTGCGAACCTTGGCAAACCTTGGCGAACCTTGGCGAACCTTGGCGAACCTTGGCGAACCTTGGCGAACCTTGGCGAACCTTGGCGAACGATTGAAGCCTGATTCTGAGCCTGAGCCTGAGCCTGAGCCTGAAGCTTGGCGAAGCTTGGCGAGCAGTGCTATGCTGTGCTGTGCTGGCCAGTGGTGTTTCCCAGCTCGCCAAAGCAGTATTTTTGATTTTTCTTCAACGCCAATGCAACTTATAAGGAGTTACCTTGTGATTTTATTGTAGAATAGCATATTCCACACTTATTCAGAATGATAATTACCTTTATAAATGTTAGAAAAGCATGCTGTGACTGTGCTGTGCATTTTTCTAAAACTTTTTCTTCTTGAATTGCTCTATGAATTTATTGATTCAATAGACTTGAAATGGTGTATTGGACATTGATTTACACATCCTGTAATAAAAAAAATGGTTTTAACAAGTGATATAAATATTATAGCAACTTCAAGTGCTGTGCTGTGCCTGGAAGAATTTCTTCTTGGTTCTATTTCATCAACATCATGGATGTTTTAATGAATTCTTTGATTCAATTAACTTTAAATGATGTATTGGACAGTGATTTACACATCCTGTAAGAATAAATCGCTTTGAATAAGCGAAAATATATCAAATTCAAATTCATTGAAGTGGTGTTTCCCAGCTCGCCAAAGCAGTATTTTTGATTTTTCTTCAACGCCAATGCAAGATATAGCTTGGCGATGATTGGCGAAGCTTGGCGATGATTGGCGAACCTCGGCGAACCTTTGCGAACCTTGGCGAACCTTGGCGAACCTTGGCGAACCTTGGCGAACCTTGGCGAACCTTGGCGAACCTTGGCGAACCTTGGCGAACCTTGGCGAACCTTGGCGAACCTTGGCGAACCTTGGCGAACCTTGGCGAACCTTGGCGAACCTTGGCGAACCTTGGCGAACGATTGAAGCCTGATTCTGAGCCTGAGCCTGAGCCTGAGCCTGAAGCTTGGCGAAGCTTGGCGAGCAGTGCTATGCTGTGCTGTGCTGGCCAGTGGTGTTTCCCAGCTCGCCAAAGCAGTATTTTTGATTTTTCTTCAACGCCAATGCAACTTATAAGGAGTAATCTTGTGATTTTATTGTAGAATAGCATATTCCACACTTATTCAGAATGATAATTACCTTTATAAATGATAGAAAAGCATGCTGTGACTGTGCTGTGCATTTTTCTAAAACTTTTTCTTCTTGAATTGCTCTATGAATTTTGAATTTATTGATTCAATAGACTTGAAATGGTGTATTGGACATTGATTTACACATCCTGTAATAAAAAAAATGGTTTTAACAATTGATATAAATATTATAGCAACTTCAAGTGCTGTGCTGTGCCTGGAAGACTTTCTTCTTGTTTCTATTTCATAAACATCATGGATGTTTTTATGAATTCTTTGATTCAATTAACTTTAAATGATGTATTGGACAGTGATTTACACATCCTGTAAGAATAAATCGCTTTGAATAAGCGAAAATATATCAAATTCAAATTCATTGAATTGGTGTTTCCCAGCTCGCCAAAGCAGTATTTTTGATTTTTCTTCAACGCCAATGCAAGATATAGCTTGGCGATGATTGGCGAAGCTTGGCGATGATTGGCGAACCTTGGCGAACCTTTGCGAACCTTGGCGAACCTTGGCGAACCTTGGCGAACCTTGGCGAACCTTGGCGAACCTTGGCGAACCTTGGCGAACCTTGGCGAACCTTGGCGAACCTTGGCGATCCTTGGCGAACCTTGGCGAACCTTGGCGAACCTTGGCGAACCTTGGCGAACCTTGGCGAACCTTGGCGAACCTTGGCGAACCTTGGCGAACCTTGGCGAACCTTGGCGAACCTTGGCGAACCTTGGCGAACCTTGGCGAACCTTGGCGAACCTTGGCGAACCTTGGCGAACCTTGGCGAAGCTTTGCGAACGATTGAAGCCTGATTCTGAGCCTGAGCCTGATCCTGAGCCTGAAGCTTGGCGAAGCTTGGCGAGCAGTGCTGTGCTGTGCTGTGCTGGCCAGTGGTGTTTCCCAGCTCGCCAAAGCAGTATTTTTGATTTTTCTTCAACGCCAATGCAACTTATGAGGAGTTATCTTGTGATTTTATTGTAGAATAGCATATTCCACACTTATTCAGAATGAAAATTACCTTTATAAATGATAGAAAAGCATGCTGTGACTGTGCTGTGCATTTTTCTAAAACTTTTTCTTCTTGAATTGCTCTATGAATTTATTGATTCAATAGACTTGAAATGGTGTATTGGACATTGATTTACACATCCTGTAATAAAAAAAATGGTTTTAACAAGTGATATAAATATTATAGCAACTTCAAGTGCTGTGCAGTGCCTGGAAGAATTTCTTCTTGTTTCTATTTCATAAACATCATGGATGTTTTTATGAATTCTTTGATTCAATTAACTTTAAATGATGTATTGGACAGTGATTTACACATCCTGTAAGAATAAATCGCTTTGAATAAGCGAAAATATATCAAATTCAAATTCATTGAAGTGGTGTTTCCCAGCTCGCCAAAGCAGTATTTTTGATTTTTCTTCAACGCCAATGCAAGATATAGCTTGGCGATGATTGGCGAAGCTTGGCGAAGCTTGGCGATGATTGGCGAACCTTTGCGAACCTTGGCAAAGCTTGGCGAAGCTTGGCGAACCTTGGCGAACCTTGGCGAAGCTTGGCGAACCTTGGCGAACCTTGGCGAACCTTGGCGAACCTTGGCGAACCTTGGCGAACCTTGGCGAACCTTGGCGAACCTTGGCGAACCTTGGCGAACCTTGGCGAACCTTGGCGAACCTTGGCGAACCTTGGCGAACCTTGGCGAACCTTGGCGAACCTTGGCGAACCTTGGCGAACCTTGGCGAACCTTGGCGAACCTTGGCGAACCTTGGCGAACCTTGGCGAAGCTTTGCGAACGATTGAAGCCTGATTCTGAGCCTGAGCCTGAGCCTGAAGCTTGGCGAAGTTTGGCGAGCAGTGCTGTGCTGTGCTGTGCTGGCCAGTGGTGTTTCTCAGCTCGCCAAAGCAGTATTTTTGATTTTTCTTCAACGCCAATGCAACTTATAAGGAGTTATCTTGTGATTTTATTGTAGAATAGCATATTCCACACTTATTCAGAATGATAATTACCTTTATAAATGATAGAAAAGCATACTGTGACTGTGCTGTGCATTTTTCTAAAACTTTTTCTTCTTGAATTGCTCTATGAATTTATTGATTCAATAGACTTGAAATGGTGTATTGGACATTGATTTACACATCCTGTAATAAACAAAATGGTTTTAACAAGTGATATAAATATTATAGCAACTTCAAGTGCTGTGCTGTGCCTGGAAGAATTTCTTCTTGTTTCTATTTCATAAACATCATGGATGTTTTAATGAATTCTTTGATTCAATTAACTTTAAATGATTTATTGGACAGTGATTTACACATCCTGTAAGAATAAATCGCTTTGAATAAGCGAAAATATATCAAATTCAAATTCATTGAATTGGTGTTTCCCAGCTCGCCAAAGCAGTATTTTTGATTTTTCTTCAACGCCAATGCAAGATATAGCTTGGCGATGATTGGCGAAGCTTGGCGATGATTGGCGAACCTTAACGAACCTTTGCGAACCTTGGCGAACCTTGGCGAACCTTGGCGAACCTTGGCGATCCTTGGCGAACCTTGGCGAACCTTGGCGAACCTTGGCGAACCTTGGCGAACCTTGGCGAACCTTGGCGAACCTTGACGAACCTTGGCGAACCTTGGCGAACCTTGGCGAACCTTGGCGAACCTTGGCGAACCTTGGCGAACCTTGGCGAACCTTGGCGAACCTTGGCGAACCTTGGCGAAGCTTTGCGAACGATTGAAGCCTGATTCTGAGCCTGAGCCTGATCCTGAGCCTGAAGCTTGGCGAAGCTTGGCGAGCAGTGCTGTGCTGTGCTGTGCTGGCCAGTGGTGTTTCCCAGCTCGCCAAAGCAGTATTTTTGATTTTTCTTCAACGCCAATGCAACTTATAAGGAGTTATCTTGTGATTTTATTGTAGAATAGCATATTCCAAACTTATTCAGAATGAAAATTACCTTTATAAATGATAGAAAAGCATGCTGTGACTGTGCTGTGCATTTTTCTAAAACTTTTTCTTCTTGAATTGCTCTATGAATTTATTGATTCAATAGACTTGAAATGGTGTATTGGACATTGATTTACACATCCTGTAATAAAAAAAATGGTTTTAACAAGTGATATAAATATTATAGCAACTTCAAGTGCTGTGCTGTGCCTGGAAGAATTTCTTCTTGTTTCTATTTCATCAACATCATGGATGTTTTTATGAATTCTTTGATTCAATTAACTTTAAATGATGTATTGGACAGTGATTTACACATCCTGTAAGAATAAATCGCTTTGAATAAGCGAAAATATATCAAATTCAAATTCATTGAAGTGGTGTTTCCCAGCTCGCCAAAGCAGTATTTTTGATTTTTCTTCAACGCCAATGCAAGATATAGCTTGGCGATGATTGGCGAAGCTTGGCGATGATTGGCGAACCTCGGCGAACCTTTGCGAACCTTGGCAAACCTTGGCGAACCTTGGCGAACCTTGGCGAACCTTGGCGAACCTTGGCGAACCATGGCGAACCTTGGCGAACGATTGAAGCCTGATTCTGAGCCTGAGCCTGAGCCTGAGCCTGAAGCTTGGCGAAGCTTGGCGAGCAGTGCTATGCTGTGCTGTGCTGGCCAGTGGTGTTTCCCAGCTCGCCAAAGCAGTATTTTTGATTTTTCTTCAACGCCAATGCAACTTATAAGGAGTTACCTTGTGATTTTATTGTAGAATAGCATATTCCACACTTATTCAGAATGATAATTACCTTTATAAATGTTAGAAAAGCATGCTGTGACTGTGCTGTGCATTTTTCTAAAACTTTTTCTTCTTGAATTGCTCTATGAATTTATTGATTCAATAGACTTGAAATGGTGTATTGGACATTGATTTACACATCCTGTAATAAAAAAAATGGTTTTAACAAGTGATATAAATATTATAGCAACTTCAAGTGCTGTGCTGTGCCTGGAAGAATTTCTTCTTGGTTCTATTTCATCAACATCATGGATGTTTTAATGAATTCTTTGATTCAATTAACTTTAAATGATGTATTGGACAGTGATTTACACATCCTGTAAGAATAAATCGCTTTGAATAAGCGAAAATATATCAAATTCAAATTCATTGAAGTGGTGTTTCCCAGCTCGCCAAAGCAGTATTTTTGATTTTTCTTCAACGCCAATGCAAGATATAGCTTGGCGATGATTGGCGAAGCTTGGCGATGATTGGCGAACCTCGGCGAACCTTTGCGAACCTTGGCAAACCTTGGCGAACCTTGGCGAACCTTGGCGAACCTTGGCGAACCTTGGCGAACCTTGGCGAACCTTGGCGAACGATTGAAGCCTGATTCTGAGCCTGAGCCTGAGCCTGAGCCTGAAGCTTGGCGAAGCTTGGCGAGCAGTGCTATGCTGTGCTGTGCTGGCCAGTGGTGTTTCCCAGCTCGCCAAAGCAGTATTTTTGATTTTTCTTCAACGCCAATGCAACTTATAAGGAGTTACCTTGTGATTTTATTGTAGAATAGCATATTCCACACTTATTCAGAATGATAATTACCTTTATAAATGTTAGAAAAGCATGCTGTGACTGTGCTGTGCATTTTTCTAAAACTTTTTCTTCTTGAATTGCTCTATGAATTTATTGATTCAATAGACTTGAAATGGTGTATTGGACATTGATTTACACATCCTGTAATAAAAAAAATGGTTTTAACAAGTGATATAAATATTATAGCAACTTCAAGTGCTGTGCTGTGCCTGGAAGAATTTCTTCTTGGTTCTATTTCATCAACATCATGGATGTTTTAATGAATTCTTTGATTCAATTAACTTTAAATGATGTATTGGACAGTGATTTACACATCCTGTAAGAATAAATCGCTTTGAATAAGCGAAAATATATCAAATTCAAATTCATTGAAGTGGTGTTTCCCAGCTCGCCAAAGCAGTATTTTTGATTTTTCTTCAACGCCAATGCAAGATATAGCTTGGCGATGATTGGCGAAGCTTGGCGATGATTGGCGAACCTCGGCGAACCTTTGCGAACCTTGGCAAACCTTGGCGAACCTTGGCGAACCTTGGCGAACCTTGGCGAACCTTGGCGAACCTTGGCGAACCTTGGCGAACCTTGGCGAACCTTGGCGAACCTTGGCGAACCTTGGCGAACCTTGGCGAACCTTGGCGAACCTTGGCGAACCTTGGCGAACGATTGAAGCCTGATTCTGAGCCTGAGCCTGAGCCTGAGCCTGAAGCTTGGCGAAGCTTGGCGAGCAGTGCTATGCTGTGCTGTGCTGGCCAGTGGTGTTTCCCAGCTCGCCAAAGCAGTATTTTTGATTTTTCTTCAACGCCAATGCAACTTATAAGGAGTAATCTTGTGATTTTATTGTAGAATAGCATATTCCACACTTATTCAGAATGATAATTACCTTTATAAATGATAGAAAAGCATGCTGTGACTGTGCTGTGCATTTTTCTAAAACTTTTTCTTCTTGAATTGCTCTATGAATTTTGAATTTATTGATTCAATAGACTTGAAATGGTGTATTGGACATTGATTTACACATCCTGTAATAAAAAAAATGGTTTTAACAATTGATATAAATATTATAGCAACTTCAAGTGCTGTGCTGTGCCTGGAAGACTTTCTTCTTGTTTCTATTTCATAAACATCATGGATGTTTTTATGAATTCTTTGATTCAATTAACTTTAAATGATGTATTGGACAGTGATTTACACATCCTGTAAGAATAAATCGCTTTGAATAAGCGAAAATATATCAAATTCAAATTCATTGAATTGGTGTTTCCCAGCTCGCCAAAGCAGTATTTTTGATTTTTCTTCAACGCCAATGCAAGATATAGCTTGGCGATGATTGGCGAAGCTTGGCGATGATTGGCGAACCTTGGCGAACCTTTGCGAACCTTGGCGAACCTTGGCGAACCTTGGCGAACCTTGGCGAACCTTGGCGAACCTTGGCGAACCTTGGCGAACCTTGGCGAACCTTGGCGAACCTTGGCGATCCTTGGCGAACCTTGGCGAACCTTGGCGAACCTTGGCGAACCTTGGCGAACCTTGGCGAACCTTGGCGAACCTTGGCGAACCTTGGCGAACCTTGGCGAACCTTGGCGAACCTTGGCGAACCTTGGCGAACCTTGGCGAACCTTGGCGAACCTTGGCGAACCTTGGCGAACCTTGGCGAAGCTTTGCGAACGATTGAAGCCTGATTCTGAGCCTGAGCCTGATCCTGAGCCTGAAGCTTGGCGAAGCTTGGCGAGCAGTGCTGTGCTGTGCTGTGCTGGCCAGTGGTGTTTCCCAGCTCGCCAAAGCAGTATTTTTGATTTTTCTTCAACGCCAATGCAACTTATGAGGAGTTATCTTGTGATTTTATTGTAGAATAGCATATTCCACACTTATTCAGAATGAAAATTACCTTTATAAATGATAGAAAAGCATGCTGTGACTGTGCTGTGCATTTTTCTAAAACTTTTTCTTCTTGAATTGCTCTATGAATTTATTGATTCAATAGACTTGAAATGGTGTATTGGACATTGATTTACACATCCTGTAATAAAAAAAATGGTTTTAACAAGTGATATAAATATTATAGCAACTTCAAGTGCTGTGCAGTGCCTGGAAGAATTTCTTCTTGTTTCTATTTCATAAACATCATGGATGTTTTTATGAATTCTTTGATTCAATTAACTTTAAATGATGTATTGGACAGTGATTTACACATCCTGTAAGAATAAATCGCTTTGAATAAGCGAAAATATATCAAATTCAAATTCATTGAAGTGGTGTTTCCCAGCTCGCCAAAGCAGTATTTTTGATTTTTCTTCAACGCCAATGCAAGATATAGCTTGGCGATGATTGGCGAAGCTTGGCGAAGCTTGGCGATGATTGGCGAACCTTTGCGAACCTTGGCAAAGCTTGGCGAAGCTTGGCGAACCTTGGCGAACCTTGGCGAAGCTTGGCGAACCTTGGCGAACCTTGGCGAACCTTGGCGAACCTTGGCGAACCTTGGCGAACCTTGGCGAACCTTGGCGAACCTTGGCGAACCTTGGCGAACCTTGGCGAACCTTGGCGAACCTTGGCGAACCTTGGCGAACCTTGGCGAACCTTGGCGAACCTTGGCGAACCTTGGCGAACCTTGGCGAACCTTGGCGAACCTTGGCGAAGCTTTGCGAACGATTGAAGCCTGATTCTGAGCCTGAGCCTGAGCCTGAAGCTTGGCGAAGTTTGGCGAGCAGTGCTGTGCTGTGCTGTGCTGGCCAGTGGTGTTTCTCAGCTCGCCAAAGCAGTATTTTTGATTTTTCTTCAACGCCAATGCAACTTATAAGGAGTTATCTTGTGATTTTATTGTAGAATAGCATATTCCACACTTATTCAGAATGATAATTACCTTTATAAATGATAGAAAAGCATACTGTGACTGTGCTGTGCATTTTTCTAAAACTTTTTCTTCTTGAATTGCTCTATGAATTTATTGATTCAATAGACTTGAAATGGTGTATTGGACATTGATTTACACATCCTGTAATAAACAAAATGGTTTTAACAAGTGATATAAATATTATAGCAACTTCAAGTGCTGTGCTGTGCCTGGAAGAATTTCTTCTTGTTTCTATTTCATAAACATCATGGATGTTTTAATGAATTCTTTGATTCAATTAACTTTAAATGATTTATTGGACAGTGATTTACACATCCTGTAAGAATAAATCGCTTTGAATAAGCGAAAATATATCAAATTCAAATTCATTGAATTGGTGTTTCCCAGCTCGCCAAAGCAGTATTTTTGATTTTTCTTCAACGCCAATGCAAGATATAGCTTGGCGATGATTGGCGAAGCTTGGCGATGATTGGCGAACCTTAACGAACCTTTGCGAACCTTGGCGAACCTTGGCGAACCTTGGCGAACCTTGGCGATCCTTGGCGAACCTTGGCGAACCTTGGCGAACCTTGGCGAACCTTGGCGAACCTTGGCGAACCTTGGCGAACCTTGACGAACCTTGGCGAACCTTGGCGAACCTTGGCGAACCTTGGCGAACCTTGGCGAACCTTGGCGAACCTTGGCGAACCTTGGCGAACCTTGGCGAACCTTGGCGAAGCTTTGCGAACGATTGAAGCCTGATTCTGAGCCTGAGCCTGATCCTGAGCCTGAAGCTTGGCGAAGCTTGGCGAGCAGTGCTGTGCTGTGCTGTGCTGGCCAGTGGTGTTTCCCAGCTCGCCAAAGCAGTATTTTTGATTTTTCTTCAACGCCAATGCAACTTATAAGGAGTTATCTTGTGATTTTATTGTAGAATAGCATATTCCAAACTTATTCAGAATGAAAATTACCTTTATAAATGATAGAAAAGCATGCTGTGACTGTGCTGTGCATTTTTCTAAAACTTTTTCTTCTTGAATTGCTCTATGAATTTATTGATTCAATAGACTTGAAATGGTGTATTGGACATTGATTTACACATCCTGTAATAAAAAAAATGGTTTTAACAAGTGATATAAATATTATAGCAACTTCAAGTGCTGTGCAGTGCCTGGAAGAATTTCTTCTTGTTTCTATTTCATAAACATCATGGATGTTTTTATGAATTCTTTGATTCAATTAACTTTAAATGATGTATTGGACAGTGATTTACACATCCTGTAAGAATAAATCGCTTTGAATAAGCGAAAATATATCAAATTCAAATTCATTGAAGTGGTGTTTCCCAGCTCGCCAAAGCAGTATTTTTGATTTTTCTTCAACGCCAATGCAAGATATAGCTTGGCGATGATTGGCGAAGCTTGGCGATGATTGGCGAACCTTTGCGAACCTTGGCAAAGCTTGGCGAACCTTGGCGAACCTTGGCGAAGCTTGGCGAAGCTTGGCGAACCTTGGCGAACCTTGGCGAACCTTGGCGAACCTTGGCGAACCTTGGCGAACCTTGGCGAACCTTGGCGAACCTTGGCGAACCTTGGCGAACCTTGGTGAACCTTGGCGAACCTTGGCGAACCTTGGCGAACCTTGGCGAACCTTGGCGAACCTTGGCGAACCTTGGCGAACCTTGGCGAACCTTGGCGAACCTTGGCGAACCTTGGCGAACCTTGGCGAACCTTGGCGAACCTTGGCGAACCTTGGCGAACCTTGGCGAACCTTGGCGAAGCTTTGCGAACGATTGAAGCCTGATTCTGAGCCTGAGCCTGAGCCTGAAGCTTTGCGAAGTTTGGCGAGCAGTTCTGTGCTGTGCTGTGCTGGCCAGTGGTGTTTCTCAGCTCGCCAAAGCAGTATTTTTGATTTTTCTTCAACGCCAATGCAACTTATAAGGAGTTATCTTGTGATTTTATTGTAGAATAGCATATTCCACACTTATTCAGAATTATAATTACCTTTATAAATGATAGAAAAGCATACTGTGACTGTGCTGTGCATTTTTCTAAAACTTTTTCTTCTTGAATTGCTCTATGAATTTATTGATTCAATAGACTTGAAATGGTGTATTGGACATTGATTTACACATCCTGTAATAAAAAAATGGTTTTAACAAGTGATATAAATATTATAGCAACTTCAAGTGCTGTGCTGTGCCTGGAAGAATTTCTTCTTGTTTCTATTTCATAAACATCATGGATGTTTTAATGAATTCTTTGATTCAATTAACTTTAAATGATTTATTGGACAGTGATTTACACATCCTGTAAGAATAAATCGCTTTGAATAAGCGAAAATATATCAAATTCAAATTCATTGAAGTGGTGTTTCCCAGCTCGCCAAAGCAGTATTTTTGATTTTTCTTCAACGCCAATGCAAGATATAGCTTGGCGATGATTGGCGAAGCTTGGTGATGATTGGCGAACCTTGGCGAACCTTGGCGAACCTTGGCGAACCTTGGCGAACCTTGGCGAACCTTGGCGAACCTTGGCGAACCTTGGCGAACCTTGGCGAACCTTGGCGAACCTTGGCGAACCTTGGCGAACCTTGGCGAACCTTGGCGAACCTTGGCGAACCTTGGCGAACCTTGGCGAACCTTGGCGAACCTTGGCGAACCTTGGCGAACCTTGGCGAACCTTGGCGAACCTTGGCGAACCTTGGCGAACCTTGGCGAACCTTGGCGAACCTTGGCGAACCTTGGCGAACCTTGGCGAACCTTGGCGAACCTTGGCGAACCTTGGCGAACCTTGGCGAACCTTGGCGAACCTTGGCGAACCTTGGCGAACCTTGGCGAACCTTGGCGAACCTTGGCGAACCTTGGCGAACCTTGGCGAACCTTGGCGAACCTTGGCGAACCTTGGCGAACCTTGGCGAACCTTGGCGAACCTTGGCGAACCTTGGCGAACCTTGGCGAACCTTGGCGAACCTTGGCGAACCTTGGCGAACCTTGGCGAACCTTGGCGAACCTTGGCGAACCTTGGCGAACCTTGGCGAACCTTGGCGAACCTTGGCGAACCTTGGCGAACCTTGGCGAACCTTGGCGAACCTTGGCGAACCTTGGCGAACCTTGGCGAACCTTGGCGAACCTTGGCGAACCTTGGCGAACCTTGGCGAACCTTGGCGAACCTTGGCGAACCTTGGCGAACCTTGGCGAACCTTGGCGAACCTTGGCGAACCTTGGCGAACCTTGGCGAACCTTGGCGAACCTTGGCGAACCTTGGCGAACCTTGGCGAACCTTGGCGAACCTTGGCGAACCTTGGCGAACCTTGGCGAACCTTGGCGAACCTTGGCGAACCTTGGCGAACCTTGGCGAACCTTGGCGAACCTTGGCGAACCTTGGCGAACCTTGGCGAACCTTGGCGAACCTTGGCGAACCTTGGCGAACCTTGGCGAACCTTGGCGAACCTTGGCGAACCTTGGCGAACCTTGGCGAACCTTGGCGAACCTTGGCGAACCTTGGCGAACCTTGGCGAACCTTGGCGAACCTTGGCGAACCTTGGCGAACCTTGGCGAACCTTGGCGAACCTTGGCGAACCTTGGCGAACCTTGGCGAACCTTGGCGAACCTTGGCGAACCTTGGCGAACCTTGGCGAACCTTGGCGAACCTTGGCGAACCTTGGCGAACCTTGGCGAACCTTGGCGAACCTTGGCGAACCTTGGCGAACCTTGGCGAACCTTGGCGAACCTTGGCGAACCTTGGCGAACCTTGGCGAACCTTGGCGAACCTTGGCGAACCTTGGCGAACCTTGGCGAACCTTGGCGAACCTTGGCGAACCTTGGCGAACCTTGGCGAACCTTGGCGAACCTTGGCGAACCTTGGCGAACCTTGGCGAACCTTGGCGAACCTTGGCGAACCTTGGCGAACCTTGGCGAACCTTGGCGAACCTTGGCGAACCTTGGCGAACCTTGGCGAACCTTGGCGAACCTTGGCGAACCTTGGCGAACCTTGGCGAACCTTGGCGAACCTTGGCGAACCTTGGCGAACCTTGGCGAACCTTGGCGAACCTTGGCGAACCTTGGCGAACCTTGGCGAACCTTGGCGAACCTTGGCGAACCTTGGCGAACCTTGGCGAACCTTGGCGAACCTTGGCGAACCTTGGCGAACCTTGGCGAACCTTGGCGAACCTTGGCGAACCTTGGCGAACCTTGGCGAACCTTGGCGAACCTTGGCGAACCTTGGCGAACGATTGAAGCCTGATTCTGAGCCTGAGCCTGAGCCTGAGCCTGAAGCTTGGCGAGCAGTGCTGTGCTGTGCTGTGCTGGCCAGTGGTGTTTCCCAGCTCGCCAAAGCAGTATTTTTGATTTTTCTTCAACGCCAATGCAACTTATAAGGAGTTACCTTGTGATTTTATTGTAGAATAGCATATTCCACACTTATTCAGAATGATAATTACCTTTATAAATGTTAGAAAAGCATGCTGTGACTCTGCTGTGCATTTTTCTAAAACTTTTTCTTCTTGAATTGCTCTATGAATTTATTGATTCAATAGACTTGAAATGGTGTATTGGACATTGATTTACACATCCTGTAATAAAAAAAATGGTTTTAACAAGTGATATAAATATTATAGCAACTTCAAGTGCTGTGCTGTACCTGGAAGAATTTCTTCTTGTTTCTATTTCATCAACATCATGGATGTTTTTATGAATTCTTTGATTCAATTAACTTTAAATGATGTATTGGACAGTGATTTACACATCCTGTAAGAATAAATCGCTTTGAATAAGCGAAAATATATCAAATTCAAATTCATTGAAGTGGTGTTTCCCAGCTCGCCAAAGCAGTATTTTTGATTTTTCTTCAACGCCAATGCAAGATATAGCTTGGCGATGATTGGCGAAGCTTGGCGATGATTGGCGAACCTCGGCGAACCTTTGCGAACCTTGGCAAACCTTGGCGAACCTTGGCGAACCTTGGCGAACCTTGGCGAACCTTGGCGAACCTTGGCGAACCTTGGCGAACCTTGGCGAACCTTGGCGAACCTTGGCGAACCTTGGCGAACCATGGCGAACCTTGGCGAACCTTGGCGAACCTTGGCGAAGCTTTGCGAACGATTGAAGCCTGATTCTGAGCCTGAGCCTGAGCCTGAAGCTTGGCGAAGCTTGGCGAGCAGTGCTATGCTGTGCTGTGCTGGCCAGTGGTGTTTCCCAGCTCGCCAAAGCAGTATTTTTGATTTTTCTTCAACGCCAATGCAACTTATAAGGAGTTACCTTGTGATTTTATTGTAGAATAGCATATTCCACACTTATTCAGAATGATAATTACCTTTATAAATGTTAGAAAAGCATGCTGTGACTGTGCTGTGCATTTTTCTAAAACTTTTTCTTCTTGAATTGCTCTATGAATTTATTGATTCAATAGACTTGAAATGGTGTATTGGACATTGATTTACACATCCTGTATTAAAAAAAATGGTTTTAACAAGTGATATAAATATTATAGCAACTTCAAGTGCTGTGCTGTGCCTGGAAGAATTTCTTCTTGGTTCTATTTCATCAACATCATGGATGTTTAAATGAATTCTTTGATTCAATTAACTTTAAATGATGTATTGGACAGTGATTTACACATCCTGTAAGAATAAATCGCTTTGAATAAGCGAAAATATATCAAATTCAAATTCATTGAAGTGGTGTTTCCCAGCTCGCCAAAGCAGTATTTTTGATTTTTCTTCAACGCCAATGCAAGATATAGCTTGGCGATGATTGGCGAAGCTTGGCGATGATTGGCGAACCTCGGCGAACCTTTGCGAACCTTGGCAAACCTTGGCGAACCTTGGCGAACCTTGGCGAACCTTGGCGAACCTTGGCGAACCTTGGCGAACCTTGGCGAACCTTGGCGAACCTTGGCGAACCTTGGCGAACCTTGGCGAACCTTGGCGAACCTTGGCGAACCTTGGCGAACCTTGGCGAACGATTGAAGCCTGATTCTGAGCCTGAGCCTGAGCCTGAGCCTGAAGCTTGGCGAAGCTTGGCGAGCAGTGCTATGCTGTGCTGTGCTGGCCAGTGGTGTTTCCCAGCTCGCCAAAGCAGTATTTTTGATTTTTCTTCAACGCCAATGCAACTTATAAGGAGTAATCTTGTGATTTTATTGTAGAATAGCATATTCCACACTTATTCAGAATGATAATTACCTTTATAAATGATAGAAAAGCATGCTGTGACTGTGCTGTGCATTTTTCTAAAACTTTTTCTTCTTGAATTGCTCTATGAATTTTGAATTTATTGATTCAATAGACTTGAAATGGTGTATTGGACATTGATTTACACATCCTGTAATAAAAAAAATGGTTTTAACAATTGATATAAATATTGTAGCAACTTCAAGTGCTGTGCTGTGCCTGGAAGACTTTCTTCTTGTTTCTATTTCATAAACATCATGGATGTTTTTATGAATTCTTTGATTCAATTAACTTTAAATGATGTATTGGACAGTGATTTACACATCCTGTAAGAATAAATCGCTTTGAATAAGCGAAAATATATCAAATTCAAATTCATTGAATTGGTGTTTCCCAGCTCGCCAAAGCAGTATTTTTGATTTTTCTTCAACGCCAATGCAAGATATAGCTTGGCGATGATTGGCGAACCTTGGCGAACCTTGGCGAACCTTGGCGAACCTTGGCGAACCTTGGCGAACCTTGGCGAACCTTGGCGAACCTTGGCGAACCTTGGCGAACCTTGGCGAACCTTGGCGAACCTTGGCGAACCTTGGCGAACCTTGGCGAACCTTGGCGAACCTTGGCGAACCTTGGCGAACCTTGGCGAACCTTGGCGAACCTTGGCGAACCTTGGCGAACCTTGGCGAACCTTGGCGAACCTTGGCGAACCTTGGCGAACCTTGGCGAACCTTGGCGAACCTTGGCGAACCTTGGCGAACCTTGGCGAACCTTGGCAAACCTTGGCGAACCTTGGCGAACCTTGGCGAACCTTGGCGAACCTTGGCGAACCTTGGCGAACCTTGGCGAACCTTGGCGAACCTTGGCGAACCTTGGCGAACCTTGGCGAACCTTGGCGAACCTTGGCGAACCTTGGCGAACCTTGGCGAACCTTGGCGAACGATTGAAGCCTGATTCTGAGCCTGAAGCTTGGCGAAGCTTGGCGAGCAGTGCTATGCTGTGCTGTGCTGGCCAGTGGTGTTTCCCAGCTCGCCAAAGCAGTATTTTTGATTTTTCTTCAACGCCAATGCAACTTATAAGGAGTTACCTTGTGATTTTATTGTAGAATAGCATATTTTACACTTATTCAGAATGATAATTACCTTTATAAATGTTAGAAAAGCATGCTGTGACTGTGCTGTGCATTTTTCTAAAACTTTTTCTTCTTGAATTGCTCTATGAATTTATTGATTCAATAGACTTGAAATGGTGTATTGGACATTGATTTACACATCCTGTAATAAAAAAAATGGTTTTAACAAGTGATATAAATATTATAGCAACTTCAAGTGCTGTGCTGTGCCTGGAAGAATTTCTTCTTGGTTCTATTTCATCAACATCATGGATGTTTTAATGAATTCTTTGATTCAATTAACTTTAAATGATGTATTGGACAGTGATTTACACATCCTGTAAGAATAAATCGCTTTGAATAAGCGAAAATATATCAAATTCAAATTCATTGAAGTGGTGTTTCCCAGCTCGCCAAAGCAGTATTTTTGATTTTTCTTCAACGCCAATGCAAGATATAGCTTGGCGATGATTGGCGAAGCTTGGCGATGATTGGCGAACCTCGGCGAACCTTTGCGAACCTTGGCAAACCTTGGCGAACCTTGGCGAACCTTGGCGAACCTTGGCGAACCTTGGCGAACCTTGGCGAACCTTGGCGAACCTTGGCGAACCTTGGCGAACCTTGGCGAACCTTGGCGAACCTTGGCGAACCTTGGCGAACCTTGGCGAACCTTGGCGAACGATTGAAGCCTGATTCTGAGCCTGAGCCTGAGCCTGAGCCTGAAGCTTGGCGAAGCTTGGCGAGCAGTGCTATGCTGTGCTGTGCTGGCCAGTGGTGTTTCCCAGCTCGCCAAAGCAGTATTTTTGATTTTTCTTCAACGCCAATGCAACTTATAAGGAGTTACCTTGTGATTTTATTGTAGAATAGCATATTTTACACTTATTCAGAATGATAATTACCTTTATAAATGTTAGAAAAGCATGCTGTGACTGTGCTGTGCATTTTTCTAAAACTTTTTCTTCTTGAATTGCTCTATGAATTTATTGATTCAATAGACTTGAAATGGTGTATTGGACATTGATTTACACATCCTGTAATAAAAAAAATGGTTTTAACAATTGATATAAATATTATAGCAACTTCAAGTGCTGTGCTGTGCCTGGAAGACTTTCTTCTTGTTTCTATTTCATAAACATCATGGATGTTTTTATGAATTCTTTGATTCAATTAACTTTAAATGATGTATTGGACAGTGATTTACACATCCTGTAAGAATAAATCGCTTTGAATAAGCGAAAATATATCAAATTCAAATTCATTGAAGTGGTGTTTCCCAGCTCGCCAAAGCAGTATTTTTGATTTTTCTTCAACGCCAATGCAAGATATAGCTTGGCGATGATTGGCGAAGCTTGGCGATGATTGGCGAACCTTGGCGAACCTTTGCGAACCTTGGCGAACCTTGGCGAACCTTGGCGAACCTTGGCGAACCTTGGCGAACCTTGGCGAACCTTGGCGAACCTTGGCGATCCTTGGCGAACCTTGGCGAACCTTGGCGAACCTTGGCGAACCTTGGCGAACCTTGGCGAACCTTGGCGAACCTTGGCGAACCTTGGCGAACCTTGGCGAACCTTGGCGAACCTTGGCGAACCTTGGCGAAGCTTTGCGAACGATTGAAGCCTGATTCTGAGCCTGAGCCTGATCCTGAGCCTGAAGCTTGGCGAAGCTTGGCGAGCAGTGCTGTGCTGTGCTGTGCTGGCCAGTGGTGTTTCCCAGCTCGCCAAAGCAGTATTTTTGATTTTTCTTCAACGCCAATGCAACTTATAAGGAGTTATCTTGTGATTTTATTGTAGAATAGCATATTCCACACTTATTCAGAATGAAAATTACCTTTATAAATGATAGAAAAGCATGCTGTGACTGTGCTGTGCATTTTTCTAAAACTTTTTCTTCTTGAATTGCTCTATGAATTTATTGATTCAATAGACTTGAAATGGTGTATTGGACATTGATTTACACATCCTGTAATAAAAAAAATGGTTTTAACAAGTGATATAAATATTATAGCAACTTCAAGTGCTGTGCAGTGCCTGGAAGAATTTCTTCTTGTTTCAATTTCATAAACATCATGGATGTTTTTATGAATTCTTTGATTCAATTAACTTTAAATGATGTATTGGACAGTGATTTACACATCCTGTAAGAATAAATCGCTTTGAATAAGCGAAAATATATCAAATTCAAATTCATTGAAGTGGTGTTTCCCAGCTCGCCAAAGCAGTATTTTTGATTTTTCTTCAACGCCAATGCAAGATATAGCTTGGCGATGATTGGCGAAGCTTGGCGATGATTGGCGAACCTTTGCGAACCTTTGCAAAGCTTGGCGAAGCTTGGCGAAGCTTGGCGAACCTTGGCGAAGCTTGGCGAACCTTGGCGAACCTTGGCGAACCTTGGCGAACCTTGGCGAACCTTGGCGAACCTTGGCGAACCTTGGCGAACCTTGGTGAACCTTGGCGAACCTTGGCGAACCTTGGCGAACCTTGGCGAACCTTGGCGAACCTTGGCGAACCTTGGCGAACCTTGGCGAACCTTGGCGAACCTTGGCAAACCTTGGCGAACCTTGGCGAACCTTGGCGAACCTTGGCGAACCTTGGCGAACCTTGGCGAACCTTGGCGAACCTTGGCGAACCTTGGCGAAGCTTTGCGAACGATTGAAGCCTGATTCTGAGCCTGAGCCTGAGCCTGAAGCTTGGCGAAGTTTGGCGAGCAGTGCTGTGCTGTGCTGTGCTGGCCAGTGGTGTTTCTCAGCTCGCCAAAGCAGTATTTTTGATTTTTCTTCAACGCCAATGCAACTTATAAGGAGTTATCTTGTGATTTTATTGTAGAATAGCATATTCCACACTTATTCAGAATGATAATTACCTTTATAAATGATAGAAAAGCATACTGTGACTGTGCTGTGCATTTTTCTAAAACTTTTTCTTCTTGAATTGCTCTATGAATTTATTGATTCAATAGACTTGAAATGGTGTATTGGACATTGATTTACACATCCTGTAATAAAAAAAATGGTTTTAACAAGTGATATAAATATTATAGCAACTTCAAGTGCTGTGCTGTGCCTGGAAGAATTTCTTCTTGGTTCTATTTCATCAACATCATGGATGTTTTAATGAATTCTTTGATTCAATTAACTTTAAATGATGTATTGGACAGTGATTTACACATCCTGTAAGAATAAATCGCTTTGAATAAGCGAAAATATATCAAATTCAAATTCATTGAAGTGGTGTTTCCCAGCTCGCCAAAGCAGTATTTTTGATTTTTCTTCAACGCCAATGCAAGATATAGCTTGGCGATGATTGGCGAAGCTTGGCGATGATTGGCGAACCTCGGCGAACCTTTGCGAACCTTGGCAAACCTTGGCGAACCTTGGCGAACCTTGGCGAACCTTGGCGAACCTTGGCGAACCTTGGCGAACCTTGGCGAACCTTGGCGAACCTTGGCGAACCTTGGCGAACCTTGGCGAACCTTGGCGAACCTTGGCGAACCTTGGCGAACCTTGGCGAACGATTGAAGCCTGATTCTGAGCCTGAGCCTGAGCCTGAGCCTGAAGCTTGGCGAAGCTTGGCGAGCAGTGCTATGCTGTGCTGTGCTGGCCAGTGGTGTTTCCCAGCTCGCCAAAGCAGTATTTTTGATTTTTCTTCAACGCCAATGCAACTTATAAGGAGTAATCTTGTGATTTTATTGTAGAATAGCATATTCCACACTTATTCAGAATGATAATTACCTTTATAAATGATAGAAAAGCATGCTGTGACTGTGCTGTGCATTTTTCTAAAACTTTTTCTTCTTGAATTGCTGTATGAATTTTGAATTTATTGATTCAATAGACTTGAAATGGTGTATTGGACATTGATTTACACATCCTGTAATAAAAAAAATGGTTTTAACAATTGATATAAATATTATAGCAACTTCAAGTGCTGTGCTGTGCCTGGAAGACTTTCTTCTTGTTTCTTTTTCATAAACATCATGGATGTTTTTATGAATTCTTTGATTCAATTAACTTTAAATGATGTATTGGACAGTGATTTACACATCCTGTAAGAATAAATCGCTTTGAATAAGCGAAAATATATCAAATTCAAATTCATTGAAGTGGTGTTTCCCAGCTCGCCAAAGCAGTATTTTTGATTTTTCTTCAACGCCAATGCAAGATATAGCTTGGCGATGATTGGCGAAGCTTGGCGAGCAGTATTTTTGATTTTTCTTCAACGCCAATGCAAGATATAGCTTGGCGATGATTGGCGAAGCTTGGCGAAGCTTGGCGATGATTGGCGAACCTTTGCGAACCTTTGCAAAGCTTGGCGAAGCTTGGCGAAGCTTAGCGAACCTTGGCGAAGCTTGGCGAACCTTGGCGAACCTTGGCGAACCTTGGCGAACCTTGGCGAACCTTGGCGAACCTTGGCGAACCTTGGCGAACCTTGGTGAACCTTGGCGAACCTTGGCGAACCTTGGCGAACCTTGGCGAACCTTGGCGAACCTTGGCGAACCTTGGCGAACCTTGGCGAACCTTGGCGAACCTTGGCAAACCTTGGCGAACCTTGGCGAACCTTGGCGAACCTTGGCGAACCTTGGCGAACCTTGGCGAACCTTGGCGAACCTTGGCGAACCTTGGCGAAGCTTTGCGAACGATTGAAGCCTGATTCTGAGCCTGAGCCTGAGCCTGAAGCTTGGCGAAGTTTGGCGAGCAGTGCTGTGCTGTGCTGTGCTGGCCAGTGGTGTTTCTCAGCTCGCCAAAGCAGTATTTTTGATTTTTCTTCAACGCCAATGCAACTTATAAGGAGTTATCTTGTGATTTTATTGTAGAATAGCATATTCCACACTTATTCAGAATGATAATTACCTTTATAAATGATAGAAAAGCATACTGTGACTGTGCTGTGCATTTTTCTAAAACTTTTTCTTCTTGAATTGCTCTATGAATTTATTGATTCAATAGACTTGAAATGGTGTATTGGACATTGATTTACACATCCTGTAATAAAAAAAATGGTTTTAACAAGTGATATAAATATTATAGCAACTTCAAGTGCTGTGCTGTGCCTGGAAGAATTTCTTCTTGGTTCTATTTCATCAACATCATGGATGTTTTAATGAATTCTTTGATTCAATTAACTTTAAATGATGTATTGGACAGTGATTTACACATCCTGTAAGAATAAATCGCTTTGAATAAGCGAAAATATATCAAATTCAAATTCATTGAAGTGGTGTTTCCCAGCTCGCCAAAGCAGTATTTTTGATTTTTCTTCAACGCCAATGCAAGATATAGCTTGGCGATGATTGGCGAAGCTTGGCGATGATTGGCGAACCTCGGCGAACCTTTGCGAACCTTGGCAAACCTTGGCGAACCTTGGCGAACCTTGGCGAACCTTGGCGAACCTTGGCGAACCTTGGCGAACCTTGGCGAACCTTGGCGAACCTTGGCGAACCTTGGCGAACCTTGGCGAACCTTGGCGAACCTTGGCGAACCTTGGCGAACCTTGGCGAACGATTGAAGCCTGATTCTGAGCCTGAGCCTGAGCCTGAGCCTGAAGCTTGGCGAAGCTTGGCGAGCAGTGCTATGCTGTGCTGTGCTGGCCAGTGGTGTTTCCCAGCTCGCCAAAGCAGTATTTTTGATTTTTCTTCAACGCCAATGCAACTTATAAGGAGTAATCTTGTGATTTTATTGTAGAATAGCATATTCCACACTTATTCAGAATGATAATTACCTTTATAAATGATAGAAAAGCATGCTGTGACTGTGCTGTGCATTTTTCTAAAACTTTTTCTTCTTGAATTGCTGTATGAATTTTGAATTTATTGATTCAATAGACTTGAAATGGTGTATTGGACATTGATTTACACATCCTGTAATAAAAAAAATGGTTTTAACAATTGATATAAATATTATAGCAACTTCAAGTGCTGTGCTGTGCCTGGAAGACTTTCTTCTTGTTTCTTTTTCATAAACATCATGGATGTTTTTATGAATTCTTTGATTCAATTAACTTTAAATGATGTATTGGACAGTGATTTACACATCCTGTAAGAATAAATCGCTTTGAATAAGCGAAAATATATCAAATTCAAATTCATTGAATTGGTGTTTCCCAGCTCGCCAAAGCAGTATTTTTGATTTTTCTTCAACGCCAATGCAAGATATAGCTTGGCGATGATTGGCGAAGCTTGGCGATGATTGGCGAACCTTGGCGAACCTTGGCGAACCTTGGCGAACCTTGGCGAACCTTGGCGAACCTTGGCGAACCTTGGCGAACCTTGGCGAACCTTGGCGAACCTTGGCGAACCTTGGCGAACCTTGGCGAACCTTGGCGAACCTTGGCGAACCTTGGCGAACCTTGGCGAACCTTGGCGAACCTTGGCGAACCTTGGCGAACCTTGGCGAACCTTGGCGAACCTTGGCGAACCTTGGCGAACCTTGGCGAACCTTGGCGAACCTTGGCGAACCTTGGCGAACCTTGGCGAACCTTGGCGAACCTTGGCGAACCTTGGCGAACCTTGGCGAACCTTGGCGAACCTTGGCGAACCTTGGCGAACCTTGGCGAACCTTGGCGAACCTTGGCGAACCTTGGCGAACCTTGGCGAACCTTGGCGAACCTTGGCGAACCTTGGCGAACCTTGGCGAACCTTGGCGAACCTTGGCGAACCTTGGCGAACCTTGGCGAACCTTGGCGAACCTTGGCGAACCTTGGCGAACCTTGGCGAACCTTGGCGAACCTTGGCGAACCTTGGCGAACCTTGGCGAACCTTGGCGAACCTTGGCGAACCTTGGCGAACCTTGGCGAACCTTGGCGAACCTTGGCGAACCTTGGCGAACCTTGGCGAACCTTGGCGAACCTTGGCGAACCTTGGCGAACCTTGGCGAACCTTGGCGAACCTTGGCGAACCTTGGCGAACCTTGGCGAACCTTGGCGAACCTTGGCGAACCTTGGCGAACCTTGGCGAACCTTGGCGAACCTTGGCGAACCTTGGCGAACCTTGGCGAACCTTGGCGAACCTTGGCGAACCTTGGCGAACCTTGGCGAACCTTGGCGAACCTTGGCGAACCTTGGCGAACCTTGGCGAACCTTGGCGAACCTTGGCGAACCTTGGCGAACCTTGGCGAACCTTGGCGAACCTTGGCGAACCTTGGCGAACCTTGGCGAACCTTGGCGAACCTTGGCGAACCTTGGCGAACCTTGGCGAACCTTGGCGAACCTTGGCGAACCTTGGCGAACCTTGGCGAACCTTGGCGAACCTTGGCGAACCTTGGCGAACCTTGGCGAACCTTGGCGAACCTTGGCGAACCTTGGCGAACCTTGGCGAACCTTGGCGAACCTTGGCGAACCTTGGCGAACCTTGGCGAACCTTGGCGAACCTTGGCGAACCTTGGCGAACCTTGGCGAACCTTGGCGAACCTTGGCGAACGATTGAAGCCTGATTCTGAGCCTGAGCCTGAGCCTGAGCCTGAAGCTTGGCGAGCAGTGCTGTGCTGTGCTGTGCTGGCCAGTGGTGTTTCCCAGCTCGCCAAAGCAGTATTTTTGATTTTTCTTCAACGCCAATGCAACTTATAAGGAGTTACCTTGTGATTTTATTGTAGAATAGCATATTCCACACTTATTCAGAATGATAATTACCTTTATAAATGTTAGAAAAGCATGCTGTGACTGTGCTGTGCATTTTTCTAAAACTTTTTCTTCTTGAATTGCTCTATGAATTTATTGATTCAATAGACTTGAAATGGTGTATTGGACATTGATTTACACATCCTGTAATAAAAAAAATGGTTTTAACAAGTGATATAAATATTATAGCAACTTCAAGTGCTGTGCTGTGCCTGGAAGACTTTCTTCTTGTTTCTATTTCATAAACATCATGGATGTTTTTATGAATTCTTTGATTCAATTAACTTTAAATGATGTATTGGACAGTGATTTACACATCCTGTAAGAATAAATCGCTTTGAATAAGCGAAAATATATCAAATTCAAATTCATTGAAGTGGTGTTTCCCAGCTCGCCAAAGCAGTATTTTTGATTTTTCTTCAACGCCAATGCAAGATATAGCTTGGCGATGATTGGCGAAGCTTGGCGATGATTGGCGAACCTTGGCGAACCTTGGCGAACCTTGGCGAACCTTGGCGAACCTTGGCGAAGCTTGGCGAAGCTTGGCGAACCTTGGCGAACCTTGGCGAACCTTGGCGAACCTTGGCGAACCTTGGCGAACCTTGGCGAACCTTGGCAAACCTTGGCGAACCTTGGCGAACCTTGGCGAACCTTGGCGAACCTTGGCGAACCTTGGCGAAGCTTTGCGAACGATTGAAGCCTGATTCTGAGCCTGAGCCTGAGCCTGAGCCTGAGCCTGAAGCTTGGCGAAGCTTGGCGAGCAGTGCTGTGCTGTGCTGTGCTGGCCAGTGGTGTTTCCCAGCTCGCCAAAGCAGTATTTTTGATTTTTCTTCAACGCCAATGCAAATTATAAGGAGTTATCTTGTGATTTTATTGTAGAATAGCATATTCCACACTTATTCAGAATGATAATTACCTTTATAAATGATAGAAAAGCATGCTGTGACTGTGCTGTGCATTTTTCTAAAACTTTTTCTTCTTGAATTGCTCTATGAATTTATTGATTCAATAGACTTGAAATGGTGTATTGGACATTGATTTACACATCCTGTAATAAAAAATGGTTTTAACAAGTGATATAAATATTATAGCAACTTCAAGTGCTGTGCTGTGCCTGGAAGAATTTCTTCTTGTTTCTATTTCATAAACATCGTGGATGTTTTTATGAATTCTTTGATTCAATTAACTTTAAATGATGTATTGGACAGTGATTTACACATCCTGTAAGAATAAATCGCTTTGAATAAGCGAAAATATATCAAATAAGAACTAGAACAAGAATAAGAACAAGAACAAAAATAAGAACAAGAACAAATTCAATGAATTTGAAATGAAAATATAAATTGTTTTACAAGTTTAAACAAATTTCTTGTTACATGATATGTTAATTCGATGTCCAATACACTATTTAAAGTCTTTAAAATCAACGAATTTATTAAGACACTCATGAAGGAAAAGAAATAGAAATATGAGTTGATAGAAAATCTTCCAGGAAGTGAAAACACAACTTCAATGAATTTATAATGACAATATAAATTGTTTTACAAGTTTAAACAAATTTATTGTTACATGATATGTTAATTCGATGTCCAATACACTATTTAAAGTCTTTAAAATCAATGAATTTATTAAGACACTTATGAAGGAAAAGAAATAGAAATAAGAGTTGATAGAAAATCTTCCAGGAAGTGAAAACACAACTTCAATGAATTTATAATGACAATATAAATTGTTTTACAAGTTTAAACAAATTTCTTGTTACATGATATGTTAATTCGATGTCCAATACACTATTTAAAGTCTTTAAAATCAATGAATTTATTAAGACACTCATGAAGGAAAAGAAATAGAAATAAGAGTTGATAGAAAATCTTCCAGGAAGTGAAAACACAAATTCAATGAATTTGAAATGACGATATAAATTGTTTTACAAGTTTAAACAAATTTCTTGTTGCATGATATGTTAATTCGATGTCCAATACACTATTTAAAGTCTTTAAAATCAATGAATTTATTAAGACACTCATGAAGGAAAAGAAATAGAAATAAGAGTTGATAGAAAATCTTCCAGGAAGTGAAAACACAATTTCAATGAATTTGAAATGACGATATAAATTGTTTTACAAGTTTAAACAAATTTCTTGTTACATGATGTGTTAATTCGATGTCCAATACACTATTTAAAGTCTTTAAAATCAACGAATTTATTAAGACACTCATGAAGGAAAAGAAATAGAAATATGAGTTGATAGAAAATCTTCCAGGAAGTGAAAACACAACTTCAATGAATTTATAATGACAATATAAATTGTTTTACAAGTTTAAACAAATTTATTGTTACATGATATGTTAATTCGATGTCCAATACACTATTTAAAGTCTTTAAAATCAATGAATTTATTAAGACACTTATGAAGGAAAAGAAATAGAAATAAGAGTTGATAGAAAATCTTCCAGGAAGTGAAAACACAAATTCAATGAATTTGAAATGACGATATAAATTGTTTTACAAGTTTAAACAAATTTCTTGTTACATGATATGTTAATTCGATGTCCAATACACTATTTAAAGTCTTTAAAATCAACGAATTTATTAAGACACTCATGAAGGAAAAGAAATAGAAATATGAGTTGATAGAAAATCTTCCAGGAAGTGAAAACACAACTTCAATGAATTTATAATGACAATATAAATTGTTTTACAAGTTTAAACAAATTTATTGTTACATGATATGTTAATTCGATGTCCAATACACTATTTAAAGTCTTTAAAATCAATGAATTTATTAAGACACTTATGAAGGAAAAGAAATAGAAATAAGAGTTGATAGAAAATCTTCCAGGAAGTGAAAACACAACTTCAATGAATTTATAATGACAATATAAATTGTTTTACAAGTTTAAACAAATTTCTTGTTACATGATATGTTAATTCGATGTCCAATACACTATTTAAAGTCTTTAAAATCAATGAATTTATTAAGACACTCATGAAGGAAAAGAAATAGAAATAAGAGTTGATAGAAAATCTTCCAGGAAGTGAAAACACAAATTCAATGAATTTGAAATGACGATATAAATTGTTTTACAAGTTTAAACAAATTTCTTGTTGCATGATATGTTAATTCGATGTCCAATACACTATTTAAAGTCTTTAAAATCAATGAATTTATTAAGACACTCATGAAGGAAAAGAAATAGAAATAAGAGTTGATAGAAAATCTTCCAGGAAGTGAAAACACAATTTCAATGAATTTGAAATGACGATATAAATTGTTTTACAAGTTTAAACAAATTTCTTGTTACATGATGTGTTAATTCGATGTCCAATACACTATTTAAAGTCTTTAAAATCAACGAATTTATTAAGACACTCATGAAGGAAAAGAAATAGAAATATGAGTTGATAGAAAATCTTCCAGGAAGTGAAAACACAACTTCAATGAATTTATAATGACAATATAAATTGTTTTACAAGTTTAAACAAATTTATTGTTACATGATATGTTAATTCGATGTCCAATACACTATTTAAAGTCTTTAAAATCAATGAATTTATTAAGACACTTATGAAGGAAAAGAAATAGAAATAAGAGTTGATAGAAAATCTTCCAGGAAGTGAAAACACAAATTCAATGAATTTGAAATGACGATATAAATTGTTTTACAAGTTTAAACAAATTTCTTGTTACATGATATGTTAATTCGATGTCCAATACACTATTTAAAGTCTTTAAAATCAACGAATTTATTAAGACACTCATGAAGGAAAAGAAATAGAAATATGAGTTGATAGAAAATCTTCCAGGAAGTGAAAACACAACTTCAATGAATTTATAATGACAATATAAATTGTTTTACAAGTTTAAACAAATTTATTGTTACATGATATGTTAATTCGATGTCCAATACACTATTTAAAGTCTTTAAAATCAATGAATTTATTAAGACACTTATGAAGGAAAAGAAATAGAAATAAGAGTTGATAGAAAATCTTCCAGGAAGTGAAAACACAACTTCAATGAATTTATAATGACAATATAAATTGTTTTACAAGTTTAAACAAATTTCTTGTTACATGATATGTTAATTCGATGTCCAATACACTATTTAAAGTCTTTAAAATCAATGAATTTATTAAGACACTCATGAAGGAAAAGAAATAGAAATAAGAGTTGATAGAAAATCTTCCAGGAAGTGAAAACACAAATTCAATGAATTTGAAATGACGATATAAATTGTTTTACAAGTTTAAACAAATTTCTTGTTGCATGATATGTTAATTCGATGTCCAATACACTATTTAAAGTCTTTAAAATCAATGAATTTATTAAGACACTCATGAAGGAAAAGAAATAGAAATAAGAGTTGATAGAAAATCTTCCAGGAAGTGAAAACACAATTTCAATGAATTTGAAATGACGATATAAATTGTTTTACAAGTTTTAACAAATTTCTTGTTACATGATGTGTTAATTCGATGTCCAATACACTATTTAAAGTCTTTAAAATCAACGAATTTATTAAGACACTCATGAAGGAAAAGAAATAGAAATATGAGTTGATAGAAAATCTTCCAGGAAGTGAAAACACAACTTCAATGAATTTATAATGACAATATAAATTGTTTTACAAGTTTAAACAAATTTATTGTTACATGATATGTTAATTCGATGTCCAATACACTATTTAAAGTCTTTAAAATCAATGAATTTATTAAGACACTTATGAAGGAAAAGAAATAGAAATAAGAGTTGATAGAAAATCTTCCAGGAAGTGAAAACACAAATTCAATGAATTTGAAATGACGATATAAATTGTTTTACAAGTTTAAACAAATTTCTTGTTACATGATATGTTAATTCGATGTCCAATACACTATTTAAAGTCTTTAAAATAAAGGAATCTATTAAGACACTCATGAAGGAAAAGAAATAGAAATAAGAGTTGATAGAAAATCTTCCAGGAAGTGAAAACACAATTTCAATGAATTTGAAATGACGATATAAATTGTTTTACAAGTTTAAACAAATTTATTGTTACATGATATGTTAATTCGATGTCAAATACACTATTTAAAGTCTTTTAAATAAAGGAATCTATTAAGACACTCATGAAGGAAAAGAAATAGAAATAAGAGTTGATAGAAAATCTTCCAGGAAGTGAAAACACAACTTCAATGAATTTATAATGACAATATAAATTGTTTTACAAGTTTAAACAAATTTATTGTTACATGATATGTTAATTCGATGTCCAATACACTATTTAAAGTCTTTAAAATAAAGGAATCTATTAAGACACTCATGAAGGAAAAGAAATAGAAATAAGAGTTGATAGAAAATCTTCCAGGAAGTGAAAACACAAATTCAATGAATTTGAAATGACGATATAAATTGTTTTACAAGTTTAAACAAATTTCTTGTTACATGATATGTTAATTCGATGTCCAATACACTATTTAAAGTCTTTAAAATCAACGAATTTATTAAGACACTCATGAAGGAAAAGAAATAGAAATATGAGTTGATAGAAAATCTTCCAGGAAGTGAAAACACAACTTCAATGAATTTATAATGACAATATAAATTGTTTTACAAGTTTAAACAAATTTATTGTTACATGATATGTTAATTCGATGTCCAATACACTATTTAAAGTCTTTAAAATCAATGAATTTATTAAGACACTTATGAAGGAAAAGAAATAGAAATAAGAGTTGATAGAAAATCTTCCAGGAAGTGAAAACACAAATTCAATGAATTTGAAATGACGATATAAATTGTTTTACAAGTTTAAACAAATTTCTTGTTACATGATATGTTAATTCGATGTCCAATACACTATTTAAAGTCTTTAAAATAAAGGAATCTATTAAGACACTCATGAAGGAAAAGAAATAGAAATAAGAGTTGATAGAAAATCTTCCAGGAAGTGAAAACACAATTTCAATGAATTTGAAATGACGATATAAATTGTTTTACAAGTTTAAACAAATTTATTGTTACATGATATGTTAATTCGATGTCCAATACACTATTTAAAGTCTTTTAAATAAAGGAATCTATTAAGACACTCATGAAGGAAAAGAAATAGAAATAAGAGTTGATAGAAAATCTTCCAGGAAGTGAAAACACAACTTCAATGAATTTATAATGACAATATAAATTGTTTTACAAGTTTAAACAAATTTATTGTTACATGATATGTTAATTCGATGTCCAATACACTATTTAAAGTCTTTAAAATAAAGGAATCTATTAAGACACTCATGAAGGAAAAGAAATAGAAATAAGAGTTGATAGAAAATCTTCCAGGAAGTGAAAACACAAATTCAATGAATTTGAAATGACGATATAAATTGTTTTACAAGTTTAAACAAATTTCTTGTTACGTGATATGTTAATTCGATGTCCAATACACTATTTAAAGTCTTTAAAATAAAGGAATCTATTAAGACACTCATGAAGGAAAAGAAATAGAAATAAGAGTTGATAGAAAATCTTCCAGGAAGTGAAAACACAATTTCAATGAATTTGAAATGACGATATAAATTGTTTTACAAGTTTAAACAAATTTCTTGTTACATGATATGTTAATTCGATGTCCAATACACTATTTAAAGTCTTTAAAATAAAGGAATCTATTAAGACACTCATGAAGGAAAAGAAATAGAAATAAGAGTTGATAGAAAATCTTCCAGGAAGTGAAAACACAACTTTAATGAATTTATAATGACAATATAAATTGTTTTACAAGTTTAAACAAATTTATTGTTACATGATATGTTAATTCGATGTCCAATACACTATTTAAAGTCTTTAAAATAAAGGAATCTATTAAGACACTCATGAAGGAAAAGAAATAGAAATAAGAGTTGATAGAAAATCTTCCAGGAAGTGAAAACACAAATTCAATGAATTTGAAATGACGATATAAATTGTTTTACAAGTTTAAACAAATTTCTTGTTACGTGATATGTTAATTCGATGTCCAATACACTATTTAAAGTCTTTAAAATAAAGGAATCTATTAAGACACTCATGAAGGAAAAGAAATAGAAATAAGAGTTGATAGAAAATCTTCCAGGAAGTGAAAACACAAATTCAATGAATTTGAAATGACGATATAAATTGTTTTACAAGTTTAAACAAATTTCTTGTTACATGATATGTTAATTCGATGTCCAATACACTATTTAAAGTCTTTAAAATCAATGAATTTATTAAGACACTCATGAAGGAAAAGAAATAGAAATAAGAGTTGATAGAAAATCTTCCAGGAAGTGAAAACACAATTTCAATGAATTTGAAATGACGATATAAATTGTTTTACAAGTTTAAACAAATTTCTTGTTACATGATATGTTAATTCGATGTCCAATACACTATTTAAAGTCTTTAAAATAAAGGAATCTATTAAGACACTCATGAAGGAAAAGAAATAGAGATAAGAGTTGATAGAAAATCTTCCAGGAAGTGAAAACACAAATTCAATGAATTTGAAATGACGATATAAATTGTTTTACAAGTTTAAACAAATTTCTTGTTACATGATATGTTAATTCGATGTCCAATACACTATTTAAAGTCTTTAAAATCAACGAATTTATTAAGACACTCATGAAGGAAAAGAAATAGAAATATGAGTTGATAGAAAATCTTCCAGGAAGTGAAAACACAACTTCAATGAATTTATAATGACAATATAAATTGTTTTACAAGTTTAAACAAATTTATTGTTACATGATATGTTAATTCGATGTCCAATACACTATTTAAAGTCTTTAAAATAAAGGAATCTATTAAGACACTCATGAAGGAAAAGAAATAGAAATAAGAGTTGATAGAAAATCTTCCAGGAAGTGAAAACACAAATTCAATGAATTTGAAATGACGATATAAATTGTTTTACAAGTTTAAACAAATTTCTTGTTACATGATATGTTAATTCGATGTCCAATACACTATTTAAAGTCTTTAAAATCAATGAATTTATTAAGACACTCATGAAGGAAAAGAAATAGAAATAAGAGTTGATAGAAAATCTTCCAGGAAGTGAAAACACAATTTCAATGAATTTGAAATGACGATATAAATTGTTTTACAAGTTTAAACAAATTTCTTGTTACATGATATGTTAATTCGATGTCCAATACACTATTTAAAGTCTTTAAAATAAAGGAATCTATTAAGACACTCATGAAGGAAAAGAAATAGAGATAAGAGTTGATAGAAAATCTTCCAGGAAGTGAAAACACAAATTCAATGAATTTGAAATGACGATATAAATTGTTTTACAAGTTTAAACAAATTTCTTGTTACATGATATGTTAATTCGATGTCCAATACACTATTTAAAGTCTTTAAAATCAACGAATTTATTAAGACACTCATGAAGGAAAAGAAATAGAAATATGAGTTGATAGAAAATCTTCCAGGAAGTGAAAACACAACTTCAATGAATTTATAATGACAATATAAATTGTTTTACAAGTTTAAACAAATTTATTGTTACATGATATGTTAATTCGATGTCCAATACACTATTTAAAGTCTTTAAAATCAATGAATTTATTAAGACACTTATGAAGGAAAAGAAATAGAAATAAGAGTTGATAGAAAATCTTCCAGGAAGTGAAAACACAAATTCAATGAATTTGAAATGACGATATAAATTGTTTTACAAGTTTAAACAAATTTCTTGTTACATGATATGTTAATTCGATGTCCAATACACTATTTAAAGTCTTTAAAATAAAGGAATCTATTAAGACACTCATGAAGGAAAAGAAATAGAAATAAGAGTTGATAGAAAATCTTCCAGGAAGTGAAAACACAATTTCAATGAATTTGAAATGACGATATAAATTGTTTTACAAGTTTAAACAAATTTATTGTTACATGATATGTTAATTCGATGTCCAATACACTATTTAAAGTCTTTTAAATAAAGGAATCTATTAAGACACTCATGAAGGAAAAGAAATAGAAATAAGAGTTGATAGAAAATCTTCCAGGAAGTGAAAACACAACTTCAATGAATTTATAATGACAATATAAATTGTTTTACAAGTTTAAACAAATTTATTGTTACATGATATGTTAATTCGATGTCCAATACACTATTTAAAGTCTTTAAAATAAAGGAATCTATTAAGACACTCATGAAGGAAAAGAAATAGAAATAAGAGTTGATAGAAAATCTTCCAGGAAGTGAAAACACAAATTCAATGAATTTGAAATGACGATATAAATTGTTTTACAAGTTTAAACAAATTTCTTGTTACGTGATATGTTAATTCGATGTCCAATACACTATTTAAAGTCTTTAAAATAAAGGAATCTATTAAGACACTCATGAAGGAAAAGAAATAGAAATAAGAGTTGATAGAAAATCTTCCAGGAAGTGAAAACACAATTTCAATGAATTTGAAATGACGATATAAATTGTTTTACAAGTTTAAACAAATTTCTTGTTACATGATATGTTAATTCGATGTCCAATACACTATTTAAAGTCTTTAAAATAAAGGAATCTATTAAGACACTCATGAAGGAAAAGAAATAGAAATAAGAGTTGATAGAAAATCTTCCAGGAAGTGAAAACACAACTTTAATGAATTTATAATGACAATATAAATTGTTTTACAAGTTTAAACAAATTTATTGTTACATGATATGTTAATTCGATGTCCAATACACTATTTAAAGTCTTTAAAATAAAGGAATCTATTAAGACACTCATGAAGGAAAAGAAATAGAAATAAGAGTTGATAGAAAATCTTCCAGGAAGTGAAAACACAAATTCAATGAATTTGAAATGACGATATAAATTGTTTTACAAGTTTAAACAAATTTCTTGTTACGTGATATGTTAATTCGATGTCCAATACACTATTTAAAGTCTTTAAAATAAAGGAATCTATTAAGACACTCATGAAGGAAAAGAAATAGAAATAAGAGTTGATAGAAAATCTTCCAGGAAGTGAAAACACAAATTCAATGAATTTGAAATGACGATATAAATTGTTTTACAAGTTTAAACAAATTTCTTGTTACATGATATGTTAATTCGATGTCCAATACACTATTTAAAGTCTTTAAAATCAATGAATTTATTAAGACACTCATGAAGGAAAAGAAATAGAAATAAGAGTTGATAGAAAATCTTCCAGGAAGTGAAAACACAATTTCAATGAATTTGAAATGACGATATAAATTGTTTTACAAGTTTAAACAAATTTCTTGTTACATGATATGTTAATTCGATGTCCAATACACTATTTAAAGTCTTTAAAATAAAGGAATCTATTAAGACACTCATGAAGGAAAAGAAATAGAGATAAGAGTTGATAGAAAATCTTCCAGGAAGTGAAAACACAAATTCAATGAATTTGAAATGACGATATAAATTGTTTTACAAGTTTAAACAAATTTCTTGTTACATGATATGTTAATTCGATGTCCAATACACTATTTAAAGTCTTTAAAATCAACGAATTTATTAAGACACTCATGAAGGAAAAGAAATAGAAATATGAGTTGATAGAAAATCTTCCAGGAAGTGAAAACACAACTTCAATGAATTTATAATGACAATATAAATTGTTTTACAAGTTTAAACAAATTTATTGTTACATGATATGTTAATTCGATGTCCAATACACTATTTAAAGTCTTTAAAATCAATGAATTTATTAAGACACTTATGAAGGAAAAGAAATAGAAATAAGAGTTGATAGAAAATCTTCCAGGAAGTGAAAACACAAATTCAATGAATTTGAAATGACGATATAAATTGTTTTACAAGTTTAAACAAATTTCTTGTTACATGATATGTTAATTCGATGTCCAATACACTATTTAAAGTCTTTAAAATAAAGGAATCTATTAAGACACTCATTAAGGAAAAGAAATAGAAATAAGAGTTGATAGAAAATCTTCCAGGAAGTGAAAACACAACTTCAATGAATTTATAATGACAATATAAATTGTTTTACAAGTTTAAACAAATTTATTGTTACATGATATGTTAATTCGATGTCCAATACACTATTTAAAGTCTTTAAAATAAAGGAATCTATTAAGACACTCATGAAGGAAAAGAAATAGAAATAAGAGTTGATAGAAAATCTTCCAGGAAGTGAAAACACAAATTCAATGAATTTGAAATGACGATATAAATTGTTTTACAAGTTTAAACAAATTTCTTGTTACATGATATGTTAATTCGATGTCCAATACACTATTTAAAGTCTTTAAAATCAATGAATTTATTAAGACACTCATGAAGGAAAAGAAATAGAAATAAGAGTTGATAGAAAATCTTCCAGGAAGTGAAAACACAATTTCAATGAATTTGAAATGACGATATAAATTGTTTTACAAGTTTAAACAAATTTCTTGTTACATGATATGTTAATTCGATGTCCAATACACTATTTAAAGTCTTTAAAATAAAGGAATCTATTAAGACACTCATGAAGGAAAAGAAATAGAGATAAGAGTTGATAGAAAATCTTCCAGGAAGTGAAAACACAAATTCAATGAATTTGAAATGACGATATAAATTGTTTTACAAGTTTAAACAAATTTCTTGTTACATGATATGTTAATTCGATGTCCAATACACTATTTAAAGTCTTTAAAATCAACGAATTTATTAAGACACTCATGAAGGAAAAGAAATAGAAATATGAGTTGATAGAAAATCTTCCAGGAAGTGAAAACACAACTTCAATGAATTTATAATGACAATATAAATTGTTTTACAAGTTTAAACAAATTTATTGTTACATGATATGTTAATTCGATGTCCAATACACTATTTAAAGTCTTTAAAATCAATGAATTTATTAAGACACTTATGAAGGAAAAGAAATAGAAATAAGAGTTGATAGAAAATCTTCCAGGAAGTGAAAACACAAATTCAATGAATTTGAAATGACGATATAAATTGTTTTACAAGTTTAAACAAATTTCTTGTTACATGATATGTTAATTCGATGTCCAATACACTATTTAAAGTCTTTAAAATAAAGGAATCTATTAAGACACTCATGAAGGAAAAGAAATAGAAATAAGAGTTGATAGAAAATCTTCCAGGAAGTGAAAACACAAATTCAATGAATTTGAAATGACGATATAAATTGTTTTACAAGTTTAAACAAATTTCTTGTTACATGATATGTTAATTCGATGTCCAATACACTATTTAAAGTCTTTAAAATAAAGGAATCTATTAAGACACTCATGAAGGAAAAGAAATAGAAATAAGAGTTGATAGAAAATCTTCCAGGAAGTGAAAACACAAATTCAATGAATTTGAAATGACGATATAAATTGTTTTACAAGTTTAAACAAATTTCTTGTTACGTGATATGTTAATTCGATGTCCAATACACTATTTAAAGTCTTTAAAATAAAGGAATCTATTAAGACACTCATGAAGGAAAAGAAATAGAAATAAGAGTTGATAGAAAATCTTCCAGGAAGTGAAAACACAATTTCAATGAATTTGAAATGACGATATAAATTGTTTTACAAGTTTAAACAAATTTCTTGTTACATGATATGTTAATTCGATGTCCAATACACTATTTAAAGTCTTTAAAATAAAGGAATCTATTAAGACACTCATTAAGGAAAAGAAATAGAAATAAGAGTTGATAGAAAATCTTCCAGGAAGTGAAAACACAACTTCAATGAATTTATAATGACAATATAAATTGTTTTACAAGTTTAAACAAATTTATTGTTACATGATATGTTAATTCGATGTCCAATACACTATTTAAAGTCTTTAAAATAAAGGAATCTATTAAGACACTCATGAAGGAAAAGAAATAGAAATAAGAGTTGATAGAAAATCTTCCAGGAAGTGAAAACACAAATTCAATGAATTTGAAATGACGATATAAATTGTTTTACAAGTTTAAACAAATTTCTTGTTACATGATATGTTAATTCGATGTCCAATACACTATTTAAAGTCTTTAAAATCAATGAATTTATTAAGACACTCATGAAGGAAAAGAAATAGAAATAAGAGTTGATAGAAAATCTTCCAGGAAGTGAAAACACAATTTCAATGAATTTGAAATGACGATATAAATTGTTTTACAAGTTTAAACAAATTTCTTGTTACATGATATGTTAATTCGATGTCCAATACACTATTTAAAGTCTTTAAAATAAAGGAATCTATTAAGACACTCATGAAGGAAAAGAAATAGAGATAAGAGTTGATAGAAAATCTTCCAGGAAGTGAAAACACAAATTCAATGAATTTGAAATGACGATATAAATTGTTTTACAAGTTTAAACAAATTTCTTGTTACATGATATGTTAATTCGATGTCCAATACACTATTTAAAGTCTTTAAAATCAACGAATTTATTAAGACACTCATGAAGGAAAAGAAATAGAAATATGAGTTGATAGAAAATCTTCCAGGAAGTGAAAACACAACTTCAATGAATTTATAATGACAATATAAATTGTTTTACAAGTTTAAACAAATTTATTGTTACATGATATGTTAATTCGATGTCCAATACACTATTTAAAGTCTTTAAAATCAATGAATTTATTAAGACACTTATGAAGGAAAAGAAATAGAAATAAGAGTTGATAGAAAATCTTCCAGGAAGTGAAAACACAAATTCAATGAATTTGAAATGACGATATAAATTGTTTTACAAGTTTAAACAAATTTCTTGTTACATGATATGTTAATTCGATGTCCAATACACTATTTAAAGTCTTTAAAATCAATGAATTTATTAAGACACTCATGAAGGAAAAGAAATAGAAATAAGAGTTGATAGAAAATCTTCCAGGAAGTGAAAACACAATTTCAATGAATTTGAAATGACGATATAAATTGTTTTACAAGTTTAAACAAATTTCTTGTTACATGATATGTTAATTCGATGTCCAATACACTATTTAAAGTCTTTAAAATCAATGAATTTATTAAGACACTTATGAAGGAAAAGAAATAGAAATAAGAGTTGATAGAAAATCTTCCAGGAAGTGAAAACACAAATTCAATGAATTTGAAATGACGATATAAATTGTTTTACAAGTTTAAACAAATTTATTGTTACATGATATGTTAATTCGATGTCCAATACACTATTTAAAGTCTTTTAAATAAAGGAATCTATTAAGACACTCATGAAGGAAAAGAAATAGAAATAAGAGTTGATAGAAAATCTTCCAGGAAGTGAAAACACAACTTCAATGAATTTATAATGACAATATAAATTGTTTTACAAGTTTAAACAAATTTATTGTTACATGATATGTTAATTCGATGTCCAATACACTATTTAAAGTCTTTAAAATAAAGGAATCTATTAAGACACTCATGAAGGAAAAGAAATAGAAATAAGAGTTGATAGAAAATCTTCCAGGAAGTGAAAACACAACTTCAATGAATTTATAATGACAATATAAATTGTTTTACAAGTTTAAACAAATTTCTTGTTACATGATATGTTAATTCGATGTCCAATACACTATTTAAAGTCTTTAAAATAAAGGAATCTATTAAGACACTCATGAAGGAAAAGAAATAGAGATAAGAGTTGATAGAAAATCTTCCAGGAAGTGAAAACACAAATTCAATGAATTTGAAATGACGATATAAATTGTTTTACAAGTTTAAACAAATTTCTTGTTACATGATATGTTAATTCGATGTCCAATACACTATTTAAAGTCTTTAAAATCAACGAATTTATTAAGACACTCATGAAGGAAAAGAAATAGAAATATGAGTTGATAGAAAATCTTCCAGGAAGTGAAAACACAACTTCAATGAATTTATAATGACAATATAAATTGTTTTACAAGTTTAAACAAATTTATTGTTACATGATATGTTAATTCGATGTCCAATACACTATTTAAAGTCTTTAAAATCAATGAATTTATTAAGACACTTATGAAGGAAAAGAAATAGAAATAAGAGTTGATAGAAAATCTTCCAGGAAGTGAAAACACAAATTCAATGAATTTGAAATGACGATATAAATTGTTTTACAAGTTTAAACAAATTTCTTGTTACATGATATGTTAATTCGATGTCCAATACACTATTTAAAGTCTTTAAAATCAATGAATTTATTAAGACACTCATGAAGGAAAAGAAATAGAAATAAGAGTTGATAGAAAATCTTCCAGGAAGTGAAAACACAATTTCAATGAATTTGAAATGACGATATAAATTGTTTTACAAGTTTAAACAAATTTCTTGTTACATGATATGTTAATTCGATGTCCAATACACTATTTAAAGTCTTTAAAATCAATGAATTTATTAAGACACTTATGAAGGAAAAGAAATAGAAATAAGAGTTGATAGAAAATCTTCCAGGAAGTGAAAACACAAATTCAATGAATTTGAAATGACGATATAAATTGTTTTACAAGTTTAAACAAATTTATTGTTACATGATATGTTAATTCGATGTCCAATACACTATTTAAAGTCTTTTAAATAAAGGAATCTATTAAGACACTCATGAAGGAAAAGAAATAGAAATAAGAGTTGATAGAAAATCTTCCAGGAAGTGAAAACACAACTTCAATGAATTTATAATGACAATATAAATTGTTTTACAAGTTTAAACAAATTTATTGTTACATGATATGTTAATTCGATGTCCAATACACTATTTAAAGTCTTTAAAATAAAGGAATCTATTAAGACACTCATGAAGGAAAAGAAATAGAAATAAGAGTTGATAGAAAATCTTCCAGGAAGTGAAAACACAACTTCAATGAATTTATAATGACAATATAAATTGTTTTACAAGTTTAAACAAATTTCTTGTTACATGATATGTTAATTCGATGTCCAATACACTATTTAAAGTCTTTAAAATAAAGGAATCTATTAAGACACTCATGAAGGAAAAGAAATAGAAATAAGAGTTGATAGAAAATCTTCCAGGAAGTGAAAACACAAATTCAATGAATTTGAAATGACGATATAAATTGTTTTACAAGTTTAAACAAATTTCTTGTTACATGATATGTTAATTCGATGTCCAATACACTATTTAAAGTCTTTAAAATCAATGAATTTATTAAGACACTTATGAAGGAAAAGAAATAGAAATAAGAGTTGATAGAAAATCTTCCAGGAAGTGAAAACACAAATTCAATGAATTTGAAATGACGATATAAATTGTTTTACAAGTTTAAACAAATTTCTTGTTACATGATATGTTAATTCGATGTCCAATACACTATTTAAAGTCTTTAAAATCAATGAATTTATTAAGACACTCATGAAGGAAAAGAAATAGAAATAAGAGTTGATAGAAAATCTTCCAGGAAGTGAAAACACAATTTCAATGAATTTGAAATGACGATATAAATTGTTTTACAAGTTTAAACAAATTTCTTGTTACATGATATGTTAATTCGATGTCCAATACACTATTTAAAGTCTTTAAAATCAATGAATTTATTAAGACACTTATGAAGGAAAAGAAATAGAAATAAGAGTTGATAGAAAATCTTCCAGGAAGTGAAAACACAAATTCAATGAATTTGAAATGACGATATAAATTGTTTTACAAGTTTAAACAAATTTATTGTTACATGATATGTTAATTCGATGTCCAATACACTATTTAAAGTCTTTTAAATAAAGGAATCTATTAAGACACTCATGAAGGAAAAGAAATAGAAATAAGAGTTGATAGAAAATCTTCCAGGAAGTGAAAACACAACTTCAATGAATTTATAATGACAATATAAATTGTTTTACAAGTTTAAACAAATTTATTGTTACATGATATGTTAATTCGATGTCCAATACACTATTTAAAGTCTTTAAAATAAAGGAATCTATTAAGACACTCATGAAGGAAAAGAAATAGAAATAAGAGTTGATAGAAAATCTTCCAGGAAGTGAAAACACAACTTCAATGAATTTATAATGACAATATAAATTGTTTTACAAGTTTAAACAAATTTCTTGTTACATGATATGTTAATTCGATGTCCAATACACTATTTAAAGTCTTTAAAATAAAGGAATCTATTAAGACACTCATGAAGGAAAAGAAATAGAAATAAGAGTTGATAGAAAATCTTCCAGGAAGTGAAAACACAAATTCAATGAATTTGAAATGACGATATAAATTGTTTTACAAGTTTAAACAAATTTCTTGTTACATGATATGTTAATTCGATGTCCAATACACTATTTAAAGTCTTTAAAATCAATGAATTTATTAAGACACTCATGAAGGAAAAGAAATAGAAATAAGAGTTGATAGAAAATCTTCCAGGAAGTGAAAACACAATTTCAATGAATTTGAAATGACGATATAAATTGTTTTACAAGTTTAAACAAATTTCTTGTTACATGATATGTTAATTCGATGTCCAATACACTATTTAAAGTCTTTAAAATAAAGGAATCTATTAAGACACTCATGAAGGAAAAGAAATAGAGATAAGAGTTGATAGAAAATCTTCCAGGAAGTGAAAACACAAATTCAATGAATTTGAAATGACGATATAAATTGTTTTACAAGTTTAAACAAATTTCTTGTTACATGATATGTTAATTCGATGTCCAATACACTATTTAAAGTCTTTAAAATCAACGAATTTATTAAGACACTCATGAAGGAAAAGAAATAGAAATATGAGTTGATAGAAAATCTTCCAGGAAGTGAAAACACAACTTCAATGAATTTATAATGACAATATAAATTGTTTTACAAGTTTAAACAAATTTATTGTTACATGATATGTTAATTCGATGTCCAATACACTATTTAAAGTCTTTAAAATCAATGAATTTATTAAGACACTTATGAAGGAAAAGAAATAGAAATAAGAGTTGATAGAAAATCTTCCAGGAAGTGAAAACACAAATTCAATGAATTTGAAATGACGATATAAATTGTTTTACAAGTTTAAACAAATTTCTTGTTACATGATATGTTAATTCGATGTCCAATACACTATTTAAAGTCTTTAAAATAAAGGAATCTATTAAGACACTCATGAAGGAAAAGAAATAGAAATAAGAGTTGATAGAAAATCTTCCAGGAAGTGAAAACACAAATTCAATGAATTTGAAATGACGATATAAATTGTTTTACAAGTTTAAACAAATTTCTTGTTACATGATATGTTAATTCGATGTCCAATACACTATTTAAAGTCTTTAAAATAAAGGAATCTATTAAGACACTCATGAAGGAAAAGAAATAGAAATAAGAGTTGATAGAAAATCTTCCAGGAAGTGAAAACACAAATTCAATGAATTTGAAATGACGATATAAATTGTTTTACAAGTTTAAACAAATTTCTTGTTACATGATATGTTAATTCGATGTCCAATACACTATTTAAAGTCTTTAAAATCAATGAATTTATTAAGACACTCATGAAGGAAAAGAAATAGAAATAAGAGTTGATAGAAAATCTTCCAGGAAGTGAAAACACAATTTCAATGAATTTGAAATGACGATATAAATTGTTTTACAAGTTTAAACAAATTTCTTGTTACATGATATGTTAATTCGATGTCCAATACACTATTTAAAGTCTTTAAAATCAATGAATTTATTAAGACACTTATGAAGGAAAAGAAATAGAAATAAGAGTTGATAGAAAATCTTCCAGGAAGTGAAAACACAAATTCAATGAATTTGAAATGACGATATAAATTGTTTTACAAGTTTAAACAAATTTATTGTTACATGATATGTTAATTCGATGTCCAATACACTATTTAAAGTCTTTTAAATAAAGGAATCTATTAAGACACTCATGAAGGAAAAGAAATAGAAATAAGAGTTGATAGAAAATCTTCCAGGAAGTGAAAACACAACTTCAATGAATTTATAATGACAATATAAATTGTTTTACAAGTTTAAACAAATTTATTGTTACATGATATGTTAATTCGATGTCCAATACACTATTTAAAGTCTTTAAAATAAAGGAATCTATTAAGACACTCATGAAGGAAAAGAAATAGAAATAAGAGTTGATAGAAAATCTTCCAGGAAGTGAAAACACAACTTCAATGAATTTATAATGACAATATAAATTGTTTTACAAGTTTAAACAAATTTATTGTTACATGATATGTTAATTCGATGTCCAATACACTATTTAAAGTCTTTAAAATAAAGGAATCTATTAAGACACTCATGAAGGAAAAGAAATAGAAATAAGAGTTGATAGAAAATCTTCCAGGAAGTGAAAACACAACTTCAATGAATTTATAATGACAATATAAATTGTTTTACAAGTTTAAACAAATTTCTTGTTACATGATATGTTAATTCGATGTCCAATACACTATTTAAAGTCTTTAAAATAAAGGAATCTATTAAGACACTCATGAAGGAAAAGAAATAGAAATAAGAGTTGATAGAAAATCTTCCAGGAAGTGAAAACACAACTTCAATGAATTTATAATGACAATATAAATTGTTTTACAAGTTTAAACAAATTTATTGTTACATGATATGTTAATTCGATGTCCAATACACTATTTAAAGTCTTTAAAATCAATGAATTTATTAAGACACTTATGAAGGAAAAGAAATAGAAATAAGAGTTGATAGAAAATCTTCCAGGAAGTGAAAACACAAATTCAATGAATTTGAAATGACGATATAAATTGTTTTACAAGTTTAAACAAATTTCTTGTTACATGATATGTTAATTCGATGTCCAATACACTATTTAAAGTCTTTAAAATAAAGGAATCTATTAAGACACTCATGAAGGAAAAGAAATAGAAATAAGAGTTGATAGAAAATCTTCCAGGAAGTGAAAACACAAATTCAATGAATTTGAAATGACGATATAAATTGTTTTACAAGTTTAAACAAATTTCTTGTTACATGATATGTTAATTCGATGTCCAATACACTATTTAAAGTCTTTAAAATAAAGGAATCTATTAAGACACTCATGAAGGAAAAGAAATAGAAATAAGAGTTGATAGAAAATCTTCCAGGAAGTGAAAACACAAATTCAATGAATTTGAAATGACGATATAAATTGTTTTACAAGTTTAAACAAATTTCTTGTTACATGATATGTTAATTCGATGTCCAATACACTATTTAAAGTCTTTAAAATCAATGAATTTATTAAGACACTCATGAAGGAAAAGAAATAGAAATAAGAGTTGATAGAAAATCTTCCAGGAAGTGAAAACACAATTTCAATGAATTTGAAATGACGATATAAATTGTTTTACAAGTTTAAACAAATTTCTTGTTACATGATATGTTAATTCGATGTCCAATACACTATTTAAAGTCTTTAAAATCAATGAATTTATTAAGACACTTATGAAGGAAAAGAAATAGAAATAAGAGTTGATAGAAAATCTTCCAGGAAGTGAAAACACAAATTCAATGAATTTGAAATGACGATATAAATTGTTTTACAAGTTTAAACAAATTTATTGTTACATGATATGTTAATTCGATGTCCAATACACTATTTAAAGTCTTTAAAATCAATGAATTTATTAAGACACTCATGAAGGAAAAGAAATAGAAATAAGAGTTGATAGAAAATCTTCCAGGAAGTGAAAACACAATTTCAATGAATTTGAAATGACGATATAAATTGTTTTACAAGTTTAAACAAATTTCTTGTTACATGATATGTTAATTCGATGTCCAATACACTATTTAAAGTCTTTAAAATCAATGAATTTATTAAGACACTTATGAAGGAAAAGAAATAGAAATAAGAGTTGATAGAAAATCTTCCAGGAAGTGAAAACACAAATTCAATGAATTTGAAATGACGATATAAATTGTTTTACAAGTTTAAACAAATTTATTGTTACATGATATGTTAATTCGATGTCCAATACACTATTTAAAGTCTTTTAAATAAAGGAATCTATTAAGACACTCATGAAGGAAAAGAAATAGAAATAAGAGTTGATAGAAAATCTTCCAGGAAGTGAAAACACAACTTCAATGAATTTATAATGACAATATAAATTGTTTTACAAGTTTAAACAAATTTATTGTTACATGATATGTTAATTCGATGTCCAATACACTATTTAAAGTCTTTAAAATAAAGGAATCTATTAAGACACTCATGAAGGAAAAGAAATAGAAATAAGAGTTGATAGAAAATCTTCCAGGAAGTGAAAACACAACTTCAATGAATTTATAATGACAATATAAATTGTTTTACAAGTTTAAACAAATTTCTTGTTACATGATATGTTAATTCGATGTCCAATACACTATTTAAAGTCTTTAAAATAAAGGAATCTATTAAGACACTCATGAAGGAAAAGAAATAGAAATAAGAGTTGATAGAAAATCTTCCAGGAAGTGAAAACACAAATTCAATGAATTTGAAATGACGATATAAATTGTTTTACAAGTTTAAACAAATTTCTTGTTACATGATATGTTAATTCGATGTCCAATACACTATTTAAAGTCTTTAAAATCAATGAATTTATTAAGACACTCATGAAGGAAAAGAAATAGAAATAAGAGTTGATAGAAAATCTTCCAGGAAGTGAAAACACAATTTCAATGAATTTGAAATGACGATATAAATTGTTTTACAAGTTTAAACAAATTTCTTGTTACATGATATGTTAATTCGATGTCCAATACACTATTTAAAGTCTTTAAAATAAAGGAATCTATTAAGACACTCATGAAGGAAAAGAAATAGAGATAAGAGTTGATAGAAAATCTTCCAGGAAGTGAAAACACAAATTCAATGAATTTGAAATGACGATATAAATTGTTTTACAAGTTTAAACAAATTTCTTGTTACATGATATGTTAATTCGATGTCCAATACACTATTTAAAGTCTTTAAAATCAACGAATTTATTAAGACACTCATGAAGGAAAAGAAATAGAAATATGAGTTGATAGAAAATCTTCCAGGAAGTGAAAACACAACTTCAATGAATTTATAATGACAATATAAATTGTTTTACAAGTTTAAACAAATTTATTGTTACATGATATGTTAATTCGATGTCCAATACACTATTTAAAGTCTTTAAAATCAATGAATTTATTAAGACACTTATGAAGGAAAAGAAATAGAAATAGAGTTGATAGAAAATCTTCCAGGAAGTGAAAACACAAATTCAATGAATTTGAAATGACGATATAAATTGTTTTACAAGTTTAAACAAATTTATTGTTACATGATATGTTAATTCGATGTCCAATACACTATTTAAAGTCTTTTAAATAAAGGAATCTATTAAGACACTCATGAAGGAAAAGAAATAGAAATAAGAGTTGATAGAAAATCTTCCAGGAAGTGAAAACACAACTTCAATGAATTTATAATGACAATATAAATTGTTTTACAAGTTTAAACAAATTTATTGTTACATGATATGTTAATTCGATGTCCAATACACTATTTAAAGTCTTTAAAATAAAGGAATCTATTAAGACACTCATGAAGGAAAAGAAATAGAAATAAGAGTTGATAGAAAATCTTCCAGGAAGTGAAAACACAACTTCAATGAATTTATAATGACAATATAAATTGTTTTACAAGTTTAAACAAATTTCTTGTTACATGATATGTTAATTCGATGTCCAATACACTATTTAAAGTCTTTAAAATAAAGGAATCTATTAAGACACTCATGAAGGAAAAGAAATAGAAATAAGAGTTGATAGAAAATCTTCCAGGAAGTGAAAACACAACTTCAATGAATTTATAATGACAATATAAATTGTTTTACAAGTTTAAACAAATTTATTGTTACATGATATGTTAATTCGATGTCCAATACACTATTTAAAGTCTTTAAAATCAATGAATTTATTAAGACACTTATGAAGGAAAAGAAATAGAAATAAGAGTTGATAGAAAATCTTCCAGGAAGTGAAAACACAAATTCAATGAATTTGAAATGACGATATAAATTGTTTTACAAGTTTAAACAAATTTCTTGTTACATGATATGTTAATTCGATGTCCAATACACTATTTAAAGTCTTTAAAATAAAGGAATCTATTAAGACACTCATGAAGGAAAAGAAATAGAAATAAGAGTTGATAGAAAATCTTCCAGGAAGTGAAAACACAAATTCAATGAATTTGAAATGACGATATAAATTGTTTTACAAGTTTAAACAAATTTCTTGTTACATGATATGTTAATTCGATGTCCAATACACTATTTAAAGTCTTTAAAATAAAGGAATCTATTAAGACACTCATGAAGGAAAAGAAATAGAAATAAGAGTTGATAGAAAATCTTCCAGGAAGTGAAAACACAAATTCAATGAATTTGAAATGACGATATAAATTGTTTTACAAGTTTAAACAAATTTCTTGTTACATGATATGTTAATTCGATGTCCAATACACTATTTAAAGTCTTTAAAATCAATGAATTTATTAAGACACTCATGAAGGAAAAGAAATAGAAATAAGAGTTGATAGAAAATCTTCCAGGAAGTGAAAACACAATTTCAATGAATTTGAAATGACGATATAAATTGTTTTACAAGTTTAAACAAATTTCTTGTTACATGATATGTTAATTCGATGTCCAATACACTATTTAAAGTCTTTAAAATCAATGAATTTATTAAGACACTTATGAAGGAAAAGAAATAGAAATAAGAGTTGATAGAAAATCTTCCAGGAAGTGAAAACACAAATTCAATGAATTTGAAATGACGATATAAATTGTTTTACAAGTTTAAACAAATTTATTGTTACATGATATGTTAATTCGATGTCCAATACACTATTTAAAGTCTTTAAAATCAATGAATTTATTAAGACACTCATGAAGGAAAAGAAATAGAAATAAGAGTTGATAGAAAATCTTCCAGGAAGTGAAAACACAATTTCAATGAATTTGAAATGACGATATAAATTGTTTTACAAGTTTAAACAAATTTCTTGTTACATGATATGTTAATTCGATGTCCAATACACTATTTAAAGTCTTTAAAATCAATGAATTTATTAAGACACTTATGAAGGAAAAGAAATAGAAATAAGAGTTGATAGAAAATCTTCCAGGAAGTGAAAACACAAATTCAATGAATTTGAAATGACGATATAAATTGTTTTACAAGTTTAAACAAATTTATTGTTACATGATATGTTAATTCGATGTCCAATACACTATTTAAAGTCTTTTAAATAAAGGAATCTATTAAGACACTCATGAAGGAAAAGAAATAGAAATAAGAGTTGATAGAAAATCTTCCAGGAAGTGAAAACACAACTTCAATGAATTTATAATGACAATATAAATTGTTTTACAAGTTTAAACAAATTTATTGTTACATGATATGTTAATTCGATGTCCAATACACTATTTAAAGTCTTTAAAATAAAGGAATCTATTAAGACACTCATGAAGGAAAAGAAATAGAAATAAGAGTTGATAGAAAATCTTCCAGGAAGTGAAAACACAACTTCAATGAATTTATAATGACAATATAAATTGTTTTACAAGTTTAAACAAATTTCTTGTTACATGATATGTTAATTCGATGTCCAATACACTATTTAAAGTCTTTAAAATAAAGGAATCTATTAAGACACTCATGAAGGAAAAGAAATAGAAATAAGAGTTGATAGAAAATCTTCCAGGAAGTGAAAACACAAATTCAATGAATTTGAAATGACGATATAAATTGTTTTACAAGTTTAAACAAATTTCTTGTTACATGATATGTTAATTCGATGTCCAATACACTATTTAAAGTCTTTAAAATCAATGAATTTATTAAGACACTCATGAAGGAAAAGAAATAGAAATAAGAGTTGATAGAAAATCTTCCAGGAAGTGAAAACACAACTTCAATGAATTTATAATGACAATATAAATTGTTTTACAAGTTTAAACAAATTTATTGTTACATGATATGTTAATTCGATGTCCAATACACTATTTAAAGTCTTTAAAATCAATGAATTTATTAAGACACTTATGAAGGAAAAGAAATAGAAATAAGAGTTGATAGAAAATCTTCCAGGAAGTGAAAACACAAATTCAATGAATTTGAAATGACGATATAAATTGTTTTACAAGTTTAAACAAATTTCTTGTTACATGATATGTTAATTCGATGTCCAATACACTATTTAAAGTCTTTAAAATAAAGGAATCTATTAAGACACTCATGAAGGAAAAGAAATAGAAATAAGAGTTGATAGAAAATCTTCCAGGAAGTGAAAACACAAATTCAATGAATTTGAAATGACGATATAAATTGTTTTACAAGTTTAAACAAATTTCTTGTTACATGATATGTTAATTCGATGTCCAATACACTATTTAAAGTCTTTAAAATAAAGGAATCTATTAAGACACTCATGAAGGAAAAGAAATAGAAATAAGAGTTGATAGAAAATCTTCCAGGAAGTGAAAACACAAATTCAATGAATTTGAAATGACGATATAAATTGTTTTACAAGTTTAAACAAATTTCTTGTTACATGATATGTTAATTCGATGTCCAATACACTATTTAAAGTCTTTAAAATCAATGAATTTATTAAGACACTCATGAAGGAAAAGAAATAGAAATAAGAGTTGATAGAAAATCTTCCAGGAAGTGAAAACACAATTTCAATGAATTTGAAATGACGATATAAATTGTTTTACAAGTTTAAACAAATTTCTTGTTACATGATATGTTAATTCGATGTCCAATACACTATTTAAAGTCTTTAAAATCAATGAATTTATTAAGACACTTATGAAGGAAAAGAAATAGAAATAAGAGTTGATAGAAAATCTTCCAGGAAGTGAAAACACAAATTCAATGAATTTGAAATGACGATATAAATTGTTTTACAAGTTTAAACAAATTTATTGTTACATGATATGTTAATTCGATGTCCAATACACTATTTAAAGTCTTTAAAATCAATGAATTTATTAAGACACTCATGAAGGAAAAGAAATAGAAATAAGAGTTGATAGAAAATCTTCCAGGAAGTGAAAACACAATTTCAATGAATTTGAAATGACGATATAAATTGTTTTACAAGTTTAAACAAATTTCTTGTTACATGATATGTTAATTCGATGTCCAATACACTATTTAAAGTCTTTAAAATCAATGAATTTATTAAGACACTTATGAAGGAAAAGAAATAGAAATAAGAGTTGATAGAAAATCTTCCAGGAAGTGAAAACACAAATTCAATGAATTTGAAATGACGATATAAATTGTTTTACAAGTTTAAACAAATTTATTGTTACATGATATGTTAATTCGATGTCCAATACACTATTTAAAGTCTTTTAAATAAAGGAATCTATTAAGACACTCATGAAGGAAAAGAAATAGAAATAAGAGTTGATAGAAAATCTTCCAGGAAGTGAAAACACAACTTCAATGAATTTATAATGACAATATAAATTGTTTTACAAGTTTAAACAAATTTATTGTTACATGATATGTTAATTCGATGTCCAATACACTATTTAAAGTCTTTAAAATAAAGGAATCTATTAAGACACTCATGAAGGAAAAGAAATAGAAATAAGAGTTGATAGAAAATCTTCCAGGAAGTGAAAACACAACTTCAATGAATTTATAATGACAATATAAATTGTTTTACAAGTTTAAACAAATTTCTTGTTACATGATATGTTAATTCGATGTCCAATACACTATTTAAAGTCTTTAAAATAAAGGAATCTATTAAGACACTCATGAAGGAAAAGAAATAGAAATAAGAGTTGATAGAAAATCTTCCAGGAAGTGAAAACACAAATTCAATGAATTTGAAATGACGATATAAATTGTTTTACAAGTTTAAACAAATTTCTTGTTACATGATATGTTAATTCGATGTCCAATACACTATTTAAAGTCTTTAAAATCAATGAATTTATTAAGACACTCAAGAAGGAAAAGAAATAGAAATAAGAGTTGATAGAAAATCTTCCAGGAAGTGAAAACACAATTTCAATGAATTTGAAATGACGATATAAATTGTTTTACAAGTTTAAACAAATTTCTTGTTACATGATATGTTAATTCGATGTCCAATACACTATTTAAAGTCTTTAAAATAAAGGAATCTATTAAGACACTCATGAAGGAAAAGAAATAGAGATAAGAGTTGATAGAAAATCTTCCAGGAAGTGAAAACACAAATTCAATGAATTTGAAATGACGATATAAATTGTTTTACAAGTTTAAACAAATTTCTTGTTACATGATATGTTAATTCGATGTCCAATACACTATTTAAAGTCTTTAAAATCAACGAATTTATTAAGACACTCATGAAGGAAAAGAAATAGAAATATGAGTTGATAGAAAATCTTCCAGGAAGTGAAAACACAACTTCAATGAATTTATAATGACAATATAAATTGTTTTACAAGTTTAAACAAATTTATTGTTACATGATATGTTAATTCGATGTCCAATACACTATTTAAAGTCTTTAAAATCAATGAATTTATTAAGACACTTATGAAGGAAAAGAAATAGAAATAAGAGTTGATAGAAAATCTTCCAGGAAGTGAAAACACAAATTCAATGAATTTGAAATGACGATATAAATTGTTTTACAAGTTTAAACAAATTTCTTGTTACATGATATGTTAATTCGATGTCCAATACACTATTTAAAGTCTTTAAAATAAAGGAATCTATTAAGACACTCATGAAGGAAAAGAAATAGAAATAAGAGTTGATAGAAAATCTTCCAGGAAGTGAAAACACAAATTCAATGAATTTGAAATGACGATATAAATTGTTTTACAAGTTTAAACAAATTTCTTGTTACATGATATGTTAATTCGATGTCCAATACACTATTTAAAGTCTTTAAAATAAAGGAATCTATTAAGACACTCATGAAGGAAAAGAAATAGAAATAAGAGTTGATAGAAAATCTTCCAGGAAGTGAAAACACAAATTCAATGAATTTGAAATGACGATATAAATTGTTTTACAAGTTTAAACAAATTTCTTGTTACATGATATGTTAATTCGATGTCCAATACACTATTTAAAGTCTTTAAAATCAATGAATTTATTAAGACACTCATGAAGGAAAAGAAATAGAAATAAGAGTTGATAGAAAATCTTCCAGGAAGTGAAAACACAATTTCAATGAATTTGAAATGACGATATAAATTGTTTTACAAGTTTAAACAAATTTCTTGTTACATGATATGTTAATTCGATGTCCAATACACTATTTAAAGTCTTTAAAATCAATGAATTTATTAAGACACTTATGAAGGAAAAGAAATAGAAATAAGAGTTGATAGAAAATCTTCCAGGAAGTGAAAACACAAATTCAATGAATTTGAAATGACGATATAAATTGTTTTACAAGTTTAAACAAATTTATTGTTACATGATATGTTAATTCGATGTCCAATACACTATTTAAAGTCTTTTAAATAAAGGAATCTATTAAGACACTCATGAAGGAAAAGAAATAGAAATAAGAGTTGATAGAAAATCTTCCAGGAAGTGAAAACACAACTTCAATGAATTTATAATGACAATATAAATTGTTTTACAAGTTTAAACAAATTTATTGTTACATGATATGTTAATTCGATGTCCAATACACTATTTAAAGTCTTTAAAATAAAGGAATCTATTAAGACACTCATGAAGGAAAAGAAATAGAAATAAGAGTTGATAGAAAATCTTCCAGGAAGTGAAAACACAACTTCAATGAATTTATAATGACAATATAAATTGTTTTACAAGTTTAAACAAATTTCTTGTTACATGATATGTTAATTCGATGTCCAATACACTATTTAAAGTCTTTAAAATAAAGGAATCTATTAAGACACTCATGAAGGAAAAGAAATAGAAATAAGAGTTGATAGAAAATCTTCCAGGAAGTGAAAACACAACTTCAATGAATTTATAATGACAATATAAATTGTTTTACAAGTTTAAACAAATTTATTGTTACATGATATGTTAATTCGATGTCCAATACACTATTTAAAGTCTTTAAAATCAATGAATTTATTAAGACACTTATGAAGGAAAAGAAATAGAAATAAGAGTTGATAGAAAATCTTCCAGGAAGTGAAAACACAAATTCAATGAATTTGAAATGACGATATAAATTGTTTTACAAGTTTAAACAAATTTCTTGTTACATGATATGTTAATTCGATGTCCAATACACTATTTAAAGTCTTTAAAATAAAGGAATCTATTAAGACACTCATGAAGGAAAAGAAATAGAAATAAGAGTTGATAGAAAATCTTCCAGGAAGTGAAAACACAAATTCAATGAATTTGAAATGACGATATAAATTGTTTTACAAGTTTAAACAAATTTCTTGTTACATGATATGTTAATTCGATGTCCAATACACTATTTAAAGTCTTTAAAATAAAGGAATCTATTAAGACACTCATGAAGGAAAAGAAATAGAAATAAGAGTTGATAGAAAATCTTCCAGGAAGTGAAAACACAAATTCAATGAATTTGAAATGACGATATAAATTGTTTTACAAGTTTAAACAAATTTCTTGTTACATGATATGTTAATTCGATGTCCAATACACTATTTAAAGTCTTTAAAATCAATGAATTTATTAAGACACTCATGAAGGAAAAGAAATAGAAATAAGAGTTGATAGAAAATCTTCCAGGAAGTGAAAACACAATTTCAATGAATTTGAAATGACGATATAAATTGTTTTACAAGTTTAAACAAATTTCTTGTTACATGATATGTTAATTCGATGTCCAATACACTATTTAAAGTCTTTAAAATCAATGAATTTATTAAGACACTTATGAAGGAAAAGAAATAGAAATAAGAGTTGATAGAAAATCTTCCAGGAAGTGAAAACACAAATTCAATGATTTTGAAATGACGATATAAATTGTTTTACAAGTTTAAACAAATTTATTGTTACATGATATGTTAATTCGATGTCCAATACACTATTTAAAGTCTTTTAAATAAAGGAATCTATTAAGACACTCATGAAGGAAAAGAAATAGAAATAAGAGTTGATAGAAAATCTTCCAGGAAGTGAAAACACAACTTCAATGAATTTATAATGACAATATAAATTGTTTTACAAGTTTAAACAAATTTATTGTTACATGATATGTTAATTCGATGTCCAATACACTATTTAAAGTCTTTAAAATAAAGGAATCTATTAAGACACTCATGAAGGAAAAGAAATAGAAATAAGAGTTGATAGAAAATCTTCCAGGAAGTGAAAACACAACTTCAATGAATTTATAATGACAATATAAATTGTTTTACAAGTTTAAACAAATTTCTTGTTACATGATATGTTAATTCGATGTCCAATACACTATTTAAAGTCTTTAAAATAAAGGAATCTATTAAGACACTCATGAAGGAAAAGAAATAGAAATAAGAGTTGATAGAAAATCTTCCAGGAAGTGAAAACACAATTTCAATGAATTTGAAATGACGATATAAATTGTTTTACAAGTTTAAACAAATTTCTTGTTACATGATATGTTAATTCGATGTCCAATACACTATTTAAAGTCTTTAAAATCAATGAATTTATTAAGACACTTATGAAGGAAAAGAAATAGAAATAAGAGTTGATAGAAAATCTTCCAGGAAGTGAAAACACAAATTCAATGAATTTGAAATGACGATATAAATTGTTTTACAAGTTTAAACAAATTTATTGTTACATGATATGTTAATTCGATGTCCAATACACTATTTAAAGTCTTTTAAATAAAGGAATCTATTAAGACACTCATGAAGGAAAAGAAATAGAAATAAGAGTTGATAGAAAATCTTCCAGGAAATGAAAACACAACTTCAATGAATTTATAATGACAATATAAATTGTTTTACAAGTTTAAACAAATTTATTGTTACATGATATGTTAATTCGATGTCCAATACACTATTTAAAGTCTTTAAAATAAAGGAATCTATTAAGACACTCATGAAGGAAAAGAAATAGAGATAAGAGTTGATAGAAAATCTTCCAGGAAGTGAAAACACAAATTCAATGAATTTGAAATGACGATATAAATTGTTTTACAAGTTTAAACAAATTTCTTGTTACATGATATGTTAATTCGATGTCCAATACACTATTTAAAGTCTTTAAAATCAACGAATTTATTAAGACACTCATGAAGGAAAAGAAATAGAAATATGAGTTGATAGAAAATCTTCCAGGAAGTGAAAACACAACTTCAATGAATTTATAATGACAATATAAATTGTTTTACAAGTTTAAACAAATTTATTGTTACATGATATGTTAATTCGATGTCCAATACACTATTTAAAGTCTTTAAAATCAATGAATTTATTAAGACACTTATGAAGGAAAAGAAATAGAAATAAGAGTTGATAGAAAATCTTCCAGGAAGTGAAAACACAAATTCAATGAATTTGAAATGACGATATAAATTGTTTTACAAGTTTAAACAAATTTATTGTTACATGATATGTTAATTCGATGTCCAATACACTATTTAAAGTCTTTTAAATAAAGGAATCTATTAAGACACTCATGAAGGAAAAGAAATAGAAATAAGAGTTGATAGAAAATCTTCCAGGAAATGAAAACACAACTTCAATGAATTTATAATGACAATATAAATTGTTTTACAAGTTTAAACAAATTTATTGTTACATGATATGTTAATTCGATGTCCAATACACTATTTAAAGTCTTTAAAATAAAGGAATCTATTAAGACACTCATGAAGGAAAAGAAATAGAGATAAGAGTTGATAGAAAATCTTCCAGGAAGTGAAAACACAAATTCAATGAATTTGAAATGACGATATAAATTGTTTTACAAGTTTAAACAAATTTCTTGTTACATGATATGTTAATTCGATGTCCAATACACTATTTAAAGTCTTTAAAATCAACGAATTTATTAAGACACTCATGAAGGAAAAGAAATAGAAATATGAGTTGATAGAAAATCTTCCAGGAAGTGAAAACACAACTTCAATGAATTTATAATGACAATATAAATTGTTTTACAAGTTTAAACAAATTTATTGTTACATGATATGTTAATTCGATGTCCAATACACTATTTAAAGTCTTTAAAATCAATGAATTTATTAAGACACTTATGAAGGAAAAGAAATAGAAATAAGAGTTGATAGAAAATCTTCCAGGAAGTGAAAACACAAATTCAATGAATTTGAAATGACGATATAAATTGTTTTACAAGTTTAAACAAATTTCTTGTTACATGATATGTTAATTCGATGTCCAATACACTATTTAAAGTCTTTAAAATAAAGGAATCTATTAAGACACTCATGAAGGAAAAGAAATAGAAATAAGAGTTGATAGAAAATCTTCCAGGAAGTGAAAACACAAATTCAATGAATTTGAAATGACGATATAAATTGTTTTACAAGTTTAAACAAATTTCTTGTTACATGATATGTTAATTCGATGTCCAATACACTATTTAAAGTCTTTAAAATCAATGAATTTATTAAGACACTCATGAAGGAAAAGAAATAGAAATAAGAGTTGATAGAAAATCTTCCAGGAAGTGAAAACACAATTTCAATGAATTTGAAATGACGATATAAATTGTTTTACAAGTTTAAACAAATTTCTTGTTACATGATATGTTAATTCGATGTCCAATACACTATTTAAAGTCTTTAAAATCAATGAATTTATTAAGACACTTATGAAGGAAAAGAAATAGAAATAAGAGTTGATAGAAAATCTTCCAGGAAGTGAAAACACAAATTCAATGAATTTGAAATGACGATATAAATTGTTTTACAAGTTTAAACAAATTTCTTGTTACATGATATGTTAATTCGATGTCCAATACACTATTTAAAGTCTTTAAAATAAAGGAATCTATTAAGACACTCATGAAGGAAAAGAAATAGAAATAAGAGTTGATAGAAAATCTTCCAGGAAGTGAAAACACAAATTCAATGAATTTGAAATGACGATATAAATTGTTTTACAAGTTTAAACAAATTTCTTGTTACATGATATGTTAATTCGATGTCCAATACACTATTTAAAGTCTTTAAAATCAACGAATTTATTAAGACACTTATGAAGGAAAAGAAATAGAAATATGAGTTGATAGAAAATCTTCCAGGAAGTGAAAACACAACTTCAATGAATTTATAATGACAATATAAATTGTTTTACAAGTTTAAACAAATTTCTTGTTACATGATATGTTAATTCGATGTCCAATACACTATTTAAAGTCTTTAAAATCAACGAATTTATTAAGACACTCATGAAGGAAAAGAAATAGAAATATGAGTTGATAGAAAATCTTCCAGGAAGTGAAAACACAAATTCAATGAATTTGAAATGACAATATAAATTGTTTTACAAGTTTAAACAAATTTCTTGTTACATGATATGTTAATTCGATGTCCAATACACTATTTAAAGTCTTTAAAATAAAGGAATCTATTAAGACACTCATGAAGGAAAAGAAATAGAAATAAGAGTTGATAGAAAATCTTCCAGGAAGTGAAAACACAATTTCAATGAATTTGAAATGACGATATAAATTGTTTTACAAGTTTAAACAAATTTATTGTTACATGATATGTTAATTCGATGTCCAATACACTATTTAAAGTCTTTTAAATAAAGGAATCTATTAAGACACTCATGAAGGAAAAGAAATAGAAATAAGAGTTGATAGAAAATCTTCCAGGAAGTGAAAACACAACTTCAATGAATTTATAATGACAATATAAATTGTTTTACAAGTTTAAACAAATTTATTGTTACATGATATGTTAATTCGATGTCCAATACACTATTTAAAGTCTTTAAAATAAAGGAATCTATTAAGACACTCATGAAGGAAAAGAAATAGAGATAAGAGTTGATAGAAAATCTTCCAGGAAGTGAAAACACAAATTCAATGAATTTGAAATGACGATATAAATTGTTTTACAAGTTTAAACAAATTTCTTGTTACATGATATGTTAATTCGATGTCCAATACACTATTTAAAGTCTTTAACATCAACGAATTTATTAAGACACTCATGAAGGAAAAGAAATAGAAATATGAGTTGATAGAAAATCTTCCAGGAAGTGAAAACACAACTTCAATGAATTTATAATGACAATATAAATTGTTTTACAAGTTTAAACAAATTTCTTGTTACATGATATGTTAATTCGATGTCCAATACACTATTTAAAGTCTTTAAAATAAAGGAATCTATTAAGACACTCATGAAGGAAAAGAAATAGAAATAAGAGTTGATAGAAAATCTTCCAGGAAGTGAAAACACAAATTCAATGAATTTGAAATGACGATATAAATTGTTTTACAAGTTTAAACAAATTTCTTATTACATGATATGTTAATTCGATGTTCAATACACTATTTAAAGTCTTTAAAATCAATGAATTTATTAAGACACTCATGAAGGAAAAGAAATAGAAATAAGAGTTGATAGAAAATCTTCCAGGAAGTGAAAACACAATTTCAATGAATTTGAAATGACGATATAAATTGTTTTACAAGTTTAAACAAATTTCTTGTTACATGATATGTTAATTCGATGTCCAATACACTATTTAAAGTCTTTAAAATCAACGAATTTATTAAAACACTCATGAAGGAAAAGAAATAGAAATATGAGTTGATAGAAAATCTTCCAGGAAGTGAAAACACAAATTCAATGAATTTGAAATGACAATATAAATTGTTTTACAAGTTTAAACAAATTTATTGTTACATGATATGTTAATTCGATGTCCAATACACTATTTAAAGTCTTTAAAATCAATGAATTTATTAAGACACTCATGAAGGAAAAGAAATAGAAATAAGAGTTGATAGAAAATCTTCCAGGAAGTGAAAACACAATTTCAATGAATTTGAAATGACGATATAAATTGTTTTACAAGTTTAAACAAATTTCTTGTTACATGATATGTTAATTCGATGTCCAATACACTATTTAAAGTCTTTAAAATCAACGAATTTATTAAGACACTCATGAAGGAAAAGAAATAGAAATATGAGTTGATAGAAAATCTTCCAGGAAGTGAAAACACAAATTCAATGAATTTGAAATGACAATATAAATTGTTTTACAAGTTTAAACAAATTTATTTTTACATGATATGTTAATTCGATGTCCAATACACTATTTAAAGTCTTTAAAATCAATGAATTTATTAAGACACTCATGAAGGAAAAGAAATAGAAATAAGAGTTGATAGAAAATCTTCCAGGAAGTAAAAACACAATTTCAATGAATTTGAAATGACGATATAAATTGTTTTACAAGTTTAAACAAATTTCTTGTTACATGATATGTTAATTCGATGTCCAATACACTATTTAAAGTCTTTAAAATAAAGGAATCTATTAAGACACTCATGAAGGAAAAGAAATAGAAATAAGAGTTGATAGAAAATCTTTTAGGAAGTGAAAACACAATTTCAATGAATTTGAAATGACGATATAAATTGTTTTACAAGTTTAAACAAATTTATTGTTACATGATATGTTAATTCGATGTCCAATACACTATTTAAAGTCTTTTAAATAAAGGAATCTATTAAGACACTCATGAAGGAAAAGAAATAGAAATAAGAGTTGATAGAAAATCTTCCAGGAAGTGAAAACACAACTTCAATGAATTTATAATGACAATATAAATGGTTTTACAAGTTTAAACAAATTTATTGTTACATGATATGTTAATTCGATGTCCAATACACTATTTAAAGTCTTTAAAATAAAGGAATCTATTAAGACACTCATGAAGGAAAAGAAATAGAGATAAGAGTTGATAGAAAATCTTCCAGGAAGTGAAAACACAAATTCAATGAATTTGAAATGACGATATAAATTGTTTTACAAGTTTAAACAAATTTCTTGTTACATGATATGTTAATTCGATGTCCAATACACTATTTAAAGTCTTTAACATCAACGAATTTATTAAGACACTCATGAAGGAAAAGAAATAGAAATATGAGTTGATAGAAAATCTTCCAGGAAGTGAAAACACAACTTCAATGAATTTATAATGACAATATAAATTGTTTTACAAGTTTAAACAAATTTCTTGTTACATGATATGTTAATTCGATGTCCAATACACTATTTAAAGTCTTTAAAATCAATGAATTTATTAAGACACTTATGAAGGAAAAGAAATAGAAATAAGAGTTGATAGAAAATCTTCCAGGAAGTGAAAACACAAATTCAATGAATTTGAAATGACGATATAAATTGTTTTACAAGTTTAAACAAATTTCTTGTTACATGATATGTTAATTCGATGTCCAATACACTATTTAAAGTCTTTAAAATCAATGAATTTATTAAGACACTTATGAAGGAAAAGAAATAGAAATAAGAGTTGATAGAAAATCTTCCAGGAAGTGAAAACACAAATTCAATGAATTTGAAATGACGATATAAATTGTTTTACAAGTTTAAACAAATTTCTTGTTACATGATATGTTAATTCGATGTCCAATACACTATTTAAAGTCTTTAAAATTAAGGAATCTATTAAGACACTCATGAAGGAAAAGAAATAGAAATAAGAGTTGATAGAAAATCTTCCAGGAAGTGAAAACACAAATTCAATGAATTTGAAATGACGATATAAATTGTTTTACAAGTTTAAACAAATTTCTTGTTACATGATATGTTAATTCGATGTCCAATACACTATTTAAAGTCTTTAAAATCAATGAATTTATTAAGACACTCATGAAGGAAAAGAAATAGAAATAAGAGTTGATAGAAAATCTTCCAGGAAGTGAAAACACAATTTCAATGAATTTGAAATGACGATATAAATTGTTTTACAAGTTTAAACAAATTTCTTGTTACATGATATGTTAATTCGATGTCCAATACACTATTTAAAGTCTTTAAAATCAATGAATTTATTAAGACACTCATGAAGGAAAAGAAATAGAAGTAAGAGTTGATAGAAAATCTTCCAGGAAGTGAAAACACAATTTCAATGAATTTGAAATGACGATATAAATTGTTTTACAAGTTTAAACAAATTTATTGTTACATGATATGTTAATTCGATGTCCAATACACTATTTAAAGTCTTTAAAATCAATGAATTTATTAAGACACTCATGAAGGAAAAGAAATAGAAATAAGAGTTGATAGAAAATCTTCCAGGAAGTGAAAACACAATTTCAATGAATTTGAAATGACGATATAAATTGTTTTACAAGTTTAAACAAATTTATTGTTACATGATATGTTAATTCGATGTCCAATACACTATTTAAAGTCTTTAAAATCAATGAATTTATTAAGACACTCATGAAGGAAAAGAAATAGAAATAAGAGTTGATAGAAAATCTTCCAGGAAGTGAAAACACAATTTCAATGAATTTGAAATGACAATATAAATTGTTTTACAAGTTTAAACAAATTTCTTGTTACATGATATGTTAATTCGATGTCCAATACACTATTTAAAGTCTTTAAAATAAAGGAATCTATTAAGACACTCATGAAGGAAAAGAAATAGAGATAAGAGTTGATAGAAAATCTTCCAGGAAGTGAAAACACAATTTCAATGAATTTGAAATGACGATATAAATTGTTTTACAAGTTTAAACAAATTTCTTGTTACATGATATGTTAATTCGATGTCCAATACACTATTTAAAGTCTTTAAAATCAATGAATTTATTAAGACACTCATGAAGGAAAAGAAATAGAAGTAAGAGTTGATAGAAAATCTTCCAGGAAGTGAAAACACAATTTCAATGAATTTGAAATGACGATATAAATTGTTTTACAAGTTTAAACAAATTTATTGTTACATGATATGTTAATTCGATGTCCAATACACTATTTAAAGTCTTTAACATCAACGAATTTATTAAGACACTCATGAAGGAAAAGAAATAGAAATATGAGTTGATAGAAAATCTTCCAGGAAGTGAAAACACAACTTCAATGAATTTATAATGACAATATAAATTGTTTTACAAGTTTAAACAAATTTCTTGTTACATGATATGTTAATTCGATGTCCAATACACTATTTAAAGTCTTTAAAATCAATGAATTTATTAAGACACTTATGAAGGAAAAGAAATAGAAATAAGAGTTGATAGAAAATCTTCCAGGAAGTGAAAACACAAATTCAATGAATTTGAAATGACGATATAAATTGTTTTACAAGTTTAAACAAATTTCTTGTTACATGATATGTTAATTCGATGTCCAATACACTATTTAAAGTCTTTAAAATTAAGGAATCTATTAAGACACTCATGAAGGAAAAGAAATAGAAATAAGAGTTGATAGAAAATCTTCCAGGAAGTGAAAACACAAATTCAATGAATTTGAAATGACGATATAAATTGTTTTACAAGTTTAAACAAATTTCTTGTTACATGATATGTTAATTCGATGTCCAATACACTATTTAAAGTCTTTAAAATCAATGAATTTATTAAGACACTCATGAAGGAAAAGAAATAGAAATAAGAGTTGATAGAAAATCTTCCAGGAAGTGAAAACACAATTTCAATGAATTTGAAATGACGATATAAATTGTTTTACAAGTTTAAACAAATTTCTTGTTACATGATATGTTAATTCGATGTCCAATACACTATTTAAAGTCTTTAAAATCAATGAATTTATTAAGACACTCATGAAGGAAAAGAAATAGAAGTAAGAGTTGATAGAAAATCTTCCAGGAAGTGAAAACACAATTTCAATGAATTTGAAATGACGATATAAATTGTTTTACAAGTTTAAACAAATTTATTGTTACATGATATGTTAATTCGATGTCCAATACACTATTTAAAGTCTTTAAAATCAATGAATTTATTAAGACACTCATGAAGGAAAAGAAATAGAAGTAAGAGTTGATAGAAAATCTTCCAGGAAGTGAAAACACAATTTCAATGAATTTGAAATGACGATATAAATTGTTTTACAAGTTTAAACAAATTTATTGTTACATGATATGTTAATTCGATGTCCAATACACTATTTAAAGTCTTTAAAATCAATGAATTTATTAAGACACTCATGAAGGAAAAGAAATAGAAATAAGAGTTGATAGAAAATCTTCCAGGAAGTGAAAACACAATTTCAATGAATTTGAAATGACGATATAAATTGTTTTACAAGTTTAAACAAATTTCTTGTTACATGATATGTTAATTCGATGTCCAATACACTATTTAAAGTCTTTAAAATCAATGAATTTATTAAGACACTCATGAAGGAAAAGAAATAGAAGTAAGAGTTGATAGAAAATCTTCCAGGAAGTGAAAACACAATTTCAATGAATTTGAAATGACGATATAAATTGTTTTACAAGTTTAAACAAATTTATTGTTACATGATATGTTAATTCGATGTCCAATACACTATTTAAAGTCTTTAAAATCAATGAATTTATTAAGACACTCATGAAGGAAAAGAAATAGAAATAAGAGTTGATAGAAAATCTTCCAGGAAGTGAAAACACAATTTCAATGAATTTGAAATGACGATATAAATTGTTTTACAAGTTTAAACAAATTTATTGTTACATGATATGTTAATTCGATGTCCAATACACTATTTAAAGTCTTTAAAATCAATGAATTTATTAAGACACTCATGAAGGAAAAGAAATAGAAATAAGAGTTGATAGAAAATCTTCCAGGAAGTGAAAACACAATTTCAATGAATTTGAAATGACGATATAAATTGTTTTACAAGTTTAAACAAATTTCTTGTTACATGATATGTTAATTCGATGTCCAATACACTATTTAAAGTCTTTAAAATAAAGGAATCTATTAAGACACTCATGAAGGAAAAGAAATAGAGATAAGAGTTGATAGAAAATCTTCCAGGAAGTGAAAACACAATTTCAATGAATTTGAAATGACGATATAAATTGTTTTACAAGTTTAAACAAATTTCTTGTTACATGATATGTTAATTCGATGTCCAATACACTATTTAAAGTCTTTAAAATCAATGAATTTATTAAGACACTCATGAAGGAAAAGAAATAGAAGTAAGAGTTGATAGAAAATCTTCCAGGAAGTGAAAACACAATTTCAATGAATTTGAAATGACGATATAAATTGTTTTACAAGTTTAAACAAATTTATTGTTACATGATATGTTAATTCGATGTCCAATACACTATTTAAAGTCTTTAACATCAACGAATTTATTAAGACACTCATGAAGGAAAAGAAATAGAAATATGAGTTGATAGAAAATCTTCCAGGAAGTGAAAACACAACTTCAATGAATTTATAATGACAATATAAATTGTTTTACAAGTTTAAACAAATTTCTTGTTACATGATATGTTAATTCGATGTCCAATACACTATTTAAAGTCTTTAAAATCAATGAATTTATTAAGACACTTATGAAGGAAAAGAAATAGAAATAAGAGTTGATAGAAAATCTTCCAGGAAGTGAAAACACAAATTCAATGAATTTGAAATGACGATATAAATTGTTTTACAAGTTTAAACAAATTTCTTGTTACATGATATGTTAATTCGATGTCCAATACACTATTTAAAGTCTTTAAAATCAATGAATTTATTAAGACACTTATGAAGGAAAAGAAATAGAAATAAGAGTTGATAGAAAATCTTCCAGGAAGTGAAAACACAAATTCAATGAATTTGAAATGACGATATAAATTGTTTTACAAGTTTAAACAAATTTCTTGTTACATGATATGTTAATTCGATGTCCAATACACTATTTAAAGTCTTTAAAATTAAGGAATCTATTAAGACACTCATGAAGGAAAAGAAATAGAAATAAGAGTTGATAGAAAATCTTCCAGGAAGTGAAAACACAAATTCAATGAATTTGAAATGACGATATAAATTGTTTTACAAGTTTAAACAAATTTCTTGTTACATGATATGTTAATTCGATGTCCAATACACTATTTAAAGTCTTTAAAATCAATGAATTTATTAAGACACTCATGAAGGAAAAGAAATAGAAATAAGAGTTGATAGAAAATCTTCCAGGAAGTGAAAACACAATTTCAATGAATTTGAAATGACGATATAAATTGTTTTACAAGTTTAAACAAATTTCTTGTTACATGATATGTTAATTCGATGTCCAATACACTATTTAAAGTCTTTAAAATCAATGAATTTATTAAGACACTCATGAAGGAAAAGAAATAGAAGTAAGAGTTGATAGAAAATCTTCCAGGAAGTGAAAACACAATTTCAATGAATTTGAAATGACGATATAAATTGTTTTACAAGTTTAAACAAATTTATTGTTACATGATATGTTAATTCGATGTCCAATACACTATTTAAAGTCTTTAAAATCAATGAATTTATTAAGACACTCATGAAGGAAAAGAAATAGAAATAAGAGTTGATAGAAAATCTTCCAGGAAGTGAAAACACAATTTCAATGAATTTGAAATGACGATATAAATTGTTTTACAAGTTTAAACAAATTTATTGTTACATGATATGTTAATTCGATGTCCAATACACTATTTAAAGTCTTTAAAATCAATGAATTTATTAAGACACTCATGAAGGAAAAGAAATAGAAATAAGAGTTGATAGAAAATCTTCCAGGAAGTGAAAACACAATTTCAATGAATTTGAAATGACGATATAAATTGTTTTACAAGTTTAAACAAATTTCTTGTTACATGATATGTTAATTCGATGTCCAATACACTATTTAAAGTCTTTAAAATAAAGGAATCTATTAAGACACTCATGAAGGAAAAGAAATAGAGATAAGAGTTGATAGAAAATCTTCCAGGAAGTGAAAACACAATTTCAATGAATTTGAAATGACGATATAAATTGTTTTACAAGTTTAAACAAATTTCTTGTTACATGATATGTTAATTCGATGTCCAATACACTATTTAAAGTCTTTAAAATCAATGAATTTATTAAGACACTCATGAAGGAAAAGAAATAGAAGTAAGAGTTGATAGAAAATCTTCCAGGAAGTGAAAACACAATTTCAATGAATTTGAAATGACGATATAAATTGTTTTACAAGTTTAAACAAATTTATTGTTACATGATATGTTAATTCGATGTCCAATACACTATTTAAAGTCTTTAAAATCAATGAATTTATTAAGACACTCATGAAGGAAAAGAAATAGAAATAAGAGTTGATAGAAAATCTTCCAGGAAGTGAAAACACAATTTCAATGAATTTGAAATGACGATATAAATTGTTTTACAAGTTTAAACAAATTTATTGTTACATGATATGTTAATTCGATGTCCAATACACTATTTAAAGTCTTTAAAATCAATGAATTTATTAAGACACTCATGAAGGAAAAGAAATAGAAATAAGAGTTGATAGAAAATCTTCCAGGAAGTGAAAACACAATTTCAATGAATTTGAAATGACGATATAAATTGTTTTACAAGTTTAAACAAATTTATTGTTACATGATATGTTAATTCGATGTCCAATACACTATTTAAAGTCTTTAAAATAAAGGAATCTATTAAGACACTCATGAAGGAAAAGAAATAGAGATAAGAGTTGATAGAAAATCTTCCAGGAAGTGAAAACACAAATTCAGTGAATTTGAAATGACGATATAAATTGTTTTACAAGTTTAAACAAATTTCTTGTTACATGATATGTTAATTCGATGTCCAATACACTATTTAAAGTCTTTAACATCAACGAATTTATTAAGACACTCATGAAGGAAAAGAAATAGAAATAAGAGTTGATAGAAAATCTTCCAGGAAGTGAAAACACAATTTCAATGAATTTGAAATGACGATATAAATTGTTTTACAAGTTTAAACAAATTTCTTGTTACATGATATGTTAATTCGATGTCCAATACACTATTTAAAGTCTTTAAAATCAACGAATTTATTAAGACACTCATGAAGGAAAAGAAATAGAAATATGAGTTGATAGAAAATCTTCCAGGAAGTGAAAACACAAATTCAATGAATTTGAAATGACAATATAAATTGTTTTACAAGTTTAAACAAATTTATTTTTACATGATATGTTAATTCGATGTCCAATACACTATTTAAAGTCTTTAAAATCAATGAATTTATTAAGACACTCATGAAGGAAAAGAAATAGAAATAAGAGTTGATAGAAAATCTTCCAGGAAGTAAAAACACAATTTCAATGAATTTGAAATGACGATATAAATTGTTTTACAAGTTTAAACAAATTTCTTGTTACATGATATGTTAATTCGATGTCCAATACACTATTTAAAGTCTTTAAAATAAAGGAATCTATTAAGACACTCATGAAGGAAAAGAAATAGAAATAAGAGTTGATAGAAAATCTTCCAGGAAGTGAAAACACAATTTCAATGAATTTGAAATGACGATATAAATTGTTTTACAAGTTTAAACAAATTTATTGTTACATGATATGTTAATTCGATGTCCAATACACTATTTAAAGTCTTTTAAATAAAGGAATCTATTAAGACACTCATGAAGGAAAAGAAATAGAAATAAGAGTTGATAGAAAATCTTCCAGGAAGTGAAAACACAACTTCAATGAATTTATAATGACAATATAAATTGTTTTACAAGTTTAAACAAATTTATTGTTACATGATATGTTAATTCGATGTCCAATACACTATTTAAAGTCTTTAAAATAAAGGAATCTATTAAGACACTCATGAAGGAAAAGAAATAGAGATAAGAGTTGATAGAAAATCTTCCAGGAAGTGAAAACACAAATTCAATGAATTTGAAATGACGATATAAATTGTTTTACAAGTTTAAACAAATTTCTTGTTACATGATATGTTAATTCGATGTCCAATACACTATTTAAAGTCTTTAACATCAACGAATTTATTAAGACACTCATGAAGGAAAAGAAATAGAAATATGAGTTGATAGAAAATCTTCCAGGAAGTGAAAACACAACTTCAATGAATTTATAATGACAATATAAATTGTTTTACAAGTTTAAACAAATTTCTTGTTACATGATATGTTAATTCGATGTCCAATACACTATTTAAAGTCTTTAAAATCAATGAATTTATTAAGACACTTATGAAGGAAAAGAAATAGAAATAAGAGTTGATAGAAAATCTTCCAGGAAGTGAAAACACAAATTCAATGAATTTGAAATGACGATATAAATTGTTTTACAAGTTTAAACAAATTTCTTGTTACATGATATGTTAATTCGATGTCCAATACACTATTTAAAGTCTTTAAAATCAATGAATTTATTAAGACACTTATGAAGGAAAAGAAATAGAAATAAGAGTTGATAGAAAATCTTCCAGGAAGTGAAAACACAAATTCAATGAATTTGAAATGACGATATAAATTGTTTTACAAGTTTAAACAAATTTCTTGTTACATGATATGTTAATTCGATGTCCAATACACTATTTAAAGTCTTTAAAATTAAGGAATCTATTAAGACACTCATGAAGGAAAAGAAATAGAAATAAGAGTTGATAGAAAATCTTCCAGGAAGTGAAAACACAAATTCAATGAATTTGAAATGACGATATAAATTGTTTTACAAGTTTAAACAAATTTCTTGTTACATGATATGTTAATTCGATGTCCAATACACTATTTAAAGTCTTTAAAATCAATGAATTTATTAAGACACTCATGAAGGAAAAGAAATAGAAATAAGAGTTGATAGAAAATCTTCCAGGAAGTGAAAACACAATTTCAATGAATTTGAAATGACGATATAAATTGTTTTACAAGTTTAAACAAATTTCTTGTTACATGATATGTTAATTCGATGTCCAATACACTATTTAAAGTCTTTAAAATCAATGAATTTATTAAGACACTCATGAAGGAAAAGAAATAGAAGTAAGAGTTGATAGAAAATCTTCCAGGAAGTGAAAACACAATTTCAATGAATTTGAAATGACGATATAAATTGTTTTACAAGTTTAAACAAATTTCTTGTTACATGATATGTGAATTCGATGTCCAATACACTATTTAAAGTCTTTAAAATAAAGGAATCTATTAAGACACTCATGAAGGAAAAGAAATAGAGATAAGAGTTGATAGAAAATCTTCCAGGAAGTGAAAACACAAATTCAATGAATTTGAAATGACGATATAAATTGTTTTACAAGTTTAAACAAATTTCTTGTTACATGATATGTTAATTCGATGTCCAATACACTATTTAAAGTCTTCAAAATCAACGAATTTATTAAGACACTCATGAAGGAAAAGAAATAGAAATATGAGTTGATAGAAAATCTTCCAGGAAGTGAAAACACAATTTCAATGAATTTGAAATGACGATATAAATTGTTTTACAAGTTTAAACAAATTTCTTGTTACATGATATGTTAATTCGATGTCCAATACACTATTTAAAGTCTTTAAAATCAATGAATTTATTAAGACACTTATGAAGGAAAAGAAATAGAAATAAGAGTTGATAGAAAATCTTCCAGGAAGTGAAAACACAAATTCAATGAATTTGAAATGACGATATAAATTGTTTTACAAGTTTAAACAAATTTCTTGTTACATGATATGTTAATTCGATGTCCAATACACTATTTAAAGTCTTTAAAATTAAGGAATCTATTAAGACACTCATGAAGGAAAAGAAATAGAAATAAGAGTTGATAGAAAATCTTCCAGGAAGTGAAAACACAAATTCAATGAATTTGAAATGACGATATAAATTGTTTTACAAGTTTAAACAAATTTCTTGTTACATGATATGTTAATTCGATGTCCAATACACTATTTAAAGTCTTTAAAATTAAGGAATCTATTAAGACACTCATGAAGGAAAAGAAATAGAAATAAGAGTTGATAGAAAATCTTCCAGGAAGTGAAAACACAAATTCAATGAATTTGAAATGACGATATAAATTGTTTTACAAGTTTAAACAAATTTCTTGTTACATGATATGTTAATTCGATGTCCAATACACTATTTAAAGTCTTTAAAATCAATGAATTTATTAAGACACTCATGAAGGAAAAGAAATAGAAATAAGAGTTGATAGAAAATCTTCCAGGAAGTGAAAACACAATTTCAATGAATTTGAAATGACGATATAAATTGTTTTACAAGTTTAAACAAATTTCTTGTTACATGATATGTTAATTCGATGTCCAATACACTATTTAAAGTCTTTAAAATCAATGAATTTATTAAGACACTCATGAAGGAAAAGAAATAGAAGTAAGAGTTGATAGAAAATCTTCCAGGAAGTGAAAACACAATTTCAATGAATTTGAAATGACGATATAAATTGTTTTACAAGTTTAAACAAATTTATTGTTACATGATATGTTAATTCGATGTCCAATACACTATTTAAAGTCTTTAAAATCAATGAATTTATTAAGACACTCATGAAGGAAAAGAAATAGAAGTAAGAGTTGATAGAAAATCTTCCAGGAAGTGAAAACACAATTTCAATGAATTTGAAATGACGATATAAATTGTTTTACAAGTTTAAACAAATTTATTGTTACATGATATGTTAATTCGATGTCCAATACACTATTTAAAGTCTTTAAAATCAATGAATTTATTAAGACACTCATGAAGGAAAAGAAATAGAAATAAGAGTTGATAGAAAATCTTCCAGGAAGTGAAAACACAATTTCAATGAATTTGAAATGACGATATAAATTGTTTTACAAGTTTAAACAAATTTCTTGTTACATGATATGTTAATTCGATGTCCAATACACTATTTAAAGTCTTTAAAATCAATGAATTTATTAAGACACTCATGAAGGAAAAGAAATAGAAGTAAGAGTTGATAGAAAATCTTCCAGGAAGTGAAAACACAATTTCAATGAATTTGAAATGACGATATAAATTGTTTTACAAGTTTAAACAAATTTATTGTTACATGATATGTTAATTCGATGTCCAATACACTATTTAAAGTCTTTAAAATCAATGAATTTATTAAGACACTCATGAAGGAAAAGAAATAGAAATAAGAGTTGATAGAAAATCTTCCAGGAAGTGAAAACACAATTTCAATGAATTTGAAATGACGATATAAATTGTTTTACAAGTTTAAACAAATTTATTGTTACATGATATGTTAATTCGATGTCCAATACACTATTTAAAGTCTTTAAAATCAATGAATTTATTAAGACACTCATGAAGGAAAAGAAATAGAAATAAGAGTTGATAGAAAATCTTCCAGGAAGTGAAAACACAATTTCAATGAATTTGAAATGACGATATAAATTGTTTTACAAGTTTAAACAAATTTCTTGTTACATGATATGTTAATTCGATGTCCAATACACTATTTAAAGTCTTTAAAATAAAGGAATCTATTAAGACACTCATGAAGGAAAAGAAATAGAGATAAGAGTTGATAGAAAATCTTCCAGGAAGTGAAAACACAATTTCAATGAATTTGAAATGACGATATAAATTGTTTTACAAGTTTAAACAAATTTCTTGTTACATGATATGTTAATTCGATGTCCAATACACTATTTAAAGTCTTTAAAATCAATGAATTTATTAAGACACTCATGAAGGAAAAGAAATAGAAGTAAGAGTTGATAGAAAATCTTCCAGGAAGTGAAAACACAATTTCAATGAATTTGAAATGACGATATAAATTGTTTTACAAGTTTAAACAAATTTATTGTTACATGATATGTTAATTCGATGTCCAATACACTATTTAAAGTCTTTAACATCAACGAATTTATTAAGACACTCATGAAGGAAAAGAAATAGAAATATGAGTTGATAGAAAATCTTCCAGGAAGTGAAAACACAACTTCAATGAATTTATAATGACAATATAAATTGTTTTACAAGTTTAAACAAATTTCTTGTTACATGATATGTTAATTCGATGTCCAATACACTATTTAAAGTCTTTAAAATCAATGAATTTATTAAGACACTTATGAAGGAAAAGAAATAGAAATAAGAGTTGATAGAAAATCTTCCAGGAAGTGAAAACACAAATTCAATGAATTTGAAATGACGATATAAATTGTTTTACAAGTTTAAACAAATTTCTTGTTACATGATATGTTAATTCGATGTCCAATACACTATTTAAAGTCTTTAAAATCAATGAATTTATTAAGACACTTATGAAGGAAAAGAAATAGAAATAAGAGTTGATAGAAAATCTTCCAGGAAGTGAAAACACAAATTCAATGAATTTGAAATGACGATATAAATTGTTTTACAAGTTTAAACAAATTTCTTGTTACATGATATGTTAATTCGATGTCCAATACACTATTTAAAGTCTTTAAAATTAAGGAATCTATTAAGACACTCATGAAGGAAAAGAAATAGAAATAAGAGTTGATAGAAAATCTTCCAGGAAGTGAAAACACAAATTCAATGAATTTGAAATGACGATATAAATTGTTTTACAAGTTTAAACAAATTTCTTGTTACATGATATGTTAATTCGATGTCCAATACACTATTTAAAGTCTTTAAAATCAATGAATTTATTAAGACACTCATGAAGGAAAAGAAATAGAAATAAGAGTTGATAGAAAATCTTCCAGGAAGTGAAAACACAATTTCAATGAATTTGAAATGACGATATAAATTGTTTTACAAGTTTAAACAAATTTCTTGTTACATGATATGTTAATTCGATGTCCAATACACTATTTAAAGTCTTTAAAATCAATGAATTTATTAAGACACTCATGAAGGAAAAGAAATAGAAGTAAGAGTTGATAGAAAATCTTCCAGGAAGTGAAAACACAATTTCAATGAATTTGAAATGACGATATAAATTGTTTTACAAGTTTAAACAAATTTATTGTTACATGATATGTTAATTCGATGTCCAATACACTATTTAAAGTCTTTAAAATCAATGAATTTATTAAGACACTCATGAAGGAAAAGAAATAGAAATAAGAGTTGATAGAAAATCTTCCAGGAAGTGAAAACACAATTTCAATGAATTTGAAATGACGATATAAATTGTTTTACAAGTTTAAACAAATTTATTGTTACATGATATGTTAATTCGATGTCCAATACACTATTTAAAGTCTTTAAAATCAATGAATTTATTAAGACACTCATGAAGGAAAAGAAATAGAAATAAGAGTTGATAGAAAATCTTCCAGGAAGTGAAAACACAATTTCAATGAATTTGAAATGACGATATAAATTGTTTTACAAGTTTAAACAAATTTCTTGTTACATGATATGTTAATTCGATGTCCAATACACTATTTAAAGTCTTTAAAATAAAGGAATCTATTAAGACACTCATGAAGGAAAAGAAATAGAGATAAGAGTTGATAGAAAATCTTCCAGGAAGTGAAAACACAATTTCAATGAATTTGAAATGACGATATAAATTGTTTTACAAGTTTAAACAAATTTCTTGTTACATGATATGTTAATTCGATGTCCAATACACTATTTAAAGTCTTTAAAATCAATGAATTTATTAAGACACTCATGAAGGAAAAGAAATAGAAGTAAGAGTTGATAGAAAATCTTCCAGGAAGTGAAAACACAATTTCAATGAATTTGAAATGACGATATAAATTGTTTTACAAGTTTAAACAAATTTATTGTTACATGATATGTTAATTCGATGTCCAATACACTATTTAAAGTCTTTAAAATCAATGAATTTATTAAGACACTCATGAAGGAAAAGAAATAGAAATAAGAGTTGATAGAAAATCTTCCAGGAAGTGAAAACACAATTTCAATGAATTTGAAATGACGATATAAATTGTTTTACAAGTTTAAACAAATTTATTGTTACATGATATGTTAATTCGATGTCCAATACACTATTTAAAGTCTTTAAAATCAATGAATTTATTAAGACACTCATGAAGGAAAAGAAATAGAAATAAGAGTTGATAGAAAATCTTCCAGGAAGTGAAAACACAATTTCAATGAATTTGAAATGACGATATAAATTGTTTTACAAGTTTAAACAAATTTATTGTTACATGATATGTTAATTCGATGTCCAATACACTATTTAAAGTCTTTAAAATAAAGGAATCTATTAAGACACTCATGAAGGAAAAGAAATAGAGATAAGAGTTGATAGAAAATCTTCCAGGAAGTGAAAACACAAATTCAGTGAATTTGAAATGACGATATAAATTGTTTTACAAGTTTAAACAAATTTCTTGTTACATGATATGTTAATTCGATGTCCAATACACTATTTAAAGTCTTTAACATCAACGAATTTATTAAGACACTCATGAAGGAAAAGAAATAGAAATAAGAGTTGATAGAAAATCTTCCAGGAAGTGAAAACACAATTTCAATGAATTTGAAATGACGATATAAATTGTTTTACAAGTTTAAACAAATTTCTTGTTACATGATATGTTAATTCGATGTCCAATACACTATTTAAAGTCTTTAAAATCAACGAATTTATTAAGACACTCATGAAGGAAAAGAAATAGAAATATGAGTTGATAGAAAATCTTCCAGGAAGTGAAAACACAAATTCAATGAATTTGAAATGACAATATAAATTGTTTTACAAGTTTAAACAAATTTATTTTTACATGATATGTTAATTCGATGTCCAATACACTATTTAAAGTCTTTAAAATCAATGAATTTATTAAGACACTCATGAAGGAAAAGAAATAGAAATAAGAGTTGATAGAAAATCTTCCAGGAAGTAAAAACACAATTTCAATGAATTTGAAATGACGATATAAATTGTTTTACAAGTTTAAACAAATTTCTTGTTACATGATATGTTAATTCGATGTCCAATACACTATTTAAAGTCTTTAAAATAAAGGAATCTATTAAGACACTCATGAAGGAAAAGAAATAGAAATAAGAGTTGATAGAAAATCTTCCAGGAAGTGAAAACACAATTTCAATGAATTTGAAATGACGATATAAATTGTTTTACAAGTTTAAACAAATTTATTGTTACATGATATGTTAATTCGATGTCCAATACACTATTTAAAGTCTTTTAAATAAAGGAATCTATTAAGACACTCATGAAGGAAAAGAAATAGAAATAAGAGTTGATAGAAAATCTTCCAGGAAGTGAAAACACAACTTCAATGAATTTATAATGACAATATAAATTGTTTTACAAGTTTAAACAAATTTATTGTTACATGATATGTTAATTCGATGTCCAATACACTATTTAAAGTCTTTAAAATAAAGGAATCTATTAAGACACTCATGAAGGAAAAGAAATAGAGATAAGAGTTGATAGAAAATCTTCCAGGAAGTGAAAACACAAATTCAATGAATTTGAAATGACGATATAAATTGTTTTACAAGTTTAAACAAATTTCTTGTTACATGATATGTTAATTCGATGTCCAATACACTATTTAAAGTCTTTAACATCAACGAATTTATTAAGACACTCATGAAGGAAAAGAAATAGAAATATGAGTTGATAGAAAATCTTCCAGGAAGTGAAAACACAACTTCAATGAATTTATAATGACAATATAAATTGTTTTACAAGTTTAAACAAATTTCTTGTTACATGATATGTTAATTCGATGTCCAATACACTATTTAAAGTCTTTAAAATCAATGAATTTATTAAGACACTTATGAAGGAAAAGAAATAGAAATAAGAGTTGATAGAAAATCTTCCAGGAAGTGAAAACACAAATTCAATGAATTTGAAATGACGATATAAATTGTTTTACAAGTTTAAACAAATTTCTTGTTACATGATATGTTAATTCGATGTCCAATACACTATTTAAAGTCTTTAAAATCAATGAATTTATTAAGACACTTATGAAGGAAAAGAAATAGAAATAAGAGTTGATAGAAAATCTTCCAGGAAGTGAAAACACAAATTCAATGAATTTGAAATGACGATATAAATTGTTTTACAAGTTTAAACAAATTTCTTGTTACATGATATGTTAATTCGATGTCCAATACACTATTTAAAGTCTTTAAAATTAAGGAATCTATTAAGACACTCATGAAGGAAAAGAAATAGAAATAAGAGTTGATAGAAAATCTTCCAGGAAGTGAAAACACAAATTCAATGAATTTGAAATGACGATATAAATTGTTTTACAAGTTTAAACAAATTTCTTGTTACATGATATGTTAATTCGATGTCCAATACACTATTTAAAGTCTTTAAAATCAATGAATTTATTAAGACACTCATGAAGGAAAAGAAATAGAAATAAGAGTTGATAGAAAATCTTCCAGGAAGTGAAAACACAATTTCAATGAATTTGAAATGACGATATAAATTGTTTTACAAGTTTAAACAAATTTCTTGTTACATGATATGTTAATTCGATGTCCAATACACTATTTAAAGTCTTTAAAATCAATGAATTTATTAAGACACTCATGAAGGAAAAGAAATAGAAGTAAGAGTTGATAGAAAATCTTCCAGGAAGTGAAAACACAATTTCAATGAATTTGAAATGACGATATAAATTGTTTTACAAGTTTAAACAAATTTCTTGTTACATGATATGTGAATTCGATGTCCAATACACTATTTAAAGTCTTTAAAATAAAGGAATCTATTAAGACACTCATGAAGGAAAAGAAATAGAGATAAGAGTTGATAGAAAATCTTCCAGGAAGTGAAAACACAAATTCAATGAATTTGAAATGACGATATAAATTGTTTTACAAGTTTAAACAAATTTCTTGTTACATGATATGTTAATTCGATGTCCAATACACTATTTAAAGTCTTCAAAATCAACGAATTTATTAAGACACTCATGAAGGAAAAGAAATAGAAATATGAGTTGATAGAAAATCTTCCAGGAAGTGAAAACACAATTTCAATGAATTTGAAATGACGATATAAATTGTTTTACAAGTTTAAACAAATTTCTTGTTACATGATATGTTAATTCGATGTCCAATACACTATTTAAAGTCTTTAAAATCAATGAATTTATTAAGACACTTATGAAGGAAAAGAAATAGAAATAAGAGTTGATAGAAAATCTTCCAGGAAGTGAAAACACAAATTCAATGAATTTGAAATGACGATATAAATTGTTTTACAAGTTTAAACAAATTTCTTGTTACATGATATGTTAATTCGATGTCCAATACACTATTTAAAGTCTTTAAAATTAAGGAATCTATTAAGACACTCATGAAGGAAAAGAAATAGAAATAAGAGTTGATAGAAAATCTTCCAGGAAGTGAAAACACAAATTCAATGAATTTGAAATGACGATATAAATTGTTTTACAAGTTTAAACAAATTTCTTGTTACATGATATGTTAATTCGATGTCCAATACACTATTTAAAGTCTTTAAAATTAAGGAATCTATTAAGACACTCATGAAGGAAAAGAAATAGAAATAAGAGTTGATAGAAAATCTTCCAGGAAGTGAAAACACAAATTCAATGAATTTGAAATGACGATATAAATTGTTTTACAAGTTTAAACAAATTTCTTGTTACATGATATGTTAATTCGATGTCCAATACACTATTTAAAGTCTTTAAAATCAATGAATTTATTAAGACACTCATGAAGGAAAAGAAATAGAAATAAGAGTTGATAGAAAATCTTCCAGGAAGTGAAAACACAATTTCAATGAATTTGAAATGACGATATAAATTGTTTTACAAGTTTAAACAAATTTCTTGTTACATGATATGTTAATTCGATGTCCAATACACTATTTAAAGTCTTTAAAATCAATGAATTTATTAAGACACTCATGAAGGAAAAGAAATAGAAATAAGAGTTGATAGAAAATCTTCCAGGAAGTGAAAACACAATTTCAATGAATTTGAAATGACGATATAAATTGTTTTACAAGTTTAAACAAATTTCTTGTTACATGATATGTGAATTCGATGTCCAATACACTATTTAAAGTCTTTAAAATAAAGGAATCTATTAAGACACTCATGAAGGAAAAGAAATAGAGATAAGAGTTGATAGAAAATCTTCCAGGAAGTGAAAACACAAATTCAATGAATTTGAAATGACGATATAAATTGTTTTACAAGTTTAAACAAATTTCTTGTTACATGATATGTTAATTCGATGTCCAATACACTATTTAAAGTCTTTAAAATCAACGAATCTATTAAGACACTCATGAAGGAAAAGAAATAGAGATAAGAGTTGATAGAAAATCTTCCAGGAAGTGAAAACACAAATTCAATGAATTTGAAATGACGATATAAATTGTTTTACAAGTTTAAACAAATTTCTTGTTACATGATATGTTAATTCGATGTCCAATACACTATTTAAAGTCTTTAAAATCAACGAATTTATTAAGACACTCATGAAGGAAAAGAAATAGAAATATGAGTTGATAGAAAATCTTCCAGGAAGTGAAAACACAACTTCAATGAATTTATAATGACAATATAAATTGTTTTACAAGTTTAAACAAATTTATTGTTACATGATATGTTAATTCGATGTCCAATACACTATTTAAAGTCTTTAAAATAAAGGAATCTATTAAGACACTCATGAAGGAAAAGAAATAGAGATAAGAGTTGATAGAAAATCTTCCAGGAAGTGAAAACACAAATTCAATGAATTTGAAATGACGATATAAATTGTTTTACAAGTTTAAACAAATTTCTTGTTACATGATATGTTAATTCGATGTCCAATACACTATTTAAAGTCTTTAAAATCAACGAATTTATTAAGACACTCATGAAGGAAAAGAAATAGAAATATGAGTTGATAGAAAATCTTCCAGGAAGTAAAAACACAACTTCAATGAATTTATAATGACAATATAAATTGTTTTACAAGTTTAAACAAATTTATTGTTACATGATATGTTAATTCGATGTCCAATACACTATTTAAAGTCTTTAAAATCAATGAATTTATTAAGACACTTATGAAGGAAAAGAAATAGAAATAAGAGTTGATAGAAAATCTTCCAGGAAGTGAAAACACAAATTCAATGAATTTGAAATGACGATATAAATTGTTTTACAAGTTTAAACAAATTTCTTGTTACATGATATGTTAATTCGATGTCCAATACACTATTTAAAGTCTTTAAAATTAAGGAATCTATTAAGACACTCATGAAGGAAAAGAAATAGAAATAAGAGTTGATAGAAAATCTTCCAGGAAGTGAAAACACAAATTCAATGAATTTGAAATGACGATATAAATTGTTTTACAAGTTTAAACAAATTTCTTGTTACATGATATGTTAATTCGATGTCCAATACACTATTTAAAGTCTTTAAAATCAACGAATTTATTAAGACACTCATGAAGGAAAAGAAATAGAAATATGAGTTGATAGAAAATCTTCCAGGAAGTGAAAACACAACTTCAATGAATTTATAATGACAATATAAATTGTTTTACAAGTTTAAACAAATTTATTGTTACATGATATGTTAATTCGATGTCCAATACACTATTTAAAGTCTTTAAAATCAACGAATTTATTAAGACACTCATGAAGGAAAAGAAATAGAAATATGAGTTGATAGAAAATCTTCCAGGAAGTGAAAACACAACTTCAATGAATTTATAATGACAATATAAATTGTTTTACAAGTTTAAACAAATTTATTGTTACATGATATGTTAATTCGATGTCCAATACACTATTTAAAGTCTTTAAAATCAATGAATTTATTAAGACACTTATGAAGGAAAAGAAATAGAAATAAGAGTTGATAGAAAATCTTCCAGGAAGTGAAAACACAACTTCAATGAATTTATAATGACAATATAAATTGTTTTACAAGTTTAAACAAATTTATTGTTACATGATATGTTAATTCGATGTCCAATACACTATTTAAAGTCTTTAAAATAAAGGAATCTATTAAGACACTCATGAAGGAAAAGAAATAGAGATAAGAGTTGATAGAAAATCTTCCAGGAAGTGAAAACACAATTTCAATGAATTTGAAATGACGATATAAATTGTTTTACAAGTTTAAACAAATTTCTTGTTACATGATATGTGAATTCGATGTCCAATACACTATTTAAAGTCTTTAAAATAAAGGAATCTATTAAGACACTCATGAAGGAAAAGAAATAGAAATAAGAGTTGATAGAAAATCTTCCAGGAAGTGAAAACACAAATTCAATGAATTTGAAATGACGATATAAATTGTTTTACAAGTTTAAACAAATTTCTTGTTACATGATATGTTAATTCGATGTCCAATACACTATTTAAAGTCTTTAAAATCAACGAATTTATTAAGACACTCATGAAGGAAAAGAAATAGAAATATGAGTTGATAGAAAATCTTCCAGGAAGTGAAAACACAACTTCAATGAATTTATAATGACAATATAAATTGTTTTACAAGTTTAAACAAATTTATTGTTACATGATATGTTAATTCGATGTCCAATACACTATTTAAAGTCTTTAAAATCAACGAATTTATTAAGACACTCATGAAGGAAAAGAAATAGAAATATGAGTTGATAGAAAATCTTCCAGGAAGTGAAAACACAACTTCAATGAATTTATAATGACAATATAAATTGTTTTACAAGTTTAAACAAATTTATTGTTACATGATATGTTAATTCGATGTCCAATACACTATTTAAAGTCTTTAAAATCAATGAATTTATTAAGACACTTATGAAGGAAAAGAAATAGAAATAAGAGTTGATAGAAAATCTTCCAGGAAGTGAAAACACAACTTCAATGAATTTATAATGACAATATAAATTGTTTTACAAGTTTAAACAAATTTATTGTTACATGATATGTTAATTCGATGTCCAATACACTATTTAAAGTCTTTAAAATAAAGGAATCTATTAAGACACTCATGAAGGAAAAGAAATAGAGATAAGAGTTGATAGAAAATCTTCCAGGAAGTGAAAACACAATTTCAATGAATTTGAAATGACGATATAAATTGTTTTACAAGTTTAAACAAATTTCTTGTTACATGATATGTGAATTCGATGTCCAATACACTATTTAAAGTCTTTAAAATAAAGGAATCTATTAAGACACTCATGAAGGAAAAGAAATAGAGATAAGAGTTGATAGAAAATCTTCCAGGAAGTGAAAACACAAATTCAATGAATTTGAAATGACGATATAAATTGTTTTACAAGTTTAAACAAATTTCTTGTTACATGATATGTTAATTCGATGTCCAATACACTATTTAAAGTCTTTAAAATCAACGAATCTATTAAGACACTCATGAAGGAAAAGAAATAGAGATAAGAGTTGATAGAAAATCTTCCAGGAAGTGAAAACACAAATTCAATGAATTTGAAATGACGATATAAATTGTTTTACAAGTTTAAACAAATTTATTGTTACATGATATGTTAATTCGATGTCCAATACACTATTTAAAGTCTTTAAAATCAACGAATTTATTAAGACACTCATGAAGGAAAAGAAATAGAAATATGAGTTGATAGAAAATCTTCCAGGAAGTGAAAACACAACTTCAATGAATTTATAATGACAATATAAATTGTTTTACAAGTTTAAACAAATTTATTGTTACATGATATGTTAATTCGATGTCCAATACACTATTTAAAGTCTTTAAAATCAATGAATTTATTAAGACACTTATGAAGGAAAAGAAATAGAAATAAGAGTTGATAGAAAATCTTCCAGGAAGTGAAAACACAACTTCAATGAATTTATAATGACAATATAAATTGTTTTACAAGTTTAAACAAATTTATTGTTACATGATATGTTAATTCGATGTCCAATACACTATTTAAAGTCTTTAAAATAAAGGAATCTATTAAGACACTCATGAAGGAAAAGAAATAGAGATAAGAGTTGATAGAAAATCTTCCAGGAAGTGAAAACACAAATTCAATGAATTTGAAATGACGATATAAATTGTTTTACAAGTTTAAACAAATTTCTTGTTACATGATATGTTAATTCGATGTCCAATACACTATTTAAAGTCTTTAAAATCAACGAATTTATTAAGACACTCATGAAGGAAAAGAAATAGAAATATGAGTTGATAGAAAATCTTCCAGGAAGTAAAAACACAACTTCAATGAATTTATAATGACAATATAAATTGTTTTACAAGTTTAAACAAATTTATTGTTACATGATATGTTAATTCGATGTCCAATACACAATTTAAAGTCTTTAAAATCAATGAATTTATTAAGACACTTATGAAGGAAAAGAAATAGAAATAAGAGTTGATAGAAAATCTTCCAGGAAGTGAAAACACAAATTCAATGAATTTGAAATGACGATATAAATTGTTTTACAAGTTTAAACAAATTTCTTGTTACATGATATGTTAATTCGATGTCCAATACACTATTTAAAGTCTTTAAAATTAAGGAATCTATTAAGACACTCATGAAGGAAAAGAAATAGAAATAAGAGTTGATAGAAAATCTTCCAGGAAGTGAAAACACAAATTCAATGAATTTGAAATGACGATATAAATTGTTTTACAAGTTTAAACAAATTTCTTGTTACATGATATGTTAATTCGATGTCCAATACACTATTTAAAGTCTTTAAAATAAAGGAATCTATTAAGACACTCATGAAGGAAAAGAAATAGAGATAAGAGTTGATAGAAAATCTTCCAGGAAGTGAAAACACAAATTCAATGAATTTGAAATGACGATATAAATTGTTTTACAAGTTTAAACAAATTTCTTGTTACATGATATGTTAATTCGATGTCCAATACACTATTTAAAGTCTTTAAAATAAAGGAATCTATTAAGACACTCATGAAGGAAAAGAAATAGAGATAAGAGTTGATAGAAAATCTTCCAGGAAGTGAAAACACAAATTCAATGAATTTGAAATGACGATATAAATTGTTTTACAAGTTTAAACAAATTTCTTGTTACATGATATGTTAATTCGATGTCCAATACACTATTTAAAGTCTTTAAAATCAACGAATTTATTAAGACACTCATGAAGGAAAAGAAATAGAAATATGAGTTGATAGAAAATCTTCCAGGAAGTGAAAACACAACTTCAATGAATTTATAATGACAATATAAATTGTTTTACAAGTTTAAACAAATTTATTGTTACATGATATGTTAATTCGATGTCCAATACACTATTTAAAGTCTTTAAAATCAACGAATTTATTAAGACACTCATGAAGGAAAAGAAATAGAAATATGAGTTGATAGAAAATCTTCCAGGAAGTGAAAACACAACTTCAATGAATTTATAATGACAATATAAATTGTTTTACAAGTTTAAACAAATTTATTGTTACATGATATGTTAATTCGATGTCCAATACACTATTTAAAGTCTTTAAAATCAATGAATTTATTAAGACACTTATGAAGGAAAAGAAATAGAAATAAGAGTTGATAGAAAATCTTCCAGGAAGTGAAAACACAACTTCAATGAATTTATAATGACAATATAAATTGTTTTACAAGTTTAAACAAATTTATTGTTACATGATATGTTAATTCGATGTCCAATACACTATTTAAAGTCTTTAAAATCAATGAATTTATTAAGACACTTATGAAGGAAAAGAAATAGAAATAAGAGTTGATAGAAAATCTTCCAGGAAGTGAAAACACAAATTCAATGAATTTGAAATGACGATATAAATTGTTTTACAAGTTTAAACAAATTTCTTGTTACATGATATGTTAATTCGATGTCCAATACACTATTTAAAGTCTTTAAAATTAAGGAATCTATTAAGACACTCATGAAGGAAAAGAAATAGAAATAAGAGTTGATAGAAAATCTTCCAGGAAGTGAAAACACAAATTCAATGAATTTGAAATGACGATATAAATTGTTTTACAAGTTTAAACAAATTTCTTGTTACATGATATGTTAATTCGATGTCCAATACACTATTTAAAGTCTTTAAAATAAAGGAATCTATTAAGACACTCATGAAGGAAAAGAAATAGAAATAAGAGTTGATAGAAAATCTTCCAGGAAGTGAAAACACAAATTCAATGAATTTGAAATGACGATATAAATTGTTTTACAAGTTTAAACAAATTTCTTGTTACATGATATGTTAATTCGATGTCCAATACACTATTTAAAGTCTTTAAAATCAATGAATTTATTAAGAAACTCATGAAGGAAAAGAAATAGAAATAAGAGTTGATAGAAAATCTTCCAGGAAGTGAAAACACAATTTCAATGAATTTGAAATGACGATATAAATTGTTTTACAAGTTTAAACAAATTTCTTGTTACATGATATGTTAATTCGATGTCCAATACACTATTTAAAGTCTTTAAAATAAAGGAATCTATTAAGACACTCATGAAGGAAAAGAAATAGAAATAAGAGTTGATAGAAAATCTTCCAGGAAGTGAAAACACAAATTCAATGAATTTGAAATGACGATATAAATTGTTTTACAAGTTTAAACAAATTTCTTGTTACATGATATGTTAATTCGATGTCCAATACACTATTTAAAATCTTTAAAATCAATGAATTTATTAAGACACTCATGAAGGAAAAGAAATAGAAATAAGAGTTGATAGAAAATCTTCCAGGAAGTGAAAACACAATTTCAATGAATTTGAAATGACGATATAAATTGTTTTACAAGTTTAAACAAATTTCTTGTTGCATGATATGTTAATTCGATGTCCAATACACTATTTAAAGTCTTTAAAATCAATGAATTTATTAAGACACTCATGAAGGAAAAGAAATAGAAATAAGAGTTGATAGAAAATCTTCCAGGAAGTGAAAACACAATTTCAATGAATTTGAAATGACGATATAAATTGTTTTACAAGTTTAAACAAATTTCTTGTTACATGATATGTTAATTCGATGTCCAATACACTATTTAAAGTCTTTAAAATAAAGGAATCTATTAAGACACTCATGAAGGAAAAGAAATAGAAATAAGAGTTGATAGAAAATCTTCCAGGAAGTGAAAACACAATTTCAATGAATTTGAAATGACGATATAAATTGTTTTACAAGTTTAAACAAATTTATTGTTACATGATATGTTAATTCGATGTCCAATACACTATTTAAAGTCTTTTGAATAAAGGAATCTATTAAGACACTCATGAAGGAAAAGAAATAGAAATAAGAGTTGATAGAAAATCTTCCAGGAAGTGAAAACACAACTTCAATGAATTTATAATGACAATATAAATTGTTTTACAAGTTTAAACAAATTTATTGTTACATGATATGTTAATTCGATGTCCAATACACTATTTAAAGTCTTTAAAATAAAGGAATCTATTAAGACACTCATGAAGGAAAAGAAATAGAGATAAGAGTTGATAGAAAATCTTCCAGGAAGTGAAAACACAAATTCAATGAATTTGAAATGACGATATAAATTGTTTTACAAGTTTAAACAAATTTCTTGTTACATGATATGTTAATTCGATGTCCAATACACTATTTAAAGTCTTTAAAATCAACGAATCTATTAAGACACTCATGAAGGAAAAGAAATAGAAATAAGAGTTGATAGAAAATCTTCCAGGAAGTGAAAACACAATTTCAATGAATTTGAAATGACGATATAAATTGTTTTACAAGTTTAAACAAATTTATTGTTACATGATATGTTAATTCGATGTCCAATACACTATTTAAAGTCTTTTAAATAAAGGAATCTATTAAGACACTCATGAAGGAAAAGAAATAGAAATAAGAGTTGATAGAAAATCTTCCAGGAAGTGAAAACACAACTTCAATGAATTTATAATGACAATATAAATTGTTTTACAAGTTTAAACAAATTTCTTGTTACATGATATGTTAATTCGATGTCCAATACACTATTTAAAGTCTTTAAAATAAAGGAATCTATTAAGACACTCATGAAGGAAAAGAAATAGAGATAAGAGTTGATAGAAAATCTTCCAGGAAGTGAAAACACAAATTCAGTGAATTTGAAATGACGATATAAATTGTTTTACAAGTTTAAACAAATTTCTTGTTACATGATATGTTAATTCGATGTCCAATACACTATTTAAAGTCTTTAACATCAACGAATTTATTAAGACACTCATGAAGGAAAAGAAATAGAAATATGAGTTGATAGAAAATCTTCCAGGAAGTGAAAACACAACTTCAATGAATTTATAATGACAATATAAATTGTTTTACAAGTTTAAACAAATTTATTGTTACATGATATGTTAATTCGATGTCCAATACACTATTTAAAGTCTTTAAAATCAATGAATTTATTAAGACACTCATGAAGGAAAAGAAATAGAAATAAGAGTTGATAGAAAATCTTCCAGGAAGTGAAAACACAATTTCAATGAATTTGAAATGACGATATAAATTGTTTTACAAGTTTAAACAAATTTCTTGTTACATGATATGTTAATTCGATGTCCAATACACTATTTAAAGTCTTTAAAATCAATGAATTTATTAAGACACTCATGAAGGAAAAGAAATAGAAATAAGAGTTGATAGAAAATCTTCCAGGAAGTGAAAACACAATTTCAATGAATTTGAAATGACGATATAAATTGTTTTACAAGTTTAAACAAATTTATTGTTACATGATATGTTAATTCGATGTCCAATACACTATTTAAAGTCTTTAAAATCAATGAATTTATTAAGACACTCATGAAGGAAAAGAAATAGAAATAAGAGTTGATAGAAAATCTTCCAGGAAGTGAAAACACAATTTCAATGAATTTGAAATGACGATATAAATTGTTTTACAAGTTTAAACAAATTTCTTGTTACATGATATGTTAATTCGATGTCCAATACACTATTTAAAGTCTTTAAAATCAACGAATTTATTAAGACACTCATGAAGGAAAAGAAATAGAAATATGAGTTGATAGAAAATCTTCCAGGAAGTGAAAACACAACTTCAATGAATTTATAATGACAATATAAATTGTTTTACAAGTTTAAACAAATTTATTGTTACATGATATGTTAATTCGATGTCCAATACACTATTTAAAGTCTTTAAAATCAATGAATTTATTAAGACACTTATGAAGGAAAAGAAATAGAAATAAGAGTTGATAGAAAATCTTCCAGGAAGTGAAAACACAACTTCAATGAATTTATAATGACAATATAAATTGTTTTACAAGTTTAAACAAATTTCTTGTTACATGATATGTTAATTCGATGTCCAATACACTATTTAAAGTCTTTAAAATCAACGAATCTATTAAGACACTCATGAAGGAAAAGAAATAGAGATAAGAGTTGATAGAAAATCTTCCAGGAAGTGAAAACACAAATTCAGTGAATTTGAAATGACGATATAAATTGTTTTACAAGTTTAAACAAATTTCTTGTTACATGATATGTTAATTCGATGTCCAATACACTATTTAAAGTCTTTAACATCAACGAATTTATTAAGACACTCATGAAGGAAAAGAAATAGAAATATGAGTTGATAGAAAATCTTCCAGGAAGTGAAAACACAACTTCAATGAATTTATAATGACAATATAAATTGTTTTACAAGTTTAAACAAATTTATTGTTACATGATATGTTAATTCGATGTCCAATACACTATTTAAAGTCTTTAAAATCAATGAATTTATTAAGACACTCATGAAGGAAAAGAAATAGAAATAAGAGTTGATAGAAAATCTTCCAGGAAGTGAAAACACAATTTCAATGAATTTGAAATGACGATATAAATTGTTTTACAAGTTTAAACAAATTTCTTGTTACATGATATGTTAATTCGATGTCCAATACACTATTTAAAGTCTTTAAAATCAATGAATTTATTAAGACACTCATGAAGGAAAAGAAATAGAAATAAGAGTTGATAGAAAATCTTCCAGGAAGTGAAAACACAATTTCAATGAATTTGAAATGACGATATAAATTGTTTTACAAGTTTAAACAAATTTCTTGTTACATGATATGTTAATTCGATGTCCAATACACTATTTAAAGTCTTTAAAATCAACGAATTTATTAAGACACTCATGAAGGAAAAGAAATAGAAATATGAGTTGATAGAAAATCTTCCAGGAAGTGAAAACACAACTTCAATGAATTTATAATGACAATATAAATTGTTTTACAAGTTTAAACAAATTTATTGTTACATGATATGTTAATTCGATGTCCAATACACTATTTAAAGTCTTTAAAATCAATGAATTTATTAAGACACTTATGAAGGAAAAGAAATAGAAATAAGAGTTGATAGAAAATCTTCCAGGAAGTGAAAACACAACTTCAATGAATTTATAATGACAATATAAATTGTTTTACAAGTTTAAACAAATTTCTTGTTACATGATATGTTAATTCGATGTCCAATACACTATTTAAAGTCTTTAAAATAAAGGAATCTATTAAGACACTCATGAAGGAAAAGAAATAGAGATAAGAGTTGATAGAAAATCTTCCAGGAAGTGAAAACACAAATTCAATGAATTTGAAATGACGATATAAATTGTTTTACAAGTTTAAACAAATTTCTTGTTACATGATATGTTAATTCGATGTCCAATACACTATTTAAAGTCTTTAAAATCAACGAATTTATTAAGACACTCATGAAGGAAAAGAAATAGAGATAAGAGTTGATAGAAAATCTTCCAGGAAGTGAAAACACAAATTCAATGAATTTGAAATGACGATATAAATTGTTTTACAAGTTTAAACAAATTTCTTGTTACATGATATGTTAATTCGATGTCCAATACACTATTTAAAGTCTTTAAAATCAACGAATTTATTAAGACACTCATGAAGGAAAAGAAATAGAAATATGAGTTGATAGAAAATCTTCCAGGAAGTGAAAACACAACTTCAATGAATTTATAATGACAATATAAATTGTTTTACAAGTTTAAACAAATTTATTGTTACATGATATGTTAATTCGATGTCCAATACACTATTTAAAGTCTTTAAAATCAATGAATTTATTAAGACACTTATGAAGGAAAAGAAATAGAAATAAGAGTTGATAGAAAATCTTCCAGGAAGTGAAAACACAAATTCAATGAATTTGAAATGACGATATAAATTGTTTTACAAGTTTAAACAAATTTCTTGTTACATGATATGTTAATTCGATGTCCAATACACTATTTAAAGTCTTTAAAATTAAGGAATCTATTAAGACACTCATGAAGGAAAAGAAATAGAAATAAGAGTTGATAGAAAATCTTCCAGGAAGTGAAAACACAAATTCAATGAATTTTAAATGACGATATAAATTGTTTTACAAGTTTAAACAAATTTCTTGTTACATGATATGTTAATTCGATGTCCAATACACTATTTAAAGTCTTTAAAATCAATGAATTTATTAAGACACTCATGAAGGAAAAGAAATAGAAATAAGAGTTGATAGAAAATCTTCCAGGAAGTGAAAACACAATTTCAATGAATTTGAAATGACGATATAAATTGTTTTACAAGTTTAAACAAATTTCTTGTTACATGATATGTTAATTCGATGTCCAATACACTATTTAAAGTCTTTAAAATCAATGAATTTATTAAGACACTCATGAAGGAAAAGAAATAGAAATAAGAGTTGATAGAAAATCTTCCAGGAAGTGAAAACACAATTTCAATGAATTTGAAATGACGATATAAATTGTTTTACAAGTTTAAACAAATTTATTGTTACATGATATGTTAATTCGATGTCCAATACACTATTTAAAGTCTTTAAAATCAATGAATTTATTAAGACACTCATGAAGGAAAAGAAATAGAAATAAGAGTTGATAGAAAATCTTCCAGGAAGTGAAAACACAATTTCAATGAATTTGAAATGACGATATAAATTGTTTTACAAGTTTAAACAAATTTCTTGTTACATGATATGTTAATTCGATGTCCAATACACTATTTAAAGTCTTTAAAATCAACGAATTTATTAAGACACTCATGAAGGAAAAGAAATAGAAATATGAGTTGATAGAAAATCTTCCAGGAAGTGAAAAAAAACTTCAATGAATTTATAATGACAATATAAATTGTTTTACAAGTTTAAACAAATTTATTGTTACATGATATGTTAATTCGATGTCCAATACACTATTTAAAGTCTTTAAAATCAATGAATTTATTAAGACACTTATGAAGGAAAAGAAATAGAAATAAGAGTTGATAGAAAATCTTCCAGGAAGTGAAAACACAACTTCAATGAATTTATAATGACAATATAAATTGTTTTACAAGTTTAAACAAATTTATTGTTACATGATATGTTAATTCGATGTCCAATACACTATTTAAAGTCTTTAAAATAAAGGAATCTATTAAGACACTCATGAAGGAAAAGAAATAGAGATAAGAGTTGATAGAAAATCTTCCAGGAAGTGAAAACACAAATTCAATGAATTTGAAATGACGATATAAATTGTTTTACAAGTTTAAACAAATTTCTTGTTACATGATATGTTAATTCGATGTCCAATACACTATTTAAAGTCTTTCAAATCAACGAATTTATTAAGACACTCATGAAGGAAAAGAAATAGAGATAAGAGTTGATAGAAAATCTTCCAGGAAGTGAAAACACAAATTCAATGAATTTGAAATGACGATATAAATTGTTTTACAAGTTTAAACAAATTTCTTGTTACATGATATGTTAATTCGATGTCCAATACACTATTTAAAGTCTTTAAAATCAACGAATTTATTAAGACACTCATGAAGGAAAAGAAATAGAAATATGAGTTGATAGAAAATCTTCCAGGAAGTGAAAACACAACTTCAATGAATTTATAATGACAATATAAATTGTTTTACAAGTTTAAACAAATTTATTGTTACATGATATGTTAATTCGATGTCCAATACACTATTTAAAGTCTTTAAAATCAATGAATTTATTAAGACACTTATGAAGGAAAAGAAATAGAAATAAGAGTTGATAGAAAATCTTCCAGGAAGTGAAAACACAAATTCAATGAATTTGAAATGACGATATAAATTGTTTTACAAGTTTAAACAAATTTCTTGTTACATGATATGTTAATTCGATGTCCAATACACTATTTAAAGTCTTTAAAATTAAGGAATCTATTAAGACACTCATGAAGGAAAAGAAATAGAAATAAGAGTTGATAGAAAATCTTCCAGGAAGTGAAAACACAAATTCAATGAATTTTAAATGACGATATAAATTGTTTTACAAGTTTAAACAAATTTCTTGTTACATGATATGTTAATTCGATGTCCAATACACTATTTAAAGTCTTTAAAATCAATGAATTTATTAAGACACTCATGAAGGAAAAGAAATAGAAATAAGAGTTGATAGAAAATCTTCCAGGAAGTGAAAACACAATTTCAATGAATTTGAAATGACGATATAAATTGTTTTACAAGTTTAAACAAATTTCTTGTTACATGATATGTTAATTCGATGTCCAATACACTATTTAAAGTCTTTAAAATCAACGAATTTATTAAGACACTCATGAAGGAAAAGAAATAGAAATAAGAGTTGATAGAAAATCTTCCAGGAAGTGAAAACACAATTTCAATGAATTTGAAATGACGATATAAATTGTTTTACAAGTTTAAACAAATTTCTTGTTACATGATATGTTAATTCGATGTCCAATACACTATTTAAAGTCTTTAAAATAAAGGAATCTATTAAGACACTCATGAAGGAAAAGAAATAGAGATAAGAGTTGATAGAAAATCTTCCAGGAAGTGAAAACACAACTTCAATGAATTTATAATGACAATATAAATTGTTTTACAAGTTTAAACAAATTTATTGTTACATGATATGTTAATTCGATGTCCAATACACTATTTAAAGTCTTTAAAATAAAGGAATCTATTAAGACACTCATGAAGGAAAAGAAATAGAGATAAGAGTTGATAGAAAATCTTCCAGGAAGTGAAAACACAAATTCAATGAATTTGAAATGACGATATAAATTGTTTTACAAGTTTAAACAAATTTCTTGTTACATGATATGTTAATTCGATGTCCAATACACTATTTAAAGTCTTTCAAATCAACGAATTTATTAAGACACTCATGAAGGAAAAGAAATAGAGATAAGAGTTGATAGAAAATCTTCCAGGAAGTGAAAACACAAATTCAATGAATTTGAAATGACGATATAAATTGTTTTACAAGTTTAAACAAATTTCTTGTTACATGATATGTTAATTCGATGTCCAATACACTATTTAAAGTCTTTAAAATCAACGAATTTATTAAGACACTCATGAAGGAAAAGAAATAGAAATATGAGTTGATAGAAAATCTTCCAGGAAGTGAAAACACAACTTCAATGAATTTATAATGACAATATAAATTGTTTTACAAGTTTAAACAAATTTATTGTTACATGATATGTTAATTCGATGTCCAATACACTATTTAAAGTCTTTAAAATCAATGAATTTATTAAGACACTTATGAAGGAAAAGAAATAGAAATAAGAGTTGATAGAAAATCTTCCAGGAAGTGAAAACACAAATTCAATGAATTTGAAATGACGATATAAATTGTTTTACAAGTTTAAACAAATTTCTTGTTACATGATATGTTAATTCGATGTCCAATACACTATTTAAAGTCTTTAAAATTAAGGAATCTATTAAGACACTCATGAAGGAAAAGAAATAGAAATAAGAGTTGATAGAAAATCTTCCAGGAAGTGAAAACACAAATTCAATGAATTTTAAATGACGATATAAATTGTTTTACAAGTTTAAACAAATTTCTTGTTACATGATATGTTAATTCGATGTCCAATACACTATTTAAAGTCTTTAAAATCAATGAATTTATTAAGACACTCATGAAGGAAAAGAAATAGAAATAAGAGTTGATAGAAAATCTTCCAGGAAGTGAAAACACAATTTCAATGAATTTGAAATGACGATATAAATTGTTTTACAAGTTTAAACAAATTTCTTGTTACATGATATGTTAATTCGATGTCCAATACACTATTTAAAGTCTTTAAAATCAACGAATTTATTAAGACACTCATGAAGGAAAAGAAATAGAAATAAGAGTTGATAGAAAATCTTCCAGGAAGTGAAAACACAATTTCAATGAATTTGAAATGACGATATAAATTGTTTTACAAGTTTAAACAAATTTCTTGTTACATGATATGTTAATTCGATGTCCAATACACTATTTAAAGTCTTTAAAATAAAGGAATCTATTAAGACACTCATGAAGGAAAAGAAATAGAGATAAGAGTTGATAGAAAATCTTCCAGGAAGTGAAAACACAAATTCAATGAATTTGAAATGACGATATAAATTGTTTTACAAGTTTAAACAAATTTATTGTTACATGATATGTTAATTCGATGTCCAATACACTATTTAAAGTCTTTAAAATCAATGAATTTATTAAGACACTCATGAAGGAAAAGAAATAGAAATAAGAGTTGATAGAAAATCTTCCAGGAAGTGAAAACACAACTTCAATGAATTTGAAATGACGATATAAATTGTTTTACAAGTTTAAACAAATTTATTGTTACATGATATGTTAATTCGATGTCCAATACACTATTTAAAGTCTTTAAAATCAATGAATTTATTAAGACACTCATGAAGGAAAAGAAATAGAAATAAGAGTTGATAGAAAATCTTCCAGGAAGTGAAAACACAAATTCAATGAATTTGAAATGACGATATAAATTGTTTTACAAGTTTAAACAAATTTCTTGTTACATGATATGTTAATTCGATGTCCAATACACTATTTAAAGTCTTTAAAATAAAGGAATCTATTAAGACACTCATGAAGGAAAAGAAATAGAAATAAGAGTTGATAGAAAATCTTCCAGGAAGTGAAAACACAATTTCAATGAATTTGAAATGACGATATAAATTGTTTTACAAGTTTAAACAAATTTCTTGTTACATGATATGTTAATTCGATGTCCAATACACTATTTAAAGTCTTTAAAATCAACGAATTTTTTAAGACACTCATGAAGGAAAAGAAATAGAAATATAAGTTGATAGAAAATCTTCCAGGAAGTGAAAACACAACTTCAATGAATTTATAATGACAATATAAATTGTTTTACAAGTTAAACAAATTTATTGTTACATGATATGTTAATTCGATGTCCAATACACTATTTAAAGTCTTTAAAATCAATGAATTTATTAAGACACTCATGAAGGAAAAGAAATAGAAATAAGAGTTGATAGAAAATCTTCCAGGAAGTGAAAACACAACTTCAATGAATTTGAAATGACGATATAAATTGTTTTACAAGTTTAAACAAATTTATTGTTACATGATATGTTAATTCGATGTCCAATACACTATTTAAAGTCTTTAAAATCAATGAATTTATTAAGACACTCATGAAGGAAAAGAAATAGAAATAAGAGTTGATAGAAAATCTTCCAGGAAGTGAAAACACAAATTCAATGAATTTGAAATGACGATATAAATTGTTTTACAAGTTTAAACAAATTTCTTGTTACATGATATGTTAATTCGATGTCCAATACACTATTTAAAGTCTTTAAAATAAAGGAATCTATTAAGACACTCATGAAGGAAAAGAAATAGAAATAAGAGTTGATAGAAAATCCTGGTGGCAAGTTTTGGAACTAAATTTTATTTTGATCGCATCGTGCTCAGCGTGAAATTCTGATCAAGAATATGTTTGTTTCAAATGGTTCTGAGCAGCAGAAGTGCCTTTTTCTAAGTGTTGAAATCAGCGCCATCTAGTGACAAGTTTTGGAACTAAATTTTATTTTGATCGCATCGTGCTCAGCGTGAATTTCTGATCAAGAATATCTAAGTTTCAAATGGTTCTGAGCAGCAGAAGTGCCTTTTTCTAAGTGTTGAAATCAGCGCCATCTAGTGACAAGTTTTGGAACTAAATTTTATTTTGATCGCATCGTGCTCAGCGTGAATTTCAGATCAAGAATATGTTTGTTTCAAATGGTTCTGAGCAGTAGAAGTGCCTTTTTCTAAGTATTTGAATGAGTGACACCTGGTTGCAAGTTTCGGAACTAAATTTTATTTTGATCGCATCGTGCTCAGCGTGAAATTCTGATCAAGAATATGTTTGATTCAAATGGTTCTGAGCAGCAGAAGTGCCTTTTTCTAAGTGTTGAAATCAGCGCCATCTAGTGACAAGTTTTGGAACTAAATTCGTGAATTTCTGATCAAGAATGTGTTTGTTTCAAATGGTTCTGAGCAGTAGAAGTGCTTTTTTCTTAGTATTGAAATAAGCGCCATCTAGTTGCAAGTTTTGGAACTAAATTTTATTTTGATCGCATCGTGTTCAGCGTGGAATGGTGATCAAGAATATACCCTAGATTGTATGATTCTGAGCAGTACAAGGGGTTTATCTAAGTATTGAAATCAGCGCCATCTAGTGACAAGTTTTGGAACTAAATCTTATTTTGATCGCATCGTGTTCAGCGTGGAATGGTGATCAAGAATATACCCTAGATTGTATGATTCTGAGCAGTAGAAGGGGTTTATCTAAGTATTGAAATCAGCGCCATCTAGTGACAAGTTTTGGAACTAAATTTTATTTTGATCGCATCGTGCTCAGCGTGAATTTCTGATCAAGAATATGTTTGTTTCAAATGGTTCTGAGCAGTAGAAGTGCCTTTTTCTAAGTTTTTGAATGAGCGACACCTGGTGGCAAGTTTTGGAACTAAATTTTATTTTGATCGCATCGTGCTCAGCGTGAAATTCTGATCAAGAATATGTTTGTTTCAAATGGTTCTGAGCAGCAGAAGTGCCTTTTTCTAAGTGTTGAAATCAGCGCCATCTAGTGACAAGTTTTGGAACTAAATTTTATTTTGATCGCATCGTGCTCAGCGTGAATTTCTGATCAAGAATATGTTTGTTTCAGATGGTTCTGAGCAGTAGAAGTGCCTTTTTCTAAGTGTTTGAATGAGCGACACCTGGTGGCAAGTTTTGGAACTAAATTTTATTTTGATCGCATCGTGCTCAGCGTGAAATTCTGATCAAGAATATGTTTGTTTCAGATGGTTCTGAGCAGTAGAAGTGCCTTTTTCTAAGTGTTTAAATCAGCGCCATCTAGTGACAAGTTTTGGAACTAAATTTTATTTTGATCGCATCGTGTTCAGCGTGGAATGGTGATCAAGAATATACCCTAGATTGTATGATTCTGAGCAGAAGAAGGGGTTTATCTAAGTATTGAAATCAGCGCCATCTAGTGACAAGTTTTGGAACTAAATTTTATTTTGATCGCATCGTGCTCAGCGTGAATTTCTGATCAAGAATATGTTTGTTTCAAATGGTTCTGAGCAGTAGAAGTGCCTTTTTCTAAGTATTTGAATGAGCGACACCTGGTGGCAAGTTTTGGAACTAAATTTTATTTTGATCGCATCGTGTTCAGCGTGAAATGCTGATCAAGAATATACCTTAGATTGCATGATTCTGAGCAGTAGAAGGGGTTTTTCTTAGTATTGAAATCAGCGCCATCTAGTGACAAGTTTTAGAACTAAATTTTATTTTGATCGCATCGTGTCCGCGTGAATTTCTGATCAAGAATATGTTTGTTTCAAATGGTTCTGAGCAGCAGAAGTGCCTTTTTCTAAGTGTTGAAATCAGCGCCATCTAGTGACAAGTTTTGGAACTAAATTTTATTTTGATCGCATCGTGCTCAGCGTGAATTTTTGATCAAGAATATGTTTGTTTCAAATGGTTCTGAGCAGTAGAAGTGCCTTTTTCTAAGTATTTGAATGAGCGACACCTGGTGGCAAGTTTTGGAACTAAATTTTATTTTGATCGCATCGTGTCCGCGTGAATTTCTGATCAAGAATATGTTTGTTTCAAATGGTTCTGAGCAGTAGAAGTGCTTTTTTCTTAGTATTGAAATAAGCGCCATCTAGTTGCAAGTTTTGCAACTAAATTTTATTTTGATCGCATCGTGCTCAGCGTGAATTTCTGATCAAGAATATGTTTGTTTCAAATGGTTCTGAGCAGCAGAAGTGCCTTTTTCTAAGTGTTGAAATCAGCGCCATCTAGTGACAAGTTTTGGAACTAAATTTTATTTTGATCGCATCGTGCTCAGCGTGAATTTTTGATCAAGAATATGTTTGTTACAAATGGTTCTGAGCAGTAGAAGTGCCTTTTTCTAAGTATTTGAATGAGCGACACCTGGTGGCAAGTTTTGGAACTAAATTTTATTTTGATCGCATCGTGTCCGCGTGAATTTCTGATCAAGAATATGTTTGTTTCAAATGGTTCTGAGCAGTAGAAGTGCTTTTTTCTTAGTATTGAAATAAGCGCCATCTAGTTGCAAGTTTTGCAACTAAATTTTATTTTGATCGCATCGTGCTCAGCGTGAAATGCTTATCAAGAATATACCCTAGATTGCATGATTCTGAGCAGTAGAAGGGGTTTTTCTAAGTATTGAAATCAGCGCCATCTAGTGACAAGTTTTGGAACTAAATTTTATTTTGATCGCATCGTGCTCAGCGTGAATTTCTGATCAAGAATATGTTTGTTTCAAATGGTTCTGAGCAGCAGAAGTGCCTTTTTCTAAGTTTTCAAATCAGCGCCATCTAGTGACAAGTTTTGGAACTAAATTTTATTTTGATCGCATCGTGTCCACGTGAATTTCTGATCAAGAATATGTTTGTTTCAAATGGTTCTGAGCAGTAGAAGTGCTTTTTTCTTAGTATTGAAATAAGCGCCATCTAGTTGCAAGTTTTGGAACTAAATTTTATTTTGATCGCATCGTGTTCAGCGTGAAATGCAGATCAAGAATATACCCTAGATTGCATGATTCTGAGCAGTAGTAGGGGTTTTTCTAAGTATTGAAATCAGCGCCATCTAGTGACAAGTTTTGGAACTAAATTTTATTTTGATCGCATCGTGCTCAGCGTGAATTTCTGATCAAGAATATGTTTGTTTCAAATGGTTCTGAGCAGTAGAAGTGCCTTTTTCTAAGTATTTGAATGAGCGACACCTGGTGGCAAGTTTTGGAACTAAATTTTATTTTGATCGCATCGTGCTCAGCGTGAATTTTTGATCAAGAATATGTTTGTTTCAAATGGTTCTGAGCAGTAGAAGTGCCTTTTTCTAAGTATTTGAATGAGCGACACCTGGTGGCAAGTTTTGGAACTAAATTTTATTTTGATCGCATCGTGTCCGCGTGAATTTCTGATCAAGAATATGTTTGTTTCAAATGGTTCTGAGCAGCAGAAGTGCCTTTTTCTAAGTGTTGAAATCAGCGCCATCTAGTGACAAGTTTTGGAACTAAATTTTATTTTGATCGCATCGTGCTCAGCGTGAATTTCTGATCAAGAATATGTTTGTTTCAAATGGTTCTGAGCAGCAGAAGTGCCTTTTTCTAAGTGTTGAAATCAGCGCCATCTAGTGACAAGTTTTGGAACTAAATTTTATTTTGATCGCATCGTGCTCAGCGTGAATTTCAGATCAAGAATATGTTTGTTTCAAATGGTTCTGAGCAGTAGAAGTGCCTTTTTCTAAGTATTTGAATGAGTGACACCTGGTTGCAAGTTTCGGAACTAAATTTTATTTTGATCGCATCGTGCTCAGCGTGAAATTCTGATCAAGAATATGTTTGATTCAAATGGTTCTGAGCAGCAGAAGTGCCTTTTTCTAAGTGTTGAAATCAGCGCCATCTAGTGACAAGTTTTGGAACTAAATTCGTGAATTTCTGATCAAGAATGTGTTTGTTTCAAATGGTTCTGAGCAGTAGAAGTGCTTTTTTCTTAGTATTGAAATAAGCGCCATCTAGTTGCAAGTTTTGGAACTAAATTTTATTTTGATCGCATCGTGTTCAGCGTGGAATGGTGATCAAGAATATACCCTAGATTGTATGATTCTGAGCAGTACAAGGGGTTTATCTAAGTATTGAAATCAGCGCCATCTAGTGACAAGTTTTGGAACTAAATCTTATTTTGATCGCATCGTGTTCAGCGTGGAATGGTGATCAAGAATATACCCTAGATTGTATGATTCTGAGCAGTAGAAGGGGTTTATCTAAGTATTGAAATCAGCGCCATCTAGTGACAAGTTTTGGAACTAAATTTTATTTTGATCGCATCGTGCTCAGCGTGAATTTCTGATCAAGAATATGTTTGTTTCAAATGGTTCTGAGCAGTAGAAGTGCCTTTTTCTAAGTTTTTGAATGAGCGACACCTGGTGGCAAGTTTTGGAACTAAATTTTATTTTGATCGCATCGTGCTCAGCGTGAAATTCTGATCAAGAATATGTTTGTTTCAAATGGTTCTGAGCAGCAGAAGTGCCTTTTTCTAAGTGTTGAAATCAGCGCCATCTAGTGACAAGTTTTGGAACTAAATTTTATTTTGATCGCATCGTGCTCAGCGTGAATTTCTGATCAAGAATATGTTTGTTTCAGATGGTTCTGAGCAGTAGAAGTGCCTTTTTCTAAGTGTTTGAATGAGCGACACCTGGTGGCAAGTTTTGGAACTAAATTTTATTTTGATCGCATCGTGCTCAGCGTGAAATTCTGATCAAGAATATGTTTGTTTCAGATGGTTCTGAGCAGTAGAAGTGCCTTTTTCTAAGTGTTTAAATCAGCGCCATCTAGTGACAAGTTTTGGAACTAAATTTTATTTTGATCGCATCGTGTTCAGCGTGGAATGGTGATCAAGAATATACCCTAGATTGTATGATTCTGAGCAGAAGAAGGGGTTTATCTAAGTATTGAAATCAGCGCCATCTAGTGACAAGTTTTGGAACTAAATTTTATTTTGATCGCATCGTGCTCAGCGTGAATTTCTGATCAAGAATATGTTTGTTTCAAATGGTTCTGAGCAGTAGAAGTGCCTTTTTCTAAGTATTTGAATGAGCGACACCTGGTGGCAAGTTTTGGAACTAAATTTTATTTTGATCGCATCGTGTTCAGCGTGAAATGCTGATCAAGAATATACCTTAGATTGCATGATTCTGAGCAGTAGAAGGGGTTTTTCTTAGTATTGAAATCAGCGCCATCTAGTGACAAGTTTTAGAACTAAATTTTATTTTGATCGCATCGTGTCCGCGTGAATTTCTGATCAAGAATATGTTTGTTTCAAATGGTTCTGAGCAGCAGAAGTGCCTTTTTCTAAGTGTTGAAATCAGCGCCATCTAGTGACAAGTTTTGGAACTAAATTTTATTTTGATCGCATCGTGCTCAGCGTGAATTTTTGATCAAGAATATGTTTGTTTCAAATGGTTCTGAGCAGTAGAAGTGCCTTTTTCTAAGTATTTGAATGAGCGACACCTGGTGGCAAGTTTTGGAACTAAATTTTATTTTGATCGCATCGTGTCCGCGTGAATTTCTGATCAAGAATATGTTTGTTTCAAATGGTTCTGAGCAGTAGAAGTGCTTTTTTCTTAGTATTGAAATAAGCGCCATCTAGTTGCAAGTTTTGCAACTAAATTTTATTTTGATCGCATCGTGCTCAGCGTGAATTTCTGATCAAGAATATGTTTGTTTCAAATGGTTCTGAGCAGCAGAAGTGCCTTTTTCTAAGTGTTGAAATCAGCGCCATCTAGTGACAAGTTTTGGAACTAAATTTTATTTTGATCGCATCGTGCTCAGCGTGAATTTTTGATCAAGAATATGTTTGTTACAAATGGTTCTGAGCAGTAGAAGTGCCTTTTTCTAAGTATTTGAATGAGCGACACCTGGTGGCAAGTTTTGGAACTAAATTTTATTTTGATCGCATCGTGTCCGCGTGAATTTCTGATCAAGAATATGTTTGTTTCAAATGGTTCTGAGCAGTAGAAGTGCTTTTTTCTTAGTATTGAAATAAGCGCCATCTAGTTGCAAGTTTTGCAACTAAATTTTATTTTGATCGCATCGTGCTCAGCGTGAAATGCTTATCAAGAATATACCCTAGATTGCATGATTCTGAGCAGTAGAAGGGGTTTTTCTAAGTATTGAAATCAGCGCCATCTAGTGACAAGTTTTGGAACTAAATTTTATTTTGATCGCATCGTGCTCAGCGTGAATTTCTGATCAAGAATATGTTTGTTTCAAATGGTTCTGAGCAGCAGAAGTGCCTTTTTCTAAGTTTTCAAATCAGCGCCATCTAGTGACAAGTTTTGGAACTAAATTTTATTTTGATCGCATCGTGTCCACGTGAATTTCTGATCAAGAATATGTTTGTTTCAAATGGTTCTGAGCAGTAGAAGTGCTTTTTTCTTAGTATTGAAATAAGCGCCATCTAGTTGCAAGTTTTGGAACTAAATTTTATTTTGATCGCATCGTGTTCAGCGTGAAATGCAGATCAAGAATATACCCTAGATTGCATGATTCTGAGCAGTAGTAGGGGTTTTTCTAAGTATTGAAATCAGCGCCATCTAGTGACAAGTTTTGGAACTAAATTTTATTTTGATCGCATCGTGCTCAGCGTGAATTTCTGATCAAGAATATGTTTGTTTCAAATGGTTCTGAGCAGTAGAAGTGCCTTTTTCTAAGTATTTGAATGAGCGACACCTGGTGGCAAGTTTTGGAACTAAATTTTATTTTGATCGCATCGTGCTCAGCGTGAATTTTTGATCAAGAATATGTTTGTTTCAAATGGTTCTGAGCAGTAGAAGTGCCTTTTTCTAAGTATTTGAATGAGCGACACCTGGTGGCAAGTTTTGGAACTAAATTTTATTTTGATCGCATCGTGTCCGCGTGAATTTCTGATCAAGAATATGTTTGTTTCAAATGGTTCTGAGCAGTAGAAGTGCTTTTTTCTTAGTATTGAAATAAGCGCCATCTAGTTGCAAGTTTTGCAACTAAATTTTATTTTGATCGCATCGTGCTCAGCGTGAAATGCTTATCAAGAATATACCCTAGATTGCATGATTCTGAGCAGTAGAAGGGGTTTTTCTAAGTATTGAAATCAGCGCCATCTAGTGACAAGTTTTGGAACTAAATTTTATTTTGATCACATCGTGTCCGCGTGAATTTCTGATCAAGAATATGTTTGTTTCAAATGGTTCTGAGCAGTAGAAGTGCCTTTTTCTAAGTATTTGAATGAGCGACACCTGGTGGCAAGTTTTGGAACTAAATTTTATTTTGATCGCATCGTGCTCAGCGTGAATTTTTGATCAAGAATATGTTTGTTTCAAATGGTTCTGAGCAGTAGAAGTGCCTTTTTCTAAGTATTTGAATGAGCGACACCTGGTGGCAAGTTTTGGAACTAAATTTTATTTTGATCGCATCGTGTCCGCGTGAATTTCTGATCAAGAATATGTTTGTTTCAAATGGTTCTGAGCAGTAGAAGTGCTTTTTTCTTAGTATTGAAATAAGCGCCATCTAGTTGCAAGTTTTGCAACTAAATTTTATTTTGATCGCATCGTGCTCAGCGTGAATTTTTGATCAAGAATATGTTTGTTTCAAATGGTTCTGAGCAGTAGAAGTGCCTTTTTCTAAGTATTTGAATGAGCGACACCTGGTGGCAAGTTTTGGAACTAAATTTTATTTTGATCGCATCGTGTCCGCGTGAATTTCTGATCAAGAATATGTTTGTTTCAAATGGTTCTGAGCAGTAGAAGTGCTTTTTTCTTAGTATTGAAATAAGCGCCATCTAGTTGCAAGTTTTGCAACTAAATTTTATTTTGATCGCATCGTGCTCAGCGTGAATTTCTGATCAAGAATATGTTTGTTTCAAATGGTTCTGAGCAGCAGAAGTGCCTTTTTCTAAGTGTTGAAATCAGCGCCATCTAGTGACAAGTTTTGGAACTAAATTTTATTTTGATCGCATCGTGCTCAGCGTGAATTTTTGATCAAGAATATGTTTGTTACAAATGGTTCTGAGCAGTAGAAGTGCCTTTTTCTAAGTATTTGAATGAGCGACACCTGGTGGCAAGTTTTGGAACTAAATTTTATTTTGATCGCATCGTGTCCGCGTGAATTTCTGATCAAGAATATGTTTGTTTCAAATGGTTCTGAGCAGTAGAAGTGCTTTTTTCTTAGTATTGAAATAAGCGCCATCTAGTTGCAAGTTTTGCAACTAAATTTTATTTTGATCGCATCGTGCTCAGCGTGAATTTCTGATCAAGAATATGTTTGTTTCAAATGGTTCTGAGCAGCAGAAGTGCCTTTTTCTAAGTGTTGAAATCAGCGCCATCTAGTGACAAGTTTTGGAACTAAATTTTATTTTGATCGCATCGTGCTCAGCGTGAATTTTTGATCAAGAATATGTTTGTTACAAATGGTTCTGAGCAGTAGAAGTGCCTTTTTCTAAGTATTTGAATGAGCGACACCTGGTGGCAAGTTTTGGAACTAAATTTTATTTTGATCGCATCGTGTCCGCGTGAATTTCTGATCAAGAATATGTTTGTTTCAAATGGTTCTGAGCAGTAGAAGTGCTTTTTTCTTAGTATTGAAATAAGCGCCATCTAGTTGCAAGTTTTGCAACTAAATTTTATTTTGATCGCATCGTGCTCAGCGTGAAATGCTTATCAAGAATATACCCTAGATTGCATGATTCTGAGCAGTAGAAGGGGTTTTTCTAAGTATTGAAATCAGCGCCATCTAGTGACAAGTTTTGGAACTAAATTTTATTTTGATCGCATCGTGCTCAGCGTGAATTTCTGATCAAGAATATGTTTGTTTCAAATGGTTCTGAGCAGCAGAAGTGCCTTTTTCTAAGTTTTCAAATCAGCGCCATCTAGTGACAAGTTTTGGAACTAAATTTTATTTTGATCGCATCGTGTCCACGTGAATTTCTGATTAAGAATATGTTTGTTTCAAATGGTTCTGAGCAGTAGAAGTGCTTTTTTCTTAGTATTGAAATAAGCGCCATCTAGTTGCAAGTTTTGGAACTAAATTTTATTTTGATCGCATCGTGTTCAGCGTGAAATGCAGATCAAGAATATACCCTAGATTGCATGATTCTGAGCAGTAGTAGGGGTTTTTCTAAGTATTGAAATCAGCGCCATCTAGTGACAAGTTTTGGAACTAAATTTTATTTTGATCGCATCGTGCTCAGCGTGAATTTCTGATCAAGAATATGTTTGTTTCAAATGGTTCTGAGCAGTAGAAGTGCCTTTTTCTAAGTATTTGAATGAGCGACACCTGGTGGCAAGTTTTGGAACTAAATTTTATTTTGATCGCATCGTGCTCAGCGTGAATTTTTGATCAAGAATATGTTTGTTTCAAATGGTTCTGAGCAGTAGAAGTGCTTTTTTCTTAGTATTGAAATAAGCGCCATCTAGTTGCAAGTTTTGCAACTAAATTTTATTTTGATCACATCGTGTCCGCGTGAATTTCTGATCAAGAATATGTTTGTTTCAAATGGTTCTGAGCAGTAGAAGTGCCTTTTTCTAAGTATTTGAATGAGCGACAGCTGGTGGCAAGTTTTGGAACTAAATTTTATTTTGATCGCATCGTGCTCAGCGTGAATTTTTGATCAAGAATATGTTTGTTTCAAATGGTTCTGAGCAGTAGAAGTGCCTTTTTCTAAGTATTTGAATGATCGACACCTGGTGGCAAGTTTTGGAACTAAATTTTATTTTGATCGCATCGTGTCCGCGTGAATTTCTGATCAAGAATATGTTTGTTTCAAATGGTTCTGAGCAGTAGAAGTGCTTTTTTCTTAGTATTGAAATAAGCGCCATCTAGTTGCAAGTTTTGCAACTAAATTTTATTTTGATCGCATCGTGCTCAGCGTGAATTTCTGATCAAGAATATGTTTGTTTCAAATGGTTCTGAGCAGCAGAAGTGCCTTTTTCTAAGTGTTGAAATCAGCGCCATCTAGTGACAAGTTTTGGAACTAAATTTTATTTTGATCGCATCGTGCTCAGCGTGAAATGCTTATCAAGAATATACCCTAGATTGCATGATTCTGAGCAGTAGAAGGGGTTTTTCTAAGTATTGAAATCAGCGCCATCTAGTGACAAGTTTTGGAACTAAATTTTAATTTGATCGCATCGTGCTCAGCGTGAATTTCTGATCAAGAATATGTTTGTTTCAAATGGTTCTGAACAGCAGAAGTGCCTTTTTCTAAGTTTTCAAATCAGCGCCATCTAGTGACAAGTTTTGGAACTAAATTTTATTTTGATCGCATCGTGTCCACGTGAATTTCTGATCAAGAATATGTTTGTTTCAAATGGTTCTGAGCAGTAGAAGTGCTTTTTTCTTAGTATTGAAATAAGCGCCATCTAGTTGCAAGTTTTGGAACTAAATTTTATTTTGATCGCATCGTGTTCAGCGTGAAATGCAGATCAAGAATATACCCTAGATTGCATGATTCTGAGCAGTAGTAGGGGTTTTTCTAAGTATTGAAATCAGCGCCATCTAGTGACAAGTTTTGGAACTAAATTTTATTTTGATCGCATCGTGCTCAGCGTGAATTTCTGATCAAGAATATGTTTGTTTCAAATGGTTCTGAGCAGCAGAAGTGCCTTTTTCTAAGTGTTGAAATCAGCGCCATCTAGTGACAAGTTTTGGAACTAAATTTTATTTTGATCGCATCGTGCTCAGCGTGAATTTTTGATCAAGAATATGTTTGTTACAAATGGTTCTGAGCAGTAGAAGTGCCTTTTTCTAAGTATTTGAATGAGCGACACCTGGTGGCAAGTTTTGGAACTAAATTTTATTTTGATCGCATCGTGTCCGCGTGAATTTCTGATCAAGAATATGTTTGTTTCAAATGGTTCTGAGCAGTAGAAGTGCTTTTTTCTTAGTATTGAAATAAGCGCCATCTAGTTGCAAGTTTTGCAACTAAATTTTATTTTGATCGCATCGTGCTCAGCGTGAAATGCTTATCAAGAATATACCCTAAATTGCATGATTCTGAGCAGTAGAAGGGGTTTTTCTAAGTATTGAAATCAGCGCCATCTAGTGACAAGTTTTGGAACTAAATTTTATTTTGATCACATCGTGTCCGCGTGAATTTCTGATCAAGAATATGTTTGTTTCAAATGGTTCTGAGCAGTAGAAGTGCCTTTTTCTAAGTATTTGAATGAGCGACACCTGGTGGCAAGTTTTGGAACTAAATTTTATTTTGATCGCATCGTGCTCAGCGTGAATTTTTGATCAAGAATATGTTTGTTTCAAATGGTTCTGAGCAGTAGAAGTGCCTTTTTCTAAGTATTTGAATGAGCGACACCTGGTGGCAAGTTTTGGAACTAAATTTTATTTTGATCGCATCGTGTCCGCGTGAATTTCTGATCAAGAATATGTTTGTTTCAAATGGTTCTGAGCAGTAGAAGTGCTTTTTTCTTAGTATTGAAATAAGCGCCATCTAGTTGCAAGTTTTGCAACTAAATTTTATTTTGATCGCATCGTGCTCAGCGTGAATTTTTGATCAAGAATATGTTTGTTTCAAATGGTTCTGAGCAGTAGAAGTGCCTTTTTCTAAGTATTTGAATGAGCGACACCTGGTGGCAAGTTTTGGAACTAAATTTTATTTTGATCGCATCGTGTCCGCGTGAATTTCTGATCAAGAATATGTTTGTTTCAAATGGTTCTGAGCAGTAGAAGTGCTTTTTTCTTAGTATTGAAATAAGCGCCATCTAGTTGCAAGTTTTGCAACTAAATTTTATTTTGATCGCATCGTGCTCAGCGTGAAATGCTTATCAAGAATATACCCTAGATTGCATGATTCTGAGCAGTAGAAGGGGTTTTTCTAAGTATTGAAATCAGCGCCATCTAGTGACAAGTTTTGGAACTAAATTTTATTTTGATCACATCGTGTCCGCGTGAATTTCTGATCAAGAATATGTTTGTTTCAAATGGTTCTGAGCAGTAGAAGTGCCTTTTTCTAAGTATTTGAATGAGCGACACCTGGTGGCAAGTTTTGGAACTAAATTTTATTTTGATCGCATCGTGCTCAGCGTGAATTTTTGATCAAGAATATGTTTGTTTCAAATGGTTCTGAGCAGTAGAAGTGCCTTTTTCTAAGTATTTGAATGAGCGACACCTGGTGGCAAGTTTTGGAACTAAATTTTATTTTGATCGCATCGTGTCCGCGTGAATTTCTGATCAAGAATATGTTTGTTTCAAATGGTTCTGAGCAGTAGAAGTGCTTTTTTCTTAGTATTGAAATAAGCGCCATCTAGTTGCAAGTTTTGCAACTAAATTTTATTTTGATCGCATCGTGCTCAGCGTGAATTTTTGATCAAGAATATGTTTGTTTCAAATGGTTCTGAGCAGTAGAAGTGCCTTTTTCTAAGTATTTGAATGAGCGACACCTGGTGGCAAGTTTTGGAACTAAATTTTATTTTGATCGCATCGTGTCCGCGTGAATTTCTGATCAAGAATATGTTTGTTTCAAATGGTTCTGAGCAGTAGAAGTGCTTTTTTCTTAGTATTGAAATAAGCGCCATCTAGTTGCAAGTTTTGCAACTAAATTTTATTTTGATCGCATCGTGCTCAGCGTGAATTTCTGATCAAGAATATGTTTGTTTCAAATGGTTCTGAGCAGCAGAAGTGCCTTTTTCTAAGTGTTGAAATCAGCGCCATCTAGTGACAAGTTTTGGAACTAAATTTTATTTTGATCGCATCGTGCTCAGCGTGAATTTTTGATCAAGAATATGTTTGTTACAAATGGTTCTGAGCAGTAGAAGTGCCTTTTTCTAAGTATTTGAATGAGCGACACCTGGTGGCAAGTTTTGGAACTAAATTTTATTTTGATCGCATCGTGTCCGCGTGAATTTCTGATCAAGAATATGTTTGTTTCAAATGGTTCTGAGCAGTAGAAGTGCTTTTTTCTTAGTATTGAAATAAGCGCCATCTAGTTGCAAGTTTTGCAACTAAATTTTATTTTGATCGCATCGTGCTCAGCGTAAAATGCTTATCAAGAATATACCCTAGATTGCATGATTCTGAGCAGTAGAAGGGGTTTTTCTAAGTATTGAAATCAGCGCCATCTAGTGACAAGTTTTGGAACTAAATTTTATTTTGATCGCATCGTGCTCAGCGTGAATTTCTGATCAAGAATATGTTTGTTTCAAATGGTTCTGAGCAGCAGAAGTGCCTTTTTCTAAGTTTTCAAATCAGCGCCATCTAGTGACAAGTTTTGGAACTAAATTTTATTTTGATCGCATCGTGTCCACGTGAATTTCTGATTAAGAATATGTTTGTTTCAAATGGTTCTGAGCAGTAGAAGTGCTTTTTTCTTAGTATTGAAATAAGCGCCATCTAGTTGCAAGTTTTGGAACTAAATTTTATTTTGATCGCATCGTGTTCAGCGTGAAATGCAGATCAAGAATATACCCTAGATTGCATGATTCTGAGCAGTAGTAGGGGTTTTTCTAAGTATTGAAATCAGCGCCATCTAGTGACAAGTTTTGGAACTAAATTTTATTTTGATCGCATCGTGCTCAGCGTGAATTTCTGATCAAGAATATGTTTGTTTCAAATGGTTCTGAGCAGTAGAAGTGCCTTTTTCTAAGTATTTGAATGAGCGACACCTGGTGGCAAGTTTTGGAACTAAATTTTATTTTGATCGCATCGTGCTCAGCGTGAATTTTTGATCAAGAATATGTTTGTTTCAAATGGTTCTGAGCAGTAGAAGTGCTTTTTTCTTAGTATTGAAATAAGCGCCATCTAGTTGCAAGTTTTGCAACTAAATTTTATTTTGATCACATCGTGTCCGCGTGAATTTCTGATCAAGAATATGTTTGTTTCAAATGGTTCTGAGCAGTAGAAGTGCCTTTTTCTAAGTATTTGAATGAGCGACAGCTGGTGGCAAGTTTTGGAACTAAATTTTATTTTGATCGCATCGTGCTCAGCGTGAATTTTTGATCAAGAATATGTTTGTTTCAAATGGTTCTGAGCAGTAGAAGTGCCTTTTTCTAAGTATTTGAATGATCGACACCTGGTGGCAAGTTTTGGAACTAAATTTTATTTTGATCGCATCGTGTCCGCGTGAATTTCTGATCAAGAATATGTTTGTTTCAAATGGTTCTGAGCAGTAGAAGTGCTTTTTTCTTAGTATTGAAATAAGCGCCATCTAGTTGCAAGTTTTGCAACTAAATTTTATTTTGATCGCATCGTGCTCAGCGTGAATTTCTGATCAAGAATATGTTTGTTTCAAATGGTTCTGAGCAGCAGAAGTGCCTTTTTCTAAGTGTTGAAATCAGCGCCATCTAGTGACAAGTTTTGGAACTAAATTTTATTTTGATCGCATCGTGCTCAGCGTGAAATGCTTATCAAGAATATACCCTAGATTGCATGATTCTGAGCAGTAGAAGGGGTTTTTCTAAGTATTGAAATCAGCGCCATCTAGTGACAAGTTTTGGAACTAAATTTTAATTTGATCGCATCGTGCTCAGCGTGAATTTCTGATCAAGAATATGTTTGTTTCAAATGGTTCTGAACAGCAGAAGTGCCTTTTTCTAAGTTTTCAAATCAGCGCCATCTAGTGACAAGTTTTGGAACTAAATTTTATTTTGATCGCATCGTGTCCACGTGAATTTCTGATCAAGAATATGTTTGTTTCAAATGGTTCTGAGCAGTAGAAGTGCTTTTTTCTTAGTATTGAAATAAGCGCCATCTAGTTGCAAGTTTTGGAACTAAATTTTATTTTGATCGCATCGTGTTCAGCGTGAAATGCAGATCAAGAATATACCCTAGATTGCATGATTCTGAGCAGTAGTAGGGGTTTTTCTAAGTATTGAAATCAGCGCCATCTAGTGACAAGTTTTGGAACTAAATTTTATTTTGATCGCATCGTGCTCAGCGTGAATTTCTGATCAAGAATATGTTTGTTTCAAATGGTTCTGAGCAGCAGAAGTGCCTTTTTCTAAGTGTTGAAATCAGCGCCATCTAGTGACAAGTTTTGGAACTAAATTTTATTTTGATCGCATCGTGCTCAGCGTGAATTTTTGATCAAGAATATGTTTGTTACAAATGGTTCTGAGCAGTAGAAGTGCCTTTTTCTAAGTATTTGAATGAGCGACACCTGGTGGCAAGTTTTGGAACTAAATTTTATTTTGATCGCATCGTGTCCGCGTGAATTTCTGATCAAGAATATGTTTGTTTCAAATGGTTCTGAGCAGTAGAAGTGCTTTTTTCTTAGTATTGAAATAAGCGCCATCTAGTTGCAAGTTTTGCAACTAAATTTTATTTTGATCGCATCGTGTTCAGCGTGAAATGCTGATCAAGAATATACCCTAGATTGCATGATTCTGAGCAGTAGTAGGGGTTTTTCTAAGTATTGAAATCAGCGCCATCTAGTGACAAGTTTTGGAACTAAATTTTATTTTGATCGCATCGTGCTCAGCGTGAATTTCTGATCAAGAATATGTTTGTTTCAAATGGTTCTGAGCAGTAGAAGTGCCTTTTTCTAAGTATTTGAATGAGCGATACCTGGTGGCAAGTTTTGGAACTAAATTTTATTTTGATCGCATCGTGCTCAGCGTGAATTTTTGATCAAGAATATGTTTGTTTCAAATGGTTCTGAGCAGTAGAAGTGCCTTTTTCTAAGTATTTGAATGAGCGACACCTGGTGGCAAGTTTTGGAACTAAATTTTATTTTGATCGCATCGTGTCCGCGTGAATTTCTGATCAAGAATATGTTTGTTTCAAATGGTTCTGAGCAGTAGAAGTGCTTTTTTCTTAGTATTGAAATAAGCGCCATCTAGTTGCAAGTTTTGCAACTAAATTTTATTTTGATCGCATCGTGCTCAGCGTGAAATGCTTATCAAGAATATACCCTAGATTGCATGATTCTGAGCAGTAGAAGGGGTTTTTCTAAGTATTGAAATCAGCGCCATCTAGTGACAAGTTTTGGAACTAAATTTTATTTTGATCGCATCGTGCTCAGCGTGAATTTCTGATCAAGAATATGTTTGTTTCAAATGGTTCTGAGCAGCAGAAGTGCCTTTTTCTAAGTGTTGAAATCAGCGCCATCTAGTGACAAGTTTTGGAACTAAATTTTATTTTGATCGCATCGTGCTCAGCGTGAATTTTTGATCAAGAATATGTTTGTTACAAATGGTTCTGAGCAGTAGAAGTGCCTTTTTCTAAGTATTTGAATGAGCGACACCTGGTGGCAAGTTTTGGAACTAAATTTTATTTTGATCGCATCGTGTCCGCGTGAATTTCTGATCAAGGATATGTTTGTTTCAAATGGTTCTGAGCAGTAGAAGTGCTTTTTTCTTAGTATTGAAATAAGCGCCATCTAGTTGCAAGTTTTGGAACTAAATTTTATTTTGATCGCATCGTGCTCAGCGTGAAATGCTTATCAAGAATATACCCTAGATTGCATGATTCTGAGCAGTAGAAGGGGTTTTCTAAGTATTGAAATCAGCGCCATCTAGTGACAAGTTTTGGAACTAAATTTTATTTTGATCGCATCGTGCTCAGCGTGAATTTCTGATCAAGAATATGTTTGTTTCAAATGGTTCTGAGCAGCAGAAGTGCCTTTTTCTAAGTTTTGAAATCAGCGCCATCTAGTGACAAGTTTTGGAACTAAATTTTATTTTGATCGCATCGTGTCCACGTGAATTTCTGATCAAGAATATGTTTGTTTCAAATGGTTCTGAGCAGTAGAAGTGCTTTTTTCTTAGTATTGAAATAAGCGCCATCTAGTTGCAAGTTTTGCAACTAAATTTTATTTTGATCGCATCGTGTTCAGCGTGAAATGCTGATCAAGAATATACCCTAGATTGCATGATTCTGAGCAGTAGTAGGGGTTTTTCTAAGTATTGAAATCAGCGCCATCTAGTGACAAGTTTTGGAACTAAATTTTATTTTGATCGCATCGTGCTCAGCGTGAATTTCTGATCAAGAATATGTTTGTTTCAAATGGTTCTGAGCAGTAGAAGTGCCTTTTTCTAAGTATTTGAATGAGCGACACCTGGTGGCAAGTTTTGGAACTAAATTTTATTTTGATCGCATCGTGCTCAGCGTGAATTTTTGATCAAGAATATGTTTGTTTCAAATGGTTCTGAGCAGTAGAAGTGCCTTTTTCTAAGTATTTGAATGAGCGACACCTGGTGGCAAGTTTTGGAACTAAATTTTATTTTGATCGCATCGTGTCCGCGTGAATTTCTGATCAAGAATATGTTTGTTTCAAATGGTTCTGAGCAGTAGAAGTGCTTTTTTCTTAGTATTGAAATAAGCGCCATCTAGTTGCAAGTTTTGCAACTAAATTTTATTTTGATCGCATCGTGCTCAGCGTGAAATGTTTATCAAGAATATACCCTAGATTGCATGATTCTGAGCAGTAGAAGGGGTTTTTCTAAGTATTGAAATCAGCGCCATCTAGTGACAAGTTTTGGAACTAAATTTTATTTTGATCGCATCGTGCTCAGCGTGAATTTCTGATCAAGAATATGTTTGTTTCAAATGGTTCTGAGCAGTAGAAGTGCCTTTTTCTAAGTATTTGAATGAGCGACACCTGGTGGCAAGTTTTGGAACTAAATTTTATTTTGATCGCATCGTGTCCGCGTGAATTTCTGATCAAGAATATGTTTGTTTCAAATGGTTCTGAGCAGTAGAAGTGCTTTTTTCTTAGTATTGAAATAAGCGCCATCTAGTTGCAAGTTTTGCAACTAAATTTTATTTTGATCGCATCGTGCTCAGCGTGAAATGCTTATCAAGAATATACCCTAGATTGCATGATTCTGAGCAGTAGAAGGGGTTTTTCTAAGTATTGAAATCAGCGCCATCTAGTGACAAGTTTTGGAACTAAATTTTATTTTGATCGCATCGTGCTCAGCGTGAATTTCTGATCAAGAATATGTTTGTTTCAAATGGTTCTGAGCAGTAGAAGTGCCTTTTTCTAAGTATTTGAATGAGCGACACCTGGTGGCAAGTTTTGGAACTAAATTTTATTTTGATCGCATCGTGCTCAGCGTGAATTTTTGATCAAGAATATGTTTGTTTCAAATGGTTCTGAGCAGTAGAAGTGCCTTTTTCTAAGTATTTGAATGAGCGACACCTGGTGGCAAGTTTTGGAACTAAATTTTATTATGATCGCATCGTGTCCGCGTGAATTTCTGATCAAGAATATGTTTGTTTCAAATGGTTCTGAGCAGTAGAAGTGCTTTTTTCTTAGTATTGAAATAAGCGCCATCTAGTTGCAAGTTTTGCAACTAAATTTTATTTTGATCGCATCGTGCTCAGCGTGAAATGCTTATCAAGAATATACCCTAGATTGCATGATTCTGAGCAGTAGAAGGGGTTTTTCTAAGTATTGAAATCAGCGCCATCTAGTGACAAGTTTTGGAACTAAATTTTATTTTGATCGCATCGTGCTCAGCGTGAAATGCTTATCAAGAATATACCCTAGATTGCATGATTCTGAGCAGTAGAAGGGGTTTTCTAAGTATTGAAATCAGCGCCATCTAGTGACAAGTTTTGGAACTAAATTTTATTTTGATCGCATCGTGCTCAGCGTGAATTTCTGATCAAGAATATGTTTGTTTCAAATGGTTCTGAGCAGCAGAAGTGCCTTTTTCTAAGTTTTGAAATCAGCGCCATCTAGTGACAAGTTTTGGAACTAAATTTTATTTTGATCGCATCGTGTCCACGTGAATTTCTGATCAAGAATATGTTTGTTTCAAATGGTTCTGAGCAGTAGAAGTGCTTTTTTCTTAGTATTGAAATAAGCGCCATCTAGTTGCAAGTTTTGCAACTAAATTTTATTTTGATCGCATCGTGTTCAGCGTGAAATGCTGATCAAGAATATACCCTAGATTGCATGATTCTGGGCAGTAGTAGGGGTTTTTCTAAGTATTGAAATCAGCGCCATCTAGTGACAAGTTTTGGAACTAAATTTTATTTTGATCGCATCGTGCTCAGCGTGAATTTCTGATCAAGAATATGTTTGTTTCAAATGGTTCTGAGCAGTAGAAGTGCCTTTTTCTAAGTATTTGAATGAGCGACACCTGGTGGCAAGTTTTGGAACTAAATTTTATTTTGATCGCATCGTGCTCAGCGTGAATTTTTGATCAAGAATATGTTTGTTACAAATGGTTCTGAGCAGTAGAAGTGCCTTTTTCTAAGTATTTGAATGAGCGACACCTGGTGGCAAGTTTTGGAACTAAATTTTATTTTGATCGCATCGTGTCCGCGTGAATTTCTGATCAAGAATATGTTTGTTTCAAATGGTTCTGAGCAGTAGAAGTGCTTTTTTCTTAGTATTGAAATAAGCGCCATCTAGTTGCAAGTTTTGCAACTAAATTTTATTTTGATCGCATCGTGCTCAGCGTGAAATGCTTATCAAGAATATACCCTAGATTGCATGATTCTGAGCAGTAGAAGGGGTTTTTCTAAGTATTGAAATCAGCGCCATCTAGTGACAAGTTTTGGAACTAAATTTTATTTTGATCGCATCGTGCTCAGCGTGAATTTCTGATCAAGAATATGTTTGTTTCAAATGGTTCTGAGCAGCAGAAGTGCCTTTTTCTAAGTGTTGAAATCAGCGCCATCTAGTGACAAGTTTTGGAACTAAATTTTATTTTGATCGCATCGTGCTCAGCGTGAATTTTTGATCAAGAATATGTTTGTTACAAATGGTTCTGAGCAGTAGAAGTGCCTTTTTCTAAGTATTTGAATGAGCGACACCTGGTGGCAAGTTTTGGAACTAAATTTTATTTTGATCGCATCGTGTCCGCGTGAATTTCTGATCAAGAATATGTTTGTTTCAAATGGTTCTGAGCAGTAGAAGTGCTTTTTTCTTAGTATTGAAATAAGCGCCATCTAGTTGCAAGTTTTGCAACTAAATTTTATTTTGATCGCATCGTGCTCAGCGTGAAATGCTTATCAAGAATATACCCTAGATTGCATGATTCTGAGCAGTAGAAGGGGTTTTCTAAGTATTGAAATCAGCGCCATCTAGTGACAAGTTTTGGAACTAAATTTTATTTTGATCGCATCGTGCTCAGCGTGAATTTCTGATCAAGAATATGTTTGTTTCAAATGGTTCTGAGCAGCAGAAGTGCCTTTTTCTAAGTTTTGAAATCAGCGCCATCTAGTGACAAGTTTTGGAACTAAATTTTATTTTGATCGCATCGTGTCCACGTGAATTTCTGATCAAGAATATGTTTGTTTCAAATGGTTCTGAGCAGTAGAAGTGCTTTTTTCTTAGTATTGAAATAAGCGCCATCTAGTTGCAAGTTTTGCAACTAAATTTTATTTTGATCGCATCGTGTTCAGCGTGAAATGCTGATCAAGAATATACCCTAGATTGCATGATTCTGAGCAGTAGTAGGGGTTTTTCTAAGTATTGAAATCAGCGCCATCTAGTGACAAGTTTTGGAACTAAATTTTATTTTGATCGCATCGTGCTCAGCGTGAATTTTTGATCAAGAATATGTTTGTTTCAAATGGTTCTGAGCAGTAGAAGTGCCTTTTTCTAAGTATTTGAATGAGCGACACCTGGTGGCAAGTTTTGGAACTAAATTTTATTTTGATCGCATCGTGTCCGCGTGAATTTCTGATCAAGAATATGTTTGTTTCAAATGGTTCTGAGCAGTAGAAGTGCCTTTTTCTAAGTATTTGAATGAGCGACACCTGGTGGCAAGTTTTGGAACTAAATTTTATTTTGATCGCATCGTGTCCGCGTGAATTTCTGATCAAGAATATGTTTGTTTCAAATGGTTCTGAGCAGTAGAAGTGCTTTTTTCTTAGTATTGAAATAAGCGCCATCTAGTTGCAAGTTTTGCAACTAAATTTTATTTTGATCGCATCGTGCTCAGCGTGAAATGCTTATCAAGAATATACCCTAGATTGCATGATTCTGAGCAGTAGAAGGGGTTTTTCTAAGTATTGAAATCAGCGCCATCTAGTGACAAGTTTTGGAACTAAATTTTATTTTGATCGCATCGTGCTCAGCGTGAATTTCTGATCAAGAATATGTTTGTTTCAAATGGTTCTGAGCAGCAGAAGTGCCTTTTTCTAAGTGTTGAAATCAGCGCCATCTAGTGACAAGTTTTGGAACTAAATTTTATTTTGATCGCATCGTGTCCACGTGAATTTCTGATCAAGAATATGTTTGTTTCAAATGGTTCTGAGCAGTAGAAGTGCTTTTTTCTTAGTATTGAAATAAGCGCCATCTAGTTGCAAGTTTTGCAACTAAATTTTATTTTGATCGCATCGTGTTCAGCGTGAAATGCTGATCAAGAATATACCCTAGATTGCATGATTCTGAGCAGTAGTAGGGGTTTTTCTAAGTATTGAAATCAGCGCCATCTAGTGACAAGTTTTGGAACTAAATTTTATTTTGATCGCATCGTGCTCAGCGTGAATTTCTGATCAAGAATATGTTTGTTTCAAATGGTTCTGAGCAGTAGAAGTGCCTTTTTCTAAGTATTTGAATGAGCGACACCTGGTGGCAAGTTTTGGAACTAAATTTTATTTTGATCGCATCGTGCTCAGCGTGAATTTTTGATCAAGAATATGTTTGTTTCAAATGGTTCTGAGCAGTAGAAGTGCCTTTTTCTAAGTATTTGAATGAGCGACACCTGGTGGCAAGTTTTGGAACTAAATTTTATTTTGATCGCATCGTGTCCGCGTGAATTTCTGATCAAGAATATGTTTGTTTCAAATGGTTCTGAGCAGTAGAAGTGCTTTTTTCTTAGTATTGAAATAAGCGCCATCTAGTTGCAAGTTTTGCAACTAAATTTTATTTTGATCGCATCGTGCTCAGCGTGAAATGCTTATCAAGAATATACCCTAGATTGCATGATTCTGAGCAGTAGAAGGGGTTTTTCTAAGTATTGAAATCAGCGCCATCTAGTGACAAGTTTTGGAACTAAATTTTATTTTGATCGCATCGTGCTCAGCGTGAATTTCTGATCAAGAATATGTTTGTTTCAAATGGTTCTGAGCAGCAGAAGTGCCTTTTTCTAAGTGTTGAAATCAGCGCCATCTAGTGACAAGTTTTGGAACTAAATTTTATTTTGATCGCATCGTGTCCACGTGAATTTCTGATCAAGAATATGTTTGTTTCAAATGGTTCTGAGCAGTAGAAGTGCTTTTTTCTTAGTATTGAAATAAGCGCCATCTAGTTGCAAGTTTTGCAACTAAATTTTATTTTGATCGCATCGTGTTCAGCGTGAAATGCTGATCAAGAATATACCCTAGATTGCATGATTCTGAGCAGTAGTAGGGGTTTTTCTAAGTATTGAAATCAGCGCCATCTAGTGACAAGTTTTGGAACTAAATTTTATTTTGATCGCATCGTGCTCAGCGTGAATTTCTGATCAAGAATATGTTTGTTTCAAATGGTTCTGAGCAGTAGAAGTGCCTTTTTCTAAGTATTTGAATGAGCGACACCTGGTGGCAAGTTTTGGAACTAAATTTTATTTTGATCGCATCGTGCTCAGCGTGAATTTTTGATCAAGAATATGTTTGTTTCAAATGGTTCTGAGCAGTAGAAGTGCCTTTTTCTAAGTATTTGAATGAGCGACACCTGGTGGCAAGTTTTGGAACTAAATTTTATTTTGATCGCATCGTGTCCGCGTGAATTTCTGATCAAGAATATGTTTGTTTCAAATGGTTCTGAGCAGTAGAAGTGCTTTTTTCTTAGTATTGAAATAAGCGCCATCTAGTTGCAAGTTTTGCAACTAAATTTTATTTTGATCGCATCGTGCTCAGCGTGAAATGCTTATCAAGAATATACCCTAGATTGCATGATTCTGAGCAGTAGAAGGGGTTTTTCTAAGTATTGAAATCAGCGCCATCTAGTGACAAGTTTTGGAACTAAATTTTATTTTGATCGCATCGTGCTCAGCGTGAATTTCTGATCAAGAATATGTTTGTTTCAAATGGTTCTGAGCAGCAGAAGTGCCTTTTTCTAAGTGTTGAAATCAGCGCCATCTAGTGACAAGTTTTGGAACTAAATTTTATTTTGATCGCATCGTGCTCAGCGTGAATTTTTGATCAAGAATATGTTTGTTACAAATGGTTCTGAGCAGTAGAAGTGCCTTTTTCTAAGTATTTGAATGAGCGACACCTGGTGGCAAGTTTTGGAACTAAATTTTATTTTGATCGCATCGTGTCCGCGTGAATTTCTGATCAAGAATATGTTTGTTTCAAATGGTTCTGAGCAGTAGAAGTGCTTTTTTCTTAGTATTGAAATAAGCGCCATCTAGTTGCAAGTTTTGCAACTAAATTTTATTTTGATCGCATCGTGCTCAGCGTGAAATGCTTATCAAGAATATACCCTAGATTGCATGATTCTGAGCAGTAGAAGGGGTTTTTCTAAGTATTGAAATCAGCGCCATCTAGTGACAAGTTTTGGAACTAAATTTTATTTTGATCGCATCGTGCTCAGCGTGAATTTCTGATCAAGAATATGTTTGTTTCAAATGGTTCTGAGCAGTAGAAGTGCTTTTTTCTTAGTATTGAAATAAGCGCCATCTAGTTGCAAGTTTTGCAACTAAATTTTATTTTGATCGCATCGTGTTCAGCGTGAAATGCTGATCAAGAATATACCCTAGATTGCATGATTCTGAGCAGTAGTAGGGGTTTTTCTAAGTATTGAAATCAGCGCCATCTAGTGACAAGTTTTGGAACTAAATTTTATTTTGATCGCATCGTGTTCAGCGTGGAATGCTGATCAAGAATATACCCTAGATTGTATGATTCTGAGCAGAAGAAGGGGTTTTTCTAAGTATTGAAATCAGCGCCATCTAGTGACAAGTTTTCGAACTAAATTTTATTTTGATCGCATCGTGCTCAGCGTGAATTTCTGATCAAGAATATGTTTGTTTCAAATGGTTCTGAGCAGTAGAAGTGCCTTTTTCTAAGTATTTGAATGAGCGACACCTGGTGGCAAGTTTTGGAACTAAATTTTATTTTGATCGCATCGTGCTCAGCGTGAAATGCTTATCAAGAATATGTTTGTTTCAAATGGTTCTGAGCAGCAGAAGTGCCTTTTTCTAAGTGTTGAAATCAGCGCCATCTAGTGACAAGTTTTGGAACTAAATTTTATTTTGATTGCATCGTGCTCAGCGTGAATTTCTGATCAAGAATATGTTTGTTTCAAATGGTTCTGAGCAGTAGAAGTGCCTTTTTCTAAGTATTTGAATGAGCCACACCTGGTGGCAAGTTTTGGAACTAAATTTTATTTTGATCGCATCGTTTTCAGCGTGGAATGCTGATCAAGAATATACCCTAGATTGTATGATTCTGAGCAGTAGAAGGGGTTTTTCTAAGTATTGAAATCAGCGCCATCTAGTGACAAGTTTTCGAACTAAATTTTATTTTGATCGCATCGTGCTCAGCGTGAATTTCTGATCAAGAATATGTTTGTTTCAAATGGTTCTGAGCAGTAGAAGTGCCTTTTTCTAAGTATTTGAATGAGCGACACCTGGTGGCAAGTTTTGGAACTAAATTTTATTTTGATCGCATCGTGCTCAGCGTGAAATGCTTATCAAGAATATGTTTGTTTCAAATGGTTCTGAGCAGCAGAAGTGCCTTTTTCTAAGTGTTGAAATCAGCGCCATCTAGTGACAAGTTTTGGAACTAAATTTTATTTTGATCGCATCGTGCTCAGCGTGAATTTCTGATCAAGAATATGTTTGTTTCAAATGGTTCTGAGCAGTAGAAGTGCCTTTTTCTAAGTATTTGAATGAGCGACACCTGGTGGCAAGTTTTGGAACTAAATTTTATTTTGATCGCATCGTGCTCAGCATGAATTTCTGATCAAGAATATGTTTGTTTCAAATGGTTCTGAGCAGCAGAAGTGCCTTTTTCTAAGTGTTGAAATCAGCGCCATCTAGTGACAAGTTTTCGAACTACATTTTATTTTGATCGCATCGTGCTCAGCGTGAATTTCTGATCAAGAATATGTTTGTTTCAAATGGTTCTGAGCAGTAGAAGTGCCTTTTTCTAAGTATTTGAATGAGCCACACCTGGTGGCAAGTTTTGGAACTAAATTTTATTTTGATCGCATCGTGCTCAGCGTGAAATGCTTATCAAGAATATGTTTGTTTCAAATGGTTCTGAGCAGCAGAAGTGCCTTTTTCTAAGTGTTGAAATCAGCGCCATCTAGTGAAGAGTTTTGGAACTAAATTTTATTTTGATTGCATCGTGCTCAGCGTGAATTTCTGATCAAGAATATGTTTGTTTCAAATGGTTCTGAGCAGTAGAAGTGCCTTTTTCTAAGTATTTGAATGAGCGACACCTGGTGGCAAGTTTTGGAACTAAATTTTATTTTGATCGCATCGTGTCCGCGTGAATTTCTGATCAAGAATATGTTTGTTTCAAATGGTTCTGAGCAGTAGAAGTGCTTTTTTCTTAGTATTGAAATAAGCGCCATCTAGTTGCAAGTTTTGCAACTAAATTTTATTTTGATCGCATCGTGCTCAGCGTGAAATGCTTATCAAGAATATACCCTAGATTGCATGATTCTGAGCAGTAGAAGTGCCTTTTTCTAAGTATTTGAATGAGCGACACCTGGTGGCAAGTTTAGGAACTAAATTTTATTTTGATCGCATCGTGTTCAGCGTGGAATGCTGATCAAGAATATACCCTAGATTGTATGATTCTGAGCAGTAGAACGGGTTTTTCTAAGTATTGAAATCAGCGCCATCTAGTGACAAGTTTTGGAACTAAATTTTATTTTGATCGCATCGTGCTCAGCGTGAATTTCTGATCAAGAATATGTTTGTTTCAAATGGTTCTGAGCAGTAGAAGTGCCTTTTTCTAAGTATTTGAATGAGCGACACCTGGTGGCAAGTTTTGGAACTAAATTTTATTTTGATCGCATCGTGCTCAGCGTAAAATTCTGATCAAGAATATGTTTGTTTCAAATGGTTCTGAGCAGCAGAAGTGCCTTTTTCTAAGTGTTGAAATCAGCGCCATCTAGTGACAAGTTTTGGAACTAAATTTTATTTTGATTGCATCGTGCTCAGCGTGAATTTCTGATCAAGAATATGTTTGTTTCAAATGGTTCTGAGCAGTAGAAGTGCCTTTTTCTAAGTATTTGAATGAGCGATAACTGGTGGCAAGTTTTGGAACTAAATTTTATTTTGATCGCATCGTGCTCAGCGTGAATTTCTGATCAAGAATATGTTTGTTTCAAATGGTTCTGAGCAGTAAAAATGCCTTTTTCTAAGTGTTGAAATCAGCGCCATCTAGTGACAAGTTTTGGAACTAAATTTTATTTTGATCGCATCGTGCTCAGTGTGAATTTCTGATCAAGAATATGTTTGTTTCAAATGGTTCTGAGCAGTAGAAGTGCCTTTTTCTAAGTATTTGAATGATTGACACCTGGTGGCAAGTTTTGGAACTAAATTTTATTTTGATCGCATCGTGTTCAGCGTGAAATGCTGATCAAGAATATACCTTAGATTGCATGATTCTGAGCAGTAGAAGGGGTTTTTCTAAGTATTGAAATCAGCGCCATCTAGTGACAAGTTTTGGAACTAAATTTTATTTTGATTGCATCGTGCTCAGCGTGAATATCTGATCAAGAATATGTTTGTTTCAAATGGTTCTGAGCAGTAGAAGTGCCTTTTTCTAAGTATTTGAATGAGCGACACCTGGTGGCAAGTTTTGGAACTAAATTTTATTTTGATCGCATCGTGCTCAGCGTAAAATTCTGATCAAGAATATGTTTGTTTCAAATGGTTCTGAGCAGCAGAAGTGCCTTTTTCTAAGTGTTGAAATCAGCGCCATCTAGTGACAAGTTTTGGAACTAAATTTTATTTTGATTGCATCGTGCTCAGCGTGAATTTCTGATCAAGAATATGTTTGTTTCAAATGGTTCTGAGCAGTAGAAGTGCCTTTTTCTAAGTATTTGAATGAGCGATACCTGGTGGCAAGTTTTGGAACTAAATTTTATTTTGATCGCATCGTGCTCAGCGTGAATTTCTGATCAAGAATATGTTTGTTTCAAATGGTTCTGAGCAGTAAAAATGCCTTTTTCTAAGTGTTGAAATCAGCGCCATCTAGTGACAAGTTTTGGAACTAAATTTTATTTTGATCGCATCGTGCTCAGTGTGAATTTCTGATCAAGAATATGTTTGTTTCAAATGGTTCTGAGCAGTAGAAGTGCCTTTTTCTAAGTATTTGAATGATTGACACCTGGTGGCAAGTTTTGGAACTAAATTTTATTTTGATCGCATCGTGTTCAGCGTGAAATGCTGATCAAGAATATACCTTAGATTGCATGATTCTGAGCAGTAGAAGGGGTTTTTCTAAGTATTGAAATCAGCGCCATCTAGTGACAAGTTTTGGAACTAAATTTTATTTTGATTGCATCGTGCTCAGCGTGAATATCTGATCAAGAATATGTTTGTTTCAAATGGTTCTGAGCAGTAGAAGTAATTTTTTCTAAGTATTTGAATGAGCGACACCTGGTGGCAAGTTTTGGAACTAAATTTTATTTTGATCGCATCGTGCTCAGCGTAAAATTCTGATCAAGAATATGTTTGTTTCAAATGGTTCTGAGCAGCAGAAGTGCCTTTTTCTAAGTGTTGAAATCAGCGCCATCTAGTGACAAGTTTTGGAACTAAATTTTATTTTGATTGCATCGTGCTCAGCGTGAATTTCTGATCAAGAATATGTTTGTTTCAAATGGTTCTGAGCAGTAGAAGTGCCTTTTTCTAAGTATTTGAATGAGCGATACCTGGTGGCAAGTTTTGGAACTAAATTTTATTTTGATCGCATCGTGCTCAGCGTGAATTTCTGATCAAGAATATGTTTGTTTCAAATGGTTCTGAGCAGTAAAAATGCCTTTTTCTAAGTGTTGAAATCAGCGCCATCTAGTGACAAGTTTTGGAACTAAATTTTATTTTGATTGCTTCGTGCTCAGCGTGAATTTCTGATCAAGAATATGTTTGTTTCAAATGGTTCTGAGCAGTAGAAGTGCCTTTTTCTAAGTATTTGAATGAGCGACACCTGGTGGCAAGTTTTGGAACTAAATTTTATTTTGATCGCATCGTGTTCAGCGTGAAATGCTGATCAAGAATATACCTTAGATTGCATGATTCTGAGCAGAAGAAGGGGTTTTTCTAAGTATTGAAATCAGCGCCATCTAGTGACAAGTTTTGGAACTAAATTTTATTTTGATTGCATCGTGCTCAGCGTGAATTTCTGATCAAGAATATGTTTGTTTCAAATGGTTCTGAGCAGTAGAAGTGCCTTTTTCTAAGTATTTGAATGAGCGACACCTGGTGGCAAGTTTTGGAACTAAATTTTATTTTGATCGCATCGTGCTCAGCGTGAATTTCTGATCAAGAATATGTTTGTTTCAAATGGTTCTGAGCAGTAGAAGTGCCTTTTTCTAAGTATTTGAATGAGCGACACCTGGTGGCAAGTTTTGGAACTAAATTTTATTTTGATCGCATCGTGCTCAGCGTGAAATGCTCATCAAGAATATGTTTGTTTCAAATGGTTCTGAGCAGCAGAAGTGCCTTTTTCTAAGTGTTGAAATCAGCGCCATCTAGTGACAAGTTTTGGAACTAAATTTTATTTGGATCGCATCGTGCTCAGCGTAAATTTCTGATCAAGAATATGTTTGTTTTAAATGGTTCTGAGCAGTAGAAGTGCCTTTTTCTAAGTATTTGAATGAGCGACACCTGGTGGCAAGTTTTGGAACTAAATTTTATTTTGATCGCATCGTGCTCAGCGTGAAATGCTTATCAAGAATATGTTTGTTTCAAATGGTTCTGAGCAGCAGAAGTGCCTTTTTCTAAGTGTTGAAATCAGCGCCATCTAGTGACAAGTTTTGGAACTAAATTTTATTTTGATCGCATCGTGCTCAGCGTGAATTTCTGATCAAGAATATGTTTGTTTCAAATGGTTCTGAGCAGTAGAAGTGCCTTTTTCTAAGTATTTGAATGAGCGACACCTGGTGGCAAGTTTTGGAACTAAATTTTATTTTGATCGCATCGTGCTCAGCATGAATTTCTGATCAAGAATATGTTTGTTTCAAATGGTTCTGAGCAGCAGAAGTGCCTTTTTCTAAGTGTTGAAATCAGCGCCATCTAGTGACAAGTTTTCGAACTACATTTTATTTTGATCGCATCGTGCTCAGCGTGAATTTCTGATCAAGAATATGTTTGTTTCAAATGGTTCTGAGCAGTAGAAGTGCCTTTTTCTAAGTATTTGAATGAGCCACACCTGGTGGCAAGTTTTGGAACTAAATTTTATTTTGATCGCATCGTGCTCAGCGTGAAATGCTTATCAAGAATATGTTTGTTTCAAATGGTTCTGAGCAGCAGAAGTGCCTTTTTCTAAGTGTTGAAATCAGCGCCATCTAGTGAAGAGTTTTGGAACTAAATTTTATTTTGATTGCATCGTGCTCAGCGTGAATTTCTGATCAAGAATATGTTTGTTTCAAATGGTTCTGAGCAGTAGAAGTGCCTTTTTCTAAGTATTTGAATGAGCGACACCTGGTGGCAAGTTTTGGAACTAAATTTTATTTTGATCGCATCGTGTCCGCGTGAATTTCTGATCAAGAATATGTTTGTTTCAAATGGTTCTGAGCAGTAGAAGTGCTTTTTTCTTAGTATTGAAATAAGCGCCATCTAGTTGCAAGTTTTGCAACTAAATTTTATTTTGATCGCATCGTGCTCAGCGTGAAATGCTTATCAAGAATATACCCTAGATTGCATGATTCTGAGCAGTAGAAGTGCCTTTTTCTAAGTATTTGAATGAGCGACACCTGGTGGCAAGTTTAGGAACTAAATTTTATTTTGATCGCATCGTGTTCAGCGTGGAATGCTGATCAAGAATATACCCTAGATTGTATGATTCTGAGCAGTAGAACGGGTTTTTCTAAGTATTGAAATCAGCGCCATCTAGTGACAAGTTTTGGAACTAAATTTTATTTTGATCGCATCGTGCTCAGCGTGAATTTCTGATCAAGAATATGTTTGTTTCAAATGGTTCTGAGCAGTAGAAGTGCCTTTTTCTAAGTATTTGAATGAGCGATAACTGGTGGCAAGTTTTGGAACTAAATTTTATTTTGATCGCATCGTGCTCAGCGTGAATTTCTGATCAAGAATATGTTTGTTTCAAATGGTTCTGAGCAGTAAAAATGCCTTTTTCTAAGTGTTGAAATCAGCGCCATCTAGTGACAAGTTTTGGAACTAAATTTTATTTTGATCGCATCGTGCTCAGTGTGAATTTCTGATCAAGAATATGTTTGTTTCAAATGGTTCTGAGCAGTAGAAGTGCCTTTTTCTAAGTATTTGAATGATTGACACCTGGTGGCAAGTTTTGGAACTAAATTTTATTTTGATCGCATCGTGTTCAGCGTGAAATGCTGATCAAGAATATACCTTAGATTGCATGATTCTGAGCAGTAGAAGGGGTTTTTCTAAGTATTGAAATCAGCGCCATCTAGTGACAAGTTTTGGAACTAAATTTTATTTTGATTGCATCGTGCTCAGCGTGAATATCTGATCAAGAATATGTTTGTTTCAAATGGTTCTGAGCAGTAGAAGTGCCTTTTTCTAAGTATTTGAATGAGCGACACCTGGTGGCAAGTTTTGGAACTAAATTTTATTTTGATCGCATCGTGCTCAGCGTAAAATTCTGATCAAGAATATGTTTGTTTCAAATGGTTCTGAGCAGCAGAAGTGCCTTTTTCTAAGTGTTGAAATCAGCGCCATCTAGTGACAAGTTTTGGAACTAAATTTTATTTTGATTGCATCGTGCTCAGCGTGAATTTCTGATCAAGAATATGTTTGTTTCAAATGGTTCTGAGCAGTAGAAGTGCCTTTTTCTAAGTATTTGAATGAGCGATACCTGGTGGCAAGTTTTGGAACTAAATTTTATTTTGATCGCATCGTGCTCAGCGTGAATTTCTGATCAAGAATATGTTTGTTTCAAATGGTTCTGAGCAGTAAAAATGCCTTTTTCTAAGTGTTGAAATCAGCGCCATCTAGTGACAAGTTTTGGAACTAAATTTTATTTTGATCGCATCGTGCTCAGTGTGAATTTCTGATCAAGAATATGTTTGTTTCAAATGGTTCTGAGCAGTAGAAGTGCCTTTTTCTAAGTATTTGAATGATTGACACCTGGTGGCAAGTTTTGGAACTAAATTTTATTTTGATCGCATCGTGTTCAGCGTGAAATGCTGATCAAGAATATACCTTAGATTGCATGATTCTGAGCAGTAGAAGGGGTTTTTCTAAGTATTGAAATCAGCGCCATCTAGTGACAAGTTTTGGAACTAAATTTTATTTTGATTGCATCGTGCTCAGCGTGAATATCTGATCAAGAATATGTTTGTTTCAAATGGTTCTGAGCAGTAGAAGTGCCTTTTTCTAAGTATTTGAATGAGCGACACCTGGTGGCAAGTTTTGGAACTAAATTTTATTTTGATCGCATCGTGCTCAGCGTAAAATTCTGATCAAGAATATGTTTGTTTCAAATGGTTCTGAGCAGCAGAAGTGCCTTTTTCTAAGTGTTGAAATCAGCGCCATCTAGTGACAAGTTTTGGAACTAAATTTTATTTTGATTGCATCGTGCTCAGCGTGAATTTCTGATCAAGAATATGTTTGTTTCAAATGGTTCTGAGCAGTAGAAGTGCCTTTTTCTAAGTATTTGAATGAGCGATACCTGGTGGCAAGTTTTGGAACTAAATTTTATTTTGATCGCATCGTGCTCAGCGTGAATTTCTGATCAAGAATATGTTTGTTTCAAATGGTTCTGAGCAGTAAAAATGCCTTTTTCTAAGTGTTGAAATCAGCGCCATCTAGTGACAAGTTTTGGAACTAAATTTTATTTTGATCGCATCGTGCTCAGTGTGAATTTCTGATCAAGAATATGTTTGTTTCAAATGGTTCTGAGCAGTAGAAGTGCCTTTTTCTAAGTATTTGAATGATTGACACCTGGTGGCAAGTTTTGGAACTAAATTTTATTTTGATCGCATCGTGTTCAGCGTGAAATGCTGATCAAGAATATACCTTAGATTGCATGATTCTGAGCAGTAGAAGGGGTTTTTCTAAGTATTGAAATCAGCGCCATCTAGTGACAAGTTTTGGAACTAAATTTTATTTTGATTGCATCGTGCTCAGCGTGAATATCTGATCAAGAATATGTTTGTTTCAAATGGTTCTGAGCAGTAGAAGTGCCTTTTTCTAAGTATTTGAATGAGCGACACCTGGTGGCAAGTTTTCGAACTAAATTTTATTTTGATCGCATCGTGCTCAGCGTAAAATTCTGATCAAGAATATGTTTGTTTCAAATGGTTCTGAGCAGCAGAAGTGCCTTTTTCTAAGTGTTGAAATCAGCGCCATCTAGTGACAAGTTTTGGAACTAAATTTTATTTTGATTGCATCGTGCTCAGCGTGAATTTCTGATCAAGAATATGTTTGTTTCAAATGGTTCTGAGCAGTAGAAGTGCCTTTTTCTAAGTATTTGAATGAGCGATACCTGGTGGCAAGTTTTGGAACTAAATTTTATTTTGATCGCATCGTGCTCAGCGTGAATTTCTGATCAAGAATATGTTTGTTTCAAATGGTTCTGAGCAGTAAAAATGCCTTTTTCTAAGTGTTGAAATCAGCGCCATCTAGTGACAAGTTTTGGAACTAAATTTTATTTTGATCGCATCGTGCTCAGTGTGAATTTCTGATCAAGAATATGTTTGTTTCAAATGGTTCTGAGCAGTAGAAGTGCCTTTTTCTAAGTATTTGAATGATTGACACCTGGTGGCAAGTTTTGGAACTAAATTTTATTTTGATCGCATCGTGTTCAGCGTGAAATGCTGATCAAGAATATACCTTAGATTGCATGATTCTGAGCAGTAGAAGGGGTTTTTCTAAGTATTGAAATCAGCGCCATCTAGTGACAAGTTTTGGAACTAAATTTTATTTTGATTGCATCGTGCTCAGCGTGAATATCTGATCAAGAATATGTTTGTTTCAAATGGTTCTGAGCAGTAGAAGTGCCTTTTTCTAAGTATTTGAATGAGCGACACCTGGTGGCAAGTTTTGGAACTAAATTTTATTTTGATCGCATCGTGCTCAGCGTAAAATTCTGATCAAGAATATGTTTGTTTCAAATGGTTCTGAGCAGCAGAAGTGCCTTTTTCTAAGTGTTGAAATCAGCGCCATCTAGTGACAAGTTTTGGAACTAAATTTTATTTTGATTGCATCGTGCTCAGCGTGAATTTCTGATCAAGAATATGTTTGTTTCAAATGGTTCTGAGCAGTAGAAGTGCCTTTTTCTAAGTATTTGAATGAGCGACACCTGGTGGCAAGTTTTGGAACTAAATTTTATTTTGATCGCATCGTGCTCAGCGTGAATTTCTGATCAAGAATATGTTTGTTTCAAATGGTTCTGAGCAGTAGAAATGCCTTTTTCTAAGTGTTGAAATCAGCGCCATCTAGTGACAAGTTTTGGAACTAAATTTTATTTTGATCGCATCGTGCTCAGCGTGAATTTCTGATCAAGAATATGTTTGTTTCAAATGGTTCTGAGCAGTAGAAGTGCCTTTTTCTAAGTATTTGAATGAGCGACACCTGGTGGCAAGTTTTGGAACTAAATTTTATTTTGATCGCATCGTGCTCAGCGTGAAATGCTCATCAAGAATATGTTTGTTTCAAATGGTTCTGAGCAGCAGAAGTGCCTTTTTCTAAGTGTTGAAATCAGCGCCATCTAGTGACAAGTTTTGGAACTAAATTTTATTTGGATCGCATCGTGCTCAGCGTAAATTTCTGATCAAGAATATGTTTGTTTTAAATGGTTCTGAGCAGTAGAAGTGCCTTTTTCTAAGTATTTGAATGAGCGACACCTGGTGGCAAGTTTTGGAACTAAATTTTATTTTGATCGCATCGTGCTCAGCATGAATTTCTGATCAAGAAAATGTTTGTTTCAAATGGTTCTGAGCAGCAGAAGTGCCTTTTTCTAAGTGTTGAAATCAGCGCCATCTAGTGACAAGTTTTCGAACTACATTTTATTTTGATCGCATCGTGCTCAGCGTGAATTTCTGATCAAGAATATGTTTGTTTCAAATGGTTCTGAGCAGTAGAAGTGCCTTTTTCTAAGTATTTGAATGAGCCACACCTGGTGGCAAGTTTTGGAACTAAATTTTATTTTGATCGCATCGTGCTCAGCGTGAAATGCTTATCAAGAATATGTTTGTTTCAAATGGTTCTGAGCAGCAGAAGTGCCTTTTTCTAAGTGTTGAAATCAGCGCCATCTAGTGACAAGTTTTGGAACTAAATTTTATTTTGATTGCATCGTGCTCAGCGTGAATTTCTGATCAAGAATATGTTTGTTTCAAATGGTTCTGAGCAGTAGAAGTGCCTTTTTCTAAGTATTTGAATGAGCGACACCTGGTGGCAAGTTTTGGAACTAAATTTTATTTTGATTGCATCGTGCTCAGCGTGAATTTCTGATCAAGAATATGTTTGTTTCAAATGGTTCTGAGCAGTAGAAATGCCTTTTTCTAACTGTTGAAATCAGCGCCATCTAGTGACAAGTTTTGGAACTAAATTTTATTTTGATCGCATCGTGCTCAGCGTGAATTTCTGATCAAGAATATGTTTGTTTCAAATGGTTCTGAGCAGTAGAAGTGCCTTTTTCTAAGTATTTGAATGAGCGACACCTGGTGGCAAGTTTTGGAACTAAATTTTATTTTGATCGCATCGTGTCCGCGTGAATTTCTGATCAAGAATATGTTTGTTTCAAATGGTTCTGAGCAGTAGAAGTGCTTTTTTCTTAGTATTGAAATAAGCGCCATCTAGTTGCAAGTTTTGCAACTAAATTTTATTTTGATCGCATCGTGCTCAGCGTGAAATGCTTATCAAGAATATACCCTAGATTGCATGATTCTGAGCAGTAGAAGTGCCTTTTTCTAAGTATTTGAATGAGCGACACCTGGTGGCAAGTTTAGGAACTAAATTTTATTTTGATCGCATCGTGTTCAGCGTGGAATGCTGATCAAGAATATACCCTAGATTGTATGATTCTGAGCAGTAGAAGGGGTTTTTCTAAGTATTGAAATCAGCGCCATCTAGTGACAAGTTTTGGAACTAAATTTTATTTTGATCGCATCGTGCTCAGCGTGAATTTCTGATCAAGAATATGTTTGTTTCAAATGGTTCTGAGCAGTAGAAGTGCCTTTTTCTAAGTATTTGAATGAGCGACACCTGGTGGCAAGTTTTGGAACTAAATTTTATTTTGATCGCATCGTGCTCAGCGTAAAATTCTGATCAAGAATATGTTTGTTTCAAATGGTTCTGAGCAGCAGAAGTGCCTTTTTCTAAGTGTTGAAATCAGCGCCATCTAGTGACAAGTTTTGGAACTAAATTTTATTTTGATTGCATCGTGCTCAGCGTGAATTTCTGATCAAGAATATGTTTGTTTCAAATGGTTCTGAGCAGTAGAAGTGCCTTTTTCTAAGTATTTGAATGAGCGACACCTGGTGGCAAGTTTTGGAACTAAATTTTATTTTGATCGCATCGTGCTCAGCGTGAAATGCTTATCAAGAATATGTTTGTTTCAAATGGTTCTGAGCAGCAAAAGTGCCTTTTTCTAAGTGTTGAAATCAGCGCCATCTAGTGACAAGTTTTGGAACTAAATTTTATTTTGATCGCATCGTGCTCAGCGTGAATTTCTGATCAAGAATATGTTTGTTTCAAATGGTTCTGAGCAGTAGAAGTGCCTTTTTCTAAGTATTTGAATGAGCGACACCTGGTGGCAAGTTTTGGAACTAAATTTTATTTTGATTGCATCGTGCTCAGCGTGAATTTCTGATCAAGAATATGTTTGTTTCAAATGGTTCTGAGCAGCAGAAGTGCCTTTTTCTAAGTGTTGAAATCAGCGCCATCTAGTGACAAGTTTTCGAACTACATTTTATTTTGATCGCATCGTGCTCAGCGTGAATTTCTGATCAAGAATATGTTTGTTTCAAATGGTTCTGAGCAGTAGAAGTGCCTTTTTCTAAGTATTTGAATGAGCCACACCTGGTGGCAAGTTTTGGAACTAAATTTTATTTTGATCGCATCGTGCTCAGCGTGAAATGCTTATCAAGAATATGTTTGTTTCAAATGGTTCTGAGCAGCAGAAGTGCCTTTTTCTAAGTGTTGAAATCAGCGCCATCTAGTGACAAGTTTTGGAACTAAATTTTATTTTGATTGCATCGTGCTCAGCGTGAATTTCTGATCAAGAATATGTTTGTTTCAAATGGTTCTGAGCAGTAGAAGTGCCTTTTTCTAAGTATTTGAATGAGCGACACCTGGTGGCAAGTTTTGGAACTAAATTTTATTTTGATTGCATCGTGCTCAGCGTGAATTTCTGATCAAGAATATGTTTGTTTCAAATGGTTCTGAGCAGTAGAAATGCCTTTTTCTAACTGTTGAAATCAGCGCCATCTAGTGACAAGTTTTGGAACTAAATTTTATTTTGATCGCATCGTGCTCAGCGTGAATTTCTGATCAAGAATATGTTTGTTTCAAATGGTTCTGAGCAGTAGAAGTGCCTTTTTCTAAGTATTTGAATGAGCGACACCTGGTGGCAAGTTTTGGAACTAAATTTTATTTTGATCGCATCGTGCTCAGCGTGAAATGCTCATCAAGAATATGTTTGTTTCAAATGGTTCTGAGCAGCAGAAGTGCCTTTTTCTAAGTGTTGAAATCAGCGCCATCTAGTGACAAGTTTTGGAACTAAATTTTATTTGGATCGCATCGTGCTCAGCGTAAATTTCTGATCAAGAATATGTTTGTTTTAAATGGTTCTGAGCAGTAGAAGTGCCTTTTTCTAAGTATTTGAATGAGCGACACCTGGTGGCAAGTTTTGGAACTAAATTTTATTTTGATCGCATCGTGCTCAGCATGAATTTCTGATCAAGAAAATGTTTGTTTCAAATGGTTCTGAGCAGCAGAAGTGCCTTTTTCTAAGTGTTGAAATCAGCGCCATCTAGTGACAAGTTTTCGAACTACATTTTATTTTGATCGCATCGTGCTCAGCGTGAATTTCTGATCAAGAATATGTTTGTTTCAAATGGTTCTGAGCAGTAGAAGTGCCTTTTTCTAAGTATTTGAATGAGCCACACCTGGTGGCAAGTTTTGGAACTAAATTTTATTTTGATCGCATCGTGCTCAGCGTGAAATGCTTATCAAGAATATGTTTGTTTCAAATGGTTCTGAGCAGCAGAAGTGCCTTTTTCTAAGTGTTGAAATCAGCGCCATCTAGTGACAAGTTTTGGAACTAAATTTTATTTTGATTGCATCGTGCTCAGCGTGAATTTCTGATCAAGAATATGTTTGTTTCAAATGGTTCTGAGCAGTAGAAGTGCCTTTTTCTAAGTATTTGAATGAGCGACACCTGGTGGCAAGTTTTGGAACTAAATTTTATTTTGATTGCATCGTGCTCAGCGTGAATTTCTGATCAAGAATATGTTTGTTTCAAATGGTTCTGAGCAGTAGAAATGCCTTTTTCTAACTGTTGAAATCAGCGCCATCTAGTGACAAGTTTTGGAACTAAATTTTATTTTGATCGCATCGTGCTCAGCGTGAATTTCTGATCAAGAATATGTTTGTTTCAAATGGTTCTGAGCAGTAGAAGTGCCTTTTTCTAAGTATTTGAATGAGCGACACCTGGTGGCAAGTTTTGGAACTAAATTTTATTTTGATCGCATCGTGTCCGCGTGAATTTCTGATCAAGAATATGTTTGTTTCAAATGGTTCTGAGCAGTAGAAGTGCTTTTTTCTTAGTATTGAAATAAGCGCCATCTAGTTGCAAGTTTTGCAACTAAATTTTATTTTGATCGCATCGTGCTCAGCGTGAAATGCTTATCAAGAATATACCCTAGATTGCATGATTCTGAGCAGTAGAAGTGCCTTTTTCTAAGTATTTGAATGAGCGACACCTGGTGGCAAGTTTAGGAACTAAATTTTATTTTGATCGCATCGTGTTCAGCGTGGAATGCTGATCAAGAATATACCCTAGATTGTATGATTCTGAGCAGTAGAAGGGGTTTTTCTAAGTATTGAAATCAGCGCCATCTAGTGACAAGTTTTGGAACTAAATTTTATTTTGATCGCATCGTGCTCAGCGTGAATTTCTGATCAAGAATATGTTTGTTTCAAATGGTTCTGAGCAGTAGAAGTGCCTTTTTCTAAGTATTTGAATGAGCGACACCTGGTGGCAAGTTTTGGAACTAAATTTTATTTTGATTGCATCGTGCTCAGCGTGAATTTCTGATCAAGAATATGTTTGTTTCAAATGGTTCTGAGCAGCAGAAGTGCCTTTTTCTAAGTGTTGAAATCAGCGCCATCTAGTGACAAGTTTTCGAACTACATTTTATTTTGATCGCATCGTGCTCAGCGTGAATTTCTGATCAAGAATATGTTTGTTTCAAATGGTTCTGAGCAGTAGAAGTGCCTTTTTCTAAGTATTTGAATGAGCCACACCTGGTGGCAAGTTTTGGAACTAAATTTTATTTTGATCGCATCGTGCTCAGCGTGAAATGCTTATCAAGAATATGTTTGTTTCAAATGGTTCTGAGCAGCAGAAGTGCCTTTTTCTAAGTGTTGAAATCAGCGCCATCTAGTGACAAGTTTTGGAACTAAATTTTATTTTGATTGCATCGTGCTCAGCGTGAATTTCTGATCAAGAATATGTTTGTTTCAAATGGTTCTGAGCAGTAGAAGTGCCTTTTTCTAAGTATTTGAATGAGCGACACCTGGTGGCAAGTTTTGGAACTAAATTTTATTTTGATTGCATCGTGCTCAGCGTGAATTTCTGATCAAGAATATGTTTGTTTCAAATGGTTCTGAGCAGTAGAAATGCCTTTTTCTAACTGTTGAAATCAGCGCCATCTAGTGACAAGTTTTGGAACTAAATTTTATTTTGATCGCATCGTGCTCAGCGTGAATTTCTGATCAAGAATATGTTTGTTTCAAATGGTTCTGAGCAGTAGAAGTGCCTTTTTCTAAGTATTTGAATGAGCGACACCTGGTGGCAAGTTTTGGAACTAAATTTTATTTTGATCGCATCGTGTTCAGCGTGGAATGGTGATCAAGAATATACCCTAGATTGTATGATTCTGAGCAGTAGAAGGGGTTTTTCTAAGTATTGAAATCAGCGCCATCTAGTGACAAGTTTTCGAACTACATTTTATTTTGATCGCATCGTTTTCAGCGTAAATTTCTGATCAAGAATATGTTTGTTTCAAATGGTTCTGAGCAGTAGAAGTGCCTTTTTCTAAGTATTTGAATGAGCCACACCTGGTGGCAAGTTTTGGAACTAAATTTTATTTTGATCGCATCGTGCTCAGCGTGAAATGCTTATCAAGAATATGTTTGTTTCAAATGGTTCTGAGCAGCAGAAGTGCCTTTTTCTAAGTGTTGAAATCAGCGCCATCTAGTGGCAAGTTTTGGAACTAAATTTTATTTTGATTGCATCGTGCTCAGCGTGAATTTCTGATCAAGAATATGTTTGTTTCAAATGGTTCTGAGCAGTAGAAGTGCCTTTTTCTAAGTATTTGAATGAGCGACACCTGGTGGCAAGTTTTGGAACTAAATTTTATTTTGATCGCATCGTGTTCAGCGTGAAATGCTGATCAAGAATATACCTTAGATTGCATGATTCTGAGCAGTAGAAGGGGTTTTTCTAAGTATTGAAATCAGCGCCATCTAGTGACAAGTTTTGGAACTAAATTTTATTTTGATTGCATCGTGCTCAGCGTGAATTTCTGATCAAGAATATGTTTGTTTCAAATGGTTCTGAGCAGTAGAAGTGCCTTTTTCTAAGTATTTGAATGAGCGACACCTGGTGGCAAGTTTTGGAACTAAATTTTATTTTGATCGCATCGTGTTCAGCGTGAAATGCTGATCAAGAATATACTTTAGATTGCATGGTTCTGAGCAGTAGAAGGGGTTTTTCTAAGTATTGAAATCAGCGCCATCTAGTGACAAGTTTTGGAACTAAATTTTATTTTGATCGCATCGTGCTCAGCGTGAATTTCTGATCAAGAATATGTTTGTTTCAAATGGTTCTGAGCAGCAGAAGTGCCTTTTTCTAAGTGTTGAAATCAGCGCCATCTAGTGACAAGTTTTGGAACTAAATTTTATTTTGATTGCATCGTGCTCAGCGTGAATTTCTGATCAAGAATATGTTTGTTTCAAATGGTTCTGAGCAGTAAAAATGCCTTTTTCTAAGTGTTGAAATCAGCGCCATCTAGTGACAAGTTTTCGAACTAAATTTTATTTTGATCGCATCGTGCTCAGCGTGAATTTCTGATCAAGAATATGTTTGTTTCAAATGGTTCTGAGCAGTAGAAGTGCCTTTTTCTAAGTATTTGAATGAGCGACACCTGGTGGCAAGTTTTGGAACTAAATTTTATCTTGATCGCATCGTGTTCAGCGTGAAATGCTGATCAAGAATATACCTTAGATTGCATGATTCTGAGCAGTAGAAGGGGTTTTTCTAAGTATTGAAATCAGCGCCATCTAGTGACAAGTTTTGGAACTAAATTTTATTTTGATTGCATCGTGCTCAGCGTGAATTTCTGATCAAGAATATGTTTGTTTCAAATGGTTCTGAGCAGTAGAAGTGCCTTTTTCTAAGTAATTGAATGAGCGACACCTGGTGGCAAGTTTTGGAACTAAATTTTATTTTGATCGCATCGTGTTCAGCGTGAAATGCTGATCAAGAATATACCTTAGATTGCATGATTCTGAGCAGTAGAAGGGGTTTTTCTAAGTATTGAAATCAGCGCCATCTAGTGACAAGTTTTGGAACTAAATTTTATTTTGATCGCATCGTGCTCAGCGTGAATTTCTGATCAAGAATATGTTTGTTTCAAATGGTTCTGAGCAGCAGAAGTGCCTTTTTCTAAGTGTTGAAATCAGCGCCATCTAGTGACAAGTTTTGGAACTAAATTTTATTTTGATTGCATCGTGCTCAGCGTGAATTTCTGATCAAGAATATGTTTGTTTCAAATGGTTCTGAGCAGTAGAAATGCCTTTTTCTAAGTGTTGAAATCAGCGCCATCTAGTGACAAGTTTTGGAACTAAATTTTATTTTGATCTTATCGTGCTCAGCGTGAATTTCTGATCAAGAATATGTTTGTTTCAAATGGTTCTGAGCAGTAGAAGTGCCTTTTTCTAAGTATTTGAATGAGCGACACCTGGTGGCAAGTTTTGGAACTAAATTTTATTTTGATCGCATCGTGTTCAGCGTGAAATGCTGATCAAGAATATACCTTAGATTGCATGATTCTGAGCAGTAGAAGGGGTTTTTCTAAGTATTGAAATCAGCGCCATCTAGTGACAAGTTTTGGAACTAAATTTTATTTTGATTGCATCGTGCTCAGCGTGAATTTCTGATCAAGAATATGGTTGTTTCAAATGGTTCTGAGCAGTAGAAGTGCCTTTTTCTAAGTATTTGAATGAGCGACACCTGGTGGCAAGTTTTGGAACTAAATTTTATTTTGATCGCATCGTGTCCGCGTGAATTTCTGATCAAGAATATGTTTGTTTCAAATGGTTCTGAGCAGTAGAAGTGCTTTTTTCTTAGTATTGAAATAAGCGCCATCTAGTTGCAAGTTTTGCAACTAAATTTTATTTTGATCGCATCGTGCTCAGCGTGAAATGCTTATCAAGAATATACCCTAGATTGCATGATTCTGAGCAGTAGAAGTGCCTTTTTCTAAGTATTTGAATGAGCGACACCTGGTGGCAAGTTTAGGAACTAAATTTTATTTTGATCGCATCGTGTTCAGCGTGGAATGCTGATCAAGAATATACCCTAGATTGTATGATTCTGAGCAGTAGAAGGGGTTTTTCTAAGTATTGAAATCAGCGCCATCTAGTGACAAGTTTTGGAACTAAATTTTATTTTGATCGCATCGTGCTCAGCGTGAATTTCTGATCAAGAATATGTTTGTTTCAAATGGTTCTGAGCAGTAGAAGTGCCTTTTTCTAAGTATTTGAATGAGCGACACCTGGTGGCAAGTTTTGGAACTAAATTTTATTTTGATCGCATCGTGCTCAGCGTAAAATTCTGATCAAGAATATGTTTGTTTCAAATGGTTCTGAGCAGCAAAAGTGCCTTTTTCTAAGTGTTGAAATCAGCGCCATCTAGTGACAAGTTTTGGAACTAAATTTTATTTTGATTGCATCGTGCTCAGCGTGAATTTCTGATCAAGAATATGTTTGTTTCAAATGGTTCTGAGCAGTAGAAGTGCCTTTTTCTAAGTATTTGAATGAGCGACACCTGGTGGCAAGTTTTGGAACTAAATTTTATTTTGATTGCATCGTGCTCAGCGTGAATTTCTGATCAAGAATATGTTTGTTTCAAATGGTTCTGAGCAGTAGAAATGCCTTTTTCTAACTGTTGAAATCAGCGCCATCTAGTGACAAGTTTTGGAACTAAATTTTATTTTGATCGCATCGTGCTCAGCGTGAATTTCTGATCAAGAATATGTTTGTTTCAAATGGTTCTGAGCAGTAGAAGTGCCTTTTTCTAAGTATTTGAATGAGCGACACCTGGTGGCAAGTTTTGGAACTAAATTTTATTTTGATCGCATCGTGTTCAGCGTGGAATGGTGATCAAGAATATACCCTAGATTGTATGATTCTGAGCAGTAGAAGGGGTTTTTCTAAGTATTGAAATCAGCGCCATCTAGTGACAAGTTTTCGAACTACATTTTATTTTGATCGCATCGTTTTCAGCGTAAATTTCTGATCAAGAATATGTTTGTTTCAAATGGTTCTGAGCAGTAGAAGTGCCTTTTTCTAAGTATTTGAATGAGCCACACCTGGTGGCAAGTTTTGGAACTAAATTTTATTTTGATCGCATCGTGCTCAGCGTGAAATGCTTATCAAGAATATGTTTGTTTCAAATGGTTCTGAGCAGCAGAAGTGCCTTTTTCTAAGTGTTGAAATCAGCGCCATCTAGTGGCAAGTTTTGGAACTAAATTTTATTTTGATTGCATCGTGCTCAGCGTGAATTTCTGATCAAGAATATGTTTGTTTCAAATGGTTCTGAGCAGTAGAAGTGCCTTTTTCTAAGTATTTGAATGAGCGACACCTGGTGGCAAGTTTTGGAACTAAATTTTATTTTGATCGCATCGTGTTCAGCGTGAAATGCTGATCAAGAATATACCTTAGATTGCATGATTCTGAGCAGTAGAAGGGGTTTTTCTAAGTATTGAAATCAGCGCCATCTAGTGACAAGTTTTGGAACTAAATTTTATTTTGATTGCATCGTGCTCAGCGTGAATTTCTGATCAAGAATATGTTTGTTTCAAATGGTTCTGAGCAGTAGAAGTGCCTTTTTCTAAGTATTTGAATGAGCGACACCTGGTGGCAAGTTTTGGAACTAAATTTTATTTTGATCGCATCGTGTTCAGCGTGAAATGCTGATCAAGAATATACTTTAGATTGCATGGTTCTGAGCAGTAGAAGGGGTTTTTCTAAGTATTGAAATCAGCGCCATCTAGTGACAAGTTTTGGAACTAAATTTTATTTTGATCGCATCGTGCTCAGCGTGAATTTCTGATCAAGAATATGTTTGTTTCAAATGGTTCTGAGCAGCAGAAGTGCCTTTTTCTAAGTGTTGAAATCAGCGCCATCTAGTGACAAGTTTTGGAACTAAATTTTATTTTGATTGCATCGTGCTCAGCGTGAATTTCTGATCAAGAATATGTTTGTTTCAAATGGTTCTGAGCAGTAAAAATGCCTTTTTCTAAGTGTTGAAATCAGCGCCATCTAGTGACAAGTTTTGGAACTAAATTTTATTTTGATCGCATCGTGCTCAGTGTGAATTTCTGATCAAGAATATGTTTGTTTCAAATGGTTCTGAGCAGTAGAAGTGCCTTTTTCTAAGTATTTGAATGATTGACACCTGGTGGCAAGTTTTGGAACTAAATTTTATTTTGATCGCATCGTGTTCAGCGTGAAATGCTGATCAAGAATATACCTTAGATTGCATGATTCTGAGCAGTAGAAGGGGTTTTTCTAAGTATTGAAATCAGCGCCATCTAGTGACAAGTTTTGGAACTAAATTTTATTTTGATTGCATCGTGCTCAGCGTGAATATCTGATCAAGAATATGTTTGTTTCAAATGGTTCTGAGCAGTAGAAGTGCCTTTTTCTAAGTATTTGAATGAGCGACACCTGGTGGCAAGTTTTGGAACTAAATTTTATTTTGATCGCATCGTGCTCAGCGTAAAATTCTGATCAAGAATATGTTTGTTTCAAATGGTTCTGAGCAGCAGAAGTGCCTTTTTCTAAGTGTTGAAATCAGCGCCATCTAGTGACAAGTTTTGGAACTAAATTTTATTTTGATTGCATCGTGCTCAGCGTGAATTTCTGATCAAGAATATGTTTGTTTCAAATGGTTCTGAGCAGTAGAAGTGCCTTTTTCTAAGTATTTGAATGAGCGATAACTGGTGGCAAGTTTTGGAACTAAATTTTATTTTGATCGCATCGTGCTCAGCGTGAATTTCTGATCAAGAATATGTTTGTTTCAAATGGTTCTGAGCAGTAAAAATGCCTTTTTCTAAGTGTTGAAATCAGCGCCATCTAGTGACAAGTTTTGGAACTAAATTTTATTTTGATCGCATCGTGCTCAGTGTGAATTTCTGATCAAGAATATGTTTGTTTCAAATGGTTCTGAGCAGTAGAAGTGCCTTTTTCTAAGTATTTGAATGATTGACACCTGGTGGCAAGTTTTGGAACTAAATTTTATTTTGATCGCATCGTGTTCAGCGTGAAATGCTGATCAAGAATATACCTTAGATTGCATGATTCTGAGCAGTAGAAGGGGTTTTTCTAAGTATTGAAATCAGCGCCATCTAGTGACAAGTTTTGGAACTAAATTTTATTTTGATTGCATCGTGCTCAGCGTGAATATCTGATCAAGAATATGTTTGTTTCAAATGGTTCTGAGCAGTAGAAGTGCCTTTTTCTAAGTATTTGAATGAGCGACACCTGGTGGCAAGTTTTGGAACTAAATTTTATTTTGATCGCATCGTGCTCAGCGTAAAATTCTGATCAAGAATATGTTTGTTTCAAATGGTTCTGAGCAGCAGAAGTGCCTTTTTCTAAGTGTTGAAATCAGCGCCATCTAGTGACAAGTTTTGGAACTAAATTTTATTTTGATTGCATCGTGCTCAGCGTGAATTTCTGATCAAGAATATGTTTGTTTCAAATGGTTCTGAGCAGTAGAAGTGCCTTTTTCTAAGTATTTGAATGAGCGATACCTGGTGGCAAGTTTTGGAACTAAATTTTATTTTGATCGCATCGTGCTCAGCGTGAATTTCTGATCAAGAATATGTTTGTTTCAAATGGTTCTGAGCAGTAAAAATGCCTTTTTCTAAGTGTTGAAATCAGCGCCATCTAGTGACAAGTTTTGGAACTAAATTTTATTTTGATCGCATCGTGCTCAGTGTGAATTTCTGATCAAGAATATGTTTGTTTCAAATGGTTCTGAGCAGTAGAAGTGCCTTTTTCTAAGTATTTGAATGATTGACACCTGGTGGCAAGTTTTGGAACTAAATTTTATTTTGATCGCATCGTGTTCAGCGTGAAATGCTGATCAAGAATATACCTTAGATTGCATGATTCTGAGCAGTAGAAGGGGTTTTTCTAAGTATTGAAATCAGCGCCATCTAGTGACAAGTTTTGGAACTAAATTTTATTTTGATTGCATCGTGCTCAGCGTGAATATCTGATCAAGAATATGTTTGTTTCAAATGGTTCTGAGCAGTAGAAGTGCCTTTTTCTAAGTATTTGAATGAGCGACACCTGGTGGCAAGTTTTGGAACTAAATTTTATTTTGATCGCATCGTGCTCAGCGTAAAATTCTGATCAAGAATATGTTTGTTTCAAATGGTTCTGAGCAGCAGAAGTGCCTTTTTCTAAGTGTTGAAATCAGCGCCATCTAGTGACAAGTTTTGGAACTAAATTTTATTTTGATTGCATCGTGCTCAGCGTGAATTTCTGATCAAGAATATGTTTGTTTCAAATGGTTCTGAGCAGTAGAAGTGCCTTTTTCTAAGTATTTGAATGAGCGATACCTGGTGGCAAGTTTTGGAACTAAATTTTATTTTGATCGCATCGTGCTCAGCGTGAATTTCTGATCAAGAATATGTTTGTTTCAAATGGTTCTGAGCAGTAAAAATGCCTTTTTCTAAGTGTTGAAATCAGCGCCATCTAGTGACAAGTTTTGGAACTAAATTTTATTTTGATTGCTTCGTGCTCAGCGTGAATTTCTGATCAAGAATATGTTTGTTTCAAATGGTTCTGAGCAGTAGAAGTGCCTTTTTCTAAGTATTTGAATGAGCGACACCTGGTGGCAAGTTTTGGAACTAAATTTTATTTTGATCGCATCGTGTTCAGCGTGAAATGCTGATCAAGAATATACCTTAGATTGCATGATTCTGAGCAGAAGAAGGGGTTTTTCTAAGTATTGAAATCAGCGCCATCTAGTGACAAGTTTTGGAACTAAATTTTATTTTGATTGCATCGTGCTCAGCGTGAATTTCTGATCAAGAATATGTTTGTTTCAAATGGTTCTGAGCAGTAGAAGTGCCTTTTTCTAAGTATTTGAATGAGCGACACCTGGTGGCAAGTTTTGGAACTAAATTTTATTTTGATCGCATCGTGCTCAGCGTGAATTTCTGATCAAGAATATGTTTGTTTCAAATGGTTCTGAGCAGTAGAAATGCCTTTTTCTAAGTGTTGAAATCAGCGCCATCTAGTGACAAGTTTTGGAACTAAATTTTATTTTGATCGCATCGTGCTCAGCGTGAATTTCTGATCAAGAATATGTTTGTTTCAAATGGTTCTGAGCAGTAGAAGTGCCTTTTTCTAAGTATTTGAATGAGCGACACCTGGTGGCAAGTTTTGGAACTAAATTTTATTTTGATCGCATCGTGCTCAGCGTGAAATGCTCATCAAGAATATGTTTGTTTCAAATGGTTCTGAGCAGCAGAAGTGCCTTTTTCTAAGTGTTGAAATCAGCGCCATCTAGTGACAAGTTTTGGAACTAAATTTTATTTGGATCGCATCGTGCTCAGCGTAAATTTCTGATCAAGAATATGTTTGTTTTAAATGGTTCTGAGCAGTAGAAGTGCCTTTTTCTAAGTATTTGAATGAGCGACACCTGGTGGCAAGTTTTGGAACTAAATTTTATTTTGATCGCATCGTGCTCAGCGTGAAATGCTTATCAAGAATATGTTTGTTTCAAATGGTTCTGAGCAGCAGAAGTGCCTTTTTCTAAGTGTTGAAATCAGCGCCATCTAGTGACAAGTTTTGGAACTAAATTTTATTTTGATCGCATCGTGCTCAGCGTGAATTTCTGATCAAGAATATGTTTGTTTCAAATGGTTCTGAGCAGTAGAAGTGCCTTTTTCTAAGTATTTGAATGAGCGACACCTGGTGGCAAGTTTTGGAACTAAATTTTATTTTGATCGCATCGTGCTCAGCATGAATTTCTGATCAAGAATATGTTTGTTTCAAATGGTTCTGAGCAGCAGAAGTGCCTTTTTCTAAGTGTTGAAATCAGCGCCATCTAGTGACAAGTTTTCGAACTACATTTTATTTTGATCGCATCGTGCTCAGCGTGAATTTCTGATCAAGAATATGTTTGTTTCAAATGGTTCTGAGCAGTAGAAGTGCCTTTTTCTAAGTATTTGAATGAGCCACACCTGGTGGCAAGTTTTGGAACTAAATTTTATTTTGATCGCATCGTGCTCAGCGTGAAATGCTTATCAAGAATATGTTTGTTTCAAATGGTTCTGAGCAGCAGAAGTGCCTTTTTCTAAGTGTTGAAATCAGCGCCATCTAGTGAAGAGTTTTGGAACTAAATTTTATTTTGATTGCATCGTGCTCAGCGTGAATTTCTGATCAAGAATATGTTTGTTTCAAATGGTTCTGAGCAGTAGAAGTGCCTTTTTCTAAGTATTTGAATGAGCGACACCTGGTGGCAAGTTTTGGAACTAAATTTTATTTTGATCGCATCGTGTCCGCGTGAATTTCTGATCAAGAATATGTTTGTTTCAAATGGTTCTGAGCAGTAGAAGTGCTTTTTTCTTAGTATTGAAATAAGCGCCATCTAGTTGCAAGTTTTGCAACTAAATTTTATTTTGATCGCATCGTGCTCAGCGTGAAATGCTTATCAAGAATATACCCTAGATTGCATGATTCTGAGCAGTAGAAGTGCCTTTTTCTAAGTATTTGAATGAGCGACACCTGGTGGCAAGTTTTGGAACTAAATTTTATTTTGATCGCATCGTGCTCAGCGTGAATTTCTGATCAAGAATATGTTTGTTTCAAATGGTTCTGAGCAGTAAAAATGCCTTTTTCTAAGTGTTGAAATCAGCGCCATCTAGTGACAAGTTTTGGAACTAAATTTTATTTTGATCGCATCGTGCTCAGTGTGAATTTCTGATCAAGAATATGTTTGTTTCAAATGGTTCTGAGCAGTAGAAGTGCCTTTTTCTAAGTATTTGAATGATTGACACCTGGTGGCAAGTTTTGGAACTAAATTTTATTTTGATCGCATCGTGTTCAGCGTGAAATGCTGATCAAGAATATACCTTAGATTGCATGATTCTGAGCAGTAGAAGGGGTTTTTCTAAGTATTGAAATCAGCGCCATCTAGTGACAAGTTTTGGAACTAAATTTTATTTTGATTGCATCGTGCTCAGCGTGAATATCTGATCAAGAATATGTTTGTTTCAAATGGTTCTGAGCAGTAGAAGTGCCTTTTTCTAAGTATTTGAATGAGCGAAACCTGGTGGCAAGTTTTGGAACTAAATTTTATTTTGATCGCATCGTGCTCAGCGTAAAATTCTGATCAAGAATATGTTTGTTTCAAATGGTTCTGAGCAGCAGAAGTGCCTTTTTCTAAGTGTTGAAATCAGCGCCATCTAGTGACAAGTTTTGGAACTAAATTTTATTTTGATTGCATCGTGCTCAGCGTGAATTTCTGATCAAGAATATGTTTGTTTCAAATGGTTCTGAGCAGTAGAAGTGCCTTTTTCTAAGTATTTGAATGAGCGATACCTGGTGGCAAGTTTTGGAACTAAATTTTATTTTGATCGCATCGTGCTCAGCGTGAATTTCTGATCAAGAATATGTTTGTTTCAAATGGTTCTGAGCAGTAAAAATGCCTTTTTCTAAGTGTTGAAATCAGCGCCATCTAGTGACAAGTTTTGGAACTAAATTTTATTTTGATCGCATCGTGCTCAGTGTGAATTTCTGATCAAGAATATGTTTGTTTCAAATGGTTCTGAGCAGTAGAAGTGCCTTTTTCTAAGTATTTGAATGATTGACACCTGGTGGCAAGTTTTGGAACTAAATTTTATTTTGATCGCATCGTGTTCAGCGTGAAATGCTGATCAAGAATATACCTTAGATTGCATGATTCTGAGCAGTAGAAGGGGTTTTTCTAAGTATTGAAATCAGCGCCATCTAGTGACAAGTTTTGGAACTAAATTTTATTTTGATTGCATCGTGCTCAGCGTGAATATCTGATCAAGAATATGTTTGTTTCAAATGGTTCTGAGCAGTAGAAGTGCCTTTTTCTAAGTATTTGAATGAGCGACACCTGGTGGCAAGTTTTGGAACTAAATTTTATTTTGATCGCATCGTGCTCAGCGTAAAATTCTGATCAAGAATATGTTTGTTTCAAATGGTTCTGAGCAGCAGAAGTGCCTTTTTCTAAGTGTTGAAATCAGCGCCATCTAGTGACAAGTTTTGGAACTAAATTTTATTTTGATTGCATCGTGCTCAGCGTGAATTTCTGATCAAGAATATGTTTGTTTCAAATGGTTCTGAGCAGTAGAAGTGCCTTTTTCTAAGTATTTGAATGAGCGATACCTGGTGGCAAGTTTTGGAACTAAATTTTATTTTGATCGCATCGTGCTCAGCGTGAATTTCTGATCAAGAATATGTTTGTTTCAAATGGTTCTGAGCAGTAAAAATGCCTTTTTCTAAGTGTTGAAATCAGCGCCATCTAGTGACAAGTTTTGGAACTAAATTTTATTTTGATTGCTTCGTGCTCAGCGTGAATTTCTGATCAAGAATATGTTTGTTTCAAATGGTTCTGAGCAGTAGAAGTGCCTTTTTCTAAGTATTTGAATGAGCGACACCTGGTGGCAAGTTTTGGAACTAAATTTTATTTTGATCGCATCGTGTTCAGCGTGAAATGCTGATCAAGAATATACCTTAGATTGCATGATTCTGAGCAGAAGAAGGGGTTTTTCTAAGTATTGAAATCAGCGCCATCTAGTGACAAGTTTTGGAACTAAATTTTATTTTGATTGCATCGTGCTCAGCGTGAATTTCTGATCAAGAATATGTTTGTTTCAAATGGTTCTGAGCAGTAGAAGTGCCTTTTTCTAAGTATTTGAATGAGCGACACCTGGTGGCAAGTTTTGGAACTAAATTTTATTTTGATCGCATCGTGCTCAGCGTGAATTTCTGATCAAGAATATGTTTGTTTCAAATGGTTCTGAGCAGTAGAAATGCCTTTTTCTAAGTGTTGAAATCAGCGCCATCTAGTGACAAGTTTTGGAACTAAATTTTATTTTGATCGCATCGTGCTCAGCGTGAATTTCTGATCAAGAATATGTTTGTTTCAAATGGTTCTGAGCAGTAGAAGTGCCTTTTTCTAAGTATTTGAATGAGCGACACCTGGTGGCAAGTTTTGGAACTAAATTTTATTTTGATCGCATCGTGCTCAGCGTGAAATGCTCATCAAGAATATGTTTGTTTCAAATGGTTCTGAGCAGCAGAAGTGCCTTTTTCTAAGTGTTGAAATCAGCGCCATCTAGTGACAAGTTTTGGAACTAAATTTTATTTGGATCGCATCGTGCTCAGCGTAAATTTCTGATCAAGAATATGTTTGTTTTAAATGGTTCTGAGCAGTAGAAGTGCCTTTTTCTAAGTATTTGAATGAGCGACACCTGGTGGCAAGTTTTGGAACTAAATTTTATTTTGATCGCATCGTGCTCAGCATGAATTTCTGATCAAGAAAATGTTTGTTTCAAATGGTTCTGAGCAGCAGAAGTGCCTTTTTCTAAGTGTTGAAATCAGCGCCATCTAGTGACAAGTTTTCGAACTACATTTTATTTTGATCGCATCGTGCTCAGCGTGAATTTCTGATCAAGAATATGTTTGTTTCAAATGGTTCTGAGCAGTAGAAGTGCCTTTTTCTAAGTATTTGAATGAGCCACACCTGGTGGCAAGTTTTGGAACTAAATTTTATTTTGATCGCATCGTGCTCAGCGTGAAATGCTTATCAAGAATATGTTTGTTTCAAATGGTTCTGAGCAGCAGAAGTGCCTTTTTCTAAGTGTTGAAATCAGCGCCATCTAGTGACAAGTTTTGGAACTAAATTTTATTTTGATCGCATCGTGCTCAGCGTGAATTTTTGATCAAGAATATGTTTGTTACAAATGGTTCTGAGCAGTAGAAGTGCTTTTTTCTTAGTATTGAAATAAGCGCCATCTAGTTGCAAGTTTTGCAACTAAATTTTATTTTGATCGCATCGTGTTCAGCGTGAAATGCTGATCAAGAATATACCCTAGATTGCATGATTCTGAGCAGTAGTAGGGGTTTTTCTAAGTATTGAAATCAGCGCCATCTAGTGACAAGTTTTGGAACTAAATTTTATTTTGATCGCATCGTGCTCAGCGTGAATTTCTGATCAAGAATATGTTTGTTTCAAATGGTTCTGAGCAGTAGAAGTGCCTTTTTCTAAGTATTTGAATGAGCGACACCTGGTGGCAAGTTTTGGAACTAAATTTTATTTTGATCGCATCGTGCTCAGCGTGAATTTTTGATCAAGAATATGTTTGTTTCAAATGGTTCTGAGCAGTAGAAGTGCCTTTTTCTAAGTATTTGAATGAGTGACACCTGGTGGCAAGTTTTGGAACTAAATTTTATTTTGATCGCATCGTGTCCGCGTGAATTTCTGATCAAGAATATGTTTGTTTCAAATGGTTCTGAGCAGTAGAAGTGCTTTTTTCTTAGTATTGAAATAAGCGCCATCTAGTTGCAAGTTTTGCAACTAAATTTTATTTTGATCGCATCGTGCTCAGCGTGAAATGCTTATCAAGAATATACCCTAGATTGCATGATTCTGAGCAGTAGAAGGGGTTTTTCTAAGTATTGAAATCAGCGCCATCTAGTGACAAGTTTTGGAACTAAATTTTATTTTGATCGCATCGTGCTCAGCGTGAATTTTTGATCAAGAATATGTTTGTTTCAAATGGTTCTGAGCAGTAGAAGTGCCTTTTTCTAAGTATTTGAATGAGCGACACCTGGTGGCAAGTTTTGGAACTAAATTTTATTTTGATCGCATCGTGTCCGCGTGAATTTCTGATCAAGAATATGTTTGTTTCAAATGGTTCTGAGCAGTAGAAGTGCTTTTTTCTTAGTATTGAAATAAGCGCCATCTAGTTGCAAGTTTTGCAACTAAATTTTATTTTGATCGCATCGTGCTCAGCGTGAAATGCTTATCAAGAATATACCCTAGATTGCATGATTCTGAGCAGTAGAAGGGGTTTTTCTAAGTATTGAAATCAGCGCCATCTAGTGACAAGTTTTGGAACTAAATTTTATTTTGATCGCATCGTGCTCAGCGTGAATTTCTGATCAAGAATATGTTTGTTTCAAATGGTTCTGAGCAGTAGAAGTGCCTTTTTCTAAGTATTTGAATGAGCGACACCTGGTGGCAAGTTTTGGAACTAAATTTTATTTTGATCGCATCGTGCTCAGCGTGAATTTTTGATCAAGAATATGTTTGTTTCAAATGGTTCTGAGCAGTAGAAGTGCCTTTTTCTAAGTATTTGAATGAGCGACACCTGGTGGCAAGTTTTGGAACTAAATTTTATTATGATCGCATCGTGTCCGCGTGAATTTCTGATCAAGAATATGTTTGTTTCAAATGGTTCTGAGCAGTAGAAGTGCTTTTTTCTTAGTATTGAAATAAGCGCCATCTAGTTGCAAGTTTTGCAACTAAATTTTATTTTGATCGCATCGTGCTCAGCGTGAAATGCTTATCAAGAATATACCCTAGATTGCATGATTCTGAGCAGTAGAAGGGGTTTTTCTAAGTATTGAAATCAGCGCCATCTAGTGACAAGTTTTGGAACTAAATTTTATTTTGATCGCATCGTGCTCAGCGTGAAATGCTTATCAAGAATATACCCTAGATTGCATGATTCTGAGCAGTAGAAGGGGTTTTCTAAGTATTGAAATCAGCGCCATCTAGTGACAAGTTTTGGAACTAAATTTTATTTTGATCGCATCGTGCTCAGCGTGAATTTCTGATCAAGAATATGTTTGTTTCAAATGGTTCTGAGCAGCAGAAGTGCCTTTTTCTAAGTTTTGAAATCAGCGCCATCTAGTGACAAGTTTTGGAACTAAATTTTATTTTGATCGCATCGTGTCCACGTGAATTTCTGATCAAGAATATGTTTGTTTCAAATGGTTCTGAGCAGTAGAAGTGCTTTTTTCTTAGTATTGAAATAAGCGCCATCTAGTTGCAAGTTTTGCAACTAAATTTTATTTTGATCGCATCGTGTTCAGCGTGAAATGCTGATCAAGAATATACCCTAGATTGCATGATTCTGAGCAGTAGTAGGGGTTTTTCTAAGTATTGAAATCAGCGCCATCTAGTGACAAGTTTTGGAACTAAATTTTATTTTGATCGCATCGTGCTCAGCGTGAATTTCTGATCAAGAATATGTTTGTTTCAAATGGTTCTGAGCAGTAGAAGTGCCTTTTTCTAAGTATTTGAATGAGCGACACCTGGTGGCAAGTTTTGGAACTAAATTTTATTTTGATCGCATCGTGCTCAGCGTGAATTTTTGATCAAGAATATGTTTGTTACAAATGGTTCTGAGCAGTAGAAGTGCCTTTTTCTAAGTATTTGAATGAGCGACACCTGGTGGCAAGTTTTGGAACTAAATTTTATTTTGATCGCATCGTGTCCGCGTGAATTTCTGATCAAGAATATGTTTGTTTCAAATGGTTCTGAGCAGTAGAAGTGCTTTTTTCTTAGTATTGAAATAAGCGCCATCTAGTTGCAAGTTTTGCAACTAAATTTTATTTTGATCGCATCGTGCTCAGCGTGAAATGCTTATCAAGAATATACCCTAGATTGCATGATTCTGAGCAGTAGAAGGGGTTTTTCTAAGTATTGAAATCAGCGCCATCTAGTGACAAGTTTTGGAACTAAATTTTATTTTGATCGCATCGTGCTCAGCGTGAATTTCTGATCAAGAATATGTTTGTTTCAAATGGTTCTGAGCAGCAGAAGTGCCTTTTTCTAAGTGTTGAAATCAGCGCCATCTAGTGACAAGTTTTGGAACTAAATTTTATTTTGATCGCATCGTGCTCAGCGTGAATTTTTGATCAAGAATATGTTTGTTACAAATGGTTCTGAGCAGTAGAAGTGCCTTTTTCTAAGTATTTGAATGAGCGACACCTGGTGGCAAGTTTTGGAACTAAATTTTATTATGATCGCATCGTGTCCGCGTGAATTTCTGATCAAGAATATGTTTGTTTCAAATGGTTCTGAGCAGTAGAAGTGCTTTTTTCTTAGTATTGAAATAAGCGCCATCTAGTTGCAAGTTTTGCAACTAAATTTTATTTTGATCGCATCGTGCTCAGCGTGAAATGCTTATCAAGAATATACCCTAGATTGCATGATTCTGAGCAGTAGAAGGGGTTTTTCTAAGTATTGAAATCAGCGCCATCTAGTGACAAGTTTTGGAACTAAATTTTATTTTGATCGCATCGTGCTCAGCGTGAAATGCTTATCAAGAATATACCCTAGATTGCATGATTCTGAGCAGTAGAAGGGGTTTTCTAAGTATTGAAATCAGCGCCATCTAGTGACAAGTTTTGGAACTAAATTTTATTTTGATCGCATCGTGCTCAGCGTGAATTTCTGATCAAGAATATGTTTGTTTCAAATGGTTCTGAGCAGCAGAAGTGCCTTTTTCTAAGTTTTGAAATCAGCGCCATCTAGTGACAAGTTTTGGAACTAAATTTTATTTTGATCGCATCGTGTCCACGTGAATTTCTGATCAAGAATATGTTTGTTTCAAATGGTTCTGAGCAGTAGAAGTGCTTTTTTCTTAGTATTGAAATAAGCGCCATCTAGTTGCAAGTTTTGCAACTAAATTTTATTTTGATCGCATCGTGTTCAGCGTGAAATGCTGATCAAGAATATACCCTAGATTGCATGATTCTGAGCAGTAGTAGGGGTTTTTCTAAGTATTGAAATCAGCGCCATCTAGTGACAAGTTTTGGAACTAAATTTTATTTTGATCGCATCGTGCTCAGCGTGAATTTCTGATCAAGAATATGTTTGTTTCAAATGGTTCTGAGCAGTAGAAGTGCCTTTTTCTAAGTATTTGAATGAGCGACACCTGGTGGCAAGTTTTGGAACTAAATTTTATTTTGATCGCATCGTGCTCAGCGTGAATTTTTGATCAAGAATATGTTTGTTACAAATGGTTCTGAGCAGTAGAAGTGCCTTTTTCTAAGTATTTGAATGAGCGACACCTGGTGGCAAGTTTTGGAACTAAATTTTATTTTGATCGCATCGTGTCCGCGTGAATTTCTGATCAAGAATATGTTTGTTTCAAATGGTTCTGAGCAGTAGAAGTGCTTTTTTCTTAGTATTGAAATAAGCGCCATCTAGTTGCAAGTTTTGCAACTAAATTTTATTTTGATCGCATCGTGCTCAGCGTGAAATGCTTATCAAGAATATACCCTAGATTGCATGATTCTGAGCAGTAGAAGGGGTTTTTCTAAGTATTGAAATCAGCGCCATCTAGTGACAAGTTTTGGAACTAAATTTTATTTTGATCGCATCGTGCTCAGCGTGAATTTTTGATCAAGAATATGTTTGTTTCAAATGGTTCTGAGCAGTAGAAGTGCCTTTTTCTAAGTATTTGAATGAGCGACACCTGGTGGCAAGTTTTGGAACTAAATTTTATTTTGATCGCATCGTGTCCGCGTGAATTTCTGATCAAGAATATGTTTGTTTCAAATGGTTCTGAGCAGTAGAAGTGCTTTTTTCTTAGTATTGAAATAAGCGCCATCTAGTTGCAAGTTTTGCAACTAAATTTTATTTTGATCGCATCGTGCTCAGCGTGAAATGCTTATCAAGAATATACCCTAGATTGCATGATTCTGAGCAGTAGAAGGGGTTTTTCTAAGTATTGAAATCAGCGCCATCTAGTGACAAGTTTTGGAACTAAATTTTATTTTGATCGCATCGTGCTCAGCGTGAATTTCTGATCAAGAATATGTTTGTTTCAAATGGTTCTGAGAGCAGAAGTGCCTTTTTCTAAGTGTTGAAATCAGCGCCATCTAGTGACAAGTTTTGGAACTAAATTTTATTTTGATCGCATCGTGTCCACGTGAATTTCTGATCAAGAATATGTTTGTTTCAAATGGTTCTGAGCAGTAGAAGTGCTTTTTTCTTAGTATTGAAATAAGCGCCATCTAGTTGCAAGTTTTGCAACTAAATTTTATTTTGATCGCATCGTGTTCAGCGTGAAATGCTGATCAAGAATATACCCTAGATTGCATGATTCTGAGCAGTAGTAGGGGTTTTTCTAAGTATTGAAATCAGCGCCATCTAGTGACAAGTTTTGGAACTAAATTTTATTTTGATCGCATCGTGCTCAGCGTGAATTTTTGATCAAGAATATGTTTGTTTCAAATGGTTCTGAGCAGTAGAAGTGCCTTTTTCTAAGTATTTGAATGAGCGACACCTGGTGGCAAGTTTTGGAACTAAATTTTATTTTGATCGCATCGTGTCCGCGTGAATTTCTGATCAAGAATATGTTTGTTTCAAATGGTTCTGAGCAGTAGAAGTGCTTTTTTCTTAGTATTGAAATAAGCGCCATCTAGTTGCAAGTTTTGCAACTAAATTTTATTTTGATCGCATCGTGCTCAGCGTGAAATGCTTATCAAGAATATACCCTAGATTGCATGATTCTGAGCAGTAGAAGGGGTTTTTCTAAGTATTGAAATCAGCGCCATCTAGTGACAAGTTTTGGAACTAAATTTTATTTTGATCGCATCGTGCTCAGCGTGAATTTCTGATCAAGAATATGTTTGTTTCAAATGGTTCTGAGCAGTAGAAGTGCCTTTTTCTAAGTATTTGAATGAGCGACACCTGGTGGCAAGTTTTGGAACTAAATTTTATTTTGATCGCATCGTGCTCAGCGTAAAATTCTGATCAAGAATATGTTTGTTTCAAATGGTTCTGAGCAGCAGAAGTGCCTTTTTCTAAGTGTTGAAATCAGCGCCATCTAGTGACAAGTTTTGGAACTAAATTTTATTTTGATTGCATCGTGCTCAGCGTGAATTTCTGATCAAGAATATGTTTGTTTCAAATGGTTCTGAGCAGTAGAAGTGCCTTTTTCTAAGTATTTGAATGAGCGATAACTGGTGGCAAGTTTTGGAACTAAATTTTATTTTGATCGCATCGTGCTCAGCGTGAATTTCTGATCAAGAATATGTTTGTTTCAAATGGTTCTGAGCAGTAAAAATGCCTTTTTCTAAGTGTTGAAATCAGCGCCATCTAGTGACAAGTTTTGGAACTAAATTTTATTTTGATCGCATCGTGCTCAGTGTGAATTTCTGATCAAGAATATGTTTGTTTCAAATGGTTCTGAGCAGTAGAAGTGCCTTTTTCTAAGTATTTGAATGATTGACACCTGGTGGCAAGTTTTGGAACTAAATTTTATTTTGATCGCATCGTGTTCAGCGTGAAATGCTGATCAAGAATATACCTTAGATTGCATGATTCTGAGCAGTAGAAGGGGTTTTTCTAAGTATTGAAATCAGCGCCATCTAGTGACAAGTTTTGGAACTAAATTTTATTTTGATTGCATCGTGCTCAGCGTGAATATCTGATCAAGAATATGTTTGTTTCAAATGGTTCTGAGCAGTAGAAGTGCCTTTTTCTAAGTATTTGAATGAGCGACACCTGGTGGCAAGTTTTGGAACTAAATTTTATTTTGATCGCATCGTGCTCAGCGTAAAATTCTGATCAAGAATATGTTTGTTTCAAATGGTTCTGAGCAGCAGAAGTGCCTTTTTCTAAGTGTTGAAATCAGCGCCATCTAGTGACAAGTTTTGGAACTAAATTTTATTTTGATTGCATCGTGCTCAGCGTGAATTTCTGATCAAGAATATGTTTGTTTCAAATGGTTCTGAGCAGTAGAAGTGCCTTTTTCTAAGTATTTGAATGAGCGATAACTGGTGGCAAGTTTTGGAACTAAATTTTATTTTGATCGCATCGTGCTCAGCGTGAATTTCTGATCAAGAATATGTTTGTTTCAAATGGTTCTGAGCAGTAAAAATGCCTTTTTCTAAGTGTTGAAATCAGCGCCATCTAGTGACAAGTTTTGGAACTAAATTTTATTTTGATCGCATCGTGCTCAGTGTGAATTTCTGATCAAGAATATGTTTGTTTCAAATGGTTCTGAGCAGTAGAAGTGCCTTTTTCTAAGTATTTGAATGATTGACACCTGGTGGCAAGTTTTGGAACTAAATTTTATTTTGATCGCATCGTGTTCAGCGTGAAATGCTGATCAAGAATATACCTTAGATTGCATGATTCTGAGCAGTAGAAGGGGTTTTTCTAAGTATTGAAATCAGCGCCATCTAGTGACAAGTTTTGGAACTAAATTTTATTTTGATTGCATCGTGCTCAGCGTGAATATCTGATCAAGAATATGTTTGTTTCAAATGGTTCTGAGCAGTAGAAGTGCCTTTTTCTAAGTATTTGAATGAGCGACACCTGGTGGCAAGTTTTGGAACTAAATTTTATTTTGATCGCATCGTGCTCAGCGTAAAATTCTGATCAAGAATATGTTTGTTTCAAATGGTTCTGAGCAGCAGAAGTGCCTTTTTCTAAGTGTTGAAATCAGCGCCATCTAGTGACAAGTTTTGGAACTAAATTTTATTTTGATTGCATCGTGCTCAGCGTGAATTTCTGATCAAGAATATGTTTGTTTCAAATGGTTCTGAGCAGTAGAAGTGCCTTTTTCTAAGTATTTGAATGAGCGATACCTGGTGGCAAGTTTTGGAACTAAATTTTATTTTGATCGCATCGTGCTCAGCGTGAATTTCTGATCAAGAATATGTTTGTTTCAAATGGTTCTGAGCAGTAAAAATGCCTTTTTCTAAGTGTTGAAATCAGCGCCATCTAGTGACAAGTTTTGGAACTAAATTTTATTTTGATCGCATCGTGCTCAGTGTGAATTTCTGATCAAGAATATGTTTGTTTCAAATGGTTCTGAGCAGTAGAAGTGCCTTTTTCTAAGTATTTGAATGATTGACACCTGGTGGCAAGTTTTGGAACTAAATTTTATTTTGATCGCATCGTGTTCAGCGTGAAATGCTGATCAAGAATATACCTTAGATTGCATGATTCTGAGCAGTAGAAGGGGTTTTTCTAAGTATTGAAATCAGCGCCATCTAGTGACAAGTTTTGGAACTAAATTTTATTTTGATTGCATCGTGCTCAGCGTGAATATCTGATCAAGAATATGTTTGTTTCAAATGGTTCTGAGCAGTAGAAGTGCCTTTTTCTAAGTATTTGAATGAGCGACACCTGGTGGCAAGTTTTGGAACTAAATTTTATTTTGATCGCATCGTGCTCAGCGTAAAATTCTGATCAAGAATATGTTTGTTTCAAATGGTTCTGAGCAGCAGAAGTGCCTTTTTCTAAGTGTTGAAATCAGCGCCATCTAGTGACAAGTTTTGGAACTAAATTTTATTTTGATTGCATCGTGCTCAGCGTGAATTTCTGATCAAGAATATGTTTGTTTCAAATGGTTCTGAGCAGTAGAAGTGCCTTTTTCTAAGTATTTGAATGAGCGATACCTGGTGGCAAGTTTTGGAACTAAATTTTATTTTGATCGCATCGTGCTCAGCGTGAATTTCTGATCAAGAATATGTTTGTTTCAAATGGTTCTGAGCAGTAAAAATGCCTTTTTCTAAGTGTTGAAATCAGCGCCATCTAGTGACAAGTTTTGGAACTAAATTTTATTTTGATTGCTTCGTGCTCAGCGTGAATTTCTGATCAAGAATATGTTTGTTTCAAATGGTTCTGAGCAGTAGAAGTGCCTTTTTCTAAGTATTTGAATGAGCGACACCTGGTGGCAAGTTTTGGAACTAAATTTTATTTTGATCGCATCGTGTTCAGCGTGAAATGCTGATCAAGAATATACCTTAGATTGCATGATTCTGAGCAGAAGAAGGGGTTTTTCTAAGTATTGAAATCAGCGCCATCTAGTGACAAGTTTTGGAACTAAATTTTATTTTGATTGCATCGTGCTCAGCGTGAATTTCTGATCAAGAATATGTTTGTTTCAAATGGTTCTGAGCAGTAGAAGTGCCTTTTTCTAAGTATTTGAATGAGCGACACCTGGTGGCAAGTTTTGGAACTAAATTTTATTTTGATCGCATCGTGCTCAGCGTGAATTTCTGATCAAGAATATGTTTGTTTCAAATGGTTCTGAGCAGTAGAAATGCCTTTTTCTAAGTGTTGAAATCAGCGCCATCTAGTGACAAGTTTTGGAACTAAATTTTATTTTGATCGCATCGTGCTCAGCGTGAATTTCTGATCAAGAATATGTTTGTTTCAAATGGTTCTGAGCAGTAGAAGTGCCTTTTTCTAAGTATTTGAATGAGCGACACCTGGTGGCAAGTTTTGGAACTAAATTTTATTTTGATCGCATCGTGCTCAGCGTGAAATGCTCATCAAGAATATGTTTGTTTCAAATGGTTCTGAGCAGCAGAAGTGCCTTTTTCTAAGTGTTGAAATCAGCGCCATCTAGTGACAAGTTTTGGAACTAAATTTTATTTGGATCGCATCGTGCTCAGCGTAAATTTCTGATCAAGAATATGTTTGTTTTAAATGGTTCTGAGCAGTAGAAGTGCCTTTTTCTAAGTATTTGAATGAGCGACACCTGGTGGCAAGTTTTGGAACTAAATTTTATTTTGATCGCATCGTGCTCAGCGTGAAATGCTTATCAAGAATATGTTTGTTTCAAATGGTTCTGAGCAGCAGAAGTGCCTTTTTCTAAGTGTTGAAATCAGCGCCATCTAGTGACAAGTTTTGGAACTAAATTTTATTTTGATCGCATCGTGCTCAGCGTGAATTTCTGATCAAGAATATGTTTGTTTCAAATGGTTCTGAGCAGTAGAAGTGCCTTTTTCTAAGTATTTGAATGAGCGACACCTGGTGGCAAGTTTTGGAACTAAATTTTATTTTGATCGCATCGTGCTCAGCATGAATTTCTGATCAAGAATATGTTTGTTTCAAATGGTTCTGAGCAGCAGAAGTGCCTTTTTCTAAGTGTTGAAATCAGCGCCATCTAGTGACAAGTTTTCGAACTACATTTTATTTTGATCGCATCGTGCTCAGCGTGAATTTCTGATCAAGAATATGTTTGTTTCAAATGGTTCTGAGCAGTAGAAGTGCCTTTTTCTAAGTATTTGAATGAGCCACACCTGGTGGCAAGTTTTGGAACTAAATTTTATTTTGATCGCATCGTGCTCAGCGTGAAATGCTTATCAAGAATATGTTTGTTTCAAATGGTTCTGAGCAGCAGAAGTGCCTTTTTCTAAGTGTTGAAATCAGCGCCATCTAGTGAAGAGTTTTGGAACTAAATTTTATTTTGATTGCATCGTGCTCAGCGTGAATTTCTGATCAAGAATATGTTTGTTTCAAATGGTTCTGAGCAGTAGAAGTGCCTTTTTCTAAGTATTTGAATGAGCGACACCTGGTGGCAAGTTTTGGAACTAAATTTTATTTTGATCGCATCGTGTCCGCGTGAATTTCTGATCAAGAATATGTTTGTTTCAAATGGTTCTGAGCAGTAGAAGTGCTTTTTTCTTAGTATTGAAATAAGCGCCATCTAGTTGCAAGTTTTGCAACTAAATTTTATTTTGATCGCATCGTGCTCAGCGTGAAATGCTTATCAAGAATATACCCTAGATTGCATGATTCTGAGCAGTAGAAGTGCCTTTTTCTAAGTATTTGAATGAGCGACACCTGGTGGCAAGTTTTGGAACTAAATTTTATTTTGATCGCATCGTGCTCAGCGTGAATTTCTGATCAAGAATATGTTTGTTTCAAATGGTTCTGAGCAGTAAAAATGCCTTTTTCTAAGTGTTGAAATCAGCGCCATCTAGTGACAAGTTTTGGAACTAAATTTTATTTTGATCGCATCGTGCTCAGTGTGAATTTCTGATCAAGAATATGTTTGTTTCAAATGGTTCTGAGCAGTAGAAGTGCCTTTTTCTAAGTATTTGAATGATTGACACCTGGTGGCAAGTTTTGGAACTAAATTTTATTTTGATCGCATCGTGTTCAGCGTGAAATGCTGATCAAGAATATACCTTAGATTGCATGATTCTGAGCAGTAGAAGGGGTTTTTCTAAGTATTGAAATCAGCGCCATCTAGTGACAAGTTTTGGAACTAAATTTTATTTTGATTGCATCGTGCTCAGCGTGAATATCTGATCAAGAATATGTTTGTTTCAAATGGTTCTGAGCAGTAGAAGTGCCTTTTTCTAAGTATTTGAATGAGCGAAACCTGGTGGCAAGTTTTGGAACTAAATTTTATTTTGATCGCATCGTGCTCAGCGTAAAATTCTGATCAAGAATATGTTTGTTTCAAATGGTTCTGAGCAGCAGAAGTGCCTTTTTCTAAGTGTTGAAATCAGCGCCATCTAGTGACAAGTTTTGGAACTAAATTTTATTTTGATTGCATCGTGCTCAGCGTGAATTTCTGATCAAGAATATGTTTGTTTCAAATGGTTCTGAGCAGTAGAAGTGCCTTTTTCTAAGTATTTGAATGAGCGATACCTGGTGGCAAGTTTTGGAACTAAATTTTATTTTGATCGCATCGTGCTCAGCGTGAATTTCTGATCAAGAATATGTTTGTTTCAAATGGTTCTGAGCAGTAAAAATGCCTTTTTCTAAGTGTTGAAATCAGCGCCATCTAGTGACAAGTTTTGGAACTAAATTTTATTTTGATCGCATCGTGCTCAGTGTGAATTTCTGATCAAGAATATGTTTGTTTCAAATGGTTCTGAGCAGTAGAAGTGCCTTTTTCTAAGTATTTGAATGATTGACACCTGGTGGCAAGTTTTGGAACTAAATTTTATTTTGATCGCATCGTGTTCAGCGTGAAATGCTGATCAAGAATATACCTTAGATTGCATGATTCTGAGCAGTAGAAGGGGTTTTTCTAAGTATTGAAATCAGCGCCATCTAGTGACAAGTTTTGGAACTAAATTTTATTTTGATTGCATCGTGCTCAGCGTGAATATCTGATCAAGAATATGTTTGTTTCAAATGGTTCTGAGCAGTAGAAGTGCCTTTTTCTAAGTATTTGAATGAGCGACACCTGGTGGCAAGTTTTGGAACTAAATTTTATTTTGATCGCATCGTGCTCAGCGTAAAATTCTGATCAAGAATATGTTTGTTTCAAATGGTTCTGAGCAGCAGAAGTGCCTTTTTCTAAGTGTTGAAATCAGCGCCATCTAGTGACAAGTTTTGGAACTAAATTTTATTTTGATTGCATCGTGCTCAGCGTGAATTTCTGATCAAGAATATGTTTGTTTCAAATGGTTCTGAGCAGTAGAAGTGCCTTTTTCTAAGTATTTGAATGAGCGATACCTGGTGGCAAGTTTTGGAACTAAATTTTATTTTGATCGCATCGTGCTCAGCGTGAATTTCTGATCAAGAATATGTTTGTTTCAAATGGTTCTGAGCAGTAAAAATGCCTTTTTCTAAGTGTTGAAATCAGCGCCATCTAGTGACAAGTTTTGGAACTAAATTTTATTTTGATTGCTTCGTGCTCAGCGTGAATTTCTGATCAAGAATATGTTTGTTTCAAATGGTTCTGAGCAGTAGAAGTGCCTTTTTCTAAGTATTTGAATGAGCGACACCTGGTGGCAAGTTTTGGAACTAAATTTTATTTTGATCGCATCGTGTTCAGCGTGAAATGCTGATCAAGAATATACCTTAGATTGCATGATTCTGAGCAGAAGAAGGGGTTTTTCTAAGTATTGAAATCAGCGCCATCTAGTGACAAGTTTTGGAACTAAATTTTATTTTGATTGCATCGTGCTCAGCGTGAATTTCTGATCAAGAATATGTTTGTTTCAAATGGTTCTGAGCAGTAGAAGTGCCTTTTTCTAAGTATTTGAATGAGCGACACCTGGTGGCAAGTTTTGGAACTAAATTTTATTTTGATCGCATCGTGCTCAGCGTGAATTTCTGATCAAGAATATGTTTGTTTCAAATGGTTCTGAGCAGTAGAAATGCCTTTTTCTAAGTGTTGAAATCAGCGCCATCTAGTGACAAGTTTTGGAACTAAATTTTATTTTGATCGCATCGTGCTCAGCGTGAATTTCTGATCAAGAATATGTTTGTTTCAAATGGTTCTGAGCAGTAGAAGTGCCTTTTTCTAAGTATTTGAATGAGCGACACCTGGTGGCAAGTTTTGGAACTAAATTTTATTTTGATCGCATCGTGCTCAGCGTGAAATGCTCATCAAGAATATGTTTGTTTCAAATGGTTCTGAGCAGCAGAAGTGCCTTTTTCTAAGTGTTGAAATCAGCGCCATCTAGTGACAAGTTTTGGAACTAAATTTTATTTGGATCGCATCGTGCTCAGCGTAAATTTCTGATCAAGAATATGTTTGTTTTAAATGGTTCTGAGCAGTAGAAGTGCCTTTTTCTAAGTATTTGAATGAGCGACACCTGGTGGCAAGTTTTGGAACTAAATTTTATTTTGATCGCATCGTGCTCAGCATGAATTTCTGATCAAGAAAATGTTTGTTTCAAATGGTTCTGAGCAGCAGAAGTGCCTTTTTCTAAGTGTTGAAATCAGCGCCATCTAGTGACAAGTTTTCGAACTACATTTTATTTTGATCGCATCGTGCTCAGCGTGAATTTCTGATCAAGAATATGTTTGTTTCAAATGGTTCTGAGCAGTAGAAGTGCCTTTTTCTAAGTATTTGAATGAGCCACACCTGGTGGCAAGTTTTGGAACTAAATTTTATTTTGATCGCATCGTGCTCAGCGTGAAATGCTTATCAAGAATATGTTTGTTTCAAATGGTTCTGAGCAGCAGAAGTGCCTTTTTCTAAGTGTTGAAATCAGCGCCATCTAGTGACAAGTTTTGGAACTAAATTTTATTTTGATTGCATCGTGCTCAGCGTGAATTTCTGATCAAGAATATGTTTGTTTCAAATGGTTCTGAGCAGTAGAAGTGCCTTTTTCTAAGTATTTGAATGAGCGACACCTGGTGGCAAGTTTTGGAACTAAATTTTATTTTGATTGCATCGTGCTCAGCGTGAATTTCTGATCAAGAATATGTTTGTTTCAAATGGTTCTGAGCAGTAGAAATGCCTTTTTCTAACTGTTGAAATCAGCGCCATCTAGTGACAAGTTTTGGAACTAAATTTTATTTTGATCGCATCGTGCTCAGCGTGAATTTCTGATCAAGAATATGTTTGTTTCAAATGGTTCTGAGCAGTAGAAGTGCCTTTTTCTAAGTATTTGAATGAGCGACACCTGGTGGCAAGTTTTGGAACTAAATTTTATTTTGATCGCATCGTGTTCAGCGTGGAATGGTGATCAAGAATATACCCTAGATTGTATGATTCTGAGCAGTAGAAGGGGTTTTTCTAAGTATTGAAATCAGCGCCATCTAGTGACAAGTTTTCGAACTACATTTTATTTTGATCGCATCGTTTTCAGCGTAAATTTCTGATCAAGAATATGTTTGTTTCAAATGGTTCTGAGCAGTAGAAGTGCCTTTTTCTAAGTATTTGAATGAGCCACACCTGGTGGCAAGTTTTGGAACTAAATTTTATTTTGATCGCATCGTGCTCAGCGTGAAATGCTTATCAAGAATATGTTTGTTTCAAATGGTTCTGAGCAGCAGAAGTGCCTTTTTCTAAGTGTTGAAATCAGCGCCATCTAGTGGCAAGTTTTGGAACTAAATTTTATTTTGATTGCATCGTGCTCAGCGTGAATTTCTGATCAAGAATATGTTTGTTTCAAATGGTTCTGAGCAGTAGAAGTGCCTTTTTCTAAGTATTTGAATGAGCGACACCTGGTGGCAAGTTTTGGAACTAAATTTTATTTTGATCGCATCGTGTTCAGCGTGAAATGCTGATCAAGAATATACCTTAGATTGCATGATTCTGAGCAGTAGAAGGGGTTTTTCTAAGTATTGAAATCAGCGCCATCTAGTGACAAGTTTTGGAACTAAATTTTATTTTGATTGCATCGTGCTCAGCGTGAATTTCTGATCAAGAATATGTTTGTTTCAAATGGTTCTGAGCAGTAGAAGTGCCTTTTTCTAAGTATTTGAATGAGCGACACCTGGTGGCAAGTTTTGGAACTAAATTTTATTTTGATCGCATCGTGTTCAGCGTGAAATGCTGATCAAGAATATACTTTAGATTGCATGGTTCTGAGCAGTAGAAGGGGTTTTTCTAAGTATTGAAATCAGCGCCATCTAGTGACAAGTTTTGGAACTAAATTTTATTTTGATCGCATCGTGCTCAGCGTGAATTTCTGATCAAGAATATGTTTGTTTCAAATGGTTCTGAGCAGCAGAAGTGCCTTTTTCTAAGTGTTGAAATCAGCGCCATCTAGTGACAAGTTTTGGAACTAAATTTTATTTTGATTGCATCGTGCTCAGCGTGAATTTCTGATCAAGAATATGTTTGTTTCAAATGGTTCTGAGCAGTAAAAATGCCTTTTTCTAAGTGTTGAAATCAGCGCCATCTAGTGACAAGTTTTCGAACTAAATTTTATTTTGATCGCATCGTGCTCAGCGTGAATTTCTGATCAAGAATATGTTTGTTTCAAATGGTTCTGAGCAGTAGAAGTGCCTTTTTCTAAGTATTTGAATGAGCGACACCTGGTGGCAAGTTTTGGAACTAAATTTTATCTTGATCGCATCGTGTTCAGCGTGAAATGCTGATCAAGAATATACCTTAGATTGCATGATTCTGAGCAGTAGAAGGGGTTTTTCTAAGTATTGAAATCAGCGCCATCTAGTGACAAGTTTTGGAACTAAATTTTATTTTGATTGCATCGTGCTCAGCGTGAATTTCTGATCAAGAATATGTTTGTTTCAAATGGTTCTGAGCAGTAGAAGTGCCTTTTTCTAAGTAATTGAATGAGCGACACCTGGTGGCAAGTTTTGGAACTAAATTTTATTTTGATCGCATCGTGTTCAGCGTGAAATGCTGATCAAGAATATACCTTAGATTGCATGATTCTGAGCAGTAGAAGGGGTTTTTCTAAGTATTGAAATCAGCGCCATCTAGTGACAAGTTTTGGAACTAAATTTTATTTTGATCGCATCGTGCTCAGCGTGAATTTCTGATCAAGAATATGTTTGTTTCAAATGGTTCTGAGCAGTAGAAGTGCCTTTTTCTAAGTATTTGAATGAGCGACACCTGGTGGCAAGTTTTGGAACTAAATTTTATTTTGATCGCATCGTGTTCAGCGTGAAATGCTGATCAAGAATATACCTTAGATTGCATGATTCTGAGCAGTAGAAGGGGTTTTTCTAAGTATTGAAATCAGCGCCATCTAGTGACAAGTTTTGGAACTAAATTTTATTTTGATTGCATCGTGCTCAGCGTGAATTTCTGATCAAGAATATGGTTGTTTCAAATGGTTCTGAGCAGTAGAAGTGCCTTTTTCTAAGTATTTGAATGAGCGACACCTGGTGGCAAGTTTTGGAACTAAATTTTATTTTGATCGCATCGTGTCCGCGTGAATTTCTGATCAAGAATATGTTTGTTTCAAATGGTTCTGAGCAGTAGAAGTGCTTTTTTCTTAGTATTGAAATAAGCGCCATCTAGTTGCAAGTTTTGCAACTAAATTTTATTTTGATCGCATCGTGCTCAGCGTGAAATGCTTATCAAGAATATACCCTAGATTGCATGATTCTGAGCAGTAGAAGTGCCTTTTTCTAAGTATTTGAATGAGCGACACCTGGTGGCAAGTTTAGGAACTAAATTTTATTTTGATCGCATCGTGTTCAGCGTGGAATGCTGATCAAGAATATACCCTAGATTGTATGATTCTGAGCAGTAGAAGGGGTTTTTCTAAGTATTGAAATCAGCGCCATCTAGTGACAAGTTTTGGAACTAAATTTTATTTTGATCGCATCGTGCTCAGCGTGAATTTCTGATCAAGAATATGTTTGTTTCAAATGGTTCTGAGCAGTAGAAGTGCCTTTTTCTAAGTATTTGAATGAGCGACACCTGGTGGCAAGTTTTGGAACTAAATTTTATTTTGATCGCATCGTGCTCAGCGTAAAATTCTGATCAAGAATATGTTTGTTTCAAATGGTTCCGAGCAGCAAAAGTGCCTTTTTCTAAGTGTTGAAATCAGCGCCATCTAGTGACAAGTTTTGGAACTAAATTTTATTTTGATTGCATCGTGCTCAGCGTGAATTTCTGATCAAGAATATGTTTGTTTCAAATGGTTCTGAGCAGTAGAAGTGCCTTTTTCTAAGTATTTGAATGAGCGACACCTGGTGGCAAGTTTTGGAACTAAATTTTATTTTGATCGCATCGTGCTCAGCGTGAAATGCTTATCAAGAATATGTTTGTTTCAAATGGTTCTGAGCAGCAAAAGTGCCTTTTTCTAAGTGTTGAAATCAGCGCCATCTAGTGACAAGTTTTGGAACTAAATTTTATTTTGATCGCATCGTGCTCAGCGTGAATTTCTGATCAAGAATATGTTTGTTTCAAATGGTTCTGAGCAGTAGAAGTGCCTTTTTCTAAGTATTTGAATGAGCGACACCTGGTGGCAAGTTTTGGAACTAAATTTTATTTTGATTGCATCGTGCTCAGCGTGAATTTCTGATCAAGAATATGTTTGTTTCAAATGGTTCTGAGCAGCAGAAGTGCCTTTTTCTAAGTGTTGAAATCAGCGCCATCTAGTGACAAGTTTTCGAACTACATTTTATTTTGATCGCATCGTGCTCAGCGTGAATTTCTGATCAAGAATATGTTTGTTTCAAATGGTTCTGAGCAGTAGAAGTGCCTTTTTCTAAGTATTTGAATGAGCCACACCTGGTGGCAAGTTTTGGAACTAAATTTTATTTTGATCGCATCGTGCTCAGCGTGAAATGCTTATCAAGAATATGTTTGTTTCAAATGGTTCTGAGCAGCAGAAGTGCCTTTTTCTAAGTGTTGAAATCAGCGCCATCTAGTGACAAGTTTTGGAACTAAATTTTATTTTGATTGCATCGTGCTCAGCGTGAATTTCTGATCAAGAATATGTTTGTTTCAAATGGTTCTGAGCAGTAGAAGTGCCTTTTTCTAAGTATTTGAATGAGCGACACCTGGTGGCAAGTTTTGGAACTAAATTTTATTTTGATTGCATCGTGCTCAGCGTGAATTTCTGATCAAGAATATGTTTGTTTCAAATGGTTCTGAGCAGTAGAAATGCCTTTTTCTAACTGTTGAAATCAGCGCCATCTAGTGACAAGTTTTGGAACTAAATTTTATTTTGATCGCATCGTGCTCAGCGTGAATTTCTGATCAAGAATATGTTTGTTTCAAATGGTTCTGAGCAGTAGAAGTGCCTTTTTCTAAGTATTTGAATGAGCGACACCTGGTGGCAAGTTTTGGAACTAAATTTTATTTTGATCGCATCGTGTTCAGCGTGGAATGGTGATCAAGAATATACCCTAGATTGTATGATTCTGAGCAGTAGAAGGGGTTTTTCTAAGTATTGAAATCAGCGCCATCTAGTGACAAGTTTTCGAACTACATTTTATTTTGATCGCATCGTTTTCAGCGTAAATTTCTGATCAAGAATATGTTTGTTTCAAATGGTTCTGAGCAGTAGAAGTGCCTTTTTCTAAGTATTTGAATGAGCCACACCTGGTGGCAAGTTTTGGAACTAAATTTTATTTTGATCGCATCGTGCTCAGCGTGAAATGCTTATCAAGAATATGTTTGTTTCAAATGGTTCTGAGCAGCAGAAGTGCCTTTTTCTAAGTGTTGAAATCAGCGCCATCTAGTGGCAAGTTTTGGAACTAAATTTTATTTTGATTGCATCGTGCTCAGCGTGAATTTCTGATCAAGAATATGTTTGTTTCAAATGGTTCTGAGCAGTAGAAGTGCCTTTTTCTAAGTATTTGAATGAGCGACACCTGGTGGCAAGTTTTGGAACTAAATTTTATTTTGATCGCATCGTGCTCAGCGTAAAATTCTGATCAAGAATATGTTTGTTTCAAATGGTTCTGAGCAGCAAAAGTGCCTTTTTCTAAGTGTTGAAATCAGCGCCATCTAGTGACAAGTTTTGGAACTAAATTTTATTTTGATTGCATCGTGCTCAGCGTGAATTTCTGATCAAGAATATGTTTGTTTCAAATGGTTCTGAGCAGTAGAAGTGCCTTTTTCTAAGTATTTGAATGAGCGACACCTGGTGGCAAGTTTTGGAACTAAATTTTATTTTGATCGCATCGTGCTCAGCGTGAAATGCTTATCAAGAATATGTTTGTTTCAAATGGTTCTGAGCAGCAAAAGTGCCTTTTTCTAAGTGTTGAAATCAGCGCCATCTAGTGACAAGTTTTGGAACTAAATTTTATTTTGATCGCATCGTGCTCAGCGTGAATTTCTGATCAAGAATATGTTTGTTTCAAATGGTTCTGAGCAGTAGAAGTGCCTTTTTCTAAGTATTTGAATGAGCGACACCTGGTGGCAAGTTTTGGAACTAAATTTTATTTTGATTGCATCGTGCTCAGCGTGAATTTCTGATCAAGAATATGTTTGTTTCAAATGGTTCTGAGCAGTAGAAATGCCTTTTTCTAACTGTTGAAATCAGCGCCATCTAGTGACAAGTTTTGGAACTAAATTTTATTTTGATCGCATCGTGCTCAGCGTGAATTTCTGATCAAGAATATGTTTGTTTCAAATGGTTCTGAGCAGTAGAAGTGCCTTTTTCTAAGTATTTGAATGAGCGACACCTGGTGGCAAGTTTTGGAACTAAATTTTATTTTGATCGCATCGTGTTCAGCGTGGAATGGTGATCAAGAATATACCCTAGATTGTATGATTCTGAGCAGTAGAAGGGGTTTTCTAAGTATTGAAATCAGCGCCATCTAGTGACAAGTTTTCGAACTACATTTTATTTTGATCGCATCGTTTTCAGCGTAAATTTCTGATCAAGAATATGTTTGTTTCAAATGGTTCTGAGCAGTAGAAGTGCCTTTTTCTAAGTATTTGAATGAGCCACACCTGGTGGCAAGTTTTGGAACTAAATTTTATTTTGATCGCATCGTGCTCAGCGTGAAATGCTTATCAAGAATATGTTTGTTTCAAATGGTTCTGAGCAGCAGAAGTGCCTTTTTCTAAGTGTTGAAATCAGCGCCATCTAGTGGCAAGTTTTGGAACTAAATTTTATTTTGATTGCATCGTGCTCAGCGTGAATTTCTGATCAAGAATATGTTTGTTTCAAATGGTTCTGAGCAGTAGAAGTGCCTTTTTCTAAGTATTTGAATGAGCGACACCTGGTGGCAAGTTTTGGAACTAAATTTTATTTTGATCGCATCGTGCTCAGCGTAAAATTCTGATCAAGAATATGTTTGTTTCAAATGGTTCTGAGCAGCAAAAGTGCCTTTTTCTAAGTGTTGAAATCAGCGCCATCTAGTGACAAGTTTTGGAACTAAATTTTATTTTGATTGCATCGTGCTCAGCGTGAATTTCTGATCAAGAATATGTTTGTTTCAAATGGTTCTGAGCAGTAGAAGTGCCTTTTTCTAAGTATTTGAATGAGCGACACCTGGTGGCAAGTTTTGGAACTAAATTTTATTTTGATCGCATCGTGCTCAGCGTGAAATGCTTATCAAGAATATGTTTGTTTCAAATGGTTCTGAGCAGCAAAAGTGCCTTTTTCTAAGTGTTGAAATCAGCGCCATCTAGTGACAAGTTTTGGAACTAAATTTTATTTTGATCGCATCGTGCTCAGCGTGAATTTCTGATCAAGAATATGTTTGTTTCAAATGGTTCTGAGCAGTAGAAGTGCCTTTTTCTAAGTATTTGAATGAGCGACACCTGGTGGCAAGTTTTGGAACTAAATTTTATTTTGATTGCATCGTGCTCAGCGTGAATTTCTGATCAAGAATATGTTTGTTTCAAATGGTTCTGAGCAGCAGAAGTGCCTTTTTCTAAGTGTTGAAATCAGCGCCATCTAGTGACAAGTTTTGGAACTAAATTTTATTTTGATCGCATCGTGCTCAGCGTGAATTTCTGATCAAGAATATGTTTGTTTCAAATGGTTCTGAGCAGTAGAAGTGCCTTTTTCTAAGTATTTGAATGAGCGACACCTGGTGGCAAGTTTTGGAACTAAATTTTATTTTGATTGCATCGTGCTCAGCGTGAATTTCTGATCAAGAATATGTTTGTTTCAAATGGTTCTGAGCAGCAGAAGTGCCTTTTTCTAAGTGTTGAAATCAGCGCCATCTAGTGACAAGTTTTCGAACTACATTTTATTTTGATCGCATCGTGCTCAGCGTGAATTTCTGATCAAGAATATGTTTGTTTCAAATGGTTCTGAGCAGTAGAAGTGCCTTTTTCTAAGTATTTGAATGAGCCACACCTGGTGGCAAGTTTTGGAACTAAATTTTATTTTGATCGCATCGTGCTCAGCGTGAAATGCTTATCAAGAATATGTTTGTTTCAAATGGTTCTGAGCAGCAGAAGTGCCTTTTTCTAAGTGTTGAAATCAGCGCCATCTAGTGACAAGTTTTGGAACTAAATTTTATTTTGATTGCATCGTGCTCAGCGTGAATTTCTGATCAAGAATATGTTTGTTTCAAATGGTTCTGAGCAGTAGAAGTGCCTTTTTCTAAGTATTTGAATGAGCGACACCTGGTGGCAAGTTTTGGAACTAAATTTTATTTTGATTGCATCGTGCTCAGCGTGAATTTCTGATCAAGAATATGTTTGTTTCAAATGGTTCTGAGCAGTAGAAATGCCTTTTTCTAACTGTTGAAATCAGCGCCATCTAGTGACAAGTTTTGGAACTAAATTTTATTTTGATCGCATCGTGCTCAGCGTGAATTTCTGATCAAGAATATGTTTGTTTCAAATGGTTCTGAGCAGTAGAAGTGCCTTTTTCTAAGTATTTGAATGAGCGACACCTGGTGGCAAGTTTTGGAACTAAATTTTATTTTGATCGCATCGTGTTCAGCGTGGAATGGTGATCAAGAATATACCCTAGATTGTATGATTCTGAGCAGTAGAAGGGGTTTTTCTAAGTATTGAAATCAGCGCCATCTAGTGACAAGTTTTCGAACTAAATTTTATTTTGATTGCATCGTGCTCAGCGTGAATTTCTGATCAAGAATATGTTTGTTTCAAATGGTTCTGAGCAGTAGAAGTGCCTTTTTCTAAGTATTTGAATGAGCGACACCTGGTGGCAAGTTTTGGAACTAAATTTTATTTTGATCGCATCGTGTTCAGCGTGAAATGCTGATCAAGAATATACTTTAGATTGCATGGTTCTGAGCAGTAGAAGGGGTTTTTCTAAGTATTGAAATCAGCGCCATCTAGTGACAAGTTTTGGAACTAAATTTTATTTTGATTGCATCGTGCTCAGCGTGAATTTCTGATCAAGAATATGTTTGTTTCAAATGGTTCTGAGCAGTAGAAGTGCCTTTTTCTAAGTAATTGAATGAGCGACACCTGGTGGCAAGTTTTGGAACTAAATTTTATTTTGATCGCATCGTGTTCAGCGTGAAATGCTGATCAAGAATATACCTTAGATTGCATGATTCTGAGCAGTAGAAGGGGTTTTTCTAAGTATTGAAATCAGCGCCATCTAGTGACAAGTTTTGGAACTAAATTTTATTTTGATCGCATCGTGCTCAGCGTGAATTTCTGATCAAGAATATGTTTGTTTCAAATGGTTCTGAGCAGTAGAAGTGCCTTTTTCTAAGTATTTGAATGAGCGACACCTGGTGGCAAGTTTTGGAACTAAATTTTATTTTGATCGCATCGTGTTCAGCGTGAAATGCTGATCAAGAATATACCTTAGATTGCATGATTCTGAGCAGTAGAAGGGGTTTTTCTAAGTATTGAAATCAGCGCCATCTAGTGACAAGTTTTGGAACTAAATTTTATTTTGATTGCATCGTGCTCAGCGTGAATTTCTGATCAAGAATATGGTTGTTTCAAATGGTTCTGAGCAGTAGAAGTGCCTTTTTCTAAGTATTTGAATGAGCGACACCTGGTGGCAAGTTTTGGAACTAAATTTTATTTTGATCGCATCGTGTCCGCGTGAATTTCTGATCAAGAATATGTTTGTTTCAAATGGTTCTGAGCAGTAGAAGTGCTTTTTTCTTAGTATTGAAATAAGCGCCATCTAGTTGCAAGTTTTGCAACTAAATTTTATTTTGATCGCATCGTGCTCAGCGTGAAATGCTTATCAAGAATATACCCTAGATTGCATGATTCTGAGCAGTAGAAGTGCCTTTTTCTAAGTATTTGAATGAGCGACACCTGGTGGCAAGTTTAGGAACTAAATTTTATTTTGATCGCATCGTGTTCAGCGTGGAATGCTGATCAAGAATATACCCTAGATTGTATGATTCTGAGCAGTAGAAGGGGTTTTTCTAAGTATTGAAATCAGCGCCATCTAGTGACAAGTTTTGGAACTAAATTTTATTTTGATCGCATCGTGCTCAGCGTGAATTTCTGATCAAGAATATGTTTGTTTCAAATGGTTCTGAGCAGTAGAAGTGCCTTTTTCTAAGTATTTGAATGAGCGACACCTGGTGGCAAGTTTTGGAACTAAATTTTATTTTGATCGCATCGTGCTCAGCGTAAAATTCTGATCAAGAATATGTTTGTTTCAAATGGTTCTGAGCAGCAAAAGTGCCTTTTTCTAAGTGTTGAAATCAGCGCCATCTAGTGACAAGTTTTGGAACTAAATTTTATTTTGATTGCATCGTGCTCAGCGTGAATTTCTGATCAAGAATATGTTTGTTTCAAATGGTTCTGAGCAGTAGAAGTGCCTTTTTCTAAGTATTTGAATGAGCGACACCTGGTGGCAAGTTTTGGAACTAAATTTTATTTTGATCGCATCGTGCTCAGCGTGAAATGCTTATCAAGAATATGTTTGTTTCAAATGGTTCTGAGCAGCAAAAGTGCCTTTTTCTAAGTGTTGAAATCAGCGCCATCTAGTGACAAGTTTTGGAACTAAATTTTATTTTGATCGCATCGTGCTCAGCGTGAATTTCTGATCAAGAATATGTTTGTTTCAAATGGTTCTGAGCAGTAGAAGTGCCTTTTTCTAAGTATTTGAATGAGCGACACCTGGTGGCAAGTTTTGGAACTAAATTTTATTTTGATTGCATCGTGCTCAGCGTGAATTTCTGATCAAGAATATGTTTGTTTCAAATGGTTCTGAGCAGCAGAAGTGCCTTTTTCTAAGTGTTGAAATCAGCGCCATCTAGTGACAAGTTTTCGAACTACATTTTATTTTGATCGCATCGTGCTCAGCGTGAATTTCTGATCAAGAATATGTTTGTTTCAAATGGTTCTGAGCAGTAGAAGTGCCTTTTTCTAAGTATTTGAATGAGCCACACCTGGTGGCAAGTTTTGGAACTAAATTTTATTTTGATCGCATCGTGCTCAGCGTGAAATGCTTATCAAGAATATGTTTGTTTCAAATGGTTCTGAGCAGCAGAAGTGCCTTTTTCTAAGTGTTGAAATCAGCGCCATCTAGTGACAAGTTTTGGAACTAAATTTTATTTTGATTGCATCGTGCTCAGCGTGAATTTCTGATCAAGAATATGTTTGTTTCAAATGGTTCTGAGCAGTAGAAGTGCCTTTTTCTAAGTATTTGAATGAGCGACACCTGGTGGCAAGTTTTGGAACTAAATTTTATTTTGATTGCATCGTGCTCAGCGTGAATTTCTGATCAAGAATATGTTTGTTTCAAATGGTTCTGAGCAGTAGAAATGCCTTTTTCTAACTGTTGAAATCAGCGCCATCTAGTGACAAGTTTTGGAACTAAATTTTATTTTGATCGCATCGTGCTCAGCGTGAATTTCTGATCAAGAATATGTTTGTTTCAAATGGTTCTGAGCAGTAGAAGTGCCTTTTTCTAAGTATTTGAATGAGCGACACCTGGTGGCAAGTTTTGGAACTAAATTTTATTTTGATCGCATCGTGTTCAGCGTGGAATGGTGATCAAGAATATACCCTAGATTGTATGATTCTGAGCAGTAGAAGGGGTTTTTCTAAGTATTGAAATCAGCGCCATCTAGTGACAAGTTTTCGAACTACATTTTATTTTGATCGCATCGTTTTCAGCGTAAATTTCTGATCAAGAATATGTTTGTTTCAAATGGTTCTGAGCAGTAGAAGTGCCTTTTTCTAAGTATTTGAATGAGCCACACCTGGTGGCAAGTTTTGGAACTAAATTTTATTTTGATCGCATCGTGCTCAGCGTGAAATGCTTATCAAGAATATGTTTGTTTCAAATGGTTCTGAGCAGCAGAAGTGCCTTTTTCTAAGTGTTGAAATCAGCGCCATCTAGTGGCAAGTTTTGGAACTAAATTTTATTTTGATTGCATCGTGCTCAGCGTGAATTTCTGATCAAGAATATGTTTGTTTCAAATGGTTCTGAGCAGTAGAAGTGCCTTTTTCTAAGTATTTGAATGAGCGACACCTGGTGGCAAGTTTTGGAACTAAATTTTATTTTGATCGCATCGTGCTCAGCGTAAAATTCTGATCAAGAATATGTTTGTTTCAAATGGTTCTGAGCAGCAAAAGTGCCTTTTTCTAAGTGTTGAAATCAGCGCCATCTAGTGACAAGTTTTGGAACTAAATTTTATTTTGATTGCATCGTGCTCAGCGTGAATTTCTGATCAAGAATATGTTTGTTTCAAATGGTTCTGAGCAGTAGAAGTGCCTTTTTCTAAGTATTTGAATGAGCGACACCTGGTGGCAAGTTTTGGAACTAAATTTTATTTTGATCGCATCGTGCTCAGCGTGAAATGCTTATCAAGAATATGTTTGTTTCAAATGGTTCTGAGCAGCAAAAGTGCCTTTTTCTAAGTGTTGAAATCAGCGCCATCTAGTGACAAGTTTTGGAACTAAATTTTATTTTGATCGCATCGTGCTCAGCGTGAATTTCTGATCAAGAATATGTTTGTTTCAAATGGTTCTGAGCAGTAGAAGTGCCTTTTTCTAAGTATTTGAATGAGCGACACCTGGTGGCAAGTTTTGGAACTAAATTTTATTTTGATTGCATCGTGCTCAGCGTGAATTTCTGATCAAGAATATGTTTGTTTCAAATGGTTCTGAGCAGCAGAAGTGCCTTTTTCTAAGTGTTGAAATCAGCGCCATCTAGTGACAAGTTTTCGAACTACATTTTATTTTGATCGCATCGTGCTCAGCGTGAATTTCTGATCAAGAATATGTTTGTTTCAAATGGTTCTGAGCAGTAGAAGTGCCTTTTTCTAAGTATTTGAATGAGCCACACCTGGTGGCAAGTTTTGGAACTAAATTTTATTTTGATCGCATCGTGCTCAGCGTGAAATGCTTATCAAGAATATGTTTGTTTCAAATGGTTCTGAGCAGCAGAAGTGCCTTTTTCTAAGTGTTGAAATCAGCGCCATCTAGTGACAAGTTTTGGAACTAAATTTTATTTTGATTGCATCGTGCTCAGCGTGAATTTCTGATCAAGAATATGTTTGTTTCAAATGGTTCTGAGCAGTAGAAGTGCCTTTTTCTAAGTATTTGAATGAGCGACACCTGGTGGCAAGTTTTGGAACTAAATTTTATTTTGATTGCATCGTGCTCAGCGTGAATTTCTGATCAAGAATATGTTTGTTTCAAATGGTTCTGAGCAGTAGAAATGCCTTTTTCTAACTGTTGAAATCAGCGCCATCTAGTGACAAGTTTTGGAACTAAATTTTATTTTGATTGCATCGTGCTCAGCGTGAATTTCTGATCAAGAATATGTTTGTTTCAAATGGTTCTGAGCAGTAGAAGTGCCTTTTTCTAAGTAATTGAATGAGCGACACCTGGTGGCAAGTTTTGGAACTAAATTTTATTTTGATCGCATCGTGTTCAGCGTGAAATGCTGATCAAGAATATACCTTAGATTGCATGATTCTGAGCAGTAGAAGGGGTTTTTCTAAGTATTGAAATCAGCGCCATCTAGTGACAAGTTTTGGAACTAAATTTTATTTTGATCGCATCGTGCTCAGCGTGAATTTCTGATCAAGAATATGTTTGTTTCAAATGGTTCTGAGCAGTAGAAGTGCCTTTTTCTAAGTATTTGAATGAGCGACACCTGGTGGCAAGTTTTGGAACTAAATTTTATTTTGATCGCATCGTGTTCAGCGTGAAATGCTGATCAAGAATATACCTTAGATTGCATGATTCTGAGCAGTAGAAGGGGTTTTTCTAAGTATTGAAATCAGCGCCATCTAGTGACAAGTTTTGGAACTAAATTTTATTTTGATTGCATCGTGCTCAGCGTGAATTTCTGATCAAGAATATGGTTGTTTCAAATGGTTCTGAGCAGTAGAAGTGCCTTTTTCTAAGTATTTGAATGAGCGACACCTGGTGGCAAGTTTTGGAACTAAATTTTATTTTGATCGCATCGTGTCCGCGTGAATTTCTGATCAAGAATATGTTTGTTTCAAATGGTTCTGAGCAGTAGAAGTGCTTTTTTCTTAGTATTGAAATAAGCGCCATCTAGTTGCAAGTTTTGCAACTAAATTTTATTTTGATCGCATCGTGCTCAGCGTGAAATGCTTATCAAGAATATACCCTAGATTGCATGATTCTGAGCAGTAGAAGTGCCTTTTTCTAAGTATTTGAATGAGCGACACCTGGTGGCAAGTTTAGGAACTAAATTTTATTTTGATCGCATCGTGTTCAGCGTGGAATGCTGATCAAGAATATACCCTAGATTGTATGATTCTGAGCAGTAGAAGGGGTTTTTCTAAGTATTGAAATCAGCGCCATCTAGTGACAAGTTTTGGAACTAAATTTTATTTTGATCGCATCGTGCTCAGCGTGAATTTCTGATCAAGAATATGTTTGTTTCAAATGGTTCTGAGCAGTAGAAGTGCCTTTTTCTAAGTATTTGAATGAGCGACACCTGGTGGCAAGTTTTGGAACAAAATTTTATTTTGATCGCATCGTGCTCAGCGTGAAATGCTTATCAAGAATATGTTTGTTTCAAATGGTTCTGAGCAGCAGAAGTGCCTTTTTCTAAGTGTTGAAATCAGCGCCATCTAGTGGCAAGTTTTGGAACTAAATTTTATTTTGATTGCATCGTGCTCAGCGTGAATTTCTGATCAAGAATATGTTTGTTTCAAATGGTTCTGAGCAGTAGAAGTGCCTTTTTCTAAGTATTTGAATGAGCGACACCTGGTGGCAAGTTTTGGAACTAAATTTTATTTTGATCGCATCGTGCTCAGCGTAAAATTCTGATCAAGAATATGTTTGTTTCAAATGGTTCTGAGCAGCAAAAGTGCCTTTTTCTAAGTGTTGAAATCAGCGCCATCTAGTGACAAGTTTTGGAACTAAATTTTATTTTGATTGCATCGTGCTCAGCGTGAATTTCTGATCAAGAATATGTTTGTTTCAAATGGTTCTGAGCAGTAGAAGTGCCTTTTTCTAAGTATTTGAATGAGCGACACCTGGTGGCAAGTTTTGGAACTAAATTTTATTTTGATCGCATCGTGCTCAGCGTGAAATGCTTATCAAGAATATGTTTGTTTCAAATGGTTCTGAGCAGCAAAAGTGCCTTTTTCTAAGTGTTGAAATCAGCGCCATCTAGTGACAAGTTTTGGAACTAAATTTTATTTTGATCGCATCGTGCTCAGCGTGAATTTCTGATCAAGAATATGTTTGTTTCAAATGGTTCTGAGCAGTAGAAGTGCCTTTTTCTAAGTATTTGAATGAGCGACACCTGGTGGCAAGTTTTGGAACTAAATTTTATTTTGATTGCATCGTGCTCAGCGTGAATTTCTGATCAAGAATATGTTTGTTTCAAATGGTTCTGAGCAGCAGAAGTGCCTTTTTCTAAGTGTTGAAATCAGCGCCATCTAGTGACAAGTTTTCGAACTACATTTTATTTTGATCGCATCGTGCTCAGCGTGAATTTCTGATCAAGAATATGTTTGTTTCAAATGGTTCTGAGCAGTAGAAGTGCCTTTTTCTAAGTATTTGAATGAGCCACACCTGGTGGCAAGTTTTGGAACTAAATTTTATTTTGATCGCATCGTGCTCAGCGTGAAATGCTTATCAAGAATATGTTTGTTTCAAATGGTTCTGAGCAGCAGAAGTGCCTTTTTCTAAGTGTTCTAATCAGCGCCATCTAGTGACAAGTTTTGGAACTAAATTTTATTTTGATTGCATCGTGCTCAGCGTGAATTTCTGATCAAGAATATGTTTGTTTCAAATGGTTCTGAGCAGTAGAAGTGCCTTTTTCTAAGTATTTGAATGAGCGACACCTGGTGGCAAGTTTTGGAACTAAATTTTATTTTGATTGCATCGTGCTCAGCGTGAATTTCTGATCAAGAATATGTTTGTTTCAAATGGTTCTGAGCAGTAGAAATGCCTTTTTCTAACTGTTGAAATCAGCGCCATCTAGTGACAAGTTTTGGAACTAAATTTTATTTTGATCGCATCGTGCTCAGCGTGAATTTCTGATCAAGAATATGTTTGTTTCAAATGGTTCTGAGCAGTAGAAGTGCCTTTTTCTAAGTATTTGAATGAGCGACACCTGGTGGCAAGTTTTGGAACTAAATTTTATTTTGATCGCATCGTGTTCAGCGTGGAATGGTGATCAAGAATATACCCTAGATTGTATGATTCTGAGCAGTAGAAGGGGTTTTTCTAAGTATTGAAATCAGCGCCATCTAGTGACAAGTTTTCGAACTAAATTTTATTTTGATTGCATCGTGCTCAGCGTGAATTTCTGATCAAGAATATGTTTGTTTCAAATGGTTCTGAGCAGTAGAAGTGCCTTTTTCTAAGTATTTGAATGAGCGACACCTGGTGGCAAGTTTTGGAACTAAATTTTATTTTGATCGCATCGTGTTCAGCGTGAAATGCTGATCAAGAATATACTTTAGATTGCATGGTTCTGAGCAGTAGAAGGGGTTTTTCTAAGTATTGAAATCAGCGCCATCTAGTGACAAGTTTTGGAACTAAATTTTATTTTGATCGCATCGTGCTCAGCGTGAATTTCTGATCAAGAATATGTTTGTTTCAAATGGTTCTGAGCAGTAGAAGTGCCTTTTTCTAAGTATTTGAATGAGCGACACCTGGTGGCAAGTTTTGGAACTAAATTTTATCTTGATCGCATCGTGTTCAGCGTGAAATGCTGATCAAGAATATACCTTAGATTGCATGATTCTGAGCAGTAGAAGGGGTTTTTCTAAGTATTGAAATCAGCGCCATCTAGTGACAAGTTTTGGAACTAAATTTTATTTTGATTGCATCGTGCTCAGCGTGAATTTCTGATCAAGAATATGTTTGTTTCAAATGGTTCTGAGCAGTAGAAGTGCCTTTTTCTAAGTAATTGAATGAGCGACACCTGGTGGCAAGTTTTGGAACTAAATTTTATTTTGATCGCATCGTGTTCAGCGTGAAATGCTGATCAAGAATATACCTTAGATTGCATGATTCTGAGCAGTAGAAGGGGTTTTTCTAAGTATTGAAATCAGCGCCATCTAGTGACAAGTTTTGGAACTAAATTTTATTTTGATCGCATCGTGCTCAGCGTGAATTTCTGATCAAGAATATGTTTGTTTCAAATGGTTCTGAGCAGCAGAAGTGCCTTTTTCTAAGTGTTGAAATCAGCGCCATCTAGTGACAAGTTTTGGAACTAAATTTTATTTTGATTGCATCGTGCTCAGCGTGAATTTCTGATCAAGAATATGTTTGTTTCAAATGGTTCTGAGCAGTAGAAATGCCTTTTTCTAAGTGTTGAAATCAGCGCCATCTAGTGACAAGTTTTGGAACTAAATTTTATTTTGATCTTATCGTGCTCAGCGTGAATTTCTGATCAAGAATATGTTTGTTTCAAATGGTTCTGAGCAGTAGAAGTGCCTTTTTCTAAGTATTTGAATGAGCGACACCTGGTGGCAAGTTTTGGAACTAAATTTTATTTTGATCGCATCGTGTTCAGCGTGAAATGCTGATCAAGAATATACCTTAGATTGCATGATTCTGAGCAGTAGAAGGGGTTTTTCTAAGTATTGAAATCAGCGCCATCTAGTGACAAGTTTTGGAACTAAATTTTATTTTGATTGCATCGTGCTCAGCGTGAATTTCTGATCAAGAATATGGTTGTTTCAAATGGTTCTGAGCAGTAGAAGTGCCTTTTTCTAAGTATTTGAATGAGCGACACCTGGTGGCAAGTTTTGGAACTAAATTTTATTTTGATCGCATCGTGCTCAGCGTGCAATTCTGATCAAGAATATGTTTGTTTCAAATGGTTCTGAGCAGCAGAAGTGCCTTTTTCTAAGTGTTGAAATCAGCGCCATCTAGTGACAAGTTTTGGAACTAAATTTTATTTTGATCGCATCGTGTTCAGCGTGAAATGCTGATCAAGAATATACCTTAGATTGCATGATTCTGAGCAGTAGAAGGGGTTTTTCTAAGTATTGAAATCAGCGCCATCTAGTGACAAGTTTTGGAACTAAATTTTATTTTGATCGCATCGTGCTCAGCGTGAATTTCTGATCAAGAATATGTTTGTTTCAAATGGTTCTGAGCAGCAGAAGTGCCTTTTTCTAAGTGTTGAAATCAGCGCCATCTAGTGACAAGTTTTGGAACTAAATTTTATTTTGATCGCATCGTGCTCAGCGTGAAATTCTGATCAAAATATGTTTGTTTCAAATGGTTCTGAGCAGCAGAAGTGCCTTTTTCTAAGTGTTGAAATCAGCGCCATCTAGTGACAAGTTTTGGAACTAAATTTTATTTTGATTGCATCGTGCTCAGCGTGAATTTCTGATCAAGAATATGTTTGTTTCAAATGATTCTGAGCAGTAGAAGTGCCTTTTTCTAAGTATTTGAATGAGCGACACCTGGTGGCAAGTTTTGGAACTAAATTTTATTTTGATCGCATCGTGTTCAGCGTGAAATGCTGATCAAGAATATACCTTAGATTGCATGATTCTGAGCAGTAGAAGGGGTTTTTCTAAGTATTGAAATCAGCGCCATCTAGTGACAAGTTTTGGAACTAAATTTTATTTTGATTGCATCGTGCTCAGCGTGAATTTCTGATCAAGAATATGTTTGTTTCAAATGGTTCTGAGCAGTAGAAGTGCCTTTTTCTAAGTATTTGAATGAGTGACACCTGGTGGCAAGTTTTGGAACTAAATTTTATTTTGATCGCATCGTGTTCAGCGTGAAATGCTGATCAAGAATATACCTTAGATTGCATGATTCTGAGCAGTAGAAGGGGTTTTTCTAAGTATTGAAATCAGCGCCATCTAGTGACAAGTTTTGGAACTAAATTTTATTTTGATCGCATCGTGCTCAGCGTGAATTTCTGATCAAGAATATGTTTGTTTCAAATGGTTCTGAGCAGCAGAAGTGCCTTTTTCTAAGTGTTGAAATCAGCGCCATCTAGTGACAAGTTTTGGAACTAAATTTTATTTTGATTGCATCGTGCTCAGCGTGAATTTCTGATCAAGAATATGTTTGTTTCAAATGGTTCTGAGCAGTAGAAATGCCTTTTTCTAAGTGTTGAAATCAGCGCCATCTAGTGACAAGTTTTGGAACTAAATTTTATTTTGATCTTATCGTGCTCAGCGTGAATTTCTGATCAAGAATATGTTTGTTTCAAATGGTTCTGAGCAGTAGAAGTGCCTTTTTCTAAGTATTTGAATGAGCGACACCTGGTGGCAAGTTTTGGAACTAAATTTTATTTTGATCGCATCGTGTTCAGCGTGAAATGCTGATCAAGAATATACCTTAGATTGCATGATTCTGAGCAGTAGAAGGGGTTTTTCTAAGTATTGAAATCAGCGCCATCTAGTGACAAGTTTTGGAACTAAATTTTATTTTGATTGCATCGTGCTCAGCGTGAATTTCTGATCAAGAATATGGTTGTTTCAAATGGTTCTGAGCAGTAGAAGTGCCTTTTTCTAAGTATTTGAATGAGCGACACCTGGTGGCAAGTTTTGGAACTAAATTTTATTTTGATCGCATCGTGCTCAGCGTGCAATTCTGATCAAGAATATGTTTGTTTCAAATGGTTCTGAGCAGCAGAAGTGCCTTTTTCTAAGTGTTGAAATCAGCGCCATCTAGTGACAAGTTTTGGAACTAAATTTTATTTTGATCGCATCGTGTTCAGCGTGAAATGCTGATCAAGAATATACCTTAGATTGCATGATTCTGAGCAGTAGAAGGGGTTTTTCTAAGTATTGAAATCAGCGCCATCTAGTGACAAGTTTTGGAACTAAATTTTATTTTGATCGCATCGTGCTCAGCGTGAATTTCTGATCAAGAATATGTTTGTTTCAAATGGTTCTGAGCAGCAGAAGTGCCTTTTTCTAAGTGTTGAAATCAGCGCCATCTAGTGACAAGTTTTGGAACTAAATTTTATTTTGATCGCATCGTGCTCAGCGTGAAATTCTGATCAAAATATGTTTGTTTCAAATGGTTCTGAGCAGCAGAAGTGCCTTTTTCTAAGTGTTGAAATCAGCGCCATCTAGTGACAAGTTTTGGAACTAAATTTTATTTTGATTGCATCGTGCTCAGCGTGAATTTCTGATCAAGAATATGTTTGTTTCAAATGATTCTGAGCAGTAGAAGTGCCTTTTTCTAAGTATTTGAATGAGTGACACCTGGTGGCAAGTTTTGGAACTAAATTTTATTTTGATCGCATCGTGTTCAGCGTGGAATGCTGATCAAGAATATACCCTAGATTGTATGATTCTGAGCAGTAGAAGGGGTTTTTCTAAGTATTGAAATCAGCGCCATCTAGTGACAAGTTTTGGAACTAAATTTTATTTTGATCGCATCGTGCTCAGCGTGAATTTCTGATCAAGAATATGTTTGTTTCAAATGGTTCTGAGCAGTAGAAATGCCTTTTTCTAAGTGTTGAAATCAGCGCCATCTAGTGACAAGTTTTGGAACTAAATTTTATTTTGATCGCATCGTGCTCAGCGTGAAATTCTGATCAAGAACATGTTTGTTTCAAATGGTTCTGAGCAGCAGAAGTGCCTTTTTCTAAGTGTTGAAATCAGCGCCATCTAGTGACAAGTTTTGGAACTAAATTTTATTTTGATCGCATCGTGCTCAGCGTGAAATTCTGATCAAGAATATGTTTGTTTCAAATGGTTCTGAGCAGCAGAAGTGCCTTTTTCTAAGTGTTGAAATCAGCGCCATCTAGTGACAAGTTTTGGAACTAAATTTTATTTTGATCGCATCGTGCTCAGCGTGAAATTCTGATCAAGAATATGTTTGTTTCAAATGGTTCTGAGCAGCAGAAGTGCCTTTTTCTAAGTGTTGAAATCAGCGCCATCTAGTGACAAGTTTTGGAACTAAATTTTATTTTGATCGCATCGTGTCCGCGTGAATTTCTGATCAAGAATATGTTTGTTTCAAATGGTTCTGAGCAGTAGAAGTGCCTTTTTCTAAGTATTAACATGAGCGACACCTGGTGGCAAGTTTTGGAACTAAATTTTATTTTGATCGCATCGTGTTCAGCGTGAAATGCTGATCAAGAATATACCTTAGATTGCATGATTCTGAGCAGTAGAAGGGGTTTTTCTAAGTATTGAAATCAGAGCCATCTAGTGACAAGTTTTCGAACTAAATTTTATTTTGATCGCATCGTGTCCGCGTGAATTTCTGATCAAGAATATGTTTGTTTCAAATGGTTCTGAGCAGTAGAAATGCCTTTTTCTAAGTGTTGAAATCAGCGCCATCTAGTGACAAGTTTTGGAACTAAATTTTATTTTGATCTTATCGTGCTCAGCGTGAATTTCTGATCAAGAATATGTTTGTTTCAAATGGTTCTGAGCAGTAGAAGTGCCTTTTTCTAAGTATTTGAATGAGCGACACCTGGTGGCAAGTTTTGGAACTAAATTTTATTTTGATCGCATCGTGTTCAGCGTGAAATGCTGATCAAGAATATACCTTAGATTGCATGATTCTGAGCAGTAGAAGGGGTTTTTCTAAGTATTGAAATCAGCGCCATCTAGTGACAAGTTTTGGAACTAAATTTTATTTTGATTGCATCGTGCTCAGCGTGAATTTCTGATCAAGAATATGGTTGTTTCAAATGGTTCTGAGCAGTAGAAGTGCCTTTTTCTAAGTATTTGAATGAGCGACACCTGGTGGCAAGTTTTGGAACTAAATTTTATTTTGATCGCATCGTGCTCAGCGTGAATTTCTGATCAAGAATATGTTTGTTTCAAATGGTTCTGAGCAGTAGAAGTGCCTTTTTCTAAGTATTTGAATGAGCGACACCTGGTGGCAAGTTTTGGAACTAAATTTTATTTTGATCGCATCGTGCTCAGCGTGAAATTCTGATCAAGAATATGTTTGTTTCAAATGGTTCTGAGCAGCAGAAGTGCCTTTTTCTAAGTGTTGAAATCAGCGCCATCTAGTGACAAGTTTTGGAACTAAATTTTATTTTGATTGCATCGTGCTCAGCGTGAATTTCTGATCAAGAATATGTTTGTTTCAAATGGTTCTGAGCAGTAGAAGTGCCTTTTTCTAAGTATTTGAATGAGCGACACCTGGTGGCAAGTTTTAGAACTAAATTTTATTTTGATCGCATCGTGCTCAGCGTGAATTTCTGATCAAGAATATGTTTGTTTCAAATGGTTCTGAGCAGTAGAAGTGCCTTTTTCTAAGTATTTGAATGAGCGACACCTGGTGGCAAGTTTTGGAACTAAATTTTATTTTGATCGCATCGTGCTCAGCGTGAAATTCTGATCAAGAATATGTTTGTTTCAAATGGTTCTGAGCAGCAGAAGTGCCTTTTTCTAAGTGTTGAAATCAGCGCCATCTAGTGACAAGTTTTGGAACTAAATTTTATTTTGATTGCATCGTGCTCAGCGTGAATTTCTGATCAAGAATATGTTTGTTTCAAATGGTTCTGAGCAGTAGAAGTGCCTTTTTCTAAGTATTTGAATGAGTGACACCTGGTGGCAAGTTTTGGAACTAAATTTTATTTTGATCGCATCGTGTTCAGCGTGAAATGCCGATCAAGAATATACCTTAGATTGCATGATTCTGAGCAGTAGAAGGGGTTTTTCTAAGTATTGAAATCAGCGCCATCTAGTGACAAGTTTTGGAACTAAATTTTATTTTGATTGCATCGTGCTCAGCGTGAATTTCTGATCAAGAATATGTTTGTTTCAAATGGTTCTGAGCAGTAGAAGTCCTTTTTTCTAAGTATTTGAATGAGCGACACCTGGTGGCAAGTTTTGGAACTAAATTTTATTTTGATCGCATCGTGTTCAGCGTGAAATGCTGATCAAGAATATACCTTAGATTGCATGATTCTGAGCAGTAGAAGGGGTTTTTCTAAGTATTGAAATCAGCGCCATCTAGTGACAAGTTTTCGAACTAAATTTTATTTTGATCGCATCGTGCTCAGCGTGAATTTCTGATCAAGAATATGTTTGTTTCAAATGGTTCTGAGCAGTAGAAGTGCCTTTTTCTAAGTATTTGAATGAGCGACACCTGGTGGCAAGTTTTGGAACTAAATTTTATTTTGATCGCATCGTGCTCAGCGTGAATTTCTGATCAAGAATATGTTTGTTTCAAATGGTTCTGAGCAGTAGAAATGCCTTTTTCTAAGTGTTGAAATCAGCGCCATCTAGTGACAAGTTTTGGAACTAAATTTTATTTTGATCGCATCGTGCTCAGCGTGAAATTCTGATCAAGAATATGTTTGTTTCAAATGGTTCTGAGCAGCAGAAGTGCCTTTTTCTAAGTGTGGAAATCAGCGCCATCTAGTGACAAGTTTTGGAACTAAATTTTATTTTGATTGCGTCGTGCTCAGCGTGAATTTCTGATCAAGAATATGTTTGTTTCAAATGGTTCTGAGCAGTAGAAGTGCCTTTTTCTAAGTATTTGAATGAGCGACACCTGGTGGCAAGTTTTGGAACTAAATTTTATTTTGATCGCATCGTGCTCAGCGTGAATTTCTGATCAAGAATATGTTTGTTTCAAATGGTTCTGAGCAGTAGAAATGCCTTTTTCTAAGTGGTTAGGTTAGGTTAGGTTAGGTTAGGTTAGGTTATGTCCATTAAAGCAAAAATAAAAAATCTTTTAGGCATGACCACCCGGAAAAAAGAGAAGAAATAAAAGAGCCGTGTCAATGTGTGGTGTGTGGAAATTGTGCAAATATTTTCTTCAGTTTTCTTTTTTTTATTACTTTGATTATCGCCAGATTGGAAGAGCCAAAGGGCACGTGAAGACGTCCAAGCTCACCGGCACCCCCAGACCACGCCGAGCTCTAAGGCTATCTCGAACAGACGTGATGCACGCAAGGGAGCTTGAACTCGTTCCGCATTCCCAGCTTTCCTTTCCTTTAAAAAACCAAATTTTCTTCTTCTTCGGCTATAGTTGCGTGTTTAAAAATGTCTCAGTATTTTAATTTCTGTATAGGACAGGGCCTGATCCCCGGATACGAGACCGGGCCTCGCTAAATGCTCAAGATATCATCGCATAATCAGCGTCGGTCTCGCAACCTTGTTAGGTTTGTTATTAAAAACAAAAATAAAAAATTTTTTTTTGGGCTGGCTACCGAGAAAAAAGAGAAGAAAATAAAAAAATAAAAAATAAAAGAGCCGTGTTTATGTGTGTGTGATTTGTGCAAAATAGTTTCTTCAGTTTTCTTCTTTTTATTACTTTGATTAACTCCAGATTGGAAGAGCCAAAGGGCACGTGAAGAAGTCCGAGCTCACCGAACCCGCCACCCCCAGACCATGTCGAGCTCTTAGGCTATCTCGAACAAGCGTGATGTACGCGAGGGAGCCAGAACTAGTTCCGAATTCCCAGCTTTCCTTTCCGGTGAAAACCAAACTTTCTTCTTCTTCGGATTTTTGTAATAGTAAATTTAGAGATGGGTTTTAAATTGAATAGCCGAGGCATGCTACAATAGCTGTGTTTTCCATTTATTATTTTCTTGTAGAGTTAAGTCCTGGGTATCCTTTTGAAAATTTAAAATAATATCTCCGGTAAAGCGTTGGCTAACAAGCCGAATTTTTAAGAGTAGAAAAAATAAATAGAGGTGCTATTCAAGTTCGGCGTAACAGATTGAGTTAAAGATGTGTATTTTTTACAGATTCGGTGAATCATAAGAATCCAAATTAACTCAGCATGAAGAAAGGTTTTGACATAAAAAACGAATTATCGTTTTGCCAGGTCTTGAGTGTTGGTGTTTTCATTTTCTGCGGTAATTTTCTGGCTAAATGGCCTCCTTTTGAGTTCCGAAGGACAATGAAGTTGCTTTTAAGAGAGATAACGGTGACTGAATGACCCGGCATGAGAAACTGAGTTGAGCGGAAAACATTTTAAGTTAGTTAAAATATTTTAAAGTCCTTGAGGGAAGTTAAAATGGTGCTCGTAGTACTTTTTTATTAAAAAATTGTGTTTTAAATAGACAATTTTTCCTTGGAGATCTTGAATTATGAAAATTTGTTATATAGAAAAATAAATCTATCCGTTCAGATACGTAGAGTTTTGTTCCAAGTCCAGAAAGAATTAAAAGAAGATTGGAGAACCCAGAATAGAGGTCTGAGTTTAACGGAAAAAATTTTTGAAGTAAGTTAAAGATGTATAGATTTCATTTTCCGTTGTTGAATCCACGTTGGAATCGGCGTCTGAATTTTTTAGATTCAGGTGAAGACCAGAGAATTTTTTTGTTGAACTATATTTGCTTGATTTTCGAAATTGATGGGAATGTGTTGTAGAATAAATAAAAATATCTTATGTAGTAAATAAATGCATAATTAAATCTAATTACTTAGTAAAAAAGGGAATTCTAATCCAGTTCGTCAGTTGAGAATCCAAATTTATCTATGCCATAAGCATAGACGCCAGAATTTCGACTCCTATCTCAATATTCTGATTTGGACGGAGTCAGAGACAGCCCAGAAGGGACCGTTCTCTACTGGATCCCTTGCTTATCATTAAAAATATATTATAAAGCTAACACAAATGCAGATTTTAAAATATGTGTCTTCTTTGTTGAGTTTTTCTTCATTTCAGGCGATTCCAGTTGATTTGGTTTTTAAAGATGTCTTATTTTAATGGGGTAGACAAGGGAGAAGGAAAGGAAATTGCTTACTTTTGTATTTATTCCATTTTCAATGATTTTTCTTTAGGAGCCGCAATGGCGAACCACTAGATGTATCAATACCCACACGTGCCTTTCAAAAGGTGGCAGGAAAACTACCCCTTATCAGACATCGCCACGGTACGAGTGTATCTTACCATTGCTAGAGCAATTAGGCTTGGGTAATTGACACGAGGGAGCAATTACTAGCTCTAAGTCTCATAATAACAAGGCCATACTCGTGAGTGAGTTGAAATGCAAAGCATTAGAACTGCACTCTATGAATTTGGATTGAATAAACACAGGTGTATATAGCGTGGAAGGAGGGGTGGGTACTTAACATTATTCCCTTGGTTTGATTCGAGGTGGAAGGAGCCCGGACTCCAACCGCCACTCCATAGTCTCTAGTCGCACACGGGGAGCCGCCAGATAAATTAAAGATGAGTTAAAGATGATTCCCTTGGAGTGTATAAGTAGGGAAAGGTGGGACTTAGTTAGCCACCCATAGTAGTTATACACAGCAAGAAGGGAACGGATACAAAGATCAATTACACAGAATGCATTAAGACGAGAAATAGCGGTAGCATTAAAAAATGCTGGTAGCGGTGCCTACTTCCGGTTAAATCCAGGGTCCTGGGCATTGTTTTCCAGTGTGATCCATAGGGTGGCTCCTTCTCCTGGGTAGCATTGGGTCCTGTAGCAGAGATGTTGCCCGGGCGAGCTCCGGAAACTGACTGAGCTCCGGCCATGAGGCTCGCTGCTTGTATAGTCCTTTTGCCGGAAGTGGGCGTATTCAGAATTGGCGCAATTCCTTTGTTGTGTGGCCTTGGCTGCTGAACTCAGTTGGCCTTGGCCGTTGAACTCATTTGACCTTGGGTTTAGGCCCAGGTGGCCCCGAGGTTTACGCCGATAATCTCAGATGGGCCCCGATAGTCTCAGATTGACGCCGATAGTCTCAGGTTGGTGCCGTTACGCCATCTAGCGGTCGATATTAACAACTTTTCAAAAAATCAAGTTTCTTCAAAACGCCATCTAGCGGTCGTTATTAACAACTTTTCACGCCATCTAGCGGTCGTTATTAACAACTCTTCAAAAATTAGTTTCTTCAGAACGCCATCTAGCGGTCGTTATTAACAACCTTTCACGCCATCTAGCGGTCGTTATTAACAACTTTTCAAAAATTAGTTTGTCATTTTAAAAGCAAAAAAAAGAATTTTTTGGGCTGGCTTACCGGGAAAAAAGAGAAGAAAATAAAAAAATAAAAAAATAAAAGAGCCGTGTTTATGTGTAGTGTGTGATTTGTGATAAAATAGTTTCTTCAGTTTTCTTCTTTTTATTACTTTGATTAACTCCAGGTCGGAAGAGCCAAAGGGCACGTGAAGAAGTCCGAGCTCACCGGACCCGCCACCCCCAGACCATGTCGAGCTCTTAGGCTATCTCGAACAGGCGTGATGTACGCGAGGGAGCCCGAACTAGTTCCGAATTCCCAGCTTTCCTTTCCGGTGAAAACCAAACTTTCTTCTTCTTCGGTTTTTTGTAATAGTAAATTTAGAGATGGGTTTTAAATTGAATAGCTGAGGCATACTAACAGAGATTTGTTTTTTCATTTATTTTTTTCTTTGTAGAGTTAAATCTTGGGATCCTTTTGAAAATTTAAGATAATATCTCCGGTAAATTGGTGGCTAACAAGCCGTTTTAAGAGTAGATAAAATATGTAGAGGTGATGTTCAAGTTCGGCGTAACAGATTGAGTTAAAGATGTATATTTCTAATAGATTCGGTGAATCAAAAGAATCCGAATTAACTCAACATGAAAATAGGTTTTGACATAGAAATCGAATTATCGTAAGGCCAGGTCTTGAGTGCTGGCGTTTTTCATTTTCTGTGGTAATTTTCTGGCTAAGTGGCCTCCTTTTCATTTCAAAATAGAATAAATACGATTTGTTGGGTGGTTTTGGATAAACAAAACCAGCGAAGAAAAAACCTTTCACGAATTTTAATTCCCTTTCCAGTCCTGAAGGACAATTAAGTTGCATATAAGAGAGGTAACGGTGACTGAAGGACCCGGCATGAGAAACTGAGTTGAGCGGAAAACATTTTAAGTTAGTTGAAATATTTCAAAGTCCTTGAGGGAAGTTTAGAACGGAGCTCGTAGTACTTTTTTATTTAAAAAATAGTGTTTTAAATAGAAATTTCTTCTTTGGAGATCTTGAATTGTAAAAAAATTTGAATATAGAGAAATAAATCCATCCCTTCGGATACGTAGAGTTTTGTTCCAAGTCCGGAAAGAATTAAAATAAGATTGGAGGACTCAGAATAGAGGTCTGAGTTAAACGGGAAAAATTTGAAGGTAGTCACAGATGTATAAATTTCGTATTCCGTTGTTGAATCTAAGTTGATATTGGCGTCCGAACTTGTTAGATTCAGGTGAAGATCAGAGACTTTTTTTGTTGAACCATATTGGTTTGATTTTCCGGAATTGATGGGAATGTCTTGTAGAGTAAATAAAAATAATTTATATAGTAAATAAATGCATAATTAAATCTAAATTCTTAGTAAAAAAAGGGAATTCTAATCCAGTTCGTCAGTTGAGAATCCAAATTTATCTATGCCATAAGCATAGACGCCAGAATTTCGACTCCTATCTCAATATTCTGATTTGGACGGAGTCAGAGACAGCCCAGAAGGGACCGTTCTCTACTGGATCCCTTAACTTATCTTTAAATATATATTTAAAAGCTAACACAAATGCAATTTAAAAATATGTGTCTTCTTTGTTGAGTTTGTTCTTCATTTCAAGTCCAGTTGGTTTGGTTTTTAAAGATGTCTTAATTTTAACCAGGGTAGAATAGGAAGGAAAGGATTCTGCTTACTTTTGTGTTAATTTCCATCTTCAATGATCGTTCTTTTGGAGCCGCAATGGCGAACCGCGAGATGCATCAAAACCCACACATGCCTTTCAAAAGGTGGCAGATAAACTACCCCTTATCGGACAACGTCACGGTTCGAGTGTTTCTTACTATTGCTAGAGCAATTAGGCTTGGGTAACAGTCACAAGGAGCAATTACTAGCTCTAAGTCTCATCGTAACAACAGCCATACTCGTGAGTGAGTTGTGTCGCTACGCAACAGAACTGCACCCAATGAATTTGGATTTAAATGAACACAGGTGTATATAGCGTGGTAGGAGGGGTAGGTACTTAACATTATTCCCTTGGTTTGATTCGAGGTGGAAGGCAGTGGGGACTCTAACCGCCACTCCATAGTCTCTAGTCGCACACGGGGAGCCGCCAGAATGAATAAAGATGAGTTTAGAGATGATTCCCCCGGGGTGAAAGAGTAGGGAAAGGTGGGACTTAGTTAGCCACCCATAGTAGTCTTACACCGCAAGAAGGGAACGGGTACACAGATCAAATACACAGAATGCATTAAGACGAGGAAATAGCGGTAGCATTAAAAAATGCTGGTGGCGGTGCCTACTTCTGGTTCACTCCAGGGTCCTGGGCCTGGCTCCTTCTCCTGAGTAGTGGTGGGTCCTGTAGAAGAGGTGTTGCTCGGGCGAGCTCCGGAATCCAACTGAGCTCTGGCCATGAGGCGCGCTGTTTATATAGCCCTCTCTCCGGAAGGGGGCGTATTTAATTTTGGTGAAAAAGCCTTTAATCCCTTTTGTATGGCCTTGGTTCCCACGCGGCCAGTGGCCTTGGTTCCCACGCGGTCAGTGGCCTTGGTTTCCATGCGGCTAGTGGCCTTGGCCACACCACGTGGTTTGATGGTGACCGGGGCGGCCTTTATGGTGACCAGGTCATGCTCGATGGTGACCGGGTCAGACTCTATGGTGACCAGGTCAGCCTCCATGGTGACCGGGTCAGTCTTGAAATTTGTGTCGATTTTTATGGTGACCAGGGCAGCCTCGATGATGACCGGGTCTGTCTCTATGGTGACCAGGTCAGCCTCCATGGTGACCGGGTCAGTCTTGAAATTTGTGTCGATTTTTATGGTGACCAGGGCAGCCTCGATGATGACCGGGTCAGTCTCTATGTTGACCGGGTCAGCCTCCATGGTACAAATAGGTTGATGGTGACCGGGCCAGTCTCCATGTTGGCCAGGCCAAGCTCAATGGTGACCGGGGCAGTCTTAATGGTGACCGGGTCAGCTTCACGCAATTTTTTGAAAGAGCGCCATCTAGCGGTGGTTATTAACAACTTTATTAAAAATCAATTTTCTTCAAAACGCAATCTAGCGGTAGTTTTTAATAACTTTTAGCAAAAGAATACAGCAGTGGGTTGATCGTACCGAACTTGATTCAGGGTGACGACGATTTTTCCATTGTCATGCCGATACTCTTAAATTGATAACTCCAGGTTAGGTTAGGTTAGGCCGTGAGTGTTTACACTTTTTAATTCTTAAATAAAAACACTCTTAAATTGAAAACTCAAGGTTAGGTTAGGTTAGGCCGTGAGTGTTTACACTTTTTAATTCTCAATTAAAAACCTGACATAGCTTAGTGCGCGTAGCGCACACCAGAGCTGTCCTTAGGTCGCGTAGCGATCATTTCAACATCCCAGAACTTAGATCGCGTAGCGATCACCACAACATCTATGAACTTAGTTCGCGCAGCGAACTCATATATCATTCTTTCCACCAGTCTATTGCAAAAAAAATAGGATGATTGTCCATTTCTGATGAGAATAGTTTCTTCTGTTTTTCTTCTTTTTATTATTTTGATTATCGCCAGATTGGAAGAGCCAAAGGGCACGTGAAGTAGTCCAGGCTCGCCGAACCCGCCACCCCCAGACCATGTCGAGCTCTTAGGCTATCTCGAACAGGCGTGATGTACGCGAGGGAGCCTGAACTAGTTCCGAATTCCCAGCTTTCCTTTCCTTTGAAAAACCAAATTTTCTTCTTCTTCGGCTTTAGTTGCGTGTTTAAAAATGTCGGTATTTTGGTCTCTGTAAAGGACAGGGCCTGATCCCCGGATACGAGACCGGTACACGCGAAAATGCTTAAAATATCATTGCATAATCAGCGTCGGTCCCGCAACCTGCGTAGGTTTGTCATTTTAAAAGCAAAAAAAAGAATTTTTTGGGCTGGCTTACCGGGAAAAAAGAGAAGAAAATAAAAAAATAAAAAAATAAAAGAGCCGTGTTTATGTGTAGTGTGTGATTTGTGATAAAATAGTTTCTTCAGTTTTCTTCTTTTTATTACTTTGATTAACTCCAGGTCGGAAGAGCCAAAGGGCACGTGAAGAAGTCCGAGCTCACCGGACCCGCCACCCCCAGACCATGTCGAGCTCTTAGGCTATCTCGAACAGGCGTGATGTACGCGAGGGAGCCCGAACTAGTTCCGAATTCCCAGCTTTCCTTTCCGGTGAAAACCAAACTTTCTTCTTCTTCGGTTTTTTGTAATAGTAAATTTAGAGATGGGTTTTAAATTGAATAGCTGAGGCATACTAACAGAGATTTGTTTTTTCATTTATTTTTTTCTTTGTAGAGTTAAATCTTGGGATCCTTTTGAAAATTTAAGATAATATCTCCGGTAAATTGGTGGCTAACAAGCCGTTTTAAGAGTAGATAAAATATGTAGAGGTGATGTTCAAGTTCGGCGTAACAGATTGAGTTAAAGATGTATATTTCTAATAGATTCGGTGAATCAAAAGAATCCGAATTAACTCAACATGAAAATAGGTTTTGACATAGAAATCGAATTATCGTAAGGCCAGGTCTTGAGTGCTGGCGTTTTTCATTTTCTGTGGTAATTTTCTGGCTAAGTGGCCTCCTTTTCATTTCAAAATAGAATAAATACGATTTGTTGGGTGGTTTTGGATAAACAAAACCAGCGAAGAAAAAACCTTTCACGAATTTTAATTCCCTTTCCAGTCCTGAAGGACAATTAAGTTGCATATAAGAGAGGTAACGGTGACTGAAGGACCCGGCATGAGAAACTGAGTTGAGCGGAAAACATTTTAAGTTAGTTGAAATATTTCAAAGTCCTTGAGGGAAGTTTAGAACGGAGCTCGTAGTACTTTTTTATTTAAAAAATAGTGTTTTAAATAGAAATTTCTTCTTTGGAGATCTTGAATTGTAAAAAAATTTGAATATAGAGAAATAAATCCATCCCTTCGGATACGTAGAGTTTTGTTCCAAGTCCGGAAAGAATTAAAATAAGATTGGAGGACTCAGAATAGAGGTCTGAGTTAAACGGGAAAAATTTGAAGGTAGTCACAGATGTATAAATTTCGTATTCCGTTGTTGAATCTAAGTTGATATTGGCGTCCGAACTTGTTAGATTCAGGTGAAGATCAGAGACTTTTTTTGTTGAACCATATTGGTTTGATTTTCCGGAATTGATGGGAATGTCTTGTAGAGTAAATAAAAATAATTTATATAGTAAATAAATGCATAATTAAATCTAAATTCTTAGTAAAAAAAGGGAATTCTAATCCAGTTCGTCAGTTGAGAATCCAAATTTATCTATGCCATAAGCATAGACGCCAGAATTTCGACTCCTATCTCAATATTCTGATTTGGACGGAGTCAGAGACAGCCCAGAAGGGACCGTTCTCTACTGGATCCCTTAACTTATCTTTAAATATATATTTAAAAGCTAACACAAATGCAATTTAAAAATATGTGTCTTCTTTGTTGAGTTTGTTCTTCATTTCAAGTCCAGTTGGTTTGGTTTTTAAAGATGTCTTAATTTTAACCAGGGTAGAATAGGAAGGAAAGGATTCTGCTTACTTTTGTGTTAATTTCCATCTTCAATGATCGTTCTTTTGGAGCCGCAATGGCGAACCGCGAGATGCATCAAAACCCACACATGCCTTTCAAAAGGTGGCAGATAAACTACCCCTTATCGGACAACGTCACGGTTCGAGTGTTTCTTACTATTGCTAGAGCAATTAGGCTTGGGTAACAGTCACAAGGAGCAATTACTAGCTCTAAGTCTCATCGTAACAACAGCCATACTCGTGAGTGAGTTGTGTCGCTACGCAACAGAACTGCACCCAATGAATTTGGATTTAAATGAACACAGGTGTATATAGCGTGGTAGGAGGGGTAGGTACTTAACATTATTCCCTTGGTTTGATTCGAGGTGGAAGGCAGTGGGGACTCTAACCGCCACTCCATAGTCTCTAGTCGCACACGGGGAGCCGCCAGAATGAATAAAGATGAGTTTAGAGATGATTCCCCCGGGGTGTAAGAGTAGGGAAAGGTGGGACTTAGTTAGCCACCCATAGTAGTCTTACACCGCAAGAAGGGAACGGGTACACAGATCAAATACACAGAATGCATTAAGACGAGGAAATAGCGGTAGCATTAAAAAATGCTGGTGGCGGTGCCTACTTCTGGTTCACTCCAGGGTCCTGGGCCTGGCTCCTTCTCCTGAGTAGTGGTGGGTCCTGTAGAAGAGGTGTTGCTCGGGCGAGCTCCGGAATCCAACTGAGCTCTGGCCATGAGGCGCGCTGTTTATATAGCCCTCTCTCCGGAAGGGGGCGTATTTAATTTTGGTGAAAAAGCCTTTAATCCCTTTTGTATGGCCTTGGTTCCCACGCGGCCAGTGGCCTTGGTTCCCACGCGGTCAGTGGCCTTGGTTTCCATGCGGCTAGTGGCCTTGGCCACACCACGTGGTTTGATGGTGACCGGGGCGGCCTTTATGGTGACCAGGTCATGCTCGATGGTGACCGGGTCAGACTCTATGGTGACCAGGTCAGCCTCCATGGTGACCGGGTCAGTCTTGAAATTTGTGTCGATTTTTATGGTGACCAGGGCAGCCTCGATGATGACCGGGTCTGTCTCTATGGTGACCAGGTCAGCCTCCATGGTGACCGGGTCAGTCTTGAAATTTGTGTCGATTTTTATGGTGACCAGGGCAGCCTCGATGATGACCGGGTCAGTCTCTATGTTGACCGGGTCAGCCTCCATGGTACAAATAGGTTGATGGTGACCGGGCCAGTCTCCATGTTGGCCAGGCCAAGCTCAATGGTGACCGGGGCAGTCTTAATGGTGACCGGGTCAGCTTCACGCAATTTTTTGAAAGAGCGCCATCTAGCGGTGGTTATTAACAACTTTATTAAAAATCAATTTTCTTCAAAACGCAATCTAGCGGTAGTTTTTAATAACTTTTAGCAAAAGAATACAGCAGTGGGTTGATCGTACCGAACTTGATTCAGGGTGACGACGATTTTTCCATTGTCATGCCGATACTCTTAAATTGATAACTCCAGGTTAGGTTAGGTTAGGTTAGGTTAGGTTAGGTTAGGTTAGGTTAGGTTAGGTTAGGTTAGGTTAGGTTAGGTTAGGTTAGGTTAGGTTAGGTTAGGTTAGGTTAGGTTAGGTTAGGTTAGGTTAGGTTAGGTTAGGTTAGGTTAGGTTAGGTTAGGTTAGGTTAGGTTAGGTTAGGTTAGGTTAGGTTAGGTTAGGTTAGGTTAGGTTAGGTTAGGTTAGGTTAGGTTAGGTTAGGTTAGGTTAGGTTAGGTTAGGTTAGGTTAGGTTAGGTTAGGTTAGGTTAGGTTAGGTTAGGTTAGGTTAGGTTAGGTTAGGTTAGGTTAGGTTAGGTTAGGTTAGGTTAGGTTAGGTTAGGTTAGGTTAGGTTAGGTTAGGTTAGGTTAGGTTAGGTTAGGTTAGGTTAGGTTAGGTTAGGTTAGGTTAGGTTAGGTTAGGTTAGGTTAGGTTAGGTTAGGTTAGGTTAGGTTAGGTTAGGTTAGGTTAGGTTAGGTTAGGTTAGGTTAGGTTAGGTTAGGTTAGGTTAGGTTAGGTTAGGTTAGGTTAGGTTAGGTTAGGTTAGGTTAGGTTAGGTTAGGTTAGGTTAGGTTAGGTTAGGTTAGGTTAGGTTAGGTTAGGTTAGGTTAGGTTAGGTTAGGTTAGGTTAGGTTAGGTTAGGTTAGGTTAGGTTAGGTTAGGTTAGGTTAGGTTAGGTTAGGTTAGGTTAGGTTAGGTTAGGTTAGGTTAGGTTAGGTTAGGTTAGGTTAGGTTAGGTTAGGTTAGGTTAGGTTAGGTTAGGTTAGGTTAGGTTAGGTTAGGTTAGGTTAGGTTAGGTTAGGTTAGGTTAGGTTAGGTTAGGTTAGGTTAGGTTAGGTTAGGTTAGGTTAGGTTAGGTTAGGTTAGGTTAGGTTAGGTTAGGTTAGGTTAGGTTAGGTTAGGTTAGGTTAGGTTAGGTTAGGTTAGGTTAGGTTAGGTTAGGTTAGGTTAGGTTAGGTTAGG